>NC_138900.1:54568763-56968763 GCF_965194825.1 Balaenoptera physalus | reverse complement strand
TGTTCCCTCCCAACTGGTTGTTCAAAGAACAGTCGTGGGCGTGTACACACTCAGTTTAAAACCTCACTATACAAAACGTGGTCCATGAACCAGCAACACAGGCATCCTTGGCAGCTTGAGAAATGCAAACTCCCAGAGTAAACCTCGGACCGGCTGAATCAAAAAGGGCTTTAACAAGATTCCTGGTGTTCTGCGCCCAGGTTCAAACGGACAATCACGGCTCTAGACAACTTCCCCTTCAGTTTTTCCTGAGCACTTACCATTTGCTGATTTCATATATTTAAAGTTTGTGTTCATTTTTTTTTAAGTCTTCACTTCACCAACACTGATTTTTGGAAAAAAATTCACACTAGGCAAAGCAAACAAACTAATAAATGATTTCCAGCTGTTCTATTTCTGTTTTATCTGCTGGTTATCTCACACAGCTCTCCTACTCCCCTACATACCCTCATATTCCCCTACAGTCTATCATTCTCATGAAAAAATTATCTCCCTTATCACATCGCCATTCTCACCACTCTCAATACCCAGTTTGACATTTAAAACATACTAGGGCTGCCCGGGTGGTGCAGTGGTTAAGAATCTACCTGCCAAAGCAGGGGACACGGGTTCGAGCCCTGGTCTGGGAAGATCCCACATGCCGCGGAGCAACTAAGCTCCTGCACCACAACTACTGAGCCTGTGCTCTGGAGCCCGCGAGCCACAACTACTGAGCCCACGTGCCACAACTACTGAAGCCCGCGCACCTAGAGCCCGTGCTCCGCAACAAGAGAAGCCACTGCAGTGAGAAGCCCGTGCACCGGAACAAAGAGTAGCCCCCGCTTGCCGCAACTAGAGGAAGTCCGAGCGCAGCAATGAAGACCCAACGCAGCCAAAAATAAATAAATAAATTTCCTAAAAATCCCATACTTATTGGATTCTTTCATCATGATTGACTGACAGCAATTAAAAACCAATTGATCTAAAATTATCTTCTGCATTTAAGACGCTTTGGAATAAAAAGAATAATTACAACAAAAGAGCTTCTCATGTGATTCTAATGACCAGAACACTGATAAATTCTGAGCATATTAAACATTTTTTCCCCTCCTTTTGAAATAGGCATCCAAGTTTTTGAAATAAGTTACCATTAGCCTCAATGTGTATTTATGTTACATCTCAACAGATTTCTTTACAACACATTTTAAAATTCTCAGTTGGGTGGAGGTGTTTTTTTCTTGGCAGGTTGCAGGGGGAACCATGTTTTGGCAGGCTAACAAGTACATAGATTTACCCCTAAATTAAAAGTCAGAAGCCCTATAGGTTCTAATTTATGTTACTGAGAATTCCAATTTTCCAAATAACTTTGGAAAACATATTTGGATATTGGACTTTAGCTTCTTTTTTAAAATGATTTTTTAAAAACCTTATTCATTGTGCAAATACATCATGGTAAATAATTTAACTGCTTAATTATAATAAAAAATAAATATTTTGCTACTACACCACTTTGAGAGCATATTTGCCTCCCCAGGTGAAAATCTTTATTTACATTCACATTATTACTACTTGTATTTAATTCCCAGAGACTAAGACATTTTACAGCTCAGAGGATACTCAACTGGATTGAGTATCAGCCTACTCAGCACATTAGGCATTTGCTCATGAACTTCAAAAAGAGTCAGATTATACTTGAAATGAAAGCAGAATGGTACATTATCCCTCTTATTCAACTTCAGAAACAGAGACAGGAGAGAGAAAATGGTGTGCAAAAAAAAAAAAATCACTTAAATCATAGACAAACATGGACCCATGGTTTCTATCCACATCACAAGCCAAAAATGAGTAAGTCCAGTCGCTTACATTTAGAAGAATTAAGTTGAAAATTACCATTGATTTAAAAAATAAAATTAGATGTTAACGTTTTAGCTTTTTCTTTGGTGATATGGTGCAGGGTGGGTACTTGTTTTGCAAACACACATTTAAAGTGTATTCCTTTTCCTGAAATCAATACTGAAATGACTTACTTGTCAATAACTGCAACACGGAATCAGATGAGGTCATATGCAGAGGCTGGGTGGTCTCTGGTTTACTGAGGATGAGAACTCGGGCACTCAACACGCGTCCCCACGGAGATTCGGCTTCACCAACTTCTGGAAGTCGCCAGCTCACCGGGTCTGCTCCCACCTCGGGCTGCGGCTTCTTACGCACAAGCGCAAATCCTTTCCCGGCAGCCCTCCCGACCTGCGTCCGCCGAATAACAAGCAAAGCCTAAGAACAGCTCTCGAGCCATCGCCATCGAGTCTAACGCAGTCTTCTACCAGCTCCGAGATGTTGATTAAAAGTGGAAATTCCTGTTGCTCGCACTTACCAGAATCACGTGACTGGGTCTGGGAAACCACAGCTGAGATGAATTTTATTTCACCCAATGTTGAGAACTACGCCGTCTACTACACAGAGAATGTTGATTGAAGTCACAGACACCCCCAGTGTCCCTATCCTGTTTTGCCAAGCGGTTTGGAAACTGCTTTGGAAAAGATTCTTGGAATTTATGCTTTGACTGTAGTAAAACAATTAATGTTCTCCTATTTACATTAAATATTGCGTGAAAATTATGGCCTATGTATTACTGATGAGTCAGGCAGTTGTCTGGATTCAGGTGAAATGCATAATAATTAACACCTATATAGCACTTAGTATATGCCAAGCTTATGTGTCCTGAGTGCATTTACACAGGTAATATTGAAAGTTACTTGCAGTGTTAGGATTTATAAGACATCTTCCAGGAGGCTGTGGTGAGAAGGCTTTGGAGTATATGTTGTCAAATAAAGTTAATTTGGAAGAGGGAGGCACTTTGAGAATTTAGTAGGCCAAATGAGTCTGCAAAGTTTTTACAATGTATCCTTTAACCATGTCCCTTGGAAAGTAATCTAGCTGCCTTTATGAATTTCCAACAAAGTAGATTTTTAAAGTGTCTTTTATAATTCAGGCAAGTGACTGTAGAAGAAAACATACACAGAGTCCATAAAACACAGAAGCAGATACACACAAGTGCCTAAATGACACAGGCATACATATACATATATACAAACATATATACTATAAATACAAATATTGATATTTTATCTATCTATAAAACACCAAATATATATACGGTGTTTTACATAAATGTTTCCTAGAGGAAAATTTTTGGTCTCTTAAATCACGTTCACAAAATACACTGTACCCTCTGTGACACTGAGGAGGTAGGTGGTCTGTGGGTGTGTGCATCTGCAGCCGGGGAAAGCCTGGGAGGCATGTCTGCAGGGCTCTCTGTGGGGGAAACACTCCCACAGGCCATGACCAGCCTGCGTGAGGATGAAGTAAAAAGCTCTGTGTCAAAACAGACGTTCTTAAAAACAGATTCCGAAACTTCATAGCTCTAGTGTCTGCAGAATAAAATCATAATTATATTTTTGCATCAGTGAGACTCAAAACAAATAAGCACTAACAAAAGGACCAAGAGCCAGAGGATGTAGTGACAAAGATCTCCTCCTCGTCCAGGCTCCTCTGACTAGGGCCCTCTTCTCGACTAGGCCTCATCCCTGTGCTAGAAAGACCTGAACCAGCACTAACAAAGTTTCTAACATCCCGAGGATGGCCCTAGCTTCCCTTAAAGCGCCGGCCTGGAAAAACTCAAGGCTGCCGAAACAGTTTACTGTTTGTTGCAGCCAACACCTGAGGAAAGGAGGGTAGAAGCCTAGCTTCCGTAATTGCCAGCAAGCCTGGCAATGCCTACACTGACTAACCCTTGGTCATTTTTCCCTTCCCTGACTCTACTGAGCCCCTGCTCACCTCCTCCGGCCTCCCCCCCCTCCCCCCTTTAAAATGCCAGTCACCTCCGTACAAATCCAAGTTGAGTTCAGCTAATGCTCGACTCTTCCCTATTTCAATATTTATTACTAACTAAAATCTGTCCTTACTATCTTAACGAGTAACTGACTTTACCTCTGATAACAGCAATATGGACTATTTAAAACAGCCAAGTCAAAGGAGAGATCAGAGGCTTCCTCTTTAGAGAAGAGGGGGAGGGAAATCAGACTTAAATTGAACTGAGCTGTGCTTATAACTGAGGTGTAAAGAAAATGATGTTTCACGTGGAAAATTATGGTTATTTATTTTTGCTCCATTAGGCATTTTCTGCTAGAATTATACAGAAGTTAAGTATTTGTGATTAGTTAAGTATCAGGATCAATACTTTAATTTCTTTGATTTTTTTTTTCTTGACTTCTGACTGGTTGTTTACTTCTGTATTTACTTTCTTTTAATTGAAGTATAGTTGATTTACAATGTTGTGTTAGTTTCAGGTGTACAGCAAAGTGATTCAGCTATACACATACATATATTTTTTCTATTTTCAGATTCTTTTTCCTTATAGGTTATTACAAAATATAGAGTATAGTCCCCTGTGCTATATAGTAGTAGGTCCTTGTTGGTTATCTATTTTATATATAGTAGTGATTTGATCATATGAACCTCTGTGACCATCCATAAGCCTCACCTGGGGGCCGTTACCAAGGAGGCCAAATATAGAACAATCTGAGCAACAAAGCAAACAGTCATGGGACTGGATTATGACCCACTGAATAAAACAAATAAGCATGAGTCCATAGTAACATCAATGAATAATTCAATAAACACTTAAATGGTGGAGAAGCGTAGCTCCTCCTTATGGAAAAATCCAAGTTAATAAACGTGTAAGGAATGAGGGAAATACAAAGCCCCATAAGGCAGACATCACAGCAATAACTGCAGGAGGCAAGATGTGCTAATGGATGCTGAAATCAGTGGGTGAGAGTTTAAGGAGAAACAGGATATCAGCCTAGGCTAAAGGTAACTTTATAAAGGAGAAGGCTGACAGACACCACACTGACCAAGAATCCAGGGTCCACATCACAAGTAATGGGACATACTGACATCATGTACCCCATGATACTATGAACTGAGCAGGACACAACATCACTTCTGCGGTGTACTTGTCAAAAAATGCATACACTCAATTTAATCATGAGAGAGCATCAGGAAAACCAAAATTGAGTGATATTCTACAAAATGATCAGTTATTGTAAGAAATCAGAAGCGTCAAGGTCATGAAAGATTAAAGGCAGACTAAGGAACTGTTCCAGATGGAAGGACATTAAAGAGACACAGCAGCTACCTGCAATCAGGAATCCTGGATTAGATCCTGGAACAAAAATAGGATATTAGGGGGAAAATTGGAAGAATTTGCATAAGAATCTGTAGGTTAATATCCAATGTTAATTTCCTGGTTTTTAATCATTGAAGTATGACTGTGTAAGTTGTTAATATTAGGACGCTGAAGGAAGGGTAAATGTAGACTCTCTGTCCTAGTTTTACAACTTTCCTGGAATTATAAAATTATTTCAAATAAAAAAGTTTTTAAAAAGACAGAAACCTAGCATTTTCATGTTGACCCATCCTTTCTTGCAATATTTCCAAATTAAACCCAAAGTGCTATCGAGACATTTAATTTCCCTCCTGGTACACATTTCTGTTTACTCTTCTGAAAGTTGCTACTGATGTATGAATGGGCACATCCCCCCATGCAAAGTGCCAGGTCTGTTGATCAGTGAAAGTCCAGCTTGATTAGTAATAAAATGCATTTACTATAAATGCAGTCACACTCTTTCAACATTACAATAAGTAAAAGAAAATTACTGATGAATGTAGCGTGCAAAATGAAATGTTAATTGCCCATAAGTGTTACTGTGGGTAAATTGGTATTGAACAAGGGCACCATTTTCAGCACTAATGTATATAATGTGACTCATTTAAAACACATTTCACTACCTCAGAAATACAATTTAGCAAATTTAGGGCATTGAGTAATTGGCTTTCATTAAAGTTTTCTTAATTGGATACTTTTGAAATAGGTTTATTAGTGATCACAAAATGAATCTATAAAGCAACCTGTAAAAATGGAGAATTTACCATGTAATGGACACTGTATTCATGGTTATTACTATCAGGAGAAGGGCATGTGATAGATAAGCTACATTTTGCTTAATGTTTGCTTTGAGGTATTTTATCACTCTAAATAGGTAGTAAATGTCCATTTAAAAAGAAAAACAATAGTCAGCAAGCAGCATAAAAAATAACTGGAGGACTGTCTATGTTTCTACCAGTTTTAATCAAGTAAGTGAAAGCAATCACCCTCAATCATCCTACACGCCAAAGTCACTGGCAAATGAAGCCATGTTGATGCCTGTGTAAGCACAAAAGGGCTGCTGCCATCCAGCCAGTGCACTGAAGCAACTGGAAACATCCAGTCCAATCAAAGAGTATGTGCTTGCTTGCTCTCCTCCGCTCCCACCCCACTCCACTTGGATTTCAAGTGAAACAATTTTCAAACCAAACAGAACTATATTAGAAAATATAATCCACCCAACAAATTACAATATCGAAAATCCCCATTTTCTTCTAATTCAAACACACCATCTAATCTATAATGCTCAAACCATAATCCTTTTCTTTTAAACTAATCCAAATGCTCATAACAGTATGCATATATTATATAGTTGTGAGCACATATTGTATGCATCTTACATAAACTCAACAAAAGAAAGTTATAGATCAGAAAACTGTGGAGAAACTAGCTTTCAATTTTACATAATGGCATGAATAATACTGAACAGAGAGAAGTAAATGATGGACTGTGGCAGCACTCTTTATAAAATATAAAAAAGTGGGCTGGAGGCTAATGTGTTTCATTAAGAGCAAATAAGAGATAGAAGGACTAGACAATGTACGAATTGCAACTTGTAGAGAACAAAGTTTTCAGCGCACAGATTTGTCCTTTATTTGTTTGCTTGTTTGTAAGACAGTAAAAGATTGATTTTAGTAATGCAATATTAACCAAGATGCTGATTAAAGATGCTTTATTGATAAGTCCAGTGGCATGAGGGGTGGGTTAATCTGTTTTGCTAATATTAGAGGCTGCATTTAAACATCACTAGTGGTCTTCAGGTTCTGGAGATAAATTATTTACCTTTGCAACAGTCTTGACTTCTTATGGGGTAGTCACGAGAAATTGACCCTTCAATTATGTCAGTTATATGTATACAGAAAGCAACCAGTGCTCAGTCATTATTTACTTAATCTATATTTATTCAGTTAACTCTATTGGGTGGCTGTTAATCAGGCCCTGGGTTGGTGGTTGGACTGAATGTGAATGAAACACAGGGACACATCTCTTGATCTCATGGTGCTGTGAGTCAGGTGTTTTCAGTAGGAGAATCTGACGCAGCAATGGAGACCACGGAACCTTTGCTGAGAAAATGATGCTCAAAATGATGGAAATGAGTTAACTAATTGATTTGAGGAGAGAAGAATTTACTGCAAAGGAACTGCAAACTCAAAATCTGTGTGATGGGGGCAGGGGATAAATGGAAAATAAATGGAACTGAACTAAAAGAATCTTAGTGTGGGGTATCCGTGTCTGATCTGAAGCTGGGGCCAGATCATGATTATGTTCAGGTCAACCACATAATTTATCATTAGAAATGTAACACTCTTGATAGTGAAATATACATTCATAATTAACCTGGGACACTAAGGGTAACCCATATAGAACATACGATCACCATGACCTTCATCTTCAGAGCAAAGAAAGAGAAACTTCTAAAGACGCACAGTGAACGTGAGATGACATACAGAGAGGTTTGCAGAGTACGGGATGGCCAGGAGGTTCGGGGGTTGTGGTCCTCATATGATAAACTAATTAGGAGGCCACTGCAGTGGACTAGCCAAGTGATGACAGTAGCTTGAGCAGGGTTTCTGAAGAATGAGACAAGAGGATAGGGTTATGATACAGTTAAAGGACAAATGGACACATCTTGGTGATGAATCAAATAGGGAGTGTGAAGAAAAGGGGCTCCTGGTTTGATTTCAACTTTTGGCAGGTAGGTGGATGGTGCTGCTATTCTATAAAACTGGGAACACGGGACGAGGCCAGCGGCAGGGAGATGCAGATCGATGCACAGTTGGGATGAAGTTTAGAGCATGAAAGATGAGGCTAACCTTCACGTTAACCCAGCGGTGACTCCATAGAAGGTACCAGAGAGACTATGTCAAAATCCTCCACCTGGTACTCTGCAAGGATGGATATTCTATACACTAGGAATTCACTGTCAAAACACTTTAACTGTCCTGGCAATGACTTGGAAGCTAGACCCTATTCTGTGCCTGAAGTAAAGGTTTCTACCAAATAATATGAATGTCTTTCATCCTGGGGCAGAACGAAATCCAGTGTCGGCAAGGAACCGCACTTCCCTTTGGGCTGTGGTCTTCATGTTTTGGGAGTGGGAAGGCAATTGTACCACGTTGGGTGGGAGGGCAGCAGTACAGAAGAGGAACTCACTGAAAGGGCAGGATTGGTGGACCCTAGGAACTGTAATAATCGATACCTGATTGAATTCAGTTTTTCTGCTTTGGGAATATTTTATATTATTTCCAAGATGTCCATAATTTTTTTTCTTAAACGTTACTTTCCTCTCTTCTCTGTATTTAGTGAATTAAGCGAAAAGCTTGGAGTACATTCAGAAGCTGGTTGTAAAAAAAGAGAGAGAATCTACTTAGCTTACACTAGACTCTAGTTTGGTCACTAGAGTAATGGTCTCATGTGGGCAGCTGGCTGAGTAACATATAAGGACCAAGACAGGTTTGTAGAATATGACACCATTCCTTCAGGGACTCCAGAAGACCCTGGGGGGAGGAGGTATACACTTAAAAGATTCAACTTCCTACAGTCCTGAGAGAAGAGCTCAAACTATTTTTCCTTGGGTATTCAAGGAAAGGATGATACATGAAGGTCACAGGAACTAGGTGGAGGTCTCGCTTGGTTTCCCTGAGCTGTCTGGAAGCCAGTGGGAGGTTCTAAACCTCTTCCCATACCTACTCCTTCAGTGCAAAAGCAGTCACATGGCAAAAAAATAGTTGCATGTGTGTAACTATAATTTTTTTAGCAATTTAGTAGCGATTTTGTTTGTACAATATTATAACTCAGAAAATATTTCCCTTCAAATTAAGGATTATAAGAGTAGACTGACTCTATGTTTATATTATGATTTATAGCTTAAATTCTACAGCTAAGCTTCAGTTTCATGACAGAAGCCAACAGAAAAGTAGAAATTGCTCAAAGAAAATTTTAGAGGCATTTTATCACCGTATTGATTTCATACATCATGAAATTTCAAACATGATAAGGTCGAAGTGCACTAAATTCCGCTAAGAAAGTCGACAGGAAATATGAGAGATTTTCTTTCCCTTATACAAATTACAGGTAGAAAAAGAATGTGTGGACATGTGACACCATTCAGAAACTATCAGCAGTATTGGCACCACTACAGTTCTTAATAGTTGAAATTAGTTTGGTCAGTGTTTGTTTTAGTTTCTGATTTTTTTTTTTTTCTGGTATGATAAAATGTGGTGTTTTGTTATATTTGGTTTATTTTCCTTCATAGAACTACAATACTGTTCCAGAAAATGTCATTCTACAATAATTTATTTGGTACCATAGACTTCTACTAAGAAAAGTTTGTCAGATATCTTAAGCAAATGAAAAAAATTATTGCAAAGAGTCTCTTAATCATCCTAGTCATTTGTAACCATCGTCTTTTAATATGTATTTTGGAAGAACAGGTCATTTGACCGCTCAATTAAAAAATTAATCTGTTGCTTAGGGAGGATGGGAGGAAGGCTCAGGAGGGAGGGGATATGGGGATATATGTATACTTATAGCTGGTTCACTTTGTTGTATAACAGAAACTGACACAACATTGTAAAGCAATTATATTCCAATAAAGATATAAACAAAAAGAATAAAAACATGAAAAAAAATTAATTTGTTCCTGTTGAAAATATGGAGAAGCACAAATTCATTCACAGAAATGTAATTTATCAGAAAGTTTCTCACATGAACAGCTTGGAAGCAGATATGTTAGTTCAATGGGCACGAAGCCATGTCTAGTATCAGCACATTGAAAAGGAACATTATTTTATTACGAGCAAACACAAATTAGTCTGGCATGACACAAGGAATTATAAGAACTGGTCTTGCTAGTTTGAGGCTTGATAAAATAGATATTACTAATTTAATGACTTTTCGAAAAATAATGGTTAGAGCTCCTAAGAGGCATATGAAGACAATGAGCAAGTCAAATTGTGAGAATTTCCAATCTTTTCTCAGGAGGAGGAGCAGGAAGTTAGAGCCAAGGGAGGAGCCCAGAGTCCACTCGGGCTAGATTCACTATTTGCATTGCATCCATACATGGAAAGTGAGACAAATTCATGCAAAGAAATGGACCAGACATTCTATACCTAACACAGGAAATATGGGGACAGACAGTGCTCTGGTCTCCCAAGCATTTTACACAGAGAGGCATACAGGACACCTGAATACAGGTTTCTCTCTAGAAAAGTTCAAACAAAAAGGATCTGGAGTAAAGGATATTTGGCTAGTTGGATGAAGAAAAATACAGTAAATGGGGGTGTGGTCGGCAAAACAGAAACAGACTCACAGATATAGAAAACAAACTAGTGGTTCCCAGTGGTGAGAGGGAAGGGGGGGTAGGCTTCATTGGGTTCTAGAGGCAGCCTTTTCCACACTGGGGAATAGAACTGTGACCATACATTGGGTAACATGAAAGTCCTCTAGTTTTGAATGGGGCTCAGAGCAAGAAAGGGTTTTACAGTGGGTCTAGACAGTAGACAAGTGGTCCTGCCTGTTGGACCATATAACTCTGTAGACCCTATGCTCTTAGTGGTATCATTGGTTGAAGAAAATGCCATGCAGACTTCACTGGCAGTCACCAATGGGAATAATACACTGCAGAAATTCAAGATTTGGAAGCAATGCCATGTCATCTGCAGCAGAGAAATACCCAACTCTCTAAAAAATCCCCTGGCACGCTACTGAGCCCTGCTAGAGATGAAGTGCCTCACGCTGGGACATTAAATGTGGTCAAAATTGTCCATAGTGATCTGGGTTCTGTCAGAATCACCAAGTCACAACGTTAGCAGGATGGCCAGCGTAACTACAAAATGGTGCATCTGGGATCAAGCATTAGCAGGCACAAGCCATCTGCACAAGGCACTAGCCCAGACCCCCATGTTCTCCACTACTCTTCCCTGGCACGTTTCCCTTGGCTCACACTTAGGGTTGCATGAATGGTCCCTTATTACCAACTGCTGAAGAAGGTAAAACGGTGAACTTGGTGCATGGATGGGATGATTTAGAATGTGGGTGAAGCTGAAATTGAAAGGTAGCACCACTACAGAGTCCCAATCAGGATAGCATAGAAAGACAGTGGCGAGGAGAGACCCACTCAATGAATAGAACTTTTGGATGGTGGCCCCGGTCACTCACTTGGTATGAAAGAAATGGCCCAAGGGTATAATATATATGGACTTACAGACAGTAATTTGGTCAATTTGTCAGGACCTAGGAGATTTGGAAGATCAGAGACAAGGAGGTCTGAGGTAGAAGCATGTGGATGGACCTATGGGTAGGTGGGCATGAAATGTCGAGATATTTGCCCACCAGAAAGCTTATGCTGCTGTGGAATAATCACTAACAACCAAGTAGACAGGAGGACTTAGCCAGTTGGTATCAACCACTCAATCACTGACCACTGAAGTGCTAGTACAATGGGTGTATGAGCAGAGTAGCCACGGAGGTAGGAATGGAAGCAATGCATCCTAAGTAGATTAGCTCCCATCCATCAGGACTGTTGTCACTACTACCACTCCTGAATGTTCAAATGGTCAGCAGCAGAGACCCGTGCTCATTCCCCACAAAGATTCCCCTCTACAAGGACACGAGTTTTGCGGCCAGCTGACTACATCAGATCTTTTCTACCCTGAAATGGACAGAGATTACTTTTGATTAGCATCATTACTTATTTCAGGCATGGGTTGCCTTTACTGCCTGAAAGGCATCAGCCAACACCACCTTTTGAGTGTCTACGCAGACCTTCTGATGGTGTGATATGGAAGGACCAGCATATCCCACAGTATATGCTCACTCTCACACATCCTTTGCTGTAACGCGGATCTTTAGCTAGTGCAGTGTTACGTGGGAGGCTACATCAGGGGGAACTGTCCTGATCAGTTAGTAATAGACAGAGCTGCTGTTACGCTATGGGGGCAGGAAGAATATGTTTGGCATGTAGATACCCCTTTGACCAATTTTAATGGTAAATGCAAAAGTACAGCAGCTACAGCCTGAAAAGGTCATACTAGACAAGGGTTCAAACTCTTTGCAGAGTTGTCAGCTCGCGATATGGGAGTCTGGTATGGGTTGTAGAGGAGGGAGAGAATGAGTCCCAGTTGCAGCCAAGAGACCCCCTGCAGGGGCAGGGTCTGTGGTCTGTTCTACCCTCTTTCCTGTTGTAAGTTTCCCCAGGGCAATGAGGCCCACCAGAGTCCTGAAGGAGCGGCTCTCAGAACTCACAGGAAGCAGGTGGGTCTGAGCTGCACAGGGTAGACCCTCAGGGATGGTACACTGTGCCACCCAGATCCCCCAGATGCTGAGGAGGTCTATCCTCCCTCTTCAGGAACTACCTAAGCTGAAGAGAGCTGTTTGTCCAAGTTCATGCCCTGGTCACCAAGCAGTCAATGCCCAATGCCTGGATGATACAGGAGTAAAAATGCCCGGCCCTCTCACCCCAATTCAGGACATCTTTAATGGGCCACATCAACAGGGTTGGCTGAGTCTCTGTTGTGATTGTACCAACTTCTCCATCTGCCCCATTTTCCCCAACAGATGTTGATCTCTACAATATTCCCTAATAAATTTCCTTCACAATAATCTCTGTCTTAAGACTCTGCTTCCCAGGGAACCCAGCCTGTTACAGCATGTAATTAAGAAACATGGAGATAGCTAAAATGAGACAGCTAAAGGAGCTGAAAGTGATATGGCAGGGGATATGGCAATGGAGAGCTATTTTTCCTTGTAATATTTCTCGTATTGAATACTATTTAAATTTTTAAATATATGTATGTATTTTTTAAATTTAAATATAACATTATAAATAGGGAAACGAATAAAAAAATGATTTCACCTGAGAAGCCATTATAATTGTGGGTCAGGTTGTTTTCCATCCCATTTTATTTGCATTTGCAAATCTTCAAAGCCAGGCTCCAGGGAAGCTACTGATACACCAAAAGTCCAAGTCTCTTACCACATTATATGCAAAATGTTCATATTCCCTTGCTCCTCATGTTGTATTCCTTCTTGTACACGTGCATGTGCTCACGCACACACAATCCTAACACACAGTCGGCTGCTAAACTTTTTCTTCCCTGTTATCACTCTCCATCATCCCAACTTTGGAAAAGCAGAAGACAAGCAGGACTTACTGAATGCATCTGTAAAATTGCATTAATTCGTCATTTAGTTGATACATGGATTGGAAAGTCAAACAATCAACTACACATTTTAATATGAGATGTGTCATCTTCTATCATGAGGAAAACATTTGATGACTCAGTCAGATCTAACTCACGTTGAGTATTTCACAAAGACTATATGTGTTTCGATTAAAATGATCTTTCCTAGAGTCAAGAACCATAAGCCTAATAAATATGTTTTTTTAAAGAAAAATCTGTCAACAGCACGACCTACCAAATAAAGGTTTATGTTCATTTAAAAAAGGATATGGAAAAGATCTAGAACTATAGGTCATTCTGGACCAAAAGGATACCAAGATCCTTTCTACACCACTAAATAATTGTCAGAACTCCAGGTCTTAAAGGCACTAATGATCAGCAAAATGTGGGGTGAAAATGAAATTCTTGTCACAGCTTCGTCGCTTATTACATACGACTACATGTCCCCTTGGGAATCTAACCTCATAGATATGCGTCTCAGACATTTCATCTGTAAAACTGAGCTGTTCACACTAATATATCAGCGATTGCCAGTTGCACGATGGACTGTCGCAAGGCTCTGTTATAGATGAAGGACAGTACCATCTGATGAAAGGTAATTTGGAACGCTTGACTTCTGTCTGGTTGGTTGTCTAGATAAAGCTTCTTCTCTGGTTGTTGTCTTTAACTTACCATCTGAAGAATTTATTAAATTTGCTTTAAAGAGCAAGACTTGGGAAAGGATTTTTAAAAATGGAACTATTTCCTAGAGTGGACATGGTTTCTGCAAAATTAAGATGTCATTTCCCATGCATGACCCTCATTTCCTATGCCACCCTAACTCCACTTTATTTGCATATTGCACATTTGGATTTAATGAGATTTGGGAAATGTTAATTACATATTGTTTTCATTTTTTTTCACTTGAAATCACCAATAAAGAATTTTTAAACTTTTATATTACAGCAGTGTGTGCTATATGCTTACGTATAATCCCGTGCATCTATACAGGGCTCACTGTATAGATGAGCCAAGTTCTTGGCAGAAGTAAAAGGATATCACCCAATTTAAATATAAAATAACCTTTCAGCAAACAACTGCTAACAGTCAAATCATTGTTCTCTGGCAAAACTTAAAATCTAGTTTAACTTCCTTTACTTGTTACAATCAGTAAACATCTTTCTATTTTTTCTTTCATTTCTGAGTCCAGTTAAAAGGAAAAATTATAAATGCAGCTTTTGTTAACAATTCATAATAATCATGGGGTGTACCAAAAGGTTCAAAAAAAAACCACAAACACCAGTAAAGAAGGCATACATCTACGCATCTTTTTACTCTTTTGAGAAAAAAAAAAATCCAGTATAATTCCCTCATTTTAAACTTTTATACAACATCTCAAAATATATTCTGCATTTTACTTCAAAAGTGCATTTTATTAAGAAAAAAGAAGGAACAGATTACAAATCAGGGAATGAAAGTCATGGCATATGACGCATCAGTGCGTTTTGATGTTATAATGTTGAAGTTCCTAGCCGGCAGACCACAGAGTATTGCGAGGCTTTACCATCTATAAACCTGTTTACATTCCAGCTCCCAACCAGGTTAATGCTGCTACTAAATAACAAGAACACGTGTGAAAGATTCAGAGCTGTTACAGTGTTTGTATTCAGCTTTGCATTAAATGAAAACTACCATTTTCATGTTCAATCCTTTGATAGCTACCACAAGCCTTTCAACAACAGCAAAAATGCCATTTATCCATATAGGTCCTTCATAAACTACTGTTAATTCATACCCTTGAGATTTAGTCGGGCATTTACAGAAACATCAAAATGGATATAGTGCTGTGAGAAAAGACAGGCAGGTTTTGTAAGGTGCGTCAAGAGGGAAAATAAAGAAAAATATGTTAAATTTACATATTTCCAAATTGTTCTGGTGTGAACAAACTAAGGAATCCAATTTTTCCTTGGCAGACACCTGGAAAGTGTGAGTGTAAATTCCAAAGTGCCTCTGCTATATAATTGGCTTGTGGAATTCAAAGATAGCTACATGCAAGCATCTTGTTTACATGGCCTCAAAGGTAATTATTGCAAGTTTCATAAAGTTATTGATAATTATTTGAACTTCTGGTATGTATATACCTCCTAATCAAAATGAACTAGTTAGTAAGTTATATTGATTTTTGGTTCTTTTTGAGAAATATACCCCATCATCGTAAATGAGAAGTAACTAGAACGACAGACTTAGAATATGACATGTAGTATGCCATCACCCCTTAGGAGGAGCATTCTTGAATAACTCTACTGGATTTGCAAAAAAGGGGGCATGGCTGCAGCTTATATTTCAAAAAGTACGTCCTGGAGGTCAGTGCACAGCAAAACATATGCCTGAAGGGGGGGATACAGTTTAGAATGAAGAATGGAGCTCTACACTTCAAATTGTCTCCTTTTTCTAATACGTAAGAAGACGCTCCATGGAATACAGTAAAGGGAGATCAAAGAAAAGTGGGTGATAAACTTTAGGAAAACAGAAATAGAAACCTATAAAGAAAACTGACATAAGGTTTGGGGGAAAATATTCTCGGAAGTATATTTCATTTGAGATATTACAGTTGTAAATAAAAACAATTCTTTGAAGTGTTAAGAACTGTGTTTTTTATATCGAGTTTACTTGCCAACATTTCACACTCTTTGGGAAACTGGCATTACCCAGGGTCTTAACTACTGCCGATACCGAACCATGAAAGCAAGTTAAACAGAAGAGTGTTAAAGGCAAGACATCGCATACTGATGACCAATGCACTTTGTAGGTCTTGTAACATATGAATTGCATGTTCAGAGCTGGAGCCTGACACTCAAAACCTAAAGTTTTCAAAATCATCGAGAAGAGTCAAATAGAAAAAGAGCAATACAAACAAATCAGTGACAACAAAACATATTTCGACACTACTGATAAATTGTATTGAATGCAATACAGAGAAAGGCAAAGGGGTTTATATACTTTTGGCCACTGAAGATGCAAACACCAGCCAAACAGGATCTTAGAAGCATTTCCAGGTCTATGAACAACACCATGGGGACACTTAAAGCAAACACAGCATATGTTCTCAAATAAAGCAAGGTCATTATAGTCCAATTTTGACTTTTACCTCTCACACAACTTAGGTATCACTTATGGCTGAGAGGCCAGGGCTACACTTTTCACATTGAAAAACTGTAGCTCTCAAGTGGGTTAAACTTCTGTTTTAGATCATATCAGAACAGTTGGAAATTAACATCAATATCTAAAACTCCTTGTTATATGGAATGACCGCTACGGGAAGTATGTCACTGGATGAGGCCTCCTGGAGCTGTCTCGAGTCTGGACGTGGCAACATGGCAGTGCCGCAAATCCATTGCCTGTACATTCAGTGTAAGAACTTTTTTTTTGTCCCTTGAGAGCCCCTAATCAGACTGCTGTAATTATAAGGTAAATCACTGCTGCCTATCAGAAGAAGTACTCTTTCTGATTTTCACTGACTGCATTTTGTATATTAAGCTCACTTTTCAAAACAGCCTCGGCACTGGCTACATTCTCTGACCTTTTTGCCTCATCTCTTCTGTATAACCTTTTCTGCTGATAAATGCAGACAGCTATGGCAGCGATGCAGAGCAAGATAAAGATCACAACAGCTATCAAACCTAGTGAGAGAAGAGAAAAGAAACACAAAATCAGAATTGTTGTTCAGGTAGAAACTGTAGACTTCACTGTTTAAGAAGTCATGATAAAATGATTTTCTACTGAAATCAAGCATCTAATATATATAAATTGGAAATATCAATTTCAAATCAGTATCAAAACCTTAGGCATTTCTGGATCAAGTAGTATCAAGATATGTTCAGTTTACTTCTGAGTTCTAGCAGTCTTGTAGGTTCACCTTCATTTACTCTGAATGCATATTATACTGGATTTATTCAGTGCATTTATATGTACAATATGTTAATAACACAAGGTATTACCTACATGTCTCTAAGACCATGGGGTCACTTCACATTAATACCCAGACAAGTTTGAATTATTTTGAAATTATAGAGTAATAGTAACGTCATAAAATAATCAAATGTGTTTTTAATACTTAAATATGTAAACATTTTTTATTATTTATTTTATGTTATTATCATTATTATTTTTGGCTGCACCATGCGGCATGTCGGATCTTAGTTCCCCGACCAGGGGTAACCCATGCCCCTGCAGGGGAAGCACAGAGTCTTAACCACTGGACCTCCAGGGAAGTCTCTGCAAACATTTTTTAATTAAAGTATAGTTGATTTACAATGTTGTGTTAGTTTAAGGTGTACAGCACAATGATTCAGTTATACATATATATATACACATATATCTATTTTTTCAGATTATTTTCCCTTATAGGTTATTACAAAATATTGAGTATAGGTCCCTGGGTAAACAGTATGTCCTTGTTGTTTCTCTATTTTATATATCGTAGTGTGTATAGGTTGATCCCAATCTCCTAATTTATCCCCTTAAATGTAAACACTTTAATGAAGTTGATTATCAATAATTTGTTATATTGTTAAATAGCAGGAACAAGTTATGTATATGAATAATCTTGACTAATGAAATATATCGATACTAATACATAGAGTAATTATATCTATATGAGGAATACTGATTTTTTGAAACACCTGATTGTAAATAAAAAATTTAAATACCACAACTGTTAGCTATGTCAAATGGTTACCAATCCTGGCATTATGTTAAGTCAGTCTTCTTCAAAGTGTGATCTATGAATCCCTGGTGGTTCCCGGGACACTTTGAGGGGTCCACAGGGTCAAAACTATTCATAATAACTCTAAGATGCCTTTTTCACTGTGTTGTAATATCCACCGATAGGACAAAACAAGGTTAGGTGAACTTCTTGGTACCTTAGCATGAATTAAGGCAAGGCCACCAAACTTGAAAAGTGGTCACTGAATTCATAAAGCAGAAAGCAGGCATTGCACTACCAGATTCATTTAAGAATATCCTTGATGAAGCACTAAAAATTACGCATTTTACCAAATCGTGACCTTTGGCCGTAAGTCTTTCTAACATTTTGTGTGATGACATGGGAAGTATTTGTAAAGTACTTCTACTGCAGCGTGAGGTATGATGGTTGTCTCCAGGAAGAATGCTAGTGTGAACATCTGAGTTGAGTTGTGAACTGAACTAGCTGCTTTTTCCTTTAAAGAACACTGTTTTTACTTGAAAGGATGACTGACAGATAAACTATGGTTGTTTTAACTGGGATATCTGGCAGACATTTTCTTTAAAATGAAGTAAATCTGTCACTTCAAGAAAAACAGGGCTTCCCTGGGGCGCAGTGGTTAAGAATCTGCCTGCCAATGCAGGGGACACGGGCTCGAGCCCTGGTCCGGGAAGATCCCACCTGCTGCAGAACAACTAAGCCCATGTGCCACAACTACTGAGCCTGTGTGCCACAGCTGTTGAGGCCCATGTGCCTGGAGCCCATGCTCTGTTGGGGGGGGGGCACCGCAATGAGGGGGTCCCCGCACTGCAGTGGGGACTGGCCCCCGCTCACAAGCCCATGCACAGCAATGAAGACCCAATGCAGCCAAAAATAAATAAATAAAATTTTAAAAATTTATTAAAAAGAAAAGAAAAGAAAAACAACTGACAATGTAGGATGCCAATGATAAAAGCCAAGTTTTCAAATGAAAAATAGAATTTGGAAAACTGTTGTCTGTCACCATGAGTTTGAGAGTCCCCGTGTACTTAGACTTTTCTGATGAGATCAGTGGAGGTACTAATATAGTGTTTTCAGGTGAAAATAGGTACAATGAAAACAGTGATGTGGATGGAGTCTCATATCGTAAAACAAGGACTCTTCATCCTAGTTTAAATTAGGTATAAACAACTCTAACAAATCCAACTGAAGCCAAAACTTTGAAGGTCCTCATCAGTCACAATGGATTCCACAGCACATGATCTGACGGGCAGATTCACTACAGCCAATCATAATATTGCCAGGGGCTAAGCCGATTTTTGGCGAGGTCAGCCTTATCTGAGAGGGACAGCAATTCCTTGCTGATAGATCCAACATAAACCTGGTAACTAAATTCTGTACTGTACTTGAAATCTGAAGAATTTACTAATGCATATGGTTTTTCATAATTGGTCATATTAATAAAGAATAATTTAAATCAGAATATCCATTTGATGTTATATATTTTGCCTCTCATCTTAGAAAAGTAATCAGTTGAGTTGCTATAACTACTTCTATTGTCTGGTTATAGGCCTCTAGTTTAAAGAAAGAGATTCTGAACAATTTCAGTGTGGAAAGCTGATGAAGTAGACACAGAGGGCAGGCTACTGCAGGCCCAGGCAGGACGTCCAGACAGTCAAAATCACGGGTGGACTCTGGAAATGGTTTGCTCCATGCGTGTGATTTCCCTTTTAACTGGAGACAGTGTTATGTCAGGGTTTGTCATGTCCACGAAAAACCTTGATCTAACCTGTTATACAAAAAAAAAAAAAAAAAAAAAGGAAGAAAGGAAAAAGGATACTCTAAATGACATATGGCCATCTACAGCACTCTGTGACACTGCCATCTGAAGCTCTGGGTGAATGTGTTTTTTTGAGGAAATTATGTAGCTTTCTGTCTAAATCTGAGAATTCATATCTGTGTATTCTGGCCAGAAACCCTCTATAGTGCCTGAGTCACCAGTTTTAAATATCTTATTAAATCAATTTTCCCATCTCACACTATTTATTTATTTACTGTTTGCAACTGAAGAAAAAGATTACCTAAAATGTAAAACATGGGGGAATTAGCCAATTGGAAACTACTTAAATGGATTAATTATTGTTACACAGTGGGTGCAATTTATGAGTAACGAGAAAACAAATGAAGAACTCTACCACAACGCTAGCAGATGGAGCAACACGCTAGAGAATGGAATTCCGTGATTTAGCCGAGAAACTGCGCGTGACCCCAGGCGAGGCCTCCCGGGCTTAGATGGCCACGATCAGCTGCTCTGATCCTGAAGCTCAGTCTGCAATGATCAAAAGCAGACACTCCTGGATCTGTAGACCCTGGCGAGACCCCGAGCAGCAAATCTTCCATAATTCTTGCTCTGCTCTGTGCATTTGAGTCAAGTGAGAATTTCACAGGTCACCTATTAGTTGTTTCCATTGTGTGTTCCATTCCAACACACAATGACTTACAAACAATATTCTAAAGATTAAATACTTGCTGTAACATTAGCTTGACTATACAATAACTATTTATATCTAAATCTGTATATTTATCTCCCTATATCCTTACTATATATCTATACTAGTTAAATGCACAGAAAAAGCACCATTATGAGACTGAGACAATTTGTTTGACTAGGAATCCCAACAATTTGCAATGTTGAGCACATTTTAAATGCTATAACTTCAAATGAGTTTTTACCATGGATTGTATTAATACTATATTGATATATTTATTTTAGACACGCAGTTATTAACTACTCTTCTAACAGGGTTTTAGTTTTTGTTTTTCACTTGTTACATGACTAAATGAGGAACCTATTTTATGCATCTTTAATTTATACCTCATTAATCTGATAAAAAGTAAAGCAACTGAAAAAGCAATGGGGATGTTAATATTCTCACAAAGATTTGACCAGTACTCTTCTCTGTCTAAATAAAATTCTAAGTTCTTAAAGGAAGTCAGTGTCTACATGAGTAAGGGTGTAAAAATAGAACCAAATGAATCAGGTATAACGCCCACTTAAGTTGCTCAAGTATATGACTAATCACGTTACCTGGCAATATATTGATAATAAAATAATTGTTTACTTTTTATGTCCATATCATATGCAGAGTATGGAGGAAAGGTGAGCCACTTAACATTTCAATAATCTGATTAATAACATTCTTTAAGACCATTAATCAGTAAGGAAAAGGTTTATGTAGGGGGTTGGTTTTGAATAAATTATGTCTCAGAGAATATGTTGTTTTACTGCCAGGAAGATATATTTAAAATTTTTTGTGTTAATTTTGCAATTTAGAATAAGTATTGGGACTTCCCTGGTGGTGCAGTGGTTAAGAATCAGCCTGCCAATGCAGGGGACATGGGTTCGATCCCTGGTCCGGGAAGATCCCACGTGCTGCAGAGCAACTAAGCCCGTGTGCCACAACTACTGAGCCTGTGCTCTAGAGCCCATGAGCCACATCTGTTGAGACCTCGTGCCACAACTACTGAAGCCTGTGTGCCTAGAGCCCGTGCTCCACAACAAGAGAAGCCACCGCAATGAGAAGCCCGCACACTGCAACAGAGTAGCCCCCATTCGCCGCAACTAGAGAAAGCCCGCGTGCAGCAATGAAGACCCAACACAGCCAAAAATAAATACATAAAATAAATAAATTAAAAAAAAATAATAAAGTAAGTATGAACCACCCTTATTCCATTAGTTTTGTATTTGATAAAATGCAAATAAAAATGTAATATTCATTGAGAGGAGCATCTAAACCATGGAAATATCCACCTTTATTAAGCATTAAGGCAACATTAAATATATGCTTCTAATGTTAATCTCAGGTTTTTCCTACTTCTTACATAAACCCTTGCAGAAGCAGTGATGTGTCCAAGAAGGCAAAAAATGACACTTCCTCAAATACAGTCAGAACACCCTAGGGAATGTAGATGGCCATTATCAAGCTAAATGATATTCATTAGTACATAGTTTAACAACTAATCTTTGAGTGTGAGGTTTCAGTGAATTATCAATTATTTACACTGAAACTCTCCAAGGAAGCTGGGAATTCCGGATGACTCTATAAGACAATGAAGTACAGATAATAAAGCACCCCACTGACCTCAGGATTCACTGCCTAACTCTTGGGCCATGTGTAGATTCTGCACAGACAGCTTCTCTAGTGCTAACTACCCCATCATTAGCAATGATAGGAAGAGCTCGCTCATGCTTTCTACTACCTCCAATTACTGCAGAGTCACTCTTGATTGTGTTAGTGACGGGTTCTCTGTCATCTCTTGTTCCAGAATGATCTGCAGTTAAAGGACAGAAAAGGGGGGAGAGGGGGATATCGGTGAGTAAAAAGAAGAAATTTTTAAAAATTCATAAACTTTTAAAACCAGAACAGAATTATAGAGGTCAATGTGGGATGTCTGCAATTTTAACCTTAAGCAATGCCCACATGCAATGGTCCACATGAATAAAGAACTGAGAGTCTAGGAAAGAAATGGGAAAGGACTGAAAATTAAACAAAACCAATTTCAAGAAACCATCTCGAGAACATAGAGTCGCAGCATTAAAAGATTTTAATATCCAATGGACAAGCTGTGTTTGTGACTGGGTAAAGGAAGAGCCATACGCCACCTGCAAAGGAGTGTGTCCTCTCCCTTGACGTGGCATCAGTGCCAGCCTGGGCCACACAGCTGGACTCCGTCACGTGTCCTGAGATGGTGATGGGGGCTGGGCGGCTGTGGTGCAGAGCGGCCTTCAGCGGGACCACGTGGCTGACCTGCACAGCAGAGAGACAGCCCAGGAAGCCCTGGGCACCTGCCAGCGCCGTCTCCTGGTCCACATCACTGTGTTCTGTGAAGCCAAAGAAACACCGCAGTATTGACGACAGCAAAGGTGCAAACGGGCAACGCCACAGTGGAATATTCCAAGTCTTGACAACACAACAGCAATACATACACAGCTGTTAAATTCCTTTTGCTTTTGTCTTTACTACAAGAGATCCATTCAATCTTCCCACAACTACTGGTGAGACATCCCAGGTTAATAAAGACAAGTTTTTAAGTATGGCTAATTAAATATACTGAGAGCTCTCTGGAAATAATGAAAGTCTCTAAAAGAATGGGTCAGATAATGAACTGATCAGGGTTCTCGCAAGATGTTATCATGTTAGAGGTTGTATCTCAAAAGCTTTTAGAGACTCTTAATTCTTCACGTACAGCAGTGAAAACCTTCACACCTCACTGACTTTTCTCCCTGTTTCACTATCCACCTGCCGCTCAGACTGAGATATGTGTGTGCCCCCTATGCATAGACAACCCCTCCCCCCATTTTAACGAGCATTTAGTTAATATGGAACTATTGTGGGACAGAGATTGGTTTGAGTGTCAAAATATTAATTCATAATTTTACAGGGAAGAAGATATTTCATGCTTGGCAAGCATGAAATCTAAACAAGGGGAATTAATTGTAGACTTTTAACGTTCAAATGTTATCAGACTACAATGCACCCACCCATCCTATATGATCATAAAGCAGCAAGACTACTTTCACCTGTGCTGCACATACCGGGACACCAACATTTGCATTTTGGTCTCTTCAAAAACTAATATAATAAATATTGTATTTATTGAATGCTTATTATATGGTAGGCACTATTCTAAGGGATTTGCATGCTTGTGTTTAAACCTTACAGTAGCCATGAGTATCCTATTCTAGTCACACAGACAAGACCCTTTAGGTTCAGAATTTTAGTGATTCGCCTGAGGTTACTCAGCTGTTGGCATTGTGCACTGGACTCCAGGCCTGTTGGACTCCAAAATCATAAGCTTCTTTTGTTTATAACTGACACATTCTTTCCTTCACTCCACTTATATCTTCTGCGGTGCATTTTTTTTTTTTTTTCTGGCTTGAGATCTATTCTTGAAATGACTCTGGGCAACTCCGTTCTGATTGAGGTTGTCTTGTCATATCAAGGTTTTTGAAGAACACTTCCTTCTGCCCCATTTTCATTCACATTTTATATCTTTTTAATAAAAATACTGATTAGATGTTTAGCATCATGAATATCACACTTCAAAAAATCTGAAAATTAGAGAGATTACATCACTTTCCTGTTGTGCTGGGGGATATGGTATTCAGACCCAGGTATCCTAGCTCTGGAGCCTATGTTCTTACCACTAGGCTGTCCTGCCTCGTAGCACAAAGAGCCCTGAGAGGCTATCACTCTGCTGCTCCGTGAGCGCACAGGGAACCCTCAACACCCAGCACCACGCAGTTACATAGGAGGCGCTTCATCAACGTGTATAAAGCAAAGAACTAACTTAGTCCCACCACACAGCAGTCACTCATTTGAATGGATGGAGATACATTCAAATATACGTATTTTTAGAAAAAGACAGCATTCTTGCTTTGGAGTTTTTTGGTTTATTTTATTTTTTTTACTTTAACAAGAAATAAAAAGGAATATACTTTAATAGCAACATAATCAGAACAGTGCTTTTCATATTTCTTCTACAAGGTTAAAATCTTGAATAAAATTTCTATAGACCTTAAAAAAAACTTACCTTTTGAACAACAACAAAAAAAGTAAATAGATAAAATTCACTTCTTTGGTAAAAATCTGATATGAGGCAACTTTTTAAAACCCTACACCTTTAAACTGAAAATATTTACCTGTTATAAAATATTGTAGAAAAAAGCTTTAAATTCTAAAACTTAAACTAGTCTGTCAATTAATATTTGTTTTAAGAGCTAAATATACAGGCAACACATTCCCTGCTGTTTGAGCATCTTACATCCTAGCAGGGGAGACGGACAATAAACATGAAACAGGAATGGATGAAAATTCTGGAGACTGATAATGCTATGAAGAAATAAATTAGAAAATGTGATGGAGTGTATCTGGAACAGAAATTTATCTTGATGGATTAGGGGATTTTTTTGTGTGTCTATTTTAAGGATGACTCTGCCCAGCCCTATTCTCTTAATCGCCTGTAGATATCACTCCAGCATCTTCTGGCTCTATCACTTCTTTCTTAAACTTTGTAAGATTCCCTGTGATTTAGGAATTTTTATCAGATTGTCCCTGCTGTTTATCTTCTCTCATCTATTACGCAAAGACCACGGTGGCCCCTTTTAATCTGCAGACACAAGGTTTTTCTTCAGCTTGGAAAATTTCATATGCTGTGCAAGCAACTACTGTTTCACTTTCATCCTTTTTATCCTTCTGGACTGCCGAGTATTCACATTGGGTCTCCTCTGCATACTCTTGAACTGCTTTTAATCTCCCTCCTGATTTCTATCTTTTAAGGACTTGTTTTTTGTGTGGGTCAAGTGCGTCACTCACTGGCTCTTCCAGGGGATGATTTCAAGTATCCACAAAGATCATTCATTTTTAGTCTGGAAAAATCATACTTTTAGCTCCTCTAGGTCTTTTTGTTGCTTTGCTAGAATTTCCTTACAATGCTCTTACTCAATTTCATTCAGGATGGGCTCTGTCTCCTTGAATAGCTTAATTCTGGTTGTTTTGGTTTCTCTCCCACTTGACTGCTGTTGAATCAAGGGTTGTATATAGGGCTGTTTTTCTCATCTGCTAGTTGATTCTGTCACTGCCTTCCTTAGGTGGCTAACAGAGAAGGTAGACAGCGTAGCAGCTGTCCTTGTCAGTGAAGCTGCCATCCAAATGCCCACCCAGCCTCAGGATAGAGAGGACATGGTCCAAATTTCAGGATTCAGGAAATCCTCACATTCTCTCCTCGGCAAAGAGGGAACACAGAAGCACTGAGTTTTCAATGCTGCCCTTTCCCCATGGGGTCCAGGGCTCTCTGCAAGCCAAGCATTTTCCAGGATCCACACTATTCAGGGTCTCCCTTAAGACTCTTCTAGGCTGGTCCCCAGACTCCCTTCCAACCAGAAGCAGGGAGTCTCACAACACTGTCTCACTGGCAGCCCCCAGGCACCCCCCGCCCCGGCCGCGCTAGACCGTCAACTCCCTTGTTTCAGGAAAGTCAATGGGTCGGAACTAGAATCTGGAGAGAAAGGGAACTATGGGACTTTGCATCCATCTTCCCAGAGGTGAGTCCAGATGAAGTTAACAGCTATATTAAGTTGCTTATAAGCAGTACATAGTATCAGAGAGCTGCACTGACAACCGTGTTCATAAAGCCAGTGAACAAAAACATTTATCTTTCCTATTATCTGACTCCTGAAATGCCAACAACATGTAAGGGTTAGAACAGGACAGGTGGGGGAATTGAAGATAAATGCCTCTTACTTCATTGAAATCCTGATAAGACAATTATGTTTGGGATGTTTCCAGTTAGAAAAATTCTTAACTGACTCAGATTTTGCAGGTGGTCTTGTCTGTTAAAAAGTTAGCCTCAAGTGTATCTTCCAACCAAGGGAATGGCTTCTGCTTTTGCACAGAAATCTACCAAAAGTTCTACAAGAAAACAGAGTAACAAGAAAGTAAAATTCGTACGAAGCGTCTTTCTATTTATTACCCAGAGAGAGGACTGCTTCTGGAAAGGATATGAAGTAAATGAAGAACAATTAAAAGAAGAAGTGCTTCATGAAACTTCCTGTGGCTGTCAAAACAACAACAACAAAGATAAACAAAACAAAACAAATAACTCAAAAGAAACCTAAGTAGTTTGGCCATACCTATGGAAAAGGGGCCACCTTAAAAAAGGATCTCAATACCTTTAATCCATAAAGATAAAGAAAGCTTGCCAGAAAATGGTGCAATGAATCAGAAGAGCAGTGCTAATATCCAGCAGGACATTTCTACCATCATAGGCAATTACAACAAGGATTCAACAACAACAAAAGTTGGTGGAAAAGTCAAATGGCAAAGCGGACAGCAAATACTGTGTGGATAAAGGAGCAGGTTTTTTTATAAACAGTATTTATTTGCCAACCAAGCCTGCTGCTCTGAGATACAACCTTGAGAACCTGATTAATGTACAAACTATTTATAGTGAGGCATCTCGGGGTAACCTGAGCTTCTCTTTTGCTTTCAGCATGACCTGTGTCATCTGAAGTGTCATTTGACTGGACATTTACAAAATCACAGTGTCCTTAAGTAACTGAATTAAACTTTCTTATGTACCCTTTGGCTTTGAAGCAGGTTTTACATAAAATGTCCCTGAGATTGAAGTCCGTTCTTGAAGCTCTTCTGAGGAGATGCCGTTGACATCCTCTTCCCTCTGACCACATACTTTATTTACATCTGGCCTAGATCTCCATTGCAGAAATCTGAGTTACTTCCTGGCTCTGCAGCCTCAGAAGAGATAAATGATCCCGATGTGGTCACTGCCTTTAAATATACCAAAGTTACTGCTCACAATGAGTGAAAACATCTTCAGGCTTTTAGAAAACTCTTCTAACATAAAAAACAATCTGTAAACACAACTCAGAACTTAATCTAATGAGTTTTGGATAAACAAGGCAAATGAAATGCAGCCTATTAATTAGGGAGGAATATGAACCCAGTTTATCTGATGCAACCTGGCTCTTCCCACCATGATGCACCCACCGATTTTTGCTGTCAGTGTTCTTGCACCATTACATACCTGACATAAAAAAGTAATAAATAGTCGTAAACTTCACTCAGCCTCTGAATAGTAATTTTCAGTCATTTTGTAATAGGTTAAATTATATCATTTTTCAAAATGTGGGCACATTTGCTATGAGAGGCTTTATGCAATTTCAAGAGTATGCAATGATCTTAATTGAGATTTTTTTTTCATGTGGTGGAATTGTGACCCAATAAAAGCTTAATGAATTAGCAAAACAACTTTATACCTGCATACCTCCTTTGATTAATTACATAATTACATCGTAGAGAGATGTCTCTTTATATAATCTTTGAGTAAATAGGTCTCTTAAAGGAGCCGATTGAGGAATCATTCACTTTGGCCTCAGTACTTAACACATTTTGAACATGCTTAACAAAGAAATGACATCAGGCTGCCTGCGTCTTCAGAAGGAAGAATAGAAAGAGAGGAATTGCTTTCTCTCTGTCCTCCAGTACTCATTTCTACAAATGAGAATGGACTGTAGGAACACTTTTTGGCTTCAATCATCGTTAACAAGCATTACTGGCAGCTATCAAGCAAGGAGGATAATTTATAGGTAACAATATCTTACTCTGATGACATGGAAACCATCACTAACCCTCTTTTATACTTAACAGACAACACGAGCAGAATTCACATTTCACTGTCTTTCTTCTGACTAGTGCTATAGACCATCATTAGGCTGGCCGGTCCAGTATCTCTTTGCCGTGGCTGTGCCCTCTCTCCACCCCAAAGGTCCTGTATCCGTACCTCCTGTCAATTCCATCCTCTCTCTCTCATCCGTCAACGCCTGGTCTTTAATAAATTCATGCACACAATAATGTAAGTCCCTGATCATGGCTTTATTTTTTACTTATTCCTGGTGCAGGTACATTTTAAAGCACGTCAGTAATCAAAGAAATAAACGATTGCTTTCTCCTTTTTATTTTAGAAATTATTTGAGTTTTATCGTTGTATGAAGGCTTCTAGATTGTGACAGCTGATAAATATATAATTTGGGATTTGTGACTTTGGCTTTTATCATTTAGCATTTTTTGCAGTGTAAGTTGAGCTCTGTTTTACGATGTTTGACGGCCAAGTGAAAGTGATGCAGGTGACATCCTTGTCAAAGGCGTACACTTGCCCGTCCCACCTGGAGCGTGTACTCATGATTATACGTGCCTCTGACAAAATCCCACTGTCTACCTTATCATTTGCTCCATAATTAAAATCAGATAATATGCTTCAGCCTCACGAGTGCTCTTTGCCTTTGGAACATGACACTTCTGATCGATGCTCAGGTATCACGATGAGGAGAAAAGCTGTTTTTAAGTTTCTAGGTATGGCCAATTCAAAATGATACAGCTGACTGTCTGGAAACGATTAAAGCCGCCACAAGGATGAAGTTATGCTAAGTACTGAAGATGGTCTATGACATTTTAATTATTAAAATATTCAAAAATCAACCTGATGAATACAAAAAAGTGATTTTAAGTAGATGCCTTACTTTTCTTGCTCTAAACTATACTTCTCTTTTAAAACGTGCTTTTAAAATAACGCCTCCATTATCTTAAGAGACGTTTCACAATATATTTACAAAATTGCAGTGCCCTTGGGTTACCTGGCTCATGTTTTTTCCTCACGTCTGGGCTCTTAAGTGAGTTTTACATGAACGGTTCCTGACACATTGAGATTGTTCTCAAAGCTCTTCATCGGAGACTGAGTAGATGTCCTTTCCTAGCTGACTACAGACTTTATTTACATCTGGGCTAAACCTCCACTGCACTAATCTGAGTGTACTCCCTGGCTCTATGGCCTCAGAAGAGAGAAATGATCCTTAATGGTCATCAGTCACCTCTAACATACAAAAGCTACTACTCAGGATGAGTGAAAATAATCACCCAGCTTCTACTCAAATAAATCATAAAACGATTCTCACATACAAAAGTATCCAGATGCAGAATCCAAAGTTTAATTTTATAGTGAATTTTAAATATGAAAAGCAAATTTAATGTACTTTATTGAATACAGGAGTATCTAAATTGAGCTGCTTGGCAAACAGCTGGATCATCTCACCCCGGCTCCCAACTACTAATGATTATTAATGCCAAAGTTATTGAGTCTTTAAATATTTTAAGTGTAGTAGGGAGTTAGAGATGGTTTCCATGTCATCATAGTACAGCTTGATATTATTTCTAAAATTTACCCTCCTTTTCAACATCTGCTAGTAATGTTGATTAATAGTGACAATAATCCAAAATTATTCCCATGATTCTTCCTAAGTTTAAGAAATGAGTACTGGAGAAAAGTGAAAGAGGGGAAGAATTTCCTTTATTTCTGGGTTTCCATCTAAAATGGCAGTGGGGGCTTCCCTGGTGGCGCAGTGGTTGAGAATCTGCCTGCCAACAGAGGGGACACAGGTTCGAGCCCTGGTCTGGGAAGATCCCACATGCCGCGGAGCAACTGGGCCCGTGAGCCACAACTACTGAGCCTGTGCATCTGGAGCCTGTGCTCCGCAACAAGAGAGGCCGCGATAGTGAGAGGCCCGCGCACCGCGATGAAGAGTGGCCCCCGCTTGCCGCAACTAGAGAGAGACCTCGCACAGAAACGAAGACCCAACACAGCCAAAAATAAAATAAATAAATTTATAAAATGGCAGTGGATGGTCATATCCTTAAGTCTTTGGTTGAAAATAGGCAAATTATAACTCCAAAAAAAAAAACGGGTCAATGGTTTTTTCTGCTCCCTTAAAAGAAATATTCAGAAATTATAAAACGAAACAAGTATTTAAGTTTTTTTTTTTTTTTTTTTTTGGCTGTGCTGCCCAGCTTGCGGGATCTTAGTTCCCTGACCAGGGATTGAACCCGGGGCCCAGCAGTGAAAGTGCCGAGTCCTAACCACTGAACCTCCAGGGAAGTCCCACAGTATTTTAATTTATTTTAATTTGGAGGATAATTTGGAACTATTTTATCCCAAGCAACATAGGGTACATTACACTCAATTAGATACACAGGAACATTTTGTATAATGATTATCTGTATGCCCACTAACCATAAATTCTGTGAGGGCAGAGGCAGTGTCTGCCTTGCTGAGTGGCATTCTCTGTGTACACAACCGGTGATCACAAAGTATGTGCTAAATGAACAAGGAAGCCAAACAGACTTACAAAAATGAAAAACATAGTTGATAAGTGTGGGCACATGAGAATGTGCCTTGCAGACCTCCAACTAGATGAGAGGAATTGACCAAGGGCCCCAGCTGCTGGGCTCTGAAATCCATCCTCTTACTTGGGCTGGTGCCTTGCTTCCCATGGGCTGTTCCCAGCCAACAGCTGATCATAGCAGGGACTCTAAGGCAGACCCATCCTTGGAAACATGGGACTCCTCTGATGGATGACAGACTCATGGGCTCCCCAAAGACTGTTTAACCTTTGTTGACTGCACGGTAGTCTAGGATGCTTCTGTCTAACTTTCCCTCCCTCTCTCCTTCACTTGAAGGCAGAGCTGCGTGGCATCTGACGGCTCTGCCAGTCTTGGCAAGCTCTCTCCCCACGTTCTCTTTCACAAGTGTCCCCTTAATAAAATCCTCACATGGTTAATTTTGTCTTGGCAATGGCTTCTTGGAGGACCCCGACTAACATAATAAGAAACTTCAAGACGGAGTAACTCTCTGGAAAACTACTGGTTCCATTTTAGCATCTATTTTGCTATAAATTAACATACCATATTACAAGATAATAATATAGTACATAACATTTTGTTGTAAGTTCATATACCACACCATATGACCATAAATTATTAGTCTCCTTTGAATTACAAATGATTTGAATGTAATATTAGTCCTTGGTCAAGATCCACACCTTAGGCACGTACCAAATAAATTCTTACTTTTGAACTTTAATCTTAATTTTCAGCACGAGTGATATGCATTTTAATAATACTCTGTTCTTGAATGAAAACATTAACATCTTTAATTCCTTATTAATCTGCGATATTCGTTATAAAAAGGGAAACAAATATTTATATAATGAATGCTATTATTCTACTGTTTGATTAATATAATCCTCGTCATAAAATGCAGATCAGTTTCCCAATTGTTTTATAATATATTTGACTTATTTCTATTCACACAAAATATTTTCATCAGCAACTCTGGCATTAAATTTGAACATGTTATTTCTTCAAAAATATGATTTTATCAACATTATGCATAATTGTTAGAATTTTCTATCTTGTATTTTACATTTTTATGTAAAATGCTTCATCTCAGACCTTGCTAGACTGAGGAGCTCTTGAAATCGGGATTTGCTATAATTATCTGCTTTTTAATTACTGTAGTTGAATTTATGTAACTTATACTATGAAACTCACTTGGGATATTCCAATTAAGCTTCCAAATATCTAAGTAGTACTTTGCACATATTTTTTATCTCTACTATAGCATACTGGAAGAACAATGCAATTGATATTTCCCCTGCTTGTTTGGAGAATAAGAGCGTACAATACTGGTGCTTATCATAGTACTAGAAAGCCTATAAGTATTTACAAACTTAACTATTAACCTTCTCAAGGGCCAATATTTTGATCATTCACCCATAGGTTTGATCAAACATTCTCAAGATTCTGAGATTATGTACAGGGAATGCAAGAAATGATATATCAAGGTATAAGTAACTGAAAAGGTCAAAAAAATAAAAGATTCCATTTATTATCTTGGACAAAATATTCGAGGTTAGTGTCAAATATCAAACTAGGAATAAGAACCAGACTACAGAAAGTCTCCCACCCCCACTTTTATAACTAAAAAGAAAATCCCTTTTAAAATGTACTGCCCCTCTTTCCATTTAGTCCTTGCTGGCAAGTATAAAAAAAGCGTACATATTTTGATGTTAAAATGGCAAGAGTATGTTTCTACTTCAGTGCTATTATCAGAAGTAACTAGTGGATAGAAATAAGAATTATAAGGCATTTAGATAGACACTGGGTTATACGTCATTGGGTTCTAGCAGGAGTGGCTGACCACTGCATCTCAACAAGGCAAACAGGATCCAGGCCACAACCTAAAGCATATTCACTAAGCAGCAGAAAAGCAATTGCTTTCTCCTCCATTTTTTTTTAGATCTAATCCTAGTTTTATCATTAGATAATGGTTTATATATTTGGCAGCTGACTGATACACAGCCTGTTATTTCTACTTTTATTTGATATTCTTGAAGTGTGAGGGCAATACCGTGTTTCATTATGCTGGACTGATGCATGGCACACGCCAGAGTGGCATAACTATCAAAGTAACATGCTTGCTCATCTTGCAAAATGTCCCTACTCACAATTACATATACCCCTGAGAAAGTACAGCTTCTGCCTTGATTATCATTCACTTCAGAAATGAAATTACGCAAGAGATTTCTTTTGGCATGATGAATTTGCATGTGGCGTGTGTGTGTGTGTGTGTGTGTGTGTGTGTGTGTGTGTGTGTGTGACTCTGGCATACGACTCTTCTGGTCCATGTTTATGCATCATGATTAGGGGAAAGGCCATTCCTTTTACTTACCTAGAATCCTGCCCAGTACAAGGGATCTGACCGCACTGAGTTCTGTACCTGATGCAAGGTGGACTTGTCTCCTCGCTTTCTCGTCAATCTACAAAATTGTTACATGAGATGCAAACATCCAAACGGATGCCGTTGTTGAGAAGAGGCAGGAGGCAAAGGAAGACAAAAGAAAATGATAAAATAGGCAAGAGTTAATATGGCCCCAAAGATTTAGGAAAACAAAGTTTAAAGAGTTAGCCATTTATACAGGTGAATATTATTTTCTAAACTATTTCTATGCACCCTCAGATACCAGTGCACCCCACCTTCTATCCCCTTATATCACTCCATTTTTCTCCACTGTATAAGAAAGCCAAAATGGGGAAAACCAACAAAAAGATACAAGCTATTCTCATCTTGATATTTTTACTTAGCTGGGTATTTTCACTTGAGTCATTCAGCTAAGAAATTTTCCTCTATCTAGAGGGCTGAAACATTAGTGCTTTTCTTCAAAAGCTGGTAGAGTGAATAATTCATCTTTCTCTGCTGTAATTCACATCATTTTAAAATTTATTCTGATGTTGCAATCATTAATTTCTGTGCTAGAATTATGGTTGCATGTACACCCATCTGAAGTAAACTGGTTTCATTAGAGTAGCAATGGTCCTACCAATAGCATATTATGCTAAACTAGAAAGCATTTCCCTCCTGAGTAAAGCAAAACAAATAGGAAAGTTTGGCAATTTTAAGTATCAAATATTAATAATATTTTGGACAGAATCTTATTGCTTAAAAAACCTGAACACGTCTGATGGTCTATGATCTATGCAAAAGCAGCAACTGAAAGGACATCTTTGTTTAATCTATCCATTATCCAATTTCTGCTGTAGGTCCGTCTTGCTGGGGAGCATAATTTTACCCATTGCTTCTGCTGCATTTTCTCTATTACCTCCACAAAGACCACTGCTTCTTCTCTGTTAATCTTTATGTGGTGAAGCTGCCCATCAGCCATGTTTTTGAAATCAAAGTTAACAACGTCGGGTTCTTGATATCTATTTAGCTTGTATCTGATCTGCAAACTTCCTAAAGTAGGGGGGAAAAAGTTATATTTTAGTTAAAATTGTATTTTAAAAACTACTTAAAAAAACTCAAGAATCCTTTTTTGTTATTTATTAATTTCTGGGGGGAAATCCACAGTAGTTCATTTGGATGTACACTTTCCTCATAATCCCTAGAAGTCAGTTTCCATGTGAAAGTGCACTATTTTCAAAATCAAGAGCAAATACGCTGCGAATAAGCAGGCTCTTTCTTGCAAAATTTTAATTTGTCAAATATGTGATTAAGCATTTGCAAATCTCTGTACTAGCCTCTAACTTAAAAAAATAAGATTTCGTATATTATGAAGTGCCAAACTACTGTGGAATATTGCAATAACGTTGTTTCTATAATCTCATCTTTCAAAAAAAATGTATCTACCATTCCTGAAATGCAACTGATGAATGGAATGATTATAAGCAAACACTACTCACTTAATTGCCTGCAAAGATGTCAATAAATTTACTTCACAGGATATCTTCCAGTTTAACAGAGAAAATGTCCTAATATATATAGATAAGCTTCAAGCTCAAAATGTATACAGTGAGGAGAAATATACTTATTGAACAATATTATTTTTATTTTGATGTTCAGTGCCCTTGGGCCATATTTGATTTAGTTGAAATAATATATTCACATGTTTGTATGTTCGTTTGTTTTCCTCACCCAGAGGATTTACTCATAAAATTTTTATCTCTAATCCAGATAAAGGGAAGAGAACAATAACAGTAAGTGGTTTTCTGTAGCACACACGTCCTAAGCCACATACCATTACCCTGCGTCGATGTACTAGCATTTCCCATGACTACTTTATTGCCGAAAATCAGAACCAACAGGTTATTTTGTGGACGTTTTCTTATACATAATGCTAGTTTGTTAACATTCTCTCAAAACTTCTCTACTTTGATTCAAAGGAAATTATTTGTTATGTACAAATAGGCATCCTATTTCAAAATGAACCACAAAACTGATACTGATATTCACATGGAATAGGAAAGTGATCCTAGCAATGATAAAATATAATAAATATTTTATCTACATAAATTAAAAATTCACACTGATTGTGTTAAATTACCAAAATTATAAAGCGATAAAGGCATTTTAAGTATTTTAAATAATCCTTTTAGATTGAGTTGATAGGACAGTACCGAAAAAACAAAACTGAATACACAGGACAGGCACACTTTTCTTCCTGTTTGTAGTTTGAGAAGTGGGAGCATGAGAAGGATTCAGATCGTTCCTGACCTAGTGTTCTAGCCGTTTTCTCTCGTCTGAACAGCACTCACCATTTTTGGCAATGATAACGGAAAGGTATTCTTTATAAAAGGAGTTGACGTAGAGCAGCAAGCTCGGGGTCCGTGTGGTGCGGAAGCTAAACTTGATCGTTTCCCTGCTTAGCCTCATGTCACCATGAAATGAAGCCGCGTGGGAGCTGGAATTTTTACTTAGGGAGTAATTTTCTTGAAAATTGTAAATCACAGATGAGCCAGATCCAAAATAGGCAGAAATCTCTGAAATGATATGCACATTTTACGTTAAAAAATTTAAGAAAAAAGGATGTTGTCTCAGTTATACTGATACTTTTTAAATTAAAAAAATAACTATCTAAACTTTTAGAAATCATTTTACTTACACGAGATTAATATCCTAAATTCACACATAAACACACACCCCCCCCCCCAAATATATTTGTATAAAAGTGAAGAAGATGGTGGGAGAGGTAACTAGCTCGGGATCCCAGAACTCTGCTTTCCCCCATTACTATACAGGGCACTTGTTGAACGTGAGCTTCAGACGATGCTCACGGATAATGTAGCAACATCTCCACTCCTTCAGAGCTTTAGATTTTTGTCTGTTTATTATTTTTACTATCTATAGATACACGTTTTAGATACTACATAACATGTGGATGCAGAATAATATTCCCGATTACACTTAGCAAGATGAACTGGAAATCATTTAGATTCAGAAAATAAAGACATCCTCTTATAAAGACATGAGGATGCAAAGACAGGTCTTAGTTCTAACTTTAAACGTGAGAAGCATAGAATGGTAGCAGCAGTGATTGATTACCACAGGTTGATTTTAAATGATAACTTATTCCTGATAAAAAGTAGATGACTTGAAGAGTGCACTTTGGCCAACTTTCCATTAAATAATCTCAAATGCTTTCATTGCAAATCAGGGACTGCTTCAATTTGCAGCCAGTTTTCGTTAGTAAAGGTTCAGTCGCCCAGAAACACTTAAATAAAGCAACTGAATTAAACCAGTTGACATTTTTCTATGAGGAACTACAGCAAACGTTTGTCTATTCACGGAAGTCTGTTCAGAACGCTGAATACTACACTCAGCTCGTTCCTTCTTCCATGACATGGATCAGTGAACAAGACCAGCTGAAAAAGAGTCCGCTGTTTCACTTCACCAACAGACAGTCGACATTTCACAGAGCAAAACGCCCGAGCATCTCTATTTTGTTACACATCAATACTGAATGCAAACGTTATTTATATTCCTGGAAATAATATTTGTTTGGTAAAACAACAAAGCTTCCTAAATGTCTTTGCATTGTTGACCATCTTCAAAAATAACAACAATGCTTTTAATGATTTGAAAAATGAGAACTGCCCATGGGACTGCTTGTTGACACCCATATTACTTAAGAGCATTAGCTGTAGATAGAAAAGTGCAGACTGAGCAGCCAACACTCTACAACACCTAGAGGCGACGATTAGAGGGTTTACCATCAATAAACACAGTGTTTAAAGAACCGCGGCAAATATTTAAGTAATGAAATGTCATTGGCATAAAATAGGCAATTTGCCAAAAAAAATTCAGAAATGGAAATACTTTTGTTTCAAATAGCTACAGAGAAAAAGAACTGCAGGAGGTTTTATTCACGTTGGATTGTCTTGCTGCTGGGGCACCCGCGTCACACTCACCATCTGAGCAGAACGGCCCTGCGAATGCAGAGGAGGTGCAGTCACAGGAGAACCCGCTGGGCTTTTCCCTGCACTTCCCGCCATTGTGGCACAACCTCCCGTAGCTGCTGCAGTGCCCTCTGCAGCCCGGCTCCACTCCGGGAGTCACCTTGGCTCTTTCTTCCAGGTCCAGGGCCATTCCGTTCAACTGCAGAGACCGAATGCATCCCAGAAAGCCCCTCTGTCGGGTGGCCGTTCCACCTAAAAGGGAAATACTGCAAATGCAAACACGTTCCTAGGTGTTTTGTTCAGGATTTTAACACCAAACAAAACTGAGGCCTCATGGAGGGCGGCCAAAATCATGACCTTAACAGAGAACCGCTGGAGTCTGAAGAGCCAATATACTTTTAGAAGCACGATTTGTGACAAAATAGAAGAATTCAAAAAGATAAAAGATAAAACATTGATTCATTTTTTTCCCCAAAGGTTGAATTTGTTATAGATTTGTTTTCTAAAAGGGTGTTATTAAACTTTAAATTGGAGACTTTTTTTTATCAGTCTCTTTATTTTAAAGAACAACTTAAAGGCTCTTTCATTCAAAATAACAGTGCTATGCATTGATATTCTTATGTAGAAACTAATCTTTTTCTTGCAATTTTAAATAAGCATATATTTGTGGGTAAGTGTGGTTTGTCCTTCACATTGAAACCTGATCCTAATGCCGGGACAGTTTTAATTTAGTGAGAACTATGAAGGAATCCTTGACTTTTTCTAACTTGACTGTGCGTTGATGTGCTCTTTTGGTTGTTATATTTTCATCAAAAACACACAGCATCAGATTGAGCACCAGAGTATTTGCTTCTGTCAGGCATATCTCCCAGTGGATTTTTTCTAAGTGTTGGACCAGTGTTCATTGTTTTAAGCTTGAAAAGATTCTCAACGAAATCGGGAAAGGGGATTAATGAGGACACACAGTGGTGTAACATTTATTGAATAATATATAACAACATGTATTTACCAAGTCACCCTTGAAGAGGTTTACAGTGTTTGGGTAGAATCAGACCCTGCTATTCTAAGGCAGAGGTTCTCAAACTTTACGGAATATGAGTACTACATGGAAAGGCTTCTTAAAATACAGGGTCAGGGGCTTGTCCCAAGAAATACTAATTGTGTGGGCCAGAAAAAAAGGCTGTGAATCTAAACGGTCAACAAGCACACAGGTGAACCTGATTCAGACAGTCACTTAAAGCACTATCTTAAGGGGAATGTAAGCTCTGGGTGCACTTGCACATACATTGGTGCCCAGGAATACCATAAATTAATGCTCAGAAATTGAAGTAGGAAAATAGTGTCCTAATCTAAATAATCTGGGCGATTTACCCAGAGACAATGAGGTGGTCTTGGGGCCTCTGAAAAGGAGCTTCATCTTTGAACAGATGATGCTGCCTCACCTCCAGGATCCTATACCTGCTCTGTACCTGTTCTCTCTTCCCAGAACGTGTTAACTCGCCCTACCCACCCCCCCCCTCCACTTCATTTAGCTAGTTCCTAATCTAGCCTCATTTACCTAAGGTCTCCTATTCTCAGATTAAACAGGTTTTCTGTTATTTTTTTGTATTTCAGAACCAAAATTTGGCCAGAAAGACCCTAAATAAGTAAGTCTTTATCATCATCTAGCAAGCTTTACTTTGTACAATTTTCCTTGTATATTATCAGTGTATCTCCATCAAAATACACATTCAATAAGGGCTGTTTCAATCACACTATATCCCTAGAACGAAGAACAGTGCCTGACACATAACAGCTGTGCAATAACTATGTATAATTATAACTAATTATCAATTAATATTGATCATAACTATTAATTCTCAATTAATTTACTGTTAATAAATAATTAACACACTCATTCACTAAACCGATTGTACCTTAGGAGTAGGAGATGGGAGCTTGGTGCTTCAAAAGTTGAAGAGAGGTACAGCCTTTCCTCACAGGGATGTTTGGGTCCCTGGGACTTAGATTGTCGATAGAACTCAATGACTATTTCTGAATAAATTAATTCTATGTTTTTGGATAATGAAACACCATGAAGAGGACAATAAAAGAATTTCTGAGAATTTTGAACTCATGGTACTAATGCTATTTAGTCATATATTTCAAATGACTGTATTTAAATATCTGTATTCAAATGGCTTCAGTTGACATAATTTGTGCCTTTTCAATGAAGAATATGAAAGTTTTAAGGGTGTGGGTCATATTTTCTATTTATAAATCCAGATGAAGTATGGTATGGAGCCAGACATCTTACAATTCCAGTTTATGTGGGCAAGGAAGAGAGGAGTTGCTTTTATCCCAGAGTTTCAGAATTGCTGACACAATTGTTTCATTCCCGCCTACATTTACTCAATCTCCTGCCATCCTTGAAGTCTCTCTTCTCCCCTTACCTTGAGGACATCTTTTCTCTTCCTTCCACTTCAAAGCTGCTGCTAACTCAACTCAGTAAGAATGTCTAGGGCTCGGTCAAGTTTGTGACAGAGATTCTTTCAGCATCCTTGCTGGAGTTTTCTTTCCTGGGAAAGTAAGGCAGCCTGCAGCCTTGGTTTTAGCTTTGGCCCAGGCACTCTTTGGAGGAGGGCCAAATGCTGTGAAATCTGGATTAGAGGTGTATTCCTGGTGTATTTCACTGGCTTCATGTTACAGTATTTTAAATCACAGTGTAGAGTTTATAGTACACAGTAACATTAAATCATGGCCTGTTATGCATTTGTCACTCTGAAACATCTATAGTCTCTCTGATTTAGGGGTTTGTCTCAGTCTACCAGTGACATAATAATAACTAAATAACCCAGAGTCCAACAACTGAATAATCCATTTTCATTGGTTCCAATTCATTCATTCTTGTTTGTTTTCTGCTGTTTTATTTCAGATGGATGAGGAGCTAGAGGCATAAAAAAGTCCAGGGACTAGCCCATGGGCATAGCTGAGAAATTTTAGAATAAACACATTTAGTCAGAGGCAGAGTTAAGACTAAAATGTACAGTTGGCCTTTTGCTACAAGGACGCCCCTTTCCTCTCCACATAAGAATATGGTCAAAGAAGAAAACTTCCATTTTCTTCTCCTCAGATCACTTTTGGTTTGAATGGCATTTCAGTTCTGCAAGCTTCACTTAGCAGCTCTTTCCTGGACACTGTCTGACTTTGGAGGTACAGAGTTATACGCAACAAATCGTGGTCTCAGAGATCTCACAGTCTAGTAATGGATTTAGACAGAGAGACGTGAGCACAACATGATGTCAGTGGCAGAAATAGATACCCCGTGGAGAGGAAGGTCAGAGGATGGGGATATTAACAGGTGAAAATACACGTGTATACATGTGAAATATATGCCTAAATAGCATTCGTAATAGTGAGACGAAAATCAACACAGTTTTGTAAACAGGACTTAATGCTGTACTTTTAAAGAGTTAATGCTTGCCTAATCAAACAGTTTTAAGCTACATTTTTAAATTACCAAGAAAATGTAATGTCTAATTAGATATAAACATTTGCAGCACACATATACTGAAGATTCTTACTTTACCATTAGGTTTCAAGTTAATAACCTTTTATTTTAAGATGTAACTGTTCAGGAAAACACGACTAATGTAAATAGGATTGGGCTTGAAAGCTTAATTAAAGATTCCAATGACTTTTCCAGGTTAGAGTATGTCCAATTAAAATGAGTTGCAGTTTGATTAATTGATTCTGGATGTTTCTGCTGAGTTATTGTGTTTGGAACTGCCTTCCAATTAATTTTCTATCAATTTATCTGCCATATTGTATCAGATATAATGGATTCCGTAACTTCACAAACACTGAGTATTCTGTGAAACAAATACCCAACGTTTCTATGTGGATGAATATAACTGAATCTGTTCCCTTACATAACAGTATTGGGATACTGCACCTAGATAAGTGCGCAAGGTGCTGAGTAGAGACTGAGCCCAATCCCTTTATCACATTCCACACTCTCAGGAAGTTAGACTAAGTGACAGATGCTATTGTCACAGAGTACAAGCTGGCTCTTTCCTATGCCAATTTTCTACTACTTTTGTGGCAGGAAGACCTTTCATTTTTTAATGGCAAATTATTTATGTGCTGTGCTTGAATATTATTGAGGATTAACTGGGAACAACTGTGTAATTTGCCCAGGGGCCTTAGAGGAAAAAAGAAATCAAGATCCCCACACTTCTCTTTAAAAGCCAAAGTTACAGAAGCTTGTCAGAGTACAAGGGTTCTCTGTGACCAGGGTGCTGTGCAGAGAAAGGCAGGGAAGGCCCCGATCATGGGTCACCTGGGGACAGGGAAGTGACTGGGGCATGAGGGCTGGGCCAGGACCAAGTCAGCGGACTGACGGGAAGAGTGGTCCTCTGTACATCACGCGTTGGACCTTCAGTCCCGTCCTTCCCAGCCATCCCCTAGGTCTGGGGAAGACGCAGCCCTGCAGCAATGATGGTATCAGTTAGTGTAGAAAGCTGTGAGACTGGAAGCCCAGCTATAATTTTGCCATGGAATGTTCCTCACTGAGCAAAGCCCTGGGCGGGCTGGGAAGAGGAGGACTGTTCTCCCTCACGTTTAAAGAACGATCATGGTTGAAAGAGGCAGGTGGTGTAAGCAACCGTGTCACAGGCAGAAAGTTCAGTCACTTTTCCCTGAACCAGAGTCAGTGGTGCGCACACGTCCCAGTGGTAGTGGCAGCAGGGAAAAATGGGTCTACTCAGACTTAAGGCCACAGCAATGTCTGGTTTGACCGTACTAAGGTCTATTCCAAAGAAATGAATGTTGGTGGTATTAGTCATATTCTCCGATTTCAAGAGATCCCATCTGAATTCTGATTTTAGTCAACAGTCACTCAGATTTGCTCGCTAGACACAGAAAAGTACACCGGGAGCTTCTTTGGCTGATCATGAAAAAGACATCTCAAGGAGGGGAGAAGAAAATAATTGAAATAAATGATATGATTACATTAAAGAGAAATGTGACTTTTATTGCACTGCACTTTGGTAACGAGGGAACATATTTACGACTACAAAAGAAAATTAGTCTGTAATAAAAATTTTGCAAACATAAAGTTTTTGGTATTCTCTTCCTGTAACTATATTTTAGTCTATCAAAAACAAACCGAAAGCAAAAAGACAAAAATCTAGAATATATTATAATTAAGAACTTCTGCTCATCAAAAGATACCATTAACAAATGTGAAAATGCAATCCACAGAGAGAAAGGAAAATATCTGTAGTGAATTTATCTGAAAAGGACTCATCCAAAATATATAAAGAATTCTACAATTTGTTTTTAAAAGAGGACAGCCCTGTAGAAAATGGGCAAGAGATCTGAACAGCCACTTCATAAAGGCTGCTGCCCAAATGGCCAACAGAGATTTGGTAGAGTCTCCTGATGCTTGGCATACGCTCATTCCTGTGACCCAGTAACTCCACCCCACGTACACACCCCACAGATATACAAGCATATGTTCACCAAAAGACCAGCACAACGATGTGTTTGTAATATGCAACTTTGAAAGTACACAAATGCCCATCAACAGTAAATAAATATCTTTGTACTGGTACTGCCAGGGTCCCAAAAGCTCCCCAGGCCATATGAGTGTATGACTAGGTTGAAAACCAGCTTTCAGAGCTTCAATATGCTTAGAGTTCAGCATTAACCTTTGAGTATGGCATTTAGAGATTGTTTGCTCTTGATACTTAATAAATATTTGTAGATTTGATGCAGTTCAAATGCAATGCAAACGACTCATGAGTGTACATCAGAAGTCCCTACTTCTCCTTCGGGCCCTGGTCCCAAAGTATCGAAATGAAGTTTGCCCCATTTAAAAACCTGCCAGTGAAAAATTTAGGCTGCAAACAAAAATTTTAGAGCTGGTTGAATGAAAATCAATTCAAGGCTAATTTAAGATGCTTCTAAGAAAAATGCTGAGTTTATAAGCCAAAACAGAAAGTGACCACTGTCACAATTCAGCTTAAAAAAATGACTGATTCTTTTCTCTGCCTCATTTCCGTGGTTGGAGCATGTCTGTGGGTGTAAAATCACAGCAGTGACTCTCAACATTGAGTCCTCAGTGTTTACAACGTCAAGGGCATGTGTTAATTACACCAATCAGCATCATGTTGCTAAACTTCTTTTTTAAGGTAGGGAATAGCACCTCTGAATAGGACTAGTTAACTAAGATATGTCATAAACCACACACATACAAAAAAGGACAAAGTGAGAGAACGTGAAAAGGTCGGTAAAGACCCAGTGCCATAATTTAGAACAAGAATAGAGAAAGATGGGCTACAAATAGGAGGGGAATCATCATTTTTACACCGAAAAGCAATGTAATGGTTGAGATTATTTGGGGGAAGGGAAGATGTTCATTGCATCGTTGTTATTGTTTCTCATCTGACTATCACACTACATTAATGTTAACATTTTCATACAAGGATTTTTGTTCATTACTTTATTACTCCTTCACTTCGCATGCCGTCCTACAGTTTAGATTAGTTGAAGATAGTTGTGCCAATATTGGGAACTGCAGGGATTGTTAAAGTCTTTCTGTTATAATTCTGTGGTGTAGGCTAACACTAGTTGAATCTCCAAAACTACCTATCATTTCCTTATTCCTGTTTCAGTTGCCAATAGTTGTTGCCCAGCTGAATCACGTTTTTAGTCATGCTTTCTATTTATTTTTACTGATTTTGCTCAGAAGTTAAAGCATTAGTCTTGCCTCAGAGTTTCACTCTGAGATGTGAACACACTTTATGATTGGTCTTTAGGGGAGAGAGTGAAGCAAGCAATGGAGAAAATACATTGGATTCTTTCATGTTATCCTATTGCAGCAGTCACTTCTGAGAGACTGCCAAAAACTCTAATCTCAAAAAAAAGTAACATCGACAAATATCATCAACATGGGCCTGGCTATGGTAGCACAGGGAGCTTGAGAAAATAATTTAATTCAAAATTAACATATATTCAAATATCTGTAACGTTCTACTTGTAGGTAAAAGTGTTAAAGATAGTATCTCAAACAAACAAATATCTACATTATCGAAGTTTCTACTGTTTCATATTTGTAGTGCTATAAAATAACTTCATTTAGTATTTGAAATATTCCACAACAGGTTTAATGTTTTGTGCTATATTTGTTTACAAACAAGAAGGTGAATTTTTGGTAAAAGCTGCTAAATGCTGGGGTAATAACATAATCTAACTTTGACAGACTGATACTAACTTGATCTTTCAGTTTTGCCCTGTATTTATAAAAACTGTGTTTCCACAACATTTAAAACATCATCATCATCATCATGTGTCTGAATTTAAACATTTTTATTAGGGAAAAGAAAGTGATGCTGAAAACTGTAGACTTACTCTTTGCAATTATATCTATCTCATTCATTTGTCCTGATACCCAAATACAAATGACAGTCGTTATGCACGGTTGAAAATACTGATTAGTCATAATTATTTTTTAATATGCATGGGTGAGCTACAAATTAAACTCTTGAACCTGTAAGTAAGGGAAATGAAATTGCCCTTTAAAATTTTAACCAGAAAATCAATTATATTGGCTTAAAGCAGAGCCAGTCACCCAAGGATCACTGGCTCTGAGAGCAGACTTAAGTCCAACAATTTGAAGGTATTAATACACGGGGAAACAGTTTCGAAGAGAATGTCCTTCTACATCTGACACGCTGGCACAGAACATACGAACAAAGCAGCCAGGTTTCCTGGTGAGAGTGTGATTATGGGGCGGGTGGAACCTCATTGAAGGAGGGGGGATATTTTCTCTGGACTATGAGGAATAAGCAGGGTCTTTTCCAGCCTGGCACAAGTGTGGTCTGTATTGTATATGTGGGACCGGGGAACAGCTTTAATCATGCTACAAGTTAGGATTAAGGAAGAAAACAAGAAAAGTTAACTTCAGGTGAAATTAAAGACTGAGAAATGATGTGAGTAACGCAAGTATCCTTGCCGAAGGATATTAGCAGGAGTAAAAATAGTGAAACACTAACAGCGATAACCGACTCACTAGCAAGTGCTGTGCATCTCCATGTAAAATATGTCCCAACTCTCTTTATCACCATTTCCCCTTTAGCCCGTGCCACCACGATCTCTCATGGGGACTAATGCTGTGGCCTGATTCTACCCTTTCCTTCCATCCATTTTCCTCACAGCAGTAAGAGAGAACGTGGAAAACGTAAATTAGACCATGCCACTCGTCTGATCCTTTAGAACGAAATCCAAATTCCTCACCATGGCCTTTGCACCATCCTCCTCTCACACCAATTCTCTCCTCAGCCACCACGACTTACTCCTTAACTCCCGAGAAGCTCATTCCCACCGCCTGGAACTCTCTTCCTTCGGATATTCCCAGGGTTCCCTCTTCTGCTTCATCTTGCCTCTGTTCCAATGTAAGGTCCTCAGAGAGGACTTCCATGAACACCCTACTTGACATAGAAGCCCCCCAAACCAAACTGTTGCCTGACACCTTACTTTACTTTTTACTTTATTGTATTTATCATTATCTGAAACTTTATATACACACACACACACACATACAGACATATGTGTGTATGCATGCCTGTGTATATGTAAATTGTTTTTATATATATTTATATACATATTGTTTTTTTATTCTGTCTTAGTTTTTACTCTTTTATTGGCTGCCTCTTGTCTCTTCCACTGAAACATACTCTTACGAAGGCCGAGAACTACTTTTGGTCTCGGTAGTGCTACATTAAACTAGCTGTAATTATTACTAGTTTTTTACTTCTTTTCACCCACTTTGTGCTAATTCAGTATAATCTTTTAATTATAATTTAAATTCTATTGAATCTTCCTACAGGGGAAAGGTATTTTCATCTAGAAATTTAAAAAAATGTTGATTTGTTTGACAGTAATGTTGTAAATTGACAAATTACTATTTTGTCTTGTATGTATTATTCTATTAGCTTGGTTGGGGCCCTTTCCTAAGAGTGGTTCACTCTTGCAGTAGAGGTGAAGATGAAAACAGACCCTTATGTGGCCTCTTGACAGCCAAAAATGTGCCTCTACCTAAGGCTGCAAGCCTTTTTTTTTTTTTAACATGAGTCCGTCTTTAATATTATCACATTAACCACTTCAATTTACTCAGTTACCTATGAGTAGGAAGGAGGGCACTGTATAAAGAGATTTTTATTAATAGATGTAACCTTTTTTTCAGAGATCTTTCTTTCTGCCTTTCCTTTTTAATTTTCAACAACTTTGACTTAAACATAAGATAGATTTCAGTTTTTAAAACTTTCAAGTAACACAATCATCCTTGAATTTAACACATGTAGGAATGTCAAAAGCCTAATCAACTGCCTCCATAAAGATGAAATCTCTTAGATCTTATTAAAATTATAACACATGACTGATGGCAAAAGACTCAAGTCTGTTCGAACACACAGTTGTGTGTCATAATAGTACTTCTATTCATTACAACTACCCGAAACCAAATAAGGCTAGAATTCCCATCAGACACAATATATAGTGACTCCATTTCTATGAAGTTAAAATTCATACGAAGAATGAAAGGTCATGCACAGGCAAACTGCAGCAGATTTCACTGAAAAATTCGAGGACTGTTTCAGCCTTCTCAATTTCTAAGAATAGTAAGGCAATTTCCTAGATCCTGACAGATTTGAAATTGCCATACCTTTTGTTGTGGCCATCTCTTATTTTTTGTAACTCAAGAAATATCTGTGTCAATTTCCTGACTGAGCTCCTAGCATGTTATTAAAAGAAAAGTTATGTATTTCTTTTCATGGTTTCTTCATGATTTCCATACCCTTAAATAAGTTTCATCCTTCGCAGTGAGAGAGAATAAAACAAGGCAGTTAAGCAAGAGAAGATGTAATGGGGACCTGATGAGAATTCTGTCCTAAAACATAACTCTTACAAGTGCTTGAAATATAATTTCTGATAATTTACAATTTATCCTGCTTGACAGCGTTGCTGTGTCCTCATTTACACTAAAATGTATGAAAAGTGATCAAGACATAATTCTTTGAACTTCATGGTCAATAAGTTCTGTTAAGTAATTAGCAGAGATGTAAAATAAAACAAACACACCCAGGAGGATTCTGCTATCAAGTCTCTAAAATAACAAGTGAATGTATTTAGAAAATAAAGGAACAACGTTTGGATATAAATATGAAGTAGGTGGTCACAAGACATGAGAAAAACAGGGAACATAAGGGACGCCAGAAGAACTGGTGAAACTGGTCAATCCTACACACTTTGCTCATGCTTTTTTTTTTTTTTTTTTTTGCCCTGCTATTGGCCTGTTTTACACAGGGGTCACTGGTTGGCATCAGCTGGATTTACAAGGAGGGTTCTTCCACTTCCTGGGGAGAAGAGGTAAACATTTCCAATATTATATTAAAGATATTAATATTAAAGAAAAACTGAAACAAGTCACATAATCTAATAATAAGAATGTTTATGTTAAATTTATACAGTGCTGTATGTCAATTATATCTCAATAAAATGGGAATGGAATAAAAGAATGCAGGTTTAGGAATTAGTCAAACACAAATTTGAATTTCATTTATTAGGTGGATTTCTGAAGACAAGTCATTTCAGCTCCCTGAAACTCAGTTACCTCGTCTGTTAAACAGGGATAATACCCATTTCACAGGTTGGTTACGAGGAAGTAATAAAACACCTGGCGCAGCCTGGAACATAGGTTCTCAATAAACGGTGATTTGGTGGTGGTGTTACCGTTATCTTATAGTTGGTGTTATTTTATTTTGGCCCATCTCTGCACTTACGCCATGCAATTAAAGACAAACTGCCTAAAAGCAGGACTTACCCACAAAGAGCTGACTGTTGAGCTGTAGGAGGACATGCCCATCAGCCGGAGCAGGCTGCGTCCTTGGTGAGAGCTGATCCACTTGAACGGATGCCTCTTTCGTGTTCCTCTCAACCCTAACGTGGTGCCACTGGTTGTCGCTGAAGTGAGTGGGTGACTGCACCGAGATTTCAAAAGGCCCATTCCCCACATCGAATGAAAACGCCACGACTGCAGGAGCTGGAAATGTCAGACATGAAGATTGTTCACGTTAGTCCCCGTGGTGGTCAATACACTCAGGAATAGCACCATAGCATCAACGGTCACTAAACATGAAGACAATGGTTTGATCTCTATGGAAGGAACCATTGATGTCGGCACAGAATAGATGTGGAATGAGACAGTAAAATACATTTGTATTTTGGGGAAAAAATGGATTCTAAGAAATTCATCACCAGAGTTAATTTTTCATGGTGATAAAAATGAAAGCTATTTAGCCAGGGCAAGAAAACTAAATAGCATCTGGCATTTTATATAAAAATAATTTTGACAGTGATTCAAAGTTTATTTAATTTCAAAAGCATGCAATATGCATTTCATATCAAAATACTAATAGTAGTCTAGGAGGATATCAAAACAATACAGCTGGTTGATTTAATTAAGTAATTTTGAAATTAACTGAGAATTTGGATTTTTAAAAATTTTTAATTTTTTGAATTTAAAAGACTTAAGTTGGTTCTAGAGAAGACTAGTAATTTCCCCAAATTATTATATATGTTAAATATCAAATAATTTTCTTGCAAAAACTCTATCTTAATATCATAGTTTTTTTCAAAAGGACACAATGAAAAGATTCAGCTGATAAAGTAGAAACATAGTACTTTAAAAATTAGTTAAAGAATTTACTCCTAAATAGAATCCCAAAGACTTCTAAGGAAAAGAAGACTTACAGCGTAGCTCTATCCGTATAAAATCAGTAATCCCCAGGTTCTCTAAAAATACCCCAGATGAAGCTGTTGTCTTAAAAAAGAAAGATACATCTGCACTAAGTTCTCCGTGGAAAGTAGGAAAATGAAGGTATGAAGCCTCAGTATTGAAGGAAGCTGAATTCCAAAATAACCCTGTTTTTTTTGGAAAGGGAAAGATAAAAAAGGAAAACAAATTCATAAAATAAATGACATAACTATATTTTCTATTTTTTTTTTGCAGTTTTACTCTTAAAATATTGCTAATTTATACAAACATGCTTTTCTTTTGTCTGTTAATTATACAGTATACAAGACATGAAAACATGATTGGAGATTTTACAAGGTTGAAATTGTGGATTCCTTCCAACATAGGAGAGGAAAGATCACTGCAGTAACAGTCTGAAAGTTATATTTCATATAAGAAAAATAACCTGCAGCCTAAATACCAAAGCATTATGATAAGATCTGCCAAACATTAATAGACATTTTTTTTATAACTTGAAAATTTAAACACCTACATTACTTTGAATAACAAAAACTCTACAGAAGCTCAAAGTGTTTTTTGTTCTAATACTTCTAACATACCTTACAGAGTTACACCCCCAACTAACTGTTTTCATTAATGGGCTTTGTGATTTTCTAAACTGAGATTGGCAGTCAAAATATTCTCATCTAATTAAAGATCAAGACACTACTTACTCTGTGCTATGCTGATATTCTCATGAAAATGCTCTTTTCATTCAAAACTATCTTTTATTTTGCTTGTAACAGTGAAGTAGGAAAAGGGTTCTCAAAATTTGTTTAAATGCTCAAAATAAGGAGCAAATGTTTAAAAATTGTAGTATAAAGTAAGACATCTGCAAAAATTATGTGGACTATAAAGTAAATTATAATTTCTGTCCAAATACAACTTCTTATTTTCACCTTCCCATTCATTTTTTTGGTTACATCTACAAGTTTCCACAAGTTTTCTTTTGAAAAAAATATTCTCGGTCTTATAAAAACAAAGCATGGAAAAGAAAATACACATGCAGTGTCATGAAGTGATGGAAGTGAAATCCAACTGGATACGTGTGGTTGATGAGAAGCATTATTGGAGAAATGAACTACGCATTGCCGCTGCCACCAGCAAGTTGTCGACACATCAAAAATAAATAAACATCTTCAGTTTTAAGCAACTGCCATCATATGTACTCACAACACTGAATGAAATTCTACTAAATTACCTTCCTGGAAGAAAGATGTATTGATCCTCTGAAGTAAGAACACAGGAATTTCAAAACAACGTTTTGTTACGTTAGCAGAGAACGGATACCTCGTTAAGTTAAAAGTCACGAACTTGACTTGGCTTCTATTTGTTCCTTAGATTATAATTTATTTTCTATAAATTCTGGATCCAAACAAACAGGGTTTACTTATATCTATTGTATTTTCTCCTGTATTTCCTATGGACCTGATTCAAAAGTCAATCCTCAGCTCATATGTGGACAATTTTAGAGCTGAGTTTATTCAGCTGAGAATATACTTAGAGGGCTTTTTTTTTTTTTTTTTCTACAGCCAAATGAAACTGTATATTTTCTGAGTATGTCAAACTTTGCCCTTATTTCCATTTTGCAGCTATTTCTGTGCCTAGACATTTTGCTCTCTACGAAAGACAGCAAGAAAAGCAAAATATCAAGCCAGGGGTAATAACACATTAGTGTTCTTAAAAGTTTTTACCTGACCTATTTTTAGAAGGAATTAAATGCTTTTCTGTTGAAATGTATGAACATTAAAAATAAAGCTGTAACTTTAAATTATGGAATTTTATTAAACCTTGCTCATTTGGAGTGATTACTAAGAGGAACACTCAGAATTACTTAAAGGTCTAAATTAGATATTATTACTATAAGAACATAATATCCCATTTTTTTCATTTTTATATCACAACTAACCCAATAAAGCATCATACAGAGGGCTTCAGGGAACTGGCTGAAACAGAGGAACAATTCTTTGAATTGCTGCTATTTTTACAATGAATGCTTCTACAGTAATGAAAACAATTTATTACCTTAGGTAGTTTAAACACTCACACACACATAGTACCACATTTATCTAGTTAGCAAACCTTATTTTACAGACTCACAATAGGTAAAAAATGAAGTAAGAACACTTTATTGAATTAAGAAATTGCTGCTAATTCACAACAACTATAAAGACAAGAAAGGCCAATATTTCCAAATGATAGCTCAGCTCTTTACAGACTGTGCCAGGAAGCACCCAGGAGGATCTGGTCTGCCTCTGAGAAAGGAGGGGCAAGAAAGAGGAAGCCGAGCAGAGCCCAGCAGGCAGACACCAGCCAGAAGCGGCAGGTCTTTTAAAGAGAGGATTTCATGGCTGGGGTGGATTAAAAATCCCTAAGCTACACCTGGAGAAGACCAGAATGCAACCACTTACTATATGAACGCTCTTTATCATCCCAACAAAATGCCATTTGCAGCAACATGGATGGACCCTGAGATTATCACACGAAGTGAAGTAAGTCAGACAGAGAAAGACAAATATCATATGATATCACTTACATGTGGAATCTAACAAATGATACAAATGAACTTATTTACAAAATAGAAACAGACTCACAGAAATAGCAAACAAACTTATGGTTACCAAAGGAGAAATGTGGGGCGGGGGAGGATAAATTAGGAGTTTGGGATTAACATATACACACTACTATATATAAAACAGATAATCAACAAGGACCTACTGTATAGCACAGGAAACTCTACTCAGTATTCTGTAATAACCTATATGCGAAAAGAATCTGAAGAAGAATAGCCATATATATATATGTTAAAAAAACCATGATGCATTATTCTAAGTAATTATTACTAATAATTAATAAAAGTAATTAATAATTAATATATTCTCAATTGCATTCAATATAGGGTAGTAGAGATTTGGAAAGATTCCGTCAGGGATGCCACTTACTTATTAACTTTCCAGAATTCAAAAGAAATTGTAATGAATAACGGGATCCATATGGTTTTTTACATAGAAAAGGAAGATGTACTAAGTATTTAATTCCATACATAAAGTAAAAAAGAGCCCGTAGAGGAAAATTAACTTAGTAGAATATTAAGATTACAAGTAATTTTTAAAATACCTGTTTTGCTAAACTTTTATTTATATCATTTATTAATGATAATGATTCTCCTTTTAAAAGTAACAGATTTATAGAGACAGAAAGTAGACTAGTTGGCTGGGAAGATGGAAGGATTGAAAGATGACAAGGGCTAAGAGGTGAAGAGTTCTTTTTAGGGTAATGAAAATGTTCTAAATTGATTACAGTAATGGTTACACAATGTTATGAATAGAAAGCTTAGAGTAATCACTCCCAGTTTGGTTGTATCATATGTATCTCATACATATACTCAAATTCTTTGGTAAACATGTAGAAAGAGGAAGGTAAAGAGGGGAGACCGCAGAGAGAGAAGAAAGAGGAAAAGCAAGAAGAGGAGGGGGTTAAAAGGGTGGAGAAACTTTAAGAAAATTAAATAAAGGAAACCCAAGGAAAGAAAAAAAGAAACATAAGAATTAACATAAAAAGAATTTATTAATGGTGAAGGTTATCAGATATAGTGGAGCTTGCAAAATTATATGATTATCTGTTAAAATGGAATTGATCCTCATTCTTTTTAATGGTTTATATGTAGTCTGCCAAATGGAATAGAACTCTGTCAATGCAAGAGAAATTAACCAAATCACTAGTCAATATTGTTTTCCAGTCTAAGAATACAACTTCTGCAAAGTTATTTATTGCCTACATGCACTTTTGATTATTTAATGCATTCTGGGCAGCTGTGATTTCTCAGACAGCTGAACAAGTCGATGCAGGCAAAATGAAGAAACTAATTTCAGTGACAAGTCTAAGAAAAAGTAACTTAGAACAATCTTTTCTAACCATGTAGGTTTTGAGGGTGCCTTGGTTAGACATAAAATTTCAACACAATGAATTAACTGAGAAGAAATACATTTCATAAAATTGGCTGAAAAATTCAAATGCCAAAGAGTTAAAAATACTACCTTGTCCAGATTAACAAATTGAGAGCAGAAATTTAGATCATGCTTACAATTCTTTAAACCGATTATAAAATGCAGGTATCCATTTTACCACATCACAGCCTATTTCAGGAAAAATTAATACCAGCGCACAAGACTGAGATGCATCCTTGTTAAGTACTGACCTATAAGGATAACTATTCCTTAAATTATTCTGTCAGAAAAAGCAAATCACCTCAAGCTGGAAAAGTCAGTTTGGCCTCAGAACTTCCCACAGCAACATTAAAAACTAGAAGATACAGGAGCACTGTCCACAGATTTCTGAAAGAAAATGTTGCCAGCCTAACTTTTTTTTTAAGCATTAAGGTAACAGGTAGACCTTATCAAATTTGAAAGAATTCTGAGAATAAAGCACATACAAACTCTTTTGGGGAAAAATAAAAATAAAGCATTCCTTCATAATGAAATATAGTCCATCAAAAGATACCTAGAAAAGCTATAAAAGACAAAGTTGACTGCATCTCTTAGTACAGGTAGAGTAGAATATTATGTACAAAGTGGTGAAAAGTCACAAAGTGTGATTCAAAAATACTATACCAGTTTCTAAAAAGGTTAATCATAGGGTTACCTTTTGGTCCAGAAGTTCCACTCCTAGATGTATACTCCTAAGAGTGGAAATATACATGTCCAGAAAAACACACCTATACACAGATGTTCATAGCAGCATTATTCATAACAGGCAAAAAGTGGAACCAACCCAAATGGCCAACAACTGATAAATGGATGAACAAAATGTGATGTATCCATACAATGGAACATTATTTGGTCCTAAAATAATGAATATTTGATACGAGATGCAACATGGATAATCCTTAGCAAAGTGCAGGCTAAGTGAAAGAAGCCAGTCACAGAGATCACAAACTCTGTTTTCATCTATATGAAATGTCCAGAATAGGCAAGTCTGCAGAGATAAAAAGTAGATCCACGGTTGACTAGGGTTGGGGTGGGGTGAGAGGAAAATGGGGAATGTCTGCTAATGGGTACAAGTTTCTTTATGGGGTAGGAAAATGTTCTAAAATTGATTGTGGCGATGGTTGGACACCTCTGTGTAATATGCTAAAATGATTAAATATACTAAAATACCATTAGATTGTATACTTTAAATAGGTGCATCATAGGGCACATGAACTATATCTCAAAAAAGCTGTTACCAAAATATAACATAAGGTTAAACCAGCCAACTTTGTCTTAGAGTTCTGAGCCAACAAATACTCTCAAGCATTTGCCAACTCAGGAAATAGCAACAATCATGGGTCTTTCTGGAGGAAAAAAAAAAAAAACCACAGAAAATATCAATTACCTGACAATGCAATCCAAGAATAAATTTAAAAAAAAATCATTCAGGAATAGAGAGGCTCTGATGATAGGACCTGTGGTTAGCATTCAAAAATAAACAACCATACAAATAATGGCATAACTAACAAAAATTGGGACGTTGGGGGAGAAAAAGATGAGGAAGGGACAGGTGAGTGCTAATTTTCCCATTTTTCAGAATAGATCAATGCTATCTAAAATTTAAAACAACTTGAATATAAAACCAAGTGACTCTATAACCTTTAAAATTTTTATAATTTTTTTAAGTTTAGCAAGATCATACAAGTTGAATATATATTTATTAGATATATAAATAATATAAAGCAATCCCTACAGCTTCAATTTGTTTCTTCTTTCTCTGTCAACTTCAGTTAATAAAGTTTTGCAAATTTATTTCTAAATCTCTTTTTCTATTCTTCTGTCTAGAACAGTGCTTCTCAATCTGGGGCTATTTTGCACCCCAGGGAACATCTGGCAATTTCTGGAGACATATTTGGTTGTCACAACTGGGGAGGGTACTACTGGCACCTAGCAGGTAGGGGCCAGGGATACTGCTAAATGCCCTACAATGCACAGGACGGCCCCCGACCATCACAAGGAATTACTCAGCCCAAGAGTGCCGAGGTTGGGAAACCCTGCACTAGCAATATTTAGAAATGTCTGGAATAATGCTCACTGGTATAAATCATTATTTCTGAGTTGTGTGACTCTTGGTGATTACTGTAGTCTTTTCTTTGACATTTCTGTATATCTTAAAATTTTAGAATGACTTCATATCAATTGTCATTAATATTTAATATTTAAAACAATGAATAGAGATATATACATGTAGAATCTTGTCACAAAAGAATATTATTGTAGTTCTGAGAATTATCAGGATTCCAAGTCTCAAAAAAAATGGAAATCTTTTGAAAGTGTTAGAAAGAATGTTTGTTGCCCCACATTTGGGAAGTTTCTTGAATATCAGTTACTAGCTAGTAATGTAAATCTTTTCAAAAGAATAGAAAACAAAAAGCAAAATAAGTCATAAGATATTTTTCTTTCTTCAAGAAGTAGATAGTATTTCAGTTTTATAAAGACACTGTCTTATTAAAAGAGTGAAAAATCAAAAGTATTAAGTAAAATCATGTGCTTATTTGAAAGCACTTTCACTGCCTCAAGCCCACGTACATGAATGAGAAATGGCTCAGGATGGTACTAAACGTCCTTTGTACTTTGTGATTTTTAAAAATCAGAATAAGTCTTTCAAAATATAAACTCCTTTAATTAAAAGTATATATTTGCATATCATTTAATTGCTTATACAATAAAAAACTTATTCCTGTTCTCTCATGAGTAACTCCAAGCTATAGGTTTCTCGAGCTGTATGAGAGATCATTCTCATTCTTTCATAAGCTGCTATTTATTGATTATCTTTCATGTAACAGGTAATGTACTAGGTGTCAGGAATACAATAATAAATGAGCAATGGACCTGCTCTTGAGAGGTTCAGAAATAATTAAAAGCCAGTATGAGAAGTATATCTTCGTAATTTACTGAACATTCTTTGAAAGTGTAGGTAAAGTCCTCTAGCGACCTGTGGAAGGCTTCATGAAGGAAGGGTGTGAATGTGAGTGTGAATGGTTTCAGTAAAAGGATTGGGGGTGTGTTGCAGATGAAGGAAAGAAAGCAAGTGAAGAGGAAATGGAGCCAGATGCCATCAGTGGTGGATGAATTTTCTCTGTGCTGCAGGACCTACAGAAATAGGGGAAGTTCCGTGTAGGTATCTTCCTGATTGATGACAAAAAAACATTTAACCCTGGGGGTCAATACTACTACGCTTTCTCATTAGTGTGAGGGGAGAGTTCTGAAGATAACACAACTACAATTGGCATGCTCTCCAATAATGTTTAATGCATGCTGAAGTTGAAGAATTACTGGTCTAGAACAGCGGTCCCCAACCTTTTAGGCACCAGGGACTGGTTTCGTGAAAGACAATTCTTCCACGGATGGGCAGTGTGGGGGAGGGACGGTTCAGGTGGTAATGCAAGCGATGGGGAGCGATGGGGAGCGGCAGATGAAGCTTCAATGGCGCGCCTGCCGCTCACCTCCTGCTGCGCGGCCTGGTTCCCAACAGGCTGCGGACCAGTATCAGTCCGCGTCCTGGGAGTTGGGGACCCCTGGTCTAGAAGACTTCTGATGGCACCTCAAAAATGAAGATGGCCCCACTGCTCCCAGGAGAGTGAGCAGAAAGGAAAATATATGTACGAGCCCTCCTAGTTATAATCTATTAACTGTAAACCCAGATGTTTTCCCGTGATTCTTTCCTTTGACCCTTTGTCTCTAAAGTTAGTAAAAGTCAGAAACATATTCAGTAAGATCCTAGGAGTATCCTGGAGAATACCCATGTTACTAAAATCTTTACTAGTCAGTTTCTTTGTTTTATTATTTTTTTACAATTTCAGCCATTCTAATAGTTATATATTGGTATCTCCTTGTGGTATTATTGTACATTTCCCTAATGACTAATGATGTTGCAAATCTTTTTATGTGTTTATTTGGAATCTGTATATTTTATCTGACAAAATGTATGTGCAAATCTTTTGCTCATTTCTTAATCTGAATTTTGTTTTAATTGCACTGTTAGAAAGTTCTTCATATATCCTGGATACTAGCCTTGATCAGATATGCGCTTTGCAAATATTTTCTCCCCATGTGTGGTTCTTCTTTCCATTTTTTAAAAATTAAGTTATATTGGAGTATAGTTGATTTACAATGTTGTGTTAGCTTCTGCTGTGTCGCAAAGTTAATCAGTTATACATATACATATATCCACTCGTTTTTAGATTTGTTTCCCATGTAGGTCATTACAGAATATTGAGTAGAGTTCCTTGTGCTACACAGTAGGTTCTTATTAGTTATCTATTTTATCTATAGTAGTGTGTATATGTCAATCCCAATGTCATTTTAAAAGCAGTTTTTAATTTTGGTGAAACCCAATTTATCATTAAAAAAATTTATGGATCATGCTATCGATGTTGCATCTAAGAAATCTGTGCCTAACCCAAGGTCACTATGATGTTCTTCTATATTTCCTTAGAGAAGTTTTATAGTTTGTGGGTTTACATTTAAGTTTATGATTAATTTGAGTTAATTTTTATATGCAGGTTGAAGTATGGGATGAAATTCTTTTATTGTTTTTGTTTTTGCAAATGGATTCTAATTGTTCCAGCACTGTTCCTTGAAGGGGACTATTCTTTCTCCCTTGAGTTGCCTTATGTGTATATGTATGTGTATACATATATCTATTCTACTCCATTAATTGATTTGTCTATCTTGATATCAATGTATACTGATTTGAATTGTGTAGTTTTGCAACAAGCCTTAAAATCAGATAGTTAAGTCTCCAATTTTGTTTTTATTATTCAAAATGTTTTAGCTAATCTAGTTTCTTTGCTTCCCCCTATACATTTTAGAGTAAGCTTGCCAATTTCTGCAAAAAAAAAAAAAAAAAAAAAAAAATGCCTGCTGGATTTTGATTGAGAGTGTATTAAATCTGTACAACAATTTGGGGAAAACTGACATCTTAACAAAATCAAATCTTTCAATCTATGAGTATTACATTTTTATTTAGTTCTTTAATTATCTCTCATAAATGTTATATGTTTTTGTTATATTTATACCAAATTATTTCATTTTTTTGGTGCTGCTCTAAAAGGTACTTTTAAAATTTCAATTTAAAGTTTTTCATTATTAGCATATAGAGATATAATTTATTTTTTGCATATTGACCTTGCATCTTGTAATCTTGCTAAACTCACTTTTTTTTTTTACAAATTCTTAAGAATTTTCTACCTAGAAAACCATGTCATCAGTAGAGACATTTTATTTCTTCCTTGCTGATCTGTATGACTTGAATTCCTTTTCTTGACATACTACATGTGCTAGGACCAACAGTATGATACTGAATAGGAGAGGTGAGAACAGACATCCTTGTTTTGATCCTGATTTTAGAGAGGAAGCATTAAGTCTGTGACTATTCAGGATAAATAGTCAAATTTTCAGATTTTCACAGATGCCTTTTGAAACACTGAGAAAGTTTTTTTAAGTTCGTAGTTTGCTTAGTTTTTATCATAAGTAGGATGTTGAATTCTGCCGTTTACTTTTCACGTATTTTTCAAAAAAATTATTTCCATATTCATAAATAAATTCTTTAAGGTCAACAATATTTACTAAGTTTTATATCTGCAGCACAACTTTAAAGGGGACTTTATCATTCATATCTTTTGTGCTTTTGGTAAAACACCTAACGGTGTTACCTATGACTTCTGACATTAAGCAATAATAGCAGTAGTAACACAAAATTTTATACCCATCTACATTTTAAAAAATGAAAAGAAAGACCTGGAGTTAGGAGCAAGCTCCTATCTGGTACCTGTAGGTCTCACTCATTTTTATTTGTCCTGCTTTCTCAAGGCTTCTGTCTTCTTTCCTAGAAAAACATGGCTAGATATGAAATTTTCAACATCTCTGGTTTGTGTGATAAATCCAAAATATTATTTTTTTATTTTCATCTTTCCATTTTTCTGTTCAAAGAAAATCTAAAAATTCTGTGTCTCAATGAAGGGTACTAAGCGTTCTTATTGTCTCAACAAACGGTGCTACCTTCTTTACTCAAGTCAGGAAGCTGGAGACCACCCTCACGGCTTTTCACCCTCACTCCTGTCCAAATCATATTGAACTTACCTCCCTAACTGAGCCCCTTATTTAAGCCCCATGACAACTATTGCCTAGTTCAAGCCTTCAACATTTTCCTTGTCTTACGTCAAAGGTCACCTTCCTGCCTTTAGGTTTGTACCTGATCTCCATGCTTTCAGTTGGATCATAAGAATTAAGCTAAGTCTTAAATTATCCCAGTCCTAACTAGTGATCCAGTCCTAATGCCTTCAGGATAACATCCACATATCTTTCCTCTGCTTATAAGGCCCACTGTGCATGATCCCGTATCTAGAAGCCCTACATCTGCCCAGTGTATCTCACTTGGAAAGGAAAAAAACTGTGTCTAGGGCATTGCACCTGCAGAGATACAGTCTGCCCATACAGAGAAAACAGGCGCATTCATTACTCTGCCACCATCATTCCTCAGACTGAGAAAGTTTTTAAAAAGGGCCCTTTATGCAGAAAACGCTCTATGACCTTATGTGGGGATGAGCCTCAACCCTAAAGCAGATATGGGGGACAAGAAGGCCAAGGAAAGCTCTCGGTGATTGTTTCATTAATAAGTCAGACGTTAATCAGCAGGTCTCTAAATACTTCAGGATTCGTAAATCCTTATTCCTAATGTTGTCAGCCTCCTTCTGCATCCCCGTGGTCACAAAAGTTTAATGCTCTAGTCTCCCAACCTTAAGACTATGGACCTTTTGGACCAGATAATTCTTTGTGGTGGAGGGCTGTCTTGTGCACTGTAGGATATTTACAGCATTTCTGGCCTCTCCCTTTAGATGCCGGTAGCATAAAACCCCTCACAGTCGTGACAGCCAAAACTGTCTCCAGACATTGCCAAATGTCCCCTGAGGGAGCAAAATCACCTGGGATGGAGAGTCACTGCCCTAAGGGAAAAGATGCTGTGTGCTTCAGTTCATGACAGGAAGTCTGAAAGAAAGAACCCCTAAGGGACAGAGTTGGGAGTGACCTTAGTCAAAGCAGAACAGTTCCCCAGGGATGGTGGCAAATGGAGGAAGCCGGCCTGAGCCCCTGAAGGGTTAAGATCAGAGCCAGCAGTGAAGAGTGCATGCGATGTACAGAACAATTTCTCTAAAGTCACGCAAAATCATCGCACTCCTTGGGATGCATCCTGCGTTTACAACCTCATCTCTTTGCACATAACTTTTCTCTGCATGAAATATCCTATGTCATCTTTAAGTGACTGTTTAAGGCCTACTGGCAGAACAGGAAGTAGAGATGATAAAGATTAGGGATGGTAGGTATAATGGCAGACCGTTTTTTTTTTTTTACAATGCATATACACATTTTTATAGGCCAGTATCATCTTTGCTTTCTTAACTAAGCAACTTCTGCTATGTATCTCCATAAATCCAATGCATTGTCAGATCATCTCTTCCTCTTTTGATCCCCTAGAATAAAATTTCATTTTAGGATATACTTTTAAGGTAAATAAATATTTCTTCTATTTGCATTTTAAGTTCTGGAAATAACTAAAAGCAAAAATAATTGACGCATCAGTCTCTAACCTAGCTGACTTCAGAGAGGTTATAAATGGACATGTATGCTAATTTCATTCCCTGCTGAAAATATGTATTTTCTATGAAACTATATTTTAACTAAAAAATTCCAGTTTAGAGTGTTAATACATTGAATATACAAAACAGCAGGACCCACTGATTTAGACTAAAAACACACACACACACACAAACTGGAAAAAAAAAATGAGATTAAAAGTTGAAATGTGTTTGATTAAACTAACATTTGATTCTACTGATGTTCTAATTTCACCCCAGGCCCAACAGTATAAAACTCACCATACATTCTTGATAATTTTATGTAGCACTGAGGCCTTCCTTTATAGACAATGGCATGCAGACATTTAGGAATGATGGAATGAGCTTATGAACCAATCAAATAGAGATGCTTTGTGGTTTCTTTCTCTTGGACTCTTAACAAGGTTTGCTGTAACAGCATTTATTGCCGGGCTTTGCACTCTATAGGGGCGCTTTGTTGATTGACTAAAGGAATGATTTCAGACACTGCTTATGAGTTTTCACACGAGAAGTCTGATTAATTATTATAAGATAGAAACATGGTTCTTAAGCGACATCACTTTCCTCAGACATGTTTACGGCACGTCGCCACCACTTACTGTCGCCCCGGCAGAGCAGAGGCCCTAGTTTATAGGCTGCTGCTGAATGTGGTCGACCGGTGTCTGTGATCACAATCTTAGTTACTGGCAGATGTTCTTTATAAGAAAGGAATCCAGTGTCATTGGTCCTAAAAAACAGTAACAACAGCAAGATTCTTAAAATTATTCTGATGAACATAATTATAAAGTAAACAATAGTCCTTATTGCATTTCAAAGCCAAGATGTTCTGAGCTAAATTTGCACACACAGAAGAGTCAGGATCAAATTACTCATCTGAGGATGGAAAAATATGGCAACATTTTAGTGTCCCTTGCAGATGGAATATAGTTGGCGATTTTTAAACTCTGTTGGCCATTTTCTACCTTTTAAATGAGATGGTTAATCCACGGCCATTTAGTGTAATAATTGGTAGTGTGTTTTCAGATCTACCGCTTTGATATTTGTTTCTTATTTTTTTCCCACAGGGTATCTTGTATTTCTGCTCCCCCTTTCATGACTCCTCTTGGTTTACTTCATATTGTTTTGCATTCGATTTTATTTTTCTACTCCCCCTTTAGTTATATGACTGTTTATTGTATTATAATATTTTCTTTATAGATTATAAGACACATCCTTAATCCATCACACTCTACTTATATTTTATGTTGTATTACTTAATATGTCAGAAGCCTACCATGGGATAATTTTTAACATCCTTCCTGACACAAACACCTGTTCTTTGTGCTATGGTTGTAATAATATATTTTAAATGCAGATGTTATAAACTTTATAATTTAATTTACCTAATCAAGAGAAAAATTTAAACACTGGCTTTTACATTTACTGACATATTCATGATTTCCAGTGCCCTTCATTCCTTCCTGAAGATCTGTGTTTTAATCTGGTGTTAGTTCCGTTTAACCTGAAGAATTTCCATCAGTATTTCTTACGGTACAGTTCTGTTGACAACAGATTCTCTGAGCATTTGTTTAATCTGAACAGGAATTTATTTTACTTTCATTTGTGAAATGTATTTTCGTCCTATATAGAATTCTAGGTTGACAGTGCTTCCTCCTTCAGCACACTAAAGGCATCATTCCATTGTCTTCTGACCTGTGCTTCTGATGAGAGGTCAGCCTTCATTTGTATCCTTATTCCCCTGTATGGAATGTCTTCTACCAGATTCACCCAAACTGGCTACTTTGAAGACATTCATCTTTATCACCGGCTTTTAGCAATGTGAACAACAAGCCCAGGTGTGCTTTTCTCTGGTTTTTATTCTGCTTGAGATCTTCTGAGTTTCTGGAATCCATACATTGAAGTTGTACTAGTTATCTACTATGGCATAACAAATTATCCCAAAATGCAGTGACTTAAAACACGACTTTTTATGGTCTGTGATTCTTCTGATTTATGATCCTCTGTCTCAGGGTCTCTCCCAAGGCTATACTCAAAGTGTTGGCAAGGACTGCAATCAGCTCAGTACTTGAGTGGGGAAGGCTCTGTTTCCAAGCTCACCCTGTGGCTGCCGGCAGTACTCTACTCCTTGCTGGCTGTTGGACTGACAGCCTCAGTTATTCACTGGCTGTTGGTTGAAGGCTACCCTCAATTCTTTGTCCACGAGAGCTCATGACATGGCAGACTGCTATATCAAAACAAGAAGGCTAGAAGACGCAGAGAATTTTGAGCAAGTCAGAAGTCACAGTCTTCTGTAACCCAATCTCTGAAGTGACATCTCATCACCTTTACCATATTCTGTTCTTAAAAGCAAGTCACAAGGTCCATGTGACATACAAGAGAAGGAAATTACACAATGGTGTGAATAACAGGCAGTGTGGAAAACTGGGGGTCATCTTGGGGGCTTGCTTCCAGAGATGTTTATTAAGCAAATTTGAGAAATTTTCAGCCATAGTTTCATCAAATATATATATATATTTTGCCTCATTTTATTTCCTGCCCTTCTGGGACTCCAATTTCTTGCCTGTTAAATCATTGATATTTTCCCACAAGCCACAAAGGGTCTGTCAATTTTTCTTTCAATCTTTTTTTTTTTCCTATGTTCTTCAGACTGAATGATTTCTACTTATGTATCTTCAGGTTTACTGAAGATTTCTTTTGCTATTTCCCGTAAGAGTTGATGTCTATCCAGTGAATATTTTACTTCTGATGATGTTGTACTTTCCTGTTCTAAAATCTACATTTGCTTCTTTTTTTCTTTTCTTTTCTTTTTTTTTTTTTTGGCTGCGTTGGGTCTTTGTTGCTGTGCGTGGGCTTTCTCTAGTTGCAGTGAGCAGGGGCTACTCTTCGTTGTGGTGCATGGGCTTCTCATTGTGGTGACTTCTCTTGTTGTGGAGCATGGGCTCTAGGTGCATGGGCTTCAGTGGTTGCAGCACACGGGCCCAGTACATGTGGCACACGGGCCCTAGAGCACACGGGCTTCAGTAGTTGTGGTGTGTGGGCTCAGCAGCTCTGCAGCATGAGGGATCTTCTCAGACCAGGGATCAAACCCATGTCCCCTGCGTTGGCAGGCAGGTTCTTAACCACTGCACCACAAGAGAAGTCCCTACATTTGCTTCTTTAATAAAGTTCTCATTTATCTGCTTAGAATACCCTTTGTTCACTTGTGATTATTTTTACCTTTAATTCTTCATACGTTTTTTAACAGTTGCTTTAAAGTTTTTGCCCGCTAATCAAACACCTGTGTCCCAGGGCCTGTTTCTAAATGGTGCTTTTATTTTCTTGACTTTGGATCAAAGTCTACTCTTTTTTGGAATAAGCAACAATTGTTATAATGTTCTGGATATTATGGGTGATACATTGTAGAGACTCTGGATTCTGTTATCATTCTCTGAAGACTTCTTCTGTTTTCACAAGCAGTTAAATCACAACCTTATCACAATAATGGTGGTTCTACTTCATCAGGGTGGGCCTGTGTCAGTTTCACTTGTAGTTTTCAATCATACTCAGTTTTCGGACATCGACTTTGCTGTAAAGGCAGTGGACCTTCTGTCATTTCTATGCAAAGCTGAGGGCTTTACAAAGCCCATCTCAATTAATGAGACTTAAGCTCTAAATTCTGTCTCCCCTCTGGTGGTTGCTGCTGAAATTCCTGTGTAGCTTGTTCAGTTTCCCAGCTGCATCTCTCTGCTTGGTTCCTAGAAATCTCCCCTGTGCATGTGCAGCTCAAGGGTCAGGGGTCTGAGAGGAGTTGATAGAGTGGTCTCCCCTCAAGTGGTTTTCTCCTTTCTGACACGTCCAGAAATCAATTTCTAGTCATTCTGGCTGCTCTGAACTTTCCTCTGATACCCCCAGCCAAAAAAAATCTAGTATTTTCTCTGAGTTCTAGCCACTCCATGGCAGGTGGTCTGGTGAGTAGCCTCAAGGAAAAGGCACGTAAACATAAATCTCACTCACTTAAGTTCCCTTCTTTTAAGGTTCGAAGGCTCCCAACCCTGGTAGTTTCTGCCTACATTTGGTTATTCTCCACTTGCTACAAGTAGGTGTTTTTAATAAATAGTTTTCCTGGGATTACAAATGTTATCTGGGGTTAGGTTAGTTCTATGCAAGTTACTTAAGCATAAGCAGAATTTAATATGAAAAATTTCAAAATCTTATTTTTAAAAATTATATTTGATGAATAAAATGTCATGCAGACATTGGAGAGTTATTGGTGATTAGATTAGTTTAAAATTTTTTAATTCACATTTTAAAATACATTATTACTGTGTGGGCATTTTCTGTGAAGGCAGTGAGAAAAAAAAAAAAAAGCATCTCCCAAAGGAGTAGAAATTCTGAAAAATTTTGAGTAAGAGAGACAATATTCTTCATATTGAACATATAACAATAAGAGTATAATCATGACTCCATATAGATGCCTCCTTCAGGGTATTCTAAAATAATCTGGTTTTTGATATAACAGTCTTTGATGTTTGACAAATGAATAAATGTAATGTCAAATGAATAAATGGAATATTTCAAGCTCGATTTTCAAATCCCTAAATATTACAGATTTCTTTTTTCAAAATATGATAAACGGAATATTAGTTTTTCATAGCATAGTGAATCCTTTAAGAAAATAAAAGAGCTACATGTTTAAATAATTGTGGGAAATTCTAAGTTTATATATTTAAAGGTTTTATAGGCAGATTATTGAAGAGATGTGTTAGTAATTAGAGGCTGTAAATATATTTTGAGAATAATATAATTCTTAATTATACTTAATTTTAAAGAGAATAACTGACTTAAAATGAAAAGCAGACATGAAACAGATGCCTCTGTTTCATCATATTACAGAAATAAAAGGTGTACAACTCATGATCCATTACCAAAAAATTCAAATAAAAAGATAGTGATCTTACCATTTAGAATTCAGATTGTAACAAATCTCATCAAAACGTACCTTTAATTTCTTCACTGTACTACCTTGTTCAGTATCTGCTTACCTATATATGTTTTGAGTGATTCATTTAAAAAAATAATAAACTTGATTTTGCATAAGGAAATCATATGGAAATCACCATTCATTCCGGTCAGCATCACAGTTGCAGTAATACTGAGAATCAATGCAGTTTCCCTCTAATCCACAAGTACATTTTTGAGGATCAGGTAAAGAACCTCCCCAATAAGTCTGTGTTTCATTGGTTCTTCCAACCCACCAGCTCAGAGGGGTTCCATCTGAAAGACAGAGGTGAGAAATGTGACATCTGCTCTATACCCCAACCCTTCCATCCAGTATAATTCCCTCCTTCCCAAATCATTAAAAAGAATAAATGGAGAAAGACTGATTTGATGTAGTGATATTCGCAACACTGTAATTGATGGCATTTCCTTAAGAAAGTTTTTAAAGAAAATATTTCATTATTTAAGCTTAAATGATTGATATATTTTTCTTTGAGTAGAAGAGAAACCAGCAGTTCCTATTTAATTCAGGCTAAATAGTAAAAAAAAAAAAAAAATGTATTGAGAGCAGATCACATATGCAATTTTGTTAAAAATAATTTTTCGAAACAAGAAGGCATCAAATTATAAACCACAGTAATTAACATATGAGAAACAAAATTGATTTGAGATCATGAAATGCCCATTAAAACATTATGAAATGCTATGTAAAGTTAGTGATTTATCTCAATATATTTATTGGCTAAAAATAAACTAGGTGTTTATTAAACACTAGGCATATTATGGCACTCCCTTGCTATGATTTAAGATATATTTGAAAGTGTGTATTTTTTCTTCCATTTACTGTCTTGGCTACTTATTTGAAGACTACAGAAATAACATTATTTGAAGACTACAGAAATAACACTGAAAGATCTTTAAGCCCGAAGCAGATACTCCACTCAAAAACAAAGTTTCCCTTAACCAAATGCATTTATTTCTATGATGAATGTTCAGCTACCAGCTCCTTCACAGAGCTAAGACTAAACATGACGCCAAGGAACTAGAGCAAAGAATAGACAGAACATTTAGATGCGGCATGCAGGCAATCTGTCTTAGGAAAAACAAGTTAGAGAGGAAAACTCATAGTCACTTGAGAATCACGGCATGAGAGGAAGGTGACATCAAATCAGTCAGCTCCTCAAAGGTACTTGATCATTTTTCCATTGACTTACAAACCTTTTAAGTTGCTGCCATTAGCCCTACTTTTACTAATTTCTCCCTTACTTACAAATGCCAAAGCTCATAAAAACTTATTAAATTGGACCTGTGCTGATGCAAACAGCCTCTCTCCCAGTGTTACTACACATTCCCGTCCACTATGCCGGGAAAACAAGGAGTTGTTGGAAGCTTGTGTTATGCATTAATTAATATCAAGAATCTTCATCTTCTTTAATTGCATGATTAACTGATCAACTGAAGGCGAAACCTACTTGAAGCACTTAGTAGATCTATTTCAACACACTGCTTAAAACATTGTGTTCATAGATTTAAAAAATAAATCATTATTCCTAAATACTGAATAATATTTTCACATCTAAATTTGCTATCTTCCTGGGACTTCCCTGGTGGTCCAGTGGTAAAGAATCTGCCTTCCAATGCAGGGGACGTGGGTTCGATCCCTGGTCAGGGAACTAAGATCCCACATGCTGTGGGGCAACTAAGCCCGTGCGCCACAACTATTGAGCTCGTGCACCTCAACTAGAGAGCCTGTGTGCTGCAAACTACAGAGCCCACGCACTCTGGAACCCACACCACAGCTACAGAGCCCAGGAGCCCTGGAGCCTGCGTTCCACAACTAGAGAGAGAAAACCCGCACACCACCACTAGAGAGAAGCCTGTGTGCTACAACAAAAGAGCCTGCGCCGCAACGAAAGATCCCGCGTGCCTCAACAAAGATCCCGCGTGCTGCAACTAAGACCCGACACAGCCAAAAATAAATTATAAATAAATAAATAAATAAATTTGCTATTTTCCCTACAAAGTAGAAACCACTTAATGTTTTAAAGATACCAAATACCTTCGGTTTCCTTCAAGACTTTTTGAAGTGTCCTAAAGAATTTACCTAAGTATAAGGAAGAATTAAGAAAAGCATGAGAAAATTTTAAAGTTGAAATTAAAATGATGAAGTATCAGAGATCATGGTAGATCACTTCTATTCTCATGGTTAAAATCCCAAATGGCTTGAGTTTCACATTGAGCATCCTTCCAGTGTGCTGAGCTGCAGAGCCACAGGTTGCTGGAAACATTTTCATACACATTTCACTTTATTCATCCACAATCATGGCACCATTATTACTTGAAGCTGCTATATTCTCAAGATCTGAAACTGTAAAGTCAACTTGTCTGACACCACCTTCCTGATCTTCCCCATACATTTCTTACTGTGATCTCGAAATCCAAATTGTTCCCTCTTTTCCACCTCAAATCCATTCTACATGAATTCTAGGGTCACAGACCTGAGGAAATCTGTGTATTTAACAGTTATCCTCATCATCTGTTCTACAGCCTTCTAGAGTTTACTATTCTCTTCACTAGTGGTTCCCAAACACCTGGGGGCCCTGAAGGTAGGGACTCCTTCACACTCCATGTCGTCCCCTTGACTTCGGGTGGTGCTCGCTCACTAACATTCTTGGGGATTCTGTGTTCTGGGTCTTTTAGAGTTTGACTCATTTGTGACTTTGATGATTGTCCTTCCTTTTCTTTCTTCTCTAGTTAAGCAACTCAGTTCATTTTGTTCCATCACATTCATTTACCCTTCTAAAATTATGGTTCTCATTCTTCTTAGAATACACTTCTGTACTTGCTTATCTACTTTTCTTTAGATTCCAATATCAATATTCACTAATAATGAACAATCAGTTGCATACTGAACTGGCAGGTTCACTATAACCACGATGCACTGGAGAGCTGGGAAGAGAGGAGCTCACTTCATGCACTTTGTATGTGTTATGCCACCCAGCCACGACCACGCCCCCCTGAGGTTGGTACGATTGGCCCCAATTCAGTGAAGAGAAGACAAAGACTGAGAAATACTCTTCTAGCCAAGTTCTGTACCTAATCAACAAGAGACCTGGAACTTGAACCCAGATCTCTCCCCACCTCTAAATCCTATGCTCTTTGCACTACAACTATCTGATGGTCAGTCTCAGATGGGATTGAGGTTTCAGGGGGTTAAGATTTGAGGGGATACCAGCAAGATGAGAAGAGTTAGGAGGAGTTAAGAGGCGGAAGGAGAACATTCTGAAAAAGAAGGAGGAGGAAATGGAGGAAGAGGGAGTGGAACTCAGGCATATGGGAGAAAATGATCAGACTGTATTAAGTGGGTGGAAAAGTAAATAAGATTGGGGCTTAACTGGAAACAAAAGATTCAAAGGTCATACCAGGAGTTCAAAGTTTTTCTACATGACCCATATAACACATGATATTCACATATGAAACACATTTTAAAGTTCTTGTCATTCTGTCTGGAACGCCAACCTCTCTTAAGATGACAAATGAGAGGGAACAAAGCAGCTTTATTGTGCAGATGTCTTAGAATCTTCTCTGACTACTGAAGAAAAATACACCTGATTATTGCTGCTAGAAAACAGTGTGCTGGGGAGCGGCATGAAGGTTCATAGGCAAGTGGGTCCAGAATACGCAGCTGAGGTGTCCAGACAGAAGAGTCTGTACTGGACAGAAGAGCTAGGAAGGCACTGGAGCTTCTTAAACAGTAAAGTGTTGTGATGGAAGCAGTGTTTCTTACAGGAGAATTCTCTTCATGAAGATTAATCTTTTGGATGATACAGTGGGTGGGCAGGAGATATGGACTGATGATCAGCTGAGAGGCCAGTAGGAAAGGTCTTGCAGTAACTTCATAAATTAGGTCATTAAAGCCCACACTAAGGCAGAGCTGGTGGGACTCGAGATATTGTCACATAATGAGATGCTCTAAAGGGGGAAAACACAAGACCGGAACCATAATTTAGGAGCAGACTGGTTATTAAAAGTAGAGTAAAAGAAAGAGTTAAACATGGTTTTCTGATTCCTCTTTGAGCTACTTAAAAAAAAAAAACAAACTGTGTTTCTAGCAGACTGTTCTAATTTTCAGTTATACCCAGAGGGTAACTGTCAACAACCCGTGAAAGAGTCACGCAGAATAGTCACTTTCAGAAAACGAATTCATATTTTTATTAGCTCTTTTCCATGGCAAAAAGCAACCGTATGTGTCACTTGCCCTTTATGAGGGATCAATGGTGCGCATTCATCGAGTATCAGAACAAAGTCCTTTTCTGTGCAGTTCTCTGATTAAGGGCAGGCAGAGACTCTAAAGACAATCACGGCTTTGCACAAAGCTCAGCGTGAACTGACCTTGTTCTTTTCTTCAGGCAACAGCATCTCTGTGACTTCCAGACTGTGACACGTTTGCTAAAGACGCAGGGAGCACACACCCTCGGCGGCTCTAGGCCTCCACCTTGGCCGACTTAAAACTCTGCAGGAGCTGGTTAAGTAAAACACACTGTGCGACGTGTGTAGGGGGACAAGTGCCCCAATGTACGTACCTTCTTTATTGACCAGTCGTGACTTCTTACAGTAGTAGGTCAGCTCCTGTTCGCAGTGCTCCGCACGGTTAACTGTGGCCTGGAGCTGCTCCATGCTGGCCACATACTGGAACAACCCAGCGTAGGGGTTCTCCGGATTGGCACTGCGGACTCTTGTTACATCCGAGCCATTGTGCTGGACGATGGCCCACGCAGTTTCTTGTATGCAGAAATGGGGGAAGAAAGAGAGGAGACCATCACTAGTCTGCAAAAGTTAAAATAAATAAAGAAAATCAAAATCACCTTTTATCTGAGTCAAATTTTTCTAGTCATCAAACCTCTCTGAGAGGTAGAATCAACACAAATGGATTCTTAAAACTTTGAAAGTATAGTAAAGTGATTTTTTTCCCTGAAATTTATACGATTGCCACGCATGTGCAGTGTTTTTATTCTACTTTTTCATATAATTCAGCCAGAAATTATTCATGGTGAAAAATATTAAGAAAACTGATTATTAAAATTTGTGGTGCATTTCATCAAATCTGACATTCTGCTTTTAGAAGATGCATCATTATTTTTCTTCAAGAAAGAAAAAAATGATGCTATTATAACTGTAAAACATTGTTGATTGTTGACACACCCTGAATTCAGAGATGTTACAATATGAAAAAAAAATGTATCTTTGAATTTGTAAAATATTTTAAATGACATAATGTAAACAATGATTTTTCTAGTCTTATTGTATGCTGCCAGTAAAAAGAAAGTCAAAATTTTATGGTCTGTATATATACCTCCCTTCAGACAATTTTTAATTATGAGTGTACATCTATTTCTTTTTTACATCAAGTTTTGGATAGAGGATTTTTTCATAACATGGGAAAATGTACAAAATATTTAAGTGGGGAATGCAGGATACAAAACTATATATAATATGATTATGATACATACACAAACACACACATAAATATATATTCATTGGACACAGATGTTAGGAAATTACACCAGAAATACATCTATTTCTTTTAAAATCAAATCTGAAATATTCATCTTGGTATCATGTGATCTGCATAGTTATGCAATGCAAATAGGAAGTTACTTTTTTGAACACGCGATACAGCATCAGCAACTCAACTAACACAAGAAATAATATATCTTTGAGTAGGTACTAGACCTATCACTATTAGCATCTGAATGCCTGTAAACATTTCAATCATACCAATTACCAAAACCATTTAGATGAAACAAAAATCCGACAAGGTTTGTAACAGAAGATGGCATATTGTATCTATCCTTCAACTTTCCCAGCAATAAATTTATTATATTTACTGTGATATACGCAGGCCCAAGAACACATTAATCAAAAGGCCTCCGATTTAATAGGTGAGAAACAGATTGGAAGTTGTCAAAACTCTGCTAAAAATGTGCTGTTAAATCACATAACTCTTCTGTATTAAGAAGAATATTCCAAATTGGAGGAAAAGAGTAGGTAGAAATCCCCGCCAGCCTCTTTTTAGCTAATACATTCACATGGATCAACACAATCAAAACAAGACATTTCAGTCCCACCCGTCTCCTGGTCATCAGAATTTTGAATAGGGAGGCCTGTTAAATAAATGAGACAGGAGGCAAGTTTGACAGCCTTACTCCCCTCCACGCGTGGATCATTATTTTCCTCTGAAACAATAGCTGTTACTTTTATTTCCACCTTGCATTTCAGCTCACTGACGCGCTTTAACAGTAAATTATTTTCCTCAAAGAGGACATGATATATAAGCTCATGAAATTAATTATGGATGACCAGACAGCAGTACAGTGGAGAGGTCATCAGGAGACCTGGGTTGCAGATCTGGCATGTGTCTGCGCCCTTAAGAAAGTCAGGCGAAATCTGAGCCTCCATTTCCAAATTTGGAGAAAAAAAAAAAAAAAAAAAAAAGGCAGACTATAGGAGGCAATATATTAAGTCTGAAATTCTATCATGTTAGCCACACAATCCTGACTATTAGAAATGTAAGATTATTAACCAGGCAGATCTGTTAGCCTAGCCTCTGCTGGACTCTGCTTTTATTATCTGCTTTTATTATTCAGCGGAATGATTCACCTTTTCTTGTGGGGAATCAGTGGCGTGTATGAAGCAGCTCATCTCCGGCTGAGTAGCTGCTGAAAGAGCAGGACGATACACCTCCTTGAGACCTTTGTCTCTTTGCTTTTTGGGTCACCCTGAGAGGGACTTCCCTATCGCTTAGCATCCACTGGGTCATGAAGAACACACTGTGTTCTTGTAAGGTCTCTTAAGGTATTGTAAGCAATCCAAGGCCACAGTGCATGACAGCTGTTAAAGGGCAGCTCATAGAAATGTTTCCTTTTGAAATTCTAAAATTTCCATACTATGATAGTTTCTGTAAGTGATTTCATGTTTCTAATATGAAGTGCTACAAAGGAGGAAGTTACTCGGATGCCGTGCTTATCAGATAATCAAGATGTCCAGGGCAAAGCAGAGACAATAAAAGCATCACAGTGGATTCTGAGCAATGGAAATGAGAGCCCAGCATCCATGCTCCGAATCGCATGTGCTTTACTAACAAGAGGAACGTCTGCAAACTATTATACTGTTCTTTCGGACATGATCGTGTTATCTGATATTTCTACAAATATCTATTTAGAAATTACAACTATAAAAAAAAGTAGACTTCACAATGCGTAATTCAGTATTTTGTGATTTAATCTATCGGTTTTTCCATTATTAGAAGACTGACAGGTTCTGATTTGCTAACTATACTGCTAGGTTCTGATTTGCTAACTATAGTATCTCCAGCACGTAGGCTTGGCACGTGCTGAAAAAGACATTAGTCACTGAAGGAATAAACATGTGAATGAATAAAAACAAAGCCTTGTCCAGACTAGAGCACAGCCTTCCAGGTTATCTGGTTGTGATTCTGTGGTGGCTCTGAGATTTTCATTGCGTTTTAACTATTTTAGAACTTTGTAAATAGGATACATCCGATGCAACTGCAAAATAATGATAAGGCTGAAACTGTGAAGGGTATGAGACATCCCACTTGCAAGCTAACAAGTTATCTTGCCTTCTATACAAATTGCATCTATTTATCTTTAACTCTCTCTCTCTCTCTACATACAGTGAGTGCCAGATGCACCTAAGCCTACTGGAGTTGTACCACGAGAGAGGGACCCCCAAATTACAAGACTTGGAGCTTAGAGAGGATGGCTGGCACATCTCCACCCCCCCAAAGAGTGAGAGAGAAACTCTGGAATTCAACAAATCTCTGAGGAGAGGGTGGTCAAGTTCATAGGTTTTACAATGTAGGTAAATACCTCTGGGGGAGATAAGCTTCAAATCCCTCCAGGGAAATCCACTATCTCTAAGACATATTTACATTAAATTATCCGTTAACACAGACTTCCAGTTTTTTTGCTATTTGTTTTGCTTAGCAAGCAAGGCATTGTTGCCTTACAAGTAATTCTGTCTACAGACCAGCAAATTCAACCTGGTAGAGGTCGATGGGCGCCTCCACTAGGGAAGAAGCCAGTTTTGCCTCCCTCGGCCCAGTCACTTCAGCATTACTGATGTATGGTACGTCTGTTCTTTGAATCCTCTTCGAACTGACTGCAACATCTTACCAGTTTCCTCAGGAATAAGGTTAAACGTTAAACAAGATCTTCAAAACGTGTTTTTTAGCTTTTCTTTTTCTATCTGTGTAAGAGTTGTGATGTTATTTTTTTGAAAATTATCCTTTACCAAGTGCAAAGAGAGTTGTCAAGGTAAGGAAACACAGGGAAATGAGTAAGAAGAGATAGCAGAAAATCTATGAAATTAATATATATACTAAAACATTGAAAGGCAGTTTGGGTCTACTGGTGTCTCTCCCTGAAAGTGATTTCTAACACATAGATTGTATGTAAAGCAACTGAGTGATTAAGAACTTGATTTATCTTGGGCTGACTGCTATTTTCTAGTGTGGTAACAGTGTAAAGAAAAAACATGCTGTTTAAGCAACACAGTTGCAGAGTATGTGTTCCTTCAGGATTAATAGCTGTGGGTGATAGAGGTGATAAAGACTGTAAGAGTGGGTAGGAAGTGCTGTGTTAAGGAAAGCTGGGAGATGAAAGAAAAGCTAGCATCCTGGAGCAAAACTTGATGTAAACAAGGCTGCATTTGAATGACGACAGCGAGTTATTAACTCTCATAGCTATTAAGAAGGTCTTTACTATTGAAATCCCTAAAGTAAAAATAGTTTTGCTTTATGTCTTCTTTTTTTTAATAAATGTATTCATTTATTTTTGGCTGCGTTGGGTCTTTGTTGCTGCGCACGGGCTTTTCTCTAGTTGCGGCGAGTGGGGGCTACTCTGTGTTGCGGCGCGCGGGCTTCTCATTGCGGTGGCCTCTCTTGTTGTGGCTCATGGGCTCTAGAGCGCAGGCTCAGTAGTTGTGGCACATGGGCTTAGTTGCTCCGCGGCATGTGGGATCTTCCCGGACCAAACCTGTGTCCCCTGCACTGGCAGACGGCTTCTTAACCACTGCGCCACCAGGGAAGTCCCGCTATTATATGTCTTAACACTCTCCAGACTTCTCATGAAAGGGTCTCAGGGGCCCCTATCTCAGAATCACATGGGGAGCTTGGATTTAATAGAGTAGACCTTGGTCTCTAAACTTACTGAGTCAGTGAAATTAAATCCAGGAGTCTTGGTAGTGGGGCACTGGGAAAAGGTGACTTTAAACCATAGAATTATTATTTTCACAAAAGTTAAAAAGCCACGGCTATACCTCTCAGCAATTTCTCTGCACTGAAACAACTGTCCTTACAGTATAATATTTGATGCTGAGACATTTCTTGAACATAAAACTATTTCCTTACAGAGAAAGCAATGGCTTTAGTGTATAAGAAGAACAAAAAAGCCCTATACATTTCAACAGCGACAACCACTGGGATTCATATTATCCTAATTATTTAAAAATTATATTTAGAATACTCTGTTTAGAACGAATTTTCAGTTTTTAACATAGTTTAGGAAATTATCCATTCAAAAGGGATTTTCTTTGTATCTTTTAGCTTGTAATGCTTAAAGATATTTAAATCCATGTGGAATCACCTGTTGGACAGCAATTCTAGACTAAGAACTTTTTTTTTTTTTAGTTACACTATTTGCAAGCTGCCAATTCAGCATTTTGTCTTGCCTTCGTAATTGGTATACCTGATTGCTGTACCTTGAGGATATGTCATTGGCTACAAGCAATGAGACATTGGTAGAATGTAGCCTTTTCTAGTGGAAACATTTTCAGGCTGGGAGATGGGACCAAGGTTTGATGTCTTGATCTATCCCTAATGATATTCCTTAGTCTGCCTCTGTCAACCTCCTTGAGTCTTGGTTTCCGCATTTGCAAAACCACATCAGTAAGGAAAGTTTCAAGTTGTAATGTGCATTTTTCACTGGGTTGTTACATTCTGGGACTGTCACTTTTGTTTGAATATATTTCAATATTCCGGAGCTTCTGAAGATACTTCCCTGTTTCCTAACTGGATTATCTGTGTCTCTGTCCTCCACTGCTTGCTCTTCAAATGGCTTTAAGTTTTGTGAATGTCCTCTTTTTCATCAATACTTTTTGATAATTTTGCTAAAGCACCTTTAACCTCTGTGTGTGTATATATACATAAATTTACTTCTTCGAATTGTAGAGTTGAGGTGTGAGACTCAGGTAACTAAAACAGGCATATTAGTAATATGACAAGGTAAATGTTGATTTAATAGAAATGAAATAATTCATTCAATAAAGTGAAATTAATAATTTCCTTACCATTTAGATGGTCATGAAAATGTACATGGCCTATAAATTACTGAATTATTATGCATAATGAACATAATGTAGGCATGCATGTATGTGTATACAGTCAATCTTCATTATCTGCAGATTCTCATCATTTGTGAATTTGCCTACTCACTAAAATTTATATGAATCCCAAAATCAATTCTTGAGGTGCTCTTGTATGTCTAGACACAAAGCAAAAAAACTGAGTTGCCCAATATGAATTTCAGCTGCCCAGCTGAAGTTGAACAGAGCCACGCTCTGACTCCTTGCTTAGCTGTAAACACGTATCCTATTTGTGCCATGTTCTTTGTGCTTGGTGATTTCACTATTTAAAGTGGCCTCCAAGCATAGAGCTGAAGAGCTGTCCAGGGTTCCCAAGCCCAAGAAGGCTGTGACGTGCCTTCTGAGAACACATGTGATACAAAAGCTTCCTTCAGGTAAGAGTTCTGGTGCTATTGGTTGTGAGTTCAATGTTAATGAATCAACAGTATGCATTAAATAAGGTGTGTTTAATCTGAAACACTAGTAAAACAAGGTTATATATTGATCAGTTGATGAGAATACTATGACCAGAGGCATGCAGGAACCTAATCTTACTGTAATTCCCTGGGAGCAATGGTTCTGTATTGACTAATTCAAGTGTCTGGGGTTACTTTACAGAACATTACTATCACAGATAATGAGAACTGTGTGTGTGTGTGTATGTGTGTGTGTGTGATATTACTTAAAGCTTTAAAGATTACAGATACTTAGAGGTATCTAAATCGCAGAATCAAAACTTCATAAAGCATGTGCATATGAATAGTTCAGGGTGCTTTTGTGGGAATGCAGGATTTACAGGCATGCAGTGAGAGACTGTTAAATCTCGCTCACAACACAAACAGAAAAAATCAAAAAGTTATTTGACACTTAAATTCATATCTCTCATTTGCAAAATTTTCCTTTTCTCTCTGTGAAGTCTTCTCACATTTATTATGTTCAATTCTCACATAATAGAGTGGGGTGTTCTCTAAAGTTTGAGAACCACAGGTCGAAAACAGCCAATCCCAAACCTGGGTGCACAAAAGCATCAAATGGGAAGATTTTTAAAAACACTGATTTTATCGTCTCACCCCAACCCTCCTGCCTCAGGGTGCTACCTGGGAGTCTGTACTGTGCAGACTGGGGAATTTCATTGAGGAGATAAACATGTAAGAGTCATCAGATGTCTTAGGTTGCTTTGGCATTTGGAACGGTGCTATGGTCTGAATGTTTGTGTCCCCCACTAAAATTCATATGTTGAATCACTAACCCCCAAAGGTAATGGTTTTAGTAGGTGGCACCTCTGGGAGGTCATGAGGTCAAGAGGGAGGAGCCCTCATGAATGCGATTAGTGCTCTTATAAAAGAGACCCCACAGAGCTCCTTCTATCAGGTGAGGATACAAGAAGGCTGAAATCTGGAAGACAGCCCTCACCTGACAATGGTGGCACCATGACCTAGGACTTCCCATCCTCTAAAACTGTGAGAAATATTTCTATTGTTTATAAGCTACCCAGTCTGTGGCCTTCTGCTATAACACCAAACAGACTAAGACAGATAGCGTTCTCAATGATGGTGACAGCAAACAGGAGCCACCTGGTTGTGTTATATGATAAACCTCTAAGACACATTCTACAGTAATTTTCCCGAATATTTGTGGCCAAGGTTTTACCACTACCCTGCAGTTTTCAGAATTACACATTAATACAAAGGAACTGTTGCTCCACATTCAACTGCCTTCTCAGTATCCCATTTGAATGTGTAACAGACATCTCAAACTCAAAATGTGTAAAACTGAGCTCATTATCTTTCCCTTCAAACCTTCTCTGAGCACATCTCAAATAATGGCAACTTAATCACTCCAACTTGCCCAAGCCAAAAATGTGGTGTTATTTTTTTGGTTCCTTTTGTTTTCTCATTCCTCACACATATTCAGTGAGAAAATTTAATCTCCGTCCACCATCTACATTGTATCATCCAGTACAACCCACCATCTCCAGCTCTTGCCTGGATTCTTGCATTACTTGAACTTGGTCTCCAAACAGACTTCTAAACTCCTATTATACATATACATCTTATCTATATGTATGTACGTATTTGATACACACACACACACACACACACACACACACACACACACACACACATTTTCTAACTCCTTTCTACCCCTGCTCCTAGATAGGCATTTCCCAACACAGGAGCAATCATGATTTTATTAAAGGAAGTCAGATTGCATCTACCATTGCTTAAAACTCTCCAATGTCTTCTCAGCTCGTTCAGGGTAAAAACCAGAGACCTTACACGTTGTAAGGACCCATGACTCTTCCTCTCCTGCCCCCGCCCACTTGATTCCCTCTTGCTCTCCTACTACTCCCAGATTACTCACCATACTCCAGTCACACTTTATCTGCTGCTGTTTTCTGAACACACCTGGTAAGACCACCTCTCTCAGGACTTAGCACTTCCTATTTCCTCTGCCCGGAAGGCTCTTTCCCTAGATATTCACTGCCAGATTTTAAGTAGTAAATCCTCCTCTGCCATGCCTCCTGCTTCAATTTCATATTTCCTTTTTTCTGCTTATTTTGCTCCATGAAATGCTGACTTCCTGACACAGCGCTATCCAATGTAAACTTTTTCCAATGATCGAATAGATGGCTATGGAGCAGTTAAAATGTGGCTAGTGAGACTGAGGAATTGGCTTTTAATTTAATCTTATTTTAATGAATTAATTTAAACTTATTAAATTTGTTTCAAGTCATTTAGTTATATTAATTAATTTTAATTAAATGTGAATCTAAATAGGCATTTGTTGCTAGTGGCCACTACACTGGACTGCACGATTCATCTAGAATCTATTTGTGTTTGATGGTGAAGGGATCAAGAGTCTTTTTTACAATATTTACAGACAGTTTTCCACAGCACCACTTGTTGAAAAGACCATCTTTCCTTCACCGTTCATCAGTGCCACCTTTGCAATGAATCAATTATCCATATATAAGGGAGTCTGTTTATAGATTCTCTATTTTGCTTCATGGGTCTATTTGTTTATCCTTGGGTCAATTACATGCTGTTTTACTTAGCCTATCAATATAATGTCTATATTATATCTGGTAGAGTTGAGTCCTCCAGCTTTACTCTTTAAGACTGATTTGGTTCTTCTTGTCCCTTCAAATTTACTGATAAATTGTAGAATCTGCTTGCCAATTTTCACCAAAAAAATTACACCAACCAACAAACACACTGCTGAAATTTTAATTAAGGTTTGCATTGAATCAATACCTAGTTGGGAAGAACTGACATTTATACCACCATATTGAGTTTTCTAATCAATGAAACTTTCATATTTCTCCACTTATTTAGGATTTAATTTATCTCAAGAGTATTTTACACTTATCTGTATAAAAGTTGTGCACATCTTTCTTTAGATTTATTACCATGTATTTGAGGTTTTTGATGCTACTGAAAATAGAATCTTCTAAAATTTCATTTTAATTGCTGGTATACAAAAATGAAATTAATTTTTACATTAACTTGATATCTAGTGATAATCCTAAATTTTAATAGCTAGTCTGTAGATTGTTGAGAATACTCTCAATACATAACCTGGACATCTACAAATAATGAGAGTCAGAGTTCTTCCTTTCCAGTACATATATCTTTCATTTCTTTCTCTTGCTTTATTGCACTGGCTAGGACCTCCAAAACAATGGTGAACAGAATGATAATAGCAGGCATCTTTGTGTTAATGTTGGTAACAGGGGGAAAGTTTTCAATATTTCACAATAAACTGTGATATGTGCTGTAGGTTTTTTTATGGGTCCTCTTTAACAAATTAAGGAGATTTTCTTCTATTGGTAATTTACTGAGTTTTCATTTTCTCTTTATCATGAATGGATGTTGAATTTAATCAAACACATATTCCAAGACTATTAATTCCTCTTTAAGTTTATGTAAGTAAAGAATTAAAGAATAAAATTCATTTTTGCCCAAATTTAAAAAGTAAATATTTTCAAAGCTTTCACATGTATCAATCTTTTTTCTTTTCTTATTATTATTTAAAATATTTTTCCACTTTATGTTGGCAAAAATTGTATATATTTAAGGTATGTAATGTGATGGTTTCATATGAATATACATTGTGAAATGCTCACCATAATCAAGCTAATTAGCATCCATTACCACACTTGTTACATTTTTCTTTTCTTTTCATCCCCCTACTCCCCTCCCCTTGGGCAACCACCTGTTTGTTCTCTGTATCTGTGAGTCTGTTTCTCTTCTGTTATGTTTGTTCATTTGTTTTGTTTTCTAGATTCTACTTATAAGTGAAATCATATGGTATGTATCAATCTTCTAAGAGGAATACAGTCTATCCTTTTTGTTTTGGGACTTAATAAGATACATTTATTATTAGATGTTCTACACAGATACCATATGCATAGAAAATAATGACATTTTAAATCACTACCATTAAACTATTTTTTAAAGATTTACTTTAAGTTCTTCTACTGAACAATATACATTTTAATCAAGTTGCAAATTATGTCAACCTCTTACTTGTTTCATTTTAATTTTGTGTGTTTAAAATTTAACTATTAAATGAAAATTGATTAACTCACCAGTCATATTGCAATATAGAAGAAATGGTTCCAGGGGACCACTTCCATCTGCATCTATATAGTAAAATCCTGAAGTATTTCCTCTATGCTTATAGGCTTCACATGACTGCTCATAGATAGCTGTAAAAAAAAAAAGGATCATCATAAGTAAAATAGTATAAAATTAATTTCTTTAATTTTAATTTGGACACAGAATACTCCAAGTCTTGAAATTTGTATGTACATTACTGACCAGGAGAAAAGGTAACACACACTTTAAAACAAAACTCATTTTTTTAAATTAATATGGTTGAAAGAAGGTTAGATAGAAAAAAGGAAGAATGAGATTCTATTTTATGGCATTTCTTTTTATCATTAAACGAATATGAGAATGAAATTTTAGTTTATTTTTACATTAGGTAAAACAACAAAAGAGATGGTAGGTGTTTTAAATGTTAAGATCCTTATAAGTATAATGTGACTTCCATTTTGGACATGCATCCAAGTGGATCTTTTGACAACCATTCTGGAATTTCTAATTCTAGTATCACCTTGTAATAACCTAACATGTGAAGCACAATAGTGTAATCTCCTTAAATAATCTGCTGTTATTCAAAAATTATGCAATAGAAAAATTTTAAATAATGCTTTAACTAGTCTCCTTTCTCACATAAAATTATCTATAGATAAAATCCTTTTTTCCATAAAACAAATATGATTTACAAAGCTTCTCGTGAATAATTTAAGAAGTAATTTACATAAGAAACTCTCTCTAATGCTCTGTAATGAGAATTTAAGATAATTAAAATTCAAAGCAGAAGAAATATAAAATATATGCCCTCAAGTGGTCTCAGTGTGTTTTGATCCATAATTGGATGTTTTTAATTACACAATTATATATTTGCCATGTACAAGGTTTGATATTAACAACTGTATATGATGCACTCATCTCATTGAACACTTGGCCAAATGTAATGCTGATTTCCATCAAGCTTTTAATTTTGTGAAATGACAAACAAACCATCCCCTGAATATCATTCCTTGATCTATTCTAAATTTTCAAAATTATGTTTATGAGTTTTTAGACCATATGAAATAATGTAACTAATTTTCTCAATGTTACAGAGATTTCAGATAATCATACATATTTACTTCTCCACTCCTCCACAATTTCTTGGTTTTATTTTATTCCTATTGTATATTACACAGACAGAAGTATAAGATGGATTGGTTTCTAGTCACATTTGTATTTTGTGTAGTGAAGTGGGCATATGAAAATGGTTCATTTATATATTACTATACGTGCATACATGCGTTGATAAATTCTTTGAAAGAGGCTGGGATATAAACATAACTTTGCAGAGAGGGCTGGTATTAGAAAGGACGCACAACTGCATGAGGGTAATTGGGAGTACTTTTGCTTTATGTGTATTACTTGGCTTTTTATAACATGACTGTTTAACATATTATTTTCTAGTAAAACCTTTTAAAAGACCCCCATCACTCACCCTCCCTCAACTCAGGCTAACGATACTGATGGCTTCATTATAATTGGGTTTGTCATCCTGGCCCCATTTCCCAGAATGGTCACTGGCAAAACCCTTCGGCTCCCTTTAGACTACCTGCTCAAGAACCTAATAAATTAACTCAATGATTGGATCAAATTGTGGGCCACAGATGAAAATACGTTATTCACCGTCTGATTTTTTTTGGCTCAGAGATGTTTGTGTTTATATTTAGATTTAGTCATTGATTAACAATTGAAAATAAACAAATAGTCAATTAAAACACATTCTATTAGCTTTCTGTTTTGAGTTAGTTACTATAATTGGGATGATACCGGATATGAAGAATTAAAATACACCATCCCTTTGCTGCTGGTGACCTGGGACAAGTAACTTGGCCCTGGCTTGAGCGACAGCAGGCGTTCTTCCTGTTCTTATGAGGCACTCCAACCCACACAAGCTGATGCCCCAGGAAAGACTGGCTGCGGTGGTGAGGGCATGAGGGTGAGGCCAGAAGGTCCCGCCGCCCCTGCTCACGCCCTCTCCAGCCCTGAGTCAGGACTTCTGAGGGTACCTTGTGGAGCCTCCAGGGCTGGGAGCCCAGGATTCCAATCTCAACTCCAGCAGGAGTACAAAGCAGTGCACAGTGAAGAGACAAGAGTGGTGAGGCTGAGGACTGCACCTAGCGCCCCTGCCTGAAGTCATGGCTACGGGCCAATAGCACTAAGAGTTAAGTTGCCCAGCAGTGTCAGCAACAATATGAAAAAATGGGAAGGAAAAAAATGGGCATTTGGGTCTCCCCATCCCACGTCCTGAACAAGTAGACAAGAAAACGACATGAGTCTTACGACACATGCAAAACTTTTCACCAGGAAAAAAATGAATGGCTTCTAACACAGGAAAAGAGTATTTGGTTGTGGTCCCAGCCTCTGGAGCATAATTGCAAGCGTTCACATTCTCACTGTGCCTCAACTATTTCAGGAGCTTCTGGGCATGGTGATTAATCTCTCTCTGTAACCTAGTAAACTAGGGATAATAACAATGACTACACCCACCTACTAAGGTGGTCATCAGAATTAAATAAGTTGGAACATGTAAAATACTAGAGCAGTACCTGCCATTTAGAAAATACTCAATAAAATTAACTATTATGATTAATTCCATTTCTACCATCCTTATTCTCATCATCCTTATTAATGGAGTTGCAAGAGAACTGAAGGATCACCTATTCTGCACTGTATTTTATGCTTATCCTTAGCTACCTTTGTTTTCTACACATGTTTTCCCCTTGCCAGCTCTCCTACTCTTTTCTGTCTTGCTTTATTTTATGTGCTTCTGTAAGCTACCTTGACTACTTTATGAAAAGAAGTGTGGACTAAAAATAAACTGGAAATCAACTGAATGCTAATAAGATCCAGGGTTGCACACACATGGACATATATACACACAAGAACAACAAAAGAGGGAAATAAATAAGGGAATCAGGACAGAGGCAAGAACCACAGGTGTGTGTGGCTTACAGTTGTGGCAAGTTGCTCCCCTGTATCCAGTGTTTGTACAGTTGCAGTGAAAGGTGTCCCAGGACTGGGAACATTGACCACCGTGTTCGCAATAGTTGGGCAAACACCTAAAAGAAGGTGCAGATACAATTACTACTATTCATTTTGAGAAATCACAAGATACTGACAATTTATACATGATCATGTGAAAGAAGAATGTCAACAGTAACCTAAAGAGTAAATACAGCATGACTAATGGTCATTCCATTTGTCGTTATGGTACCTTAATCACAAAACTAAACCTTAGATCAATAAATTCATCAGGTTTCAACCAATTCTCAGGTAGCTGTGACTGCTTAATTTTCAACATGTCCTACTATATCATAGCCCTTTCTTTTCCCTAGTGACATAACACTAATTCAATATGTTGCCAGAAACATCAATAGTTTACATAAAATAACAACATTTAATCATACTGATTTACTATAGTGAATATTTAAAGGAAGCGGGAATAAAGAAGAGAGAAGGAAAGAAGGAAGTGGGAGGGAGGGACATCTCTATTCACTTGGTGTATACATCCGGAAATGCTGAAGATGTACAGTATAGATGCACAAACTCCAAGCAGTGGGTCAGGGTGCATTAGGATGCTGAATCAAAATCACAGGGGCTCCCAGGATATTTTAAATTTTTAAGAGAAATACAGGCATACTCAACATCTGTCAAGCACTGTGCAACTTATTAGCTTGAGGTAGTTAAATTTCAACATTAGATAGTAATACATTCCACTTAATCATGTCCTATCTTTGAGAAGCTGGAGTCTTAGTAGTTGTTAAAAAGTAACACCATATGAAATCAAGTTGAACAAAAGTAAGGGTAGCAGTGTCTGATCTGATCCCAAGCTTTGAAAGGTTGTACACTACATTAAAAATAAACTTAAAATATTTTTCAAATTTTATATATATAATTAAGATGTATATATAAAAGTAATATATGTATAAATTACTTTTTCAAAGGTTTCTAAATTGTTAGGACAGGGCTTCCCTGGTGGCACAGTGGTTGAGAATCTGCCTGCCAAGGCAGGGGACACGGGTTCGAGCCCTGGTCCGGGAAGATCCTACATGCTGCAGAGCAACTAAGCCCGGGCGCCACAACTACTGAGCCTGCGCTCTACAGCCCGCGAGCCACAACTACTGAAGCCTGCACACAGAGAGCCTGTGCTCTGGAACAAGAGAAGCCATCACAATGAGAAGCCCGTGCACCGCAACTAGAGAAAGCCCACGCACAGCAACGAAGATCCAAAAATAAATAAATTAACTAATTAATTAAAATAAATAAATAAATAAATTGTTAGGACATAAACACTTGTAAAGTTGCCTGGAACTAAGCCACTGTTTAAATGAAAACGTTAGTTATATATTTTGGCTTAGGACACTGTGAAAAAATTACTGAAATATATTAAGGCACCCTGGACAAAAAAGTTGAAGAGCTTCTGGTATCAATTCAAATAGCCCTGATCAAATAACTGATGCCTTTTTAGAATTTAAATTGAAAGTTATATTGAGACCAATGCTCTCATTCACCCCAGAATAAAAAAATAAATAAATTACAAAACCTGTCAAGAATATATTCTTGATGAAGTTTCTGCCACCTCCTTTTTAAAAACTAAGACTGGGAACTTCATGTTTTGCTTTTAGGATTTTCCCAATTTTAACTGAAAATAATGTTACTGTTTTTCCTGATTATAAAAAATAGATATTCACTGTACAGAAATCAAACAATATAGGAAACAATAGAGAAGAAATATAATTTATGATTTTAATATATAAAAATTACCACTATAAACATATATGTGTGTGTGTATAATGTATTATGTTCATAAATGTAATCATAAAGTACACGCTACTTTACAACCTTTTTAAGGATTCAAAAATAAATAATGGGCATCTTTCCATGCCAATTAAATTTATATGTATTTTAGCATTTTTATAGATTCACAGGAATCTATTCAAGGAATATTTAAAGAGGTATTTAATTTTTTAAGCATTTCAAATCAATAACAATCTAGAAGAAAGAGGGAATTTTTAAAATAAAATTTAAACAAAAACAATTCTAATTGGTAATCAGAAAAGAAAAGGACAGAGAAGGCTATTCTTTAACAGACCTTGAACAATGTTTTAAAAGGGGGCAGATATAAGTGACTACACCTAAAATCCTAAAGAATGAATCTATTGTGATACATGTACTATTTCTATTTGATCTGCTGCGAAAGATACTGTGTCCATTTTCCTAGATTCCTGTTAGACTTGACTTTTCATATTTTTTAATTACAGTGTGAAAGACTGGATTGTGGATTTTATTTAAATTCATCATATAGTAGTTCTGTTTGACTACTAGTAACCTATGGCAAATTACATTGTATAGTGAAGTACTGATTGTCACTAAAGGTTTTAAACAATTATCTTTTATACTTTTCTCCCTGAGAGTCATTTTGATACAAAGTAGAACATAAACAAATGAATATATCAACATGCCCCAAACTGAAGTGACGTCTATGATTTTATTTATTTATTTGTTTGTTTGTTTGTTTATTTATTTATTTAATTATGGCTGTTTTGGGTCTTTGTTGCTGTGCCCGGGCTTTCTCTAGTTGCGGTGAGCAGGGGCTACTCTTCGTTGCAGTGCGCGGGCTTCTCTTGTTACGGAGCACGGGCTCTTGGCACGCAGGCTTCCGTAGTTGTGGCATGTGGGCTCAGTAGTTGTGGTGCACGGGCTTAGTTGCTCCATGGCATGTGGGATCTTCCTGGACCAGGGCTCGAACCCTTGTCCCCTGCATTGGCAAGCGGATTCTTAACCACTGCACCACCAGGGAAGCCCTGACATGTATGATTTTGGTTTATCCTGATTTCTAGTCGATTCCAATTTAAATTCTAAAAGACTTTCACACAATGTACAACTTGGCTAGAATTAAAGATACTAAAGTAAAAATCTATACAACATTATCACATTTAGGAAACATAACCAAAATTAGATATGTATGGGTCCTGGGAAAATGGTGACCACCTGAATTCAAATCTCATATCCTTCCTCAAAATATGAAATCAACAAGAACCGGCCCTTTACCCCACAAATAACTTCCTCCCCATGAAATAAACAAGCCACCCCTTCAGTATCACGGGAGACAGAACAACACCATGACCTTCAATCAACCGTCAGCAGAGGAATAAACACAACATGTGAACATAAGGAAGAAGGAACAAGGGGAGGTTTAAAGGGCTCCTCAGAGGAGAGGAGAGGGAGGGTGGGGGACTGGAGGGAAGATGGTGCCATGGGGGCCCAAGCCCAAGGACTGGGTGGTGGGAGTGGACTGGGAGAACGCAATGATGGCGGTCCAAAGGTTGCAGGTTGGGGAAGCCAGGAGGCAGGAGCTGGGCCTCCCGAGGTCGCCATGGTGAACGGTGTCACACGGTGGCCTCTTAAGTCTTGTGAGGAGTCTCTGTCGCCTGGTGTCATGGAGACCAGGGACACACCACACCCTCTGCCTTACTGCACTCGTGAAGGGTAGGTGATGTCAGAGCTGAGATGGACCTTCCCCAATCAGTTAATATTCTTTTTATTTATTTATTTATTTTTGGCTGCCTTGGGTCTTCACTGATGCACACGGGCTTTCTCTAGTTGCGTGAGCGGGGGCTACTCTTCGTTGACGTGCGCGGGCTTCTCATTGCAGTGGCCTCTCCTGTTGCGGAGCACGGGCTCTAGATGTGCAGGCCTCAGTAGTTGTGGCACGCAGGCTCAGCAGTTGTGGCACACAAGCTCTACAGCGCAGGCTCAATAGTTGTGACGCACGGGCTTAGCTGCTCCGTGGCATGTGGGATCTTCCCGGACCGGGGCTCGAACCCATGTCCCCTGCATTGGCAGGCAGATTCTTAACCACTGCGCCACCAGGGAAGCCCCAGTTGATATTCTTAAAAAGTTGATAACAAAAGATTTCCTTAATACTATTGCTTAATAAGTGGTTTAGGTCCAAGCAACTTAATAAATATTTATGTCCTTAACAATTGTCACCCTTACCCCACTCCCACTTGGGTTTCTGCCCCAAGACATGAGGACATGGAGGACAGCTCCCTTTGCAGTTCTGTCCTCACCTCCATCGAGGGACTGATGGCCATCAGCCTCAGTCAGCCCCCACCCAGATTTCCTTGCAGGTCCACAGAGGACAAGGGGAGGGCTTCTAGATGAGTGCGTGTGTGTGTGTGTGTGTGTGTGTGTGTGTGAGACTGTGAGTAAGAAAGGTGTGAGTGTGTAAAGAGTATAGGAATGATCTTATGAGTGTGCAGGTGCATGTGTAAAGATGCTATGGGTCTGTGAGAGTATGTGTGTGACTGTGCTTGTGTATGGATGAATGAGTGGGGAGGTGTGTGTGTGTGTGTCTGTGTGTAGACTGTGTGTGACAAGTGACTTTGAGATATGTGAGTGTATGAGTGTATAGATGTGTGTGGGAGACTTGTACAATGACATTAGTTTACACATAAAGAATGTGTGTAAATGACTGTGTGGGTGTGAGTGTGAGCATGTGTGTAAATTTATGAACACCTTTATGTGTAGGTTTGATCCAACTTAAAGTTAGTTACAGTAAAAAGAGAACTACATTGTTTAAGGTTCTGTCAGATGTTTTTTTTTGGCTGTGCCTCATGGCTTCCAGGATCTTAGTTCCCCGAACAAGGATTGAACCCGGCCCTTCAGCAGTGAAAGCGCGGAGTCCTAACCACTGGACCGCCAGGGAATTCCCTCTGTCAGATTTTTAAATATATTTTTAATGTTCCTGTTTGTTTTAATTGCAATTTATTAAGCCATAAAATTCTGTGTTTAATCTACATAGATAAAGCATGAACCGCAATACATGTTGACGTGCACCCAGGGAAGCGGTACAACACGGCAGGTAGCATGCAGGGGGACTTCCTGGCACCAGGGGGCTTAGATCCGATGCTGGGCTCTGCCTTTAGCCGTGTCCTCTCAGCCAACTTACGTAACCGCTCTGTGCATCTATTTCCATGTTTACAAGAAACAAACACTCTAAGAACAGGTTCTAAGGGTTTTTGTGAAGATTAATTTAAATACATATTAATTAATTTATTTAAAATAAATGTTAGAACAGAGTCATTGCACAAGTCTCTCACACAATGCATAAGCTCACTCACATATCCAAAATCGCCCTACATACTCATACAAGTCCTGACACACACAATCACACAAGTCCTCAAGCATTAACCCATGCATGTGTACACTCACACATGCACACGTTCACACACAGCCACACCATCCCTACACACACACTTGTAAGGTCATTCAGACACATTCCCAGGCCCCTCACTCACTCACATCACCCTACACAAGTCACTCACACACACACACAAACCTAAATACTAATTCATGTTAAGTTAGAATACAATCTAGTAAACAGATTTTTTTTTAAGTCTCTATTTAATAATGCTTTGGAAGCTATGTCAACAGGTATAGTATATAAGACCAAGATAGATGGATACATATTTTCTTCTGACTATAAGAGAATGGAATGAATTTAGAGATGCTTTTGGAAGTTTAAAAGGTATACAAACATAAAAAGTACGTTGGTTTTTGATATTATTTTTAAGATTTCTAGGGTTACCATTAGCCTAAAATTTTCTTTAAAAAATGTATAGTCAAGATCTATCCATAATTTGCTACTTCTGAAAAGCGTTTTTAAGGTGTGGTACCGAAACCATAATTCTCCTATTGTGCTGTATCATGTTCTGTTTTACAAGCGTGCACCTCCAGAAAGCAGACAAGACGGATTCCTTGTATAAAATGGCAGCTTCAGAGAAACCCATGTTGGAGAGGTGTGGGTCTACTTGTACCAAAAGAATGTTCTGCGATCTGAGATGGTCAAAATGACCATCACTCATAGTGTGGATGACCGAACCTCCCCACCCATTGAGGGTGAGGGCTCCCTGCTTCTGTGAGTGAGACCCACCTCAAGAGAGCTGGCCCAGGGACCCTTGCTACAGGGCTTCCCCAAAATCAGGATTAATGTTCCTGAGCTGGCGTGGCTGTAATTACGGAGATGGTCACTGTCATTTATTCCCCAAATCAAGCCAATTGAGGTTTATCGCCTCAATTCTCCCTTTACATATCATCTTTGATTATAGAAAGTATTATTTTATCTACAAATTGAGTTAAATAAACACATATTCATAGAGAGGAAATGATGTCCTTCTAATCCATTGCTAAATAAGATTATAATTATTTTTTTCTACACAGAGAATAATATCTACTAGTGTTCAAAACAGGATCAACAGACATTGATAAACAGTCTTCAGATATAATAGATGTGTGTTTATGTTGATAAAATGTTGCATACAAATAAAAAGTTATTTTTAAAACTCAGAATTTGGGACTTCCCTGGTGGTGCAGTGGTTAAGAATCTGCCTGCCAATGCAGGGGACATGGGTTCGAGCCCCGGTCTGGGAAGATCCCACATGCCACGGAGCAACTAAGCCCGTGCGCCACAGCTACTGAGCCTGCGCTCTAGAGCCCGCGAGCCACAACTACTGAGCCCGCATGCCGCAACTACTGAAGCCTGAGCACCTAGAGCCCATGCTCCGCAACAAAAGAAGCTACTGCAATGAGAAGCCTACACACCGCAACGAAGAGTAGCCCCCGCTCGCCACAACTAGAGAAAGCCCGCGTGCGGCAACGAAGACCCCACGCAGCCAAAAATGAAAAAAAAAAAAATGTTAAAATAACTCAGAATTTATCTGTTTGCTCAAAATATATATTGAACACTACTACACGGTTGGGGTTAAGTTTGTCACATTGCTTAATTTTTTTAAAATCTGGAATGGCCATGACATTTCATTGAACTCAATCATTAAGAATAACTGCCTTGATGACTGGCAAGATTATTTGGTTACAGTTGCCCATGCCTAAAAATACTTTAAAATTATTAACTATCAATTATTATATTAAAAGTTACTTGTCCTCTGCAATGAACGCCCAAAGCTTGCACTAGCATGCCCTGTACTGGAGTTCCTATTGAAGCTACTGGATCATCCTGACACTTTATCAACACTACGGCTCCACACTTTTTCACAGGGAGTTTCCTCTTCATTTTTCCTGCAGAGAAGACAGTAATGGGTTCTTAAAGGTACACATCAGGACCACAGCAACCAGTTAAATTCCTATGCCTCTGAAATATTATTCAGCTGTCAGGGAAGCAAAAGCCAGTTTGATAACCGACCACATAGGTCTCTGATTTACTGGTACCTCATGGTCTAGATTACTGTCAGGGTATCCTAAGCTATTGCGTTTAATGATATATTTTTGATACATTTATACCCCTCTAAAATTATAGCAGCATCAACATCACCTTTTGTGAATTGGTAGCTATTTGTACATATAAATAACATGGTCACGTGTCTTCTAGCTAAATTTTATCACTGGAAATATGAAGTATAAAACTAGAAGAATATTTTCTTATTTCTAATGTGAATATTATCTCTTTCCCGTGGAACAGATGATGGTAAGAAAAAGGAGAGAAAAATGTTTGTTTTCCATACAAATTTCAATCTGCTGCCAAAAGTTTGAAAATGGACAGGTCAAAATAAAGAAGTGAGATTGCCTTTACCTGTCTGTGATTCCACATGAGTCTATCTGAAGGTCACTGAAGTTCCCAAGGGACTCCTGCTGAACTGAAATCAGATCTACCATCTTGTGACTGACAGAAATGAGTCTCATACATCCCTGAAACCCACCAAGTGGACTTTTACATTTGGATCCAAAGCTGTTGTCAGGACAACCTGATAAAATCAAAACAAAACAAAGTTGATCAGGATACATCATAATGAATCAGGACTCAGTATCTTCACTAAAAAAATTTTTAAAATAGGCATTTGATTATGAAATTAAAATGGAGGGGAAAGCCCATCACAGTCATCATTCATTTGATCTAAATTACAAATAGCAATTCATATAAACATACTTCTCCTTATTACCATAGGATTCATAGGAAATTACTACTGTTATAATAATTATGTGCAAGGATACTAACTTGATCTCAACTTTAGAAATATACAGATCAGCTTCAGTATCCTGAACATGTCAGCCAGCAGTATTAAATTATATATAACTCAAACACAGGAACTTAGTCTTTTGGTTTGCAAAAAGAAGAGCATAAAGGATGAAAACACGCACTGTAGATAAGAAAAGATAAATCAATAATGCTGAAATACCTTTGTGTTTAAGGCTATTTGGAAAAGGAGTTACGATGACTTGGAATAAAATTACAACTATTTATGTAATTAAATACTTTTCATATGCATATAAGAGCCACATATACATGCATTTTAATAAATCATAATGGCTAAATGTCAAAACAATTTCATTGTTTGACTTTATTCTCTGCCTCATAAAGGAGTGCTCCATTTATATTGATTTTTTTCCTAACATTTATCTAAGACCTGTTTCTAATTATTTAAATAATAAAGAACTATAATATTAACCATTTTTGTCTGGGGTTTAATGATGTTCTCAGTGTTTCTCTATCCAAGTGAAATAAACAATTTTATGGAGTATGAACACATATATTATACTTATGTATTTTTCATTAATCTTTCTTTGCTGTTATGGTTGTCAACCACTAATACAATTTCAAAGAATAAGAAATGAATCAGCAATTTCCTAATTCCTGTACAATCCATGCTAGTTTTCTACCTGGGAATTTCCATTATAATTAAATATTGTGACTGAGGATGTTTCTCCTTAATGCTTTGTTTTCCGAACAAAATACTTTTACCCAGAAAGGAAAGGCCAGGATTCATACTTAAAACTGTTATCAGGCACATTGAAATATTATATTTTAAGCAATAGAGACTGAAATTTAAAATTTAATATATCAAGAAAAGGGGATGAAAGTTTTTTGAGTATCAGTTAATTGTACATGGTTCTACACACACTTTCAGTGCTTAAAATTCTTCTGTGGTATAGGATACAGTTACCATAATCTGGATGTGTTTTCTAGATGACTTATTAACCAATTAAGAATGTTAAAATAAAAACCGAGAGGATAACAGTTCAATAATATTTGGGGGCAACTACAATATGCCAGGAATATAAACAGCGCTGCTATTCTCCTTTTCTCCAGGTGGTGTTTCCTGACACATTTCAAACTATTTCAGAATAAAATAAATTGTGCGGCATGCCTCTAGGGAACAAAACTAAGCAAACTCACAGTCACAAGGAGAGGTCATGGAACTTTACAGAGAGCACAGCGGTCATATTATGAGGCCCTTCACATTCCTGGCTACAATGTTTAATAAGCAAGAGATTCTAAAGAACAAAGTAGGGTTCAACCCAGGTTAGTCTCATTAGCCTATGATACCAGACATCCACAGGTTAATATAATGCAACAGCAGAGAGAAATTCAGCACTGAACTGGTTTGAGATGAAAGTTCTAAAATATGAAGATTTCTAGGGAATACTTCATGCTGAATTAATGGATGGATCCATTACTAGAGGCAGGCAGCATGTTAAGCACCTCGGAGATGGCAGATAAATGATCACTGCATGTACCAGAAGTAAGATGTCGGGTTTGACTTCAGGGTGGTGTAGCCAGTTCACTGGATGGATAATGTCTGATTTATACACGCGGGAGCGTGAAGATTCTGCACACAGTCTAGTATCTCTAGCTTGTGCTACACGGTGCGCTATTCAATCGCACAAAGATTGCATAGGGGAATACACAGAAGTTAGACTTTCCTCCATCCTCCATCTGGAGAACCCAGATTTAAATTGTATAGTTTATAAATGACAAAAGCTGACCTCAGTAATTTTTTGAAAGGCATACATTTGAGGAGGGAGAAAACGTAAACAATGATGGGCAGAGAGTGGCATGTGGCAGTATATGCAGAACGCCGTGAGTTCCGGGCAGCCCACTCTCTCAGTAGTCACACTCAAGACTGACACAGGAAACAGATACAACCCAGGCTGGTGGGACAGACTGCCCCTTTGCATGGGGGCACTGTAGCCAGCTTATAGGCTAGACTGATTGCTGATAAGATAACTGGAAACTGGCAGTTGAATTTAGAGAGGACCAAAGGGGAATGGATGGGAAGTGTCTCAGAACGTAGGATGTTTATTTACTTGAAGACAAACTGGCTGAAAAATTAACTACCTAAAAAAAGCCCTCCATCTAGATAAAACAGATCCTAGGAATAAAGGGGACTCTCATCCACACAGCGGAGAGGGTTTTCTAGGATGACCAACCGCCAAGTTTGCTCTGGGGGTGGGAAGCAGGGAGGCCGCTCCCAGGACTCCAGGCTTTCAGTGCTAGAACGGGACAGTTGGTGGTGCAGCAAAAATAGAAATGAGACTTCTCTTAAATAAAAATGAGACTTCTCTTCTCTGATAAACAAGGAAAATAAGGAAACAATGAACAGGCTGGAAAACAACATAAACAGGCCTGAAAGAGTTAAGCAGTCTTGGTTATTCTTTAGCTGTTACTACTAACCAACACTTGTAGCTGGGCTTCTCCTTCACAAAGGAGACTGACTCCGTATGAATTACACTCTGCACCTGGCTTTCTTCTCCCCTTACACTCCCTTGTTAGCATTCTTTGTTTCAGAAAGAAGGTCACCGGCCAATAACTTCAGAAAAGACCAACCCCAGTTACCAAGTTGCCTGATGCCAGCTGTGGCTGTTTTGAAATTTTGCAAAAGAAAAAAAAATGCAAGACCTTCATTAAGATATAAAACCTCTCCCTATTCCCGGGGTGGGGGTGGGGGTGGGGTAGCCTGCTGTGTCCTCTCTTTGCCTGGCAAAGAATAAAGCTACTTTTTCTCCTTCCTCCAAAACTCTGCCTCCGTATTTCTTTTCGGCATTGGTGCATGGAGAGCCAAGATTTTGGCATCATTGGTCACCCCATTGCCAGTACCACTCAGACAATGAGCCCCAGAGCCAGTCTGCCCTTTAGGGGACCCTATTCTAACCCTCCTCCAGCCATGATTCTGTCCATGGCACCAGGGGGTCTCACAGGGGAAGGTGATGTGCCCACTTGGAAACTGCTCCCCTCTAGCCCATCCCAGAATCCAGAATTCCCACCCCAGAAGCCCTACTTGGGCTTCCAGAAGGATGGACCTCCTCTACCAGGTCCTGGAGGCGCAAGGCTGGGAGGAGGAGGGAGAAATGTGGCAGCAGGAAGCCTCCTGCTTTCCTTTGGACCCTTGCTCGCAGCCCTGGAAATGACAGGGTGCCCTGGGGCTTGCAGGGTATATACTTAGTGATTAGTAGAATCTCATGACAAGATCAAACATACTCTGGTACTTAAGGATACCAATTGAGAAGATGATTGAATAAACAGAGATGTTGCCTAAGTAAACTTAAGATTGGTTATTTAAATAAAAGCCCTGAAGTTGAAATTTTATTATGGAAGCTTTCACAGTATATTGTTTAGGGACTTAGGAATACCTTAAAAGATGTCAAATCATAAAGAACATGACAGGAGGCATAAAACCCCAATTCAAGACGATGGTTACCTGGGGAGATGAAGAGGTATGATCATGGAGTGACAAATGGATATTGGTAATGTTATCTTTCTTAAGCTGGAAAATGCATGTGTAGATGTGTATTTTAAAAATAATAATTAGTATTCTTTAAATTGTATATATGATGTAAGATGTGAACAATACGAAGTAACTGGGTGTGGGCTATTTGGCAACTCCCAGTGTATCTTTGCAACCCTCTGGTAAATTTAAAACTATTCAAAAATTATTAAGTTCACTTAATTAAAATGGTGTATATCATATGCATCATAATAAAAACAAGCAAAATTACAGACTGCTCATGTGATATATTTCATTACAAAATATTATAGTATGAATAAAAATCAATCAAAATTTTGTACAAAAAATAGGTAGGCATCATTAAATCTGAACATGAAGGGTGTAAAATAATTTAAGAATGATGATTCTATTTTCATTACTTACACTTTTATGCAGTCTGTTATTTTTATCATCTCTTTTTTGCATCATTTAACAAAATGTTTGGGTTTTTTCTTACCTCTTTTGGTGCTTCTAAATCTTTTCCTTTGAAGTGAAAGCTCTTGATTAAGTTGTTCTACACAGATCTTCCTTGACTTACAATGTGGTTACATCTTGATAAACCCATTGTAAGTTGAAAATATCCTAAGTCAAAAATGTGTTTAATATATCCAACCTGCCAAACATCACAGCTTAGCCCAGCCTACCTTAAACATTCTCAGGACACTTACATTAGCCAACAGTTGGGCAAAATCACCTAACACAAACCCTACTTTATAATAAAGTGTTGAATACTCATGTAATTTATTGAATACTGTACTGAAAGTGAAAACAGATTGGTTGTGTGGGAACAGAATGGTTTAAGTGTATCTGTTGTTTACCCTTGGGATTGCGTGGGTGACTGGGAGCTGTGGCTCGCTGCCACTGCCCAGCATCCTGAGAGAGTATTATTCCACATGTCACTAGCCTGGGAAAAGACCAAAATTCAAAGTACGGTTTCTTTTGAATGTGTATTTCTTCGCACCATCATAAAGTTGAAAAGTCCTAAGTCAGGGACTGTTTGTATATCTTACCATGTATTAAAGGAACATGTTCCTATGGACTGCTATAAAATCAATCATATATTCCATAAGGTTTTATAAACCACTTGGTTTATAAATGAACAAATCACCCTAAAGGAAGCAATTATATCTTTTAAGATTGTTGGCATTATTCTGCCTTTCACAGTAATGGATTATGTAGGGGTTTTTTGGTTTGTTTGTTCACTCTTAATATAAGATGAATGATTCACGGTCTGTGTACATACTGTCAATTCTTAGAAAGGAATTTGTATTTTATTGATGAATAATGAAGACTGGGCTTTCAACCAAATTCAAAAGTGATTCTAGACAGAAGTCATGATTACATTTCAAAATAACAAGAAGAAACAACTCAAATCATGATTAAAAATAAGTCTTACTACAAACAGTTTTACAACTTTGCCTTTCTAATTAATGTCAAATATTGTCTTATTTTAATTTTCCAGTGCTAAATATTCATTTCCACTTCCAAGGTTTGCTTTTTGAAGATTTTAGTTCAATCAAACATCCACTGGACAAGTAAACACTTCATTTGTTTTTGTTCTTTAAGAGAGATGGCCTGGTGCTGAAGGCTGATGCCTTCATTTTATCAACTATATCAGTGTATTATTACTTAACATTGAGAAGAGGCTTCTGGGGCTAATTAAGTTAGATTATTTGTCCATTGGCATAATATTGACCTGCACTGAGCAGCAGAAAAGCAATAAGAATGCTCTAGAAAAGCTAAGAGGCATGATCAGGAAACCAGTGCAATGAAATGAGCCCATAAAATCTGAAAAAGACATACATGTAAGGCCATTCAACATTAGGAAAATATAACAAAATTTGAAAGTAAGAAATGAAGAGCATGGCCTACTTGCAAGCAATCTCATTATAGAAATCATAAACATAAGTCAGTCCACCTCAAAGAAATGCATTTTAGGTCATAATTAATCATCATGATCTACTCAACATTTCCATGTTCAAAGAAAGTGAGAAATGATTCCATAATATTGACACTGGTTAAAACACGATGACTTTAAGACACAGGGGTAGTAACTGTGAACATGGTTCAACTGCCCATATGGAGCAACCGTTTCCCTTACCTCCAAAATAATAGGTGCCCCCTGAATAAATCTGCTCAGGCCCCAGGGAAGGAGATGCAGAAGCCACTTGGCCATCCACCGCCACGCTCAGGTAACTCCTTTTGGCAGACAAAGAGATGGAATGCCACTGCCCATCATTTAATCCAACACCTGGGGGAGATAAAATCAGTTAAAAGAGATACCTCTTAACAGTGAACATTGTAAGCAGTTGGTTAGAAATAGCAATGTACACATCACTCAATCAAGGGCAGCACTCACAACTATTAATAAAAGAAAAGAAGGAGGGAGAGAGGAAAGGGAGGTCAGTGGGCGATCAGCACCCTCTACGTGGAAATAATGCATGATTATCTTCCTTTCTTGGGGCCTCAATAGAGAGAACAAAATTCGAACTCAACTTTGGACAATCCTGAATGGTTAAAATCTTTCAGTGGTTCAAATCTTATTTGGCATGGACTAATTTTCAGCTTCCACCATGTAATTTACCTTTTAAAAGGAGGGGTTTGGGAAGAGCACAGATATTTTCCAAAATTCTAGGTTCTACCCAATAAATGATTTATCTGCTATTTTACACTTTGGTGTAGTCATTTTTTGTGAGACTAGAATATTTAGTAAAGTATATGAAGTCAATCATTACAAAAATATTTGAAGAGATTATAATGCATGCTGAAAGCATACTGGTATAATGCAAAGTTAAAAAATAAAGCAGTGTGTAAAACCATATTTACACAGCTGATCATAATAATTTTCAGATTTCATATTTGCAAGTTCAACCAGTTGCCATAATTTATTGGTAGCTGCCAAATCAATACTCAGGGCACTTTTGGGGTCAGGCATAGAAATGCACAGAGCAGAGAAAAATTTGAGTTGACTGACATGCATGCTTCTAGCTGAGGTCAAGTAAGGCAAAACTTATTTCAGCTCTCACATGTAAACCTGTCTTCACATTTTTGTGTTTTTTGTTGGTGATTTTGCTGTTTAAAAGGCCCCCTGGCACAGTGATGAAGGGCTGTCTAGTGTTCTTAAGTGCAAGAATGCCATGATTTGCCTTATGAAGAAAATACATGTGATAGATGAACTTCATTCAGGCATGAGTTATAGTGCTGTTGGCCACGAATTCGATGTTGGTGAATCAATAATAAATACTAAATAACGTGTCTTCAAACACAATCATACATACAAGGTTGTGTTGATAGGTAGACAAAAATGTTGCCACCACAGGCTAACAGGAACCTAACCCTGTATTTCCGCTGGAAACACGGGAAATACCAAATGGTTTAGTATTTGCTAATTCCATGTTCACGGCAACTTCAGAGAACATAACTATTGCAAGTATTGAGAATCGACTCTATACATACAATTCTAATTATATTCCTAATTTTACATAAATATGGGAAAGGGCTGAAAGGAAATATCTCTACATATAAAGAGTAATTTTTGCATAAAAGAAAACTGGTTTTTACTTCTCTTTATAATTTTTCTGTATTTTCCAAGTTTACATATATAATAAAAAATCGCTATAATCAAAAATCAAGGTTTTCTTATCACCTATAGAAACAGTCAGTAGTCCCTCCTAAGGCGGTCCCAGAGTCATGAATCCAGGAGATGGTGGAGCCTTTCCCTCTTAAAGGGAATTAAGTCTACAAAGGTTCTGTTTTGAATACTCAGCAGACAGGTGGAATCTAAGTCTCTCTATTGTAGGTAAACCAGTAAGGTTTACATCCACCGAATACTCAACTCTGTATGATTTTGCAGATCAAATTACTGAGCAAAAATATAAGTACTCTATTAAATCTAAAAGTCATGGGCCTCTTTCCTGATATTACGTGCGATTTCTTTATTTCTCCAGCTATTTTTGACCACAAGCTTTCAGACAGAAAATGCATGGAAGCTCCGTTACATGCTGAAGCTCTTTGCCCTGTACTCATTTAGTATAACACAAATTCCAGCCTGGGCACCAAAGCTTATTTTTAAATTATATCCATGAAGCAAAAAAGATTTCCAAAGACCCAATTCTGATTTGGTTTGTGAAAGATAATGAGAAAGACCTAAAAACTGAAAAATGAAGAATGTAGGCTAGATACTTTTAGACACATTTTCTAAGAGTGGACTCTGAAATAGATGGCTGAATAGAGTTATGTAATCCCTGACGATATGAGACTGGACTAAAATAAATCAAATGTCCCAAATTTGTCATCCTATGCTTCCTTTAAGAGGATACATTTAGAGTGAAAATCCTTGTACTGAGTTTTGCGTCACACGGATGAACACTTCCCACCCTCCTCACCCCACCCTGCGTCTCCCACCATCTCTTCCTCAAAGCTCGGATGTGCCTGGATACAAGGCTCTGCTTCTGTTATCTCATCTTAGGCTTTCCATTGGCCTGGGACGGTGCTAATCAAACTACCTGCGGTTATGGACATTTTCTTTTCTGATCTACTGCAGATTGATACTTTTATAAAATTCAATAAAAATGAATGACTGAAACATTAAAGAAAGAAGATATATAAAATACAAGCCCACTGACCATATGCTTAGAAGTTGCGGCAATACCTTCTTGCTCTAACGGTTTCTAGGAGCTTACTCTCAATTTTTGTACTTATCTTGGTAATAAGTATTTCACTGAACCAGTATATTCCAAGGAGCACGCCCTGAGTAGCAGTGCTCCAGGTAGCTGCTGGGGAGCTGCAGCAGGATAAAGTCAAAGGCTTGGGGACATCTTCTGTCAATACAGAAGCTAATTTAGATTAAGAACACAAGTCTGTCAGGACAGCCATTCTGTGACTTGACACAGTTAAATGCACCCATTTGCCCAGCTTGTGGGTTACGAAGTTGTACTATGTTTGTGGGGGAAACTTCAGAAAGCTATTCTTGAGCCTCATTTGTAATAGACATCGCTTGCTCATGATGAGGAGACTTTTATTACCTGTCAATGGGATTTATTACTCAAATTAAATAATGAAAGACCCATTTAATTCATTTCACCTAACTCTACATAATAAAAAGGATAATTTTTAAATTGGATTCTATTTTACTTTTAAATCTACAGCTCCTTCCACTTTAATGTCTGATGAGAAGTGAGCCCCTTTCCACATCACAGTGAAAGAGGGAAAGAAAAGGAGGAATTGCAGAATTTGTATTTTTTCTGATTCATGGTATAAGGTAACTAAATGCTAATTCTAGTACACGACTCCCACCACTCACAACTTTCGAATGTAGGGGAAGGGATATGTTGTTGGTATAATAATAATAAAATAATAACGGTTTTAGTGACTATTATTCATAACAGGTACTGTGTGCTTTATATGCGTGTCATTTAATCTTCAACATTACTATTGCTATTCTCATTTTAAATATGGAGAAAATAAAGCTCAAGAGGAAAAACAAATCACCCAAGGAAGTATCCAGCTGGTGAGCTGATTCCAAAACCCACACTCTTCTCGGCCTGCACAACAGGGGGTCCCCTTATTGTTTTGCTCATGTTAAACAATTAACTTTGAGAAAGAAAAAAGCAGCCCCTAAGAGCTAGGAGCTAGTGGCCTGGTACTCTCAGGGAGGCCTTGGTGGTGGGAGATGTTGGTGGGCATCCAGAGCTAGGCCCTGGTGTTCTCCCACTGAGCATAAACAAGCTCACAGAACATCAATATTAGACAAGGTCACTCCGTCACTACAATGAAACGGGACCAAAAAAAACCCCCAAAAACAAACCCCAAAAGTACTTTACAAACTGGTTTAAGCACAGACAAAAGCAAGGCTACTGTGCAAACCACAAAAATACCAAGTCCTCTCCTGGATAATATGAATAATAACTGACTTTTTAAATCAATTACAGAGTTAGCCTTATTTTATTCCTCCATCCTTCTAAATAATATTTACAAAGATACTTAAGCACACAGTTACCTTCACCTCCTGGCAGCATTTAATCCCAAGCAATTTTCCATTTCCTTGAAACCTCCACACAAAACAGCTAACTCAACCTAACATCCTATGACAAGTCATCCTTAACACCTTTGTGATGAGACTCTTCCATGGTTCCCCTGGGTGAGGGTTCTCCTTGTTGCAATAAGCAACAAACCCAACCTGGTTGATTGCAGGTATGATCACTGTGGTCTCTGGGTAGAAACCATTGACAGCTCCAGCTGGAAGAACAGAAGAATAAATGGAAAGGTTTGCAAAAGTGCAGGTGGCAGGAGAATGTGGGATCCTTTACAAGAACCTTCTCCCTCTCCCCTTCTTCTCCTTCTCCTCTTTTCTTTTCTCTCTCTCTCTCCTTCTCTCTTTTTCTCTCCCTCTCGGGCCCCAAAACACATAGACACACAAAATATAGGAGGAGGAAAAAGGTTTACCTCTGCTCCTTGTATATAATATCAGGGACCAGTCTTAAACTGCTACAGAAATATTGTGACACTTTAGCTGCCATCACTCTTTCATAAGATTATAACAGTCATCCATGAAGTAGGATGTGTAAAGGGAAAAAAAAAAAAAAAAGCCTGCTATATAGGGTAGATTCTTTGCAAAGAAGCAAAAGGCAATTATACAAAGGCCATTATTCAAGGAGCAACTGAAGGAATTTGCCTGTTCCAAGTAACCTTTAGTGCTCTGAAACTGTGCCAGACATTCCTATATTCATTAACTATAGCCACTAACCAGAATTAAAGATCTGTGACACCAGATTGCTCTTGCCAAGAGGAAAATATGGAGGTCAATGCTGCCAATCACTTTAGGGGAAAGTGGGACTTTCAGGGAAAGTCCAGAATTAAAGATCCATGACACCAGATCTCTCTTGCCAAGAGGAAAATATGGAGGTCAGTGCTGCCAATCACTTTAGGGGAAAGTGGGACTTTCAGGGAGCGATGGGGTTCTAACGTGAAAAGTAGGAATATTCCAACAGTGAAAGGGAAGAAGCGGGAACTTTAAAAATGGCTTATCCTGGGTGAGGCAAATCAAGAGGGCAGTCCCATTGCCAGGGCCACAAGAATCACGAATGCCTAGTAACTGAAACATGCAGAGGCATCTCATAGGCGGAATCAAGATGGCATACTGGGAGGATGTGGAATTCGCGTCTCCTCACAGCTAGGGCACCTGCTAGGTACTGGTGGGGGACCACGGACACCTAAGGGGACGGGAGGAACCCCTAGTGACTGGGTAGGATGTGGGGTGTAGGAGAAGTGAAGGGGGAGGAGAAGTGAAGGCGGGATGGGACTGGCGCCCCTGAGGGGTGGCTGGGGGAGGGGAAGGGATCCCACGTCCGAAGGGGGAAATTGGGGAACCACTGGGAGGGTAGAGGATCAAAAGGGAGCATGGCCAGGTTTACCATGCCCACTTGGGCCCCTGGGAGCCTGCTGAAGACCCAGGCCTGATCCTCTGCCCACCGAGGCCCCCTCCAGCTGCGCAGGTCCTGAGGGAGTGGGAGGGAGGGAAGGCGGAGCAAAAGTAAAGGCCAGACCTCCAGGACCGGCACCCCTGAGGGGTGGCTGGGGGAGGGGAGGAGTTCCTACACCCAGCGGGACCCACCCCGGTTAGGGGGGAGACCCTGGGGGAGAAGGTGGGGGAGGGGTGCGGAGGAATGGAAGGCAACAGGGCCAGTGCGTTCCCTGTCCACTTAGGCACCGGGAAGACTGCTGGGCTCCTGGGCCTGATCCTCTGCCTTCGGAGCCTCCCTCCTGCGTGCAGAGCCCAAGCCCCGCCCTTACACCCCCCACCCAGGGCCCCACCTCTACACTGGGAGACCCGGGCCAACGAGCTGGGCCTAAACCCCACCCACACACCCTCACTAAGGGCCCTACCTCCAAACTCCGGAACCCCACACTCCAGAGGCCCTCCTTTGGATGTGCTGCCTCTCCCCTTCCCCAGGTCCTAAGCAGACGCCCCACCCCACGCTTGAATGTCACCCCACCCCCAGGGACTTTTCCAGCTACATGGGTCCTGAGCCTAGGCCCCGCACCACACTCAAACATCACTCCCCCAACTGCCTAGGTCCCGCCCCATGCTAAACCCCGCCCCTGCCTAACTTCCACCCCCACCTAAACTCCACTGGCATAGACAGGGGTTTTTTTTTTTTTATTTCTTCTGTTGTGGTTGTATTTTACCTTGTTGTAGTTGTTTCAATTATAGTTTTATTTTTCCTAATATATTTTTTATCTTTCTAATTTTATTTTGTTTTTTATTCTTTGATATTGTACTGCTCCTTTTTTTCTTTCTTTCTTCTTTTTTTTTTAACTGCACCATGAAGCTTCTGGGATCTTGGTTCCCAGGTCACAGGTTGGGCCCAAGCTCCTGTGGTGGGAGCTCTGAGTCCAAACCAATGGACTAACGGAGAACCTCAGACCCCAGGGAATATTAATTGGAATGAGGCCTCCCAGAGGTCCTCATCTCAGCACCAAGACCTGACTCTATCAAACTGCCTGCAAACTCCAGTGCTGGACGTCTCAGGCCAAACAACCAGTAAGAAAGGAATACAGCACCACCCATCAAAAAAAAAAAAAAAAAAAAAGAAATGACAAAAAAATATGTTACAGACGAAGGAGCAAGGTAAAAACCTATAAGAACAAATAAACAAAGATGAAATAGGCAACCTACCTGTAAAATAATTCAGAGTTATGATAGTAAAGATGATCCAAAATCTCGGAAACAGAATGGAGAAAATAAAAGAAACATTTAACAAATATCTAGAAGAACTAAAGAGCAAACAAAATGATGAACAACACAATTACTGGAATTAAAAATACTCTAGAAGGAATCAATAGCAGAATAACTGAGGCAAAAGAACGGATAAGTGAGCTGGAAGATAAAATGGTGGAAATAACTGCCAGGGAGCAGAATAAATAAAAAAGAATGAAAAGAATTGAGGACAGTCTCAGAGACCTCTGCGACAACATTAAACACACCAACATTCAGATTATAGGGCTCCCAGAAGAAGAAGAGGAAAAGAAAGGGTCTGAGAAAATACCTGAAGAGATTATAGTCGAAAACTTCCCTAACATGGGAAATGAAATAGTCAATCAAGTCCAGGAAGCACAAAGAGTACCATAAAGGATGAACCCAAAGAGAAACACGCTGAGACACATATTAATCAAACTATCAAAAATTAAATACAAAGAAAAAATATTAAAAGCAGCAAGGGAAAAGCGACAAATAACATGCAAGGGAATCCCCATAAGGTTAACAGCTGATCTTTCAGCAGAAACTCTGCAAGCCAGAAGGGAGTGGCAGGACATATTTTAAGTGATGAAAGGGAAAAACCTACAACCAAGATTACTCTCCCCAGCAAGGATCTCATTCAGATGCGATGGAGAAATTAAAACCTTTACAGACAAGCAAAAGTTAGGAGAATTCAGCACCACCAAACCAGCTTTACAACAAATGCTAAAGGCACTTCTCTAGGCAGGAAACACAAGTGAAGGAAAAGACCTACAAAAACAAACCCAAAACAATTAAGAAAATGGTAATAGGAACATACATATCGATAATTACCTTAAGTGTAAATGAATTAAATGCTCCAACCAAAAGAAATAGACTGGCTGAATGGATACAAAAACAAGACCCGTACATATGCTGTCTACAAGAGACCCACTTCAGACTTCGTGACACATACAGACTGAAAGTGAGGGGATGGAAAAAGATATTCCACGAAAATGGAAATCAAAAGAAAGCTAGAGTAGCAATTCTCATATCAGACAAAATAGATTTTAAAATAAAGACTATTACAAGAGATAAAGAAGGACACTACATAATGATCAGGGATCAATCCAAGAAGAAGATATAACAGTTGTAAATATTTATGCACCCAACATAGGAGCACCTCAATACATAAGGCAAATGCTAACAGCCATAAAAGAGGAAATCGACAGTAACACAATCATAGTAGGGGACTTTAACACCCCACTTTCACCAATGGACAGATCATCCAAAATGAAAATAAATAAGGAAACACAAGCTTTAAATGACACATTAAACAAGATGAACTTAACTGATATTTATAGGACATTCCATCCAAAAATAACAGAATACACTTTCTTCTCAAGTGCTCATGGAACATTCTCCAGGATAGACGATATCTTGGGTCACAAATCAAGCCTTGGTAAATTTAAGAACATTGAAATCGAATCAAGTATCCTTTCCAACCACAATGCTATGAGACTAGATATCAATTACAGGAAAAAAACTGTAAAAAATACAAACACATGGAGGCTACACAATACACAATTTAATAACGAAGTGATCACTGAAAAACTCAAAGAGGAAATCAAAAAATGCCTAGAAACAAATGACAATGAAAACACGATGACGCAAAACCTATGGGATGCAGCAAAAGCAGTTCTAAGAAGAAAGTTTATAGAAATACAATCCTACCTCAAGAAACAAGAAAATTCTCAAATAAACAACCTAACCTTACACCTAAAGCAATTAGAGAAAGAAGAAGAAAAATAATCCAAAGTTAGCAGAAGGAAAGAAATCATAAAGATCAGATCAAAAATAAATGAAAAAGAAATAAAGGAAACAATAGTAAAGATCAATAAAACTAAAAGTTGGTTCTTTGAAAAGATAAACAAAATTGATAAACCATTAGCCAGACTCATCAAGAAAGAAAGGGAGAAGAGTCAACAGAACTAAAAATGAAAAAGGAGAAGTAACAACTGACCCTGCAGAAATACAAAGGATCATGAGAGATTACTACAAGCAACTATATGTCAATAAAATGAACAACCTGGAAGAAATGGACAAATTTCTAGAAAAGCACAACCTTCCGAGAATGAACCAGGAAGAAATAGAAAATATAAACAGATCAATCACAAGCACTGAAATTGAAACTGTGATTAAAAATCTTCCAATGAACAAAAGCCCAGGACCAGATGGCTTCACAGGCAAATTCTATCAAACATTTAGAGAAGAGCTAACACTTATCCTTCTCAGACTCGTCCAAAATATAGCAGAGGGAGGAACACTCCCAAACTCATTCTACTAGGCCACCATCACCCTGATACCAAAACCAGCCAAAGATGTCACAAAGAAAGAAAACTATAGGCCAATATCACGGATGGACATAGATGCAAAAATCCTCAGCAAAATACTAGCATACAGAATCCAACAGCACATTAAAAGGATCATACACCATGATCAAGTGGGGTTTATCCCAGGAATGCAAGGATTCTTCAATATACACAAATCAATCAATGTGATACACCATTTTAAAAAACTGAAGGAAAAAAAACCATATGATAATCTCAATAGATGCAGAACAAGCTTTTGAGAAAATTCAACACTCATTTATGATGAAAACTCTCCAGAAAGTAGGCATAGAGGGAACTTACCTCAACATAAAAAAGACCACATATGACAAACCCACAGACAACATCGTGCTCAATGGTGAAAAACTTAAACCATTTCCACTAAGATCAGGAACAAGACAAGGTTGCCCACTCTCATCACTATTATTCAACATAGTTTTGGAAGTTTTAGCCACAGCAATCAGAGAAGAAAAAGAAATAAAAGGAATCCAAATCGGAAAAGAAGAAGTAAAGCTGTCACTGTTTGCAGATGACATGATAGTATACATAGGGAATCCTAAAGATGCTACCAGAAAACTACTAGAGCTAATCAATGAATTTGGTAAAGTAGCAGGATACAAAATTAATGCACAGAAATCTCTTGCATTCCTATACACTAATAATGAAAAATCTGAAAGAGAAATTAAGGAAACACTCCCATTTATCATTGCATCAAAAAGAATAAAATACCTAGGAATAAACCTACCTAAGGAGACAAAAGACCTGTATGCAGAAAACTATAAGACAATGGTGAAAGAAATTAAAGAAGATACCAACAGATGGAGAGATATACCATGTTTTTGGATTGGAAGAATCAACATTGTGAAAATGACTCTACTACCCAAAGCAATCTACAGATTCAGTGCAATCCCTATCAAACTACCACTGGCATTTTTCACAGGACTAGAACAAAAAATTTCACAATTCGTATGGAAACACAAAAGACCCTAAATAGGCACAGCAATCTTGAGAAAGAAAAACGGAGTTGGAGGAATCAGGCTCCTGGACTTCAGACTATACTACAAAGCTATAGTAATCAAGACAGTATGGTACTGGCACAGAAACAGAATATAGATCAATGGAACAGGATAGAAAGCCCAGAGATAAAGGCATGCACATATGATCACCTTATTTTTGATAAAGGGGGCAAGAATACACAATGAAAAAAAGTTTCTTCAATAAATGGTGCTGGGAAAACTGGACAGATACATGTAAAAGAATGAAATTAGAACACTCCCTAACACCATACATAAAAATAAACTCAAAATGGATTAAAGACCTAAATGTAAGGCCAGACACTACAAAACTCTTAGAGGAAAGCATAGACAGAGCACTCCATGACATAAACTACAGCAAGATCCTTTTTTGACCAGCCTCCTATAGAAATGGAAATAAAAACTAAAATAAACAAATCGGACCTAATGAAACTTAAAAGCTTTTGCATAGCAAAGGAAACCGTAAACAAGACGAAAAGACAACCCACAGAATGGGAGAAAATATTTGCAAATGAAGCAACTGACAAAGGATTAATCTCCAAAATTTACAAGCAGCTCATGCAGCTCAATAAGTAAAAAAACAAACAACCCAATCCAAAAATGGGCAGAAGACCTAAATAGACATTTCTCCAAAGAAGATATACAGATTGCCAACAAACACATGAAAGAATGCTCAACATCATTAATCATTAGAGAAATGCAAATCAAAACTACAATGAGATATCATCTCACACTGGTCAGAATGGCCATCAAAAAATCTACAAACAATAAATGCTGGAGAGGGTGTGGAGAAAAGGGAACCCTCTTGCACTGTTGGTGGGAATGTTAATTGGTACAGCCACTATGGAGAACAGTATGGAGGTTCCTTAAAAAACTACAAATAGAACTACCATACGACCCAGCAATCCCACTACTGGGCATATACCTTGAGAAAACCATAATTCAAAAAGAGTCATGTACCGCAATGTTCATTGCAGCTCTATTTACAATAACCAGGACATGGAAGCAACCTAAGTGTCCATCGACAGATGAATGGATAAAGAAGATGTGGCACATATATACAATGGAATATTACTCAGCCATAAAAAGAAACAAAATTGAGTTATTTGTAGTGAGGTGGATGGACCTAGAGTCTGTCATACAGAGTGAAGTAAGTCAGAAAGAGAAAAACAAATACCATATGCTAACACATATATATGGAAAAAAAAAAAAGCTTATGAAGAACCTAGGGGCAGGACAGGAATAAAGATGCAGACTTACTAGAGAATGGACTTGAGGACACAGGGAGGGGGAAGGGCAAGCTGGGACAAAGTGAGAGAGTGGCATGGACATATATACACTACCAAATGTAAAATAGATAGCTGGTGGGAAGCAGCCGCATAGCACAGGGAGATCAGCTCGGTGCTTTGTGACCACCTAGAGGGGTGGGATAGGGAGGGTGGGAGGGAGTGAGATGCAAGAGGGAAGAGATATGGGGATATATGTATATGTATAGCTGATTTACTTTGTTATAAAGCAGAAACTAACACACCACTGTAAAGTAATTATACTCCAATAAAGATGTTAAAAAACAAACAAATAAATAAATAAATAAAATAAACAGAAAATAAATAAATAAAGAAACTTTATAGTTCTGGGAGGAGAATTTTATATTTAACTTAAAAAAAAAAGACCTAGTGGCAGGACAGGAATAAAGATGCAGAAGTAGAGAATGGACTTGAGGACACAGGGAGGGGGAAAGGTAAGCTGGGACAAAGTGAGAGAGTGGCATGGACATATATACACTACCAAATGTAAAATAGATAGGTAGTGGGAAGCAGCCACAGAGCACAGGGAGATCAGCTTGGTGCTTTGTGCCCACCTAGAGGGGTGGGATAGGGAGGGTGGGAGGGAGACGCAAGAGGGAAGGGATATGGGGATATATGCTTATGTATAGATGATTCACTTTGTTATACAACAGAAACTAACACACCATCGTAAAGCAATTACACTCCAATAAAGATGTTTAAAAAGAAACATCTCAAATACTGTAAGGCTGCATCTGCCAGGCCCTGCCCATGGGAGCAAGAAGCTTGTTTTCAGGCCTGATTTTTACCTTTAGGCAAAAGCAACAGCAGAAATGTAAAACTCATAGCAGAAATCTCAAATTTGACAATAAAGAACTTGTTTTAAATAGGAAAATATAACCGTATTGTTCGTTAGGTTCTTGATCTGAATGATTTTTGCTTCGCCATCTATAAAGGTGACAGAGACTGACAACATTTTATGTCATGAGTGATTTTGTAGTGCTGCTAATATGTTTTATGATTTAGACTATTATAATACCCTTAATATTTCAAAAATGACTGAGGCTGGCATAGTAGTTTTGAACCTTTCCAAATGACGATTTGTAAAACTACATCACATTAAAAATTTAGCCTGATAATTCAAACATCTGCACAATTCCATTCTTCCTCAACATAATATAAATTTTTATTCCATTGTAAAAAACATAAAAACTCTATGTTTCGAAAACTTGTAAGATTAATAATTTATATCTCCAGTAGCAAAGAAAACTTGAGCCATCCTTATATAATGGAATGATTTAGTATATGATACTCACCCACCAATAATAGGTCATCCATTCTCTTCCGAGTCATTATGATACAACCTGACAACTGATTTAATTATCGAGCACTGTACCTGTGAAAGTCTCCTCCTATGAGAGAAACAAATGGACCACCCACCCATACCATTTAAATAGCCCACTATCCAATGCAAAATGTACTTTCCTCACCGAAACTAGCAAAAATTAATACTTTAAAAGAAACTAGAAAGATGGGAATGGGGTAGTTGGTGTGTAAAGTCCTACTTGTGTTATCTGAAATGTAACAATTTTAATATATTGACTTTCATATTTTCTCAAGGATCCTTGTTATTAGCTATGGGCACAATCACACAAAGTCATATGATGTCATAATAGATTACAGTGTACACGGATTTAAACATTAATTTTTAAAATCATTTGGGGTAGTCTAGATAGACTTACACCTAGTATTTTATTAAATTTGTATGCCTGTAAAGTGTTTAGAAATGAACTAGCTTCATGGGGCTCAGTACAATAACACTGTACTGAAGCAGCTTCTTTAAGATGTTGAAAATTAGGCTATGAATATAACCACCCCAGAGGATGTCAAATAACATCACAATAAACTACACATTAATAGCAAGCTTAACATTTTTAGCCCCTCATTTTAGGGAGCCTATTAATTAGTAATATGACACTGATTCATTTATTTCCTTTTGTCAAGCCTGCAAATCTACCACATTTTGAGTATTGCATTAAAAAGTCACAGCACAGTACCTCTTAAAAATGATAATTGATATTGAAGTTTCAGTTCCCACATTTAAACTACAGTGATATACGAACAACAAAAAAGATACACAAAGACTAAGCATATTCATTTGTATACCTGTGTTTCTTATATTTGGTTTCTGACTGTATTTTAACTTTTTTTCCTCTCCCAGTCATATTCTATTAATTTTGGTCATAGTTAACATAGATGAGTAGTACAATGGCATCTTTAAATTGTTTTTAAAGATCATTTATTAACTTGATGTCGCAATTTACCCCAATGTGACCTCTAGTTGCTTGGCTTGAGTATTATTCCATATATATGAAAATGTGATGGAGATCCTTCATCAAGAATTATATAATTTTAATGAAGAGTCAAAAATATCCCTCACCCAAAGCACTGACCTAAATTAGACATCAATTTTCCAGACACTCATACAGTCTCTTTAATTATATTCTAGTCATTAAAATGGTACCATATTGCCTAGAAGTGCAGAGAATTCCATTTGGTTCCTAAATGAGAGACTTTACACAAATCTTCTCCCCAAATATCTGCAACACCACACAAACTACAGCAGCAAGTAAAGTTAATTTGACTAAATATTTAGGTTTTACATTCACACTAATATTGAGATACAGATATAGATTCCAGAAAAACCCCTCCCCATCTCTCAAAGACCAGATAAGACTAATAACTGTGTTACACAAAGACTCATCTTCCGTTGAAGACACCCAGCAAACTTGGGGGCCATTTCAAAGTCTTTCATATTTTTCCCAGAACACACTTCCTCGGGATATATTGATTTACCTGGACTGGGCAAGAGGGTCATGGAAGGAAATTTCTATTGCCCCACAACTATCATTTTGGTTAATAAGAACTGCTCGTGTTGAAGACATATTTAAAAGAAAATCGGAATCGAGTTCCTCTAAGGAAGAGATAATCTTATTAACTCAAGTATTCATTTGTTAAACAAATATTAATTTTGGGGTTAAGCATAAAATTTTATGGAGAAGGGACAGAGAGATAATGAAATCTTTCAAACGCATATACTTTGCCTGCAGGAATACACTTATTACCTGCTGTGATGTCACTGGGTAATTTTCCTGGATGGTAGAGATTCAGCTTAAGTTTTCCATCATTAAGAAAGAGGAGGAGACCCCCTGAAAGCAGCTGAAGCTCACTGAATAGCAGAAGCCCCTCCTTATTCCAGGTTCGAAATTGAAAAGTGGCAGAAACCTCGTCCTCCCCGGAAGAGTCCGGCAGTGCTAAGTAACTCCTGGGGCTCAGAAAAGTCACAGGCACAGACTGTGGTTCTGAACAAGAAAACAACACATTTCCCTGAGAATAAAGTAAAAGAAAAAGCTTTAAGAATGACACTCACATCACCTTAGTGATAAAATCTGAAATACAGAGGCTGTTTATCAGTCTCTAATGACCCCTGATTTAAAACAACAACAAAAATCGCTATCAACATGAATATTCAAATCCTTGCCATACGTCTTAAAGGTTCAAATCCAGGCATACATGGTCAGGCAAATCTTTCCCTGCGTTTTCTGGGTGAAATTATTTCCTCCCCATCTCTCAGTTCACAAAGGCATCTAACTCAATGCAATTGAATTCAATAAAAAATTTATTTAAAACAACTCTTTTTTATGTTTTACTTGGTTTTCTCTTCCCACTTATTTCACCCTTTTGCTGCCTTTGGCTTCTAACCCACCCCATAACATAACCAACATTAATGAGCTACTGGTTTTCCTTCCATGTTTTTTCATAATTCTGTTTCCATTGACATATACAAATATATATATACACATATATATGTATATACATGTTTAAGTTATGTGTTCACTTATATGTACATTCACATACACCTAAATATATGTTTTGAATACATATACCTACACACTAGGCATTATTTGTTTTATTAAAATAGGAGCCATGTTTTATGCTGTTAACTGTATCATGATTTTATCATTAACAAATAACTTATGGAAATCCCTTTGAGTTACCTGGCAGAAGCCTAATTCCTACTTTTATTGATTGCATAATATTTTACTATGTGAACATTCCAATTTTAGTCAACTGTTTCCTTGTTAATGTATATTCACTTTGTTTCCAGGTTTTGCCTCCCTGAACAATGCAAGAATAAATAACTCTGCATGCTTCTCTATGTGCTGGTATTTTCAGTTCTGCAGAAGAGGGTTCTAAATAAAGAACTATTGTATATACATGTTTTAATAAATATTTCCAGCTTCTTCTCTGCTCACCAAAAAAAGTTAAATTCTCCACATTTCCAACAGTAGTATACAAAGATATGCTTTTCCTACATCCTTGACAAAGATATGCTTTTCCCCACATCCTTGACAGCAATAGGTATTACATATCTTTTAAATTTGCATAAGTTCAACAACAAAATGCCAAAGTGATGTATCATTCTTATTTATCTTGCATTTACCTAACAGTATATCTAAGCATTTTTCATGAGTTTGTTGCTCTTCTGGACTCGCTTTCCTCAGAATGGTCTGTTCATACCCTCTGCCTATTTTTCATTTTTTTAGGTTTAACATTGCATAATACAATGTAGTATTTACGTTCTTTTTTGAACCATTTTTGTCTTTTTCTTATCATTATGTGCTTGTCATCAGATTTACATGTATTATTTCTTATCTAATGGTTTTTAGGTAGATCTTCAAGATACATTAGAATTGCATGAACTTTCATTAAAATATTGTACATGAAGGATTATTTTGCTATTAGAGTTAAATACATATTTAAGGATTAAAAAAAACATAAAGGTATGAACTATTTAGAAATAATTAGAATGTTCCTTAACAGGCTTCAGAAATCAAGATAAATGTTTTTATTTTTCCTGAAAATAATCTTCAACAAATTTTCTAAATATAGATTTGAAAAGTCAATGAAATCACTTTATTTAGAAGAATACACATTGGAATTAAACTACTAGTCTTGGTTAAACAAAAACATTTGGCTATACTGTGATTCTGCTAAAAGTGAATTAGCTTTCACTGCAGACAAATACCTTGCCCCAGTGAATGAAATAACAAAAGCAGAAGAGTGAAGTAAACTGACCCATAACGTAAAGGCAATTGTAAGACTAACAAACGTGGTAAAAATGGAAACATTTACCAGCTGCATTTGGACAGCTGTCTGCTACTCTACAAGCAGCAAATCCTCTTGGCAATGAAGAGTGGGTGCTAGCTGCATGAGCAGCTTCTGGAAACTCATTTTGCAATGAAACACATCTATCTCTCTATAATATTTTTATTTTCCATTTAAATTCTTTTCCCTTTAAAAAAAAACTATTTAAAAATCTTGCTGGATGGTGTACTCATATAAATACTATCAATTCACACAGAGAATTAAGAATAAAATGTTTTGTAAGCAATAAATAATCCCATGATGTGCTTTGGGTTTTGCTGACACAACATGAGCTTACATTTACATATTCTGAATTTTGAACAATTAAAGAAATGTATTCAAATGGATAGATGTGTCTGCTTTTCTATCATTAAGCTGGTTAAGCTAGAAACCACGTTTCACAGAATCTCTTTTCTTGTCTTGCTCTGGTTAAAAGTTAGCCAAAAAGGGAGCTTGCATGATATGAGTCAGAAGTGAAAAGGCTGGCCGTTTTCCCCCCAAAGGTTTTCTGTGTGTGATAAAGCCCAGTGAGGGATGATCACAGAGGGGCTGGTTTATTCCAGCTTGTCCTGGCTCTTTCACTCTGTTCCATCTCTTCCTCCAGACAGCTGGGCTCCACTTTCCAGCGCCTCTGATGATTGTTAAGATCCAAGTCCTAAAATAGATCCTTGTTCCTAAACTCATAGTGGTGCTGCTTCCCTGACTGAACCCTGACCCATAACAGTTGTATTTAAATTCTGCTGCATTTCCATAGAATTAGAATATAATGCAGCCTGGCCAGCACTGCTCTTGGGACAGACTGGCAGATGCAATCTTGTAAAAGTCTATTAGTTTCTTTTATTGGTTATAAATGACCATGGCAAAATACAAATTTTTCAAATGCTTCTTTAATATACATGGATGTTTTCTGATTCCAGGAACTTGGTATGCTTCTTCAGAGAGTGTGTCAGGGAGTTATCTTATAAAGGAAATTACAGAGTAAAAGAAATTAGTCTCCTGGGAGTAATAATATCACAACAAAATAAATTATCAGTTGCACCAAAAAAAAAAGCCTGCTTTACTTCATATAAATATAAAATAATCATGCCCTATGAATTTTAAATTTTTAACATAGAATTCATCCCTTACATGCATATTGCCAAGCAGAGAAATGTTTTTAAGGAACAAGAGTAAAGTCTAAAACATCACATCAAGTGGGAATTCAAAATGAAGCAATTTTTTTTGTGTGGAAAAGCCACATAGCTTTCCTCATTTGTTCACATGAAGACTCGAGTCTTACCATAATGATGATCTGTGGGTTCTGTTGCTTGGCCAAATCAATAACATCCACTCCATTATAATAGAGATTTTCTAAACACCCATGAAAATGTTTATGGGGGAATGACACTGATTTTCCAGGTGCTGGAATCCCTCCAAAGCTGATCTTAGAAAGAAAAATGGCATCAATAATATTGTTTAGTGATTTTTTGATAATCTGCTTAAATAATTACGATTAGCAACTAGAGCTGTAATCATCATAGATAGACCGATTTTTCAGTACCCGACACTGCCATATTGTTAATTTCAAATGGAGATTTAAAAAAATTAAGATGCAGATCTTAAAACAAATTTATATGCATTCAGTTTTCACTTACACAAGAGCTTGATTATTTTTACAAGTTGCTAATCACACCTGATTTTAATATTTTTTGGTTGTTGAAGAAAAATACATCTTTATATCCATGGTAAACCTTGACAGCTTTAACAAGGCTACCAATTATAATGACATTTTGTTTTATATACATTTCTGGCACACACTGATATTTGTGCATTTGAATTGATTATTAATAAATCAATTAATCTATTTATTGCTACATTCTCTCCATAAATCTGCACTGTTCAGGAGTGCCCTTTACCCGCCCCTCCCACCACCAATCATGCAACACATTCTGTATTTACTTGTGGTAATGAGATCTCTTCGCGAACATTTCCTACATGTGGCAATTTGTGACTACACATTGCAGGCAAAAAAGATGACATTTCTTTGTAATAATAAATTAACATACTGGGAGAAAGATGAAGCCTCAGTAGTATATGCACAAAATTTGCTACTTGAGTTAGGTCACCTAGAGGAACACTTCTTCGGAACCCTGACTGACTCTGAACATAGGTTTTCTATAGTGTATTTTCTTTCATGTGGCTATACCACATATACATTACAAAGTCTGCATTAATTGAAACGTAACTGTCACACCTCATAATCGAGATGTAGGTAACTGAACTCTCCCTGGGCGTGGAAACGACGCCTGTGCTCATCCACTGTAAAGTTGACTTGTTTGCCCAAGCGTTGGATGAGCACGGAATGCCAGTGCTGGTCGTCCAGCAGGCTGCCCAGGGTGAGACTGATCGGGACGTGGGCGGAGGGCAGCTTAGCTTCACCTTAGAAGAGAAAAAAATAACAGCACCATTATTCTCAGTTTAAAAAAAGAAAAAAAAAGTTTCTTTTGGGGGCACCAGAGTCTCATGATAATTGCAATCTCTTTCCATCCACTCCATCTAAAACGCTAGTCTGAATTTACCTCAAGTTTGAATATCCTCTCAACCTTGTTGTAATTTCTTCCTCTGTTAATTCTCTTTATTAGCATTACCCACCATCACACACTCATTTTCAATGTAAATTTTACCTTTGCTACAACCTCATTATTTTTACTACCTCAGTATTTTTCAATGACCCATCCCTTTCATCATGATGTTTGAAAATAGCTAAGTGGTTCTGTCAGCACTATGACATTGAAAGAGGGTCTTGTACAATTTGCAAATTAGGAACCATTTGTATGCGCAAGTACAATATGGGCATGTATATATATATATGTGTGATATACATATATCACACATATATACATAAACACTTGAATGTGGAAATAAGGCACCTTAATTGCTAAAAAAAGATAAGCTATAAAGGCATAAAGTTACTAAGGTGATACCTAAACGACCAGATTTTTCAAGCACTTTACCCAAATAGTTGTACCTGAATTAATAACTAAAAAGAGTTTTCCTCTTCTTAATTCCAGTGTGATGTGATCTCCATTTTGCCCTTCCCGGTGGAGTAGAATCCCATCACTCTGCATAGTTTTAAATTTCAAAGAAATTATATCCTTTATTGGGCTCAGGGATTTTTGATCAAATCTGTAGAGAAGGCAACTTTTCCCATCAAGATCAACCACTTCTGATCCTAGACAAAGATATTAAAAGTCATTCTAAGGATAAATATGCTTTCATTAAAGCATTGTAAAAGTATATGTATAGAGAGAGCATTACACTTGTACCCATACATGTATATTTCAGCTCCAAGCCAATCAAAATAATGGAAAATAAAACCACCAAATGTCTAATTCCTTCTAATTCCTGGGATTGATTCCATTTTAGTCTTTACTCACCTATTTACAAAATTCATGATCTAGAAATACATTTTGAAATGTATTCCTAATTTTCTCTTATATTAGTAAAGGCTGTTTCTCATTCCATAATAAATTAGGGAAAAGGTTATAATCAATACCCATAAAACCACTTTGCATATTTCATGATCAATATTTTTAATGACATTCCTGAAATGTTGAAGTTAAATGGTTTTTAGCTTCTGAAAAAGTAGTTTTGAAATCTCAAAATTCTTTCTATATGGCATATATAAAAGAGATCGACACATAAATACATACACATACATCGGACTCATCAATGCCACCTCAAGTATATATTAAACTGACCTTTGTGTTTTGTTTTATTTTATTATTTTTGTGGCTAAGTAATAGTATTTAAGAGCAATGCTATTTTCTGTCTTTTCAAGGGCACTGTTGGAAAGATATTCACTTAACGACATTATAAGGGCTGTTCTGCTGCATTTGTGTCATAACTGTGACATTGACAGGTTCTTTCAGCTTTCTGACAGTGTCTTATCTACTCATTGTCAAGATCACTTTTATTCAGTTCATCTGATAAAAGATGTCATGTTATACCAGTAACATAACAGTACATCTGTCAAAATCAGTTGCACCCTGAGCAAAGAACTGATAATACTCAGAAAGCCTTGCAGTGTTTCCTACATTTCACAAGTCAAAGATTTTTTTTTTTAAGGCAATTACCCTTGAGAGTGCATTTATGTAATAAATGAAGAGGTTAGGGAAACCCAATAAAATAGGAAGCTATTTTTCAACTGGTTAGGTGACTTCTCCCAGTCAACAAAACGACATTACAGTTCACTCATCTTGTTTCATTTGACAAAATTATTACATCAACTTGTATGTCCAAATATGCATTTCATTCAGATTATCCATCATATTTAATGGGAACCATTTATATTCACCACCGCCCAAAATTTTTTCCAACTATTTTATGCAGCTATCTTTTGGAAATTCAGAGGTTTGATTTTTCCACGTCTTGTTAATGTTCTTATAAAAGAATTCATTCACCAAGTGCACATGAATAAACATTGCATTCTGTAGAAAGAATAATGTTAACTGAATAATTACTCCTTGTTATATAGCTGAATGAATGTGCATGGCAAAAACATAACTCTGTGTCAAATACAAATAATGTGTTCTATGATAATTAGATTACAGTAAATTAAGAAAAATTCCAATAAGACAGACTTTAAATGCTGACACATTTGGAGCCATGCAGTTATCTCTGAGTTAATGCATCGCTTAAAGGCAACCATCATTATAATGATTTTATTTCAGATAAAGCCTATTTTTGGAATTAGCTACCAAGAGAATATTTTCCCCAATGAAGGTCTAGCCTGTGATACTTCAGCCTTCTATTTCTTTTTTTCTCTCTTCTTCACTATTGTTGTTATTACATTATAATGGTCATATTAGCCTTTCATGGCACCAAGAGCTTTGTGCCTGGAATATCTCCATCAGCAAAATGGGATAGTGAGAAACATATTAGACTATTGATGCCTAAAGCAATGGTATACTGCTTCATCTCTTAAATGGAAGCCACTTGCCATTTTCTCTCTTACCTATTGTGTTCTTACTTCACAGGTATCACAGTAAGTAGTTGGGTCCATTCATGCAATAAATATTTATTTATCCCGTCCAGTTTGAGGCCCTGTGATGGATGCTGAGATAAAAGAGGGATCCACACCAACGTGGCCCTTGTCCTCATGGAACTTACATTCAGTGAAGATGGACAGCAAGTAGCAAGTAAAAAAGTAAGTTCATAAACCATTACAGACCAGAACAGGCATTCGGATCAAGATTAAAAGAAGCCTGGGGTCACTTTAATTAAGGTAGTTGGGAAAGCTCAGTTCTCAGGTCTAGAAACCTGATGCTAAAGCAGATGGTAATCAATAATCTTCTTACTCTTGTCAGTCTTCAAGTCCTAAACTTGTCCCTATAAAATAGAATTACTCTTATTATGCTTAATTTTAAGATAGCTAGACATTCTCCCAACACATTCTCTCATTCACTATCATGAAAGGAAGTTCTGAGGATGCTGAGAAACTCCAGTGGCAGTCAGTAACTCAGCTCTCAGATTTCACATGCAATGTGAACAATACCCTTCGGGACAAAAAAGCTAAATATAATTCAGAATGTAAGTACAATGTCAGTACGGGGAAACTTCAAGTTATATCCGTGTAATATATGTACAAGAATTCCCATAAAACAAAGAAATTCAGGATGGTCCCTAACAGTATTACTTTAGGTAGAAAACTCACTTATAAAAACTATTTATAGAACTTATCTGATACATAAAAAGCATGCGATTTTAAACAATCATCATAAAACGTTGTGCTATGATAAATACAGTTAACGATATAAAAATATGGAACTATCTGAAAAAAAATAATCTTTTGAGAGACAGAGGGAGAGAGAGGAAGAGAGAATCTGAATTTTCTCCAAGGATGCTGGTGGGAGAGACAGGTCTCTCTTGAAACTGATATTACCACTGTTAAGAAAATTGAAAAAGCTGGAAAATAAATCAAAGGAATAACTTCATGTCCTCTCAATGTCATGCTGGAGCTTTTTAAAAGAAGCCCGTCTAATTAATTCTAGGTGAATTCACAAATATCCTATTTTACTATTTATTACTGATGAGGGCCAGTCTCTAAGTTACATGTTAATTTACAGTTGTTGTGTTTTTTTCCCAGTAGAGATGCAAATAACTTCCGTCAGGTAGAAAATATATCCCCAAAGGTTATGGTTTTATTGCCCTGTTGGACGTTAAACATTTGTGTGCTTAACCTAGTGATAGTAATTCAACATTCTTTTTTCCAGCTTTTAGGAACCACGTGCGTTCTTGGCTGTGGCCCCTTCCTTCCTGTATAGGACCAGCATCATAGCATCTTCAGATTTCTCTCTTTCTCATTATCTCTCACGTTTGCATTCACAGTCACATCTCCTTCTCTAACTCTGATCCTGTCACCTCTCTTTTATAAGGACCCCTGTGACTACACTGGGTCCACCTGGATAATCCAGGATAATCTCCCCAACTCAAGATCCTTAACTTAATCACAACTGTAAAGTACCTTTGTCATGTAATGTAACATATTTACAGTTACAGGGCATTATTCTATCACAGCAAGTTACCTGCCCTCTTTGTCCCTGTTCCTTCATTTGTAATGTGGGAATAGTAGTACATTCTTTTTTTTAAGTGATTAATATTATTAACAATATTTTGTTAATAACAGTATATTCTTCATAGGTCTGTTGTATGAATGCATATCTATACAATTTTTGGAAGTTGCTAGCATATAATTACAATTCAATAAATGTTAACTACTATTAATGCTATTACTTATTAGAATATTGGGCAGGGAAAGAGGGATAGCAAAAATAGTTTAATAAATACATTTGGTGTGTTTATTTTTTAAAAGTGGACTCTAAAAAATAATGAATTTCTGAACTGTACAAGAAATGCTCAATTACCAATGTCATTGCCAGGTTATGCAGCAAGAATGATTTTGAGCCATCTGTGGGTTCTGTGGCTTTTTCTCTGTCTGTCAGCAAATGCCTGAGCTGACTCACCATGGTAATTGTCGGTGACCTGAATCCTCCTTAGTGAATACCTCCATCTCAGATCTTCTCATTTATAGCAGGAAGCAAGCAAAGAAGTGGCTCACAAAGATTGCAGGCCCTACTCTCATATCAATTCTCCCTGTGACCCCAGGAAAGAGGTATAGCCTGCTTGATTTGCATGATTCAGAAATATAATCTCCCGTAGAATAAAGAGTTTTCTGAAAGAAAATATCCTATTTCTTTCAGGGAGTTGTGTGAGAAGTGGAATTGCTGAAACACGTATTCTGTGCTCCTTCTGCAGCACATATTTATGGAGACCTTTCTGCGAACACAGTGGGAGACACAGTAATGCATAACACGAAGTGCATTTTTTTTTCCAGGAGCTTACGGGTTAGCGGGGAAGACACACGTTCCTGAGATGTGATTATTCATGCTTCACTGCTGCATCAGGGCTGGGTCCCGAACGATTTCTAACACGTGCAGGAGGAGTTGAACCTCTCAGCCTCAGAGAAGCATGTTAACTAAAGGGCAGAAATGCTTCACCTCCGTGAGCAGCAAACTGCTTTTCTACCTCCGCATGTTTCACATGCAGACACACTGCTCATTGTCATATCTTCCACTTGACCCAGTACCGTTCCCTCGCCCTTGCATCCTATCCCTGCTCCAGAAGTTTGAGGCTTCTCCAATTGTGAGGGGTTGCCATTTGAAAAAGCAATGTCTTCCCCACCCTGTAAGTGAATTACTAAGAAAAACACATCCAAGAGCATGATTTCTCAAATTGGGGTCCATGGTCCCACCACGTGAGAATCACCTAAGGAGAATCTCTTGTGGCCTCCATAAACATTCAACAAACATCCTGCACTCTGCCTGATGTCCGCTAATTTAGAATCTCTGAAAGACAACCCAAGAGTATAGGTTCCTGAGTGATCCTGAGGCAGACGACAGCATGAGGGTTATTTGACAAGAAGAAGAGGCAGCTTACAGAAACCTGTTCTCTGAAAATGAACAACCTCATTGCATACTGAATTGTACCATGGAAAACAAAATTGTTTTATTTATCTATACCATAGGTGGTACTTGCAGAAACTTGTGGAGGTGGTAGTGACTTGTCCCTGAAACATCTTTCAGGGAGAAATGGATTCTGTGAGTTAAACCATGAATCATAGCATTATTGATGAGATCAGTTGACTAAGAAACTTAAAAGAGAAAAATTGGAATAGAAAATGCATGAAATGGAAAACAAATCATTAAAAATAGAAAATTCACTTTATTGAAGGTCATGAAAGAATTCTTGAAAAAGACATGACACTCTTCTAATAATTCTTTGGGAATCACCCCAAAACACAAATAGAAAAAGAGTGCTACCACTAGAGAAAACAGCTATGGACCAAACTCTTCTGGGCTAAATTGAAATCAGTCTTAAACTGATCATACTACCTCTTGATTTAAAAATTACTGCCTATGAATCACTAAACAAACAGAGGTCCAATTTTGACTTCTAAAAAACATTAATCAGACTGAGTCACTGTTAAACTATTATATAGTGAAATATTAAAGCTACAGCATGATGTATAGGCACGTGAGATGTGCATTACAGAATTGTGCTTTTAAAGAGATGGAGAGGAGAGACCAAGCACTCGAGAAATCAACAGGAAATGGGTTGTTCTATTTTTGCATAGTAGCATAAAAGAACATAGAATGATTTAAGGGACTCTTAGGTTTAAAACAACTAAAATTGATATGGTAAAAAGGAAGAAGGCACAGGATCAAATGCTGTACATAACCACAGGGAAAAGGTGACTTTACTATCATGGTTTTAAACAGACGGAGTTAAGGTCAGTGATAACACTCCAGGAGGTTATGGAGCAAACATCATCATGGCCACTTACATATCAATTTAAATTAACCTTTTAAATAGATTTGAAATCGGTAACATCTACTTCATCAAGGACGCTGGAGTGTATCATTGGAGGATGTAAGCTGGATTTCTGTTTCTAATATTTATTTGTTATTTTTGTGATGTCACAGAAATCACTTAAGTGCCAATTCTCAATTTCCTTATCTGGTATATGTGGAGAATAATTCCAACCTTTCATGCTATACCAAAAAAAGCTGTTGGCACCCGAGGGAAATATCAAAATGCCTTGACAGTTATTATTTAGTATGCTATTATTCTCATTTTAATACTAACAACTTTTGAAATTTCATATGTTCATCTCGGAGATATTTCTCTTTTCGTCAGTTGCTACTGCTTGAGTATAATAAATTTGGATGTTTACATATTTATTCATTTTTTGGTTTATATCATGGCTAATCAGATATTTTTCTTAACACCTCCACTTAACAAATAGTTACTGAACGTTTACCGTGCCAAGTTCTACAGTAGGAGCCTGTGTAACGGGGAACACATTCCGTCCTCATGGATCCTCCAATCAGAAGGAAAAGAAAGACATCACGCAACTCATCCCATCTGAACAGATGTTTTTACAAATTGTTAAGTGGAACTTGAAGGAAAAGGACAGGGTAACATCAGAGGTTTGAGCAGAAAGGTCTAAATTAGGTTGTTGATTAGGGACGACATCTCTGAGGAAATGATATTTAAGCTGAGTAGGTCACCACCTATGAGAACATCTAGGGTCAGGAAAGGAAGAGGAGGTGGGGAGGGGCAGAAGAGGGGGAGAAGAGCTGGGAGGGTGGGAGAGTCTGGAGAGGGATGGATGGTGTGGCAGAAACTAAATGGAAGAGGTCCACAGGGAGCTGAATTACTGGCAGATCACCTTGACCCTGTGAAAGCTTGGTTCCAGGATTTTCTTGGACAGGTCTATTTAGGATTTGTCCTTAGTCCCAGGACGTAACAATTGGTCCTCAGTTATGGTCTTTATTCCTAAGGCAATGCCTTTCTGGCTTTTCAGGTAAAAGCCCAAAGTGTTTAACAAGTTTGGCAGAACTTGAACTCCAAAGGTATCCTTCCCAGAACTAGGCAGATGCTGGATGAAGTCCTCAGGACTTGAATCTCCCAGCTCTTGCTTTTGCCCGGTGCATAGTGGGCATGGGCAAGTCAGGAATCAGGCAAGGATTTAAGGGGAATGTGTATGCAGGAGGCAGGGCTCTCCCTCTCTGACACCCTCCTTTTCAGTATTCCACCCTAAATTTCTAATCACTCTGGCAATCTTGAACTCTGACCTCTGTCTCCTCAGCCTAGTAAAATCTGGCTACTTGCTGCTTGAGTATTATGATGTTCTTAGGAAAAAGTCAGTTAAATGTGGATCTCCAGGAGTTTGCTTTCCACCTCTCAAGAGTCAAGTCCTCTCAAGTTGCTGCCTGTTTTGAGCTGAATTTCAAAGCCCTGAAGCATTTTTTTTAAATGTATTTTATCCAGCCACTATAATTGCTGTGGGCAGCAAAATAGTCCAATAAAAGCTACTCTGTTATGACTGGCACCTAAAAGCAAATCTCTCTCTTTTTGTGAAATTTTATAATTATTGACTTGTCCATTAATTTATTTAGGATTGCAAAATGGGCACATACTGATTCTACTATTCCTTGTTTATTTATATAAATATAACTTTAAAGAGAAATCCCCTCTAATCTTCTATTTGATTACCTTGAGGTACAGATTACATAGGAAGAGTAGGATAAATGCTTGATGTTTTCTCTTCATTTATTAGCTTTCAAAATAATGAGTCGATTCCTTAATAGTTCTCCTAGGTGACCAATGAGGGTTTTTCTTTTAGTATTATCATGAACTCATTCACTTAAATATAGTTAATATGTTTCAAAACTGCAGTTACTATCTTTATTGATGCTAAAATATTTCCATCTTTGGTCAGTGAGAGCCCCTTCAGTTGGCTGAGTTCTTTTGACATTATTCTGGGGGGTTTTCACAGTCTCCTCATTTTCTGGCATTCTAAAAGCTAACCTCATTTTAATTTTAATATAACTTCACGTATCATCAAATTAAAATCTTAAGACTATAAACTTTGCAAAGAATTAGAATTTATCCACTTTGATTTTAGGCCAACATGAATCCATCTTCTTTTTAAACTCTGACATAAAATAGGATCCCTCAGCTACAGTATTAGCTGATAAACAGTCTGAGAGCAGGGACTGTATTTAAAGCACCTTGTCAAGATTTTAGCAGTTAACATGTTGGAGCTGCTTAATAAGTAGGTATTGGATTCAATCACAACTATTCTTTAGGATAAATCTAACACATTTCCTGCTTTTCCTTTTTCCCCAACCCAACAAATGATGTGAGAGAGCTGCATCCTGAGTAGAGAGAAGGCTATTACTTAGTTTTCTTTCAGTGTTTTTTCACCCAGATAAACAGTTGCACTTTTCATGTTACATTCTTATATTTCCTATTAATATATTTTCTAAATGGAAATCTACAGATATAAGTAGTTCCAACTTTCAGTATTTTTTACATCATGAAATGCATACTCTTATTTTAAGTTAACATGAGTTTTGTAATTTCTGACTTATTTCCATTTACTAAATAGAATCCATAATTTTCTCTCACACAGTCTGCATTCAAGCAAATAAACATAATAGTGTAACACTTCTGTACATTTCTTCTCTGCCAATCCTCTCACTCAGTTTCCCCTGTGCTCTACGCCTGATCTTTAATGGACTGAATATGACACTGGGATGACGGGAAAAGCCTTCCTGAAGTTCCCCAGACCTGCCCCCATTCATTCATCTATCTGTCCAGAAGACTAATACCTAAAAAGGACCATCCGATTTCAATACAGTATAATGTGTGCATGATGCGATCAGGAGCAGAACAGCTGTTCCAGGAGCAGAACACATCCTCTGACCTAAACAGGAAGTACTAGAGAAGTTGTCAGAAACAGTGATTTCTATGCAGAGAAAAGCCAATGAGTAAAAGAAGTATCTAGGTAGGGGAATGAAGGCTAGATGTGTGGTGATCGCCCTATGCTTCATGAAAAGATCCTAAGACTAGAAAAATCATGAAATCACAGCACTTCAAAGAAACTGTAATTCTTTCGCTACGGCCGGGCAGTTGGATGCTTTTATTCTGCTGAGGATGAGGAAGGAGAGATCGTGGATCGCAAAATGAGAGTGTGTACACAACAGCTAGAGAAAAGAAACTAAGAATTTATACTCAGGACAACTGCTTCAGCAATTCACCCACAATTAAACATTATCTCCTGCGGCTTGATTGCTACTTCTTAAGGACTCCTCAGACACACTCACGTGCACCCAGTTATTTCCCGTTCTTGCCTTTGTTTACCATTGTTTACCCTTTGGGACACACTGAGTAGAGTAGTATTTCTTCATCATCAAACACTGTCTTTTCTTTTTCTTTCTTCCACAAGTTATTTCCTTACCTACACCTCTTGTCTAGATCTGTAAACGTGTTCACAGTGGCTATGGCCAAGACATCTGAAATTTATGCTTTCCCTTTGAACCCATAAAATTTAGCTTCTGCTTCTCTCATTACTCAGGAAACAACGTCAGGTTTACTGACATAAAAGCAGAACATGCCCTTTGATATGGATTTTCCATTCACTTGATGCTCCTTCATAACAAGTTACTGTTCTAACTCAGGGTAATAAAACCATGTGTGATTCTCACAACAGCCACTTTCCCAGCAATATTCACAGCGCCAGCTTGCATCTATAACTTCAGCCAACACACATATTAGGCACAAGTGGCCAGGGGGGTCTGGCATAAAAATGCACACTACCTGAAAAACAGTATAAAGGACCTGTTTTAATTATGACAGAAATGCATTTCTGTTTTTCAAAGACATGAGTAGTTGTACAAACATAGCTTTAAACTTTATACTTTTATTATCAACAGTAAGTGGAAAGGTTATGACTTAATAACTAACGATATTTTATAGGTTTCAATTCTGTAACTTCACCCCAGAGGGTGTGGAGTTCCAATCTTCCGTATTTCACAGTCACTTAAACTCAATGAGTCAGCGATGGAATTAATTCTCTCTCCTGCTCCCTTCCAGAACCTATTTGTTCCCCAGTGGCCCCTCCCAGTAACTGACACTACCTTCCAGACAGTTGTTCAAATCTGATAACTCAGTGTCCCCTCACATACAATCACTAAATTCTCTTGATTCAATAGTAGCCTCAGCATACTGTGAATCTGATTCAAGTCAGGAGAACTCTGTCTCCTCATTGCTGGTCCTCTAGTTTGAGACTCCAGCTGTCACTTGCACAAAGGAGTTCAGAAGCCTCCCAACTGAGCTGCTGCCTCTAATCTGTACCCCTCATTTAGCCCTCCAATCTGTACCCCTCATTTCAGTCTGAATGACCATTCTCAAATACAAACTGATCCCTCCAAGCAATCCTCATTCCTGTTCTTGACTAGAAGACACCCCTTCTCCTATTTGGACCATTCTCCCAGCCTCTCATGTGAAAATATCTGCACCTTAGTTTCAAAACCTATTGCCATAAACTTTCTCATACTAACCTCAATTTATCAATCACGTTGTTCCTAACACCCTACACTAATGCTACCATATTTTGCATTGGGTTTGTGTAATTTTTATGACATTGCACATTCTCATCTTTAAGAAAAAATATATTACTTTAAGTTCCTCCCTATACCAAACAGCTAGTAGATTTCTCTTTCAGCAAGTGTCAAGAGACATTTAAAGGATGAACACATGTATGATTCATCAAGAGTACTGGTTTTGGAAGGTGATGGATCTGATTTTAAATCCTAGGTCTAACATGGGCTGTGTAATCCCAAAGCTCTTAATTTCTCTAAGTCCACTTTCGCCCGTGTCAGGAGACTTGCAGCACCCTGGTATACAACATTCTTGAGTGAGTCACTCAGGCAAAGCCCACCCAAAAGTCATATTAACTTGGTGCAGGCAATGGGAGCACACAAGCTGGCAGGTTGGATGCAATCCTCCAGGCCTTCCTCAAGCTCACAAGAGGCCCACTTCACTGCCGGCACGGACAGGTGTCCTGGGACTGTTATCCGCAAGAACCCTGCTCATGTCGCACCCTCCCACACTTTTCCTGTTCTTAAGGATTGCGGAAGAATGGCCTTGCATATCTGGAGAAAATCCAGTCTGATCTTGGATTTGGGCTACTCAGGAGAGTTGCAGACAAAATCTTGAGCGGGCTTCTTTTGCCGACCTACAGTTCTTCCTTTCGAGGGCAGGGGACACTGGTGGTCTCAGCTATTTCTGTGCCAGACAACCCAGAGCAAGCCACAGGGGTCATTCAGCAGACCACAAAATGGTAATATCCAAGTACCTACTTCACTGTGTTGTTAAAATGGTGAAAAATAGTACCTGGCACATATTAACTGTTCAGTAAATGATGATTAAATAGTATCATGCTTTAGTAAACTAATATTCTGCAAGGCTAATGCTACGCAGAGGTGGAGAATAAGAGTGTTGACTATGGTGTAATTGAGGAATTAAAGTCAATTTGATCAAATACATTCCCATAAAGCATTCACACCCAGCCCATTTTGAGGTTATTTTCGGTCATCTGTGAGAGTATTTTTCCATTAAGTTTATTTTTTTTCTCTTTTATCCAAAATTATCCGACAGCCATTTTACATTGAATCCTGCTGTATCATTCTGCCGTGTGTGTTTATGTTTGAGTTTAAAATGTTGGCTCTCACTATTGACCCTTCAACCGTGGGTCCATGAAAAAAGGAGGTTGACTAAGTGCCCGGATGATGTGCTTACTCCAAGAGAGAGCAGAGGAAGTCACAGCAAAAGGAATGTTTCATGGGGTTGCGGGGCGGGTGGGGGGAATCTGAGTTATCATCCAGCACGTGGCAGCAGAGAACTCAAAGGAGCCTGCACCCCAGCAGTCACTTCATAGGGACGTTACTGTGGGAAAACAGCATCAATAGCCTTGTTAATCTAACGTTGAATTTACATACGAGATCGAATGTGTATTAAGTGTATGCTGCTGGGAAAACTGCTTAATATTTCTAAGACTCCATTAGATGGGTGATTTTTAGGATTAAATTAGAATGTCTATAAAAACTGTTATCTGACGCAGAATAAGTGCTCAGTAACTGTTTGCTATTATTATACAGTGATAAACAAATATTTTGCAAGGTAGACCCTCTGAATCAGTAACTATAAATATGAGTCATTTTGGAGTTTGCTTTGCTGATTGTCCATTGTGTGGCACGGGCTTTATTAAAACTCTACGATCCAAAGACAAATAAGACTGACTGTCCAGATGCTGTGTTCCAGAATCGCAATTTGGGGTGGGACCTTTTTTTTAAGGATGATTTTATTCAAGTGGGATCATTGTAAAGGGAGGAGCTAACACACACCAGGAGCAGCTAAGCTGAACTGCAGAAGCCAAGAAAGCTAGAAGGAAGTCAGGCAGATGATGAGAAGTAAGCTGCCCATGGCTCATCTCTCATTTAACAGCTGGAGGAGGCATGAGAATAAGCTGGGGTTCTGGAGTCTGGCAGGCTTGGCTACAAACCCAGCTCTGTCACTTCCTATCTGGGTGGCTGGAACAAGTCACACAGTCTCAACATCGAACCTCTAAGCTCTAGCTTCCTCATTTGCAAAGTAGGGGAATGGAACAAGTTACCTAATAATATTTATCTGGACTTTGTTTGGAATTATAAACTAACTGGTTAATATGGTATCAGACATATAATAAGCACTCAAGAAAAATCTGTTACTTCTAGAATTATAAAAATTAATCCCACTAACATTAGTGCTATTGCTACTAATACTATTATGACAATTCTGTCAACGTGGTTTCTCTGTCTGACACAGGGTAAACAACTTCAACAAGCTGCCTGCCCTCTTTATGACATGCCTGCCTTTTACATAAATAAAGTGAACCTGAAAAAGTGATGAAATACATGTGAAGAAAGCTTTAGTGGCTAAAAAAATAAAGGTTTACTAGAGGAATAAGGATGCAGTGAATTGAACAGTTATGGGTTCTCTTCTAGATTCTTCTGTGGACTAAGTTGTGAGATGCTGGGCAAATTACTGACTCTCTCCAAACCTCAGACTGCTCGCCTGATAATTGTAGATCACGTTAACTAACGACAGGATGGTGTGGCTTGAGGTGGGCTATCAAGAACTCTCAGGTCTCTGTCCCACAAAAAGACATAATAAAATACTTCATTAAGAGGAGACTAAGTGAAATCTGTGGTTTCTATCTTTTATGTGAAAGTATTTCAAACACATCTTACATTTTGGCAGGGGTCTTTACCTTTTCTATGAATTTATGCACAGGGCATAGCATATTTATAAGTGAGGTTCATGGCATATTATTAGGCTGTAGAGAAAAACATACTTTGGTCTCATAGCAGATGATTGGTTTTACTAAATGGGCCACTGTCTTTTATTAAATTTAGGGTGCCCAAATGAAACATCAGCACATATAGTCTATGGGGGGACGTTCTAATATTTAAAAGTTAAGATCTGGTCAAAAATATCAGATTTGGATAAATGGATTCACGTATGTCTACAAACATGTATCTCTATCTATCTATCTCTGTAACGATTTGTCTATCTGTAAAATGCTTCCACTTCTGATTTAAAATATAAAAGCTGAACACGTAAGTCAATATTGGCATGTATGGGCACAAATAAAGCTTCCCACAGAAACTGCTCCCGTTTTTATGTCTCTTTACATAGCTCTTAAATCAATTTCAGCATACAGTTTGGCTTTTAAAACATCTCCTTTGATATCTATTCCACTGTGTTGGATAAACAAACACTTACTATATGCACATCCAAACACCTCGATTCGCATTCCAATTCTGCCCTTGGGGTTCCACTCTAAAGGGATGAAGCGCAGAAATCTGGCTTTGATAGAAGGCTGTAGTCTATAGTACACAACACTGTCTGCATTTGCATTTCCTGAAAATCCCTAGAAGAAAAGAGAAAAGAAGGAAATCATTGTACCTGGAGAATATCTATTTCCCTTTGTCTCCTACAATGTCAACAGGCAATGTATGATCTGCTTTTTTACTATAAAATGGCAACCTTCTTTAAGAAGATCATATTGTTAACAGTTATGCCATAACGTATCTTCATCCGCATAAGTTACTATTGTCTAAACCTCTTTCTATCTAGCAGTTTAAATTCCATCATCCGCAGCAAGCCAGCTTTCAACTATGAAACCCCCAGTAAAGTTTGTTTCTAGAAGGTGCAGACGTAACATAAAAGTTACTGACATTGTGCACCATGAGGAATATTGAGAACATCTTCCTCCTGTATTCAAAAGCTAGGATCTGATTCAGCATAGAAGTTGCTCACATCATTGATGAATGAGTAAGGTTAAGACTTGTTTGTATTGTTTCACTTTATCTTACTCAGTAACATAAATGAAAGTTATCACCATTCAAGTCAGAGCTACACTCTGAGAATAGGTTGTTAAACTTCATTCACCACAAGGCTGGATACACACCTTAAAAATTGTTGTTGTGTGTCACTTTTATTCAATAAAAAATAATAAAATAAAAGCACCTGTATTTAAAAAATTGTTAAGGGAAATTGGAATCAATAATAATCTGGAAAGACCTGAAATTAGACTTACAGATTCTAGATTTGAAAGCTAGAAAGACCACAGGAATGATGCTGAGCTAGCACCATCAAATTGCAGATGAGGAAATTAAACGTCAGAATGGTGAAAAAAAAATCTCTGGTGTTTGCAAAACTATTATATGGTATGACCAGGAGCTATGCTCCTTCCACAATATCAGGATGCATCTACCTAACACATAGCTCACCTGCAAAACCCACACCTGAACAGCTTTTATTTTCTCCTACATGACATATGGTAAAGCTTCATATGTGAAAAAGTTAGGATGAAGCAGTTGTTCTCAATAATTGACATTTAATTTTTATTTTAGCTTCTCCTCTTCCACCTCTTCCTTCCTTTCCTCTCTCCTTTTCTCCTTCTTGTCTTCCCCTCCTCCTCCTCCTCCTTTTTTTGTTTAACTGTAACAACCAGGATACGTAGGAACGAAATAAAGGATGAAGCTACGACCTATTCAGCCGCATGACAGGTCCCCTTACCGTGACTGGATCAACGAATGAGGTCACCCTCATGTAGATCATACCAAACAAAGCAAATATTTTAGGAACACCAATACCCAGGGAGTTTATTCATTTGCCTACTTTTCTTTCTACTTCACAAATATCTCTTTACCAACATTTACCAAAATATTTTCTAACACAGTAAAAAAAAAAAAAAAAAAGTAAGGTTGGGTTTTTCAGTCACATTAATTTGATTTGATTCCCGTTATCAGTCAACTCTACTTCCTGCCCCCCAATGCCCCCCTCTCCCAGTACCTCATACACCCAATTTTCAGGCTCACACAAAACAGACAGTTCTATGATGGTGCCTCCAAATTATATCCCAAATCTAGGCATCTCCCTTCATCTCAGCTACAACCACCAGGTTCAACAAAGCATTATCTCTCCAGAACTACTTCAATGGCCTCTTCCTCATCTTTTTAGTCTTCTGTTTCCTATCACCATCCCCATCCCCATCCATATCCCTAATCCCTTTCCCTCTGAGCAGTCAGTAAGATTTTTAAAGGTAAGATAAACTATGTTACCCCCACTGCTTCCTTTACCACTTAGAAGAAAATCCAAATTCCTTATCAAACATAACACAGTCTTTGGCAATCTCCTCCATGATGCTTTAAGCACACGGAACCTCCGTGTAGAAGCTAAGCTCAGTCCTGCTGAGGGCCTTGGTGCCAGCTGTTCATTCTGCTCTGAAAGTTCTTCCCTCAAGATCTTTGCACAACCAGCTCCTCTTGTCATCTCAGGCCTTGGTCTGAAGAGCACCACCTAGGACAGGCCCTTTTTGATCACAGCTTCTAAAGGAAGTGTACCTGGCACCCCAGCATCTTACCTTTCTGTTTTATTTTCTTCATATTACTCATTATTTGGGGATCTTTTTTGATTATTTGTTTATCTTATCCCCTTAGAAGACAAGCTCTGTAAAGCAGGGACCTTTACTGCCTTCCTTCCATAGTACCTAGAATATGGCTTGGCTCAAAGTGGTTCTCAACAAAGTATCTGTTGGATGTGTATGTTTGGGAAAGACTGGGCTTAAAAACAAATCAAAGTTCAGCAAGTTTCTTGATTATTGTATCTCTATGAAGACGTCAAATGAGAATGTACAAATGAGCACTGTATCTCCTGAGGGAGGAACAGTTATCCAGCATGTTTCAAACATATTAGGCCCACATTCCTGCTTAATATTTCCCAGAACATAAACAGGAGAACATCGTTTAATCCCACAGACATTTGGACTCTGATAACCAGACACTTCTAGAATGTTCCATGCTATTCCACCAGTTGAAATTTCACACTGAGGATTTGATATAAAAGGTTAACTGTATTCTTTATTGTACTACCTAATCCCCATCCTCACTTCACCTTTAGGGCACCATGGTCTCCATTTCTGTCAAAACCATGAACATTTGCCTGAAAATGTCCATTTATACCAACTTGTTCTTTAGAATGGCTGATGAAGGGCAGTTTCATTTAAGACAGTATTTCCCAAACTTGGACTACACATTAAAACTCCCAGTGCTCAGACCCTGGGCATTGTTGTACGTGTGTGTGTGTGTGTGTGTGTGTGTGTCTGTCTGTCTGTCTGTCTGTCTGTCTGTCTGTCTGTCTGTCTTTACAGGCTCTCCAAGTCAGGGTAATGTGCCTCCAGGGTTGAGGACCTGGTTTAAAGACATTCAATCCTAATCAGACCTTCTTACACTTCTGATTCTGTTTTCCTGGGTACCACTGGCAGGTTAATACAATACCTAATTATGATTTCTTGCAGTGAACACCTGGATGATGAATTAGATAACCCTCCAAAAGATCTCACATTTTTTCAAAATTAATATAAGTTCATAGATTGAGACAGATGGCACTCTGTGATCTCAGCATTTTATGGGATTGGGAGAAAAGATGCAGGTGACAGTGGCAACAGACAGGTAAATGGGAAGAGGACGTCTGTAAATGGAAGCCTTTCACAGTTTATCTGATCAATTTATGAGCTATTTGAATTTTGAGAACATAAAGAAGAAATGTAAATTACTTTGTCTGTATAAGTAATAAGAACATCTGAGCACATTCAAAATTTTAAGTGATTATTTCTGACAAGGGATGAGGGAAATTGTGAGGTGGGGGATATGGGATTTTTTACTTAGCACATTTTAGTCATTTCTGAATTTTTTTAATGAGCATGTATTAATTTTATAATAATTAGCAAAATAAAGTAATGCATAGACATGCAAGTGTATACAGTGACAGAATAGGCAGAAATACCACTTAGTAATGCTCTGGGTACCTTAAATAACATTCCAAGATTAATGTTACTGGGAAAACGTGCACCATTACTACTAGTTAAATATATTTAACTGAACAGTAATATTTGCGTTGTTTTGTTCCACTTGTTGCTAACTTTTAAAACATAAGATAATAAAGATTCTGCTGTGGAATTCAATATCTAACGGGAATTTTTTTAGAATGTCTGTGAATGAGACAGGGAATTGATGCTATTCACTTTATAAATGAAAAGTTCAATGCATACTAAAGTTCCTAACGTAATTCCCTTGCCTAGAAGACTTTTCTCAATTTGCTATGCAGATTTTTTCATATACTCATAATTCATAAAGGAATGCATGAATTTAAATGTCTCATTCTTTTGAAAAAATAATTTTATTATGAGAATGTGTATGTCTTCCCTTATATTATATATTCTGAATTTTAGTGCTTGTCCAAATTACCTGAGGTGCTGTCACGCACTAAATCTGTGAGAGGGGCCTTAGAAATCCGCATTTCAATGCAGGTCAAGCTGATTTGTGCTCTTGGTCTTTGGTCTGCTCTTTGAACATTCTTCAGGCTTGTGGATAAATCGTGCTATTTTTCCCCTCCCTATTTTATCTCAAAACTTTTCAGAGAGGGAAAAGATTTTAGGAGAACAGTTGACTAGGGCTAACCTCCAAAGGGAGAAATAAGTAACAAATGTCTTCTGTGCTATCAATCTGAATGTCTTCAACGTGAAAGCTTGTGTCTCAACATCAGACACAGCAGAAATATATAATATATTATGTAGTTTTAATATTTGCCTCAATCCTGTGAAGTATTTTTGTGCCCACCATAAAACTGAAGATAACAAAAATTATAGAGCTTATGTGCCTAAAACCACACAGCTAGAAAGTGACAGAGTAAGGATTTAATTCTATACTTTTCTGAATCAAAAGCCCATAATTTAGCTAAGCCATCAAAGGCCTCACTCCAACAGAACGTGAAAGCAAACAACTCACCCTAGAGGAAACCTGATATTTTATCTGAGGCTGTTTTTCCCTTTTTCTCATAAATTATATTTAAAATCTTTGACACATCTGAAAGTAATGCAACTTAGATTATTACTGAACTGGGACACAACTCTACCAGTTGACTTTTATAGACAAAAGGATTGTTCTATTAACTTTATATTTTCGCAAAATTACTACAGCTGAATGAAAATAAAAGACAAATTTTCAAACATCAATAGGACTGTTGCGTATAAACGGTAACCTCCTAATAGATGCATAATGTAGAAGAATATGCCATTAGATCATCAAATATATGAAATATCTACAAGTAAAATTAAGGTGATGTGTCTTATGTGATAAAAATCAAAAAGCCTTAATTGTATTTTTCTTTTCTTTGAGACTTGATGATTTTCAAACTCAATGAGATGTTCAAAGATGGTTTAGAAATGTATTCTAACCAAGATAATTTATGGAGTTAATGAATTAAAGTTTTTCACAGGATTTTAAGTATTTTCATAGTGCTTCTAAAGTTTATGAAGAAGTGTAATAGCATTAACTTCTTTTGTAAATAGTAATTGAGCAACTCATCTATGAAAGCCAAGATGCATAAAGGGAGATGGCCATATATGGTAGTTCATAAGGGGCTCCAAAACACTGCTGTAATAAATTAGAAACGTGGGACCAGTTACATGTGGTTATATAGCAGATCTGTAATTACATGTAAATTCGTCCAGCTCCCACCAAAATAAACAGCAACATTAGTAGAAATTCAATACAACAAACAGGCAAATATTAAAATCCTCTGACCTCTCTTATTCATGTGACTTACATATGACCTTTTTCCAAGTACAATTCATTTTGACACTGTCAGCTAATATGCAGAAACTAAATATATCATAGCAACATGCTGTCTAATGGAAATCAGCTCTTTATTTTATGATGTTAGTTATAAATCTTTACTAAGTGTGCCTCCCATGAGATCTTCTGGTCTAGAAAAGCATAAAAGAAAAGAAAAATAAGAACTACCAAAAAATGGGAAATATGCTAACATAAACCCAGATAAGAATAATGTTTAAACATATGTTGAACAAGACATTGTAACTATATCCAACAAAAGTTGATTCTATCTTGAGTGTGAATGGAATTCATTTAATGTAATAGAAAACCAGCAATGAGAGTACAGCAGTCAAATCAGAAAGTTAAGTTTTCCTCTGTATACATAATAACTCAATTTTCAATATAAAAGAGTATAGAATTTTATTAATATTAAATCAGTTTCTACTATCCCTCTCAGAAGATATTCAATATCTTTAAAATATTTATTTGGAGGGGTACCAAATTATTAACAATAGTTCACTGAGGGACCACAAACCAGCCATTATTTTAGAATCTGTGGAGGCACAAAGTTGTAAAATACACTGGTTAGGCCCTTTTAGCATAGAAGGGTTTGAATTCTCAAGACAGAAATATCAAAGGGCAAGAGAGAAAAAGCGCACGAAAGATACAATCTTCACTATAGTCTGTAACTATTGTTGAGACATAGTAATAAATTTTTACATGGCTGATATATGGACAGGTCGTTAAGTCTAAATTTATATTAGGGTGATAACATGTACAATTTTGAGGAAGATTAAAATTTGACTGAGATGCAAAGTAACTTTTAACTAAAAAATAATAATATTATGGTAATGGTAGATTAGGAGATTCTGAACAATGCTCCTGCTAAAAGCTGTACAAAATTAAAAATAGGGACTGAAGCTCTGAAAGACAATAAAATATTAAATGTCCGAGATGTGGGAGAAGAACAGCCAAAGAGACCAGTCCTACCTTTGGGGCCCTTGTTTTCCTCTTTAGGTGACTTAAGGATTTCTGAAGAGGAGAAACTGAGCAGATCCTTTGACAACTTCACAGGGTTAGAGACAAAACTTTAGTGCTAGAGCCCTCAAGGACATGAATATACCATAAGCTTCCACAGGTTTTGTGTCAAAACTTTGAGAGTCTACAACTAAGAATAAATGGTAAGACAGAGAGAGACAACTCCCCACAGGGATGAAAATTCAGCTTCCCATCTTCTCCATCTGTGAAATTATATGACGATGGTCAGAGATGCCTCATGCTTGCCTGCAGAAGCAACTGTAATTATATTCTGTAGGAAGACATCCTTCTAGATCTCAACTTATCGTTCATTTTTTTCATATATAATGTCCTACACACAATAGAAAATAATAAAACATTAGCAGAAATTGTTCTTAAAGGAAATTTATAGTCTTGAACATGCACACATATTAGTAAATAGGAAAGGCATCAGTTCTGTTATTTAAAGAACTCGGAAATCATCACTCTATACAACAAGAAAGAGGGACAAACTTAAAATCAATGAATTTTGTGAGACCCATCAGAAAACTGAGGTTACATGGTGCTATGGACTAAGTTGTGTCCCTCTAAAAACGTATAGGTTGAAGCCCTAACCACTCCCATTGTTATAGTATTTGGAGGTGGGGCTTTGGGAAGTAATTAGGTTTAGATGAAGTCATGAAGGCGGGGCACCCATGATGGGATTAGCATCCTTACAAGATGAGGAAGACAGACCAGAGCTTCCTCTCACTCCGCCAGGTGAGGACACAAGAAGGCTGATGTCTGCAAACCACGAAGGGGCCCTCACCAGGAACCAAATCGGCCAGCACCTTCATCTTAGACTTCCTAACCTCCAGAACTGTGAGAAATAAACACCTGTTGTTTAAGCCACCCTGTCTATGGCATTTTGTTATAGCAGCCTGAGCTGACTAATACACATGGCAAACCACCCCCAGGAGATCTGGAGAGAGAAGGCCACCCAAAGACCGCAGAAATCTGTCCATCCACTGGTGCCATAAAATGATAGGAACTCTCATGGTAATTTTGATGAATTGATGGAGGCCGAGTGTGGACTAGCATGAGTGAGAAACTCCCGAGGGCTGTGGTCTCAGAGGACCCCCACATTGTTGTGGGCTTTTCCTCCAGGAAACTTTCTATGCTCTGTGACGATCAGAAAAAAAGATTTCTTCTTGCCTCTGGCAAGGAGGGGGAAAGGTAATCATTGTGAAATATGCCCAGAGTGATCTCCATAACAAAGACTTTGCCAGAGCCTTATCCCTATGAAGGACCTCCAGAAACACTAGTGAAGGTCACAGATTCAAGACAAAGGCTAAAACACTAACATTTAATTGCAATATTGTAGAATGATCTCATTCCCCCACGTCATACCACCATACCAACAGGACTCCAGTATAATAATACTGGATAACAACTGAGAGAAATGCAAAACCCAGACCATCTCTGAAGAGGATGCCAAAGTCAAAGGAGAGGCAAAAACAAGGATACTAGATGAATTTGAAGCCTCTGGCACCTATACCACCTGCAGCAAACATTAAATACAGCCCAATTTCTAGCCAGATTAATATAAATTCTCACATGAAAGACCTATTTACCTCAGTTCCCACTACTAGATACAATATGTCCAAATTTCAACAAAAAGTTGCAAGTCATGCCAACAGGCAAGAAAAAAACAGTGTCTGCATAGACAAAACAATCATCAGAACTTGGCTCACGTATGTCACAGATGTTTGAATTATCAGACTAGAAACTTTAAAAAACTATGATGAATATGCTAAGGACTCTAATGGGAAAACTGGACAACATGCAAGAACACATGGGGAATGTAAGCAGAGAGATGAAAATCTAAGAAAGAACCAAAGATTCCAAAGTGTTTAGAAATCAAAGACACTGTAACAGAAACGAGGAATGTCTTTCATGGGTACATTGATACATTCAGTGTAGCCAAAGAAAGAACCAGTGAGCTTGAAGAAAATACAAATTTCTCAAATTGTAATGCAAAAAGAAAAAAAGTGGAAGAGAATATCCAAGAACCATGGGATAACTGCAAAAGTTGTAACATTTGCAAAAACGGAACACAAGAAGGTGAGTAAAGAGAGAACGGAGCTGAAGAAATATTTGAAGTCATAATGGCCAATGGATTTCTAAAATTAATGACAGACACCAGACAAGATCCAGGAAGTTCAAAGAGTAAGAAGTAGGTTAGAAATCAAAATAAAAACTATACTTAGTCATACATATTCAAACTGCAGAAAAGAAAAGATAAAGAGAACATTTTGAAAGAAGCCAGAGGAAAACAAATACCTTACCTTTAGAGGTAAAAGGATAAGAATTATATTGGACTTCTCATCAGAAATCATACAAGCAAGTAGAGAGTGGAGTGAAATATTTAAAGTGTTGAAAGAAGTAAAAATAATCTTGGAATTCTATAGCCAGAGAAATTATCCTTCAAAAATAAATGAGAAATAAAGATTTTCTCAGACAAAAACTGATGGAATTCACTGCTAGCAGACCTGTTCTACAAGAAATATTTAAAAGAAGTTCTTCAGACAAAGGAAAACGATAGAGGTCAGAAACCTGGATCTACATAAAGAGAGGAAGAGTAGTTGAGAAGGAATAAAAGAAGGTAAGATAAAATAATTTATTTTTCTTATTCTTAATTACAAAATAACTGTTTAAAAAAACAATAGTAAGAGATAACGCAGAATCATACAAAATGCTCAATTACATTCAAATTAGGCATTAAAAAGGGGGAACAGCAACAACAGGAAGAGGAACAAAAAAACACAAGACAAATACAACAAATAGAAAACAGCTACAAACGTGATAGATATTAATCCAAATATATCAATAAGCACTTTAACAGTGGATCTAAATACACTACTTAAAAAACTACTACTTAAAACACAGAGACCTTCAGAGTATAAAGGAGTATAAAGGATGACCAGACCCAACTATTTGTTATCTACAAGAAATTCATTTTAAATAAAAGACTAAAAATAGATTAAAAGAGATGGGGAAAGATACACTATGTTAGTGTCAAAAATCCAGAAACAGCAAAATTAAAACCACCGGATCAATAAAATAGTAATCAGTAAGAGTTTATTGTGCATTTTAAGAACAGTTTTAGGGACTTCCCTGGTAGTGCAGTGGGTGGGACTCCACGCTCCCAGTGCAGCAGGCCTGGGTTCGATCTCTGGTCAGGGAACTAGGTCCCACATGCACGCCACAGCTAAGAGTTCACATGCCGCAACTAAGGAGCCTGGGAGCTGCAACTAAGAAGCCTGCCTGCCACAACTAAGACCTGGTGCAACCAAATAAATGAATAAATAAATATTTAAAAAAAAAAAAGAAAGAACAGTTTTATAACTGGGAGCTTTCAACCCCAAAACTAATATGAAGCTCAGAGGCACAACGTTACAGAATGGTTTATAAAGTGAAAATGAGGAAGTGGTTTAACCTTTACAATGATTGGTTATTACAATGGGGGTTTACAGACGGCAGGGGATTGATCAAAAGTGATTATTTAATACCGTGTTTAGGAAAATGACTTAAGTTTCTTTTGTGATTATCAGAGGCATTTACAAGAAGTAAACTAAGTTAAGTTTTGCTCCTGTGCATGAAGTAGGCTAGATTTAGTTTTGCTTATGTGGCTTAAATGGTTTGGTCTGCTCAGGGAATTTTCAAGTGTGGTTTTCATTTTATATTTCACTTTTTACGCTAATGCTACATCTAAATAAACCTAGAATAGCTATATTAATTTCAGACAAAGCAGCCTCCAGAAAAAGGAAGATTATCATAGATAAGTAGGCACATTGCATATTGACAAAATGATCAATCTTCCAAGATGGTTTAACAATCCTCTTTGCATATGGACTTAACAGCAGAGTCCAAATACAAGAGGCAAATACTGATAGAACTGTAAGGAGAAATAGGTAAATCTATTATTATAGTTGGAGTAATTGATACATCAAGGAGTCAGAAAAACAGTAAGAATGTAGAAAACCTATATCACTATTAATCAACTGGATCTAATTGACATTTTAGAATATTCCACCCAACAACAGCAGAAACAGTCTTCTCAAGTTCATGAAGCATTCATCAAGATAGACTGCATTATGGGCCCTAAAATATGCCCTCACAAACGTAAAAGAATACAAATCATACAAAGTATGCCCTCAAATCACACTAGAATTAAACTATTAATCAGTAACAGAAAGATAGCGAGAAAGTCACAAAATGTTTGAAAATAACCCAAGAGTTAAAGCAGAAACCCCAAGTGAAATGTTTAAAAACTTATCTAAATGAAAATGAAAGTACAATTTATCAAAATTTGTGGGATACAGCAGCATTTTTAGCATTAAATACATATATTAGAAAAAATAAAGATTGAAATAAATGTTTCCATCTTAGAAAACTAAAGAATGTAGAGCAAGTTAAGTCTAAAATAAGCAGAGGAAAAGAAGTAATAAAAATGTATACCACAACTTATTGGAATTGAAAACAGGAATGCATTAGACAAAACCAAAAGCTGGTTGTTTGAAAAGTTTGCTAAAATTGATAAATCTCTAGTCATGCTGTCCAAGAAAAAAAGAGAGAGAAGACCCAAATTATCAACATCACAAATGGAAGAGAAGTCACTGCTATTGAGCACATGGATGTCGAAAGAAGAAAGGAGAAGATTAATGAGCTGAGGATGAATGAAGACATCAGAAAAAATACAGTAAATTAAAACCAAGGATGAAACAGGAAGTAGATAATAAAGATAATGCTTTGAAGGACATTTCTTTCTTTCTTTATTGAAGTATAGTTGATTTACGACATTGTGCCAATCTCTGCTGTACAGCAAGGTGACTCAGTTATACACATATACACATTCTTTCTTTAGTATTCTTTTCCATTATGGTTTATCACAGGATATTGAGTATAGTTCCCTGTGCTATACATTAGGACCTTGTTGTCTATCCAGTCTAAATGTAAGAGTTTGCATCTACCAGCCCTGAACTCCCAGTCCAAACCTCTCCCTTTCCCCCTCCCCCTTGACAACCACAAGTCTGCCCTCTATGTGTACGAGTCTGTTTGTTTTGTAGATAGGTTCATTTGTGCCACATTTTAGATTCCACATATAGGTGATATCATATGGTATTTGTCTTAAGGCTTTGAGGGACATTTAAATGAATGAAACTCTAGTTAGACTGATCAAGGAAAAGAAAAGCGACACAACCAATATCAGGAATGCAAAAGAGCATCTTACCATGATCTTACACACATTAGAATGATAATAAGAGGATATTTGGAATAATTCTAGGCCAATAATTTTGAAAATTAAGTGAAGTGGACAAATTCTAAACTGCAATTTACCAAAACAGATGAGAAACAGGAAAATCTGAGTTGCCTATATATAGGCGAAATTAAATGTATAATTAAAAAACATTCCCACACAGAAAACTGCAGGCCCTCTGTTTTCCCTAGTGAATTCTTCTAAACATTTAAGGATACAATAATGCGGGTATCATATAAACACCTTCAAAAAAGTAGAAAAACAGAATGCTTCCCAACTTGTTTTGTGAGGCCAGCATAACCTTGATATCAAAATCTGACAAAGAACTTGTAAGGAGGAAAATAAAAGCCAGTCTTATTAAAACATAGATCCAACAATCCTTAAAAGATAGTTGCAAAATTATTCTAGAATATAAAAATAAGGAAAAAGTCTAATAGGTCATAATGCAATCAAGCTTATTCCAGGAATATAAGGATTGCTTAATATTTAAAAACTCTTCAATATAATTAATCAAACTGAAGAAAATATGGTCTTCTAGATAGACGCAGAAAGAGTATTTGATTAAATTCAACATCTAAACAAGATTGAAACTTTTAGCCAAGTAGGGAATTTCTAACTCTGTAAAGGATATCTACAAAATTCTTACAGTAAGCATTGCATGTAGGATGAAATTCTGAGAGCTGTTTTGAGTTTGGGACCCAGACAAGTATGTTGTCTACAGACCTGTCAATTCAACATTAGTATCATATTCTAATTAGTACAACAAGGTAACAAAAGTGTTTAACAGGTAATAAGGATTAGAAAGGAAAAAATAAAACTGCTATTATTCATAGGCTGCATGATTGTGTGTGTAGAAATTTTTCTTTACTCTGTAGAGTGCGTTTAGGCAAATCTGCTGGGTAAAACTCTCTATATAAATATGAACTGAACTTGCACACCTATTAAAGTGGCCAATATCCAGGACACTGATGATACTAAATACCGGCGAGGATGTGGAGCCACGAGAACTCTCATACATCGTTAGTGGAAAGACAAAGGGACAGGAATCACCAAGACACTCTTGAAGAAAAACAAAGTCAGAGGATTTTCTTTACTGAATATGAAGTCTTAAAATGTGAAGAAAAAGAGAGAGAGAGTGTGTGTGTCATATTGGCAGGGAGTGACTCAAACAGACCAATGGAACAGAATAGAGAATTCAGAAACAGACTCAACATATATGGACAGTGAATTTTAACAATGTTTGCAATGCAGAGCCGTTAAAAAAAAGAGACAACAACTTCTTTTAAATGCCTGGTGCTAGACCAATTGAATATCTACTTTGGAAAAAAGAAGAAGAAAAAAAATTTAATGGAAAGTTGGTTGATTACTACTTTAAATCACACGCAGAAGAGAATTCCAGTAGGATTGTAGGCCTATATGTGAAAAGCAAACCAATAAAGCTACTAGAAGATAGCACAGCTGACCATGTTCACAACTTTAAGGAGGGCAAAGACTCCTCAGACATGACTCAAAAGGCACGAACCATAAGAGGAAAGATTGACAAATCCGAATCTATTAAATTTAAGAATGTCTATTCATTTGAAGATGTTAAAACAGTGGAAAGAGAAGCCACAGAACAGGAGAACCTATTTTCCAGTATATTAGTAACCAGAACATGTGGAGGACTACAGAGCAATAAAAAAGAGGAATAAAAGCAATATCTAAATGACTAACAAATCTAAAAAACAGTGTCCAAACTCATTAGTCATAGAAGCATTGCAAATTAAAACCAGTGTGAGAGTTGTGCACATCAACCAGGTTGGCCAAAATTGAGGGAAACATTAAAAAGCTAAAATAAAATAAAACTGACAATATCAAGTGTTGTCAAGAATGTCAAGCAAATGGAATTGTCATGGACTACTGTTGAGAGTGTAAATTAGCACAATCCCCATAAGAAGCCTTTCATATATTCCACTAAAGTTCAACATATACTTATTTGATGAGCCAGCAATTCCACTCTGAAGAAGGCACCCTACATAAAAGCAGACGCTGTGTAACAAAAGACATGCATGTTCCTGAAGTATTATTCAGAAGAGTCCCAAAATACAACTCACATGTCCATTTGTAGAATGGGTAAACAAATTCAGACGCAGTCATATAATGAAAGGTTGTAAAGCAAAGAAAATTAATCAACTATTCCTATACACCATAACATGGATATGTTTAACAAGTATAATGTTAACCCAAGAAGCCAGGAGTAAAAAACATACATATTGCATGGTTCCTTCTGTACATAATTCAAAACTGGCATTAGTAGTCATGATAGTGAAAACTTTGGGAGAAGAGGGAGGCAGTAGTGATCAGGGAAAGGATGAAAGGAGGTGTCGGAGATCCTGTAATATTCTTGGCCTAGGTAATATTTAGACAACTATGTTCACTTTTTGATCATTCAATGAGCTGTACACATACATGCCTTTCACCTTTTTCTGGATGTGTGTTGTCCTTCAATATAAAAATAAATGAAAATAATCTTGGGAACTATGGAAAAGAAATACGTCCTTAATGCTTTAAAAGATAGTTCAGTGAACACAATCAAGATTTAAATTTGCATGTATTTATCTAAGAGCAAAAAAAAAAAAAAAGATTTTGAAGAATACCTCGTTAAAATTGTATTTTTCACTCTTGTGCTTTTTTATATAGATCATTAAGAGCACCATGAGAAGTACCTTTCAACTTCGGATTTTAGATATCATATAATTTATCATGCATTATACCATAATGAGCTCCATTAGCAACTTTCCTTTTACCATTAATATTACAGAGAATAATGGCACTCCTATGACCATTACCATTAAAATAACTATTGTTCAGTGATAAAACTACTGAGTTTTCTGTTAGAGATATTATAAAATTTAAAGTAAAATATTCCTCACTTATCTCTATATTCTATTAATGTTTTTATAGTCCTTCTAATATATTGATTAATCTTCAGAGTACTTCAAAATGGCATTTATTTACCTAATGAATTGCTAATAGACTTCCCAAGTAGAAACTTGAATATGTTTTAGAAAGATCCTAAAAAACCAATCTTTCCAACAGAATAAAATAAAATATCCATTTATTATACTTAATTTGAAAAACTGAAATGTTTAATCAGCCCTTATTGTTCAATCAACCCTTACTGTTCCTTATAGTTTTAGAGTCAATGGCTCTCATTTTTGGCCTCTGAAGCCATTCCTAATTTACTACATATTAAATATATTATATTATTACTGTATATTATATGTGCATTAATGTACACTCTAATGTGAATTGCAATGTAAATTAAATACTATATACTTTATTTAACTGGTGAACACTGTATCTTCACTTAGATCATAACCTAAACCTTCATAGAAGTTTGTCACTCAGAGAAGCTATGTAACCTCTAAGGCGTGCCTAATTGTTAACACTGAGTCTTAGCAAGGTACAAAGATTAATGGCCTCTAAAGTATTCTTTTTAAAGTCGGTGCCAACTTGATATTTAACCAAGTATTTTTAGAACACATAGATGAAACTACAATGCAGTATTATTTTGGGTACCTTGACCTTCAGATTCTGTATAATTTGGTCACAATTAAAGTTTCATTACACAGAAAGTCAAGAGAGAGACTACTTTATTTGGCAATAATGTAATCAGGGAGCAAAAACCTGCAGACTTTCCTATCCCATTCTTCATCAAAGAGACAAACTCACCAGTCCTCTGGGGGCAAAGGGTGAATAAATGCATGCAGCAGACACTGGGTTAGAGGAACTAAAGCAAAAGTGTTTTATTTCAATCAATAATAACACCTGCTTATTTGCATTGCCTTTTGAAACTCTGCCAGATGTAGCAAAATAAGAAAACAAACCAGTAAGTGGCTCACATACCCATGGGTACCTCGACACAGATAAATGGAACAAAGATTACAGAAAACTTAAATGCCTTAATGCATGTGCTACACTTTTAATGCTAGGGTGTCTGAGATTTAGAAAATATTTCCTCTACTCGACAAAGATGACAAAAATTCATTTATTTCTTGCTCAAACAAATATCTCTTTAATCTTTGTAGACAAGTTTTTAAAGCCTCAATAATCATTATTCCAACAACTGAAACATTAATAATGTCTTCACCCCCTCTTCACAGAGAAAAATTAAAGATGTTCATCTAAACCTTTGATCTGGAGACCTTAGTGTGCCCTGGTGAAACAAGACTACTGTGACTCTTAATAGATAGGTAGGTATCTATCACTTAATAGCTGGAGAAACTTCCATGCGATATATTCCTAAACCTAAGTTTCTTCATCTATAAATTGAGAATAGAAATAATTACTTTCAAAGTTTGAAGTATGAATTAAGTAAAATAAAGCAATTAATATCTGCTTGGCTCATAATAAGCTTCGATGAAGTGCAGTTGTGGTTGCTGTGTGGTGTAGCGATCAGGTCCTTGCAGATGGCACACTGTCCCTGACATCTAACTAGTCTGACTGAATAGCATTATTTGGGTTTAATATCTGAGTCTCCCAGCCAACAGCAACTCTTTTGAAGTTGCTATTTCAAAAGAGACATAGCAACTCCTCTACATGTCCTCTGGTCAAAGTGACAATCCCATTTAGGAAATAAAGTGTTCAAATAGATACTTATTTGAATGTAATTGACAATATTTTTAACCTCAAGGCAAAAATTATCAAGAAAATACCTCCCAGAAAAGTTACTTAAACAAAAATAGTTCTCATTTCTTAAATGCAAAGTCTTACTTCTTTTTAAACTCATGTACCTTTGAATATAAATTTTGGAAATTATACTTCAGTCAGGGTAATCATAGCACCACGTAGCAATAAGAGGTCCCTAAATGCCATATTATTTCTGTTTCAATGAAACGGAGATTAGTTGATGAACATTTGAAGAATATTTCAAAAGGATGTAATAAATTTAAACCAGATAACTTTTATAGATATCTGTATGCATCCTTGAAGTCTGTTTATAAAACATATTGCATGTGATTTTAATGATACTCTATAGGTTTTAAAATTCTACTTATTTGAATTTTAAGATACTACATTGTTTTTAATATACAGAATAACCATAAGTATTTCCTTAAGGAACCAGATAAAATGCCTCCTTGCTCTCTATAGATAAAGAAACTAAAATCAATGAATCTGAGGGCAACCCCTCCTAGAATTCCAATGACACAGTATTGGGGCTTATTACTTTACAGTTTAAATATTATTTAATATTTATCTTGACATGACATGTAGTGTAGACCCTACTTTTCTATACCTTCAAATTTTCCTTGAATTCTTCCAGAACAGTCACGAATTCTTAGACCACAAATGTGACACTTAGGAATAAAGAAATGACAGACGCAGTGACCTATTCTGGCTTTGTTCTCAGCTCAGGTATGAAAATCATGGTTCTAAAAGAAGAGGAATGAGCATCTGCTCTGAACACAGACTCCTCCAGCAACTCCTCAGGGACTCAAATCTGGATTGAGTGTCAGTACCGTACAGAGTACACGTGCAGAGAACAGGCTCTGGCAACAACAGCCCTTGATACAAACTTTATTTCTTACTAGATTCTTCTACTTATCATAAGTATATATTTTGAAAGTTGCCTATTGACGGGCAAGAAACAGTTATTTTAATGTATCTAGTCAACTTAAAAGCTCTCAGTACACCACAAAAAAACTGATTTATTTAGTAATCAAGATTGATTACATTTGATAAAATTATTAGTTTCTGTATTATACTCTTCAGTTACGTAAAAAGGTGTAATCTCGGGACCATTTACATGTTATACATCATGTTTCCAAAATAATTTATTTAGACACTGATGATATTGAAAGGTGTCATTCTCCATTTTATTTTGCTCAGCAATTGACCACAGGGAAGGAGCGATTGCTACACTAGTGTGGTTTTATGGTGGTCTCTAGAATAATGTGACCTAATGTTACCTCTTAGAGTGAGGGGTAAAGTGCTCATAGAGAGTAACACTGAAAAAACACAAATCTGTTGATGAGAAGCTCATTAACAATTGCATTCGGGCAATCTACTAATTCTGTGTCATTTTCTATTCAGAATTTAAGACATAAAACTATTTCCTTATTTGAAACACATGTTTTTATCATACATTTATTATAAAGTTTTTACCACAATAGCATTGTCATAAGTTCTGAAGTACTCAAAACATGAGTGTTTATGTAAAGTACTCTTATATTCAATCTTAAATTTCTAACATGTCTATTCCCTGTGCTAAGTGATTTCACATCTGCATTTAATGCTTACAAAAATCTTGACAGGGCCTTATATATAGACACCACATATTGAGCAATGTAAGAATGATTAATCAGTCTTGCCAGACACCCACCTACACTGAGAGAGTCTAACTCAGCCCCTTAGTTAACCTTACTCCAATCTGTTTTGCTTCAGAAGTAGAATGATGTTGTTTTAAGGAAGTGCACTGGAGAAGGGAATCCTGTACGGGTTCTTCCAAAGGTCAGATCTAAAGCATATTCTTTTTTTTTTTTCATTTATTTATTTTTTTAATTTATTTTTGGCTGCATTGAGTCTGCTGCTGCATGTGTGCTTTCTCTAGTTGCGGCGAGCAGGGGCTACTCTTCATTGCGGTGTGAGGGCTTCTCATTGCGGTGGCTTCTCTGGTTGTGGAGCACGGGCTCTAGGCTCATGGGCTTCAGTAGTTGTGGCACACGGGCTCAGTAGTTGTGGCTCATGGGCTCTAGAGCACAGGCTCAGTAGTTGTGGCACACGGGCTTAGTTGCTCCACGGCATATGGGATCTTCCTGGACCAGGGCTCGAACCCGTGTCCCCTGCATTGGCAGGCGGATTCTTAACCACTGAGCCACCAGGGAAGCCCTGAAGCATATTCTTAAACACACAGCCTTGGCTGACTCCTTCATCTCTCACACAGTAATAATACCCGGAACGCCCAGATCACAGCTCTGCTTGAAAGTAATATTACTAAAAGTGTTTGCTCTCTATGGGGCTGTGTAAATACGAGGCATTATTAAACACACTGACTTATATGTGTTAGTATGTCTAAATCCACTGGATTAAAATAATGTGTAATTTATACTACACATTTTTGAAGATACTGAATTACTTTCAAGTCCAGAGCACTAAAATATAATTATCCTGGCACATGCACTTGAGGGAATATTATGAAGCAATTAAAATGGTGATTTTTGCAGACTATTGAAAAATTAGCATGCTCTCTTCTTTACTTAAGGATGAAACATGACTGTGTGAGCAGCATAATTATAAGTTAATTCAAAGTTAAGCAAAATACGAAAAGAATAAAGATGATACATTAAAGTTTTAATAGCAGTCTGTTAAGGGATAAACGTACAGATTTCTTTTTTAACTTCCCCCATTTGGCAATTTTTAATGATATGATTATAATACTTATATATAGAAATGTAAACAAAAAAGGAAAAAGCAAAATACATTATTCTTTTTTCATCTACTGTTAGTCTCTTTCCTTCTCCCAAATCCCCTCATCCTGGACATTATCAATTTCCTGAACATTATCCACTGCAGTTTCTCTTGCTCTCTTACCATGGGTTCCAGTGACCTCAAAAGAATATCCCCTAACTGAATTTCGATTATTGGCAATTTTATAATAACCCAATTTCCTAAACTCTTTATAACTTTGCCTTTTGATAAATCATTTTAAAAATTAAATTCAAGAAAAACAAATACAGAAAACTCCTTGGGGGAGCTTACTACTCTGCAGACCAAGTACGAATCACCTTCCGTGCATTTCTCATTCCACGACCTTGCTGTGACAGAGAGATGTACTTGCTTCTCATTTTACAGATGAGAGAACTGAAACTTAGAAAGGTGAAGTGACATCCAAGATCACACACTTAGCAAGTTGAGGAAAAACAAATACACTGTACAAACAGATGCTCAATACTGTTATTTAAAAAGACAGTAAGAAATAAGATAATACTTTGTGCTTAAAAGGCTGGCATAATTCAGAAAGCTGCATAATAGCGTGTGTTGGCAGGAATGTGGGGATATGGGGCCCTTCGTGTATCGTTGGTGGGAGTGTACACTGATACAACTTCTCTTGAGATCATGCTTGCATTATATAATTCAATCACTGATCAATCACTGATCCGTGTATATCCTATTACCTAGTGACTCAGTTTCTAGTAATATAGCCAAAAGTAATCGTCGCGTAAGTGCATAAAGGGTCATGTGGATGATGCCCTTTGCAGCATGGGAGCTGAAAGCAACCTGAGTGTCTATGGCTGGGAGAGCGGGCATTAAGGAGAAGGAGGTGCCCGGGAGAGCGGGTATTAAGGAGAAGGAGGTGCCCGGTATGCAGTATTACGTGCCAGTTAGTGAGCCCTCTGGATGATTCTGATGCAGGCTAAACAAAGCCTGAGAACCTTCGTACTACGGGAGTCTAAGGTTTGCTGTAGCATAAGCTCTCTCTCTCTCCCTCTGCCTGTGTATGCATTCATATATTCATTTATATCCATTTGTTTATTTATTCATTCGTTTATTTATTCATTCATTCATTTATAATGCTGTGATTATAACCATGAAATTTTATTCATGAAACGACAGAATTTATGAATTGACGATAACACTAGTATTTTATGGTTCAGGCCTTCTTATTTTTGGTTATGTACTGCTACTCTTAGGTATGTAACAGTTGCTATAGGTTCTATTCCTAGAAATGCATAATAATGAAAACAAACCTACCCACCCCCTATCTGATGCTGCTACTGTATGCACGTTCCAAAGCTTCTTTCCTTCTATTGCATGCACAGCCCAACTCTCCTTGGAAAGGGAGGGAGTAAACAGCTACTGCCCCCAATGAGCCCACTTCCGTTAATATTCAACCCTTTACGATTTAATCTCCTTCCCCACAATTCTCCTGACATTAACAGCTCAGTGACCACCCTCATTCTTCTGACCATCATATCTAACAACCTCTTTCCATTCTCGTTCTTCATTTTCCACCATCCCCCACCAACATCATCCGTGGACGCTCTGCCTAGAAACTGCTCCCTGCCTTTGGACCCCTAGTTCAAATACCACCTACTGCATAAATCCTTCCCTCATGCCCACATAGGGTGCACTGTTCCTTCTCCTGTAGGCCCCTGGGTCCCCATTCACTCAGTTACTAAAACAGAAGCTGGAGTATAAAGTCCTGTTTGCGTGTGTGACTGTGACATCCTCTGCAAAAAGGAAAGCGCCTCATCCATGACCGATTCCCCTGCAAGTGTCTCACTGCCTAAGGCACAACACTAAATAAGTATCTGCTGAATAAATGAATGCATATTTGATGCTCAAAGCTTGGTAAACGTTCATTCCCAATACACACAGACGCGCGCACGCACACACACACACACACACACACACACAGACACACCCCACCGCTTGGAATACTCTTTAGTCCCAGGTCAAAAACATTCAGTGACCAATGGAGCACGCCCTTTGCAAGCCTCCTGTTCGAATCCACCCTAGTCTTGCATGCCCAGTCCTTCACTCCTGACTCTCACATACTCTCTCCCCATGCGCTGTCACTCCCGCCAGGCTGCTCTCTGTACTCTCTCGTCTCTTCTCCTCTTTGCCTTTGCTCCCAGTGGACCCGGAATGACTCCCAGACCCCACCCACCCAGGAAACCTCTCTTTGAATTTCTATCACTACTTAAATTACACCCCAAACGCCCCAGTTCCACAAATCTTCCTGGTTCCCCTCAACCCCTTGTGGCTCTGCTTCCTTTGAAACTTCTCATTATTTCTTGTGTGTTTACTTACTGACCTAATTGTGCTTTCACAATAAATAGCTTCAGTTCTTCCCCGAGTGTCCACGGGGAAGCTATAGGACTTCTGAGCGGGGTGGGTGTTTTATGTGTAAATTGGGAAGAATGATACCTCCTGTCCGCACAGGACAGCTTTGAAGAGTGAGTGATTAGTGTGCAGGCCCAGCAGTGCTGACTGATACGTGGTGTGCCTGAGGTGAAGGACAGCGAGAAAGATAAAAGCAGCCCCCGCTGCTGTCAGCTGGGGGCCAGGCCGGCGTTTTACAACTGAACATAAACGACATCACAAGACACCAACATCACACAAGGTTACTCTGTGACTGTGATGGAGTGAGACAAAAATAAGACCACTCTGCCGTCCTGCCTTAAGGCACACCCAAACTAAATAACGACTACACCACAGAAGCATGGTGCCCGCCTCCTGGGCTAGCTCCTGCCACCAATTACAGCTTTAGCCCTGTCCCATTCTCCAACTCGCAGATAAACATTAGGAAACTCAAATATGATCCACCTTCTCCCTTGTTGTAACAGGTAGTAAGCACAACATTGTTTGACCATAAGCCTATTATTACTGGTGGTGTCTGGCTGGTGGGCAGCCGTGGCAGCTATTATTGAAATCAGTTATGTGCTATTTTTGTTGAATTAAACGGCTAGCTATGATGTGGGTTTGAAGGAATGTGAAGTCATTCCTTTTGCTCTTTTAGATATATAAATGCCTAAGAAGTTAGTTTAAGGAAGTAAAATTTATCAGTGAGTTCCATATCATGGAGTCTCTTAAAATATGTCTTACTTTTAGTTGATGTTGAAATTTTTCCTTATTTATTATGATCAAGATGCTTTTATTTTAACCATTGTTCACGTTAATCAAAACCAGAGATCTTTTCAGGGGGCCACAGTGTTACTGGTGCCTGTCACTAGTTTGTGTGACCAAGACAGAACTGCCAAAAGGTTCTCTGTGTACATTTATTTTTCCTGAGGATACTTTCAAAATACCATTTCTCTTTAAATGAAATAATTTATCACACTCTATTTTAGTAACCTTCAGCCTGAAAAAGGAATAGTGAAAGTGGAAAAAAATTAATAATGTCAAGTCCTCTGATGTCCTCTAAGGATCTGATTTGAGCAATTTCAGAAGGTCATGATCGCCCTAAAGCCCAAGCTTACTGCTTCCCAACTGGCTTCCGTTTATCGTCATCACAGACGTTGCTCCAGGAGCTTCACGTGTTGTCATCAGGAAACCATTTTAAACATACAACTGTCTTTGAAAAAGAAAAATGTTTGGTGGCTCTGGTCACACTGATTTGCCTAGTTGTTCTATTAAATCAGCAGAAATTTATTCATCATGTTATCACCTTGGGAGAGGGGAGTAAAGGGGAGTAACTGTGGCCCTAAGTAAAAAGGGCCTATGAAATGTTAGTACTGATTTGGGGAGAAGATATTAAAGTGTGATTTCAACCTTGGGCACTTTCCGTGGTAGGAAGATGTGAATGATGCATCACTCGTCACAGGGGTTGAATTCTCTCTATACTCCTTCTAGGTTTTACACATTCATTCACTGACATTGCCTAGGGCCTCTTTGATAATCATAATGTTTTAACTGAACTAAATCAATACTTAAGTAGACACCAAGAATGTTGAAACTTAAGTTCAATAAAACTTCTATTTCAAAGTATAATTTCTATTTTAAATAGTGAAAACTTTCATTATAAAAGTAATTTAAATATGTTGTTATAGAGTCTGGGGGGAAAGAATAAGGGAAGAAAAAAGTCCTACTCACCATTTCAGCATTTCTAAAAATTAGTGGAAAATTGGGTCATTTCCTCTAGCCATTTGTTGAAAGTAAGAGTCCCAGCCATTAAATTATTTTATAATTGTAATCTGATACCAATAAATATAATCTTTCATTTTTATTACAGCTAATTAGCACTTGGAAGACCTATTTGTTCTTTTCGCACTTTCCAAACACGATAAGGTATGTACATGTGTGCACTTGCAAATCCAACCTTCCCGATTTCAATGACAGTAAAGGACATGGCATCTGTGATTTACAGAATAAACTCCATTTTAATAGACACTATTTAAATAGCTTGCTCGAGGTCAACTTGCAAAACCAACTCTATTCTACCACTAAGATCAGAGCCTCTCATGATGAATGCCAAACGATAAGATGAATTTTTAAAGGCACATATTTTCAGATGTTGTAGAAGTCAGAGCTTGCCACAAAAAATAGGCATAACTTTTCCCCCTGCTCCGTTTGATCTTTTTCTTTGGCTTCTCTGTTCATCCCCGTGAAGATGAACGTATATACATCCATACACCCATATAGCCAGAGGAAAAACAGAGGGGAAATGTTTGACACAGGAAAATGTGCTCACAGTCTAATAGAGTTTGTTTCTGTTAAGAAAAAAATGAAATAAACCATTTGCATTGACTCTCTTTTTCCTCTGACCTCATTTAAGCCCCTAATGTTGAAGTTATTTTATAGCTACTTGATAGACCCAACAGTTCTCTAAAGAGGCATCGAGGACTCCTACATCCTAGCCAGATCTCATGGCACAGAGGGCTGAAGAATCTTCTTAGGGAGGCTGGCTGGGGATGCAGCTCAACACGAAGATGACATGCTTGCAGCATCCGCCAGGCTCTCCCAGTGTGCCCTCCCCTGCCCTGTGGAGCTCTCATTGCTGCCTGAATGTGGCCTCCCCCGACCCTACCACCGCTCTAACTACTCTAACTCTGCAGACGCTTCTCCTCTGTCAAAAATGTCCTCCTCCTCCTCTCACCTAATCCCCATGAGACCCTTGCCTGACCCACTCTCTCTGCTGCATCAGCTGTGATCACTTGGGGGCCCAGAACTCTCAGTCATCTCCATATATCCAGCAGTACAGAACAGGTGCCCAGTGCTTAGTACACTCTGACTGAATGGACATACAAATTCCTGTGTGATAACCCACAGCCATGGGGCTTACTGCCACTGCCGCTGGCATAAATAAGAGTGTGAATACGGGATGTGGTATAAAGTAGGATTGATTTGGAGACACAGCCCCTCCTCATTTTGTGATATGATTAATACTACCTCTGAGCTTTCTTGATCAATGCATCACATGTCCTATCGAGGGCATATTCTGGAGCTTCTTACTGGATATTAAAGTTGTTCTCAATTGTTGAGAATAACCAGAGTAATAGGAATGCATCAGTTCCTAGGGATTTTTTTCTCATGGAAAAAAAGTTGTGAGGTAGAGAGCGAATTTGGTAGAGCCTCTTTGAGCTTGAGCGTGAGGTGTCAGGAACAAAAGGATGACAAAGAGCTTCGTATCAGAGTGAGATTTAGACAATCACGGTTGTTAAGGCCATTTAACAGGCTCAGAGCAATTAAAATCTTTGTGATAAAATTGCTAAGCCTCTTATGCTGAGACACCGTTTCTCGGACTTGGCAAGAAGCAAATGGCAAGGTACAAGCAGAGACGCTGGTCTAAGCACTCTGGCTCCCTCCCGCCCAGCACCGTACCTGCAGCCGCCTGCCCACTGCTGCCTTGACGGGCGCCAGCCGTCACCAAGCGGGAGGCTCAGGGACGTCTGTGCAAAACGAATGGATCTATGCCCAGGTATCCGTGTCCATGTGCAAGCTTTAACAATTCAAATTCCATGTCCATTTGTTATTTCAAATAAGAGTTCTGCCCTAAGGACTCAACACTCAAAAAAATTGTTTTATTTTTTCTTTGTGTTTGACGGAGCCACATTTCCCGAAGGACAATATGTGCCGAGCAGAGCTGGCAGCGTTTGGGAGAAAATAAATCTCTGCCCCATGCACTGAGAGGAGACATTTTTCCCCATTTCCTCAAGGATGTGTTCCAATCATTTTGAGTAGACTTACAGTGTCTTGTTTTTTTAAAAAAAAGTAATGAAGTTGAAAGTAGGTCTGCAGGGTGACTTTCTCTACCCTTCTTTCCCTAGCTGCTATCTTTTTGTAGGACTCACATTATATCTACTTAATATCCTGGTTCATGGTTTTCCAATGAGAGCTTTGATTTCACAGTTAATACTGGTTCTCCTTTTGGGTGAGTGATATTTAGGAATATTTCCTTAACATAACTGTCCATTTACATATATACACTACCAAATGTAAAACAGATAGCTAGTGGGGAGCAGCCGCATGGCACAGGGAGATCAGCTCAGTGCTTTGTGACCACCTAGAGGGGTGGGATAGGGAGGGTGGGAGGGAGGGAGACGCAAGAGGGAAGAGATATGGGAACATATGTATATGTATAACTGATTCACTTTGTTATAAAGCAGAAACTAACACACCATTGTAAAGCAATTATACTCCAATAAAGATGTTAAAAAAAACAAAACAAAAAAAACACAAAACTGTCCATTTAAAATATATTAGGATCCATTTTTGATGGTAACTGTATTGATTAATTTGACATATCTTACTATTTACTGACACTGAAAACACAAGCTAAATCCTGTGGAACAGGGCTATTCAGATTTTAATGTGCATACAAATTTCCTGGGGCTTTTGAGGAAATGCAGATTCTGACTCAGTAGGCCTGGAGTGGTGCCTGAAATTCCGCATGTCTAATGAGCTCCCCTTTTGCATGCTGCTGATGCTGTTGGCCCCGGAACCACACTCGGAGCGGCGAAGCTGTAGAGCTGTGCTACTGGAGCTTGCTGTATCTGACACCACATGGGAGAACTGTTCAGCCATGATGCCTGGGCCGCATTCCCAGAGGTTCTGATTGGGTAGGCTGGCGTGGGCTCTCACATTCTGCATTTCTGACAAGCTCCTAAGTGATGCTGAAGCTGCTGATTAGTAAATCAGACTCTGAATATCATACGAGGTAATCTAGCTGAGCTATAACGTGCCAGCCTGACCCTTACCAGGGCAAGCACGCAGTCTGGTGTAACAGGACATTTTAGACAAAGAAACGTTAGCATGCTTCAGAACACTCCCCCGTTAAAAAGCAATTTCTAAAAGTCAGATACAAATTGCAAAGACTGCTACTGGTGGAAAGAAAACTGGAGGTAGGTTGACTTTTTCAGCCAAAAATAGTAAGAGATGTGGAATAAAGTAATATTTGCGGTCATTTATGTTGGAAATGTTTACCATATCTGATTTTTTCTCATGTGCAAGAGGGCAGTAGTAATCTTTACACTTTGGCCAAAAGTCAGTGTGACTTACTGTTCACATCCATAGACAAAAGCAGTTAATGGGAACTAAAGGAATATCAGACGCTATACTTCCCAAACGTCAGGAAGGTAAACTTCTATAGTTCAACCCAAAAATGGTCAAAAGAGTTCAATTTAGCTAAGAAAGCCAAGGAGGAGCAAGGATGGAATAAAAGTTGACAAAGTGTGGACTTATGATGGTTCATGTTATGTGTCAACTTGACTGGGCCACTGGATGCCCAGATATCTGACTAAGCATTATTTCTGGGCATGTCTGTGAGGGGGTTCTGCAAGAAAGTGGCATTTGAATTGGTGCACTGAGTAAAGCGATGGCCCCTCCCAGTGAGGATGGGCATCATCCAACCCGCTGAGAGCCAATACCTTATCATAAATATCCTTATGTATATATCTAACTGGTTCCCTTTCTCTGGAGAACCCCAACTAATACAGATTTTGGTGCCAGGAGTGGAGTTACAGGGACAACCTTGGTTTCAGGCCACATCCTAGGCTTTTGATTTGTACTGCCCTTGATAATGCATGGATGGGAAGGAACAATGCCTACTTACAACAAGTAGAGTTTTTTGGTACCTATTATTTATGGGGCAGAAGACAGAGAGTTGAACTCCAGTTCGTGAACAGAGCCCCTGCTGTGAAAGCTTACTGAGGCAAGAAACACTGGACTTCTCTTAGAGGAAGTAATCGCACGCTGAGGTTTCAAGGGGGAGGTGAGTCCTGACAAACGGATACAGCCCAGACCCCAGGCTTCAGAGTGTGGTCCAGCCCAACAGGCCTCAAATGCAATGATGAAAAAGAACGTGATGGCTTCAAAAGACTAGCTCCAACAGGTAAGGTAGGAGCACTGCAGCAACAGATGTCAGTAACCCACCGTATACCTGAGGCTTTTGCCATTTCCAGACATGTCTTGCCAAATCCCAGCTTCCGGCATCACGTAAGTTTATCTGAGGGCTTTATCTATCTCCCAGGGAGGAAGGATGAGCCCTCCACCAAAGACCGGCCAGAGAGGGTGGATGACTGACTTGCCCCGTGGGTAATAACACTGAGACAAGTGAAGTACACCAGCTCCTACAATTCCCTGCCAGGATTAAGCTCTAGTTGCCCAAATTGCACTTTTATCAGCTGCTTTCCCTCTCTGCCTCATTTCCCCCCTTCTCCTACTGATTCTTTGGATCAGCTTCCAAATAAATAACTTGCACTCAAAGTGTTGTCTCAGCATCTGCTTCTGGGGGAACCCAAACTAAAACACTTTAGTTCGGGTAGGCATATTAGAAAGAATCAGAATATCGAGCCCAGACTGGTTCACCATTCTGAGGTAATGAGGTTCCCATAAATAGAACCGTTGACGCACCGGATGGAAGAATTGCTGCAAGCAATAATGCAGGAAAAACTCTCATGACATTGATTCGAGGTAAGTTTCAGAAGTAGATACAAACACAAGACAGACTCATTTGATACGTGTTATGTGTCCATGTATGTGTGTCAGGACACATACTTCTATAGGTCTGTACGATACCACTGCATTGCCTGATCCCACCCACACAGAAAGCTTTATCCTGCTCATTGATTTCCTAACATGTGAGTTTTCCCTAGTATCTAGCAATATCCATTTTCTTTCTTTCATCAGTGAAAATATTTTTGTGCAGACTTATATTCTGTTATATACCATACAGTGTGCTCTACATGACACCAATACATAATATTTCAGCTTATATACACATACATAATATTCACTAGGTACATGTAAATTTTTTTCATTTTTTTAGAATTACTTTCCATTTTATTCTAGAATTGCTAGAAGGGCACAGAAGTTCTTATTACATATTATAGTTTAATCACAAAATGAATGATTTTACACTACAAGCAGAACCTGTTGGGACAGGCTTTACTCTGGAGTCATCTACTCCTCAAGCTGCATGACTTGGACAACATTATTTAATTTCTTAGATTTTACTTTCCTGGCATGTACAATGTCAATAAATATTTCTGTTAATGTAAGCTTACCTGAGGAAAACAAATAAATAGTCTAAAATATTTCCCGGCATGGACAGGTAAAAAGTCAATAGATAACATATTTGTCTATCATAGGAAATGATATTATTACACAGGAGATATTATTACAAGTCATGGTATTATACATGAGATAACTATAATTTTAGTACCTTGAGTTTTTCCTTTTATTTTGTGTTCATTTTACCTTGTGCAAATGGATATATTTATGAACATACTAGAACCATATTAATGTCTCCTGCATTTGTTTCAAATCCATTTAATCAATAGTCTACTAAAGGCTTCAGAATCACCTCGTCACTGCCCCCAAATAAGAAAGAATAGTGTTTTGCTGTGTAGAGGAAAGTATTTTTCCTTTTTTAATTATTATACCAATATTTCAAAAATGCTGACTTTCTAGGAGAGTGAATTCCTGGCAGTACACGATGCTGGTGCCTTTCTGAGGATGGATGAAATAAACATAAACAGCACACTACAATGAACTCTCTGGGTAAATGTCTCAGAAATGTTCCTGACACCACAAGATCCTGACTTAGCTAAATCCATGAGGTGGGAATTTGTAAAGTAATTGCTACTCACTTACATATGAGGGAGATCTGTATGCATCTCAAGTCAGTGACATAGTAAAATACAAAACCTCTCACTTTGGGGCCAGGTAGACTGGCAAACACCTCTAATGACTAATATTTACACAGTGTTGGGTTTCAGAACAACTAATGTTTTTTAATGAAATATTTTCACTAGCCTAGAAAAGAAGGAAAGAGGGAGATATAGCTCTACTATGTTTACATAATAATAGCAATGACCTTCTTAACAATAATAGTAACAGCTATACATTTACTGAGCATGGCCTATATATTTGGCAGTACAAATAAGTGCTTTACATCATCCTAGCTCATCCTCATGACAACATAATCATCCTTATCTAAACCTCTATTAAATCACACTGGTTGACAACATGCAATCAAGATTTTGTCCATGTTCAATGGTTTTTAAAACATTAATTTTCATTACTTCTTTGCTAGATTATTTCATGAACATTAATTCTGAAGTTTAAAGGGGCAATTTCTTTTTTTTAGTACTGTGAAGTTGATCTTACCATATTTTATCACAAAACCTGATTTTAAAAATTGTAGAAATAAAGAGGCATTGCTTAGCACATGATTTATAAATATATAAAACAACAATTTATTTCACATGAAAATGACAAAACAGTGAGATAACAAAATCAATTATTTTAGCCCTAAAGCCAGATAGGCCATTGGTTCCAAAGGATTTACAAAATCAATTGATCAATTTCATGAACAGCTGCTAAATTACATACTGAGATCTGAGACTGGGATGAGCTCCTCTCTAAATATCAGTTCCAGTCTTCACCAGGATGTTTGACGTTGATACCTAAATATTCATTGCTCTCTGTCTTCAGGGCTTTTCAAATTTGTGATGTCACTTATTAGACTATAGATACTATTTGGTGAGTGTATTGTCTATGGCATGGCTGTACATCAAATGCCAAAAATTTAGTGGCTTAAAACAACACAAACGTGTTATCTTATAGTTTTGTAGGGCAGAAATCTGACACAGGTCTTACTGGGCCGAAATCAGTAAGATGTCAGCTTCCTTTTAGGAATCTCTACGGGACAGTCCATTTCCCTGCTTTTTCCAGCTGCTAAAGGCTGCCTGCATTCCTTGACTCATAGCCCCTTCCTCCGTCTTCAAAGCCAGCAACAGCAGTTTGAGTCCTTTTCAGACTGAATAACTCTGACCTCCTTCCATAGCCATCTCTCCCTCCCTCTGAATCTCCTCTTCTGCCTCATTGACTTTTAAGGCCCTTGTGATTACATTGGGCTGGTCTGTATAATCCAAGGTAACCTTCCTGTTCCATTCTCAGCCGATTAGCAACTTTAATTCTATCTGCAACCTGAAATTCCCTTTGTCATGTAAGTTAACATATTCACAGGTTCTGAGATTTAGGATGTGAACATCTTTGGAGGGCCATTCTGCTTACCATAACAGGATGCACGTTATTAATGACACACATTCATTTATTTTTGTCTGTATATCTCCTGAGTACCTATTATGTTTCCAGCTCCAAGTGAGGCTCTGGAAAATTAACATAAATAATACAGACATATCTTTGGGAGCTTGCATTTTAGATTTTAGTCTTATTAACTCCTGCAAGTAAACACAGATTGAATTTTTGAAAGGTGTACCCCTGAGAAGGCGAAAGACAGTTTCTAAGAGAAAAAGGTGTGAAAACATACCTGAGCTAGTGACCCATATTGTTTTTTTTAGGTAAATGGTAAGTGACAGCCAGTTCCCATTATTCACAGATTCTGTACTCCTAAACTCACCTACTCGCTACAATGTATTTATAACCTCAAAATCAATATCCGTGGTGCTTTTGTGGTCACTGGCGGACATGCACAGTGTTGAAAACTTTGAGCTGCCCTCGCTGTATGTTTCCAACTGAGTTAAAACAAGGTAATAGTCTGTTTTCCTGTTTCAGTTCTCACCCCCTAAACCAGCATCCTTTTCGTGTTCTATTTAGGGTCACATATTCACATTTTTGTACTATTGTTGGTGATTCTGCTGTTTAAACGACCCCTATGCATTAAGGCTGAAGTGCTGTCTAGTCCCAAGGGCAAGAAGGCTGTGATGTGCCCCATGGAGAAAATACGTGTGACCAACAAGCCTCGCTCAGGCATGAGTTAGAGTGCTGTGGGCCGTGAGTTCAATGTTAATGAATCAATAATACAGGCATACCTCGTTTTATCGCACCTCACAGATACTGTGTTTGTGGCAACCCTGTGTCAAGCAAGTCTGTCAGTGCCATTTTCCCAACAGCATTTGCGCACTTCCTGTCTCTGTCACATTTTGGTCATTCTCGCAACATTTCAAACTTTTTCATTATTATTATCTTTGCTATGGTGACCTGTGATCAGTGATCTTTGATGTTATTACTTGCTGAAGGCTCAGATGCTGGTTAGCACTTTTTAGCGATAAAGTATATTTTAATTAAGGTATGTACATCGTTTTTTAAGACAATGCTATTGCACACTTAATAGGCTACAGCATGGTGTAAACATAACTTTTAAATGCACAAGGAAGTCAAAACATTTGTGTGACTTGCTTTATTCCAATATTTGCTTTCTTGTGGGGGTCTGGAACTGAACCCACGATATCTCTGAGGTGCGCCTGCATACATTAGCATCTTTAAACAGAAACACACATAAAAAAGGTCATGTATTGATGGGTTGATGAAAATGTGACCAGAGGCTCACAGGAACCTAACCCTGTATTTCCCTCAGGAGCAACAGTTTAGTATTGGCTAATTCAGTGTTCAGAGAGAATTTATAAAACATCACTATCGCAAATAATGAGAATTAACTGTACTTATTGTATAACTCTTACTGCTTTAACTGCTGGAAAAATCCATAGTAAGTGTCAAGACAAATCAACAAAATGCATTATATTATAATGTCATAAAAAATTATCTTTAAAGATTTATAATTATGCTCCTAACATATAAATTATTTCATACTTTACAAGTTGCACCTGTCAGGTGTCAGAATAACTCACATGTATATGTCCACTATATGTATGTCTTAGGTTATTTTTCTTTAAAAAAAAAATATTGTAGCTGGTTGAATAGTGACTTTAAATGAAATCACTGATTTTTAAATTTTTAAACGCACACTTCAAATGTAGCTCGGGTACTGAAACATATGTTTTCCCTGTTGTTCCCGTTTTCCAATTTTACTTTATATTAGGTATTTTGAGATGAAAATAGCAGAACTATAAATACAGATGCTAATGAATCATCATAAAAGAAAATCTTTTAAAAATGTGTTATCATGTATGCTTCATACTTTGGGAATGATTTCTAAAAGCCTAGACAAATGTAGATTAGATGATTTTGAGGCTATTACAAAGCTTGGCTAACAGGACCACTTCCTGTCACCTTCCATGAGTGTTCCTGTGAAAGGGGTAAAGGAATCTACCCCGTTGTTAAGGTAGTTCCTGGAGAGGTTAATCCACTCGTCAGCTCCTCTCTGCACCACACTCTCCAAGTGTGGGGAACTGAAAGGCAGGTCAGTTACAGCCAGAGCTATGCTGTAGCTATGTGGCCCCAGGCTCAGGCATCACTTAGCCTGAGGTATGGGGGTGAAAAAACAAGAGAAGACACGGCAACCCTCTCATTTCCTTTTTGCCCCATTTCTCTCCTTTTCCTTCCCTGTGAGATCTGCCTTTCATTCCTCTTCTCTATTTCTCGGTAGCAGCAAGCCTCATCTCTCCCCTCCCCACTCCCAACCCGGCTGCTCCTTTATCAGAATCAGCCTCCCCTGGGTCTGGACCACCTCCTTTCATCCCCGATGGAGACAACCAAATCCACATTAGTCTCAGTACTCTATTCAACTTGGTCCTAATGGTATTCATTATTCTCAGCCTTACTGCAGGTAAAATTATACTGTGTGAGAATGGAAACTTAAACTACTAAAAACTTAAAGAGGAGAAAGCATATATCTGGCATTAAAAGTTTTATTATAGACATTTTCAAACATATACTCAAGTAGGGAGACTAGAACAAAAAAGTCATCTATATCCAGTTTCAAAGACTGCTAACTCATGGCCAGTTTTATTTCACCTCTACCCACACCCCTTCCCACTTCATAACCTTCCCTAATAGATTATTTTAAATCCAGTCTCAGATGTCATATTATTTCATGCATAAGTATCTCAAAATATTTCTTTAACGGATAAGGATTTAATTTCAAAACCTAAAATGTTGACAACAGTTCTGTAATATCATCAACATCCTGTGATGACTGCTTACCTCTTGAAAGTGTATGCGCCTGTGTGCGCATGTATAAGCAATATTGTTCAAATCAGCTTACCCCGAATTTCCATACAGTTGATGTTTGTCTTAAATATCTTTTTACCTATGGATCATCTCCCTTTCATTTTCTCTTAAATTGTTATCAAAAACTGCTGGCCAATTGTCTTATACTTTCCCACAGTTTGCTGATTGCCTCTCTATGGTGTCATATGATATGTCCTATCTAGTCTGTAAACTGGTAGTCAGATTTGGGGGCTTCATTTGACTTAGGTTTGACTTTTTAGCCAGAAGCCTTCAAAAAACACACTGTATACATCTAGCAGGAGATGCATTATACCTGGCTGTCTCTGTTTTTATGATTCTAGAGATCAATGATGTTCTCCAAGTACATTATTTCATTAGAGGTTATAAAACGGTGATATTCTGATTCTATCATCCCTTCCTCAATATCTTATTTAATCTAGAATACTTCTCTAAAGACAAACATCCTCTCATCAAATACCTGGCTACCCTGAGATGCCATTTAATCAGAAAAAGCAGAGAAATCTTGATTATTCCTTTTTTTTGAACCAGTGTTCAGAATAGTGAGTTGATCCTCTAGCAACTTCCAATGATGGTGAATAAGGAAATTTTTGTATTATTATGAATTAATAAATGATTAACTTACTTGGTGTTCCAATACATTTCTGGAATTATTCTTATTGATATTCTAGTTGCAATCCTTCTTGAGTTGCCTCCTGAGTCTTTTTGACATGACCCCAGTAGTCTTTGGTAAAAATCCTAGTTTTCTGGTACTATAAGATATTCTAGATTTATTTTGTATATTTCATGCCTCATATCTGGATTCAGCTATTTTTCACAATGAGTCCTAAATCCTTTCAGAGTATGATATTTGGGATCCACAATCCAGGTGCTAAGGGAGATCACTGTTTTAGGTTCGTGATACCTTCTTGATCAACAAAACTAGGAAATGTTCTATTTTCCTTAGAGAGAAAATATATAAAGTTCATACTGATATATCCAATTCAAATTCAGAATTGCAGGATATTTACTTAACCTCTTCAATTTTATTCTTTTATTATTATTTTTTTTATTTAAAAAGTTTATTATAGAAGTTTAAAAGAGTATACAAAAGTAGAGGGGACTGGATGATGCCCTCCACTTGGATAAACAAATGTCTTTTTTTTTTTTTAAACACCTTTATTGGAGTATACTTGCTTTACAATGCTGTGTTAGTTTCTGCTTTATAACAAAGTGAATCAGCTATACATATACATATATCCCCATATCTCTTCCCTCTTGCAAGTCCCTCCTTCCCACCCTCCCTATCCCACCCCTCTAGGTGGTCACAAAGCACCGAGCTGATCTCCCTGTGCTATGCGGCTGCTTCCCACTAGCTATCAGTTTTACATTTGGTAGTGTATATATGTCCATGCCACTTTCTCACTTCGTCCCAGCTTACCCTTCCCCCTCCCTGTGTCCTCAAGTCCATTCTCTAGTACGTCTGCGTCTTTATTCCCATCCTCCCCCTAGGATCTTCATGACCACTTTTTTTTTTTTTTAGATCCCATATATATGTGTTAGCATATGGTATTTGTTTTTCTCTTTCTCACATACTTCACTCTGTATGACAGACTCTAGGTCCATCCACCTCACTACAAATAACTCAATTTCGTTTCTTTCTATGGCTGAGTAATATGCCATTGTATATATGTGCCACATCTTCTTTATCCATTCACCTGTCGATGGACACTTAGGTTGCTTCCATGTCCTGGCTACAGTAAACAGAGCTGCAATGAACACTGTGGCACATGACTCTTTTTGAATTACGGTTTTCTCAGGGTATATGCCCAGTACTGGGATTGCTGGGTCGTATGGTAGTTCTATTTTTAGTTTTTTAAGGAACCTCCATACTGCTCTCCATAGTGGCTGTATCAATTTACATTCCCACCAACAGTGCAAGAGGGTTCCCTTTTCTCCACACCCTCTCCAGCATTTATTGTTTGTAGATTTTTTGATGATGGCCATTCTGACTGGTGTGAGGTGATACCTCATTGTAGTTTTGATTTGCATTTCTCTAATTATTAGTGATGTTGAGCATCCTTTCATGTGTTTGTTGGCAATCTGTATATCTTCTTTGGAGAAATGTCTATTTAGGTCTTCTGCCCATTTTTGGATTGGGTTGTTTGTTTTCTTGATATTGAGCTGCATGAGCTGCTTGTAAATTTTGGAGATTAATCCTTTGTCAGTTGCTTCATTTGCAAATATTTTATTCCACTCTGAGGGTTGTCTTTTCGTCTTCTTTATGGTTTCCTTTGCTATGCAAAGGCTTTTAAGTTTCATTAGGTCCCATGTGTTTATTTTTCTTTTTATTTCCATTTCTCTAGGAGGTGGGTCAAAAAGGATCTTCCTGTGACTTATGTCATAGAGTGTTCTGCCTATGTTTTCCTCTAAGAATTTTATAGTGTCTGGCATTACATTTAGGTCTTTAATCTATTTTTAGTTTATTTTTGTGTATGATGTTAGGGAGTGTTCTAATTTCATTCTTTTACAAGTAGCTGTCCAGTTTTCCCAGCACCACTTATTGAAGAGGCTGTCTTTTCTCCATTATATATTCTTGCCTCCTTTATCAAAGATAAGGTGACCATATGTGTGTGGGTTTATCTCTGGGCTTTCTATCCTGTTCGATTGATCTATATTTCTGTTTTTGTGCCAGTACCATAGTGTCTTGATTACTGTAGCTTTGTAGTATAGTCTGAAGTTAGGGAGCCTGATTTCTCCAGCTCCGTTTTTCTTTCTCAAGATTGCTTTGGCTATTCGGGGTCTCTTGTGTTTCCATACGAATTGTGAAATTTTTTGTTCTAGTTCTGTGAAAAATGCCATTGGTAGTTTGATAGGGATTGCACTGAATCTGTAGATTGCTTTGGGTAGTAGAGTCATTTTCACAATGTTGATTCTTCCAACCCAAGAACATGGTATATCTCTCCATCTGTTTGTATCATCTTTAATTTCTTTCATCAGCGCCTTATAGTTTTCTGCATACAGGTCTTTTGTCTCCTTAGGTAGGTTTATTCCTAGGTATTTTATTCTTTTGTTGCAATGGTAAATGGGAGTATTTCCTTAATTTCTCTTTCAGATTTTTCAACATTAGTGTATAGGAATGCAAGAGATTTCTGTGCATTAATTTTGTATCCTGCTACTTTACCAAATTCATTGATTAGCTCTAGTAGTTTTCAGGTAGCATCTTTAGGATTCTCTATGTATACTATCATGTCATCTGCAAACAGTGACAGCTTTACTTCTTCTTTTCTGATTTGGATTCCTTTCATTTCTTTTTCTTCTCTGAATCCTGTGGCTAAAACTTCCAAAACTATGTTGAATAATAGCGTTGAGAGTGGGCAACCTTGTCTTGTTCCTGATCTTAGTGGAAATGGTTTCAGTTTTTCACCACTGAGGACAATGTTGGCTGTGGGTTTGTCATATATGGCCTTTATTATGTTGAGATAAGTTCCCTCCACGACTACTTTCTGGAGGGTTTTTATCATAAATTGGTGTTGAATTTTGTCAAAAGCTTTTTCTGCATCTATTGAGATGATCATATGGTTTTTATCCTTCAGTTTGTTAATATGGTGTATCACGTTGATTGATTTACGTATAGAAGAATCCCTGCATTCCTGGGATAAACCCCACTTGATCATGGTGTATAATCCTAATGTGCTGTTGAATTCTGTTAGCTAGTGTTTTGTTGAGGATTTTTGCATCTATGTTGATCAGTGAAATTGGCCTGTAGTTTTCTTTCTTTGTGACATCTTTGTCTGGTTTTGGTATCAGGGTGATGGTGGCCTAGTAGAATGAGTTTGGGAGTGTTCCTCCCTCTGCTATATTTTGGAAGAGTTTGAGAAGGATAGGTGTTAGCTCTTCTCTAAATGTCTGATAGAATTCACCTGTGAAGTCATCTGGTCCTGGGCCTTTGTTGGAAGATTTTTAATCACATTTTCAATGTCAGTGCTTGTGATTGGTCTGTTTATGTTTTCTATTTCTTCCTGGTTCAGTCTCGGAAGGATGTGTTTTTCTAAGAATTTGTCCATTTCTTCCAGGTTGTCCATTTTATTGGCATATAGCTGCTTGTAGTAATCTCTCGTGATCCTTTGTATTTCTGCAGTGTCAGCTGTTACTTCTTTTTCATTTCTAATTCTATTGATTTGAGTCTTCTCCCGTTTTTTCTTGATGAGTCTGGCTAATGGTTTACCAATTTCGTTTATCTTCTCAAAGAACCAGGTTTTACTTTTATTGATCTTTGCTATTGTTTCCTTCCTTTCTTTTTCATTTATTTCTGATCTGATCTTTATGATTTCTTTCCTTCTCTTAACTTTGGGTTAGTTTTGTTCTTCTTTTTCTAATTGCTTTAGGTGCAAGGTTAGCTTGTTTATTTGAGATGTTTCTTCTTTCTTAGGGTAGGATTGTATTGCTATAAACTTCCCTCTTAGAAATGCTTTTGCTGCATCCCATAGATTTTGGGTCGTCGTGTTTTCATTATTATTTGTTTCTAGGTATTTTTTGATTTCCTCTTTGATTTCTTCAGTGACCTCTTCGCTATTAAGTAGTGTATTGTTTAGCCTCCATGTGTTTGTATTTTTTACAGATTTCTTCCTGTAATTGATATCTACTCTCATAGCATTGTGGTCGAAAAAGATACTTGATATGATTTCAATTTTCTTAAATTTACCAAGGCTTGATTTGTGACCCAAGATATGATCTATCCTGGAGAACGTTCCATGAGCACTTGAGAAGAAAGTATATTCTGCTGTTTTTGCATGGAATGTCCTATAAATATCAATTAAGTCCCTCTTGTTTAATGTATCATTTAAAGCTTGTGTTTCCTTATTTATTTTCATTTAGGATGACCTGTCCATTGGTGAAAGTGGGGTGTTAAAGTCCCCTGCTATGATTGTGTTACTGACGATTTCCCCTTTTATAGCTGTTAGCATTTGCCTTATGTATTGAGGTGTTCCTATGTTGGGTGCATAAATATTTACAATTGTTAAATCTTCTTCTTGGATTGATCCCTTGATCATTATGCAGTGTGCTTCTTTGTCTCTTGTAATAGTCTTTATTTTAAAGTCTATTTTGTCTGATATGAGAATTGCTACTCCAGCTTTCTTTTGATTTCCATTTGCATGGAATATCTTTTTCCATCCCCTCACTTTCAGTCTGTATGTGTTCCTAGGTCTGAAGTGGGTCTCCTGTAGACAGAATATGTACAGGTCTTGTTTTTGTATCCATTCAGCCAGTCTATGGCTTTTGGTTGGAGCATTTAATCCATTTACATTTAAGGTAATTATCGATATGTATGTTCCTATTACCATTTTCTTAATTGTTTGGGGTGTGTTATTGTAAGTCTTTTCCTTCTGTTGTGTTTCCTGCCTAGAGAAGTTCCTTTAGCATTTGTTGTAAAGCTGGTTTGGTGGTGCTGAATTCTCCTAACTTTTGCTTCTTTGTAAAGTTTTTAATTTCTCTGTGGAATCTGGATGAGATCCTTGCTGGGTAGAGTAATCTTGGTTGTAGGTTTTTCCCTCTCATCACTTTAAATATGCCCTGCCACTCCCTTCTGGCTTGCAGAGTTTCTGCTGAAAGATCAGCTGTTAACCTTACAGGGATTCCCTTGTATGTTATTTATTGTTTTTCCCTTGCTGCTTTTAATATTTTTTTTTTGTATTCAATTTTTGATAGTTTGATTAATATGTGTCTTGGCATGTTTCTCCTTGGATTTATCTTGTATGGGACTCTCTGTGCTTCCTGGACTTGATTAACTATTTCCTTTCCCATATTAGGGAAGTTTTCAAGTATAATCTCCTCAAATATTTTCTCAGTCCCTTTCTTCTTCTGGAACCCCTATAATTTGAATGTTGGTACATTTAATGTTGTCCCACAGTTCTCTGAGACTGTCCTCAATTCTTTTCATTCTTTGTTCTTTATTTTGCTCTGTGGTAGTTATTTCCAATATTTTATCTTCCAGGTCACCTATCCATTCTTCTGCCTCAGTTATTCTGCTATTGATTCCTACTAGAGAATTTTTGATTTCATTTATTGTGTTGTTCATCATTATTGTTTGCTCTTTAGTTCTTCTAGGTCCTTGTTCAATGTTTCTTGTATTTTCTCCGTTCTATTTCCAAGATTTTGGATCATCTTTAGTATCATTACTCTGAATTCTTTTTCAGGTAGACTGCCTATTTCCTCTTCATTTGTTTGATCTGGTGGGTTTTTACCTTGCTCCTTCATCTGCTGCATATTTCTCTGTCTTCTCAATTTGCTTAACTTACTGCGTTTGGGGTCTCCTTTTCGCAGGCTGCATGTTCATAGTTCCCATTGTTTTTGGTGTCTACCCCCGGTGGCTAAGGTTGGTTCAGTGGGTTGGGTAGGCTTCCTGGTGCAGGGGACTAGTGCCTGTGTTCTGGTGGATGAGGCTGGATCTTGTCTTTCTGGAGGGCAGGTCCACGTCTGGTGGTGTGTTTTGGGGTGTCTGTGACCTTATTATGATTTTAAGCAGTCTCTCTGCTAATGGGTGGCGTTGTGTTCCTGTCTTGCTAGTTGTTTGGCATAGGGTGTCCAGCATTGTAGCTTGCTGGCCGTTGAGTGGAGCTGGGTCTTGGCGTTGAGATGGAGATCTCTGGGAGATTTTCGCCGTTTCATATTATGTGGAGCCGGGAGGTCTCTGGTGGACCAATGTCCTGAACTCGGCTCTCCCACCCCAGAGGCACAGGCCTGATGCCTGGCCGGAGAACCAAGACCCTGTCATCCACACGGAAATAGAGAAAAAGGAAAATATATATATATATATCGTTGCTCCCAAAGTCCACCTCCTCAATTTGGGATGATTCGTTGTCTATTCAGGTATTCAACAGATGCAGGTACATCAAGTTGATTGTGGAGATTTAATCCTCTGCTCCTGAGGCTGCTGGGAGAGATTTCCCTTTCTCTTCTTTGTTCGCACAGCTCCCGGGGTTCAGCTTTGGATTTGGCCCCGCCTCTACGTGTAGGTTGCCGGAGGGCATCTGTTCTTCACTCAGACAGGACGAGGTTAAAGTAGCAGCTGATTAGGGGGCTCTGGCTCACTCAGGCTGGGGGGAGGGAGGGGTATGGATGCGGGGCGAGCCTGTGGCGGCAGAGGCCGGCGTGACGTTGCACCAGCCTAAGGCGCGCCGTGTGTTCTCCCGGGGAAGTTGTCCCTGGATCACGGGACCCTGGCAGTGGCGGGCTGCACAGGCTCCCAGGAGGGGAGGTGTGGAGAGTGACCTGTGCTTGCACACAGGCTTCTTGGTGGCGGCAGCAGCAGCGTTAGCGTCCCATGCCCATCTCTGGGGTCCGCGCTGATAGCCACAGCTCGCACCCATCTCTGGAGCTCGTTTAGGCGGTGTTCTGAATCCCCTCTCCTCGTGCACCCGGAAACAATGGTCTCTTGCCTCTTCGGCAGCTTCAGACTTTTTCCCGGACTCCCTCCCGGCTAGCCATGGCGCCCTAGCCCCTTTCAGGCTATGTTCACACAGCCAACCCCAGTCCACTCGCTGCGATCCGACCGAAGCCTGAGCCTCAGCTCCCAGCCCCCGCCCGCCCCAGCGGGTGAGCAGACAAGCCTCTCGGGCTGGTGAGTGCTGGTCGGCACCGATCCTCTGTGAGGGGATCTCTCCACTTTGCCCTCCGCACCCCAGTGGCTGCGCTCTCCTCGGTGGCTCTGAAGCTTCCCCCCTCTGCCATCCGCAGTCTCCACCCACGAAGGGGCTTCCTAGTGTGTGGAAACCTTTCCTCCTTCACAGCTCCCTCCCACTGGTGCAGGTCCCATCCCTATTCCTTTGTCTCTGTTTTTTCTCTTTTTTTTTGCCCTACCCCGGTATGTGGGGAGTTTCTTGCCTTTTGGGAGGTCTGAGGTCTTCTGCCAGCGTTCAGTAGGTGTTCTGTAGGAGTTGTTCCACATGTAGATGTATTTCTGATGTATTTGTGGGGAGGAAGGTGATCTCCTCGTCTTACTCTTCTGCCATCTTGAAGGTCTCCCCCAACCTCTTCAATTTTAGATTTGTCTCTCTTTTCTCTTTCACTGAAATTTTGATTTCTAACGATATTAAAATGATTGCTTAACTGTTTTATCAAAAGAAATTTTAGAGTCACGATACAATATTTTAAATAAAATGTAATGGGTATCACTAACAAAATATGATTATTGAAAGTAGTTAAAGATTTTTTTGTCAGCGGGTTCTAAAACAATAAAAATACACAACTGCTGTGTTTTTAAGTCACTTAAAATAATTCCTTTGTCTGTGTGTGCCTTTAACTGAACCTACAGGTTTGTTTCATGTTACTGTTGATCTTTAGAAATAACTTCCAAATTTTTCTTTAATATTGGTATACAATTATTAAATTGTGTATATTGCTTTATAGTTAAATCTAAAAAACAAGGCACGTCCAGAAAAGTCTAGCTCCTATCCCTATTCCATCCTTCCCCCTATAGGTTATCACAGAGGTAACATTTTTTTAAATTGGTCTTGCTTATCCTCCCGTTTATTTTAAAACTATGAGCAAATATGTAAATACATGTGTATATTTCCATTCCCTTTATTTAAATAAATGGTAGTATACCCTACCCATTTTCTTCACCTTGTCTTTGTCAAGGTAATTGAACAAATGTGAGAGGTAGAGGTAAGATATGTATTAATCTTTTTAAATGGTCTTCACCCTTGAAGGGTTAGCCAGATGAAAAGTGATGATCCCAGGAAGGGAGGGTAAGTAGAGTCCAGGCCAACCTACAGTAAATTTTGGAGCCTTTTCCAGCCTAATTCCTCAAGTAGCACTGTCCACCTGCATCCTCTTCTCACTCGCATGACATCAGAATTATTACCACGAGTTCTCATGGAGACAGCTGTGCATCTGTCAGAGTCTCTGCTGAGAGAAGACTGGGGGGTGGGGGACAAGGAAGCTACTGTGTCTTGTCTCATGTGTCAGCTTTGGGGACTCACTCCAAACACACGAGTGGCCTCTATCTTAATGTCTCCAGGAGGCACAGAGTTTTGGAGAACGTCAACTTTAAAAAAAAAAAGAGGTACCTTCATTAAAATTGCTAGATTTCAAAATTTAGCCCATCCAATGAAATGCGTTTTGGGGAAGATAGTGTGAAAGTATCTATAAATTCCTGAGAAAGTTTTAGGAAAAAGTAATTGTGGGTAAATGATAATAGGCAATCGAGAAAAGCAGTTATAAGGTACAGAGAAAAACTTGGGAAAGTTGCAAAGCACAGTCGCAGAGGAGAATAACAGGAGAGAAGGTCCAGGGATAGTCAGTAATAATATGGTAATAATTACAGCGGCAGGTATCTAACTGAAAAGAAAGTAACTGCGAGTTCATGATGCAACATAATTTTTTCTTGGCATTCTAAGGTGCACATATTGATGCTTGTGGTGTGGAAGAAGCATCCTATATATATGACTTCCTGAGCACACATTGGCTCTATCCTTGGTAACTGCTGTATCATCGGAACTTTTAAATATTTATGGATGATTCAAGTACACATTGTTCTGTTCCAAGCATTGTCTACTCATAAGAACACAGCTCTTCAGCTATATAGAAGCAGTATTTCTAATAACAAGCAATTGATGAAAGTTTTTAAGAAAAAAAAAAAGTTCCCCTAATCACATTCAGTTTTGAAGTCATCTCTTAGTCCTCTTATTGTTACACTTTGCTTGAGTCTATTCATATAATTGTTTGCATTTTAAAAAATGGGGAAAAGCATAAAAAATACAGACTACAAAATGTACCAATCATTTCCCTTTAAAGTATAGCAACACTAATTTCAAAGTTATCTTGCAATCTGAAGGAACTTAGTTTCTAACGTCCTTTTCATCAGTGAGACCGAGACCAATTACGTGATACAGAGAGGCATGTAGTTTTTCAGAATATGTAAATCCTAGTTCTGTCTGCCCATGCCAGAAACGGTTTGATTCCCTCAGCAATCTGTCACCGTCCTCAACCCCACTGATTTCATTTTGGATGCCACAAACCCTTTAGATATAATATCTTATTTAAATTAAAATAAATAATAGTGTATGTGATCTAGTCCTAAATATATAGGGTCATTTTGAGCACATTTTCCAGCAGAAAATAATGGACCTAATGTCTTGCAAAACTGCAGTAAACCTGAGTTTTAGTTGGTATTTTCCTCAAAAAATATGTAGAACTTTCACTATGAAATTCTGACTTGGGACATCAAGCATTAGAGCAAATGTCATTAAACTAGACAGACAAATACACTCACAGCCAAGGACTTCATACCCCGAGGTCATCAAGACGTACGCCATTTTATAGATATTAAGCATATCTTTTTAAATCTGAACTTAAGCATAGAGAAATCCTTCACATATCATTAGCCCAAGTACGGTACAGGAAGCCAGAATATTCCACAACCATGAATCAATTTAGAGAAAAGATGAGGACCACTGTCCTGGTCAGAACCAGCTAAGATCAGTCAGTAGTGATTGAAACTGATGTGTGTGCACTTAACTACTAAATTAGAAGTAGAATATCAGAAGGCACTCAAAGGATAATGTCACAGCTTGGTTAATCTACAGTTCTATTGGGAGGAAAGGTGTGATTAATAGATGCATCTCACACGAATGATCATCTGAGTAATGAGGGTGTGACCTCTGGCTGCCATGTACAAGGTAGGATGGCAATAATAAGATAAAATCAGTAAGAGGAAGAGTGTCATATTTTGGAATCGACTCAGCTAAAATCAGAAATGGAGAAAGACAGAAAGTAAAACCAATGCCAACTCTAAACTCCAAAGAAAGTTTAAATGATAACATAAATTTTACAAATTAAATTTTTACTGGAAAAGAAACTTATACATAGAATGAGAAATAGGAAAGGAAAACTATCTAACCCCTAGATTGTGGTAAGAGTTTCTGTTAATTTCATTCTTTTTCTGGGTATGTGAACTTCCCCTAGGATGCCTTCCATAGTCACTTCCAAAACTCATGAGCCCTTTGCATTCTTTTCTCCTGTTTCCCATGTCTTTCTGTGAACTGGAATGATCTGTTAAGGACCAGAAAGTAGGGCTGATTTAATTAGATCCTATAATAGCCGAGGAACGATGCAGAGTGAAAGGCATCTGTGATGACTAATTTCATGTGTTAACTGGGCTAAGGGATGCCCAGATAACTGGTAAAACATTATCTCTGGGTGTGTCTGTGAGGGAGCTTCCAAAAGAGATTAGCATATCCCGTGAAATCCAAATTAGCACTTTGGAACCAAAAGTGAATTTTGCTCACTTTTCCCAAATGCTACATGTCCATGGAGTCAGTAAGTTTTTTTACAGATCTTCTGTCAATTCCATATGATTTTTCTTTCTTCCTCATGAAAATAAGCCAGCAAAGGGAAAAAAAAGAAAACTCATTTCTCCTCCTTTAAGAATATCAGCTGGTTACAGCAAATTCTGGCCCTCTCAACTCGGGTCCTCTCCCAAATTAAAGGTCATTTCCTCATCCTCATTGCAAACTTCTCAGCAACTCTCTGCTTCAATACCCTTTGGATGACCTATAAAACATCCTGGACTTAAATGACCTCACGTGCTCCTTTTTAACACATCCCTGCCCATATCTTGGTGCTTAATCATTTCCTGTGATTGCGCCATCTTTGAAATTGTAAATGCTTATAATTCTACTCTTTGATCCCAGACGACTAGACCTTCTAGCTCTCTCAATTCCATTCTCCCACTCTTATTTACTTTTCGGCCTCAAAAACTCCACTGTTCCTTTGACACCTTCCTTCTCTATGACAGTTAATTTTACGTGTCAACTCGACTAGGTCACAGTACCCAGACATTTGGTCAAATATTTTTCTAGATGTTTCTATGAAGGTATTTTTAAGATGAGATTAACATTTAAAGCAGTAGAGTTTCTAATAAAGCAGATTACGCTCCCTAACATGGGTAGGCCTCATCCAATCAGTTGAAGGCCTTCGGAGAAAAAAGCCTGACCTTCCTAGAAGAAGGGAATTCTGCTAGCACATTGCTTAAGACTCGAACTGTAACTCTCCTATGTGTCTCCAGCCTGCCAGCCTACCTTGCAGATTTTGGACTCGCCAAACCTCCACAATCACATCAGCCAATTCCTTAAAATAAATCTATTGTTCAACATCCTATTGGTTCCATTTCTCTGGAGAACCCTGACTAACATAGTCTTCCATCAGCACCCCCGCCCCCGACTTCACTTCCTCCCCTACATGGTGCTAACTCTACACTTTCCTTCTTCTATGCTCTTGCCAGCCCAAATGTGTCCTTGTCCTAGACAAGTCCTCCCATCACAGTATCCCCATAGATTCCAACACTGGGTCAGACTAAGAAACTACACCCTCTGCTCCTGCACGTGGCCAGCTGCCCACAGCTGGAGAAAACCAAACAACAGTGCACACAGGTGCCCTGCGTGTGGTCTCCAGCCTACGCTGGGCTCTCAGTGCAACATCGAGATTCTTTTCCTAGTCAGCACCATTCTCACTTCTCTTTGTTCTCAGTAAACACAGGAACTTTCTGCCCCTTGAGAGACCTTCTACGGACTGAAGTTCAAACCCATCTTTATTTTTTTTCGTCTTTGTTTATAAGAAGATATGTCTCTCTTCAAAACCAACTGGGATCTGGATCCCCTTGCTCCACCCACTACCTCTGAAATCACCCATTCACGTTCAACCTCTGGACCTCCATGGGCTCCCACTCAAGTTCTAACCAAGCTCAAGTCTCTCCACTAACAAGTCCTCTATTTGTCTCTGCATCACTTATCCTGTCTCTTTACCATCGTCCCAATTCCTTTCTCCACACAGCCAAACTACTGGGAATAATATTTGCCATTTCCTCTTCCCTCGTTCTTACCATGGTTCCCTTCCAAAAACCACTGCATTCAGTCAGGCATTTACTTTCACCTCATAGCTGAATTGCTGATAACCTCAGATCTATTGCTAATTTTGCATGAGTTTTTTTTTTTTTAATCACATGGTACTTTTATTTATTTATTTTTTAAAGTCTTAGATACTTAATCTTTTGCAGTTAAGCAGGTATTTCATTTTTGCCTCTAGGGAAAGACACAAAATTCCAAAGCTGCCGCTGAAGAGTTCAGCCCTTCTAGCCCTTATGTAGTTGTGTGCTGAGTACTAAAATGCTTACTATTGAACTCTTTAGAATGGCGTCATTGTCAGCAGATTGAAAATCCACACTATTCTTCACCTGATTCTTTGCCAAGTTCATAAAGGTGTTTATATTTTTTTAAAAACCTTTGGCATGAGTTTTAAATTTTTTTTTATTTGCATTTAATTCTGCAAAGGTTCCTTCCTCCCTCACACACATTCTTTAAGGCGTGTATTATTGCTATGCCCAATTTGCAGACGAGGTAAAAGCAACTTGTCCAAAATCACACAGCTTGTAAGAGATGGTGCCTGTATCTGAAGGCATGCAATGTGGTAACAGAGATGACTTTTTCAACTGGCCTCCATAGCCTGCCATCTCTTCCTTCTTTTGCATGCTATAGCTCTGGTACTTTGAACTGGACCTGATTTGACATCCCAACTATTCAAGTCACTCTGGGTTCAGACTAGAGAAATAGGACCATGGTTTCCAGAAAGCCAACCTAAGCATGGGTACAGAAATTGAGACAGTGTGCTGACGGCGTTTGCTACTTTTGCCCCAGATGATCAGATCCAGTCATATTTATTCTGTTTCCAATCCAGAGCCTGGGGATGGTGAGTTTCAATGGAGGAGAGGAGAGGAGAGATGATTCACAGGGACTTTCCAGGGAGTAAAGTAAGGAGACAGCCATGTTCTATGGTGTGGTCCAATGTGAAAAGTTGTATAGATGCCCATGTTGCAGAAGACTCCAGTACAAAAAGCCCTATGCAATGTTCTGAGCAGACTGTAAATAGAAGTAAACAGAAGGAATATATTTCACGAATATACAGACCTGTTGTAATCACACAAAACGTAGTTCCTTGCGAAAACATCTTTTAAAAAATTGTGCTACAGTCAAGTGTATACAGCTCAGACGAACTAAACGCTCAAAGGCTAAGAATTTAAAAGTACAAACCAAAAAAGTGAGAGAAGCCCATATGGAAATTCAATGTTTGTGTGGTCATGTATCCAAAGAGTTTGATTTTATGGAAAAAAAAAAAGAGAGAGAGAGAGAGATTGAACAGACCAATTTCTTTCTAATTTAGAGCCGTTTTTGTATTTACCTGTCATCTTTGACATGCAAATTTTTTAAGAAAGCATAAATATCACTGTGAGCTTCATTAATTCATGTATTTATTCTAATCTAAGGATCAAAAATCTATTTCCAAAGTGACATATTGAAAAAAGGTTTTTTTACCTTTAAATTTCAGAGTGCAAAAAATGGAACTGCCATTACCATAATAGCTTTGTAGCTCTTGGGACAATTTTCTGCAACTTTTCCACAAACTTGCTAAAATAAATACAAGTGTTTTTTCCTGAAACTTATATTCCCCACTCACCCCCAGCTCATGATGACTCTGACATATTGTAATAAAGCCATTGCTCCCTGAGGATCTCTCTTTTCACTGCTCCAGCAATTTTTCTCTTCTCTCTCTCTCATTGGAAAAGAACCCTATTACTGAGCACTTAAAATGTTCAAGACTCCAAAAGGAAGACAACCTTTCAGTATGAGAGATTAATAATAACAATAAGAAGCACAGAAGGGAATATAGGAGTTCAAAGCCAAATAAAATTTTCATTTGCAGAATACCAATCAAATATGATTTCTTTTGAACTGCATTTCTCTGATTTATATACACAGCTCTGCAGAATATTTCCCAGTATTTTTGCTTCCTGTTTTCCTCCTTTTTTTTTTTTTTAAATGTATTCATTTATTTATTTGGCTGAGTTGGGTCTTTGTTGCTGCGCGTGGGCTTTCTCTAGTTGAGGCGAGTGGGGGCTACTCTTTCTTGCGGTGCGCTGGCTTTCTCACTGCGGTGGCTTCTCTTGTTGTGGAGCATGGGCTCTAGGCATGCGGGCCTCAGTAGTTGAGGCTCACGGGCTCTAGGGCACAGGCTCAGTAGTTGTGGTGCACGAGCTTGGTTGCACCGCGGCATGTGGGATCTTCCCGGAGCAAGGCTTGAACCCGTGTCCCCTGCATTGGCAGGTGGATTATTAACTGCTGCGCCACCAGGGAAGCCCCTGTTTTCCTCCTTTTATCCTCACAGCTACTTCTGGACAAATGCCCTAACACTCTTCTAAAGCACGGCTCTTCTAAATCAAGGATTATTCTTTATGAACATTCTGAAAGGAGTAAGATGTAGGTAACAATACAAAGAGAAAGTCTTAGACAATACCAACTCAGAGGCAGGACTCCTAACGGCAATTGGGAATATGGATGGAAAAAACCAAACGGTTCAAGTCCTGGTTCTTATGGCTAGGAGTTCTTCTTTTACATACTTATACAAAATATCAGATGGATGCCCTCATCTCAGTACACAGACAGACCTCTGTATTATAAACCAGTAGACACATCACCAGTTTACTGTATTTTGGATTTGAAGTAAGTAATCACAAAAGTGTTTCCTTTTACTATTACGTTTTTATTAACATCTATTCTAAACCACATTAGCAAAAAAGTATGGTGGTCCTATCTCCAGTCATGTTTACTATCTCCTTGGAATATCTCCTACCTCCTAGGAATTCAGCACACATAGTATGCATTTTAGCCGGTAGCATTTGGGTATTTCTGTCAAGCATAAAATTTGGAACAAAGGAAAACATGTAAGTAGAGTGAAGGAGAATGAAAAATATATGAATGAGTTTGAAATTCAGTTGATTAAGGTTATACAAACCACGCAAAGTACTCCAGAAACGCTTCTTGGAAATAACACTATGGAGGATGTCATTGGAAGTAAGACTCTAGAGATGAGTTGGTGACTATTGGAGAAGTGATGGGGCAGGCTGGACTACAAAGTAAGTGACTGAAAGGCCCTAAGTTGGAAGGCATGAAGCATGCCTCAGATAAATGAAGAGCATGACCCAGAAGAGAAGTCTGAAAATACAAGAAACCTTGGTGACTGTCCCAAGAGCGGCAATTAAGTGTCTGAAATTGGAGCTGTGGGACATGAGGAAGCCGCCAGTGAAATGTGCCAGATCTGGAGTTGGGTGGGGCCGTCAGGTCTGCCAGCCAAGCAGAAACATTTCAGTAAGACAGCAGCGTGCTGTTTCCGTACAGCAAATGTGTGTAACAGCCCCATCCCAGAGGCAAAAACAAATGTGTATTAATTCAGATACACTCTTGTACCTGGTCCCCTGCAGTGAGCCCTGGACTCATCTGCAAAATGCCTGATGAGAAATAGAGCAATGCTACCTTTCCCACGTAGAAAGCAAAACTATCCCCTGAACTACAATACATATTTTGATAAACAACAAAGGACTGATTCATAATTTATTATTTTTGTTCTCCTGCCTTAGAGTAGATGATGTGTAAAAAATGACACTAAACCAATGATTTAATCTCCACCATGAATTCCTTTCCTTCAGTATATTTTGAAATACTGTTCTTTCCTAACTTTGTATATTCATCAATATTGGCAGGAGGAAAAAGAGCTAAATGTAAGAACTTTATAAATCTGGCTCTAGTTAACATGAACTTAGGTGGGAACTTACTATCTTACATCTCAATTCCTTCAGTATCAGAGTATTATTGATTCACTTTCTTTATGGGTTGATGGAGAAGCATGCAATTTTACTACTGAAAGGAATGAGTGATCACTCAGTAAGTATCAATACCTCAGTCTGTAAGAAAAAGAAGTTCATAGAGGTGAGTTGTCCTTAGGAACATACCTTCTGAGGGCTGTGCTGGTCGTGTGCTTGTTTCACTTAGAACCATGTATCACTGTCTCCCTGCTCTGTTCTGAGACACAGGGGGGCTGAGTGACGGAGGCTGAGAGTCCCAGGCCCCTGTGTTAGCAAGCTTCCTGCTGGGCACCAGAGAGAACTTGAGAGGTGAGGGGAAGGGAGGAGCCAGGATATTCCTCTCTGCTCTTGCTCTGCCGCAGGCAGCTTCTTGGTAGCAGCTGAGCCTCTTACAAGGCTCCTGCTCCCCCCATGGGCACACCCTGCTTCCAGAATCCTCTACTGGGCAGCCTCGCCACGATTCTAGCACTATCTGGCCAATGTCAGCCACAAGCTCTGCAAACACCACCTTCTCACTGTCCCTCCACTCTTAGAGTTACAGCATCTGCTTGCTGTTGCTAGGCTCTGAGTTGCTCACCACATCACGTGATTTACTTTGATCTGCTTTTCCATCACCTGTAACCGATTTCCCAGAATGACTTTGCAGTTTCAGATGCCTGGAGTAATTTCTGACTCTCTGACTGAGTACTGACTCACAAACCAATTTAGTATCAGAACTATGGTGGTTTTCTATTCTATGATAAAAGATTAGATGACATGCTGCACATATAAGTGCCATCCAACCATTATATAAATATAAATGTATATTTAAACTACTAAAAGAAATATTAAAATAATATATGATGCTCTATATTGATAACTCCCATAGGCTCGATACTATCAATAAATGTTACAAGATAATGTCATATAAGTGGGAAATATCCATCATCTGTTTTTCTTAAAAATTCAATAATTGGATCATTTCCTACCCATTCCTCTCTGTTATCCTTTGTTTCTTTCACTCCCAGATTACTTTATCCCTTTTGAAACCTCATATAAATCCAATCTTTACCTGTGTTTTTAATAAATAAATATATATTCCACCCACTGTCCCCATCTCTTCCTCTTCACTCCTTAAGATTTATTCTTTAGTATCAAATGACACTTCAATTCAGAACTTTACATTGGTTTTGGAATTCACACCAGAAATGGCCAGTGTATTTTTACATCATCTGCCTCTGATGGCCATACGGTATTCCACTGTGCAGAGGTACTATAATTTACTTAAGCAAGTGACCTATTGCTGGTGAATTGGATTGACATTACTTTACTGCTAGAGACAATGTTGCAACGAAGATTCTTGCATCCTTTTCTTCTGCACAGTGCAAGTGAACTTGCAGGATAAATCCCTGGTTTGAGTTGGTTTTTGGTGTAGATTATATATTTGGATAGATTTAAAGCATTAGCCAACATTGTTTTGGATTCCCTTCCTTCAACTCACTAAAACATTCATTACCTTCTAAAGAGTTTGTATCTATTTATTCTCCCATCAACAGAGTGTGGGAGTGCCTCTTTCCCCCTGCCTCAGGGCAATGTTTCTCATGCCTTTAATCAGTTGAGTTCTCCTTCCAAATGTTGATTTCACACACATGATACTTGAACATATAGCATAGAGGATACTTAAACCAGATTACTGGGGGTCAAAACCTTGCCCCATCCAGGTGTGTGGCTTTGGGAAAATAATCTCATCATCCCTCAGTTTTCTTATACACACTCTAGGCGTTATCATAGTACCTAAGTCACTGGATTGTGAAAATTAATTGAATATATATATATATATTAGTATAAATCAATATATAATGCATGTAGAATAGTGGAATAGTGCCTGGCATATACTAAGTACTTAATAAGTATTCATTCTTCTTGTTTTTAAAATGCTTCTTTTAAAAATTCACTTTTAGTTTATTCTTGTGTTAAACAGTAGTGTCCACAATATACCATGGAATTGATGTAACAATTTAAAAAATTTTAAGAAAAGTCATTACATTAAATGCATAACTATTAAAATTAAAGAAGATATTATTTTGTTATATACCACAATTTGGAAAATAATGTCTTAAATAACACTGTAGTTCCAAAATTCCCATTTCTTTCACTCTTTTAGGAAGTGTTGCATTTCTTCAATATTAAATTAGGCTGAAGACACTTTTACATATTTATATACCATATTTTCCTTTCTATGAACTACCTGTTTATATTTTTACCTACTTTTTAAAAAAACAAAGCCTTGGTTTTTTTTTTTTTTAATTAGTTTATTTATTTATTTATCTACTTTTGGCTGTGTTGGGTCTTCATTGCTGCACACAGGCTTCCCCTAGTTGCAGCGAGCGGGTACTACTCTTTGTTGCGGTGCGCGGGCTTCATTGCAGTGGCTTCTCTTGTTGCGGAGCACGGACCCTAGGCACGCAGGCTTCGGTAGTTGTGGCACACAGACTCAGTAGTTGTGGCTCATGGGCTCTAGAGCGCAGGCTCAGTAGTTGTGGCGCACAGGCTTAGCTGCTCCGCGGCATGTGGGATCTTCCCTGACCAGGGCTCAAACCCATGTCTCCTGCATTGGCAGGCAGATTCTTAACCACTGCACCACGAGGGAAGTCCCCTAAAGCTTTGTTTTTTGTTACTAATTTTAAAGAATGTTTTGTACCTGTGCTAAAAGAATTTTTCGGTGATGATGGATATGTTTTCTATCTGCACTGTCTAATATAGTAACCACTGGCTTAATATAGCTACTGAGCACTTAAAATGTGGCTAGTATGACTGAAAAACTTTACTTTTAATTTATTTCATTTTAATTAATTTAAATTTAAATAGCCCTATATAGTTAGCGGCTACCATACTGGACAGCATAGCCTTAAATATTAAGGAAATTGGATCTTTCCCATTAGGACAAAGTTAACATCTGGCTTATAGCTTGTTTTTTTTAATTTTTTTTTTTTTTATTGAAGTATAGTTGATTTACAATGTTGTGCCCCAATCTCTGCTGTACAGCAAAGGGACTCAGTTATACACATACGGACATTCTTTTTTTCATATTCTTTTCCATTATGGTTTATCACAGGATACTGAATATAGTTCCCTGTGCTATACAGTAGGACCTTGTTGTTTACCCATCCTATATATAATAGTTTATATTTGCTAATCCCACACTCCCAGTCCCTCCTTCCCCAACCCCGGTTTTTTTTTTTTAACCTAGCCTTGATCTTTAGTCAAATCCTTCTTGCAACACATACTCAAGAAATGTATAGGCGCACACTGGATCTAGGATGAATCAGCATCCTGCTGATTACGTTTTGTATTAAACTAAGAGTATGTACTTGATTGTCCAGTTTGCTTATTGAGTAATCTGATGGTTCCCATACTTTGCAGCAAACTGGAATAACAGGATACTATTTTTTAAATCCCAATACCCGGGTTCCCACCCCCATATATTATTTAATTGGCATGAATACTGCCTGGGCATCAGAATTCAAATGGGCAGTAAAATTTGGGAACCACAGGCATAACTTGTAATCAGTGAGTAACCTGGGAATGATGAGATGCAGATGCACCAGAGAATGGGGCTGACACATATCTTTGAGGAGTTACATCATTAGCAAGGTATAAGAGCTGAAGTGCCCCTGGAGCTGATGGCTGTCCTGGTCTGTGGTGGTCCCACCCACCCACTCAGTCTCCTCCACTGTGACCATGTTTATCCCAGTTCAAGTTGTTGGGATACTTAGAACCTGTTCAGCATAACTGAGCACCCATTATGCTGTTGCTTGTCCTTGATCCTTTTTGAAGCCTAAGTAAACTTGTAGGTGAATGAAGTCCATTCAATCATAGGCAGTCTGAATATCAATCTTAACCCAAGACCACTGCTGCTAATAATCAAAGTGGGAATTGCCATCATTTAGGCTAGAAATATTTTCCAAAAATTTATACTTTTTCTTTTAATGTTGTTTATACTCTTTTTTTTTTCATGCAGCTTTGAACATATTATCCAATTTTTCACCTTTTCCCCTGTGGCATCTGGGTTTGGCTCTCTTGCTTAGAAAGACACACCCTTCCAATATTATATGTGTATCTATACATTGTCCTGTGAGTTCTTTTAATACTTTTGTTTGTGTGTCTGTATTGTTTTTAAATATTCAATTAATCAAGAATCTATTCTGATATAAAAATGTTATTATTTGTTTTTGTAGAAGCTATAGCTTACCAAGTTCCATATTGACTAATTTACATTCCCTCACATATTTTCAATGCTCTGTCGTAGGAAAATCCCTAAATGTATTTGGATTTGCTAATGGATGTTCTATTTTGTTCTTCCACTATGTTTTAATGTGCAAGTATAAACATGTTTTAATTAACACAAATTTGTAAAATTTTCCTAATATGTAGATTCTCCTTACTACTGTTATTTTTGCTAACAGCTATTTTCTCATATTCACTATTTATATATGAAATTCAGAATGATTTCACTTTTTTGAGTTATTTTAGGTAGAATGAATAGCTTCATAATATTGTTTTCTATTTCAAATAGATATGTCCTCACATTTAATCAACTTCTTTTATGTCCTTTAGTAATATTCTAAATATTATTTTCATATATCTCTTATAATTCCTTTAAGCTTTTTCCTTGATATTTATTCATTTCTGGCTCTACTATAAGTGGACTATGTATTTCTTTTATATTGTCTACCTAGTTATTTATATGTAGGAAGATAAATTACTGGTTTTAAAAATTAATTTTATTGTTAGGCACATAATTTATTTATCTTTTTAAAAACAGTAAGATGATTCGCTTAGATTTTTAAGGAATTATTGTATCAATGCCAAATCTTACCTCCTTTCTAGCTTTATATATTTTTCTAGCCTCTGATCTGACTGAATTATGTTTGATAAGTTTGAAAATTAAAAATGTAAAATAGGAAAGAGATACTCATGCATCAGTTTTTTAGAAGACCTAACTGACTGAGTCTTGAAGAGCAATAAAGAAACATTTCAGACTTAATTGATATTTATAGGACATTCCAGCCAAAAGTAACAGAATACACTTTCTTCTCAAGTGCACATGGAACATTCTCCAGGATAGATCATATCTTGGGTCAGAAATCAAGCCTTGGTAAATTGAAGAAACTTAAAACCATATCAAGTATCTTTTCTGACCACAATGCTATGAGACTAGGTATCAATTACAGGAAAAAAATACAAACACGTGGAGGCTAAACAGTACAGGTAAAAAATACAAACACATGGAGGCTAAACAATATGCTACTAAATAACCAAGAGATCACTGAAGAACTCAAAGAGGAAATCAAAAAATACCTAGAAACAAATTACAATGAAAACATAACAACCCAAAACTTAAGGGATGCAGCAAAAGCAGTTTTAAGAGGGAAGTTTATAGCAATACAATCTTACCTCAAGAAACAAAAAAAAATCTCAAATAAACAACCTAAGCTTACACCTAAAGCAATCAGAGAAAGAAGAAGAACAACAACAACAAAAAGTAAGCAGAAGGAAAGAAACCATAAAGATCAGATCAGAAATAAATGAAAAAGAAATGAAGGAAACAATACCAAAGATCAATAAAACTAAAAGCTGGTTCTTTGAGAAGATAAACAAAATTGATAAACCATTAGCCAGACTCATCAGGAAAAAAAGGAGGAAGACTCAAATCAACAGAATTAGAAGTGAAAAAGGAGAAGTAACAACTGACACTGCAGAAATAACGATGAAGAGAGACTACTACAAGCAACTATATGCCAATGAAATGGACAACCTGGAAGAAATGGAAAAATTCTTAGAAAGGTACAACCTTCCAAGACTGAACCAGGAAGAAATAGAAAATATGAACAGACCAATCACAAGCACTGAAATTGAAACTGTAATTAAAAATCTTCCAACAAACAAAAGCCCAGGACCAGATGGCTTCACAGGTGAATTCTATCAAACATTTAGCAAAGAGTTAAAACCTATCCTCCTCAAACTCTTCCAAAATATAGCAGAGGGAAGAACACTCCCAAACTCATTCTATGAGGCCACCCTCACCCTGATACCAAAACCAGACAAAGATGTCACAAAGAAAGAAAACTACAAGCCAGTATCACTGATGAACATACATGCAAAAACACTCAAAATACTAGCAAACAGAATCCAACAGCACATTAAAAGGATCATACACCATGATCAAGTGGGGTTTATCCCAGGAATGCAAGAATTCTTGAATATACACAGATCAATCAATGTGATACACCATATTAAAAAACTGAAGGATAAAAACCAAAGGATAATCTCAATAGACGCAGAAAAAGCTTTCGACAAAATTCAGCACCCATTTATGATAAAAACTCTTCAGAAAGTGGGCATAGAGGGAACCTAACTCAACATAATAAAGGCCGTATATGACAAACCCACAGCCAGCATCATTCTCAATGGTGAAAAACTGAAACCATTTCCTCTAAGATCAGGAAAAAGACAAGGGTGCCCATGCTCACCACTATTATTCAACACAGTTTTGGAAGTTTTAGGCACGGCAATCAGAGAAGAAAAAGAAATAAAAGGAATCCAAATCAGAAAAGAAGTAAAGCTGTCACTGTTTGCAGATGACATGATACTATACATAGAGAATCCTGAAGATGCTGCCAGAAAACTACTAGAGCGAATCAATGAATTTGGTAAAGTAGCAGGATACAAAATTAATGCACAGAAATCTCTTGCATTCCTATACACAAACAACGAAAAATCTGAAAGTGAAATTAAGGAAGCACTCCCATTAACCATTGCAACAAAAATAAAATACCTAGGAATAAACCTACCTAAGGAGACAAAAGACCTGTATGCAGAAAACTATAAGGCGCTGATGAAAGAAATTAAAGATGATACAAACAGATGGAGAGATATACCATGTTCTTGGGTTGGAAGAATCAACATTGTGAAAATGACTCTACTACCCAAAGCAATCTACAGATTCAGTGCAATCCCTATCAAACTACCAATGGCATTTTTCACAGAATGAGAACAAAAAATTTCACAATTTGTATGGAAACACAAGAGACCCCGAATAGCCAAAGCAATCTTGAGAAAGAAAAACCGAGCTGGAGGAATCAGGCTCCCTGACTTCAGACTATACTACAAAGCTGCAGTAATCAAGACAGTATGGTATTGGCACAAAAACAGAAATATAGATCAATGGAACAGGATAGAAAGCCCAGAGATAAACCGACGCACATATGGTCACCTTATCTTTGACAAAGGAGGCAAAAATATAAAATGGAGAAAGACAGCCTCTTCAATAAGTGGTGCTGGGAAAACTGAACAGCTATATGTAAAAGAATGAAATTAGAACACTCCCTAACACCATACACAAAAATAAACTCAAAATGGATTAAAGACCTAAATGTAAGGCCAGACACTATAAAGCTCTTAGAGGAAAACACAGGCAGAACACTCTATGACATAAATCATAGCAAGATCCTTTTTTGACCCACCTCCTAGAGCAATGGAAATAAAAAGAAAATAAACAAATGGGACCTAATGAAACTTAAAAGCTTTTGCACAGCAAAGGAAAACATAAACAAGACGAAAAGACAACCTTCAGAATGGGAGAAAATATTTGCAAATGAAGCAACTGACAATTAAAAAATCGTTAATCATTAGAGAAATGCAAATCAAACCACAATGAGGTATCACCTCACACCCGTCAGAATGGCCATCATCAAAAGATCTACAAACAATAAATGCTGGAGAGGGTGTGGAGAAAAGGGAACCCTCTTGCACTGTTGGTAGGAATGTAAATTGACACTGCCACTATGGAGAACAGTATGGAGGTTCCTTAAAAAACTAAAAATAGAATTACCATATGACCCAGCAATCCCACTACTGGGCATATATCCTAAGAAAACCATAATTCAAAAAGAGACATGTACCACAATGTTCACTGCAGCACTATTTACAATAGCCAGGACATGGAAGCAACCTAAGTGTCCACCGACAGATGAATGGATAAAGAAGATGTGGCACATATATACAATGGCATATTACTCAGCCATTAAAAGAAACGAAATTGAGTTATTTGTAGTGAGGTGGATGGACCTAGGGTGTGTCACACAGAGTGAAGTAAGTCAGAAAGAGAAAAACAAATACCGTATGCTAACACATATATATGGTTCTTAAAAAAAAAAAATGGTTCTGATGAACCTAGGGGCAGGACAGGAATAAAGACGCAGATGTAGAGAATGGACTTGAAGACACGGGGAGGGGGGAAGGGGAAGCTGCGACGAAGTGAGAGAGTAGCACTGACATATATACACTACCAAATGTAAAACAGATAGCTAGTGGGAAGCAGCCGCATAGCACAGGGAGATCAGCTCGGTGCTTTGTGACCACTTAGAGGGGTGGGATACGGAGGGTGGGAGGGAGGCTCAAGAGGGAGGGGATATGGGGATATATGTATGCATATAGTTGATTTACTTTGTTATACAGCAGAAACACAACACTGTAAAGCAATTATACTCCAATAAAGATGTAAAAAAGAAAAGAAAGAAACATTTCGAAAGGACAGAATTGCTTCCCAGAGAGAGGATCTCCATATGTAGCTTCTTGGGACTGGGGAATGAGCAAAGTTAGAAGCAGAAATCTACAACACTGCATCACAGCAAGAAAGGAGAAAAGAGGGTGATGTTTGGTCACTGAACTGTCACATGGTAGAATGTGAGATACAAGTTTTACAGTGCTTTTAAAACATGCCATCCTCTGGTTGATGGTCTGAGAACAATCTGGATGTGACTATGCACTCTGAAAAGGGCACCAAATCAAATCTCCTGCTAACTCTAATCACTCTCTTCAAATTATTTTTATTTTGCTGGCTTAGGGACAGATCAATTGGAAGAATGTGAAGCAACATTACCATTTATCTTATATCACTGTATACATGTTTCCACAGCTCACAGGAGTTCATATATATTTTTGTATATTACATATTGATGTAAAGTTCCAATATACATGTGCCCAAGAAGTTTATGAGAAGGGACTGACATAACATGTTACAGAATGAGCACAGATGCGAGGAGGTGAAGTAAACCATGCTGCTTGATAGAGAAGGCGCCTAGCAAACCGTTCTGATTCATGATTGATGTCACATTAAAAACCCCAATGCAGCCACCTTTAACCATGCACTCCTAGGTTAATCATTTTCAAAAGGGTGGAGAACTTACAGTTAAATAGAAATGTAAACAGGAGACTCCCTGAGGATAAAGACTAATAAAATAGACTTTCAATAAAAACATCTTTTTGGCATTCAAGTAGAGGCAGTGTTGAAAGGCTGAAGCAGCTTAAGGCACTCTCCAGGCATTTGCCCAAGTACTGAGCCAAGAACTGCAAAGTATTATGCTTGATGACTTGACATGTTGACATACACAGCATCAGCACTGTTACACTTTATATCACCACACATGACTTTTGAAGGCTTAGAATACTAGAATAACATAGTAGAAAGGTCAACATAGGGAAAGGTCTAGGAAGGTGCGCCTTACAAGGCGAGGAGTCTACCAGTCTTATCACACACCTCCCACTTGTATTTCTGCCTCCTTGGGTTTCCTATTAAATGCCCTCAGTCACTTATTTATTTGACTGGAGATAAATACATGTTAAAATCTTTGCAGGTGGTGTTTCTGCCCTGTCTGGCGTATGGAGTTGGCAACTCAATCATTCACAGTGATAATAATGCCGTGAATATTTTGTGACAGGTGATGCTTATGTCTAATTGACTATACTTGTCATAGGGGCTCCGTGTCTGTCACCAGCCAAACCCAGAACCACGACACTCAACACTTCTCATTAAAAAATAGTTATACTAACTTTAGAAATATGCTAATATGAAATTATGGGTTTTTTGTTTGAAAAATCAGATACAATTGAAATCCAGAGGGAGGAGATATGGGGATATATGTATATGTATAGCTGATTCACTTTGTTATACAGCAGAAACTAACACACCATTGTAAAGCAATTATACTCCAATAAAGATGTTAAAAAAAATAGCACCTGACACACAAAAAAAGTAAACTATTGTGCACAACAATCATATTTACTTAAATAATTCATAAAATTAGTACCATCCCATTCCTTGCCCTTATAGTCTGCAGTGTAAAAGAAGCTTGAGCATGTATCAGAGAGAATTTGTATAGTTCGGCTGTAAAGTTCCTGCACATGTTGATTTGCTTAAAATAATTTCTAAGATGTTCGTTTCATGAAGTTTCAGCAATTGTTCTTAGATGAGTGAAAATTATACCTTACATTTCCTTTTCCAATCATTTACAATAAACTGGCTGAAAAGTCTTTTGATCATGGATGTTGAGAGGATTTATTTTGTCTTCAATTTGAGAGGAACAATTTCAGTAGCTTGCATTTCTAAGTTTTTGTAAAATATTTATATGCTATCCAGTAGAGTACTTTGTATAAATTACATTTGTGAGCACTGGACTATAAATTTTATTCCAAAGAATAATTTTTTAAAATATCATATATCTCTCAAGTTTACAGTTCTATTAAATATATGCATGGCCACATAGATAACAAAACATTTTGCCTTTCTTTTTAAAGATTATTTGTAAAAAGCAGCAGGGCATTTGATTAATTCTTTCAGGTATATAGAAGTCACTGTTCTCTCTAGTGCTTGAAGAGGGATAAATAAAGGGAGAGTGAGGAATCCTTAAGGCAGCATTTCCATCCATATTGATGGGTTTTATTTTATTTGTCTCTAAACTTGTAACACCTGCCTTTTCTTCCTGTTTCCATCACATACTCATATAATGCCTTAGGTGTTTCCTAACTCTCTTTCACAGATTTATTTGTATCATCTGGAGCAGACTGTGAAGCTCTGAAAGAAAACTGGCAAGTTTTGTATAATTTGGATACATCCCATAATATCTAGAAAAACTGGGCAAAAAAAAAAAAGTTAGGAAACACATTTGTAAAATGTGACAAAGGGTTAAATTCTTTACTATGAACATCAATTAAAAATTGTTCTTTGGCTAAAAAAAAAAAAACAAAAAACAAATTAAAGTGATCTGTGTTATACCAGGTGAAAATGTCAAGAGCCAGGGCACAATTCGCCATGTTTCGTTTTTCCTTCGTTGGCAATTACAGATTCACAGAGAGGGAGCTTCCCTCAGAGTGGGACCTGAGTAACTGTGGGATAAAAATAGAACTATTAGCCTATCTGGGATGAACAGGTAGCATGAGTGTGTGTGTGTGTGTGTGTGTGTGTGTGTGTGTGTGTGTGTGTGTGTCTACATATATCAACAAAGTTTGAAGATTTGAGGCTGTTTTACCTACACCATAACCTTACCCGTTTTATGTGTGGCCATGGCACCAACTGCACCAAGTCTCACTTCTGACCTTGACATTCATCTACTTTCTTTACCATATTCAAAATTATAGTCCAGTCCTTACCAAACTTGATAGTCCATTCTGACCACAGTCTCGCTGGTTACTACATGGGAAACCATATCTCTGGATAATGCCAATGTCCATTCTTCTGTTCACACTTTTCCAGCTTCATGGAATTGCTTCCTTAATCCTTCCATAATCTAAGTTTTAATGCTTTTTTCAACACCCATGCAAGCCCTGCTTTTTTTGACAAATTCATTCTACAGTGATCTCCATATTCTGTCAATTTCCAAAGCTCTAGGAGTCTGTACCACACATTTGCACGCTCCTCTGACTCACTCTTTGGTTTGTTCTGATGTGTTTTAATCTTTTCAACAACATTAACATGAGCTCTTTTTTTTTTAACATCTTTATTGGAGTATAATTGCTTTACAATGGTGTGTTAGTTTCTGCTTTATAACAAAGTGAATCCGTTATACATATACATATATCTCCATATCTCCTCCCTCTTGTGTCTCCCTCCCTCCCACCCTCCCTATCCCACCCTTCTAGGTGGTCACAAAGCACCGAGCTGATCTCCCTGTGCTATGCGGCTGCTTCCCACTAGCTATCTATTTTACATTTGGTAGTGTATATATGTCCATGCCACTCTTCTCACTTTCAGCTCTTTTAATACAGAATTTCGTACAAAGTTAGGCACAGATTAGGAGATCAATGTATTCAAGTCTATTCATTGATTGATTGATTTTTTTTTTCACTAATTTACTCAACAAGTGATGTGCCACACTGGGTGTTGAGTGCTGGAAATGCAAAGATGAGAAAGATAAACCTTTTCCCATGGAAAAAGTTCAAGATGTATAGGGGAGAGAGAAATGTAGCCTTCTAACTCTGAAGTACATTAATCTGGTACAATATAAATGTACTAAAAGGAGGAGCTGATGGGTGGAGGAAGGGGTCACTTTTAGTTGTGTGATCATAAAAGTATCCTACAAGAAAGTGCATTTCATTTACTGGTTCATTCACTCTTTCCCTCATTCATTCATTCATTCAACAAACATTTAGTAATTGCCGGCAGCATGCCGGGTACTGTTAAGACTGGGGACACTGGGATGACAGGTTGGAAGGTAGAGCCTCTATTTCCAGGGTGCTCACGTCCCAGAGGGGAAAACAGTGAGTAAACCAACAAATGATAGCACAGTCTAAAAAACAATGTTACCTAGCCAGGTAACTGTGATCGATGCCGGCTGTCTTTACATTGATTGGTTTGGACTAGTTAAGGATATCATTCACGTCACTATTGCACCCTGAGCACCTCACCTTTACTAAGGAAGTGAAAAAGGCAAATAGCACTATCTAGGTTTGGTCTTCCTCAAGCTTGATCCATGAAAAACAATTAATTGTCATGGTTAAGATTAAAAATTTTTTTTAAATATCAAAAACATACATCTTACTTAACACAGCTAAATATTAGCACGAATTAGCCGCCATTTATCTAGTTTAAAATCCAATGCTTATTTCGAAAAAAACAGTAAAAGATAATCCAAACACCTAGTTAAAATAAATACCTCATTAAGCTTTCATTGCTATTCGTTCATAATTACTGTTTATTTTATCCCTACTTTGAATGGTTTTCATGGAACTAATTCAACCATAATATCCAATTTTTCTCGCTCTTATACAGAACTTCCACTTGCTTTGGATTTTAATGCAGGTTTTCTTAAAAATGCTTATAGAAAACTTCTTCCAGCCTGAGTGTTGTCCTTGCTTGAGGATGAGCAGGGCTACATCTTCTCAATTCAATTTACATCAATAAACATGCACTGGATGACCACCAAGTACTTTAGAGATACAAAGGTGAGAAAATCACAGCCCATTTCTTCAACAACTGTATAATGTATAACGGAGTGCTAGGAAGTTTCAAAAGAGAGGCCATTGACTGATCAAAGAAAATTATCATTATGTGCCCAGATAGGCCTCCAAATTATCTGTGTGCTAAGAATGACGCTTCATTAAGTTACTCATTTTCTCTGGTTCCAGCAGCTCAGTCAGAGGAAAATTAAAAACCAAAAAAAACACAGTTCTTTGATTGCAGTATGTTGTCCCTGGCCCACATAAGATCCAAACCAATACTTTTCTACACTAAAAAAAGAAGTCCTTTCTTCACCACCAAGCAAACTTCCTTTAGCTTCCCTCTTCCATTGGGTGTTTATATACCATCAGTCAACTACAAATACCACCCACTTTATTACAAACGGCCTCCTTGTCAGTCTCCCTTACAGGAGCTGTGCCCTGGCCACAAAACACAGCATCTTACACACTTGAAAAGACTAGAGAATGGTTTATATATAAATCATATATGTGTGTGTATATATAAAATACATATATAAATATTCCAAATATTATACATAAAAACCTCCATATACTAGAGAGATTAATTCATAAATCTCAGTCATCAGAATAAAAGCAATAAATTCTTTTCAACAAACTTAAACAAAGACAATGCAAAACTACTATGTTATTGAACAAAACTTAAAATTTTTTTATATAGGTTTAGTTTCTTTCTTTAACTTCCACACTATTTAGTGCACTAATGAGATTTTTTTTTTTCAATTTCTGAGGACTCTGTGAAATAAGTTTACCTGTAGTATTTTCGTAAATTAAACCATAAAATGTATTAGAAAATGAATAGTAACACATTTTCTCTTGAAAAATGTTTTCTAAGTAATTCTGAAGATTCTGTTTCTAAACTTAGCTTAAGAGAGTCGTAAACAGCATGTAGGGATGACCCTACTTCTCTCTCTGAGAGGCGACGTATTCTGTTAGAGAAACATACCCAGATACTGTCCTCTTGTCGATACTGTTTCCAGTTCCTGCCACTGTCACTGAACATTAGGAGGTAGCTGGTCACCCAGTTGGAGCTCCCATATCCCCCTTGGGTGGCCACAGCGGTGATCTCCATTCTCTCTCCAAGGTCAATCTGCAACCACTGGTATTTGTTTGACACAAGTGGAGACCAGCCACCGGCTCCTTTTGTGAAAAGAGAAAAAGGCGAAGTGAGCAAAGAATTCGTTAAAAATCTGTTCATGAACTAGCAATCCCAGTAGGCCTGTTCCTCTATGGAACTTAAGAAAGTCAAATTTCCAAAGTACAAAACTTTCCATAATGCTAGAAAAATATAGAGAAACAAGAATGTAATGTAAATGGATGGAGCCTATGTTAATTATGTTCATTTCTAGGCATTTCAACCATCTGACACTGGGAGAGTTAACTGAATGAGGTTAAACTCATTGAATGTTTAAACCACTTAATTTGACAGGCAGACATCCACGTCAACACTTGGAACTGGCACGTTTACTGCCCACATGTATGACTGTGTAATGATTTGGCCTTACACCCCTTTGCCCAGAACTTGATTTACCATCACACTATGGTGGAACTAGAAGACTACCTTTGATGTCTGATCATGTTTAGACTCCTTAGAGAAAGAAGTACAGCATTAAGCCCGGGAATACAAACATGGCCAAGGGATAGTTCCTGCCTTCACCATGTTTACGGTCTTATGGGAGGAAAAGACATTGAAAAGCATATTTGAAACACAACATGAAAAGTGTTAATGGTGAGGCAGGTGCAGGGAATAATAACACAGTAAATAATGGAGAGCTCTATCCAGTGATAACTGACTTGCAACAGTGTGTGAGAGACCATTAAATTTTCAGCAATTTTGCAAGATGATTGTTAAAGATAGCCATCTTTGCAATTGGCCATGGTGGGAGTATTTAAACCACAAAAATTGGCCAACTCTGCAAATCAGTACCCACTCCCACCCCAGCCAGTTTACCAACACATCACTAGTTGTATCCTATCTGGGAAGTGGGGTGGTGGGCGAGAGGATAGCGGATAGGAGAGCCATGGTAAATTGTGTTTGAGCACTCAGAAGTGAAAAATAGAAGTCTGTTGTATATTCAAGGAAATATGGATAGAACAGAATTTATCGTGTTTTGTTTTATCCAAATGCACACCAGAAAATTATAGACGTGATTACCTACTGTACGTCTTGTTAAGACGTTTCATTCTTCCAGTTTACTATAATAGTGCTTTATTTGAGGAATTTATTTAAGTAATACTGACATTGCTGCCTGTGTAAGTATTATGTAGTCACTGTAAAAAACATGAAATAGGGTTTATCCCATTTTTGAATCCATAATTATCTACTATTCAATATATATTAAAATGCAGTATCTGTTACAGAATGTACCATGTAAGAATATTAGTACATGTTTTCTTTTCCCCGTTCTTTTGCCATCCACCTTGAGGCTCTGATAATAAGTTCTGACATTTCAGATAGAGATTACCATAAATTTATATACAGTTTTTATTCAAGCATTATTCTTGACATCCATGCCCTGTTTTATAAACCTTGAGTCAGGCACTAATACAAAGAGATGCCCAATTTTACTATTACAGTAAGGCACATACCTTTGTGAGACCTAAAGGGACACATCTGTATTAAAAACTGCTTCAATAAGATTTAAAAACCCTTCTGATGGCAGATACAACACAGTGACACTCTGAGAGATAAAAAGCAGAACTCTGTGTTACTTACAGCTTCAAAGAAGAGAAGACTGCCAGGAAGGGCCGTAGAGGGAAATGCCACCACAGAAAGGGTGGCAAGTTGAAGCCGTAGAGGGCAGCTTACGTATGGCAAGCGGGGTGTGGTTAGCTAAGTTTTGTGAGCTCCAGGGAAGAGGGGCTGTGTCCGGGGGTCTGGGCCTGGCTCCAGGATGATCAGGGTTGATGCACAGTGGCCACAGAGGGTGTGAGCGCAATAAAAGAAGGGGTTGGGTTTGGACATAATCAGCTGCTCAAGAAGGGGACTGACCAGCTTCTAGTCAGGGCCTCAAACTGAGTTAAGACAGCATTTTTTTAAAGTATTATATTCTAACAGTCTCCTTCCTTGACAGTATCACACTAACTCCTGATTGTATTCGGGTATGAGTCCTGAGATTACTTACTACATTGTCTTTACAACTATATAATTTTTTTTCAAATTTCCTTCTTTCTTGGAGGGAATCATTGTTCAAAAGTGTCTTCCACTTTGTACATCAAAAGTACAATGCTCTCCTTCTTGATCCAAAATATTGATATATTGTGCAATTTTTATTGGTGTGTTTTTACTTCTCATTTTCTCTGTATTTGCCCCTGAAGAACCTGTGGTTTTGGCTAGTAACCTGGATGAGTGGAGTTCTCTTGGTCACCAATACCATCTACCATGTTTAGGCTAGAGTGAAAAATGCTTGTATTTTAAGTAAGAGGGCTTGTTGGCCAGACGTGGGCCCTGGCTGCATTTCGGGTGTCTCGGGGTCATTGACCTAGCATGGCTTTGCTGTCCACAAAGGGTGCTGCTCATGCAGCCTGTCTGCAGAGCAACAAGAGGCACAGTGCTCTTAACTAGGACACAGCAGTGTCCCCCATATTGTCATGATATATAAATGGGAATCAGCAGTTCCCAATGGATGTAGAAAAGACAGTAGCAATAGGGGTTGGGGAATCTCAGGATTTGGCTACCTGACAGTAGGGCCAACCTTCCTCTCTACAGTTAACAATAGACCATGTCTTTGAAGTATGGGTACATGATGGGAGTGGTGAATGGGTAAAAACTTCCCTCTACTGTCCTATCTAATTTTACAATTCTGCCTCAGGGCCTATCAAAAGTTTGGAAGTTGAAAGTCTTCCAGGGTCTGATGTTCACCAAGCATCCTTGGTCCATCTGCAGCATAGTTGCATATGTGTTACAACTGCCTATCTCTCTGCATTTTTAGCATTTTTTGCATAGAAAAGTTGGAAAAGAATGAATGAAGTGCCCCCAGCCAGCCATCATCTTTACCTGGAATTTCTATGTTTGGAATTTTATCTACATCACCTTATACCTTTGAGAAAATACTGAGTTATTTTGTTTCTTGCTCTTTCTAGTTAATTTTAATGGTCTAAAGTCAGTAGTGAAGATACATTTTTAATACAGAGTTGTATAATGTTTCTGTGGCACTTTGACATTCCTTTATAGATCAGTATTTAAAACAGGAACACATGAGAGAAGCACAGTGGAAAAAAAAAAAAAGAATCAGCGTGAGTCTAGTGAGTTAAAATTGGATCATCAATTCCCATCAGGAGCAAGAGGAACCTCTCACTGACCGCTCCCTCTTCCCAGCGTCACTCACCATTACAGCTGCTCTAACCAACTTGAAACATCCGCAATTAATTGACCTTGAACATTTCAATTTCTCACCTGTGGCGAAAAGGTACTACTGATATGCTAAATCAAGTGATACCATTAATGAGGTACACCAATTAAGTAATGGAAATTCAGATGCTCCTAGGCTTTACCGAGTAATTTCAGCGAGCTAAGTCAGCCATAGGGAATCCAGAGATTCCTACAGGGTTTTAAACTGTGTGGCTCTGTAGACACACATGGTAAAAGTGTGTGATGGAGTGTTATGATTGTTCTAATTTTAAAACAAATGTTGAATAGTAATACAGAAAACGCAAATATACAGATATAGATAAACAGACATGGATATAGAACTCAGCACACTTTGGTAGTGCCAGCCTATGATGACATGTAGGGACAATAGTGACATGAAATGAAAATGCAGCTGCAGCTGAGGTTAAGCTACCCCAGGCATAGGGTCACCGCCAAACCACCTAGCCTTCTGGAGCCATCCTATTGTCATAGTATCTACTTTTTGAATGGAGAAAATGATGGCTAACTCCAGCAAGTTGTTAACCCTGAATTACTATAAAATAAAATACAGTGAACTTTTAAAATTTACTAACTAAAACTTTCAGCTGGTGGTCAAGTATTATTTGTCCTTAATGATGCTTTTAATATGCCGACAGAGTCAACATCATGGTAGACCAATGTGAGACCAATGACCATCTTTCCATAACCCCATCTATTCCATGGTTATTGACACTTAATCCACAAGACAGAGTCTTATCCCTCCATTTCTTTTCTTCCCCATATTGCAGCCCTCCTTCCCCTATTCCACCCTCCTTTTTCTCCTGCCTTGGCCTCATTACTGAGACTTGGCATAATAAAATGTCATAAATTTATTCAAACAGAAACATTTCTTGCATCTTCATATCACAGCCTGAAAACTCACACTTAAAAGCCCTCTACCCACTGATGAGACTTTTACACTAAGCATTGTAGTACTGCTATGAGATTTAAATTTAAAAAGCATAATAAGTGCCTATTGATTTCTCTCACAGACAGCAAGCACGTGAGTATACGGTAATTGTTACTTTTTGAATTATAAAACAATTATTATTGCTATCGACTCCAAAGAGTTACCATCACAGTAAAGTTGAGCTTTGGAAAAATTTAGTTACTGAACGATCACAAAACACAGCATCTCTTGTATCTGTTGCCTACTACTTTTAAACATCAGCTTCCTCAGGAACTGGCTTCTGTAACACATGTTGCTGTGAACTGTCAGGAAAAAAAAAGCAAACTAAAATTTAGCCGGTGCCTATTGTATGCTAAGTACTCTACTAGAAATTTTATGTACCATATTAAACTTAATTATTAAAATTATCTTGTGAGATAAAATATATTTTAACATCTCTTCTTTTCAAATGAAACTTTTAAAAAAGAGATTCACAGAAGCTAAGTAAATTTTCCCAAATTTTTAGTATAGATGAGAAATTATTTTTTAATGATTTTAATCTGTTAGGATCTCATTTAAGAAATCTCCTCCTTTTTCATTCTTTAACCTTGAAATAATTATACAACTACCATTGCCCCAGAGTGGTATATTTTATCCCAAGAATAAATTCAAATAATAGATTGTGTTATTTAAATATAAATAGGTAGCTGGCTGAATTACATTTAAAACCCTTATATCCTTTCTAGTAGGGAGCACGAATATTTAGTTCTGGACATGGAGGCACATCTTACAATTTCATGGAAGTGAAAGAAAAATTGAAGAAAAAAATACTCTTGGTAGGAGCTTTAAAATATAGAAAAGAATCACTTCTATCCCCTACTAATATTAAAAATGGCATGACTGCCACTGCTGACGGTCACCTGTGAAGGTGATGTGTCACAGAGTTTGTCAACTTTGCAAAGGTTGGAACACACGAAAGGGCAAGCCATATTTCTCAAGATGTAAAGCACAGAAGGACACAGGTGTTCAAGGACACAAAACACAAGTGAACACAGTTCAATGACAGTCCTAGCCATCATTATGGCATCTACATTTCTAGAAAATAACTGGTTTAATTAAAATTGTCCTAGGGAAGTTTCCCTCTGAGATAATTACATTTTTTCACATGTGATTTCATCTAGATTTCCCCACAATTGTAAGTTTGCCTGGATCATTTTGATCTTGACATTGAATTACAATAATGTAAAAGGAAGAGAAAAAACATGGTGCCAGTATTTGCCTGTCTCCCTTAAATGGTTCGCAGTGTCCCGGGGCCACCATTTAGAACCTTATCAAGCTTTGTATTTTTACCAGTGTAGTTCTTTTTGCTGGAAGGAAACATGACTCTATCGATGCTCTGTGTCTGGCTAGTCTTGCCTCGTGTACACTCCTGAAACGTGGCGTTGCTGCCCCTGGTCACAGTGATTATTACAGGTACAGGCAGGTCAGCTGAGCCGAGCCAGCAGGGCAATTCCAGGATTTCATTGAGACTATGAGAGAAAGACCCTCTTTTCTGCTGTGAACGCTGAAAGGATGGGAATTAGGCATCGAGCTGTAGGAGCAACTGTTGTGGAAAACCTGAGTGAAGCAGCAAAGACCCAAGCAGAACTGAGAGACGAGGCGAGACCCAGTTCTGATAGCACAGTCAGCACCCCTGAGTCCAGCTGGGCCTGCAGGGCATCCCTGCGCTTTCCAGGTACGTGAGCCACTGGCCAGCCCCTTCCCCTTTGGCTGAACCCACTCAGGCCACTGCATCAGCAGTTCTCCATTCTCTCCTTCATTATTTTTTTCTCCTTAATGCATCATACCCATTAATGTACATGCATGCTGTAATTTTTCCCCCTTTAAAAGAAAAAAAAAAAAAGCTTCTCTTGACTCCACTCTTATTTCTCCTGCTTTTTATATTAAGGTAATATGTTAATTCAAATAAGATGTCCATGCACACTCTTTCCGATGTTTGTCATTTCATTCTATCTTAGGCCAATTCCAGTTAGACTGTCAGTCCACGCCACTCAATGAAAACTGCTCTTGTCAAGGTTACCAAAGAACTGCATGTTACTAAATCGAATGGTCAGATTTCAGTCTTCCTACCACTTGGCCTGTCAGTGACATCTGATACTTTCAACTACTCCCAATGCCTTGATATTCTTTGTCCACTTAAACTTCCATATAGCTCATTCTCTTCATTTTCTTCTTAGCTTATTAGTTGCTCCTTCTCAATCTCCATTGTTGGTTCCTCCCCTTATCTCTTCCCTCTGAAGGCTGAGATGCTCCAGGGCTCAGTCCTTCGCCCTGCTTATTCTCCATCCCCATCTCCTTGCTGACCTCTCTTGGCCTCATGGACTTAAATATTATTTGCCAATAATTCCCCAGTTTCTATCTCCACCCCCAACCTCTTCCCTGATATTAGACTCTCTACTTGCTATCTTTAACATTTCCCAAACCAAACTCCACTTCTTCCCCCAAATCCTACTCTATTCACATGCTTCCCCAACCCAGTTTATGACAGACAATTCCATTCTTAAAGTTTCTCAGGACAAAAAAAAAAAAAAAGAAAAATAGAGTGTGCTTGACTCCTTTCTTTCTCTCTCACCATACTACCAAACCGACCGAAATACTGCTGGTGCTACTCAACTCTGCAGAATCAGAGGATTTCTCCAACTCCACTGGTGCTCCTTTCTATTCCAGCCTGGATTCTTGCCACAGCAACCTAACAAGTCTCCCTGCTTCCCCCTTTGCTCACTGAGACTCTCTCTGTTCTCTATACAACAGGTTTAAAATATTATTCCTGGGCTCAGAACACTACAATAACTTTCGCTTTCACACGCAGTGAAAGACAAAGTCATTACTATACGGCCTCCATATTCCTTATATGATCTGCCCCCCTTGCACGGCTCCCGCCCCAGGTCTGGCTTCCCAGATCGGTACCCTCCGTCAACGACGGCCTCCTCAAGGTTCTTTGAACAAACACCATTCTCCCATCTCCCATCCCATGCTTTGATAAGCTATCCTTTCTGCCTGGAGTGCTCTTCTCTGAGATAGACTGGGCTAAAATCTTTGCTACCGTCAAGTCTTTGCTCAAATGTGATCGCTCTCATACAAGCATGCCTCTCCTGACCTTCCCTATTAAAATTCCTTCCACCCAGCAATCCTGCTCCCGTTCATCTTAATCCAAACCACTTTTCATTTTTTGTCAGATATTGACATATTTATACATACATTTCTCGTTTAGTATCTTTCTTTATCCTTTATCTTGCCCTATCAGAATAAAAGCTCAATGAGGCCTAGAGTCTTGGCCTGTTTTGTTCAAAGATACATCCTACATGTCTAGCACACTGCCTGACACATAGTAGGTGCTTAATAAATATTTATTAAATAAAGGAATGAAATAAATCTCTTTCCATATGGGTATAATAAGACTGTGTTAATTCATATACCAAATATGAATATATTATACCTAGTGGCAAAAGCTGGAACTAAATAAAATTAATAAAAGCACAAGATACTTCTCTTTGCAAAAGAGAATGAAAAACACATCCTTCTAAAAAAAAAAACCAATTATCTCTTTCAGTACTTTCAGTGAGGTTCTCGAAGAGAAAGTTTAGGCACTTGGCTGAGACACACACACACACAGAGGCATGCACGTACATACACACAATGTCTACCAACCGCTTCAAAGTTCCCTAGTTTAATCACTTGTAAACTAGATGTATTTATTGCTCTACTTTTGGAGTTTTTGATACAATGAAAGAGATGCTTTTTACTTCATTTCCCCAGCAAGGTTCTAAACTAATAATACCTTACTAAATTCTCGTAGGTTTTAGTGTTTTGCTGTTGATCAATTTTTCCTCCCAGCAGACTGGCAGACTGACTTTCAGCCCTGCTTCTTGTATTGCCAGATCAAACGTTTCTGAAGTGTTCAATAATTCAGTGGATTAATCAGTAAATATTTACATCCTTTCTCTGCTTAGGCCTTTTGATTCGTATATTTGATGTGCAAATTTTGGGAAAGCCAAATTTCCTCTAGAAGACTAGAATAAAATTACAAAACCACCAAAATCTGTGCTTTAATTTTTTTCACCACAGCCAGTTTTATTTCATTCAAATTAGTAGCTTTGGAAAAATGACTTTGAGCACATGATGTCTGGAAATTCAGACGGTAATCAGGACTTGCCCGTGTTTTGCTCTAAGACCATTATAATACTTTTCTAAAAGTTTCGATTTAGATCTACTACAGTGAGGCAGGTCATTTCAGTAAATGACCTCATGCATCAGATAGAGCACACTGACAATATCCCAGAGACTGAAAAACCATTTTTTGCTTCCCTACCTTTTTTTTTATCTTCCCCAGCCAGAGAGAGATGATAAGCTGCCATGAGTCAAATGTCCTCATATCACTCCTGGGTTAAGAAACTGAAGTCACTCTTGTACCCAACAGACATTATTTCCACATAATGATTGGAAAAGCCAGCAATACTAGGGCACAGTATATGAAAAAAAGGTAAAAAGTACAAAACCAATTCCAGGCATTTGATTAAATCATTTAATATTTTCCCAATTTGTGAAAATGCTAAAACATTAATACAGCATCACGATCCCAATGAATGAGATATGTTTAACTCTAGGCTTAGATATTTGTTGAATTTAGTCTTGAATACACATACTTTAATTCCACGATTTATTCCTTTTTAAGTATTATTTTATTGTGGAAAATTTTATTTCACAGGCAATGGGAAAAATTATTAGTGATGCTGGTGACCGAGACATCCTTAACATTCATTCGTAACATTCCCCTCATCTTGACTGAACTTCAGACAGGTTTTTTCCCTGACCATAGGCCCCTGACCTCCCTTTTCTCAGAGCATTTAATTGAGGGAAGTTGCAATTGTAAATTATTTCTCTGATCCCTGCAATGTAAATCTTCATCAAGCCTCCTTACGGTTTTACAATCCAAGAATGTCTTTCTCAAGGACCTGAGTCATCCCTCTGAAATGTAATCAAGAAAGAGAGCCCTATCGCCCAGTCTCTGCGGGAGGGCAGGAGCCTAACTCCACAAGCACCAATTAGCAAACACAAATGGCCTAATCACGTTGACCAACTTCCCCCTGAGGTTCTCCAGTACTCTTCCATTAGCTCATCAGCTCAGTGCTTTAAAACTCTCCCACCTTGATTTCAACAGAGCAGAGTTCAATCTCTCTCCCCTACTGCAGAAGTCTTGACCCCCATTGCTATAGTCTTGAATAAAGTCTTTTTGTCTTTTTAATTCAATCCAGTGCAATTTTCTTTGACAAGAGATAACTGGTTTTTTTTTTTATTAGAAGGATGTGTTTTTCATTTTTCTACCTAATGAGTCGTGTTCCCCAGAAACCATTACACAGAGTCTGAGAAGATAAAGAACAATGCTTAGAAATGAATGAGGGTCTGACTAGAGCTAACCAGAGGGGTTCTTCAGGATAGTGACAGTGTCCAAAGACCACTGCCCATCTGTTCTACCTATTAACCAAAAGAATGTCACAGCCAGCTTAGGGGAATCTGAATAGAACAAGAACTGTCATGGGGCCTGGCCAGAAAAGGTGATGGCCTTTGTCAAGAGAACAGTCGTAGGGACCAAATGACCACTAAATTTGGCAGTGTACATCAACAAACATCCAGTGTGTTTGGACCAGTGTTCCAGTGGTCCAGTGGACCAACCAAACCACACTTAGCAGGTATCACTGACCTGGGACACAAGGATCCAATCAATGATCTTGTGGTGGACATCAACACAACAACCGACATATGTCAGGGGAGCCCCCCACCCCAAGTGCCAGGACATCATCTGAGTTCCTCTCATGCCAACTGCCATTTTGGAAAGGAGTGGAAGAAAGATTAGGAAATCAGAAGGTCTGAGCATTTACCTGGAAGAGACTGACACAACCAAAGGAGGTTCCTTTACCCAGCAGAGGCTAGGGGGTTTGAGGTGACTGGGTAAGTGGGCAAAAATGGGAAACAGTCTCTGAACTGAACAGCAAACAGGATCTTCCCCAACTAAAAACAATACACTCAGCTGCTAAAGTTTTGGCAATACTGAAAAATATATGGTGTTTCCATGTTACTTCTCAACTATTAACATAACCTGCAGACTCACAGCCTTGCAACTAGCTTGAGAAAATCAGATCAACCAGTTTTCAGATCTGAATGATGAAAGATACTAGAGTGTCTTTATGAGTGTCTTGGGCGTGTGCTTAACATCCCCAAAGCTGCCGATTATGCATTTTATATAACTTATGATTTTCTAAAACTGTATGTGGATTGGCCAGAACGATGTCATCTGCACGTGTACATGGGTGGTCAACCAGAATCAATATGTCTATCTGGTTCAAAACACATTTTGCCATATGCACAGCATTGATACAGTCAGGTCTACGCTGCTCCAGAGCAGAATCACTCCACATTCATTGGGCATCACACTGATTTTAGGTACAAAGAAGAGAGAAACACACACACACACACACACACACACACACACACACACACACACACAGTCTGCTGGCTTTAACAGAAATAACGTTCTACAATAGCATGTGGAGTGGGATCCAAGTAGGACTGAGTGTGTGAAGCCAACAGGTGAAATACTCCTCCAGCATCGGGCAACCAGCTCCACGCGGCCCTGGGCCCAGGTACAAAGAGCGGAGCACACAAGCGTTAGGGCTTCATAAAAAGAATACAGGGGAAAATACGCTTTTCCAAGATTTAGTTCAAAATGGTGATACCTGACCATTAATTTTGCCAGTGATACACATACATTTAGATTTTTAAAATTATCCTCAATTATTACATGTGTATTCAATGGTTTCTTTACCTCATTATATAAAACAAATCACGTTTCGACATATGAGAGTCTGGTAGAGTTTATTGTGCCAAAATAGTGAAGACTCCAAATAGACGTAAATGGAACAAACCACTGCTGCGTGGTTTTTTCCAATCAAGCCCTTTTATTTATTAATCTGATTTTAGCCTATGGTTATAAACTCGTCATTTTGTCATTGTATCACCTAAACTGAGAGATAAACACCTTCTAAAATTATATGCACCAATTATTCTGTGTTAGAAACAATATCACACATTGCCCTGGCTTCACCAAGAGAAAAACCGTCCTATTTTGAGGGAGTGTGATCGAGTTGGTCAGGATGTGAAAGGTGGGGAAGCACAAGGAGAGGAGGAAAAAACACATCATTTTGCTCTGTTTATCTCTATCTTATTTCTATTTGTAATGTATAATGGAAAGTTCTAAATTGTCCTTTTTGATAAGAAGAAAGTCTCACAAAGGAACCTCATTTCCACTTGAACCAATGAGGCCTTTCACACGATTGTCAGGCCACCTATCATGGTTCATGGTTCCCAGTGTATATTGATCCACTGAGTCATAAAGAAGTGCTTCCAGCTGGGAATGAGAGTTAATGCAAACTCTCTGGATCAGAAAAGATGGACCCCAAAAAGTAGGTCATGCTTCTGCCTGGCCAATTTCAGATTGCTCCTGGAAATACTGTGACTCTAACCCACACCCCTGCGCCTTCCCACATGCCCCGTCACCACACAGGAGAATGCGGCAGCTGAAAACAGCATCCTAGCAGAGGCAGCTCCACGCATGTTCACGGTGACCGCTAGGACAACTATAAGAAAACAAAGACTTTTGATAAGCAAAAGGAAAAGTCAGTTATCAACATGGATCATTCTGTTGCAACTGTTTTTGCTTTTACTATATTCTTTTTCTGAAGAATTAACATAAAGGTTAATTTGTTGGTACTGTTTGGAATGTATCTTCAGAGTTTAGAACTTTGCATTTTAATTTTTTAAGTTACCACCAAATTTTTAAAAAGTTTTTTAAGAAAAATAGAGAGAGAGAGGGAGGGATAGGGTGGAAACTTCTGGAGGTGATGAATAAGTTTAGGGCTGTGATTATGGTGATGGTGTCATGGGCATATACTTATCTCCAAACTCATCAAGTTGTATACATTAAATAGGTACAGCTGTACACATATCAATCATACCTCCATAAAGTAGTTTTTAAAATTAGCAATTCATAATTTTAAGAAATATGAATGTAATATTTCCAGAGTCAGCTGAGCTTGTCAAACATAAATGTCAAGATCTTTATATTTTTATTTAAAGGTATCGATTTTTCCCTTAACAAATCATAACTGAGTAGAAGAGTACTGTGGTGTGTTAATCACCATAAAAAAAAAGTTTTTTGGCAAAATTATATGCAATCTTAGGATTTTAGGCTCCTTTACATAAAACACGGGAGGGACAATATAGTTGCATGGATGTTGTATTTAAGGGGACCTCCCAGATGATCTTCAGACAGAGTTTCAATAGTGAATTCACGATTTACATGATTCTTCAGGGATGATGTTTTCAAAAAAAGAACAACTGCTTTTTGCTTTTGCTATTTTGACATACTGTATCTTTAGAATATCTATCTAGGTCAATAAATGAGCTGCAAATAAAACCATCAGGAAATGTTTCACAACCAAAATTCTGTCACTTAGAGCAAGTCCCTCTTTCTTTAGCTCCAGGTGACACCGCAACTTCCTGGGTTTTTTTCCTCACTCCTCTGGCCAGCCCTTTTCAGCATCCTTCACAGAGCTCCCTTTCTCTACGTTTGTTGAAAAGCTAACACACCTGTCCTCTCTTCTTTTACTTTACATTCTCAGTGGACTACATTTCTCATGCCTCTGGCTGCAATGATTAATTTTTTTTGTTTTTGGATGACGAGGCCTGATCTTTATTTTTAGCTCTGACTTTCCTTTGAAATCTGTATTCCAAATCCTGAATGCTTCCTATATATCTATTCATGGATGCCCTACAGAGATCTCAAACTCGACATGCCTAAAACGGATGTCTTACCTCCTGTCAAAACCAGATGGCCGTATCATTCCCATCTTCAAGTCACTCAGACTAAAATGTGAAAATCATTTCTAATTATTCCCTTTCAATAACAGAAATGTCTACATATGTAGAAATTGCCAGATCTGGTCAACGTCACCTCCAAAATGATTTTCATTGTCCCTTTTGCATTTCGTTATTCCTTAGTTTAAGTCCGTATGTCAACCACTCAGTTAAACTTATTTTCTGTATTTATTTTTAGTTATGGGGGATACAACTTTGAAGCAAGTAAATGAAAGCATGAAAAGACATGAAAGCATTTGAGAGATCCTAGTGAGGCAGAACTGGAAGGCCTTGATGTCCTGTGGATAACCCCTTCGATGTCAGACGCTGGGAGGGCAAGGAGCATGGAGAGGACAAAGTCAAGGATGCCAGCTTGGAAAACTTTCTGGATGCTGGTACTGAGAGTAAAGAGTCATCAACGGAAGGGAAATCTGAAAGACGTAAAATTGAAGGAATGGGAACCCTAAGGAAGTACGAAGGACTCAGAATGCTGTGAGTGATTCATTGTGGAACAGAGGGGCAGGCCTTCTAGGGTGATAAAAGTGAAGGAAGCAAGGCCACTGGGATTTGCATACGTTTACAGGATTTGGAGAGGAAATCAGGAAATTGTTTTCCGAGCCCCGATGGCCTACCCTTCCTAAAAATCTTCAATATGTGCCTTTTAGAAAACCAATCTGTTTTTGCCATCATTCCCAGAGTTGCTTTGGTAAAAGGAGGTTGAATCATTTTTCTCCTGGTTGCAAAAAGCATTCTTTTTGACACAGCATTTAATTCAACTTCAATCTGGCACTGGAGCCTCAGAAAATAGTCTATTTTTCTATGAAGTCTGTTCTCATTCTCCACAATTTCATTTGAATTATACTTATTCCTGTGCCTCTCACTCAGCCAGGACTTTGTTTCTTCCACCTCTCAGCTGCAGCTCAAATACCACCTCTCCCACAGTCTCACTATAAGAACTATGTAATATGAGATAATATAGTTTATTTATGTTTGTTAAATTAATAACTAAGAATCAAGTTTCCTATTAGAATACCACTGTCATATTTGAAACCCACTTGGCAGAAACGTTTGTGTGCTGCTCAGACATGAAAATGAGGCTTGCCATTAGTTGAACTGCTATTGTTCTAATATGGCCAAACTCAGAGCAATTGAAATAGATTAAATAGATTCTGAGATGACTTCAGAAGGTCAAAGGGCTGTGAGAGTTTTGCTTTCTAGTAACAAAGTAAAATGACAGACTTTTTTAATGAGCAAAATCGACATTTCAAAGGATCTTAAACTCTCTTTATGTCATTTCTTTTCTAAGACATGGTTCTGATTAATTCCCATCATTTTTTTTTGGAATATCTGAAATTGTGTCTTGAATTCCAATGAGTAAATGAATATTGGCCAAATATTAATTTAATAAAGTGTCAACATAATTAAGTATCTTAAAATTTAAATGACTATGGTTTGTGTGTAGATTACAAAGTGGTTAGATTTTATATTTTTGAACAATGTAATAAACACTTTTAATAAACTCTTCTCAGACCTTTTCAAAAGTAAGAAGAAGACAGAAATGAGAGGTTAAAAGTTGAATAAAGGAGAAGCTATGAAGTTTAGGATATTTCTAATTCTTAATAAAAATTATTAAGCACAAGAAACTAGAAGGTTATAAAATACCACTTTCTTTAAAGTCCCTAAATGTCATCCCTCATAACAAAGAATATAGAATTTATCTCCCTAATTATATTTACTGGTTATGCTTTTCAGTACTAGATCACACACAAACTTTTCAAACAGAGAAAAATACGGTACACAAGGAATTATCAATATCATTCTAATCACCATCATTAATACCCACAATTTACATCCTAAAAACCTAAACCAAAATGTGATCATTATATCCATCAGCCCATACATAAACAAAAGAAATGCTAGGTATATCCAGGAAAGACAAAAACTCTTGATTTGAAAAGATATATACACCCCAATGTTCACAGCAGCACCATTTACAACAGCTGAGATATGGAAGCAACTTAAGTGTCCATCGACAGATGAATGGATAAAGAAGATGTGGTACATATATACAATGGAATACCACTCAGCCATAAAAGGAATGAAATAGTGTCATTTGCAGCAACATGGATGGACCTAGAGAATGTCATAGTAAGTGAAGTCAGACAGAAAAACAAATATTATATGATACCACTTATATGTAGAATCTAAAAACTAATACAAATGAATTTATTGACAAAACAGAAACAGACTCCCAGACATAGAAAACAAACTTATGGTTACCAAAGGGGAAAGGGGGGATGGGGAGGGATAAATTAAGAACATGGGATGAACAGATACACACTATTATATATAAAATAGAATAGCAACAAGGATTTACTGTATAACACAGAGAACTATATTCAATATCTTATAATAACCTATAATGTACAAGAATATATATATATATATATCCAGATCACTTTGCTGTACCACCTGAAACTAACACAATATTGTAAATCAACTACACTTCAATTTAAAAAAAATGCTAGGAATGATTCTGGATCTGCTAGCTATGAATAGAAATCGCCGATATATTCTACAAGGTACTAAGTACATCACTGTTCTAACTCATTTGATTCTCACAATAAGCCTAAGTGATAGAAACTATTATTTTTCCTATTTTAGCCATGAAGAGACTGAGGCAAGGGGAGGTAAAGTCACTTGTGAAAGGTCACAGAGCTGCAGTAAATCAGGCAAAACCCTGAACACAGTCCTACTTCAGAGCCTATTCTTTGTCACTTAAGATAATGGCTTCCACCTTCATGAACTTTATCTTTTATGAAAGAAGATGACACATCAGCAGGTGATACACATTATATGAGGAACTGAATATACACTAAAGAAGTTTAGGATAGGGCAACTGCTGGCTGAGTGATAAGGGAAACAGAAACATTTCATTCAGGTTCTAGGGTGGGATTTTGAAAGGTCAAAATGAAGGGTTGGAGCCTTCGGAGCAGAGGAATGACTTGAGGGCAGACAGGTGCAAGGCACGTTTTTCAGGATGGCAGTAACGGACTGAAGGGAGTGAGGGGGCATGGAGAGGGCAGTGGTCACTACGGCAAGAAAGGAGAGTGGAACCAGATTGTAGGAAGTCTTTCATTCAAAGCTAAGAAAACAACTGTCAAACTCTCAGCTCCTGAGGACCACCTAGTGTGTGTTTTCTGTTTGGCACATATGTGGATCACCAGTTTTAGATAACTTGACAAATAGAGACCATCCACAATTTTAAAGGTACAGAATAAACAATATGTTAAGCTCACTAATAATAGACATGGTTCTTCATATCCTTTTACAAGAAGACGGTATTTGCAATCTTCTACCAAGCTGTACCCAGCCTGATGGATAGTTTGGTCTGTATGGGCAGCTTCCACAGCGAGTTGCTTTAACTATCACTCTTGATATTTACTAAAGAAAAAAAAAACCTTAACTTATACACCATTGAGAAAAACAGATGTCGTGAATACACAGATTAACATATTTACGGATTTAGTTTTCTGAGCAACAAACAGTCAAGCACTGGGAACATGTCAGACTCTTTTGGTTCATGTCTTCTGCATCAGAGTCCAATTCTAAAAAGAAATTTTTGTATCTTTCCCCCCGACATCATTACACCTTGTCTCACGAGAGGTAAGTCCAGGTAAGTAGTATGCCAGAAAGTGTTTAAAAACTAGTTCTCTGGGGGGAAAAGTCCTGCTTTACAGCATTTGTCAGTTCCTGTGGTGTAAATGCTCCCTCCATGGCAGATTTCAAGCTCCCAACGTGACAATGCTGAGTTGGGAAGAGCCGCTCTCCCAGGCCGGCAGGTTACTGACCATATCTCAGATAAGCTACTTGAGCACAGCAGTTGGAATCATATTAGAGTTATGAATTTCTCAGTTACAGCCTCAGGTTTGAAAAATGCATTTTTTCCTAACTCATTCTAATTTTCTCTCTTGAGCTCCTATTCTGTCCAATGTAGAAAATCAATCTAATCATTTCAGAGGCACTCAGTCCAGTTCATGGATTTCTCAGTCAATTCAGGATTTTATTTCTGTCACCTTCAGCTTCGAAATGCTTGCAGGGATCTGCCTCCCTTCCTGCCGACCCTGGGGGCAGTGGAGACCGGGACCACTCTTTCTCCATGTTTTGCGTGGGCGGTCAAGCAGCTTCCACTCCGCACCTAGGTGACTGGCTGCAGGTTAGTTGGGACATGCCTTTGTCACAACATTCTGATGCTCGTCCTCCCATCCCTGGTGTGACGCTTTGCCCCCACGCACCACTTCACACCCTAACTTCTGCATCCATTCTTGGTGCCCACAGCAGCTCCTGGTTCCCCTCACATGCCATCCGGGGCTGACGTGGGGACTGTCACAGCACCGTCTCTGCAGTGCAGCAGCAGGATGATTTAGTGACTTCTCTTGGGGCGGGCACTCTCCTCTCCAAGCACCCTTCCACATACAGACACCTGAGTGTGAATGAAGGGTTCTGTCAAGTTTCCTACTATGGACTTAGTTTGAGGACAGGACTTCAGGGAAAATGATCCCTCACACTTGCTCTCTCACGTCTCTTCCCTCAGTGGGGTATGGGGAAAAGGGATTCCTTTAGGCTGGTCATTTCCCCTTTCAAATCGTTTATATTTTAGATCTAAAAGGTACCCACTTAACTTTGTTCCCAAGCTGGGCAGTGACCATCCTTTCCCTTAAGCCATGGGTGGCGTGTGCCTATCTGTGCTGAGAGGGGAGACGAAGGACCAGTGGGGAGGTCATGTCTATTTCTGCTCCCCCCATCACCCCACATAGAGAAATAGCCACTGAGGCAATTATTATTGTCATTAAAAGTGCTCATATTTCATCCTTCATTAGAGGAATTTATGCACTCCCCTTTCCCAACATTAACCAGTTTACTTTCATGCAAAAAAAAAAAAAAAACAAAAAAACACAGAAACCACTGCCCACTTTTTTGCACAACACAATAAAAAAAGCCCCCCAACCCCTCATTTCCTAGCAACCTTGGTTTGGTAAGACAGTCACACTGAGATCTGTGACTGTGCGCCCACGCTCCTCTGTGAGCAAGGTTTCTTGCATCCATCCAGGGCCACCTCAGTCCAGTTCCACGGCATCTTCCAATCTGCAACATGCACCAAATGATCCAGAACACAAGGAAAAGTGCTGTCTCCTGCAGTGTGGGTCACCAAGGCTAACCAGATTCAAAGACCGATGAGTCCTTTGCGCTTACATAGGCAGAAGCAAGATTAAAACTCAGAAATCAAAGTGGTTCTTACGTTGAAGAAAGCAGAAGTCGACTAGTATTTTCTCATATTTACTCCTCCACATCCAGAACCACTGAAAAAATCTAGGTTGTGATAGTGTCTTTTGAGAGAGGAATTTTGCAAACAGTGTATTCTACTTTGCTCCCCAAGCATAATATTAGTAATGAGATGGGGTTTTGCTATTAGGAGTGCAACTTTGATGCACATCAAATTCATAACATTCACACTAGAAGACACTAGTTTAGATCCGTTTTACAATCTGTAACTCTTTATTGATAGTCTCTATTTGTTGAGACACCATGTTCCTGGTTTCCTTTGGCTCTTTGAGAGTATTTAAGAGAGACAATTTAAAGTCTTTGCCTAATAAGTCCAATGTCTACCCAGTGGTTTTCTTATTTAGATGCCTGTATGAAATCACCACATTTAAATATGCACATATCCCAACTTCTATGATTTAATCTTTGTACTAAAATCATGGTCACTCCTTATATTTATGATATTGTATATTTATTAGATTTGTAGAAGAAATATAAGTAATAACACACAAATTAAGCAAAGATAGGTTAGTTAGCAGAAACTATACAGACATGCCTCAGAGATACTGGGGAATAAAGACCACCACAATAAAGCAAATATCACAATAAAATGAGACACAAATTTTCTGGTTCCCAGTGCATATAAAAGTTATGTTTACACTATACTGTAGTCTACTAAGTATGCAAGAGCATCACATCTTTTAAAAAATTTACATACTTTAATTTAAAAATGCTTTATTACTAAAAAATGCTATCATCTGAGCCTTCACTGAGTCATAGTATTAACATCAAGATCACTGATCACAAATCACCATAATAAATATGATAATAATGAAAAAGTTAGAAGTATTGTGAGAATTACCAAAATATGACACAGAGACACAAAGTGAGCAAATGCTGTTGGAAAAAATGGTAATAATAGACTTGCTCGACACAAGGCTGCCGCAAACCTTAAATTTATAAAACCACGATTATCTGCAAAGCACAATAAAACAAGGTATGCCTGTACTCTGTTAGTGAATTGCAGACAATTCATATATTCTTACACTTTAATTTGTGAAAAGTTTTTAAGTATTTTTTATTCCTTTTTCCTTGAAACTACCAAATTATCTGCTCAACCACTGCAGAATATTAGCTGGACTTCGGAAAGCACGTTCAGAAACACCTATACATGCAAGGGAGGTAGGACTGAAAGTCTTCAGCAGGCAAAAAACAAGGTCACAACTGTGCTTTAAATTTTATTTTTATTGAGGAAAGCCTCAAAGTTGCATGACTTCAAAACTGCAAGGTTATTAAAATAACCTTGCTTAGAAATCCAAAAACTGCATTAGGGTAGTAGCAATGGAAACCGCCCCCCCCCCCAAAAAAAAAGAGTGTAAGAGAGACAGATTGCAAACCACGAATACACAGGATTTATCATCTTCGGAGGAGGGATCAAGGGAGAAATAAAAGGTGATTCTAAGAATTTTAAGCCATGGTGATTAAGATAACCACCAGGAATCAGAAAAGAAAAATAATTACAAGCAGAAGCTGGTTTAGATGTGATATATTTAACTTAAGACTTATGTTGAGCTTTTTTGTGAAGACATCTAGCAGGCAGCTGGAAAATTCCAGCAGGCAGTTGAAAATACAAGATAGGAGATTGTTAGACATGTTTCTCCTCTAGCACAAATGTGGGAGGTTTCTGCACAGGCCTCCTCCTGAGGCCCTGGCAGTGGACCAGCTCATTCAGGGAGGGCATGCACAATGCCAAGGTCAAAGACAAGGCTTTGGAAAAACCCACATAAACATTGTCATTTTGGCATGGAGTCTCTGATCTTGTTTTTCATTTTTATACAGATATTTTTATATAGTCTATTAAGTCAGTTATATTTTATATGGCCAATTTTAGTCAATTTTATGTGTGTCCCTTTTCTTTTGTTGTTAATATTCATGATATGCCATTTTTTTTTAAAAAGGACTCAAGGGAAAAGGTAAGAGAAGAATAACAAATAATCATCAAATCACTAAAATGTGATTTTAGGGTAGCTTCCTACTTAAATTATTGGAGCTTTAAGGACCTAACAGTTCCCACTGAGGGAGAAAATCTCTGATATTAAGTCCTATTTGAGAAGAAACACAGAGAAGTCCTTCTAAAATCATGTAATTTTTGTACATCTTTTCCCATGGAATTACATCTGAAGGGCAGCCTTCGAAAGGGTTACAGTTAAAAATCAGATGAGATAATTTATGGGAACAGATTTTAATTTGCAGAACTATTAGAGAGACAGACAGACAGACAGACATGTAATACATGAAGTGACGTCAGTAAGATGGCAGAATAGGAAGTCTCCCACTCATATACCCCTTCAGCAACAATAATCTGGCAGCCATCCACGGACAGAAGCCCCTTTGTGGGAGCTTTGGGATCCAGCCGCAGGCCCAGATTAGTCTTGCCCCGCCCAGGGACCCACCAGGAGACACGCCTGACGGTACCCCCTGGAGGTAGGCCCACTGATTTTAATCCAAAAGGAGATTCTGAAACAGTCCTGTAACTAAGCCCCAGCCCTCCCAGCTGCCGTTGAGGGGCTGGGCAGACGCTGGTGTGACTGCAGATCTTGAAGCAGCCGCATCCCCTGGCCCCAGGCCCTCGCAGCTGCGGTTAGGGAGCGGTCTTGCCAGGATACACGTCACCCCTGCCCCCAGAGGTAGGCCCTCAAGCCTTAGTCTGACTATGGATATAGAAGTGGTCCTGGAACCCAGCTCCACACCCTCTCAGCTGCAGACCTGGAACAGTCCTGCCCACTCAGGGACGTGGAGGGAGACACACCCACCCTGAAGTGGCCCTGTGACTGGGCTCCAGCCCTTCCCGGCCACAATCCGAGAGCAGTCCCACCTGCCCTGGGACCTGGTAGGAGACACGTGCCTCCACGCCGCTGAAGGCAGCAGGCCTGCAGACCTTGTCCCAGCTATGGACCCTGAAGCAGCCCCATGAATCAGTTCTGGCTCCTCTCAGACACAGTCTGGGACTAAACCTGCCTGCCCAGGGACCTTCCCAGCGATGCTCCTTCAAATGCACAGACAATAGCGCAAGGCTACTTAGATCACGAAAAATCAGGCAAACATGACACCACCAAAGGACACTAATAAACTTCCAGTAATTGACCCCAAAGAAATGAAGGTCTCTGGCCTAACAATTCAAAATAATCACCTTAAGGAAGCTCAATGAGATACAAGAAAACACAGACAGATAAGTAAACAAAATCAGGAAAACAATGTATGAATAAAATGAGAAGCTTAACATTTCCAAGCAGTCTTTTGATGAGATGCAGCTCAGAACTTTCCCCCTTGAGGACAAAGGTGGAAGATTTTATACATCAGTTCTCACCTTCTGTCGGTCAAGGTAGCCTCATAGGCAGGCAATAGTGCCCATACCCCACCATCAGAATTTATGGTGCCCAGTGGATTCCCTGGAAGCAGATCATCTCTCAGCATCAGGGGAGCCACAGGGCAGGAAGCTACAGGTAAGTGGTACCACCCAATACGAGACCTTGTTACACCTGTGGGAAGTTGAACTTGGTCCTGGTTGGAGAAAGAGGCGGGGCTGAGAAGATGTAAGTGTTGCCTAAGAGGTGTCCAACACACAACAGCACATCTGTAATTATAACAGTCTCTAATATGAGTAAATACAAGAAAGATGGTCTTCTATTGCTGGCTATAGTCACACTTCCGCTCCATCCTCTCCTAGGTAAGATGCTCAGGATACTTATGCAAGAAAGCTCTAGGCCCTGCTTTCACTGTTTCTCTGGTTATGCAACCCACTATGCTTTCAGAACACATGTGCACCCCAGCCGAGAGAGAGCATCTCAGGCGGAGGCCAAGCCTGACCCCCTTCACACATGTATGCTAATATTTTGTTCACGAGAGAGTGGCTTTTTTTTTTTTAACATCTTTATTGGAGTATAATTGCTTTACAATGGTGTGTTAGTTTCTGCTTTATAACAAAGTGAATCAGTTATATGTATACATATGTTCCCATATGAGAGAGTGGCTTTTAATTTTCCTTCCTTGTTTGTCCTTGACAGGGTTTGGTATCAAGGTTATGCTGGTCTCATAGAATGAGTTGGGGAGTATTTTGACTTTTTTTCTGTCCTCTGGAAGAGAATGTGTAAGATTCGAGTTGTAGCTCCCCTAAAAGTATTTGGAAGAATTCACATATGAATTCATTTTAGCCTGGAGTTTTCTGTTGGAGCGTGTGAATTATGGATTTACTACCTTTACCTGACAGAGGAATATTTAAATTTTATTTTATTTCTTGGGCACAATTTCTCAGGCTGCGTTTTTCAAATAATTTGTTCAATTCATTTAAATTTTCACAAGTATTAGCAGGAAGTCTGTTAAAATATCCTCTTATTATATTTTTGTCTTACTGATTGTCTATATCGCATGTTTTCTATTTCATTAATTGATGTACTGTTCTTTTATTCCTTTCCTTTTCCTTACTTTGGGTTTAATCTGTTGTCTTTTTTCTAATTTCTTGAGAAACTGAAGAAGTAGGCAATGGATGGGTTATTAATATTTAGCTTTCCTTCTTCTGTATTATGTGCAGTTAAGGCTACCAATTTGATCTAAGCTGCATCTCACAATTCTGACCTATAGTATTTTGTTATCAGTGAGTTTAAACGTTCCCTAATTTCCACTGAGATTTCTTTTTGAGAAGTGTGTTAATTAAATTCCACACCTTTCTGGGTTTTTAAGTATTTTTTAATTATTGATTTCTAGCTTAATTCAACTGTACTAGGGCACCTACTCTGCATGATATAAATCCTTTGAGATTTGTTGAAACAATTTTTATGGCGTCGAATAAATTTAAGTAAGTATTCTAGGTACTCTGGATAAGAATGTGTATTCTGCAGTATTTGGAGGCAGAGGTTTATATATGCTACTCATTATATAAATATAAATTACATATGTAAATATTTTGTCAAATTTGTTAACTGCTGTTAAAATCTGTATTTCCAGTGATCTTTTCTTTGGCATACTTCTTAAATAAGCTACAGAGACAGAAATATTAAAAACCTCTCACTATGTTTAGTGTTTCAATTTGTAATGTCTATTTCTCCTATTATTTCTGTCCATTTTTCTTTCTGTATTTTGAAGCTCTGTTATTTCGTGTAGAAAATGTCAGACTCACTATATGGTATTTCCTTTTTCTCCAGGATCTTTGACCCTGAAGGCCTGGCTATCTTGATTTTTCTCAGATATCTTCAAGCGGTTCACACTTTCTAGCTGGTTTACTTGTTTATAGAAAGGCAGCTAACTGTTATGGGCTGAGCGTGTCTCCACCCCCACCCCCCAAACTCATACACTGAAGCCATACCCCCCAATGTGATGGTATTTGGTACCTTGCAGAGGTGGTTAGGTTCAGATTAGGTCTTTAGAGTGGGACCCCCCCCGATGGATTAGTGACCTTATAAGAAAAGGAAGACAGATCTTTCTCTCCCTCCCCACATGCAAGCACCAAGGAAAGGCCACGTGAGCACACGGCAGGAAAGAGGCTGCTGCAAGCCAGGACAGGCTCTCACCAGGAACAGAATCTGCTGACACCCTGATCTTGGACTTTCCAGCCTCCAGAACTGTAAGAAAAGAATGTCTGTTGTTTAAGCCACCTCGTTTGTTGTATTTTATTATAATGTCTAAAGCTAGTGTTTAGACTAGAGTTCAGACACTAGCTTTTCTAAATTACTCACACAGCCAGCCACGTTGGTAGTTTCGGTTCCTTGAACGGGAGGTAAGACAAAGCCTTAGGTAAAGTTTTATCATCCAGAGTTTCCTGGGAGATCAGGCTGTGTGTGGGACTTCACTTGAAATCGCTTTCTTCCCCTTGCTAATCCTGCGTCTTACACCCCCTCACTGTTCTCTCCTGGGAACCATCCCCTAATGAGCCTTTTTAGCGCCACAACTGTCGGTCCAGGATGTGCTTCTGGGAGAACTCAACCCAATACATCACCCAATTACTTACTCACTGTTTATTTTCACTGTACCTACATGTGAAATTCTCCTCCTCAACAGAATGAAAAATGTTAGATATACACAAAGAAGTGTAACCTAATATTAATGATAATTTTAAATTTTATGAATGTATTTTAACTGACTAAATTTAAGTTCCTGTATCAATTTCAATAGGTTCATATTTATAACTTGAATTCCTATAGTTTATAACAGTTGAAGACATTTCCTAAGCCAGGCACATTCTGTGTCTTCTAGTTTGAGAGGACTTAGAAGGACAGACTGCCTTAAGATTTTCCCCTTCTTCTTGAAAAGCCATCAGTGTCACTCACTCACATGCTTTGAAAATCTCCATTATTAGAGTGAGTCAAAAGGAAAAGAGATGGTGCCTATAGAATATTACAAATAAAAAGAGTACATTGTCAGACAATTTAGAGATCCCCAAATTCAACCTCATACTTTTACAGGAAAGGAAAAATAGAGAGGAAATGTCTTTTCCCCAAGACCACCTACAGTTTAGTATTATAACCTAGTTTTTGTGATTCGAAAACCAGCATTTTTTATCACTATAAATTACTTAGGATCAGCTACATGGCACATTCACTGGGCTTACATCATCAAACTGATTTAGAGCTGAAGAAAGCATGGTACAGGGCAGACAAGGACGATAAAGGGTAAGACTGAAGGAGGAGCAAGACACTGGCCAGAGATCAGAAGAGAGTCGAACATGTTCTTAAGGAAGAGGGCCCAGAAGGGAGAGCTACATCCAAAGTAAGAGAGAACCAAACATTCAGGAGGACAATCACCTCCGGTGTTAAATCAAATGAACTGACAGAAGAATAGAAGTGATTCTATATTAATCCCAGAAGTGAGAGCAAACTCTCCTATACTTTAATGACTAGAGGATACAGGCATATCAAGAAATAAGATGTAAATATTCACTAATCTTCATTTCACCTTCTCAAAGCCAGTACGCAAAATATAATCTATAAGTACATGTGACACACCACTGACCATAAAACTGATCTGGAACTTCATTTGCCAAACCTTTATTGAAATGTTAGTAAGTTTTTTTTAACTTCATAATCCAATTTCCAATTGCTAAAGAAGTAAAAATATTTTAAATAAAACCACCAGATTACCCTAGGTCACAGACTTTGACTAAGGATATATGAGAACATTTTATCTTTACTTCAAGCTAATAATGAACATATAAAATATAATTCTTTGTCTGGCCCTGAATCAAGGCCAGCAGTTTGGCTGCTGGTTTCAAGCAGGAGCCTAAAGAAGTCTCTTTCTGTGGTCTATTGGCCATTTCAGAACTTTGGAAATGTAATGGTCAATTCATTAGAAAGAAACATCTGTCATTGGTGATAGATACGGGCTAATACTTACTTGTAGCTGATTAATACTGGGATTCCAAAATTTTGAGATCCCTGACTTAACTCATTCATTAGAATTATAATACTGTTAAATCCAATTACTACAAAAAAATTGCTGAGGATCCAAAAACAGTCGGCTGATTCTGAACTGTGAGCTTTCTTTGAATATTGCCCTTTTGTATGTCAGGGCCCTGACTGGTGTATTTTAGACTTCATTCAATTAGGAAACTTATATTTACTATTGGGCTGTAAAATTTTTTGAGTTGTATATTGAACTGTGAAAGTGCATCTATATTATGGACATTGATTGAGAAAGTTACTTTCATAGTAAATGCACCATTTAAATATGGTGATCTTCATTATATGAAAGGCATAATTCTTGCTGGATTTCATTTGCCTGGCAAGATATACAAATATTTGGAAAGTAAAATGTATTTTCTTTAATAGGAAGGGAAGGAAGACTTCCTTGCTCTTTTGAAAGGAAAACTGATTTTTTTCTATTCTGCTTATTAAATATTTTACCAATTTATTAATTATTGTAACAAATGTCTGGTAAAGGATTACTGCCCTTAATATATAAAATTCTTGTGCAGAGTAATTAAAAACTAAAGATAAATGCTCAAAAAAAAAAATTCTTTGACCCTGCTTTGTTCTATAATTAATCAAGAATAAAAGACTCTTCTACCAGAGTTATGAGGATGCCTGAATTTTGAGATTACCTTTGTATAAATTAAAGTATATATTTGGTCCTGTGAGGTTTGCTAAAGTGGGGTTAATTGGCAGGACACACTCTGAAACTGTTTAACATTCTCTTGGGACTGTGCTTTTGTAATTCTTGTGGTTACACCATAGTGCCCGTGATCATTTTCAATAAAGCCAAAACCTCTTCGGTATTATCCCTATTCTTCCAAAAGAAAGCTAGAGAATTAAAGCATAGAGGTTAAGTATTTCTTCCGTCTTTAAAAAAGTAAGGGACAAATGTAAAATACATAGTTAGTGGGAAGCAGCCGGATAGCACAGGGAGATCATCTCGGTGCTTTTTGACCACCTAGAGGGGTGGGATAGGGAGGGTGGGAGGGAGGAGATATGGGGATATATGTATACATATAGCTGATTCACTTTGTTATACAGCAGAAACTAACACAACATTGTAAAGCAATTATACTCCAATAAAGATGTTAAAAAATAAGTAAATAAAATTACTTCCTACTTAAATAAATGAATTTAAAAACGTCTTCCTAAAAATAAATTAATTACTTAAAAAAAAAAAAAAGTAAGGTAGTAATGATTTAAACCCAGGAATGGTGAATTGATCCAGATAAGTCTAACACCAAAGTGTTCACTCTTCACCTAAAATGTCATGATCCACTGGAGAGAGTACAAAGGAGAAAAGCAGAGCAGGTTAACTAAGGTTCAAGTGTGCTGGAGAAGCTTGCATCCTGTGACTACAGGGGTGACTCTCAGGGATCTGACCATTCAGGAATTTTTGTCAGGTCTAAGTGCTCACATCCCAACATTAAGAACTGTACATCTCCTAATCTCAGAGATCAATTAGGGCAAGACAGAAAAATAGGGCAAAGCTAATACAAAGTCGGGTACTTACAGCCTGACTCAGCATGGAGGTGTAAGACCCTTGCAATTCAGGTAATTATTCAGGCCGAGGGCTTACTCAGGCACATTGCATCCTGGGTGTGATGGGAAGCAGTTGATATGGAAGCAAATAAACTGTTGGCATCTTTTGTTCTCTAGCCAACTCTATAAAAAAAGGTGGTCCCCAATGCAGTCAATTCTCTACACTCAGTTCGTAAGGCTCACCTGCCCCATTTCTGGTCCTGGGGACCATCAGGCAAATTTCAGACCTACACCCACCATGCCAATGAGGCTCTCCTTTTCTGAGGCCTGAGTTTTTTCAGTCCTGTACAAAATTCATCTCTTATTCTTTTCCTCATAAAGTACTGGTTATCAAATATATTAATTTTATCATTTTAAATGTGATAAGTATAAACGATTATATGCAATATGTTTAACAGCAAGAAACATTTACCTCATCTATCCTCTTAAGCACTGACATGCACCATGCATACCTTGGGAATTTATCTCTGGGATTTTAATTTAAGCATAATAGTTACATGCAAAGAAGCACAATGATTTAGGGCAGTAATTCTCCCCCTAACCCCTTGCTGGCAATATTTGACATTTCTTGGTTTGTAGCTATATCATTTCAATTTCTGCTTCCATCTTCTCATGGACTTCTTCCCTCTGTCTCCTCTGTCTCTGCGTCTCTGTGTATCTCTTTCCCCTTAAAAGGACACCAGTCACTGGATTTAGGGCCCAGCCTAATCCATTATTACCTCATCCTGATTATACCTGCAAAGACCCTAGATCTAAACAAGGTCACATTCTCAGGTACTAGGTGTTAAGAATTAAATATATCGTTTAGGGGAACACAATTCAACTCACAGAAGTCTACCCTTTGCTCCCCCCAAAATTCATGTCATCATCATGCAAAATACATTCACCCCATCCCAACATCCCCAAAAGTTTTAACCCATTCTAGCATCAACTCTAAGTCCAAAATCTCATCTAAATACAATCAACACAAGAAATCCTAAATCTTATCTTCCAAACCATCTAAATTAGACATAAGTGAGACTCTGGGTATGGTGCATCCTGAGGAAAACCTCCATCTATGGACTGTGAAACTAGAAAACAAATTATCTGCTTTCAAAATACAATAATGGGACAGTCATAGGATAGACATTCCCATTCTCAAAGGGAGAAACTGAAAGGAATAAAGGGGTTATGGGTCCAAAGCAAGTCTGAAACCCAGCAGAGCAAATTCCACTAAGTTTCAAGGCCCGAGTATAATCCTCTGTGGCTTGATGCTCTGCCCTCTGGTCCTGCAGAGGCCCAACTGGCCCCAGACTCAGGACCCATGGAGAACTTGCTGGCCTAGCTTCCGTCTCTTTCAGTCTAGGCAAGTAGTGTTTCTGCTAGGATAAAATTCTCAAAAACTGCCTCCTATGTAATTGACAGAAGCATGTCCTCCACAGATCTTTCTGGATAACCCAATCTATATCCCAGGGTTCAGCTGAGATGATGGACTGCATTCATGAGTCACACTCCTAATCTCTTTAGCAAAATGTGCCCACATCCTTGATGTTCTCTCTAGAGCATTTTTTGCAGTAGAGATAGGCTGAGAAATTTCCAACGCATCAAATTCTGGTTCCTTTTTTGTTTAACAGCTCCTTCCTCCATTTACCCCTTTACCCCTTTCCTCCGGTGTTTTACTATAAGCTGCAAGGAGAAACCAGGGCACATCTTCCATATGCTGCTTGGAAACATTCTGACGTAAATACCAAGTTCATCACTTACAAATTCTCCTTTCCACCCAACACTAGAACACAACTCATCCCACTTTCCCACCACTTTATTACCAGGATTGCCTTCCCTCCAGCGTCTCATAATATGACCCTCTTTTCTTTTGGAGACCTCTCCAGAAGCACTTTATCCTCCACATTTCCACCAACAGCAGTCTCTTCAAGGCAATCTAGGATTTTTCTATCACATACCTGAAAATTCTTCCAACCTCTGCCCATTACCCAATTCCAAAGCCACTTCCATATTTTTAAATATTTGTTTCAGTAGCACTAAACTTACAGTACCAAAGTCTATATTAGTGTCCTAGGGTGGCTGTAACGAAGTATCCAAACTGGCTTAAAGTAACAGAAATTTATTCCCTCACTGTTCTGGAGACCCAAAGTCCAAAATCAAGGTGTCACCAGTCACGCATCCTCTAAAAGATCCTTCTTTGCCTCTTCCCAGCTTCTGGTGGTTGCTGGCAAACCCTGGAATTCCTTGGCTTGTAGCTGCATTACTTGAATTTCTGCTTCTGTCTTCACCTGGCCTTCTTATCTCTGTCTTCTCTGTTCCTGTGTCTCCAAATCTCATTCTCCTTATAAGGCCTTATCTGGAGCCCACCCTAATCCAATATGACCTTATCTTAAGTTGATCACATCTGCAAAGACTCTAGGTCTAAATAAGGTCACATTCATAGGTATCAGGGTTAAGATGTGAACGTATCCTTTTGAAGGACACATTTCAACCCACAATGGAATTAAGTGACAAAATTAAATTAATATACCTCAAAAAAAGTAAACTTTTCTTCTTCCCTACAGGTAGAAATGGAATAATTACATTTAACTGTAGTCTTTTTCTGATTTCCTTTCCCCATTACAGGGCCTAGTCATTATCACAGTGTAACCCAGGGCACTTCTTATCTCATAGATGGAAAGCAGTGGGCTGTTGAGCTTGATTCCTCATTTCTTGCTTGTCTGTTCTTTGGTGCTAAGTTTTCCAGATTCCATAGCAAAAAGGTAACCCTATATGTGTTTCTAGGATACTAGGATCTTTATTTGCTGATTTAGTTTATTTATACATGACCTGCTGACTTAGCTGAACACCCTTCCATAGCCTGATTTAAATACCACAAGGAATGTCAGCATACTAGTATAATATACAGCCTTTAATAAATCTTTCAAAATCTGATACTCTCTTGTGAACACTTCATGTAATTAACAGGTAAAAAAAGAAAAACTAAATAAAAAAGAAAAATGTAATCAAGCAGGTTGACAACCAGCAAAAGATAATTAAAATGATCCTGTTGTGTTTCTCCATTTCATTAACATGCAAATGAGATTCATGAAGTTTAATATTGTGTTTCACCAAGAGCCATAGAAACGAATTAAGAATGAAAATGAGTCCTACTGATAGAGACTCCTGATGAGTATATAAATTAATGAAAAATATGATTTGATCAAATCAATAACATATTATATATACATATAGAGAGAGAGATTTATTGAACCTCAACAAATGAAAATAAAGATAAATAGTTACATTAAATTTTGTATCTCTTCTGATGGGCCAAATCCTATGAAACCTTATTATAACTCAAATGGAGTGGTGGTAAATGCTAAACTCTGCTTTACTTTAAAAAGAAATACAAGATGGAAACTTCATTCTAAGGTCAATGTTGTGATGACAGCATTCCTATGGAAAGGACCATTGGTTCAGGATCTGGACTGACCCCCCATAGGGCTAGGAAATCTCACTTGCCTGTGGTAAGGGATTCAGAATTGAAAATAGGAAGAGATAGTCCAATGTGACAATAACTTTCACTATAAGGCAAATAAATGTAACAGACAAGAATTATCTACACAAATATATTCAAAGCCCACAAAATTCTCCATTTGATACAAGGATCTCAGTTATTACTCTCCAATGATATTCTCACACTAAGAAACACACAAAGTTATGGCAATTATACCTAATTAAAAAAAAAGAAACACACATAGAGGACTGTATCAAAGAATATCAGATAAAATTTTTTAAATAAACTCATGCTACAGAGTTAGATATTTATAACATGGACCATATGGCAAAACACACACACACACACACACACACACACACACAATCTATTTGTTATGTCCAATGTTCAATGTACTCAAACATTAAACAACAGCACAAAGGATAAGATCAAGGAGTAAAATTAGAAGTAGTAGCTGCAGCATGTGAGAAGGGAATAATAAATGAGTGGATCATGGTTTTAATAATATATGATGTCGGTGTCTTTTTTTATGGTTGTTAAAAATATTTTCTTTGTTAGTATTGCTAATCCTCTTTCCATAGAATGCATGAGCAGATGGGTTTTGCCTTAGCATATTATAGAAAGGGATAATAACGATACTTTGTCTTTAAGCGCAGAGAGTTTTGAAATTCTCTTATATCTACAGCAAGTTGTCATTTAATTATCTGCACTTTTCTTTAAACATACTCAAGCAATCAAACACAACCTACCTAAGAGATAGTCAACAATAAGAACTGAGTATTCCTAAAGGAGCATGAAAGCTTATTAACGTCCCATTCCTCAACAGGAGAGAAAGTTATGTCATTCATTTTGAGAATTAAATAAACTTAGGGATGATTACTGTTAAATAACTAGCAACTTTTAAAATCGCTTCTTGCAAACTTCCTTGCTTATCTTGAAATAGAGGGCCAATTAAATTTTCATGGCTACTGTATACATAATGATTGTATATTGTTGTAGAAAAGTATATTTTAGGATCAAGATGGCAGACTAGGAAGACCCTGAACTCACCTCCTCCCACACGCCCACCAAAATAACAACTACTTAGAAAGTAACTATCAGGGCTTCTCTGGTGGCGCAGTGGTTAAGAATCCGCCTGCCAATGCAGGAGACACGGGTTCGAGCCCTGGTCCAGGAAGATCCCACATGCTGTCGAGCAACTAAGCCCATGCGCCACAACTACTGAGCCTGTGCTCTAGAGCCCACGAGCCACAACTACTGAAGTCTGTGTGCCTAGAGCCCGTGCTCTGCAACAAGAGAAGCCACCGCAATGAGGAGCCTGTGCACCACAACGAAGAGTAGCCCCCGCTCGCCGCAACTAGAGAAAGCCCGCACACAGCAACGAAGACCCAATGCAGCTAAAAATAAATAAATAAATAAATTTATTTTAAAAGAGAAAAGAAAGTAACTACCTATGAGAACAACCTGAAGATACGAAAAGATTTTCCACAACTAAAATATAAAGAAAAAGCCACAACAAGACAGGTAGGAGGGACAGAGATGGAGTCTAGTCAGGAACCCCAGCGCAGGATCAGTGACCCACAAACATGAGGGAAATCATAGCAACAGAGGTCCTCCATGAGGGGCATGGTGTCCCAGCCACACATAGGGCTCCCAGCCCAGGGATCCTGCACAGGGAAAATGAGGCCCCAGAAGTCAAGCTTTGAAAACCAGTGGGGCATATGTTTGGAAGAGCCAGAGGGCTATAGAAAACAGAAACTCCACTCTTAAAGGGTGTGCAGAAAATCTCACATACTCCACGTCCCAGTGCAGAGGCAGTAGTTTGAAAGGCACCTGAGTCAGACTCACTTAATGCCCGTGGAGAGCCTCCCAGAGAGACAGGAAGCAGCTGAGACGCCCCTGGGTAATGAGACACTGGTGGTGGCCATTTTTGGAATCTCCGTCTACTGAGCTGATACCAGCACTGGCAAGCGCCATTCTGGAATCCTCTCTCTAGCCTATTAGTGCCAGGAGCCGACAACACCCACCAGTGGGCCCACAACAGCCATGCACCACCAGGTCACGTAGCCAGCCAGGTTGGGGGTCAGCCCCACCTGCCAGCCCACCCACAGTAGTGGGCCCTGCCATAACAAAAGGGCACATGCAGCCCACACAGGGGACACCCCTGGAGCATCTAGCTCTGATGGTCAGAGGGGAGTGTGCTACTGGCCCCAGAGGACATCTCCTATGGAAGACCACTTCAAAAAGACTGGGAGATGTAATGGAACTACCTAATACATAGAAATAAACACAGAGAATTAGGGAAAATGAAGAGACAAAGAAATCTGTTCCAAATGAAAGAACAAGACAAAACCTCAGGAAAAGAACTAAATGAAACAGAGATAAGCAATCTACCCAATAAAGAATTCAAGATAATGATCATAAAGATGTTCACCAATCTTGGGAGAATGGATGAACAGAGTGAGAACTTCAAAAAAGAGTTAGAAATTTTAAAAAGAAATCAGAGCTGGAGAATAAAACAACTGAAGTAAAAAATACACTAGAGGGTATCAACGGTAGATTAGATGATACAGAAGAATGGATGAGTTATCTGGAAGACAGAGTAGTGGAAATCAACCAAACTGAACAGGAAAAAAAAAAAAACGTTTTTAATAAAGGTAATTAAGGGACCTCTGAGACAACATCAAGCATAGGAACATTCACATTATAGGGTCCCAGAGGAAGAAAAGAGAGAAAAAGGACCAGAGAATTTTTGGAAGAAATAACACCCAGAAACTTTCCTAACCTGGGGAAGAAAACAGACATCCACGTCCAGGAAGCACAGAGTCCCAAACAAGATGAACCCAAAGAGGTCCACACCAAGATACATTATAATTAAAATGGGAAAATTACAGATTAAAGTGAGAATCTTAAAAGTAGCAAGAGAAGAGCAACTAGAAGGGAACTCCCATAAGACTATCAGCTGACTTTTCAGCAGAAACTTTGCAGGTCAGAAGGGAGTGCATGACGTATTCAACGTAATGAAAGGAAAAAAACCTACAACCAAGGGACTTCCTTGGCGGTCCAGTGGTTAAGACTTTGCCTTCCAATGCAGGGGGTGCAGGTTCAATCCCTGGTTGGGGAGCTAAGATCCCACATGCCTCACAGCCAAAAAACCAAAACATAAAACAGAAGCAATATTGTAACAAATTCGATAAAGACTTTAAAAATGGTCCACATCAAAAAATCTTAAAACAAAACAAAAACCCTACAACCAAGAATACTCTACCCAGCAAGGTTATCATTCAGATTTGAAGGACAGGTAGAGTTTGGCAGAGACGCAAAAGCTAAGAGTTCAGCACCACTACACTGGCCTTATAAGAAATGTTAAAGGGACTTCTAAGAAGAAAAGAAAAAGCCACAACTAGAAATAAGAGAATTACAAAAGGAAAAAATCTCACTAGTAAAGGTAAACATATAGTAAAGGTAGTGGATCAACCACTTATAAAGCTAGTAGGAAAGTTACAAGACAAAAGTAGTAAAATCATCTGTATCTACAATAAGTATTTAAGGGATACAAAAAATAAAAAGATACAAAACATGATGTCAAAAACGTAAAATGTGGTGGAGGGACTAAAAACATAGAGTTATTAGAATGTGTTCGAGCTTAAGAGATCATCAAATTAAAATAGACACCTATATATAATAAATAATTATATATGAACCTCATAGAACCACAAACTAAAAACCTATAACACATACACATAAAAAAAGAGAAAAAAATCCAAATATAACATTAAAGACAATCATCATATCAGAAGGGAAGAGAACAAGAAAAGAAGAAAGAACAGAGAAGAACTACAAATATAACCAGAAAACAATTAACAAAATGGCAATAAGTACATTCCTATCAATAATTACTTTAAATGTAAAAGGACTAAATGCTCCAGTCAAAAGACATACAGTAGCTGAATAGATTAAAAAAAAAAAAGACCCATATATATGCTGCTTACAAAAGACTCCATTCAAATCTAAAGACACTCACAGATTAAAAGTGAGGTGATGGAAAAAGAAATTCCGTGCAAATGGAAACAAATAGAAAGCTGAGTTAGCAGTAATTATATCAGACAAAACAGACTTTAAAACAAAGATTGTAACAAGAGACAAAGAAGGACATTACAAAATGCTAAAGGGATCAACCCAACAAAGATATAACATTTGTAAATATATATGCACCCAACATAGGAGCACATCAATATATAAAGCAAATATTAACAAACATAAAGGGAGAAATTGACAGTAATACAATAACAATAAAGGATTTTAACACTCCACTTATGTCAATGGACTGATCATCCAAACAGAAACTCAATAAGGAAACACTGACCTTAAATGACACATTAGACCAGATGGATTGATACATACAGAACATCTCATCCCAAAATAACACAATATACATTATCTTCAAGTGCACATGGAACATTCTGCAAGACAGATCACAAGCTAGGCCACAAGAAAAAGTCTCAGTAAATTTAAGAAAACTGAAACCATATCAAGCATCTTTTCTAACCATATAAGTATGAGACTAGAAATTAACTACAAGAAAAAAACTAGAAAAAACATAAACACATGGAGTCTAAACAATATGCTACCAAACAACCAATGGGTCATTGAAGAAATCAAAGAGGAAATTTAAAAATACCCTGAGAAAAATGAAAATGGAAATCTATGGCAATACAGGCTTACCTCAGTAAACAAGAAAAATGTCAAATAGACAACCTGAACTTACACATAAAGGAAGTAGAAAAAGAAGAACAGAGCCCAAAGTTAGCAGAAGGAAATAATAAAGAGCAGAGCAGTAATTAAAACAAACAAACAAACAAAAAAAGAGACCAAGAAAAAAAAGACCAATGAAAAAAAGAACTGAGTTTTTTGACAAGATAAACAAAATTGATAAACCTCTAGCTAGACTCATCAAGAAAAAAGAGAGAACCAAATAAATAAAATCAGAAACGAAAGAGGAAAAGTTACAACCAACACCACAGAAATACACAGGATCGTAAGAGATTACCACAAATAATTATACAACAACAAATTGGATAGCATAGAAAAAAATGGATAAATTTCTAGAAACATACCATCTTTAAGAATGAATCAGGAAGAAATAGAAAATCTGAACAGACCAACTACTAGTAATGAAATTGAATCAGTAATCAAAAAACTCCCAACAAACAAAAGTCCAGGACTAGACAGCTTCACAGGTGAATTCCACCAAACATTTAAAGAAGAGTTAACATCTATCATTCTCAAACTATTCCAAAAAATTGAAGAGGAAGGAATACTTCGAAACTCAGTCTAAAAGGTCAGCATCACCATGATACCAAAATTAGACAAGGACACCACACACACACAAAAAAAAATTACGGGCCAATATCATTGATGAACATGGATGCAAAAATCAAAATATACAATGCATTAAAAAGGATCATACACCATGATCAAGTGGGATTTATCCTAAGGATGCAAACATGGCTCAATACCTGCAAATCAATCAATGTGATAAACCATGTTATATGGTCAATTATTAATGTACAACAAAGAAGGCAAGAATATACAATGGGGAAAAGACAGCCTCTGCAATAAATGGTGTTGGAAAAATCAGACCACATGCAAAAGAATCAAACTGGACTACCTTCTCACACCATATACAAAAATAAACTCAAAATGAATTAAGTACTTCAATGTATGATCTGAAACCATATAACTTCTAGAACAAAACATAGGCAGTATGCCCTTTGACATTGATCTTAGCAATATAATTTTGGATCTCCTCAGGCAAGAGAAACAAAACCAAAAATAAACAAATGAGACCTAATCAAACTAAAAAGCTTCTGCACAGTGAAGAAAACCATCAACAAAGCAAACAGGTAGCCTACTGAATGGGAGAAGATATTTGCAAATGACATATTCGAATAGGGTTTAATATCCAAAATATACAAAGAACTCATACAGCTCAATATCATAAAAACAAACAATTCAATTTAAAAATTGGCAGAGGACCTGAATAGACATTTTTTCAAAGAATACATAGAAATGGCCATCAGACACCTGAAAACAGGCTCAACATCACTCATCACCAGGGAAATGCAAATCAAAACCACAGTGAGATGTATCTCACACCTGTCAGAATGGCTATCATCCAAAAGGCAAGAAATAACAACTGTCTGCGAGGATGTAGAGAAAGAGGAACCCTGGTGCACTGTTGGTGGGATTAATTGGTGCAGCTGCTATGGAAAACAGTATGGAGGTTACTCAAAAAATTAAAAACAGAACTACTATAAGGTCCAGCAATTTCACTTCTGGGTATTTACCCCAAGAAAATAAAAACACTAATTCAAAAAGATATATGCACTCCTATGTTCACTGCAGCATTATTTACAATAGCCAGGATATGGAAGCAACTTAAGTGTCCTTTGTAGATGAATGGATGAAGAAGATGTGGTATATACATATACAGTGGAATGTTTATTTTTCATTAAAAAAATAAAATCTTGCCATTTGTGACAACTTAGATGGATCCAGAGGGTATTATGCTAAGTGAAATAAGTCAGAGAAAGACAAACCCGTATGATTGCACTTTTATCTGGAATCTAAAAAACAAACAAAACAAAATGAAATCAGACTCATAGATACAGAGAACAAAGAGGTGGTTATCAGAGGAGGAGGGCTGAGGGGATGAGTAAAATAGGTGAAGGGAATTAGGAGGTACAAACCTCCAGTTATAAGATAAATAAGTCATGGGATGTAATATACAGCATAAGGAATATGGTTAATAATACTGTAATATCTTTGTATGGTTACTAGACATAACATGGTGATCACTTCACAGTGTATTTAAATGTCAAACCAATATATTGTACACCTAAAACTAAAATTATATAGTACATCAACTATATTTCAATTAAAAAATGAAAATAAAAAAATTCTAAAGAAAAGTTTATTTTATAAGATACATTTAAAAAAATCACCAGATTTAGGGAATTCAATTCTTTGGGCCCTAAAATGATGATACAAGATCTTGGAACAGGTGCATCCCTTTGCCATTCTAGAGCCAATCCTAAATGTCATGTACATCCCATCAGTTTCTGCCATTTGCTTATTAAGAAATTTATTACCTTTTACAATATATCACTTACAATGATTTTACTAAAAGAGAATGGAAGAGGAATGAGATTCATCATGAACCAATCAGAGCAGAAAAAGCAGACTTACCATCTCTTCGATTTAGCCTTGCAAATCCAGGACCATGGCTGCTAGAGAGCTCGGATGAACTGCTGAATGATGCCTGAGACAAGGCAGACACCAGAGGGTCATCACAATCGTCTGCCAAAAGGAAAAATTCCACATTCAGGTTAGTAATGTGCTGACAGCTTACTTGGATTCAACAGATAAAACAAATAAACAAAACAAAACAAAACAATAAATCTAGGATCTCTAACAATATGCCCACTGCTTATATACAGTGTAAGTTCAGTAAGAGAAAAAGAATTTAAAGACAAGAGCATATGGAAATGGAGAAGGAAAACTTCGTAGAAATTGCAAAATAGTATCTTGAGGTAGAAACGGTTTACTTAAACAAGAAACAAAAATACCTAATCAGTATTCCTAATTTACATAAATAAATGTATATTAGGAAAGAATTATAAACTTAACTAGATTAAAACTAAGAACTTAGGGTTGCCAAAAGACATGTGATGTAAAGAGAAACATCACAACATGGAGAAAGTACTCCCCAAACAGTTTACAATTAGTACTGCAAATTAAGGAAAACAAAAAAAAAAATAAGGAGAAACAAAAACTCCTTTTAAATCAGTTAGAAAACACACTAGAAAAAATGACATAAGGCTAGACCAGAGATTTCACAGCACAGAACTGCTATTAAATGATGATCAAACTCAAAGTGTAAATTAACACTACAATTAGATACTATTTTACAAACAGTAGGCCAGCAAGATTTAATAAGTCTGACAACACCAGATGGTCCAGATAATGTGGGCCAAGAGAAACTCCAATATCCTGCTAGTGGGAGTGTAAAGGCGAGCACCTACTTTTAAAAAACAATTTGTCATCAGCTTGCATATTTGAACTTCTGTACCCCATGGTCCATTGATATGTATTTCCCCCTGGGCAGAGCCTCCCTATGATGAACTGCTGGTCTCAAGAAGCTTTGCCTTTTGGGTGTTATACAAATACTAGTATTTATTGTGTGCCATCAGAAAAAAAGTTGAGAAACATTAACCTAGAGCAACTCTTGTATTTGTGCACAGGGAGATGTGTGCAATTTCTAGCAACAATGTTCATGATAGAAAAAATTGATTAACAATCCAAACATTTACTGATCAAAGAAGAGATCAATAAATCATAGTACTTTTCACAATGAAATAACATACAGCAGGAAAAAGAACTACACCAACACACACCAAAAAATAAATAAAATAAAATAAAAAGGTTGGATCTTAGAAATAAAATATTTAATGAAAAAAGTTATAGAAGACCATATAATATATGCTGATAGGTTTGAGAATCTTAAAAACAAGCAAAGCTAAGTAATACATTATTTAGGGACACATGTGACTAGGACAAAAAACTATTTAAAAAAACAAAGAAATGAAAAGCTTAGAATTCAGGATAGTGGTTACTTCTAAAGGAAGGCAGTGTGTGTGTGTGTATACATACACATACCTGTATGTGTATATGAATAGGTATGTAAGGATATATATGAAAGTACATACATGTCTTATCTATCCTATTATGTATATCATATATCCAATAAAAAGTAAGGCACAAAGAGTGAGGAAAAGTATAAGAAGAGTCTCATGTTGACCATCATATCTATACATGCTTATTTTATTCAGCTAATTCTTCATTTCATGCAGTCTTCAGATTTTCATTTTATACGATTATTAAGTTGTTGCCATTTTTGCTCTAATCAGAAAATACTTCTCTTATATTTAGGATTTAACATATGTTGGTAATTAAAAATCATGCAGGATTATTGTCCCAATTTTTAAATTAACAATAAACATTTTAAATAAATCTAGGAATTATCTAGATTCATCTGAAATTTTATGAAGCCTATGCCTCTTGAACATAGGTTTTTATAAAATAGTCACTATCAATTTTACTGCTTAAATATTCAAACTACAATATTTTTCTGCAGTCCTGCCATTTGAAATATGTACTTTTTCTTAAAGTTAAATAAAGGTTTAAAGTATAAGTGGTAAGTAAAAATTTACCAACTTAACATTTGATTGCCTTTCAAAAGAATTTGCTAAAGGTAGCATTTTATTTTTTAAGACTGTCTCATTTTCATTTAAAGTCCCCTTTTGCTTCTTTCACACCTTAAACTCTTTAGCTCAGCGGTCCCCAAACTTTTTGGCACCAGGGACCAGTTTCATGGAAGACAATTTTTCCACAGATGTGGGGGGATGGTTTCAGGTTGATTCAAGTGCATTACATTTACTGTGCACTTTATTTCTATTATTATTACATTGTAATGTAAAATGAAATAATTATACAACTCACCATAATGCTGACAGGAGGTGGAGCTCAGGCGGTAATGCGAGCGATGGGGAGCGGCTGTAGATACAGATGAAGCTACGCTCGTTTGCCCACAGCTCACCTCCTGCTGTGCAGCCTGGTTCCTAACAGACCACAGACTGCTACCAGCCTGTGGCCTGGGGGTTGGGGACCCCTGCTTTAGCTAGCTCTTAAGAAAGACTTGATAACTGGCCCACAGTTCCTGCATGTCTACTGACTGGCTTAAGTACTGACACTCAATCTAGTTGTAATTCAAGTGTTAAGAAGTGTAGACATAAAAAGACATAACAATCCATGAAGTGTTGAAGGAAATTCTGATTACACCCAATCACAAGCAACAACCAAAATGCTTTAGTATGCTGTGGAAGCTATGATGTGTGTGTTAGCGTGCACAAATGAGCACATTATCTATATTGGGGGGGGTGTGCATTTGTGGGTGTGTGTCTACCAAAACTATAATCATTTTTGAATCATTATGAGTATTCAGGTATAAGTGTGACCCAACAAGGCTGTTTAACTGCAATTCACAATCAATTATGCAGATTAAAATCAATGTTTCAGATGTAAAATGCCTCTCTAGTGCAATCACTCTAGAGGGCATTATATTTATTGCACATTTGTTTTTGCCACTATAAACTGAGACTCAATACTGTTTTACTTTTAGCTTAAAAAGAATGGGATTAATCTAAGAGAAGTGGTGCTTATTCCATTTGTGAGAAGAGGGACATGTGATACGGGAAAGAGATCTGCAGGGGACAGGGGTCGGGGGAGGACAGACGGGGACTTCTGGTGTTTGGTAAAGTTCTAGCTGTAGGTCTGAGTGGTGGTTACATGAGTGTATACACTTCCCCCCAATCTGTGGTATGTTTATTCAGCAGCAGAATATTCTAAAGTTATTCTTACATAGAACTAATAATAGTGAACACACATTCAGTGAGCATCCTCTGCTAAGAACTCACAGCCATTCAGCATGTAGTTACCAATCTTTACCACTCCTCTTTGAGGTACTGATATTATTTTACAGATGAGGTAAAATTGAGTCACAGAGTTTGGTTAATTTGCTCATCTCATTGTGATGGGACCATGATGTTTATGAAGTGAGTTGGAGTCCAGAATCTAGTAAGAACACCATGACTATAATCACTATTTCTTTAGGTCTGGAGCACAGGAATTTCATCAGACACCATAATGACATGAATAAAATACCTCTCAAGAAGGTACATGCTCCAATGCCAGGTTTGCCAGGCTATTTGTTTATTACCAATTTGATCTGCAATAGTCTTAACACCAGGGGAGGGGGATCTCAGCAATAATGAGTCTGGAGTGAGTAAAACGGATATTTCCCTCTAGGCATTAATGAAATTGTATTCTGGATTAAGAATCAGTCTCCTGGGACTTCCCTCATGGCACAGTGGTTAAGAATCCGCCTGCCAATGCAGGGGACACGGGTTCGAGCCCTGGTCTGGGAAGATCCCACATGCCACAGAGCAACTAAGCCCGCGAGCCACAACTACTGAAGCCCGCGCGCCTAGAGCCCGTGCTCCCAAGAAGAGAAGCCACTGCAATGAGAAGCCCGCGCACTGTAATGAAGAGTAGAGCCCCCCACTTCCCCGCTCACCACAACCAGAGAAAGCCCATGCGCAGCAACAAAGACTCAATGCAGCCAAAAATTAATTAATTAATTAATTTAAAAAAAAAAAAGAATCAGTCTCCTGTGAATTTCATTCCAGAAAACCAGTTTTCTCTGACTGTACCAGTTAAAGCAGTAAAATGCAGGTTCTGGCCTTGCAAAGCTGAGAACCATAACCGGGGGTGATTTCCCTCCCCCTCCCAGGGAACATTTAGCAATATCTGGAGACACTTTGGTCATCACAACTTGGGGGTACTACTGGAATCCAGTGGGTGGAGGCCAGGGATGCTGCTAAACACTTTACAGTGCCCAGGGTGGCACCCCACAAGCAAAAATAATCCAGGCCCAAATGTCGACAGTGCAGCCATTGAGAAACCCTACCCTACACTCTGGTAAAAGCAGCCCAATCAACTAGTTTTCTCCTGGACTAATCCCCCAGCTAGAACGCTCAACTTCCTCTCAAATTTCAGTGATTGTTAGTTCTACTTTATGGCTTTTCAGAGTGCATATAATCATCATTCAGAGTGTATAAATATACAGGCATTTAAGGCAGGAGCTTTTCAAAGCTGAAATAATATATTATTTCAGCTCAAAACATAATTGTATTTTTTAATTAAATACAATACTGGTCCTTCACCAAGGGACCAGTATATATGTACATATATACTATATTATATGTATATACTACACATATACTATATGTATATACTATACATATATTTATATAATAGTATAATGTATTATATACATACTATATGTATTTGTACAATATTTGTACTTATACATGTATAATGTGTATAATCATATATATGTATAATATATGTATAACAGTATAGTTATACAATATAGTTATACTATACTGTGTTCTACATGTTATACATATATTACATATACAATTATACATATAAATAGGTAATCATATATACAATTAAAATACATATTAATTATATATACAATTATACTACATATGTATACAGGCATGTGCATATGTGTTATAACATACATATATTACAACATACATATGTATAGTATATATATATATATATATATACACACACACACAAGCTGACCCTTGTATAAATGCTAAGTTGGCCATCATAAGTTTAAGTGATGGCATATACTTATATAGTAACCTTATATAAATATGTCTGAACATATTTCTATATACATATTATATGCATTAATAACAATACGTATGATTTTATACATACATATAAATATATTTCACATAATATGAATAATACATATAATACGAATACATTTCTCTTTTTTTTTTTTGGCCACATGGGGCTAGTCTATTGCAGTTAAATACCTCTCTCTCTCTATTATTTTTGTTTTTTGGTCCATTTTTCCATAAAGAAAATGAGAACACACTCACACACCCAAAGGGGAGGAGGGTCCAGAAACAAGAGGTGGGGTGGGACATGGCCTCCCCTGCTTAGGTCCAGGCCCCGGGGATGGCCCCCCAAAGGCTCCCCTCCTTCCCAAAAGCACCCTGTCTCAGTACCTCTAGGGTCCAAGGAGGCAGTGGGATACGGCAGAGCCTCTGTCCTTCTCCCTCTTGTCTCCAGACGAGACCACTACAAGTGCTGGGGCTCAGTGGGGGCCGGGAGAAGGAAGACAGGCAGACGGGGGGCACGGTGGTATATGTAATTTACATATTCACGTATGTAAATATATGGCGTGCAAGCACTGACACCTCTGCACCCACCCCTGCAAGTCTCCAGAGGACTGCCCACCACAGAAGCTGCTGAACAGGGAGAACCTGGGCCAGCTGTGGAGTGGGAACGGTGGGCCTGGACCCTGGATGGCTGCTGCCCCCTTGCCGCACCCTAAACAGATGAGCAGCTGAGGCTGTGTGGCCCTCACCTCACCTCACCTCGCCTCGCCTCACCTCACCTTCAGTTCTCGCCCGGCGCTGTAGCCTGCTCATCTCTCTCCTGCTTCCTGCACATCAGTGGCACATGCGTGCCGCTGGCTCTGGGTCTGTTCAGCTCTTGCTTTGCGTCGGCGTAGAGGGCCTAGCTCCCAGCTTCCCTCGCGCTGCCTCTTGACCCTAAGAAGGAAGGTTCCTAAATTGCAGGGGCCAGGTGGAAATCCTCTGCTGCCTCTCCAACTTTCAGGATGGGCACCTGGGAGACTGAGGCCTTCCTGGCCCCCCGTGCTGCTTACTGTACCTCCCACCACCTGCACACGGGATGGATAGGGCTGTCTACCTCCCAGCAAGAGAGCCCTGGCCTGCATCCCGCTGTCCCCCACCGCGGGAACGGCGCCAGGACCGCTTCGCCCGGGCCTCGGGCTGCCGCATTGCATGCTGGGACTCAGCTCCCACGGCTCCCTCGGTTCAGGTGCTGCGGGCGAACTGCGCTGCCGCAACTCACTCGCAGCCGAACGCGGTGGGAATCGGGTATAGCTTGACAACCTTAGTGAAGAAGGGAATTTGACCGGGAGAAAAAAAGCACATTCTAGGTAAAAGGGGCACAGAAGAGTATGAAAGACTTCAGTCACCAGTGAAATTTAAAAGCACAGTCATCAGGGGGAAAGCTTGTACAATTCAAAAGGGTAGCAAGGCACGTTTGGTTAATTAGTTCTTTCCGAGGAAGAAATGAACATCACTCTTACTACTCTATGCTTTTCCAAAATTATATATTTTACTTTTTATACAACTTTTCATAGTCAGAATTTCCACATTAAACGTGATAATACAGTCGGAAATGTGAAACTATAGTTCTGTCTTTTTTTGTAATTACAAACTTGGGGGGTAATTTTTTAGTATTTTCAGTCTCTTTTGATTTCATGTAAAGAGTGTTAATGAATTATGTTAGACTATACGTATTCCAGGGGAAAAAATTACCTGATTTCTGTTGAGACACTTTCATGTGTGTGTGCATGTGCACACACAGGCAGAAAGAGGCACAAATCTACAGCTTTCAAATCAATATCTCAGAAAAGACATCATTTACTTCTCACTGTGAGAGAAGAACTTACCATTGTCATTAAAAAGACAAGGATAAATTAGACCTCTGGCGAATTGTGTATATGAAAAAACTCAATAGCCTCTTACAAATAAAGATGCAAGCTATATTGAAAGTATTTTAATATAGCTTGATCAAAAGTAATTTAATTTTATTTTACAAAGGGCTTTAATTCATAATTCTCATAAGTAAGTAAAAGCTGTTCCGTTTTTAATAAAAGTAATTCAATTTTCTTAATCTCTGTGCAATACAACCTGTACTAAGATAATACGTCCATATTATTGGCTGCTTATATTCTCAGTGCTTTACATGTATTAAATCCTGACAAATACCTTATACTATTTGCTACTATTAACTCCATTGTACAACTGAGGAGAAAGGGACACAGTGGTTACACGATTTACCCAAAGACACACAGCTGTTGTTCTGAGCCACTGCATTGTTGAAACAGGTACTGGTAATCTAAAATATACCTGACCAAAAATAGGGCTAATTTTCAGTAACATTCAGCTTAGTTGCCACTGAGTAAAACAACCTTCTCTGTTATTTGGAAGAACCTGCCAAAATCAATTGCGTACCTGCTAATGTATCATATTTCCCACGGGAATACTCATTGAAGAAGGATAGGACAGGACAGGATAGGATAGATAGGAAACATGCTTAAAAATCTTCCAAAATTCCCATATACTAGAGGCAGGAGTGGGACTTTTGACAGGGAGCTTTGGAAACATTGGAATCTCAGTCTTTTCAGAAAACAGTTTACTATTTAGACCTAACCCAAATATTCCATTGACAAATTCAGGATTAAGGAATGACCTTCCCTTCAAGAAATCTATTTCCTTAAAGAAAATGTTTTATTCTGATCTATATTATTGAAATTGTCATCCAGTTGAAATTGGAAATCATGGACTAATTTAGGAAAAGTGTGGAATTAGGCTAACATAGATCAGAAATATTGTGTACAAGGCAAGATTTCATCCCCAAAGTGAGAAAACAATATTGTTCTTTAACCATAAGCCAAATCTGAGTTAGTCCTACAGATTATTCAGGTCCAGTTTTAGGATTCCAGGAGGAGTTCCATCTTCCTGCCCTGGCACGACACAGGATCCAGTCCCTGATGACCACTTCTGCCCAATGAGAGACTGAATATACAAACGGACAATGGCCACACTACACACAAAAACAGAACTTCTGACCCATAACGTGCAGCAACCAGGCCAGGAACCAACCTGCTATCCTCGGTAGCCACCTCAGGAAGCCTAACAATAATCCCTTGTAGCAATTGGCCCCATACAGCCAGTACTTGGTAAATATCTTATAGCTTCTCTAATTTGTGCCCCTGCTTCCAACTTAGGACTGGATAAATCTCTGCTAAATACAGAAGAACCCAAATACGCACACCTAATCCATCACATAGGATGACCTGCTTCTGGTTACCCTGCCTACAGCTTCCCCCTGCCAACAGCTTCCAATCAAGGCATACCTGATGCCTTCCCTCTTTTTTTGTCTTTTCACTACAAAGCTTTCCCTTGCCCCCTGCCTGCCTTTGAGTCTCTGCCAAACACAAGTGATGGCGGCTGACTCCCTAGCTATAGCAAACTCTGGATAAAGAGCCTGTGTTTGTTCTCATTTGGGTGGCCGTCGTTGATTTCCACGTCAACGAGCTCTTCCCAACTCTGCAGGCTCATCTTCACAGTTGTAACCACCCTAAGCATTCACTCAGCACATCAAAGAAAAGCCACAGAAGGCCATCCTAAGAATTTGTAGAAGACCCAGGTTATGTTTGAAAAGTAGCATCAGCCTCCTGATAAAATAATATATACACGGATCAGCCTCAGGCTGTCACTTTTATGGAACATGCACCTATAGTGATTCATCCTAGCTACATAGTACAATCACTTGAGGGAGGTTTAAAACTTGCCCATGACTGTGCCCTATTCCAGGTCACTCGGACTTGCTTTGTCTGGGGTGTAGTTTAGCCAGGACCATGGTAATTTGGAAACCACTAAAATAGACTTGCAAATTAATTTCTATCCAATAGAGAGATTTGTTCCTTTTGCAAATCTCTTTATGCTTTTCATACTGTTTCATGAGGCTATTTAAAGATCGGAGAAATGGTTATGGTATCACACACCCCATCCCTTTCTCCCTATGTAACTATATCAACTGACAGTGTGTGGAGGCAGCTACCACACAGTGACATTCTGGTGAGAAAAAAAGAAAAAGAATAAATTTTAAGGAGTAGTGATGATACAACTGGGCTTGAATAAAATATAATTTTTCATAAGCGTAGGTGACAAAATATGGGCCTATCCTGATTTTTCTCTCTCATCATTACCTAAAATAACATTTCAACTCAATTAGATACCACTGAGTATAGATCACTGCTAAATTCTTTAGCTTGAGTAGTGATTTGACTCTGACATGAAAATTAACATTCACTGAGGAGACTAGTTTTAGACATAAGACAAACATGAGCTTCTAACTTTGTCAATCAGTGGTTTAAATCTAAAAAACAACATATTGCTGCAACTCAAAATATATTGCTGAAACTCAAGTAAATATTTATCAGTATTTTTTCTAGGGCTGAGTCAAAGACAAAGATGATTTTCTAGTTGTCAAGAATTCATTTTGGCAGCAGCCTATAAATTTCTATGCATTTTCTCCTACATAAGCCATGGGTGAATTACATATACACACACACCATCCCACATAGATACATATGTGGGTGTGTGTGTGTGTGTATAAATACTCTTTGATGTTAATGGGATAAGGTTTCACTTGGAGGCAAACACTGGCTTACATACCCAAGTTATAGCCTTGGTTTGAATAGCTTTCCCAGTTAATCTTCACAATTAATGGATTAATGGGAAGGCAGTTAACTTTTAATGACAGCACAGCCAGAGGCTGATTGATTTTAGAGGTTTAATAGCAACTATTTAAAGTCCAGATATTAAGACAAAGAGACCTACAAGTCCACCAAACAAAACCAACCAAAGGTGAAGGGGTGGAAGAAATAATTAAAAAGTAAAGACAGGATCAGAGTTCTAGGAATCTGTACACAACACAAGCCTTTACTGACAGATAAATGACCACATGTGACACCATGATGATGTTACCGAGTCTAAGCTCCTACTTCTCGCTGCACGACAGGCCAATAAGTCAAAAGACGAGTTGTTGGGCCAAGGAATAACAACTTTATTTGGAAAGCGGGCGGACCAAGAGGTTGGTGGACTCCTGCCCCAAAGAACCACCTTTCCTGAGTTAGAATTCAGGCTTCTTTTATACTAAAAGGGGAGGGAGTAAAGTCAGACATTTCCTGGTTCTGGTCAGCCTCTGAAGGGATGTGTTAATTTCTTCCTCCCTGCTGTCGTTCACAGGTGGGCCTGGTCAGGATGTTTCCTGTGAGCTAAACAAAAGTATTTTAGCTTAATGCTCATTACCTGGGAGGCAGGGTTCCCAGAGATGGGCCATTATGTATAATTTAAGCTTACAGGTAACATCCCTTTAGTGATTAGCTTGTAATAGAGTACAAAAAGTTCTTCCCTATTACAATGAGTAGATTTAAGACTTGTAACCATATCTCGAATTCATTCCTTTTATGACCAAATCTGAATTTCAGAACTGACTTTTGACTAAAAAAGACTTAAAGAGAGAAGCTTCAAGTAGGTATAAAACTCAAAATCATTCAAATAATAAACTGCAGAATGTACGATGTTTAAAACAGAGATATAAAGGGGCCTCTCATAAATTTTGGATTTTTGTGGAGCGGAGGTGGGGAGAGGTTTAGAACATTAATAGGTGTGTAACTTGGATAAAATAAAATATGCTTCGAATTAAGGAAGAGGAAGGCCAGTCTAAAGAAAATTCTCATGTAAGGTTAGAAATGGATAGTTACAAAAAATGATAATACAAGTAAAAATGATGTTCACCAAACATGAGGTTTATGCTGTTGACAATCTAAACACACAACATACAGTCAAGCAAGAAAAAAGATGAAAGCCATAGAAAGTATCACATATAAATGAATCCAAGGACATTCTGTCTACATTTACTCATACACAGATTGTGGAATGCATACAGTGTGAGCTCAGGCATAGGAGTTTATGTGACTCCTCCTCCATTTATTGCAAACAACACAGATTAACATGCCTTTAAATCTATGATAGAACAACCAAAGTCAAATGGTAATGAAGGTGTGTCTTTAAAAGAAAATAGGTTTAAGTGTATAGAATAAAGAACTTTTCTTCTGTTTTTTTTTTTTCTTTCTTTTTAATAGGTTCATGTAAAAACTCTCGAGTGGGGGCTTCCCTGGTGGTGCAGTGGTTAAGAATCCGCCTGCCAATGCAGGGGACACGGGTTCGAGCCCTGGTCCTGGAAGATCCCACATGCCGTGGAGCAACTAAGCCCGTACTCCACAACTACTGAGCCTGCGCTCTAGAGCCCGTGAGCCACAACTACTGAGCCCATGCTCTGCAACAAGAGAAGCCACCACAACGAGAAGCCAGCGCACCACAACAAAGGGTAGCCCCCGCTCGCCGCAACTAGAGAAAGCCCGCAAACACCCAACACAGCCAAAAATAAATATATAAATAAATAAATTTATTTTTTTTTAAACTCTTTTTTTTAATTTTTGAATTTTATTTTATTTTTTTTATATAGCAGGTCCTTAGTAGTCATCAATTTTATACACATCAGTGTACACATGTCAATCCCAATCGCCCGATTCATCACACCACCACCCCCACCCCCCAGCTGCTTTACCCCCTTGGTGTCCATATGTTTGTTCTCTACAACTGTGTCTCAATTTCTGCCCTGCAAACCGGTTCATCTGTACCATTTTTCTAGGTTCCACATATATGCGTTAATATACGATATTTGTTTTTCTCTTTGACTTACTTCACTCTGTATGACAGTCTCTAGATCCATCCACGTCTCTACAAATGACCCAATTTCATTCCTTTTTATGGCTGAGTAATATTCCATTGTACATATGTACCACATCTTCTTTATCCATTCATCTGTCAATGGACATTTAGGTTGCTTCCATGTCCTGGCTATTGTAAGTAGTGCTGCAATGAACATTGGGGTGCATGTGTCTTTTTGAATTATGGTTTTCTCTGGGTATATGCCCAGTAGTGGGGTTGCTGGATCATATGGTAATTCTATTTTTAGTTTTTTAAGGAACCTCCATACCATTCTTGAATGAATTACTACAGACAACTGCTTGTTTTTCACAGCCCAGGAAGAGTGGCAGAGGATGTAAATGGCTGCTGTATTAGTTTGCTGTTGCTGCTGAAAACAAATGCTCACAAACTTAGTGTCTTAAAGCAACACAAATGTATTATCTTACAGTTCTGGATGTCAGAAGTCCAGAATTAGTTTCACTGGGCTAAAATCAAGGTGTCAGCATGGTGATATTCCTTATGAAACTCTAGGGGAGAGTCCATTTCCTTCCCTTTTCCAGCTTGTAGAGGCCGACTGCCTCATGCACAGCCCTCTGATCTCTGCTTCCACCATCATATCTTCTTCCTGACTCTCCTGCTACCCTCTTTCACGTATTCTTGTGATTACACTGGGCCCATCTGGATAATCCAGGATAAAATCCCCGTCTCAAGAGCCTTAATCTAATCACATCTGCGGAAGTCCCTTTGCCAGTCCCATTGTAACATTCAAAGATTCCAGGGATTAGCACGTGGACATCCCTGGAAGGCCATTGCTCTACCTACCACAATTACCAAACTGTAGGTGTAGAATCAAAAAATAAAATTTTTTTCAGATTCAAATCATTGCCCAGTGATTATTAAAAAGTATTGATAGTTTTGAGTTTGATTTAGTGACACACATATACTGCTTTAATGATGAGACTTTCTATTTTGAGTAAGCCATTAGGGTTAACAATGGAATCCACATGTGTGACTATAATTTCAGAGCAACAAGACTATATCATTCCCAAAGTCACTTGGAAGATTATCCCAATCCTCTCCTCAATGCACAAAGCTGAAAGAGGTTCTTCTCTTCATTTTGAGCACCTGCTTCTTCTCCAAGTCTCAGCTGTATTTCCTGATTCTCTATGAAACCCCTCCTGAACCACCACTCCCATCCCTCACGAAGGTCCCTCCTTAACCTGAACGGGCTTCTATGACAACACCTCTCAGGCGATCTGGGTCTCCACTTGCTGGGATGAAAGTGTCTGGAGGGTCAGCATCATAAGTTACATGTCATCTCACCCAGAAGCCAGAATATAGCATAGCATAGTGATTACAAGTACAGCTTCACAGCCATACTCCAGGAGCTCAAGTCCTGCCTCTGCCATTTACTGAATGACCTTAGGCACTTTATTTAGATGGCCTTCCCCCATCTCTAAATGGGGATAATGATAGTACTAAGGTAAGCAGGGCTTTCTGAGAATTAAATGAGTCAGCATATAAAGAGTACTCGTACCTGGTATATAGTAAGTATTGTATAAGTGCCTGTGATTGCTACCTTAAGTAATTATTATAAATTCAAACATTTCAAGAGTTGGAACTGGATAAAATTTAGCTGGATATCTCTTACAAAAATCTTATTATAAGAATTAACCCTCGAGAAGGGGAAAGAAAGAGAGGGCAGCGTTTAACATGCCCAATCACATTGCTACCTTCTCTCTAAAAAAAGTGGCACAGAATTATTAACCTGAAAAGGAAGTTAAATGTCCTTGGGATGCATTGTTTTTCTATTAAGGAATAATTTTTAATGTTCCAAAAGGCCATATTTTTCTTTATATCTCTTGAATTTTAGAGTTACTTGCTTCATTTACTCCAGAAAAATAGAATTTAAGACTGCAAATGATGCAAAAATTGAGTGGCCATGATTCATAAAGAAAGTGGAAAGGATTCAGAGGACACAGGCATCTCTTCATTTAGACACCTTTGATGATGTAGTTAGAATATTCAGAGCATTCATGCTGTGCCCAGCTACCTCACATGTGCGTGAAGTCACAGCAACGATGACCTCCTAAGTATGTGCTATTTCCATTAACTGATTATTTGCAACCTGAAATTGCCATGTTTTAGACTTTGATTCCTGGAGGGAAAATTGGGTAAGCCTCACTTCAGTTCCTATTCTAGTCATATTAGATGATATTTTGACATTTCTGAACAAATACTCCATTTTATTACCAAATTATTTTGAGAGTTGTTATTTGTATCTCAAAATATCACACTTAAAGATAAAGGCTCAAGTCCTTCATAGTCATAAGAAATTTTTCTGCAGATAAGTGCATTTTAATAGGTGAGTCCACAAAGCTATCTAATAAACAGCTATTTCTAACTAAGGGGACAGGGGAGTGGGGGGCAAGTTAACTAGAAACAATAAGCTTCTCTGAGTTATAACATGAAGTTAGATGGAGGATATTTCCAGTTCATTGGCTAAGATCATTGTGTTTGATGTCATAATTGAACAAGGGATGAGCTTGGCTGGCCTCTGGGATTGATTTCCACTCTGTTTTTGACAACTTAGTTAAAAGCTGGCTAAGCAGGTATAAGTTAGCTCAATGGGACAACAGGCTGATACCAGTTCTGAGTTCTGGAACAACCCCCTTTCCAACAAGGCCACACTCTTACCAGAGAACCACCACTGTTTCAAGGACACTTGGATGTTTCCAGCCCCTGATCTCCTTAAACATAGGTAGCATCATAGCACGGGCCCCACAGCCAGGAGTGCAAGCCACTCAGCAGTCAGAGTTTTAAGATGACCCCAGGATTCCAGCCCCTTGTAGAACTTTGTATAACCTCCTCCCCTTGAGTGCAGGCAAAACCTATGAATGTGATGGGATATCACTCCTGTGATTAGGTTACATTATAAAGTAGAAGAGATTTTGCAGATGTAATTAATTAAGAACTCTAATTTCATTAACTTTAAGTTACTCAAAAGCGAGATTATCCTGGGTGGGCATGACCTAATCGGGGAAGCCCTTCAAAAAGTCTTAAAGGTCAAAGACACAAAGAAATCGGAGAGGACCTGAAACATGAGTAAAACTGTTCCCACTGCCCTTGTAGGAGAAAACTGTCATGTGTTTCTTACCATATAGTGGTCTCTAGGAGCTGAGAACAGCTCCAAACTGACAGCAAGCATGAAATTGAGGGCCTCAGCTGCAAGGTAATTCTGCTGATAAGCATGGGAGTTTGGAGAGGACTCCAAGCCTTAGATGAGACCATAGGATGCATCCTTCATCTCTTTTTAAAATTATTGTAACTCTGCCAACATCCTGATAACATTCCTTTGTAACTAAACCAAATACTGGTAACTCATTTACTTCGTGGTCTTTTAATGTTTATGAGTGTACATATTATTTGCAAATACCACTTTTTAAATAGTTAATTTTATCTTAGATATATGTACTATGTCTTGAATTATATCATAAATTATTTTAAAATGGAAAACACATTTCAATTTTTGCATATCCCACCATGATTTACTTTTGGCCTCAAAACACAACTTCTTAAAAAAAAACTTTGAATATTTGTCTTCCAACTTTAGTTCTTAAAATAATTAGCTTAAAGTAATCCTTAGAGCTTTTAATATGATGATGGTATTACAAGTGGCCATATGTCGTGTTGACTACCATGCTTAAAAACCGATTATTCCCTACAGCAGAAACTAACACAACATTGTAAAGCAACTATACTCCAGTAAAAAAAACAACTGATTACTCGCATAATAAAAGACAAAACCCAAGAGTCTCATTCAAAATTTTTCTCTTTTTTAATGCTAATTTTTTGTATACTTCTACTCTCACTTCTCTGGAATTAGAAAGAATGGTGTATAGTTTCTACTTCGTTTTCGTGTGAATAAGTTATCATTTTCATGTTAATTCCTACAAAATGCTGTTGAGTTGACCAAGTATTTGTTACCTGTTCACACCATCACCACTCCAATATAAAAGACATCCTCTCCTTGACCCATCACTCAGGTACTTCCCTGACATGTCACTGCATCTAATCTACTGCAAAGTGACTTTACATGTAGCAACTAAGGCATTAATAGGATGAACTGATCCATGCCACTGTACCAAGGATGTCTTAACTGGAGGCCTCTAGAGAAAAGTGCTAACAACAATAATAGTTACAGTATTGCATACTATGCCTTAGCCGCGTTAAATCCTTACAACAAACTTGTAAGGAAGATATTATCTCCATTTTCTAGATTGGGAATTGAAGATCAGAGAATGTAAATTTCTTGCTGAAGACTTTGGGCTTTTTTTTCTTCTATCAACATCTTTACTTTAAAGACTATATTATACTACCAGCACAACTCTCCCACTTTATTGCCTGAACTTTTAAAGTTATTTGAGCAAGTACACTGTGTACAGTATCCTAATTGGACATGATGTGGGAGAGGCAAAGTTGTCTATACAATAGACAACAATGGAACATACTTTCCATAGTGAGAGTTCTTTAAATGCATCTTTATATATATATATATATATATTTATTTATTTATTTATTTATTTATGGCTGCATCGGGTCTTCGTTGCTGCGTGCCGGGCTTTTCTCTAGTTGTGGCAAGCGGGGGCTACTCTTTGTTGCTGTGTGCGGGTTTCTCACTGCGGTGGCTTCTCTTGTTGCGGAGCACAGGCTCTAGGAGTGCGGGCTTCAGTAGTTGTGGCACGTGGGCTCAGTAGTTGTGGCTCGTGGGCTCTAGAGCGCAGGCTCAGTAGTTGTGGCGCACAGGCTTAGTTGCTCCGCGGCATGTGGGATCTTCCAGGACCAGGGCTCGAACCCGTGTCCCCTGCATTGGCAGGCAGATTCTTAACCACTGTGCCACCAGGGAAGTCCTAAATGCATCTTTGATATGACAGATATCACCTTCAAAGTATTGGCTAATTTAATTTTTTGAAGATAAAACACTGTAAAAATCGAAATTAAAAATCTCTACCACGTTCTAGAGAACACTGAGTCACAGTCAGGAAAGATGAATCAGTATAGTACAAACTTCACATGACTATTATTTCTGCCCTACCTACTCCTCCTCAATCCATAATCAGTATTAAAAGCCCACCACGCACACTCCTTTGCTTGATAAGAGAAAGTCTGAGGGTCTGCATATCAGATAATGTCCCCATTGATGGGAGTGTGATCCTGGAGATGGTTTACAAGCCAGTTGGCCAATATCCCTGCAGACAACTGGGCCCTTGGAGAGCAAATGGCTACAGCCACCTCATTACTTCCAGGATGTGGTCACTCCACTTACTGGTTTTCTGCCTTAATTTCAGATTCTAATGAATTTCTCCACTTGGTTGGGCGCTAGAACTGAGGCTCTGGCTGCTTCCCAGCACTGGCTCGCTTCCTATTCCCACACACAGTTGAATGGGGTAATCTAAATAATCTAATTGCCATGCATAAAACCTGGAGCGTTTGTTCTAAATTCATTTTCAACTCTGCTTGCCCCCATCCCATCAACCCTTCTTATGAACGCTACAGGACTATTACATTTCGATGATTACATTTTGGTTAAACTCCGCTATTACAGTTTGATTAAACTAGCAGTTCTATTCGGGTTCCACTGCTCTGTGCCACTGCTGAAACCGTCAGCTTGGAACGGCCTCTATACAAGGAGCCATTAGCTGACCTCCTTGGGCTCAACTCTCCTCCTTGTCCTCCTGGCACCCTGTATAAGCCTCTTGCACGGTAAGTAAAACAACACATTGAAATTCTGTGTTCACACGTTTCTTGTCCCCGTCTAAATGCTCAGCCCCAAAGTGTAGTTGAAAAGCCTCTACCTTTCTGGCTGTGACAGTAAAACAAAAGGAAAGGGGTGGATATAGAGATGCTGAAGAAGGAAGAACGAGTAATTTGTGACCACTCGAAGAGATGGGTGAAGGTAGCAGAGAAATAAAAGTGTCTTGAAGGGTCTCTGACTATGGGTTATCAGGAAAAGATAACACATTTGCTCTAAAGAGGACAGACATGATTTCTGGCTTCTAGGTTATTATCTGATTTATCGGGTCTTGTAGTATGAATAATATTTTTAAAAGAAATATTTAAAACAGACATTTTTTGTATGTTGCAAATGCCAAACAAAATCAGAAGTGGCAAGTTATTTGGAGTCTTTGGGTAAAGGGATCTGAAAACAGCATGCTGGAGGATTACATATAACCATTAGCAGAGTAAAATATTATCTATTGTCTGTCTATCTATCTCTCTCTGTCGTAAATTTCTCAGCTTCTTTTTGTTTAGTAAACTTTGACAAATTTAAGGAATAAAAACCAATTATTTCATAGCCTGAGAATATATATTTCAATTAACTTGGAAGAAGTTTTAAGTGATAGATTGGAATCAAGATTTTCCTGTAAAATCACTATCTCATTCGTCAGTACTAAGGATTTAATTTCCATTGTGAAATAACTCATGATATGCATGCACACCTGGAAGAACAGGTCCCTTTTAATTTTTTAAAGGTGCAACATAATAAATGAAATATGTTACTGTGGTTGAGTAAAATATAAATAATCATGATTTATTGTAACTCATTTAATACCTCAAGTTCTTTGCAATGTAGAGCACTAGTATGCGTAGGGCACATTCCTATCTAATAGAATTTTGAATGTATGTTTGCTGGTTTTAAGCAAAATGTAAATTAAATAACAGTGTATTACAAATGCTGAAATATTAAGTGGTCAAGATGAGTTAGCTAAATGGTTATCATCAATTTAAATAGCTTGTTAAAGACCAGTTGCTGATTTTGTTGTACTTGAAATTCTGGTGTTCAAAATACTAAAATATTTTTTTAAAAAGAGCTTTTCTTCTTATTTTTCATAAATCCTCTGAGTTCACTTATAAATTAGAAAAGGTTATTTCTTTACAACTTTGTTGAGTAAAAACCTTCTGGGTTTTTCTTCAGCGCTAGATGTGTCCAGGAGCATGTTTTAAAAATGTAACAGTTGCCACTGGAGAGCAACTGTAAGCCTCAAATGTTTCCTGCCACAGAGTTTTAAATCTCACAAGATTGTGTAACCCTGTAAAACACACTGGCGAATTAAAGCTCTCTAGAGGGGCAATTACCTTAGCTCTTCTCAATGCCTGAGGTATCAAAGATGGTCAGTACCCAATAGCATTCACCTATAGCTTCTGAATCCTTAGATAAAGCAAAAGAAGTGGATTTGAAATTATGAGGCATTTTCAAAAATGGTACAATTAGTACCATTTCTCTCTCTCCTCTCTCCTTCTCTCTCTCTCTCTTCCATTTTTGAGAGCAGAGTCTATACATCTTTATATACTTGTTTTCTAGCACATGCTTCAACATGGAAGGCACTTGGTAAATGTCTGTTCAATTACATTGAAGAGCAAGTTGTAAAATTTTAATCAACTTTTGCTTTTCTATTTTGTCTAGGTCTTCTTTTTACACATCAAGTGACAGATACTTCAACCCAGACTGTATTTGTCCTGAAGCCTTTAAACAACCCAACTAAAGGAATTCAACCTTTTGTCAGAAGGAGCAAGTATTGAATCTCTACTTTCTAAGACATCTGGGTGGGGTGGGGGTAGATATTTGAGTGGGAGACAGGAAAACATAGTTATCAATGATGGGGAAGAACAGTCCACAAAACCTTCAATTCAGGTTATACTCCTGTTCCTGCCAAAAATAAGAGATGTCATTAAAATGTAACAACATGCGATGCCAGAAAGTACTCTGTGTGAGCCTTATTTCAGACAGGTTTTACTCAATATATCACCATGGCATGGATCTTTGTAAAATATCGCATTATATCTCAAAAAATTCAAATATGATCCTTTGTAAACAGAGTGGGGAAGAGAATGGAAAAAAAAAAGGGAAACAAATATAAATGAATTAAAATTCCTTATTCAGAAAGCAGCTACATACAAAAAGCATATTACACTTTTTGGAATATAAACACAGTTATAATAAAGCAAAAGTAAAAGCCAATAACTGGAATTGACTATTCCTCGATCTCACGTATCTCTACATTCAATCAATCATGACATTCTGTCAGTCTTACACGTTCACACGGAACAAGTCTGTCTCCACTGTCACTGTCTCAATTTATAGCTCTTATTACTTCTTACAGGAATTAATTCACCCGCTAAATATCTGATTCTGTGTTCCCAAGACAGACCCTATTCCCCTTCCCTCATCATTCCTTCCTTCATATTGCCAAGAGTTTTACCTTTACAAAAGACAAATCTATGTCACACATGTGTACATATAACACTTCTAACAATAAGATGATCCCCTAGAGAATATCAATACTTAGGTCTTGTTTGTTTGTTTGCTTTTTTATACTGCAGGTTCTTATTAGTCATCAATTTTATACACATCAGTGTATACATGTCAATCCCAATAGCCCAATTCAGCGTACCACCATCCCCACCCCACCGCAGTTTTCCCCCCTTGGTGTCCATATGTCTGTTCTCTACATCTGTGTCTCAAATTCTGCCCTGCAAACCGGCTCATCTGTACCATTTTTCTAGGGATACTTAGGTCTTTGCTTTACATATAAGACTCATGAGCTGGGATGCTTCCTGACTCTTTCTTTAGTTTTATCTGCCGCCAGTCCTCACTTTCAGCCCGTCCTTCTGGACGACTTGTAGTGCCTTCCAATGCTCCACTCTTTGTGAGGTTCCTTCGAACTGGAATGTGCTTCCCCCTACTTCCCCCTCCTGGCTCTTCTATTTGTCCAAGAAATAGCTTTCTCTGGTGTTCTGCCTATAACCAGCCCAGAAGCCTTGTATTCCTCTCTCTCATCATGGCGATCACACTGTGCTGTGCTTTTCTACAGAACTAGAAAGTGGCAATGTTGAGCTTTAAGCCCAGGGTGGGCTAGTTAACAGTTAGCCAAAACAGCAACTGAGCACATTGCGTGTAATAGAACTAACCACCCTGAATAGTACTGTACATTTTCTTGTAAGAAAATCAAAACCTTAGGCATAAAATATGATCTCAAAAGCCTTTATGTATCTGGGAGTCAAAACTTCCATTCTCAATTGTTAGCAAGAAGTTACCGATTCTGACCATTGTAACATTTCAAAACCACTGATGCTGCGGACATGTGTAATGATAGGTAGCACACTGTAGAGGCTTACTAAATATTTGCTGAGTGAATAAATGAATAAAATGAGCAGAGTAAGGTAAAAGCCCAAGAAGCCTCAAAAATTATAAGAGTAAGGAACACTTTAATAGATTGAATGAACAATCACCCCACCCAGTGAAAAGTAATTGTTTGTATGAAACCAAATACATCCAGGCAATGTAAACATTATTTCACTATGAATTTTTATAATATTCTTAGTTAGTATTTCTTCTTTCTTTCTTAGGTATAATTCTCTAAATCATCAGTGCCAACTGAAAAATAACCAGAGTCCCAATGAGTGCAATTATAGGGTTCATTTAATATGGAACATATTCACCCGGTATAATTCATGGGGATAAATTTCCAAACTAATAGTCAGTGAAAAATATAATAACTCATCTTATATCAACTCTAGTAATATTACTGGTCATATACTGATTTTTAAAGGAAATGAGAGGAAACATATAGGTTACCAAATAAATCAGAATGGCATTACATCAGGAATCTAGATTGAAGTGAAGTGTATATCACAGCCTGCTTTTCATTTGAATTACTTTAAGGCATGTCTTTCTGTCTTTCCCAAATGGTTTGGGGTCCCTGAGTGGCAGGGATTTATGATCTTACCCCACTAGCCTGACTAGGAAAAAAACTCACGTGTCATTTTAGCGGTTGAGTAGATGGATGGATAATTTCTTTACCTACCACACTCACCCTCCAAAATATAGAAACTCCAGGGTAACTCTGATATTTCTTTTGCTGTGCATCACACTGGAAGCTCACTTAGAAAATAAGCAGAAGCCCTGCAATGGCAACTGTTAGACAGATAGGTACTTACTCTTTTTATATCTCTTATTTTTAGAAGAATGTAAGGCTTAAGAAATTCTTGCTGGAGAAGAAGGAGATTACTTGAATTAGCTCTATGTGTATTAAATAAATTTAATTAATTAATTTAAAAAAAAAAAAAAGAAAGTCTTGTTGAACATAAAGAGTAAAGACTGATCACAACCTTCAGTTCCAGCCACTCTGCTAAAAATGCTATATTCAGTTCTGGGCATCAGTTGTATCTTTTAATTAAAAAAAAAATAAAAACAGCGCATTCGAGAAGATGCAATAAATTTCAACTCTTGGATTAGCCATTTGCTTGTGGTATTTCACCTCGTATTTGACTAGCAGGTGAAATTAAGTACATTTATTTTCAACAATATCCAATTAGTTCCAAGCATATACCCATAAAACTGTGAAGATATACTTTGTGAAAGGTTGCCTTAAATGCAGAGTCACAGAAGTCCACCTAAAAAAAGTGGATTGTACAAAGTAAGAAGAAATTCATTTTAGAACCAATTAATTAATGCCCTAGGAAATCATTTTCCCTTAATATTTTTTACTTGTGTGATTGGGAAGGTAGAAAGAAAACTAGAAAGCATTCAATGTTGTTATACCTAGAACTAGAAAGCTCATGAATATTGTTATATCAAAGATAATATTGAAGACTTCCCTGGTGGTGCAGTGGTTAAGAATCCGCCTGCCAATGCAGTGGACACAGGTTCGAGCCCTGGTCCGGGAAGATCCCACATGCCACGGAGCAACTAAGTCTGTGCGCCACAACTACTAAGCCTGTGCTCTAGAGCCCAAGAGCCAAAACTATTGAGCCCTCGTGACACAACTACTGAAGCCCACGCGCCTCGAGCCCGTGCTCCGCAACAAGAGAAGCCACTGCAAGGAGAAACCCGCACACTGCAACAAAGAGTAGCCCCCGCTCGCCACAACTAGAAAAAGCCCGCGTGCAGCAACGCAGACCCAATGCAGCCAAAAATAAATAAATAAAATAAATAAATTTAAAAAATAATAATACTGAAATGGTGATCTCATTGATTTTTTTGATAGGGCAAATTTTTAAGGTGTAGTGTATTGCTTGTGCAGAGTAACGAGGAAATATTAAAGAGAGCTGAGCTAGATGAATATGGGTCAGTAGTCAAAGAAAGAGTGAGACCCAAAGTCCTCTTAATGTCTCTGATATTTTTCTTTTTCAGAAAGAGATTGGGATTAATGAACACCATTCAAAGGCATATCAGGTATTTCACAGAATCATATCCACCCTGGGAGACTGGCTCAAGGGGTATTGGTCCTGGTTTAGCTGTGGAAACAGAGTTCTCAATCAAAATTGTAAATCTGAAGTTTCTCTTTTTCACTGTGATCTTCATTATATATAGGTTGCTTTTCCTGATTAAGGAGGGAGTAAAAGTAGGGAGGAATACTAATCTGTTTTGTTGAGATGTTGAAATTTTTCTCAAAAAGATGGAAGAAATTATCATTTTTTTTAGAAGGAAGACAAAACCGGAAGATGCCAGAAGGAAATCAAAATCAGTACCAAGGGAGGTGTGATATGGCAGTTAAGAGGTTCTTCCCATAAACAGTGACTCATGCCTTCTGGAGAAGACACTAGGCTCATGGCTGCAACTGAAAACCTGCACTTGCAGCCACCCATCAGAGGCCATGGGCACCAAGCTCCTGAGAGACACACAGGTAGGGATGACTGGTGATGCTGCTGAGGGCTGTAGAGATGAGACGGCTGTGTGTGTAACTGACAAGACCAATGGATGAGCGAGCAGGTTTCCTGGAGGGTGACAGATGTGCTTCTGCGATCTGTCAAGTGTGGCAATCTCTACCCACCACTTCTGATTCATGTTTGAACAAATGATACCACCAGAAGAGACACAGAACCATCTCTAAGTGTTATAAATTCTTGAGCAGGAAAGGGACGGGTGTAGACAGTTATCGTGTTAAATTTCTCCTTCCAAAATAAATTTAGGTTTTCACTAAAGTGGGGCAAAGACAATGAACACTTCATGACACTGACATGTGTAAATGGCTTAAGATCCTGTGATCTTAGAGAATTACAGGAATATTAAGATAGCCATATATTAGAAACAGACACTGGTAGACTGAGAAACTTTAAAAATAAATCAGTGAACAACCAATTGGTTCTTAATGTTTAAATAAGAGCATATCCACCTGACAAGTTACGAAGAACCATTTAAAAAGACAAAGAATATTTAGCCACAAGAGGAATGCACTGGAGATGATGGAAAAGCATGCATAAGAGAAAACACTGGTGTGAACAGATGCTACATTAAGATTGAGTGAAACAATGTATGGCGAACATCTGTCCCAGTTCCCAATACTAGGAGGGCATTCTACAAATTTTAAATTAGACAAATTTTAAATTGAATTTAAAGAAGTTATTAGAATGATGATTGTTCATTTGTTTTGCCTACGTTGTGTTTGGTTGGTTTTGGCTTGACAAAGAAAGCATCCCAGGGAATAAAGGGAGAATCTGTGTGCTCTGGGTTTTACAGATTAGAAGTGGAAAAGTGCCAGAGGAAACAAACTGCAAAATCAACTTTTGGGAAGGGGACGTGAGAAACACAGGGAGCAAATCACAACACAACTGGACCTCGGTAACATAAAGGAGAAAAGAATTTGGAGGGGGATAGCGGGATGTCAGAAACTCACGGGCAGAGGCAGTTAGAGAGCACCAGGCCCAGATAAAAGGAAAGAGAGAAGGGTCAGGGAGTGCTAGCGCCTGCGGCAACCAGGCGTCGGGGGTTAGTGGAGGAGCGCACTGCACGTGATCCCAGCAGCGCCACTGAGGACGGGGTCCATCGGAAGACAGCTTAAAAAAACTTGTAAGATGACTTCACTCACTTGATAGGTTTCAGTAGGTCAGAGCAATATCTGTCTCAAATACCAAGAGAAGATACGTTTTACTCAGGCAGTTGAAACAGGGAGAGCACTTACTATGGACACCACCCCACCCCTCCCCCAAATTCATACACTGAAATCTTAACCCACCATGGGACTGCGTTTGGAGACAGGGCCTTTCAGGAGGTAATTAAGGTTGAATGAGAGCATAAGGGTGGGGCCCTAATGGAAGAGGGCTGGTGGCCTTATAAGAAGAGGAAGAGACACACCAGAGAGCTCCCTTTCTGACTGATCACACACAGAGGAAAGGCCATGCGAGGACACAGTGAGAAGGTGGCCATCTACAAGCCAGGAAGCGAGGTGTCACCAGGTATCAACCCAGCTGGCACCTTCATCTTTCATTTCCAGCCTCTAGAACTTTGAGAAAATAAACTTCTGTTGTTTAAGCCACCTAGTCTGTGCCATTTTGTTATGACAACCCTAGCAGACTAATACAGCACCCAAAGGGAGCGTATCCCTGAACATGGGGAAGGAGAGTGGTTTCACAGAGGCAAGAAACAAAATTGCAGAGTGCCTTGGTCAGGCACTGTTGCAATCTTGCAGAAAGGAGCTGGGTTTTCTTTGTGATTTGAGCTGTTCCAGCCCCTTGGAACCTGTTCCTGGAACTATCGACTCAAAGAAGGAATTTAGACAGAATGCATAGGTCCTTGGGTATCAGTGAGCAAGGGTAGGGGGTTGTCGGTGGAACTCAGAGGAGAAAAATTTACACTTATATATACACTGGGTGATGTTTGATACTTTACTTCAACTCGTAAGGAAGAGCTTGTTGATAAAATACAAGTGACAGAATCCTTGGAAGAAAACAGGCATATTACCTTATAATTTATCACACCAGGGAGGGAACCCTGAAAACAGGCAAGTGTGGGTTCTAATACTCAGGGGAGGTGATCTTAAAGGCTCACGGAGAAGATGAGTGTATTCCATTTCAAAGAGCAATGCCTTTGGCATCACGAAAGTTGGGTTCAAGTCCGTCCCAGGTTACCCTTCCTTACTCAGTGGCTTTGGAAATACCTCCTACCTCCTAAAGTCCAGTTTCCTAGTTTGTAAAACAGTGATAATAATGTCTGCCCTCCAGGCCTGTGAGGTACACTCCACCACCTTAGAGTCCACAGAGCCCAGTGCAAAAGGAATATTTGTCAATATTAATGATAACATACGTCATGTGTGGAAAGCTATGAACTATAAAATAATAGCAATGAAAGTCCCAAATGTTTACCATGAGGAGGAATAAACATGAGAGGAATCTTTAAAAAATGATGACATTTTACAAGAAAATAATCTTTAAAAATGTGTGCAATTAAAAGAGGAATATACAAGTTCAGAACTCATTAATGTTTGTCAAAATTACTAAAGGCAATGAAAAACGTTTTGCATATATTTATAGACAAAAGAAGACCAAAGAAGCTGCAGGTACACTCTTTATAAAGTTAATGATGAAAAGAAAAAAAGAGAAAACTGATTTTATTTTTCTTCTACCCTCCATAAAGGAGAAAAATCTTCAAATGGGAAAATGTAAAATAAAGGAATTGAAGTGCAAGATAGCTGAAGGAGTTGAAAATTTCTTCTTGAAATGTGGCAAGAACTTTGTGGTCCAACTTTCCAAATTGAAGGTGATGACCTGGGAGGCCCTACAGAAATGAGGAGGCACACTGATGGCCTGCAAGAGGAAAAATGCTGTTCCAAGTTTATGCTTATGATGTATTTTTGGTTTGCCTGTCCATTGAACATCCTCAATCCAAAAATGACCTGATAGGGGCTTCCCTGGTGGCTCAGTGGCTAAGAATCCGCCTGCCAACATGGGGGACATGGGTTCGATCCCTGGTGCCGGAAGATCCCACATGCCGGGGAGCAACTAAGCCCATGCGCCACAACTACTGAGCCTGCGCTCTAGACCCCGAGAGACACAACTACTGAACCCGCGAGCCACGACTACTGAAGCCCATGCGCCTAGAGCCCATGCACCTAGAGCCCATGTGCTGCAACAAAGAGAAGCCACTGCGATGAGAAGCCCGTGCACTGCAACGAAGAGTAGACCCCACTAGCCACAACTAGAGAAAGCCCGCGCGCAGCAACGAAGACGCAACACAGCCAAAAATAAATAAATAAATTTATATTTAAAAAATGACCTGATATAGTGGCCTATCAAATGACATTTGCTGTAAATAAAAAAGGAAGCAGAGAGAGAAAGGGAGACATATTTTCTAAAAAATCAGATTTGATACTCTATGATCAGGAATAGGCGAAAGCTCAAGGTTCTACTGAATTTCTGTTAGAAGAATGAAGAGAGGTGAGGTAGTTTGATCAGGCAAGACTCCACAGAGGAAGGAGGTGAGGCTTGCTTTCAGTAGAAGTTTTCCAGGAGGATTTAGAGGGAGTGATTGAGGGCAATTAGGCAAAGGGAACAGCAGCTGTAAAGACCAGGTGACAGAGGCTAGAGGACACTTGCAGGGGGGCAGGATTGTGAGGGAGAGAAAGCAATTAAGACAGACAAAAGGGGAAAGATAAGCAAATTCAGAGGAGGAAGATATTTGTTTGCTACGCTAATAAGTTTGGACTTAAGATACACCTAACAATGAAATACAGCTGAGACAAGATTCGCTTTCATTTTGATAAAAACCTTAAACATTAATTAAAAACATCAATTCATTATGGCAGACACCTAAAAATATGATATATGTGTAGTATTTAAAAATACTGCATGAGTCACAGGAAGTAGTGAGGGAGGAAGGGGACAGCTGCCTCGCAGGTCTCTCAGCCAAATCAACCCTGGCAATCGCAGAGATGACAGATGCCACAGCCAGATCAGCCTCACATCCAGGAAAGTGATCACGGAAGGCTCAGTTTTGCTAACTCAGAAAAAGAGGGCGCTGCTGGCATCTTCTCTAGAGAATGTGTCAGTGATTAATGATACTACATACATTCTTCTCATACTAATCTGTTTCATGTTGCGATTTATATATATATATATATATATATATATATATATATATATATAATAGAGAGAGAGAAAGAGGGAGAGAGAGAGAAAGGGGGGGGAGAGAGAGAGAGAGACAAGGCAAGCACATATCAAGGCTTTTAAGAGATGAATATGATCATTTACAAGGCCACACCAGCAAACGACTCAGTTTTATGCATCAAGCATAGAAAATTATTGTGATCATGATTTTATTCTTAGTACCCAAAATTCTACATCATATTTTTGGTAGCCTCCTTTTTCTATTTCTGTAGTAGACATTTGACTATGAAATATTTTATCATATTCCATTTTGGGATTAGATCCTATAGGTTGCTATGAATTTAAGAAGCCAAAAGTTATCTTCAGTGTTTGCTCCTTGCTTTCTTACATGTATGCTAGTTCTTTTCCCGAATTTTCTCTCTTTTGTGTGTTTTAGGAAGGACTACACATCTTACGATACTTAAAGTTGTGTTATGACATTTTACAAGGCGCATGATGTTTTCTTAACAGTATTATAATACAGGCTCATGTTAAAGTACAACAGTTCAAATAAGCACAGAAATCATACTCACAATGGAACAAAAGAGCCTAATTGAGCAGCTTTATAACCTTGTACAGAATTCCCTCACCACCACTTTAGATAGAATTGCTTTTATTTTAGCAATGTTCTTTTAATTAAGTCCTAAACACCTAAAACATGGCAAATGTAAATATGTATTATAAATCCTTAATTATGAGGATTGCTAAGCATTCATGCAGCTTTCTGCCTTGGAGATAGTTTCTTTTTGTTCAAAATAAGCCAAAGTTGAGAAATAAAAGTGAATGGATGTGAAAAATGCAAAACTTTGTTTAGAACGCCCTTCTCCTGGTAGCAGTATCACTTCACCACATTGTCTTCAAGAGTTAAATTATGTTTCAATTTATCTAGTGGCTTTTAAGTCAAAACCTCTCCTGCCATTTTCTGCCTTTGTTGCCATATTCAGAAAGACTAGCACCCTGAGACTGACTAGAAGTTGAGTTAACTGGGGATCCTGAGGTCTTCATGGCCTTTGCCTAGAAAATAAAGCACTTTGGGATCAGAAAAGGGCAACACTGTCCCTCTGCTTGGGATGAGTTTAAACTGGATCCAGAAAGCCCTCTTGCTATTTTTAATCCCACATACTGTTTTAAAACTATACAGGAGACTATTCTGGTATAGTAGCAATAAAATAAAAATCTTATTATGTATCCCAACAATACTTAATTGAAAATGTGCCACCTAGGGGATTGTCTTCCATTTCTCTGCCGACATGGCCTGTTTCCCAGTCCCTATCCACAATATCTTCCAACATATGCATGCACGCTCACGCGCGCACACACACACACACACACACACACACTGACAATTTCCTCTCAGCAATTCATTTCGCTCACAGACCACTTTGCATTTAGTTCCCTTCTTCTGTTTGCTTATCTACTGATGAACATATCTTAAAAGACAAACACATGTCAATATCTTTGAAAACTAAAGACAAGTCTTGAAGATCTAAATACATACTCAATCTTTTAGAACAAAGCTGTTAGCCCAGAGAGAAACTGAACTTTCTCAAATTTTCTCAAAAATCTCTCTTTTGGGTCTGATACACAAAGGTAATTTGTTTACATTAACAGGAAAATGCGGGGTTCTCAGCTATGGGCCACAGGGTCAAAAGTCTGTTCATTGCCATCCAAGCATCTCCCAACTCCAAGGCTTGCAACAAATTCCTAGGAGAGTTTATCAATGCCCTTCAATGGACATTCAAAAAATATCTCTCGGGACTTCCCTGGTGGCGCAGTGGTCAAGACTCCACGCCAGTTCAGGGGGCCCAGGTTCGATCCCTGGCCAGGGAACTAGATCCCACATGCATGCCTCAAATAAGAGTTCATGTGCCACAACTAAGGAGCCCAAGTGCCACAACTAAGGAGCCTGCCTGCCACAACCAAGACCCGGCGTGAGCAAATAAATAAATAAATATTTTTTTTAAAAATCTCTCTGTAGGTTATAACTTCAGAGTAAGTCTGAATTAACACAATTACAGGTTGTAGTTTGTCTTAAAACTATACGATAAATGTAATTTAGGAAAGCAGTTGAATTTATATATTCACATGCTGTTTCTAAACTAATATCGACCTGTGACCTCACTTGTAAGTATCATATTTTTCAGTGAGGGAAAAAAAATGGTTACAGAAACAAATATGTTTTTTATAATTTAGAAACACATAACATCTTATTCTAGAGCACTGCCAAGTAAAAAGAAGTACTCAGTAAAAAAAGTAATTAGAGCTGTAGGACAACTGATACATATCACACCCTTTTTTTCCTTTGTGATTTAAAAACCTTAGAGGTAAATTTCTTCACTGTTCTATTAAATACTTATAGCATAAAAAAATTTTATAGTTACTAATTTTATACTACTTAAAATGTCAAATGTTTTTAGGCTGCACTCACTTTTCCAATTATTACATTGGAATGACTCATTAACTGTAACATAAACGGGCTCATTTTTACCTCCTGTTATGCTATTTCTCTGGTTTTATGACCAGAGTACCACTTTTCCGTGAACCATGACGAAAATGCACTGGGAGAAAAAAAAAATGAAGCACATACTCTTCCTCTTCCAAATACCAACTCACCTCAGAAGAACTGAAGTAATAATGACAATTTGTAATGTATTTTGCATGTACATTCTTTACCAGTAAGTAATACCGTAGTTTCAGGTACCATGTATGTGAATACCTTGGCAAAAGACATGCTTGCAAAAAGTTTATCCTCTGAAAGTCAATTGGGAAACAAAAATATCTTTACTTGTGCTAGTAGCATATCAGATATGGTGTTTACCAACACAGAGTCACCAAGACCCTGGAGTGATCAGCACCGTGGAAGGTCTAAATTCATAGATTATAAACAAGGAATGATAGTTCTAGAAGTCAAATAAATAAACATATGTATACATACATGCCTAACTGAAGCACACAGCCAGACAACAACAGTCTTAGAACTCCTTGAAAAAATTCAAATGCTGGAATCTCAGACATCAAAGTTTCTCCCAAAAAGTAACTAAGAAGATAATCCAATGGTCAATGACATCTCGGTTATTTAGAAATGCATTTATTGTAACTTAGTCTTATGGGTAAACTATCCATTATTTCTCAAGAAATTTTAAACTTAAAAAAAAAAACTCAAAGACTTCAAATTACAATATTAATAATGTGGGTGAATTATTCATTTAAGTATATTCAGTTAATTGAGGCTTTTTGATGAGTTCATTCTTCCTTTAAGGACTTCCAGTGATAAACACAAGTTCTTCTAAAGCTCCATAATTTTTGGTCTGCATTTAGTTTAGGGCATTTATTTCTCTTTCTGAGATTTTCCTTTTTATAGGGACCCAAATCAAACTGACCTTAGCATGTGATGCTACAATTCAAGACATGTTTTTAAAGGTCTGTTTGTTAAAGAGTGTTTCTAAAAGTTCCCACCTGAAATACCCATTAAAACAACAATCCATATATTCTATGAGAATTCACCCACCACCACCAAGAACACAGCTCCGTTCACCTCATGATCATGGTTCATCCGTGAAACATCCCCTATTTTAAGCACATATTCTGTGATGGGTCCGTCCTTCCTTACCATACAGTTAACTTGAAAAACTGCAATAATTCTAAATAAATACTAAACAAGTTACTGAGGCCAAGATTTCTGAATCGATAAAAATGAAAACATAATTAAGCTAAGCAATAATGGAAACAGCAGGCCACTTAAAAAAAATCAAACTCTGCATTATTTAATATTTCACCAGAAACAGTCACCTACAAATCTGAATACACATATCTGGGATTTATGTAACAATGCTGGATAAATTCTTATTATTCTTCCTACTGTTTTCAGGGGCTGGGTCATTCTGTAAACTTTCAGTCACAACAGAGGAAAGGAAAAGATTTTTTTAAAAGGACAGAGAAGGACTTCATAAATAACCTGAGTAATCAGTGATATGATTCGTAAGTTGACAACATTAAGGCCCCAATACGATTTATCTGTGGTAAAGGAGATTCAGATTCTAAATACAGTATCAAATTGTGAAAAAGCGGTGTTTGCAAAGCAAGACTGGTATTCTATTGTAAAAAAGTTCAGAACCATGTAATGCGAGTGTCACTATCCTTTATCATCTATTTACCACAGAGAGTCATGAATCCCATCATCATTCTCGTCCACACCCAGAATAAGTCACATTAAGTAAGCTATATGAGACGGTCCTAGGCTGTCTTTGATCTGGAAATTGGTCTTTTGATAAGACAGAAATCTTCATTAGTTCTGCACCATTGTAAACAGTATTATGAAAAATAAATCATTTTAACATATGGCCATTCATTTGCGGGAAAAAATGCTACAGTGAAATTTCAAGGAAAAGAATTTTTAAAATATTATACCGTATCATATTTTTTAACTTAAACTTTAAAAAAAAACACTGTAGTAAACAGTGTAATGTAAATAAAATGAGGCCACTCATCAGTTCTTGGAAATGAAAATTAAATACAATTCCAAATGGACAAGGCATTTACATAAAAATTAATTATCTTGGCATGAGTAGGTAAAAGGCACCTGCTTAATTATTATGAATTCTCAGTGGGCAGTGCTTAAATGAAAATCTATTTTTCAATTTATTCTAGAAAGTTTGCCAATTTCAGAATTTTTAGGAAGCTGCTACTGTAAAAGTCATAGGGACAAGGACATTCTTCCAGTAAGATGATTTACTTCATACAATCAGTGATTTCAAATGCATGTTCCTTATTAGTATGGAGTCGAATAATTTACACTAATGAAAGTATAAAATAACAACAGAATTTTCATTCAAAATATCTAAGCTGCAATTACTTATACACTTTATTGAACTTCTTATACTAAGGGGATTACTTGAGATTGAAAGTGTCTCTTTAGCAGCCAAAACTGCTGAAACTTTGCAAATAGTTATAAATAATTCATACCCATGGAAATAACAAGATTTCTGAAGAATAATGTCTTTAAGAAGACACATATGAAGAAGATGCTAATGAAGGCTTCTTCTGTTATAGCTCCTGGCAATTGTAGCATTACCTTCAGCACTTCAATTCTTCAGGAATGTATTTGCGTACTAAATAAAGACTAAATTTTATCATAGCAGTATATAATTTATCCACTATCCAGGTCACATCATTATATTATATTGTGTCTTATTTAAGTCAAGGGTCAATGAACTTTTTCTATGAAGAGCTAGAGAGTAAAGAATGTTATTTAGGTCCTTGTATAACGAGAGGGAAATCAATTTTAAGATAATTTTATTGATAAAATTAAAAATATAATAATAATTGAGTATAAGTTTTTGCCATACAGGTCTACTAATGAGAAGAATGAACAATTAAGATTTGAATTTCATATAATTGTTTTATGCCACAGAGAATTCTTCATTTAATTTTTTTCAAACATTTCAAAATGCAGTAAATCAACTATACACCAATAAAAATTAATTTTAAAAAATTTGAAAAAAATGTAAAAACCATTCTTAGCTCACAGGCTACTACACAAAACAGGCAGTGGGCTAGATCTGACCCATGGGCCATATTTTACCAACCTCTGAATTAAATATTACATTATCTTACAAGTGACATTATATAATTCTTTTAATTTGTTTTCACTGAAAAGGTAAATTAATTCAATCTTGATACAGAGATTGGCTTCCATAAAGGAATTGTTTACGTATGATACAAATTCTGACATTAATTTTAGAAGACATAAAAATGTTTTTTACTTAGGTTAAGCACTAGGTATCACGTGGAAGTCATGTGTTCGATTCCTTGTTGGCTATGAGCTGTGTTATCTCCATAGCTGGAGGCTGCCCTTATCAGAAATGATTTGGGATGTATACTACCAGGAAAGGAGAGAATGCATCAGATTGATGAAAACAAATCAGTATTGCTGTTAGAAAAGTGAGTCAAAGTTCAGGCTCACCTTTATATCCAGAGGTCAGCTACTTATGTATTGCAACTCATAATTGTATTTTATCAGTACTTTACTGTTTATACTAGTAATTTTTTGCTATGGAAAAGAATTTGGGTGGGAAGGAGGAGGAAAAGAAGAAAGTTTCTAGAAAGAGGTACAAGGCTGAATTTGAACAATTTGAGAATCTGTCCAGTAGCATTTAGGTGGCATCCCAGAGCCCACAAGAACAATCATCTACTCAAGTCATTACCTTCATCTTTTGTTAATTTTAACATATTCTTTAGTGCTTCTTTCAGGGTAGATATCATACAGCCTTTATTCCAATTATGGAAAAGAAAGCACACAGTGAGAAATTAACTTCTAATTGTGTCATTCATAAGCTACTTGTTAAGCATTAAATATTCTCAGAATACCTGAAGCCAGAGAGCTTCCATCACATGATCTGCAAGAGTAAAAATAAAAGCAAAACTCTTAGCTGCCTTACGACTTACACCTTTTCTTCTTTTACAGTGTCCACCCCTCCCCCAACAACGTCTTAATGCTCAGAAGGAAACTGTGGGTTCATAAGAGCAATTTAAAAATAAAGGGACTTCCCTGGTGGCACAGTGGTTAAGACTCCACGCTCCCAAGGCAGGGAGCCCAGATTCGAGCCCTGGTCAGGGAACTAGATGCCACATGCCTGCCGCAGCTAAGAGTTCACATGCCACAACTAAGGAGCCGGTGAGCCAACACTAAGGAGCCCACCAGCCGCAGCTAAGCCCCAGTGCAACCAAAATAAATAAATAAATGAAAACAAATATTTTTTAAAAAATAATTTAACAAAATAAAGAGATGACTCCCTTTTCAGTGCATGTATCTTACTAGCAAGTGAAGAAACCAACAACAGCCTGTGCAGCTTATCAAAGAGCAGCCCTACTAGGAGGATCTGTCTCTAAACTTTCACAGAAGGAACCCTTCAATATAATAACACCTTGACCAGAACAAGGAGGAAAGACCTGGGGCTGGTTCAATGCTTTTGAAATGTCAGGTAGGGTGCTAATAGCCAAAGAATGTGGTCCATTCAACGTTTTCCATCTTTAGTCAGAAGAGGAGTCAGCAGTCACCGAAGATGTATAAGCACATGCATCTAGTGGTTTATGCATCTTTATATAAATATATACATATGTTCACACACACACACACATAGATACACATGAACATGTATGTGTGTGTGTGTTTGCACAGAAACCTTCTAATGTAAGTTACCCTGTTGATTAATTAGATCAACTAACATTCAAATTAAAGTGTACCTAATCCCTGAGCTGTCCCTGGTGTACAGAGTCCTGTCCCATGAAAGCTTTCATACTGGCGGCCTTGGGCAGTCTTGGGCCGACTCAGTGGATAGCAGATTTGCTCCTGGTGAATCAGCTGTAAATAGATAGAGGGAAAATGTCTTTGTATTCACCCGAGAGACTGACCTTTAATTTCCTTTATTTTTATTCAGTTCTCCCTGACTTTAATATTGGTGTTCAAGATTGATTCATGTTTTAATATAAAGTCTTGTCCAAAAGAATTACTGGAGCTATTATAATACTTTAAAAACACTTATGTTGGTTGATGGTCACTTGTCACTACGCTGAATTACAACCTTGCTGGTAAACATATAGACTTGTTCCTCCAAAAAAGATACAACACATGGAGTACCATGACTTGGTAATAAGTACCTTGCTTTCTTTCCCCCCCCCCCCACAAAATACTAATGAAATAAAACTTGGGAAATGAATTTTTTCTTTTATATCTACTGCTGCAAATCATACTGTCAATGTGATAGTAACAAGAAATTACTAAATGCACCTTTAATTATCTGAAGTCATTTAACTGCATTTATGACACTTTAAGAACAGTCAACTCTTAAAACATATGGTAACCAAGAATTCCAACTTTAATACTTAAATGTTCCTAATAATTTAAAATGCTATAGGTTCTTTAATCAAATGTTTAAAAGAGCATTAAACTACTTCCTGAAGAATAAACCAAGGCTGAAAGAATACAGAATCAGGATTGAAATTTTAAGTGTCAGGAGAGGCCCAGCCAGAGCTCAGCACCCATGAATATTCTGCTCTCCTCAGATCTTCTCAGCAGCTCAACTTTCCTTTGAAGAAGATATATTACAAAGAAGCTATTGAATGTCGATCTGCCTTTTACTGGACTTCAAGAAAATAAACAAATGTAAACAACTAATAGCCCAGTCAGTCACATTAATCAATGATAAACTCAAACAGTCAGCGTATTGGAAAGACAAGACTGCCTCTAGGCCAGACTTAAGCTCTGCTTTTCTTAAGGGAAGGATGCTTCAAATGATGTGCTTTACATTGTAAGAGTGACCTCTAGCGCTTCCTTTTTTGTTGAACTTCGGTAGTTGGACGATGAATTACTTATGCGTTTTCTACAAAACTTTCTCTGTGTGTGTGTGGGGGGGGGGGGGTCTGTGTTGTTACTGTTTGTTTGTTGTAGTGTTGGTCAAATGCTACTATTACAGCATTCCAAGATCTTGATTAGGTGAAAATATGCACATTTTATTGACTCATGGGATTCTTACACCCCCAAATTAAAACAGAAGCTAAAACACAGTGCAGCATCCGAGTGAAGTTCTCTTCTTTCAGAGTGATAGATATACCACACCATTAAGTGAGCTAATACTGAATGGAAGCACGGAATCACAGTGGCCATTCAATGTAAATGAGCATTTGGCTTGGGCCAGTAAGGTCATTTATAATGTTCTTCCCACATCAGAGTGCTTTAGTGCACTTAAGCGATGTGCCATAGCAAATGCCTGGTTACTGGCTTATTTGTGTCCCCCAAACCTAAACCTGCTTGAACAGTAGTGACATAAATTCCTGATCAGGCCTCATAGCCCTTTCTTGAAAAGCAGATGAGCTTTTCCTTTAAAGTCCAAGAAAGAGAGAAAAAGTTGTATTTGCCGAGCTTGTTGATCATTCATCAGGGAGGGGGAAATTCTCCCGTTTAGAGATTTTAGGCCAAATGTAACTTTTAAAACTTTTCCTTATCTCTAATAAAAAGTGGATGAAGGGGCCTCTGTCAAATTATTTTGGATGACACTTAAATTAGAAATAAGGTCTTAATAAATCTTCCCTGGGACCATTAACTCAGAATCAGAATATTCAATCACAAATTTATAAAGTTAAAAATTCAAGAATAATACTTTTTAAAAAAGCACCTGAATGTATTTCTTTAAGCAAGATGTAGGAATCAAGCCCCCTCTTTCAGTAGTCTTCAAGTCTCATTCCGGTGGCCGTGAGGGCACAATGCCTAATATTGAGGTTCACCTCTACCAATTCTGCCCCTGAATTCTGCAGTACATTTCAGTTATTATCCTGGCATCATTTTAAAGATGCAGCCAGCTATCAGTCTGCCAAATTGCAAACTTCAGAAATCTAAGCTAATGTAGCATAATGTAAAGTCTGCCAGTTGTTTTCCTGTTAGACATAATTCCAATAAAATTCAGTAAACCTAAAAAAGGGAAGAAACGAAGACATTCACAGGCTATTCCGTGATTAAGATGACGATTTAATGTTTTACTAGAACTTGAGTGTTCTCAATGAATACAGAAAGACAAGAGGACAAGATTCTGCTCATAGACAAAAAGAGAAATGATACTTTGCATATTCTGACCAGACCAAGAGGAAAGACATGTGTAAACCCAGTCGTATTTGCAAGATTTTAAGTGATGCTTCATTTATAGCAATATGCTTTGCAGCAATTCCAGCTGCAAATAATAATCATAAACAACAACAGAATTAAAGTTTTGCAGACAGGCCCCCTTCAAGTTTTAAATCATTTGCTGTATACTTACGGGAATTCCCAGCTAAAACCCTGTTCCAGTTTGGAGTAGATAACAGAAGTAGCGTCTTGAGAACAGCTCCGGTGACAGACCCCATGTTCACATTTATTGGACTCTCCCAAAAGATCTTGAGTGGCTCTCCGAGAGCTCCAGTCCTGCTCTCAGTCTCTCTCCCAGCTCTGTCTGGATTTTCAGCACCTCTGGGTCTCTTGGTCTCTCTTCCTCCTCCTCTTCCTTCCCTCTCTCTCTCTCTCACACACACAAACACACACACCACAGCCCTGACTGCTCACTGAAAAGCGCTCAGCATCTTTCCGAACGAGCATCCACACTGCCGAGGCCACGCCCACTCCTCGCAGCCGTGGTCCCAGAAATTGGCAGCAGCAGCGTCCCTCCTCCAAATTCACAGCAGCGCTCAGAGCTCCGCCGTGTGCTGCGCTGCTGATGAAAGCTGCACTTGGAGGCGAGGCCTGCCGCTCCTGGGCCTCCTCGGGGCTCCCTCCCCTCTCCTCTATTCTTCAATAATCCTTAACCCTTTTCTCCCCTCTGGAGACGTCCGTTGTGGGAGGGGCGAGGCGGTGGAGCCTCCTGATTTTCTGGAGGTCTTGCCTTCAGCAGAGCCAGTCAACATACTGAGCTAATTCCTGATTATCCGGGAGTGCATCCAGGTAAAATTGTGTTTTGTTTCAAAACAAAAGCATAAAATGAGACAGAAATAACTAAGCAGCATTGGTAAATTGTAGCTAAAACTGTCCTTGGGGAAAATACTTGCTGTTGTTTTTCTCTGTTTATATAAAATTATCCTCTTCAGCTATGGTGCCAGGATTTTATTATGGAAATGCCTCACAAGGAAACAGACATTCCTGTTTGGCAGATATTTAAAATCATCTAGTAATAGTCTGCAAGAAATTAACATTTCTTATTTTAGTGCATCAGGAGTACAAATCCACAAACTGAATGCTTTGGATAGATCTATTTTGATGAATGCTTCAGACTGTGAATACACAGTGGCATTCTACAATCAAATTCTTTAATAATAATTCCCAAAAGGCCCAAAAATAAAATTGATGGGATAGTGAAGAAAGGGAACCCCCCCCAAAACACACACACACACACACACACACACACACTCACACACACACTCACACCAAACCTCCTAAACAATATAAAGATGTAATTCAAATGGCCTAAAGGAGAGAGGAGTGAAGTTGAATTCAGAAGATCACCAGCTACAGAAAAATTACTCTTCAAATGGCTGATCCATGGATACTGCCAGTTCTTGAATAGAATATTAAAATATTTAAATAATGGAGCCAGTATCACATAGTGATAAGTGTATAACATGGTGTCATAGAAGGATAAATCAGCTCTTCAAAATAAATGTCAAGATATTTAACTTAGAATGTGCTAAATTTTATAACAATAGGAACACTGAGGGTCTCAAGCACTTCTTGGTGATAACAAGTTAGAAGAAACATAAGCATTCAGCAGCAGCAACCTTGCTATAGAATGAATGAAATAAGGGGGAAATGACAGAAGCATTCACCATAAGAGCTAGCTCTTGCCTACAAACAAAGCAGAATAGATATTTTTAATTTCCCTATTTTGCAGATGAGAAAAGAAGAACAGGGAATTTAAATGATTTGAGGAGATCATAGAGTTAGTAAATAAAGCACTGAGGATTGAACTTTGTTTTTCTGACCCCAGTTTTACTGCTCTCACCCTAGGACTTGCTGCCCTTCACATAAGAGAACAGCTCCTTCCTGACCTCTGTCAAAGGCAGTGAAAACCTGAAGCCCTTAAAAAAAAAAAAAAAAAAAAAAAAAAAAAGCAGAGGAAAAGAAAGGTCCTTGTTCGAGTGTTTACTCTGTATTTCTAGGCCTATATCGTTTTCAAACATAACATGTTAAGCAAAAGCAGATATAAATTGACAATTTCTGTTAAGTAATTATTGAAGGGGATTAAATATTGTTGAACACATATGCCACTTGTTATCTAATTAAATTATTATAGCAATCTTTGAGGGAAATATCATTGTGCCCATTTAACAGACAAATAGATTGAGCCTCAGCAAAGTTAAGCAGTATGTCCAAAGTGCCATGGTGAGTAGGCTCGGTATTCTGGTCTGCAAAGGTCTGCAAGTATTTCCTTCAATGACTCCACACAGAGGGAACGGGTCTCAGGCTCTCCAGAAGAGAAAAGTTGTCTTCCTTTTAAAACTTTATACTTAAAATTGTTCCCATAAAATAAATTAGAGAATGCATTTTAAAAGGATCAGTACACATATCAAAAATGAAAAATAATTGAACCTTTCATGGCAATAATAACTTCTTTAGGACAAAGTGTAAATTTTCATAGCAACCGTTAAAGATGGGTTTTTCCATATCAATGGGCTATGGTAATAGAATGAGTTGGAGGCTGGCAACCTGAGTATTTCATACCTGAAATACCTGAGTATTTCAAGCCATTGCACCACCAGACCCTGCCTAATGGCCACAGAGGAGAGAGCCACATGGACCACATGATGCAGTGGAGAGAGTTTAGACATTATAAACAGAGAAGCCCAGATATGAATTCAGCTTTCACTATGGTTCTGATTAAATGACTCATTTACTCTGGTCTTCGATTTCCTTTCCTTAAAAAGTAAGAGAATAATGACTAAAGAGCCATTGTGATATAATGTGTGACAACCCCCCACTGAGTGCCTAACACTTAGTGGGTCCGCAATTACTCACTGGCTTTAGATATCTGCATTCTGACTGTACAGAGTAGTGGTTTGAGCAGGCAGTGTTGGAGTCTGGTAGCCCAGGTTCAAGGTCTGCTCCAGCGCCACCTCCAACCAGCCTGCCCTTGAGCAAGCTGCATATCATCCCTGATTCTTAGTTTTCTCATCTGTGAACCAAGGACAGGTAGAGTATCACCCTCATGGCTGAGACAATGCTTGTAAAGTGAAAGCCCCTGAGAGTTAGACAATCAATGTTGTTCTTGTAATCATTGTATTATTACAGCTCACTTTGCACAGATGAGAAATCTGAGGAGGAGAGGAATTACGGACTTGCCAGAGGGACATGACTCATTGGTGGCAGAAAAGGGATGGTCACCAAGACCTACTGACTTGTGCTTCTTTTCTTGCTCTCTACCATTAAGAGTGGTGCTTAATGTCAGGGAGGAAAAAAAAAAAAAAGAGTCTGAATGGGAAAAATCAGAGAAGTGTAGAGACCTAATTTTGCACATTACTGTACTGCTGATTCAGACGTCACAAATCATTTCTTCCTGTGTATGCATTTGTGGTTATATTTTCCACCGATTAAGATAAAAACAACTGCTGGTGCTTCAGGTTTGGCATATGCATATTATGGGCCAGACCCTGCCTGAGAAAGCATTATAAATCAAACCAAAATGTTCCATTTTGTAAAATAAGACTTTCAATTTCCTCTTGGTACAACTTGCCAGAGAACTGTATGACCCACCACAGTGTGCATAGAGGCTCCTGGACTGTCCTTTGGATTGGAAAAGGATCATCGGGTCATAGTGGAACAAAGTCACATCAAAAGACTAGAAAGAGATTAAGATGCAACTCCTTTGTTTCTCTTATTCATGTGAATTGTGTTATCTGGTGCCTGAACCTCTTAACTGGTTTCTGGATTTCTTACAAAGGCAACTGGTTTGTGGATGTCTCCCTAGGGGAAGAAGAGGCTGGGCTTCCTATTCTGCAATTTTGTTGATGTTGCTACTCAAAATTTATTCTTTTTGTGATTTATGAGAAATACATTTTGGTCATCTGAATGACCAAATATATTTTTCTTATACATATGCTTGGTCTTCCTCCACAGTTTCTGGCTCAGGACCTCCCCAAACCTTGGAATTTCCTAAGTGTAGACAGTGGTAAAGGTGTCTTGTGATATGTGAATAGGTGACTTTTAGAAGCACCTAAGGATGGGGGCTGGTTGCCAGGAGAACCAATCATGTGGTTAGAGGATTGGAACTTTCAGTCCCACCCCCTGACCTCCAGGGAGAGAAGGGGGCTAGAAGTTGAATCAATCATGCCTATGTAATTAAAGCTTCCATAAACATTCAAAAGGACAGGATTCTGAGAGCTCCTAGGTTGGTGAACACGTGGCGATGCGGGGACAGCGGTGCTCCTGGAGGGGGCATGGAAGCTCCATGGCCGTCCCCATACCTTGCTCTGAAGCATCTCTTCCTTCTGATTGTTCCTGAGTTATATCCTTTTATAATAAACCATTGACCTAGTAAGTAAAATGTTTCTCTGAGTTCTGGGAGCCACTTTAGCAAATTAATTGAACCCTCCTTGGGGACCTTGAACCCTTCATGGGAACCTCTGATTTATAGCTGGTCAGTCAGAAGCACTGGTGAAAAACCTGGACTCGTGACTGGAGTCTGCAGTGGGGACAGGATGACAGTCTTGTAGGCTGAACCCTTAACCTGTGGAATCTGATGCAATCTCTGGACACTCTGCTGGTGTCTGAGAATTGCTTATTGGTGTGGGGGACCCCACACACACTGAAACTAGTCTCAGAAACCTATTTATGAGGTAAGAACATTTTTGCCAAAAGCCCCTTCCCAAATATATTTATATTGGATATAAACAATGGTTTCTTTGCCCTAACAGTCAACATATAAGAATATTCATTGTCACTGTTGGGATTGAAACTTTATCAAGTTAATATTTTATTAATGGCGTTTACTTTTATTTTGTATTACATTTTCAGTTAAGGGACTTGACATTCTGTAACATAAATGCTCTTTTCACGAGTGATCTTTATATTGCCCTAAGTGTTACTATTTTGTTTTCCCTTTTAATCAGTATGTTACAAATAGGGTAAGTGATGACTTCCATAATAACACACATATTGAGTTTTCAAGTTTGCAAACACCCAAAGCTCTAGCAGGTGCACTTTTCCTATTAACATCTCACTTGACACAACTCTTACATAATAAAGACAATTTGCAAATAAAGATACAAATTATAGGCAACACTGGCTACTCTCTTCAGAAGATTATATTGGGTTGGCCAAAAAGTGCCTTCGGTTTTTAAGTAAAAATAAAAGACACATTTTTCATTTTCACCAAGAACTTAATTGAACAGCATATTCACCATTTTGTTCCACTACCTTCTGCCATTTTTCAGGCAACTTCATAATTCCATCTTCCCAAAACTTTTTATCTTTTTGAGCAAAGAACTGTTCCAGGTACCTTTTACAGTCTTTCAGATAATAGAAATTTTCTCCATTAAGGTAATTTTGTAAAGACTGAAATAAATGGAAATCCAAAGGTGCAATGTCTGGTGAATACGGTGGATGAATCAGGACTTTCCAGCCAAGCTGTAACAGTTTTCACCTGGTCATCAAAGAAACATGCAGTCTTGCGTTATCCTGATAGAAGATTGTGTGTTTTCTGTTGACTAATTCTGTATGCTTTTTGTAAAGTGCTGCTTTCAGTTGGTCTAATTGGGAGCAGTACTTGTTGAAATTAATCGTTTAGTTTCCTGGAAGCTTATAATAGAGGACTCCCTTCCAATCCCACAACATCACCTTCTTTGGATGAACACCTGCCTTTGGTGTGGTTGGTGGTGGTTCATTTCACTTGCCCCATGGTCTCTTCCGTTCCAATTATTGTACAGTATGCACTTTTCATCGCCCGTCACAATTTGTTTTAAAAACAGAACATTTTCATTACGTTTAAGTAGAGAATCACATGTGGAAATACCATCACGAAGGTTTTTTTTGCTTAACTTACGTGGAACCCAAACATCAAAGCGATGAACATAACCAAGCTGGTGCAAATGATTTTCAACGCTTAATTTGGATACTTCGAGTATGTCGGCTATCTCCCACGTGGCATAACGTTGATTGTTCTCTATTAATGTCTCGATTTGATCGCTATCAACTTCAGCTGGTCTACCCAACCGTGGAGCATAGTCCAGTGAGAAATCTCTAGCATGAAATTTTGCAAACCACTTCTGACATGTTCGATCAGTCACAGCGCCTTCTCCATACACTGCACAAATCTTTTTTTGCATTTCAGTTGCGTTTTTACCTTTCTCGAACTAATAAAGCATGATATGCCGAAAATGTTGCTTTTTTTCTTCCATCTTCAATATTAAAATGGCTACACAAAAATTCACCAATTTTGATGTCTTTTTTTAAATGCTCACTGATATGACAGCTGTCACGTACAATCTAACAAAATTGTTTTGAATGAAGTTAAAGACAACTAAGTGCTACTAGAGCCATCTTACGGAAAAAACCAAACGAACCTTTTGGCCATCCCAAATACATCTGCATGTCATACATAGTTTGTATAATTCAACAAGATTTAAAATGAGATATAGTTTTCAATAGGAAGTATTAAGGAGTCTCAGATATCATTCTGATTAAAATACTGTACAGTGAGTGTGATGTCATTAATGACTTTTGAAAGTCTCTATTTTTAAATGTTGTTTTTAATATTTTAAATACTTAATTTAAATTTATTATTTTTAATAAAAATAAATTGTAATGTAAAAACTTTTAGATTTATAGAAGAATTACAAAGCTAGTACAGAAAGTTTCCATTTACCCTCCCCTCCACCCCCCGACACACACACAGTTTCTCCTATTATTGATATCTTATATTAGTTTTGGTACAATTGTTATAATTAATGAGTCAACACTGGTATATTATCATTAGCTAAAAGTTCACATCTTACTAAGATACCCTTCATTTTTCCTAATGTACGTTATGCATTCTAGGATCCCATCCAGGATACTACATTACATTTCGTATTTGTGCCTCATTAGGATCCTTTTGGCTATAACTGTTTCTCAGGCTTTCCTTATTTTCCTTATTTTTTAAATTATTTTAACAGTTTTGAGGCATACTGGTCAGCTGTTTTGTACAATGTTCTGTATTGGTATTTGTCTGTTGTTTTTCTCATGATTAAACTGTGATGATGAGTTTTGGGGGGAAAGGCTATGGAGGTAAAGTGCCATTCCCATCACACCATATCAAGAGTATGTACCGTTAATGTGAGTTATCATTGATGACGTTGACCTAGATCACTTGGAGAAGGAAGTGTCTGTTTTCCCCGCTGTCAGGTTACTCTTTTTTTCATCCTTTCTTTGGAAGCAAAGCACCATATGCACACCACATTTAAGGAATGGGGAATTATGTTCCACCTACTTGAGGGCAGAGTATCTATATCTATCTATCTATCTATCTATCTATCTATCTATCTATCTATCTATCTAGTAAAAGTATATACTAATATACTAATAGTATATTTACTAATAGTAACTATATATACTGTATATATTTGGAATTCTTCCACATGACAGATTTGTCTATTCTCCCAATTTATTTATTTAGTCAATCATATGGACTCATGGATACTTTTGATATATGTTAGCTTAAAATCCAATATTATTTTACTTTGTTGCTGAAATTGTTCCATCTTTAGATGAAAAGGCTTCCATCAGTATCCCTTTTAATTGGATCCTGTGTCCTTCTGACATACCTCCATCACTGTGTGTGTCTGTGCTTGTGCACACAAGCACACTTTAGCACTTACTTAATTTCTGGCACTATAATATTCTCTAAGCTTATCTCTTTTTTTTAATTTTAGTTTTTTTTAATAATTAATTTATTTTTATTATTTATTATTATTTATTTATTTTTGGCTGCGTTGGGTCTTCATTGCTACGCCCGGGCTTTCTCTAGTTGCGGCGAGCTGAGGCTGCTCTCCGTTGCAGTGCGCGGGCTTCTCATTGCAGTGGCTTCTCTTGTTGCGGAGGACGGGCTCTAGGCATGCGGGCTTCAGTAGTTGTGTCTTGCGGGGTCTAGAGCGCAGGCTCAGTAGTTGTGGCACATGGGCTTAGTTGCTCCGTGGCATGTGGGATCTTCCCGGACCTGGGCTCGAACCCTTGTCCCCTGCATTGGCAGGCAGATTCTTAACCACTGGACCACCAGGGAAGTCCCTTTCTTTTAGTTTTTGAAAGATTTCATTTTTAGGGCCGTTTTAGGTTATACAACAAAATTGAGGGACTTCCCTGGTGGTCCAGTGGTTAAGACTCCACACTCCCAATGCAGGGGGCCCAGGTGCAATCCCTGGTCAGGGAACTAGATCCCACATGCCACAACTAAGACCCAGCACAGCTAAATAAATAAATAAAATTTTTTTTTAAAGTTGAGAGAAAGGCACAGAGATTTCCCATATACCCTGTACCCCCTTATGCGCATAGCTTCCCCCAGTGTCAACATCAGACACTGGAGGGGTACATTTGTTACAAAAGATGAACCTACACTGACACATCATAATCACGTAAAGTCCACAGTTTACTTTAGAATTCACTCTTGGTCTTGTACATTCTGTGGTTTAGACAAATGTATAATGACATATATCCATCATTATATTATCATACAGAGCATCTTTACTGCCTTAAAAATCCTCTGTGCTCTACCTACTCATTTCTCCCCACCTCACCCCTGGAAACCACTGATCTTTCTAAGCTCATCTTTTATACTTCCTGCCCCAGTCTTAGATTAAACTATTTCTTTAAAGAACAGCTGTTTCCGTTTACTGGAGAAGGGTATCCAAGATCTAGGTGCTAAGTGTGCTTGTTGCTACTGGATATCCTTACTTCTAGGTCCCCTCAGCTGAAAAAGCAAAGAAATATATGTGTACATACTAACCTGTGTATATCCAGATATCTGTAACTATTTGTATGTTTATCCATTAGGATCTATATTAAGCTAAACAGGACTTTGTACTGACGTCTCCAACTCTAACCTGTTACCACCTGGATTATTCCACTCCCTTCTTTTTCTTGTTTGTGAACTGCCATTCCAATAGTCAGAAATTTGACTCCCATTATCCACCATAATTTATTTAATTGTTCATTTCAATGTGCCTTTAGAATAGTATCACAATTTATAATCTTTACCAACTAAAGTATAGTGCTTAGGTACTATTTCTTTAGTCTTACAGACTCCACTCACTTCCAAAGTTACTTAGTTCAGAACCTTTTTCACCCACCCCCTTGAATAAGGTTGTTTCATATGTTTCTAATACAAGTTCTTGTTTTGTCATATTCTACATTCCATCCAGGGAATCCTGCCCTCCTAAATGATATTTTTTCTAATTTGCTCATATTAAGGTTAACTCTTTGTGCTTTATAAGGTTCTATGGGTTCTGTGCCTTATGACAAATACATAGGGTCATGTATCCATAATCATAGTATAGTACAAAATCGTTCTTGGCCTTAAAGAAAAGTCTCCAATCTTTTACCTATTTAACTCTCTCCTACCCTCCCCTAACCCCCTGGTAACCACTGATCTTTTTTACTATCCATATAGTTTTGCCTTTTCAAGAATGTCATATAATTGGACTCATACAGTATGCAGGCTTTTCAGTCTGGCTTCATTTGCTTAGCAATGCACATTGAAGATTCATCCTATGCTTTTCATGGCTTAATAGCTCCTTTCTTTTTCTTGCTTAATAATACTCCATTGTTTGGGTATGCCACTTTTTGTTTATCCACTATTAAAGGTCTTCTTGGTTGCTTCCAGTTTGGGGCAATTATTAATAAAGCTACTATAAACATTCACATGCAGTATTTTGTGTGAACATAATTTTCACTTCATTTGAGCAAATATCTCAGAGTGTGATTGCCAAATCATTAGTAAGATTACGCTTAGCTTTGTAAGAAATTGCCAAATTGTCTTCCAAAGTGGCTGTTCCATTTTACATTCCCACCAGCAGTGAATGAAAGTTCCTGTTGTTCTATATCCTGGACAGCAATTTTATTGTCAGTTTTCTGGACTGTAGCCATTCTAATAAGTTGGTATCTATATTTCGTTGTTGCTCTAACTTGCAATTCTCTAATGACAAATGATCTTGAGCATCTTTTCATATGCTTATTTGCCATCTGTATATCTCCTTTGGTAAGGTGTTCATTTAGATCTTTTGCCCATTTTCTAATTAGGTGTCTTATTTTCTCACTGTTGAGTTTAAGAGTTTTGTATATTTTGGATACAATTTATTAATCAGATATATGTTCTAACAATATCTTGTCCTCAACTGTGGCTTATCTATTCCTTGTCTTAACAGTGTCTCTCATAGAGCAGATTTTTTAAAAATTTTAATAAAGTGTGTCTTTTCACTTATATCTCTCATGGATCTTGTTTTTGATGTTGTATCTATAAACTCAAGGGCTCAAAGATTTTTGCCAAAGGTCTTTAGTTTTATAGTTTTGCTTCTGACATAGGTTAACAATCCATATAGAGTCCATTTTTGTGAAAGTTAAACGTCTGAAAAAACCATACTTTTTCAATTGAATTGCCTTTGTTCCTTTTCAAAGATTAGTTGACTATATTTATGTGGGCGCTTTTCTGGGCTCTCTCTTCTGTTCCATTAATCTGTATGCTATTCTTCCAGCAACAGCATGCTGTCATGATTACTGTAGCTCTACAGTAAATCTTGAAGTTGGATAGTGTCAGTCTCGGACTTTGTTCTTATTTAGTATTGTGTTGGCTATTCTAGGTCTTTTGTCTTTCTGTATAAACTTGAGAATCAGTTTGCCAACATCTGCCAAAGAACCTGATCTGGGATTTATTTGGGATTATGTTACATCTATAGATAAAGATGGGAAGACATGACATCTTAACTATACTGAGTCTTCCAATCCATGAATATGGGTCTATATTTTATAGTTTTCATCAAACTTGCACAACTTTGGCCATTATTTCTTCAAAATTTTTTGCCCTTCATGTTCTTCAGGGACTCCAATTACATGTATATTAAGGAGCTACAAGTTGTCCTATAACTCATAGGTGCTCTTTTCATTTTTAATTTTTGTCTATATTTTATTTTGGATAGCTTATATTTCTATGTCTTCAAGTTCACTAATATCCTGTTCTGCCATATTTAATGTGCAGTTACATCCAGAGTGTTTTTCATCTTAGGCACTGTCACTTTTAGGCCAAGAACTTCAATTTGCATCCTTTTTATTTCTTCCATGACACAACTTTTGGGCATATGAAATACAATTATAATAAGTGTTTTTAATGTCCTTAATGCGCATTATAGCATTTGTTAGATTATAATAATATTATTAGATTATCATTGATAATTTTCCTCATTATGGGTTGTGTCCCCTGCTTCTTTGCATGCCTGGTAAACTTTGACTGGATGACAGGCATTGTGTGGATTTTACCTTGTTCACTACTGGTTATTTCTGTATTCCTTTAAATCTTCTTAGCTTTATTCTGAGATACAGTTAAGTTACTTATAAATAATTTGATTCATTCAGGTCTTGCTTTCATGATTTTTAGGTGGGTCTGGAGTAGTCCTTAGCCTAGGACTAATTATTCCCCACTACTGAGTCATGAATTTCCTGGGTATTCTATACAGTGCCCTGTGAATTATGAGTTTTCTTATCTGGCTGGTAGGCATAGGCATTCTTCCATATCCTGTGAAAGTGCCAAAATCTCTTTCCTCTAATATTTTTGGATGTTTGTTCCTGGTCTCAGATAATTTCTTCACACACATGTGCTGGTTAACATTCTGCTGAATATTCAACTCAAGAGAAACCCACCATAGATGTCTGAGGTTCTCTCTCTGTGCAACCCTTTCCTCTGTGATACTCTCCTCTGTGAATTCTAACTGCTTTGGTCTTCTCAAATTCATAGCTCCATCTTCTCAACTCAGGGAATCTACCAGACTCTGTCTGAGTTTCTCGTCCCTGAACCATGGCCTAGAAACATTCTAGAGGCAATAAACTGAGGCAATTGTAGAGTTCACCTTGTTTGTTTCTCAACTTTCAGAGGTCATTGTCTTTGTCACCTGATATCTAGTATCTTAAAACCAATTATTTTTCATATTTTGTCTATTTATTTTGGTTGTTTTAATTAAGAGGATAAATCTGATCCTGGCCCCTCCACATTGGTTGGAAGTATAAAAAATTGTCATTAAATACCTCTGCTATACGTAAGGTGAACAAGCTATTATATGAAGAATCTTCATTCTAAATTATGTCCCTGACCAAAAGTCAGTTAACTACCCATGAGGAATTGAGAGGTTAGAGGAGGAGAAAACAATGTTTTTAAAAAAGCTCTTTTCTAAACAACTTGCTTGAATTTTTCTTTAAGGTGAGTACTATGTGGATGTGCTCATGTCTAATTTAATATCATTAGGCATCATAACACCATTATTCACTGATCCATTTTCCTTATATGATCTTTCTTGATTAAGATCTTCTTTGATATAGAAAGATTAGGATGACCATGAATCAGGATTAACTTTACACATAAGAACAGTAGGTGTACAAAATTAGAGTGAGGGTTCAGGAGCTAGAAAATAAATCCTTGATTCCATCAAATTGTTTTAAATATATTTAGCATAAGATATGCTAAAAATACTCAATTCCTTAAACAGATATAAAATTGTGCTTAAAATTCAAGTACACTAAAAAGGTAAGATTGTCTTTGATCACCCTCATCTGAATTTCAACCCTTTTCCTAGGAACTGACTGGGATTTAGGAGAGAGCAAAGACCACCAGTTTCAAGAGGGTTGGACGGAAAAGAAAAGGGGGAAAAAAAAAAAGAATAGAGAGTAGATGTGGTAGGGGAAGGGGAGGATGCCGAAAAAGATAATTACGTGTCAAAGATGGATTTGCCTCCTGTACATTTTTGTCTCAGTAAAACCTTGTGACTACAGCATTCAGAGTTTTACTTCTCTGATAGAAAAAGCTTATCCCAGTAGGAATGCATAGCGTTAAGAAATGTCATGCCTAGATTTGTGATATCTTTATAGTGAACTGATTTAAGCATAAGAGAACACAGTTACTGTAGAAAACAAAGAATTCTGTAGATAAGGACTTTGAATATTTTTTATATCCACTACTGTTTGTTTTAGAACTCTAGACTGCCTCATGCAAAGTATCCATTTCTCAGAATAATGAAGCAGAAACAATTTTGGCCTCGGTCAGGTCCAGGAAAATCAAATCCATCCACCACCTAGATCTTCAAATCCACAACACACGGCAGGTTTAGTGCCTAGAAGCCGATGTGTCTTAAAGTGGCTTAAGGGAGCAGTTCTCCAACTCTCAGGCAGAAAACCACTGTTACAGAAGAGTGAGGATAGCTGGGGTTAATCTCCTACAAGTAAAACTGGTCATTACTTTTGCAAACATGGTAATGGTGCCATCTCTACAGTAGCAAGAAAAAGGAAGAGTGCAGTTACAGGGTTCACCTGCTTTCTTAAAGAGACTAGCTCACTTTCTGTGTGCTGTCTGAACAGTGTGGGAGGTCAGCCCTACGAGGGGGACTGGATGCTTGAAGTCATTTCATTTTGACCTGCTGTTCAACATGGTACCCACTAGCCATATTAACATTAGAGTCCATTGTTCTGTTGCACCATGAACATTTCAAGTGCGCAGTAGTGGCTGCTATGTTGGACGATGCAGATACAGGACATTTCCACCAACACAGAAAGTCATCCTGGACAGTGCCACTCTAGATGTTTGCAAAGGCTGGGTAACGTTTTTATAACATGCCTAATTTTAATTAGGTACTAATATAACAGTACCTAATTTTTCCATTAAAAACATTTAAAAGCAATTTTCCTTCCAAACTTACTGAAATCATGTGCATTGAAATTTTGGATTATAAAGTCTCGAAAGAGGAAAAATGTCTCTATGCTTTTTCTGATGAAAAGTGAACTCAGCCTCCTGAAATAACCACCTAGAGTGCTTACAGACAATATTCCTCTGTAATAGTAATAAACAGTCCTCTAATACAAATTAGTGTAATACTCTGGTTCATGTTTTTAAATAAATTAAATAAATAAATAAATAATTTAAAACAAAAATAGTTTGGATATGAGAAAAGAAAGGGAAAAAAAACACTTTAGAAAAACGGCCTAAAAATAGAATAAAACTGATTGCAGTTAAAACTTAGAGAGCACTGTGGCCCAGTTGAACGAAATGGTGAAGGGGATGAGACCAAGAGCAAGACTTTTGAATTTCCACTTCTTTCACCCACTTGAACAAGTCACCAAATCTCTCTAACACTTATTAGTTAAGCCTGCCTCCCAGGTGTGTTGTGAATATTATAGGAAAACAACTAACGCAAATTTTCTAGTTCCCATAAAACAATGAGGGTTTAATAAATGGGTTGAATCATTATTAATATAAAAATAAACACAAGAAAATATATTAAGTTGTGTACATTAAATATAATACAGCTTTATGTATGTCGATTATACCTCAATAAAGTAGTTTTAAAAAAATAAACCCAAGAAACTGCTTTTAAAAAAACTTTCAAAAAACACCTAACGGGGACTTCCCTGGTGGTGCAGTGGTTAAGAATCTGCCTGCCGGGACATGGAAGCAACCTAAGTGTCCATCATCGGATGAATGGATAAAGAAGATGTGGCACATATATACAATGGAATATTACTCAGCCATAAAAAGAAACGAAATTGAGTTATTTGTAGTGAGGTGGATGGAGTTAGAGTCTGTCATACAGAGTGAAGTAAGTCAGAAAGAGAAAAACAAATACAGTATGCTAGCACATATATATGGAATCTAAGGAAAAAAAAAAAAAAGGTCATGAAGAACCTAGTGGCAAGATGGGAATAAAGACACAGACCTACTAGAGAATGGACTTTAGGACATGGGGAGGGGGAAGGGTAAGATGTGACAAAGTGAGAGAGTGGCATGGACATATATACACTACCAAACGTAAAATAGATAGCTAGTGGGAAGCAACCGCATAGCACAGGGAGATCAGCTCTGTGCTTTGTGAACACCTAGAGGGGTGGGATAAGGAGGGTGGGAGGGAGGGAGATGCAAGAGGGAAGAGATATGGGAACATATGTATATGTATAACTGATTCACTTTGTTATAAAGCAGAAACTAACACACCATTGTAAAGCAATTGTACTCCAATAAAGATGTTAAAAAAAAAAGAAAAAAGAAAAAAAAAAAAACAAACGAGAATCTGCCTGCCAATGCAGGGGACACGGGTTCCATCCCTAGTCCGGGAAGATCCCACATGCCACGGAGCACCTAAGCCCGTGCGCCACAACTACTAAGCCTGCACTCTAGAGCCTAGGAGCCACAACTACTGAAGCCCACGCGCCTAGAGCCTGCGCACTGCAACGAGGAGTAGCCCCCGCTCACTGCAACTAGAGAAAGCCCGCGCACAGCAACAGAGACCCAATGCAGCCAAAAATAAATAAATAAATAAACAAATTTATTAAAAACAAAAAACAATTTAAAACACCTAACAATTATAAATGTATTTGACGTCACTATGTGTTTAGCCCAAACCAGAGGTTTAATATACTCACCCTTAAATTTTAACATATATCATAGATATGAAATTTACCAGAGAGCAGTATGGAAGAATGTTAGTTTTGACCCCTTTAAATTCTTGTAGTTAATTGTTGTATAGTCAGGTGATGCTACATCAGATCCATTTTGCAATAAAAAAAAAAAACAGTATTATTGAAATCCATTATATTTATGTTCTCTTTACTTGCAGAAAAAATCTCCGAAGTGATGCGAGCCTTTTTCAGTTACAAAGTCCTTGTGAACTTCTTTTACATCACTGAATGCCCTGACTGAATTAAGAATGTCAAAATTTTCTGGCACAAGGACCACCATTTACATGCCACTGAATGCAGATCCACTGTCAGGTTACAATTATTAATTTTTTAAATGTGTTTGTGCTTTTTCTTAACTCGTGTTTCTTGTAAGTATATGTATATATGTATAGTTATATATAGTTATGTATCTAACAATATTTCAGTGACATCAAATTTTGAGTGTGTAGTTTTATAGGTAACATCTCTTTACTAGACTCGTTTTCAAGAAACTTTCAGTGTCACAGGATCCCCCTGAAAAGGAGGGAGATTTATATATTATTAGCAAATCAGAATGTACACTCTGCTTCTCCTGCAGTGAAGTGAAACGCACCCTCAACATTATTGAACAAAATACGTATTATACAAATTACAATGCTGCACATTCTTGAATACACTGTACCTTTAGCCAATGACCCTTCTAATTTCATTTAAAACATAGAGGGAAATTTTAAGAAACGCATGGATTCCTTTGAAAACATCTCATTACATCATATATTGTCAAAATCATTGGCCTGCTTATTAAACGGCATTTTTTCCTTGAAGATATGAACCAGTATTAGGATGAATATTTTGATCGCTCATAAAAACCTGCCCATTCCTCTTGCCCATTCACTTTCTTTCAGAAATTGAGATTTCTGACAATGACAAAGATTTATTCACTCATGGAATACTATCTGAAGAAAAATATATAAAAATACTATCAATTTTAAAATAACCAATTGTTTATTGTTTTATATGGGCAAGGGCATTGTCTTTAAAAAAAAGTAACAACTATGAAAATATTGCAACTCTTTGCTACTCATTAAAATAATCTAAAACTGAAGCAACTGTTGTATTTTTAGCGAAACTGCTATGTAAAAGCCACCCCAAAATGCAGTGGCTGAAGACAATCATGATTTATTATTCCTCCTATTTCTGATGGTTGGTGGACTAGAAAATCCAAGATGGCCTCTTTTCATGTGTGGTGATTGCATGCCAGAGGGAGCATTTCAGTTCTCCGCCACATGGCTAACTTGGCTTCCTTACATGGGGGTTTCAGGGCAGTGATCAAACAGGATGAGGATGTAAACTGCAAGGTATACTGAAGCCTAATCTCTGGAGGTCACACTATGTCACTTCCAACACGTCCTATTCGTCACAGCAAGTCACAAGTCCAGCTCAGATTTAAGGGGGTGTAGAAGAGATTCCACTTCAGTGCTGGGGGGAGGTGGCACGTCACATTACAGAGAGGTATGAAGTGGGATGGGAAGCATTTGTAGCCATTAAGTAACCTAACTCCTGCTGAGTCTTCTTTTTATTTTGCATTATTTTTTTGACAAAACTGTGTGACCACATGATAAGACGTTGCTTGCGTCTGTCTGACTTTAACAGTATAAACACAAAAAGTGAATTTTGCAAAAATATCTGTGGTCTTCAGTCAATTTTTCCAAGGGCCTTTCTTAATCTTTTGATTTTCAAATCATTATCTTTTGAAATTTGAAATAAATTTGCCTTTAATTTGCTGGGTATATGTAATGTTGACAACACCTTATACTCAACAATGACCTAACCTACAAATGACCTAACACAGTGAGTTAGGGGGGGTCTCTGCTAGTGTTAAACAGAAATGATAACTGAGAAGTCTCTGACTTTATAATCATTTTTTTAATGACTGCTTTGCTATTAAGAGTTTTGTGTCCCTATAAAGCCTTGTAATTGCAGCCCTGGAATCATATTTAGTTAGTAAGGACCTTCTCTCATCTAAATTATTTTTTTCACTCCTTATTTTGTATTAAACATTGCACTAGTTCCAAATATGAATAAACAGAACCGTCCTATGAGTTTCAAACACAGGGAGTTTAACACAGAATTTTCTTAAATTGGAAACAGCTGGGTGTTGAAAGAGCTGTAAGAACAGGAGGAAAGGTTATCCAAAGATTAATAACTGCAGGAAAACACCACCACTCCTGAGGTGGAGAAGCAAAGGACTCGATAACGTCACCCAGGGCACTGTGCCCCTGGGGATGCACAGCTGGAGCTGAGTTGCATGAGGGCATGTCCGGAACCCTGCCTGCCCTCCCAGCCCTGAAGTGATGCTGCAGCCTCGGCTGCTCCTGGCACTTCCCTTGTGGCTCCTCGTGTGAGAAAGTCCAAGAAAGGAGTAGCTTCTCCCCTCTTTCTACCTCTCATTAACTGAACCTAACAGGACCCAGAAATACTAGGAGTCTGGGAAATGTAGCCCACAGGTTCCCACCCTCCTTCAACACAGGCAGAACACCGAGAGGCAAGAATGGCGCTCAGACCAAAACGGCAACTGACCAGCACAGTCAGTAAGACATACTACCGACCTCCACAGGGTCACAATGCAGTGGTGGACGTATATATGAGGAGCCCTAAAACAAGTTCTACTGCCATGAGTACTATGACAAGGTAAAAATGAAAGACGCTTAATACACTGGGAGATCAGAGGAGGTAAAGAAATAAACTGTATTTTAAATGATAGACAGGCGTCTAAGTCATTATCTGGGCAAGAGGGGGAATTTCCAAGTAGAGGATATGATATTTTGGGAGGTTTCTGTTTGTGTTGTTTTAGGTGAGCCTAAGATATAAATTTGAAAGACAGTTGTTTCTTGGATTTGATAGCATTCAAAGTGCTTACTTTTTATTAATAAGAAATATTTTGACAAGAGATTGAGGTTAGATTTAATCTGAGTTTCCTCAAAAGTGGCATCTCTTTACAAATACGTCAATAAAGCGTTTTAAACCTTTTCCCTATGTAAGGATAGGCGAGAATAAGTAAGGACATTTCCCATGTTGTCACACCAATTTTATTCCTTTATATTTTAAATAATCACTAATTTATTTCTCTGTCCTAACTTTTAAATAAAGTTTACCTGAAGCAGCAGAGGGATTGGCTCAGTGGGGAGCAGCTGCTAAATTCCACTGTGACTGCACTTTGTAGAAGCATAATAAATTTGTGGTAGAGCCATCTCCCATGTGAGGAATACACTAGAATATTTGGCATTCACTTTCTCTTTCTCAAATTGCTTCTAAAAGCATTATTCTGTCCAGCATGACAGAAATCCCTCAGGTCACTACAGAAGGACTAGAAACCTCCATGGGATTTAGACACCAGGGGAAGTGACCTTGAATCCGGGCTTGGCTATGAACACTGTAACCTTGGGAACTTTATCTATAGAATAAGATTTGGAATAGGTGATCTCCAATGCTTCTTTCAGCTCTGATAAGGTAAAATATTATGAAAATGCTTTAAAAGATATTTGAGTGAAAGTGCATAGGAGAATGCATCACAAAATTTGCTTTCAGTTTATTGTAAATATTTAAAATGTCAGTGCTGTTGCCTGCATTTTTGTACAGCTATTTTCTTATTTCATTATTTTCAAATGAGGCCAGAAAAATATTAGGGGAAACAAACTTTGTATAAATTAGACTTATGGGTCTTAGAGAACAATGGTGCTAAAGAGTTGCCAGGAATGTACACCTTACATAACTTTGGAACTTTTGTGCAAAGCTCTCTTAAAAAACTACTCTTTTCTATTCCCCTGTTCTTTGTGGCAATGTGGTATGGTGGAAAGATACTGGATTTAAATCCCACTGACTGAATTCAGCTTCTGTACCACTGTATTTGTATGACATCTGACAAATGAACTAACTTCTCTGATCTCTAATTTCTTTTTGATCAGCTACATGGAATGGGATAAATCATAATCTTTGGTTCACAATTCCCTATCACCACAAGTTCACACATGGCTCTCCTTAATTTTATTTTAATTTTAGTCTAGTTCTTAACTTTGAAACAGTAATGAATATAAGAAATACCCATGAACTAACTCTAGTTTTGCTAGTTTTTGAAGATATGAAGAGCCATTTTGCACATAGTCCTTTTATTTTCATTCAATAGGATGTTACAAGAATAATCTATTTTGTCCTATTGCCCTTGGATACTATAGTTCATTCATTTCATTGCTATCTATTGTGTGAATATAGTACAATTTTTTAAAAATTAGTTAGGCCATCTCTGGATTTTTAAAATGACAAACATTGCTGCTATGAATTATCTGCTTTATGTCTCCTGGTGCAAGGTGTAAAATTTCTACTAGATATATCACTAGAGATAGAATTTCTGGGTACATAAATTTTCAAATTTATAAGCTAATATAAAACTAGTTTTCAACATGGTTGTACTTATTTAAATTGCTGCCAGTAATGAATAATAAATTCTATTGATCTACATCCTCTTAAATACTGGGTATTTTCCCTCTTCGTAGTTTCTGCCAGATGAATGAGCACAACAGAGTAGGTCATTCTACATGTTTCTGATTCTAGTGAATTTAAACTTTTCTTCAAATATTTACTTATTGAACATACATGCTTCCTTTCTGAGGAAATGCAAGTTCATATTTTTATCCATAACTTTATTGGCACCACATACGGACTTTGTATGTTATTGTGTTGGTCAGTTTATATACCCCTGTATCAGTGATTGACACTCCATATTAATTACCATGGTTTTAAAAATCTTGACCTCCAAATAAGAAAAATTTCCCCTCATTATCCATCTTCTTGTTCAAACATGCCTTATCTTTTAGGACCACTGAACTTCTCTATAAACTTTAGAATCAGCTTGTCAAGTTTCATGGAAAACCTTTGTACATTTTTACTGGAGAAGTCTCAAGTCTATAAATCAATTTAGAAAGAATAGCCTCAGAAAATAAGTGTTTCCTTCATGAGCATGGAATTTGTAGAGATGTTTGTAGACCTGATCTAAGTTAGACTAAGAAATCCTTAAAGCCTCGTTCAGATCCAAGAAAATGATGAGAAATTATATATATCCATTTATTAAAGTTTTACTTAGTGTATTTCAACAAAATCTTAATAACACCCATGAACAGGCCTTGAAAAACTTTTGTTAGATTTATTTCTAGATCCACTATAATTTTAGTTGTAAATTATATATCTTAGATACACATACACATGTATGTGTGTGTCTTCTAATTGTTTGTTGATGGTGTATTAAAAAAACTATTCACTTTTGTATATTGATCCTATATCCAACCTCATTGCTAGGCTGCTGGTATGAATCATCTACCGTTTGAAAAATAAATCTGAAAATAGAAAATAATATTTATATCCAAATATTGTCTTTCCTTCTACTGCTAAATTTTCTTTCCAACCATGAGAATAATTTTTTTAAAAATCCATATCTTTGTAAAATCAATAAAGAACAACTCCTTCCCATGTATAAACATCTATTTTTAAAAGTCTAATATGGGGTTTTGTACCATATACAGCTTTTAAAATTAATCTTTTCTCCCTTCCTTTGCCTTCTCTTGTATTAGTGAAATGTTAACTAAGTTATCACATTGGATTTAGTCAGTTAAAGCAAAGAACATATTCAAGAACAAAAGTCATGAAGTGATGGCTTCATCATTTAAAAAGATATTATATATATATGTATATATATATATATATATATATATATATATTTTTTTTTTTTTTAAATACCATGAACTATGTAGCACCCCACACAAGAGTAAGAAGTACAGCTGATTTGGAAGATACTGTTGGATACTTCTACTGTTTAGAAGACAGAGGATGACTTAACAATAATTTTCATATGGATGAAAACAAAATCTGTTGCCAAAGAAAAACAAATTCTTAAGATTTAGATTCTCATAAAGGCAGAATTAAATTATTTACTTTATTTCCTACATGAACAGCAACAACAAAAACAGAGTGTTTGGTGCCCCTTTCCCATCTCCCCTAGACAGAAGTCTTTTGTGACTAACTGTACCTAGTAGCCACTTTGATTTGGGTAAACTCTAATGGGAAAGGAAAGAGCCTGAGAAAATCCCATATTGCCTTTTGTATAATTATCTTTATATATTAGTTCAATAACTATGTGTTATTTCAAGCTTTACTAATCAATATTATTAATTCTTATTAATAATATTCAATATAAGTAAGAGTCTCTAAGACATAATTGGAATGCCTGTGGATGACCTCAAAAGGTTTGCTTTCCTTGTCATGGGATTTATTTAACAGGTACTGGTAATTCATTCCCTGGGAGTTTGTAGAGATGTTTGTAGACCTGATCTAAGTTAGACTAAACGATCCTTAAAGCCCCATTCAGATCCAAGAAAATGATGAGAAATTATCTTAAAGGAAATAATATTGTTTTCTCTGGGGTAAAAGTTAAAATGAAGTTGATTTATTTCACACTGTTCCTAGTTTTACCTGATCTTACTTTAATTTAAAATTACCTCAATCTATTTGGATGTGTGGTGCTCACTGAAATAGAAACAACCACTTAAGTTATGTGTAAATGAAAGATTTGCCAAATCCCAACCCATGTTCCTCTTTCAAGATGCCTAACGTTTCAGAATAGCATTCATCAGGATTTCTGGCCAACACAAAGTCCACTTCCAAAAGTGCTGTCAGACATGACAGACATCAATTTAAAGCATTATGTAGTCTCTTCAGATCCAGTGTTCTCACTGTTAAATTTTAAGAACATAATATTACATGATTCAGGAATATTATCTCAGGGATATTTAATTTCTTCAAAAATTAGAAGTGAGTAAATCTTTCATTGTTGGAATCTTTTAAATGATTTTTTTTATATTCACTACATTAATAAAGGAAATTAGTGAAAAAACAACAAAAGCTCACTGAAAAGTTTATAATAAACAACAGCAGTCTCCTACTTTAGCCATCTCCTCTGTTTATTAGCTATGTGACCTAGGTCAAGTTATTTGCTGTATTTCTGCCTCACTTTCTTCATCTGATAAATGAAGACGTTAAAAAGTCTCTGCCCCATAGAATTGTTGTGAACAGATGTGTGAAACAAAGTGCACAATTCCTGGAACGTGGTAAGAGCAAAATAAGTGTTAGTTATTATTACTACCCTTACCTTCCCTGTCCTAATTTTCATGGCAAACACCCTCAATCTTTCCCCTAGCATTTACCTCCATATTTTAAAAAGTGATATACTTTTGTACATTATTTGTTTGCTTTTGACTCTGATAGATGATAGCTTTGTGCGTCCTCACCATCCCCCAATGTCTCTCAAACTCCCCATATATAGTTGTTATTTCATACTTTTGGTTAGCTCGAGACTCATCCATGCTTACATTTTCATTACATCAGTTAGGAATTTCAGATACAAGTAATAGCAAAGCCAACCACAGGGATGCGAACCAGCCGAGGTTCTATTTTTATCTAACAAGCACTTTGGAGGTAGATGGTTGCGCTTCCTCCCTGCTGTCCTCAGTACTTTGCTTTGTATTCTTACAGTTGTCAAATCACGTTACTTGATGCCTGACTCAGCTCCAGGCAACAGGACCACCTTCAAAACAGGAAGCGGGGGCTAGCCAGGGTGGCAAAATCCTTTCATCTCCTATGGACTGCTCTTATTAGGAAGATAAATAACTTTCTAACATGTTACACAGTATAATTTCTCCTGCATCTCATTGACCAACACTGAATCCTAAGGCGACTCCTAACTCCAAGGCAGGCTGGGGCAGTTAGGATCTTACGCAAAAGAATGACATTGCTTTAGTTGGCTTAGACCAAAGGGTCTCAAACTTTCTCAGTTCAAGGCTCCATTAGTGCTTCTGTGATTATTTTTACAGTGCCCCTAGGCAAAAGAAATACCAAATAATCCCCCCTTTTTAAGTAGCTGGGACCAAACAATGTAAGTATGTATCCATATCCCTAGCAACTTAGTAGCCACTTGAGTAAATACTATATTTCAATTGCAAAAAAATAATAGTTTCTAATAAAAGGAAGTGTGTACAACTTTTCAAATTTTAAAATCAGATTAAACATCAACACCCTCAGTCCCTAGTCCACATTAATTTCCATGCAGCACAATCTATGTATCACAGAAATCACTGAAGATCCTTCTTCACAAAGATATGACATCCTGAAAAAGAAGGTAGTCCGAACTAAGGGTGAAACGAAGAAACTGCTTTGAGCTAGCTCAAGAAACTAAACTCCTGTATGTACAGAGAGGAGAAAATTTCCTCTGTGCTCTGTCCACAGAATTTCAGCCAATTTTTTCCTCTTTTCATCCCAGGGCTTGACCCTCATTAAGGGGTAACTGGAAACCCCTGAGTACTAAGCTTCTCGGGGTTCCTCTGGGGCCAATGGTTTGACTATTCCTTCACACAACATTCTGGGCTCAGAATTACTTTGCTTCCTAAATTAGTTACTATCTCTCGGTCACCTTCTGATTCCCAATAAAGCCATTGATATCTTTAGTCAACAGTGGACTGTCAGAACTCCTTTCATTTCCAGATGTGTTGATTATTTTTAAAAATACATTCTTATCATGACAGTGGAATTTGAGAAAGGAAAAAAACAAGGTGGTCAATGCAACATTTTCAACTAAAAGTCCAAGGTGGATTCTGAAAATGACTCAACCTTGGCAAGATGAGAGATAAAGGTGGAGAATTCCAGGGGAGACCCCACGTGAAGGATGTGCTATTATTAGATAACGCATGGTCATCCACCCCCTATACCAAAGACTGTGAGGGACTGTGTATTTTGGACATCACAGAACTCCCTTTGCTGTTCAGGTAACTAAGATTTCAGGTACTAATGCGCTAATGTTCACCTGATCACTACCCGTCCCCACACCAATGCTGCCCTAATCAATGCAGGAATATTGTCTAAAACAAGCCACCTCCTATCCCAACTACCCGTTTGTTCTTTCACAGTGACTAAGTTTTTACTTGGGTATAGTATGAAATTAAGTTTAAAATCAGATATTAATTCCAGGTAATTGACAGTGGCCAACAGATTTATGTTTGGGTTTTATCAACCTCCAGTTCAGCAAATTTTTTGCATTATAAAAAAAGTCTCAAAAGTACCTTTATACTTTAGCCTACTGTCTATTTTTGAATAATATTTTTGAAGACAAAGGTATTTTTTAGTTCTATTAAGGAATAAGATGTGATATGCTAGGGAAGAAAATTATATATATATCCAGATTTAGTTGCAGATTAAACATTATCAGATTCAAAAAGCTCCTATATCATTCCCCTTACTTAGCTCCCTGAAAGACTATGAAACAGTTATTTCTTTGAAGATTGGGCTGCCAGGAATCTTCATACTGGTAAACACATAACTAGGTCTCACTACTGAACCTGGAATCAAAGTTGATAGGTACAACTTGATCTATTTTAGATGAAAGTGTACAGAAACAAACAGTTTGTTTCCCTTTTTATCTTTACATAGGACCTGTGTTAAGTTCAGAGTTTATAAAGGGAGAAATGCCTTAAATATACCTATTTCTTTATATCCGATAAGAAGTTATGCTAGCAGGTAGGTTATGTAGAGTCACCTGTGCACTTGGTTATCAGCACATTTGGAAAATCAACTTCTCAGTATTTTAGCAGCTTCAAAAGACTTGAATTATTAGTATTTAAAATGAGAACTTTTCAATTATGAGAAGGCAAGAGAAAAGATGGATGGATTTTATTTTTATTGGGAAAGTCAGTTATTGTATCTTATTCTTAAAGCTCCCTTTCAAATTATATGTGTTCTCTGGAGATAACAGTTCATGTTAAAAAATAAGTTTCTGGATTGGGTAGCTTTGAGAAAGTCATGCATAGGTTTTTAAACACCCCAAAATATTCACACACACAGAGTTGTTTTTCAAATTTTCCCAAGGAAAGTGGAAAGTTTTTCAAGTTTTCCTACCATGTGTGAGAAGTCCTTGGCACTTTACTGAGTTGCCTCAAAATATGTCCTGTATAATATTTTGGTTTCTTAATATGCATATTAACACTAAGATTATTTTATTACTCGGTACTTACACTTCCCATACCGATTCACCTACTGCTGGAAGTTGTAAATTTTTGGAGGCATAGCCATGATTTTCCACAGTAAATAAAACTGCAACATCTGCACACTACTATAACTTTAGCAAACCCTTAAGAAATATATGCAAAAATATTTTCCAAAATTAGATATCTTGGTTGCAAGCAAAAGAAACTAATACTGGTCACCATAAGCACAAAGGAAATGTAATAGAAAAATAATGCAAATTCATGGGATTCTTCTCAAGGACTTGGGTTAGAAATTGCCCAGAAACCAAGGCAGCCCTAGGAGCTAAGAGCTAGGAACCGTCTCTCCCACGGTCTTGGACTCATCAGCACCTGGCTTGAGTGGGAAGCAAGTAACCAGCCCAATCTCAGATGCATGCCCGCCCACTGACTGCCAGAGAGTCAGTAAGGAGGTGTGACCCACCCTATGGCTTCCATATTGGCAGGAACTCCTCTGCTTCTCACCAGTCAACCCACTGGGTAATGCCCAAAAACCAGGATGGAGGTAAACTTTGAGTAGGCAAAAAATTATAAATTTGCCCAATTACCGCACACATACCTTATCCCACATTACATTTCCAATCAAGAATGTTTCCCTGAATGTAATGGAATATATTTTTTACAAACAAAATTGTGCATATCTGTCCTTCAAGGAAGGCAAAGTCTCATCAGTGCAGAATCACTAGATCATGTCCATTTCTCCTCTAAAATCATTATGTCCAATCTCCATTTTTCTATCATTAAAATGCCACTTAAGTGCACAAGTTAATTACATTTTCCACAAAGGATGATTTATATACCTTAGGTTTCTTCTCTGTTTGATAACTATAGAAACCCAAATTTCTTACTTTATCTGTGTTTCAAATATCTCAACGTTTTAATTCCAAAAAATCCAATATTTGATATAAGTACCCTCTTCTATTAAATTGTTTTTGGTAAATACGTCTTCTAGTAAAAATCCCATTGTGTTACTTTTTAGCAAATGAGAAAAGGAGTGCTTCCAATTTTCTTACCATTGTCTTTTGAATAGGCTCCAAAAAAAAGTAAACATAGCTCTTTAGAAGTTTGGTTCAAAAACAGTAGCTTATAAAGTAACACTTAATAAATAGGCACTATGCTCTTGCATTATTCTTAAATTCTGATTAACAGTTTTTTAAATAAATTTATTTATTTTATTTTATTTTTGGCTGCATTGGGTCTTTATTGCTGCACGCGGGCTTTTCTCTAGTTGCAGTGAGCAGGGTCTACTCTTCATTGTGGTGCGTGGGCTTCTCTTTGAGGTGGTTTCTCTTGGTGCAGAGCATGGGCTGTAGGCACAAGGGCTTCAGTAGTTGTGGCACACAGGCTCAGTAGTTGTGGCTCACGGGCTCTAGAGCGCAGGCTCAGTAGTTGTGGCACACGGGCTTAGTTGCTCTGCGGCATGTGGGATCTTCCCGGACCAGGGCTCGAACCCATGTCCCCTGCATTGGCAGGCGGATCCTTAACCACCGCACCACCAGGGAAGCCCAAATTCTGATTAACTTTAACGGGACCAGAGTGAACTTATTTATGGAAGAACAGGTTCCATTTTCTTATTCTTTATTGCGTTTTCAATACTGTACCATTCTCTGAAGCCATGAATTTACAGACCTTCAACGTTTAGAAAATGATGAATTGAACTGAAATGCCGTACAAAAAAGAAAACGTTTATAAATTCTCCAGAAACTCCTCAGCCTGGAAGGTATCCAAATTCACAACACCGTAGTTATAGTTCCTTAGAACACAAATAATCTTTCCAAAGAATTATTTAAATAGAAAGAAAATCCTCCTATTAAACCCCAATTTAAATGGTACAATATTAGATAACATGAGAATTGCATAAATATCAAATATGATAACTTCAATAAAATTTTATTTCATTAAAAGCCTTTAGGTTAATCTAAAGTCTATTTAGAATCTGTTCTGATGAGTAGAATTTAATTAAATAGTCCCAATCATACAAATTTAAAATTTTGAGTGTCTATCCAATTCTTTTTTCATAATGTATATTCCAGCAGACTTATGTGTATGAGAATAATAAGAGTTATTATAAGGATTGAAGGAAATAATGTATGTAAAGATATTAACACACACAGTTTTAACAATAACAGTGGTAAACAAAAACAAACACGTAGATATAGAGAACAGAATAGTGGTTACCAGACAGGCAGTAGGGGAGGGTGAAATGGGTAACAGGGATCAACCATAGGGTGACCGACAGAGACTAAACTTTTGGTGGTGAGTACGCTGTAGTGTATACAGAAGTTTAAATAGAATGTCTTACACATGGAACATGTAATATTATAAACCAATGTTACCTCAATACATTTTTAATTAAAAATAAATAAGAATAATAATGGTAGTAATAATACTTATATTCCACTCATTGTCTTTAGGAACAAGTAAGCTTTAATTTGAAATTTTCCATCTAAAATCTTGACACACGTTAAGGCTTCTATAACGACCTCTAGTATGAAAGGTTTTAGAGTTTAATAGAGCATGTTCAAACCAGTGCTAAGGCAAGTCCACAAAAGTATTCTTTAAGTTATACCAAATTGAGCAATATGCTTTTTTGTTTATACGTAGCAATCAGAGCAAACACTTTGAACATATGGGGAAAATTTAGCATATGAACTTTTTATCTTAAAAGCTAACAGATTCTCCACATGTAGCAATACATTAACGAAGCTATTATCTGGAAAAGATTAAAGGATAAAGACAAAAATAGATGGAACGTGTGTGTGTATGTGTGTGTGTGAGAGAGAGAGAGAGAGAGAGAAAAGGAGAGAGGGAGGAGGGGGGGAAGTCTTAGAAAATGTGCATAGTGACGTGATGCAGGGGATGAGGAAAATAACTCAAGCAACATCTCACATGAGGCTCTTCACTGCTTATCTAGTCTAGTTATTCTCAAACTTCAAGGTGCCTCATCATAATCACCTGAAGGGCTTGTTAAAACACAGATTGAGGGCCCCACCCCAAGATTCTGATTAGTAGGTTTTAGGGGGCCCCAAATTTTGTATTTCTAACAAGTTCCCATGTGATGCTTTGCTACTGGCTGAGGACCCCACTATGAGAACCTCTGGTCTGGTTTGTAATAGGTTGACAGCTTATTGCTTTGTTCTCCTGCTTGATAAGAAATCCGAAACATGTTTTTATGAACAATATATATGACTGATACTATTCATGTTTTCTCAGATTTTACCAATTATTATGAAGAAAAGTTATTAAAGTTTAATTATTATACGTGTATACATGACGGAAATTATCTCATATCCTGGGAATTGCATGTAATATATAGCTCTATCCAATAAACATATTTTAAAACATTTGAACATAAATTAGATGCAGTAAGCATTTTTGGCCATGGCCAATAAGTAAGGATACAGAACATCGCTTATACTGATACAAATTAAAACAACAATGAAACACCATTTTTCCCTTTCCAGAAAAGCAAAAACTAAAATGCTTTATAATGTTCTACACCCTGTTGATGGAATTTGAAGGTGAGACCACCGAGAAAGGGTGATTCCAGGGTATATCTAGTGGTGAGATTTGGACCTATTGTTTATAGTTTATTATAGTTTCTTGTATTAAAATAAAACTATAAAATGTTATATATGTAGTAAAAAATACATTGTAATGTTTTAAAAACTGGCCTTACTTCAGTGCAAGTTACAGATATGAGTAACATAATTTGTAATTAAACTTTTTTCTTTTGTGAATTCAAAACATCCTTTATCCTATAGTTAAATTCAATAATTTTGTAAACAATGTATTTAATAAATTAATGACTGGCGATGGTAAAGTGGCACAGGAGGAGAAAAAGTCCACACAGACAGACTGCAAAACAACCCGGAGAAAGGACCTGTGGTTGTGTAATCATGATTCCGTCCACTTGGACTGTGTGACTCATACGTCATGACTAGACACCTTCTCCCTACAGAAATATCCGTTAGCTGATTAACTGCTCCCACATGGCTCCAAGTGCCCTGACCACACAGGTTAATAACACTGCTTCTGGGCTAGCTGATGATGCTACATTCTCATATTTTTAAGGAATTATATACTAAGGAAGCACGGGCCAAATAAAGTACATATATTACTTAACAGGGTACACTGAACAAAGGTCCTGCCACATTTGCAGTAATTCCCTTTATTTCCTTGAACAAATATCCTTTATTCACAGGAGAAACTCTTCTACAGCAACACGAAATTTCCTAAATGTCATCAGAGTTTATACAAATATATATATATATATATATATACATATATATATATGTATATATATATATATTTGGAGGTAAAAGAACCAAAAAAAGTATGACCAAAATCAGTATCGAAACCTCTATTGCTATACTGCCTAAAATGTACCAAAGGAATTAACATTTCTGAGAGTTAATTTTCTTGATATGTAAATCAAATAAAAATATGAGATAAACTAATCATGTTTCACGCTAAAGAGGTTAAACAAGGCTGGGAGATAGTAAAGAAATTAATCTACATTTAGGACAAAGTTAACCTGCTTTGGAAGCCTCTGGGAACCACTTAACAGAAACTGCATAATCTTGCATAATAGCAGATCGACTGAATACTCTAGAAGTTTGCTGATTTAGCATTTAATTCTTGAAGAGCAATTATTGGGAAAAGAAGTTCTGTCAGATAATAAAATTAACACTGCTACAGTATTTACAGTTTAAAAATCTCTGGTGAGAAGTTAAATTTCATGGAGACAGACAAAATGTGTGTGTGTGTGTTGCGTATGTATACAACATACACACATGCCTACATACACACACACAAAACACACAATGAGGTATAATAAACCTCATTCTTTAACGATACAAATGTATCTCTTTTTCTGATTCCAGCTGAGTCAACTATGCCATCAAGCACTGACCAACAATAACACGCATGGCTATTTCTTTTTTAATTGGTCCTAAGCTCGTGGAGATTGTTTTTCTATTTTTCTGTTTTCTAATGTCAAAAAACAGATATTCTTTAGTAAAATCTTGATACCCTTCCCCAACACTGGTATGTCTTCTAAGTTGATAATTTTCCCACAATTTTAATAAATTTTTAAAATTTCAAGTGAAAACAATCAACTTATCATACTTACAAAACTAGAACATAAGAAATCAGAATCTCTATTTTTTAGAAACTATTCTTTCTTGCGCTTACATTTTAATGACTTCAGCACTGGTTTGCCCTCCCTTCACATTGACTACTCAGGTTATCTTTCTGAAACCTAGAAAGATGAGAAATTTCAACTGCTCAGAAACTACAGATGATCCCCCTTTGGTTGCAGAATAATATTGGCACTCCTTACCAAGGGCACAACTTGATGCAACTTTTCAGGGCAGCCTCTACTCTCGCTGTACCATTACACATAGCCTTTTCTCATCCCTCAACATCACTGTAATTCCTGTGCTGTTGATCGTCTACACTTCCTTTGCCTTCCCCAGGGATCAATCTCCATCATCATCAGCCCTGAGATCATCTGATTACAATCCTGCCTGGCTTCTCTGATGACCTAGCTATATTCCAGCCTGGAGCTCCAAGAGCACAGATCTTCCTAGGTGAGCAGAGTGCCACCACTTAACAACCTTGTCTTAATTCCTCAGTCCGCCACTGGGAGACAGGCTGAGTAATGAGGAACAGACTTTACTGATAGTTTAGGGAAGTTGAGAAGAAACTACAATATAGCAAATGAAATGTGACTGTTTACAGGAGGGAAAAAGACCAAGCCCTTCTCATGGTGTTGTCCCCCAAAATGACCCCCACTGCTAGTTCTAATTGCCTTTTCCATGATAGTTAATGGTCTGCTACCCCATAGATTAATACCATGTTTTCAAAGCCTGACAGTCTATACCTTCATTCCTCTACAGGAAAATCCACCTCCTACTGACAGGGGTTCATATAATCTCAGTATCTTTCCCCATCCCCACCCGCAACCAGGACAGTCTGGTGAACATAACGGTCCAGTGGCCAGAGTATGTTTCCCAAAGCCTGAGATATGAGTTCAAAAATCACACCACAGTGGGACTAGGGCCAGAAAATGCAGGGTTTGCCTTGGTTCTCCATGTCCTGCAGGGCAGTTCAGAGCAGACTCCAACGCACTACATCATTCTCTTTGAGTTCTTTTCACATGAGAGGGGAAGACAGGACTCTTTCCCTTCAGTACCCCGGCCTCTTCTTGTAAGTTACCCTGCACAGGACACACACACTTGCACATGAACATGAACACGTACATTTGCCAGCACGCATTCATTCAATAGCTATCTTTTGAAACTTCCTATGTTTCAGCAACTGAGATCAGAGGTGTGTTTACAGTGGTGAGCAAAGCCGACTTGGAGCTTACAGTCATGCGAGGCAGACAAGTCACGTCAAGCACAAACTTTAACTGGATGGTGTAATAAGCAGAGCTGAGGAAAATTGTAAAGCAGGCTCAAATTATCCACTCAAGGGTCCTAACCCGGTCTCGGGGGCAGAAGAGGTGTCTCCGAGGAAGTGACTCTGACTTTCTGTCTGAACCATAAATACTGATTGGGTGAAAGAGGAAAACTTGTGACTGACCAGAGGAAGAATCTCTTAAAGCTTACAATTGCACCAGCGTGCACCAAGCTGCTAAGACTGACTCAAGACAAATCCATCACTCCTACAAAACATAATTCCAATAATATACTACTGTGACGGTGCATCAATAAAATCATATTGTGAAGGACTGTAGTTTTTAAGCCCTTATCTGGCTATATTTGGAAGTAAGTATATACATTTATCTTATATTTGAAAAGCTCTTTCTTTCAACATTTAACACCAGCCAATGCTAAAGTTATCTTTGGAACCATTTTCCTTTGATTACACAAGCCTCAATGGCACTTCATCTTCTGGCAGATAATAGACTGATTATATAGATTTGCTTTAACCTTCTGAAATTGCTGGGAAAGAGCATATCTATAAATACACAGTGATAATTGATGGTCAAAATGCCAGCCGGAGTTGGAGCTCATTGAACAATTTTAGGCTCAGGAAAGAGAACAAGTTAAAATTGCTCTAAGCTCATACTGCTTCTAAAGATTCTTTCTTTATGCACCATGATTTCCGAATGGGTTCCAGTGATATTGTTAGTCATAATATGTCTCTCATCTGAGTTATCAAAATACAACCATTATATTCTCTTAGCCTATTAATTCAGTTATGCTTGATTAAATGCATAGTAAAAACGAAAAATTCAAAAAGTAAGTAATCCAAATAGTATAAAAGGCTACCAAGTAAAAAAAAAAAAAGTCTCTCTTTTGACCCCCAGTCCCCAATTTTGCCAGCAGAAGTTTCATACTATAAAAGTTCCCCTACGTTTTCTTCTTTGTCCTTAGCAATACATCTTTTAGCTCTTTCCAAATAAGCACAGGAAGACCTCCACAGACCTCCCCATAGTACGCCACCCTATGGTGGCATTTAACCTACCTATACTGATGGTCATTTAGTTCCTTCTCTTTTGTTTCTGTCACAGACACCATAGTTCTAAACACAAACACTGTTGTAAAGTATACAAAACTTCTGTAAATACATATATCTTGATGTCTGTAGCAGACATACTAACATTCTCCAAATATTTAATTTTCTCCCCTGCATGGTTAGGCAATACCATGTGACTTTTATTTCCAGTGAAATGGCCAGTGAAAGGCCACAATTTGATCCTCCTGCCCTGCCATGGTGTTCCAGAAGTTTCAGCTACAAGATAGTGGAATTTCTATCTGATCAGCTATGGGAGCCAGAACCTTGCTGCAACCACCCAATCCTAACCCACTTTGGACTCCCAGCAGAAGTGAGAAATAACTTACTAACTATCAAGAAAAGTGATCATCTTTGTCATAGCACTTGTTCCATGGATTTGGGTACTCACTCAGTAGACAGCCTGTAAATACAATTGTACCCCTGTATCTTGTGCTTAAAAGCCACCATATAAATTATCTCCCTTTATCTTGCTGAGGAAAATGGATGCTCAGAAATTTAAAATCCCCAAGTCTTTTTCTTTATAAGATTTTTACCAAACAGAATTGTTATTTTATAAAATCTTATAATACATAAATGTTATGTATATGTATACAAATAGGTATGTGTGTGTACTTCAACTGTAGTTCTTATTAGAATGCGTAGATTTGCTGTATAATATCATTCTTTTTCCTTGTTCCAGTCTCCCTACTTTCTTCCAGCCTGTGGATTGATAGTTTAACCTGACCCCCAGTCTTTCTTCATTTTACCTGCAGCCGACTGAGATTGTCAGCCTCCATGGATAACGCAGATCACCTGCCCCTTGATTCCAACTACCTATTCCAATACTCTGTTGGAATTCCATGAGCACCACCATTGACTTAAATGATAATATGACCATTGTTGACATGTGACATATGTACGGTTACGCACAGCACATGTATTATAATTCGCTTCCTTAGCGAAGAGTCTCTACTATAAACCTTGTCTTCAGAGCTCATGTCACAATGGTTAATTTTATATTTGCTTGCACGCTTATTTAATTATTACATGACTACCCTCTACTGTAAGCTTCACGAAGGCAGGGATCCATTTGCTTCATTTCTGTACTTCAGCCCCAAACCCTTGGACTAGCATCTGGCTCATTCAATTTGCTCAACAAACATTTTTAGAATACTTTATTTTGTTTAATTATAATGATGGGTGCTTTTATAATTAACATAATGATATTCGAAGCAAATGTTCAACAAAAAACCTTGGCGCATGAATATATAATTTGAGATCATTATTGTCCCTCTTGATTTTCCTTGACACTGATTGCACTGAAGTTTTATTTCATGTGTTTTGTAAAGTACTTAGATATGTTATGATTTTTGTGTGCTCATATGCACCTGTACACCCTGATAAAGATCCAGTATATATGAGTATGTGTATTACACGCACATATATAAGTGAACTCTGTAAAATATTAATTTAAATCAGTGGTTCTCAGGGGCAATTTTGCCCTCCTCCCCAGGGGATATTTGGTAATGTCTGGAGATATTTTTGGTTGTCACAAACCAGGGACAGAGGCTACTGGCTTCTAGTGGGTAGAGGTGGAATGTTGCTAAGTATCCTCCAATGCACAGGATGGCACCTCCCCCCCCCCAAAAAAGAACTATTCAGCCCAAAATGTTAATAGTGCCGAGACTAAGAAATCCTGACTTAAACCACGACCTTTAAATTTTAATACAGAAAAAAGTGTAATGCATTTTTTCTGAGTTAACATGTGTGATGCATGTCATTATTCAGAGCAAGTAATATATTGGTTCCTTTTGTTGGAAATGAAATGTTTAGCTTCATCAGCTGTTGCAATCCATATAGTCTCAATGTCATCCTTGAAACTGGGAGAAAACGGAGTAAGTTTATATTTATAACATGTCTCTCTGAGCTAGGCTCTTCACGTTGGGGTCTTGCTAAGTTCCAAGCAGGTCTCCTTGGTGTGCAGGACCCTTGCCCGGAGGTGCAGGGTCAGCTGTTAGAAGACAGCGAATGTGAACTAATGCCTAATCCTAAAGTCCCCTCTAGAATCTGCCTCTATAAATCCTCGTTCTCAGTGTGCTTATGTAAGGGCTCACTCATCTTCCGCATTAGCAGCAAGTATAATTCCTTTGTGTGCCCAGAATGGACAATGTGAAAGATAAAATGGTGTTTCCCATTCCCTGGGGGAGATGATCATTTTTATGATGCTCTAAGCTACTCAATTAGTCTTTTACAAGGGAACAAAGTAAGCTGTTCTATGTGTGCCTCAAGCAGAAAATCTTTTAAAACACATTTGCCTGAAACACTTTGAACACTGAATTTGACCATCCTTTCACAGCCTTGGAGGATTTAATAATTTATAGGTCTGCACATTGACCATAGGAATATTTTGTCATTGATGTTTCCATTAAATTATACTTGCTTGAAGTCAGCATGGGGTTGAAATTCTTTCCAGTGAATACTCTGATTTCTTTCACTGGTTTATCAAGGATGCTTATTGACAGTTTACATGGATAGCATCCTGCCTTTCGACATCATTTTTACAACAAACAATCACAACATTATGGAAGATTCTTCATGAAGAAAAAAAAACTTGGACATCAATAAAAACGTGTATTTTTCATCATCACTTCCTTGCTTTTACGCAAGTCGAAAATTTTCTACTTAACTTATCCTTGAATTCAGCATAAACTTTAGAGAAGCAAGAATTCAGATCCCATCTGGTAACTTGCTTCAGTCCCTTGATTGAGACCTAATGACCAGGTTGGGGCCGGGGGTGGCGGGGAGTTTGGGTTTTCTCAAACTCTCTGAACTCAGAGAAGCAGATTACATAAAGGTTATATTTTACATCTTCCTCCTCCCCCAAGTGAAATTATAAGAATATGATGGTAAATTGAAAACAGTGGTTTTCAGCTAGCTGTTTGATCAGAATTTAGAACATTAAACGGATATTTATTGAGCTATACCATGTGTTTAATTATAAACTCCATGGGAGGCTGAGATACAAAAAGGAACATGTTTCAGTGTGAGGAATAAGATGATACATATATAACCGTTATAAATGATAAATTCGTGTTAAGTAGCTCAGTGCTGTAGGAAGGAGGTACCATTTCAGCTGGTCTTGGAACAAGAGAGGCAGGCAGAAATGGAAGGTAACAGTCCTTTTAATAGGGACCAATACAAAGGAGAGGAATACCCTAGGGTACTGGGAAGGGGGAAATCTGACTCTCTAGAGCCTTGCTGACCAATAGAAATTTAATGCATGCCACATACATGATTTTACATTTTCTAGTAACCATATTATATAAAATAAAATAAAATAGATAAAATTCATCGTAATATTTAGCCCAATATATCCAAAATAGTATCATTTAACAAACAATAAATATAAAATTATCAGAGATATTTTATATTATTTTTATATTAAGTTTCTGAAATTCAGTGTATGTTTTTAAATTACAGCACTTCTCAATTTGGACTGGCCACATTTCAAGTGCTCAGTAGTTACATGGTACTAGTGGCTACCATATTGGACAGTGCAGCTCTAGAGTTTTTAACAAAGGCTATGGGAGCCAGGAACAAGCTGAACAATGGAAAGGAGCAACATGCATTTCTCCACTGTGGACTCTTTCTGCACCAGAATGTACAAAATGGGCAAAGGAATGCATGACTGCTTTGTATATTCTTCTGGACTACGTGTCCAGTGGTTCAGCTTGCAGGAAGGCTGCTGGATAATACACTGTACCACCACACCTCTCTTCTGTGAATGGAGTTACACTTAGGCAATAAAAACCTATGCATTCTTATAGCCAGGGGAAAAAGGCCTTGGGGAGGAGGGACTATGTCTTAGCTGTTTCAGTGTTTGGCACTAGAGGCACTCTGGCAAATTTTGGCTCAATAAATTGTGATGAAGATCTATAAGTAGGAAATGGAATTAAGAACATAGAAGATTAAAGACTGGCATGAAATATTTACATTCATGCATTTGTTTGTGTGTTACAGAATTTATATTCAGATATAAGATATGCAACTGATACACAATGGATATAATCATTAATATTTGAAAATTAATAAACACTTGACCAAGACAGCCTTAACATTCTCTTCAGTTTCATTAAACGTTAGACAGATTTCTTCCTGACTATAGGCTCTGACTTCCTTATTCTTAGATGGTTTACTTAGAAAACTTGCAATTGTAAATTCCTCCTCTGCCCCTTTGGAGGTATGTAAATCTTCTCCCAGGCTGTTGTCAGATTTACAACCCAGGGAATGTTTTCTCAGGGTCTTGGGAACCATCTCTTTGAAAGTAAACATCTCAGGAGATAGCACCCCTATTTCGCAGTCTCTGTGGGAGAGTAGGAGACTAACTTTGATGGACACCAATTAGCAAACACAAAGGCTGAATCACAGTGAAAAACACTTGCAAACTCAGGAATAATTCTGATGTGCTCAACATATCCCATTGACCAACCTCCCCCTTAATGTCCTCCGGGACATTTCCACTTACTCACCCCAGCACTTAAAATCCCTCTCACCTTTTGTTTCAGGGGAGTTGAATTCAGTCTCTCTCCTCTATTACAATAGTCTAAATAAAGTCTTCCTTCCAGTACAATCTTTGCTTTGACAACTTATTAATGTTTAATTTTCCTAGTTCCAAAAATAATGTAGGAAATGAAGTAGAGCTAAATAATAAACATGAAATGTAGAATAAAGAGAAAAATAAAGATAGGGGACTTACAATGGAGCCAAGCAAATTGCCTTGGAACATCTAGAAGAGGTGACCCAGAGGGGGAAAAAATCATGTATTCATGGAAAAACATGAGGTAGGATTTAATGAGCTAATCTGTATTTATGTGGGGAAAAATGAATTTACAAATATTCCCTGGAAGTGTACAACCCTATCTATAAATTGAGATGGTCTGGGCATATCAGTCATTTTTATCTGTCTAGCTAAGATGTCTTTCAGTTTCTCATGGAGGTCCTTCATCATATACATTACTCTGTCATCTGGTAAGTGACTTCCTCATTATGTCCCTTTGTACTCTGAGTGCTCTGCATGTTCTTGACTTTCCTGGCTACGTGTGAACTCTTACCTGGACTTTAGAGGTTAACCCCTAAAGTTATCCTGGGCCTCTCATTAAGTCCTGTTTCACGGGTCAGGGTCCATCATCAGCTTTATCTTCTGAATTGTCCTAACAGTCCAGGGAATTTATTCTTGTTCTAGGTATGGGCTACAACAGAAGGATACAAAGGGTATCTCTAAAAGACCTGAAATATATATCACTTATAGGAGTCAGAATACATTTCAGATGAATAGATCATTAGCCTGTGGAGTGTGGCATTTAAAAAAATGTTTTATAGTCAAACATCTGATCAGAATATTTATGAGTAGTGCTCACATAAATCCTTTAGCAAATTATATCTATAAATGCAAACAAAAACATCTTGGAAGCATATTTTCCATCATTAATCATAAATATGTTGTTCCTCACAGTTATGAATTCAGCAAAGCAAGCAGAGTTTTATATAACAACAGATCTTAAAACACTGTTAGGTGAAATATAAGATATGTAAATTAAGATATTTAGCCTAGCCAAACAATAAAGTCATTGGAACTAGCAAAAGCATAAACAGATATCATTAGAAACTAATCTTCTTTTCCAAGTCTTCAGCATCGAAACCTAAGATTATTTATATGAACCAACAATCAGAAAATGTGTATTCCAAAAATCAGCATATATAACAAAAGTTGTGTAATGGGTGTCCGTTTTCTTTTCCTGGAAGTTGGCTCAGTACTTCTCTCGTGCCCTAATATTAAAATAGAAACTAAAGTTTGTAGAGTTAAGAATCTCCAAATTGGTTGTTAATGGATTCTAGAAATTATGGATGGGACAGAATTTTTAAAATCTTTTTACAGATCTTTCATGCTTCTTTCATCAAGTGAGTTCAGAACTTTTCAAATATACCCTAGAATTCTATGAATCACAAGAATAATGGACACAGTCTGGCATTTTATGAAAGGAGAAATATATTCTCTAGCTTTGTGAAAAAACAAATGCTTCTTCTCTGGAACTCATTAGATTTTTGTTTAGAAAACAAAAGAAGAAAGAGATAAGAAAACATGGGATCTTTTTTTCTTTAGTATATATCAACTCTGAGAGTGCCCATATATTTTAAATAAACACTACATATTGAAATATATTTTATGTCTATATTTTACTAGTCCCAACAAAATATTTTCCATGTGCTTGTGGTCATTTTTCCTGTTCCAAATCGGTTCTTTTTTGATGAAACTACCAGATTTAAATGCAAAGTTATAACACAGAGTATTCACCAAGTGAACTATTATTCTTTAAAACTTATCATTTCTAAAATAACCCATCAAATCATGCAAACTAGTAAGAATGGATAGAAAGATAAGTACTTGCCAGTATTTTCAACTGGAAGACTGTTTAAAGAATAAGTTTCTTTAAGTTTTAAGTCAGATCTTTTTTTTTTTTTTTTTAATTTTTGGCTGCGTTGCGTCTTCGTTGCTGTGCATGGGCTTTCTCTAGTTGCGGCGAGTGGGGGCTACTCTTCGTTGCAGCACACAGGCTTCTCATTGCGGTGGCTTCTCTTGTTGCGGAGCACAGGCTCAAGGCACACGGGCTCCAGTAGTTGTGGCACATGGGTTCAGTAGTTGCGGCTCACGGGCTCTAGAGCGCAGGCTCAGTAGTTGTGGCACATGGCCTTAGTTGCTCCGCGGCATGTGGGATCTTCCCAGACCAGGGACTGAACCCGTGTCCCCTGCATTGGCAGGAGGATTCTTAACCACTGTGCCACCAGGGAAGTCCCCTAAGTCAGATCATTTTAAATTTAGAAAATAGACCTATGTGAAAAAATAGTTTATGAAGAGAAATGCAAATTAGAATGACAGAAAAAATAACTTCAATATGAGAGAAGACATTACTTGGGCTCTGAGACAAATACACTTCCTGAATTGACCTCAAATCCTATGTGATTTTTTGCTTAGACTTGTCCTATTATTTCTTCAAGAATTTAATATCCTAGCACTTTAGTTTCTTTCCAAAGTGAGAATTATCTGAAAAGAAGTGGGAGCATTTGACAGAGTGCATTGATTTTTCATTACCTGCACATTTGCTGATTTACTGTATTGGTTTGTAGGAAAAAAAAATAGTTAAATTATTGCAAAGCAGTGATCAGCTTATGAAAAGCTAGAGAGAGGTCCAATCAAAAGCTCAGAGCCATGACATTATTGACTGCATGTCCTGTCTTAATGAACTGTGTAAACCACCCTCCATTACAAATGCTGCTAGTTTAACCTAACTTCACATTGTTTTCTCCTTTAAATGTTTCAAACACTGAAGTCATAGAGTAATCTGAATCTCTATTGATCGGCATCTCCTTGGGATTGCCAAATCCCAAGCCCCACTTGAAGCTGGTCTAAAATGTTTTTACTTTTTACATTTAAATAACAAAGTAGAGGTGGCCAGGAAAGGTGAGAAGTGTTTTACTCTTCCTCAGGTCAAAAAAACAATCATAGAATTCGTTTCACAAAAATTCAGATGTATTTTTCATTTCCAACTAAGAATGAAAAATGTGACTCATGTTGTCTTGGTTAAAGCTGCACTTGGGGCTCATACTTTGCCTTAGTTTCTCAACGATCAGAATATTTTTCACCGAGATGAACTCTAAGTGGATCCAGCATTCAGCACTTTTTGAAAAGCTTTCATCATTCTTCTCAGTGTTAGTCATACCTGTACCCTATGAAAGAAGTCTAACTCAGTGTGCCTTTGAAGGTAAATCTACCTGGAGTAAATTGCCAGATGATACCCTGGATTAAATCAATTATAATGACAACCCGGATTGATTCCTACCCAACTATCCATTCAAAGTCAATTTTAAGCAATTCTTATCCTGCATTATGTTGGTCCTCAGTTCTCTTCTAGGCTCTTGAAGGGCTAATATGCCCGCCCCCTTGAGTGTCTATTATAGAACACAGCAGTTTTAAATACATCTATGCTTCCTAGGCTTGATTAAGTGTGGGCACAGTGAAGCTATTTTACTGAAGTGTTAAAACATATGGAGGTTGCCACTGTGTGCTTAAACACTAGACCATTTCATCAACTAAAAGGTGAAATGTTTGTTTTCACAGGATTAAATGCAATAATGTATTCAAAATCATTGACACATATTATTTGATACATGACATCTATTATTACTCTTGCTGAATTTTTAAATTAGGAAAGTTTAAAATTTTAAAGGTTTTACTGAACTATATACACAGAAAAGTGCTCATCTCATCAATTTACAGTCTAATAAATTCTCAAAGGCTAAAATTTGAACACCAAAGCTCAACATTTCCAAATAAAAGTCTTCTGGTTTACACTACATTTTTTCCAGTTCTTTTTTATTTCCATATAATCTAAAGCCTAAGAAATGTTCAGTTAATACCATAGAATTCAAAGATACAACAATATAAGCTTCAGGGTAGGGTTTTACTACGTATTCGCTGATCTGAGCCTTTGTTCACAAAGCAATATCAACTTGATCGTTTTTCTTAACTGGGCAGTTAAAAACAGATTTTTTTTCTTCTGTGTTTGGGGGGAAGGTGAGTAGGGTATAAAGACTGGAATTAACTTTTATTGAGTACCTGTAAAGAGCCAGGCACTGTGATCGACATTGTCGCATTGGTTTTGCACAGTAGAGATACTGTATACTTACAACATCCCTATGAAGAAACTATTTATTCTTACAGATAAGGAAACTGAGGTACAGATGGGTTGAGTATCCCGCCCAATACCCACACCTTGTAAACAGAACACTAGAATTCCAATTCCAATGTGACCCCATGGTCTTGCTATCAGCCCAGGTTGCCACTGACGCTGAAATTGTATTTCCAAGATCAAATAATCCAATTCCAATAGTTCCTTTTCCAAGACTGCTGCTAATAAGTTTTACCATTACAAATATTACTCCTCATATCAAAAATAGACTTTAAAAAAAACTGTTTCTCAGGTTCAGCTTGACAGAATTCTTTCTCATCCATAGGCCAACAGAACATTCCACCAAAGGCACACACCATCTTTTTTTTGTGCTCAGTCTTACATGTCTATCTTTCACACTATTAGTCAGCATCAGAGAAAGTGAGCCAGAGAGGAATTTAAACCCACCAGCTAAAGAGAGTCAGAATATAAAACTGATTGATGCCCCTGGGTATGTTTCTATTGGGAAAATCAGAATTCTGGCTTTTTGCTTTATTCCATTTCTGCATGACTAATTACCCATTGAAAATTTCTATTTGGAACTTGACATTTATTAATTTTTTTATCCTACAACACCCTGTCTTTGGAATTTTTCTTCCTCATTCTTATTTTCCCCAATCACCTACTATATAAATCCTGGAGAAATGTTTGACTTATCTTTCTTCATTCCCCTGTATCCAATGGGTCAGGGATTTCTGTGGATTCTTCATTTGAATTGTCCCACCTCTCTCTCCTTGCGTTTCTCACTGGACAAAACAATTCTCACTTCCTAATTCCCTCACTAACTTCACATCTCTCAGTCTCCTATTGCTAGTCTGCCTTAAGCTGTTTCAGTTAATGAACCTCTTGCCATGTCCTTCTTCTGCTTGCTTAACTTTTAAAGTAAGTTTCTTCCTGTTTCCCAGTTATTAAAATCTCATGCAAGCTCTCCGTAATCTGCCTCATCCAGCCTTTAAGGCACAGATATTCTCATTCTTCCCTCTGTTGGCCATGTCTCTCCCCACGAATACCCTACACACCCTTCCCCTTCATAGGATTCAACACTATTATTTTAAGAGGCCACAACATGATATTCTAAGCAACTTTATTCAGCACTATGCTGAACTAAGAAGATAACAGGTATGTGAAAATTAAACAGATGAGTGAACTTTATCAATATTTATTAAATGGTGTTCAGGACTTTTTCTTCTTAGAAGAACCAAAATGATATAATTAACTAATATAAGTTATTTGTATTCCCTCTTTTAAAACAACTGTACTTGCACGAAAACCTTGCATTGCCTAAAGGGTATTAATGACTTTTCAATATGAATGACAAAGCAATTGCTTTAATAGTAATTTTTCATTTTTAAAAAACTTATCCTCCATCAACATTTTGTTATATGTATGAAGTTCTTCACTTTGTTATCAACAACCTCATTTTTTCTTTTTCTTTTTAGCGTTCCTTTATTCTTATTATTGATTTTGTACTTCAGGCACCATGCACTACTTTATTTCCACTTAATTAGTATCAGGCGTGCATTAGTGTCCTGTGGCTGCTGTAACAAATTACAAAATAATCTTCTCTTTTTCTTCTTCTTTATTTGTGCTGTACCCCAGTGTTTTGAAGAATTGCCTGACACATTACAAATGCTAATTAATATTTGCCAAATGTATAAATAGGTCTTGTCTTCATTTTTATCGTGATGCACACTTTTTTTTCAAGGGATTATGGATGGCCAACCATTGAATGTACCGTCTTAAAAATGGTGAGCTCCCTCTCTCTAAAAGGACTCATATAAATGCTTAATGATCAACCAAGAGAGAGGTTATCATAGAGTTTCTATATTGAGAATCAATGTGGACCAAACGATTTCTTAACTCACCTCCAAACCTGATCCTACAGTTCTCTAATGTACTGGTGGAACTGGCCTCATTCACATTCATTCATGGAGCATGCATTTTTTAATCTTTTTTTCCACCTATTTCTTAAGGTATGTTTTGGGGCCAAGTGTCATGTGTTTGTTTCCTGTGGCTACAGTCACAAATTGCCATAAATTCAGGGGTTTAAAACTACAAATTAATTCTCTCACAGTTCTGGATGCCAGGAGTCTGAAATCAGTGTCACTAGATTGAAGTCAAGTTGTCTGCTCCCTCCAGCTTCTGGTGGCAGCCAACATTCCTTCACTTGTGGTCACATCACTCCAAGCTCAGCCTCCATGGTCTCAAAGCCTTCTCCTCTGTGTGTCTTTTTCTCTTTTGTCTGTATCAAATCTCCTTCTGTCTCTCTTTTATAAGAACACTTGTGATGGCATTTAGGGCCCACACTGATAATGCAGAATAATCACCCCATCTCAAGATCCTTAACTTAATCACATCTGAAAAGACCTCTTTTCTCGATAGAGTAACATTTATAGGTTCTGGGGAGTAGAATTTGAAAACTTTGGGTGGCAATTAATCAGTCTCCTACAGGCATATAGAATATTATTGTAAGCCATCATTTCTTAACTGTTACTCCAGCTATGTAACAGTTTTGGAGTCAGAAACTTCTATGGAGCTGCAATTAAGTGATAACCAATAGGTGGTATTAAGAGTCAGACTCTCTCAAGCTCTTTTGTACTAAAGAAGGAAGAGTTTTAGAAAATATTTTGCTTATAAAATTTTAATGCTGATGAAAATGGTGATTTAAAATATAATAAAAAAATTTTATAAGTAAAAAGACTACAGGCATCCTCTGTGTAAAGCACTTCATTGATGGGTAGTTTTAGTTAAAGTACTTTTAAAGGGTAGAACATAAAAAGTGGATGTGCGTGAGATACAGAGAACAGATTGGTGGTTGTCAGAGGCTGGGGATGGGGAGATAGGAAGAACAGGTGAAGAGGGTCAAAAGGTACAAACTTCTAGCTAAAAAATAAATAAGTCATGGTGACTACAGTTAATAATCTGTATGGCATATTTCAAAGTTGATAAAGTAGATCTTAAAAGTTCTCATCACAAGAAAAAAATTCTGTAAGAATGTATGGTGATGGATGTTAACAAGACATTGTGGTGATAATTTTGCAATATATACAAATATCGAATCATTGTGTTGTATACCCGAAAATAATATAATGTGATATGTTAATTATACCTATCTACGTGGAGACTATTCATATGTAAAAACTTCACAAATATTTTTTTAAAGTTAAAAAGGAACATGGGAGAAAAACGTACGTTATAAGAACCTGAAAGGGCAGTTTCAGGGTGGAGAAAAATCTTCAATTCTGGGATGGGATGTCATGGAAATATATTAGTAAATGAGTTTTCCTAATTACCTACAAGCAGAAATGGGAAATTCTCATTACACTTTTAGCTAACCTTTTTTAAGAAAGTGTGATATTATTAAAAGTTGTTTCTATGATATTTAAGGAAGTTCACGGTCTCAGATTCTCTGTTTTCTGATGGCTTTTTAACCATCTTTTCCTAAGAGTCTCCTATGAGATTGGCAGTCCTTTCAGTTTGGGGGGATTTTTTTCCTAAACAACTTGGAAGTATTTCAAGAACTGTTTTTAGTAGTAATTCAGTGCTTTATTGGCTGATGTTGATTGAGAGGCATAAAAGGCATAAAAATTTAAAGAACTATTTTAAACTTTAAAACTGTTTCCATTTGATTTTAGTTTGGAAGTTTGAAGTAGCTCCTATTTTATAAGAATTCTTTCACCTACCATCAACTAATATCATAAAAAAGAAGTATTTGCTTACACAGAATTTTATACCTGGAAAAAAGTGAGAAAGACTGAGACAGCACATCTTAAATAGTCAATGTTGTGTTAATATTCAGATACATTACATTAATTCTAATTTTAATAAAAGGATAAATAACCTTGTTTATTGAAGCTATACATATCATTAATCTTGATTGGCTGCAATAATAAAAATTATTCAAATACTTTTTTCCATCTAATAAAAGCTTTAAACTGTTGAAAATGTCACCGTACATACGAATCTCTGATATTTTCTCCTTTTCTGTTATTAGAACTTTAATCCTCAATTACTGGGATTTCTCTGTCCCACACCCCTGTTCCTTCTGCTGCCTACCACTCCATTTCAAAAGTTTAATTCCCCAGTTGGGAAGCACTGCTGTTGGTCAAAATACCGTCAATGTCTTTATTATTGAACAAACACTTTCTAATTATTTATATAGTCATGCATAATTTACTACCTTCCTTCTTTCATGTATTCAGGAAATATCTAATAAACATGTTGCAGGCTTTGGACTTAATGCTGAGGACACAGAGATAAATAAGACAGAGCTACTAGTCGGGGGAAGGTCATAACCTAGTGTCTGGGGCAGAATCATCAACATGGGTCTCCCAACCTCAGCACTCCTGACAGGTGGGACCAGACAATTCTTTGTTGTGGGAGGCTATTCTGAGCATCATAGGACTTTTATCAGTATCCCTGGCCTACACCCAGTGGATGCCAGGAGCATCGCCCCAGTTGTGGCAACCAAAATGTTTCCAGATATTGCCAAATGTCCCCTATGGAGAAAGATGGCCCCCAGCTAAGAACTGTAGTTATACACCAATGTGTCAGATTCAGCAATAACACAAAGGTTGGAGGTTGAGAAAAGATCAGAGAAGGCTATATAGAAAAGGTGGAATTTGAGCCAAATCTTAAAGAAGATGCATCGATTAGCCAGTTTTATACTGTTTCCAGAAAATTCTAAGTAAGGGAAATATTACACACAAAGGCACAGAGGGGAGCTTTTGCATGATTAATGTGCAGACAGACAAGGGAATTACAAAACATGGGTGCTTTGAAAGGTATAAATGTAGCAAATGTCAAGTAGTAAGGCTGAAGTTACAGGGAAATGTCAGATACAAAAGACTTTGGGTAACATGTCAATGCTATGGACTTTATCTTATGAAAAACGAGCAGCTGTTGCAACATGACAGGAGAACTGGATTTTGAATAGATACCTTTTGTATTCCCGTTAGAGTACAAGATCTATAAAGACAAATCGTGTGTGTTTTCAAATATGACACACACACAGCAGAATTATCATACATATTCAACAAATATTTGTTGAATGAATAATAATACTAACGATAATAGCATTAAGCACTGGTATTTATTACACTCTCATTGTGTGTGTGTGTGGTACTCTCTTAACTGTTTACATGAACAACAAAGCTGAGGATCATACCTGTGATGGGAAGGATCTTGGAGGCAAGGAAATGGTTAGAATGTACTGAAATATGATACATTTTAGAAATAATAGGAAAGTAAAAGCAACACTAGCAAATGCTAACGCCAAAGAATATCAAGTGATATCCATCCATCCATTTGGTGTCAAAACTCACACTCGATCTCATGCTAGGTTATTATCTAGTGCTCTTTTTTAATATGATGCTGCCCCTCTTACACCATAGTTTCCCTCTGTTGAGCTCTCTTTCGTTTTTTTTTTTTTTTTTTTTTTTTTTTGGTTAGGTCTTCATTTACTTCTTTAATTTTTCTGTTTATAAAAGTTCAAAATTCAATTAACTATCAAGTTAAGAAGGAAAAAAGGGAATTTTATCCGAGCCAAACTGAGGATTATAGCCCGGGAAGCAGATTCTCAGAAAGCTCTGAGAACTGTTCCACCTGTTAGAAGTTGAAGGCACAGTCATATACATTTTTAAGACAAAGGATCGTACATCAAAATGACATACTGATATTTTACACAAAGGTCACCGAGGATACATAGTCCAGGTAAGCACGTACAAAGTGAGCAACAAGTCACCACGACCCCCTACAGAGCTGGGAAAAAACACTATTCTTTTAAGAAGTTACACTGCTAGTGTCAGAAGAAAGAAAAAAAAAATTGATCTTTACAGTTGTAACAGGCACGCTCATCTGTGAGAGTCTCTGGGTTAATGTATAATGCAGATGTGCACTGCACATTAGGAAGGGAAAAGGCCCAAACAAAGACACAGAGAGAGAGTTTTATGTTTAACTTTTTTCTTGTCCTGCTTTAAAATATAAATTTTATTGCCTCATCAGTATCAATGTTTTTGGCGAGTGTTCTTCCAGACATCTTTCTGTGAGTACCACCACATGGCTTAATAATTATCAGGGAAATGCAAATCAAAACCACAACGAGAGGCTTCCCTGATGGCGCAGTGGTTAAGAATCTGCCTGCCAGTGTAGGGGACACGGGTTGAGTCCTGGTCCGGGAAGACCCCACATGCCACGGAGCAACTAAGCCTGTGCACCACAACTACTGAGCCTGGGCTCTAGAGCCCGCCAGCCACAACTACAGAAGCCCGAGCGCCCAGAGCCCACGCTCCGCAATAAGAGAAGCCACCGCAATGAGAAGCCTGAGCACCGCAACCAAGAGTAGCCCCCACTCGCTGCAACTAGAGAAAGTCCATGCACAGCAATGGAGACCCAACGCAGCCAAAAATAAATAAATAAAATAAATTTAAAAAAAAAAACCACAGTGAGATATCACCTCACACCTGTTAGAATGACTATTATCAAAAAGACAACAAATAACAAATGGTGGTGAGGTTGTGGAGAAAAAGGAACCCTCACATATGCTGGGAATGTAGACTGGTGCAGCCACTATAGAAAACAGCATGGAGGGTCCTCAAAAAATTAAAAATAGAACTACCATAAGATCCAGCAATTCCACACCTGGGTATCGATCTGAAGAAAATGAAAATCCTAGTTCAAAGAGATATATGTCCCCCATGTTCATCACAGCATTATTTACAATAGCCAAGATATGGAAGCAACCTAAATGTTCCTCAGTAGAGACAGATAAAGAACATGTGGTCTGTACATACAGTGGAATACTCCTCAGTCATTAAAAAGAAGAAGAAGAAGAAATCTTGCCATTTGCAACAACATGCATGGATCTAGAGGGTATCATGCCAAGTGAAATAGCTCAGACAGAGAAGACAAATTTCTCTTTTTTAAGCAAACATTAGTATCTACCTTGTCATCCTTACTTAAGTTCTATAATGAGCAAGTGAGATAACCTTTGGAAGTTGTTTAAGCAACATAAATGATCATTAAGACCCGCGGTTAAAATGTACATGGAAATATATGTTCTGCCCAATGTGGCATACACTTATATTCTATCAATTTCCTTCTTAAGAACATTCCCAATGTTCCTGCATACATTAGTTTATTGATTAGGTTTCAGTATAAATACAAGCATACCTCATTGTACTTTGATTTATGGCGCTTCGCAGATATTGCTTTTTTTACAAACTGAAGGTTTGTGGCAACCCTGCATCAAGCCAGTCTGTCAACATCATTTTCCCAACGTCATTTGCTCACTTCATGTGTCTGTGCCACATTTTGGTAATTCTCTCAATATTTCAAACTTTTTCATTATTACTGTATTTGTTATGGTGACCTGTGATCAGAGATCTCTGATGTCACCATCCTAATTGTTTGGGGGCACCATGAGCTGTGCCCATATAAGACAGCAAACCTAACTCATAAATGTTGTGTGTGTTCTGACTGCTCCCCCGACAAGCCATTCCTTGTCTCTCTCCGTGTCCTCAGGCCTCCCTATTCCCTGAAACACAACAACACGAAATCAGGCCAATTAATAACCCTACAGTGACTTCTAAGTGACCAAGTGAAAGGAAGAGTCACATGTCTCTCACTTTAAATCAAAAGCTAGAAATGATTAAGTTTAGTGAGGAACGCATGTTGAAAGCCAATACAGGTCAGAAGCTAGGCCCCTTGTAGCCAAACAGCCAAGTTGTGAATGCAAAGGAAAAGTTCTTGAAGGAAATTAAAAGTGCTACTCCTATGAATACATGAATGATAAGAAATCAAAACAGCTTTATTGACGATATGGAGAAAGTTTTGGTGGTCCAGATAGAAGATCAAACCAGCCACAACATTTTAAGCCAGAGCCTAATCTACAGCAAGGTAGGTCCTAACTCTCCTCAGTTCTATGAAGGCTGAGAGAGGTGAGGAAGCTGCAGAAAAAAAGTCTGAAGCTAGTAGAGGTTGGTTCACGAGGTTTAAGGAGAGAAGCCATCTCTATAACATTAAAGGACAAAGTGAAGCAGCAACTGATGATGCAGAAGCTGCGGGAAGCTATCCAGAAGATCTAGCTAAGATCATTAATGAAGGTAGCTACACTAAAGAACAGACTTTCATAGCTAGAGAAGAGAAGTCAATGCCTGGTTTCAAAGCTCCAAAGGACAGGCTGACTCTCTTGTTAGGGGCCAATGCAGCTGGTGACTTGAAGTTGAAGCCAACACTCATTTATCATTCCAAAAATCGTAGAGCCCTTAAGACTTAGGCTAAATCTACTCTTCCTGTGCTCTGTAAATGGAACAACAAAGCCTAGGTGGCAGCACATCTGTTTACAACATGGTTTACTGAATATTTTAAGCCCCCCATTGAGACCTACTGCTCAGGAATAAAAAGTTCCTTTCAAAATATTACTGCTCAATAACAATGCACCTGGTCACCCAAGAGCTCTGATGGAGATGAACCATGAGATTAATGTTGTTTTCATGGCTGCTCACACTACATCCATTCTGTAGTCCACGGATCATGAGGCAATTTTGACTTTCAAGTCTCATTACGTAAGAAACACATTTTGCAAGGCTATAGCTGCCACAGATAGTGATTCCTCTGACGGATCTGGGCAAAGTCAATTTAAAACCTTCTGAAAAGAATTCATCAATCTAGATGCCATTAAGAACATTCATGATTCATGGGAAGTGGTCAAAATATCAACATTAACAGGAGTTTGGAAGAAGTCCAACCCTCATGGATGACTTTGAGATGTACAAGATTTCAGTGCAGGAAGTGACTGCAGATGGGGTGGAAAGAGCAAGAAAACTAGTATTAGAAGTGGAGCCTGAGGATGTGACTGAATTGCCGCAATCTTATGATAAAACTTGAACGCACGAAGAGTTGCTTCTTATGGACGAGCAAAGAAAGTGGATTCTTGAGATGGAGCCTACTCCTGGTGAAGGTGCTGTGAAGACTGCGGAAATAACAGCAAAGGATTTAGAATATTACATGAACTTGGTTAATAAAACAGCAGCAGGGCTTGAGAGGACTGATCCCAATTTTGAAAAAAAAAAGTGCTAGCGCGGATAAAATGCTATCAGATAACATCGCATGCTACAGAGAAACCATTCATGAAAGGAAGAGTCAATTAATGCGGCAAACTTCATCGCTGTTTCATCTTAAGAAATTGCCAAAGCCACCCCAAACTTAGTAACCATCACCCTGGTCAGTCAGCAGCCATCAACATCAAGGCAAGAGCCTCCACCAGCAAAAAGATTAGGACTCACTGAAAGCTCAAATATTGTTTAGCATTTTTTAGGAATAAAGTGTTTTTAATTAAGGTATATACATTGGTTTTTTTAGACATCATGCGACTGCACACTTAATAGATTACAGTATAGTGTAAATATAACTTTTAACATGCACTGCAAAACCAAAATAACTCGTGTGACTAGCTTTATTGTGATATTTGGTTTATTGCAGTGGGCTAGAACCAAACCTGCAACATCTCCGAGGTATGCCTATAGATGGAATTGAGATCTCATCAAAGTAAATACAGGGTGCACTTGAATACATGAAAAAGCAAGCGTTTGCTATCAAATATTTTAGACATGTAAAGTATCTTTTCTTTCCTTCTCTAAAACAAATGCACAGTAAATGTACTTTTACTTCTTAAAAGTAAGAAGTGCGAATTATCTAAAAAGCTTTGTAAAGTTGTTGAAAATACAGAGATTTTTATCCTCAACAAAACTTAAATAGTTGAAACTTAACTGTGGAGTTTTAAAAGAATTTCATGCACATGGCATTTAGAAGTAAGTCAAGCATGTATAGACTTTATATCAAAAATTTTCATGCTGCCGGTAACAATGTTGTGACCAGGGATTTTGTCCTTTGTCTGTTTACAGCTTTTATGTCTGTTTTTCAGATGAGAAACTTTAATGATGGAAGTGCACAGTCAATGAGCCAACTGTGTCCCTCCTCAGTTTCATTCTATTTTGACAGTTCATTTCATTTCTCCAATTTAAAAAGTAAATTTTGAATCTTATTTCTGTGCTACAGACTGTTATGTCCTCACATCCAACACGATGCCATTTGTGATTTTAATGAGACACATTCCCAATGCCTTCCTTTAAGTCACTGATATCTATTTTAAAATAACACTTGCCCCCTGCTGAACAGTACCAGAAGTTTTTTATTTTACTCTGTTGACAAGTATCTGAACGATAACTTATTGAATAGTTACCTCATACTTCTATGGTGTACAAAGTGCTATAAACTGAACAACAATTTCTGCAAAATAAATTAGTTTTGTTTCTCATCCCTTTTCCAGAACTGCATCTGATCAGTTCCAAGATTCTCAATACCAATGGCGGTATTTATTTTAACAAAAGAAAAAACCTGTTTCAGAGTAAGTTTAGTTGTTATGTTAATGCATCTGGATGAAAAGTTCTCCCACTGACTTAATAAACAGTCCTTCCCTTTGTCTTTTACCTTTTTGTCTGGAATCCTAAATTCCTTTTTATCCAGATTTTCACACCTCCCAGGTTCCAATTACATGCAAACTCTCATGAGCCTGGAGTCTCTGTGGGCATATGCATGAAATGTAACCATCCATGTATTTCTTGTAGTGTTTTTTTGTTATTAAAATGCATTAGTCTTACTTCTTTGTTCAGTTGTTAATTTACATAGCGTGAAATACAAATTCAGGAGGCATTACCAACATTCTGCCTTGAAAAGATAAAATTTTCAATAGAGCATTCATAGAATACCTACTTTTAAGGAAAACAAACTTCTTTTTGAACACTACCACACGAAACTGTCAAAAGTATATTCCCCTGTAACTCAATGATCTAATATATAATGTAACCTAATTAGGCTTTAATTAAATAAATATTACATCATGTGCACAATAAATGACAACTTTGGCATAGCATGGCAAACCATTCTTTAGAATTGCAATTCATTGTCTTTTAAGAGCCCTCCTACTGCAACTTATATTAATCACCTTTTTCGTTTTCTGTATTTCCTGATTCTTTGATATCTGGGGCCTTGCCTACACTGATAGAGACTAGACATTCCTCTGGGATTTACTAATTCCTAGAGATAGCAACAACTCCACCAAAGGCGTGCCTTTCATATGCAAACCAACCACTCCAAAGCCCATCCTCCTCCTTTATCTGGCTCTCACAGGGCACTCACACTGGCTCCAGTATTCCCCTGCCCTAATCACCCCAAGGCCAGGTTACAGACAACTCCAGGTTATAGACAACTCGGAGCAGCCCTCCACCCCAGAGCCTACTGAAGTTATTTAAAATAGACGATCCTAAACTTGCTTACCCTGCCTGACCCATTCCCTCCCGCAGAAACCTAGATAAAGGCTCTTGCCCACATTTTCTCTTTGTTCCCGCTGCCTCTTGATGGACCCTGGTGCTTCCCTGTGTGGTCCTGTGTGGCAGGATGTGTCCTTCCTCTTGGGAACTATGAGTAACAAACTGTTTATTCAATGGCAATTGCCTCCTGATCTGTTTGCCTCATTTTACCTGAATAATAATAAAACCTACATTTTTTAGAAATACCAATTAAAGTTGACATTAACTTTTTTTCCTGGGACAAGCTGTACCTTTTCACAAGACCAATTCAAGATCTTAGATCAGAGGGAAAAAAAGAAAAAAGTTGTTCAATTTTATATTTGAGAATTAATTTGGAATATATTTTATATGTATATGCTACTGTGAAAGGATTTCAATATAAAAAGGAATTAGAGGACATGGAAAGGAGAATCTCACAACGGGCCCTCAAGAAAACAAAATGTAAGAACTAAGAGACTGGACTTCCCTGGTGGCACAATGGTTAGGAATCTACCTGCCAATGCAGGGGACACGGGGCCAATCCCTGGTCTGGGAAGATCCCACACGTGCTGTGGAGCAACTAAGCCCGTGCGCCACAATTACTTAGCCTGCACTCTAGAGCCTGCAAGCCACAACTACTGAGCGCACGCACCACAACTACTGAAGCCTGCGCGCTCTATGGCCCGCATGCTGCAACTACTAAAGCCCGTGCGCCTGGAACCTGTGCTCCGCAACAAGAGAAGCCACAGCAATGAGAAGCCCGCACACCGCAATGAAGAGTAGCCCCCGCTCACCACAACTAGAGAAAGCCCGTGCGCAGCAACGAAGACCCAATATAGCCAAAAAAAAAAAAAAAAGGAACTAAGAGACTGAGTTCCCATAAATTCTTGATTTACAGAAGACCAAAACTTATCTCCTGACCAATAAACACCCACCAAGGATCTCTCCCCATCCTCAAGCCAATGAGCTTACCGCTTAGACTATGACTGGACTTTCCCCTCTTTGAACTCCATGCCCACCCCAAATACAGCCCAACCTGAACCTTCAGCAGACTCACCTGTAGCTTGCTACAGTTTGCATTTGCTAAAACGCTATTCCCAAATAAACTCAAATTCTGGTAATTCAAGCTTGCCTCTGTTTACCTCCTTATTTAGGTTGACTATATATATATAGATATAGATATAGTTAGGTAGATATACATATAGATATAGATTTCATCTCTGCGATATCTTAACATTTTTCCTCACTCTATTTTCTTCTTTTGTCATGTAATTTAAAATAGTTTATCTTTTCTCTAAGGAATTTGTTTAGGGAGATTTTGATTATATAAATTATCCTGGTGACCTCTCCTCCTCTGGGCAATTTTTCTTTATGATCTATATTCTTTTTTCCCCTATATTTTAACTCCTTTTCCCTTTTGATTGGTGGTGGGGTGATTGTGCTCATATCTCATACTGGTTATTTTCTGACTGGTCCTCAGCAGAGCATTTCTCATCCATGTATCTCATGCAGGCATCTGTAACAGATTTGGGTATGCTACTTCAAACACTCTCTCCTCAAATCTGTGATTTCTTCTATCTTTCTGTACATCCCCCTTCAGTTTCAGTATCCATGATGTCAGTGTGATCACAGCAAACACGTTTATATTAATTTTTGACCTGGCAACTGTTACTTACCTTCCCACCTTCTTTAGGTGAAGCATCAACATCCCCCCACCTTAGACTGTAAGCTAAGTTGTAGATTTAAAAAACCAAACAGACAAACAAAAAAGGGCTGCAGCACAGTTTTCCCTTCATCAGTATCTCCTCTGCCATTCTGAGGTGTTGCCGGTTCACATTTATGTATCCCATCTCTCTGAACTAAACAGAAAAGATTTATCTTGGACTCAGTCACAGGCTACCAGGAGCATCTTTAACTTCCCTTATATCTGAAAAGGTATGTTTGGTTTCTCTTATCCTCACTTGTCTCTAAGCATTATTTCACAATACTTAACACATCTTCTTCCCATTTTGGTGTGTTGGAGTGTGATCATTTCCTTGCTTCCATAAAAGTTAGGCTTTTTTCCTCTCTTTTTTCTTGTTTTGCTTTTTTTTCCCCAATGGATTTTGAAGCAGAGGGAAAAAAGAAATTGTCTATTCTCTGCCTTATTCAAGCAGAGGGGACCTGCATATCTTTTTTTTTTTCTTTCATTAGCCTGGAGGAATACGCAAAAGCAATTATAGCAAGATCCATGGTCAAAAACTACAGTCAGTATTGTTGAGTGAATGACTTACCCTAAAAGTTGACACATACATGAGATAAAACAACAGTAATTTCTATATGCATACAGCATGAAATTCGTGGGTTTTTAAAAATCTCATTTAATTTTCACAATAACCTTGTGAATCAGGCAAATCAGGAGTTATTATCTGAATACTATAAATGAATAAGCCTGAAAGCAAATATGTAATTTGCTCTAGTGAGGATTAAAATACTAGTAATTCACATTGTATTGTCATTTCTTATACATATCTCTGTTTCTTTGAGTTTATAATATGCACTAAATGCAGAAGTATATATTAATAACAGGCAGTTGACTTCTAAGGTAAATAAAAAAGCAGAATCATTGTGTCTTAATTAGGATTCTCCTGGATGAAAGTGACAAAATCCCAATTCAAGCCAGCTGAAAATAGATGTGGTAAACTGAATAATGCCCTCCCAAGGATGTCTATGTCCAGATCCCCAGAACCTGCCAATATGTTACCATACATGGCAAAAGAGACTTTTAAAATGTAATTAACTTACGGTTCTTGACATGGAGAAATTATCCAGGATTAAATGGGTAGGCCCACTATATCCCAGGTGTCCTTATAGGAAGGATGCTGGAAGGTTAGGGTTAGTACATGCAGCAGTCAATCCCACTCTGGCCCTGCTTGCAGGGAGGATGGCACTTGGTCCCTGTTCTAACTGATCATACATGTGAGGAACGGAGCTGCATCATTTCTGCCCTTTACATCTTGTTAAAAGAGCATAATAGCCAGGGGCGGCATGAGAATGGGGTTAATCGCAGAACGTCATTTTTCCAAAATGTGTTTTTCAAATAATAAAATTTCCTTTAGTTGATTCTTCAAATCCTTGGTCTGTAAGCCAAAACATAGAATCTGGATCCAGATTTTTCTGTCTCTTAGCTCTGCCTGTTGCCTAGCACCTCAGAACAATGGGCTGCTTTGATGACAGGCTCTCTTGCCTCCTAGCTGAATCTAGTAGTTGGCCTCTGTAAAATGGGTAACTGTTAATCTGTCAGATAAGGAGTCCACAGCAGCAGGTATGCCAGAGAAGCCCAGGGACTCTGGCTTTGGTCAAAAGTTGCCCCATACTAAGGGCTGTGTATAATCTTATTTCTTTTGGTTATCTGAGTTTCTCTCCCCTTGCTTTTATCTCACTAATGAGCATCTGATTTTGAAAAAAATAAAATTACTAAATTCTACACTTGTTCTTTCAATTAAAGATTAAACCACTTCTAAAACTATATTACCTTATCTTATTAATTTACGTAATAATAATATCTTTAACTTGTTATTCAATTCTATTTGAATTCTATTCTATTCAAATAGAATTCTATTTCTATTGAATATGTTAGGCTCACGTTTTAAAACTCAAAACTCTATTAAAATTGGTGGGGGTTTTTAGAGTTCCTGCACATTTTGTTGTCCTATTTTAGGTCTTCATCTCTCTTTTTCTTGCATTATATATGGGGATCAATTCCCGATCCTTTACAGGAATGAAGATGAAATTATTTTGTAGTCATTAAGAATCTGTGCAAATGACATCAACACTTACTTTTCTTATTTATCACAATACCTCTTTAAGCTTTGAACACTTATTCCTTCTTCATAGTTTTGCATGGAAGACAGTAAAATGAAAACAAAGGAGTAACTGCAATAAAATGATAGAGAAAGTTTGGAGAGAGACAGAGAGAGAGAGACGGGTGTGTGTGTGTGTGTGTGTGTGTGTGTGTGTGTGTTTTCTCCCACATTCCCATGCACTGGGCAATCAGAAAACATACATCTTAGTTTTGACAAACATTTGACCAAAGCGTTTAAATCAGAGATTATCACCAAAGTATGGAATTGTCAGATTCTATTTTTATTTCATCAGTGCATTCCATCCACTGTATGTTGCGGATATAGAGCACTCAGGCCCATTTTATGACCTGTGATAAAATGGAATAGAGATTCTGGCCACCCATCAGGTAAAATGCCTCCAACAAGTGTCAGTAAGAGCTGGTTTCTGGATTTCAAACCGTTAATCTTTTGAGTCCCAGCTGGAGGTGATAATGTATTAATTGTTGCTTCATCTGGGGGGACTAACATAAACTATTTCATTAAATCCAAAAACGTTATGAAAATATGATTCTCGTGTGCCCTGTGCTAAAAATCATGTGATGGTACTGAGATCCTCATGGCCTCAACACCTACCCAGAAAACATATTGTGGACCAGAATACTACCTGTGACAGCACCACAGTGTACATCCCTCATCCTCAGTATCTATTCCCGTTGCCGTCATTGACACGTGATTCGAGGAAAGGGTTGATTTCTCAGTTGAAAACCATCAATATATGAGGAAAAAAAACATATAGCTGGGCTTCCCTGGTGGTACAGTGGTTAGGAATCCGCCCGCCAATGCAGGGGACACGGGTTCGAGCCCTGGTCCGGGAAGATCCCACATGCCACGGAACAACTAAGTCCGTGCGCCACAACTGCTGAGCCTGCGCTCTAGAGCCGGCGCTCTGCAACAAGGAAAGCCACCGCAGTGAGAAGCCAGTGCACCGCAGCAAAGAGTAGCCCTCGCTCGCCTCAACTAGAGAAAAGCCCAGGTGCAGCAACAGAGACCCAGTGCAGCCAAAAATAAAAATAAATTAATTAATTAAAAAACAAACAAACAAACAAAAACCAATCCAGAGCCTTTAAAAAAACAACAACAACAACATATAGCTGTGAATATATTTTGTGTGTCAAGCTAGAGCACAAAAAACATGTGCTGTTTTGCATTTAGGATTTGGACCTTGGGAATTTTACCATTTGCACATGAAGGACTCTCATGAGTCCCCATGCTTCTGTCTTTGACACAGACTTCCAGGAACAAAGAGAGCAAAGCGAGAACGTAAGCACAAGAGACACAACAGCACATAGTTGTAATAACATAGAAAATTGAAAATGGGATATGTTTAGATAAAAGAACAGGCTGAAGCATTCTGCATCCAGGCAAATGATGCTTTGTTTCCACAGGACTCTCCAAAGCCTGCCCCCTACACATGAAGAAGGCAGCATTTACTAGAAATAGTGCATTGTTTCCAAGATTCCTCTGCTGAATAATGGTACAAAATGCTCTGGCTACTTCCCCAAGCCACACATTCTCTTGCTGAGCTCTCTGAGGTTTCAAGATGGTGAGCTCATCTGCAAGGAAAGAGCACAGAAGGCAGCCTATTTCCTCTTCCCATATGTGGCCTCCTTCCCTACTCAGAAAGCTGAACTATTTACATTTCTATCAGCCTTTACACTGGGAAGAGGTGCTCTGTGTGATGTTAACATATCAAAGGGAGAGTTTATAGAGAAGAACAGAAAGAAAATACAGTAGTCCCCCTTATCTGCAGGGGATTGTGTTCCAAGACCCCCAGTGGATGCCTGAAACCGTAGATAGTACCTCCCTCTGTGTACAATATGTTTTTTTCCTATACATACATACCTATGATAAAGTTTAATTTATAAATTAGGCACAGCAAGAGATTAGCAACAATAACTAATAATAAAATAGGACAGTTATAACAATATCCTATAATAAAAGTTATATAAATGTGGTCTCTCTCTAGCGCTCTCTCAAGATATCTTATTGTACAAATGTAATGTCTTTTCCATCTTAACTAAGTACTTGCCACTAAGTGTGGCTGTAACTTTTTCAGTTTGAGGCATGACAGCAAAACTAGCATGAATTTCTTTTTTCTTCTTTACAATTTAGAGATAGAAGATTTATTCTTACAATACATCTTAGCAACCTCAGCACAGGATTGTTTTTCTTCCCTTATTAAGTCCCGAACTTTCAACTTTTCACTTAAAGGAAGCACCTTAAGGCTTCTCTTTGGCATGTCCAATTGTCAACATCACTCCTCTTGCAGTTTGGGGCCATTATTAAGTAAAATAAGGGTTATTTGAACACAAGCACTGCAACACCTTGACAGTCAATCTGAAAACCAAGATGAGTACTAAGTGACTAGAGCTAAGGAATGTGATGGACAAAGTGGTGATTCACAGGCGGGTCGGAGCCAGATGGCGCAAGATTGCATCATGCTACTCAGTATGGAGCACAGTTTAAAACTTATGAACTGTTAATTTCCGGAATTTTACATTTAATATTTTCGTACTGCAGTTGACCTCAGGTAAGTGAAACCGTGAGAAGCGAAACCACAGATAAGAGAGGAACTACTGTATATACCCAAAGCCATGGAGATAGGGTGGATTTCCCAAGCAGTACATTTTTATGAAGGAGGAAATCCAATAATGGAAGTAGATGTTGGGGACCCCAACCAGGGCAGAGAGAAGGGAAAAATCATAGTTCGCCCTTGTGGACATAATCTATGCATCACAATATCCTATGCACCTTGTAGCTGTTACATCGTTCAATCCTCATAACAGCCTATGGGCTTAGATCTTTTTTTTTAGTGCCCATTTTACAGGTGAGAAACTGAGTGTTAAGTAACCTGCCTAAGGTCACACTACTTGTAAATGGTGGAGGTCAGATCTGACTGCAGGCAAGCTATCTCTGGAGCCCCGAATGTTAACCTTGTTAGGAGAAAACCACAGGCCCAAAATGGCATCACTCATGCTAAAGCCCATGGAACCAAACCTAGATTTAACACCTGACCTAGTTGCAGTTTCGACCTTCCCCAGGAACATAAGCTTAATCAGCCACTCTGGAATTTTCTGGTCAGTACCAATGAGGTAATCTGGCATATGGGCCTCTTCCTCCACCCACGCCCAATACACACACACACACACACACACACACACACACACACACACACACAGAGGAAGAAGAGGTAATCCACATGAGAGACACTCGCCCTTCCCCCAAAAGAAGGTGACTGGCCTGAAACAATTCTTTCTTTTCTTTTGCTAGTCACTTCCTTGCGCCAACCTCCTCCTACAACCACCCCCACCTCCCCCCCATTTTGAACAACTCCTTAGAGCGACCTTCTGTTTACTAGATGGGATAACGCCTGATTCATGAATTGTTGAATAAAGCCAACTCAATTTTCAAATTTACTCAGTTGAATTTTGTTTTTTAACAACATCTACACTTTTCCTCTTTCTATTTCTACAATATGAGAGATGACATCAGACTCTGCTATCATGGCTTGGGAAATAGGGAGCTCCTTTTTGTCTACACGCAATTTCGGTAGAGGCTAGGAAGAAAGGTTTTCCTGTGTCTATGTCTCAGTTAACGTGCCATGACGGAGCAGCAGATCACACAAAAACCAGGAGTACTCTTGAGGAATTATTTGATGCCGCTTCTGATAGCAAGAAACAGTGATAAATATTAAATTGGGGGCAGTGACTTCATTCCCTGGGATCTGGGTGCAATTTCTTGTAGCATATGTTTTTCACCTTTGCAGCCCTAAAATATTTCTTTCAAAACATTGACTTCACTATGATCAAATGAGGGTAACCCATAAATATGATATTGAATGATTTTTCTATATGGGAAATTGTTTCTAAGACTCTACAGTGAACAGAACATTTGTTTAGATATTGAAATAGGTGGACTTCAAGGGAAGACATGTTTATGAAGTAAATAAAGGAAAAAGCACATAATAAAAGGAACATAATTTTGATTTTTCTCATTTGTGACTTATTTTGTATGGTGGTTTAAAAAATAGTTGTTGAAACAGCATACAATTCAATAACAAAAAAATGAACAACCCAATCAAAAAATGGGAAGAAGACCTAAACAGACATTTCTCCAAAGAAGATATACAGATGGCCAACAGGCACATGAAAAGATGCTCTTCATTGCTAATTAGTAGAGAAATGCAAATCAAAACTACAATAAGGTACAGACGCCACATGGGTCAGAAGGGCCATCACTAAAAAGTCTACAAATAACAAATGCTGGAGAGGGTGTGGAGAAAAGGGAACCCTCCTACACTGTTGGTGGGAATGTAAACTGGTGCAGCCACTATGCAGAACAGTATGGAGGTTCCCCAAAAAACTAAAAATAGAGTTACCATATGATCCAACAATCCCATTCCTGGGCATATATCCGGACAAAACTATAATTCAAAAAGATACACACATCCCTATGTTCGTAGCAGCACTATTCACAACAGCCAAGACATGGAAACAACCTAAATGTCCATTGACAGATGAATGGATAAAAAAGAGGTGGTACATATATACAATGGAATACTACTCGGCCATAAAAAAGAATGAAATAATGCCATTTGCAGCAACATGGATGCAAATAGAGATTATCATACTAAGTGAAGTAAGTCACAAAGAGAACGACAAATACCATATGATATCACTTGTATGTAGAATCTAAAATATGACACAAATGAACTTATCTATGAAATAGAAACAGACTCAGAGACATACAGAACAGACTTGTGGTTGCCAAGGGGGATAGGAGGTGGGGAGGGATGAATTGGGAATTTGAGATTAGCCAATGCAAACTATTATATATAGAATAGATAAACAATAAAGACCTATTATATAGCACAGGGGACTACATTCAATGTCTTGTGATAAACCATAATGGAAAAGAATATGAAAAAGAATGTATATATATCATAACTGAATCACTTTGCTATACACTAGAAAATAACACAACATTCTAAATCAACTATACTTCAATAAAATAAATTTCTTTAACATCTTTGAGTATAATTGCTTTACAATGTTGTGTTAGTTTCTGCTTTATAACAAAGTGAATCACCTATATGTATACATATGTCCCCATATCCCCTCCCTCTTGCGTCTCTCTCCCACCCTCCTTATCTCACCCCTCTAGGTGGTCACAAAGCACCGAGCTGACCTCCCTCTGTGATATAGCTGTTTCCCACTGGCTATCTATTTTACATTTAGTAGTGTATATATGTCAAAGCTACTCTCTCACTTCTTCTCAGCTTACCCTTCCCCATTCCCGTGTCCTCAAGTCCATTCTCTACGTCTGCGTCTTTATTCCTGAAATGCCCCTAGGTTCATCAGAACCATATTTTCTTTTTTTTTTACATTCCATATATATGTGTACGCATATGGTATTTGTTTTCCTCTTTCTGACTTACTTCACTCTGTATACAGACTGTAGTTCCATCTACCTCACTAAAAATAACTCAATTTCGTTTCTTTTTATGGCTGAGTAATATTCCATTGTATATATATGCCACATCTTCTTTATCCATTCATATGTCAGTGGACAACTAGGTTGCTTCCACGTCCTGGCTATTGTAAATGGTGCTGCAATGAACATTATGGTACATGACTCTTTTTGAATTATGGTTTTCTCAGGGTATATGCCCAGTAGCGGGATGGCTGGGTCATATGGTAATTCTATTTTTAGTTTTAAAACAAACCTCCATACTGTTCTCTATAGTGGCTGTATCAATTTACATTCCCACCAACAGTGCAAGAGGGTACCCTTTTCTTCACACCCTCTCCAGCATTTATTGTTTGTAGATTTTTTGATGATGGTCATTCTGGCCAGTGTGGGGTGATACCTCCTTGTAGTTTTGATTTGCATTTCTCTAATGATTAGTGATGTTGACCATCCTTTCATGTGTTTCTTGGCAATCTGTTTATCTTCTTTGGAGAAATCTATTTAGATCTTCTGCCCAATTTGGATTGAGTTGTCTGTTTTTTGATACTGACCTGCATGAACTGCTTATATATTTCAAAGATTAATCCTTTGTCAGTGGCTTCGTTTGCAAATATTTTCTCCCATTCTGAGGGTTGTCTTTTGGTCTTGTTTATGGTTTCCTTTGCTGTGCAAAAGCTTTTAAGTTTCATTAGGTCCCATTTGTTTATTTTGTTTTTATTTCCATTTCTCTAGGAGGTGGGTCAAAAAGGACCTCGCTGTGATTTATGCCAAAGAGTGTTCTGCCTATGTTTTCCTCTAAGAGTTTTATACTGTCTGGCCTTACATTTAGGTCTTTAATCTATTTTTAGTTTATTTTTGTGTATGGTGTTAGGGAGTGTTCTAATTTCATTCTTTTACATGTAGCTGTCCAGTTTTCCCAGCACCACTTATTGAAGAGGCTGTCTTTTCTCCATTGTATATTCCTGCCTCCTTTATCAAAGATAAGGTGACCATATGTGCGTGGGTTTATCTCTGGGCTTTCTATCTTGTTCCATTGATCTATATTTCTGTTTTTGTGCCAGTACCATACTGTCTTGATTACTGTAGCTTTGTAGTATAGTCTGAAGTCAGAGAGCCTGATTCCTCCAGCTCTGTTTTTCTTTCTCAAGATTGCTTTGGCTATTCAGGGTTGTTTGTGTTTCCATACAAATTGTGAAATGTTTTATTCTACTTCTGTGAAAAATGCCATTGGTAGTTTGATTGGAATTGCATTGAATCTGTAGATTGATTTGGGAAGTATCGTCATTTTCACAGTGTTGATTCTTCCAATGCAAGAACATGGTATATCTGTCTATCTGTTTGTATCATCTTTAATTTCTTTCATCAGTGTCTTATTGTTTTCTGCATAAGGTCTTTTGTCTCCTTAGGTAGGTTTGTCCCTAGGTATTTTATTCTTTTTGTTTCAGTGGTAAATGGGAGTGTTTCCTTAATCTCTTTTTCAGATTTTTCATCATTAGTGTATAGGAATAAAAGAGATTTCTGTGCATTAATTTTGTATCCTGCTACTTTACCAAGTTCATTGATTAGCTCTAGTAGTTTTCTGGTAGCATCTTTAGGATTATCTATGTATAGTGTCATGTCATCTGCAAACAGTGACAGCTTTACTTCTTCTTTTCCGATTTGGATTCCATTTATTTCTTTTTCTTCTCTGATGTGGCTAAAACTTCCAGAACTGTGTTGAATAACAGAGGTGAGAGTGGGCATCCTTGTCTTGCTCCTGGTCGTAGAGGAAATGGTTTCAGTTTTTCACCACTGATAATGATGTTGGCTGTGGGTTTGTCATATATGGCCTTTATTATGTTGAGGTAAGCTCCCTCTATGCCTACTTTCTGCAGGGTTTTTTATCAAAAATGGGTGTTGAATTTTGTCAAAAGCTTTTTCTGCATCTATTGGGAATATCATATGGTTTTCATCCTTCAGTGTTAATATGGTGTATCACAGTGATTGATATGTGTATACTGAAGAATCCTTGCATTCCTGGGATAAACCCCACTTGATCATGGTGTATGATCCTTTTAATGTGCTGTTGGATTCTGTTTGCTAGTATTTTGTTGAGGACTTTTGCATCTATGTTCATCAGTGATATTGGCCTGTAGTTTTCTTTCTTTGTGACATCTTTGTCTGGTTTTGGTATCAGGGTGATGGTGGCCTCGTAGAAGGAGTTTGGGAGTGTTCCTCCCTCTGCTATATTTTGGAAGAGTTTGAGAAGGATAGGTGTTAGCTCTTCTCTAAATGGTTGATAGAATTCGCCTGTGAAGCCAACTGGTCCTGGGCTTTTGTTTGTTGGAAGATGTTAAATCACAGTCTCAATTTCAGTGCTTGTGATTGGTTTGTTTATATTTTCTATTTCTTCCTGGTTGAGTATCGGAAGGTTGTGCCTTTCAAAGAATTTGTCCATTTCTTCCAGGTTGTCCATTTTATTGACATATAGTTGTTTGTAGTAATCGCTCATGATTATTTCTCCAGGGTCAGTTGTTACTTCTCCTTTTTCATTTTTAATTCTGTTCATTTGCGTCTTCTCCCTTTTTTCCTTGATGAGTCTGGCTAATGGTTTATCAACTTCGTTTATCTTCTCGAAGAACCAGCTTTTAGTTTTATTGATCTTTGCTATCATTTCCTTCACTTCTTTTTCATTTATTTCTGATCTGATCTTTATGATTTGTTTCTTTCTGCTAACTTTGGGGTTTATTTGTTCTTCTTTCTCTGATTGCTTTAGGTGTAAGGTTACATTGTTTATTTGAGATGTTTCTTGTTTCTTGAGGTAGGATTGTATTGCTATAAACATCCCTCTTAGAACTGCTTTTGCTGCATCCCATAGGTTTTGGGTTGTCGTGTTTTGTCATTTGTTTCCAGGTATTTTTTGATTTCCTCTTTGATTTCTTCAGGGTTCTCTTCGTTATTTAGTAGCATATTGTTTAGCCTCCATGTGTTTGTATTTCTTACAGTTTTTTCCTGTAATTGATACCTAGTCTCATAGCATTCTGGATGGAAAAGTTACTTGATAAAATTTCAATTTTCTTAAATTACCAAGGCTTGATTTGTGAGCCAAGATATGGTCTACCCTGGAGAATGTTCCATGAGCACTTGAGAAGAAAGTGTATTCTGTTGTTTTTGCATGGAATGTCCTATAAGTATCAATTAAGTCCATCTTTTTAAATGTGCATTAAAGCTTGTGTTTCCTTATTTATTTTCATTTTGGATGATCTGTCCATTGGTGAAAGCAGGGTGTTAAAGTCCCCTACTATGATTGTGTTACTCTCGATTTCCCCTTTTAGGGCTGTTAGCATTTGCCTTATGCATTGAGGTGCTCCAATGTTGGGTGCATAAATATTTACAATTGCTATATCTTCTTCTTGGATTGATGCCTTGATCATTATGTAGTGTCCTTCTTTGTCTCTTGTAATAGTCTTTATTTTAAAGTCTATTTTGTCTGATATGAGAATTGCTACTCCAACTTTCTTTTGATTTCCATTTGCATGGAATATCTTTTTCCATCCCCTCACTTTCAGTCTGTATGTGTCCCTAGGTCTGAAGTGGGTCTCTTGTAGACAGCATATATATGGGTCTTGTTTTTGTATCCATTCAGCCAGCCTATGTTTTTTGGTTGGAGCATTTAATCCATTTACATTTAAGGTAATATCGATCTGTTTGTTCCTATTACCATTTTCTTAATTGTTTTTGGTTTGTTTTTGTAGGTCTTTTGCTTCTCTTGTGTTTCCTGCCTAGAGAAGTTCCTTTAGCATGTGTTGTAAAGCTGGTTTGGTGGTGCTGAATTCTCTTAGCTTTTGCTTGTCTGTAAAGGTTTTAATTTCTCTGTCGAATCTGAATGAGATCCTTGCTGGGTAGAGTAATCTTGGTTGTAGGTTTTTCCCTTTCATCACTTTAAGTATGTCCTGCCACTCCCTTCTGGCTTGCAGAGTTTCTGCTGAAGGATCAGTTGTTAACTGTATGGGGATTCCCTTGTATGTTATTTGTTGCTTTTCCCTTGCTGCTTTTAATATTTATTCTTTGTATTTAATTTTTGATAGTTTGAGTAATATGTGTCTTGATGTGTTTCTCCTTGGATTTATCCTGTATGGGACTCTCTGTGCTTCCTGGACTTGATTATTTCCTTTCCCATGTTAGGGAAGTTTTCGTCTATAATCTCTTGAAATATTTTCTCAGACCCTTTCTTTTTCACTTCTTCTTCTGGGACCCCTATAATTCGAATGTTGGTGCAATTAATGTTATCCCAGAGGTCTCTGAAACTGTCGTCAATTCTTTTCATTCTTTTTTCTTTATTCTGCTCTGTGGTAGTTATTTCCAATATTTTATCTTCCAGGTCACTTATCCGTTCTTCTGCATCAGTTATTCTGTTAGTGATTCCTTCTAGAGAATTTTTAATTTCATTTATTGCATTGTTCATCATTGTTTGTTTGCCCTTTAGTTCTTCTAGATCCTTGTTAAACGTTTCTTGTATTTTCTCCATTCTTTTTCCAAGATTTTGGATCATCTTTACTAACACTACTCTGAATTCTTTTTCAGGTAGACTGCCTATTCCCTCTTCATTTGTTTGGTCTGGTGGGTTTTTACCTTGCTCATCATGTGCTGCATATTTCTCTGTCTTCCAATTTTGCTTAACTTACTGTGTTTGGGGTCTCCTTTTCACAGGATTCAGGTTTGTAGTTCTCATTGTTTTTGGTGTCTGCCCCCATTGGGTAAGGTTGGTTCAGTGGCTTGTGTAGGCTTCCTGGTGGAGGGGACTGGTGCCTGTGTTCTGGTGGGTGGGGCTGGATATTGTCTTTCTGGTGTGCAGGGCTGCATCCAGTGGTGTGTTTTGGGGTGTCTGTGACCTTATTATGATTTTAGGCAGCCTCTCTGCTAATGGGTGGGGTTGTGTTCCTGTCTTGCTAGTTGTTTGGCATGGGGCGTCCAGTACTGGAGCTGTTGGCCGTTGGGTGGAGCTGGGTCTTAGTGTTGAGATGGAGATCTCTGGGAGAGTTCTCGCTGATTGATATTACATGGGGCTGGGAGGTCTCTGGTGGTCCAATGTCCTGAACTCAGCTCTCCCACCTTAGATGCTCAGACCTGACACCTGGCTGGAGCTCCAAGACCCTCTCAGCCACATGGCCAGGTACATGGGGACTTTCTTCCCTTTTGGGAAGTCTGAGGTCTTCTGCCAGCATTCAGTAGGTGTTCTGTAGGAGTTGTTCCACATGTAGATGTATTTTTGATGTATTTGTGGGGAGGAAGGTGATCTCCACGTCTTACTCCTCTGCCATCTTGAAGGTATCTAACTGCTTCTTAATCAGTCTATTCTGCTTTAAGTCATTTCTGCCTTGAGTCACGTGTACTGTGTCCAGATGGTCTCAACACCACAGTGCTCTCTCTCTGGGCTGCCTCCTTGAAGTAGCTCCCACCGTGGAAACTCAGCACAGGAGACTATTATCTGAGGTATAAGAAATGCCTTCATGCTCATATGTATTGGATAACATCTCCTTATGTCCAGGACTTTGGGGCTTGAACAGACCAGACTTGTTAAATGAAAATGGACACATTATGGTCTCCAGAGATTACTGAGTTGAAATGACAATTATTAAGAGGAAACCTCCTCAATGGCCCCATTATGTCAGAGACTAAACTTCCAATTTTGATAGATCATGTCCTATCAACTAGTGCTAAAAAAGTACACTGAATTTATTCTTTTAATGACTGAATTTGTAAATCAAAGTGTTCCAAAAATGCAAATTATCGATAAATACCCATTACTAGTAAAAAAATGTATTGAGCACCTGCTTTGTGGTCAAACTTTCCATTTCATTTTGAAAATGCAGAATGAATCATGTATGATCCCTGTTTTCTTATTGCTCAGAGAGGATTGAATTAGTCATCTCTTGATATAGTAAGAACATAATTCCAAGACTATCTTAAATCCTCCTCAATTGCAGGGACTAGTTTCACCTGTGCTTCTACATGGACCAACAATTGAAGGAAGCAATTGCCGTGTGTACTGGACACGTAATAGATTTCAACCGTCTTCTGTTCCAACAGCTGCTGTGACTACCAGCTCTGCCTGAGCCCTGGCTGACTTCTGACAAACATCCTCCTGAGAGCACCTCTACTTCTCTATGGGCCTTCCTTGCTGACTTCTCCAGGAGAATCAATGGGATAAAAGTGTCCATACATGCATCTCCAGAAATGCAAGACCCCACAGGGCGAACCTTTGAACAGAAATGTGATTCATTCAATGAGTGCTTCTCCCTTCTACCGTAAGTTGATTATAAGGCAGTTTATTCAGCTTCTCGGGGGTTTGTTACCATGGGTCAGGCAACCAGTCACACTCAACAAACTTCGTAGCATCAGCATGAAAATGCATCCTCCTCCTTTTTTTTCATCCCTCCCTCTCACTCACTCCTGCTTCCTTTGGTAACAGCACATCCACCCTCTGCCCCAGGCCTTGCTTTCAGAGGAACGCAGAATAGGACTGAGCCAAAGAAGAATTTGTCACGAGTCATGAGGAAACATGGAATGAGTTACAAGTGAAAGAGAAGAAAATAGGCAAGAAATGAAATTCTGTTAGGAAAGATGAAAGGAAATATTAGATAAAGGAAACAAAGTCCAGCTGAAGAACTTGAGAGAAAATATTTTAATCACTCTGAGCAGTGATAAGACTCTGAAGAGCCAGTCATCTGACTCTGAGGTTTCCTCTGTTGTAAATCTTTTTGACTGAAAAGCTCTTGAAAAACAAAACTCATTAGAGAGTTAAGGTAATGGTTCTCCTCCAAAATGTCTCCTGTTCACTTTTATTGCTGTGTTACTGCCAGCAATATTGAGAGTGCTGCGTCACTCCAGCAGGAAATGGGTGGATCAGTGTCTTCCCCAGAGATAAATGAAGCAACAATGTGGTAAAAAGCTCTTGGTTTCAGGAGGTGAACAGTTGGATCTTTAATTACAAAGGACTGAAATCCATTACAACGCGACGGGGAGTGTGTTTAATTTGCAGAAAGAGAGAAATAGCTGGGTTTTGTGACTTAAATGACCTTAACACAAAAACCCAACAGGCCCCACTTCTGAAGGGCAACGTACAGCCTCTACTCTGAACACACAGACAGGCTGTAGGATAAGAAATTTCTTCCTCTTGAAAAATTGAATGAGAAAAGGATGACACATAATCTCACTGTTGTCTGCGAGATTTACTCTCATGAGTTCTGCTTTATAGTTCAGTGAAATGCTTAAACCCTAACTTGTTTGTAGAAATAGAGCTATATTAGAAAGCAAGTGGGTATTGTATGGAATTTGTGGTTTTTTAACTTTGCTTTCTTTTCAAAGTATGTCACATCTCTGTGTTTTTGTTTTGTTGGATTTTCGGGGATTTTTTGAAGAAAGCAATATGGTTTTATCTTAAACAAGTATCAGTAGTTTGCAGAGTCCCCTACCTTATGAAGGACACAAAGAATGCTGTGAAAACATCTAACTCTCTTTACCCCAAGTTCTGAGGATGTCACTGCTACTGTGAGCCTCTGGTAAATAGTATTAGAGCTTTTGCTTCAGCAAAGGTCTTGCTCCTCAGCTGAACAAACAGAAACAGGCTCCCCGTGAGATTCCTAGTATTCAACACCCTCGTTAAATAATTCTAAAGGAATCCAAAATGGCATTCATTTTGCATTGTAATATTTGGTGTTATGAGATCATTGAGAGGTAAGGACAATCATTTCTAATGCTTGCTGTTTCCTTCCACAGGGAAAGTAGAGAGACATCAATTAGTTTAACATTCAGCCCTATGACAACTCCTCATTCACCTTCCCCCAGGAAAAAGGAATGATTAAACATCGTAAGCATGCCTGAGGCTCGACCCCTGCTGCCCTCGTCCTCCCGGGTGCAGACCACTCAGAGGGAGTACCCAGCGTGCTCTATGAGAGCTCAATGGAATTTCATTTTAAGTTGATTCAAGGAAAACTCCATACCACCTCCCTCCAACCACCCCTCTTCTCTTTCAAGGAAATTTTGATCTCGAATATGCTCAAATTTATTTTACGGACAAATCTAAAAACTACTTTTAAATGATGATTCCAAAACACATTTTGTTAAGCATTTTCAAAGAAATTACTGTTTGCCTACCTTGTTTAATTTACAATTTTAAACAAAATAAAGTATTTAAAGTCCACATTGCAAAAGTCCATAGAATTTACATGTGTTATTTCTTAAAAAAGAGAAAGAACACAGAAAAACCTGTAGACAAATGTTCATAGCATTTGTCATTAACTTTATTTGCAATAGCCGAAGACTGAAAACAAACCACATGTTTTCTGATGGATGAATGGTTAAATAAACTGTGGTATATCCATACCATGGAATACTACCCACCAACAAAAAGGAATGAATTATTGATACACAGAACAACTTGGAAATGTCGTCAAGGGAAATGTGCTGAGTGAAAAAAGCCAAACCAAAAGGTTACATATCATATGATTCCATTTATATAATCTTCTTGAAACAACAAACTCACAGAAATGGAGAAGAGAGTAAGGATTGCCTGGGGTTAGGGATGGGAGGAAGGTTGGATGTAGTTATAAAAGGGTAACATGAGGGATCCTTGTGATAATATGACTGTTCTGTATCTTGAATGTAGTGGTAAATACACCAACCTGCACATGTGACAAAACTGCATAAAACTAAACACACACACACATACACATGAGTACAGCTGTCCCATGAACAAATGGGTTTGAACTGCATGGTTTACTTACACCTGGATTATTTGCAATAAATACAGTATGTACTACACGATCAGCAGTTGGTTGAATCCGAGGATGCGGGACCTCCTTGGAGGGTTGACTATAGAACTTGAGAATCCCAGATTTTGGTATCCGTGGTGGGTCCTGGAACCAATCCCCTGCAGATACCAAAGGACAACTGTACATGTAAAAATGGGGAAATCTGAATAAAATCAGTGGATCGTATCCTGGTTATAATATTGTGGTACAATTTTGCAAGTTAGTGCCACTGGCAAAACTGGGTAGAGTACACAGGATCACTTAATGTTATTTCTTACAGCTGCACCCAAATCTAAAATTATCTCAGAGTAAAAAGTTTGATGGGACAAGGAGGAAAAAATAAAATATACTTTTTTCCTCATAGGGCTGATCCATATCATGATCAGATATCAATTTTGGAACCACAGAAAAAGAGGTTTGCAAAAGTGAAGGACAAAGTACATCCAGTTCTGTAGGTAAAGTTCTTTCTCTGTTGCACAGTATATTTTACATATATACAATTATGTTGGTTTGTGGATCTTCTAAGAGAGAGTGGCTTAGACTTTTTAAAAACCTTTCACTTAACAGTTTACAATTCTGATTTTCAAACTATTTCTTTTACGTTTTTATTTTATTTGGAATCAGTTAAATAAAAGCATTTTCATCATTTTACCATGAGAGTCATAATAGTTTTTATTTTCATCTATGATCCTTGTTTAGAGCCACAATGGCATACAGAAAGGTGGAATTCTTTCTTTACCCTATTAAACTGATCTTTCACTCAAATTCTTAAGACAGAGTTATCTCTATTCCCTCATGACACTACCCAAAAATATGTACTTTTCTTTATATTCAGAAAATAACATGGGAGAGACAAGGCATTCCAAGTCCATGGTTTATCTCATGTACCTACCTTGAACACTATGAGACTAGTGAACCAGGATATTTTAATTACTAGAATTGATTTTAAGCAAATTGAGTTGATTTTAAGGAAATTTATTGTAACTTTGAGTTCCCAAAATCCTGTTTCTGAAACTTAAGTAAAAGCAGACTTTTATCTTTAATAGCCAATCCAAGATTATGTACTGAGTCTTTAATACTCAAAATAATCATTCAATTAGTGCATTTTACTTCTTTTATCTACTTGTGATGACTACATCTTTAATTAACTAGAAGGAGGAACAGAACTAAACCCAGGTCAATTATCACGATTTATGTACCTTGATTAGTGTGTGAACAGAAACAGGACTGAAAGCACTCACAGTGATCTAACTTCAAATAATAAGAGACAAATAAGATAATCTAAACAACAGTCTCAACAGGAAACTAGATCTATTAAAAATGTAAGAATAAGACTCAAAATTCTAAACCCAAGGGGCAGTTTAAGTGATCACCATTTTTAAAAGACTGTACTTAATTCTATTTTCTGTTTATCTCTATTTAAAAGAAACTTTTTTTTCCCTGAAAACCAAAGAATGAGGAAAAGAGCATCATGTACATGTCATTTAGGGATGTGAGAAAAGAGAAGATGTATTATTTGCTGAATGATTATATACTGAATCATTCTAAATAATATTCTCAACATTGTGGTGAAGCACTGCCTACTCTTTCTGTCCAGTTCTTTTATGTTTCAGTTGCTGAATTCCTTCTGTGTTTATTATTTATCTCCTCCTGGAATTGTTATTCCTCCAACCTGCAGCCTTAATTGCCTCCATATTGTTTTAAGTTTCTATCTTATTATCAATTTCCTTTTAGTTGATGACTGTTTTACCTACTGGTCAATCCCAATGAAACACCAGCCTATAAGATCCCCCTCTCTTTGTCAGCTGACAAATTAACCTGCAAATCTGATTTCAAAAGCAACAGTTTACAAAACTGATGGACCTTTGCTGTAGACACAAAGATAAATACTTCAAAATCATACATTAATTGGTCATATCGGTTCTTTAATTTTGGTAAAAATATGTATTTCAGCTTTGCTTGTGACAAGTTTAACTGAGATCGCTACACATGTATGTGTGTATCCAATATGGTAGCCACATGTGGCTATTGAGGACTTGATATGTGGCTAGTCCAAATTCATATGTGCTACAGTTATAATACACATGCTAGATTTCAAAGACTTAGTATAAGAAGATGACTAACATATCTCCTTAAAGTTAATAATTTCTTATATTTGTTATAATCTGCTATAATTTATAGAAGAATAAAAATAATCCAGTCTCTAAAACTTAATATCACATTGTATAATATACAAACTATAATTATTAGATACATAAAGAAAATGGAAAGTAAGACCCATACTTAAGAGGAAAGGCATTTAAAGAAGATTGATCCTGTAATATACCATATGTTGGATTTAGCATACAATGTTCTAAGCTATTGCAATTATATAATTATATACAATATATCAAATATTAAAGGGAAATATTAATTTATTAATAAATAGGAAATCCTAGAGTAGAAATATAACTTAAAATATTATAAATTCCAAGACTGAAAAATATAAAATCTGAAAATTTAAAAATCCACTGGATGTTTTTAATAGTGATTAGAGATTGACAGATAGTGAACGTGAAGACAGATAAATAGAAATGATCTAATCTAAAGAGTAAAGATTAAAAATTGTTTTTTTAATTTAATGAGCATAAACTCAGGAAACTATGCAACAATGTAAAAAGTTCTAGCATATGTGTAACTGGGTTCTGATGAGAAGAGAGAAAAGGTAGAGTGAGAACAAAAAATATAAGAAGAAATAATAGCTGAAAATCTTCCCAATTTGGTAAAAGACATAAATTCCAGAAATTCAGCCAATCCAAAGCAAAACAAATGAAAAGAAAATCAGAACGAAGTATATTATAATAAAGATAGTGAAAATCAAACACAAAGAGTAAATTTCAAAAGAGCTACAGAATATGATACACTGCATACACAGGAACAAAAATACAAATAATCATGGGCTTCTACTCAGAAACTTATAGGGGCCAGGTGACATGACATGACATATTTAAAGTGTATTAAAACAGAAAACAAACAAAAACTATCTTCTAAAGTTTAACAGCCAGCAAAGATATCCTTCAAGAATAAGCCAAAACTCTTCATTTTCCAGTTGTTTTATATCAGTATATGGAAATACTTTTATTGATTTTTTTACACTATGGATTTGCTAAATTCATTTATTGGTTCTACTAGTTTATTGTAGATGGCTTAGGATTTTTGTATTTAAAATATTATGGGGTTTGCAAATAAAGACAGCTTAAATATGTTTATTTGCAAACATTTTTCCCTCTCACTTCTTTTACTTGCCTTTTAACATTAGCCAGGATCTCCGAGGCTAAGAATAGAAGATTATGCCTTGCATCTGGACTTAGGCAGAAAGAATTTCATACCTCATCATTAAGTATACATAATGTTAGATGCAGGTTTTTTGGTAGCTGTCCTTTATCTGATGAGCCAGGTTTTATACTCCTTGTTTGCTAAGAGGTCTTATCACAAATTCATGTTGAGATCTGTTCAATGACTATTTTGCATCTATTAACATGATTATATCATTTTCTCTTTTGTTAACGCGGTGACTACCTTGATTGATTTTTAAATGTTAAAACAATATTGCATTCTTTCAAATGCACCCCTCTTGGTCATGATATATTATCTCTCTTTTTTTTAATACATTGCTAGATTAAATTTGGTAATTTCCATCATGGATTTTCATCTATGTTCATGAGACATATTGGTCTTTAGTTTTTTTGTACATGTTTATTTGGTTTTGGTATCAAGGTTATGCTGATTTCTTATGAGGATTTGAGAAATTTTTCCTTCTCTTCTATTTTCTGAAAAAGTTTGTATAAATTGGTTTTAATTCTTCATCATATGTTTAATAGGGTTCTTCAATGAAACCATATGTGACTTCAGTTTTCTTTGAGGGAGGTTTTTGATAATGCATATTCTAATTTCCTACTTTTTTGTCAGTTTTGGTAAGTTATCTTTTTTCAATGTATTTATTCATTTCTCCGAATTGTATTTATCAGCAGACACTTGGACAGATATTCGCTTATCACTCTTTTAATATCGCAGATTCAGTAGTGATGTCACTCTATCATTTTTTATATAGATCATTTTTTCTAAATCAGTTTTTCTGGAGTTTCAATTTTATTAATAATTTTGAAGGATAACTTTTGATTGTTGATTTTCTCTATTGTTTGCCCATTGTCTTTCTTTGGGTTTAATTTTAACTTTTTTCAGATTCTTTACGTGGAAACTGAGATTACTGATTTTGGACAACTGTTCTTTAATAATGTACGTTTTTAAGCTATAACTTTTCCTTTAAACACTCCTTTAGGTACATCACACAAAATATGATATCGCCCTGTGTATCATGTTTTGTTTTAATCCTTTAGTGAGTAATTAAATAATTGATGGATGAAGTATTGCTACTGGAGAATCAGCAATCTGAAATAAGAGAGCTCTTAACAGTTATGCTTTGTTTTGCTTTGTTTTTTCAGTAAAAGTTGTGGTCACACAAAACTAATTCTAAGATTTTCCATTTATTATTAATGAATGGAAAAGCTTTAAGAGTTTCACTGAGAGAAAATCCATGAAAACAAGTACATATGCTCTTCCTGAGACATCATAAAATACATCTGATAATTAAATTCTTTTTTTTCTTTCATCTGGACTTTTATTCATAATTTTATAAATATGCATATAATTTCTATACTATAGTTTTAGAAATTATATATTAAAAAGAGCTGTCATTTGGAAGATTCCATGTACATATGTTTCCATATAACAGAATTTTTTTTTTCTGTTCAGAATGTTCCCTAAAGAAAAAAATTCTATATATTCTACCAGTACATTTGCTTTCTTTATGGAAAAGATACTTCAAGTAATATTTTTTGTTTTGTTTTTTTACTTTCAGACATCGATGGTCTTGTGCATAATCATATATTCTGAATCTGAAAAATGTAAATGAAAATCCTGCCTGTAACTATGTAGTAATTGTTTTTTTATGGTTTCTCCCGTTCAGTGTTTATGTTGTGACCTCTATTTCAGTTGGCATCAAAATCCCATGAATAGCTTACTATTTATATTATTCCTTATACATTGCTACAGTATATATAGCACAGCTAAGTTTTCTTTATTATCCTCACCTTGAGTCTATCTATAAAAGACAGGAATAATAAGGAAAGGGAAAGAGTACTGACATGTAATAAGCTCCTGTTCTCCTCTCGGTGTACATGTAGTACTTTTTATACAGTGACTCAAAATCCCTTTAAAAATTATTATTTTTACTGTTTTATTAATGCTGAGACTGAGGCTTAGAGTTGTAAGAGGACTTGCTTAAGGTTATATAGTTAATAAATGTCAGGGCTGGAAATGTTTGATCAGTGTTTAATAATTTTTACCAATATAGAGAGTTGGTTTTCCCAATCTTTACATAGAAACTCTTGCTTCTGAAAATGCTTTCTCTGCTTTGTGTATCCCTACCAACTAAGACAAATTACTGATTTTCATTTTTAGGTTCTATAACAAAGACTGTTAGTTCATTAAATGTTACTTTTTTAATGTAAATAATCTAAACCTTTTGTCCTAGACATTAATATTTATGCTCTTTCCCCTCTAATTACCCATTCTTTACAACGTACCTTAAGAATTTATGTTATTGAGATTCCAAAACTTAAATTCAGTCCATCTTTGTCAACTTCTCCTATTTCTCTTTTGGTCTGCTGTACAAAATGAATGCCCTTTCCCCATTCAAGGATGAAAAGATGAGTGGTAATCAGTAAGGAACCCACAATAGTAACTGCCAGGCAAGCCAAATGCTCTGCATCCCTCCCCTGCCTGTCCACCATTTGCCACAGGCAGTGAGAAAGAGAGGTGCTTCCCATCTGGCAGGAGAACGGATGTGAGGATGTGGGCCTAGGGAAGGGACTCAAATTTTAGTTAATTAATTAATTAATTTTTAGTGGAGGAAGAGCAAATGAACACAACTTATCATGCACATAAGACAACCACTAGAGATACTGAGAAACAGTAATACTACTTAATATACATTGAGTTCCTACTGGGTTCTAAAGGGTTTTATATATGTACTTAACTCTCATAACAAACATATAATAGGTACTATTACCCTTTTCACAAAAAGTAAAGAAAATTAAGAAGACAGAACTTTTCAGTCATTTCAAGTGGCCTATCAATTTCATACGAATAGTAAATGGTGGAGACAGGCCCATTCAGCTCAAGATGTTTATACCATCTTGATATATATGGTGATATATCACTTAACTTCCCTCCAAATAAACTTGAAAACTTTAATGAAATGGATGGTTATCTAGGAAAATATAATTACAAATATAATATTTAATAATATAATAAAACTACAGTTGACCCCATCAAAAATATATAATATAAACAAATAATAAATGGAAAAACCTATCATTCCCTACTAAAAAATACAAATAAATTAAAAGGCAAAAATTCCAACAGATAATTTCATGAACTGTGTGACTTGTATTTAACATATCTACACTTTTCAAACATTGAAAGCAAAGAAAATATTTGATGATGATAGAGGTAAGAAAAAATTTAAATAAGTCTGAAATTACACTGCACTTACATAAATGTGATAAATAATATTAGACTAAATGATAATAAAAATTAAATATGATAGGTAAGTTCTGACTCACTTATGTCTTCATTAATAATACAACAAGTTTTTTTAATTAACTGGATTATTCAGGGTAATGCTCTCTAGAGCACATCACAATTTTATGTGCATTAGCTGGCTACTCCTGCCCTGCCATATGGTTTCTCACACATCCAGTCTTCTTTCCTGTGCTGCCCACCTTAAAGGACATGAGCAATAGAGACAGGAGAAGGAAAGAGCCTGCATGGGATCACACAAATGATCTCAGGACCAAGGCCTAGAAAAAGTATCCATCACCCCCTGCTATGCTCCACTGTCCAGAACTAGTTGTGTGGCCTCAATCTACCTGCAAGGGACACTGGAATATGCACTCTTCTCACATGTCTAGAAATAGGAAATGTGATTGGGGAACATCTTGCCAGTTTCTGCCACAGTCTGCATTTGTCATATCCAAATACCCACTTGACTCTTCCTCACAAACATGAAAACACTCATGTTCTCTCCAAGGGTATCAACATAATGGCCATTCATTCCATGGATTCAGCTCCCATCCAGGTGATGCACAGTCTTTTCCTCTTATAAAACAGCCAATATTTCCCTGAGCTCATATTTTCCTTGTAATACTTAGCCAACATACATTACTAAGGTTCTTTTTGCCAATCCCTTCCCCTAGAGCTCATTAGAAACATGGTCTGCCTTTCAAGTGTTCCCCAGAACCAATTATTTTACCTAACAACTTTTTGATACTATGCCATCCCCTGACTGAGTAATGTTCAAAGAAATAGAAAGAAAAGAAAATCATGATGCTCTCAGTATTCATGGATAAGGAAGCTGTTGATGATATGAATCACTACATAACACAACGGTCTCTTCATGATGAATTTCCTTCAAGTGGCAGTATTAAGAATTGTGTTTTTCTTATCATCTGATTCTTTTTGTCATAAAGACAGTATGAATCATTTCTATCCTTGCCTTTGCTACTATAAAATCAGGTAAGTTTGTGGTAAACTTTCTAAAATTCAGTTTTAAAACCTGGACTTAGAAACACAGAGCTTGAGAGAATGAATTTAGCAATTAATCTCCTTGGTTTCATCCTTTTTCTTCTTCTATCTATACTGTTCCATTGTTCCTCATTTTTTAAATATGTTTAGTTATATATTTAGTTATAAATTAGTTTAGTTATATATTTGATCAGTTTCTTATCCTCTTAGGATCAAGACTGGAATATAAAAATAAGCAAGCAAATATAGGAAAGAATTAAGGTCATGATGACTTGTAGAATCTCGTGGTTTTGAGCCTCTTTCTCTCTGAAATGTTTAAGTTATGAAATATTAGAAAGTATGGAGGGAAAAGGCTCAGAAATCTTGACTGGTTTTAAAAGTAATGTAGATCTATTATCTAGACTAATATTCTCCTTTAAAAAGTGACCTGTAATGTAGAAGATGCCACTTAAGTTGTTTTTAATTTGCTGATGATTGACAAGGGAGGTCAAAAAGTCTCTCACTTTCTCTCTAGAAGGGACATTAGAACAGATGCTCACACACAGATTAATGGTCCATATATTCCAGTCTCTTGTTGCAGACCAGCTGATAAGGGACATAATTGTCCTTAACAATGGTCATAATTTATTCCTGCCTTAGGTGGCCCTTACCTTATACAATTAAAGCATGGTGACTGCTGGGTCCTGTTATGTTACCCAAGCAATTTAGCTGAATGTGCGTTTCCTACTCATGTCTATATATCATGTCTATACATTGCCAGAAAATTGTGTACTAAATGGTTTCAGCTCAGGAAATGTTTTTCTATTCTCATAGAATTCTAGCAAACATCATAAAATAGATGTTTTACCCCATTTTGATGAAGTACTCTTTCACTATGGAGTTAAAGCACATTTACATATCACTTTGGGGGGAAATATATATTTTTGACATTAGGAAGTCACCAATGCATATACACTTGATATGCAAATTCATCAGCACAAGAAAGTGACATCAGGGGAAGCACTAATATGCAGAGGCATGGACTGTACCATCTGGAATACTCAACCCTGGAAGCATGCCAATGAACCATGAATTTCTAGGGTGTATCCCGGATTGTCCTTCTCATGTGAGAGATGTTAAACCACATGCCTCCTCCATCGTCTTCTAACCCACAGAGCACGTGTCCCATAGCTCTGTGTTTTCCTGATAACTCATGATGGAGTCTTCCATCATCAGATCCTTCCTCCCCACCTTGTGAATGACTTCTAAAGCTTCCCAAAGATATAAACTGTCCCTTAGGTCTCAGAAAATCACAAAGACTGTATTTTTGTTATGTAGGCCAACTCTTAGCAATTGTTCTCAACATATCACAGGAATTAATTCCGTAAGTAAAATACAACTCAAAGAAAAGGAATCTTAGTTTTGAATGCAATATCTTTCAAATTTTCTATTCTTCTTACCATTAGCAATGAACAATAAAAGAAAAATAAGCATGATCCATACCATTTCAATAAACAGACTTTTCTTAATCATAGTAATTACTTAACTCTTACCCTGAAGGGAACCCCAGGAGGCAGTTAATTGATCACTCTACCAACGGTGATCCTTCATTAAGTCATATGGCAAAGATGGTAAGCAGTCTCTACTATATCACAAGATCTCCTGATTTCATAACCTTAAAAAGACCCTATTCTAGTTTATAATTATTCTTAAGATTTCCCATTATTTAACCAGCAGTACTCCTACAGAAATGTTAAGAGTAATAGCATATTAACACTAGACTATTAATCTTATTTATGTATATAATTATGTACATACATAATCATATATATATACATATGATTAGTAGTCTGATGTAAATACATGGAGAGAGAGAAAGAATCAGCAGTTTTCCTGGTTCTTCTTAATGCTCTAAATAACTCAAGTTTATTTTTACTTTTCTTTGTTTAGTTTTTTAAACATCTTTTTGAAGTATAATTTACATGCCATTAAATGTCACCCATTTTAAGTGTACAATTCAATTATTCTTTTAAATTTATACAGTTGTGCAGCCATCACCCCAGTCCACTTTAAGAATATTTCTATCACCCCAAAAAGATTCCTCAGGCCCATCTGCATTCGATCTCTGTTTCCACTCTAGCCCCAGGCAGCCACTAATCTTTGTCTATATAAATTTGCCTTTTCTAGACATTTCACATAAATGGAATCACACAAAAAATAGTCCTTTGGATATTTTTTTCTTAATCAGTTATCATAATACTTTGAGTTTCATTCATGTTTTAGTAGGCAGTGATTATTCATTTTTATGACTGACTAGTATCACACTATATGGGTATACCACATTCTGCTTATCCAGTTTTGAGTGTTCCCCCTTTCTGTCTATTATGAATAATGCTGCTATGAACATTCACAAGTCTTTAGTCAACATACATTTTCATTCCTCTCGGGTAGATACCTAGAATGGAGTTGATGTGTTGTATGATATATTCATATTTAACCTCTTAAAAAACTGTCATACATTTTCCAAAGTAACTGTATCATCATTTTACATTTCACCTGTAGTGTTTGAGGGTTCCATTTTCTCCACATGCTTGCCAATACTAGTATTATCTTTTTTGTTACAACCAATCTAGTGAGTGTGAACTGTTGTTCCATTGTGGTTTTAATTTGCAATTTCCTAATGACTAATGATGCTGAACATCCTTTCATGTGTTTATTAGCCATTTATATATCTTCTTTGGTGAAATGTCTATTTGTATATTTTGACCATTATTAACAGCTTTGTGAAATGTTATTTACATAAGATATGGTTCATCCATTAAAAGTGCACAACTTAATCATTTTTAGTATATTTACAGAGTTATGCAACCATCACCATAACCTAATTTTAGAACATTTCATCATCTCCAAAAGAAAGCTTGTACCCGTTAACAATCACTCCCCATTTTTCTTCTCCCCCAACTTTTAAATTGGGTTATTTGTTTTTTTATTGTTGAGTTGTAAGTGTTCTTTAGATACTCCTGATACAAATCATTTGTCAGATATATCATTTGCAAATATTTTAGCACAGTCTGCTGCTTATCTTTTTATTTCTTAAATGAGTCTTTTGGAGCACAAAGCTCTTAATTTTGAAGTCAGAGTTTGCTATTTATTCCTTTATGGATTGTGCTTTGGATGTCATATCTGAGAACTCTTTGCCTAAAACAAGATCACAAAGATTATGAAAATGCTTGGCCTTATGGGAAAAAAAACTATTATGCTATTCTTGTGGAGAAAATTGAATCTCATAGAGTTAACTAACTTCCTCAGGGTTTACAAATTAATAGCTAAGTTGTTATGTTTTGCTCTTCCATTTTTAGAAAGACATTAATAGGCTCTCTTACCTTACATTTGCTTTAATAAATACTTATTAAATATTGAATATTTAAAATGAAGTCTTAGAATCTAAACTTGTTATCTACATAGCTGCATCAGACAGAAGGCAAGTAGTGCATACAATTATTGCATTTTCAACAGGAAGGGATATTTTTCTATGAACCTTTGCAGAGCTATGTGACTGACTAATTAGTAGTATGCCTAATAATGAGGAGGGAAAAGCATTTGATTTTGTTTAAAGAAATAGAAAGAGATCAACTAGGAAGTTTATAGATTATATAATGTCAGTGCATTCGTTTCTTTTGAATTAACATTTTTTTGCATTTTGTGATAATTTTGAAATTGCTTATTAGAAAAACTTTTAATAACGAAATAAACAACAGAAGTCATATAAAACTGGTATGCTCCATGTGGAAAAAGAAGAAGAAAAAAAATCTCTGTTACTCATTTTCCTTTCTAGACTCTGAAGTAGGTGGTAATAGCAGTTTCTTCTTTTTTGTAATTACAGAGAAAGTAAAGTAAAAATAGAAAACACAGCAACAGAAAAGCACAGTCAAATGTTTCCAATGGGCTCTTTTGCATTCTTAAAGAAATCTGCTATTATAATAGTGATTTTTCACTGTGTCATAGTGGTTTTGCATTAGTAACATTTTTCTATACGTATTCTACAACACTGAAATCTATTGAGATTTTATGGTGATAAATCAGCACTAAGAACCTTTGATAATAATATGATAGGAAAAAATAACATCAAGGATGTCATACATTCATACATTTATCATAATCTTCTGTCATTTTGAGAACATCCAGAACATGTACACTCAGAGTATGATTCTTCATAACCCCTGGCACCTTGATTTTACAATTTTCAGCAACCATCTGTGCCCTTACCTATACTCACACATTGTTTCCATCACTCTTCACAGTTCAGCATCTTTACCTGTCAAACCCAAGAATTATGATGTGAATGAATGAGATCCACAAAGTAATCTATATTATGTTACCAAACTATCTTGGGAGAATTCTAGATCTAGGTAACACTATCCTATAGAAGGCTATGATATTTAGCATTAGGAAGCAAGAATGTAAAGCCCTATCAACACTGATTATTCTGAGTTGGACCTTGGAAAAATCACTCCTAGGTCTAGTTTTCGCAACTGGAAAATGAAAATGAAAACAGTAGGTCATCCTTACCAGAAATGTTATGTGCCGAAATAAAACCGTATGTAGTAGACCTCCCAGCTTGAAGTTGAATTGAAATCACTCCTGTGATGCAGGCATGTCTGTGCAAGGGGAGTATAGATTTCAGAGCCTATGGTAGACAGAATGGCAGGGACAATGGAACACGGGTCAAGAGTACATGGTTTTTGAATGGACAGAGAAGAGAGCAGAAAGCATCAGAGAGGTGGACCAGAGGGAAGCAGAACAGAAACTGAACCGGTCCTGCAGAGACAGTCTCAGGGCTCACAGCGTCATGGGTACATGACACCATCTATATGCCTCTGAGTTTTTGCATAGCCCCTTTCAAACAACCTTCTTCATGAGTTTCAGTAGATTTTTTTTGATAGCTATCACTTTGTTATTTTATGTATCTGTCACCATGAAAAATTCACTTCTTAAACTGATCTACATCAGTTGCTTATAAAGCATCCCTTCAACTAAATGCTCCAGCTTAGTTACTGAGTTTTGATGATGTGTGATTAAACCTTTCTTGAATTCCAGTTGGCCCTCTACCTTTGTGGTCCAATCTAGTTGCATTTCGGTCTATGATACACAATGAAAATAGCTGGTTATAGGAACTATGCATGTTCAATCTTACTTTAAACATGGTAAATGAAAACAGTACATCAGTATGTATAAGACCAGGGGCTTTACAATCAAATCTTGGTTTACATTCTGTTTACATGACCCTTGGCAATATTCATAGTTACTAACCCATAGGTCTGTGGTGAAAATGAAATAAAATGATGCTTGTAGAGTACCTGGCAGAGTGCCTAGCACATAGGATCATTAAAAAATTGCTAGCTATCATTTTAAATTTTCTAAGTTAACACTACAGAACGTCTAGTTCAACTGATTCCTCTGATCAAGTTCCTCAAAACATAATGTACTTCACTAAAAATAAATGAATACATAAGCATATGTTTCATAGTTTACAAAAACTACACCTTTGTGAAATAAGGAGGAACGTATACTTGTTAAACCACTGGATGCTCTACATTTTTGCACTACATTGATTTGCCTTGAACCCACTATACTCTAGGTGGACACCTTGGGGGTTCCTACTGTACTTCCTATAGAGAGTATGTTGTTTTGCTGACTAATTCTAACCTTTTCATTTCTTCTCCCAATCTTATCCTTTCCAACTTTTCATCAAACTTGCTTCATCAATCATGCTTTCTCATATGCATATCCAAATGTTTTCTTTTTATGGATTGCATTCCTTCAACATATAAAAACTCTAGAGAATTCCCCAAATGAAAAACAACATAACATCTTCCTTCCCCCAAACCCCTCACCCTGATTTCCCAACTCATTTTCAATGCATCTAATTCCTCTCCTTTAAAATCCAGTTTCCTGAAATGAGTTCCCATAAGTGCTGGACCACCACATACATACTGAGCAGTGAGCACGGGGCATCAGCAAAGCAAAGGCACAAAATACCAAGGAGTCCATTACAGCGTATTCATGCAGAGCTGTGCAGTTAGATGATGTACAAGAAAGCTATTCCAACTCTAGAATTCATGTGAATTTTAGGTCATTTTGAAAAATGCAATTGTATTGAAAATAATCTTTAAGAGAGTGGGCTCTATTGTCCTTATGCTTATAGGCACTAAAGGTCTTAACCTGATTTGGGCTCAGTTTTCCACTTATTTCCTCTCCTTTCATTTACCTGTCACATCCCTTAATACAGCTTCTAACCCAAAACAAATCTACTGAAACTGCTTTTGTCAGTATCATTGCCTGCCTTATAACTAACACAGTGGCCATGATCCCTTAATTTAACAATAACTCTTCAGAATGTGGCAGTGTTGACCCCCTCTTCTTGAAATCTTCTATTGCCTTGACCTAACACTCTGTATATCACCTATACTGAAGCTCTCTCCGGTCCCTGAAAGAGTTAGATGCTCAGTCTTACTTCCTGCCCTTGGACTTTCACCATTGTGTTTCCAATGCACATCACAGTACCTGTCACATAGTAATGGCAGGTACCCAGGGAAGATGGATGAACTCATTGTTGAGGGCCTGAATCTCATTATCCATGACACTGTAGCTTATATTACCCCGTTTGACTCCCATGTCTCCACTGATTTTCTGTCATAACTCATCTCCTCCCACCTCCCTAACCTGGTCTTTGCAATTTTCTGGTTTTCTTCTCTAGATTCTATGCCTCAAAACATTTTTAAAGTGAAAATGTATATAGACGTGCAAAAGCCAGTTGTGTTTCTATACACTAACAATTACCAATCTGAAAAGGAAGTTAAGAAAACAATCACAATTACAATACCTGTAGCATTGAAGAGAATAAAATGCTTAAGAATAAATTTAACCAAGGAGGAGAAAGACTTACTACACTGAAAACTACAAAACATTGCTGAAAGGCATTAAAGAAGACACATATAAATGGAAAGACATCCCGTGTTCATGGATTAGAAGACAATATTGTTAAAATGTTCATATTGCCAAAGCAATCTATAGATTCAATGCAATGCCTCTTAAAAATCCTAATGGCATTTTTTTTACAGAAATAGAAAAAAACATATAAAATTTATATGGAACCACAAAGGACCTTAAATAGCCAAAACAATCTTGAGAAAAAAGAACAAAACTAATGGCCTCATACTTCCCGATTTCAAAACATATTACAAAGCTGCAATCAAAACAGTATAGTCCTGGTACAAAGGCATATAGACCAATGGAATAGAATAGAGACCCCAGAAATAAACCCACACCTATACAGTCAACTGATCCTTGATAAGGGTGCCAGGAACACACAGTTGGGATAGGAAATTCTCTTCAATAAATTATACTGGGTAAGTTGGATATCCATATGCAAAAGAATGAAATTGGGCGCTCATCTTACACCATATACAAAAATCAACTCAAAATGGATTAAAGAATTAAACATAAGACCTGAAATTAGACAAGCTAGACCACACCAAAGCCAAAAGCTTCTGCACGGCCAAAGAAACAATCAATGGAGTGAATAGGTAACTTACAGAATGGGATAAAATATTTGCAAACCATGTATCTGATAAGGGTTCATTTCCAAAATACATAAGAAACTCCTACTACTTAATGGTAAAACAAAACACAAATAAATAACCCACTTTTAAAAGAGGCAAAGGGCTTGAAAAGACATTTCTCCAAAGAAGACATACAAATGGCCAACAGGAATATGAAAAAATGTTTAATGTCAGTAATCACCAGGAAAATACAAATCAAAATCACAATGATAACAGGAGATTAGAGCTGTGTTAAGGGCAGAAAAAAAGAAGAAAACACCCATTTCGTAGTGGCCTGAATATTGGTCTGATTGGATATTGGATATTAGTTTTTTTCACTACTGCTTTTGACCTGCAATGAATGACTCCAGCCATACTTTTAGAAGCCACCACAGAGACTTAGAAAATAAACTTATGGCGACCAAAGGGAAGCGGAGGGGATAAATTAGGAGTTTGGGATTAATATACACACACTACTATATATAAAATAGATAATAAGAACCTACTGTATAACACAGGGAACTCTATTCAGTACTCTGTAATAATCTATATGGGAAAAGAATCTGAAAAAGAATATGATAAATGTATGTGTATAACTGAATCACTTTGCTGTACACCTGAAACTAACACAACATTGTAAATCAACTATACTCCAATATAAAATAAAAATTTTTTTAAAAAGAAGCAACTACAGAGGAAAACTGTCCCTAAAATAAGTAAAGCCTCATCTTATATTTCGGTGGTGTTATACCAAAACTGTATTAGAAATATTTCTGGAATATTAAGATACTGCTAACTTTGGAGGAAGGAAAATAATGTTGGCTTTATATTAATAACTCATTGTCCTATATCAGTCAACTCCTTGGCATAATATTAAAAATACCAATAAAAATAAACATTTAGTGGGAAAATTGTTAAAATGGCAAATTTTATATTATATATATTTTACCACAACAAAATAATTAAAGCAAAAACTATTTTTTAAAAAATGAGGTATCACCTCATATCTGTTAGAATGGCCTTATCAGAAAAACAGGAAATAACAAGTGTTGGGGAAGATATGGAGAAAGTGAAACCCTTGTGCGTTGTTGATCAGAATGTAAAATGGTGCAGCTACTATGCAAACAGTACGGTGCTTTCCTCAAAAAATCAAAAATAGAGCTATCATGTGATTCAACAATCCCAATTCTGGGTATCTATCTGTTAGGAAAGGTGGTCTCACGCATACAATCTTTTGACACCCACTCAGCCATATGAATGGGCGTGGGCCTGGCACACTTCCTTACCACGAGATAGAGTCCTCACAGCCTGTGCTGAACTTGTCACCTTATGTGGGAAAACGTTTTCCTATTTCAGACTCGATATGTGCTCCTTACATCATTCTGCTTAAGCATGTGCATCATATGGCACCTTGACAACTCCATGACTACATCTGTCCTCTGTAAGAGGTGAGGACAGGGTCCTTCTGCTGGACCACAGAGGGATGCGTGCAGAACAATTAATCTCCGTCAGCTGAAGGGAGGGACCTGCTGGCCACTGGGGACTGATAGCCACCATTGAAGCTGATCTTGCTCTGTCTCTTCTCCATGTGAGTAAAGCATTTTTCCATCCAGTGCTTGACTGCATTATTTTTTGTGGTGACTCCAATACCACGATGCAGTGGTCAGAAGCGCTCAGACTTCTACTCCTGATAATAGGCAACAGATGCCACTTGCTTGACATGATCCAAAAGAATTAAAATCAGGATCTCTAAGAGATATGTGCATGTGCACTCCCATGTTCATTATAGCATTGATTTACCACAGTCAGATTTCATTTGCTAATGGGCAGCCCAATTCTCTGATGTATTTAAATCCATCTGGTGCTTTCCATGTTTCTCTGATGGGAAGACTATAAGCAAAATGCACGTGTTTGTATATTTCTAATATCTGCCTGATGGAGCAGTCACTTAGGGCAGCCAGCAGGAGGTAAAATAAGCCAGAAAAAATCCAGGGCCCACCAATATCAACTATGCCAAATTTTTTAAAGCAAGCATTATTTTGAACTCTCTTAAGATAAGAAAAAGGAAAAGAGAGCATCCCAGAATAACATGTTTGAGTTTCATTTTGAATATGAGAAATATGAAATGACTCATTTTTACAATGAAAAATTAAGTTTTTAAAATCACTGTTATAAAATGAGAATATATAAAAGAGAATGAAGAACAATTAGATGTAGCATAACCCATTCCTGCTTCATCAAATCTGTGATTCAGGCAACAATTAGTAGTCTTTAAAAAATGATTAAAGCATTGATAGGGAAGTACATCTGAGCAAATACTAAGCTCCCCATCCCCCATTAGTTCTAGTATTAAAAAATCTAAAAAAAAAAAATGTGCTTTCTCAAAATTTATCAAGTGGTCATTAATCTGCCACAAAAGCACCAAGGATTTTGTTGGCTCTGTTACAATAGTAAATTGAAGTGTCTGGAACCACCATGCCTTAGGACTAGAGTGGCCCCCTTGTATCCACGGGTTTTACATCTGTGGATACTGACAGCCGACTGTATTATGTCATTTTACACAAGGGACTTAAGCATTAGCGGATTTGGGTATCAGGGAGTTTCTGGAACCAATCCCACACAGATACCCAGGGATGACGGTATTGCTTTCCCATATGAGTGAAAGAGCTGGAAACCAAAGCCTTGTAAAATCAGCTCCAACCTTCTTTTTCTTTTGAAGAACTCCTTCTTTCCACACAAACCCTCTTCTTTGCTCCTATTAATCTGTTGCCCATTCTATTCCTAACTCTGCCATGGCTCTTGCTGATCTCATTTCCTGTAATTTCTTCCACTTAATTTTTGACTCATCCAAATTCTCTTTATTCTTCAACTCTCAGAGCAGTTTCCTATCTTCTATGAACCTTTTCCATTAGTCCATGGAGAAGCCCTTTCCAATGGTCCACCTTGCCCTTTTAAATAAACACTATTTACCTCTTATTTTCTGTTCTTGTTCTTTGATGTGTACTAAAATACCAGAGTGTCTACATTCCTCCAACATTCTTTAAAGCTAGTTTGCACCACCCATCTTATTTTAATTCTTTCTTGCACCCAGTAAATTATACATATACAAGAAGCACTCAGTATTCATTGAAAAATAAAAACAATGAACATGCAAATGAGTGAAAGCAAGTTGAGGCTATTATGTTGACTTTTCTTTGAAGACAGCAAATTAATGTTTACTTCTATTTAGTTACCCATGAAAAGGAGAATTTTTGAAGAATGTAAGTAAAGCAATTACAGCAGAAAAGAGGAAAAATAAATATGGACAACAATTTTGGATACATTTTAGGAAATGATTATGAAGTAAAATGCCACCCAAAGACTAAGTAGAAATAACTTAATATATAAATAAAAATAAAAAGGGAATCCAAGAAAACCACATTTCCAATTATATATCTTTCTTTCCTTTGATTTGAAATGCAAGTAATCTTTAAAATACATACATTTAAACATTTTTTCACACCAGCCAGGGAAGTAAATTTAACAAAGTATAGTAAGTGGTCAGTACATAATTCTAAAAACCATTCAACTTCAATGGCTTCACAGTTCCACTGTCGCCAAGGAATAAAGCAGAAAGAACTCAGCCGCCATTCAAAATATACCTTAATATTACCAATAAGTTGAATATAATTAGAATTACAATTAAATGTTATATCATTTTTAAAAGAAAATTATTTCTTCATCAAGTTTTATAATGGCCTTCGGCATAGTACAGTGAAATTGGACCTAAAAATAGAATCTTAAATGGAAAGCTCAGATTAACTAACAATTTTCATACTTCAGAATTTCCCTGTGTATTTTTCTCCAGTGACCTTTCTGATGACAAAGCCTGAAATGACAGTCAATTAAATTTATATCCCAAGGCACACTATAAATTTGTCAGAAACAAAACAAGTGCACTGTGAATTTCATGAAATCAGCTCTGGGTACCAGGGAGCAGAGGTAGAGAAGAGGTGGTGGGTCAGTCCTTGGTGGTCACATTGACATTGACATAATGATGCTTGAATCTGCATGAGGATGAAGGACCAAGAAAGGCCTTCAAAGCTTCCTAATATCAAGCATTTAATTACCCCAATTTATTTCAGTCCCCACAAGCAGAATGTGGCCCTATTCCTAGTCATGAAGCTCACAAATTCACATGTATGTATCTTCTCCTTGATAATTCAGGTGAAGCACAGGCACTGACAAAACGCTCATTACCTTTTCGATGCAGATGAGTATAGTACAGGATAGAGGATCTCAGTGTGCATTTTCTTTCAGATTATGACACCATGTCTTACTCTTGGCCAGTTCAAACTCTCATTTCAAGTGGACTGTTCTTCTTTTGTATTTTTTCTCCCTAAACGAGAAAAATTATATAAAATAAACAAAAAATTTCCAGTTTGTTTCGATCCTTGTATGAGTGATGTCTAATGAGGCCCTCTGTTATGTAAACCAGGTGAAGGTTGCGCTTCCTCATTATTTTTCAGTTACATGAGAACCATGGAATCATACTCTTCGAAGAACAGATGGGTGCCCATTCTTTTGGGGAACTGTTGCCAGGGGAAAATTTGTCTTGACATCATATGAGTCCTTACATTCTAATATATTTAAGTAACCCTATAATGGATGACCCACATCCCCTGTGTTCACCAACACTCTCTGTGCACTAGGGCAATCCCACCTGTGAATTCTTAAGGTAACAGATCAGCTCCGGACACAAACGGAACTGAAAATTGTTCTCCTCTAGACCTGAAAAGATATTTCTCAAAAGCAGGTGCTTATTCTCTTCTTACTTCCTGTGCTAAACACACATTCATTAGTAATTTTATATCACAAAGGTTTTTAAAAGCAGATTCATTGGCAGTAGGAAAGCATTTTGAGAAGTAAAATACCTTTAGAAACTTAAATTTCTCCTTTCTCTATTTTTTAAAGATTTCTCCCACATTTATGTTCAAAATATATTCTTCTTTTCCATTAACATTAAATATTTATCATGATATGAAAACATGACAGTGTATTAGAATGACTAAGTAAAATTTTAAAACCATTAGAAAAAGCAAAAAGTTTTGGTTGCTGTTTTTATGTAAGCGGGGGTAGAAGGAAGCTCTTTAGAAATTACTAAACTGTTTCAAACATAATCTTTTCAAATACAGCGAAAGAGAGATTTGGTTTCGGCATGAAGCCATATTTTGATTCTGTTTCCTGAAGAAAATAGCTGAGAGTTGTGCGAACTTTTCCTTTCATAATATCTTGACCCATTTAGAGAAACCCATCTGTTAGAATAGCATGACTCTCTCTGCAAGTCACCATCTCAATCAAGCGGAAATATGACAAAGCAATCAGGATGATCAAAAAAACATGAAAGGGATTTCTGGGATTTAATCAGAAGTGAATATAAAAATACTTGTTCAAGTGGGAACTAATTCAAGTCTGACTCATTTGCTCTCCAACAAGGTAATTATTTGATATCCCATTATGGAGCATCCGCTGTTTGCAAAGGACTACTAAGAAAACAAAGACTTAGCTTCGGTCTTTCTTCTCGAGTTTCACTTGGGAAGAAAGACTTTGATAGTGTCACCACAGTGTCAACTGTCATACCGTTATAACAAAGGTAGTACTTAATATAGAAATAGGGAAGAGAGACTGGTAGAACAGAAGGATGGAAAAGGACCATAAAGGAACATGTGCTACCTTGGGTGTATTTAATTAATGTTGATAGATGGCTATGGAAAAAGATGGGCAAGAAAAAAGGCTTTCCAAACAGAGAGAACTATATTAGAAAAAGTAAGTCAGAATGAGGGGCAGGAGATTTTGATTCTTGGCGTGTGTTTAAAGAGGTTGAGTAGGAGAGTGGGACCAACAGGTGTCTCTTTTGAAAAGATAATGTTGGCAGCAATTTAGGGTTATGATCTCCTAAGTGAAATGTGCACACTCTGGATGGATATGGGTAGGGTTCAAGAAAATCAACTAGCATTGATTTATTTTTACTTCATATCTGTAATTTCAAATGTGTTGCAATTTATAATGTTCATACTATTTCAGTACAATAGAACATGTCCATAAATTATAAACATGTATGTATCTGTTTGGTACATACACCTTCCTTTGACTCTTCAATTTCTGCCGAATACCTCAATTCTGATACTAAAAATAATATTAGCATTACCAGTACCAACAACAGCCTTATTTTGTCTTAGTTGAGATCAGAGATAACTGATGTAGAAGATGGCTTGGAAAGGAATAGATGGGATCAGGTTGAGTTACAGAAATGCTACTATTAATCTTAAGCTTTCATTGCTTTGGAGAAGTAGAACTGTAAGATACGGTCAGTAACTACATATAATTAAATACGTGGAGAAGTGGAGTCCTTGAGATGATTTCAAGGCTTAAACATGAATCAAACTGGTATGATATGAATTAATAAACAAAATTCAAAAAAGGAAGAAAATCGAGGGAGAAAATATGAATCACTAAATTAAGACTCTCAAAAAACAAATAATCCATGTATTCTCTAGTCTCTTCATCATGGTGATTTGCAGGACACAGCAAATTTAATTAGCTCAGTGAACAGCATTATGTCTCCATCCAAGGCCCAGCATCTTCTGCTCAAGTAACACAGCTGGATGAAGATAGATAATTCTCAGTGCAATATGTACTGCCAATGGCTTTAACTTTTTCTCATTCCAATTAGTAGATATAGCTGGCAAACAATCGTTTTCTATTAGGAAACGGGGATGGAATCAAAACCCACCCCAAGTTTACTGTGAGAATTAAATGAGTTATTAATGTAAAACATTTAGGCGAGTCCACAATACAGTATATTACTAAGGCTCAATACATGTGAGCAATTGTTATCAATAATTATTCACATCCAAACTATGTATGTTGAAATCCTGGTTTCTCCATTTATAAATTTTTTTACCTTCGATAAGTGGAATCGTTTCTAAAACTCAATTCTCTCGCTGCATAATGAACATAAAAGTATTACCATTTAAAACTTGGAAAGAAGGCAAAAGGATGACTTTGTGTCATTTTACTGCCATACTGGAGCCCTTTTGAATGGGTCTCCACAAGACAATGACTATTAATTCTAAAGGGGAATCTGTCTTTTTTTTTTAAACTATGTATTTATTATTAATTCGAGTCCAGATTCTAGGAAGTTTCATATTAACTTGTAGAGTTGTTTTGTCTGTTAAAGCTGCCAATGATTTTTGTCTAGTAGAAAAGATAGCCCCCAAACTTAAGGTTGTATTGCCTTGTAGGACACTAAACCAATTTTGTACTATTATTTGGTGATCTTATGCCAGCATTTTTTGTTTCTGTGTTTAAATGTACAGTATATCTTGAATTCTTTTTAACCAACTTTAACATTTTGGGTGTTTTTCTGTCATTAATGGACTAAACGAACATTTACCTGTGCTTACTATATATTTGTTTGAGTTATTATATAAAACATTTTGTTATATAAACTTTATTATATAAAACATTTTATAGGGACGTCCCTGGCGGTCCAGTGGTTAATACTTCGCCTTCCAGTGCAGGGGGTGCGGGTTCAATCCCTGGTCAGGGACTAAGATCCCACATGCCTCGGGGCCAAAAAATCAAAACATAAAACAGAAGCAATATTGTAACAAATTCTATAAAGACTTTAAAAATGGTCCACATCAAAAAAAAAAATCTTTAAAAATAAATAAATAAAACATTTTATAGAGTATTCTTTTTAATGGCTAGTATTTATTGAGTACTAATTAAATATTATGTACGATTATTAATTCATTGGTTTCTAAAAACAGCAATATGGAATGGGAAAGAGCATCAGCCATATATTACAGACAAACTCTGTTTTGTGATCACCAGTCATTGACTAAGTAAATGTCAAAGCTATGGGAAGTGTACCCTGCCCTGTGAATTACCATTCTTCAATTACCTCTATCTCTTGACTAAAGGAACTTAGTACATAATACCACAGAGATAAATTATCCTTTTATCCACCAAAACTTTATGGTTAGCATTTACCACTTTTATTCTTTGAGAGTCTTACTTTATGTTTCATTATTTTCTCACTTGATTTCTCTTTATTCTGTATTCTGGGCCTTAATTCAGCTTATACCATCAGTCATTAAGATATAATATTTTGACACTGTCTCAGGATCCACATCCCCAAATTTATAATTTTAAAAATCACAAACAACGATTCACAAAATTCTACAGCTTTTACCTCTACAAAGTGGAAGAAGGTATAAAATAATAGGATATCTAACTTCTGACTCTTCTGCTGTTGCAGTTTCTGACTAAACCTGACTCCCATTTCTCCCCAGTCTGAGGTGTACCCTGAACCAGACATCTCTAACCTCACTGGGACTGGGTATCACTATTGTTGTTGCTGTTGTTGTCGTTGGGTTTGAGGCATTTGGAAGAAAGTTGAAGTAAATAAAAGTACATGCACCCTAAATGTATGTATATTAAATATAATACTATTCACATTTTGCTTATACTTAACTTTTTGCATCTTACAGATCAAACATAATTTGAAATTTAAATGACTGTAACAATGAATAAAAATTAAAATTCAAAAATCTCTTCCTTTACTGCCAGTTGATTGTCTAGCATCCCCTATGTCCCTCCAAGATGAGCACATATCACATAACTCTCTGTTTCTGCCAATATTATATTCGCAAAAGAGGGATCCGATGGACTCACTCTCCTGCTCAACATCTTCACAAACACATGATGCCAAGAGACATAATCTGAATCTTTTGCTTCGTTCCATTGGGTAGTACAGTTTGCTCTGTTGGTAACGCCTCTGATATACCCACCTCTCTTGATATGCCCCTAAGAAAGCCTAAACATTCAAGCAATGAGATATGTTCCAGAGCACCACCTCTTTCGGCAGTAGCTTCTCTCATCCCCTGTTCCAAATCACCTCCCTACTTTAGATTTTTTTTCTATCAGTGCTCCAACACTTTAGATAGCTTACCTTGTGTCATAGGCAGAATATGCCTCCCCCCACCAAAAAAAGAGACACCCACTGTGAATATATCACCTTTCATGGCAAAAGGAACTTTCCAGATATCATTAAGCTAAGGATCTTGAGATGGGAGATCATCCTGGATTATCTGGGGGAGTGGGGGAGTGGGGTCCCGATGTAGTCATAAGGGTCATTATAAGATGGAGGCAGAAGGGTCAGAATCAGAGAATGAGATGTGATGACACAAGCAGAGACAGAGAGATTTGAAGATGTTATGCTGCTGACTTTGAAGACGGAGAAAGGGGCCATGAGCCAGAGAGTGCAGGAGAACTGTAGAATCTAGAAATAGCAAGGAAACAGATTTTTCCCCTAGAGCCTCAAAAAGGAAGAGAGTCCCACCAACCCATTTTATACTTCTGAATTCCAGAACTTTAAGATAATAAGTTTGTGTTGCTTTAAACCATTAAGTTTGTGGCAATTTGTTACAGCAGAAACAGGAAACTAATACATCTTGTATTGACATGATTAAGTCTTCCCCTCCAAATGGGAAGTTCCCAGATGACAGACTATGGCTCAGTCAATTTTGTTTCCCAAGGACTTCTTTAAAAATAATTAGATCCTCAATTAATATTTATAGAATGGATTACTGTTTCAGAGCAAACAATTTAATAAGTCTCTGCTTGAACAGGATATTTATCCCCAATTTGGTTAGCCTAAAGGGACACCATTTATGATCCTGAATAGTTTCTTATACCTTTTGTTAGGCCAAAAGGATAATTGCCGGGCCCGCCTGGTGGCGCAGTGGTTGAGAATCCACCTGCCAATGCAGGGGACACAGGTTCGAGCCCTGGTCCGGGAAGATCCCACATGCCGCGGAGCAACTAAGGCCGTACGCCACAGCTACTGAGCCTGTGCTCTAGAGCCCGCGAGCCACAACTACTGGAGCCCACGTGCCCCAACTACTAAAGCCCGCGTGCCTAAAGTCTGTGTTCTGCAACAAGAGAAGGCACCACAATGAGAAGCCCACACACCACAACAAAGAGTAGCCCCCGCTCGCCGCGACTAGAGAAAGCGTGCGCATAGCAACAAAGACCCAACACAGCCAAAAATAAATAAATAAAACAAATTTATTTAAAAAAAAAATAATTGCCAAATTTATCCCAGTTCTGGACAGTATGTAGGTTTATTTATGGGCCATGGTATTTAGGTACCAAATGGAAAAACAAAACTCCACATGCCTCTCTGTGATTTTTTTTTTTGCAGGAAATAAAATTAAGACATATTTCCACAGTAAATCTAACTGTCTTCTATATTACCAGGTTTAAAAAGGTTATGCACATTAGATATTACATCACTGCTTGAAGTACGTTAGTGCTTTTGAAAACAGCTGCCTACAATCTCCATTCTCATAAAAAGAACAACCACGGTCTGTGCTTTTTCTAATGGCTTTGAAATGTATGTTAACTTAGAAATTCCGATCCACATTAATGTTTGTGTATCATAATAAAGAGCATTAATGGAAAACATAAAGGGGGGAAAGTCTTTACAAAATAGGGCAGAAGGAGAAACTTAGGTTTCTCAAAGTGTTTTTGGTTTCAAAATGCTTTCCCTTTGGCAATGAATATGCTTTTATAAAAGTTTCATGAGGCAAAATTATTAATAAATATGTGTATTTAGCATACAATGAGAGAAGAGAAAGGAGCCATTGATTTGGAGAAACTTTGCTATATGAGAAAAGTTTTGACCTTTGTATATTGAGCTGACTTCTATGACTTCTCACTGTGGTCTGTCCTACTGTTCACAGAAAGTTGGCGGGCACTGGTGGCATGGGCTAAATGTCAGTGTGTTATCTAAACAGGCCAAATATAAGGGCATCTATGGCTTCAAAACTAGCTGTACTCCAGCAACAGTTTTCTGAAATATTGGGTGCACATTTTTTTTCTCAGAAAATGTGATCTCCATCATCCTGGTTCTAACTGGGAACCCTTGTCTGGTTTACAGAGCAGTGAAAATGGAAAACTCATTCTTACAGCAAAGTGCAGATTTATCACTCAAGATACAAGAATGGAAATGTACAGAGAAATGATGATGATGATGATGATGACGACGACTGGTTACTCATTCTTTACTCATTTGGGCAAGGCAAATATGAAGAGAAATTTGATTCCTTGAAATGAAAGGATGAACTGCCCAGCAGCAGGCAGCAAAGAGCAAATTCAGCAAAAGTGTCATTAACATTGCCCTGCATTTTGCCTACATAAAGAGGCAATAAGCATTTCTTAAATGGCTGTTCCTTACCTGAACCAGCAGGGAGAGAACATATACATGCACACCGTGGGCACTTAGTGTCTAGAAATGGGGTTAAGCACTGCATTTGACTTTCTCAAGGCTGAAGAAAATGAAGATTTTATAAAAAAAATAACACATGATGTTGGAGATTGGTGGCTATCTTGATCTTCTGCCCTGCTGCAGAGGTGGGCAGCATAACCTCAGGTTCTGTATGAGTAACAAGGCCCCCTCTCAGCCCACTTGCTGGTCACAAGGAGTATGGTGCATTTGTTCTGTGTGTGACAAGTTCACATTTTACCTTGGGATATAAATTTAATGGACAGCATTCAAGATCTTTGTACATGGAAAGGGTGTCTAGGTAAAATACTAGAAGGAAATTCTGAGCCATGAAAATTGCCTGTTGATCTGAGCTAAGTGGTTTCATAGAACCAACCACAGCCTGGAAGCACCTGCTTTCTGTAGAATATATTATTTTTTGTTGTTGTTTTTTAGTTAACTACATCATTCATTTAAAAATATCAAAATATTTTATTTTTTAAATTAAAATAAAATACTTTTAGAAAGTTGAAAATGACCAGGACTGTAGAGTGGGGCCGGGGTGGGGGCGGGGGGGAAGAGACGAGGAATAAAAGAAAACGGTAAGAATCCAGTAGGAAGAATGGGAAGGCAACCTAGTAAGTGAGACTTAATGCAGTTGGGCTTGTGCTAATGAAATACATTTGCAAACCAGGTTTTCACTGGTCTGGCTAGAGAGTGTTTTAAAATGGTAAAACTGGTGTTTTAGTGGCCTAACATTAGTACTGAATAAGGGAAGTGCGATACAACATCTAAATGTTGTACATCACACTGATGAATACACAGGAACTCAATGTGTGTTTTTTAACAAATAAACGGATGAATGAAAGAATATGCAATTTACATTTCAGTTCATTTGAACAATTTATTATGATACTTGTAGACATTATTTTGTAAGTTACTAGTTTCCAAAGAATTTGAGTTTTTTAGAATATCTGCTGTTTTATGGGGATAGTAAGATAGAATATTTAAGCACAGTATTGTATCAGGTGAGCGTGGCATCTGATAAACAGACCCAGTTAAAAGTCTTGTTTTCCAAAGTAGAACTGGAAATTATTTTACAGACGCATCATTGCAAATGTATCAGGTAAGTCTTCTAGAAATTTTAACTTCTCCTTCTGCTCCTAATTTTTTCAATAATAGTTGAATTAAACTATTATTTACTTTTGTAAAGAAACAGCCTAAAAAATATTTTTAAAATTAAGGTCCTGATGAGTCTTCTCATTATGTTAGTGGGAAATTTTGAAATATAAAGATGTCTTATTACCACATAACCATTATATTTTTGAATTATATCTATCAACCTATCTATCTGCAGTTCCTGGATACGAAACTTTATTCATTTGTGTTCTCTCCTCATAAAGCTATAACAGAGATTCCCTAATACTTTATTAACTGTTCAAAAATTAATTTTACAATTTCCCCAAAATTATCATTAAGAGGTTAAACCTTCCTTGGAATTATCAATATTTTAAAATGAACTTTCTTTTTTTAGTTTGCTTTACCAAATCTTTTAGCAGAAAACTAATAAACAAAAACCTCTTTAATTGTATTTAACATTTTAAAATTCCAGGAAGTTTTCGTGTTGATGGTGTATAGCTAAAATCTACTTCTTTTTTTTTTTTTTTTTCTTTTTTTACTATACTGACATTCTCTAATTTCAAAACTCTTTGGGAGCATTACAGAAAATGAAAGAGGGGAGACCTTCAAGACGGCAGAGGAGTAAGACGTGGAGATCACCTTCCCCCCTACAAATACATCAGAAATACATCTACATGTGGAACAACTCCTACAGAACACCTACTGAACGCTGGCAGAAGACCTCAGACCTCCCAAAAGGCAAAAAACTCCCCACATACCTGGATAGGGCAAAAGAAAAAAGAAAAAACAGAGACAAAAGAATAGGGATGGGACCCGCACCAGTGGGAAGGAGCTGTGATGGAGGAAAGATTTCCACACACTAGGAAGCCCCTTCACGGGTGGAGACGGCGGGAGGCAGAGGGGGGAAGCTTCGGAGCCACGGAGGAAAGCGCAGCCACAGGGGTGCGGAGGGCAAAGCGGAGAGATTCCCGCACAGAGGATCAGTGCCGACCAGCACTCACCAGCCCGAGAGGCTTGTCTGCTCACCCGCGGGGGTGGGCAGGGGCTGGGAGCTGAGGCTCGGGCTTCGGAGGTCGGATCGCAGGGAGAGGACTGCGGTTGGCTGCGTGAACACAGCCTGAAGGGGGCTACTGCACCATAGCTAGTGGGGGGGGAGTCCGGAAAAAAGTCTGGACCTGCCTAAGAGGCAAGAGACCATTGTTTCCGGGTGCGCGAGGAGAGGGGATTCAGAGCACCGCCTAAACAAGCTCCAGAGATGGGCGCAAGCTGTGGCTATCAGTGCGGACCCCAGAGACGGGCATGAGACGCTAAGGCTGCTGCAGCCACCAAGAAGCCTGTGTGCAAGCACAGGTCACTGTTCACGCCTCCCCTCCCAGGAGCCTGTGCAGCCCGCCACTGCCAGGGTCCCATGATCTAGGAACAACTTCCCCAGGAGAACACACAGCATGTCTCATGCTGTTGCAACCTCACACCGGCCTCTGCCACAGCAGGCTCACCCCGCATTCCATACCCCTCCCTCCCCCAAACCTGAGTGAGCAGAGCCCCCTAATCAGCTGCTACTTTAAAGCAGAGGCGGGGCCAAATCCAAAGCTGAACACCAGGAGCTGGGCGAACAAAGAAGAGAAAGGGAAATCTCTCCCAGCAGCCTCAGGAGCAGAGGATTAAATCTCCACAATCAATTTGATGAACCCTGCATCGGTGTAATACCTGAAGAGACAAGAAATCATCCCAAAATTGAGACAGTGGACTTGGGGAGCAACAATATATATATATTTTTTCTTTTTTCTCTTTTTGTGAATGTGTATGTGTATGCTTCTTTGTGTGGTTTTGTCTGCATAGCTTCGCTTTTACCAACTGTCCTAGGGTTCTGTCTGCCTGTTCTTTGTTTCTTTTTTTTTTTTTTTTGTATACTTTTTAATGCTTCTTATCATTAGTGGATTTGTTTTTCTGGTTTGGTTGCTCTCTTCTTTCTTTCTTTCTTTTTTTTTATTTTTCTTTTTTTATTACTTTTTAAATATTTATTTAATTTTTAATAATTATTTTTTTTAATTATTATTATTTTTTAATGCTATTCTTGTCTGCTTACATTCTTTTTTTTATGTATGTATGTATGTATGTATGTATGGCTGTGTTGGGTCTTCGTTTCTGTGTGAGGGCTTTCTCTAGTTGTGGCAAGCGGGGGCCACTCTTCATCGCGGTGCGCAGGCCTCTCACTATCGCGGCCTCTCATTGCCGAGCACAGGCTCCAGACACGCAGGCTCAGTAATTGTGGCTCACGGGCCGAGTTGCTCCGCAGCATGTGGGATCTTCCCAGACCAGGGCTCGAACCCGCGTCCCCTGCATTGGCAGGCAGATTCTCAACCACTGCGCCACCAGGGAAGCCCAATTATTTTTATTTTAATAATTTTATTTAATTTTATTTTACTTTATCTTTCTTTCTTTCTTTCTTTCTGTCTGCCTGCCTTTCTTTCTTTCTTTTTTTCTCCCTTTCCTTCTGAGCCGTGTGGCTGCCAGGGTCTTGGTGCTCCAACCGGGTGTCAGGCCTGTGCCTCTGAGGTGGGAGAGCCCACTTCAGGACATTGGTTCACCAGACACCTCCCGGCTCCATGTAATATCAAACAGGGAAAGCTCTCCCAGAGATCTCCATCTCAACACTAAGACCCAGCTCCACTAAACGACCAGCAAGCTACAGTGCTGGACACCCTATGCCAAACAACTAGCAAGACAGGAACACAACCCCACCCATTAGCAAAAAGGCTGCCTAAAATCATGATAAGGTCACAGAAACCCCAAAACACACCACCGGATGCGGTTCTGCCCACAAAAAAAGACAAGATCCAGTCTAATCCACCAGAACACAGGCACTAGACCCCTCCACCAGGAAGCCTACACAACCCACTGAACCAACCTTAGCCACTGGGGGTAGACACCAAAAACAACTGGAAATATGAACCTGCAGCCTGCGAAAAGGAGACCCCAAACACAGTAAGTTAAGCAAAATGAGGAGACAGAGAAATACACATCAGATGAAGGAGCAAGGTAAAAACCCACCAGACCAAACAAACGAAGATGAAATAGGCAGTCTACCTGAAAAAGAATTCACAGTAAAGATAGTAAAGATGATCCAAAATCTTGGAAATAGAATGGAGAAAATACAAGAAACGTTTAACAAGGACCTAGAAGAACTAAAGAGCAAACAAACAATGATGAACACCACAATAAGCAAAATTAAAAATTCTCTAGAATGAATCAATAGTGGAAGAATGGACAAATGACCTCAAAGATAAAATAGTGGAAATAACTACTGCAGAGCAGAATAAAGAAGAATGAAAAGAATTGAGGACAGTCTCAGAGACCTCTGGGTCAACATTAAACACACCAACATTTGAATTATAGGGGTCCCAGAAGAAGAGAAAAAGAAAGGGACTGAGAAAATATTTGAAGAGATTATAGTTGAAAACTTCTGCAATATGGGAAAGGAAACAGTCAAACAACTCCAGGAAGTGCAGAGAGTCCCATACAGGATAAATCCAAGGAGAAACACGTCAAGACACATATTAACCAAACTATCAAAACTTAAATACAAACAAAAAATATTAAAAGCAGCAAGGGGAAAAAAAACAAATAACATACAAGGGCATCCCCATAGGGTTAACAGCTGATATTTCAGCAGAAGCTCTGCAAGCCAGAAGGGCGTGGCAGGACATACTTAAAGTGATGAAAGGGAAAAACCTACAACCAAGATTACTCTACCCAGCAAGGATCTCATTCAGATTCGACGGAGAAATTAAAACTTTTACAGACAAGCAAAAGCTAAGAGAATTCAGCACCACCAAATAAGCTTTACAACACATGTGAAAGGAACTTCTCTAGGCAGGAAACACAAGAGAAGGAAAAGACCTACAATAACAAACCCAAAACAATCAAGAAAATGGTAATAGGAACATACATATCAATAATTACCTTACATGTAAATGGATTAAATGCTCCAACCAAAAGACAGAGACTGGCTGAATGGATACAAACACAAGACCCATATATATGCTGTCTACAAGAGGCCCACGTCAGACCTAGGGACACATACAGACTGAAAGTGAAGGGATGGAAAAAGATAGTCCATGGAAATGGGAACCAAAAGAAAGCTGAAGTAGCAATTCTCATATCAGACAAAATAGATTTTAAAATAGAGACTATTACAAGAGATAAAGAAGGACACTACATAATGATCAAGGGACCAATCCAAGAAGAAGATATAACAATTGTAAATATTTATACACTCAACACAGGATCACTCAATATATAAGGCAAATGCTAACAGCCATAAAAGGGGAAATCAACAGTAACACAATCATAGTAGGGGACTTTAACACCCCACTTTCACCAATGGACATATCACCCAAAATGAAAATAAATAAGGAAACACAGCTTTAAATGACACTTTAAACTAGATGGACTTATTTGATATTTATAGGACATTCCATCCAAAAACAAGAGAATACACTTTCTTCTCAAGTGCTTGTGGAACATTCTCCAAATCAAACCTTAGTAAATTTAAGAAAACTGAAATTGTATAAAGTATTTTTTCTGACCACACGCTATGAGACTAGACATCATTTAGAGGAAAAAATCTGTAAAAAATACATTCACATGGAGGCTAAACAAAACACTACTTAATAACCAAGAGATCACTGAAGAAATCAAAAAGGAAATCAAAAAATACCTAGAAACAAATGACAATGAAAACAAGATGACCCAAAACCTATGGGATGATGCAGCAAAAGCAGTTCAAAGAGCGAAGTTTATAGCAATACAAGCAATACCTCAAGAAACAAGAAACATCTCAAATAAGCAACCTAAACTTACACCTAAGGAAATTAGAGAAAGAAGAACAAAAGAACCCCAAAAGTTAGCAGAAGGAAAGAAATCATACAGATCAGATCAGAAATAAATGAAAAAGAAATGGAGGAAACGATAGCAAAGATCAATAAAACTAAAAGCTGGTTCTTTGAGAAGATAAACAAAATTGATAAAGCATTGGCCAGACTCCTCAAGAAAAAAAGGGAGAAGACTCAAATCAATAGAATTAGAAATGAAAAAGGAGAAATAACAACTGACACTGAAGAAATACAAAGGATCCTGAGAGATTACTACAAGCAACTATATGCCAATAAAATGAACAACCTGGAAGAAATGGACAAATTCTTAGAAAAGCACAACCTTCCGAGAATGAACCAGGCAGAAATAGAAAATATAAACAGACCAATCACAGGCACTGAAATTGAAACTGTGACTAAAAATCTTCCAACAAACAAAAGCCCAGGACCAGATGGCTTCACAGGTGAATTCTATCAAACATTTAGAGAAGAGCTAACACCTGTCCTTCTCAAACTATTCCAAAACACAGCAGAAGGAGGAACACTCCCAAACTCCTTCTACGAGGCCACCATCACCCTGATACCAAAACCAGCCAAAGATGTCACAAAGAAAGAAAACTACAGGCCAATAACCCTGATGAACATAGATGCAAAAATCCTCAACAAAATACTAGCAAACAGAATCCAACAGCACATTAAAAGGATCATACACCATGATCAAGTGGGGATATCCCAGGAATGCAAGGATTCTTCAATATATGCAAATCAATCAATGTGATAAACCATATTAACAAATTGAAGTAGAAAAACCATATGATCATCTCAATAGATGCAGAAAAAGCTTCTGACAAAATTTAACACCCATTTATGGCAAAAACCCTGTAGAAAGTAGGCATAGAGGGAACTTACCTCAACATAATACAGGCCATATATGACAAACCCACAGCCAATATCATTCTCAATGGTGAAAAACTGAAACCATTTCCACTAAGATCAGGAACAAGACAAGGTTACCCACCTTCACCACTATTATTCAACATAGTTTTGAAAGTTTTAGCCACAGCAATCAGAGAAGAAAAATAAATAAAAGGAATCCAAATCAAAAAAGAAGAAGTAAAGCTGTCACTGTTTGTAGATGACATGATACTATACATAGAGAACCCTAAAGATGCTACCAGAAAACTACTAGAGCTAATCAATGAATTTGGTAAAGTAGCAGGATACAAAATTAATGCACAGAAATCTCTTGCATTCCTATACACTAATGATGAAAAATCTGAAAGAGAAATTAAGGAAACACTCCCTTTTACCATGGCAACAAAAAGAATAAAATACCTAGGATCAACCTACCTAAGGAGACAAAAGACCTGTATGCAGAAAACTATAACACACTGATGAAAGAAATTAAAGATGATACAAACATATGGAGAGATATACCATGTCCTTGGATTGGAAGGTTCAACACTGTGAAAATGACTATACTAGCCAAAGCAATCTACAGATTCAATGCAATCCCTATCAAACTACCAATGGCATTTTTCACAGAACTAGAACAAAAAATTTCACAATTTGTATGGAAACACAAAAGACCCCGAATAGCCAAAGCAATCTTGAGAAAGAAAAACAAAGCTGGAGGAATCATGCTCCCAGACTTCAGAGTATATTACAAAGCTACAGTAATCAAGACAGTGTGGTACTGGCACAAAAACAGAAATATAGATCAATGGAACAGGATAGAAAGCCCAGAGATAAACCCATGCACATATGGTCACCTCAGTTTTGATAAAGGAGGCAAGAATATACAATGGAGAAAAGACAGCCTCTTCAATAAGTGGTGTTGGGAAAACTGGACAGCTACATGTAAGAGAGTGAAATTAGAACACTCCCTAAAACCATACACAAAAATAAACTCAAAATGGATTATAGACCTAAATGTAAGGCCAAAACTATCAAACTCTTAGAGGAAAACATAGGCAGAACACTCTATGACATAAATCACAGCAAGATCCTTTTTGACCCACCTCCTAGAGAAATGGAAATAAAAACAAAAATAAACAAATGGGACCGAATGAAGCTTAAAAGCTTTTGCACAGCAAATGAAACCATAAACAGGACGAAAAGACAAACCTCAGAATGGGAGAAAATATTTGCAAATGAAGCAACGGACAAAGGATTAATCTCCAAAATTTACAACTCAATATGCAACTTATGCATAAGTTGCAAGCTTATGCAACTCAATATCAAAAAAACAAACAACCCAATCCAAAAATGGGCAGAAGACCTAAACAGACATTTCTCCAAAGAAGATACACAGATTGCCAACAAACACATGAAAGAAAACTCAACATCACTAATCATTAGAGAAATGCAAATCAAAACTACAATCAGGTATCACCTTACACCAGTCAGAATGGCCATCATCAAAAAATCTACAAACAATAAATGCTGGAGAGGGTGTGCAGAAAAGGGGACCCTCTTGCAGTGTTGGTGGGAATGTAAATTGATACAGCCACTATGGAGAACTGCATGGAGGTTCCTTAAAAAACTAAAAATAGAACTACCATACGACCTAGCAATCCCACTACTGGGCATATACCCTGAGAAAACCATAATTCAAAAAGAGTCATGTACCACAATGTTCATTGCAGCAATATTTACAATAGCCAGGACATGGAAGCAACCTAAGTGCCCATCGACAGATGAATGGATAAAGAAGATGTGGCATATATATACAATGGAATATTACTCAGCCATAAAAAGAAACGAAATTGAGTTATTTGTAGTGAGGGGGATGGACCTAGAGTCTGTCATACAGAGTGAAGTAAGTCAGAAAGAGAAAAACAAACACCATATGCTAACATATATATATGGAATCTAAAAAAAAAAAAATGGTTATGAAGAACCTAGGGGCAGGACAGGAATAAAGATGCAGACGTAGAGAATGGACTTCAGGACATGGGGAGGCGGAAGGGTAAGCTGGGACGAAGTGAGAGTGTGGCATGTACTTATATATACTACCAAATGTAAAATAGATAGCTAGTGGGAAGCAGCCGCATAGCACAGTGAGATCAGCTCGGTGCTCTGTGACCACCTAGAGGGGTGGGATAGGGAGGGTGGGAGGGAGACACAAGAGGGAGGAGATAGGGGGATATATGTTTATGTATAGCTGATTCACTTTGTTACAAAGCAGAAACTAACAGACCATTGTAAAGCAATTATACTCCAATAAAGATGTTTAAAAAAAAAAAAGGAAAGAAAATGAAAGAAAGTTATCTCTATCAGTTGTCTATTGCTAGCTAACAAAGTACCACAAAATTAGTAGTTAAACATACACATACACAGACTCACACTTATAATCTCACAGTGTCTGTGGGTAAGTTTAGCTGGGACCTCTGCCATTTAGGGTTTCACAAGGAGAAAATCAAGGTATAGCCTGGGATGCACCTTCATCTGGAAGCTAAGATGAAAAAGAATCTACTTGCATTCTCACTCAGATTATAGGCAGAATTAATTTCCTTGTGTGTGTAGAACTGAAGACATGGACTTCTTACAATCTGTGGGCTGGAGGTTGCCTTCTCCTAGAAGCTGCCTACAGTTCCTAGAGGTACCCCCAGTCCTCAGAGACTGCCCACAGATTTTTGCCTTGTGAACTTCATCATATGGTGGCTTCCTTCAGCAAACAGCAAGGGGAGTCTCTAGAGCAGGTGTGTTAGCAAGATGGTCTCACGGAATATAACGTAAGCATGAGAGGGGCATCCTATGTGGGCTCTCACCTTTGTCATATTCTATTGCTTAGAGGCGAGACACAGGTCCTACTCACACTCAAGGGGAGGGGAGCACTGAGACATGAACACTGGGAGGAGGGGTTACGAAGACCCACCTTACAGTATGCTTGCCAAGTTCTCTCTAAAAACAAATTTTAGTGGAGTCTGATTTTCCTCAGTTAAGAATCAGTTAATTCTTAATTTTAAACTTGAAGTGTAATTGAATTTTTAAAAGGAGGTTAAATATATCCACTTTTTAAACCTTTGAAGATAACTTTGAAAGAAAGTTACTACATTACCCTATAGGAGAGCAAATGTATATATATAAATATTTTTAAATATATAAATATATATAATATATAAAAATATATGATATATATAATAAAATATATATGTAAAAGATCTATATAAATATATATATATAATACATAAATATATTTTTAAAAGGAGACATTGAGAAAGTTTTACTTGCTTACAAATGTATATACACATTTTGATATGTAGGCATATTTAAAGTAAAAATGTAAAAAGTAGTTATGTATTTGTTCATTTTTTTAGATTCAAAATGCATTGTTTATCACATCTGCCAATATTTCATTTTTACAGAGGCAAAGTCACCATCCAAATTAATAGCAGTAATTAGCAGTTTGGGTTTCTCACCACAGGCAAATGTCTGACTTTTAGAGTTACAAATGAGCATTTAGGGACTGAAGCAGGAGGCAATACAGTCTCTGGGAACAGAATGATTATTTAACATAATTTTATAAAGAATAAGATATCCATATTAATTCCTACTTAAATATAGACTACATAAATTCTTCATATTCCATTTTATTAAAATTTTATTTAATATTAACTAACGTGATGAGTACTTCTGAAAATTTTTATTTGATAATTTTGCTTGATTTCTATTCTGCTGATATAGAGTTTATGAATCTTACTCCAATGAATTTAGGTGGGAAAGTCTCTTAATTAATTATTATAGTTACTGATTCAGAAACTCACTCTGCTTAACCTGAAAGAGAGCTTTAATATGTTAATTGATTAATTGACACGGTTCCTAATATAAAAAGATTTTAATAACTATCTGTGGATTATATTGATGGATGGAAGAATGAGTGAAAAAATCAATTTGTGGAAATATCTTTGATATTTGATTTATTGCATTGATGAGATTACTTTCGACAATTTACTATAGTGACCCTATTACTAAATTGCAATACCTTGGAGAAATTAATTAGCCTTATTGACCCTCAGTATAACATATTCAGTAATTATTACCTAACAGGGTTGATTTGTAAGGAACTATGATTTGTAATAACTATTCTTATTATAGGGAAGCCTCAAAAACGTTGCCTACTTCATATCTGCCCCTCACCCTCTATCACATATATAAATTAGTTCACAGGAATTAGAAATGTAAGAGCGCAGATCATTATAACTTTTTATTTTGAAATAATTTCAAACACCAGAGAATCTGTAATAATATCACACAGATTGTTTATCATATCAGCTATATGTTTCATATTTACAAAGTGAAACCACCTTCTAAATTAATAGTAGTAGATAGAGCTATCGGAATTCGCCAATTAAAAAAAAACACTCAAACATGAGTTTCAGATAAACAACAAAGAATTTATTCAGAATAATTGTGTCACTGCAATATTTGGAACATATTTATACTAAAAAACATTTTTTCTTTGTTTGAAATTCCAATTTAACTGGGTGCCCTGAATTTTATCTAGCCCCCCTGCATACCCAACAGCCAGATTCCCTAATTGTTAATATTTGCCACATTCCTTTATCAGTCTCTCCATCTCTATTTCTCTTCCTCTTCTGTCTCTGAATATTTACCTATGTGCACAACATAACATACACGTGTGATTTTTTACGCAAACCATTTGAGAGTTTGCACACTCATGCTCCTTTTCCTGTATATATTCCAAGGTCATATTCTAAGAGCAGGGATATTCTCTTACATAATTACAGAAAATTACAAAAATCATGAAATTTAATGTTGAATACATGCTACTGATTAATATGCAGTCCATGTTCTGATTTCACAGTTTGTCACAACGCTGCTTTTTAGATAATTTCTAACCCATCGTTCAATTCAGGATCACAGACTGCTTTTATTTATCAGAATTCTTTATTCACCTGTAACCTTAAACATTCCTCAGCCTTTTTGTGACTCATGGTATTGTAATTTTTGGAGGAATTAAGGCCAGTTGTTTTGTATAATGTCCCTCAACATGGGTTCGTTTGATGTTTCCTTATGACTAGATTAAGGTTATGCATCTGTAGCAGGGATACCACAGAAATGATGCTGTCCTGCTAAATGCAACAGGGCATGAAGCATATAATGTTAGTTTTTCTCTACAGTGATGGTGGTAACTGCGAACACTTGATTAGGGTGATGCCTATCAGATTTCTCACCTGTTGGAAAATTAGCATTTTATTCTCTTTGAAACTGAATGAGCATTTTGTGGAGAGATTTTGAAACCAGGTAAATATCCTGTTTCTCATCTAACTTTCACCCACTAGATTTAGCCTCAACTGATCATAATTGCCTAAATAAATTGTAACTATGATGGCTGCAACCTGGTAACTTTTTTTTAACACTATTACTCTTGCTACATTTATTACAAAGCATTCTACAGTAAGAAAGAATATTTTCTTCTCTCGTTTATAAATGCTTGAACTTAAGAATGCATTTGTGTGCATATATTATAGTGTCTATAATGTTACATACCAATGTTTACTTCTTGACCTCCCATAACATTCATTAACAAGAAGCATCATTCTTTCCTTTGTGCCATTTTGTTCCAAATTATATTTCATCCGAAATTATAATTTATTCCTTATGCTCTTCTGGTTCATATTTTTGGAGAATAATGCATTCCTCTTTAATATAGAATTAATTATATCTGTTTGTAAATTTCTTCTTGTTTTAAAGCACTGTATATCATAAAGTCCATCTGTCACTTTTTTCATATACTAAATTTCCATATGTATTTGGGTCTATTTCATGACTTTTTAAATTTTTTTATTTTTTTAATTTTTTTTCTTAACATCTTCATTGGAGTATAATTGCTTTACAATGGTGTGTTAGTTTCTGTTGTATAACAAAGTGAATCAGCTATAAAAACACATATATCCCCGTATTTCCCCCATCTTGCATCTCCCTCCCACCCTCCCTATCCCACCCCTCTAGGTGGTCACAAAGCACTGAGCTGATCTCCCTGTGCTATGTGGCTGCTTCCCACTAGCTATCTATTTTACATTTGGTAGTGTATATATGGCCATGCCACACTCTCACTTCGTCCCAGCTTACCCTTGCACCTCCACATGTCCTCAAGTCCATTCTCTACATCTGCATTTTTATTCCTGTCCTGCCCCTAGGTTCTTGAGAACCATCTTTTTTTTTTTAGATTCCATATATATGTGTTAGCATACTGTATTTTTTTTCTTTCTGACTTACTTCACTCTGTATGATAGTCTCTAGGTCCATCCCCCTAACTACAAATAACTCAATTTCGTTTCGATTTATGGCTGAGTAATATTCCATTGTATATATGTGCCACATCTTCTTTATCCATTCATCTGTTGATGGACACTTAGGTTGCTTCCATGTCCTGGCTATTATAAATAGAGCTGTAATGAACATTGTGGTACATGACTCTTCTTGAATTATGGTGTACTCAGGGTATATGCCCAGTAGTGGGATGGCTGGGTTGTATGGTAGTTCTATTTTTAGTTTTTTAAGGAACCTCCATACTGTTCTCCATAGTAGCTGTATCAAATTACATTCCCACCAACAGTGCAAGAGGGTTCCCTTTTCTCCACACCCGCTCCAGCATTTATTGTCTGTAGATTTTTGATGGTGGCCATTCTGACCGGTGTGAGGTGATACCTGATTGTAGTTTTGATTTGCATTTCTCTAATGATTTGTGATGTTGAGCATCCTTTCATGGGTTTGTTGGCAATCTGTGTATCTTCTTTGGAGAAATGTCTATTTAGGTCTTCTGCCCATTTTTGGATTGAGTTGTTTGTTTTTTTGATATTGAGCTGCATGAGCTGCTTGTATATTTTGGAGATTAATCCTTTGGCAGTTGCTTCATTTGCAAATATTTTCTCCCATCCTGAGGGTTGTCTTTTCATTTTGTTTATGGTTTCCTTTGCTTTGCAAAAGCTTTTAACTTTCATTAGGTCCCATATTTTTATTTTTATTTTTATTTCCATTTTTCTAGTAGGTGGGTAAAAAAGGATCTTGCTGTGATGTATATCATAGAGTGTTCTGCCTATGTTTTCCTCTAAGAGTTTGATAGTGTCTGGCCTTACATTTAGGTCTTTAATCCATTTTGAGTTTATTTTTGTGTATGGTGTTAGGGAGTGTTCTAATTTCATCTTTTACATGTAGCTGTCCAGTTTTCCCAGCACCACTTATTGAAGAGGCTGTCTTTTCTCCATTGTATATTCTTGCTCCCTTTATCAAAAATAAGGTGACCATATGTGCATGGGTTTATCTCTGGGCTTTCTATCCTGTTCCATTGATCTATATTTCTGTTTTTGTGCCAGTACCACACTGTCTTGATTACTGTAGCTTTGTAGTAGTCTGAAGTCCGGAAGCCTGGTTCCTCCAGCTCTGTTTTTCTTACTCAAGATTGCTTTGGCTATTCGGGGTCTTTTGTGTTTCCATACAAATTGTGAAATTTTTTGTTCTAGTTCTGTGAAAAATGCCATTGGTAGTTTGATAGGGATTGCATTGAATCTGTAGATTGCTTTCGGTAGTATAGTCATTTTCACAGTGTTGATTCTTCCAATCTAAGGACATGGTCCATCTCTCCATCTGTTTGTATCATCTTTAATTTCTTTCATCAGTGTCTTATAGTTTTCTGCATACAGGCCTATTGTCTCCTTAGGTAGGTTTATTCCAACGTATTTTATTCTTTTTGTCGCCATGGTAAATGGGAGTGTTTTCTTAATTTCTCTTTCAGATTTTTCATCATTAGTGTATAAGAATGCAAGAGATTTCTGTGCATTAATTTTGTATCCTGCTACTTTACCAAATTCATTGATTAGCTCTAGTAGTTGTCAGGTAGCATCTTTAGGATTCTTTATGTATCGTATCATGTCATCTGCAAACAGTAGACAGTTTTACTTCTTCTTTTCCGATATGGATTCCTTTTATTTCTTTTTCTTCTCTGATTGCTGTGGCTAAAACTTCCAAAACTATGTTGAATAATAGTGGTGAGAGTGGGCAACCTTGTCTTGTTCCTCATCTTAGAGGAAATGCTTTCAGTTTTTCACCATTGAGAACAATGTTGGCTTGGGTTTGTCATATATGCACTTTATATGTTGAGGTAAGCTCCCTCAATGGCTACCTGCTGGAGGGTTTTTAGCATAAATGGGTGTTGAATTTTGTCAAAAGCTTTTTCTGCGTCCATTGAGATGATCTATGGTTTTTATGCGTCAATTTGTTAATATGGTGTATCACATTGACTGATATTTGTATATTGAAGAATCCTTGCATTCCTGGGATAAACCCCACTTGATCATGGTGTATGATCCTTTTAATGTGCTGTTGGATTCTGTTTGCTAGCATTTTGTTGAGGATTTTAGCATCTATGTTCATCAGTGATATTGGCCTGTAGTTTTCTTTTTTTCTGACATGTTTGTCTGGTTTTGGTATCAGGGTGTTGGTGCCCTCGCAGAATGAGTTTGGGAGTGTTCCTCCCTCTGCTATATTTTGGAAGAGTTTAAGAAAGATAGGTGTTAGCTCTTCTCTAAATGTTTGATTCGCCTGTGAAGCCATCTGGTCCTGGGCTTTTGTTTGTTGGAAGATTTTTAATCACAGTCTCAATTTCAGTGCTTGTGATTGGTCTGTTTATAGTTTCTATCTCTTCCTGGTTCAGTCTCGGAAGGTTGTGAATGTCTAAGAATTTGTCCATTTCTTCCAGGTTGTCCATTTTATTGGCATAAAGTTGCTTGTAGTAATCTCTCAGGATCCTTTGTATTTCTGCAGTGTCAGTTGTTATTTCTCCTTTTTCATTTCTAATTCTATTAATTTCAGTCTTCTCCCTTTTTTTCTTGATGATTCTGGCTAATGGTTTATCAATTGTGTTTATCTTCTCAAAGAACCAGCTTTTAGTTTTATTGATCTTTGCTATTGTTTCCTTCATTTCTTCTTCATTTATTTCTGATCTGATCTTTATGATTTCTTTCCTTCTGCTAACTTTTGGGATTTTTTGTTCTTCTTTCTCTAATTGCTTTAGGTGTAAGGTTAGGTTGTTTATTTGTGATGTTTCTTGTTTCTTGCGGTAGGATTGTATTTCTATAAACTTCCTTCTTAGAAGTGCTTTTGCTGCATCCCATAGGTTTTGGGTTGTCGTGTTTTTATTTTCATTTGTTTCTAGGTATTTTTTGACTTCCTCTTTGATTTCTTCAGTGATCTCTTGGTTATTTTGTAGTGTATTGTTTAGCCTCCATGTGTTTTAATTTTTTACAGATTTTTTCCTGCAATTGATATGAAGACTCATAGCATTGTGGTCAGAATAGGTATTTGATACGATTTCAATTTTTTAAATTTACCATGGCTTGATTTGTGACCCAAGATATGATCTATTCTGGAGAATGTTCCACAAGCACTTGAGAAGAAAGTGTATTCTGTTGGTTTGGGATGGAATGTCCTATAAATATCAATTAAGTCCATCTTGTTTAATGTATCATTTAAAGCTTGTGTTTCCTTATTTATTTTCATTTTGGATGACCTGTCCATTGGTGAAAGTGGGGTGTTAAAGTCCCCTACTATGATTGTGTAACTGTTGATTTCCCCTTTTATGGCTGTTAGCATTTGCCTTATGTATTGAGGTGCTCCTATGTTGGGTGCATAAATATTTACAATTGTTATATCTTCTTCTTGGATTGATTCCTTGATCATTATGTAGTGTCCTTCGTTGTCTCTTGTAATAGTCTTTTTTTAAAGTCTATTATGTCTGATATGAGAATTGCTAATCCAGCTTTCTGTTCATTTCCATTTGCACAGAATATCTTTTTCAATTCCCTTACTTTCAGTCTGTATGTGTCCCTAGGTCTGAAGTGGGTCTCTTGTAGACAGCATATGTACAGGTCTTGTTTTTGTATCCATTCAGCTAGTGGATGTCTTTTGGTTGGAGCATTTAATCCATTTACATTTAAGGTAATTATCAATATATATGCTCCTATTACCATTTTCTTAATTGTCTTGGGTTTGTTATTGTAGGTCTTTTCCTTCTCTTGTGTTTCCTGCATAGAGAAGTTCCTTTAGCATGTGTTGTAAAGCTGGTTTGGTGGTGCTGAACTCTCTTAGCTTTTGCTAGTCTGTAAAGGTTTTAATTTCTCCATTGAATCTGAATGAGATCCTTGCTGGGTAGAGTGATCTTGGTTGTAGGTTTTTCCCTTTCATCACTTTAAATATGTCCTGCCACTCCCTTCTGGCTTGCAGAGTTTCTGCTGAAAGATCAGCTGTTAACCTTATGGGGATTCCCTTGTGTGTTATTTGTTGTTTTTCCCTTGCTGCTTTTAATATTTTTTCTTTGTATTTAATTTTTGATAGTTTGATTAATACGTGTCTTGGCGTGTTTCTCCTTGGATTTATCCTATATGGGACTCTCTGTGCTTCCTGGACTTGATTAACTATTTCCTTTCCCATATTAGGGAAGTTTTCAAGTATAATCTCCTCAAATATTTTCTCAGTCCCTTTCTTTTTCTTTTCTTCTTCTGGGACCCCTATAATTCAAATGTTGGTGCATTTAATGTTGTCCCAGATGTCTCTGAGAGTGCCCTCAATTCTTTTCATTCTTTTTTCTTTATTCTGTTCTGCAGTAGTTATTTCCACTATTTTATCTTCAAGGTCTTTTGTCCGTTCTTCTCCCTCAGTTATTCTGCCGTTGATTCCTTCTAGAGAATTTTTACTTTCATTTATTGTGTTGTTCATCATTGTTTGTTTGCTCTTTAGTTCTTCTAGGTCCTTGTTAAACGCTCCTTGTATTTTCTCCATTCTATTTCCAAGGTTTTGGATCATATTTACTGTCAATTCTCTGAATTCTTTTTCAGGTAGACTGCTTATTTCCTCTTCATTTGTTTGGTCTGGTGGTTTTTTACCTTGCTCTTTTATCTGCTGTTTATTTCTCTGTCTTCTCATTTTGCTTAAGTTACTGTGTGTGGGGTCTCCTTTTCGCAGGCTGCAGGTTCGTAATCCCTGTTGTTTTTGGTGTCCGCCCCCAGTGGGTATGGTTGGTTCAGTGGCTAGTGTAGGCTTCCTGGTGGAGGGGACTGGTGCCTGTGTTCTGGTGCAAGAGGCTGCATCTTTTCTTTCTGGTGGGCAGGACCGCGTCCGGTACTGTGTTTTGGGGTGTGTGTGAACTTATTATGATTTTAGGGAGCCTCTCTGCTAATGAGTGGGTATGTGTTCCTGTCTTGCTAGTTGTTTGGTATAGCGTGTCCAGCACTGTAGCTTGCTGGTCATTGAGTGGAGCTTGGTCTTAGTGGTGAGATGGAGATCTCTGGGAGAGCTTTCACTGTTTAATATTACATGGGGCTGGTAGGTCTCTGGTGGACCAATATTCTGAACTTGGCTCTCCCACCTCAGAGGCTCAGGCCTGACACCCAGCCGGAGCACCACGACCCTGTCAGCCTAACAGCCAGGTTCGAAGGAATTTTCTTGCCTTTGGGAAGTCTGAGGTCTTCTGTCAGCGTTCAGTAGGTGTTCTGTAGGAGTTGTTCCACATGTAGATGCATTTTTGTTGTATTTGTGGGCAGGAATGTGATCTCCATATCTTACTGCTCCACCATCTTAAAGGTCCCCCCTATTTCTTGACTTTTTATTCTATGGCAGAATTCTATTTTTCTCTCCATGAACCATAGGAAACTATTTGAATTTTAGCTAATTTATAGGAATATCTGATACAGATTATTTCCCTATTTTTTTATTATTTTCATTGCTAGTCTTACAATTTCCCTTTTCTATATAAAGTTTAGTGCCCTTAATCTAAGTCCATGAAAAAAATTGCTGTTACTTTTCGTTTTGGTGAGTAGTGAGATGAAATTTAGAAAGTAACTTGGATGGTACTCACATCTTTATAACATTGAGTTACCCTAGGAACAGGTGATGTTTTTCCATTTGTTTGAGTCTACTCTTTTGTCCTTGAGAAATATTTCAAACTTTTCCTCAACCAGTCCTCTATCTGGTTCTATTAATGTTTTTATGTTACTTGCATACCCTCATACCTTACTGAATTTTTTTCTTAATTGATTCTTTTGTTTTTATAAATTTATTTATTTTATTTATTTTTGTCTGCATTGGGTCTTCGTTGAGGCACACTGACTTTTCTAGTTGCAGCAAGCAGGGCTCTTCGTTGCAGTGCATGGCCTTTTCATTGCAGTGGCTTCTCTTGTGGCAGAGCATGGGCTCTAGGTGTGTGGGCTTCAGTAGTTGTAGCAGGTGGGCTCAGTAGTGTGGCTCACAGGCTCTCGCGCGCAGGCTCAGTAGTTGTGTCGTACGGGCTTAGGTGCTTGGCAGCATGTGGGATCTTCCCGGACCAGGGCTCGAACACATGTCCCCTGCATTGGCAGATGGATTCTTAACCACTGTGCCACCAGGGAAGCCCCATTAATTGATTCTTTAGACTCCTTAGAGTTTTCCAGATATACGGCAAAAAAAAAAAAATAGTTTTACTGCTTCTTTATCTGTTTTATCTATTCTTATGCCTCTAAGTCATTTCTCATGATCAATTACTTTGACTAGTATTTGCATTAAAGTGCTGATTAGTGCAGAGATTGTAGGCACAATTGCCTTGTTCTGTTTGGAAATATCACTACTGTTCCTTATTAAATAAGATGATACTGACTTTAGAAGATATGCATGTGTATGCGCATGTGTATATACACACATAATGCACATTGTGAATATGCACATATAACACGTGTGTATATACACATAATATATAATGTGTCTACACAGATATATATGACATTAGTGTACATGTGTATGTGTGTGAGTCAAAATGTGGAAAGTTTTCTTAGAGTTTTAAACACTATTTCCGTTCCACTGTTTTATTCTTCAGTAATTGAAATAACATGAATGTTATTCCTTCCTTTCCTGTCTTCCTTTTCCTCTACTTTCCATTTTATCCTTTTTAATCCTTTTTTAAAATCTCATTTTTATCCTTTGGGTTTTGTTTGTTGTTGTTCATTTCTATTATTAATTTCTGAATTTATGAATAAAGGTGGTTTTTCATATTGTTAAATGCTTTTATGAATATATTTAATTCCATGTTAACTATTATTATACAGTTTACTTCTAATTTATGATTATTGTTTCAAGGAGAATTTCCATCAGTTGGTATATGTTGACTTCCTATTTTTCTTGCTATCTTCACTGTATTGAAGTGTTTTTACAAAATTTCTAGTTTAATGGTGCTCTGTCATTGGTGCAACATCCAGTTACTTAGTGGATGTTCATCTTTGTTTTGGTGGTGTTAATGACAACAAGTTAACAACTTTACATTAAAAAGTTATTTTTCAAATACATATTCATAATGCTTAGTTTTACGTCATTTCAATTCACTCTAAAGATGAAATAATTTTTCTGAATTAGCAATGCTATTAAATTAAAATTTTAATAATTGTAAATTAATACAAACTAAGTAATGAATAGTAAAAGCATCTTTTCTCTTGTTTGTATTTTAAAAAATTGATGTAATGGGAAATAAATCTTTGTTCATTTAATGTTTAAATTAATATCCATTTAAAATTTTACAGATAAGTGCATAAAGCCTGGGAAGAAACTCAAACTGGAATATGGGCTAAAATATAATTTTCTTAAGATAATGTCAAGATTCTGTAACAAAAAAGAGGTGTTTTCCCATTTATTTTGATATATCTTAACAGTAAACCGATGTTAAACTCAGCAGGGTAATTGAGGTGCTCTTTACAAAGATGTGGGAAAATGTTAAGGACAACCAACAGGGCATGGTACTCTGAGGCCAGCCACATAAGAAAGCTATGGTACTCTGCGGCCAGCCACATGAAAAACCTATGCCACCTCTTCTGTAGGGGCAAAGGGCTGGGTGGTTGTCTGAAACCTGAGGAAATTGCTAAATAGAAAGTGACAGTTGGCAGGAGCTGTGGCCATCGATAGAAGGCAACAATCAAACCAGGTGAGTTGGCAAGGATGGAGCCAGGGTAATAAGCACACTCCTCCCCTCTGTCTCACAATGCACGCAATCTGCAGAAAGATTCTGAGTGTTCATTGCAGCCTGGTATTTAATTGATATATTTTTTATTACTGGATAATTTATCTTTTAGTAATTATCAGTATTTCATTTTCCCTTAAAATATCCATCCATGTCATTTTCCTATTTTATTTTATTTTTTTACTGTTTTTTCTCAAGATTTGTATGATATATGCATACTTTAAATATCTCTATATTAACTATTATTCTATAATAAATGTTGTAAAGCTTTTTCTTAGTTTGTCATTTGATCTTTAATTCTTTGCAGTGCCTTTGACGTACAGAAGTTATGTTTTGTAGAGCTAAGTATACTAGGGCTTATTGTATTATTTCTTCTAGGAATTTTTTAAAAATTATAAATACCTTTCTTATCTATTTATTAGCCTAATATATTTGTAGATTTTTTTGTGATATCTACGATTTAAGTATAAGTGTAAGTATAGATGTTTAAAAGAGCTCAGAATATTTTTTCTTGTGATGTTAGATAAGAACTCTAAGGAGTGTATATGTGCATGTGTGTTTGTGTGTGCTTATTTATATAGATAATTAGCCCAATGATTTTTTTAAAATAATCTATTCCTTTTCATTTTATTATATGCATCACATCAGAGTCTCTTTAAAGATAATGTAAATTGTTTAACCGATCTATTTATGCCAGCATCACACTGTTTTAATTATTATACATGAATCATTTTGGGCTTCTGATAAGGCAAGTCACTTTGAAGCCTGTTTCTGCTCAGCGATGCTCATCTTTTACACTGAATCTTTCATTCAGTTCCATCAATCATTTCCCACACAGAGAATGTAAATCCAATAGAGTTCCTGTGTTGAGAAACCTGGGGCGTACAGTAAGAAAATGGAACAATCTGCAGAACACTTTATGCAAACTCAAAAATGTACCTCATCCAATTTGGCAATATAAATCTCTCCACAAATTGCATTTATGTAAATTGGCTAGGGTGATCCAATCACCTGTAAGCCTCTTTAAATTGTCATTCATAAAGCCAAAGTATAAAGTGGCTTTCTATCTATCATAAAGTGTGTGTGAATAATTGTTTAGTTTGATTTCTGTATGTTTCTAATCAATGTAATATAGTTTTGAATTGAGAGTTAAAGGCAACTCAAATGAGGAAGAAAATTATTACCCAGCTTCAGATCTGATTCACATTAAAGCAAAAGTTATTTCCACACTTTTTAAAGTAAGTGCTGAAATGTCCAGAAGCTATGCCTGCTTCCATGATGAACATGTTTTCTTGTTGCACCTTGGGGAACTGGGCTCGTGAATGCACAATGTGCATCAGCTCTCTCATTCTCTGGGCCACCTGCTAATTTGCTGTAAGCAACAGAAGTGATGATGATATTTTTGTGTCTTCACCCACTAAATTACTTTCATGCCCCAAATGTCCTAATTGGTATTCTGTTCCTCAAAGCGTCCATAGTTGACTTTCATAAGGAAATGAAAATGTCGGTGGGGTTGTCCGCCTGAGCTCCCCACAGGTAGATGAGTCTTATGACACACCGGCCACCACCTCCGCTCGGAAGTGATGCCGTGCTCAGTATCACTTGATGGGGCTCCTACATTAAGACTTACAAAACCCTCTGTCTGTCCCCGGGCCTGTGATAGCGCCTCTCCTCCGCGGCCTCCGTCGCGCCGCCATGTACCGGTGCCTGGGTGAAGGGCTGCTGCTGTCCTGTGTCGGGCCCGCAGCCCTAGGTTCGGCGGCGGCCGACTCGGCCAGGCCGGGCCCGCTAGCAGCCCACCGCAGCCGCCGCCGCCCTGCAGCTGGGGCTCATGTCGCCCGGCCGGCGACACTACAGTGAGGCGGCGGCCGACGGCGAGGACAACCCCAACTTCTTCAAGATGGTGGAGGGCCTTCATCGACCGTGGCGCCAGCATCGTGGAGGACAAGCTGGTGGAGGACCTCAAGATCTGGGAGAGCGAAGCAAAGATCTATGAAGGGAGCATCTTGGAGGCGGACTGTGACGTACTGATCCCTGCTGCCAGCGAGAAGCAGCTGACCAAGTCCAATACACCCAGAGTCAAAGCTAAGAAGCCAAGTTTATTGCTGAAGGTGCCAACGGACTGACAACTCCAGAAGCTGATAAGATCTTCCTAGAGAGGAACATCATGGTTATTCCAGATCTCTACTTGAATGCTGGAGGAGTGACAGTATCTTACTTTGAGTGGCTGAAGAATCTAAATCATGTCAGCTATGGCCGTTAGACCTTCAAATATGAAAGAGATTCTAACTACCACTTGCTCATGTCTGTTCAAGAGAGTTTGGAAAGGAAATTTGGAAAGCACGGTGGAACTATTCCCATTGTACCCACAGCAGAGTTCCAAGACAGGATATTGCGTGCCTCTGAGAAAGACATCGTGCACTCTGGCTTAGCTTACACCATTGAGCACTCTGCCAGGCAAATCATGTGCACAGCCATGAAGTATAACCTGGGATTGGACCTGAGAACAGCTGCCTATGTCAGTGCCATCGAGAAAGTCTTCAAGGTGTACAATGAAGCTGGTGTGACCTTCTCATAGACCGGACCGGACTGCGGCTGACTTCTTCACTACCCTCTCCACCTCTTCATCTGCAGACCTATCACAAGTTTACATGTAACCACAGAAATCTCTCTCTCATGACTTAATAGATAATGGACACCATTCTCAACAAGTCAATCCAAATCAGCCCCTTAAGAAAAAAAGTTAGGGGATCATATATAAGCTAATAAGTGATAGTAGAAATTAGCTATGTCAGAGAGCCATTTGGGCATTTTGCCTTTAAATAAAGTCTTTTCCCTCTGCCTGTGCTGCCTTGCTCCATGGCTGTTTCCCAGCACAGTCAGCTGTAGCCCTGGGAAAGCACCTTTTGTCCAAGAGCAGTCAGTCACTTGCCACTTCAGCTCTGGACAGATCTATCAGGTGCTTGGACACATTTAAGAAGCAGGTATATGGCATTTTCAGGAGGTAGCATGGTCCTCAAGTGAGCTATTGGTATTTTAAATCAGCAAAATAACTCAGTTTTACAGGTTACAAACAAAAAAACCATTCTCTTTATGCATTTTATTCTTTTAGAATAAAATAACTACATGCTGCTGTAATAAAATTGCCTTTAATCACTTAACAAGCCTAACCTTGACTCAAGGAGTGAATGCCTGTAAACATAATAAATGAAAAAAGCTAGTATTTTTATAACATAAAACAGTATCATTTATAACTTGTCAATTGCATATTGTCCTCCAGCAAACATAAAAAGCCCGGTAGAGAATTGTTATCTTCATACCTGCAAATGATGGAGGCTATTTTTGTTAAGACTGCCGGAATTTACTGACCACAATTATGACATATAGTCCAAAGAATGCAGTAACCTCCTTAACATGTTAATTAATTGTCCTCTTTTGAAGATCTATTGTGTTGACTAATTGAACAATAATTCAAGTAGAGTGTCCCAGAAAAAAACCACTTGGGCTCCCTCTTTGGAGTCTGGCTGGCGATTCTAAGCATTGCCAATGGCCCCAACTCGCCCTGAATTTATGTCCTCATTTAGAGGCCTCATCTTCCGTACATAGCTTCATTCCCAGTGGGCTGGAAACAACCTGGGGTTGTGTTTTGTTTAGAAGTTGTTTGGCCAGGGCCTTTTGAACAGTAGTCTCCCAATGAAGTACTGGATATTATTTATGTAAGAATGAGCTTTTCTTTTGTTAACAATAATATCCTTTCAGAAATTTCTAACTACGTGGTAACTGCATGACTTAACCGGGTGACAAAAGCAGTTATTAAAAAGACTACCAGGAGACCTACAAGATGGCGGAAGAGTAAGACGTGGAGATCACCTACCTCGCCACAAATACATCAGAAATACATCTACGTGTGGAACACCTCCTACAGAACACCTACTGAATGCTGACAGGAGACCTCACACTTCCCAAAAGGCAAAAAACTCCCCATATACCTGGGTATGGCAAAAGAAAAAACAGAGACAAAAGAATAGGGACGGGACCTGCACCAGTGGGAGGGAGCTGTGAAGGAGGAAAGGTTTCCACACACTAGGAAGCCCCTTCGCGGGCGGAGACTGCGGATGGTGGAGGGGGGAGCTTCGAAGCCGTGGAGGAGAGCACAGCAAGAGGGGTGCAGAGGGCAAAGCGGAGAGATTCCCGCACAGAGGATCGGTGCCGACCAGCACTCACCAGCCCAAGCGGCTTGTCTGCTCACCCGCCGGGGCAGGTGGGGGCTGGGAGCTGAGGCCCGGGCTTCGGTTGGATGCCAGGGAGAGGCCTGGGGTTGGCTGCGTGAACACAGCCTGAAGGGGGCTACTGCGCCACAGCTAGCCGGGAGGGAGTCCAGGAAAATGTCTGGACCTGCCTAAGAGGCAAGAGACCATTGTTTCCAGGTGCGTGAGGAGAGGGGATCCAGAGCACCGCCTGAACGAGCTCCAGAGACGGGCACGAGCCGTGGCTATCAGCGCGGACCCCAGAGACGGGCATGAGACGCTAAGGCTGCTGCTGCAGCCACCAAGAAGCCTGTGTGCAAGCACAGGTCACTATCCACACCTCCCCTCCTGGGAGCCTGTGCAGCCCGCCACTGCCAGGGTCCCGTGATCCAGGGACAACTTCCCCGGGAGAACACACGGCGCGCCTCAGGCTGGTGTAACGTCACGCTGGCCTCTGCCGCCGCAGGCTCACCCCGCATTCCGTACCCCTCCCTCCCCCCAGCCTAAGTGGGCAAGAGCCCCCGAATCAGCTGCTGCTTTAACGCCGTCCTGTCTGAGTGAAGAACAGATGCCCTGAGGAGACCTACACACAGAGGCGGGGCAGAATCCAAAGCTGAACCCCAGGAGCTGTGCAAACAAAGAAGAGAAAGGGAAATCTCTCCCAGCAGCCTCAGGAGCGGCAGATTAAATCTCCACAATCAACTTGATGTTTGTACCCTGCATCTGTGGAATACCTTAAATAGACAATGAATCATCCCAAAATTGAGGCAGTGGACTTTGGGAGCAATGATATATATTTTTTCTTCCTTTTCCTCTTTTTGTGAGTGTGTATGTGTATGCTTCTTTGTGTGATTTTGTCTCTATAGATTTGCTTTTACCATTTGTCCTAGGGTTCTGTCTGCCAGATTTTTTTTTGTTTCCTTTTTTAGTATAGTTTTTAGTCCTTCTTATCATTGGTGGATTTGTTTTTTAGTTTGCTTGCTCTCTTCTTTCTTTCTTTTTTTTATTGCTTTTTAAATTTATTTTTAATAATTATTTTTTATTTTAATAACTTTATTTTATTTTATTTTTTCTTTCTTTCTTTCTTTTTTTCTCACTTTTCTTCTGAGCTGTGTGGCTGCCAGGGTCTTGGTGCTCCGACCGGGTGTCAGGCCTGTGCCCCTGAGGTGGGAGAGCCAAGTTCAGGACACTGGTCCCAGAGACTTCCTGGCTCCACGTAATATCAAACAGGGAAAGCTCTCCTAGAGATCTTCATCTCAACACTAAGACCCAGCTCCACTCAACAACCAGCAAGCTACAGTGCTGGACACCCTATAGCAAACAACTAGCAAGACAGGAACACAACCCCACCCATTAGCAGACACGCAGCCTAAAATCAAAATAACGTCACAGACACCCCAAAACACACCATTGGAACCGGTCCTGCCCACCAGAAGACAACATCCAGCCTCATCCACCAGAACACAGGCACTACACCCCTCCACCAGGAAGCCTACACAACCCACTGAACCAATCTTAGCCACTGGGGGCAGACACCAAAAACAATGAGAACTACAAACCTGCAGGCTGTGAAAAAGAGACCCCAAACACAGTAAGTTAAGCAAAATGAGAAGACAGAGAAACACACAGCAGATGAAGGAGCAAGGTAAAAACCCACCAGACCAAACAAATGAAGAAGAAATAGGCAGTCTACCTGAAAAAGAATTCAGAGTAATGATAGTAAAGATGATCCAAAATCTTGGAACTAGAATGGAGAAAATACAAGAAACGTTTAACAAGGACCTAGAAGAACTAAAGAGCAAACAAACAGAGATGAACAACACAATAAGTGAAATTAAAAATTCTCTAGAAGGAATCAATAACAGAATAACTGAGGCAGAAGAACAGGCAAATGACCTCGAAGATAAAATAGTGGAAGTAAGTACTGCAGAGCAGAATGAAGAAAAAAGAATGAAAAGAATTGAGGACAGTCTCAGAGACCTCTGGGACAACATTAAAAGCACCAACATTTGAAATATAGGGGTCCCAGAAGAAAAAGAGAAAAAGAAAGGGACTGAGAAAATATTTCAGGAGACTATAGTTGAAAACTTCCCTAATATGAGAAAGGAAATAGTTAATCAAGTCCAGGAAGCGCAGAGAGTCCCATACAGGATAAATACAAGAAGAAACACGCAAGACACATATTAATCAAACTATCAAAAATTAAATACAAACAAAAAATATTAAAACCAGCAAGGGAAAAACACAAATAACATACAAGGGAATCCCCATAGGGTTAACAGCTAATCTTTCAGCAGAAACTCTGCAAGCCAGAAGGGAGTGGCAGGACATATTTAAAGTGATGAAAGGGAAAAACCTACAACCAAGATTAATCTACCCAGCAAGGATCTAATTCAGATTCGATGGAGAAATTAAAACCTTTAGAGACAAGCAAAAACTAAGAGAATTCAGCACCATCAAACCAGCTTTACAAGAAATGCTAAAGGAATTTCTCTAGGCAGGAAACACAAGAGAAGGAAAAGACCTACAAAGACAAACCCAAAACAATTAAGAAAATGGTAACAGGAACATACAAATCGATAATTACCTTAACTGTAAATGGATTAAATGCTCCAACCAAAAGACAGACACTGGCTGAATGGATACAAAAACAAGACCTGTACATTTGCTGTCTACAAGAGACCCACTTCAGACCTAGGGACACATACTGACTGAAAGTGAGGGGAAGGAAAAAGATATTCCATGCAAATGGAAATCAAAAGAAAGCTGGAGTAGCAATTCTCATATCAGACAAAATAGACTTTAAAATAAAGACTATTACAAGAGACAACAAAGGACACTACATAATGATCAAGGAATCAATCCAAGAAGAAGATATAACAATTGTAAATATTTATGCACCCAGCATACAAGCACCTCAATACATAAGGCAAATGCTAAGAGCCATAAAAAGGGAAATCGACAGTAACACAATCATAGTAGGGGACTTTAACACCCCACTTTCACCAATGGACAGATCATCCAAAATGAAAATAAATAAGGAAACACAAGCTTTAAATGATACATTAAACAAGATGGACTTAATTGATATTTACAGGACATTCCATCCAAAAACAACAGAATACACTTTTTTCTCAAGTGCTCATGGAACATTCTCCAGGATAGACCATATCTTGGGTCACAAATCAAGCCTTGGTAAATTTAAGAAAATTGAAATCATATCAAATACCTTTTCTGACCACAACGCTATGAGACTAGATATCATTAAAGGAAAAAATCTGTAAAAAATACAAAAACATGGAGGCTAAACATTACACTACAAAATAACCAAGAGATCACTGAAGAAATCAAAGAGGAAATCAAAAAATACTTAGAAACAAATGACAATGAAAACACAATGACCCAAAACCAATGGGATGCAGGAAAAGCACTTCTAAGAGGGAAGTTTATAGCAATACAATCCTACCTCAAGAAACAAGAAACATCTGAAATAAACAACCTAATCTTACACCTAAGGCAATTAGAGAAAGAAGAACAAAAAAACCCAAAAGTTAGCAGAAGGAAAGAAATCATAAAGATCAGATCAGAAATAAATGAAAAAGAAATGAAGGAAACGATAGCAAAGATCAATAAAACTAAAAGCTGGTTCTTTGAGAAGATAAACAAAATTGATAAACCATTAGCCAGACTCAGCAAGAAAAAAAAGGGAGAAGACTCAAATCAATAGAATTAGAAATGAAAAAGGAGAAGTAACAGCTGACACTGCAGAAATACAAAGGATCCTGAGAAATTACTACAAGCAACTATATGCCAATAAAATGGACAACCTGGAAGAAATGGACAAATTCTTAGAAGAGCACAACGTTCTGAGACTGAACCAGGAAGAAATAGAAAATATAAACAGACCAATCACAAGCACTGAAATTGAGACTGTGATTAAAAATCTTCCAACAAACAAAAGCCCAGGACCAGATGGCTTCACAGGCGAATTCTATCAAACATTTAGGGAAGAGCTAACACCTGTCCTTCTCAAACTCTTCCAAAACATAGCAGAGGGAGGAACACTCTCAAACTCATTCTATGAGGCCACCATCGCCCTGATACCAAAACCAGCCAAAGATGTCACAAAGAAAGAAAACTACAGGCCAATATTAGTGATGAACATAGTTGAAAAAATCCTCAACAAAATACTAGCAAACTGAATCCAACATTAAAAGGATCATACACAATGATCAAGTGGGGTTTATCCCAGGAATGCAAGGATTCTTCAATAAACGCAAATCAATCAATGTGATACACCATATTAACAAACTGAAGGATAAACACCATATGATCATCTCAACGGATGCAGAAAAAGCTTTTGACAAAATTCAACACCCATTTATGATAAAAACGCTCCAGAAAGTAGGCATAGAGGGAACTTACCTCAACATAATAAAGGCCATATATGACAAACCCACAGCCAATATCGTTCTCAATGGTGAAAACCTGAAACCACTTCCACTAAGATCAGGAACAAGACAAGGGTGCCCACTCTCACCACTATTATTCAACATAGTTTTGGAAGTTTTAGCCACAGCAATCAGAGAAGAAAAAGAAATAAAAGGAATCCAAATCTGAAAAGAAGAAGTACAACAGTCACTGTTTGCAGATGACATGATACTACTCATAGAGAATCCTAAAGATGCTACCTGACAACTACTAGAGCTAATCAATGAATTTGGTAAAGTAGCAGGATACAAAATTAATGCACAGAAATCTCTTGCATTCCTATACACTAATGATGAAAAATCTGAAAGAGCAATTAAGGAAACACTCCCTTTTACCATGGCAACAAAAAGAATAAAATACCTAGGAATAAACCTACCTAAGGAGACAAAAGACCTGTATGCAGAAAATTATAAGACACTGATGAAAGAAATTAAAGATGATACAAATAGATGGAGAGATATACCATGTTCTTGGATTGCAAGAATCAACATTGTGAAAATGACTATACTACCAAAAGCAATCTACAGATTCAATGCAATCCCTATCAAACTACCAATGGCATTTTTCACAGAACTAGAACAAAATATTTCACAATTTGTATGGAAACACAAAAGACCCCAAATAGCCAAAGCAATCTTGAGAAAGAAAAACAGAGCTAGAGGAATCAGGCTTCTGGACTTCAGACTATACTACAAAGCTACAGTAATCAAGGCAGTGTGGTACTGGCACAAAAACAGAAATATAGATCAATGGAACAGGATAGAAAGCCCAGAGATAAACCCATGCACATATGGTCACCTTATTTTTGATAAAGGAGGCAAGAATATACAATTGGGAAAAGACAGCCTCTTTAGTAAGTGGTGCTGGGAAAACTGGACAGCTACATGTAAAAGAATGAAATTAGAACACTCCCTAATACCATGCACAAAAATAAACTCAAAGTGGATTATAGACCTAAGTGTAAGGCCAGACACTATCAAACTCTTAGAGGAAAACATAGGCAGAACACTCCATGACATAAATCACAGCAAGATCCTTTTTGACCCACCTCCTAGAGAAATGTAAATAAAAACAAAATAAACAAATGGGACCTAATGAAACTTAAAAGCTTTTGCACAGAAAAGGGAACCATAAACAAGACAAAGAGACAACCCTCAGAATGGGAGAAAATATTTGTAAATGAAGCAACTGACAAAGGATTAATCTCCATAATTTACAAGCAACTCATGAAGGTCAATATCAAAAAAAAAACAAACAACCCATCCAAAAATGGGCAGAAGACCTAAATAGACATTTCTCCAAAGAAGATATACAGATTGCCAACAAACATATGATAGGATGCTCAACATCACTAATCATTAGAGAAATGCAAATCAAAACTACAATGAGGTATCACCTCACACTGGTCAGAATGGCCATCATCAAAAAATCTACAAACAGTAAATGCTGAAGAGGGTGTGGAGAAAAGGGAACCCTCTTGCACTGTTGGTGGGAATATAAATTGATGCAGCCACTATGAAGAACAGTATGCAGTTTCCTTAGAAAACTAAAAATAGAACTACCATATGACCCAGCCATCCCACTACTGGGCATATACCCTGAGAAAACCATAATTTTAAAAAGTCATGTATCACAATGTTCATTGCAGCTCTATTTACAACAGCCAGGACATGGAAGCAACTTAAGTGTCCACTGACAGATGAATGGATAAAGAAGATGTAGCACATATATACAATGGAATATTACTCAGTCATAAAAAGAAACGAAATTGAGTTACTTGTAGTGAGGTGGATGGACCCAGAGTCTGTCATACAGAGTGAAGTAAGTCAGAAAGAGAAAAACAAATACCGAATGCTAACACATATACATGGAATCCAAAAAAAAAGGTTATGAAGAACCTAGGGGCAGGACAGGAATAACGATGCCGATGTAGAGAATGGGCTTGAGGACACAGGGACAGGGAAGGGTAAGCTGGGACGAAGTGAGAGAGTGGCATGGATATATATACACTACCAAATGTAAAATAGATAGCTAGTGGGAAGCAGCCGCATAGCACAGGGAGATCAGCTCGGTGCTTTGTGACCACCTAGAGGGGTGGGATAGGTACGGTGGGAGGGAGCCTCAAGAGGGAGGAGATATGGGGATATATGTATACATATAGCTGATTCACTTTGTTATAATGCAGAAACTAACACACCATTGTAAAGCAAGTATACGCCAATAAAGATGTTTAAAAAATAAAATAAAATAAAATACATCTGTTTTACGTAAAAAAAAAAAAAAAAGACTTACCATACCCAATTTAATTTGATTAGCTATCCTTCTGACAACTTGTTAGCCGTCTCTTTCCTTACCCCACCCCACGTGAGAGACCTTTTACAAAGTATCTTATAAATAAATTTGACAATCTATAGCATATGATTTGTCATTCTTATGACACTGACAAAAGCAACTGGATTTGAAGATGAAATTTTGGGCATGAGGAGTGGGAGGAAGGAATGAAAAAGAATGTTTAAGAACGCAGACAAACACGTGCAGACAGCACAGATCAGCTTGGTCGTGCCCGCCACAAGGGCACTGGTTCATATGCTGATTTAGTCAGTGAGGAAAATCTCCTTTAAACCGAGTGGGAAATTATAGTTACCAAATTAATAATTTCTTCTTCAGCATATATATGTTTCATTGCTCTGTTTCCATGATTGCACGGGTCACTTCTGACCTGAGAGCTCTTCACAATTCTTGATTTCATTACTGTAAAAAATATGTCCCCTAAGCACTGACTGGCAGAAAGATCAACTGCATGAACCAAGCAGAGTACCTTCAGGAGCCCCTAAGCTGCTGTGCTATGAACTGGTTCTGCAGACGGCTAATGCTTTGTTGGGAGATCTTTCAACATGAAAACCATTTGATGCATCACCTTAGCAGAAGTAAGAAGTGGGGCATATGCACACTCTAGAAGGGTGAAATGCTAAGGTCTTTCCCTCTGAAGAGGCCAGTGGCCACACCAGGTTCACATTACGTAAGGACATAGCTTCTTCACAAGCTCTGATGGCCTCCACAGCCCATGCTGATCCTCCAGGTTTAAAGCCAGGACATTCTGTGTTATGTGTAACAAACTGAGGACTCTGCCTCACCTGCATTCCCTGCTTCTTCTATACTACTTATTAAAGTATTTTGTAATCCATGATGAGTCTGTGTTCAATGACTGATTACCCAAGTGTTTATGAGCATCTATTACAGAGAACAACTGATGACAGGTGGCAGAATTTAAAGGAGAAACAACATAGTCATTGCCTGGCCTCTGAGCTAAATATCCTGCAAGGGAGACAGGTACATTAAATAAGAAATTACGGTAACCGTTGATAAGAACTGTGATAAGAATTTGAAGGGACTGTAACATGTACCAAGATCAGCTCATCTAGTCAAGGGGGACCAGATAATATATTTGATAAATACTAGTTGGGCATCATTAAATGAATAAGATGACATTTAGGCTGGTGCCTGAAAGATGATTTGGACTTGATTCAGTGGAAAGGTGACAATGTAGGAGTAGGAATGGCGATCAAGACAGGCAGAGGGATGAGTAAGGGAGAGAGCAAGGTGTCTGAGGAACGGAAAGAAGGCCAGGACAGCTGTCATGGGGGATGTGCCTGGGGGATTGATCAAAGCTGGTGCTGGAGAGGGAGGCCATGAGAGGTCTTCCAAGCCAAGTTAAAAAAACTGAAATGTGTCTTTATGGATCCTGATGATTACAGTAGTCATAAGATGCCTACTAAATAAGAGTAGACTTGCTTTTGTATTACTAAAAACAGCAAATTTATAAATTTCTGAGCACTAAATGAAGGTGTCATGTGAAAATGCATGGCACACAGAAGGTACTCAATAAATGTTTAATGACTCTGCAACTGAATGACTTTGCCAAATAGAAATTATCACTTCATCCATTTGTAATGGTTTTGTAATGCACATATGTGCAAATTTCCTTATTTATCATCTTAGCAAATAATATTTTATTTTCAAAAATAATTCTTTAACGTTTGGCAGAAGTTTAATTTCAAAAAACTTAAAGGCACTGAAATAGATGATTGCATATCTCCATTGCAGTGAGATATAATTATAAGCACCTTGAACGGGAGCACTATAAATAAAAATAACTCATCAGATTGCTTTTACAACCTGAGCAACGCAGAGTAATTAAACCAAGAAATTAAATTCTGTAAAATTAAAAATGCAATTCTATACATCAGATTTAGCAATGATTTTCAAGGAACTAATAGATCTCACAGTTCTGAAACAGCTGGTTTGGTTAAATTGTAGTCGATGACTAGTGTGTTTGCTATTTCAAACACTGTCTTCCATAAGCAAATTCACAATTTAAATTTTCAAGTCAACTTGATTTGAATAATCCATATAGCTTAAAAATGTGTGTGTGTGTGTGTGTGTGAGATTCTGGCAAAGGCTTTACAAGAGTGGTTTTCATTAAAGCCATCTCATAGTATGATTTGTACTGTGAAATAGTCTTCATAGTTACAGAAATACAGGCTATTGCTGATGACAAATTATTCATGCTATTCTACTTAAAAATGTTATGGTTAAACCATTATAGACTATGAAACACATATAGAGTATTTTTCTATGTGTACATGTAGAACATGAAAAGAAATATAGAGGGAGTTATGAATTGACTATAATTATCTATGAGAAAATCATAACATTCTTCATAGTATTCCAGGTATTCTGTGAAATATTTTCTTACAGATTTCTTATCATACATCAATAATCAACCCATATTATTTTCTATATATGAATGAATGCTTCAGTGATTTTAGTCTCTTCTCCATGTCTCAGTGTATCTTGAAGAACACACGTTATTTTTTTCAGTATTTTTAAAAAGAGCTAAAAACTGCTGAAAATGTTAGTTTTTGAAAATGCATATACATATGCACACACACAGTTTATTTCTAAGAATAAAATGAGAAGGATTATCTTCCCTCCTCCACTTCCCTTCCAATTAAAAAAGACAGACCTCTGTCACATGGAAGGCTGGGAGCTAAGAAAGGAAGAGGCTCTTTGTCTACAGCTATACTCTGTTGGAACTTGCTCCTTCCCCTGGTACCTTCCAAAGAGTAAAGACTAGAGGAGCTAGAAAGTAAAATCTTCTTATTGCTTCTCGCCCTTATATCTTACACTATCCTTCTGGGTGCCATTAAGTCCTGTCTGCACTTCTATAAATGGTCCCTTAACAAATTCTCCTCAATCACCCCATTTGTGTTCCCTCTGCTCCTTGTGAGAACCTTGGCAGATACAGTAACTGATACAAGAAATGTCCCAGGAAAGAAACTTTCAAATGAGATTCTGAAATGTGTTGCTCGTATTTTTGAGGGATACTCAAAAAGCCACTTTGCTGTGGGACATTGGTACAACGTTAGGCCACAGGATGAGATGGCATCGTGATTATTCAGATTTTTCCTGGTGATGACATGGAATGAGATGCAAGTGGAAGGCAAGATGTGAGAGATCATGTAGCTGCTATCATGGAATTAGTAATAATCATGAAAATGGGGTTACCTGGCTGCTTCTGAGAGCTGATATATATGGATTAAAAATATAAAATGAAAACCTATTTAGAAAACAAGTAGAAAATCAGAAAGTCTTGATGGCAGCTTTGAAGGAACACCTCATCTCCTATTGTCTTGGGTTGGACATGGCTGAACACCAAGCACAGCTGAGGATATGATATTAAGTGTTGAAGAGTGACATCCATCTCCCATCATCCCTGACTTATAGAATCACTTATCCATTACCATTTCATCCCATACAACATTGCCTCAGACCAGGGGAACAACTTTTACAACAAAGGAAGTTCAACAATCAGCTCACTCCCATATAAATCACCGGGCTTATCACAGGATCCTGTCTCCGAAGCCAGTTGAGGGAGAATGCTTTGCAAGGTCAAGTGCATCACAACACAATATGCTATTTCCTGACATAGACTGTGCAGGAATCTATGGGTCCAAAACCAAAAGATGGAGGTAGGAGTGTCCTTGTTATGCTAAGAAATGCACTTAATGAATTCTTCGTTTCTTTGTCTGGCAACACTGTGATTGAAGGAGTTTGAAAGTCCTAGTGTCCAAGGGAACAATGTTTCCACCAAAGAATGTAGTCAAGGACTGATAGAGTTAAATGATATGGCAAGTCTCTGGCCATTTCGAGGTCCTCAGGTGCTGGACAATCAGGGTGAGAAGGGAGCTCAGCAGACTGATTTTATTTCTGAGGGGGAATCGAGTTGATGCTACACAATGGTGGGGAGAGGTATGTACAAATAAAACCATATGTGAAACCTAAGGGACTCAGTGGGGTGCCACTTAGTATACCGTTGTCCAATAGTCAGTGAAAAACTGAGATAAATCCTGAAAAACAGGAACACCAAATATTACGGGGTTTTTTAGAAATGAAGGTTTCACTCACACCTTCAGGAAAAGAATACTGGTGATGGACAGTAAGTGAAACACAAGATAGTAGGAGAATAAAGGTCTAATTATTGACTTTGGCTTTGTGAAGAGCTACATAAATGGGGACTGTACCAATAAATTCCGTTCCTCTTCTTGTTGCTGTTAATTGCTCCCCCCCTTTTCCCCTGCTACCTTAAATAACAGTGGTATAGCAAGTATTTTAGATTTACAGGTAGGAATATGTTTTAACTGGTATTTCCTCAAGATATTACATTATGTAATCAGGCTTGTGAATTTGTGTTGAGTGCACAAATTTTCCACCCATATAAAAACTGAGTGGATGTAAAGACAAAAGCAGTGGGTTATGCTACATGTCTTCTGTTAATCTCTCCAATAGTGGGCACTGACTGCATATCAGAGATAGAAGGAAAGGAAGTTGGTGGCTTTATTCTATTGCTTCCCCCCTGCTGGATCCTCTTCAGTTGGCTCTCTACCAAAGGCCGAACTCTCTTCTACACAGCTACTATCCCTGGGTCTCTCAAGTGCAGGGAAGGTAAAAAGTCCCTCACTCTTACTAGGTCTGAGGCACTGAATTATTCTTTGTTAACTTCCCTAAACCCTGCCCACCCCTTTGTAAATATTCCTTTCATTAACTTTCCTTGTGAGAAATATCTGAGTACAGAATTCTAAATTTTTATTATTCTTTCTTACTCTTTTCTGCCTTTGTCAACAGGAAAAAACTTTAAATGGCTTCCTATATCAAGTCTTTCCAGTGCATTCAATGTGATTTTTATAGAAACAACTCTAATTTTGTATGAAACCATTTTCAACTGGCACAATCTCTAACTAAAATACACAAAATATCATGATGTCCAACTTGCCTAAGCGGGTTTGGGAACAAAAACCACTGACCAAGATAAGCTTGCAACTTTTCTGGTAGGAGAAAAAGTAGCAAATGCAGTCTACCAGGCACAATAGTTCAACATCCCATGACAATAAATGGACATAGTTCACTGAGAATGGCATCCGTGAAGCCAGCACATCGCTAAGCAGAGAGAATCGGCTAAGAGAAATACTATAAGTGCATCCATAGAAGGGGATGAGAGCACCTGGGAAAAAAGTGTAGAGTATGATCGAAAGTGTCTAGGACAGAATCACAAAGAACACCGGCATATAAGAGATGCGTCAAGAGGAGGAGCTGAGAAAGGAGACTAAGGAGAGAACGTCTAAAGTACTGGAGACTTACAAGGAATTTCTTGTTAAATAACAGGGCATCTTCTATACTAATGCAGTTGAATTCACAAATTCTATGGTGTTTTGGAATGAGCACAGAAGTGTAAATTATTCAAAAGATTTTTTTGATGTGGACCATTTTTTTTTAATGCCAGCTATTTATTATGGTCAATGTTATCAAGGAAATCTTTCTCACATCTTCCATATGACACTCATATTTCCTACTCAAGGAGAAGGCTTATCTAATTCCATGGGCTCACACTGATATTCAAACACATCTTTCTTTGAAGTCTTAAATATTTTATCTGAATCAAACAAGTTAGTGCTCGTATACACAATAATTTGTATTATCTTTTAATTGTTTCATGTTTGTAAGCCTTGCTCCTTCTAGCAAGGTGAACTATGGTTTAGGGGTCATATTTTATATTTATTGTGGATTTACCACTGCATTGTACAATATATATAGTCAATATTACTACTATTTCTATTGATTATATTTACCACATATATAATATACATTATACACATTGCTTATATTTACTATTATATATATATATCTATTGCTACTTCAACAAATTATTGCAAACTGGCTTAAAGTAACACAAATATATTATGTAGGTTTGAAGTACAACATGGATCTCACTGGGCTAAATTAAAGGTGTTAGCAGGGCTAACTCTTTTTTGAAAACCATAAGGAAGATCAGTTTCTTTGACTTTTCTAGCTTCCAGGGCCACCTGCATTCCCTGGCTCCTGGACCCCTTTTGCCGTCTTCAAACTTTGGACTGCAGCAGTGGACCAAACCTTTCTGATGTCGTATCACTCTGAGTTAGTAGAACTCATGTTATTAGATTGGGTTCAGCCAATTAATCCAAAATAATCTCCTGACGTGGACCATTTTTAAAGTCTTGATTGACTTTGTTACAATATTGCTTCTGTTTTATGTTTTGGTTTTTTGGCCACGAGGCATGTGGGATCTTAGCTCCCCGACCAGGGATCCAACCTGCACCCCCTGCATTGGAAGGCGAGGTCTTAATCACTGGACCACCAGGGAGGTCCCCCAGAATTGAAAATTAAAGAGTCCTGGCCGTGATTTCTGACTCTGACTCTGATGTGTCACAACGACTCTTTGTCTCTAAGCCCCATTTACTTTAACTGTAAACGTAATAATTATAACTCAGAGAGTGGCCATGGGGATCATGTAAAGTGTCTTGTACAAAACTAACTCTTCACAAGTGCTCAGTAAATGTGCATTTCCTACTTTCCTCTTCGGCACAATATCTCAAGGATACATTCTAAAGTGGTTGAATACTGAGAAGGAATTCCAATTCATTTTTTCACAAAATATGTGTGAATTGCTGCCTCTTGTCTGCCTTATTCTTAATCTGGGCCACTTACTGACAATTTCTCTACACTGAGGGAAAATGTTCTGCTTTATAGCCCAGAATATATGCCTTGTGATTTCCTGATTGATTTTATTGATTTTTATTTCATACTACTCAGGTCTTATTTCTCAATTTAGGTGTTCTCACATACCATGCCATTTCAATAGTTTAGCTGAGACCCTATAGGACTGTGCGATCAAACACAGGTCTCCTGGTTGAGACCTCAATTCTCTTCAGCAAGACATCTTCCGGGGGGGTGGGGGCTGTCCTAGAGCCCACCTAGGTGCCCATAAAAGTATCTGCTATAGAAACAGCACTTCCTCCAAAGGTGCGATGGAAGAACCATTCTCTGGTTAAAATACTGAATGCCATGAGAATAGGTTAAACTATGGAGTTAATGTATTAATAGATAAAACTAATGTAATCCTTTATGTGATCTAACAGTTAACTTTATGCACAAAATATACAAAAGATGTAGAAGATACAAACTGGCAAATTTCTTCCTCTTACATATCATTATAAATCTAGGAATTTAAAACATAAATTTCAAGATGGTCTTAAACCTAAATTTCCCAAAGATAAAATCCAAAAGAATTCCACAGACTCATCTACTCATGATTTGCCCACAGTGTTTCATTGGTCCCCTTGAATCTGCAAGATTCAAACCACTGAATCAGACCAACTTTAGAGACAGCAGTGTGGCAAGATGCAGCTGTAGTTAGAATTGGAAATGCACGTTTAATCCACGTAAAAAGTTCAGGATAGAGTTACTACTCTATCCTGAAATGTACCAGTATAGAGTTCCTATATTCAATTATTGTTCTTAAAGAAAAATTGGTAGAGAGTCCATGATGGTTGTTATTATCATGACAGGTTCTGAGATTTATCAGACTTCAACCTGTTTTGAAATCTGTATTCATTAAAATATCTCCAAATGGACACCTCAAATTCAAATACTTACTTCTGAAGTAATGAATGAGATTATTAAACTCCATGCCCCTCTAACACCCACCTAAGTGGACATTAGAGGTTATCGTTGAAGGGAAATCAAGCGTGTCACTGGAATAATAATATTTTAAATGACATTTTGAAAATTTTTTCAAAATATTAATGACATTTCCATCAGTCAGTGAAATATTTTCACTCTTGTCTTTTAAATTATATTTATTTTGAAAATCCCAAAATAAAGTTGCGTGTGTACACGTGTCTATGTGCATGCCGGTGTGTGCAAAATCTTGTTACTACTGGTCTTTTTTAACGAGAGACATCAAGATGATTCAAGAGCAGGTAAAGTATGTGTATGAGAAAATTTCCTAATCTAAATTTGAATAATCTCATATATCTCACTGACAATTTCTTTTATGAGCACAGATTTTATGCTCTGCGGTTATTTCATCCCACCATAAGCATGAGACCAGACAGATTTAGGGTTTTTTTTAGAAATATGGGGATGGAAATTTTATTTTATTTTTTTAATTTTTTAATTTTTTTGGCTGTGTTGGGTCTTCATTGCTGTGCACGGACTTTCTCTACCTGTGGTGAGCAGGGGCTACTATTTGGTGTGGTGCGCGGCCTTCTCATTGCAGTGGCTTCTCTTGCTGCGGAGCATCAGCTCTAGGCATGCGGGCTTCAGTAGTTGCAGCTCATGTGTTCAGTAGTTGCAGCACGAGGGCCCCAGAGCGCACGGGCTTCAGTAGTTGCGGTGCTGGGTTCAGTAGTTGTGGCTTGCGGGCTTAGTTGCTCTGTGGCATGTGGGATCTTCCTGGACCAGGGACCAAACCCACATCCCCTGCATTGGCAGGCGGATTCCTAACCACTGCGCCACCAGGGAAGTCCCCAGATTCAGTTCTTAACAGCCATCTGGGGTTGGACATCAGTTTGGGGACTAGATACACTGCACACAGTTTTCTACCGTGCAGGTAATTTTGCTTCCATCAAAGAACCTAATCAGAACTCTAAGCAAAGATCACTGTTTTAAAGAATTACTTAATGATGGGTTTCCCTGGTGGCGCAGTGGTTGAGAATCCGCCTGCCAACGTAGGGGACACGGGTTGAGTCCTAGTCCGGGAAGATCCCACATGCCGCGGAGCAACTAAGCCCATGCGCCACAACTACTGAGCCTGCGCTCTAGAGCTCGCGTGCCACGATCACTGAAGCCCGCGCGCCTAGAGCCCGTGCTCCGCAACAAGAGAAGCCACTGCAATGAGAAGCCCATGCACCGCAACGAAGAGTAGCCCCCGCTCGCCACGACCAGAAAAAGCCCGCGCACAGCAACGAAGACCCAATGCAGCCAAAAATAAAAATAAAAAATAAATAAATTTATTTTAAAAAAAAAAGAATTACTTAATGACACTCTAGGTAAACTTCTAAACAAATGCACTAATGAAATGAAAAGTACAACAATTTACAGGTCTATGATTCTGATGGGAATTTTGTTTAGGAGCTGGAAGAATCCCTTACTCAGTCTAGCTAGGTCAGCATTCTTACTCTGCTGGCATCTTAGCTGACTCCATATGCCATTTACACAAACACTTGTTCTTGTGCTTCAGCTTTCACTGATTTGGAACTGTCCCTTTTCTGCACCTCCCCTTTCCTACATTTTCTGCATCCTCCCCTGTAGACTTTACTTCTCTTGCTTCTTTGCTCAGCTCCTGAAATCTACTGTGAATCATGTATTTAAAGGACAATGCATGTACCAACTAGTTCTTTGAGGAGGTCTCTCCAACACAAAATACACGATTTTTTTTCTGATACTATCCAAAATACAGTCTGTGTACTTCTTGAAAGCCCCATCATCTGCACTTTGTCCCTGGCTGATAAGAACATTTCCTTCAACAATCTTAGGGTTTATAGCAGAAAGTCTTGGGTAGGGTCACTTCTCCTACTCTCAAAGGAAAAAAATAACCTTCCAAAAAAATCTTGCTTCTCTTGCACATTCATTTTTCTACACTTATAAACATCCTCTTGTGGCTAGAATGGAATATCAGATTATAGTAGCCTGGCAGAAGTGCCCCGTTGGCCCTTTTAAAAGTTCACTCCTGAAACGTGGGTATTTGGATTTCACCAAGTCATTTGACTAAACTTCTCATTCAAACTGACAAAATGGTGAAATGTGGACTCAATACTCTTTAATGACTTTGCATTTTAATTTATCTACATTTGCCAAAGCTGCTGGATTGATTTTCACCATGAGGGACATTTACATTTTATGACAGGGGACTCTAGACAGTGCTGACCTGTTCAGCATTTGTATTGATGATCTGAAGTAGAATACAGAAAAAAATACTTACTATATTCAAGAAAACATAAGAAAAAATACCTTACAGAGCTGAATCGCTAAAATAAATTTTTGAGATAGGTTTATGTAAAATATTACAAAATAAAATATTACAGCTAGTAGGCTATTAGCTATTTCTCCATTTTTGTTGACTTCCCAAATTCTACATTACATTTAAAGACTAATTCTTGTTGCTAACAATCGTTGAGCAATGAAATATGTTACTCAAGGGTGTGTTTTGACAATCAACTCTAGCTCTGAAGTCAGACTGCTTGGATTCTGGTTTCCATTCTCACCAGCTGTGTGACTTTAAGTTCCTTAACCTCTCTCTGCCTTGGGTGATAATACTAGTATCTATCTTATCTGGTTCCTGGGAGGAATAAATAACATAATGAATGCAAATCATTTGAGCAATGCCTGGCAGATGGTATGTGCTCAGTAAGTCCCAGGGATTATTATTATCTTTTCTTATTATCTTTTCTAAATAGCCTTGCAAATGGGATATGTTTTCTTCTATATTCAGGCTTAAATTTTATCTTCAGTAAAACTGATATGGTAAGGGAAATCCTCAATTACCTGAAATTCCTTTTTAATTTTTATTTGAATGTTGGTTTATGTATTCACACAGTATTGACAAATTGGGAGGTTTCCTTAAAGGAAATCCCACACTTCAGCACTGTGAAAAGAAATGAGCAATTCAAGAGAAAATTAGATTAAATCCTTAAATTAAATCCCAGGTTTAAAAAAGATCTTAGTAGAAAATGTACCAGTCTGGTTTCCTATTAAGATCTAATATTTTCCCAATTGTGTAGTAATGGGGGTTGGGGGAACATCCCTTAGGCATTCTCATGAAAAGATTTGGATAAACAACTAGACAGTGTGATTAAGCCCTCCTCAATAACATCAAAAATCACCTCCAACTTAATTCTACTCACTCAAAGAAAGAAATTACTTCATTTCTAAGTTAATACAAGGTTCCCTTTTAATGTAATAATTGGCAGACAATATTATTTGGCTTGCTATGCAATAAGCCTAAATGTACTTTGAGGGTTATTAAATCAGTGGGATCTTCAAGGCCACAGAGAACAAGATACAATTGCTTTATTTTTTCTCAGACTTTCCTCTGTGACTTGAACGTGCAGATCTTATTTACCAAGTGATTTTTGTATTGGACAGGTAATAAAAAAAAAATCATGATTTTATCAGAAAACACTGAGAATTAAAGTTAATACAGTAAAAGAAAGAAGTGAACCAAAGTAAGATGTTTTATTTCCATTTTATCTGCTTCTTATTCCTCATATACGAGAGGGAAAAAATGGATATTTACATTGAATATCAGAGAGTTTGACATGTTCTCACCTAAATACGTCTTCAACAGAACATTTTCAGAATTCTTTTCTAAACATCCACGAACATTTTCCTAAGGCTTATTTCTAAATCTGTAAGCCCTGTGAGAGGGAGACTTTGCGTCTCTTGGAAGCTGCCTCATCGAGCGCTCGGTGGACATGAAATAACTCCTCTTTAAATCAGGAGCTGGGCTGCGGACCAACTTTACCAAAGGTACGCAGAGGACTTTTAAATATCTGAAGAACACTGAATACGAACATGTTACATGGGTACAAAGTAATAACATGTATTTTAGAGCTTTAATTTATCTCTGATCCTAAACAGAATGAAATAAAACCCAAAAAAGAATCCTTTAAACTAGAATGGAATCATACATGCTGCCCTATGGGGGAAAAAAAAAGGAATATACATACATACATACATACACACACACCCCCCACCCCTCCTCAAGCCATCTCAGTGTTTCACTTCACCATCAAATGCCTTAAATATTATGCACTGTCTGTAACTATTTTACCACCATTCATTCCTCTACATTACTGCAAACTGAATTTTTATCTATCTGTATGTGATTCTCATCATTCCACTGTAACTTCTCTCAGGAAAAACAATGCCCTCCCCGCAATCAACGTCTTTTCCCTCTTCCTCCTCATTCAATTTGTGCTCTCAGCAGGAAAACACAGTAGATGGCTGTTCCTCCCTTGGGCATCCCCTGCTTCCAGTCTTCCCAACTCTCTTTTACCTCATTTCCCTTCTTGCAACTGCCCTGACACACAGAGAGAATTCTTTATAATTCTTTGTAGGTCGCTTGCTGAAACTACTTGTTAGTCCTTCTCTGATACTAAGTAACCCAGAGGGAGTGTAGCGGACCAGCACCATATAGAGAATCTGAAGTTTGGATCCACTGAGCTTATACCTTGAACAGGTTGAATATTCTCCAGAAAAAGAAATATTTTCAAAAGGAAGTAACTAGAATATTGGTATCAAAAATATTTTGTCTTAGCCAAGGGGGATTCTTAAGAGTAATTTACTCTATGAGGACAAAGTCTATTTTTACACACACTGGCAACACGCTGAAACAAGGACTTAATGCTCAGAATTCTGTGCTCCCCTTTACGTCACTGTCATCTTCTTCTTCCCCGTCGCCCACTTCCTATTATAGGAGATGGGACTGCCCACCTGTTTTCCTCTTTGCTCATCCTAGCCCCAGGCTATTTCTCCCCTGTGACCCTCCCTTGGCTAAGAAGTCTCCCTATGCCTTCTGCTGACTCTCTTACTGAGCCTGTACATCTCAGATTATCTGTGGCTTCTTCTGCAACACTGCCCAGACCAGCCCCAAGTTGGGTCATGCTTCTTCCCGATGCTACATTAATACCCCGTATGCATTTCTATGGTTGCACTTGGCCAGACTTGATTAAAGCCCTCGCATTTCCTGGTGGTTTGTCCCAGTACTGTGAGCTCCTAAGACTAGTTGTGATCTCCTATTTACCTTTGAGTCCACTGGGTTGAACATAATGTCTAACACATAATAAATGCTCAGTATATATCTGAATCAATAGATGGATGAATGAACAAATATTGAATTTAAGGTTCCTGATGATACTATCTTGAAACTCATCATCAATGAAAAAAAGTTTAGTAAACACAAAATACATTTTCTGAACCTCACAAATTATTTACCATAACCTTATTAATGTACACTACTACGTTTTCACTATTATTACTAATTAATCAACTTTATACACTGATATTCTTATGGAGAGGCTTACTGCACACATCATGTCATTTTGTTTACAGAGTCTCAAAGAAAGATACTGTGAACAAGGTCACACGTCCCTTCTCTGAGAGGGTTTGATAAATCAATGCTCTCAGAGCAGAGGTGGTATTATAAAATATTATGGGGGCTGGAATGATGGATCCAAATTAAGGACAACATCAATTTCTACTCAGCTAGATAACAAATTTCAACAACATGTACTGTTATGTCAATTTAGGTGCCATCAGAAAAAAAAGAATGATTTTTAAAGTTTAATTACTGAAAAATATGAAAAAATTTTTAATTTAGTATGGAAATCTAGGCAAAGTAATCCCATTAATGTCAAAAAGTTTTAGCAAATGTGCTTGTGTCTCAGGCTACTTTATAAAAATATGTAGCAATGTGAATTACATTCAAGAAATAAACCAAAAAGATGAGAGATGCACGGACAATCTCCCGTATGATTGGGGCTCATTACTAGGACAGGATATCAGTAACTTAATAAAAATTCTACTGGGGCTCATTTTCAAGGAGCCTCAAATATTTTACCACTTGAAAATATAATTAATAATGTGCAAGAGATCAGGGAAAATAAATATTGATTGTAGTCATAAGATTAAATTCCACCTTCAGATATCTTATTTGTTAGCTACATCCTACATAAGTTAATTTCTCAAGCAGCAAAGAAAAAAAACAATTTGGTCAATACAGGCATCATAGTGTTGACATTTAAAGGAAAAGTGTGTCATTGCGCTAGTTATCTAAGCAATTGCCTCAAATATCATATGTATTTCTATTGCTGAGACGTTTGGACAAAGCTTGTGTATCCCAAACTGAAGTTGCAGGCCCTTTGTATACAGTCCACTGCAGGACCTGGACAGGAGCCCGACAGAGCTGAGAACATTTCATCATCAAGAGGGAAGAAGATATGATAGAGTGCTATAAAGAGAATGACTCAGAGTTGTTTTCATACTTCGTAGGGAGGTTTATATTTATAATTACTGGATTGAGTTGTTTACCTCAGTCATTTAAAGGATGCTGTCTTATAGTTTCTTAATCATTTAAAGAGTGCTGTTGGGCTTCCCTGGTGGCACAGTGGTTGAGAGTCTGCCTGCCAATGCTAGGGGACACGGGTTCGAGCCCTGGTCTGGGAAGATCCCACAGGCCGCGGAGCAGCTAGGCCCATGAGCCACAACTACTGAGCCTGTGCGTCTGGAGCCTGTGCTCCGCAATAAGAGAGGCCGCGATAGTGAGAGGCCCGCGCACCGCAATGAAGAGTGGCCCCCGCTTGCCGCAACTGGAGAAAGCCCTTGCACAGAAACGAAGACCCAACACAGCCAAAAATAAATAAAGGAAATAAAGAATTATAAAAAAAAAAAAAGAAAAAAAAGAGTGCTGTCTTATAACAAATCATTTTCACTTAGGACCAGTATCATGTGGTCTTTTGAGGATTTTCCTTCTGAGCCAGATAAATGCATTATTTTGTAGTGATGAACACTGGATCATGTCATCCTATCAAAAGAGACAGAACTTAGAGAAAAAGGAATGAAAAAAGGACGGATTGGGTATAAAATTCCTAGTGACTGCATACATAGTGATTTGAACATGTTCATTAAATATAATCATGGTATAATTTGTTTCTTAATGAAGTAATAGAGGAGTGCAGTAATAAAAGAATAATGAGTAAGATGTGAGAGAATGTTGTTTAGGTCTTGTCTGCATAATCAAAAAGACAGAACTTCTCTACACATGAGAGAACTGCAGCTCTGTAATAGGATCAAATACAAAACTACCACAATAATATTCTGACTTTTCTTTTGGCTACTTGCAAAAAAATGGCATTTAATTTCAGCAAAGCAACCACTATTAAAGTTTGTATTCCTCTTTTGTAAAAAGGAGAGCAGTAGAACATAACTCACCAAACCGACTGGAATGAATCACGAGCTGCATAGACATTGTTAAAGATGAAAAACTATTGCATCTAAGTGAATAACAGAAAAGCTGAATCATCTAGTAGTTATAGTGGCAAGCTTTAACATAGTTCTAAGGGTAATGAATTTCCTTTTATTTGGTTGAAAACAAAACAAAAATATAAAATTGTATATAAAAAAGATATTTTCTTTTTAATTATATAGAAGTTATTAATGAAACATAATTCAGTCTACTTTTTAAAAAAAGTTTATGGTCTGAAAAGATTTTATTAACAAAAAAATCAAACAAAACAGAAAATTTCAAAAAATAAGAATCATTGCAAATATCTCAATATCCAGATATCATTACTATTTTCAGTGATATGTATAAAAAATGCTAAGTATACTTGTAAAAAAGGTATCATAGTAATGAACTACAAGAAATAAATTGCAACTAACTTTTTTCTCACTTAATACTATACAATGGCCTTATTTAATTTATTTTTTTTAACATCTTTATTGGAGTATAATTGCTTTACAATGGTGTGTTAGTTTCTGCTTTATAACAAAGTGAATCAGCTATACATATACATATATCCCCATATCCCCTCCCTCTTGCATCTCCCTCCCACCCTCCCTATCCCACCCCTCTAGGTTGTCACAAAGCACCGAGCTGATCTCCCTGTGCTATGCGGCTGCTTCCCACTAGCTATCTATTTTACATTTGGTAGAGTATATATGTCCATGCCACTCTCTCACTTCATCCCAGCTTACCCTTCCCCCTCCCCATGTGCTCAAGTCCATTCTCTACGTCTGTGTCTTTATTCCTGTCCTGCCCCTAGTTTCCTCAGAACCTTTTCTTTTTTTTTTTTTAGATTCCATGTATATGTGTTAGCATACAGTGTTTGTTTTTCTCTTTCTGACTTACTTCACTCTGTATGACAGTCTCTAGGTCCAACCACCTCACTACAAATAACTCAATTTCGTTTCTTTTTATGGCTGAGTAATATTCCATTGTATATATGTGCCACATCTTCTTTATCCATTCATTTGTCGACGGACACTTAGGTTGTTCCATGTCCTGGCTATTATAAAAAGTGCTGCAATGAACATTGTGGTACATGACTCTTTTTGAATTATGGTTTTCTCAGAGTATATGCCCAGTAGTGGGATGGCTGGGTCGTATGGTAGTTCTATTTTTAGTTTTCTAAGGAAACTGCATACTGTTCTCCATAGTGGCTGTATCAATTGACATTCCCATCAACAGTTCAAGAGGGTTCCCTTTTCTCCACACTCGCTCCAGCATTTTACAATGGCCTTATTTTAAATTCAGTGCAATAGGTCTACCTGCTTTTTTTCAAATTGTTAGAGTGATATCCATAGTAATTTATTTAACTACTGCCCTCTTATTGGAACAGTTAGTTGAGTTCAATGTATTGCTACCACTAACAATGTTATAACAGACATCTTTCTATATGGTTACATTGCATGTGCATTTAAATTTTTGAAAATTGTGAAATCAGCAACATTTGTCATGACTGAGAAATTTTACTTTAATCTTTGCATATTTATAGGCAAAATCAATGTCATGGTTTTCATCTACATTTATTAGTGGGACATCAAATGGTCTTTTCAGATATTGTTAGTGATCCTTCTGCCAAATTTTCTATCATTCCAGTCATCATTTTGCTTATTTTGTAAGAGTTTTTTCATGTACTATAGAGTTATGTGTTATATATATCACTTACGGAATGCATGAAATCCTGTGAGGAAAGTACTGTTATGGACTGAACATATGTCTCCCCCAAAATTCACACGTTGAAGCCCTAACCCCCAGTGTGGCAGCATTTAGAGTAAAAAAGTAAAGTTAAATAAGGTCATATGGGTGGGACTCTGATTCAATTGAATTAATGTCCTTCTAAGAAGAGACACCAGAGAACTCAATTTCTGCACGCATGCACCAAGGTAAGGGCATATGAGGATACAGCAAGAAGGCAGCTGTCTGCAAGCCAGGAAGACAGCCCTCACTGAAGACCAAATTGACCAGAACCTTGATGTTGAACTTCTAGCCTCCAGAACTATAAGAAAATAAATTTCTGATGTTTAATCGACCTAGTCTATCATATTTTGACCAGAATTTAGTATTTTGATCATTTCAGACCACTAAGATCTTTTTGATCAGAATTCAGTTAAAATTGGAGAGCATATTAGCTTTCTGCACTGCATAACACACTACAACAAACTTAGCAGTTTAAAACTACACTCATTTATTATCTCATGGTTTCCATAGGTCAGAAGTCCAATCACGACTTGCCTGGGTTCTCTATTTCAGAATCTCACCAGGCTAAAGTCCGGGTGTCATCCAGGGCTGTGTTCCCATTAGAGACTCAAATGGAGAAAGATATACTTCCAAACACTCTCAAGATGTTAGTATTATTCATCTCCTTGCAGCTGTAGGACTGAGACTTTTGTTTTCTTTCTGACTGTCAACCAAGGGTCATTCTCAGCTTCTAGAGGCCACCCATGTTTCCTTGTTCCATATCCCTGTCCATAGGCCCTCTCACAATATGGAAGCTTAATTCTTCAAAACAGTGATAGAGAGAGAGAACATTCCTCACCTCAGTGAGAGCTCAGTCTTTCCTTTAAGAGCTTTTATCTGATTAAGACCGGCCCACCCAGGAAAACCTGCCTTCTGATCAACTTGAAACCAACTGATTTGACACCTTAATTACACCTGCAATAATCCCTTCACCTTTTCCATATTCTATTGGCCAAAAGCAAGTCACAGGTCCCTCCCGCACTCAAGGGGAGGATTTCACAAGGCATGAACACAAAGGCAGGAATCATGGGGGATGCCCTAGAGTCTGTCAGAGTGAGTATTTTGTGTTTTCCTTTGTCTCTAAAATTCACGTTTCTTCCCACTAACTTTTGATCACCTGTACTGTGAAAATTTAGAGACAGAGGAGATAGGTGGTCAGCCAGGAGCTATAGGGGAAGAACAGAAAGGGTATAACAAGAGGAAAACAGAGGTGACTGGAGAAGGGGAGAGATATCCATGCAGTGGTGAGTAGAAAAGTCATGTTGGAGCAATGACTTCATGTGAACGAAAAGGAAATGAGTTTTAACTCTCTCTTGTGTCCTACTTGTCCTAAATTACGCAAGTTTTTCTCAATTTTACTCAGCCTCTATGTCAATAAGACACCCAGTTTTTCTCGCCAATAACAGCACTGTCATGGTGCCTCTTGCTTATCCTTCACGCCTCAGCTTGAGATAGGCTGGGATCTGGAACCCTTTACTGGAGTGCTTGCACCTGGACAAATGTCTCTTCAAGCAACAGAATATAAAGAAACTATAAGGGACTAAAAATAACTGCATGCACGCCCAGTTGGGACAAATAATGAACGATAAAATACAAAAAGGCCAAAAGCCAACTGCCACTTTTGAGGTGCTGGGAGCAAAAGCAGGGTACTATGCACGATCCCTGCACACGGCACCACCAAGCCGGTGGGCACAGCACCCCACCCAAGCTCGGGAAGCAAGCCAGGGCACCTGCTACTGTTCTCACTACCCTGTGCTGCAACACAAGCCCCAGTAAAGCCGGGCCTGAATTTCTCATCTGGCCTGTTATCAATTTTTATAAATTAAAGAGGCCAAGGACCCAGGTCAGTAACAAGCTGAAATGAGAAATTACACTCTCTGGCACCCGTTTGTTTCTTCCACCCTTATAATTTGAAGAACAGGCCTCATACATAGAGAGTTCACCTGGGTCTCCTCTGTCTCTTGAAATTAGTATAAGATGTAATACAACTACATCTTGGGGTACAACAGAACCTTCTCCAATGTCTGCACAGACAGTAAACACTTTATTCTTGGGTCCTCTCTGCCTGAGGCGCCACTGAACTTTTCTGGAATCTATCTCTGTTCACATCACTCTCTGCAGGTCCCTTTTGACACATCATTCTGAGGTTACTAAACTCAGTGGTAGTTTTAAAGAGACAGGCAATGTTTGAAGGGTGTGTTTACATGACAGGACTGTACGTGATTTGGTTTTAAACATGAAAAACCTCTTAAAATGTTTGCTAGCTTCCCTTCATGTCATTCCCCCTCCCCCGCCAGTCCTCACACAAAATAAGCCGACCAGGTCCCTTTTCTCCGTGTCTCTACTTTCACTTTTATCCCCCCACTTTCCAATCAGAAAGAAAAAGATAAAAGAATCAAAAAGTTATCTGATTTTCTCCTACTGAGTAGCTCTTGATGGTGACTGGGTATTGTGGACACTCATGCCCTGTCATTTCACCTCCTAGCTCAAGTTGTCTACCAGGATAGTTCCCTCAGAATATTTCCTTCCCTAAATGGAAACCTCACGCTTGCTGTCAAAAAATAATAAAAGTTACACACTGGTGGCACATTTATAGTCTTCCTAGACCAGAGCTCTTGGAGGATGCTTACTCAATTTGTCTTACTCATCTTAGCAACATCCAGCCCCCCGCCTCGTGTCCAACAAGTCTTCCTTATGTATGTGCTGCTGCATCCATCACAGGAAAGATACATTGCAACTTAGCAAGTTCACATAGTAAATACCATATGAGTGTAACCTGGGTTCCCTGTTAATTTGCAGGAACTTGTATTTCCTTCAATGTTTACAGGACTTAAGGAACATAGAACTTCAAAAAAGTAGCGTAAAATACAGCATCGTATTATACCACACCCCACACTCCCAGACCTACCATCTCCAATACAGCACATTGTGTATGACGTGCCACATCTCAGAACACACCATCTACACAGCACATCTATAACTCCTACTGTATCACATGCCACCCTGAACACCACACCCCACAGCACACATGCACACACACACACACACACACATGCATACCCCATACCCCTATCACCCTAACCATTCACACTGTACCACAGAGCACAGCACACACTATACTACACTACACTACACACCCCACATTTACCATCCCCAACAGACCACATTACCCAACCATACAATACACCATGCCACTTCCAACACACCACCCCACACTTACCATTACAACATACCACACACCTCATCAGTCCATCCCACACCAAACATATGAACACAAACTTTTCAAATGCTGTACACTTGGCACTGGCTCAATCCTGAGTGAAAAAAAGAAATGTTGACCTTCAAAGATATCTCATTCTTCTACTGTTTCATGATATTAGAATACTGACCTAAATAAAAGTTAGTATGGACTTCAGGGAGAGATTTTTATGTCCATATTTATAAAATACATGAATACTTAGAAGGAAACCTGTAGCTATATAAACAAGCCAGAAAACTGGGATGGGAGAGGAAAAATTAAGTTGAATCCTGATCCTCTGTGGGTGATCAGAGTGACTTTCAAGATCGTGTGTTGGTTTGTCCCCCAATCACTCTTCTCAGACCAGAGAGCATTTATCATAATATATTATAAATCTTACCCTGTCTTGTTTTCCAACCTACTTGATGAGGACAGGAATCAAATCTTTTTGTATCAATTTGCCCAGAATTTTTCCCAGCACCTGACACACAGTAGGCATTACATAGTTTTTACTGATTCACAGCTTTGAAGAGAGAGATTAACTTATTATTGAAGTTATAAAATTATAATTTCAAGATGTATCTATTCTAAATAAGTCTATAAAATTAAATAATATTGTTAGGGGACTTTTCAAGCCCTTGCTCCTTCATTTATTTTCATCCCCTTCCAAATTTCATGGGACACTTTGGGGCATTCAATTTCAAACAGAGTTGTGTAACAGATTTCAAATCAAATAAAAGTAGATTTCCCTGTGATCTAAAAATGGATAAGTTTCTAATCAATTATGCATATAGTTCACTTGGCTTGTCATTCATAGCGTAGAATTTCTAAAGGTGTTTAAAGTTGGGAAAACCAAGAACAGCCTCTCCACCATATGCTATCGTTTTCTTTAATTACAGTCCTATTTGGTTTCTTAATGAAGTAAAAATAAAATCCAATATATAAATGTTATGACATTTAGGGATACCTAATTTATGTTCTTATCCTGTGACTGATTTTTCTTAATGAAGAATTAGAGTGGGTTAAGTCCTTTAAAACCAAATATATTCTAACCTACCTCAACATACCAGTTTCCAAATAATTGTATTTTTATTTTCAAAGCCATTCAAGTACAGCATTTTACATCTCCTATGAGGCCATCGTTCTAAGCACAGGCACCTTCATGAAAATGCAATCAATGTAATTTATCATGTACTTGAATTTGAAAAAAGGCCAGTCCGAACTACACATTAACTCTGAAGGCAACCACACTGATTCTTATTCATCACAAAAATATTTCTTATGTCACCCCATTCTATTCATCTTTATCTTATGAGTTAGTGAATGGAAAATGAGATAGTAAATATTATAAATAAAAATATCTTTAATAAATTGTAAGATTTGAAACTTACATTTCCTAATATTAAATAGTGATTATAACTATTTTAGTTTGAGCAATCATGTAACAGACTAGGGGTTTAAAACTTTGCACTTAAGAACATTTCAACATAAGAATTATAGTTTGAGAATATTTTAATATACAAACTGAAGATGAAGTAAACAGTTGTTTTTGTTTTGTTCCTCTTGATTTAACTTTTTAAAATCTCCCTGAGAATGGCAAGTGAAAGAGTAATTAGCATACATGTTTTTCCCTCAATATATTATGCCATAACAGACATGTCAATAGAAGAATTGCGCAGAATTCTACAATTACTCCCTGTGATTCACGTCCTTGTATAGCCCTCTTCTGTTGAAAGTGGGAGGTATATGACAGAATATGATTAGGTTGTATTATATGGCACAAATGACTTTTAAAAAAGAATATTATCCTCCCTGGGCCTGACTTAATCAGATGAATACTAAAAATAGATAAGGTTCTTCCTGGAGAAAAAGACTTAAAACACAGGAGGGAGATTCAAGTTGAAAGAGAGTCTTAGAACCTGCTGTATAGCACAGGGAACTCTACTTCACTTCGCTGTACAGTAGAAACTAATACAACATTGTAAAACAACTATACCCCAATTTAAAAAAAAGAGTCTTTGTTGCTGGCTTTGAAGATGGAGGGAGTCACATGGCAAGTTAACCTAAATGTATCAAAGCCTAAATGAAAGAGCTTAAAGTACAAAATTTTTAAAATACTACAAAAATTTTAAAATAATACATAGGAGAAAATATCTATAACCAGGTTCATGCAAAACTCTCTTAGATGCAACACGAGAAACATCATTCATAAATGAAAAAATGGATATACTGGACCTTATCAAAATTTAAAACCTTTATGTTTTAAAAAACACCATTACGAAAACTTAAAAACAGGCATCAGATTAGCAGAAATTATTTGCAAAACAAATATTTCATAAAAGACTTGTATCAAAAACTATAAAGAATTCTTAAAACCAAGGAATATAAAAACCTGATTAAAACTGAAGAAAAGTGTAGAATTGACATTTTACCCCAAAAAAAGATAGATTAATGATTAAGAAGCACATAAAAGACAGTCAATGTCATTAGTGATTAGGGAAAGGTAAATTAATACCACAATGTGATTCCACTTTATACCCACTAGAATGGCTATAATTAAAATTTTTTAATAGACAATAAGAAGTTTTAGAAAGAACACAGAGAAAATTTCTAGTGAAAATTAAAATAGTGTTGCCACTTTGGAAAACAGTTTTGTTGTTTCTTAAAATTTCAAACATAAATTTCCCATATAACCCATCAATTCTACTTCTAGGCCACTACTCAAGGTAAATAAAAAATATGTCTACACAAAGATTTGTGAATTAATGTTCCCAGTAGCATTAGTAATAATAGTCAAAAAGTAAAAACAATCAAAATGTCCCTCTACTGATGAATAAATAAAATGTAGTATATTCATGCAGTAGAATACTACTTAGCAATAAAAATGAATGAACTACTGCTACACGCAAAACATACACATGAACCTCAAAAGTGTTATGCTAAGTGAAAAAAGCCAGACACAAAAGACCATATATTATATGTTTCCATTTATAGGAAATGTTTCCATATTTAGGAAATGTCTAGAAAAGGAAAATCTATAGAGACAGAAAGCAGATTCTTGTTTGCCTGGTGGTGGGAGTGGGAACTGAAACTGACTCCAAATGGGCACAAGGAATCTTTAGGGGGAGATGGAAATATGGGATAATAATGCTACTTGAAAAACTCTGTAAATTTAGCAAAAATTATTGTACACTTAAAATGGGTAAAGTTTATGGTATGTGAATTATATCTCAATAATGCCGCTTAAAAAATCACACAGGTAATAGGTATTACACAGACAGGAACTTGCAAATGTTGGCATTTCTGTCTTCACAGCCGAGGCTACACTATACAGTTTTCCTAAATATACCAAGATCCGTGAGATGTACTTTTGGCCTTGGAGTCTCTAAACTGCTTTCCTGCAGCTGAAGCATTTTGTATTTCTGTTGCTTGTCACAATTACCAACACAGCTGGGGTATGTGGATCAAAGTGAACTGTACTTGTCGGTCACAGTGTTAACAGTACTACTTAGGGGTATGGTGCACATGCTTAAAGACTTGATTCCTGGCTAATAGCCAGGAGTGGGAGGAGAACAATTAGATATTGAATTAGACTTACAGTGAAACTTTTATTATTAACATAGGCAGAAACCTGTACTGACAATCATGCCAATGAAAGAAGGAGTTGGCTGAGGTAAGTTCATTGATCCAAAATACAACATGATTTTGGCAAATACACTTATGTATTTGCAAATAAAGAAATCTGAAGGATTTCTTTCTCTTGAGGTATACTAATAAACATTGTCAGTATTTTAACAATGGAACTATCAATTAGACATACATTAGGGAATTTGCTAGAAGGTCCTCTTTGCCTCGGACATTATCCAGGCAAACTCTGATTATTCTGTTTCTAGCTTATGCTGAAAATATAAATTAGGTCTGACTGAATAACACTAAATTGGAAAGCATAGTTTATAGCTTTCAAAATCATATTTAGCCTTCTTAATGTGTCCCTAGGGCAAATTCCCTTCAGGGTATATTAAATTTATATGGCATTAAATAATGGCTTGTGAATTGCAAGCAACGTATATTAGCAATAGAGAAAAAAGTAGACATAATATTGAAATCACATTACATGAAATATGTTTCTCGTATTTTCAGAAACTAGTATCATTTTTTTATTGATTCCATGGATAATGAATTTAGTTGAATCCTTATAAACCAACTGCCTGTGTTTATTTGAAAACCTGTTCTTTTAAAATAGATATTCCTATAGGACATGTGTTTCTCAGTTTTTAAATTTTAATACTTTCCCTTAAATCGACTCATGTTAATAACAAAAAGACAATAAACAAAAAAATCATGTACAATACTTGATACCGAAATATTAAATTGAACTAGAATTACTATATCTCATTAAGAGTAGACTTAAGAGGTAAATTAGTTTGGTTAAAGGTATAGAAAATTTTGTTTCCTATCTCAAAATAAGGTTATTTTGAAATAAAAGTGGTAAACATTTTAGTAGTGCATAAATATACCCCAAAACTGATAAATCTCATATAAACTGTTACAGACTACATAAAATTCAGCAGATAACATATGATAGTAAAATGTAGAAAACAGTAAAATATATTAGATTTCTATTACATTGTTAGATGACAATGAAGTGTCTGGAGTCTAGAACTAGGACTTTGTTTCAAAAATAATTTCTCTTGAAATGATGTGTAAATGCATTATCTATAACAAGGACTTCATCTCTATCTTCTATTCTATGTCTGAAGTGACACAGTTTTTCAGAGATTCTTATTTTCAAGTTCTTCATGTGGATCTGAATTAGACATGTTAAAGTATTAAATATAAAAGATTAGACTACTGAGCAATATTTTCTCTCTCCTCATTTGATCTGGTTCTTGTCACAGGCAAATATTGAAATTACTCCAACCTTATCTCTCAGTGTTGGTCTCCGGATTATATGCAATGGTTAACCCAATATGTTTTGCTTTACCAAGGGGAACCATTTCCTTCTGCATGACAAGGAATCTGTGTGCAAATAAGTCATGGAAGAAACTATTGGGGATATTTGTTAGACACTGGTGATAAAACCCTCCTGTACTCCTACTGGCCTCAGAACTAAAGTATCCTTGAAATATATGTTCATACTCAATAATATAAGTATACAGAATAAGTATGGTTCTTGACCTAAAGTTTTACTATGTAGACTATAGACAGGTATAATCCTGTATTGTGCATTCAGCATAATTGATGCTATTGCTGAAGCCAATGTCCTAAATTGCAGTTATAAGACCTATAAAATGGAGAGACTTACTAATGTTCAAAGTATCCTTCAGCTCAAAGTTTAAAAAAAAATTTTTTTTAATTCATTCAGTTTTAAGCACAGTCATAAAATTAAGTGGACATAAGTCAGAAGTTTGAATAACAGTGAAGGTTGATGAAAACTTTCATGGGTCACAGAACACCTGTATCTAACAGTTTTAACTATAAGAACTTTAAAATTACATGTTTATCCATTTGTTTAATAAATAATTTTGTAGAATTACCACTATACAGAAAGAAGAAATAAGAACTCTGGTTTGGGAAATGGCCAACCTCACCCCTGAGAACAATCCTCTAATTGAGAACAATTAGAAAAACTGCAAGAAAAAAATTATAAAATTATGTGTGAAGGCATCAAAGAATCAATGAGACAATAAAAAAAATTAAAGAGTGGAAGTCCAGGGTAAGAAACTCAGTGAGATGAACCCAAAATTAAAGTCCATATTTATCATAGAAATTGATGTTGATTTTAGAAGAGCCTAAGAGGCTGAAAAGATTAGCAAGGCTTTTGACAGATTTACAAGTTTAGGAGTACAAAAAAAAAATGAAGGACTTTCCAAGTAGAGAAAACCTTGGTAAATCACAAAGGCTATCCAGTAAGAGAAGGGTGAGCTAGAGATACATCAGCCTTCATAAGATCAATGATTCCTCATGACCCTACCGTCCATTCAAAGCAAACTTAAAACCTCTCTGGAGAAAGAGTACATCCTTTTAGGGTGCAAATTATTTTGACAATTTCTTATTCACAATATACATCACTGAATGTTTTAAAAAGTCACTATTAGCAGATGATACTACGACAAAATCAAGGAAGCAACAGAGAATACAAATAAATCTACACAGGATTCAGGTAATGGAATTATCATGAACTTTAAAATAACTCTGCATCATATGTTTAAGGAGATAAAAGAGATCAAAAACTTTGGCATAGAACAATAAACTACAAAAAATACAAAGAGAATTCATATAATGAGAAATTATCAATTATTGAGACTAAAAACAATGAATGTGTTCAACAGCAGATTATACAAAGCTAAGGAGAAAATCACTTACCAATAATACAGTAAAAAGTAAAATGGCCAAACCAAATAATAGAGGGGAAAAGAGTAAAAGTAGGGTGTAAGTTACTTTGGGGATGAAGAGTTTACATGTTATTGAAGAACTGAAAGAATAGAGAGAAAAGGGCAGAAAAAAAGATTGGCTGAGAATTTCCCAAAACTGACAAAAGACATCAAGCCACAAATTCAAAAAGCTGCAGGGAAAAAAATAATAATAATTAAACAATAATCAAATAATTATAGGCAGATCATATTTTTGAAAAGTTTCTGAAATTCTCTGAAAACCAAATAAAAAGAAAGAAACTTTTAAGTATTAATGGGAATAACATGCAGTACCTTCAAAGAACCAAGAGTAAGTCTGGCAACAGACTTCTCAACAGAAATTATGGAAACAACATAGAAGGAAATCTACAGAGTGATATTTTTAAAATGCCAACAAGGTATTCTTTTCTGAGTGAAAGTGTAAAATATTAGGTGAATCTAAATGAATGTTGACTGCAAAAACAATAATAATAAGGCATTGTGACATTTAAAATATGTAATACAGAAAATTAAAGTGCTTGAGAACAATAATAGATCAAGTTCATATACTCCAAGAATTTTGTTTTCTCTTTGAAGAAAAAATTTTAATATATGTTAACTTTGATGAGTTAACATGCTATGTATGTGGCATGAATCTCTGCATCTCTAGGAAATTACTGAAACAATTTTCAAGGACTGTGTAACTTAAAAAATCATAGAGGAGAAAAGACAAAAGAAAATATACATTTTAACTTACAATATGAATGGAGAGGAAAAGAAACAAAGAATAGGCACATGAAATAAAAACAGTAATTTAAAACATATAGGTAGCCAAAAGGCACATAAAAAGATGTTCAACATTGCTAATCATCAGGGAAACGCAAACCTCAAATGCAAATTTCAAATTTCAAATTTTGAAATGCAAATCAAAACCACAATGAGATATCACCTCACAGTCAGAATGGCTCTTGTCAAAAAGACAAGAAATAATGAGTGTTGACAAGGATCTGGAGAAAAAGGAACCCTAGCACACTGTTGGCAGGAATATAAATTGGTGTAGCCACTATGGAAAACAGTATGGAGTTCCCTCAAAAAATTAAAAATAGAACTACCATATGATCCAGTAATTCCACTCCTGGGTATTTATCTAAAGAAAATGAAAACACTAATTTGAAAAGCTATATACACCCTAAGTTCATGGCAGCATTATTTACAATAGTCAAGATATAGAAGCAACCTAAGTGTCCATCAACAGATAAATGAAAAAAGAAGATGTGGTATTTATACAATGAAATATTACTCAGCCATAAAAAAGAATAAAAATTTGCCATTTGCGACAACATGAATGGACCTGGAGGTTATTATGCTTAGTGAAATAAGTAAGATAGAGAAAGATGAATACTGTATATTTTCACTTATATGTAGAATCTAAAAAATAAAACAAACAAACAAATATAACAAAACAGGAACAGACTCACAGATACAGAAAACTAGTGGTTACCAGATGGGTAGGTGTGGAGTGAGGGCCAAAATAAGTGAAGGGGATTAGGAGGTACAAACTACTGGGTATAAAATAAATAAGTTACAAGGATGTAATGTACAGCACAGGAAATATAGCCAATATTTTATAATAACTTTATATGGTGTATAATATATAAAAATATTGAATCACTATGTTGTATACCTGTATATAGTATAATATTATAAGTCAACTATACTTCAGTAAATATGTATGTTGCAAAACAATTGATAGAACCTAAAGGAAAAATAGAAAATCCATCATTTTTTTTTTTAACATCTTTATTGGAGTATAATTGCTTTACAATGGTGTGTTAGTTTCTGCTTTATAACAAAGTGAATCAGTTATACATATACATATGTTCCCATATCTCTTCCCTCTTGCGTCTCCCTCCCTCCCACCCCTCTAGGTGGTCACAAACCACCGAGCTGATCTTCCTGTGTTATGCGGCTGCTTCCCACTAGCTATCTATTTTACGTTTGGTAGGGTATATATGTCCATGCCACTCTCTCACTTTGTCACAGCTTACCCTTCCCCCTCCCCATATCCTCAAGTCCATTCTCTAGTAGGTCTGTGTCTTTATTCCCGTCTTACCCCTAGGTTCTTCATGACCCTTTTTTTTTTATTTCTTAGATTCCATATATATGTGTTACCATACGGTATTTGTTTTTCTCTTTCTGACTTACTTCACTCTGTATGACAGACTCTAGGTCCATCCACCTCACTACAAATAACTCAATTTCGTTTCTTTTTATGGCTGAGTAATATTTCATTGCATATATGTGCCACATCTTCTTTATCCATTCATCTGTTGATGGACACTTAGGTTGCTTCCATGTCCTGGCTATTGTAAATAGAGCTGAAATGAACATTTTGGTACATGACTCTTTTTGAATTATGGTTTTCTCAGGGTATATGCCCAGTAGTGGGATTGCTGGGTCGTATGGTAGTTCTATTTTTAGTTTTTTAAGGAACCTCCATACTGTTCTCCATAGTGGCTGTATCAATTTACATTCCCACCAACAGTGCAAGAGGGTTCCCTTTTCTCCACACCCTCTCCAGCATTTATTGTTTCTAGATTTTTTGATGATGGCCATTCTGACAGGTGTGAGATGATATCTCATTGTAGTTTTGATTTGCATTTCTCTAATGATTAATGATGTTGAGCATTCTTTCATGTGTTTGTTGGTAATCTGTATATCTTCTTTGGAGAAATGTCTATTTAGGTCTTCTGCCCATTTTTGGATTGGGTTGTTTGTTTTTTTTGATATTGAGCTGCTTGTAAATTTTGAAGATTAATCCTTTGTCAGTTGAAAATCCATTATTAATGTAACGTTTTAATTGATCCTAGTACCTAATTAAAGCCAATAAAAACTAGCAATAATATAGAATAACTGAACAAAAATAATTTTAAAATTAGTAAACCTAACTCTTATATACTGAATACTATGCCCCAAAACTTTGGAATGTATCTAATTTTTCCTCTATTTCCAAGAAGAACCATTAAAAACACTCATATCCTGAAATGTAAAACAAGTCCTAAACTCACAATTGATTGATATGTAGTAAATAATCTTGCACTATAGAATAATTAGGCTTGAATTTAGTAACAAAAATATAACTAGAAAATTCCCGTATATATTAAAATAAGCAATTCTTATTTAACTAACCTATAGATCAAGAAGGAATCATAATTTAAATTTTAAAATACTTGAAAATAAACGACATGTTAGTTTTGAAACATGGCCTCAAATACCTCTGACATCTCTCTTTTTTTTTAATTGAAGTATAGTTGATTTGCCACGCTGTTGACTCATCAAGAAGTGAGATCCATGTGCCTTCCACTTGAATTTGGGCTCTGTGTTTTACCAATAAAATAAGGTAGAAAAAGGTACTGTGCCTGTTTCTGGCCCCTGTCGTAGGAAACTGGTAGGTTCTACTTTGTTTCTTTGGATCCTCACTCTTGGACCCCAGACACCATGCTGTGAGGAAGCTGGAGCAGCCTTTGCAAAGACTTAGGTGGAGTTGCCCACATGGAGGGAAACAAAGGTGCCGATTTGTCAGCCACGTGAGTGAGCCACTCTAAAACTGGAATTTGCTCCCACTGAAGCCACATGCAGGAGACACAAGCATTCTTCACCGAGCCCTGACCAAAACTGCAGACTCACGAGCTAAATAAGTGACTGATGTAGAAACCAGAAACTACTTGCTATCAGCAAAATATGCCTGTTTGAAGAGGCAAGGCTGGAAGACTGGAAGAGTGTGAATCTCACATGGTCAGCAGTTTACTGAATCAGAGTCCCCAAAAAGAAGATCTTGTTTTGGTAGGTAGGCTTACAGTACGTATTGTATTCTCCCATCAACTGATTAGATGCCCAAACTGTGTATTACACAGCTTTCTTTTTAGCTGAAACACCAAACACATGTTTAAGGATGGCAGAATAATTGGTAGCACTTGATGGCTTGCTTCCTTCCAAGAATTCACAGACACTGTGTCTGTGCTGTAACCTTGTGTGAGCAAGTCCAAAGCCATGGAACTCATCTCAAGAATAACCTGAAAGAGTACGAGAGATCTGCTGTCATAGAATGTGGGTTAAAGCCATTGATCCCTTCATAGAATATCTCTCATCATTAAAAAACAAATAGATATGTTTGAAAATTGTTAGAAAGAAAACAAGCCCAAATTTGTAATGTCTATCTCGGACTTTCATATTTTAAAGACAGAGTTTGACAGATACTGATAGACAACATTCTAAAGATGAAAGAGAGAGGCTAGAAAGCAAGCGTTAAAAGAAAATGGCTGTAAGTCAAAGATTTGGATCAGTTCCCAGCTCGTCAAAAGCAGCAGGCAATGAAGATTTTCAACTGAGTTATAGCTAATTACAAACCCATGTGAGTGAAGAGTACAAGCGTGAAAGAATAAGATGAGAAATTTTCATTAACATTCCAAAAGGGAAGAGGTGGGCTCCTCACCTTATCAGCAGTCCACTGATAAATTCTGTATCAATTTTACAACTATTTCTGAGCTCTGAAACATTTCATAACTTTCAATTTGGTCTTCAGACTATAGAAACCCCCAAATTTCTGTCTAAAAGTCTGCATACTCCCAGAATTTGTAATCCTTGGTTAGATTCTCTCTCTCCTAAATTGAAAAATATTTTGCCTCCTTTGTGCCTTCCATTTCAGAGTTCAACATATTCACCTCCTCCCATACTTTGGGCAGAGCATCACGGGAATTTATTCTAAATTTAAGAAAAATATAGAGATACAATTCTTATATCTTAGTTAAGGAAAGCAAGCTATATTGCTTATGGTTACATGCTGTGGATTTATTTGCCTTCTCTTAATGTCTTCAGCATAATATAGCAAAGTATTAAAGTACTTGACCTGGGACCTCCTTGGCGGTCCAGTGGTTAAGACTTCACCTTCCATTGCAAGGGTGCGGGTTCGATCCCTGGTCAGGAAGCTAAGATCCCACATGCCTCGTGGCCAAAAAACCAAAACATAAGGCAGAAGCAATATTGTACCAAACTCAATAAAGCCTTCAAAAAAATGGTCCACATCAAAAAAAAAATCTTTAAAATAAATAAAGTACTTGACCTATATAATATTGTTAACTATATATAACCATTTTCAAAGTGGGCAATCAGCAGCAATGATCATTTTCATAGCTCCAATTTTGTATTTCAAACTGATATAGATATATATATTCCTACAGATAAAATAGATATTTGGACAGATAGATAAATGGCAATGCACTTTCTTTCTTGTTGCCAATGATGTCCATTTTTGACAAACATGTATTAATACATATATTTCACACGTGTTCATAGCATGTTTATAACATGTTACAGCTTAGGGCTTGTAGACCATTTGCTAGAGTGCTTGTCACTGCTTCTCCAAACAAATATGTGTTTAATAAGAGTGAGTGGAGATATTTCTTATGTCTTAAGCTAATTGTGCTTGATATATATGAAATGTAATTAAATTATAACAAAATTATAATGAAAAAACAAAGAAACCTGAGGGACAGGTGATACCAACTTCTTCTGAGAAAAGTAACTTGAATGCTTTAGAAAGATGCAGTAAAGAAACAATGTAATAATGCTTTCGAATTAGACATGAATGACAGTCCAGGACAACCTGAGGAACACAACCGGAAAGATTTTGATCTTAGACAGCTACACAAGTCTCTTCAACATATTACTTTACTTAAAAAAATGCCATCAGAAGGGGGCAATGGGGAGTTGTTTAGTAGGAATAGGGTTTCAGATTTGCAAGATGAAAAAGTTCTGTTTCATGACAAAGTGAATATTCTTAACACTACTGAACTGTACCCTTTTTTTAAAGTCAAATTAGATATCACAGGTAATAGAATTACAGGCATATTTTTCCCAAGAACTACAATTAACTGAACACTGTTCTTCAAAAAAAATAAAGAATTGGTTCTATGCAAAAAGACTCAAATAATGTGCATGTGTGTGTTTTTGAGTGAACATAAAACACTGGGTTCGCATGAATATTTTTATGATTTTTCCTCTTTAACCAACACGATTGTGTCTAATATGTTTGTGGTGACTATTATTGTACATAAGACACTTGTGGCTATTAAATCTGAGCATGCTGTCTTTCTAAACTTTGGTGTTAGAGTTTTAAAATGGCATTTCTTGACTGGAGTCCTAGGATATTGAGGCAGAGCATCTAGAACTGTAGCGGTGGGGATAGGAGTGGAGGAGGGAGATCGGAAGTTGGAGAGAGGGTGCAAGTGAGGTGGGGAGAGGAAAGCAGACAGAAGAAGGCTCCAGGACTCTGAACGCAGGACTTCAATTCCTCTTCAACCAAAAAGCTCTGATTTCATGTGGTACATAGGTGAGAGTTCACTAGAAAATATCAGCCTCTATGGGTTTTAAAAGTTTGAGAAACGTGGTTTTTAACGTCAAAAGACAAGGAGAAGGAATAGCACATGCTTATTATCTGCCAGGAACTATGCTAGACCTTTTTAAAACATAGGTATTGTTTCACTTTCACAGCAAATGTAAGAGAGAGTTATTATTATCTAATTTTGCTGAGAGAAAATATGCCTCAATTACATTAATTAATTCAGGTAAAATCACATTGCTTATAGGAAAAGTCAGGTATTTGATAAGTCTGTTCCCATGCTGAAATAATTTTATAACTTCTCTATGTTACCTCTTTCTAAATATAATTTAATAAATTTTACCAATTTTCTTCACTAATTGACTGATTTCTAATCATCAGTTCTGAGGAAGATCTTACTTTTTGTTCTGAATCAAGTTATCTTGAATGAACAAGTTCACCACAAATCCAGGCAAAAGGACCTATGTTTCTAGCCAGGAAATCAATGATTTTGGCTCGAAACTCAGGGATTCATTTCACTAAGATAAATTTATATAAAAAACAAAATCTCAAAAAGATTTCTTTACAATTTAGCTATTTTCTGAGTAAGAAAGTTGATTACTTTCCTTTCACTGCACAAAGAGGAAAGGCCAAGTGCAAAGAACATTGCTGAAGTCCCTGATATAAGTTCCATGATATTTAGCTTGTTGATTTACTTCCGATTTTATAGCCATGTATGCAGTTTTGTCATACAAATTCTCATATAAATTATCCTCTTATAAATAAACTGTTCAGAGACATAACCCTTAGAATTTGATAAGTTTATGATTTTTGTTTCTCTTGGACAAATCATAGCATCACAGTTCTGTTTCTGCTTATCTCTACATTTTTATTATCTGATAATTTTCCACTCTTGGGGAAAAAAAAAAAAAAACCTGAAGTAACAGAAATATAAGGGACACAATGCAACAAAAAATAAGTCCCAGGAACCTTAGATTTCCTTTTCTATATTGCTGTGCAATCAAACACGGGATTGTTCTTTGTCCTAATACTTGTTGAATAATGATACAGGAACATGATCTTGACGATTCGACAAAGGGAAGGGGAAAGGGCAATCTCAAATCAATTTTACATTAAAGCAAAGAATTTTGAACCTATTGCCTTCGCTTGCAGTCTCCTACAGGCACCAACAAAAGCCCCATTTGTGGTGGGGAGAGGGGACATGTTTAAAGAAAAGAAAATAGCTTTTTCAAAGGCTGTTTATCGCTTTAAATGTTGTTTAAAAGCTTTTTAAAATGCAGCTTTTTTCTTCTCCTTTGGCATCAACAGGAGATAATTGCCTTAGCATGCTTTTAAATAATCCTGTTTAAGGCACAAAGTAGCATGGAAGTCTGTGCTTGGAAAACTTTTTACTTAACTGGATTGTGTGGGTGGGGATCTGGGGTCAGACAGAGAACCTCTCTACAAATAACAACACTTTGAATTTTCTTTTAGGATGATTTTTAAAAATTTTATCTTTTAAATTGTCAAACAGTAAAGTTGACTCTCTTCTTTTTTCTGGTGTACACATCTGTGAATTTTAACACATGTATAGATTCATGTTACTACCATCACAATCAGGATACAGAATAATTCTATCACCCCAGGAAAAAAACCCTATACTATCCCTTTATAAGTTATACCTTCCTCTTTTCCCTGAAGCCCTGGAAAACTGTGGATCCATTTATCACATATTTTTGTCTTCTTGAGAATGTCAGATAGGGTTCGACATGTTTTGTCTGTGACTGGGGAAATGACCAACTTGAAAGCTGAAGGGTGTCATGACTTTTTCTGCACAGAAAATGAACTAAGGAAATGAAATCAGCTGTGAAATACAAAATTCTTGAGCCATCTATGGCAGCTGCTTACCCACTGTTCTTTAAATTCTCAGAAGGATACACGGGGACGTAGGCAAATCAGAATAGGTGACATCTTTCTACAGAGGCAGAACATTCAAGTTCTGCAATGGCTGTGAGTTATGACATCAGGACTAGAAGCGTCCACCCACTTCTTTTGAATAACCATGGCATTTAGTAAGCAGAATAAACTCTTGGGTATTTTTGTCACTCCAACCTGCACTGAGCCCTTTCTTATCTGCAGCAAACCAGAACATGTTATAGTGCCACCTGAATATGAAAGAAGAAAATCAAGCAGCTTCATCTTAAAGCAGAAATCTAAATTTCCATTTCATTTAAATATAATTGACCTTAAGGTTTATTAATTTTACTCTTCATTTTGAGAAATTTTAGGAAATGATACAAACCTAAATTAGCAAAAGATATTCAACTATTTTTAACATAATGAAAGAGCTGTTTGGGTCAGTTTCACAGTATTTTATGACTTGAAAGTAAAAACATTTTGGATTCTGTTTGAGATATTCTTCCCCCCTGCCAAAATTTAATCGTGTAATGATTCTAACTAGATTGTATGAATTTTAGCATTGTAAAATGTTATGCATTCCTTGTTTTAGATTGTGCTAGGGTGAGCAGATGTTCAACGATTTGAAGTCTGTTTAGAATCTTCCTACCTGCTGGGTTTAATTTCAGAAGGAAGCAACATTCTTGAAGACAGACAAAATGTTATTTGTTCTTTTATCCATGTACCACGTTGCACTAATTTTCATCATTTCCAGCTCTGTTTATGGCAGGTCATTTCTGGTATACGTAAAATCTAATTGTAATCCTTAGAAGAAATGGGTAAATTTTGTTCCTGTGTCTGGTAAATAAAATATTATTAAAATCATTTGTGATATACAGCATGTACATACTGATGCCTGGTTTTGAGTTGAAAATAAAAATCCATAGATTTTTCTACTGTATTAAATGCTAAGACCTTAGGAAAAGTGTTTATTCACCTTCTTTATAAGTTTGTAAAATATCAAATTAGACTATTTTATACCAATTTTATATATAGCTAGATACTAGTGTATTGTAATTTTTTGTGCTTAGATTGCTGAAATAATTTCTATGTACACATTTATGTTTGTAACGAATAATGGCCGGCTTCCTTTTACTTATTCTGTTCACTTCAATGTCTGCATTACTGAATTGGTTGAGCTCTCCACTACCATGTTGAATGACATAATGATAGCAAGCCTCCTTGTTTTATTCTTTCTTGAAATGAAATCTTTGATATTTCAACATTAATAATTATTTAGAATTTTATAGATTCTTTCATACTATGGAAGTTTCTTTCCATTGATAGTATGCTAAATGTTCTGAACAATGAGTATGGAATTATCAAATGATTGTTATTCATCTACTGAGGTAAGAATTTGACATTTCTCATTCATTCTGGTAATGTTTAAATTGTACTTATTGATGTAAAAATGTCAAATCAACTTTGCATCTCTGGAAAAAACCTCACTTGTTCATGATATATTGTCCTATTTTATAATCACTGGATTTGATTTATAAATTTATTTAGAATTTTACATTCATATTAATGAAATATATTTGTCTATACTTTTCCTTTCTTGAATATTCTTGTTGGGTTTTGGTATCAAGGATATACTAGATTCATGAAATGATTTAGGAAGCATTTCCATCTTTTTTGTGAAATAACTGGCATAGAAATTGAAATATTCCTTCATTGAATGTTTTCAAAACTCACTAATGAAACTATGTAGGACTAAAGATTTTTCAACCAAGATTTTTACTTAGAGTTTTAATGTAGTTAACCATTATTTCACATTCATATTTCCTTTTTGTTCTGGTTTTAGTTTTGTACATTGTATTTTTTTAGAAAAAAATTCTATAAAATTTCATTTCACTTAAATTCTAAGACTTATTGCCATAAAGTTATTCATAATATCTTTTAATGAAGTTAAAGACATTTCCACTATTAGTGATAAATTTTCTCTTAATAAACTTTGAGGAATGCTAAGGAACCAACTGTTTATTATGGAAAATAAAGGAAAAAATATCAAGTTTTTTCTATATAAGCCACATCCTTGAGTAACCACATAGTTGACAAAAGAGATCTTCTGTTTTTAGAAATATTTCAACTAATATTTGAAAGGGGATTGGAGAATTAGAATACCACTATTTTGCATGTGGCATCAGAGAGAGAGAGAGAGAGAGAGAGAGAGATGGAGGTTGGAATTGGGTACTTTCTAATGGAAGTATATAAGGCCATCTATGAAGCAGTTTTGCCCCAAAATTTTAACTTGAATTTGATTACACCTACAGATCTAACTTCCAATCTACAGGAAACACAGACAACAGAGGAACATGCTAAATATCACCAGAAAGATGCACTATTCAAAATCCAGACTGTGGAAAACTCTACAGAATAAATAAATCTATTCCTTCCATAAATAAGTTGCATGTAAAGAGATACGGAAATAGAATTTGTACATTAAAAGATACTTAAAGATATGTAAATAGTTTGCAACACCTGAACCTTATTTGGATCTTGATACAAACAGTTAAAAAATGATACAATCGGTGCAATCAAAATCCCAGCAAGCTGTAGTGAGGTGGATGGACCTAGAGTCTGTCATACAGAGTGAAGTAAGTCAGAAAGAGAAAAACAAACACCGTATGCTAACATATATATATGGAATCTAAAAAAAAAAAAAAAAGGTTCTGAAGAACCTAGGGGCAGGACAGGAATAAAGATGCAGATGTAGAGAATGGACTTGAGGACATGGAGAGGGGGAAGGGTAAGCTGGGACGAAGTGAGAGAGTGGCATGGACTTATATATACTACCAAATGTAAAATAGATAGCTAGTGGGAAGCAGCCACATAGCACAGGGAGATCAGCTCGGTGCTTTGTGACCACCTAGAGGGGTGGGATAGGGAAGGTGGGAGGGAGACGCAAGAGGGAGGAGATATGGGGATATATGTATATGTATAGCTGATTCACTATGTTATAAAGCAGAAACTAACACACCATTGTAAAGCAATTATACTCCAATAAAGATGTTAAAAAAAAAAATCCCAGCAAGCTATTTTGTGGATACTGACAAACTGATTCTAAAGTTTATATAGAGAAGCAGAAGACCTAGAATAGCCAAGGTCTGTTGAAGGAGAAGAACAAAGTTGGAGGACTGACATTACCCAACTTCACGATTTTCTATAAAGCTATAATAATCAAGATAGTGTGGTACTGGCGAAAGAACAGGCAAATAGATCAATGGAACAGGATAGAGAGCCCAGAAATAAACCCACATAAATTAAGTCAAATAATCTTCGACAAAGGAACAGAGGCAATACAATGGAGAAAAGACAGCCTTTTCAACAAACTGGTTCTGGAACAACTGGACATCCACCTACCAAAACAACAACAACAACAAAACCCTCTAGAATGCAGATACATAGACACAGACCCAACATTCTTCACAAAAATTAGCTCAAAATGAATCATAGACATAAATGTAAAATGTAAAACTATAAAACTCCTAGAAGATAACATAAAATAAAATCTTGATGACATTCTGTATGGCAATGACTTTTCAGATACAATACCAAAGGCATGATTCACAAAAGAAGTAACAGGTAAGCTGGAATTCATTAAAATCAAAAATGTCAAGAGAATGAGAAAACAAGACAAAGACTAGGAGAAAATATTTGCAAATGACATATCTAATAAAGGACTGCTATTCAAAATATACAAAGAACTCTTAAAACACAATAATAAGAAAACAAACAACTCAGTTTAAAAATGGCCAAAAACTTTAACAGACACCTCAGAAAGAAAATATACAGACAGGAAATAAGCATATAAAAATGTTCAACATCATCTGATATTAGGGAATTGCAAATTAAAACAATAATGGCATATTACAACACACCTATTAGGATGGCCAAAATCCAGAACAATGAAAACCCCAAATACTGGTAAGGATGTGGAAACACAGGATCTCTCATTCATTTCTGGTGGGAATGCAAAATGGTATGGCCAATTTAGAAGTTAGTTGGTCAGTTTCTTTCTTATCATATGATCCAGCAATCATGCTCTTTGGTATTTACCCAAATGAATTGAAAACTTCTGTCCACACAAAACATACGTCCTGCACATGGATGTTTATAGCAGCTTTATTCATAATTGTCAAAACTTGGAAGCAATAAAGATGTATTTTAGTAGCTGAATATAAATAAACTGGTATATCCAGACAAAGAGATGTTATTCAGTACTGAAAAGAAATGAGGTACCAAGTGATGAAAAGACAGAGAGGAATCTTAAATGCATATCGCTAACTTATAGAAGCCAATTTGAAAAGACTACATACTGTATGATTCGAGCTATATGACACTCCTGAAAAGACAAAACTATGGGGACAGTGAAAAATCATTGGTTGCCAGGGGGTGGCAGGGAAGCAGGGATAAATAGGCAGAGCACAGAGAATTTTTAGGGGAGTGAAACTATTCTGTATGTTACTACAATAGTGGATACATGTCATTAGACATTTGTCCAAACCCATAGAAGGTACAATGGCAAATATGACCCCTAATGTAAACTATGGACTTTGGGTGATCATGTATCAATGTAGGTTCATCAACTGCAACAGAATTACCACTCTGTGCAGGATGTTGATGGTGGGGGAGGCTGTGAATGCGTGGGAACATGGTTATATGGGAATTCTCAGCACTTTCTGCTTGACTTTTAAACATTTACTATTTCTCTGAAGATTCTTTTCACACTTCACATGTTTCAGGTTTCATCATTTTCATGGAAGGCATTTGTGTTATGTCAGTCCTCTGCTGAAATAGGTATTAAAACAATATATATTCATCCTTTAAAGAACATGTATCCATATTTTAGTAGGAATATATTAATCTGCTTCCATTTCTTCATAAATATATAAAAGTTGTGACACCACACTATGAAGTGTCATATACTGTCAAAATTTTAACTGTTCTTAGAAGTTTAGTGTATAAAGAAATCTCTACGTATTTGGAGGAGTTCAATTTCTCTTTCTTTTCTGCAGCCTATGAGAGACACCATACAACGTCCTGGAACGGTGCCTTGGTAGATGCCATTATTTGCATCTGCTTCAGTTAATGTCCAGCCTAAAACAGTAATTCATTATTTGAATTCTTGCTTAGATATTTATCTTTCATATCTGAAAGTAAGATACTTCCTTCCTTTTTTTTACGTTTATTAAAAACTAAGGTCAGGGCTTCCCTGGTGGCGCAGTGGTTGAGAATCTGTCTGCCAATGCAGGGGACACGGGTTCGAGCCCTGGTCTGGGAAGATCCCACATGCCGCGGAGCAACTGGGCCCGTGAGCCACAATTACTGAGCCTGCGCGTCTGGAGCCTGTGCTCCGCAATTAGAGAGGCCGCGATAGTGAGAGGCCCACGCACCGCGATGAAGAGTGGCCCCCGCTTGCCGCAACTAGAGAAAGCCCTCGCACAGAAACGAAGACCCGACACAGCCATAAATAAACCATAAATAAATAAATAAATAAATAAATAAATAAATAAATAAATAAATAAGGTCAGGATGGGGTTCTATAATTTGCTGCAGCTGTCATACGCTGCCATAGCTATACAACATGTAAATCCCCTGGCAACTGTTTAGCTGCGACAAAAACTCATTTTGAAAAATAAGGATACTGGACTTTAACTTTTAACCAGGCTTCAGTGTCAAGAGCCCTAATACACTTGTCATAAGGAAACCTCTCTTATCATGTTAAGGCGCCCTGACCTCAATCAGTAGGTGAGAGAAAATCAAAACCCAGTTTTTATCCTTATTTGTGTCAGGCACCTCTTTGTTCATGAAACATCTAGACAGTATGAGGAACTGAAATATTAGCCAATCCAAAATAAAATGTTAAAATTATGTCTGAGTTCTTTCATCCCAATCCAATAGTTCAAATATCTAGTTTGAAATTTAGATAATAAAAAACCTCCATCAAATTGGAAAGATATAAAAAGGGAGTACCCATTTGAAAGGAACTTTCTCCAATGAGCGTAAATAGAATTGTGTTACTGAAACTCCAAAGAGGGAAATGTAATTTCACCATACTACTGGGTTCTATAGCATGTTACCTACATACTCAAATTCATGTCAATTAACATTCATTAGTTTTCCAATAGTTGTAACAATTACTGACATAAATTTTTTTTTTTTTTGGCCCTTGCTCCCGCTTACCAGTCTTCATCTCACCCAGGTTCCAGGTCTATCATTTTACAGGCCATTACTAGGCAGCTTAAAAATATTTGCCCTTGGGATTCTCCGCCTGAAACACACTCCCTCCAAATTACCACATCAGACACCTTCTTACCATCCATACCGCACCTATCACCTTTTAAAAGCACGTCATTCTATCTAAAACAGTCCCCATCCACCACCACAGTCCCCTTTTAGAACAGTTTTATTAACTTAAAAGCACTGATTGTTTTCACATGTGATTTTACCTATTTATCATGTATGTACTTTATGTGAATTTCAGGAGGGCAAGGACCCAGTCAATTTGATGCACCTCTCCTGACTCAGAACCTGCCACACTGACAGGCAAATTGTAAATACAGAGTAAATATTTGCTAAATGAATCAAATAATTTATAAACAGCACAGAAGATGTAATGAGGGTCACAAAACTGTATGTAACTTTTTTAACTTTGCCAAAGAAAAATGAAAGTCACACCTGACAACTCTTGGAAGGTGGGGATTAGTGAGGAGAATGAGGGAATTATAGGACCAATAATAACACTTCTCAAAAGAGGGCACTGAGCATTTAGGTTGTTACATAATACTGAGCAGAGTTCCTTGTGCTATATAGTAGGTCCTTGTTGATTATCCATTTTAAATATAGCAGTGTGTATAAGAATTTGAAAAAGAATAGATACATGTATATGTATAACTGAATCACTTTGCTGTATACCTTAAACTACCTCAGCATTGTTAATCAACTATACTCCAATATAAAACAAAAAGTTAAAAAAAAGAGGGCATTGAGGGGGCAGGACTTCTGGAATGGAGGTGTGAGGAGCTCTGCAAAACCTCTCCCCAAAAAGCAATGATACAGCTGGACAAAACTGACAGAAATAATTCCAGTACTCTGGAGAGCAACCAGAGGCATATTTTTTTAAATGAAGAAAAGTTGATTGAAGAAAAACTACCAAACCCGAGGCAAAAACAGTGGAACTTGATGGAGTTTTAGCTTGGGGCGGCTTTCATCTGCCCCACTCCTACCCCACTAGCTTGCTAAGCAGGAACCAACTGTTCTACTGCTAGAGGGCACTTACTTAATTTGAATCAGAACGTAGAAAAATCCCAAACTCCTGGACATTAGCCAAAACAGTAGCAATTCTGGTGGCAAACAAATGGGGAGACTGAAATCACAGCTAGCATGAGACTGCAATTCGGGTTGAGACAGGCAGCAGACTGCCCAATTAGCCAGAAATTTAACACGGATCATGGAATGATACACTCATAGTGGGCCTTGATAAGTTCCCATATCTCTAGCTTCCTGGAAGGCTGTGTACATGTGCGAAACTGCACAAACACTCAGAATAGACTAGAGAGGGTCTTATCTCTCCAAATATCACTGTTTGGGTCATGAGGCCTTATATATTCCTAGAGAAAATACAAGGAGACTCAGGCGAAAATTAAAAGCCAGGGGAGACTTATGAACTGCCAAAACTTTGGTTGTGTTCTCCAACCCACAGAACAGGTAAACAAATGAATGCTTCTGTGTTCCAATAAAATTTTGTTTACAGAAGCAGGAGGTTGGGCCACATTTGGCCCACAGGCCATTGTTTGCTGATCATTGTTCTAAAAACTGTAAGCTAACCTATTGTGACATGAAACAGAACACTGGTTGCGGGGGTTTTGAGAGGGCAGAAGGGATTATAAAAGAGCATGAGGAACCTTTGGGGGCAGGAGACTGGTAGAAATAGTAATTACCCCAATTGTGGTGATTGTTTCATGGATGCTTAGATATATTAAAATCTAATAAACTGTTAATTTTAAATTTGTGCAGTTAATTATACATTACATGCAAATAAAGTTATATTAAAAATCAATTAATACATTTTACCACCTTAATAGAATAAATTAGAACAACCATATGACCGTATCAGTAGATGCATAAAAAGTATTTTTTTCAAATTTGACCCTCCTTCACGATATATGACACCCAACAAAATGCTCGACACATATATACATACAATAAGAGTAGTTCTTATTGTGGGACACAGTGGCAGAATGGAAAAGTATAGTGGAAATAACTCTGGCTTTTGAAACAGGTAGGCTACTGTTCAAGTCCAAACTAAGCTGTTCACTAACTGTATAAATTAGTGCCAATAACAGTTACCTTATTAGTCTGTGTTATAACCATAGGAGTACCATATATAAAGTGTACCGTAGAACTCCTGACTTTCAGTGGGTAGCCATTATTGTTGTTGTGGTTTTCTAAATTTAACATTTTTAAATCCATACAGATCCTGGCATGCTGTGCCCAGCACACTAATCAATAATTAATAGTAATGAGTTAGTTACATATTGAAACTACTTATGTCAATTTTCAATCATACACTAAAATAGAGAGGATAATGAATTTTCATATACTCAAAATTTCCACAGTAATAATCATTTTGCCATTCTTCATCATCTACACTCCTTTTTTTGGATGCAGTATATCAAAATAAATTCCAGACATCATAGCACTCTACCTGTAATTACTTGAATACTTTATGTCTGAGATAGATTTTTTTAAATTAAAGACTTTTTCTTAAAATATGTATTTTTTAATTGACCACGTGTGTTATGTGCTAGTTTGTTAAGTATTTTTTTATTTTTTTTTAACATCTTTATTGGAGTATAATTGCTTTACAATGGTGTGTTAGTTTCTGCTTTATAACAAAGTGGATGAGTTATACATATACATATATCCTCATATCTCTTCCCTCTTGAGTCTCCCTCCCTCCCACCCTCCCTAACCCACCCTTCTAGGTGCTCACAAAGCACCTAGCCGATCTCCCTGTGCTATGCGGCAGCTTCCCACTAGCTATCTATTTTATATCTGGTAGTGTATATATGTCCATGCCACTCTCTCCTTTTGTCCTAGCTTACCCTACCCCCTCCCCGTGTCCTCAAGTCCATTCTCTAGTAGGTCTGCGTCTTTATTTCCGTCTTGCCCCTAGGTTCTTCATGACCTTTTTTTTTTTTTTGGTTCCATATATATGTCTTAGCATACAGTGTTTGTTTTTCTCTTCCTGACTTACTTCACTCTGTATGACAGACTCTAGGTCCATCCACCTCACTACAAATAACTCAATTTCGTTTCTTTTTATGGCTGAGTAATATTCCATTGTATATACGTGCCTCTTCTTCTTTATCCATTCATCTGTTGACGGACACTTAGGTTGCTTCCATGTCCTGGCTATTATAAGTAGAGCTGAAATGAACATTGTGGTACATGACTCTTTTTGAATTATGATTTTCTCAGGGTATATGCCCAGTAGTGGGATTGCTGGGTCGTATGGTAGTTCTATTTTTAGTTTTTTAAGGAACCTCCATACTGTTCTCCATAGTGGCTGTATCAATTTACATTCCCACCAACAGTGCAAGAGGGTTCCCTTTTCTCCATACCCTCTCCAGCATTTATTGTCTGTAGATTTTTTGACGATGGCCATTCTGACCGGTGTGAGATGGTATCTCACTGTAGTTTTGATTTGCATTTCTCTAATGATTAATGATGTTGAGCATTCTTTCATGTGTTTGATGGCAACCTGTATATCTTCTTTGGAGAAATGTCTATTTAGGTCTTCTGCCCATTTTTAGATTGGGTTGTTTGTTTTTTTCATATTGAGCTGCATGAGCTGCTTGTAAATTTTGGAGATTAATCCTTTGTCAGTTGCTTCATTTGCAAATATTTTCTCCCATTCTGAGGGTTGTCTTTTCTTCTTGTTTATGGTTTCCCTTGCTGTGCAAAAGCTTTTAAGTTTCATTAGATCCTATTTGTTTATTTTTGTTTTTATTTCCATTTCTCTAGGAGGTTTTTCAAAAACGATCTTGCTGTGATTTATGTCATAGAGTGTTCTGCCTATGTTTTCCTCTAAGAGTTTGATGGTGTCTGTCCTTACATTTAGGTCTTTAACCCATTTTGAGTTTATTTTTGTGTATGGTGTTAGGGAGTGTTCTAATTTCATTCTTTTACATGTAGCTGTTCAGTTTTCCCAGCACCACTTATTGAAGAGGCAGTCTTTTCTCCACTGTATATTCTTGCCTCCTTTATCAAAGATAAGGCGACCATATGTGCGTGGGTGTATCTCTGGGCTTTCTATCCTGTTCCATTGATCTATATTTCTGTTTTTGTGCCAGTACCATACTGTCTTGATTACTGTAGCTTTCTAGTATAGTCTGAAATCAGGGAGCCTGATTCCTCCAGCTCCGTTTTTCTTTCTCAAGATTGCTTTGGCTATTTGGGGTCTTTTGTGTTTCCATACAAATTGTGAAATTTTTTGTTCTAGTTCTGTGAAAAATGCCATTGGTAGTTTGATAGGGATTGCATTGAATCTGTAGATTGCTTTGGGTAGTAGAGTCATTTTCACCATGTTGATTCTTCCAATCCAAGAACATGGTATATCTCTCTCCATCTATTTGTATCATCTTTAATTTCTTTCATCAGTGTCTTACAGTTTTCTGCATACAGGCCTTTTGTCTCCTTAGGTAGGTTTATTCCTAGGTATTTTATTCTTTTTGTTGCAGTGGTAAATGGGAGTGTTTTCTTAATTTCTCTTTCAGATTTTTCATCATTAGTGTATAGGAATGCAAGAGATTTCTGTGCATTAATTTTGTATCCTGCTACTTTACCAAATTCATTGATTAGCTCTAGTAGTTTTCTGGTAGCATCTTTAGGATTCTCTATGTATCGTATAATGTCATCTGCAAACAGTAGACAGTTTTACTTCTTCTTTTCTGATATGGATTCCTTTTATTTCTTTGCCTTCTCTGATTGCTGTGGCTAAAAATTCCAAAACTATACTGAATAATAGTGGTGAGAGTGGAAACCTTGTCTTGTTCCTGATCTTAGTGGAAATGCTTTCAGGTTTTCACCATTGAGGACAATGTTGGCTGTGGGTTTGTCATATATGGCCTTTATCATGTTGAGGTAAGTTCCCTCTATGCCTACTTTCTGGAGGGTTTTTATCATAAATGGGTGTTGAATTTTGTCGAAAGCTTTCTCTGCATCTATTGAGATGATCATATGGTTTTTCTCCTTCAATTTGTTAATATGGTGTATCACACTGATTGATTTGCATATACTGAAGAATCATTGCATTCCTGGGATAAACCCCACTGGATCATGTTGTATGATCCTTTTATTGTGCTGTTGGATTCTGTTTACTACTGTTTACTAGTATTTTGTTGAGGATTTTTGCATCTATGTTCATCAGGGATATTGGCCTGTAGTTTTCTTTTTTTGTGACATCTTTATCTGGTTTTGGTATCAGGGTGATGGTGGCCTCGTAGAATGAGTTTGGGAGTGTTCCTCCCTCTGCTATATTTCGGAAGAGTTTGAGAAGGATAGGTGTTAGCTCTTCTATAAATGTTTGATAGAATTCGCCAGTGAAGCCATCTAGTCCTGGGCTTTTGTTTCTTGGAGGATTTTTAATTACAGTTTCAATTTCAGTGCTTGTGATTGGTCTGTTCATATTTTTTGTTTCTTCCTGGTTCAGTCTCAGAAGGTGGTGCGTTTCTAAGAATTTGTCCATTTCTTCCATGTTGTCCATTTTACTGGCATATAGTTGCTTGTAGTAATCTCTCATGATCCATTGTATTTCTGCAGTGTCAGTTGTTACTTCTCCTCTTTCATTTCTAATTCTATTGATTTGAGTCTTCTCCCTTTTTTTCTTGATGATTCTGGCTAATGGTTTATCAATTTTGTTTATCTTCTAAAAGAACCAGCTTTTAGTTTTATTGATCTTTGCTATCATTTCCTCCATTTCTTTTTCATTTATTTCTGATCTGATCTTTATGATTTCTTTCCTTCTGCTAACTTTGGGGTATTTTGTTCTTCTTTCTCAAATTGCTTTAGGTGTAAGGTTAGGTTGTTTATTTGAGATGTTTCTTGTTTCTTAAGGTAGGATTGTATTGCTATAAACTTCCCTCTTAGAACTGCTTTTGCTGCATCCTATAGGTTTTGGGTCTTTGTGTTTTCATTGTCATTTGTTTCTAGGTATTTTTTGATTTCCTCTTTGATTTCTTCAGTGAACTCTTGGTTATTAAGTAGTGTATTGTTTAGTCTCCATGTGTTTGTATATTTTACAGATTTTTTCCTGTAATTGATATCTAGCCTCATAGCGTTGTGGTCGGAAAAGATACCTGATACAATTTCCATTTTCTTAAATTTACCAAGGCTTGATTTGTGACCCAAGATATGGTCTATCCTGGAGAATGTTCCATGAGCACTTGAGAAGAAAGTGTATTCTGTTGTTTTTGCATGGAATGTCCTATAAATATCAATTAAGTCCATATTGTTTAATGTATCATTTAAAGCTTGTCTCCTTATTTATTTTCATTTTGGATGATCTGTCCATTGGTGAAAGTGGGGTGTTAAAGTCCCCTACTATGATTGTGTTACTCTCAATTTCCCCTTTTATGGCAGTTAGCATTTGCCTTATGTATTGAGGTGCTCCTATGCTGGGTGCATAAATATTTACAATTGTTATATGTTCTTCATGGATTGATGCCTTGATCATTATGTAGTGCCCTTCTTTGTCTCTTGTAATAGTCTTTGTTTTAAAGTCTATTTTGTCTGATATGAGAATTGCTACTCCAGCTCTCTTTTGATTTCCATTTGCACGGAATATCTTTTTCCATCCCCTCACTTTCAGTCTGTATGTGTCCTAGGTCTGAAGTAGGTCTCTTGTACACAGCATATATACGGGTCTTGTTTTTGTATCCATTCAGCAGTCTATGTCTTTTGGTTGGAGCATTTAATCCATTTACATTTAAGGTAATTATCGATATGTATCTTCCTATTACCATTTTCTTAATTGCTTTGGGTTTGTCTTTGTAGGTCTTTTCCTTCTCTTGTGTTTCCTGCCTAGAGAAGTTCCTTTAGCGTTTGTTGTAAATCTGATTTGGTGGTGCTGAATTCTCTTAGCTTTTGCTTGTCTGTAAAAGTTTTAATTTCTCTGTGAAATCTGAATGAGACCCTTGCTGGGTAGAGTAATCTTGGTTGTAGGTTTTTCCCTTTCATCACTTTAAATATGTCCTGTCACTGCCTTCTGGCTTGCAGAGTTTCTGCTGAAAGATCAGCCGTTAACCTTATAGGGATTCCCTTGTATGTTATTTGTTGTTTTTCCCTTGCTGGTTTTAATATTTTTTGTTTGTATTTAATTTTTGATAGTTTGATTAATATGTGTCTTGATGTGTCTCTCCTTGGATTTATCCTGTATGGGACTCTCTGTGCTTCCAGGACTTGATTAACTATGTCCTTTCCCATATTAGGGAAGTTTTCAAGTATAATCTCTTCAAATATTTTCTCAGTCCCTTCATTTTTTTTTTTTTTTTTTTTGGCTTAAACAACAAACATTTATTTCTCATAGTTCTGTAATCTGGGAAGTCCAAGAGCAAGGTGCCAACAGATTCCATGTCTGGTGAAGACCTGCTTCCTGGTTTGTAGGTGCTGCCATCTCTCTGTGTGCTCATGTGATTTCTTCTTTGTGGGCTCCAGGAGTGGGTGGGGAGCTCTGGTCTCTTCTTCTTACAAGAGTGCTAATCCCACCATGAGGATTCTACCTTCATGACCTCATCTAAACCCATTTACCTCCCAAGCCCCCATCTCCAAATACCATCACATTGGGGGGTTAGGATTTCAATATATGAAAGGGGGGCAGGGGGCTCAAACATTCAGTCCCATAGCATTTCTTTTCTAAATTGTAACTGGAACGATACCCACCTAAAGTGCATTCATGTTACATATGTAGCCCATAAATGGTCTGTACTGAATATCTCTTCCATGTTTTCTTTAAAGCCTCATTCTCTTCTCTTTTGGGGCCTCAAATATTCACTTTGAAGCCTTCACATTATGGTACAAAACTGGAACCCAGGACTGGATAAGTGAAGTGATTGCTGGATCTTGTTACTTATTTGGTCTTGTGGTGGCTCTCGGTCTTCTTAGGCAGCAGCACGGCCTGGATGTTGGGCAAGACGCCGCCCTGCGCGATGGTGACTTTGCCCAGCAGCTTGTTGAGCTCCTCGTCATTGCGGATGGCCAGCTGCAGGTGGCACGGGATGATATGCGTCTTCTTGTTGTCGCAGGCCGCGTTGCCTGCCAGCTCCAGGATCTCGGCCGTCAGGTACTCCAGCACCGCCTCCAGGTACACCGGCGCGCCGGCCCCAACCTGCTCGGCGTAGTTGCCCTTGCGGAGCAAGCGGTGCACCCGGCCCACGGGGAACTGAAGCCCGGCCCGCGAAGACCGAGTCTTTGCCTTAGCACGAGCCTTAACGCTTTGTTTGCCTTGTCCGGACATTATGAGCTGAGCAACGTCTCCTCAACTAGCTATCCTCCCTTCCTTTTTGTCTTCTTCTTCTGGGACCCCTATAATTCGAATGTTGGTGTGTTTAATGTTGTCCCAGAGGTCTCTGAGACTGTCCTCAATTCTTTTCATTCTTTTTTCTGCTCTGCAGTAGTTATTTCCACTATTTTATCTTCCAGGTCACTTTTCCGTTCTTCTGCCTCCGTTATTCTGCTATTGATCTCTTCTAGAGAATTTTACATTTCATTTATTTTGTTTTTCCTCATTGTTTGTTTGCTCTTTAGTTCTTCTAGGTCCTTGTTAAACGTTTCTTGTATTTTCTGCATTCTGTTTCCAAGATTTGGATCATCTTTACTATCATTACCCTGAATTCTTTTTCAGGTAGACTGCCTATTTCTTCATTTGTTTGTTCTGGTGGGTTTTTACCTTTCTCCTTTATCTGCTGTGTGTTTCTCTGTCTTCTCATTTTGCTTAACGTACTGTGTTTGGGGTCTCCTTTCCGCAGGTTGCAGGTTTGTAGTTCCCTTTGATTTTGGTGTCTGTCCCCAGTGCCTAAGGTTGGTTCAGTGGGTTGTGTAGGCTTCCTGGTGGAGGGGACTAGTGCCTGTGTTCTGGTGGATGAGGCTGGATCTTGTCTTTCTGATGGGCAGAACCGTGTCCGGTGGTGTGTTTTGGGATGCCTGTGACCTTATTATGATTTTAGGCAGCCTCTCTTCTAATGGGTGGGGTTGTGTTGCTGTCTTGCTAGTTGTTTGGCATAGGGTGTCCAGCACTGTAGCTTGCTGGTCGTTGAGTGGAGCTGGGTCTTAGTGTTGAGATGGAGATCTCTGGGAGATTTTCACCATTTGATATTATGTGCAGCTGGGAGGTCTCCTGTGGACCAGTGTCCTGAACTTGGCTCTCCCACCTCTGAGGCACAGCCCTGATGCCTGGCTGGAGCACCAAGAGCCTGTCATCCACATGGCTCAGAAGAAAAGGGAGAAAAAAAGAAAGAAAGAAAGAAAGAAAAAGATAAAATTAAATTAAATTAAATTAAGTTATTAAAATAAAAAGTAATTATTTAAAAAAAAATTTTTAAGTAATAACAGAAAAAAAGAAAGAAAGACGAGACCAACCAAACCAAAAAACAAATCCACCAATGATAACAAGTGCTAAAACTATACAAAAACAAAAAAAACAAAAAAACAAAAAAAAACGGACAGAACCCTAGGACAAATGGTAAAAGCAAACTTATACTGACAAAATCACACACAGAAGCATACACATACATGTTCACAAAAAGAGAAAAAGGGAAAATATATATATATATCATTGCTCCCAAAATCCACCTCCTCAATTTGGGATGATTCATTGTCTATTCAAGTATTCCACAGATGCAGGGTACATCAAGTTGACTGTGGAGATTTAATCCGCTGCTCCTGAGGCTGCTGGGAGAGATTTCCCTTTCTCTTCTTTGTTCGCACAGCTCCGGGGTTCAGCTTTGGTTTGGCCCCGCCTCTGCATGTAGGTCGCCTGAGGGTGTCTGTTCTTTGCTCAAACAGGACGGGGATAAAGTAGCAGCTGATTCGGGGGCTCTGGCTCACTCAGGCCGGGGGGGGAGGAGGGGTACGGAGTGCAGGGCGAGCCTGCGGTGGCAGAAGCCAGTGTGACGTTGCACCAGCCTGAGGCGCACTGTGTGTTCTCCCGGGGAAGTTGTCCCTGAATCATGGGGCCCTGGCAGTGGCGGGCTGCACAGGCTCCCAGGAGGGGAGGTGTGGATAGTGACCTGGGCTTGCACACAGGCTTCTTGGTGGCTGCAGCAGCAGCCTTAGCATCTCATGCTTGTCTCTGGGGTCCACGCTGATAGCCACGGCTCACACCCATCTCTGGAGCTCCTTTAAGGGGTACTCTTAATCCCCTCTCCTTGCGCACCAGGAAACAAAGAGGCAAGAAAAAGTCTCTTACCTCTTTGGCAGCTCCAGACTTTTCCCCGGACTCCCTCCCGGCTAGCTGTGACACACTAGCCCCCTTCAGGCTGTGTTCACGCCGCCAACCCCAGTTCTATCCCTGGGATCCGACCGAAGTGGAGCCTCAGCTCCCAGCCCCCGCCCACCCTGGCGGGTGAGCAGACAAGCCTCTCCGGCTGGTGAGTGCTGGTCGGCACCGATCCTCTGTGCGGGAATCTCTCCGCTTTGCCCTCCGCACCCCTGTGGCTGCGCTCTCCTCCGTGGCTCCGAAGCCTCCCCCCTCCGTCACCCGCAGTCTCTGCCCACGGAGGGCCTTCCTAGTATGTGGAAACCTTTCCTTCTTCACAGCTCCCTCCCCGAGGTGCAGGTCCCGTCCCTATTTTTTGTCTCTGTTTTTTCTTTTTTCTTTTGTCCTACCCAGGTACGTGGAGAGTTTCTTGCCTTTTGGGAGGTCTGAGGTCTTCTGCCAGCATTCAGTAGGTGTTCTGTAGGAGTTGTTCCACATGTAGATGTATTTCTGATGTATTTGTGGGGAGGAAGGTGATCTCCACGTCTTACCCTTCCGCCATCTTGAAGCTCCACCTAATTAAAGACTTTTAAATGTTAGGACCTTGTATTAGTTTGCTACATTTGGCATAACAAAGTACCAGAGACTGGGTGGCTTAAACAACAGAAATTTTCTCACAATGCTGGAGGCTATATGTCCAAGTTCAAGGTGTTGGCAGGGTTGGTTTCTTCTGAGGCCTCTCTGCTTGGCCAACTTGATGGCCATCTTCCCCTGTGTCTTTACATTGTCTTCCTTCTCTGCATGCTTGTGTCCTAATTTCCTCTTCTTCTATGGACATGAGTCATATTGGAATTAGGCCCACCCTTATGATCTTATTTTACTTTAATTACTTCTTTAATAGGCCCTATCTCTAAATACAGTCACATTCTGAGGTACTGGGGGTTAGGACCTCAATATATAAATTTGGGGGAGGACACAATTTAACCCATAACAGAACTATATAATGAGAGAGAATTGTAATGACCATGGAAATGCCTGGCTCAGGTCTCCCTTTGTAGATTTTCTGCAATGAACAGCATCGTCGGATGGCAGTCTCCAGTGTCTGCACCTTGAGATCTGCTGTAATGTTTACACCAAAGCCACACTCTCTCCAAGATGCTCTCAGCGAATGATGGCACAGTGAGGACACTGGAGCCAGGCCATTTCTGCCCTACATGGATCTCCTCTAATGGGCAATAATTGTTGTGTCTCTTCAACGTCCTGGTTGAGAGTTTCTCAGAGCTGCACACAGTGCAAGGACCTTCCTCCCTCCCTCCCTTCCTTCCTTTCTTCTCTTTCTCTTTTTACAAGTGTGGGACCTGAATCATGGTCTAAAACCTCTCTCTACCTACTCCTGCTCTCTCTTTTCTTCTTCCTGCCCAGGTATTTCCCCTAATAAACCTCGTGCATGTCTAATTCTATCTAGATGTCTGCTTCTCGGACAAAAGAAGCATACAAATAATAAATGTTGAAATCTATAATAAAGCCATTAAGTAAATGAATGCTGGGAGTCAGGTTTTTCACTGTTGGAATGAGATGTTTCAGATAAGCAAGAACAGGAGGTAGTCTGTGTGGTAATGGATTCCAGTTGGAGACACCAACATTAACTCATGTTTACCTTAATGTACATGAAGATGGTTACAAATAAAATATTTATCGATATGTGCATATACATGGGTTAGTCTACACACATATATTTCTTTGCTTTGTCAGCTAAGAAAACTCAGAAAAATGACATTTTGGTAGCAAAATAACTCATATCTTGGTTTCTAATGCTGTTCTTCAATAAAAGGAATCAGGGCTCTTTGAAGAAATAGTTGATCCCAGTACTGGGGCAGGATATCTACAAGATGAACCTAGAGCATCTTTTAAATGCCAGAAAGTATGGAAGTGCTAAACAAAAATAATAATTTAAAAAAAACAAACAAACATCCACACACACTCACATGGAAGTACATCAAAGGGACCTAAGAGCCAAAACAAATGGTCCCCTATGGCCAAAGCTGGAATAATTTGAGCAGCAAAATTAACTTGTATTGGAGTATAATGCAAAGTAAAAAATAAATATTTACAATTCCATATGGATATAAGTACATGATTAAATAAATAAGTAAATAAATGGGGGGGGGATTTCCTGAGCAGAAGAATTTTAAATAATTTATGTAGATACTCCACCCTGAAGGAACTGCAGCATAACTCCCCACTGCCTAATTGTGGGCTGCACATAGTGACTTCCTTCCTAAGAGTACAGTATGGAAAAAGGGGAGAAAGAGTAACTTTACAGTGGAGAAACTGATAAACACAACTTTAGCCAGACGATCAAGGTGAGCATTAAGAATGATAAATCATATTGATAGTATGTACCCTTGATATGCTGTGATGAAAATAGTACTTTACTTCTGTGATCATGCTCTCAAAAACTCGTAACTCCAGTCTAATCATATGAAAAGCATCAGACCAATCCCAAGTGAGGGACAATCTATAAAATCCCTGACCAGTACTTGTCAAAACTGTCAAGGTCATCAAAAACAAGGAAAGTCTGAGTAACTGTCACAGCCAGGAGGATCCTAAGGAAACATAAGAACTAAATGTAAAGTGGCATCCTGGATGGTAGCATGGAACAGAAGAAGGACATTAGGCGAAAACTATGGAAATCTGAATAAAATGTGGACCTAACATAATTGTTTCATTAATTATAATTGTTCCATACCACTTTAAGGTGCTCATAATAGGGGAAACTAGGGGAAAATAGGGTTATGTGGAAACTCTTTGTATTCTTTCACAGTCTTTCTGTAAATCTAAAATTGTTCTAAAATAAAAAGCTCATTTAAAAATTTTTTTAAATCTATAAGACAAAATGCCATGTGGATTATGATTGCAATAACTAATATTTATTTAGCACTCTCCAGGCTACAATGCACTCTCTACTGCATTAACTCATTGAATGATAAATCCATTGCCTTCAGAATTTTATGATGAGATCATGTTATGAAGCCTGTCTAAAAAGCACATTAATAAAACATGTAACTGTCATTATTTCAATAAAATCATGTTCTGCTCAGGAAAAAAAAGAAGAAGAATCATAAAGGACCTGAATTTACCAGCACAGCTTTTAATTTCTAGCAAATTTCACATCTCTGCTCTGTGTGTCAAATCTGTTCTGGGCATGTTGGGTTCTACTTTGCAGATCTCCAGTGATTTTAACAGTAGTTGTGAATACTTAATGAAATTCATCATGCATTTGTAACAAATTGCTCACCTTCCCAACCCCAGACAGAAATGTGGAAGTAGGAAAAAAAAGGAGCTCGTGATGAATTCTATCCTTCCTCACCAGAGCGGGATGGAGTAATGGACAGGTGCCTGCCAGAGATCCAGCTAGTGCTCTGGTGTTTCAGGGCTGCCCCCTTCCATATGCACCTTTCTGTTCATCCTCCTCTCCAACACCACTCTCCCTGCCATGTCACTTCACTCCTTCGCATTCTTCTGCTCATGTGTCACTTTCCCCTCTCCTCTTCATTGCTTTAGGCTAATCAGGAAAACTCAGAAAATCCCCCAAATCCTACTGATGCCAGCATGTGGTACTCAGGAAAAATAGGTGGCTAACTGTAGATTAGAGTATTAATACACTTCTCTGATCTCACAGATGCCCTAGAGCACTTACTCACTCACTTTTACAAAACTTCTCATTTCCTTATTTCATTTTCCCTTGAACATACAAAAATCAGGCAGGAACCAAATACGGGGGCAGTACTCATGTATGGGATGCCCTCACACTCGAAATGGAATTAAGCATTTCGAGGGGCCTGTGAGGAAAATGACTATAACTCATCATAAACCTATAATATGTAGACTGAAAAGAAAATCCTCACACAGATTCCAAATATTCTTGATCATAAGGCAACAAAAGGACTCAAGGTGCAGAACCTGAGTGAAGGCTCTGCCACATTCTAACCATGTGACCTGAGACTCACAGGCTCAGTGTCCTTATTTGTAAAATTGAAATATTAACAGCAGCACCTAAAGGGATCATGAAATATAAAGGTAGTAATGTGCTTAGGGTACACTATTAGCATTCAGTAAATATCAGAGAAGAAAAAAATCTATTGGGGATGAGAGTAGCATATGCTACACTGACTCTTGCTTCCAGGTCCACATTGTATAAAAATAACAAAAATTCATCTTGATCACAGGATGGTACATGTTAATTTTCTTTTCTGTTATGCTTTTGAAGGAAATCTTGAACATTAGTTTAAATAAATTATGTAGCCTAGTATTCATACATAGAGTTACAAACATTAGCATATCAGAAATATCTAGCCCTAAATCTGGCACTTACTTTTAGAAAGACAAACACCAACGAAATATGTATGTGACTTAGAAGTTGACATTATCAGTGTTCAGTCAGCTTTTCGGAAGGAAGCAAACCATTTATTTAAAAAAACTTTTTTTTAATATTTGTTTATTTGGTTGCACCAGGTCTTAGTTGCGGCTCACCAGCTCCTTAGTTGCAGCACGTGGGCTCCTTAGTTGTGGCATGTGAACTCTTAGTTGCAGCATGCATGTGGGATCCAGTTCCCTGAGCAGGGATCGAACCCAGGCCCCCTGCATTGGGAACGCAGAGCATTATCCACTGCGCCACCAGGGAAGTCCCTTAAAATATATTTTTTTAATAAATTTATTTATTTTATTTATTTATTTTTGGCTGTGTTGGGTGTTCATTGCTGCACGCGGGCTTTCTCTACTTGTGGTGAGCGGGGGCCACTCTTCCTTGCAGTGAGCGGGCTTCTCACTGTGGTGGCTTCTCTTGCTGTGGAGCATGGGCTCTAGGTGTGCGGGCTTCAGTAGTTGCGGCTCGCAGGCTCAGTAGTTGTGGTGCACGGGCTTAGCTGCTCCACGGCATGTGGGATCTTCCCGGACCAGGGCTCAAACCCACGTCCCCTGCACTGGCAGGCGGATTCTTAACCACTGCGCCACCAGGGAAGCCCCCTTAAAATATTTTTAAGTCAAGCACTTAGCAGTATTCTTAGCATATAAGTTTTCTATATATTTTGGAAGAATGAATGATAACAAATATATTAAAATACTACATAATATTTAGGGAGAACATCTGATGAATATACATAGTATATAAGTAAAACTAATTTTTAAGTTCTCTATACAGAGAAATTTTAAAAAATCTATCAGAACAGTTCTTTGGGTACCTCTGCTTGCTGCATTTGGATGGCTACCTTATCATCACCACCACCAAAAAAAATTTTTAGACAAAATCATTGCCATGTCTCAAAGCATTTGATATGGACTCTGCTTCAGAGTTCAAATTGCTTCAAGTTGTGTGCCAACTAAGTACCCACAATTCAGTGGTAGACAAGAGCTATAATCAAGATTGCTGTACATCTCTCCTTATCGCAAGGAACTGAGAAGTTTGGAGCAAGAGTGAGAATGCCAGGAATAAGTAGGATGCATACAAAAAAGTAAGAAAGGAGCACATAGAATTTAAGACAATTGGCAAGCTTACTCTGCTTTTGCACACTAGATATTAATCTAAAAGCATTTTTGATACCTAACCTACAAGAGTAAGGTAATATTTTCATACCCCTTGGCTTCTGAGTGGCATCTCATAGACGGAAATGAATATTAGCTCAGCAACTCACATTCTTTCTCAGAGAGAACAGAGCAAACTTTTTTCCTATATCAAATTGACATGATAAGAATATTTAGGCATTTTTTTCTTTTTTTTTTAATATTATGAGATAAACATTCAGTTGTGACTAGTCCTTATGATATATAAGGCATAAGTTGTTTCCCTTTTTTTTTTCTCCAACATGTAAGTAATTGCTAAGGGACACTCCTTACATCAGCAAACAAGATGATACTGACACTGTGTCCAACTCTTAATATAGAGACAATTAATTAGGCAAAATTTGTCACTGTTCAGGAAACATTCAAACTTCACAGCATTCACTAAATGACACATCACTTAAGGCATCATATTTACAACTCAGCTCATAGGCACATGTTCCTGAATACATGAAGCTGAAAAGTACAAAGAAACCAATTGGTTCATGGAGAAGCCTTCAGCCAGTCAATAAAATGAGAGCTGGAAAATAGATCATAGAAAAAGTCACTATAAAGCAGAGTTCCAAATTCAATGGGGATGTGGCTTTTTGACCTGCTACCAACAAAGACTGAAATGTTATTCATTTCCCCCATATTTTCATGTAAATTTAATTTTAATGAAATGGCTGACTTGCTAACCCTGGAGACTGGTGATCTATTAATCTACAGAAGGAGTCTTAATGGTGAACTCTTCAAACAAGCACTTTTTCATTCCTTTAACCTCTCTTTCCATTTAAAACACTATGCTGTGCCCCTTTAGAATATAGTTACTGGAATGAAAATGAAGAGAAATATGAATGTTTTATACTTGCTCCCTTACCCCCAAAGGAATGAGTGTATGATCCTTAAGAGCCAGAAAATTACTCCCTGAACATGTCATGAAAACAATAGCAAATTTAAAATTCTAATCCTTTCTCATAAAATAAGAGCAAAGAAACTACCCAAAAGATGTAGAGATTGGCAGAAAACAAAGAATCAAAGGTGACTGAAAGAGTCATAATGTAAGAATGCCTTGAGCTTGACTTTTCACTTCTAGAAAATTGGATGTTACATTTTTCAAATGTTCCTTGAGTTTTCAAAATGTCATGGAAGAAGGCAGTAACTGCTTTTTTAAGTTCTCATTAAAGTTTCTTTGATTCACATATGGATATATGAAAGAAACTGATTTCTGCCATTAGTTATGTTGGACCAACTCTCCCCCGAGAACAACTGTAATAACTAGATACATTTTTAGAGGCTGTTTGAAGGCATCAGAGGGCTATCAAATCAGTAAAGACTTGAAGGGTCCAGAATCCAGGTATTTAAAAGTACTTTTACACATAAGGAATTTTCTAATCCCCAAGCAGTGGCTAAGAGGAAGAAAACCCTATCAAAAAGCAGTGACTACAAATCTGTCTTACTTTGAGTTTTTCTGGAAGCAGACCCTGACATAAAGATCTCAGTGCAAGTAGTTCATTTTGGGAGATGCCAGGAACATCAAGAGGGAATTGGGAACTGATATAGGAAAGGGAAGCAACCAATAAAGAGTACCCTATTAAGCAAGATTCAAGAGACAGCTATAACGTAATACTAGAGTCACTCTGGGATATGTTGTAAAGCACATACTATGTTCAGATATATCCCATCTAAGGCTTGATGGGGCTGAGGTTTTTGTACATTCTTTCCATCAGGCATTGGGTGAGAGATATTGCTAAGGTGTTATTTAATTCCAGAGCATTTCTAGCCTTCCTTGGGTACAGCCTTCCAGAACAAGTCATGAAGCATGAATATACAGATACTGGCAGTTGTCAATTATCTAGAGCACACAGATATGATAAGCTTTAGGGTATTTGAGAAGGTACCAACTGAATTTGCTACATGTAGTCTGCCCTTTGTAATGCTCAAAACAACTCACACCTCAAGTTAAGTTTGCTCTACCTTGTCACCTCTTCAAGGTCAAATATTTTTTAAAATGCATGTGCAGGAGTTTTAGTGAAACAAGAGACATGCATCCAAAGGTTGCAACCAATATTCACTATATGTCTATTCTACCATTTAATCTCCCCATGTAATTGGCCCATACTTCTGATGATCTGGGATAAAGCAGATCCTTATCTTTGAAGGCTCGAGCCTCTGGTTACCATGCTCTTGTTAGGTCATGCTTTCTGCTGGTACCCATTTCTCATAAATTACTACATAGGGAAAGACAGTGACTCTTCCTGCCTTCATCATGCAGCAGCAACTTTATATTCTCATGATAATAATGATCAATTTCCACTGACAATGTAACAACTTTTTAAATGCCTCTGCACTCCTATGTGAGAGCCCAGAATGACTAGGGTTAGCTGTAATTTTAGCTTTTGTGGATCTCTTGCTGTGCAGCCTGGTAGAAGCTTTTCTCTTCTGGAAACTGAAGCCCAAATTCCTCAAGTGGGTCATGAGGAGTAACAGTTAAAGGGACCACTTCTGTTACTCCCACTCTTAGTCCTTAGGCCCCACAGGTGCCTATGATATTCAGCGGTCTTTGGGGTCACCAACATTTTCATAATATTGAGATTTTATTTGCCTTTATCACCATGTTGACAACTGCAAAAATGCAATAGTGATTGGTGCTATCACTTGGTTAAATTTATGGCAGTTCCCCATAATTTTCCATAATATATTGATATTCAGGACTCGGACTAGTTAACTGAATGGAAATATGATAGGGATCACCAACCCTGCATCCTTTAAGCCCACAGGGTGACACTAAATCTGTCATTTTTCTCAGGATGCATTATGGCTTCTCACTTAGTCTCTTGACCAGGGAGTAATTTTAGGGGATTCTACTTGTTTTTCCCAAACATTTTGCTTCTTTCTCTGTAAGTCAGGCAGCCAATATGAGAATTACGCCAAATGATATGTATCTTTATTATGTAATGAGGGACCGGGGAATTCACTGGAGTACACTAATGAACCATTGGATTCACAGTGAGACAGAGTTGGGCCAGGACTCCATATATCACCTGACCTCTATATTACCCTCCTAAGCAGGAGGGCCATAAGAGTCTCTTTTTTTGTCTCCTGGGATTAGAGTAGACGCAGATCCTGAGATGAGGATTCCATCACAAGTGGTTTATTTGGTTTATTTGGGAGTGAAAGGAACACTAACATGGAGGAAGTGATGCAGAGAAGGGATGGCAACTAACAAAAGATACATTATTACACTAGCTAATCGTACAGGGGAAACTCAAGTTTTAAAAAAAATGGTGTAAAACACATGCTCCAGCATTATCCTACCCAAGGGTGGGGGAACTGTAAAGATTTATATACCAACAACTGCCAGTCATTAGTTAAGGACTGCTTTGGGAGATTTTTAATTCCTGAGCATTTTTAGCACATGAATGGCTAGAGCAGCCTTCCAGAAAAATCCATCAGGCACATATATGCAGATTTAGTCCACTAATGATGTAAAATCTCTGACAGAAAGAGGTAAAGTTGAAAACACCATCTACAGATTCTGAGGAATATCACCTACAGAATCTGAGGAAACCAGCAGAGGTTTCCACATTTTCAAAGAACTGGAAAATTCAACATGAACCAAGGCATAAATCCTAAAATCTGCTGGAAAAAAGAGACACATCACCCTCAAAGGAACAACAATAAGGCTGATAGTTAACACTTGAATAGAAACTGTGAAGTCTAGAAATCAATGGAATGGCATCATCAAAGTGCTGAAAGAAAAGTATTTCAATTTATATAGCTACACCTAAGAAAAAAAAATCCTTCAAAACTGAAGTAAAATGAAAAGAGCTCCAGATGAACAAAACAGAGAGTTTTTCACCAGCAGACAAAAAATTTTAAGTGCTACAATTACTACACCATCAAAAAATATTAGTAAAATGTTAAGTATAATCTAAAATATATATGTAATTCAATTGAATATAAATGTACTACATACTTCCTAAAAGAAAGTTTGTGAGACTGGCTAAATAAAACAAAGCACAACAATAAGATATGCATTAAATACATGGATAAAGAGATTTTCACAGTAAAAAATAAAAAAATGATATATAATACGAACATTGCCCAAAACTGTTCATATAGCTATATCAATAGAAAAAAAGTCAACTTCGAGGCAAGAAGATTATTAAGGAAAAAAATAAGATACTTTATTGCCCAGAGATAAACCCCCACACACGGTCACCTAATTTATGACAAAGGAGGCAAGAACATACAATGGAGAAAAGACAGCCTCTTCAATAAGTGTTGCTGGGAAAACTGGACAGCTACATGTAAAAGAATGAAATTAGAACACTTCCTAACACGATACGCAAAAATAAACTCAAAATGGATTAAAGACCTAAATATAAGTTGGACACTATTAAACTCTTAGAGGAAAACATAGGAAAAACACTCTTTGACATAAACCACAGCAAGATCTTTTTTGACCCACCTCCTAGAGAAATGAAAATAAAAACAAAAATAAACAAATGGGACCTAATGAAACTTCAAAGCTTTTGTACAGCAAAGGAAACCACAAATAAGATGAAAAGACAACCCTCAGAATGGGAGAAAATATTTGCAAGTGAAGCAACGGACAAAGGATTAATCTCCAAAATACACAAACAGCTCATGGAGCTCAATATCAAAAAAACAAACAACCCAATTAAAAAATGGGCGGAAGACCTAAATAGACATTTCTCCAAAGAAGACATACAGATGGCCAAGAGGCACATGAAAAGCTGCTCAACATCAGCCATAAAAAGGAATGAAACTGGGTCATCTGTAGAGATCTAGATGGACCTAGAGTCTGACATACAGAGTGAAGTAAGCCAGAAAGAGAAAAAACAAATACCGTATATTAACGCATATATGTGGAATCTAGAAAAATGGTACAGATGAACCAATTTGTAGGGCAGGAATAGAGATGCAGATGTAGAGAATGGACATGTGGACACGGGGGGGAAGGGATGGGTGGGATGAATTGGGAGATTAGGGTTGACAGAAATACACTACCATGTGTAAAATAGCTAGTGGGAACCTGCTGTATAGCACAGGGAGCTCAGCTCGGTGCTCTGTAACAACCTAGATGGGTGGGAGGGAGGTCCAAGAGGGAGGGGATATAGGTATACATATAGCTGATTCACTTCATTGTAGAGCAGAAACTAACACAACATTGTAAAGCAATTATACTCCAATTTAAAAAAAAGAAAAAAATAAGATATTTTATTGTGATTAAATAATCCATCCATCAGAAAGATTTTTGTACCTCGTAAGCTAGTATATGAAATATATAAGCAAAGTAATAGATTTTAACACACTGCACTCAGTAACTAATAAGGGAAGCCAGTATTAGCAGTAAAGATAGAAGTTTTGAAGAGCAAAATTTTAAAATTTTGATCCCATCAACGTATACGACACCATCCTCAACAACTAGAGAATACACATTTCTCCCAAGATGATGTGGAGAATTTTTCAAAATTGATAATATACTGTTCATAGTAAGTCTCAACAAATTTACAAGGACTGAAACAATTCCATGTGCATCTCTGACCAGGGGGAATTAAGTTAGAAACAAGTAACAAAAGTACAACTAGAAAATCTCCCAATATTTGAGCCAAAGTTAATATTACAATGTAATTTTTAAATCAGTCAAATGGAAAGATAATAAACATAATTATATTGAATCTTCTTGGATACTTGTAAAGACTCTATAATGGAAATTTATAGCCTTAAGGCATATTTAGAAAAGGAATAAATGCTCATACTCCATGATCTAATAAGCATTCAACTCAGTAAGTTATCCAATGAAAGTAAGGTAATAGAAAAATAAGATAAGAAATTAATGAAACACAAAGAAAAGCACACAAAGAAAAAATTTTCACTGCAATGTTCAAAAAATAATTGTTTAATAAAATAAATAGTAATTTATTAAAACTGTAAGTTTCATGGGAAGACTTTGGAGAGAAACACAAAGAGAGAAAAATCCAAAGAAACAATATTAGGAATGAAAACTACAAAAGAAAAGTAAAAATATATGAACAACTTTATATAAATTTAGATTAAATGATGAACAGATTTCTAGTGAAGCACAACTTAGTAAATCTGGCATAAGAAGAAACAGAAAATCTGAGTAATGTATATCTGTTAAGAATTGCAGCTCAAATGAAAATCATTAGAGAAAACTTCAGGCTGAGATGATTTTATAATTGAATTTCTCCATGTATTTAAGAAATAATTAACATCAATCTTATTTTTTAAACTATTCTAGAGAAATAGAAAAAAGAGAAAATTCTCAAACTTATTATATGAGACCAACATAACTATCATACAAAAAATCTGACAAAAACATAAACATACATATGAAATTCTACATAAAATATTAGCAAAAATAATCCAGAAATATATACAAGTTGGATTAATTCCAGGAATGAACAACTGGTTTTAACATCTGAAAATAAATCATGTAATTCATCACATTCACAGAATAAAGGATAAAAATGTATGGCCGGGACTTCTCTGGTGGCGCAGTGGTTAAGAATCCACCTGTCAATGCAGGGGACACGGGTTCGAGCCCTGGTCCAGGAAGATCCCACATGCCAGGGAGCAACTAAGCCCATGCGCCACAACTACTGCGCCTGTGCTCTAGAGCCCGCGAGCCACAACTACTGAGCCCACGTGCTGCAACTACTGAAGCCTGCAAGCCTAGAGCCTGTGCTCCGCAACAAGAGAATCCACCGCAATGAGAAGCCTGCACACCACAACAAAGAGTAGCCCCCGCTCGCCGCAACTAGAGAAAGCCCGCACGCAGCAACAAAGACCCAATGCAGCCAAAATAAATTAAAAAAAAAAAAAAAAAAGTATGGCCACCTTGATAGTTTCAAAGAAAGCATATGATAAGATTTAACATTCTTTCATGTTTTCATGAGAAAACTTGTTATATACTAATAGAAGTCTTCCTTAAGCTATCTAAAAAAATACCTTACATCAAAAAATTATATTCAACAGTACAGTCAATGTGGAGAGCAGTATGGAGGTTTCTCAAAAAACTAAAAATGGAATTACCATATGACTCAGCAATTCCACTCCTTGGTGTAAAACAAAAACACTATTTCAAAAAGATACATGCACCCCAATGTTCATAGCAGCATTATTTACAATTGCCAAGATATGGAAGCGACCTAAGTGCCCATCAAAAGAAGATGTAGTACATATAGCTACAATGGAATACTACTCAGCCATAAAAAAGAATGAAATTGTGCCATTTGCAACAACATGGATGGAGTTGGAGGCTATTATGCTTAGTGAAATAAGTCAGACAAAGAAAGACAAACACTGTAGGATATCACTTACATGTGGAATCTAAAAAATAAAACAAACTAGTGAATAAAACAAAAAAGAAACAGACTCACAGATTTAGAGAACAAACGAGTAGTTACCAACGGGGAGAGAGAAGGGAGGAGGGGCAAGATAGTGGTAGGGAATTAAGAGGTACAAACTATTATGTATAAAATAAGCTACATGGATATATTATACAACACAGGGAATATAGCCAATATTTTATACTAACTATAAATGGTGTACAACCTTTAAAAGTTGTGAATCACTGTATTGTACACTTGTAAATTTTATGATATATTATATAATAATTATATATAATATGTATTATATATAATTATATAATAATGTATATCAACTACACTTCCATTTTTTTAAATTCTGTAATAAAACTCCTTGTATACAAAAAAAAAGAGTAAATGGCCAAGAATCTTTTGCAACTTCTTCTAAAATGAGGATAACTTGTGGTCAATAAACATATGAGAAAGTGTTCAGTCTCCTTAATCACCATAAAATGTAAACTAATTCCAAAGTAATTTACAATTGCATATACATCAATATGACTGAAATTTAAAAGACTGCAAACACCAAGCACAGACAAGGATGAGGAGAATCTGGAACTCTCATCATTTCCACTTTGGAAAACTGTTTGGTACTCTCTACTAAAGATGGACATGTACATACCCTATCACACCCCCCCCCAACAATCATAAATCTAAATATAAACCCAAAACATGCATACATATATTGACTGAAAGGTTTGCATGACTACATTATAACAGCATTCTTTGAATAGCTGCAAACCAGAACAATGCAAATGTCAACAAAGATTAGAGAAATTCATAAAAATAAATAACTATTTCTGAAACAGAATGGAAAAACAGCATACACATAACTTTGAAAGAAAGAAACCATACATGAAATAGTACATACTGTATGGTTCCATTCAGGTAAAAATAATCTAAAAGTGAAAGAAGTTTGTTTCCTCTGGAAGAGGTAGGCAGTAAAATGGAAAGACATTTGTGAAAATTCTTCAAGGTCTATACTTATTATTTGTGCACTTTTCTGTATGTACATTACAATTTGATAAAAATTACTTTAAAATACAGATTAAAAATAATGGAAATTATAATGTTAAAATTAAAACATAATGTCAGAAATAATCGCAGAAGAAACCAGAGGATAATTAGTGTTAGGACTTTGTACTAGAAAGTAAATCAAATTTCTTGACTCATTCTTTAAGTGATTTAAGTAAAGTTTTGAAAATTCTTTGAAAGATCAAATTATTATTATGAAGTGAAATATTACATATTAAATGCAAAATGAATAAATTGGAGAATTAATTCAATATATCCACAGGGTATCCTGGATTAGATGAGAAAATCTCAATTATAGAATTTTACTATTAAAAAATAGGAAGTCTGCATGCCTGATGGACTGGATTTTTGCATTAATGAATTGACTAGTTTGTCTTAAAATCAATTGGAAGTACCAGCAACCCCTCAAAGAATTTTAACCCCAATTAAATGTTTTATCTTTTCCCCAAAGCTGTTCCTAGTTGCTGTAAACAACAGCCTAGTTTTTTAATCATTTACATTTAAAATCTCAGTACTACCCTTAACACTGCCCTCTCTCTTCCACTGATGGATTCTTTTACCTTTATTAGTTTTCACATCTATCACAACCTTTACATTCCAGTGATCAAACTCTCATTCAAGCCCACAATTACTCTCTCCTAGAATACTGCAAATATTCTTTCTAGTTCTAGTCTCTGGATGTCAGTCAGGGATATACAAGCTAGTAGATTAGTCTTTTTGTGGGCAGCACTAATCATGTTATCCTTCATTTCAAAAACCTTAATTGAGTTCCTATTATCTAGAGAATGAACACTGGTATCCTTAGTTTGACTTCCAAGACCATCCAAAATTTAGTCCAAAATTAATTTCCAACAAGCATGGTATATTCCAGTAATGCAGCAGTAATTACATTCACCCTACTTTTCTGCCTGTTTCTTTCACTGCGCTATTCCCATTGTCAAGAATGACCTTTTTTTCCTGTTTTCCACAACTCTACATTCTCTACAACCTTTAAAATTCAATTTGTCATGAAGGGTTTTGCTACTGAGTGAGGTCAGGAAAACTGTAGAATAAGAACTTGTTTAAGTGGGTTTTTTTAATTTTTATTTTATATTGCAGTATAGTTGATTAACAATGTTGTGTTAGTTTCAGGAGTACAACAAAGTGATTCAGTTATACATATACATGTAACTTATTCTTTTACAAATTCTTTTCCCATTTAGTTTGTTACAGAATATTGAGCAGAGTTCCCTTGTTGGTTATCTATTTTAAATATAGTAGTGTGTATATGTCAATCCCAAACTCCCAATTTAAATTGATCAGGTTTTAGAATCACCTGAGGAGCTCAGGTCTCATATCTGCTGAAACTCTAAGAGGGCACATTTAGAGTTACAAAAGTCTATGAATCTTAAAAGGAAGCCCTCCTTAGTGGTGGTAAACACCAGCCGGAACTAGTTTTGGGGGACCTGATGGACTAAAATCTGTGGGCACAGAGGTTGACAGGACTAAGCACTAAAGTAGAGTTAAATCATATCAGACTCCCCAGGTATGTAGACAACCATGATCCCAAATTGAAGATTGAGGTAAGAGGAAATTCCCTGATATGGTCACCAAACTGACTATGCTATAGATTACATTTATTAACTCTGGAGAAATTACTAAAGAATAAATCAAAAAAAGGCAGTACAGTGTAGAAAACTGAGCCAGTTCTAGATAAGAGGCAACATTATGAAGAAAGAAAGAACACAGTTCCAAAAACATCATAGGAAAACAGTCCAAATATAAAAATTGCAGAGAAAACATTGAAAGAAGTCGGAAAAAAGCAAACAAGTAAAAGCAAATATACTTTACAGGAATATCTGTAAAATGTTTTTCATGAATGTAGACAGATTTCCAGTTTCTGTCTAAGATGTAGAAAGCTGGTAAGAACATCACTCCCACCCTAATGACAAGAAAATGCAGGATAATGTACAAAATTATAATGTTTCTTGGACACATCAAAAAGCTGTGGTAATAGAATAACCAACTACTCCAATATCAAAGGAGAGACAGCACTGTTGTTAATAGCTGCAGCAGGAGAAAGATGAGATCTTCATACAAGAGGATAAAAGGGGTTCAACTAAATTTTTAGTGAATTGTGGAAGGCCCAGTGTGAGCAACTGTAGGAGAATAGAAACCCTAAGAGTTGCTGACACACAGAACTTTGCACCCACTTAGAGACTCTTCTCCATGAACTCATCAGGTACATAGGACTCACCAGGTGCATAAGACAAAGCAGTGGAAGAGAGGAAAACAGGAGAAAGCCTCGGTTGGTGTTGCAGGCCAAGAGGACGGGAGAGGCAGCCCATGGGGAAAAACACAAAGTAGTACCTGGTGCCTTCTTCTCTAGGTAGCAAAAGATTTAAGCCATCAGGGAAAGGGCCACAAATGCTATGCCTGAGGGCAGAGTGAAAGATCCACTGTGGCTGTGGAAATTGGAACAAGGGAAGAAGAAAATTCCCTTAAGGAATGAGTAGCAAACCATCCTGGACTCAGTCCATTAGATGTTTCCTAATACAGGGGCAGTGGCAGGATCATTGAGCAAACCCCACCCCTGAGAATCAGGGACTAAGGATCTGCATAAAACTAAGGCTGGCCCAGGAAAACGGAGACTCCCCTTGCCTCCCAAAACAGGCTAGCATGCACAAGTAACAGTCAAAAGCAGTTTACCACTCAGGGAAATACAAAAGCATAGAAACAGACCCTCTGAGTTTACAATATATCTATATCACACTATGAAGTAGTGTGATAGCCATTATTTGATAACTAATTAGATAACTAAATAGGAATAATGCATGTCACACTATGATAGAGAGATAGAGAGAGACAGACAGACAGACAGATAAAGATAGATATACAAATTTGTACCATAGACAGTATCTTAGAAGCAAATACAGGGAGCTGTAAACATTCACTATTTCAGGGAGTGTATTTTGGGGAGAGGTGAGTAAGGAGTTTTAACCCATTATTTTACTCATCACTACAATATTTGAATTATTATTATTTCAGTAAACTTCTATTTCAAGCATCTTGTAAGAGCTAAAATTATTATATTGATGTTCGTAAAGGTACAGGAAAGCTACTACTCTCAAGAACTACTGCTAAATTTTAGATCAATATAAACTTTTTGGAAAATAATTTTATAATATACATCCAGGGTACTGAAAATGTTAATATTTCTCTTTTGGGGGCATAAATTTTAATCATGGACATATATCCTAAGAAAATAATCCACAATATGGAAAAGATGATGTGTGCAAATATATTTAACAAAGTACTCTGCCAAATTTTTTTAATGTAACTACAATTTTCAACCTTAGAATAGTTCAGTTTTAGGCACTTGCACTTAATGGACATAACATACTCATTAGAAATTATTGTTATAAAGGCTACACAGCAACATGGACAACGAATGTAACATAATCATGTTAATTGCAAAGTGCAGATGAAAAGATACAATGCTGCAAAATTGCACATAGGTAAAGGACCAAACTGCAAAAATTTGTGTCCTGGAAAATTCACCACTCTGAGTTTCAGTCTTCATGTCTATTAAATGAATGCAATAATATATGTATTACAGATTTTTCACTAGAACTGAATGAGAAAATAACTGGAATGTACACATTAGCTGAGTGCTTAATAAATATTACTTATTAGTATTATTATTACATAATATACAAATGGATTTTATACAGACAAACACATAGATGTAAATGACACTAGAAGGAAAAAATCATACTAATGAATATAGACAGGTTCTTTGCCAATATTGTTGGAATTTTTTCCTTTTCTAGATTTTTCCATTTTTTTCATAGTGTGGATTGTGTTACCTTCATAATTTAAAGAGTTATTTTATTAGACAATGTGATTTTCATTCATAGTTGAAAATTTTCTGCTAGAACAAATCTACTCAATCTGGAACTGCTGGCCATATTGGGAAATTTCCTTCAGTGTCCTTTCAAACACCTAATTTGAGGAGGAATAAAATTTTTTCATATATTCTACTTATACTTGAACCTTAGTTTCCTATAAAAATGGTTCTCTTACGTATAATTCTCCTTTGCTGGAATATTTAAGGCTTTTAGAAAAAAGCTATACATTCAACAAACACATCCACATGTACAAACTTCATCTGGGAAAACCCATGCTCCAGTCATGTAGGAATTGATAGAAAGACTCCATCAAGTGCAGCTGCAGACCCCATTCCTAAGTGAGGGAATTAGCTCATTTTGGAGCCAAAGATTTGTGGGGCCACAAAACAAACCCCTGACACACATGTGATTGATGACATTGCCCTAGATCTAGGGAGTGTGACTTTATTCAAATATATCCCTGGACAGCTGACAACACTCAAATCTATACCTTTCCAAATGAAGGCTTGAATAAGCAATTTTCAGGTGAACTTAAGAAGAACATCATGGGGGAGACCTTCAAGATGGTGGAAGAGTAAGACATGGAGATCACCTTCCTGCCCACAAATACATCAGAAATACATCTACACGTGCAACTCCTACAGAACACCTACTGAACGCTGGCAGAAGACCTCAGACTTCCTAAAAGGCAAGAAACTCCCCACATACCTGGGTAGGGCAAAAGAAAAAAGAAAAAACAGAGACAAAAGAATAGGGACGGGACCTGCGCCTCGGGGAGGGAGCCGTGAGGGAGGAAAAGTTTCCACACACTAGGAAGGCCCTTCACTGGCGGAGAGGGAGTGGCGGTGGTAGGGGGGAAGCTTCAAGCCACGGAGGAGAGCGCAGCAACAGGGGTGCAGAGGGCAAAGCGGAGAGATTCCCGCACAGAGGATCGGTGCTGACCAGCACTCACCAGCCCGAGAGGCTTGTCTGCTCACCTGCCAGGGCGGGGTGGGGCTGGGAGCTGAAGCTCAGGCTTCAGAGGTCAGATCCCAGGGAGAGGACTGGGGTTGGCTGCATGAACACAGCCTGAAGGGGGCTAGTACGCCACAGCTAGCCGGGAGGGAGTCCAGGAAAAAGTCTGTACCTGCCTAAGAGGCAAGAGACCATTGTTTCGGGGTGCACGAGGAGAGGGGATTCAGAGCGCCGCTTAAAGGAGCTCCAGAGATGGACGCGAGCCACGGCTATCAGGGCGGACCCCAGAGACGGGCATGAGATGCTAAGGCTCCTACGGCAGCCACCAAGAAGACTGTGTGCAAGCACAGGTCACTATCCACACCTCCCCTCCTAGGAGCCTGTGCAGCCCGCCACTGCCAGGGCCCCATGATTCAGGGACAACTTCCCCAGGAAAACATATGGCACGCCTCAGGCTGCTGCAACATCACGTCGGCCTCTGCCGCCGCAGGCTCGCCCCGCATTCCGAACCCCTCCCTCCCCCCGGCCTGAGTGAGCCAGAGCCCCCTAGTCAGCCGCTCCTTTAACCCTGTCCTGTCTGAGCAAAGAACACATGCCCTCAGGCGACCAACACGCAGAGATGGGGCCAAATCCAAAGCTGATGACCAGGAGCTGTGTGAACAAAGAAGTGAAAGGGAAATCTCTCCCAGCAGCCTCAGGAGCAGAGGATTAAATCTCCACAATCAACTTGATGTACCCTGAATCTGTGGAATACCTGAATAGACAACGAATCAACCCAAATTGAGGAGGTGGACTTTGGGAGCAAAGATTTTTTTCTTTTCTTTTTGTCTTTTAGTGAGTGTGTATGTGTATGATTCTTTGTGTGATTTCGCCTGTATAGCTTTGCTTTTATCATTTGTCCTAGGGTTCTGTCTGTCCGTTCTTTTTGTTTTTTTTTTTTAAGTATAATTTTTAGTGCTTGTTATCATTAATGGATTTGTTTTTTGGTTCGGTTGCTCTCTCCTTTCTTCCTTTTGTTTTCTTTTTTTGCCTTTCTTATTATTTTTATTTTTTACTTTTCATAATTATTTATTCTATTAATAACTTTATTTTTTTTTTCTTTTCTTTCTATTTTTCTGCCTTTTCTTCTGAGCCATGTGGTAGACAGGGTCTTGGTGCTCCGGCCAGGTGTCAGACCCGTGCCCCTGAGGAGGGAGAGCCGAGTTCAGGACATAGGTCTGCCAGAAACCTCCCAGCTCCATGTAATATCAAATGGTGAAAGCTCTACCAGAGATCTCCATCTCAACACTAAGACCCAGCTCCACTCAACGACCAGCAAGCTACAATGCTGGACACCCTATGCCAAACAACTAGCAAGACAGCAACACAACCCCACCCATTAGAAGACAGGCTGCCTAAAATCATAATAAGGTCACAGGCACCCCAAAACACACCACCGGACATGGTTCTGCCCATGAGAAAGACAAGATCCAGCCTCATCCACCAGAACACAGGCACTAGTCCCCTCCACCAGGAAACATACACAACCCACTGAACCAACCTTAGGCACTGGGGACAGACACCAAAATCAAAGGGAACTACAAACCTGCAACCTGCGAAAAGGAGACCCCAAACACAGTACATTAAGCAAAATGAGAAGACAGAGAAACACACAGCAGATAAAGGAGCAAGTTAAAACCCACCAGAACAAACAAATGAAGAAATAGGCAGTCTACCTGAAAAAGAATTCAGAGTAATGATAGTAAAGATGATCCAAATCTTGGAAACAGAATGCAGAAAATACAAGAAACGTTTAACAAGGACCTAGAAGAACTAAGGAGCAAACAAACAATGAGGAAAAACAAAATAAATGAAATGTAAAATTCTCTAGAAGAGATCAATAGCAGAATAATGGAGGCAGAAGAACGGAAGAGTGACCTGGAAGATACAATAGTGGAAATAACTACTGCAGAGCAGAATAAAGAACAAAGAATGAAAAGAATTGAGGACAGTCTCAGAGACCTCTGGGACAACATTAAATGTACCAACATTCGAATTCTAGGGGTTCCAGAAGAAGAAGAGAAAAAGAAAGGGACTGAGAAAATATCTGAAGGGATTATATTTGAAAACGTCCCTAATATGGCAAAGAAAATAGTCAATCAAGTCCAGGAAGCGCAGAGAGTCCCATACAGGATAAATCCAAGGAGAAACATGCCAAGACACATATTAATCAAACTACCAAATATTAAATACAAAGAAAAAATATTAAAAGCAGCAAGGGAAAAACAACAAATAACATACAAGGGAATCCCCATAAAGTTAACAGCAGATCTTTCAGGAGAAACACTGCAAGCCAGAAGGGAGTGGCAAGACATATTTAAAGTGATGAAAGGGAAAAACCTACAACCAAGATTACTCTACCCAGCAAGGATCTCATTCAGATTTGACAGAGAAATTAAAACCACTACAGACAAGCAAAAGCTAAGAGAATTCAGCACCACCAAACAAGTTTTACAACAACTGCTAAAGGAACTCCTCTAGGCAGGAAACACAAAAGAAGCAAAACACCTACAATAACAAACCCAAAACATTTAAGAAAATGGTAATAAGAACATACATACTGATAATTACCTTCAATGTAAATGAATTAAATGCTCCAACCAAAAGACATAGACTGGCTGAATCGATACAAAAACAAGACCCGTATATATGCTGTCTACAAGAGACCCACTTCAGACCTAGGAACACACACAGACTGAAAGTGAGGGGATGGAAAAAGATATTCCATGCAAATAGAAATCAAAAGAAAGATGGAGTAGCAATTCTCATATCAGACAAAATACACTTTAAAATAAAGACTATTACAAGAGAAAAAGAAGGACACTACATAGTAATCAAGGGATCAATCCAAGAAGACATAACAATTGTAAATATTTATGCACCCAGCGTACAAGCACCTCAATACATAAGGCAAATGCTAACAGCCATAAAAGGGGAAATCGACAGTAACACAATCATAGTAGGGGACTTTAACACCCCACTTTCACCAATGGACAGATCATCCAAAATGAAAATAAATAAGGAAACACAAGCTTTAAATGATACATTAAACAAGATGGACTTAATTGATATTTATTGGACATTCCATGCAAAAACAACAGAATACACTTTCTTCTCAAGTGCTCATGGAACATTCTCCAGGATAGACCATATCTTGGGTCACAAATCAAGCCTTGGTAAATTTAAGAAAATGGAAATCATATCAGGTATCTTTTCCGACCACAACGCTATGAGGCTAGATATCAATTACAGGAAAAAATCTGTAAAATATACAAACACATGGAGGCTAAACAATACACTACTTAATAACCAAGAGTTCACTGAAGAAATCAAAGAGGAAATCAAAAAATACCTAGAAACAAATGACAATGAAAACACAATGACCCAAAACCTATGGGATGCAGCAAAAGCAGTTCTAAGAGGGAACTTTATAGCAATACAATCCTACCTTAAGAAACAGGAAACATCTCAAATAAACAACCTAACCTTACACCTAAAGCAATTAGAGAAAGAAGAATAAAAAAACCCCAAAGTTAGCAGAAGGATAGAAATCATAAAGATCAGATCAGAAATAAATGAAAAAGAAATGGAGGAAACGATAGCAAAGATCAATAAAACTAAAAGCTGGTTCTTTGGGAAGATAAACAAAATTGATAAACCATTAGTCAGACTCATCACGAAAAATAGGGAGAAGACTCAATTCAACAGAATTAGAAAATGAAAAAGCAGAAGTAACAACTGACACTGCAGAAATACAAAGGATCCTGAGAGATTACTACAAGCAACTATATGCCAATAAAATGGACAACCTGGAAGAAACGGACAAATTCTTAGAAACGCACAACCTTCTGAGACTGAACCAGGAAGAAAGAGAAAATATGAACACACCAATCACAAGCACTGAAACTGAAACTGTGATTAAAAATCTTCCAACACACAAAAGCCCAGGACCAGATGGCTTCACAGGCGAATTCTATCAAATATTTAGAGAAGAGCTAACACCTATCCTCCTCAAACTCTTCCAAAATATAGCAGTGGGAGGAACACTCCCAAACTCATTCTATGAAGCCACCATCACTCTGATACCAAAACCAGACAAAGATGTCACAAAGAAAGAAAACTACAGGCCAATAACCCTGATGAACATAGATGCAAAAATCCTCAACAAAATACTAGCAAACAGAATCCAACAGCACATTAAAAGGATCATACACCATGATCAAGTGGGGTTTATCCCAGGAATGCAAGGATTCTTCAGTATACACAAATCAATCAATATCATACACCATATTAACATATGGAAGGAGAAAAACCATATGATCATCTCAGTGGATGCAGAGAAAGCTTTTGACAAAATTCAATACCCATTTATGATAAAAACCCTCCAGAAAGTAGGCATAAAGGGAACTTTCCTCAACATAATAAAGGCCATATATGACAAACCCACAGCCAACATCATCCTCAGTGGTGAAAACCTGAAAGCATTTCCACTAAGATCAGGAACAAGACAAGGTTGTCCACTCTCACCACTATTATTCAACATAGTTTTGGAAGTTTTAGCCACAGCAATCAAGGAAGAAAAACAAATAAAAGGAATCCAAATCGGAAAAGAAGAAGTGAAGCTGTCACTGTTTGCAGATGACATGATACTATACATAGAGAATCCTAAAGATGTTACCAGAAAACTACTAGAGCTAATCAATGAATTTGGTAAAGTTGCAGGATACAAAATTAATGCACAGAAATCTCTTGCATTCCTATACACTAATGATGAAAAATCTCAAAGTAAAATTAAGAAAACACTCTCATTTACCATTGCAACAAAAAGAATAAAATATCTAGGAATAAACCTACCTAAGGAGACAAAAGACCTGTATGCAGAAAATTATAAGACACTGATGAAAGAAATTAAAGATGATACAAATAGATGGAGAGATATACCATGTTCTTGGATTGGAAGAATCAACATTGTGAAAATGACTATACTACCCAAAGCAATCTACAGATTCAATGCAATCCTTATCAAACTACCACTGGCATTTTTCACAGAACTAGAACAAAAAATTTCACAATTTGTATGGAAACACAAAAGATCCCGAATAGCCAAAGCAATCTTGAGAAAGAAAAACAGAGCTGGAGGAATCAGGCTCCCTGATTTCAGACTATACTACAAAGCTACAGTAATCAAGACAGCATGGTACTGGCACAAAAACAGAAGTATTGATCAATGGAACAGGAGAGAAAGCCCAGAGATAAACCCACGCACATATGGTCACCTTATCTTTGACAAAGGAGGCAAGAATATAAAATGGAAAAAAGACAGCCTCTTCAGTAAGTGGTGCTGGGAAAACAGGACAGCTACATGTAAAAGAATGAAATTAGAACACTCCCGAACACCATACACAAAAATAAACTCAAAATGGATTAAAGACCTAAATGTAAGACCAGACACTATCAAACTCTTAGAGGAAAACATAGGCAGAACACTCTATGACATAAATCACAGCAAGATCCTTTTTGACCCACCTCCTAGAGAAATGGAAATAAAAACAAAAATAAACAAATGGGATCTAATGAAACTTAAAAGCTTTTGCACAGTAAAGGAAACCATAAACAAGATGAAAAGACAACCCTCAGAATGGGAGAAAATATTTGCAAATGAAGCAACTGACAAAGGATTAATCTCCAAAATTTACAAGCAGTTCATGGATCTCAATGTCAAAAAAACAAACAACCCAATCCAAAAATTGGTAGAAGACCTAAATAGACATTTCTCCAAAGAAGGTATACAGATTGCCAACAAACATATGAAAGAATGCTCAACAGCATTAATCATTAGAGAAATGCAAATCAAAACTACAATGAGGTATCACCTCAGACCAGTCAGAATGGCCATCATCAAAAAATCTACAAACAATAAATGCTGGAGAGGGTGTGGAGAAAAGGGAACCCTCTTGCACTGTTGGTGGGAATGTAAATTGATACAGCCACTATGGAGAACAGTATGGAGGTTCCTTAAAAAACTAAAAATAGTGCTACCATACGACCCAGCAATCCCACTACTGGGCATATACCCTGAGTAAACCATAATTCAAAGAGTCATGTACCACAATGTTCACTGCAGCTCTATTTACAATAGCCAGGACATGGAAGCAACCTAAATGTCCATCAACAGATGAATGGATAAAGAAGATGTGGCACATATATACAATGGAATATTACTCAGCCATAAAAAGGAACGAAACTGACTTATTTGTAGTGAGGTGGATGGGCCTGGAGTCTGTCATACAGAGTGAAGTAAGTCAGAAAGAGAAAAACAAATACCGTACACTAACACACATATACGGAATCTAAAAAAAAAAAAGTGGTTATTAAGAACCTAGGGGCAGGACAGGAATAAAGACACAGATGTAGAGAATGGACTTGAGGACACTGGGAGAAGTAAGGGTAAGCTGGGACGAAGTGAGAGACTGGTATAGACTTATATATACTACCAAATGTAAAATAGATAGCTAGTGGGAAGCAGCCGCATAACACAGGAAGATCAGCTCGGTGCTTTGTGACCCCCTAGAGGGGCGGGATAGGGAGGATGGGAGGGAGACACAAGAGGAAGGAGATATGGGGATATAGGTATATGTATAGCTGATTCACTTTGTTATAAACCAGAAACTAACACACCATTGTAAAGCAATTATACTCCAATAAAGATGTTTTAAAAAAAAAAAAAAAGAACATCATATGTTTGTACCTAGGTGGGTAGCAAATTTATGAAAACAATATGGGTGAAATGACAGGTTTGCAGGATGATTTTGGTTCATCTGCATGTGAACTCTCACTTGGCAGGAACTGTGAGGACAAAGTGAGAAGAGAAAAATAAAAATTCAGTTCTTACCCAGAAAGCTGAAACTGCTGTAACAGCCAATAGAAATTTGGAATTGAGTGTAGGGTGTGTATGTGTGTGTGTGTGCATTTTCTCCCCAAAAACAAATTAAGTACAAAAAATTACTTTGTTCTTACTTGTGTTCAAAACTGACACTGGAGTAACTGTTGCTAATCATGTGTGGCTGCAGTTTTGAAATAAGCAGCTACAAGAGTCTTACTTGATAAAAATAAACTTACATGTTGACCTCTTTTTTCTTTTTTAAAAAATTATTTATTTATTTACTTACTTATTTTGGTTGCGCTGGGTCTTAGTTGTGGCACATGGGATCTTTAGTTGCAGCATGCGGGCTCTTAGTTGCGGCATGCATGCAGGATCTAGTTCCCCAACCAGGGATCGAACCCAGGCCCCCGGCATTGGGAGCGCAGAGTCTTACCCACTGGACCACCAGGGAAGTGCCTTGACTTTCGAATATTGAAAGAATTTCATCAGATAGATGAATTACTAGTGAGTTTTACAAAAATGATTTCAGCTAACAATTTATTCTAATATACAGACAGTCTGTTTCTTTGGATCCTTCTCCTTGTGTCTGGGCATTCAAAAACTTAGGATTAGAGTAAAAATAAAGCTATCCTATCTAAAATTTCTGGCAATGCTATTTTTCTAGTCTACGGCTACCATCCCCTCCCTCCCTTAAAAACCATTCTATCGATGTGCCACTTATCTTAAACCTTTTAGTGGTACTGCAGCATTCCTTACTACTGAATTTTTGCAACTGTGGTTCCACTATATAGCAAGAACTTAATCCAGTTTTTCTACACACACATTCCAACCAGCAATGCTCAGTTACAGGAGAGTATTTGGTCCCAAAATCTTCTTACAGAAGTTGTAGTTCAGTCAGGTTGATAGTATGCAGTGTGGATGAAGGAGTAGGAAGAAGATTCTGTCATAATCTGCTCTACCATTTTAAGGGCAATGTAGCAGTCATTTAAAAACCAGTATTACTGAAATCTTCCCAATTTGGCCTTGTGATTCCATTTCTATGTATTTATACAAAAGTCCACATATCGTACAAAGATGGGTTTAAGCAGGTTCATAGTAGATATGCTCAACACAGTGAACCATGGAGGTATTCCAAATGTCTAGTAATTGGGAAGCAGATAAATATGTGATTATTCTACCAATCATTCTGTGAAATACTATGCAGTCTTTAAGAAAAATATGCTCATGTGCCTGACATTGAAAAATCTGTAAGATTTAACTTAAGAGTAAATTGTGTGGTAAAATAGGTACATTATAACAGTTGTGTAAAAGTAAGTATATCGCTATGTGTTTCTTTGTGTGCAAGTTTAAATGCATAGAAAAATGCCAAAAGAGTGCACACCAGGTTAACAGTGGTAGAGATTACCCTGGGAAGTGAGCTGGAACAGCACAAATGCGCATGTGTGTGCATGTATGAGAATTCTTTATCCTGTATTCTTCCATTTTGTTTGTTTTCTTCAGTAGGAGTATGTTCCTTTAATTTTCGTGTACTTGGAAATAAAATGTTATGTGTTTGGAATGAGACACTTTATATACACAAGCAACTACTAGAAAACAATACATAACAAAGAACAATGACGCCAAACAAACAGAATGTGAACAATTACTGTGCTAACATTCAGTGACAGGTTTTCAGAGAGTAAAGAGATCACTTACAGTGGAAAAAAATACTTCCTAAGGTCAAAGCTATAAGGAAATTGGAAATAATTCAAAACTAAATAGAAACAATAAAAATTCCTAATATCTAGCACAGTGCCTGGGCACATAGTAGCTATTCAATAATCATTTGTTAAATGCCAGTAATTGTAATGAGATCCTGGATAGATTACATCTCTGCAGCAGAGTTCTTGTGTTTTTCAAATAAACTGGTTTTCCTAGGTTATCTTAAAGATCCCATTAAGGTATAAAAATCTTCACTGATGAATTGTATCATTTCTATGCCAATCTATTACATTCTGAATTTGTAAGAGATTTTCTGTGACTTTTAATTTTAAAAAAAATCTATCCCATGGTCTGCAGAAGTAGAGATAAAGGAGTTTCATTTCTTGTAATATTTAATTTACAAAAATCTGACCAATGTATGTATGCCTTCTACTGACAAGGTACGTAATTTCACTGACAAGGCATCCACTTCAGGCCTGCAAACTTAAAAAACAATTCTCACCAGCTACCACCAGACGTAGGCCTAGGAATTACCACTCTAGAATTGATTCTAGTTTTAATAAGGCAAACAATCTCAGTAAGTCAATAGAAAACTCAAAAACCAATATTTGTCTACATTAAAATATTAAGAGAAAGTAATGCTTCCCGGAAGAAAAATATTTCTTTGAAAACGGACTAGATATAAAGAACACAGCAATAAATACTGGAGGGGGTGTTAGGATTATATACGAGAATCTATCAAACGAAAGCAAGATGCTATACAAGGTAATTGCTAAATTTGTGAATTGTAACTGATTTTTTCCCCAAATGGAAATAAGTTGTAACTGCAAGAAAAGAAATACATGTACTTTGCTTTTTAATAAATAATAAATCACAGAAAAACAAACAAAGGAAAGTAGATATTACACATAAAATGCATAATCCCACCATCCACAACAGATGATCACTGCTAACATTTTGTTCAATATCTTCCAATCATCTTTTTCCCAAAGCACACACATCATACACTTTACATGATTGAATTTATAACATTTTATAATCTTCTCTTTCACTTTAAAATATAGCATTATATGCATATACACTATTGATACTATGTATAAAATAGACAACAAATGAGAACATACCGTATAACACAGGGAACTCTACTTAATGCACCGTGGTGACATAAATAGAAAGGAAATCCAAAAAAGAAGGGATATATGTATATGCATGGCTGATTCATTTTGCTTCTGAGTAGAAACTAACACAATATTGTAAAGCAACTATACTCCAAAAAAAAAATTAACTAAAGGAGGGACTTCCCTGGTGGCACAGTGGTTAAGAATCCGCCTGCCAATGCAGGGGACACGGGTTCAAGCCCTGGTCCGGGAAGATCCCACATGCCGTGGAACAACTAAGCCCATGTGCCACAACTACTGAGCCTGCGCTCTAGAGCCCACGAGCCACAACTACTGAGCCCATGTGCCACAACTACTGAAGCCCATGTGCCTAGAGCCCGTGCTCCACAACAAAAAAAGCCACCACAATGAGAAGCCTGCGCACTGCAACGAAGAGTAGCCCTCGCTCACTGCAACTAGAGAAAGCCCGCATGCAGCAATGAAGACCCAACACAGCCAAAAATAAATTTATAAAAAAAGAAATTAACTAAAAAATAAAATAATTACAAAGATAAAAAATACAGCATTATAAAAATAACATAACCTATGTCATAATATAATAATCTTCTATCGCTGAATGCTTAAATTCTCTCCAACTTTTCACTAGTGAAATATGTTACAATGAAATATCTAGAAAACACATTTTTACAACTGTTCTAAATTCCAAGTTAAGAATCTAAAAAGTAAGATAGAAAGTACTTCTCTAAGGATGAGATTGTTGAATTTCCTGTAGAAAAATTAAAGGAAATAGAGCAAAGCAGAGAGCTTCTGTGGAACATTCCATTTGGCCATTCCTCCAGAAGAGGGGTGGATGTAGAGAGAAGCAAATAGGCACACATAATCCCTGCTTTACTGCAAAACACTTGTGCAGTCAACTAATCAACACAGCTCTGGAGACGTATCTGGAGGTACAAAGGATTTCAAGGAAGAAGGTAAAAAAGATTGGCAAGTCTCTATAGGCATAAATAAAATGCTGATTAACATTTATTGAGGTATAACTGATTAAAAAATTGCACATATTTAAGGTATACATCATGATGAGTTTGGACATATGCATACACCCATGATACCATCACTACAGTTGAAGTACTAAACATATCCATCACCTCCAAAAATGTCCTTACGTTCTTTTGTGGGCTTGTTTCATTGTGTTTTGGGGTTAAGAAAACTTAACATGAAATCCATCCTCTTAACCTGTATTAAAGTACACAATACCATACTGTTAACAAATGCTGTACAGCAGATCTCTGGATGTATTCATCTTCCATAACTGGAAATTTCCACTCCTTGAACAACACCTCCCTCCTCCGCCCCAGCAACCACCATTCTATTCTCTGCTTCTATGTGTTTGACTATTTTAGATACTGAATTTACGTGGAATGATGCAGTATTGTCCTTCTGTGACTGGCTTATTTCACGTCACATAATGTCTTCTAGTTTCATCCATGTTGTCGTATATGGCAGGATTCTTTCTTTTTTAAGGCTGAATAATATTCCATTGTGTGTATATACCACATTTTCTTCATACAGTCACCTGTTAAGACATATGAATTATTTCCATACCATGGTTATTGTGAATATTGCTGCAATGAACATGCGGATGCAGATATCTCTTCAAAATCCTGATTTCAACTCTTTAGGATATACACCCAGAGGTGGGATTGTTGGATCATATGGCAGTTCTATTTTTAATTTTATAAAACAGAAAAAAATTAAGAACAAAAAAAATTGTTTCAAGGGTAACTAAAATGGGAATGCTTATAAACATGTAAATGAAACATATTCCCAGGGGGATAAACCACGTCATGTAAGAGGGTAATAAAACAGTTGATAAAGGAAAAATGAAAATTTCAAAGCAATGAATTCATGGAAAATTGATTTGCAGTCTGTGAAGATATATATCTTTGCTTTATTTGGTGAAGAAAGAAGACTAAAACCATAACTGTGTAATCATATTCTGTAATTAAAAATCATTTAATGTCAAATGAATTTGGGTGAAGGCCTCTTGTGAAGTGTTAATAGTAAATATGTCACATTTTCCTTATTTCTATGGGAAATATCATAGGCCCACAGGGCTCCTTTCTTGAAGAAGAATTGGGACCAAGGACACATAAATAAAAAACTTGTGTCTGGATGAAACTGAAAAATAGAGAGCAAAGAACATATGAAATTTAGAAAGCCATGAAAGCTTTCTTCCACATGTAGCCACCCCAGCCACTTCTACACCCATCAAAATAAAACATCCTGTACTCTAACTGTGAACCTCATCAAAGAAAATGCCCTCACATAAAATTATTGATACCATCAGGTAGAAAAAACATACAATGGAATTAAGTGTAGAAAAAACTTTTAAGTGTCTGACCTAACATCTTTTACTGCATCTTTCTTACACGGTCTTTAGAAGAATAAAAACTTCCAAAACAATGACAGTTCAGAACACATCTCTGAATTGTCTGTGTAGTGCCAACTCTACTCATCGTTTGGAGACAAAAGACAGGTGGACACAAAAGCTCTGACGAGCAGTGATAAGATCTAAATTAAAATGTATTCTATAAGGAGGGCTTCTGAAGTGTATTCCAGTGATTTTGAAGAAGCAGTGCTTCAATTGTTCCCGTGCCTAGAAATAATCTTATTGAAGGTGAAGTTTCCCTGTGTCCGACAGCTCTTCACAAAAATGAAACATTTTCTCTTTGAATACATCCAAAGCAAGGTAGTGAGATTTAGGCTGGGTGCAAGAGTGACTATAACAGACTTCAAAGAGAAAGCATCTATTACACAGTTTTCTTTCATCCAAATTCTTCATTATCCCAAATTTGTTTTAAAGAATTTTTCTTAAAGTCCTGCAAACAACGTCAGCAATGACTAAACTTCCACTTCACCAAATAAGCTTGGACAGTTATATGAAAACTATGCAAAATATAACCAGGCTGCTAGCAATAGTCTGACCCCCGGTAACACTGCAATATTTTTTAAATTATCAGTTTCATCCTCTTGTTGCTTCACTTGTTACTAATCATATTAGTTGGTACAGAAAATTCTTGTTATTTTCTCTTCCTTTTTATTAAAAAAGTTTTTCCTTATGGGAAATACAAAAAAAAAAGTTTCCATGAATAGACACCCATGAAAATGAATTAAAACCATTTACACCCAGATTGACTTCATGCTTACTTTGCCATCTTTTACTTAGATTAATACATTTTTTTAAAAAAATCTGTGGTAGGGTAGAGGTACTCTTGCCTTTGTGGAGTAAAATGGATTTGAGTACATTATACTCAGAAGAATAGAAATGGCTCCATTTCAAGTCCTTTAAATATGCTTACTTCTAAAAAGATTGTGAACTGATTTTCCATTAGGCAATTATGTATCAAAGAAAAAACCTGCAAGAACATGCAATTAGTTCTTCAGTTAAACCTCTTTCTCAAGAATGTTTCCGTTTCACCAAGTCATTTCATATTTATATAAGATATTCTGTTAAAAAATTAATATTTAGCAAATTTAGAGTCATTCCATCATGAGGGTCTTCAATTAATTTGCATGTTAGTTTTTATTAATTTCTTCATCCTTTTCAACAATGTATTTGTTTCCTATTGTTGCTAGAACCAAATACCACAAAATTAGTGGCTTAAAACAACACAAGTTTATTATCTTATGGGTCTGGAGGTCATAAGTTTAAAAAGAATCTCACTGAGCTAAAATCAAGGTATCCACACAGCTGCCTTCCTTTCTGGAGGATCTAGTGGAGAATCCATTTCCTTAATTTTTTCAACTTCTAGAGGAGGCCTGCATTCCTTTGCTGGTGGTCCCCTTCCTCCATCTTCAAAGTCAACAACATCTGGCTGAGCTCATCTCATGCTGCCATCTCTTTGGTTCTCTTTTCAGATTCCTTCCTCCACCTTAGAAGACCCTTGTGATTATAATCTAGGATAATCTATTTTACGATTACTTGATTAGCAACCTAATTCCATCTGCAACCTTAATTCCCCTTTGCCATGTAGCTGAACATGAAAGTTACTAAAAGAAAAACTACTTGTAGATTAAAATTGCCATTCTATCAATTGTTCATCCTAAAAGCTGAGAGAGGTTTATCTAAAATCCCCAAAACAGTAAAAATGGCAAATTCCACAATAATCAGAGGACTTCCTAATTTCTATAATACTTCAGAAGTCCCAACTCCTTCCAAGGAGAATAGATACTTGTACTAGAAAGATGATCTGCTTACTAGGCATGGTGAATATTTGGGGCAGGCAAATTTGCAAGGACAGTAGTCGTCAGCCCAGAGTAAATTCTTCTGTACAATAAAGTTGTAAGAACTTTGAATGCCCTTGCCTACTGGGGATATCAATATGAAAATGAACAGGAACCAAGTGGGCTATTGCCAAGTGCTGTGAAGATGTGGTGATGAGAATCACCATCAGTAACAAGAGAGAAGGGAAACTTGGAAGAAAAGATATATTAATAGGGATTGGTGAAATTCATGACATCTATAAGAATGTTGCTCTAGAATGCAGAACTCATTAATCGGTGAATATCTAGTTCCCAAGGTCAAGGCCAGGCGTTATCCTTCCTATTAAGTCACCTTCTGAATGGAATTCTGGAAAGCTGTTTTTTGTGTTATCCCTCCCCTACTTCCTCTTTATCTAAACCTTTGGCATCCCATCAGTGCGAAGCTTCAAGCCCTGTTCTCAGTGCTATCTATGTGTAAGAGTGACCTGGAAAACTTTAAAACATATCCGTGTCCTGGGCCCACACAAGACCAATTAAAGTCAGGGTTTTTGGTTATGGGGCTGGGCATCGCTGTTTATTTTTTACAGCTGCTCAGATGTTTCTAGTATACAGTCAGCATTGAGACCTATAACCCAAGGGGCAGCAGCAGGTCCTTGCTGCTCCTCATGGGAAGGGTGGCAGGTCTTTCAGATTCTTCAAAGGAAAGCATCAACAAAGAAGACAAGGTATAACTGGCAACCGAGTCTCCTAGTATAACTGAATTTTCTACTTCTTTTTTTCTGTTTTCACGAAGAGTGGAACTGGAAAGAGGGGAGGGAAGTCAAGAAGAAGGTGAGATAGAAGACACCTGCTCCTATAATACCTCCCCTTGTTGGATATGAATTGCCCCCAAGAGGGAAGGAGCGCTCTCTCCCTAATTCGTGTGTTGGGAGAAATTGGAGGCTACCCCTGCAAACCATGTCAAAGGAGAAATTTGACTGCCCTCTCAGACAACACTAAGAATCCAAGAAATTTGATGACTCTCTCAAGTCTTCTCAGCCTAGACACCCCACTTAGTGCTACATCTGTGTCTTATGATGGAGGAAACTCTTTCAGGCAGACCCATCCCACACTCTGAACCTCAGCAAGGCACAATGTCTTCTCTGGGATGATCCAGAGGTTGTCTCAGTCTCCTCCAGTTGGCCAGCAGAAAGTAAGAACAGGAAAAAAGAACATCATTGGTCTCACTTTCATTTCAATCTCTGATTTCTGGATTTGGAACCTGGTCAAGACATGGGAATGAAGAGGGACTTTCCCTGTCCTAATATAGAATCTCCCCAGAGAAAATGATTATATCAAATATGTATTCACAGCCTTAGTTTTTGATTCACAAGTCTCCTTTTCTATCAAAATATAAGAGCCCATTCTATGAGTTTCAACAAGAGAGCTGAGAGAAAAGGGCAAGGAGGGGATCATAAAAGAAATAACAGTTTTGCCTCTATGGAGACCTAGCACAGGCCACTGGATTTGTCTCCGTGGAGAAACTACAGAATGAAAAGACAGCATGGATTTGAAGAAATACAAAATAACTATGAGACGCTCCTGAGATCAGAGATTGCTGTGTTGTACTGTATCTCTATATGAGGGTATGTGTGGTATGGGTGGGTATGGGGGCTTTGATAGATACAGCCTGGGCAGAAGACCGTGAGACTAGAGCTTGTAGGAGAACTTTGGAAGCTCTGTTTTAGTCTCCATCCATCTTCACCTCCTCCCCTACACATGGTGCTTTGGAACCACCTTTACCCGACATTGCTATCAGGAATCCCAGTGTTATCAGAACACTATGAGAGCAGAGCACCAATGAAAATACATATGGGCTATTGTGTTGCCATCTCCCATTGATTCGTCCATTCTCTAGTCTAAAACCCTAAACTCCAAACCAAAGGAGGTTCCTACTCCCTAACTTGAGGGTTCACCTTGGGGAGAGAGCCTTTCAGAGTTGGGGACAACGGTTCTATGGTGCCTGCAGCTGTCCATCGGGGAGCTCATCCATTCCCTTATGTCCAAACACACTGGTATAGGCACAAGCCAGGACCTGTTCCAGCCCTTCCTACCAGACAGGGTGGCTAACAATGTGGGGGGGGGGCACATAAGCAACCCACAGGCCATAAAACTGGGGTGGGGGAGAGCAATGTAAACACAGTAAGAAACACAAAAGCTGAAGAATACATATTATCTTAAGTACTGAAACATATGGACCAAGAATTTTAAATAAATACAATACCCTCAAAGACAAAACAGAGAATGGTAGTAACATGAAAGAGGAACAAGAAAAAAAGTCCCAAGAAGGGGTTAAATGGAGTTAAACTCATAAAATAATTGCATCATTTTGGAAATCTAAAAGGTATTCATTTAAAATAAATTTTATTAAGTCAAGGATAAATATTGCAATCAACTTAATAACTACTAAAAATGAGAAAAGAATGGGAATAACAAAAACACTTGATTAATCCAAAGATATGCAAGCAAGGAGAGAAAAAGAAACAAGGAAAGAGAAGGGAGAAACAGAGAAAAAGCAAGGTAGACTTAGTAATAAATAATTACAGTAATAACTAAATTAAATGTTAATGGAAAAAACATTCTATAAAAGGCAAAGATTTTCAGGTTGGATAGAAATAAAACCTTACTATATGCTGTTTACAGGTATATGTTTTAAATGACAAAAACTGTCTAAAACGAGGGATGAGGAAAGATATACCAAAAGATCACTAACTAAAATAAAGCTGGTGTAACTATATTAATATCAGACAAAGAAGACTTTTAAGCAAGCAACAGCACTTTGTAATAAAAAGATGTCTCTTAAGGACAGAAAGGTCATAAGGATAGAGTTTAACTGAACTTAGTCACAGTAAATTTATTTTTAATACACTGCCAATTTCTAATGTTCTCTTTAGAACTTATATATGCATAGTCATATGAGAAACTGGGCTGTTGAATAGTTTTCTTTATTTTTTTCTTTTTGTCAATTAGTCAAGCATAAACAGGGAGGCCTGTAGCAGCCTTCTCTGGAATAGTATTAAAGAGCACTAGGATAATAAAACCTAACATTAAGCTCCTTTGGTATGCTTGCCAAGGCAATGAATGTTACATGTACTGTCTCATATAATGGGGGAAAATACTGCTATCCAGACCTGGAATTTGAAACTGAATTGAGCTTCACACTCTATTCCTGACTAATTTTTGCTTCATTATTAATCCATGGATCCCAAAGGAGCTACAGGCATTCCTTGCTTGTTTTCCTTAGAAATATGCAGGTGTTAAAGCTATGCATCAGGCCATTTACAGTGCTGAATGTCAGCAAAACAATAAAATGTGACAGTTGTAATAATAATAAATATGAATATTTTTTGAGTTATCATCAATAAGCAGAATTATCAAGCCAATATGATCCTCATTGTTTTTAACTAATAATCTTGAAAGGAAATAAAGGACTATTTATCTGACTTGAAGAAGTATTTCAAAGGATTTTATGTACTAAGAAAAAATTTTAATGGATTGAAAAATCTTAAAATCTTTCTTTTGAAAAATATACATTAAACCAGTGGTTCTTAAATTCATGCATTCCCCAGAATCCCCTGGTAGGCTTGTGAGAACAACTTTCTGGGAGCCATGGAGGAGTTTTTGAATCAGTAGGTCTGGAGTGGGAGTCGATAATTTGCATTTTTAACAAATTTCCAGGTTATGCTGATGCTACTGGTCCCCAGAACACACTGTGAAAGAGCCACTGCTTCAAACAAATGAACAGACCCACCTGGGAATTATCTAATCTCCAGTACCTGAGTGACTTTCTTTCTCCTCTAAAACACTGAATTAGTTTAATGTGCATGACATTTCTTCCACACGAAAAGTTAACAATCACTTAATTGGACGTTTTCCATAAAACGATGGCTGGTACTGATCCAATATCCAGAGACCCTCCATGTGTCTCTACTTCACACCTGCTCAGGGACCTGCAGTGCTTCAACACAACAGTGTTCCATAACGCTCCTTCAAAGTTCTAGAGAGTCCCAAAGGCACATTTTATTGTGGTGTTTGGCCTTTCAAATTTGTTCGCATCATTGCATTTTATGCTGCGCCCTATTCCCATGAACACTGAGTCTCATTAAAGTAGGAAAACACTGCAATTGAAACCACCCAAAGAAACCAAGGGTATCCACGAGACACTAGTATTTGTCTTCTCCCTTTTCATCTGATGTTTAGTGCGTCTAACTTACAACAAGGAATGGATGTAAACAAAAATCTTAAGAGCAGCAATAAGCTGGGAAGAAAATCAAGTGGGACATCAGACACAGTCTCGAGTTAGGTTGGCATTCAGGGCAGCAGAACAGAAAGAGATGAGTTCCTGTAGAGGTGTATCTGATAGGTCATGTGCAGTACAAAGAAGTCTCCGTAACAAGAGAGGAATCAGAACAATCAGCAAGACTGCTCCTAGATCACTAGAGGGCATAATTATAACAGTACTGACCAGGACAAATTAAATACGTTCTAGAGATCTGCTGTACAACATTGTACCTGGAGGCAATGATATTTTATTGTACACTTAAAATTTTGCTAAGAGGTTGATCTCATATTAAGCGTTCTTACCAAAACAAAATTTATTTTAAAAAAATATATATATGTATGTATAAAGATAAGACATCAGCATGAAACATCACGAATTCTGTTTTGTAGATGAGATCTTAGCAATGGCAAATGTAGTTGTTTCACCCACAGAAAGTTTGTGTTCTGTGGGGCTGAGAAGGTGGAGAAATGATAAAGACAGGAAGAAAGAAAGAGCGCCATGTGAATTTGATTGCTTTGGGGAGAATCTGTGAAGAGGATATGTGTGGCTAAACGTTTGTGCTACAGGGTAGGCCCTCTGCACATGCACACACTAGGGACTGCCTTATTTAAATTCAAGTTGTCTTGCTTTTCAGCACCTTTGAAATGATGCAGGTCTTAAATATTACTTATTAGCTCAGTTTCCCCAATTTCACACTGGTGCTTTTTCAGGTGCTTCGCTGAATAAAATCACATATGATATAATTGTTTTAAAGGCACTTTGTAAGGTTTGCTTAAAATAAACTAAATCACTCTGTGTATCTACAACCTCTGAGTGAGGGATGAGAAAATATTTTCAGAATAAATAGGTATAACAAATATGATCATTTTACTTGTCATTACAAGTTATTTAAATAAAGAAGTTGGAAAGTACCACTTGCAAAAGAAGGGGAGATCATTTTTTTCTCTCAGCATTACTAAAAAAGTTTTAGAAAACTTGGTATTTTGACAATATTAAAACCATCATATAGATGGACCTAGAGATTATCATACTAAGTGAAGTCAGACAGAGAAGGACAAATATCATTTGATATCTTACTTGTGGAATCTAAAAAAAAAGATACAAATGAAGTTATTTACAAGACAGAAACAGACTCACAGACTTTGAAAACAAACGTATGGTTACCAAAGGGGAAATGTGGTGGGGAGGGACAAATCAGGAGTTGGGGATTAACATATACACACTACTATATATAAAATAGATAATCAACAAGGACCTACTGTATAGCACAGGGAACTCTACTCAATATACTGTAATAACCTATATGGGAAAAGAATCTGAAAAAGAATGGAAATATGTACACATATAGTTATTCAGTTGAATCCCTTTGCTGTACACCTGAAACTAACATAATAGTGTAAATCAACTATACTCCAACATAAAATAACACTTAAATTAAAAAAAAATCAGAACCAATAAAATTCTTAGTTTGCTTAAATTAGTAGAGCAACTATAAGTATTATGTTTTGGAAATTGTATTATGTACATCTCATAGGTAGGTAAAATTCACAAACAGTGAGATACATTTACAAGAATGGTACTTTAACACAAAATTGAAGCACTCCTCTTTTCTTGTCATTGTATCTGAACAATGTCTAAAAATTTTATATCAGCTCCAAATGACACCCAGACTTGATGTGATTATGTCACCATGTCTTCAAGTCCTCAGACATAAAAAGTACAACTCTTTCACTTATCATCTTTGTGTCTATCATGAAATACTCATGTTCTCCTTTTCACTATGCAAATTTTCTAACATAGCAAGAAGTACAGAAAACACTCTAATCAGCCCTCATATACCATTTCCCAGCTTTAACATATGGCCAGCCTTAATTCAACTACTGCCCGCATATTTTAGCCAGAATATTTTAAAGCAAATTCCATACATCATGGCATTTCAACTGTAAATACTTAGTACGCTTCTCTAAGACTATTTTTAAACAATCAACATACTTTAAAAGTCAGTAATTTCTTAATACCATGAACATTTCCTGTGTACTTGATTTATCTGAATCAAGATCCTTCAATGTCCACATATTGTATTAAGTTGCCATATCCCTTAAGTTTTATTTACTCCGTTAATATGTACTATCAGATGTCCCACATTCTGCATGGGATTGATTACTTCCTCATGACGTGTATACTAACTTTCCTCTCTCTCCTATATTTCCTATAAATTGACAGGAAGACTTTGGAGGACTTAAGATAGGCTCAAGTATTTTGACAAACATACTTCATATGTGGTGCTTTGTACTTCCTATTACTTCACATCATTGAGACTCCATGATATCTGGCTGCCCGATATATAATGATGTTAAGATTTATCTGTGAATTCAGATGATGTTAGCCTGTCCTCATAAAATTCCCAGTCAAGCTTTCCCCTAGTTTTAAGATTTACTGTGCTTGTTGCCTAGAATTGCAAAATGCAGCTTTAGAATTCGATCACTCTTTCATCCATGTACTTACTAGCTGAATTTTTATAGAAAAGAACTTTCCTTCTCCCAACTTGTTGTTGTGTTCCCTTTCAAGATCATTTTCCTTCTTCTAACTTGAAGAATATTTTTTTATCTATAGGAGTCAAAAATATTTTCTTGTCCTATTTTTGGATGTATAGCCGTGATCTACTTGAGAGCCTGGGGAATGTTAAATAATGCCAATAATGAGCTAGATCATCCCAGTGCATAAATTATCCTCAGGCTTGCATCCCTTACTTTAGAAGCTTCATTAATTGCTCTAGTTGCATTAACTTTTAAAGGCCACTGGGGTCCCATTAAGTTACAATTATCTTATGACTCCATCTGAGATGCTATCCCCAGGGAGTAGTTTGTATGTTAAAAGAACTTGGGGTGACAAAAGAGAGAAAGCAATACATTTAGTTGCAAGTTAACTCAAAAAGAATAAGCTCTGCAATAATAACCATAAAATCCACTTATTTAAAGCTTCATAAAATTTGACTGAAGTGCTCTTAATAGGCTAGCCACACTCTTTTAAAAATGTGGCCATTTTTTGCAGCTTGATGAATCACAGTCCTTGTGAGGCCCGGGTTTGCTCCCAATGGATGGGCTGGTTAATATCATGAGAAAAGAATAAACAACTCTGGAACTTCTGCATCTTGACTCTGGTGCCTATCTTGAAAAATGCATATCATTAAACTTGGAACAGTAGAGAAAGACAGTGCATATTTCAGTAAAATAACTGCTTGAAAGAGATCTGACTATTGGGGAAAAGAAATGCACATATTTAAACAACAACAGCAAAGATCTGAAGGCATGACAGTAAGTAGAATACATTCAGTGTAACAGAATGTGCCTTTAGCTCCCATGAAGCTATACCTCTGGAGGATTCATATTTCTTTCAAATATTTCCATATACGTCTTCCCTCTCTAAAAAAATATACTCCCTCCAACTCACAGAATAACTTTAACATCATACCACCTCAAAACGCAATTTTTTCTCTCTTTATTCATTAACCAGGATTCTCAAAAGACTAATTAGACTTCTGCTTAAAAGAAGGAGATACACTGAAAGAGGACAAAGAGAGAAAGCTTGAGCAAGCACATTAGAGAGACAGAATCAGAGCAAGACAGAGAGTCAGAGAAGCAAGAGGAATTGCTTTAAGAAATTAATGATTTTTTTTCATCAGAAGGCAAGGAGGAATGGGAAAGCTGAAGTCTCTGGGCCTGCAGGGCATCACAGAAAGACACCTGAGAGGCTGTGCAGGGAGAAGCTCCAGATGTGTCAGGGGTAGGCTCCTCCAGAAATCAGGGACTTGTTTGAAACTTTGTGCGCAGTGCAATTAGACCTTAAGACTTTCTCCTCCAACCAGGGCAGTCTGGTTCTTACTTTCTTTTACCGCACAGTAGTCAGATCTATTCTTGGGAGAAACTAAACCCAAAAGATTCCACAGTATGTTGTGTTCATTCTGGATTGAAAAATATATGGTGCTTCTCTGCCGCCTTTCTGAGCAACACAATGTACACATTCCTGGTCCTAAGCAAAAGTAAATAATACTCCTTGGCGATGGGATAAATGGAAGGGGTGTTATGTTCTACCTTTGTAATGGTCAATTGACTAGTTGGCTGCCTCCATATTATTTTTCTAGGATTTCATTTGTTTTGGTCCTTTGGAAGCAAAACTTGGAACTCTTTCTGCCTAACATACTATTATTAGATAAAGAATCCAAAACCACATTTCCCTGCATTAACCTATTTTATTTTCCCCATTACCACTTTGGTCCCTCTATTTAAGGGGGCCTTTTCTTTTCCAGGATGGCATGAAGTTTTTGAACAGTTGTACTGTGTGATACAAATAAAAACAAATTGTAGGGTAGAGCTTCAAGACGGTGGAAGAATAAGACGCGGAGGTCACCTTCCTCCCCACAAATACATCAGAAATACATCTACACGTGGAACAACTCCTACAGAACACCTACGGAACGCTGGCAGAAGACGTCAGACCTCCCAAAAGGCAAGAAACTCCCCATGTACCTGGGTAGGGCAAAAGAAAAAAGAAAAAACAGAGACAAAGAATAGGGACGGGACCTGCACCAGTGGGAGGGAGCCGTGAAGGAGGAAAGGTTTCCACGCACTAGGAAGCCCCTTCGCGGGCAGAGACTGCGGGTGGCGGAGGGGGGACCTTCGGAGCCACGGAGGAGAGCGCAGTAACAGGGGTGCGGAGGGCAAAGCAGAGAGACTCCCGCACAGAGGATCGGTGCTGACCAGCACTCACCAGCCCGAGAGGCTTGTCAGCTCACCCGCCGGGGCGGACGGGGCTGGGAGCTGAGGCTCGGGCTTCGGTCGGATCGCAGGGAGAGGACTGGGGTTGGGGGCGTGAACAAAGCCTGAAGGGGGCTAGTGCGCCACGGCTAGCCGGGAGGGAGTCCGGGAAAAAGTCTGGAGCTGCCGAAGAGACAAGAGACTTTTTCTTGCCTCTTTGTTTCCTGGTGCGCGAGGAGAGGGGATTCAGAGCGCCACTTAAAGGAGCTCCAGAGACGGGCACGAGCCGCAGCTATTAGCGCGGACCCCAGAGACGGGCATGAGACGCTAAGGCTGCTGCTGCCGCCACCAAGAAGCCTGTGTGCGAGCGCAGGTCACTATCCACGCCGCCCCTCCGGGGAGCCTGTGCAGCCCGCCACTGCCAGGGTCCCGTGATCCAGGGACAACTTCCTCGAGAACGCACAGCGCGCCTCAGGCTGGTGCAACGTCACGCCGGCCTCTGCCGCCACAGGCTCGCCCCGCATCCGCATCCGTACCCCTCCCTCCCCACGGCCTGAGTGAGCCACAGCCCACGAATCAGCTGCTCCTTTAACCTTGTCCTGTCTGAGTGAAGAACAGATGCCCTCAGGCAACCTACACGCAGAGGCGGGTCCAAATCCAAAGCTGAACCCCGGGAGCTGTGCGAACAGAGAAGAGAAAGGGAAATCTCTCCCAGCAGCCTCAGGAGCAGTGCATTAAATCTCCACAGTCAACTTGATGTACCCTGCATCTGTGGAATACCTGAATAGACAACGAATCATCCGAAATTGAGGAGGTGGACTTTGGGAGCAATGATACATATATTTTTTTCCCTTTTTCTCGTTTTGTGAGTGTATATGTGTATGTGTGTGTGATTTTGTCTGTATAGCTTTGCTTTTACCATTTGTCCTAGAGTTCTGTTGGTCCATTTTTTTTTATTACTTAAAAAAATTTTTTTCTTAATAATTATTTTTCATTTTTTATTTTAATAACTTTATTTTATTTTATTTTATTTTATTTTATTTTATTTTATTTTATTTTATCTTCTTCTTTCTTTCTTTCTTTTTTTTCCCCCTTTTATTCTGAGCCATGTGGAGGACAGGCTCTTGGTGCTCCAGCCAGGTGCCAGGGCTCTGCCACTGAGGTGGGAGAGGCAAGTTCAGGACACTGGTCCACAAGAGACCGCCCACCTCCACGTAATATCAAACGGTGAAAATCTCCCAGAGATCTCCATCTCAACGCCAAGACCCAGCTCCACTCAACGACCAGCAAGCTACAGTGCAGGACACCCTATGCCAAACAGCTAGCAAGACAGCAACACAACCACATCCATTAGCACAGAGGCTGCCTAAAATCATAATAAGGCTACAACACCCCAAAACACACCACCAGATGTGGACCTGCCCACCAGAAAGACAAAATCCAGCCTCATCCAGCAGAACACAGGCACTACTCCCCTCCACCAAGAAGCCTACACAACCCACTGAACCACCCTTAGCCACTGGGGACAGACACCAAAAACAATAGAAACTACAAGCCTGCAGCCTGCAAAAAGGAGACCCCAAACACAGTACCTTAAGCAAAATGAGAAGACAGAGAAACACACAGCAAATGAAGGAGCAAGGCAAAAACCCACCAGACCTAACAAATGAAGAGGAAATAGGCAGTCTACCTGAAAAAGAATTCAGAATAATGATAATAAAGATGATCCAAAATCTTGGAAATAGAATGGAGAAAAATGCAAGAAACGTTTAACAAGGACCTAGAAGAACTAAAGAGCAAACAGAGATGAACAACACAATAAATGAAATTAAAAATTCTCTAGAAGGGATAAATAGCAGAATAACTGAGGCAGAATAATGGATAAGTGACCTGGAAGATAAAGTAGTGGATAACTAATAACTACTGCAGAGCAGAATAAAGAAAAAAGAATGAAAAGAATTGAGGACCATCTCAGGGACATCTGGGACAACATTAAATGCACCAACATTCGAATTATAGGGGTCCCAGAAGAAGAAGAGAAAAAGAAAGGGACTGAGAAGAAATATATAGTTGAAATATATAGTTGAAAACTTCCCTAATACGGGAAAGGAAATAGTTAATCAAGTCCAGGAAGTGCAGAGAGTCCCATACAGGATAAATCCAAGGAGAAACACGCCAAGACACATATTAATCAAACTACCAAAAATTAAATACAAAGAAAAAATATTAAAAGCAGCAAGGGAAAAACAACAAATAACACACAAGGGAATCCCCATAAGGTTAACAGCTGATCTTTCAGCAGAAACTCTGCAAGCCAGAAGGGAGTGCCAGGACATATTTAAAGTGATGAAGGAGAAAAACCTACAACCAAGATTACTCTACCCAGCAAGGATCTCATTCAGATTTGATGGAGGAATTAAAAGGTTTACAGACAAGCAAAAGCTAAGAAAATTCAGCATCACCAAACCAGCTTTACAACAAATGCTAAAGGAACTTCTCTAGGCAGGAAACACGAGAAGGAAAAGACCTACAATAATAAACCCCAAACAATCAAGAAAATGGTAATAGGAACATACATATCGATAATTACCTTAAATGTAAATGGATTCAGTGCTCCAACCAAAAGACAGACACTGGCTGAATGGATACAAAAACAAGAACCGTATATATGCTGTCTATAAGAGACCCACTTCAGACCTAGGGACACATACAGACTGAAAGTGAGGGGATGGAAAAAGATTTTCCATGCAAATGGAAATCAAAAGAAAGCTGGAGTAGCAATTCTCATATCAGACAAAATAGACGTTAAAACAAAGACTATTACAAGAGACAAAGAAGGACACTACATAATGATCAAGGGATCGATCCAAGAAGAAGATATAACAATTGTAAATATTTATGCACCCAACATAGGAGCACCTCAATACATAAGGCAAATACTAACAGCCATAAAAGGGGAAATCGACAGCAACACAATCATAGTAGGGGACTTTAACACCCCACTTTCACCAATGGACAGATCATCCAAAATGAAAATAAATAAGGAAACAAAAGCTTTAAATGATTCATTAAACAATATGGACTTAATTGATATTTACAGGACATTCCATCCAAAAACAACAGAATACACTTTCTTCTCAAGTGCTCATGGAACATTCTCCAGGATAGATCATATCTTTGGTCACAAATCAAGCCTTGGTAAATTTAAGAAAATGGAAATCGTATCAAGTATCTTTTCCGACCACAACGCTATGAGACTAGATATCAATTACAGGAAAAGATCTGTAAAAAATACAAACACATGGAGGCTAAACAATAAACTACTTAATAACCAAGAGATCACTGAAGAAATCAAAGAGGAAATCCAAAAATATCTACAAACAAATGACAATGGAGACACGACGACCCAAAACCTATGGGATGCAGCAAAAGCAGTTCTAAGAGGGAAGTTTATAGCTATACAAGCCTACTTAAGAAACAGGAAATATCTCAAATAAACAACCTAACCTTACACCTAAAGCAATTAGAGAAAGAAGAACAAAATAACCTCAAGGTTAGCAGAAGGATAGAAATCATAAAGATCAGATCACAAATAAATGAAAAATGAAGGAAACGATAGCAAAGATCAATAAAACTAAAAGCTGGTTCTTTGAGAAGATAAACAAAATTGATAAACCATTATCCAGACTCAAAAAGAAAAAAAGAGAGAAGACTCAAATCAATAGAATTAGTAATGAAAAAGGTGAAGTAACATGAAGTAACAACTGACACTGCAGAAATACAAAGGATTATGAGAGATTAGTAAAAGCAACTATATGCCAATAAAATGGACAACCTGGAAGAAATGGACAAATTCTTAGACATTCACAACCTTCCGAGACTGAACCGGGAAGAAATAGAAAATATGAACAGACCAATCACAAGCACTGAAATTGAAACTGTGATTAAAAATCTTCCAAAAAACAAAAGCCCATGATCAGTTGGCTTCACAGGCGAATTCTATCAAACATTTATAGAGGAGCTAACACCTATCCTTCTCAAACTCCCAAAATATAGCAGAGGGAGGAACACTCCCAAACTCATTCAACGAGGCCACCATCACTCTGATACCAAAACCAGACAAACATGTCACAAAGAAAGAAAACTACAGGCCAATAACCCTGATGAACATAGATGCAAAAATCCTCAACAAAATACTAGCAAACAGAATCCAACAGCACATTGAAAGGATCATACACCATGATCAAGTGGGGTTTATCCCAGGAATGCAAGGATTCTTCAATATACGCAAATCAATCAACGTGATACAGCATATTAAGAAATTGAAGGAGAAAAACCATATGATCATCTCAATAGATGCAGAGAAAGCTTTCGACAAAATTCAACACCCATTTATGATAAAAACCCTCCAGAAAGTAGGCATAGAGGGAATTTTCCTCAACATAATAAAGGCCATATATGACAAACCCACAGCCAACATCATCCTCAGTGGTGAAAAACTGAAACTATTTCCACTAAGATCAGGAACAAGACAAGGTTGCCCACTCTCATCACTATTATTCAATATAGTTTTGAAAGTTTTAGCCACAGTAATCAGAGAAGAAAAAGAAATAAAAGGAATCCACATCGGAAAAGAAGTAAAGCTGTCACTGTTTGCAGATGACATGATACTATACATAGAGAATCCTGAAGATGCTACCAGAAAACTACTAGAGCTAATCAATGATTTTGGTAAAGTAGCAGGATACAAAATTAATGCACAGAAATCTCTTGCATTCCTATACACTAATGATGAAAAATCTCAAAGTGAAATTAAGAAAACACTCCCACTTACCACTGCAACAAAAAGAATAAAATATCTAGGAATAAACCTACCTAAGGAGACAAAAGACCTGTATGCAGAAAATTATAAGACACTGATGAAAGAAATTAAAGATGATACAAATAGATGGAGAGATATACCATGTTCTTGGATTGGAAGAATCAACATTGTGAAAATGACTCTACTACCCAAAGCAATCTACAGATTCAATGCAATCCCTATCAAACTACCACTGGCATTTTTCACAGAACTAGAACAAAAAATTTCACAATTTGTATGGAAACAGAAAAGACCCCGAATAGCCAAAGCAATCTTGAGAACGAAAAATGGAGCTGGGGGAATCAGGCTCCCTGACTTCAGACTATATTACAAAGCTTCAGTAATCAAGACAGCTTGGTACTGGCACAAAAACAGATATATAGATCAATGGAACAGGATAGAAAGCCCAGAGATAAACCCACACACATATGGTCACCTTATCTTTGATAAAGGAGGCAAGCATATACAGTGGAGAAAAGACAGCCTCTTCAATAAGTGGTGCTGGGAAAATTGGACAGATACATGTAAAAGTATGAAATTAGAACACTCCCTAACACCACACACAAAAATAAACTCAAAATGGATTAAAGACCTAAATGTAAGGCAAGACACCATCAGACTCTTAGAGGAAAACACAGGCAGAACACTCTATGACATAAATCACAGCAAGATCCTTTTTGACCCACCTCCTAGAGAAATGGAAATAAAAACAAAAATAAACAAATGGGACTGAATGAAACTTAAAAGCTTTTGCACAGCAAAGGAAACCATAAACAGGACGAAAAGACAACCCTCAGGATGGAAGAAAATATTTGTAAATGAAGCAATTGACAAAGGATTAATCTCCAAAACATACAAGCAGCTCATGCAGCTCAATATCAAAAAAACAAACAACCCAATCCAAAAATGGGCAGAAGACCTAAATAGACATTTCTCCAAAGAAGATATACAGATTACCAACAAACACATGAAAGAATGCTCAACATCATTAATCATTAGAGAAATGCAAATCAAAACTACAAGGAGGGGCTTCCCTGGTGGCGCAGTGGTTGAGAATCTGCCTGCCAATGCAGGGGACACGGGTTCGAGCCCTGGTCTGGGAAGATCCCACATGCCACGGAGCGGCTGGGCCCGTGAGCCACAATTACTGAGCCTGCGCGTCTGGAGCCTGTGCTCCGCAATGAGAGAGGCCGCGATAGTGAGAGGCCCGCGCACTGCGATGAAGAGTGGCCCCTACTTGCCACAACTGGAGAAAGCCCTCGCACAGAAATGAAGACCCAACACAGCCATAAATGAATAAATAAATAAAATTAAAAAAAAAAAAAAAAAAAAACTACAAGGAGGGGCTTCCCTGGTGGCGCAGTGGTTGAGAATCTGCCTGCCAATGCAGGGGACACGGGTTCGAGCCCTGGTCTGGGAAGATCCCACATGCCACGGAGCAACTGGGCCCGTGAGCCACAATTACTGAGCCTGAGCGTCTGGAGCCTGTGCTCCGCAACAAGAGAGGCTGCGATGGTGAGAGGCCCGCGCACCGCGATGAAGAGTGGTCCCCACTTGCCGCAACTAGAGAAAGCCCTCACACAGAAACGAAGACTCAACACAGTCATAAATAAATAAATAAAAGAACGTGAATTTCTTTTAAAAAAAAAAAAAAAAAAGCAAGCTGGGCTATCATTTAAAAAAAAAAAAAAAAACTACAAGGAGGTATCACCTCACACCAGTCAGAATGGCCATCATCAAAAAATCTACAAACAATAAATGCTGGAGAGGGTATGGAGAAAAGGGAACCCTCTTGCACTGTTGGTGGGAATGTAAATTGATGCAGCCACTATGGAGAACAGTATGGAGGTTCCTTAAAAAACTACAAATAGAACTACCATACTACCCAGCAATCCCACTACTGGGCATATACCCTGAGAAAACCATAATTCAAAAAGAGAGATGTACCAAAATGTTCATTGCAGCTCTTTTTACAGTAGCCAGGACATGGAAGCAACCTACGTGTCCATCGACAGATGAATGGATAAAGAAGATGTGGCACATATATACAATGGAATATTACTCAGCCATAAAAAGGAACGAAACTGAGTTATTTGTAGTGAGGTGGATGGACCTAGAGACTGCCATAGAGAGTGAAGTAAGTCAGAAAGAGAAAAACAAATACCGTATGCTAACACATATATATGGAATCTAAAAAAGAAAAAAAAATGATCAGAAGAACCTAGGGGCAAGACGGGAATAAAGATGCAGACCTAGTAGAGAATGGACTTGAGGATACGGGGAGGGGGAAGGGTAAGCTGGGACAAAGTGAGAGAGTGGCATGGACATATATATACTACCAAACATAAAATAGATAGCTAGTGGGAAGCAACCGCATAGTACAGGGAGATCAGCTCTGTGCTTTGTGACCACCTAGAGGGGTGGGATAGGGAGGGTGGGAGGGAGGGAGATGCAAGAGGGAAGAGATATGGGGACATATGTATATGTATAACTGATTCACTTTGTTATAAAGCAGAAAATAACACACCATTGTAAAGCAATTATACTCACAATAAAGATGTTTAAAAAATTGTAAAATTTAAATAGTAATATATTTTATATTTATAATTAAACAAGTATCCATGTGTCACGATTTCCACTGAGAAATGAGGATGTTCCTTAGCCCAGTAACTAGGAATTTCAAAGAGGAAGGACACCCAGGCAGACAGGGTTTGACCTCATATGTTCATCAGCTTTATATTTCAGGAATTATAGAAGCTAAAGTGTTTCACATTAGTATGCATTTAGGATATACACCTTCAGTTTACATTATGCAAATGCATGTTAAAGAGAGTGAGGGCAGGTTTTACAGAAGTATACAGGACTCTGAAGAAAGAGGTAAATCAAGATATTAAACTAATATTTGCAAAATGTCACTGCTAGTAGAAAATCCTAGGAATTTCAGCTCAGATATGAATTCAGAGAAGACATTTGTCTTCTAAGTGGATAATCTGCAAAGATCAGTGGTCTGGTTCTCATTATGGGCTTGAGTGAGTCACAGGGAAATGTTCGCTACAGCATCAGGATATAGCCATTGCTATGAGCGCTCTGAAGAGGGCCCTCACCGATTCATGCTGGTACCCCAATCTCAGACTTCCAGCTTCCCAGACTGTGAGAAATGTTTCTGATTTTGATAAGCAACGCAGACTGTGGTATTTTGCTATAGCAGCACAAACAGACTAAGACAGCCACTATAAACTTTAGCATCACCATCTACCTGAAATCTGCCTAATCAAGATAGGACCATGTATTAGAAACAGTAAATTTTCTCTGACAAACTAATGCCTTCAAATGCTTCCACTGACTTAGATCCTTCTGATGAGTTAGATTTTAGTTATTTTGACTCAGTGCAAAATGGAGTTGACACGGCACAACCCAATAATGCTAATTAAAATCATAATTATTACCAGAATATGTGTAAACAATCTTACATGCAAACTCTCTTCTGAGTTGTTTTATTTGTGTTTATTAGGTTATACCTTCTCTTTAAGAAAGGGATCGTTAACTGGAAATAGACGGACTTCTTGTTTCTCTGCATTAGTTTGTCATCGAAATTGAAGTTTTAAAGAGAAATGGTGGCTATTATTTTAGAGATCTGTTCTAGTTGAACACAGACAACTTCCAGAAACCGTCTCCTTGCATATTTCCCTTTATGGTTCTCCCTCTCTTCCCACCAACCAACCTGATCCGTTTAACAGGACCCAGCCTCAACTTTCAGGACAAAGAGTCTCATTACACTTGCAATGGCTAATCCCAAACTTTCCTGTTCTGTGGTAGTTGTGATCACCACTTCTAGAGTGTGTGTTTGTCTGTAAGTGTCCTCCATTAAGTTATCTTTACCCATTGAAAAACCTAAACTTCTATCTTTGAATAATTCTAGGTTATTGTCACCTTGTCTCTTATCTTCTCAGGCTGTGAACAATTCCCCCTCCATCTATATGGCTACCTTGAACGCATTTATAGAGGGGCAATGTGTTTCCCCTGAGCTTTCTTCTTTGTACCTGATGATTGCTTTGCTGGAGGGAGGCGGATGGAAAGGAATCATGTATTCGTCACCCTTTAAAAAGTAAAGCAACTCAGATTTAAGATGTCACACTGTTTTATTGGAAAGTATAAAAAGAAACTGTTTTACGGTGTCATTACAATGACACGGTGCAAGGGCTGGCTCTAAAAAATACCTCTGACTTGGGAGACCAAATAGTTTAAGGCAGAAACTATCAAACGATCTCATGCTAAACTGTTTTTCCATCAATGGAGAACAGAATTGTTTTCTCTAATGGAGCATCTTGTCTTGTTATACATTTATTGAATATTGAAATCACCATTGTGGAAACTAATACTGAGGGGAAAATTCATGTGTCATTTGATAATCTAGTTAAGGACACATGTTCCAGATTGAACAAAGTTTAATCTCAACAGTGAGAGACAAAAACATTATTGAAAGTTTTTATCTCTATGCTAAGGGTTTAGCTGCCCCCAAATGCAAAAAACTAATAAAATATGTTTTACTTACTTCTGTTTTACTTAATAATTACTCTCTTGGACTGACCAATCAAAAATCCAAACAAACAAAAACTCTTAACTCCCAATAGTTTTTACCTAAAAAAAAAAGACATTTTCTTGGCTTTTTTTTTTTTAACACTACCTTGATTCACCATATACAACTAGATCCTTAGAAAAACCTTTTATACATGTGTCTTTACATAGTGTATACCATGCACCGAAGTGTGGTAAACACATTCTTTCACTGAAATAACACAGCCCTTATTCACATAGATAACCAGCATTCTAAAAGCAAAAATAGACAAGTGAGAGTACATCAAACTAAAAAGTTTCTGGACAACAAAGGAAACAATCAACAGACTGAAAAACAACCTAAGAAATGGGGAAAATATCTGCAAACAATATATCTGATACAGGGTTAACTTCTAAAATATACAAGAAAGTCCTAAAACAACACAGCAAAAACAGAAAAAAAAAAAAAAAAAAACTTAAGTCGACAGACGACCTCAATAGACATTTCTCCAAAGAAGACACAGAAATGGCCAAAAAGTATATGAAAAGATGTTCAACATTAATCATCTCACACTCAATAGGATGGTTATTATCAAAATTGGAACCCTTGTACACTGTTGGTAGGAATGTAAAATTGTGCAGCCACTAGGTAAAATAGCATGGAGGGTCCTCAAAAAATTAAAAAGAGAACTACAGTATGATCTGGCACTCCCACTTACTGAAAGAATTGAAATCAGGATCTCAAAGAAGTATTTTCACTCCCATGTTCACAGCAGCATTGTTCACAATAGCTAAGATTGGGAAACAACCTAAATGTCCATCAATGGACGAGTGGATAAAGAAAATGTGGTATATACATACAATGGAATATTTTTTAGCCTTAAAAAAGAAGTGAATCCTGCTATACGTGACAACATAGATGAACCTGGAAGACATTATGCTAAGTGAAATAAGCCAGTCGCAGAAGGACAAATACTGCATGATTCCACTCATATGAGGTGTCTAAAAGAGTTAAACTCATAAAAACAGAGAGAAAAGGGATGTCTGCTAGAGGCTGGAGGGAGGGGGAAGTCACTATTCAACAAAATGAATACATTTAGTTACGCAAAATGAATACATTCTAGAGATCTGTTGTACAACACTGTGTATAGTTAACAATACTATAGTTAACAATACTGTATTACACTCTTAAAAATTTGTTAAGAGGGTAGATCTCATATTAAGTGTTCATACCACAATAAAAAATTTTTCACTTTTATTTAAATTTTTAAAAATGTTTCTAAGAATGCTTGTTGTATATGTGAATAAGGACAGTGTTAGTTCAGTGAAAAATGTGTTCAACATGTGGCAGTGCATGGAATCATGGACATTTTTGAAGCAATATGAACAATGAAGATAGTTTTTTTATTGACATTTTCATGGTCAATAATCAGGGAACATGATATTCTTAGAATCCAAACTGGATCGCTGCTAGAAATTCTTCAGTGGTTTCTGCTGCACTCAGAACAAAATTCATCTTCCTACCACGGTTTATGGTTTTTGCATTATGTGGGTTCAAGTCACTTTTCCAGCTTCCTCTGTTGGGCCTACTCCATCCCACCCCACCCCAGCACACAGTGCACTTATGACACTACTCCTCTCTCAGCTGCTTCCAGATATCAAGCTCTTCTTCCACCTCCAGGCATTGGCACATGCTGTTCCCTTTGCCTGGAGTGCTTCCCCTCTCCACTCTTCCAAAGGATTGGCACTTTTCTCTGAGCCCTTAATTAATTTGTCCATAGCTTTTAAAATTTTTATTTTACTTTACTTTTTAATTTTATCTTATTTTATCTCTTATATCTTATATGTGCCCCTGATGCACAAGTACAGGAGCTCTGTGTGTTCCCAATTATTTCAACACCACCCAGGACAGTATGTGTAGGCACACAAGATACATATATAAAGAATGAATGAATTAATTAATGATTTTAGGGAAACTTTTTAAAGGTGAGTCTTATTCTTTTCCTCAGTATATAAACTCACAAGACCATGTGTAAAATTGTATGTTCTAATAAGTATTCAGCTTCCATCCATAAAAACCAATAACCACATATTGTTCTTTTCCAAAAATTAAACATGCAATCCCCTCTTTCCCTCCTCCTCCTCTTTCTTCTTCCACTTCTTTGAGCAGCAGGAAAATCTTAAAGTTTGTGAAGGGAAACAATCATTTCATGAGCATGTGATAGGCATACTTACATTACACATCACTTTATTCCACAAATGAGGTTTTTTCTACAGTCTGTCCCATAATAGCAGGTTTTGCCTAATGCCAAATATTTGGATCACGATCCTCACAATGGGGACTAGATAGAGGTGTGAAGGAGGTTGTGCAAATCTATTCTTAACACTAGCAGCACAAAGGAGTGTGCTTGCTTATTGATTTGATAGAGAGCCAATAATTATCCTAAGGTAGGTCAGGTCTGTAATCAGAAATCAGAAATTTTAACTTTAGAAATCTTCAATTCAGTCTTCTAAACTTCAAATGGCATTCTACTTCAGCAAACTACTTCAGTGAAGCTAAAGAATGTTTTTACATTGATCTAAAAAGATGTACCCTAACTTATAAGCCCTATTCAAAACTGTATCTTTTTGATTCCGGACTACTAGACACTTTAGTAGATTTCTTTTAATAATAAGTACTTAATTACGCATTTAATATCTTAATAAATTTCTGTAACAATATTTAAAATAGGTGAACCAAATTAGTTCTTTTTCTCCAACCCACAACCTCAGTCTCCCCTGTCTCAGAAACCATTGTTATCCCTTATCCCTGCGATGTGTCTCCTACAAGACATTCTGTACTATTTAGGAATGCACACATCATCCTATACTAAAACAGAATTCATTTTTCCATTTTAATACAATACTTTGCATATTTTTACCTTGCTTTTCTCCTATCATAATATATCTTGCAAATTAGTCTGCAACAAATGTCATATTTTGTAACTCTTCCTAGGCATAGTAATATGGTTGCTCCTTAGTTACTTTTTTATGCCCTACTGCTGGACATACAGGTTAATATCAGAAAGAAGAATGGCAGTGTCATAAAGCATGCACATTTAAAACTTAATAAATGCTACCAAACTCCCCTCCATAGTGTCTATACCAATTAATAACCCCACTAGGAGTCAAAATATCTGATATATACCTTTATCCTACTTGATATTAGCAGTACGTTTTAAATTGTCATTCTATATAAAAATTTGTCATCCTATTTAGGGAAAATTTTTCAATTAATTTTTATTATAAAATATATGATTGAAATATATATTTACTATACATATGTATTTACTGAACTTTGGTGTTTCATCTTTTGTGAACTGTCTTTTTCTATTCTTTGTCCATTTTTATTGTGTTACGGATATTCTTCTTAAATTTTTGAAATGCTTCTTTTTGGAAATTCCAGATGTTACTCTTTTATCTGTTAACACAGTAAAGGATATCTCCCCCACCCTCCACTGTCACTTATATTTAACTCTGTTGACCACTTTTTCGTATATTATTTGTCTTAACAGAATCAAATTTACCAGTGGTTCTTCTCATAAAGGAACAACGTGTCAAATTCTATTTAAAAATCTATTAGGTGTTTTGTTGGGACCACACTGAAATTATCCTTTAATTTATAGAAATATAATGCATCTTCAAAATACTGAGTCTTCAATTCAAGCAAAATGGCATATCTTTACATTATTTGGCATGTTTCTATGTCCTTCAGCAATTTTTTTAAATCACAACAATGTCTATGTGACTTTGTATAATACAAAAAATACAATATATGAATACAGGTAAGTGCAGAACGGTTATTTTTTTTCTTCAAGAGGCTATGATTCTCATTTTTAGTAAAAATAGACATGAGCTGCACACACAGAGGAAACAGCTTGGTCATTAGCTTCATAATTTTGACTCCAAATGACCAATAGGTGCATTCTTTTTTGATCTTTCATAAAGTCCGAAAAGATAGCTAAAGGAAAACTTTACTCTCTGGTTCCAACTATCTGAAAGATGTTATAGTCTACTGTAGTACAGCCAATATATGGAAAAATGCCTATATTAAACATTATTTCAAAAATGAAGCAGTAATGATAATCTTCCTGTTAAAGAGATCACTGCATGAGAATAATATATTTTTTATAAATTCAAAATGATAAAAGTCTGTTATAAAAACCCTCTGGGTACATTTTATGCATATAAATACTTCCTTTATTGTGTGTAATTTTAAACAATAGAAGTCTCAAAAAATAGAAGCAACTGTTGCAGACTAAACTACATTATTTTATATATTGCAATGAATAGAATACTTGCATCGTAATTATCCTACAAAATATCAAATTACATCATAGTAGGGAACTACATCCTGATTAAAATATTCTAGTATATTTCTGTTTTGGAATATCATGTAAACAACCAATCACCAAAACACACAAATCTAAGTTGTAGAGTAAAATGTGCTTTTGCATTAAATTGAAGACATTTATTTAATTAAAAAAATAAAAAGAAAGGAAAAGTAGAAATGGTATTTTGAGTGTCACTTTCTAAGTTCACAACACTAGAAAATTCAAGGTTTCTATTTTCCTTATGAACAACATCAAAAGCAATAATATCAATAAATTCAGCCCTAAAAAAGAAATCTTGCCACATATGATTACACAGATGGACCTGAAAGACATTATGCTAAGTGAGATAAGTCCATCACAGAAGGACAAACACTGCATGATTCCACTAATATGAGATATAGAAAATAGTCATACTCATAGAAACAGCATAATTGTGGTTGCCAGGGACTGGGTGGGGGAGAAAATGAGGTTTCTGTTCAACAGGTATAAAATTTTAGTCACGCAATATGGATAAATTCTGAAGATCTGCTGCTATATAACCTTGTGCCTATAGTTAACAATACTGCATTGTGCACTTAAAAATTGGTTAAGAGGATAGATTTCAAGTTAGGTGTTCTTACTACAATTTTTAAAAATACAATGATTACAAATTTTAAAAGTATAGATCTTCCTCAACTAACGATGAGGTTACATCCCAATAAACCTATAATAAGTTGAAAATATTTTAAGTCTAAAACACATTAAATACACCTAACATACCAAACATCAAAGCTTAGCCTAGCCTACCTTAAACATGCTGAGAACACTTACATTAGCCTACCGTTGGGCAGAATCATCTAATACAAAGGCTATTTTATAATAAAGTGTTGAGTGTCTCATGTAATTTACTGAATACTGTACTAAAAATGAAAAACAGAGTGGTTGTCTGGGTACAGAATAGTTGTAAGTGTATCACATGTTCACCCTCGTGATTGCGTGACTGACTAGGAGCTGTGGCCCGCAGCTGCCTCTGCCCAGCATCACAAGAGAGGATCAGACTACACATCACTATCCCAGAAAAAGATCAAAATTCAAAACTGCAAGTACAATTTCTACTAACTGCTGCCACTTTAACACAATCCTAAAGTCAAAAAATCGGTAAGTCAGGGACCATCTGATATAATAACCTATTTTTTACCCATTAGATTAGCACAAACTTTACAAGGCAATAACACTCATAGCTAATGAGGATAAGTCATCCTCCGACTTTGTTCACTTGAGTATGAGCTGCTACAAACTGAGGGAATTAATCTAGAAATGTGTATTAAAATGTAAAATATGCCCATTTTTAAACTAGCAATACTACTTTGGGGATTCTTTTTGTGATTTAAAAAAACACATATATAAGATAAATGTATAAAGGTGTTTGTTACAACATTCTTTGTCACAGTAAAAAAACAGAACTTTTTTTAAAAAGTCTTGAGGTTCACTGTGATTAGATTGCCTTGGGTTGTATTTTTATTCCTTTATCAAGACATCATTTATCTTGAGATCAGCTTCTCAAGAAACAGATAATCTGGGGGCCAGTATAGATGCCTAGAGAAAAAGTCTGGGTACCATTAAAAAGTGAAGACACGGTTGGATAGACAAACAACAAATACACAACAACAGCACCAACTGGCCCTTTGAAAACAGTAAGAGCAGAGGGAAAGCACTACGTATACTATAGCTGAGCCCTGAGAATCTGACAGGATCTTTTCAGTGGAGAGCTAAGAAATGCTTTCTCTCGGAGAGCCCAGTAGATATCTGCAGAATAATGGAAAAGTGGGAAGGACATTCAACTTTATTAAGTAACTCCTATGTACCTAAATATTTAACATACATTTTTAAACTTAATATATGAAAGACTCTATGCAGATATTACTATTAGGTCCTCCATTCAAATTATTAGATTGAGAAACTTAAGTTTGGAGATCTGGCCTAAGGTCACATGGCTTGCTAAGGGCAGAGCTGAGATTTAGAAGTTGTGACGCAGGTCAAGGGAGAGGGAGACTTCGGGGTAATTCCACTTGCTGCGTGAGCTCAGATCACGAGCACTGCTCCTGCACATCAGGCATGGCTATGCCTTCTACAATGCACGGCTTTCCTGAAACAACAAGCTCACACAGAACAGCACTGGCAATGTGGAATTTATTACATATCTAGACAGGGAGATGAGGAGAGAATATACACAGAAAATAATTTGAAATCCCCTCAGGTAATTCTCCAAATCCCCTTCAGCCAAGGGTCCAAAAGCCTTCCTCTCTCCTTTTTTTCCATCTGAGCTGTTTCATTAGCTCCATCTGGCTTCCTCCAGGCTTTCCTCACTGAAAACCATATTTCTTTACCATTATTCATGCAAAATGGCATCCCTCCACCTGGGAGACCTGGGTATGCGTGGATCTCAGCCCTAGAAGCTCAGGCTCTGCCTCCGAGGATCCTAGCCGAAGCCACTCTGAACACAGGAACAGCTCTCCTACAAGGAACTCTCAGGCTAGCTGGCAGGAAAATAAACCTGTCTCTATAGGTTGCTTTCATGCTATGTTCTCTGAAGAGAAATTTTACAAGAAACATTGTGACCTTAGAAGAGAGGGGAGGGGGGGAAACTTGAATGTGAAGGAGGGGCATAGCAATTATTGAAAACCAGTCTCTTCTCCTAGACCATAACAAAGACATAAAAATAAAACAAAACATCTCAAAACCCCGTGTGAGACAGAAAAGTTAAACCCACCACAAAGGGGCTGTTAAAATTGGTTCATTATTTCACCTAGGATAAGCTTTACCGTTCAAGTATTTCAGTCAGTATTTCAGCTTTTTCCCACTACATTGTTTCAGGTATCTTTTATAGAAAATTATGAAATGCAAAACCATCCAATGTCTGAGTGGAACGACTAATCCCATGAACGTTACAGTCCACTTTTAGGGTAAGTCAAGCTCACTAAGAGATAATTCCAAAACGGACACGGAGGGTAGAAAGCACTCGGTAAATACTAGCAACTACTACTATTCTCCTTAGTAGCATTATTCTTATTGTCCTTAGCCTTCATATTGCAGATTTAATACTTCAGTAGTGCTTGACGTGCAAGGATATAGACTAATAAGTATTATAATCACTCCTACAAGTGAAAAGTAATATAGTTTTGGAAATTTTAAAGGCATTTCATAATCATTTGATAAATGTTTACAGACGTGATATGTCTTCTGTGGTCAGAAAAGGGACATTTGATCTTGTCTCAAAGTGTGAATTACTTTTAATTTAATAGGAATTAAGCATGGCATGTGTGCTTTATAGTTATATCTGAACTCCCCCATTCTCTTATTCATTCTATCACCTACCCATACTGCCTCAATACAAGTTCTTTTTGGGAACTTGTTTTTCAGTTTATCACAGAAAGTACACAGAACTCTGTTTTCAATATCGTGGACATCCTCTGTTTCCCAGGGAATATGAAATCCTCTGAGAAACCTTCTTTGAACCTCCCATCTGATTTAGATGCTTTTCTTTGTTGCTCTCATGTTAACTTGTGGATACAATGGTGTTGTTGTTTTCCAAACCGTGGATTGTGACTAATTAATGTGTTATGAAAACAACTTAGTGGGTTATAACCAGAATTCAATTTTCAATGGAAATAAAATAGAATATTGTAGAAAATATCAGATAACATCACATACTCTAAGGGTAAGGTGTAAGTTGTGTGAAATTTTTGTTTCAATTGCATATGCCTATTTATGTATATAAATATGATTAGACCAGATGTACGTCTTATAGTATGTTATGGTCAAAAAAAAACTTTTAAAAATACTAATGTATGTATAATAACTTTTATTTTTCCCTGCTGGTAAGGCTCCTTCAAAAAGCAGGCCTCTGGTTCTCATAACCAACAATGAATGACATCTGCCTTCTACTGACTTCTATGGACTTCTATATGTACGATATGTGTTTTAATTTACAACATAGATAATTCACAGATAACCCAAAACTGGCCACATCCCTCCCAAACTCCATTTTCCCCCAAAGGAGGAGGAATAGTGCTATATATCGGTCAGCTTCAAGGAAATTATTAACTACAGTCCTACAATATGGAGCTTTCATCATTCTGGCAGAATGGGAGATCACGACTCAGAGTTCAAATAGAGATGACCTCTTGTGGTATTCTTCCTTCAATGTGGGAGGAAGACAAAGTTTTCTCTTGAGTGTTTGAGAAACAGAAAGTAGGCCAATGTGCCTGGAGAACAGAATAATGGGAAGAGTGAAAAGAAAGAAAAGATGTAGATAAGAGCTAGATCATCTAAAGTTTGGAACGGGAAGTGCTTAAATGGTTTTAAGCAAGAGAGTAATATAATGTAAGACTATCTTTAGAAAACTCTTCTGGCTGCTGGTTGAAAACTAAGTTGCAGGAAAGCAAGATTGGAGAGTATTCTCAGAAGACTGGTACAGTGGTCCAGGTGACTGACAATGGTGGCTTAGACTAGAGTTATTATACATAAGACGGTAAAAGTTATATCTTAAATTTATTGAAGATTGTGATGTCTGAGCTTGCTGTTAATAATCAAGGATGATTTGTAAGTGTTTGTACCAAGCAACAGATGAATGATGGTACTATTTGCTAAGATAGGGCAGACACAGTGATTGAGAATGTCAGTTTGGAGGAGGGCTATGCAATAGTTCATTGTGAGCAATATGAAATATAGCATATCTATATAAAGACTCCCTAACCTACAGATGGGATTGGGTGAGATAATCGAGAGTAGATGAGAGGAACCCTGAGGACAGAGACTAGAAGTCCTCCAAAGCTCAGACTGGATGAGTAAGAGCAGATTAAGAAGCAGCAGCAGGTGAAGTAGGAAGAAAACTACTAGGTGAGTGTGATGTTACAGAAGTCATTCAGAATAGGGTTTCAAGGGGGAAGGTGAAGTCATCTATGTAGGACCTTGAACAGATTCATTACAGTGAGAACTCAAAACTGACATCACATTTTGTCAAGACTTAATTTACTAATGATCCTAAAAAGATGATTTTATTGTATTTGTGGGGGGTAGAGAGCTTGATAAGAGTGGGCTAATCAATGTACAGAGTCCCTTGGATCCAATTTTCACTTTTAAGTTCCTCTTTTGAACAGTTCTGTTTGTGAAGATTAACATTTCATTACTTTTAGCCTTAGAGATTTTCCAAAAATAAACAAAAAGTTCATGTTTAATAGAATAAACCCATTCTATTTTAATTACCGTACTGAATTTGACCTTTTATAAATCTAAGGTATATGATGGGATCTTAGTGATCTTATGTTTCCTATATCTAGGAACATTTTGATATTTCATAATCCTAGAATTTATTTCTTTACTATTTATCAATTATTCCCATGTATGCTAGAAAAAGAATAAAATAGAAAGATGGGAGAATATTAAACTCACCTAAAAGGATAATGCGATAGTAAAATAAATTATCATCCAATTTTCTGTTCTGTTACCCAAAGTATTACATCATCTTTCAAAAAGGTACTTTTTAGAAAACTGGACAAACTATCTTTGTAGCCTGTTTTTACTTTTCATTGAACACAGCTGAGAATTCAGATTTTTTTTTCTTGCCTATAATGGCAAAGAAAATATACAAGACATTTCACAATTATTAGAAAGATGAGTACAAAGGGACAGCAGCACTCTGGACTCTAATGATGATGAAATTGATCATATAAGTGAAATATATCATATATGAATCTTCAGATGATGATGTAGATGATTTTCTCAAACTCAAGAATCATTGTGTGAACAATATACTTCTAAGGACAAAAAGAAATACAGTATTTTCATCCAATTAGTTATTTAATAAGGAAGAATGCCATCATACAATTTTTTATGACAAAAACCGGACCATGCCTTTTTGCTAAAAGAACATATGACAACATTCTTTAGTCCTTAATAAGGTACAGGTATCAGAAATTACTTGATGTAGAGAGGTTTGCTATGTTTAACACTTATTACAATTTTGAATAGTAATTTTCACTATCCCTTTCTTCTTCTTTCTTTAAATTATTTGCAAAAAAAACTAATAAATATTTTAAATAGATGATAGCCCATTAGACCCCAATGATAAATGACAATGACTGTTTTTCCTAGTATACTAAGAGTTAAGAAGAAATGTGAGATGAGTAAATGAAGACTATATGTTTTAAGCAATATTTTTAGGACTATTGCTGTGAGGAGGAGCAGAGAAATGGGCAGTAGCTGGAGAGAGATGTGTGTTTAAGGGATATTAAAGTGGATGCTGTTACTCAACAAACAATGCTGGGTGATGCTAGAACTCAGCATTGGGAAAAGGCCTGTACTTTGACCTAGCAAGGCCTCTTCACTATTATAATACAAATGTAGGCTTAAGTGGCCATGGGGTAGTGGCCCTCAATCCTAGCTGCTGAGGCTCAAGGGGCACACCTATGGGAATCAAGGCCCTCCAAGCTTAAGGAAATTCTCTGGGAAATTACTATAATTTACATCAATATGCTATGATTGCTCTTGCCCCCAGAACACGTCAAAATCAAACATATCCTGGGATATAGTTAGCAGGAATAGAAACTATTCTAAACACCACTGTGTCCTCCCCATAGGAGGGAGGTGAGCCCTACTATGTCACAACACAAAATGGAAACCAGTCTCAGTACAAGCCTGTGCAATGAGGTTGTCCTCAATTAACTGGGAACCCAGACATAAATGAGTCATGGCCAATTGTAATGGTGCCTGTTTTTAATAATATCTTGTATATGGGCAATGGTAGATTCTGTTGGGAAGGCAAAGCAGACCACCTTACTGATTCTTACATATTCTTACTGATTTGTTCTGTAATGAAACTGAATGATGTCATGATCATACCATTATGGTATAATAGTGGTGGTGTTGGTAAGACTCAACTACCTCATGTATCAATAAATATATCTTATGATAATACTGACCTCAGTGGTCAAATGTATTGGGAGAATAAGTTAAAGCTTCCTCAGTATGTAATACCCATGGAAAATGACTGGCCTGAGGAAGAACTGCATCAAGCTAACCATTAGCTGACTTCTGCACTAAATAGTTCTGTACAAGCTTATCATAAGGTACAAACAGCAGTCGATCAAGTGGTGGGGGGAGAATAATTAAATTGTACAAGAATGTAAAAATGTCTGTAATGCTTTTGTAAGACAAATTAGTTGTTTCTTTAAATCTATCCCTATCTCAAACAGGCTTCTCCAGACCTTAGGCACATTCACGTTGGTACTACTGCTACATCTGTTCTATAAATACTACACCAAATGTAAAAGCTCTGAAAGATAAGATCATTTTGCTGTAAGGGGTCCATGGCCTGAGACTAGAGGGTGGACTATGACATAATAAGAAATATATATTTGGTCTCTGTCCCTGGTTCCAGACACAGAGGTCCTAAAACCCTTGTAATTTCCTGAGTAATAGGGGTGCTAGGAGTATTTTATACAGAGCTCCTAAATCCTTTGGAATTTTCTGGGTGACAGGACCATCCTTCGTTCTAATAAGGCAACTCTTGATGGGCTCCTAACTGGGGGCTGGTCACCAGAAAGACCAAGCATGATTAGAAGCTTGGAACTTTCAGCTCCGTTCCCCATCCTCCCAGGAGGAAAGAGGGGCCGGAGACTGAGCTAATAAGCAATCGTGCCTACATGATGAAGCCCCCATTAAAATCCCTCAACCAGGATGCTGGGAGAACTTTGGGTTGGTGAACACACCCATGTGCCAGGAGGCTGGAGCACCCCAACTCCACAGGACAGAAGTTCCTTCACTCAGGACCCTTCCAGACCTTGCCCTATGTACCTTTCTCTGGCTGTTCATCTGTATCCTTTTTTATATCATTTCTAATAAAACAGTAAATGTACATAAATGTTTCCCTGAGTTCTGTGAGCCATTATAGCAAATTATGAAGCCTGAGGCAGGGGTTGTGGGAACCCATGAGTATAGCTGGTTGGTGAGAAGTACAGGTACAGCCTGGGACTTGTGACTGGCATCTGAAGTGGGGACACTCTTGTGGGACTTAGTCCTTAATCTGTGCGGTCTGCAGTAACTCAAGCTTGTTAGTGTCATAACTGAATTGTGGGGCACCCAACTGGTGTCCAGAGAGCGGAAGAATCAGTTGGTGTGGGGGAAAAAAATCCATCACATGAGGTGTCACAGCGCTATGAGTATAGGAAAATGTTTTTTTCCTTTAGGTAGATAGACATTCCCATGGATTTATAAGTAGGGAGAAGAGGTAGTGCTTGTCTGATTGCATCTCCCTTCTCTAGGAATTATGAAGCAATCCACATAAAGGAAGTTATTAAAGGTCACACAGCTAATCAGTGGTTGAGAAGGCTTGAAAGTAAACCTGACTGCATAGTTCAAATGCTTAACTACTGTACCATGAAGGCAACTACTCATCTTACAGTAATCCAGTCACCTATGCTCAAGGTTTCCTTCATATTTTTGTTATAGCACTCACCATATTGTTTTGCGACTTATTTGTTTATTGTGTGTTTTTAAACTAGATCTCAGTTCCCTCTGTGGCAAGCAATGTGCCTGTCAAACTGATGTGCTTATCCAATATTTGGTGAATGAAGTCAAGGAAGGAAGGGGAGGAGAGAAAAGAAGGAAGCAGGGATAAAGAGAAAGGAGAAAGGCAAAGATGGATAAAGCATATAAATAAATACATGGTCCTGATTCTGCCATGGACTGGCTTGTAACTGGGGAGAGAGAGAGAGATGATAGATAGATAGATAGATAGATAGATAGATAGATAGATAGATAGATAGATAGATGATAGATAGATAGACAGACAGACGATAGAAGATATGAATTTTCCATGTGTCCTAGTTTCAGCATAAGTTGAATGTTTTGTACCAAGTCAACATTTTTCAAACTCTATTTTTCTCTGAAAACTTTCTTTAAATAATACCTGATCCAGACTGTAAACAAATGAATTACTTAAATGCTGTTGTGGTTGATAAGGTATGAGGAAAATCTAGTCATTTCCCTCTGCCCTCAGCTCACCAGAGTGACTCTGTAGAGCCACACATCTCTAGAATTCTGACAAGAGCATTGGGGAAACACTGAATAAGGTGGGTTCCATCTTTAAAGATTGGTCAACTCCCCAGAGATGAGTTTGGCAAACCTCAGAGTTGTGGGGAGAGGAGGTGATTCTTCTGTAAACTGTTCATTTCTCCAGGCCCAACACTATCAACCGTTTCCTGAATAATACATTATTTTAAAGGGCAACAAAAAGAAATGACCCAGCAAGCCTCAACTAAGGAGCCCACATGCTGCAACTAAGATCTAGTGCAACTAAATAAATAAATAAATATTTTTTTAAAAAGTTCATAAGCCATGTGATTATATTTTTCAGAGAATACAAAACATGCTATACTTGATTATTACTGTTATTGGGGTTTTTACATTTTTGTTTATTTCCATATTCCTATATGTATTCTATATACAGATAACTTTATGAGTAAATAAAATTTAGCAACAGGGGATATGGGGAAATATGTATACATACAGCTGATTCACTTTGTTGTACTGCAGAAACTAACACAACATTGTAAAGCAATTATACTCCAATAAAGATATTTTAAAAAAAAGATACATGCACCCAAAAAAATAAAGATAAATAAAATTTATCATTCTTTACTCTTTAAAAATGAGAAAATAAAGAGCAATTTTTCATTATCTTTCCCTTTTTTCTGTTATCAGTTTTTACTCTATTAAGAGTTCTGAGGATAACTTTCTGTTAAAGCATCAAATCAAACTAATTACTCAGAGACAGCTTAAAGATAAACTGAATAATTCCAAAGATAAAAAGCACACCCACATTCTCTCAAGAAACCTCTGTTGATCAGATTTGGACTGACTTAGCAATAACAAAACAAAATCCTGAAACAGCAACAGACAAGAATATAAAAGAGAGCAGGTCATTCATGGTAGGGTCTTCCTTTGAGGCCACTCTCAATTTATTTCCAAAGCTTTAGGCAACAATAAACCTCTTTCTCCCCACATTTGCAGTAGCATTAACTCCAAGTCCCCATCACAATAGGATGGTGTTACAACCATAAATTCTTTTCATTAAAAAGCTCTGATTCAACTCTGTGGGGGAACACACTGTAGATATAAGCTCAGTTCTCAATTCTCTCTCAAAAGAAATATAGCAGGTTCCAAGGGCTTTTCCTGGAATCATTAGCTGAATAGTTACAAAATCTGCTCTATTCACCATCTTAAGATATAGGTAAAAAGCAAATAGCTGTACCTTGAAACTTACAAATTTAGTATTCATGATAAACCTCTACTTATGGGTGAGACACAGGACCATGACCGGCAGTGACGTGTCATTTTGTTGAGGTATATACCATTCAAGTACAAAGGACTGCGTCATTCTCCATCCACCACTGGACCCATAAGTTGTCATATGAAGTGATTAAAAGTTTGTTACTTCATCTGAAAAGTGACTCCATGGGAAGAGAGAGAACCAAAATAAACATTTTGAAGCAGCTATTTGTGAAGTAAAGATTATATAGAGGCAATGTACAAATCTCAATTACACATATGATTCAGGCTAGAACCAGGAACTTGTAACATTAGTTTCATATTTGTGAAGTCCTGAAGATCCTGTTTTCTGTTCCTCACAAATGTGAAATTTTGATTCCAAATATGCTTTTTTAAAAAATCTGTGATCACAGATGTGAAACTGTAGTGATTTTTCTCAAATATTTCAGCCCCAAAAAGCCTTCTTGAACTTCCACCATCAATAGAATCAAATCATTCACTGTATTATGGCTTTACCTATAGAATAATGAAAACTGTTAGGCTTTATCAAGCCTTATGTAGGTTCTTGCATTTTTAATAATGATTATTCCCATATCAAGTACACACTAAGTTTATTTTACAGTTTGCATTCTAATGCAAAACGGACCTAGTGTGTGTGTGTGTACTTGGAGCCTCAATTAACAGCTGATGTTAGCTCATGTGGCAAGTGCAGCACCAGCAGGATAACACAAGTGCCATTCACGCAGCTCGGAAGAGTGCGCATATAACTGCCAAGATCAGCAGGAAGAGAAGGGAAGCTCCTTTGGAAGAATAAACATTCAAGACATGCTTGGAACCGAGAAGCATAAAAATAGAGACTCGCCAAAGAGAGGCAAGAACTTTTTAGGCAGAGTTTAGAACATCAAGATGTGGAGCTGTAAAATTATGTGATCTATATAAAGACATAGTTTGTTGTGGCAGGAAAAATACGCATTGACTTTAGATACACAGACCTGGTTCAAATCCTGACTTTCCAATTCTTACACTGTGACTACTTTCTGAACTGTGACTATATGCAAGTCAATAACTACTTTTTTTAATGGAATTTCGTCTTTCATGTGACATATTTGCGGCATGAGAGAAGACGGGTGAAAACAGATTTAAAATCTTTTGCAGCTTTACAAAATGCCTGTCCACTAATCCGAAGCAAATGTGATCTTTATTTTTTAAATCTATTGGGAAAGTGACCTTTTCTAATGAAGTAAATACATTTAAAAGTAATTTAAAGATATCAATTCCTTCAAATGCCTCTCCCCACTTTATACACAAATCTGGGAATTTTCCTTGCTTGACACAGTATCAGTACTAACTTCCTCCCCTAGATTACTTTAGAAAGCTATGAAAAATGTATGAAAATTATAATAATACATTTCATTTTAGTTTTAATTTACTATCCCTATTTCAGTGATCAGATACATAGTGCAAACAAAGGGTGATATGCAACTACAGGATTGATAAGAAAATGCTAAAAAATAGGTCTGTCTTTAATTTAAAAAAAATCAAAACTGAGCCTTGGCTACTTTGTTCATTTTTTTTTAAAATCCTATTGCTTTGTTTCACCAAAAGAAATGTAATTACAAAGTGTTGATTGAAACATTAATGTTGATCTAACCATTAAAAAATAATGCATTTTCTATCGCTAGCACAGTGATCTAAACCATCTTTAAATTATTCTGCCCTCCCCATTATTTTCTGAAGTATTTATGTTACAAGTGTCTCAATGAATCCTTATCATGCCATTGCCCCATGGTTGAAGACAAGTATTTCAGGCTTGAATCCATTTCCAATTAGTGAAATGGAGGCAATGAGCAAGATTGAGGATAGTTTTGTGCGATGAGTATTTAGAACCCTTTAATGAACAGTGGCTGTTTACAGCAGTTGTTGATCTCAGTGTAGGATGGCAGTTGTTCAGAGTTGATTTTCCAGGGAGTTCAGGAAAGTTTGTTTTCTAATAGATATATTAACAATACACCCAACTTTCTATAAAGGAGCTAGAGTCCAGCTTAGAAACAGCACTGTCCTTTGCTTACCACGCAGCTAATTTGTCTACAACTTGGTGGACAAGCATTGTTGAGAGAGGATGCAATGTGCTGACCTCTCCCTAATCTAATTCTCAATTGACCTATTCCTACAAAACTTTCCATAATGCACTGCTCTCCACATCCTCTCTGTGATCAGTAACCTTTCTTCAACCTTGAAATGTTTATAGAGTATTTTTAAACTGCTTTCTCTTACCGAAACCCAGCTCCTCCCTGGGACTCCTCTGCAACACTCTCTACCAGGAACTGGTTTTTGTCACATGCTCTGCATAGCTCAGTCCAGTCCAGTCTTCATTCAGGTGTCCTCCTAGCTGCCCAGGCTTTTTTCACTCCACACTTTGCTTTCCTCTCGTTCCTAGCATTCATCTTTGCAGCTACAGCATCCTCTCTATTCCCACCACACCCTCTTCTCATTGTACTTCCTTGCTAATCTCCTAGACATTCTTCATTAACTAAAGAAGGAAGGTCTTAACTCAGGCAGAGTCTTCTTCATTCCCCCAACTTCTTGCCAATATTCTCAATGACTATAGTGTCCACACTGATGGGCTAACATCTTACTTTTGGTACTTTGATCTCCTTCTCCCCGAACTTCCATCTCCCACACTACCTCCTCGCATCTTGTCTTCACCAGACGTGACACCATTTCTGCAAAGTGGATTTTAAGCATCCACCTTCTGATCACACCAGTCCACTTGCTCAAGTTTGCTTCCACCGCCGGCCCACCCCGCGACCACCCGAGACCTCCAGGCCGTTGATGTGGCATTCCCACTGCCATTAGTCCCACCCTAACACTGCTCCTTGCCCAGCCTCTTTCCTTGGTCCGTCATTCTAATCACTCCTTTAAAATGCCCTTGACTTGATTCCCATCACTCTCTTTCACTCTCCCTGGGAATAATCACAGGTTATTTGCTGAACCTGAATATCAATCCACACAGCACCTCAACCAACAACCCAGCTGACCGCATTCCCTTTATAGTCATGATTGCAAGTTGCAAACTGGCACTTACTACTTCTCACTAATCCTATTATTTTCTAGTAAGCTTACTTTCCCACTCCTGAGAGGACTATTTCATACATTTTCCTATCCGTCAAAACCCTTTCACTTTTCCTCCTCACAACTGATTTTTCTTGCCTCATATTTCCTTGAGAAAATGAAAGTAAACATACATGAGTATACTGATTTTTCACCAACAAATTTATATACCTATCCTTGAATCCGTTTCCTTCTTCCTGCCTGTCACAAGGCAGTAAGTACCCCATACCCCCACAGAATTCTTAATACTTTCCCCTACTTAGTACCTAGATTCCACCTCCTGGACCCAACCTAAATCCTTTACTCATGTGGTTATTCCCTCCCTATCTTTCTTTAAACTGGATTATTTCAGCAAACAAACTCATGTCACTTTCTATTACCTAAAAAGAAATAAGGGACTTCCCTGGCGGTCCAGTGGTTAAGATTTCACCATCCAATGCACAGGGTGCAGGTTTGATCCCTGGTCAGGGAGCTAAGATCCCACATGCCTCACGGCCAAAAAACCAAAATGTAAAACAGAAGCAATAATGTAACAAATTCAATGAAGACTTTAAAGATGGTCCACATCAAAAAAAAAAAATCTTAAAAAAAAAAAGAAATGAAACTAAACTAAAATAGCATAATATAAAATTATATATATATACATATACACATATACATAACACTCATATACTCATACTCCTATAGCTTATGCCTCATTTTTTTGTTCCCCTTTACAACAAGACATCTCAATAGAGTTATCTCTAGAATTTCCCCAATTCCTAACCTCGAATCCACCCCAGTCAAGCTTGAATCCCCACTTCTCAACAGACACCACTCCTGTTAGGATCATCAGTGACCTAACTGCCAAACCCAACCTAACAAGCAACAAGTGTTACTGGAAATCTTCTCATGCCTTAGTTGCCAAGTTGACCATCCACAGTGATCCTCCAAAGAATAGGGAATGGACAAGAGTACAGAGTCACAAGTTACTCTGCAACAGAGTTGAGACAGACAGTGGCTCAGAGTCAGAGAAAGAGTTAGGAGGAAGTAAACAGAAAATGGAGGTCGACACAAGGCCCCAATCAAAGCCAGGAACATGGTCAGGAAGACATAAAGGTAAAGAGTGGGCCAAAGACAAGCAGGTCTGCAATGATAACAAGACTAAACCCACTGACTGGTTCTGCAGAGCCCAGGGGCACACTGGACATGGACATAGAAGTCAGTTGCCATTAAGGTGTAAGAATACATATATATACATATATTTGTGACCTTTTGAAAGGATACAATCTTTTATAAATTTATCAACTCTTCTGTAATAATTACTTGCTATATTTATATAAAATTCTATGTTTGTAACAGTGCTTCTTTTCAAACACACATACAAATTAGGTCACTGCAAGTATAGTACTGAAAAAAATGAACTTTGGTGCACTTGTATCTCTCTATATATAAATGGAATATTTTGGATAAATAAATACAGTTCTATCTACTGTTTGTGAAAATGTAGCAGTCTCTACACTGACACTGTTCTGTTTTGTGTCAAGCCCATCTGTTGTAATTATCCAAATGTCTATTTTTATTATTCAATTTCCCAATAACATGTGTCTGCCTTCCTTGTCCCATTAACTTTCTATTCTTTTATGTGCTTCCTATAGAATAATCAGCTCTATTCACTATATTCCACTGGCAAAAAATATTTTAGGCAAGAAGAGGATATGGACAAAGGGCAACTTTACATGTGCTGATAATTATCATGGTCTTTGATACACAACACCTATTTACCCTATAAACAAGACTGACCCAGACAGAAAAATCTTTTCCTAAATTTGTATGTAGTAGTAATAGGAATAGGAATATTAAAAGTAACTATATTGATCACTGTATCTAATTGGGTTAAATTATATTGTACAATATAACACCCCCCAAATTAAAATGCAGATGAATAGAAAGACCGTTACTGAAATGTTGGACTGTTGGTGGTTGTCACAGATTTCTCTTCTAGATAGAACTCATGCTTCCTCTTCCTTGGTAAAGCTATCTTGGTGTATGTAATAAAGTCCCCACACCAGGTAATGAGCAAGCTCTTGCATACTTTCCTGGGGTCTTCCTTATATTCTGAGCAGGAGACAAAGCAGTATATTAACCATCAGCCACTCTGCCCACCCAGTGATCCCAGACTCATTGCTAGTTTTAGGAAACAATGCTGAGGAATCTCACAACTGGATCTAGCCTCAAGTCAAAACTGACTTGTAACCTAGTGCTGCATTTGCCAATCCTGTGTGCTGTTAGAGCCCTATAACCAGAGCAGAGTCTTTGATCTGACTTACAAAGTGCGTCAGAAAAACACTAAGGATCCAAGGACCACTTTTAAATAATTTCACTAAAAAACAAATGTTCCTGAAAACAAATATATCAAGGAAATATGTTTCTTTGTCCTTAAATATTTACCTTAGTTCAAAAGTCAAACAGCTTACGCATAACTATATGTTAGTTTATTATGTTAAACTATATATTACATTTTCTATAATGTAATAGAAAACTAGGTTTGGCATCTACTTCTGGTTCAGATACTAACTAGTAGTTTTCCCTTAAGGAAGACATTTAACTTCCATTCATTCAAAATATATTTATTGACCATCTACTATTGACCATCTGTGAGGACATGTTTTGTGTATCCTTTTAGCCAAGCATCGACCATAAATAACATTCTTTAGAGCATAAAAGCAACATCTCTTAAGCTACATGTTATTTTTCTAATAGACAAAAAATAGTTTCATTTCCCACAGGAGCAGAGATTATGGTTTTAGGTCTCCCTAGCACTTGCTTAAAAAACTTTGCAAGTTTTTTTTTTTCAAACTGTACTGAAAAGATATCATAATGTCCCTCTTTGGAACAAGCTACCCACAAGCAGAAATTAGGGCTTGTTTTCCATCGATACAGAAATATTTTCACAGGAGAAAACTTCTCTCAAAATAAATCAAAGAGTTTACCACCAGATCATATCAGTGCTAAGGAAAGCATAATAAAGACATATAACTAATATCATCTGGTTTTTCTAGGTGACAAATATATTGCCTCTCAAGAATATAACCTATCCCTTCAGCCAATTATCCTGGCTCAGTGACCAAGGATGATTTGATAAGCTAAAGAAATCTTTATTCTCATTCCATTAAACATAATTTTAAACCACTTTATTAAGGTATAACTGACATACAAAAAGCTGTACATATTTAATGTATACAACTTACTGAGTTTGAAGTATACACCCATAAAACCACCGTGAAACAACTGTTTCCTGGATCTTGAACCATCTCCTCATCTTTTACCTTAGAATGGTGTAGCTTAGAAAAGAAAGTGCAAATTCTAAGTCATAAAATATAACTATTTGCATCAAAAGGGCTAATAATTCCCCTACAAATGTATTTTGATGTCAATTCTTGAATTATTTGCATAAGTACAGAAATGATGCTCTTCAAGTTAGCAGTTAGCAAATAAATCTCAGCAAACTCCCAGGCCCCATACCCACACTTCAGGTACATGGGTTTTTCAAGATAAAATAGGCAGACATCTAGTTGCTTCTTCTAAGTGTTCAGCCATGGCAGCTGTGTCTCCTCCACTAGATTCTCTTCTGGCTTCCAGCTATTTCCACTGACAGCTCAGTTCTGGAGTGAGATTGACCTACAAGGGGCTTTGATTGGAGTGGGCCTCTCCTCCCACCTCATTCACATCCTGCCTCTCCTCTGTAATCTAATCAGAATTCATTTAATAATAATTCTGGCATAAGTGAGTATTTTACTAATGTCATAGAGAGATTACCACAAAGGAAAAGATTTTACCTAGAGAGTGTTATTTTTTAATTAATATGGACAACATATTACCCTGTTATCATTCTGCATTAGACCTTGAATATTATGTCTGTTGATGATAAGATGTAGAATCAGGATGGAATTTTTTTAAATATGAGACATCATTATTAACCTTTATAAAGTGAATGGAGCTAGTTTTAAATAGTTTTTGATTATAAAAGCAAAATCCCCTCATATTCTGATCAAGGAAATTAACTAAACCAACTAAGAAGTCTTTCCTAAAGTTCCACTTAATAGACACAATCACTTCCTCAAAAGGCCTTTTTCACCACAATTGAGAATATCCTCCTTTAGAAGTTTGGTAAATAAATCCCCAGCTGTTCTCTGACAGTCAGTTAGTTAGTCAAGATCCTGGGGGTTATTTGTTAGTTATAGTATCAAAAGTAAAAGATATTTTTGTAATCTTACATCCCTTACATCATAACATATATAAGATTTTTTTTTAATGTTCAAAACTGTTCTTCATTGACTTAGATGACTCATAGATGATCAGAGTTTGAGGACTAAGAATGAAAATTTGGGTGGGGAGAGTATTTGAGATAGGGGTGGAAGAGGTATTAGTTTACATTTAGATGATTAAATAGTCTTTCAATTAATTATTTCCACAGTAATCATTAGAGACCCTCATCATTTCATACCCAAAGCAAAGCACATTCCAAGCTCTCCAGTCACGTTGTCTTCTTAAGGCAGAGAAACACACAACTCTAAATATAACTTGTAACCCATTTTTACTAGTTTTTTTACATTGCACTTCTCCATTGTTTTGGAGGTACCATAAAGTGTCATATAAACATATATATATATGAAGTTTGAATTTCTTATTATTTTAATGTTTCAATTAATTTATATTGTAACTCCTTTTAGAATGGTCTCACATTTTGGAAATATTCTCACGTTTGTAGTTTAATTAACTCTTGCTCATGAAGGACTGGTCCCTGATGTGTGGTAAGAACACTTTTTTCTTCTTGTGGTACAAACACTTAATGTGAGATCTACTCTTGTAACAAAATCTTAAGTGCACAATACAGTATTAACTATAGGCACGATGTTGTACAACAGATCGCTAAAATTTATTCATCTTTATTACTGAAGCTGTATATCTGTTGAACAGCAATTCCCCATTTCCCCCTTCCTTCAGCCCCTGGCAACCACCGTTCTACTGTTTCTATGAGCTTGACTGTTTTAGATACCTTATATAAATGGAACCATACAGTATCTGTTCCTCTGTGACTGGCTTATTTCACTTAGTATACTGTCCTCAAGGTTCATCCATGTTATTGTATATGGCAGGATTTCCTTCTTTTTAAGGCTGAATAATACTCTGTTGTATGTATGTATACACCACATTTTGCTTATTCATTCATCTGTCAATGGATATTTAGGTTGTTTCCATTCGCTATTGTGATTAATGCTGCAATGATCATGAGAGTTCAGGTATCTCATTGCGATCCTGACTTCAAATATTTTGGATATATATTCAGAAGTAGAAGTACTGGATCAACACCAGTTCTATTTTTAATTTTTTGAGGAAATGCCATACTGTTTTCCACAGCAGCTGCACAATTTTGCCTTTCTACCAACAGTGTACAAGGTTCCAACTTCTCCACATTTTCATCAATACTTAGTATCTTTTTTGTTGTGTTTTATGGTTTGGGGGTTTTGTGGGGCTTTTTTTAATACATCTTTATTAGAGTATAATTGCTTCACAATGCTGTGTTAGTTTCTGTTGTACAGCAAAGTGAATCAGCCATATGCATACATATATCCCCATATCCCCTCCCTCCTGAGCCTCCCTCCCACCCTCCCTATCCCACCCCCCTAGGTTGTCACAAAGCACTGAGTTGATCTCCCTGTGCTATGCAGCTGCTTCCCACTAGCTATCTATTTTACATTTGGTAGTGTATATATGTCAATGCTACTGTCACTTTGCCCCAGCTTCCCCTTCCCCCACCCCATGTCCTCAAGTCCATTCTCTATGTCTGCGTCTTTATTCCTGCCCTGCCACTAGGTTCATCAGTACCACTTTTTTTAGATTCCATCTATATGCATTAGCATACGGTATTTGTTTTTCTCTTTCTGACTTACTTCACTCTGTATGACAGACTCTAGGTCTATCCACCTCACTACAAATAACTAAATTTCGTTTCTTTTTATGGCTGATCCATTGTATATATGTGCCAAATCTTTATCCATTCATCTGTCAATGGACATTTAGGTTGCTTCCATGTCCCGGCTATTGTAAACAGTGGTGCAATGAAAATTGTGGTACATGTCTCTTTTCGAATTATGGTTTTCTCAGGGTATATATACATGTTCTTGGATTGGAAGAAATCAATATTGTGAAAATGACTATACTACCCAAAGAAATCTACAGATTCAGTGCAATCCCTATCAAACTACCAATATGGCATTCTTCACAGAATTAGAACAAAAAATTTTACAATTTGTATGGAAACACAAAAGTCCCCGAATAGCCAAAGCAATCTTGAGAAAGAAAAATGGAGCTGGAGAAATCAGGCTCCCTGACTTCAAACTATACTACAAAGCTACAGTAATCAAGACAGTATGGTACTGGCACAAAAACAGAAATATAGATCAATGGAACAGGATAGAAAGCCCAGAGATAAACCCACGCATATATGGTCACCTAATTTACGACAAAGGAGGCGAGAACATACGATGGAGAAAAGACAGCCTCTTCAATAAGTGGTGCTGGGGAAACTGGCAGCTACAGGTAAAAGAATGAAATTAGAACACTATCTAACACCATACACAAAAATAAACTCCAAATGGATTAAAGACCTAAATGTAAGACCAGACACTATAAAACTCTTAGAGGAAAACATAGGAAAAACACTCTTTGACGTAAACCACAGCAAGATCTTTTTTGTGGGTTTTTTTTTTTAATAGCCATCCTAACAGGTATGCGGTAATATATCATTCTGGTTTTGAGTTGCATTTCTCTGATGACTAGAGATGCTGAACATCTTTTCATATACCTATTGGCCATTTGCATGTGTTCTTTGGAAAAATGTCTATTCAAACCTTAGCCCATTTTTTAAACAGGGTTTTTTTGTTTGTTTGGGTTTTGTTTGTTTTGTTTTTTTTGCTATTAACTTCTAGAAGTTTCTTACGTATTTTGGAGATTAGCTCTTTAACAGATAAATGGTTTGCAAATATTTCCTCCCATTCTGTAGTTTGCCTTTCCACTCTGTTTATTGTTTCCTTTGCTGGGCAGAAGTTTCTTAGTTTGATGTTGTCTATTCTTACTTTTGTTGCTTGTGCTTTTGATATAGTATACAAGAAACCAATACCAAGACCAAAGTCATGAAGCTTTTCCCCTATGTTTTCTTCTAGGAGTTTTACAGTTTTAGGTCTTATATTTAAATGTTTAATACATTTTGAGTTGTTTTTTTGTGTGTGTTACAAGATAAGGGTCCAATTTCATTCTCCTACACGTGGATATCCAGTTTTCCCAACACCATTTACTGAAGAGACTATCCTTTCCCCATTGTATATCTTGGCACCCTTGTAGAAGATAAGTTGACCATATATGTGTGGGTTTATTTTGGGGCTTTCTATTCTGTTCTACTGTTCTATATGTCTTTTTTTATACCAGTACCAATTAATTGCTGTAGTTTTGCAATACAGAACTATGATGCTGTCAGCCTTGTTCTTTCTCAAGATTGCTTAGGCTATTCTGGGTCTTTTGTGGATCCATATGAATTTTAGGGTTGTTTTTCCTATTTCTGTAAAAATGCCACTAGGACTTTGATAGGGATTATATTGATTCTATAGATTGTGTTGAATAATGTAGACATTTTTACAGTATTAAGTCTTATAATCCATGACAACAGAATGTCTTTCAATTTATTTGTGTCCACTTTAATCATCACTGTTTTATAGTTTTAACTGTACAAGTATTTTACCTTCCTAGTTAAGTTTATTCTGTATAATATCTACGACCCATTTTGAGTTAATTTTTGTGTATGATGTGAAGTAGGGGTCCAAATTCTTTCTTCTCCATATGGATATCCAGTTGTTGAAAAGATTATTATTTCCCCCATTGAATTTTCTTGGCATCTCTCAAAAATCAACTTACCGTAGATGTACGGATTTCTTTCTTCATTCTCGATTCTATTCCATTGTTCTATATGTCTATCTTTATGCCAGTATCACAATGTCAATTACTGTAGCTTTGTGGTAAGTTTTGAAGTTGCAAAGTGTGAGTCCTCCAACTTTGCTTTTCTTTTTCAAGATTGTTTCAGCTATCAGGGTCCCTTGCATTTCCATATGAATTATAGGATCTGTTTGTCAGTTTCTGCAAAACACCAGTTGGGATTTTGATAGACATTGTGTTGAATCTGTAGATCAATTTGGATAGCATTACTATCTTAAAAATGTGAAATCTTCCAAGCCATGAACATGAAATAGCTTTCCATTTATTTGGGTCTTCTTTAATTTCTTTCACCAGTGTTCTATAGTTTTTAGTGTATAAGTCCCGTGCTTCATTTTTTAAATTTATTCTTGAGTATTTATTCTTTTTGATACTATTGGAAATGGAAATTTTTCTTAATTCCCATTTCAAATTATTGATTGCTAGTGTAAAAAACTACAGCTAATTTTTCTTATTGATCTTATATCTTACAACCTTTATGAACTTGTTTATTACTAGATGCTACATAATTTTATCTCTATTTTCACAACAGTGGTTATTATTTTCACAAAGGGTTATTATGCCATTTTTACAGATGCTGCTGGGAATAGGAAAGAGGAATTCTGAGACTCAGAGAACTTAAGAAAAATGCATGATAAACAAAGATAGTAAGTTGTAAAGGCTATAAGCCAATCCTATAGGTTCAAATGACCTCTAATATCATCTATTTTCTAATATGTCATGCACCTTCCAATAAGCCTGTTCTCTTTATCCTTAACAAATTTTTCTTAATATCACCTTACAAGCAAATAGTTTTGTCTATTTGTGCACCTCAAGTGTGCCACATCTCTTTGTTTTACTAAGTGTATCTGCAAAATAATAACCACTTGGATTATCCTAAAATGACCTCATCCTGAGTAAAATGTCCTATATGATAGTTTTTACTCTTGAATAATGAATTAATTACTTTATAAGAAAGACATTTTCTCTTTTTCCAATTATTTAATTCTCTTTGAAGGTCTAAATATACATAATGCTTGAAAATTAGAAAAAAAAAAAAAGAGGGCAGGAATTATTTTAAATGTTTACAGTATTTTTAATCTGTTATTGATTTCATTTGCTCCAGATTAAATAGAATTCTGGACACCAGGGAAGCTTATAGAATTGTGGGAGTGTGACACGCCAGAAACATGAGAATTAATGAAAGTCCAAATGATAACCTTGATAGGAACTAAATACAACTTTTGTTTTCGCAGTTTTTATTGCAGGCAACTGGTTGTCTCAGACTCTAAAGTCCAAATAGTATTATAGACTCAATAAACTAGTGAAATCAGTTTTCAAATACTTTTTTATTTCATTGGATTTCAACAGCTCTTTAAAGCAGCCCCTTTTATCTGGAGTTCACGTGGGAAAGATGGTGCGCCACCACTCAGAATAACAAATCTCTTGGCTATATTCACTTCTACATTGTATTCTGACTAAAGTCCTCTGGAAAAGGGAATGTGCTGCATTACAATTTCAAAAATAGCCAGAGATTGAAAATTAATGCACCACAGAGCACGCTGTTTTGGCCTTTTGTCTAAAGGGCAAATGCAGACAAATCAGAGTCTAGAGCTGTGTGCCATATATAGGGATTTGTTTCCTGCACAAAACTCCCGAGAAAACAGTGCATTCAAATGGTAATGAAAAGAGGGCCTGCGTGCAGATAATGGTATATTAAACTCGGATGAGCTAACTGTGCATTTTCATGTGAATCAGCCTCCTGGTAAGACTCATTAGGAATGCACATTAAAGATATAGACAAGTGTGCCGCCTTTTAATCAAGTGTCTTATTTCTAACAACACTATTAGTATTGTGAACATTCTGGTAAGTGGAATTTTTGACTGAAATTTAATTGTACCTCCTGGAAATTTGATTCCGTTTCAAAGCTGTAAGAATATCTGCATGTGAGGGTAGAATGAGAAGAAGTGGTGGGGGGGGGGAAAGAGAGTGAACTAGAATAGGAATTGATCGATTACTTTCTTTTCTCTTAAAAACTAAATACGCTGGCCTGTTGAGATCGATTCTTACTTGGAATCCACACAGATTCTCACAAAATATCAATATACAGATGGCGCTAAGGAAATGATACTCAAGACCATAGCAGCAATGCTTAGGAAAAGCGAGAAGCATTTTGGCAAGAGGATGACAGAACACATGTGGAGCCTCAGATGGAGAGATGCTACGTACAGGGCAATCTGCAACTAGAAAAGCAGAAAAATACTCATATGATTATGATTAGACATGTAGCAGGAGAGCAAAACATGATTTAGCTTATTAAGAAACAAATTCAAGTGGGTCAGCCTTGAAATTCTGAAGTTCCTTACAGAAGAATGTTCACTTTTCTCTCAATTTACATTTACCACACTTGTAAGAGGCAAACACTTAAAATCTGGTTGCATTTGATTCCAAAGCGTGTTAAAGGGAGAAAAATAAAGAAAAAAGACCACCACATAAGATTTCTTTTTCTTACCAAGATACATCTAAATGCCGAGGTCATTCCTGTGGGATTCTGGGATAATGGAATGCTAGTCACTGTACTTTCCTTCCCAATACCCTCTCTAGAGAAGGTGATAGACCCAGGCAAGCATGCTTCTGGTAGACCTTGGAGGACGCATCAGAGCCCACAAGTCCTGCTGGAATCTCTAAGGAAGGGAATGGGCTTCCCTCTCCAAGGGACCTGGAGTGAAAGATAAAGGTTTGCCTCTCCTCAGTCTTGGGAGGACGTTCATGAGTGGTCCCAAGTGGCTGAAGCCTTGTGATCTCTGGAGGATGGGCAGCAGATGTCTGTCTACTTCTTGTATTCCTTAGAACAGCTACTGGTAAACCCTAGTGGTCTCTGGTGGAAGGAAGTAGCACTTATAGTCAAAGCCTGCATCTGGGACATGGCAGTGGCCCCTGAGAAAAAGAGAGCAGAGAGGCATCCTCCCCAAACCATAGCAGAAGGGTCTACAAGCTTACCCACTCTGAGCCCACATGAGAACTGCCATGCCTTCCATCACCTGTTAATTTGCCACAGTAGAATACGACATGTCAAGGTATACAGTTAATGGGATACAAAATCATGACTAGGTTTAGGAAATGCGTAGATAGTCTTTTATCATACGACTTAAGAAAAAGAAAGAAACTGAAGATATATAAAGTTGAGTTTACGAAAAATATACAATCTCATAAGGAATTTAAGATGTAAGAGCAACAGTGAGACTAATTAAAATCCTGAGGAAAACTATGAAATTTTATTCAAGAGACAAATAATCTCCACAGACACACAGTCATAAAGTAAACCATTAATTAAACTACCTTTAAGATGACCTCACTCCAGATTGTTTTATAGCTGAATTCTACTGAATTTTAAGTAACACAATACTATTTCTTTCCAGGTCACAGGAAAATATGGAAAGAATTTCAAATCATCATATAAAGCTAGCATTTTCTTTTTGCAAATGAAATTAAAGAAAACTTAACCCCAATCTCATATAAAGTATAAAAATAAATCTCCTGGTAAAAATTATGAAAATTTTTCTGGAGAAAAATTTTATAACATGCTATATTAGTCAATGTTCTCCAGAAAAACAGAACAAATAGGATACAGAGAGATATATATATAAGAGGAGACTTAATGATAGGAATTTGTTTATGCTTCTGTGGAGGCCAAGAAGGCCCATAGTCTGCTAGCTGGAGAACCAGGAAAGCTGGTAGTGTAATTCAGTCTCAATCTGAAAGCCTGAGAATCAGGGGGCTGATGATATAAGTCCCAGTGGAACCCAAATGCTTGAGAAAGTCTAAGGACAGAAGAAGGTGGATGTCTCAGCTCAAGCAGAGAAAGCAAATTCACCCTTCCATCTTTTTGTTCTATTCAGGCCCTCAACAGATTGGATAATGCCCACCTGCACTGGTGAGGGTAATCTTTAGTCAGTCTACTAATTCAAATGCTAATGTCCTCCAGAGAAACCCTCACAGGCACACCCAGAAATAATGCTGTACCAGTTATCTGGACATCCGTCAGCCCTGTCAAGTTGACACATAAAATTAACCATCACATGCACCTGAGGGGATTTTCTTAAGATAACCCTATTTTAGGACATAAAATAACCATTTGCCAAAACCTCTATAAACAAAAGCAAAGGATAAACAACAGACTAGGAACATGACAAACAAAAAGATAGTATCTTTAATGTACACAAAGTTCTTTCTAATTAATAAGAGTAAACTAAATAAAAAGCAATAGAAAATTTAGCAATGCACATTAGCAGGCAAGCCACAAAAAAGGACACACAAATGGTCATCAAACACGAAAAGATTTTCAGTATCACTAGGCATCCAAATTACACATAATGAATGAGACATACTTTTTCACTCATCAGATTAGCCAAAGCTTAAAACATTTATGGTATTCTGTGATGGAGAGAATTTGGGGGGAAAGGGCATGTCCACGATTATTTTGAAAGTGTGGATTGCAAAATTTTTTTGCAAAATAATCAAACAACTTCCATAAATTCAAAAGGCAACTGTTACTTGAACAAGCTATCATACAAGCTATCAATGGAATTGTAGAAATCAGTTCCAGGAGTTTCAGACTTTAAACTTTTTTATTGAAAAATAAAAGAATGAAAGACAGAATAGGAAAAGAATATGTGTAAACACAGAGAACGGTTTAGAGAAATATTCTTACAAATTGTTAAAAAGCTGTGTTGGGTGAGGGGGATACTGAAAAGATGATATTAAATGTATGTTTTTAATTTTTTTATTATTTATTTTTATTTATCTTTGGTTGCGTCGGGTCTTAGTTGTGGCACACGGGCTCTTCATTGTGGTGCACGGGCTTCTCTCTAGTTGTGGCGAGCAGCCTCCAGGGCACGTGGGCTCTGTAGTTTGCAGCACAAGCGCTCTAGCTGAGGCACATGAGCTCAGTAGTTGTGGCACGCAGGCTTAGTTGTTCCACAGCATGTGGGATCTTAGTTCCCTGACCAGGGATCGAACCCGCATCCCCTGCATTGTAAGGCAGATTCTTTACCACTGGACTACCAGGGAAGTCCCTAAATTTATTTTTAAACATTTCTGTATTTTTTATTTATAATTATAAATTTGTACTTTTTTCTTTGTGGTTAAAAATATATTACATATACATACACATATGTATGTTGTGTAGATTGTATATATCAGGTATGTCATACATATATATTGTATATATCATGCATATATATATATATATACATTTGAAAAGTACTAAATATCATTAGCTCATTAGTTTACAGTTTTTTTTGGTTTTTTGGCTGTGTTGAGTCTTCATTGTTGCGTGTGGACTTTCTCTAGTTGCAGCGAATGGGGGCTACTCTTTGCTGTGGTACGTGGGCTTCTCATTGCCGTGACTTCTCTGTTGCGGTACACGGGCTCTAGGTGCCTGGGCTTCAGTAGTTGCAGCACGCGGGCTCAGTAGTTAAGGCATGCAGGCTCTAGGGTGCGTAGACTTCAGCAGTTGTAGCTTGCAGGCTCTAGAGCAGTGGCCCCCAAACTTTTTGGCACCAAGGACCGGTTTCATGGAAAACAATTTTTCCACGGACGAGGGGAGGGTGCGGGATGTTTCAGGCAGTAATGCAAGCAATGGGTAGTGGCAGATGAAGCTTCACTCGCTTGCCCGCTGCTCACCTCCTGCTGTGCGGCCCAGTTCCTAACAGACCACAGAATGGTATTGGTCCGCGGCCCAGTGGTTGGGGACCCCTGCTCTTGGCACAGGCTCAGTAGTTGTGGCACATGGGGTCAGTAGTTGTGGTACACAGGCTTAGTTGCTCCACGGTATGTGGGATTTTCCCGGACCAGGGATGGAACCCGTGTCCCCTGCATTGGCAGGCAGATCCTTAACCACTGCACCACCAGGGAAGTCCCTAGTTTACAGTTCTTGAATCACAGAAATATATGGTCATAAGAAACTTTATAATTAAATGTTCCTCAGACTCAACTGAAGATTTGGGGAGTATGAAGATGCATCAGTGCATTCTTTCTTGAGTGCTGACAAGGCCACTCTGTCCCATGCTAGATGAGATTTAGAGGAGCCTGCCTCTTCTAGCAATCTTCCTCTTAAATCTGATTTAAAACTGTTCCCCAAAATTACGTTCTCCAAGGGAGGATTGTATTGGTTATTTCCACAACCCCAAAATCGACTGCTTTAAAAGGACAAACAGATTTGAAGAATAGTGCAATTTACCCAGAATAATATAGCTGATAATAAGGCACGTGCTTGCAATTTATATAAAAGAGTGTGGGGCTTCCCTGGTGGCGCAGTGGTTGAGAATCTGCCTGCCAATGCAGGGGACACGGGTTCGAGCCCTGGTCTGGGAAGATCCCACATGCCGCGGAGCGACTAGGCCCGTGTGCCACAGTTACTGAGCCTGTGCGTCTGGAGCCTGTGCTCCGCAACAAGAGAGGCCGCGATAGTGAGAGGCCCACGCACCGCGATGAAGAGTGGCCCCCACTTGCCGCAACTAGAGAAAGCCCTCACACAGAAACGAAGACCCAACACAGCCATAAATAAATAAATAAATAAATAAAAATTAAAAAAAAAAAAAAAGAGAGTGTGGAACAAAGGATTTATAGTCAGACCTGAATCTGGGTCAGCTTGTGCTCCTTAAATAAGGTGACAGCTCCTGTCAACTGCCAAACTTGGAAAACAACAGTAATAATCTTGTTGGCTGCAGATATATATTACCCTTGTATGCATTAGAAATAATGTACATAAAATCCATAGTTCATGATTTTGTGATTATTTATTCAATATAGGGTAGTTACTATTATTAAGGCAATAACTATTCATGTATGGGATGGTGTCTAATAATGTCGCCCCATCTAGGTAAAAACTGATGACATTTTACTTGCTTTTATGGTATTTGTATTAAATATTTAAGAAATGTTGAGCAGAAGAAAGATTAGACATGTCCAACAGTATGGAGATTCCTTAAAAAACTAAAAATAGAACTATCATATGATCCAGCAATCCCACTCCTGGGTATAAATACAGAGAAAACTGTAATTCAAAAGGATACATGCACCCCAATGTTCATTGCAGCATTATTTACAATACCAGGACATGGAAGCAACCTAAATGTCCTTGGAGGAATGGAAAAAGATGTGGTACATATATACAATGGAATATTATTTGGCCATAAAGAAGAATGAAATAATACCATTTGCAGTGACATAGATGGACTTAGAGATTGTCATACTGAGTGAAGTAAGTCAGACAGAGAAAGACAAATATCATATGATATTGCTTATATGTGGAATCTAAAAAAAAAAACGGTACAAATGAACCTATTTACAAAACAGAAATTGAGTCACAGATGTAGAAAACAAACTTATGGTTACCAAGGGGGAACGGGTGAGAGGGATAAATTGGGAGATTGGGATTGACATACACACAATACTATATATATAACAGATAGCTAATAAGAACCTACTGTATAGCACAGGGAACTCTACTCAATATGGCCTATATGGGAATAGAATCTAAAAACAGCGGATATATGTGTATATATATAACTGACTCACTTTGCTGTACAGCAGAAACTAACACAACATTTTAAATCAACTATACTCCAATCTAAAAAATTGATTAAAAAAAAGAGAAAGACTAGACATGTCGCATGATGGCTCTGGAGGATAGAATTAGGAACACTGTTAAGTTAACGAACTGATTCTAACTTAGTAAAAGAAAACTTTGTATTTACCTAAGGATGGAATGAATGATTCTAGAAACAACGGTTTTCTTTACTGGAAGGTATGGCACCAGATGATGTAGGCCTTAGGTTATTTCTCTTCCTAGGATCCTGATTCTCTGCCTTTGCACTCTGCTGGCAGCGAGTCAAGGAGACAGCTAAGGCCAAGGGTGTAGTGTAGGGTAAGACAGACATAAAACAATGCTCCTAAATCAGAAGAAGATTACTGTCACAGAGAAAATCTGAACAACAATTAAATACAGTAGTTGGCTATTAGCTACCATGTTGTATAACACAGCTTTCATGTGTTTGGATCTAGTTAAATCCCATAGTCCCATATAAATCTTTATCTTTTACAGATTTTTGTTTACACTTTCTTCAGCAGTTTTGTCACTTTCACTGGGATTTACTAAAAGCAGCTCAGCCATTTGTTTTTCCAAATCCCTCTGTGTTAGTCTAGACTTTTACGGACATTTATTTCATAATGCTTACAACCATAAAAGCTAAAATTATGGTTTATCTCCTGTCTTGAGATATAGATTTACCTACACATTTTTAGCTTGACTTTCACATTTTCAAAAACTCCAAGTCTGCTTTACTGATTCTTCCCAGAAGACACTTGTGATTTGATAGAAAATATAAACAGCAAGAATGAGATTGGAATGCTCATTGTTCTTCATAATAAATCTCATTTCCATAAAGCTTGTTCATGCTATGGCCTGTTTAGTAAAGAGGAAACAAGGCTAACATCTTTGCTTAATCCACACAGTGTCAGATTCAAGTATCCTACAGAGACTCAAGTAACTAGATACTAAGAAAGGGAAATGTCTGATTAATCATAATGACTCATTATCTTAGAAGTTCTCTATTTGAAGCAGCAAACTGAGTGAGACATGTATACAATATGATCAATAAAATAGAAGAAAATTAGGATCTCTAATCCAAGGAAACAAGTATAACTAATTATGCTTTATCATCAAAATTGTTCCTTAACTTCTTTGAGTTCAGGATAGAAGTCTCAATTTTAAAACTGAGAAACCACTGGAAATATTCACATAGGACCTAAATGTATTAGAGAATAAGTAACATTCCTGACAATATCTTCAATAGCAGATTCATGATAACCACTTAAACATTTTAAAAATTATGTTTCTTTCATTTTAGTTTCTCTTCATTTACTTTTATTTAATTTGAGGTCCAGGAGTAGTTTTGCTTCTTTGTCAACTAGGAGAAATTCACTCAGGCATGCCTGAGTAGAGTCTGTTTTACAGTAACAATGGAATGTAGACAGAGTAGATAAATGCAGCAATTATACAGGTACAACCTACAAAGAGGAAAAATCCTGTTTATATTTGTGTTTATACCCTTATGCAAAAATCATTACAATTTCCGGGCTTCCCTGGTGGTGCAGTGGTTAAGAATCCACCTGCCAACGCAGGGGACACAGGTTCGAGCCCTGGTCCGGGAAGATCCCACATGCCGGAAGCAACTAAGCCTATGCGCCACAGCTACTGAGCCTGTGCTCTGGAGCCCGTGAGCCACAACTACTGAAGTCCGCACGCCTAGAGCCCGTGCTCCACAACAAGAGAAGCCACTGCAATGAGAAGCCCACGCACCACAACGAAGAGTAGCCCCCGTCGCCGCAACTAGAGAAAGCCCGCAAGGAGCAACAAAGGCCCAACTCAGCCAAAAATAAATAAATAAATAAATAAATATTTTTAAAAATCATTACAATTTTCACAAAAGTATTCTTTAGTAAGGATTGGAATGAAAGAATAAAGCAATGGCTTTAATGATCATTGGACATAGGTTACAAGATTATAATTTTAGTTCCTGATTTAAAATATCCATTAGTCTCCCACTAATGATAAATTCCAAACTGACCATATACAAAAAAGCATCATTCTATTATACTGTTATCCACTCCTCCCAAGTACGTAAACAGTGCTAGAGTAGACTTTATGTCTCTGTTATATGTACTGAGAAACTTCCCTTCTTTTAGCATTTATCTGTTAAGAATTTACATGGATTTGTACTCATTTGCTTAATGTCTGACTCCCCATTAGGTGGTAATGGCTAGATCTATTTCTACTCATCATAGTAGCCACAATACCTGACATCCAGTAGGTATCTAATATATCTTTGCTTTAAATGAATGAAGTAATAAATCTTTTGCATCATCACCTTTTTGTTTGTTTGTTTGTTTTTATCTTTTTGGCTGTGTTGGGTGTTTGTTGCTGTGCGCGGGCTCTCTCTAGTTGTGGTGAGCCAGGGCAACTCTCCGTGGCGGTGCACAGGCTTCTCACTGTGGTGGCTTCTCTTGTTGCGGAGCATGGGCTCTAGGTGCACAGGCTTCAGTAGTTGTGGCTCACGGGCTCTAGAGCGCGGGCTCAGTCGTTGTGGCACATGGGCTTAGTTGCTTCGTGGCATGTGGGATCTTCCCAGGCCAGGGATCGAACCCATGTCCCCTGCATTGGCAGGCGGATTCTTAACCATTGCACCACCAGGGAAGCCCTCATCACCTTTTTTTGATTACTATTTTCATTTCTTTCATTATTTTTCATGTGACAAAAGCTCCAATAATATTTAGTTTCACATTCCTCAAACTATTCTGAGTACTATTGTCAGTTAAGTTTCCCCAAAACACAGCTGTATCAGGACACAGTTTTAACTCACGTATTTTCCATGTTTCCTTATTATCTAGAGTCTAGACCAGCCTTTCTCAGTGGAGGTTCCCAGAGAGAATTAAACCTAAATGTTCTGGGCACCCATTCTATGTAATGAATTAACTTCCTTCCTATGCATTTAGACTGGTGATAGCTATGTAGTAACTTTGGGAGGATTGAGAAAATAATCACTCAATTTATTTTATGTAAGGCCTAATTCTCTTGTGGAACTCCAGTTGGGAAAGACTAATTCCAGGAAAACAATATGGACCTGCCTTACTTTTCTGGTGTATTCTCCTGTAACTCGTCTTCACCTTCCCTTGGCATTATTCAAATTGGATGCAATAATCATCAGGCATTTCTGTCTCCACCAATTAGCATTCCCACTTCCTTGCATATCCATTGTGCATTTCTTTGGATGAAATCTCACCCAATCCTTAAGATTAATCACAAATAACCCATGAAGATTTCTTTTACTTGCATCAGTAGATTTTTTATTTCTTCTTTGGGCTTCGTGGATTCTGTTGCACTTACTACATTTAATTTACCATTACAGATAATTTTTGTGTATTTTTTTTTAACCTCTCCTATGAGTTCTTTGAAAGCTGAACTTTTGTCCACAAAAAAGAGCCTCATGTCTTTTGCAGATTAGATGCTAGGTTCAGAGGGCAAACCATCATGCTGCTGGGGGAAAAGATCTAAGCAGAGCTACAGAATTATGGAAAGATGTAGAAGAACGTGCAAAAACCTCTGATATGAAATGTCAGCTTTTCACCACTGCCTGGCATAAAGAACTAGTGCTCATAATGAGCAGCAGCATGGCAAGGAGTTAAACATCAGGAGAAAATATCAAGGAATTATTATTCACACTTCCTTTGCATACTTGTGTTCTTAATTAAAACACAGGACCACACACACCCACGAACTTTCTATGTAATGGAGAGAAATAAGTCTACACTTAATCACTATCTATTCCTGGGAAAGTGATTGGCATAATTGAAAAGAAGGTGAGAAGCTTCCTTTCAAGATCTGATAGTAACACTGTCCTTCAAAATTCAGAATGCTCTCTCTGACTTCGGTTGAGACTCACTTTCTTGAGCACATTATCTGTCCCTTTATTATGCAAATATTAGTCTTTTGAGCAACTATTTACTATTATTATATGATCATATAATAATTTCCACATTATTACAGTGTCCACATACACTCTTGTTCTAAATATATTATATATGTATATAGACATACACACAACACATATATACATATACATACATACACACACATATGTATATATGTACCTTTGAGTTTAAAGCCAATTTCCACATCCTATATTAAATTGCCAACTTTCACGAAATTCACTGCAGTATACATCCTGTGTCTCTGAAAAGGTGACTGTGATACTATTTTATTACAAATGTCTTTCTGGCACATTCTCATTTATAATATTTAATACACTATTGCTGCAATATGCTAAATAGACCCCTGATGGTTATTGTAAAAAGGTGAATATGCACTTTTAAGTACTTAGAGAATCAGAGTGTAAATTAATTACTGAAAGTACATAACAGTCAATGTTTTATTATAAAATTGTGCTGTTGGCTTAGAGGTTGTTTACTAACCATATTTAGAAAAGTGTCTATTATTTGGAAATCAATTCAATTAAAAGCTGTCTACTTTTAAGCCTGAGCCTAACAGAAATCAAAATATACATGAAAATTTGAAAAGTGTGTTTTAACAGGTCATTATGAAAATCAACTCTGTTGGTGCCAGTTATTCTGGTAGAGAGCAGCTGTTAGTCTTCAATTTGCCTAGAGTACCTTGTCTACCTACAAAACGATAAATTGGAAGCCATCATGTAATTTCTGCCATATAACTTCTTTACATTTAAAGTTAAAACAAACATCAATAAAGATATAGAGATAAGTATACAAGTATGTGTGATCATAATTTAACATTACAACAATTAACATTGAAATAATTTGTTTTTAAAGGTCACGTGAAGACCCCAACTTTTTTTTTTTTTCCTTTTTTCTGGCTGCGTTGGGTCTTCGTTGCTGCACACGGGCTTTCTCTTTCTCTAGTTGCGACAAGAGGGGACAACTCTTCGTTGTGGGGCATGGGCTTCTCATTGCGGTGGCTTCTCTTGTTGCAGAGCACAGGCTCTAGGAGCGCAGGCTTTAGTAGTTGTGGCACACGGGCTTCAGTAGTTGTGGCACACGGGTTTCAGTAGTTGTGGCTCACGGGTTTCAGTAGTTGTGGCTCACGGGCTCTAGAGCCCAGGCTCAGTAGTTGTGGTGCACGGGCTTAGTTGCTCCGCGGCATGTAGGATCTTCCCGGACCAGGGCTTGAACCCGTGTCCCCTGCATTGGCAGGCGGATTCTTAACCACTGAGCCACCAGGGAAGCCCCAACATCGAAATAATTTAAAACATATTCCCTAAATCTTCAAAATTATTATAAACGGATGAACACAACAAAGAAAACAAAAACCATATAACATAAGATATCAGAGAAATATTAAAACAGAAATTATACAGTTTATAAAATTAAAAAGTAGAATAAGTGATTTATCACAGTAAGTGGAAATAAGATAAATTCTCTATTAAACCCCTGACTAAGAAATAGGTAACACCAAGTGTTACTCTGCCCATCCAGGCAGCTTAAAACTAAGATCTTTATTGAAAGAAACCCATTAAAATTATACCAAGAACAACTCACATTAGCCCCAACAAAAAAAAAAAAAAACTTTTTTTTTGCAAGGGGAAATGGTATTACACTAGAAAACAGGTAAATCTTGAAGATACTATGTGAAGGTCCCAAGACTGCAAGTACCAACCACCTAGTTTTAAAAAACAGCTGAAGGACTTCCCCGGTGGTCCAGTGGTTAAGAATCCGTCTTGCAATGCAGGGAACACCGGTTCAATTCCTGGTCAGGGAACTAAGATCCCACATGCTACGGGGCAACTAAGCCCATCCATTCTGGAGCCCGCATGCCACAACTAGACAGAAACCCGCGCACCTCAACAAAGAGCCTGCGTGCCACAACAAAAGATCCCGCGTGCCACAACTAAGACCCGACACAGCCAATAAATAAATACTTTTTAAAATAAATAAATAAATAAATAAATAAATAAAAACCAGCTCAGAAACCAAGCAGCTACATGAAGAAAGCATGTAATATAACAATACCTTGCAGTTCACAATATTACCAAAGCCCTAGCTCTTGAGAAAGCTGGAAAAATAGAAAATAGATTATAGAAACAAGTAAAAAAAGAATACTCTTCATACAAAGAACGAGAAGCAATATGGCTCAAAATGCTATCTGCTTGTAAAGATTTGTTAACCCTCCCATCTTCAGTCATTTCATTGTAAATATAATAGAAAACCATTTTTATTACCTTCTCAATTTCCATCTCTTTAAAATGTTACATTCTGTAGGCTGGCATACAAGACACACTTTGCAAATACTCAGTAAATGGTGGTCATTACTTTCACCATTGGCTCCTAATGCCATAAGCAGCCATGTGAAATGCAGAGGGTAAGGCTCCAGCTGTGCAAAAGAACAGTGGATTGTTGTCATTTGTACATGTAACTTATTCAAATTCAAGTGAGCTGTTTGAAGAAAAGAACAGGAGCAAGTGTTGGCAATCCACTCTCCATTCCTCTCACTGAACAGATGCCACAGAGCAAGCGGGACCCCAAGAACAGAAGCTGCTGTTTCTTCAGTCAACCCATGTGCCTCCAATACTGTGAATATCTCAGCTCAGAAGCATGATTCTGGGGTTAAATATACATATTTTCCCACATAGCATGATGTCAAAACATAAGCGAAAACTTTATCTGAAACTCAGTTGAAGAAATGATGGGCGGATCAATGCTTCAAGAAAAGCTGCCTGAATTTGTTGGTCTTACTGAGGCTCTCCATGTCCATATATTGTACATTTTGATTCATTTGTGGAAATTTTAAGGGGAATAATTTACTAGATTTCTGTTCTATCTTACAAGAAGACCTTAAAAGCCTCCTCTTTGTAGGATGTAGCTCCCCTTTATAAATAGGACAGGGGGGAAAAAACCCACAGGGAAAAAGACGAGAAATATTTTTAATGATCCCACCAAATCTGAGGTTTGCAACAAAACTCAAATCCAATCCAGAAATATAAACCCTGAAGACGGCTGGATCAGAGTGAGCCAGATGAAAGTTTGCCTAGTTAATTTTTACCACATATTTTACGAGTATGGAGCAGAGGTGCTGCAGGCATCAAAAGCAAACTCGATCCCTAACCAGAAGGGTGGTTCAGAGTGGAGTCCTGGGAAATGCTGACAACATCAACCCGTGGACTAGAGACCTGGCTAAAGACTCAGGAGACAGGAAAAACCGAAGAGGTAGTGGTGGTTATTTTGCAGACAAATGTCTCTTCGTGTGTGTTTATGTATGGTGGGTGGGAGTTGGTGTGAGTGTACACACATGTACTAGAGCTCATAAGAGAAGGAGAGCGATTGAAGTGGGAGGTAGTAGGGAGACTTAAAAAGAATACCAGAAGCTGCTGCTGCCAGAGGATGCAGCACTGAACATGTAAGGGTTCTGCTGCCTGGGGATGACAGTCTGGGCTATCTGGTCTCCTGTTGCAGGAAAGGAATCGTTAAGCACCTCTCCGGCTGGACTCCACTGGTCTTGGTTAGGGGGTCACTTGGATAATTACTGCAGACATTTAGGATTCATCGGTGTTGTGACTATTAAATTAACATTTGTTAAGTAGAGCCCTGGCATATCAGATGCTGAGCTGAACTGAGAGTCTTAACAAAAGACTATAAGGGGATTGAAACAGAGGAATTTACTACTCACAGGTCCTGGAGGAAGTACAGATAGGTCTTGAGGGGCCACAGGGGGAGGTCAAGGCAGGATGCAGGCAGAGAGTCCTGCAGGACCTAGGACACATGCCTTTATTAGGGTCCACAGGTGGAGTGCTTTGGGGTTCCTGGGCTAAGGCCAGATCAGTCAATTCAAACCAAAAAGAGAAAAGTTTTGGTAAGCTTCTCAGGGGGGTTTATCTAGGGGGCCGCACAAGGGCAAGGCCCTGGGAGGCAGGGGAGAATGCTTATTACAAGGGTCACTGAGGGAGTCTTATCAGGAATTCACATTTACTTGTGACTCTGCAAGCTGTTATCTGTGGCATGTGCTTGGAGGAGGGACGAGAGTCAGTCCAAGGCCCTTGCAGCTCACTTGGCCACACAGAATGGATGCCAAGGCAGGGATGTATGGAATAGTTTAGCTAAACTCTCAACAATGAGGAAAGACTAATCTGTCAAGAATGGAAAAGTAGGAAGCCAAACTAATGCAATCCTTCTTCCTCAGTCATCTATCAATAGTTTAAAAGCTTGCCTTGCTCTCAGTGACACATACGATGTGTGTCAGATAGTCATGAGAAGCAGTGACAGGGCACCCTGGATGCCTGAGATGTTCCCTTACAGGAATCTGTGATGACTACCAGCCCTGGGCTATACTGTTAAATAAAGGTTTAAACTCTCTCTGGAATATTCCTGTGCCTGATAGTTGCTGTTGCTCTACTGGGGCTACAGTAGGAAGAAGATGAATGTGAGGCCCCTTGAGTGACACTTGCTGTGAGGGTAAAGAACTTGACAGAGGCAGAGATGTCTGATAAGCATCCATTGCTCCTCCATCAACAAAGGCTTCAGGCTCAAAGCAAGAGAGAAAGAGTTACAAAATCAATGTGGTGATACTGGCTGCATCTTCATGAAAAGGATTGAGGATGTGACTTTTTATCATCTTCAGTTTTTGCAAATACCCAGGTAGTGAACACTGCCGACAGCCCTCATACTCTATTAAAGGGACAGCGATTATGTCAAAACAAAAATATATTATCTATTCTCAACTAATGTTATCTACTTGATATCCATTGCTGGCAAAAAGATACAGCAGAAAATATTCAATAAGAGAACTGCAAAGCAGCTGGCCAATCATGGACTATGCAATTATTATATTTTCATTCTGGCCCTGAAAAAGAAAAAGCTGAAAATGAATGAAATATGCATCAGTGCTTCTAGCAATGAAATTAAGCCACCTAATTAACTGTGCAATTTTTACAAAGGTTTTGAGAAACATTCATTAGGACTTTTGTTTGAAGTGAACTTCATCTCCTGCCTCATCTTAATTCCTAGAATATAAAGCAAGTCTACTTAAACACCTTGGTTTTTACTGAAAGATGATAAATAAAATACTTTGAAATTTTGGAAATAGAAGCATATTTTTAAAAGGACAATATGAGCTGTTTCATACTGTATTTAGCTTGTTCATTATAGTGATTATCTTACTGTTACTATTATTATTCACTATTATTATCACTACAGTCAAATTATTCACTATTATTATCACTACAGTCAAATTATTATGCTATGCACTTATACAATATATCATTAATACTTTAAAAAATTAGGCAACACAGAAATTACCATGATCATTTCCTAGGTAAGGAAAAAGTTTCTGAGTATAATTAACTTTCTGAAGCTCTCACTGCTAATAAGTCCCAAAGCCTCTATTAAATCTCATACTGGAACAATTCCAAAGTCTATAAATATCCATGCCATCAGTCATGTTTCTATACAAAAACTTGTCAAGGATCGATGAGAAAATGCATAATTGATATTTTACTACTACATCAGTCAATCTAATAATACTAACATAATGAGATAGTTTCATTAAATATTAGCTATGTTACCCATAAACTATTATAAATATTAATATCAAATTATTAAAGTCTCTAAATACTTAATATTAAATGCTCACACATTATTATTGCTTCTTCATCTTTAGGAACTCATCCAAGGAAATAGTCATAAAATGAGAACTTTATTGGAATTTTTTATCGCCCAGTTTTTAATCACTTTGAAATGATATTTGGCATTCTCAACTAGGAGAATGGTGCTATATATTCAATTGAAGAGATTATGACTAAGAGGATTAACAGTAAGTCCACAGGAAAGGAATAAGCCACCTAGAAATTATGTTTGATTGCAGGAATTTTTTCACCTCCCTCTCACATCCTATATTAACAACCAGGGAAAAAAAGGAAGGAAAACTAAAACAGGTATAAAACAGCTACCTGCACAATTAAATTAAAACCAAAACTCCTACTCTGAATAATAAGTATTAATTAATTCATCTACCTCATACTATACATATCTTCATAAAAATCTTCTAAACCACCAACATCCTCCATGCCTATAAACAAAGAGTCTGCAAGTAGAACAACAGATCAAATAAAGGCTACTTAATTGCTCTACCACTGAACGGGTTGAATTCCAGTCAGCTAACAGGTTGACAACATCCTCACCATGGATGCTAATACCTGCTCAAATAATCCTTTTGGTTGAAAATCTCAACCTACATAATCCCATAAAGTTACTTACAAAGCTCATACGAATTATATAAACATTGAGCATATACTCTCTTCTAAAAATATACAGTGTGAACCAGGTTCTCATCTCGTATTCATTTGGGGTCAATATTATCATTTGCATACTTTTGAAACTGGAGGGTTCCTTTCCACAATGTCCACTTTTTACAATTTAAAATAGGATAACAGAAGAGCTTCTGCACACAATTTCAAAGGCTATTTCTAACAGAGGTGAATCACTAGTAATTAAAAATAATAGGAATCTGATATGATTACTTCAGGCCTGGGTATTGACAAATCACTCACATTCAGGCACAAGCTAATAAACAAGAGACAAGAGCTTGGAGGAAAGAAAAATGCAGGTCTATAGAATGTGTTTGATTGAATTCACCCTATTCAGGTACTCATAACTTAGTAGAAAAGAAGCAACAGCAGGCGAATTACCCAAGTAATGGGTGATCAGAAATCCTCAAGGGGTAATGGAAGACACTGGATTAGGATCTAGATTTTTTTTATAGTCTTGGCTTTGACACAAACTATTTTTGTGAGCTTAGGCAGGTTGTTTCCTGTATTTAGGCTTCAATTTTCTCATCTGTAAAGGGACATTCAGAGAAAGTTGGTTTGATAAATCAGGTTTACGTTCCAAGAAGTTCAAGTTCTGAAATTCTCAAATGTCAGATAGCAGAATAGTTTGTTTCCTTGAGCTCTTTGCTTCAGCTCAAGTTTCAGTGGCCTGGGTGCAAAGCATGGCAGAATATCAGAAAACCACCCCTCATTACAGTTTGGTGGACCTGTTCAGACCTCTATTTCTTAACAAAGAGGCCAAGGTGGGGCTGATGTTATTTCTACACATTCCTTCACATATGGACTGGTTTCCCCAAAATGAAGATGGTAGGGTTATACAAGGTTATGTGGGCATAGCTACCACATACCTGTTCAGTTGTTCAGTTGTCCTGGGCTGGATGCAATTGGAACATGCCATATACTTGTCTAAATTAGATGTGGAACGAATGTTCATGAAATAAAAACCTACTACATAAGGACCAGTAGAAACAAAAGCATCACGTGGAACCATTGTGAATTTAGCTATAATCTTAATGGGAGTTATATTTCACTGATGACTATTAACTCTTTTTTTTGAAATTTATGAATTACCATGTCTTGAAGGGAAAGGTTAAAATTATAACTTTATATGTGCATTTTTTCCCCAAATGCTTTTAAGATTAATCAAACACCTAAAGAGAAAATTAAGGGTTGGTATGAATAAAAGCATTTAGTATATTTCAAAATTAAATGCATAAAATTTAATTTTATAAATTCCTAGAAACATATAATTTTCCAAGACCAAATCAGCAAGAAATAGAAAATCTGAACAGACCAATTACTAGTAGTAAAATTGAATCAGTAATCAAAAAACTCCCAACAAACAAAAGACCAGGACCAGACGACTCCACAGGTGAATTCTACCAAATATTTAAAGAAGACTGAATACCTATCTTCCTCAAACTACTCCAAAAAATTGAAGAGGAAGGATCACTACCAAATTTGTTCTATGAGACCAACATTACCCTGATACCAAAACCAGACAAGGATATCACAAGAAAAGAAAATTATAGGCCAATATCCCTGATAAAGATAGATGCAAAAATCCTCAAAAAATACTAGCAAACCAAATTCAACAATATATTAAAAGGATCGTACACCATGATCAAGTGAGACTTATCCCAGGGATGCAAAAACTTTTTAACACCTTCAAATCAATCCATGTGGTACACCACAATAACAAATTGAAGAATAAAACCATATGATCATCTCAATAGATGCAGAAACAGCATTTTACAAAAACCAGTATCAATTTATAATAAAAACTCTCAACACAGCGGCTATAGAGGGGACATAGCTCAACATAATAAAGACCATACATGACAAAACCACAGCTAACATAATACTCAACGGTAAAAAGCTAAAAGCTTTCCCTCTAAGTTTAGGAACAAAATAAGGATATCCATTCTTGCCATTTTTATTCAACATAGTATTGGAAGACTAGCCACAGCAATCATACAGAAAAATAAATAAATAAAAGGCATCCAAATTGGAAAGGAAAAAAGTAAAACAGTCACTATTTGCAGATGACATGATACTACATAGAGAAAAACCCTAAAACCTCCACCAGACTTCCCTGGTGATGCAGTGCTTAAGAATCTGCCTGCCAATACAGGGGACATGGGTTTGAGCCCTGGTCCAGGAAGATCCCACATGCCACGGAGCAGCTAAGCCCGTGCACCACAACTACTGAGCCTGCGCTCTAGAGCCCACAAGCCACAACTACTGAAGCCCGCACACCTAGTGCGCGTGCTCCACAACAAGAGAAGCCACCGCAATGAGAAGCCCACGCACCGCAACAAAGAGTAGCCCCCGCTCGCCGCAACTAGAGGAAGCTCGCGCGCAGCAAGAAGACCCAACACAGCGAAAAATAAATAAATTTTTTTAAAAACTCCACCAAAAAACTATTAGAATTAATAAATGAACTCAGTAAAGTTGCAGGATACAAAAATAACATACAGAAATCCACTGTGTTTCTATACACTAATAACAAAGTATCAGAAAGAGAAATTAAGAACACAAGGCCATTTACAATTGCATCAAAAATAATAAAATTCCTAGGAATACATTTAATCAAGGAGATGAAAAACCTGTACTCTTAAAACTGCAAGACATTGATTAAAGAAATAGAAAATGACATAAAAAAACGGAAAGATATACCATGCTCATGGACTGGAAGAATCAATATTGTTAAAATGTTCATACAACCCAAAGCATCTACAGATTCAATGCAATTCCTATCAAAATACCAATAGCATTTTTCACAGAGCTAGAATAAATAATCCTAAAATTTGTATGGAACCACAAAAGACCTCAAAGAGCCAAAGCAATCTTGAGAAAGAAGAACAAAGCTGAAGGTATCATGCTTTCTGATTTCAAACTATAGTAAAAAGTATAGTAATCAAAACAGTATGGTACTGGCGTGAACACAGATAAAAACCATGCTTATATGCCCAATTAATCTATGACGAAAGAGGCAATAATATAAAGTGGGGGATAGAGGGTCTTTTCAATAGTGTTAAGAAAACTGGACAGACACACACAAAAAATTGTCTGTCTCACACCATATACAAAAATAAACCCAGAATGGATAAAGACTTAAATGTAAGACCTGAAACCATAAAATCCTTCAAGAAAACATAAGCAGTAAACTCTTTGACATCAATCTTAGCAATACATTTTTGGATCTGTCTCCTCAGGCAAAGAAAACAAAAGGAAAAATAAATAAATGGGACTACGTCAAACTTAAAAGATTTGCACAGCAACGGAAACCATCAGTAAAACAAAAGGCAACCTACTGAATGGGAAAAGATATTTGCAAATGATATACGCAATAAGGGGTTAATATCCAAAGTATACAAAGAACTCATACAACTCAATATCAAAAAAAAAAAAAAAACAAGCAATCCTATTGAAAAAATGTACAGAGGACATGAATAGACATTTCTCAAAAGAAGACACAGATGGCCAAAAGGCACATGAAAAGATGCTCAGTACCACTAACTATTGGGGAAATGCAAGTCAAAACCACAATGAGGTATAATCTCACACTTGTAAGAATGGCTATTATCAAAAAGACAACAAATAACAAGCGTTCACAAGATTGTGGAGAAAAAGGAACACTTGTACACTGTTGGTGGCAACGTAAACTGGTGCAGCCACTTGGAAAATGGTATGGAGGTTCCTCAAAAAATTAAAAATAGAACTACAATATGATCCAGCAATTCCACTCCTGGGTATCTAGCCAAAGAAAATGAAAACACTAATTCAAGGAGATATACACACCTCTGTTTTCACTATTATTTACAATAGCCAAGATATGGAAGCAACCTAAGCGTCCAGTGATACGTAAATGGATAAAGAAGACGCGGTGTGATGGAATATTACTCAGCAATAAAAAGGAATAAAATCTTGCCATTTGCTACAACATGGATGGATCTAGAGGGTTTTATGCTAAGTGAAATATGTCATACAGAGAGAGACAAATACCTTATGATCTCACTTATATGTGAAATTTTAAAAAACAACAAATGCACAAACAAAACAAAGCAAAAACAGACTCAAAGATACACAGAACAAATGGGTAGTGGCCAGGGGGAGAGGAGTGGGGAGTTGGGTGAAATAGGTGAATTAAGAGGTACTAAAAAAAAAGAGGTACAAACTTCCAGTCATACAATGAATGAATCATGGGGATAAAAAGTACAACATAGGGAATCTAGTCACAATATTGTAATAACTTTGTATGATGACAAATGGTTACTAGACTTATTGCGGTGATCATTTCATAATGTACATAAATGTTGAAGCAATATGATGTATGTCAACTATACTTCAGTTAAGACAACAAAAACTAAATAAAAATTAAATACATAAATACTTCTATTTATTCGCATCCAAGTTGAAAGGGAGATAAATCGCAGAAGTTTTACCCCTCAATATTACTGAAAATAATACAGTGCAAAAAGAAAAGTTCTCCATGTGCCAAATAAAATAGAAAAATTTCACAATGCATTTTAAATAACTAACTATACCTCCATATGCATTTGGGAGTGTGAATACTGTGAGTGGATGTGTGCAGTCGAGTGTGAATACATGTGAGTTTGTGGACTAATGTGTATGTGTGAGTGTATGAGAAAGAGAGACAGAGAATAGATTATCTTGCATGTTATTCTGAATGTGTGTGCATTTCCTAATGTGTTTTTATTCAAGGTGGAAATCACTCAAAGATCACATATCCTTCTATAACCAGAAGCACACAAAAATCTTCAGCTTCGTAGGAATTTTTCCCACTGAATAATGAATTATGCCTGTGCACACAGTAAGAATTTATTCCTGGTGATTTATGGAAGCAATTTAAACAAAGCATGGAAAGATATAGGTATTTTACCATATACATGTAGATGGTAATTCTTTAAAAGCTTTGATATGAACCTAGAAATACAAAGGGCAAATAGAGGCCACCATCACCCTGATACCAAAACCAGACAAAGATACTACAAAAAAAAAAATTACAGACCAATATCACTGATGAATATAGATGCAAAAATCCTCAACAAAATACTAGCAAACAGAATCCAACAACACATTAAAAGGATCATATAGCATGATCAAGTGGACTTTATCCCAGGGATGCAAGGATTCTTCAATATATGCAAATCAATCAATGTGATACACCATATTAACAAATTGAAGAAGAAAAACCATATGATCATCTCAACAGATGCAGAAAAAGCTTTTGACAAAATTTAACACCCATTTATGATAAAAACTCTGCAGAAAGTGGGCATAGAGGAAACCTACCTCAACATAAAAAAGGCCATATACGACAAACCCACAGCAAACATCATTCTCAATGGTGAAAAACTGAAAGCATTTCCTCTAAGATCAGGAACAAGACAAGGATGTCCACTCTCACCACTATTTTTCAACATAGTTTTGCAAGTCCTAGCCATGGCAATCAGAGAAGAAAAAGAAGTAAAAGGAATACAAATTGGAAAAGAAGAAGTAAAACTGTCACTGTTTGCAGATGACATGATACTATACATAGAGAATCCTAAAGATACCACCAGAAAACTACTAGAGCTGATCAATGAATTTGGTAAAGTTGCAGGATACAAAATTAATGCACAGAAATCTCTTGCATTCCTGTACACTAATGATGAAATATCTGAAAGAGAAATTAAGGAAACACTTCCATTTACCATTGCAACAAAAAGAATAAAATACCTAGGAATAAACCTACCTAGGGAGACAAAAGACCTGTATGCAGAAAACTATAAGACACTGATGAAAGAAATTAAAGATGATACCAACAGATGGAGAGATATACCATGTCCTTGGATTGGAAGAATCAACATTGTGAAAATGACTATACTATCCAAAGCAATCTACAGATTCAATGCAATCCCTATCAAATTACCAATGGCATTTTTTACGGAACTAGAACAAAAAATTTTTTAATTTGTATGGAGACACAAAAGTCCCCGAGTAGCCAAAGCAGTCTTGAGGCAAAAAAACGGAGTTGGAGGAATCAGACTCCCTGACTTCAGAATATACTACAAAGCTACAGTAATCAAGACAATATGGTACTGGCACAAAAACAGAAATATAGATCAATGGAACAAGATAGAAAGCCCAGAGATAAACCCACGCACCTATGGTCAACTAATCTATGACAAAGGAGGCAAAGATATACAATGGAGAAAAGACAGTCTCTTCAATAAGTGGTGCTGGGAAAACTAATAAGTGGTGCTGGGAAAACTGGACAGCTACATGTAAAAGAAGGAAATTAGAACACTCCCTAACACCATACACAAAAATAAACTCAAAATGGATTAGAGACCTAAATGTAAGACCAGACACTATAAAACTCTTAGAGGAAAACATAGGGAGAACACTCTCTGACATAAATCACTGCAAGATCGTTTTTGATCCACCTCCTAGAGTAATGGAAATAAAAACAAAAATATACAGATGGATCCTAATGAAACTTCAAAGCTTTTGCGCAGCAAAGGAAACCATAAACAAGACGAAAAGACAACCCTCAGGATAGGAGAAAGTATTTGCAAACGAATCAACGGACAAAGGATTAATCCCCAAAATATATTAACAGCTCATGCAGCTCGATATTAAAAAAACAAACAACCCAATCCAAAAATGGGCAGAAGACCTAAATAGACATTTCTTCAAAGAAGACATACAGATGGCCAAGAAGCACATGAAAAGCTGCTCAACATCACTAATTATTAGAGAAATGCAAATCAAAACTACAATGAGGTATCACCTCACACCAGTTAGAATGGGCTTCATCAGAAAATCTACAAACAACAAATGCTGGAGAGGGTGTGGAGAAAAGGGAACCCTCTTGCACTGTTGGTGGGAATGTAAACTTATACAGCCACCATGGAGAACAATATGGAGGTTCCTTAAAAAACTAAAAATAGAATTACCATATGATCCAGCAATCCCACTACTGGGCATATACCCAGATAAAACCATAATTCAAAAATACACATGCACCCCAATGTTCATTGCAGCACTATTTACAATAGCCAGGTCATGGAAGCAACCTAAATGCCCATCGACAGACGAATGGATAAAGAAGTTGTGGTACATATATACAATGGAATATTACTCAGCCATAAAAAGGAACAAAATTGGGTCATTTGTTGAGATGTGGATGGATCTAGAGACTGTCATACAGAGTGAAGTAAGTCAGAAAGAGAAAAACAAATATTGTATATTAACGCATATATGTGGAACCTAGAAAAATGGTACAGATGAACCGGTTTTCAGTGCAGAAATTGAGACACAGATGTAGAGAACAAACGTATGGACACCAAGGGGGGAAAGCCGTGGGGGGGTGGCGGGGGTGGTGTGATGAATTGGGCGATTGGGATTGACATGTATACACTGATGTGTATAAAATTGATGACTAATAAGAACCTGCTGTATAAAAAAAAATTAAATTAAATTAAAAAAAAATTTTTTAAAAAGGGCAAATTAACACTAATCTCGCAAAGGAAAAAAAATCCTAAAAATTAGATAATATAACTTTATTTTTATGGAAAGGATTGTTAACTGTGTGGTTTTTATTTTATCCAGACACTTAATTCACAAATAAATCATGTAAGTATAGGCCAAAAGTCAAAGTAATACAAAAGGCAAGTGATTTGCATCATTTTGCAAAGATTAAATGCTTTTAGAAATGACAAAATTATTATGGTGAGTAGTAGGGTGGCAATGATGCAGCTCTAATTTTTCAATGGTTATTGAGAAATTAGGCAGTTAAATGTTAATGGTCATACTAAATTCATATTGAGGAGGCAAACGACACATTAACGCACATCATATGTTTACAATAGTTTTGCTACAGTTACTCTGCAATCTCTAAAGGGAAAGGAAAAGTTCAATTTAAATTGAGAGGAGAAATAAGAGTATATTCAACACTGAAGCCAAAAATACAAGCGATTCTATCTTCTCCTTTCCACCAGGAACCTCAATGTCTCCCTCCTTTGCTTCTTATTTTCTTAATGAGCCATTAAATTCTCTTTACTTCTTTAGTTTATCCGCTCTTCCCTATCTCCTCCTACATATGATCAGCTCTCTTCTCTCACCCTTGTCATTCTTCTCTCCTTGTCCTCACTTCACCTGTCCCATACCTGCCTTTTCCTCTTTGTGGCTTAGCTTAACCAATTTAAATCCCTGGGCCCCACCATTCTTCTCCTGTACGTTGGGATGCATGGACTCATTCACAGTGTCACTCACAAGTCACACCTACCCCTCCTATTCACCCACACTCATGTGTTTAAATTCAAGAATACTACCTTCATGAAGTAGTTTTCTTCCATTTAATTACCACCCCACAACATGAACTCCCAGAACTCTACACAATCTACACACATGTTGAAGGACAAAACTTACAAGCATCTTTTGAGTTTTTTAATCTAGTTTGGAAAAGTGCTCAGTTATGTCCCTATAAGCATGACATAGAAATGACATAAGAACAGTAGTTATTATTAATTAGTATCCTTTCTGTTGATGACAGCTTCTTTTGACTGAATCCCTGTCATGTGACACACACAGATTTACGCTGTACCAGAAATGACATAAGAACAGTAGTTATTATTAATTAGTATCCTTTCTGTTGATGACAGCTTCTTTTGACTGAATCCCTGTCATGTGACACACACAGATTTACGCTGTACCTAATACTCAGAGCAATCCTGGGAGGTCTATGGTATCACTTTACAGATTAGGAAACACAGAATCAGGCAAAGGAAACAACTGTAAACCTGGAATTCCCACTCAGGGATGCCTGATATTGACACCAGTGCTTTATTCACTATGGCACCAACTATGTAAAGCCATTTTTAAAAGCCTACAGAGGACTTCCCTGGTGGCACAGTGGTTAAGAATCCACCTGCCAATGCAGGGGACACGGGTTCGATCCCTGGTCCAGGAAGATCCCACGTGCAGCGGTGCAACTAAGCCCGTGCACCACAACTACTGAGCCTGCACTCTAGAGCCTGCAAGCCACAACTACTGAGCCTGTGTGCCACAACTACTGAAGCCCACACACCTAGAGCCTGTGCTCTGCAACAAGAGAAGCCACTGCAATGAGTAGCCTGCGCACCGCAACGAGGAGTAGCCCCCACTCGCCACAACTAGAGAAAGTCTGCGCACAGCAATGAAGACCCAACACAGCCAAAAATAAATAAATTAAATAAATAAATAAATAAAAAGTCTACAGACTAGCCACACTTGATTTTAACCCTAGAGTCTCTTTTATAGGGGCACAAATCCCATTCATGAGGACTTCGCTCTCATAATTATCCCCCAAAGACCCCACTTCCAAATATCATCACTTTGGGGATTAGGCTTCAACATAAAAATTTGGGTGTTGGGGGAGGGGACACAGACATTCAGTCTATAGCACTGACTCAGAGCTCACTCAGTGCAAATAGACTCTTTGGGAGGGGGACTTGGGAGTAGAAATATTTGTCAAAGACAATTAGAGGCAATTGTTTAATAGCATGAATGCCTGAGGTAGAGGATAAAATTCAAACAATAGGCTAATCATTAAGCTTAAAAGGAAAAGCTGAGGGTGACCTCCCTGGTGGTCCAGTGGTAAAGAATCCACCTTCCAATGCAGGGGATGCAGGTTCGATCCTTGGTCGGGGAACTAAGATCTCACATGCCATGGGGCAACTAAGCCCACGTGCCACAACTACTGACCTCACACGCCTCAACTAGAGAGCCCACGTGCTCTGGAGCCCACGCACCACAACTAGAGAGAAGCCCATGTACAACAACGAAGACCCGAAGCAGCCAAAAAATAAACAAATAAATAATTGAAAAAAAGGAAAAGCTGGGGAATGAAATGTCCACAGGAGTGATGGGTTGAAAAGCTCCAACACATTTCTGGAAATCTAGAAGGCCATACCCATAGATAGGGTTATGCATATGCTCAAGAAAGAACTGACGACATCCTAAGTTTTCACTTCTGGTTAACCTGGAGGCTACACACAAGAAGGCAGTGAGGGCTAGGTAGCATTACAAAATGCCTACTGAGTGTTGATGTTATGCCTTAAGACATTCCCTGATAAACAATACTGAGAGAGTTCATGCTAGCAGATCTGTCCTATAAGAAATACTAAATGGAGTTCTTCAGACTGAAATGAAAGAACACTAGGCCATAATTCAAATCCATATGAAAAACTAAAGAGCAGAGGTAAAGGTATTACCTGTGATGCTTTAAATCTACACGAGTCTCAGTCACCTGCCATTTGACACCTCACAGTTGAGATAAGGATATTTACAATATTTTTTAAACCAATTTAGATGCATTTTCTCTTTTATTTTTTATTAAGGTATAGTTGATGTATAATATTATATAAATTTCAGGTGTACAACAGAGTGATTCACAATTTTTAAAGGTTAAACTCCATTTATAATTATAAAAAGTTGGCTATAATCCCTGTGCTATACAAAATATCCTTGTGGCTTATTTATTTTATACATAGTAGTTTGCACCTCTTAATCCCCTATCCCTGTCTTGACCCTCCCTCCTTCCTTCTCCCCACTGCTAACCACTAGTTCGTTCTATCTGTGAGTCTGTTTCTGCTTTGTTATAGTCACTAGTTTGTTTTATTTTTTAGATTCCAATTACAAGTGATATCATACAGTATTTCTGTTTCTCGGACTGACTTATTTCACTTAGCAATATACCATCCAAGTCCATCCATGTTGTTGCAAATGACAAAATTTCACTATTTTTTTATGGCTGAGTAATATTCTATTTTATATATATACATATATATACCACATCTCTATCCATTCATCTGTTGATGGAGACTTAGGTTGTTTCCACATCCTGGCTATTGCAAATAATGCACTATGAACATTGGGGTGCATATCTTTGGATATATACCCAGGAGTGGAATTGCTGGATTATATGGTAGTTCTATTTTTAAATTTTTAAGAAATCTCCATACTGTTTTCCACAGTGGCTACACCAATTTACATTCCCACCAACACTGTACCAGGGTTCCCTTTTCTTCACATCCTTGCCAACATTTGCTTTCTGTGGTCTTTTTGTTGATAGCCATCTTGACACGTGTGAGGTGATATTGTGGTTTTGACTTGCATTTCTCTGATAATTAGTGATGTTAGCATCTTTTCATATGCCCGTTGGCAATCTGTATGTCTTCTTTGGAAAAATGTTTATTCAGGTCTCCTGCCCATTTTTAATTGAGTTTTTGATGTTGAGTTGTATGAGCTGTTTATATTTTTTGGATATTAACCCTTTATCATTTGCAAATATTATCATCCATTCAGTAGATTGCCTTTTCATTTTGTCAATGGTTTCCTTTAAAAAGCTTTTAATTAAGGTCCCATTTGTTTATTTTTGCTTCTGTATCCTTTGCCTTAGGAGATAAATTCAAAAAAAAATTGTTACAATTTATGTCAAAGAGTGTTCTGCCTGTTTTCTTCTAGGATTTTTATGGTTTCTGGTCTTAACATTTAATTCTTTAATCTATTTTCAGTTGATTTTGCATATGGTGTTAGAAAATGTTCTAGTTTCATCCTTTTACATGTAGCTCTCCAATTTTCCCAGAACCACTTATTGAAGACTGCCTCTTCACCATTGTATATTCTTGCCTCCTTTGTCGTTGATTAATTGACCATAAATGTCTGGCTTTATTTCAGCTCTCTATCCTGTTCCATTGATCCACGTGACTGCTTTTGTGGAAGTACAATACTGTTGTTTTGGTTTTTTACTATTTTTTTGATGTGGACCATCTTTAAAGTCTTTATTGAATTTGTTACAATATTGCTTCTGTTTTATGTTTTGGTTTTTTGGCTGCGAGGCATGCGGGATCCTAGCTCCCCGACCAGGGATCAAACCCACACCCCCTGCATTGGAAGGTGAAGTCTTAACCACTGGACCTCCAGGGAAGTCCCCACCATACTGTTTTGATGAACATAGCTTTGTAGTATAGTTGGAGGTCAAAGCATGACTTCTCCAGCTCTGTTCTTTCTCAAGATGATTTTGGCTATTTGGGGTCATTTGTGTTTCCATACAAATTTTAAAATTATTTTTTCTACTTCTGTGAAAAATGCCATTAGTATTTTGATAGGGATTGCACTGAATCTGTAGATCACTTTGGGCAGGATGGTTATTTTATTTTAATATCTTTATTTGATTATAGTTGTTTTACAATGGTGTGTTAGTTTCTGCTGTATAACAAAGTGAATCAGCTATACATATACATATATCCCCATATCTCCTCCCTCTTGTGTCTCTCCCCCACCCTCCCTATCCCACTCCGCTAGGTGGACACAAAGCACCAAGCTGATCTCCCTATGCTATGCATCTGCTTCCCATTAGCTATCTATTTTACATTTGGTAGTGTATGTATGTCCAAGCCACTCTCTCACTTCGTCCCAGCTTACCCTCCCCCCTCCCCGTGTCCTCAAATCCATTTTCTACGTCTGCGTCTTTATTCCTGCCCTGCCCCTAGATTCTTCACAACCATTTTTTTTTTAGGTTCCATATATATGTGTTAGCATACGGTATTTGTTTTTCTCTTTCTGACTTACTTCACTCTGTATGACAGTCTCTAGGTCCATCCACCTCACTACAAATAACTCAATTTCGTTTCTTTTTATGGCTGAGTAATATTCCACTGTATATATGTGCCACATCTTCTTTATCCATTCATGTGTGGATGGACACTTAGGTGGCTTCCATGTCCTGGCTATTGTAAATAGAGCTGCAATGAACATTGTGGTACATGACTCTTTTTGAATTATGGATTTCTCAGGGTATATGCCCAGTAGTGGGATTGCTGGGTCGTATAGTACTCCTATTTTAGTTTTTTAAGGAACCTCCATACTGTTCCCATAGTGGCTGTATCAATTTACATTCCCACCAACAGTGCAAGAGGGTTCCCTTTTCTCCACGCCCTCTCCAGCATTTATTGTTTCTACATTTTTTGTTGATGGTCATTCTGACCGGTGTGAGGTGATACCTCATTATAGTTTCGATTTGTATTTCTCTAATGATTAGTAATGCTGAGTATCCTTTCATGGGTTTGTTGGCAATCTCGGTATCTTCTTTGGAGAAATGGCTGTTTAGGTCTTCTGCCCATTTTTGGATTGTGTTGTTCATTTTTTTGATATTGAGCTGCATGAGCTGCTTGTATATATTGGGGATTAATCCTTTGCCAGTTGCTTAGTTTGCAAGTATTTTCTCCCATTCTGAGGGTTGTCTTTTGGTCTTGTTTATGGTTTCCTTTGCTCTTCAAAAGCTTTTAAGTTTCATTAGGTCCCATTTGTTTGTTTTTCTTTCCATTTCTCTAGGAGGTGGGTCCAAAAGGATCTTGCTGTGATTTATGTCATAGAGTGTTCTGCCTATGTTTTCCTCTAAGAGTTTTATAGTATCTGGCCTTACATTTAGGTCTTTAATCCATTTTGAGTTTATTTTTGTGTATGGTGTTAGGGAGTGTACTAATTTCATTCTTTTACACGTAGCTGTCCAGTTCTCCAAGCACCACTTATTGAAGAGGCTGCCTTTTCTCCATTGTATATTCTTGCCTCCTTTATCAAAGATAAGGTGGCCATATGTGCGTGGGTTTATCTCTGGGCTTTCTATCCTGTTCCATTGATCTATATTTCTGTTTTTGTGCCAGTGCCATACTGTCTTGATTACTGTAGCTCTGTAGTACAGTTTGAAGTAGGGAAGCCTGATTCCTCCAGCCTCGTTTTTCTTTCTCAAGATTGCTTTGGCTATTTGGGGTCTTTTGTGTTTCCATACAAATTGTGAAATTTTTTGTTCTAGTTCTGTGAAAAATGCCATTGGTAGTTTGATAGGGATTGCATTGAATCTGTAGATTGCTTTTGGTAGTATAGTCATTTTCACAATGTTGATTCTTCCAATCCAAGGACATGGTATATCTCTCCATCTGTTGGTATCATCTTTAATTTCTTTCATCAGTGTCTTATAGTTTCCTGCATACAGGTCTTTTGTCTCCTTAGGTAGGTTTATCCCTAGGTATTTTATTCTTTATGTTGCCATGGTAAATTGGAGTGTTTCCTTAATTTCTCTTTCAGACTTTCCATCATTAGTGTATAGGAATGCAAGAGATTTCGGTGCATTAATTTTGTATCCTGCTACTTTACCAAATTCATTGATTAGCTCTAGTAGTTTTCTGGTACCATCTTTAGGATTCCCTATGTATATTATCATGTCATCTGCAAACAGTGACAGCTTTACTTCTTCTTTTCCGATTTGGATTCCTTTTATTTCTTTTTCTTCTCTGATTACTGTGGCTAAAACTTCCAAAACTATATTGAATAATATTGGTGAGAGTGCGAAACCTTGTCTTGTTCCTTATCTTAGTGGAAATGCTTTCAGTTTTTCACCAATGAGAACGACGCTGGCTGTGGGTTTGTCATATATGGCCTTTATTATGTTGAGGTAAGTTCCTTCTATGCCTACTCTCTGTAGGGTTTTTATCATAAATGGGTGTTGAATTTTGTCAAAAGCTTTTTCAGCATCTATTGAGATGATTATATGGTTTTTATCCTTCAATTTATTAATATGGTGTATCACATTGATTGATTTGCGTATATTGAAGAATCCTTGCATTCCTGGGATAAAGCCCACTTGATCACGGTGTATGATCCTTTTAATGTGCTGTTGGATTCTGTTTGCTGGTATTCTGCTGAGGATTTTTGCATCTATGTTCATCAGTGATATTGGCCTATAGTTTTCTTTCTTTGTGACGTCTTTGTCTGGTTTTGGTATCAGGGTGATGGTGGCCTCATACAATGAGTTTGGGAGTGTTCCTCCCTCTGTTATATTTTGCAAGAGTTTGAGAAGGGTAGGTCTTAGCTCTTCTCTAAATGTTTGACAGAATTCGTCTGTGAAGCCATCTGGTCCTGGGCTTCTGTTTGTTAGAAGATTTTTAATCACAGTTTGAATTTCAATGTCTGTGATTGGTCTCTTTATATTTTCTATTTCTTCCTGGTTCAGTCTCAGAAGGTTGTCCGTTTCTAAAAACTTCTCCATTTCTTCCAGGTTGTCCATTTTATTGGCATATAGTTGCTTGCAGTAATCTCTCATGACCCTTTGTATTTCTGCAGTGTCAGTTGTTACTTCTTTTTCATTTCTAATTCTATAGATTTGAGTCTTCTCCCTTTTTTTCTTGATGATTCTGGCTAATGGTTTATCAATTTTGTTTATCTTCTCAAAGAACCAGCTTTTAGTTTTATTGATCTTTGCTATTGTTTCCTTCATTTCTTTTTCATTTATTTCTGATCTGATCTTTACGGTTTCTTTCCTCTGCTAACTTTGGGGGTTTTTTGGTCTTCTTTCTCTAATTGCTTTAGGTGTGAGGTTAGGTTGTTTATTTGAGGTGTTTCTTGTTTCTTGAGATAGGATTGTATTGCCATAAACTTCCCTCTTAGAACTGCTTTTGTGCATCCCATAGGTTTTGTGTCACCATGTTTTCATTGTCATTTATTTCTAGGTATTTTTTAATTTCCTCTTTGATTTCTTCAGTGATCTCTTGCTTATTTTGTAGTGTATTGTTTAGCCTCCATGTGTTTGTATTTTTTACAGATTTTTTCCTGTAATTGATATCTAGTCTCATAGAGTTGTGGTCAGAAAAGATACTTGATGCAATTTCAATTTTCTTAAATTTACCAAGGCTTGATTTGTGACCCAAGATATGGTCTATCCTGGAGAATGTTCCATGAGCACTTGAGAAGAAAGTGTATTCTGTTGTTTTTGGATGGAATGTCCTATAAATATCAGTTAAGTCCATCTTGTTTAATCATTTAAAGCTTGTGTTTCCTTACTTATTTTCATTTTGGATGATCTGTCCATTGGTGAAAGTGGGGTGTTAAAGTCCCCTACTATGATTGTGTTACTGTCGATTTCCCTTTTTATATGGCTGTTAGCATTTGTCTTATGTATTGAGGCGCTCCTATGTTGGGTGCATAAATATTTACAATTGTTATATCTTCTTGGATTGATCCCTTGATCATTATGTAGTGTCCTTTTTTGTCTCTTGTAATTTTCTTTACCTTAAAGTCTATTTTGTATGATATGAGAATTGCTACTCCATCTTTCTTTTGATTTACATTTGCGTGGAATATCTTTTTCCATCCCCTCACTTTCAGTCTGTATGTGTCCCTAGGTCTGAAGTAGGTCTCTTGTAGACAGCATATACATGGGTGTTTTTGTATCCATTCAGCCAGTCTATGTCTTTTGGTTGGAGCATTTAATCCATTTACATTTAAGGTAGTTATCAATATGTATGTTCCTATTACCGTTTTCTTAATTCCTTTGGGTTTTTTATTGTAGGTCTTTTCCTTCCCTTGTGTTTCCTGCCTAGAGAAGTTCCTTTAGCATTTGTTGTAGAGCTGGTTTGGTGGTGCTGAATTCTCTTAGCTTTTGCTTGTCTCTAAAGGTTTTAAATTCTGTCAAATCTCAATGAGATCCTTGCTGGGTAGAGTCATCTTGGTTGTAGGTTTTTCCCTTTCATCATTTTAAATATGTCCTGCCACTCCCTTCTGGCTTGCAGAGTTTCTGCTGAAAGATCAGCCGTTAACCTTATGGGGATTCCCTTGTATGTTATTTGTTGCTTTTCCCTTGTTGGTTTTAATACTTTTTCTTTGAATTTTTGATAGTTTGGTTAATATGTGTCTTGGCGTGTTTCTCCTTAGATTTATCCTATATGGGACTCTCTGCGCTTCCTGGACTTGACTATTTCCTTTCCCATACTGGGGAAATTTTCAACTATAATCTCTTCAAATATTTTCTCAGTCCCTTTCTGTTTCTCTTCTTTTTCTGGGACCCCTATAATTCGAATGTTGGTGCATTTAATGTTGTCCCAGAGGTCTCTGAGACTGTCCTCAATTCTTTTCATTCTTTTTTTCTTTATTCTGCTCTGTGGGAGTTATTTCCACTATTTTATCTTCCAGATCACTTATCCATTTTTCTGCCTCAGTTATTCTGCTATTGATTCCTTCTAGAGAATTTTTAATTTCATTTATTGTGTTGCTCATCATTGTTTGTTTGCTCTTTAATTGTTTGGCATAGGGTGTTCAGCACTGTAGCTTGCTGGTCTTTGAGTAGAGCTGGGTCTTAGCGTTGAGATGGAGATCTCTGGGAGGGCTTTCACCGTTCGGTATTACATGGGGCTGGGAAGTCTCTGGTGGACCAATGTCCTGAACTCAGGTCTTCCACCTCAGAGACTCAGGCCTGACACCCAGCTGGAGCACCAAGACCCTGTCAGCCACATGGCTCAGAAAAAAAGGGAGGAAAAAAAAAGAAAGAAAGAAAGAAAAACATAAAATAAAATAAGTCATTAAAATTAAAAAATATTATTAAAAATAAAAAAATTAAAAAGTAATAAAAAAAGAAAGAAGAGAGCAACCAAACCAAAAAACAAATCCTCCAATGATAGCAAGCACTAAAAACTATACTAAAAAAAACCAAAACAAACAAACAAAAATACGGACAGACAGAACCCTAGGACAAATGGTAAAAGCAAAGCTATACAGACAAAATCACACAAAGAAGCATACACCTACACACTCACAAAAAGAGAAAAAGGATAAATATATATATATTAAAAAAAAGAGAGCAACCAAATCAATAAACAAATCTACCAATGATAATAAGTTCTAAATACTAAACTAAGATAAACATAAAACCAGAGACAAATTAGATGCAGAAAGCAAACCCCAAGTCTACAGTTGCTCCCAAAGTCCATCACCTCAATTTTGGGATGATTTGTTGTCTCTTCAGGTATTCCACAGATGCAGGGTACATCAAGTTGATTGTGGAGATTTAATCTGTTGCTCCTGAGGCTGCTGGGAGAAATTTCCCTTTCTCTTCTTTGTTCGCACCGCTTCTGGGGTTCACCTATGGATTTGGCCTGGCCTCTGCATGTAGGTCTCCTGAGGGTGTCTTTTGGGAAATCTGAGGTCTTCTGCCGTGTTCAGTAGGTGTTCTGCAGGAGTTGTTCCACATGTAGATGTATTTGTGGGGAGGAAGGTGATCTCCACGTCTTACTCCTCCACCATCTTCCAGGAGCCACAGGATCTCCTCGGGGAGGGTGGCAGCGGCTTGTGTTTGGCGGGCAGCGGGCGGCCGGGTAGGCTGCAGCAGCACCTGACCCTCTGTCACCGGCACCGCAGGGCTCAGTATGGTCATTTTAATAATATTAATTCTTCCGATACATGAACACAGAATATCTTTACATCTGTTTGTGTCATCTTCAATTTTTTTCATCAGTGTCTTACAGTTTTCTGAGTACAGGTATTTTACCAACTTAGGTAGGTTTATTCTTAGGTATTTTATTCTTTTTGATGCAATTGTAAATGGGATTATTTCCTTAATTTCTCTTTCTGATAACAGTTCATTGTTCGTATATAGAAATGCAACAGATTTCTGTATATTGATTTTTGTATCCTGAACTTTACCAAATTCATTAGTGAGCTCTAGTATTTTTTTGGTGGTGTTTTTAGGATTTTCTAAATGCATATTCTCTTCATTTTGTAGAAGTGATTACACTACCTTTACAACATTTGGCAGGTACACTAGTCGCAGCTTTTTTCAAGAAAATTGAAAACATATTTATAAAAATATAATAATTTTAGTAAATCGTACTGCATAATGAGTTTAGCAAATCATATATATACATATGTATTTATATTTAAATTTGTGAGTATATATATGCTTAAATTATCAGATAAAATAAATTGATGAGATGATTTTAAATAGTTGATTTTCTTTCTAATTTCCATCTGATGGCAATCAATGAATTTCCATTTTATAAAAATATACTCAAGTAATCAAACATCTGGCACTTTAGAATATGTCTCTAGGCAATAATGTTCAGGAACATAGTCTGTGAAACTATTTCATTTGTCAATTTAGAGATAAGCTGATTTGTGTTCTATATTATTTAGTGATAGAAGCTTTACATAATAATATATTTTATTTGTATTCTGTACCTCTTTTAGAAAGTGTGTACTTTTCAAATTATTAGCTCTAAGATTAGGTTGAAGATATATTATATGTTTAAATTAAAATACATTCCTAGGTTTATGTCATGCTAATATCAAATGCTGAAAAACAAGGAGGTATGAGTGGAAATCAACAGTCAGTGAAGAGAGAAAAGGCACCCATAGTATTTCCATGATACAGTTTTTCACCCTTGGTAAGGATAGAGATTATGAATTGATAGATACTAACATCTGTGGCCAGCAGTGGTAGGCAACCTAGGAGTAAGTAGGTTTAAATAAGATGGACAATTTTATTGAAGCATGGTTGGGATTTTGCCAGGTAAACATGATGAAAGGACAACCAATCAAAAAGTGAACAGTATTTCTAAGAAGAACTGAAGTTGAACCGAAGAAGAAGTTGGAGCTGGGTATGACAGGCAGTAAAGCAAGAAGGGCCTGATTATTCCCATATGTGCATAATCACTCTTGTGACAGCTTATCTAATTTATTCATGAAAATATGAAATTATAAACACTTTGTATCCTAAATCCCAAAGCAGTTCCTCAGAATTTCCAGGTCTGTTACTAGATAGATTTCTGTTCTTATCAAGTCATTAAATCAGAATAATCCTCAGGATTATGTGTACATGAAAGCATTCTATAAACTATCATTGCTATTACTTTGAAGGAAAAATATATAAATGTATGACAATTTTATAAAGATACTAAACAACCTAATTTCCTTTCCTTGGGAAGGATCAAGATGAGACCAGAACAGCTTAAAGGATTACAAACCTTTCCACAAAATTTAAGATCAAGCTACATGAACTTTAGTGATGTAAAGTAGGAGTAAAGCCTATGACATTAAATATATTCATTATTAATTGCTTCTGAGACTATCAAACATTTCAGCTTAGTATTTGTTTTTTATTTAATCACCTGAAAATATATGTATTGGTTTAAATATTTTTTGGCTTGCTACATCATCTCTAAATAATAAATATCATTTTGTATCATCTCCATCCTGCTGCACAGAGAAACAGAGCTTTGTGATAAGTGCATTATAGCAATTCAGATAATTTTATCTGTCATAACTCAAGGTTTAAGTTACAAATTCAATGATTTTCAACAGAACAAACCTTGTCTCTTTGTATGTATATAAGAATAAATACACAAACAGCAATACAAAATTCAAACACATAACTTAGAATAAGACGACAGCAGATGAACTAAAATCATACACTCTGTCACTCATTTTACCTAGGCTGTTTTAATTCCTTGTTTTGGAGGAATAGAAAAAGAAAAACACAAAGTAAGATCCATTGGACATAGGTCTTGCAGAATAGAAGTATTAAAATTCACAATCTTAAAAGTTATTTGTGTGTTTTATGGTTTCTAGCTTGAGAAGCAATATACCTGAAACTAACATAATATTGTACATCTACCATATTTCAACTAAAAAAAAGTTTGAGTTACAATATTTCTGTAAACAAAGTCAGTATTATAATCTTAATATAATACTAAGATATTATAATATCTGTTCATCAAACTGTAGAGAGTAGTGGAAGTAAATTACACTGTAGTTAGAAAGTGTTGAAGCTACCAGACATTTTCTTTCTCTTATTTGACACAAGCCAAAGCACTTTATCAAAGCTTGCTTTGGGTGTGCATATAAAGCTCTGTGTGGGCAAGCCAATGGAAAGGAGGTTTGTACAATACCTATTTAAACCAAAGGACCTGGTTCCAGCATTGGAGGCCTAGAGAGTTGTAGTAAGTGGGGAAAATGTAGGGGGGAAAATGGAAAAAGAAAATTTTTTTCAAATATACCAAAACTGCAATTTTTTATTGAAGTATAGTTGATGTATAATATATATAAATTACAGGTGTACAATATAGTGATTCACAATTTTTAAAGGTGATACTCCATTTATACTCCATTTATAGTTATTATAAAATATTGGCTATATTCCCCATGTTGAACAATATATCCTTGTAACTTATTTTATACATAATAGTTTGTACTTCTTAATCCCCTACCCTAATATTGCCCCTCCCCCCTTCCCTCTCCCCACTGGTAACCACTATTTTGTTCTATACGTGAATCTGCTTCTTTTTTGTTATATTCACTAGTTTGTTACATTTTTTCAAATTCCACGCATAAGTGACATCATACAGTATTTGTCTTTGTCTGACTTATTTCACTTAGCATAATGCCATCCAAGTTCACACATGTTGCTGCAAATGGCAAATTTTCATTCTTTTTATGGCTGAGTAAGTATTCCATTGTGTATGTATACCACACCTTCTTTATCTGTTCAACTGCTGGTGGACACTTAGGTTGCTTCCATATCTTGGCAGTTGTAAATAATGCTGCTATGAACATTGGGATGCATGTATGTTTGTGAATTAATGTTTTTGTAATTTTTGGATATATACGCAGGAATGGAATTGCTGGGTCGTATGGTGGTCTGTTTTTAGTTTTTTTGAGAAACCTCCATACTGTTTTCCACAGTGGCTGCATCAATTTACATTCCCACCAAAAGCGTACAAGGGTTCCCTTTTCTCCACATCCTCACTAACATTTGTTATTTGTGTTCTTTTCGACGATAGTCATTCTGACGGGATTGAGGTGCTATCTCACTGTGGTTTTGATTTGCATTTCTCTGATGATTAGCGATGTTCAGCATCTTTTCAAGTGCCTATTGGCCATCTGTATTTCCTCTTTGGAAAAATGTCTATTCCGTTCTTCTGCAAAATAGTAACTTTTAAATGATAATATCCAATGTTGGGCATTTTTATCAGCAGTTGTTTTTACCCAGTTTAATTCAGAGGTTCTGTGCTTTGACTCTAGACACTTTCTATGTCAATTTTCAAGTCATGCCCCACCAGGAGTTATTATTACCATTTCTAATCACTTCCCAGGAGCCTTAATGTTGAGACATTGGTTTTTATACACAAGAGGTAGTACATTTATATGCATTTGTTGTTAAAGATGCAATGACTAAGTTGAAGATCCTTTACTGCATTTTCATGGATAATACAATAGCATAAAGAAATTCATTCCTAATATAATAAAATACATTTCAACCAGCTGAATAAAACCAGTTCAATGGCAATAGTCTAAAAACTTGTTACTGAACTGCCAGACAATGCTGAGTTTCAGGAACAAAAGTTGACAATAGAGAGTGCCCTTCTTGTGTCTAGCTGATGCAACAGAAGTCATGGGGAGTCTCTCAATGCATGTAGTGTTGGTTCAGGAAGACAAACAAACAAACAAGCCGCCTCTGCTAGGTGAATTTCTCCTTACTAGACATTGACTGGAGGTGGTCATGATAAACAACCCTCCTCTACTGACAAAAAGCGGTACTGTTTGAAAAATGGAAGAGGTATAAACACTATGTGAGTACCTTGGTACTATAAAGAAACTTGTCAGACTTAAATGGACGTACCAACAGTGATGAGGGTTAAGTGCTGGCCAAATGGGAAAGACTGTTGGTGAAACAAATACAATCAGAATATTGAAATAAGCAAGAAACCAGTTATCAGGCTTCCCTAGTAGCGCAGCGGTTAAGAATCCACCTACCACGGCAGGATACAGGGGTTCGATCCCTGGTCCGGGAAGATCCCACATGCCGTGGGGCAACTAAGCCCGTGCACCACAACTACCGAGCCTGCGCTCTAGAGCCCGCGTGCCTAGAGCCTGTGCTCCGCAACAAGAGAAGCCACCTCCATGAGGAGCCCGCACACCGCAACGAAGAGTAGCCCCCTGCTCGCCGCAACTAAAGAAAGCCAGTGCGCAGCAATGAAGACCCAACGCAGCCAAAAATAAATAAACAAAAAATAAAAATAAATTTATAAAAAAAAAAACAGTTATCAAGACAATATGATCCTCAGAAAAAATACAAATAGTATTCTCTTATAAATTGTTTATTTTTTCAGTGTCTGTGGTATTGTCAGTTATGCTTTATATTGTATATTTATAATTATCTAATTATTGAATATATATTTTAATTATTATATCTTTTCATATTTTCCATAATCAAACATGCCAGCAGTTTGCTTTTTCTAAAGGCCCATATTTTGGCATGTATTTATTCTTTCAACTATATGTTTTTTCTATTTCTTTTTTAATTCACTTACAATATTATATTAGTTTGGTGTATACAGCATAGTAACTCATTATTTTTCTGGAATACACTCTATACAAAGTTATTATAAAATACTGATTATACTCCCTGTATTATACATTACATCCTTGTAACATTTATTTTATACCTAGTTGTTTGTACCTCTTACACCCCTCTGCCTATTTTGCCCCTCCCCCCACCACTCTCCCCTCTGGTAACCACTACTTTATTCTCTGTATCTGTGAGTCTATTTCTGTTTTGTTATATTTGTTCATTTTATTTTATTTTTTAGATTCCACATATAAGTGAAAATATACAGTATTTATCTTTCTCGGTCTGACTTATTTCACCAAGCATAAAAACTCTCCAGGTCCATCCATGTTGTCACAAATGGCAAATGTTCATCCTGTTTTATGGCTGAGTAATATTCCACTGCATATCTATTCCACTGTTTATTGTAAGTGTATGTATATACTTCTTCTTCTGTTTCTCTAATTTTATCTTTTATATCACTAATTATTGCTACCTTCATCCTTTCATATATTGTACCATGCTTTTTTCTAGTTTCTTAACTTAAATAGTCATTATATTTTCATGAGACTTTCTTTTAACATTAATAATAACTTTTTCTGAGTAAAGCAATGGTCATGTCACATAAGCTATGATATAAACTGATATTTTGGTATTTGCTTATTTAGATAATTTGTTATTTTCTAAATTTCTTCTTTGAGGGTTTTTTTAAGTAATTAATAATTTTACAGTAATTGTAGTGTTGGTTTCTAGTTTTATTGGCCATAATTAGAAACGTGACCGAAAAATCTCTAAATTTTTATTATTTTATGGTCTTATTCATGCCTGTTAATCAAAAAATAATGCTTGCTTTTGCACATAGCTAAAATCTTTCTTTAGAACATATTGCTTTGAGCTTTTAAGTACATGAGTGAAATGCAAGGTAGCCTGTTTTTTATTGCACTGATCACTAAAATTTTTCTAACAGGTTATATTAAAACCTACTGCTACTATCATTTTATTTGGTCCAAGTCATTCTTGTTTTTTAGAGCTTCATCACATGTTCAGTGCATTCAAGTAAATACCGTCTTGACTGTACCAATAGTTACTCGATCTTCTTTGTGCACTTTGCATTTTAACCTCCTACAAGATCTTCTGACTTGTGTTATGGAAATTATTTCAGTATTATGAAATAATTATTATTATGTCAGTATTTCTCATGTACTGTGATAATGTATATATTTGGTTTTATTCTTATACTTTAATCTCATTTGATCTATTTATCATTTCATTTTTATCTTTGTTGTTCTCATTTTTACTCTTTCCGGCAAGTGTTTTTTTTTTTTTTTTTTTTTGGTATTATTCCTCATACCCTCCATCCATATGCCTGGTTACTTTGGAAAGATAACCATAGTTTTCAACACTTGTTATATATCCATTCCTAATAGTTATGATGAAACCTACATTTCTCTATTGATAACGCTAGATTAAGTAGTCACGCAGCCAACCAAGGCAGTTTCCTTGCCCACTGCATTTCCCTGGCACCAAGTGAAAATATTAGAATGCTTTTACTCCCAGTCTGTCTCCACTTAGCCAACCACCCCCATCATATATTCATACTATATTACCCTCAACACTTTTCTATTATACTTGAATAATTTCTTATCTGAAATGGATGGGTAGCATGCATATTGAATCCTGCATTCTCCCAAAAAAAAATTTTTCCTAAGAGGAAAATGATCCTTAGAGTTCTGACCTTAAAGTATATAATCAATTATATGTTCCTAAACCCCCCGCTTGATATTTGAGACCTTTAATTTCAATGCTATTTGGGAGCCATTGAGCCTTTCTAAATTTTACATTTAAGTCATTCTTCTACTCAGGAAAAGGTTCTATTATTTCTTTCATTATTATCTATCCTCTGTTTATTCTTCTTCCCTCTTAGTCATCAGTTAATTATCTTTCACTTCTGACTTCCATTTCTTTTTATCTGTCTTGTAAGCTACTTATTCCATTAGATTTTCAAAGACAATAATTAAGTTCTCACTCAGTGATGTATTTTTTAAATTCTTTAACTGTACTGTGAAATCCAGAATTTTTTCTTTCAGAAAGTAGTTTTTTATTGTTGTTCCATTTCAACTACTTGAAAGTTTAATTTTTTGTTTCTGTGTTAAAGCCCCATGTTATTTCTCCGTTGGTTTTCCCTCAAGATTAATCACCTTTTTTAACTAGTGAGTGTGCTCATCCTGAGTCATATTAAATTAGTCATTTGCAATCTAATACAGCCATACCTTAGAAGCGCTTGAGAACATTTTAAGATATACTGGTACCTGAGCCACAGCCCCAGCTATTCTCATTTCATGGTCTGCATAGCATCCAGGCATAGGTATTTTTGGAAATTTTAATATGTATCCAAAGACAGAAAGACTCCCTGGAGCTGTTAGGACACAAGATGGCCCCTCCAGGCAGGGGGAAATGTTGTGATTCAGCCCCTTGGGCCAGGTGCTCTGTATCTCGGTGCAGATTTAAACAATGAGGAAGCCCATCCCAAGGACCAGAGGCCACAGGGAGCAGACAGTGGCAGCTCTTTCTAAGAAGATCTGCCCCCATCTGTTGGCAGAGCAGAGGCCTGGGCCATCACTCCAGATAATCAAGTCCCCTGCACCTGCCCTCTTTCAGAAACATCTCAGGAAATCTCACCACCAGAAACACACCCTCGAGGCACCGTCTGCGTGCACTGGGTGGATCCCTCATGGGAGCTGTGAGGAAAAGAGTCGGGTATGCACGTGCAGGCCATCATCTTCCAGATCCCTCTCCTTGGGCTTGGCTGTGCACTCCACATGCTGTAGCACAACGCCTTGCCCAGGTGCTAAATCTTTGGTAGTAAATGAGGTTTGAGTCATCCCTGCCCTACAATCCTTAAATCCTGGGAAATCTTCCAACTCCAAAGTGATATAGTGACTGTTTTAAGAATGCCTACCTACAAATCAGTTATGCTTAGAAATCAACACTGATACTTTTTTGTTTATACTTACTCTCCCTACTTATTACAAACAGTATTTTTTCCATGTATAGGTTGGTGATCCGCACTCTCTGTGAGATTGCAGAAAACATGTCTTAGCCATTGGTGAATTCCCAATGTCCTGCACGATGTCTGGCACATAAGTGGTCAATAAATGCTTGATGCAAAAATATGGTGTTTTCCATAAAGCACCTCCTCACAGGGACATCGAAGGATTAAATCAGAGAATATATGTAAAACACTTAGTTTCCTGCACAGATTAAATAATAATAAATAAACCATAGCCCTTGTTTCACTTGAATCAAATTCCTGCTTCTTTCAAATAGACCTATGTAATTCATACTATTTTCTCTTTGTCATTCCATCTTCTCTCTCACCGATGATAACAGTGGGAAGTTAATAACAAATATATATTAATCATTTTATTATTTGACAGTAGTCCCCTGTACTCTCTTCCCAGCTCCTTCCCAATATACACTGTAAAAGTGCAATATTGTTATTTAAGAAGAGAAAAATGCTTTCCATTTCCATGCCAATTATTTGTACAATGGGCCCTAAATTCCGCATTCATTAAGAAAAAATGACTGTGTCAGATTAAACTATAGGGTACACATGCCACACATGAACTGTTCTACAGTGATTGTGCAGAATGTCAAGAGCACCAAGGTTGAGTGTAATTAGGTAATTCACAAAGCTCTTATTCTAAAAGCTAATGAACTATGTTGAAACTCTTACAGTCACATCCTCCTGTGCTAAGCAACATGGGATTTGAAAAAAATTAAAACAAAAATAAATTTCATACAGTATTTTTACTGGCTTTCTGTCTGTTAACATCTTGGTAGAAATCTTAAAGAGAACAAAATAGCCAACTCAATTTATTTATTTTCCAAATATCACTCTGGCACTCTGTGATAATTACATAAAGTACTAATGGCATTTAAATTTTATTCAGTCATTAGACCTCTTTAGAGTTTTAGCTCCCGAATCCAAAGTGCTTTATGAAGAATTGATAAGCCCCATTATCCAGAAAGTAAGGAGCAAAAGAACTCATTTAATTATACATAACTGTGTGCTGAGGTTTTTGCCTATATTTATAGAGGGAAGAGGTCAGAATACCACTAAATTTAATGTCAGCAGAAGCAGCAGCATTATCATCATCATGAAATAATAATACCATTGTTGGGACTTCCCTGGTGATCCAGTGGTTAAGACTCTGTGCTCCCAATGCAGGAGGCCCGGGTTTGTTCCCTGGTCAGGGAACTAGATCCCACATGCCGCAACTAAGAGTTGGCATGCCACAACTAAAAAGATCCTGCATGCCACAACGAAGATCCCACGTGCCGCAACTAAGACCGGGCACAGCCAAATAAATAAATAAATATTTTTTTAAAATACCATTGTTTATTGAGCCCTTACAATATGCCAGACACCATTCTAGATGTTTAACCTCAGAATAATCCTATGAGGCAATGATCATTAATTGCATTTTACAGACAAGGAAACTGAAACTCAGAGAGTTTTAGTAACTTGCCTAACATTGCACAGCTACTGAGTACCAAAGCCACTGCTTAAACTGAGGTCTGACTCCTACACTTCTTATACTAGCACATGCTATTCTAACACAGGTCCATGTATATGACACTTACTTGATGTTCCTAAAGCTATGGCACCCTGGGAAAATCACAATGCACGATCCCTTTCTATGAAAAGTTTTTATGCAAAGCTGCCCAAGCATGTCTGGGCTCGTGTGAAGAGATGCCTCCTACTGCAATAACAGGGAGGGAAGTCAGAAAGAGGCAGCTAATGGAAGGAAAGATATGAAAAGTAGGAAATGCTTTCAAAGACAAACATTTTTTCACAAGTTCACAAGAACTTCAACTGGCCAAACAGTTTTGCCCATCAAAGGCCACATTTCAAAGATTAATCAGTATATCAGTTTATGGTAAGTGCTTCTAAAAGAGTTCTGAACAATTTGTATTTTTAGGTCAATCAAAATGTCTCATTGCAGGACTGATTCAATCAGTAATCTCCTCAAGAAAATCTCTTTATATAGTTAGTACAAGGACCACCTGTTTGCAAGCTTCTTTCCAAGGGAGCACAAAGTTCAAGTCATCAGATTTGGAAATAATGCATTGGGGGAGGGGTGGAGATGACCTACCAGTTCTACTTTTTGGGATCATCTGGGAGCTCCTAGGAATGTTGATTGGAAAACCAAGGTCCTTATGACTCATATCGTTTATACAGTTGGTTTTACGGGGTGAAGGCTGGGCCTCTTGAACCAGACCAGTCAGTTGTTTTGACGTGGCCTTAACTCCCACCTGTATAAGACATATGTTGTCAGCATGTAGAATGCTCCCATGTGTCCTTCCCAGGCAATATCTACCACACCAAGAAGTAACAGCTACTCCAACTCTTCTGCCTTCTATAACTGTTGATTAGTTTTGCCTGTTCTTGAACTTCACGTAAATGAAATCATACATTATTGACTAGATTTACAACTGGATTCTTGAGCTTTTCATTACATCTGTGAGATTCATCCATATTGTCCTGTGTAGCAAAAGTTCATTTTTCTTTCTGTTATATTCTTTTATATGAATATACCACAATGTCTCCATTCTCCTGTGGATGGGCATTTAGCTGCTTTTTAGGACTGGGATATTTTGAATAACACTGCTGTGGATAATCCTGCACCTGTCTTTTGGTTGATTCAGTTCTCTGTGGTATGCACCTATGAATAGGTATACTGGTCCATAGGGTAGATGTAAGTTTAGCTTTAATAGGTACTTCCAAATAGGGATATCAATTTACACTTCTTGAGACTTATTTTATGGCTCGGTATATTATATATCTTGAAAGTTCCATGCCACTTGAAAAGAATGTGTATTCTAGTTATAGAACATTGTGTTTTATTAAGCATCAATTAGATCAAGGAGGTTGCTAGTGCTGTTCATGTCATCCATTCTATTTTTTTTTTGGTCTAAGTGTTGTATTAATTATTAAGATGACATGAATATCTCCAACTATGATTGTGCAATTATCTATTTTCCCTTTAATCTTATCTATGTTTGCTTCATGTATTTTGAAGTTCTATTATTAAGCACATATGTATTAATAATTGTTATGTCTTTGTGATGAGTTGGCATTTTTTCATGATAAAATGTCCCTCTTTATCAATATTCTTGTCTTGAGGTCTATCTTGTCTAATATTAATATAGCCATTGCATCTTTCTCATGTTTATTGTCTGCATGGCATATCTTTTCCCATCCTTTTGCTGTCACTCTTTATTGGTTTTTATAATTAAAGTATGTTTTTGTAGATAGGATTTAATTGGATCTTGCTTTTTTTTTCCTCCTGCTTGACAATCTCTGTCATTTAACTGGCATATTCATTCCACTTACATTGAATATAATTTTAGATATAGCTTGATTTTGGTTTACCATTTTGCTGTTTGATTTCTAATTGTCCCATCTGTTTTTCTTTTCTCTATACCTTCTTTTCTGCCTCATTTTGAGCTAATGAAATACGCTTAGTATTTCATTTAAGTTACTTTATTGGCTTTTTAGCTATATATCTTTGCACCTTTTTCATGTTAACTTAGAGGTTACATTATGAATAATAAAATTATCACAATCAATTCAGTGTTAATAGTGTACCATCTTACATGAAATGTATAAATTTTCAACAGTGTAAGTCTATTAACCTTAAATCCCCACTCTTTGGCTATTGCTGTGATACATATTCTATCTTCATGTGTTATAAACTGCACAAATAGAATATGTTATAAACGGCACAATTTAGAGTTGTCATTTTTGCTTTACATGGTCAAATCTTAAAGAATGTCATTGTCTCTTGTGTGGACCAGTACAGTAGCCTCTCAGCTAACTTTCCACTTCCATTCTTTCCTTCCTTTTTCATGTCATTTTTTATACAAGAGCCAGAGATATTTGCTTTCAAATGTAAAATGGATGATGCCACATGTCCCAAGCTTAATTTGCCTCAAGGACTTCCCAGGATGAAATGCAGACTCCTGAAGTGGTCTTGTATTAATCTGCCAAGGCTTCTATGACAAAATACCAGAGGCTGGAGGGCTTAAACAACAGAAATTTATTTTCTCACAATTCTGGAGGCTAGAAGTCCATGATCAAGGTGCCGGTAAATTCAGTTTCTAGTGAGATCACTCTTCTTGACTTATAGAAAGCCTCATTCTTGCTGTGTCATCATTTGGTCTTTCCTCTGTGAGTGCTGGGAGAGAGATAGAGAACTCTAGTACCTCTTCTTATAAGGACATTAGTCCTATCATATAGAACCCTACTCTTATGAGCTCATTTAAACTTAATTACCCCCTTAGAGACCCTATCTTCAAATATAGTCTCATTGAGGATTAGGGCTTCAATATAAGAACTGGGGGGCAGGGGAACGACTCAGTCCACAACAGGTCTGAAATGCTCTGCCTGGGGCTAAGGAGGAAAAGATCTGACTGGCTTGTACACAACCAAAACAACACACAGGCACAAACACAACAGTTTAACCCTATTAAGGAGTCTATATCAATGCAGGATGGACCTCACAAGGCCTGTCTGCATATGTATAATTTTTATGGAGTCAGACCCTGCCTCTCTGAGCAATCTGAATTCTGAAAAAAGGAAATCATATTTTGAACTAGTGAAATTTCAATACAATTTAAACCTAGGTATGATCCAGGCATGGTCTATCGGAACACCCCTGTGCCTCCATGTTACATCTCTATGTGAGTCCTGAGTACACATTGATAGAGTTCTGCATGCTCAGGAGGATCCCCAACACAGGGTCCTAATAACAAGTAGCTGGTGCTCAAGGAGCCCTAAGAAGGCAGCCAGGGAGAAGGAGAGAAGTTGAACCAAAAGTAAGTGAGCTAAAAAGATAAGAGTTGACCCTGAACAACACGGGTTTGAACTGCACAGGTCCACTTACATGTGGATTTTTTTCAATAGTAAATCCTACAGTATTACACCATCCGAGTTGGTTGAATCAGCAGGTGTGAAACCATATACACAGAGAAGCTGTGTGTGCGAAGGAACCATGAATTTGAAGGGTTGACTATAAATTATACACAGATTTTCAACTACGCAGAAGGCTGGCGCCCCTGATTCCCCCAGGTTGTTCAAGGGTCAACTATGTACTCAAGCACTGATATTGTAGAAGATTCAATTAATTGCAGAGAAAAAGCAAAGAAGTTGGTATAAAACTTGACCTAATTGCTGGCTACATCATTTTTCCATGACAAATGATTGACTGTTATAAGAAGCTTGAGCAATTTCAGTTGACCCTTACCCAGAAACAAAAAGAGAAATAGTTCACTAAAATAATTTGGAAATTATTTTTTAAGACCTCAACAAAAAAGCTATGTCTCCTATCTCCTAGGCCTGTGTGAAAATGAAAAGTTATCTTCTGTGGTAACATATAACAAGTCTGACTCTTGTGTAGATGTGCCCTTTATTCATTATTTTAACTGACCTGAATGTTTGCCTGAGCTGTCAATAATCGGTGTTTTCAAATGTAAGAGCAAATACAGCTTCGCCTATTCCACATGGCAGCTCGTTCCAAATGCTGAAACTGATGGACCCAAAGAAGACTCCACTCTTAATCTCTTTCATTCATTCGCCAACATTTATATTAGTTTCCTATCACCACTCTAACAAATAACCACAAATATAGTGGCCTACAGTTTTGTAGGTCAGACAACTGATATGGGTCTCATCCAGCTACAATTAAGGTATTGGAAGGACTGTGTTCCTTTCTGGAGGCTCTAGGGGAAGATCCTTTTCCATGGTCATATAGGTTACCGGTGTTTCAGTTCCGGTATTTGTAGAACCAAGATCTCTGTTTCCCTCCTGGCAACCAACTGAGGGCCATTTCCAGCCTCACAGGATGTCCACACTCCTTGGCTCATTGCCCCCTTCCTCCATCTTTAAAGGCAGCAATGGTGAGTCCTCCTCATACTCTGAATCTTTCCCTTTTCTTCCTTTGCTTCGCTCTGTGACCAAGCCAGATTAGATTGGGTCCACCTGAATAATCCAGAATAAGGTCCACATCTCAAGGTACATACCCTTAATCACATCTTCGAAGTTCCTTTTGCCATGGAAGGTAATATATTCACAGGTTCCAGGGATTACAGCGTGGACATCTTTAAGAGGGCCATTATTCTGCCTACCACACCATTGCAAGAAGGTCTTTAGGTCCGTATATTGGGTGTCTCATTGCTGCAGTATTTTTAGGCTCTCTCCTCTTCTTCCCCATTATCATGCAGAGAAAGTCACTGTCACATGCACGAAGGTTATCATTTCCACTTGCACTGGATTTTTAGCCTCAGATTTGGTGGACACCTGAATGGTGTCACTTAGACTCTGTTCCTCAGTAAAGACCAGCCTTGTCATCACTCCAGCTACAGAGTCTCTGCAAAGGGTCCAATTCTATATTTATATTCTCCAATATTCATGCCCAACACCTGCAAAATACAGCCCTTTTGTGAACCATTAATGTTATCATAAAATGAAAAAGGTGAGAGAACATAGCAATAGCTCTTGGTATTGATCACTTCCAGGAAAGGTGCTTCAAAATGACTTCAATTTAAGACCAAAAAAATATATTAGTGACTAAATGAACAAAAACAAGGGGAAGGAAGGATTCCTCTTTAAATAGATTTAAATTAAACAATTTGTTAATTGATCTACGACTTGAATCTATTAAAATCACGTACAACGATTTGGCTTTTGTATTGAAAAATAAAGCTAATAGATATTCTTTCTTATGTCTGAATCCTTTCTAGATACAAATAAAAATAAACGATAATTCAGTTAAAGAAAATGGGGTCTGATTATGTATTCATTTATTTTTTGCACAATCTGCATTAAGACCAAGTGCATGTAAAAGGGGCAAATGGGGCTTCCCAGGTGGCGCAGTGGTTGAGAATCTGCCTGCCAATGCAGGGGACACGGGTTCGAGCCCTGGCCTGGGAGGATCCCACGTGCCGCAGAGCGACTGGGCCCGTGAGCCACAACTGCTGAGCCTGCGCGTCTGGAGCCTGTGCTCCGCAACAGGAGAGGCCGCGATGGTGAGAGGCCCGCGCGCCGCGATGAGGAGTGGCCCCCACTTGCCGCAACTAGAGAAAGCCCTCGCACAGAAATGAAGACCCAACACAGCCATAAATAAATAAATAAATAAATAAATAAATAAATAAATAAAAATTAAAAAAAAAAATGAAAAAAAAAAAAAAAAAGGGGCAAATGTCTCGTCTCCATGGTTGTGACCCCATTTTCTTAGTGCTGGTGGCTTTGACTGCATCTGTTCCATATGCTGCTGTTTAGGACATAACTTGCAAACCTGGAAAATGTATTTAAAATAAATCCCTATGGCTGTCTAAGGCTACTCACCTATCATCAACATTACCTCTCCTCCTTTCCTCCCTTATTTTTCTTCTTTGCACTTATCACTTATACTATATGATAAGCTCATTTATTTGTGTATAAATAAAATGGCTATATTGACATATAACAGTAGCTGTGAGGCACCCCACCCTTTGATGCAGCAGCAGCAGTGCGGGTTGCACAGTCCAGAATGTTATATAAATAATAGTAATGACATCATAGAGCCAAGGCAAGGGATATGACATTTATTATAAATGAATCATTATTCTTAGAAAGTTTTACTTGAATCCTTCTGTTTCCTTTTAGCCTCAGGGGAGGAAAATGTTTATTTGATTTTTTTTTATTGTCCACACATCTTCTGTTGCTCAGTTCAATTTTTTCCCCCTCAGGTGAACTAAAAACAGCAACGGCAAAGACCTGGGTGATGGTAGGACAATTCTGAGTACCAACAGCCATGAGAAAGTGATTCAGCATGTGTTCTGCAGAAACCAAACTCACAGACTAACGTCCCTGCCTGGCTGGCTTCAGTGGGAGCATCTAGTCATCTCTGAAAAAGAATGCAGGCTTTGTTCAGAATGTTCTGCCTTAGATAAGTGCCCAGAAAATCAAGTAACTACCTCCAAATCAAGGTCTAATATCATGGTAGAGCACAGGAGCTATGAATTTCCTTCCCACATGAGCTGACAGCTCTGAGGTCTGAAGTAAGTCCCTAAATTCTCAGTCCCCACTACTTATCTATATAATGAACATTCTCTAGTAGAATTATAGGCTTCCTTCCAGCTAGAATGGACGTTCTATAATTTTAGTCATTCATTGGAATAACCATCCTCCAATGACATAAAACATGCTTAGAATTCAGAGGCACAAAAGGATCATAACCTACTTCAGAAACAGGTTTTTTTCCTTGAGGTCCAGTCTACATCCACTTTCAAGGACAAAGAGAATAGCTGGTGAGGAGTCCTATTTCAGCCTATCATTCATTCTATAGATAAAAGGAAAATCTGAAAGCAGCACACTGGCAATGCCCCTTCCCATGTAGCCTCAGGAATTAATATTTAACTCACTTCAACCATCATTTGTTGAACTCCAACTATGTGCCATGATGTGCTGGTTGGTACAACCACAATGAGACAACAGCTATAATATTAAGATTAATTTGATCAGGATAATTTAAAAATATTTTGTAAGACTACCTGTAATACAATATGCTAAGGGTGATAATAAGTGCTGGCACAAGAAGTGTAAGGTCAAATGAAATTTATTTTGACACAATGCCTGTTTGTCCAAGGAAACAGTATCTATGTACTAAAACCATGCACTAAGAGAAGATAAAATTAACTGCCTCTGAAAAGCTGACATTAAAACAGGACCGATGCTTTTGTGCTAAATAAAGACATCCATTTGTTCACTCTTCATACGTATGGTAAAATCACAATGGAATGTAAAGGGAGATAAAAGTTAATGATTTTGGAAGAAAGCTGCATGATGCAAATGCTCCCTTGGGAATAAACAGATGAGGAGCAAGTTAGAGGGTTCTGTGAGATGATGGTCAGTTTCCAGTCCATTCTACAGAATCAATACAGTGTCTTGGACTTACAATAAGACTCACAAGTCATAGACTGACTTGGTCATGTATCAACTTCCACTCAGCACGGCTCTCAATGCCTCTCATCGACAAGCATTGCTGAGCAAAAACCTGTAATCAGAATCTGTAACTGGAGTGGATTACTGCCCACACTTAGACTGGCAGGGAAACGGAGTGGACAGCCAACAGCAAAAAAATATCATCACTTTCAGGAGACTATATGTCAATTCCAGAATTGATTTCCAAAGTCAAAACTGAAACTGCCATCAGAGGCTTCCTCTGAAATTCCATTTCATAGATGAGGTTTGTCTCAATGAAAATTAACATTCTGCACAAATCATAAAGGTCCAGAGAATCATATTAATGTGCAACCTTCTTTTTGATGTGCCTTTCTCATGGGAAAATATTTGAAGAAACAGAATAAGAAACAAAAGGAACAATAAGCACTAGGAAATATCATTCACTCTTCCTGTATTGACGGAGCTAGGCACTCTTCCAGGTGCTAACAGTGAACAAAAATGGTCAAAAATCCCTGCCCTCCTAGAGCTTACATTCTACCAAGAGGAGACAGAAAATAAGCAAATAAGTGTGTCACGTATAGTATATAAGAAGGTGTGATACGCAATGGAGAAAGAAAGCATAGAAGGCAAGGAGGTATTTGGGGGAGTGGGGTTGCATCAGACAAGCTGATGTTGCAATCAGGTAGAAAAGTGTGCTTTATTAAAGCACAGTTTTCTGATGCCATCATTCCAGAAGTGCTTGCTGTCCAGGCAAAGGGAAGACAAACAATTGGCTTCACCTAATTCCTGTTTGTGTTTTGACCTCTTTGAGCTAGTAATCAAAAACTATACAAAGCAGGATGCTTGGGAGACATTCCCCAGGCCCCTGCCTCAATCTAGGAATTTATTTGATGAGCCAGAAAGATAAAACTCTGACTATAATAATAGCTAACATTTACATAACTTTTTCTGTGATCATCAGGCACATTCTAATAGCTTACACATGTTGATTAATTTAATCCTCATGTCACATCAGTAATGTATGTCTATCATCCCATTTTTAAGATTAAAAGACCAAGACAGTGAGGTTCACATTCTGGCTCCACAGACTGTGCTCTTAACTATCACTGTACAGCGGCATATGCCTGCATCTAATGCTCTAACTGATGTTTCCATTTGGACAGCAAACAGGCAACATGAAATTAATGTGCTCAAAATAAAACTCTGGATCCTTAATACATCTTCCCTCCCCTCCTTTTCCACCTATGCACACCTGTTCCTTACCCAGGCTTCCAGAACTGTCTTTATAAATAGCACACCCTTCACACAGTTGCTCAGGCCCAACACGTAAGCCTTGATTTATCTGTTTCTCTCACACCTTTTATCTGATCTGTTTAAAAAGCCTGCAAAATATTTTTCAAAACCAGCGACCTCCAATCACTTCCAGGCCGCTGTCAGGTCTCACCTACAGGACCAGAACAGCCTTCTAGCTAGTCTCTCTGCTTCCCTCTTGCTGCCAAGAGTCAGTTCTCCCTCCCTGAAGTAACAGTGATTTTTGAAATGTAAATCAGAACATACCATGCCCTTGCTCAAGTAAGTCAGATGGCTTCTATATTAGTCAGGGTTCTCCAGAGAAACAGAACCAATAGGATGTATGTATGTATGCATGTATGTGTGTGTGTGTGTGTGTGTGTGTGTGTGTGTGTATATATATGTATATATATATATATATATATATATATATATATATATATATATATATATATATGAAGAGAGAGAGATGAGAGAAAGATTTATTTTAAGGAATAGGCTGATCAAGCTGTGGAAGCTGGCGAGTCCAGAATCTGCAGGGTAGGCTAGCAGGCTGGAATTTCCAGCAAGAACTGGTGTTGTAGTCTTGAGTCTGAAGGCTGGAAGCTCAGGCAGATTTCTATGTTTCAGTGTGGAGGAAGAATCCCTTCCTCTTCAGGGAATCTCCATCTTTTCTTTTAAAGCCTTCAACTGATTGGACGAGGCCCACCCGCATTATGGAGAGCAATCTGTTTTACTCAAAGTCTACTGATTTAAATGTTAATCCCATCTAAAAAATACCTTCACAGCAACATCTAGACTAGTGTTTGGCCAAACAATTCAGCACCACAGACTAGCAAAGTTGACACATAAAATTAACCATCACAGCTTCCCATTACATTCAGAACAAAACCCATGGCCTACAGTTTTTTTTCCTATCCTTACTCTCTCACCTTCGCCATTTTTTGGATCACCTGGCCTACTTTCTATTCTGGGTACCTGACATGCTCCTTCATAGCTGTAAAAAAATGTTTCCTTTTGTTGTCATTGTTGTTCCTTGTACATGGAATGCTCTTCCCCTAGAACTCCAGGTGGCTCCCTCCTTCACTTAATTTAGGCCTCTGCCCCAACGTCACCTCCTCAGGGAGGCCTTTGCTGACCTGCTTATCTCAAACAGACCAGGGCTCCTCTCTCTATCTGCCCTCTTAATACTTCTCAGTGCCTGGAAGCATATTATGTGCTTGTTTACTGTCTCCCTCTAACCTACCAGCGTGTTTTACTTAAACAATTAAAGTGCTCATTTTATTCATCATATGGTCAAATAGTTTCTGCCATATTGTAGGTGGTTCAATGAATGAAGCTGAATGAATGATGAACATCGTGAAAGTACATTTTTCTTATCCTTTGGTAGAAAGGGACTGTGGAAATATCAAGAAACAATAATATCACTTTTTAAACATTTATAATGTAAATGAAACTATAAAAGATATTACCTTTTTGCTGTAATTTATACTCTATGCAACATTCTTTTTTTGTTATAGTTGTTGCTTTTATCTAAGGTTCTTGCCAATTTTTTGTTAGTGATTTTTTTTTTTTTAATTTGAGGCCACAACACTCAATGTTCTTTTCCTCCTAGAACGTTATGCTTGGATCAACCCACCTAATCAAAACACCCTGTACTGAAAAGTCACACTTTTAAAAATCATACAACACTAAGTTATACAGCAGCTCTCTAGAACTTACTCATCTTATATAAAACTCTAGAGTATATAGTTAACAATACAGTACTGTGCACTTAAAAACTTGTCAACAGGGTAGATCTCACACAAAGTGTTCTTACCACAAAGAATAATAAAGCAAGGGAATACGAGAGTGCTTTTGGAGCTAATAGATATGTTTATTACCTTGTTTATGGTGATGGTTATCACAGGTGTATGCATATGTCCAAACTCATCAAATGTATACATTTAAATTCATGCAACTCTTTGCATATTAAGTATATTTCCATAAAGTTTTTTTAAAAATCAGTAAGCTCCATTCCTCCACAGAACCTTGACCTCCATGCTGGCTGAATTGCAGCTCTGCCTGTGCACCACCCACCCCTTTCTTTGAGTATTGTGAATTGTTGTAGCCCATTATATATCTTAAAAACAGCATTCAAGCCAGGATTGGTATTTAGAAAGAAGGATGGGAAAATCAGTGGAGTCAATATTAAAAACTTATTTATATAGTGACTAATAGTTAATGTTCTTTGTTTTCAAGGAAATTGCTATCATCTCATTATGTGAGTGATCCAAGAGGATTTTGAGTGTTCTTAATTCCAAGTCTGCAAATTAGATAACCAAGAAAAAGTTAGTGCTATCACTTTCTGCACTGAGTCAAAGAAATATCTTCAGAAATTCGGAGGGAAACATTTAAATTTACTGTTTGACTCCTTGGTGTTTGGCAGAGAAGGCCATTACCGGGAATTTTATACGCCAGATGTCTTTTCCCTCACAATAAACAGAGATCCAGAGATTTCAGTGTCTGTTTATGGTCACAAAGATGGTCCCTTTGCAGATTCAAAATTCAAACCCAGGACGTTCTGACTCCAAGCCTGTGTTCTTCTCAGTGACTCAGCCACCCCGGGGACAGAAGCCCCACGACTCCAGGGACTCAATCCAAGTTCCACAGGTGGATGCTGAACACCTAGTCAGAATCTGCAACCTCTCACTCTCAAGAACATTTTCAGAAGGGTTTCTACTACCAGCTTATACTGCAAGAAGCTCCAGCATCCCAGGGAGGCCCTTAGATTCTATGCCTGTAAGATGACGGAGGAGTAAGATAGTGAAGTCTCTGGGGAGCCCAGCAGTTTCCCATGTCCCTGCTACCAGGGCTGTGGCCACAGGACAGAGCCCTCTCCCCACAGGGGCTAAGGATTGGAGCCTCAGTGTCCACTTAGACAAACCACTTGTTGCTCAAGGAAGAGCTCTGATTTCCAGCATGTCACTCATCCAAAATCACTCGAACATTTTGTGAATATTATGCTTTCATGTTTCCTCCAGGAATGGAAAAAAATACATATATAAATAAATGAAGTGGGCATTTTACTTATAAGTGGGCATTTAGTTTATAAAAGAAATTACAGTTCCAGAAAGAATTCCACCAGCAATCATGTGAACCATGTGAATTTCAGGCACCAACCTCTCTAAGCCTTACTTTCCTTAGCTGTAAAATGACAAGATTGGGATTCTATAAAATCCACTCCAGCTCTAAGAGTCTGTGAGCTAAAATCAATTAAAGCCCTTTTGTTTTCCTCTCAAATTTCACTTCACCTTGTTCACTTCAATTGTTTCTCAGTTAAATACAATAATATTCTATTGAAAATAAGATCTTACCCCACCTTTAAAAAAAAAAGCATCTTGTCTTCCCATTTTGTGTCTCCTCTTTGTACATCCCAGCAGTCGCCATTCAAGTGCTGCTCTATTTTGTGCTGAGTTTTATTTCCTTCAGCTTTCCTCTTTCTTGGAACAGCAGGTGCCAGAATAACAAGGCAGTGTGAAATTTATGGAAGCAATGTGTTTATACACTAGGCTACCTTGTCTAAAATGTAACACTCTTGGACTCTAAATCAGATGTCTTGCCATATGTTACAAGGTACAAAGAATACTGTACAGGCTAGTACCTACCATTTTTTGCACAAAGGTATGGGGTCCCAAAATTACTCTTGTGAAATACAAAAATTTCTGTGAATCCTTTTGCTGTATCTTTATGGCAACCAAAACACTCAAACTGAGATTATTCCCTGTTTACATTACAGAGTATTTAATAAAGTCCCAAATAAAAACTGGTCACAGCAATAGGAATCCTTTAATTTAAACATATTAAAACACTTGAATCATATTGTAATTTCTCGTAGAGGTGGACTATAAATTTCAATTCTTTTTTGAACAAATAAGACATTTCAAGATTACCACATTTCCTGGAGAAATTTACTTCGCGATTGTTTCTGTGAGAGCCCTCTCTCAGATAAATTTGTTTTATTTTAATTAAAGTTGAACAGAAAATTTTTCTTTTAAGCTACATATCTGACCATATAGATATCTCCTGTTTGATTCTACTGAAAGATATGGTTTAATTTCTCCTGGATTTGAGATATTAGCCATTGTTTGCTACCCACCCACAATCAGTATTAGGAAAGCTGACAAGGTAATTGTATTTTCCTGTTTTCCTACATTTGACATTTCCACTTCTCTCTTCCTTGTGAAACCATTAAGTTTGTATGTTCCAGTGAGGGCATAATAGAAATAGTCACTCCCTTCAACCAATGCTCTTACAGTGTAGATGGATTTATTTTAAATCTAATTCCTGGACTTCCCTGGTGGCACAGTGGTTAAGAAGCCGCCTGCCAATGCAGGCGATACGGGTTCGAGCCCTGGTCCAGGAAGATTCCACATGCCGTAGAGCAACTAAGCCCGTGCACCACACCTACTGAGCCTGCGCTCTAGAGTCCACGAGCCACAACTACTGAGCCCGCATGCCACAACTACTGAAGCTCACGTGCCTAGAGCTCCGTGCTCCGCAACAAGAGAAGCCACTGCAATGAGAAGCCCATGCACCACAACGAAGAGTAGCCCCTGTTCGCCACAACTAGAGAAAGTTCGAGCGCAGCAATGAAGACCCAACACAGCCAAAAATAAATAAAGAAATAAATAATCTTTAATAAGTAAATAATTCTAATTCCTGCATCATGGGCTTCTTATCGGCAATGGTAACATAACGAATCAAGTTCTCTACAAGAATTTAGCCTTGGGTGCCACCCATAAGCCTGCATAATGCATCAAAATCAGTACATTTACTATCAGGTATTTCACACTAGGCACCCTGGTGAACACCAGAGGTAGAGTTGGAAAAGACACATTTCTTGTCCTCCATGAGTTTGTTATAATTTTAGGACCCAAGGAAGCCCTCTCTATTCCAAAATATTCTCCCAAATGTCTTGACCATGGGTCTGAGATTCCCATGCTCCTCGTTCTTTTGGAGTGAGGCATGGAAAGCACTGTGGGGGACACCAGTACACAATCTCGTTAACACCTGATATGACCCTTGTAGACTAGGGCCCAGGAGGATCAACTTATGGACAATCTCAGTATTCTCTAACCCAGTTATCCCCAACTATGCTGATGATTAGAACCACCAAAAAGATTTTTATTAATTCAGGAAGCTGGACATGGAGCCCAGGAATCTACATTTTTCAACCAGATTTGACTAGTTCTCTTAATGTTCTCTTGCTTTCCCTCCCTCTCCCTCTCCTCCACCTCCTCCTCCTTCTCTTTCCTCTTCAAATAAATAACAGAAAGAAAATATGATAAAAGTAGTGTTCTCCTAAAATATCTTATAGGTGAAGATTCTGAATGTGATAGCCAGAACTGTCCTGCACTTACACAGTTTAACTAATTCATTCATACACATCTTAGTTACTGGGAATATTCAGATTAAATGTGTAAAAGGCTCAAGAAAACCTGGTAATTTTATTTTATAGAGATGCTAAGCAAAAGCCTTGACTATCTTCATGTGAATGCCTTACCACAAGCAGACACAGGGGATGTGGAGTGCTTAGGTAGTCCTACACACAGGTAATTTGAGATATTTGTAATACTCGTTACATTTACATTCTAACAAATAGTTATGGCCCTTTAAATATCTTCTCTGTTATTTCAGACACACTTCACTTTCATATATATGTGTGTGTGTGTGTGTGTGTGTGTGTGTATGCTCATATATTTCTGAGAGGTCTAAAGGGAATTCTCAAGGATTTTTTTTTTAAGTTCCGCATAATTCTTTCAGCAGTTGCTTGGTTTTTAATAACATTTCTTAAGCCACACTTTACAAAGGTTTATGACCTTTAACCAAGATTTTAAGGTTTTATGACTTGAATATATATTGAATGAAGGCATCTGGGATTTTGTTTTATTTGCTTTGTCTCTCCAGAAAGCAATATATGCAGGTAATTATTTTAGGAAACATTCTACTGCCATTTATTTTATTGCTTACTTATTTTGGCTTTGTCATATTGCTTCCATATCTTCAAGTCTAACTGCTAATTATCCTTCCCTCAAATATCTTAGGATTAATTTAAAACAAAGTTGATATCTCATTCCCTTCCATTTGATGTACTTTCTTTTGCATAGCAAATATTTATTCCATTGATAAGCATTATACTCAATCTAAATCAAAATTGCCATTACAAACTAGGTATGCCAGTCTACTATCTTAAGATTACTCTGAATTATTTTTCTCTTTTGTAAAAGAATGTTTTTCATCTCTCCAAAACCTGTCAAATCATATTGTCTTAAACACTTTGGAAGTTTTTTTTTGGTAGTCATTAACACTTTGCAGGAATCTTATCATGAAAAGAGCTCTCTCCTGATCTGGGAATAATCTTAATCAATTACTTTGATTAAAAGGTAATTTAATCAATTATTTTGATTAAAAGGTAATTAAATCAAATTATATTGCTTTTTGCCCTTTAATTTCTTTCAAATATTTTTTCTCATCCAATTACTAAAAGTAATGTAATGTAAGTATAAGGAAGTGTAAACTATTTTGTCCAATTATTTTGAGATCAATAACAATAGGGTAGACATAGCATCAGGTTCATATTCATTTTTATTAAGTGAAATGCTCTATTGAAGTATAACATATATAGAAATGTCAACAAATATAAAGTGTATTGGGACACTGACCAAAAAATATAAAACAAGAAAGAAAATACAAAATAAAAAACAAAATGTGTACTGGTTGATGAATTTTCAATCTCAAATGTAGTGTTCAGTACACTATCAGGTCCTCAACAAACACTGGCAACTCCCTGTCCTTTAGCCACACATTTTCTCTGAACTTTACATTAACCCAGTGAAGACATGCTTTCTACTTGGGAGAGCCATGTGCACAGACTGAAAACATGAAAGACTGTCTTCCTGAATTAGGCACTATGGTCATGTTGCCCAAGTGTGAAAATCACTTTTTTAAAAACTCTTTTGGGGACTTCCCTGGTGGTGCAGTGGTTAAGAATCCGCCTGCCAATGGAGGGACACGTGTTCGAGCCCTGGTCCGGGAAGATCCCACATGCCGCAGAGCAACTAAGCCTGTGCGCCACAACTACTGAGCCTGTGCTCTAGAGCCCACGAGCCACAACTACTGAGGCCCACGCACCTAGAGCCCGTGCTCCGCAACAAGAGAAGCCCAAGCACCACAACAAAGAGCAGCCCCCGCTCGCCGCAACTAGAGAAAAGCCAGCGCGCAGCAACGAAGACCCAACGCAGCCAAGAAGTTAATTAATTAATTAATTATTTTTAAATCTTTTTGTACAGCTCCTGGCTGTGAGAAGACAACAGCTATAAGAGCTGGAATTCAGGTCTTGAATCCTCTATAGGAGTCACCCCTGAAAATCACTGAGTTTAGAAGAAATGGTATTGGAGTACCTACTGGAAGCCAGGTCCAGTGCTAGATACTGGGAATACACTTCCCTTGGGGGCCTTTTAGAGTTAGGAGGAATCCAAACCACACGGGGGTAGGAGGGATACTACACAGCAGTGTTCAAGTTATGCATGGAGCAGAGAAAAGGGCACTTATGCTTGACTGGAGAAGTCAGAAAGATTTGCTGAAGGAGGAAACTTGTAGGGGGCCTACAGCGTCATCCACCCCCCCCCCCAGTGATAACTCCTGAAAGGCTTGCAGCCTCGCAAGCGAGGCTTACCTTGCTCACCAAACCACAATGGACCTCTAGATTAAAAAACCCAAATTCTTCCAATGGCAACTGAACACCCTAGTTAGCATTCAATGTGGTTCTGATGATCTTTCCTTCAAGCAACACTAGTTTTCATCTCTTCTGCTTATTCTTTCTTCTATGTTGCCACCTAAAATACCTTCCTTTCCACTAGCCACTTACTCAAACCCTTTATTTTTCTTCACAGTCCAGCTCTAAACTTACTTCCTCCAAGAAGCATCTGTCTACATACAAATACTTCCTTCCCTATGATTTTCTTGTCTGTTGCACTGTCATAAATGTGTTCAGATGTTATCTTGAAATTCTCTGTTGTCTAAGAGCACCTTACCGCTCTACAGGGATTAAATTTCAAAAGGCAGGGCTTCCCTGGTGGCGCAGTGGTTGAGAATCTGCCTGCCAATGCAGGGAACACGGGTTCGAGCCCTGGTCTGGGAAGATCCCACATGCCGCTGAGCAACTAGGCCCATGAGCCACAACTACTGAGCCTGCGCGTCTGGAGCCTGTGCTCTGCAATTAGAGAGGCCGCGATAGTGAGAGGCGCGCGCACTGCGATGAAGAGTGGCCCCCGCTCGCCACAACTAGAGAAAGCCCTCGCACAGAAACGAAGACCCAACACAGCCAAAAATAAATAAATAAATAAATAATCAAAAGGCAATGAAAGTAGGGTTCTAGAAGACTGTTCAGAAAGCAGGAGGCTGTGAGAGCAGTACTTCCCCTCCCTTACCCTCAACTTTCTCTGGATAGTGTAGCAGCTACTGGTTTCTTGTTTTAAGTAAAGATACGTTCCCTCTACCCCCAGAATCTATGCTGGGGAGGAGCCGTCCAGCCTGGAGTTGTGAAGCATTTAATAAAAGAACATCAGGAAGTCAGTGGCTCCACTTGACAGCCCAGGTTCTCCAGATGCAGGGAGGTGGTCTCTGGGGGACTGTCCAGAGATAAGTTGTATTAGCTTCCTAGGGCAGTAGCAACAAATTACTACAAACCTGGTAACTTAACAAATATCTTCTCTCACAGTTCTAGAGTCCAAAAGTCTGAAATCAAGGTGCCAGCAGGGCTGGACTCCCTCCAGAGGCTCTAGGTTGATAATCCATTCCATGTCTCTCCTAGCTTCTGATGACTGCCAACAATGTTCTTCCACGGCTTGTGGCTGAATCACTCTAGTCCCTGTCTTCGTGGTCACACTGCCTCCTCCCCTCCTCCCTGTTTCTCTGTCGAATCTCTCTCACAGGTGTTTCTTACAAGAAATTTATCACTGCATTTAGAGACCACTTGGATAATCCAGAATGACCTCTTCATCTCATGATCCTTAGCTTAATTACATCTGCAAAGACTCTTTTTCCAAATAGGACCACATTCACAGTTTCTGGGAATTAGTTCTCGGACAGCTTTTTGCAGGCCACCATTCAACCCACTGAGAGTATCAGGATAACCTAATTACCTAGACGATTACCATGATAACCCAATGTTGTCACTAACAGTGGTGGTTTACAAAGCATGCGCATCATTTAGATTAAGTATAGCAAATCATTAAGTTACCTCCTGCTCCTGAACTATTGAAATTGTTCAAGAAGAACTGCTAGGTGCTTTGAGGGAAAAAAGATGAATTAAGTCTTCTTTCAAGGATATTATAATTTAGTAGGAAAAACAAACATGTACACAAGTGCAGGGAAGTTGAATGAAGGTGAAAATGCAATGCTTTGCAAAGAAGATTAGGGGGAGAGTAAAGACCACTCGTTCCTTTTTCCTCTATTTCTTCCTCAACATTACTCCTTCTCACAAGCACTCAACACCTTATGTATATCACAAATGCCCCATTAGCTGATGTTTTGGTTCATTTCTTTCATGGACACCAAAGGCAAGTGGACACCTTTGCTAAATGTAATCTTATGGAGTTCGCATGAACCCAAAATCTGTCATATTTAAAATACAGATTACATTAAAAAATACAGTAACTGCCCAATAAACTCTCAAATGAAAGCTATATATATGCTATAGTATTGTTTCAAACTTATTTTCTTTAATAACGTGAGAATCTACAGACAATATACAGTTGACCCTTGAATAACACAGGGGTTAGGGGCACTGACCTACCATGAAGTCAATGCAAGGAGAGTATCTATCCATTCTATACCTTGCCCCCCTGGTTCCCCATATACAGAGAGCACTTCCTAAGTGGAAAAATGAGCACTTCCTAAGTGGTAGAATTTTTTTAATGGATGTTCTCACTCTATTACAGATTAAATGCACCACACTGTGAATTAATCAAACTATCAACATGGATTGAGAAGTAGTTCACATGCCTTCTGGATTTGTGTAATTAGCTCAAAGCTGATTATCCAACTACTTTTCTATAAAAGTGAAGTCCCGCAACTATAGATCTGGAGAATCCCCCCTTCAGAAGAGATCAGCAACTTGGCCTTGTGATCACATCGTGCTCCCTCAGCAACCCCACCCAAAACAAAGCTTTGGATGGTAGCCACCGTGAACTACAAAGCAGTAATTTGGAGAGTATGTAATTAAAAGTGATTTTGCATCCACCTATATATTCTTTTTAATCATTTTACTATTTCCCTGTTGAATTATTCTAAAGGCTGAACCTCACGGTACAAAGGGCTGTTGTTTTAGAAAAACATCCGTAATACAGCATGTTCAAGCTTACAAAGTCATTTTCAAACAGATAATGATCCACGTACAAAATTTTTCCAAACAATGTTTACCAACTTCTTTGTCCTTTGAACCAAAGCAAGGGGCATTCCATAGAAATTTGGAAGGTGAACAAGAAACAGCCAATAATTTTCATGAAGCTATGGTGGGCAGAGTGAGGGTTTCAGCAAAAGGCAGATGTGACAGCTTATCAAACCTTTCAGAATATTCTCCTACATATCACCAACTTCAGGGATGAAGGCAAATGGATGCATTGGCAGAGGTATCTTGAAATTCCTGAACTTACTAAAAATATTTTCCCCACCAACACTTCCATTCATTTTAAAACCTCCTAATCCCCTGTATTAATTCCCTTCCAGTTTGAAATACCTAGAATAATTTCCTTTCTGCTAACCAACTCCTGACTAATCCAATAAGGAATACAAATTACTCTCAAATCAGTTACTTTTATGTTTAAAACATGAAACAGGTAACTTTATTTAGTCCAAGCAACAAGGATTTAATTGAAAATTAATATTTCTACTGAGTCAAATAATACTGGTCATTTCCAACCACACTTCATCATCTGACACAATCTGGGATCATGTGATCATATGGTTGGCTGATTTACCAGCATTCATTTGACCACTGAGCACTGCACTTCATTAAATGTTGACAGTGGTCCCTCAAATTATTAATATCATCTCCAATTAACAGTTGGGGACACCAAGTCTTAGAGCTATTACATGAGTTGTCCTAGGTCCCACATGCAGAAACTAGACAAATTTGAAATCAAACCAGATACTGCCTTATGCCTGAACCCTTTCTGCCACAGGAACCAACTTTTTGCCGTAGTATGTGATGTTAGAGATTGGTCATTACGAACATTTTGGTAATTAATATAAGGTAACCAACACCATACATTGCTTTGTGATAGCACCCACATTCTGAAATCTCTCCCTTCTGGCCAGATATTGTAGAAATTTTCCCAGCCAGCTCACGGCAGTAGATGTGTGGCTTCTGAGATGCCATGAGAACCTACTACCACATGGGTCCCAGTGGGAGGGGCTCTCAAGTGTCAGTAAAGCTCTAACAAAGGGGCTGACTAAAGGATATGAATTTAATGCAACGACCATAACAACAACAATCACAAAAACATCATTCCCCAGATGCATGTCACTGGAAGACATGCTAGCTGTATTCGCCTGGGTCTTCTATGAAACACACATGTTGACACATGAAACACACATGTTTCTCCCAAGAACCATTACTTCTTTCAACTTCCTTAACCCAATTCTGGAGGTTCTGAGGCTCTTACAGATAAGACGTGCTTTTTGCTGAGAACAATGCAACAGCAGAGCCCTCTCTTTGGCAGTCAGTACTCAAAATACGTCCACTGGCCTTCACAGTGAGAGATTTGGCCTCACCTTGGGGCAAGAAATTGTACCACCAGCAATTTTCCCTGCCGATCCTTCTACATGACAAAGCATATATGGATGCAAATAAGCTAATCTTTCTCTGGAAGAGTAAGCTGCACCTGACAGTAGCTTACAGAAGCGCCAGACAGAGAAGATGTGATTGTGAGGTACCTAGGGGATCGCCACAAAGCAGGCTGGGAAAATCCCCACCTGGGATGCCTTAGATAAAACCTAATCATCTGCTGGGATAATTGGCCTCTGAAAGGAATACATGCTAATAATAGCATCAAGCCATAAGGTTATTAAAGTGCTGAAAGGTTAGGAATATTTGCCTATTGATTAGAGGATTCCTGAAAATAGCAAAGCCACCAGTTAAAATAAATGAATCAGATGACATGTAGAGGAAGATACTATGCATCCTCTTAAGTGATAAAGAAGATATTGAGGGACAGGTCTTCTCCTCACGTAACAGAACATAGAGAAATTTCATAAACAGCCTGATGCACCTCTGTAAAAATTGGGAAACCACCTACCCCCAATTACCACCAAACCACCAAAATAATGATGTTTGTACAAAATATATTTAGGAAAAGGAAAATATTCTTAAATGGATTTGTAGGGACTTCCCTGGTGGCGCAGTGGTTAGGAATCCACCTGCGAGTGCAGGGGACACAGGTTCAAGCCCTGGTCCGGGAAGATCCCACATGCCTCAGAACAACTGAGCCCGTGCGCCACAACTACGGAGCCTGCACTCTAGAGCCCATGAGCCACAACTACTGAGCCCGCGTGCACAACTACTGAAGCCCGTACGTCTAGAGCCCGTGCTCCGCAGCAAGAGAAGCCACTGCAACGAGAAGCCCTCACACCACAACGAAGAATAGCCCCCGCTTGCCGCAACTACAGAAAGCCTGCGCACAGCAACGAAGACCCAATGCAGCCAAAAATTTAAAAATAAATTTATTTTTTAAAAAAAGGATTTGTAAATATGTGGTCTAACTCATTTTCCAGAATATGCCCCTTTAATTTCTCTCTCTACCCTGAATTTTCTAATGACAAGAAATGTTTTAAAACATGTCTACAATATCACTGCTATTCCTCCCATAGAGAGATGGGCGTATATCCCCCCCTCCTTAAATATTAGTGACGTGCTTGTAACCAATGAGATGCAGGGAAAGAGATGCTGCATGACTTCCAAAGCTAGGCAAGGAAAGGCAGTGCAGCTTCCAACTGGTTCTCTTGGAACACTCACTCTAGGGGAACACAGGCTTCATATAATAAGTAGCTGCCCTGAGACCACCATGCTGGAGAAGGTGAGGAATGAAGCTTCTACTCACCGTACCAGCTATGGTTCCAGCTAACCACCAGCTTCAACTCCCAGTCATGTGAATGAGCCATCTTGGATGTCCTGCCAGCCAAACCTTTAGATGACTGGAGCCACAACCAACATCTGATCACAGCAGCACAACAGACCCCAAACAATGGCTCGTCAAGCCATTTCCAAATTCCTGAGCCACAAAAATACGAGCAAATAAAATGGCCGTTTTTCCCAAACCACTAAGTTTTGGGGTAATTTGTTACGCAAAACTTTGTTGACCATTCCCTAAACTTCCAACAAATAATAGCTAACATTTTGCAATGCCTTTCAATTGACAAAGTGCAATGATATCATCTCAATTAATTTGTATAAATATCATGTGAAACAGGTGTAATAATCACTCATTGCAGTGACTGGGACAAATGCTCAATAACACAATCAGGATTCAGATCCATGTCATCTTATTCCAATGACCTTCAACATTGTGCTGACTCCCAAACATGGTAAATGAAATATTTTAAGTGGCTAAAAATTTTATCTATTCAAAAATGCTGGATAGTAATGAAAAAACTAACAGCATTGTTACTTTGCTTGTTATTTCCAGATGGACTGTCTCTTCATACGTTTATATATTTTTATAAAATTTTAAAAGTAGTAATAAAGCAATTCCTGGAGAGTCTAGCTGACAGCCAATTCTTGCATTCCTTTACATTTGTAAATAACAAGATGATTTCTCTGTAATTTTACCTTCAACATTATAAGGAACAGACCAGTTTTCACGAAATGAAATAAAGCTGAATTTTAACCAGGCATGGAGAGACTTGTATTTCATAACAACTCTCTGGATTTCACATCTTTAAACACACATTGAGAATTGATTGATTGGGGTCCTTAAAATTTAGAAGTTGCTTAATCCTAAAAGAGTTTGCCAAATCTGGCATGCCTTCTAGGTATTTCGAGTTCCCCTGCATTAATTTTTTACAATGGACAAATCAACAAAAACACATTTACTTTTTCCTATTAAGGGCACCGATGTGATACAAATAAGTATAAAATGTGCTTCCAGCCTTACAAAAGCTTACAGTCTTGTTGGGGCTATTCAGAGATAAATTTGTATGATGCAGAAGAAACCATACTGGATTAGGAATACATTTCCCTACATACCTAAAAACGGTGCTGTAAAGATTAAGAATGAAAATGCCTTAAAGTCACAAAACACTAAGCAAATGTAATATAAAATATGTGCAAATTAAAACAGAAAGATTTTATCCAAAACGGTGGTTGCAGCCCATGGTACAATATTTCTGCTCTGTTTTTAGAAAGTATTAAGTTGTATCTAACTGACTGATTCCAAAAGAGATAGCCAATTGCTACTAACCCCTTCTGATTACATACACCACAGGAGAAGAAAAAACAAAACCAGGTTTCCTAGGAGTGGTAATCAAGACGGACATTAGCGAAATTCCAGGAATTCACCATGAAGTAGGGGGTCACCGAAAGTCTTAAGTCAAGCTGAGGCTTATTAGCAAGAGATGATGCCTAATTAAAGTGAAAAAGACAAACCAAATTGTGAGATATATATAAACCATTTCTATAAATTTCTTACAGCAATTTATCTAGACTCCCTGAGAATAAATATTTACATACTCTATGGTTGTTACGAAGTCTTTTCCTGAAGTTATTTTTTTTTTTATCACCACTAAGAGGACGTGACGTGTTCCAGAGAAATAAACTGGAGAATCAGGCATAGTTCTCTTGTACCAGGCATCTAATTTAATGCTATCAGGAAAATCTAAGAAATATAAGGTTCTCTTGAAACATTAGGGATACAGAAGAGAAGATGCCTGTTTCTCTTCATTTCTGTGTTTAAACACAAACCAGTGGACGAAACTGTCCTCCTTAAAGTGATTCAAAACACCAGCAGGATGGGACGCTGGCTTGTAAATCAAGATGCCAATACCTTGATACCAATGCCCCTGTGTTGCACTACAATCTTTTGGCCCACTTTTGGCTTCAGTTTCCTATTAAAAGAAATAACCGCAGTGGAACACAGAACGTTCAAGAAAATCTTACTAAGGAGATTCCAGTCCAAGACGGTGACCTACACACCAAACCTGCAGCTACATATGGAACAATTTCCTCTTGAAAAAAAAAAGAAAAACCTGAAAACTGGCTAAGCAGCGCCTACACCTCAGGCGAAGGAGAGAAGTAGCGGGTAGGAGAGGCCAGACACGGATGGCATCACCCCTGAGCGGCAACTCACAGGCAGGACGGAGCTCAAACCCTGAGCTTCTCCCTGAGGAGTGAAGGCTCTGAACCCCACATGGGACACCCCCAACCTTTAAGACCTGTACCTGAGACATGAGCCCCAAAACCCCTAGCTTTGAAAACCAGTCACTTCACGATACCTGCACTACAGCCATCCTAGAGACAGCTCTGGAAGGCCCGCGCTCAGACTCACCAGCCCTGGGTCCAGCGTGGAAGTCGCCTGCAGGGATGCCCCAGCGGCTGGGGGAGAAGCTGTTTGCCGGTCCTGAAGCATCGGCCTGAGGGGCAGGCCTCTGATTTAACACATTTGGGAGCCTGCTGGTGTTCTCTCCGAAGGAGGCTGGCAGGCAGCATCTCTGTGCCCTCCTTCCAGGGCCAGGATCTCCCAGGAGGGAGTGTTCACACGTGTCAGGTACCAAGTTTTACGTCAAGTGCCCCAGTTTTATGTCAGACGCCCGGTTTTACCTCTGGTGCCCCAGCATTATGTCAGGCGCCTGGGGAAGTCTGGTGCCCAGGTTTACATCAGGTGTCCGGTTTGACACAAGGTGCTGGGTTTTACATCTGGTCCCCCTGCTTTACATCTGTTGCCCCTGCTTTTCGTCAGGTGCCCTGGATTTACGTCAAGTGCCCCAGTTTTACGACTGGTGCCGGGTTTTAAACCAGGTACCCGGTTTTACCGCAGATGCCAGCTTTACGTCAGGCACCGGGTTTACGTCAGGCGCCTGGTTTTACGTCAGGCGCCGGCTTTACGTGAGGCACCGGTTTTACGTCAGGTGCCCCTGGGGTTTACATCAAGTGCCCCAGTTTTACGACTGGTGCCGGGTTTTATACCAGGTACCCGGTTTTACCTCAGATGCCAGGTTTACGTCAGGCGCCCGGTTTTACGTCAGGCGCAGAGCTTACGTCAGGCGTAGGGTTTATGACAGACGCCCGGTTTTATGTCAGGTTCCCAGTTTTACGTCAGGTGCCCGGGGTTTACATTAAGTGCCCCAGTTTTATGTCAGGTCCCAGGTTTACGTCAGGTACTCGGTAATACGTTAGGTGTCGTGGTTTTACGTCAGGCGCCCGGTTTTACGTCAGGCGCCGGCTTTACGTGAGGCACCGGGCTTACATGAGGCACCAGTTTTACATCAGGTGCCCCTGGGGTTTACATCAAGTGCCCCAGTTTTATGTCAGGTACCCGGGGAGTCTGGTGCCCAGCTTTACATCAGGTGCCCCGTTTGACACAGGTGCTGGGTTTTACATCTGGTCCCCCCGCTTTACATCTGTTGCCCCTGCTTTTCGTCAGGTGCCCTGGATTTACGTCAAGTGCCCCAGTTTTACGACTGGTGCCGGGTTTGATACCAGGTACCCGGTTTTACCTCAGATGCCAGCTTTACGTCAGGGACCGGGTTTACGTCAGGCGCCCGGTTTTACGTCAGGCGCCGGCTTTACGTGAGGCACCGGGCTTACGTCAGGTGCCCCTGGGGTTTACATCAAGTGCCCCAGTTTTACGGCAGGTCACAGGTTTACACCAGTAACACGTCAGGTGTCATGGTTTTACATCAGGTGCCTGGTTTTATGTCAGGTGCCCCAGCTTTACATCTGATGCCCCGTTTGTTTGGGTTTTTTTTTTTTTTTTTAAGTAAAACTTTTATTATTTGCAGTTTACGAGAATATTGAAAAATAGTCAAAAGAATCTACATACAAACTAATAGAATTAGTAAATTATTTTAGCTAGGTAGGTCTCTGGATAGATCAATAGACAAAAATTGTATTTTCATACGCCAACACCAAAAAATTTGCAAGTGCAGTTTAAAATGAATTCCATTACAGAGCATGTAAAAATATTAGATATCTAAGGAAATAAGTATATCCCCCTTATTTGTGGAGGATATGTTTTAAGACAGCAGTCCCCAACCTTCTTGGCACCAGGGACTGGTTTTGTGGAAAACAGTTTTTCCACGGATTCGGGGGGAGGAATCGTTCAGGCAGTAATGCCAGCAATGGGGAGCCCTGGAGAGCGGCAGATGAAGTTTCACCCACTCACCCGTTGCTCACCTGCTGTGCGGCCCAGTTCCTAATAGGCTGTGGACCTGTATCACAGCCCGGGGATTGGGGACCCCTGTTTTAAGACCTCCCCCACCCCGTGGATGCCTGAAATCAAGGATAGTTCTAGACACTATGTATAAAGTTTTTCCTATACATATGTACCTCTGATAAAGTTTAACTTATAAATTAGTTACAGTAAGAGGTTAACAACAGTAACTAATAATAAAATACAACAGTTATAACAATATACCATACTAAAAGTTATATAAATGTGGTCTCTCTCTTTCTCTCTAAATATTTTGTTGTACAAATTTAATACCTTTTCCGTCTTTTAACTAAGCACTTACACACTGTGGCTGTATCTTTTGCAGTTTGACGTGTGAAGCAAAACTAGCGCAAATTTCTTTTTCCTTCACAATTTCATAGACAGAACATTTGTTCTTACTAGATCTTAGCAACCTCAGCACTTATTTTTTCCTTTATTAAGTCAAGAGCTTTCACCTTTTCACTTAAAGGAAGAACTTTATGGCTTCTCTTTGGCATATCCGAATTGCCAGCATCTCTACTCGTGCGCTTTGGGGCCATTGATAAGTAAAATAAGGTTTTCCTGAACACAAGCACTGTGATGCTGTGGTAACCAGGCAGGACCTACGGGGCCTTCCCGGGAAAGACCCCTCCCCCCAAGTCCTCTGCTTTGGCTCCTCTGTGAAGTACCTAATAACAGTATCAGATGCACGTTTCCTGAGTTGTTTTACAGATGCTAAAACCACCACCAAGTGGAAGAGGTTAACTGCTTGATGACCATGATGAGCATGTAGCCCCCAGACCTACTGGAGCCTCGGGATTGACAACGTTAACCCCTGTGACATCACCTTCTTACCTCACCATCAACCTTTCAGAGAATTGTGCCCGAGCTGATCACATACCCTGGGTGTCCCCTCCTTCACCTTGCCCTTAAAAATGCGTCCCTGAAACCCATCAGGGAGTTCAGGTGTTTTCGAACATTAGCTGTCCTGGACTCCTTGTCTGGTGCTTTACAGTAAACAGGGCACTTTCCTTCACCATAACCCTGTATCAGTAGATTGGCTTTACTGTGCATGGGCTAGCGGACCCAAATGTGGTTCAGTAACACAGTAACAGTCGATTTGATAACCAAGAGGGCTACTAGGTAAATAACAGGTGGGACAGAGCAGGAGGGCATGAGATTTCATCATGCTACTCAGAAAGGCGTGCAATTTAAAATTTACAAATTATGTCTGAAATTTTTAATTTAATATTTTCATACTCCGGATTGGTGTACCAGTTTTACATCTGCTGCCCTGGGTTTTCTTCTGTTTTGTTTTTAAGATCTTTATTGGAGTATAATTGCTTCACAACGCTGTGTTAGTTTCTGTTGCACAACAAAGTGAATCTGCCATATGCACACATATATCCCCATATGCCCTCCCTCTGGAGCCTCCCTCCCACCCGCCCTATCGCACCCCTCTAGGTCATCGCAACTGCGTGCCCTGATTTTTGAGGCTGCCTCCAGGGTACACCTCTACATCACCTGGCTCTGGTGGCCATGGGGCCTATGCTTTCAGCCCCACAGCACTGTTTATATTTGCATATTTTAAAATCTACTGCCTGAGGGTCTGGCTTCCAATCAGCCTGAATCTAGGTACTGACTGAGATTCCCCCACTTTGTAACACAGACTGGTCTTGGCAAACCCTCATCTACTAGGAGCCATTAAAAATAAAATAGGCTGTTTGGACAATCACTGAGGTTTGAGAGACAACAAGAGTGAGGCAGGATTGAACGGTCAGGCTCATCTCCTGCAGGAGGCCACTCCTTTAAGTCTGGCTGCTTTATCTAATGCATAGAAACCAACAGAGAGTCAAGCAAAACGAAGAAACAAAAGAATATGTTCCAAACAAAAGAACAAGACAAAACCTGTGAACCAAACCTTAATGAAACAGAGATAAGTACTTTATCTGATAAGGAAAATCTTACTGAGCACTGGTCAGTGTGATGAAGAAATGGGGCTGGCCAACACAGGCAAGATGGAGAAACACACCAGGAAAAATAAATAAACGAGAAAAATATTAGGTACTGAAAAGTACTATGAAGAGTACTACTTATAATAGCATAATAAAATAGTAGTATTAAAATAGAGCTGATATGTAAGGTTTCTAAACCTTGGAACTTGATACTTTGGACTGGATAACTCTCTGTTGGGGGGGTGGGTTTCTTGTGCATGGAGGGATGTTTTCCAGCATCCCTGGCTTCTACCTATTAGATGCCAGTAATATGACCCCTTCAGTTGTGACTCAAGACATTGCCAAGTGTCCCAGAGGGAGAGAGAAATCGCCCCCAGTTGAGCACCACTGCAGTGGACCCACTAAATGATACCTTTCAGCTCCAAATGTTTATCCTCATAATGAAACCAGAATACTGTACATAATGAACCTGCCACATCCTCCCTTTTCAACCAACCTTTGTAACAATAGACGCCATCCTCTTCTGTACCCAATTGTAAAGCTTGCAGAGCTGTTTGCCTCAATAACATTCCAAACCTGTATTGTAGGAACTGAAAACACCATCAGACCCTGTAAAATAGATGACAAGGTGTCCTGCACTATTGACATAGTTAAGAACCTCCAGGAATAGCGCTTCTAAGCTATTATCTGGAGACCAACAGGAATGTTGAAGGGTTTCTCCACGTGAAAGCACTTATCTGCACAGTCATAAAAGATAACCCATTACCATGGAAGGAAATCAAAACTGCAATAAATTTCAAAAGAGAAGAATGAGGAGGAGTAGGCATAAAGGACTAGTAGAAACTCTCAAGGGAGAATATGCTCAACACAGAAAGGGGACGAGGGCAGTGGAGGCCATGACTGCATTGTATAGGGAGGGACCTGGCACTGCCGGTGAACAAGAAGACACTTAGAAAACTGATGCAAATGCATCAAGAGTGTCTAGGGAGTACTGTTTAGACAAGGCCTTCTCTCCGTCATCCAAATCATATTCAAATTAAGTTGAAACCATGACAAAGAAAACCTTTGTATTTGATTCTATCCACTGAGAAATTCCATTTGGAAGCTGTTAAATAGCTCATGAAACTAAAACTCACACCTGAGCTAAATGTCTCCATCTTCCTTTGTTTGTGCCAAAATTTTAGGGCCTATCCCATAAAATATTTTTAGGACAGAAACTTCAAAATCTCTAGGAAACATGTTTAGTGAGCATAAGAAATCATTGAGCTATAGATATTTATGGCAAGTAAAAATTGGTTTTCATTAGTTACCTTTTCTAAATAATACTCTTACAGATTAAACTAATTTTTAATAGAGAATTGACATGACTCTCTACTTATCTTACAACTTTCTCTATTTTGCTTCTCTATTATATTAATACAATTTAAAGAAATAAAACACAAGAATCTTGAATTTTTTTTTAATTTTATTTAATTTTTGGCTCGTTGGATCTTCATTGCTGCATGCAGGCTTTCTGGCTTTTTCTAGTTGTGATGAGCAGGGGCTACTCTTCCGGGGCTACTCTTCGTTGTGGTGCACGGGCTTCTCATTGCGGTGGCTTCTCTTGTTGCGGAGCACGGGCTCTAGGCACGCGGGCTTCAGTAGTTGTGGTGCACAGGCTTAGTTGCTCCACAGCATGTGGGATCTTCCTGGACCAGGGATCGAACCTGTGTCCCCTGAATTGGCAGGCAGATTCTTAACCACTGCGCCACCAGGGAAGTCCCAGAAATCTTGAATTTAAAAAAATATATAATGTTAGACCAACTGCTTCCTTTGTTTTTCAGAAGAACACAGATTTTATCACAGATTTTATCACAGATTTCCCTTAAATAAGAAGTATTGGGTTGGAAAGGGCACAGGAGTCAGATGCCTTAAAACACCTCTTCTACCATTCGCCAGCTACATGATTCTGTTAATTCATTTAATATTGCTGAGAACCAAGTTTCTCATATAGAGATTGGATATAACAATTATATACTATTCATGGGGTGGCTGTGAAAATAAAAAGAAATGGCATATGAGAAAAGGCTCTGCAAACCGTAAAGTTCTATCAAGTGCTGTTTTGTTATCATCTCATCATTGAATTAACATAAAATGTGGCCACAGTGTGGTTTACATAAAACATTCAAGCATGCAGATGACCAAGAGGTGCAGCTTGAAGAAACTTTAGTCAGGCTTCTTCCAGACTATAGACCCTGACCTCCCTTTCCTCAGAGGATTTTCTTTAGAAAACTTATAAATTCTTTCTCTGCCCATTTGATATGTAAATCCTTTTAAAAGCCTCTAACTCCTTGTTCCTTCAAGGAATATCTTCCTCCAGGAGCTGGGAGCCATCACTTTGAAACACTAACATCAAGCCCCCCAATGTCCCAGTTTCTGTGGTAGGGTAGGAGCCCAACTTCCATAAGCACTTTGCTCCAAGTTGTAAAACTACCTTCTGTCATGAAGAGAAGAGAAAGTTTACTTTTCCTTTGGGAAAGACCCATTAGCAAATAGAGACAGCCTATGATTCCCTCATTCCCCAGCTATTCAAAACTCACCCACCCTTTGTTTCAGCAGAGTTAAGTTCAGGCTTTAGTTCTGGCCTTTCTCCTCTTTGCAACAGCCTTGAATAAAGTCTTCCTTGCCTGCTAAATTTTGTCCTGTACAATTTTGGTTTTGACGCGTTTGCAAAAGAATGAAGATATATCCTAGGATTCATTTGCAGCAAAACTTAACAGCCCCCAACTCCACTTGTGGCTCACCCAGGTTATAGCTCGCATTAGTCTCTTATAGATTGGAACCTCCTGGAGGTGAGGAACTAACCAAATAACTGACCGCGTCTAACAATGTCCTCTCAATATAACCATGTATTCATGTATGTGAATCAACATGTAGTTATTACTGTTTTCAGTCCCTGAATTAGTATACATATCAGAGTTTAACTTACCAGAAGCCAGAGCACTTGAAATACTTCCACAGGTGGTAGATCTCGTGATGCTGCAAAGCAGATTGCAAGATAAACACATTTTTAAACCACTTTATTGAGGTATGATTGACATACAAAAAGCTGTACGTATTTAATGCACATGACTTGATGAGTTTGGAGATAAGTATACACCCATGAAACCATCACCACAATCTATGCCATAAACCTATCCATCACCTCCAAAAGTTTCCTCACACCCTCCTTACTTATCATTTTTTTGGGATAAGAACATTTAACATAAGATCTATCCTCTTCCCAAATTTTTAAGTATATAATACAGTGTTATTAACTATAGGCACTATGCTATACAGTAGATATCTAGGACTTATTCACCTCGTATAACTGAAATTTTGTACCCTTTGACTAATACCTCCCCATTTTCCCCAACCCCAGTCCGTAGCAACCACAGTTCCAACTCACTGCTTCTATGATTTACTTTCCTCTTGTATGTGGTATCACGCAGTATTTTTCCTGCTGTCTGGCTTATTTCACTTAGCATAATGCCTTCCAGGTTCATCCATATTGTCACAAATGGCAGGATTTCCTTCTTTTTTAAGCTTGAATAACATTTCATTTTATGTGTTTGTCATATTTTCTTTAGCCATACATCTTTTGATGGCATTTAGGTTGCTTCCATGTCTTGGCTATCGTGAACATTGCTACAATGAACATAAGAGTAAAGATCTCTATTCGAAATACTGATTTAATTTCCTTTTAACATATACCCAGGGTGGTATTGCTGGATCATAGGGTAGTTCTACTTTATTTTGAGAAACTGCATACTGTTTTCCACAGTGGCTGCACCAACTTAACATTCCCAGCAGTAGTGCACAAAAGTTCCCTCTTCTTCTCATTCTCCCAACATGTATCTTTTGTTTTTTGGTTTGTTTGTTTGTTGCTTTTCTTTTTTTAACTATTTTTTAATATTTCTTAAAATATTTATTTATTTACTTGGCAGCATTGGGTCTTAGTTGGGCACACGGCATTTTCATTGCCACGTGCAGGATCTTCCTTCTGGCATGTGGGATCTTTAGTTGCATCATGTAGAATCTTTAGTTGCAGCATGTGGGACCTTTTTTAGTTGCGGCATGCGAACTCTTAGCTGTGACATGTGGGACCTAATTCCCTGACCACGGATCGAACCCTGGGCCCCTGTGTTGGAAGCACAGTCTTAGCCACTGGACCACCAGGGAAGTCCCCTGTCTTTTTTATTTTACTTTTTTTATTTTTTTAGTTAAGAGATTTTATTCTAATAGCTGTAATTACCGTGCTTGTTTGTCGAAATGAACACTGAAAATAAGTATACAAAACACTTGATTACTAATTGTGTATTGAAAGCAGTAAGAGGTTCCACAACACCAAATAAACCAGTTCTGAGGTTTTCCCCAAGATAAAGTTTAACAGCTCCAGCTTCTTCAGTGTTTATCAAAATACAAAAGAAAAAAGTAGAGGTTATCATTTTTCGATGACAAATCCGACCCTTGCAGGCTGAGGGAGTGAAAGCACACGTAGACAGGGGCTCCGAAGGGCTGGGGCTCAAGGATGACCATCCGCGCTCCTGCTGGTGAAACCCCGAGAGCCCGGAGCAGGCAAGCAAGGGGACTGCAGGGCTCCCGCTCAAACCAGAGCGTTCCAACCAAAGTGCCCATGCTGACCCAAGAAAAGGCTGGGGTTCCTCCAAGGGGTCTGAGAGCGGCGGCTGCAGCCTCCAGCCCATCTCCTGGACAGCCATGTAAGCACAGATGCAAGCACAAACGCTATGGGGTGTGGGATGACCCAAGACAGAGCAAATCACAGGGACCCTTCTGTGACCATGCAGAATGGATCATGGCTGGTTCTGAACCGTTTCATGTTCCCAACGGGAAGGGAAACAGACCACTGGTGGACCAGACTCAGGCCATTACTGCAGAACCTACACTAGGCACATTTCTCCCTTCTGTGTGTTCAAGTGTTCTCCTTATCTTGTATTTGTAACTATTTTTTTAAATGCACTGAGTTTGGGTTAAAAACCAACCACCAAAATGGATCTCAACACAGATCTAAAGCCCAGCGGAGGAGCATCGGGCTTGTCTGACACAGCGACTCCTGAATGACCCGTGTGCCTAAAATCCCTTCTCAGTACTGAACAATGGGTTGGTTTTCTTTTTATAATAAAAAAAGCTGAGTAATATTGCATAGGAGTACCAGAAACTGCCTCATTGGAAACAAAAACTATTTACATTAAATAAACACCCAGGTGCAGGCTGCGTCTGCACATTTACAGCATGGTGAAGCACACTGCGACCGACCACGGAGACAGCTTCTGGCACTCACACCCCAGGGGCACGTTTGCCACATGAGAGTAAAGCGAGGGTAGAAGGAGGGAGTGAGAGGGGAGGAGAGAGGAGTACAGCTCACTTCTGGTTCCGGGGCTGATTGGACAGCCAGTCTGGTCCCTCATAGAGCCCGTCCCCGCTGGTGGCAGAGGTGGCCTGAATGTACCAGTTCCTGTGGCGCAGAGAGTGCAGCCCCAGCTTGTCTGTGATCTCGGCTGCATTCATGGCATTGGGGAGGTCCTGTTTGTTAGCAAACACGAGCAGAACGGCGTCCCTGAGCGCGTCTTCTGCCAGCACCCTCATAAGCTCCTCTCGAGCCTCATTCACACGCTCTCTGTCACTGCTGCCAACCACGAAGATGAGACCTTGTGCGTTCTGGAAGTAGTGGCGCCACAGAGGCCGGATCTTGTCCTGGCTGCCCACGTCCCACACAGTGAAGCTGATGTGCTTGTATTCCACGGTTTCCACGTTGAAGCCTAGAGTGGGAATGGTGGTCACGATTTCACCCAGCTTCAGTTTGCACAGGATGGTGGTCTTTCCCACAGCATCTAGGCCCACCATGAGAACGCACATTTGTTTTCTGCCAAAAAGGCCCTTGAAGAGGTTTGCAAAGATACGCCCCACGCTGTAGACTAGTGGGAGCAACGCTGGCCAGAGAAGCCCTCGGCGGCCGGCGCAGCTGCTACCCCGAGGCAGGCGCTGGTTTCGCTCCCACAAGGTGGCGGCTCTGACGGCAGCCCCCCTGTTTTTTTTAAATTATAGCCATCCTGACAGGTGTGAGGTGATATCTCATTGTGGTTTTGATTTGCATTTCCCTGATTACTGGTGATGTTGAGCACCTTTTCATATACCATTTGGCTATTTGTATGTCTTCCTTCAAAACCGATGCATTTCAATGCAACTTTAGAAAATAACGATGTGAAGACGGATTATAGATGTGTAAATATACAAATCTCAAGCAATAGCAATATCAAACATTTGTCAATATTAAACATAATTTAAACCTAGTTAATTTAGCTCTAAAATGTTTTACTGAAAGATGCAGAAAGAATAGATGTGGCACAGGTACAAGACAAATGAGAAGAGTACAGTCTCAGGAAAAAATAGAGAATATAAAACTCTGCTCTTAAAATCCTTCTATAGTTTCCAATTACTTAAAGCATAAAGTAAAACACCATAACACATCAAAAACTTTGGCCAAATCTGGACCAAATCAAATTTCTCCCCTTTCTCTCTTTGCATTTGCTTCTCCATCCCTTATCTCAGTGTCTCCTTGTGAATGGAGAGGAACTTCCCCCTACACCTCAGAACCTGAAACAGCCAAATCTATTACTACAATCACCTAAAACCTTTGTTTACATGAGAGGGTTTGCAAATGGGTCACACAATCACTGTGTCACACCCAAATCCAAAAGCCCTATGAAATCTCCTCCCATCTCAATATGACTAGGACTCTACATTTTTCAAGGCAAGTTCATCTATTATCTTTACCATCACTAGCAGTGAGTTTATTATTATTAAGTCCACTTTATTTGTGAGAAATCTGATGTTGAGAGGGTTTATTTCTTGCAGCTTTATGAGGTATACAAAAACTTCACATATTTAATATGTACAATTAGATGCTGAGAGAGTGTAAATTTCTTACTTGTGTCAAGATAGGACTTAAGAAAGTCCTTCAGCCCATTTCTATGTGGGATAATCAGATCGCAGGAGTGATAAAAAGCAATCTCTGATTCCGTACAGCCTGCTGTATGTTCCCAGAAGGGTGCTAGGACTGAAATGCACCCAAAGTGATAAAAGATGGACATAACATCCCCAGGACAACCAACAGGGTTAACTTAAGTTTTTCCTGATTCCCCAGAGCAGCAGGTAAACACATAACACAGACTTAGAATGACAGGTGCTTTTCTGTATAGTCACAGGAACACAAAGGACAGAGGGGCAGACTGGCCTTCTTCTCGGACCCAGGTTGAGCTTCCTGAAAAAACCTGCCTGCCTATGGAGCGCCTCTCCACATACAGGCTGTGTCATTGTCTAAGGCCGTGGAAACTGCCCCTCCAAAGGGAAGAATACTCCTGAGTCTCCAACTTGGTATAGCCATCACCATGCTGTTAAATCCTTTATCCTTTACCTACTTTAAAGGGATTTGTGTCTTTTGCCTGTGTCTCTTGATATCTCACTGTCAGTCACTTTCTCCCTTGTGAAAAACATGCAGAGAATCACAAAATAAATAAATAGATTTGGTAGTTCAGAAATTCCAATTACATGCCCAATACCCTTCTACTTTCTGCTTAATATGTAAAGGAATCCTGTAATACAAACCTTAAAAATCACAGAACTGATCCCAAAGTCTAAAATCAGAAAATAATAAAGGCTTTACTAGTGGGAAGCAGCCGCATAGCACAGGGAGATCAGCTCGGTGCTCTGTGTCCACCTAGAGGGGTGGGATAGGGAGGGTGGGAGGTACACACAAGAGGGAGGAGATATGAGGATATATGTTTATGTATAGCCAATTCACTTTCTTATACAGCAGAAACTAACACACCATTGTAAAGCAATTATACTCCAATAAAGATGTTAAAAAAAAAAAAACCCTATGAGTGAGTGTCAAGTGACAATTAAGCTGCATCTGGTGGCAGGCTTTATAGTGGCAAGTGAGTTGATGTACTTCAATTGTACAGCTGCATCTGGTGGCAGGCTTTAAGTCAGAATCCAACACTTATTTTAGTCCATGCGTAGCCCGCCCATTATTTTATTTACCACCTCCATCCGTGCCTCTTTCCCACACTGCGCACTTGTCTCAGTCACAGTTTTGGTAAGCCCACAAGCTAACCCTAGCCAAAATGAGTAAAAAACAAATGTCTCTGGAGAGCTTCTTTGAAAAGGGGGAAAGACCCAATGATGATACAGCAGAAGACTCAAAGACTGCCCACAAAAAGAAAGCTACATTTAAAAGAAAATACCAAGAGTCCTACTTAAATTCATTGCAACAGGCGATTCACATTCTCCAAGCCCACTTTGTATAATATGTGGCTACCAGCTATCCAACAAAGCCATGGAACCTTCAAAACTGCTCACCTATCTCAGCTTTCAAAAGAGTTTGAGCATTACTTCCCAACCACAAAAGACCCCTGAACTGGGAAGGAATGGATCCGTCACCCATTTGTGAATAAGCCAGGTGAATCGATTTTGTCCGTGCTAGAATAGGATCAACTGTTTGAGATCACAAATGATGGTGGCCTTAAAAGTATGTTTGAGACAACTTCAAATCTCCATACGTTCTGGATTAAAGTCAAGGCAGAATATCCTGAGATTGCTACAAAAGCACTGAAAAGCCTGCTTCCATTTCCAACGTCCTATCCTTGTGAAGCAGGGTTTTCTGCCGTGACAGCGACCAAAACGAGATCACGGAGTAGACTGGACGTAAGCAACACACGTCAGGTATCACTGTCTCGCATCGCCCCCAGATGGGACCATCTAGTAGCAGGAGAACAAGCTCAGGGCTCCCACTGATTCTGCATTATGGTGAATTGTATAATTATTTCATTATATATTACAATGTAATAATAATAGAAATAAAGTACACAATAAATGTAAAAAAAAAAAGAAAAGAATAAAGGCTTTAAAGTTGTTGAGGGAGTTCTGTTTCTAGTTAGGATGTAGAACAGTGCAAAAGACCATCATCTCCATGGTAACAACAAGAAAAACAAAATTACTTTTCTATAAAGCTATCAAAGAGCCGTGACAAAAAAGCAAAGAAGCCTTAATGAACTATGATCCAGAGAGAGACAAGCAAAGAGCCGCAGATGCTTCCACACTTAGCAGCAAATTCCAATCTGACTTTGCAGATTCCAAGCAAACTTGCCAGAGATGGAAGGGGGAGGGATTAGGAGAAACCAGCAGGTTTTAACAGTGAGGACAGGCAAAAGACAGTAGAATCTATGATAGCTCAAATACAAAAAGAACTGTTCAGGCCAACATATCTCCAATCTCCCACCCGCTAGGAATTTTTCTGAGAAATTAGCAGAAATAATTATGAGGACAGGGCTAGCTAAAAGACAGAAAATTTTTTGGCCATTTCATGGTGCTCAGATCCCAGGACCCTGTAAAACTTGAATCCGTAAGTAAATCATAAGCGACTAAGCTAAAAATCAAACTCTTTCAAGTTCAAACTTGGGAAGATCAAAAGGATTCATTTGTCCCTTAGTTGTAGCAACAGTAGTAAAGAACATTGGGGGTTTCCCTATCTGGGCTATTGTAAATAATGCTGTGATGAACATAGGAGTGCACATATCTTATCAAATAAGAGTTTTCATATTCTTTGGATAAATATTCAGAAGTGCAATAGCTGGATCAATGATACTTCTATCCTTAGTTTTTTGAGGACTCTCCATACTGTTTTCCACAGTGGCTGCACCAATTTACATTCCCACCAACAGTGTAGAAGGGTTTCCTTTTTTCCACATCCTCTCCAACACTTGTCATTTCTTTCCTTTTTGATGATAGCCATTCTAAGGGGCGTGAGGTGATATCTCATTGTGGTTTTGATTTGCATTTCCTTTACAATTAGTGATGTTGAACATCTTTTCATGTGCCTGTTGGCCATCTGCACGTTTTCTTTGGAAAAGTGTTTATTCAGCTCCTCTGCCCATTTTTTAATTGGATTGTTTGGTTTTTTGTCATCGTGTTGTATGAGTTCTTTACATATTTTGGAATATTAACCCCTTATCTGAGATATGATTTGCAAATATATTCTCCCATTCAGTAGGTTGTCTTTTCACCTTGTCAATGGTTTCCTTTGCTGTGCAGAAGCTTTTTCGTTTGATTAGGTCTCACTTGTTTATTTTTGATTTTGTTTCCCTTGACTGAGGAGACATGCAAAAAAATATTGCTGAGACCCATGTCAAAGAGTGTACTGCCTATGTTTTCTTCTAGGAGCTTTATGGTAAGCATACAACCTAAGTGTCTATCAATGAATGAATGGATAAAGAAGATGTGATACATATATTTACAATGGAATACTCCGCAGCCATAAAAAAAAAAAGATGAGATTTTGCCATTTGTTACGACATGGCTGGACCTTAAAGGTATTATGTTAAGTGAAATAAGTCAGATGGAGAAAGACAAATATAATATGATTTCACTCATATGTGGGCTATAAAAAAAATTAAAGTTTTTGATTAATTTTTATTGGAGTATAGTTGATTTACAATGTTGTGTTAGTTTCTGCTATACAGTAAAGTGAATCAGTTATACATATACATATATCCACTCTTTTTTAGATTCTTTTCCCGTATAGGTCATTACAGAGTACTGAGTAGAGTTCCCTGTGCTATATAGTAGGTTCCTATTAGTTATCTATTTTATATATAGTAGTGTGTATGTCAATCCCAATTCCCAATTTATCCCTCCCTCCCTTTCCCCCTTGGTAACCATAAGTTTGTTTTCTCCATCTGTGAGTCTATTTCTGTTTTGTAAATAAGTTCATTTGTACCGTTTTTTTAGATTCCAGATATAAGTAATATCATATGATATTTGTCTTTCTCTGTCTCACTTACTTCACTCAGTATGACAATCTCTAGGTCCATCCATGTCACTGCAAATAAAAATAAATGAACAAACCAAACCAAACAAACAAACCAAAAAATAACAACCACATAGAGTTGTGGTTACCAGAGGGGAAGGGTGGGGTGGGTGAAATGGGTGAAGGGGATCAACTGCATGTTGATGGACGGATTTTTGGTGGTGAGCACACTATAGTGTACACAGAAGTACTGGAGTCAGACAAGTACAGCAGTCAGACAAGAAAAAGAAATAAAAGGTATTTAAATTGGAAGGGGGGACTTCCCTGGTGGTCCAGTGGATGGGAAGCCATGCTCCCAGTGGAGGGGGCCCAGGTTCGATCCCTGGTCAGGGAGCTGGATCCCACATGCATGCCGCAAGTAGGAAATCCACATGCCACAACTGAGAAGTCCACATGCCACAACTAAAGATCCCGCATGCCGCAACTAAGAAGTCCACGTGCTGCAATGAAGACCCTGCATGCTGCAACAGAGACCTGGCGCAACCAATAAATAAATAAATAAATAGATAGATATTTTTAAAATAAATAAATAAATTGGGAGGGAAGAGGTAAAATTGTCATTATATGCAGATGACATGATACTACATATAGAAAACCCCAAAGACTCCACACAAAAACTACTAGAACTGATAAACGAATTCAGCAAGGTAGCAGGATACAAGATTAACATTCAGAAATCAGTTGCATTTCTTTACACTAACAATGAAATATCAGAAAGGGAATGTACAGAAAATACCTTTTAAAATCACACCCTAAAAAATAAAATACTTAGGAATAAACCTGACCAAGGATGAGAAAGACTTATTTGCCAAGAACTATAAAGCATTAATAAAGGAAATTGAAGATTACTCAAAGAAATGGAAAGATATCCCACGCTCTTGGATTTGAAGAATTAATATTGTTAAAATGGCCATACTACCCAAAACAATCTACAGATTTAATGTAATCCCTATCAAATTACCCATGACATTTTTCACAGAACTAGAACAAGTAATCTTAAAATGTATATGGAACCATAAAAAACCCAGAATTGCCAAAGCAATCCTGAGGAAAAAAGAACAAAGCAGGAGGCAAAACTCTTCCAGACTTCAGATAATACTACAAAGCTACAGTAATCGGGCTTCCCTGGTGGTGCAGTGGTTGAGAATCTGCCTGCCAATGCAGGGGACACGGGTTCGAGCCCTGGTCTGGGAAGATCCCACATGCCGTGGAGCGACTAGACCCGTGAGCCACAGTTGCTGAGCCTGCGCATCTGGAGCCTGTGCTCCACAACAAGAGAGGCCACGATAGTGAGAGGCCCGTGCACCGCGATGAAGAGTGGCCCCCACTTGCCGCAACTAGAGAAAGCCCTTGCACAGCAACGAAGACCCAACACAGCCATAAATAAATAAATAAATAAATAAATAAAATTTTAAAAAAGAAAAAAGCTACAGTAATCAAAACAGCATGGTATTGGCACAAAAACAGACATATGGATCAATGGAACAGAATAGAGAGCCCAGAAATAAACCCACACACTTACGGTCAATTAATCTTCAACAAAGGAGGCAAGAATATACAATGGGAAAAAGTCTCTTCAGCAAGTAGTGTCAGGAAAGTTGGACAGCCTCATGTAAACCAATGAAGTTAGAACACACCATCTCACTATACACAAAAATAAATTCAAAATGGCTTAAAGACTTAAACATAAGACCTGACACCATAAAACTCCTAGAAGCGATCATAGGCAAAACATTTTCTGACATAAATCATACCAATTGTTTCTTAGGTCAGTCTCCCAAGGCAATAGAAATAAAAACAAAAATAAACAAATGGGACCTAACCAAACTTACAAGCTTTCACCCAGCAAAGGAAACCATAAACAAAACGAAAAGACAATCAACTGAAGGGGAGAAAATATTTGCAAATGATGCGACCAAAAAGGGCTTAATTTCCAAAATATACAAACAGCTCATACAACTCAGCAACAACAAAGCAAACAACCCAATCAAATAATGGGCAGAAGACCTAAATAGATATTTCTCCAAAGAAGAAATACAAATGGCCAATAGGCACATGAAAAGATGCTCAACATTATTAAAGAAATGCAAATCAAAACTACTATGAGGTACCACCTCATACCAGTCAGAATAGCCATCATTAAAAACTCTACAAATAACAAATGCTGCAGAGGATGTGGAGAAAAGGGAACCGTCCTACACTGTTGGTGGGAATGTAAGTTGGTGCAGCCACTAAGAAAAACAGTATGGAGGTTCCTCAGAAAACTAAAAATAGAATTACCATATGATCCAGCAATTCCATTCCTGGGCATATATCCAGACAAAACTCTAATTCAAAAAGATACATGCACCCCTATGTTCATAGCAGCACTATTCACAATAACTAAGACATGGAAACAACCTAAATATCCATCAACAGATAAATGGATAAAGAAAATGTGGTACATATTTACAATGGAATACTACTCAGCCATAAAAAAGAATGAAATAATGCCTTTTGCAGCAACATGGATACAACTAGAGATTATCATACTAAGTGAAGTAAGTCAGAAAGAGAAAGACATATGATATCACTTATATGTGGAATCTAAAATATGACACAAATGAACCTATCGATGAAACAGAAACAGATTCATGGACATAGAGAACAGACTTGTGGTTGCCAAGGGGGAAGGGGTTGGGGGAGGCATGGAGTGGGAGGTTAAACAACAAGGTCCTACTGTACAGCACAGAGAGCTATATTCAATATCTTATGATAAACCATAATGGAAAAGAATATTAAAAAAAGAATCTATATATATATATGTGTAACTGAATCACTTTGCTGTACAGCAGAAATTAACACTACATTGTAAATCAACTATACTTCAATTAAAAAATTAAATTAAATTAAAAATTTTGGGTGGTGAGCACACTGTACAGAAGTAGAAATATAATGTTGTACACATGAAACATAATGTTATAATATATACAATGTTATACATATACATTTATATAATGTTACTACAATAAAATTTTTAATTAAAATTAATTAATTAATTAATAATAAATAAAGTAAGTTGGTGGTTGAGCTGAAGGACAAAGTGAAATCTCCTAAATTATAATTGAATCAGCTATAAACTAAAACTAACTGCAATTGTAATCCAGCTCTGACCCAGATTGAAGTAAGTGGAATCTAAAAGAATAGACCTGGTATTGGCTGCCTGGTTGAAGGAAGTTCTTGCACTCTCTGAGAATAAAGAAAAGAAGAAAGATCATCATATTTCACTTTTGACTGTTCTTTAATGACTGGTATACAATAAAAGTTTATAAGACATGTAAAGAAGCAGGTGAATTGACCCATAATCAAGAGAAGGAAATTCAATAAAGAAAGACTTACTGGGACTTCCCTGGTGGCACAGTGGTTAAGACTCCGCACTCCCAATGCAGGGGACCCAGGTTCAATCCCTGGTCAGGGAACTAGATCCCACGTGCATGCTGCAACTAAGAGTTTGTATGCCACAACTAAGGAGCCCACATGCCACAACTAAGGAGCCCACCTGCTGCAACTAAGACCTGGCACGACCAAATAAAAATAAATAAATAATTTTTTTTTAAAGACTTACTAATGACTCTGAAATCTACAGACAAAGACTTTAAAACAAGTGTTATAAATATGTTAAATAATTGAAAGAAAAAGATAAATTGAATGAGTTTAGAGATGGTGGATTTTATGAGGGATCTGTAAACTTAAAATAAATAAAATTCAAATTATCGAGCTGAAAAATAACAATTTTTTTAATAATTGAATACTGCTGGAGGCTGCAGTCCCTCTCTGCCTGGGCCTCTCCACACTGCTGCATGCGCTTTTGCACAGTATGGTTGTCGTATTCCAAGAGTAAGTGCCCCAAGAAACAGGCAGTAGAAGCTTCCAGTTTCTATTGTCAACAAGCACAGAACCCAGATTCAAGGATGGAGACATAGACCTCACTTCTCAGTGGGAGGAATGTCACAGAATTTGGGGGCCATTATTGAACCCACCACAAGAGAATGGATAAACAAACCACGGTCTATTGATGCGAAGTATTTCTACTCAGCAATTTAAAAAGGATGGACTATTAATTCACACAACCTGGATGTATTTCAAAAACATTATGTTTAGCGAAAGAATCCAGACTCATAAGGAATAAATACCAAATCATTCCATTTACATAAAGTTCAAAAACAATCAAAACTAACTTATAATGAGAGATATCAAAAGAGTACTTGCCTCTTGGGGAGCAATGGACTGAAACGGGGCACTCAGAAACTTTGAAGGTGATGAAATATTCTATATCTTTATTCCCACGTTGGCTTCATAGGTTTATAGGGGTGTCAAAGCTCACTGAACTGTACACTTAAGACCTTTGTATTTTACTGTATATAAATTAGACTGAAATAGAGCTGTTCAAAACACAAATAAAAAATTATTGAATGGACATATATACACTACCAAACATAAAATAGATAGCTAGTGGGAAGCAGCCGCATAGTACAGGGAGATCAGCTCATTGCTTTGTGACCACCTAGAGGGGTGGGATGGGGAGGGTGGGAGGGAGGGAGATGCAAGAGGGAAGAGATATGGGAACATATGTATATGTATAACTGATTCACTTTGTTATACAGCAGAAACTAACACACGATTGTAAAGCAATTATACTCCAATAAAGATGTTAAAAAAAAAAAGAAATTTTAATGGCAAAAAAAAGAAAAATTATTGAAACACAAGCACTTATGTGGTTCTGGATTGGATAGTGATTTCTACAAACCAGCTATAAAAAATATAACTGGGACACTTGGAAATAGTTTATCATGTTTCAGATATTAGGTGAGATAAAATTTACTCATCTGTAGAGACCAAGATAGTCAACTGAAAAAAGCATATCATAAAACAATGTGTACAGTATGATCACTATGGTTAAAAATATAATATTATAGAGGTTTATTAGGGAAGTGAAAATGCTCTCTATCATACTGTCGTGGTGGATACGTCATTATACAGTTGTCCAAACACATAGGATGTACAACACCCAGAATGAACTCTAATGTAAACTATGGAATTCGGTTGATAATGATGTGTCAATATAGGTTCATCAGTTGTAACATATGTACACACTCTGGTGGGGGATCTTGATAGTGAGGTAGGCTATGCCTGTGTTGGGAGAGGGGGCGTATGGGAAGTCTCTATATCTTAATTTTCTGTGAACCTAAAACTGCTCAAAAATGTCTTAAAAATATAGATAGACACATAATATTACTCATATATATTCTTAGGGAAAATGTAGGTGGAGTGTTACTAGAGTGTTACTGTGGTAATCTCTGTGCCGTGGGAATGTATGTTTTTATTTTACATTTTTGTTTGCATGGCATTTCTTATAGAAGTACTGCTTCTATAATAATAAAGGTTTACATAATTAACTTGCATTTTGTTTGTGAAAACAGTGTTGGAAATTCTTTTCTAAAAATCTGTTCCCAAAATATGCCATTTTTACCTAGTATTATTTCAATTAGACTGTAGTATGTGCAGTATTTAGTATAAGATTGAATAAAGCATAACAGGTAACCTTTATGAAACCCTTAATATATGCCAATCACCGTGTTTTGCTCTTGCATTTAAACCTTGCAACAGCCGTGTGAGAAAGGTGCTATTACTTTTCCCATTTGCAGATGAGGAGCCTGAAGCCCAACACAGTCACCAAACTAAGAGAAGTCAGAGTCCTCCCTTGTCATCACTCCTATGCAATCACTTACAGTTTCCATGCTACACGTGCATGATCTCCCTCATCCTCAAAGCACTATTTTGAGATTGCAATGGCTCATCTGGTGAAACCAAGGATCCTAAGAAGTGGAATAACTTGCCCGAGGTCACAAGCCAGCCACTGGCATAGCCAGTGATATGAAAGCAGGTTGACCAGCAACTGCTACACTGAATCCCTGGCTTTATCAGCAGGACACAGTGTTTTCATATGAAGCCCTAGCAGAAACTATAACACCATGCTTCCACTGCACAACTTGTAAAATGCCCAGATAAGAGAAGAGATATTTATGAATGGTTGTTGGAAGGAAATGCGTCCATCCATTTCTTTATAATCTAGAGCTAAAGCCTGATCATCAGAACCTTGCAAGTTCAGAACATATTATCCTGGCCTGCTGCAAAATTGCTTTCCCTGAGTTCAACGTTCTGTCCTCAGCACCTACTGAGGGATGAGTCAAGAAAACATTCCACAAATCCCACAAATGTGTTTGCGACAGAGAAGTCATAAGTAAACATTTTTACCTTGTCTCTCTTACTCTCCTGTTCATAAGGCGAAGCTCTCAATGAGAACTATCCTTTAAAATTAGGTACTGGGTGAAACTTTACATTCCTTGAGAATTTTCCTTAGCACTTATTTTATTTTTTATTTTAAAAACACTCAACTAGTGCTTACCTTGTGCCAGCCACTGTTCTAAATGCTTTACTAATACTGGCACATTTGATTTAATCCTCATAACATGCCTGTATAACAAAGTTACTTCTATCATTCTTATTAAGCTTATGAAGAAACGGAGGCACAGGGTGATTACTTAATTTGCCTAAGGTCATACGGTTAATAAGCACTTTTTTTTTTCCTTACTTACAATTTGAAAACAAATGTGTTTTCTTTCTCACTGGGCTTGCTAGGAGGTTTGGAAGAGAATTTTTACCGAACCCTAGAATTTTTGTAGGATTCTTCACCTGTAAACATGCATTTTGTTTTCCTTTGAAGTTCTAATACTGCATTGTATGTTGCATTTTCTTTGTTCATGGATGGATAGATACAGGAATAAAAATAAGGATGGAGCCAAAGACTGAGATCTAGATAAAACTACAATTATGTGTGCAATTCCTATATGCTAAGACAAGTACTTTGTAACATTAAGTCAAGGGGAAAGAATCATTTCTGTATTTGATTAAAGGTTTAATATAAGTTCAAGTTAAATCAAATTCTGAAACAAAGATATAAAGGTAATTCAAATAAGAGACTAAATATGTTTAGGCAAAAGGGAGAAGAATGGTAATTTTTAATATAATTTTTAACAAATAATGGTAATTTTTTAATGCACAAATTCAATGAGTTCAGAAGAAAAGGTAAAAGTATATACAGAAGTTTGTCATACTGCCCAGAGCTTATCGTTTTTTAAAGCAATTTTTCTTGTACAGGGTCCAGAAAAGCAATAAATTTAACAAGGCACAGGAAAGCAATCAGGAGCCCAGGTATAAAGACCACACACTAGAACACAGTGACACTAAGAAATACCTGTTCTTGCTTTTTGTTGCAAATAAGATCCTTCAGCAACAACAGATTTTCATTTGTAATCATTCACAGCCAATTCCAATTTAGTGCAGATGTGAGTTTAGCTCTGCAGCTGAACCAAAGCTCCTTCACATGGGGAAGTATTTTTCAATTTTGTCTCTATGAAATTCCTTTGTCAGAAAAGGGACGAGAAGAACTGTTCCCATGGGCAGTGGAAGGCATCTGTGAAAAGAAACACCTGTTTATTTGGATGCTATTTCTTTATCAAGTTACTTATTCACTGATCATCCCTCTAGGAAACATGCTAAAGATATTGCCAATATTATTACATCAGCATAGGAGTTGAGAAACCAATTGAACATTTCTCTGACCAGAAGTATTACATTTTCCAGGCAACAATCTCACCTGTGTATGGGAAGTGGTGAGAGTCTGCTTCCAGGGGATACCTATGTATTTTAGTTTGCTCAGGCTGCATTAACAAATATCACAGGCTGGGTGGCTTCAACAAAGAAGTTTTTCTCACAATTCTGGAGGCTGGAAGTCTGAGATCAAGGTGTCAGCAGGGTTGATTTCTTCTGAGGCCCCTCTCCTTGGCTTGTAGATGGCCACCTTCTCCCTGTGTCCTCACATGGTCTTCCCTCTATACGTGCCTGTGTCCTAATTTCTGCTTCTTATATTGGGTTAGGACCCACCCTAATGACCTCATTTTACCTTAATTGCCTCTTTTAAAAGCCCATCTCCAAATACAGTCACATTCTGAGGTACGGTTAAGACTTCAACATGTGAATTTTAGGAGATCTAATTCAGCTCATAAGACAATGTGGACGCGCGTGCTTCCTCATCTCTCTACCATGTTCTAAGCAGACTAGGTATTTTGCGGCCGAGACATCAATCACAGCGGCCCCATTTCTCAGAAGCCACATGAGTAACTTAAAAAGCTGTTGATTTTCTGCCAGAAGACTTAAGATTTTGACTATAAAATAAAGATCTCAGTTTTTTTAAACTCATATGTGACATAAATATGAATTGAGAAAATATCTCAAATTAGAAAATCAGAATAATAGGAATAAAAGTGACATTTTAATTTCTGAGGCCACAGCGAGGCATTAAGAGAGCACTCAAAGGAGAACAGACCAGGAGTTGAGAGGTGAAAAAAGGGAGCCACTACTCCTTCAGAAAACTTAAATTGTGTTCTCTCTCTGTTTTACCACAAAACTTCCCATTACAACATCTTCGTCAAATCAAAGAATCAAAATAAAATTGGAAAGGGCAGATTACACCTGAATAAATGCAGCCTTCCTAACAGCCAAAGAAGATGCTGGCGATGGTGTCGATGTTGTCTATAAATAAAACAAAAGGACCGTGAGCCACAGCTACTGAAGCCCGCGTGCCTAGAGCCCGTGCTCCACAACAAGAGAAGCCACCACAATGAGAAGCCTGCGCACCGCAACGAAGAGTAGCTCCAGCTCGCCGCAACTAGAGAAAGCCCGCACGCAGCAACGAAGACCCAACGCAGCCAAAAATAAATTAATTTTTTTTTTTAAATTTTTTAATTAAAAATTTTTAAAAAGGAGGAGGCTCACCAGCCTCCCTATAGTCACTGCGTACTCTGAATATTCCAGGTCTTCTCACTGTTTGCACAGTTTGAGGCAAATCACCTCAGCCTCCTGAAAGATGAGCCATTATTGTATTTCACCAAAGCCAGATCTTTCTAAGGTTATCCATAGCATGTTGGAGCTGAAGAGGATATTACACTCATCAAATCCAGTATCCTCCAGGTGGCCCATATGATGCCAACAGCTTTCTCAGAAGAGGGTTTGTAGTCAAAAAGTTTGCGGAATGCAAACTTTATATTGTCTGTGGTTTGTTGTTGTTTTTTTGACCCCACATACTTCTCATAGCTTCGTGGTTGCTAAAATGTATACTTTTATAAATTTTATAATATTAATAGAATATATATTTAATAGAATATATAATAAATATTATATATAAACTTTAATATTATCGTAATATTAAATTTTATATGCATCATATAACATATGTAATATCTAATGTTATGATATATTACATATATTAGGTATTATATATATACTTTAATATTATAGTTTGAATACCGCATGGAGTATTCAGTTTTTTTAACAACTTTCCTGATCCCAGAAGCACTGTTACAAAGACGGTTCTTAGAGTACTTTGTGAAATGCAGATGTAGTCCAATTGCCTCGTTTAACAGATTAAGAAACAGAGACACAAGATTGATGCTATTTTCCCAGGGGCAGTGCCAAGATCAGGATATAAATATCCTAATTCTCAGTGTCCTTTCTTCTACGCCACTGAACTTCTTCCTAATGAATACTGATCTCTGGACTTGGACAGAAGGCCTGTGCAGATATCCATTCAGGAAATCTGAATCTTCAGGTTGGAATGTAACGTCTGACATAAATGATGTATTTAATCCTCATAAAATATATACCAAATACTATGTAAAATTTTGGATTTGGCCTATAATTGGGGTATTCAAATAAAGAAAAGAAGTCTGTCTTATCATGCATTTCTATTTGGTCACTTGTTAGCTATAGATTGGTCCAGACCACACAGAAGGAATGTGGCAGTGTATAAGCAACAGTTTAGAATAAATTTTTGATTTGTTCATTTGGAAAAAAAAAAGAGAAAAGAAGTCTTATAAATTGAACATGTTTAAATTCTCACATTGACAAAATTCTTCCACAAATTAACAGAGTCTGGTTAGTACAGATTATCATGAAGAGTAGCTCACAAAAGTGTGAGCGAGAACATGGACAAAGAAAACCTATAGAAAACACCAAATTCTCAGCCAGAATATCTGTCTCCTTGTTTTCTGACTACTTATGAAAAATGCAATTTCAACTTCATTTTTTTCTTGCCCTAAGAATAGGATTGCCAGCTAAATACAGGATGCCCCATTAAGTCTGAATCTTAGATAAACAACAAATAGATTTTTAATATAAGTAGCTCTCAAATATTGCATAAGATATACTTACACTGTATTTTTATTTTCTAAATCTGGCAATTTTGCCTATGAAGGACACTCACACTTATTGAAAAGGCCTTCAGGAAAGCAACAGATTAAAATGTCAATAGAAAGTAAAAATTGACAGTAAGGAAAAGCCAGAAAAGGCTGATTATCATTCAGTAACTGAAGTTCGATTCTGAGATTTAAACTCAAGTATCAGACATGAGAGATTAAGAGATATATTTATGCATTAAATTACATTTCCTACATTCCTGATTTGAGCCTCAGTGAAAACTACAAAAAGCCAACCTGTGTTTTATTTTTTTTAAATGTAATATAATTTACTTCAAAATGGTTTTTTTTAATAGATCTTTATTGGAGTATAATTGCTTCACAATGCTGTGTTAGTTTCTGTTGTACAACAAAGTGAATCAGTCATATGCATACGTATATCCCCATATCCACTCCCTCATGAGCCTCCCTCCCACACTCCCTATCCCACCCCTCTAGGTCATCGCAAAGCACAGAGCTGATCTCCCTATGCTATGCTGCTGCTTCCCACTAGCTATTTTACATTTGGTAGTGTATATATGTCGATGCTACTCTCACTTCACCCCAGCTTCCCCTTCCCCCACCTCCTCCATGTCCTCAAGTCCATTCTCTATGTCTGCGTCTTTATTCCTGCCCTACCACTAGGTTCATCAGTACCATTTTCTTTTTTAAGATTCCATATATATGTGTTAGCATACGGTATTTGTTTTTCTCTTTCTGACTTACCTCTGCATGACAGACTCTAGGTCCATCCACCTCACCACAAATAACCCAATCTTACTTCTTTTTATGGCTGAGTAATATTCCATTGTATATATGTGCCAATCTTCTCTATCCATTCATCTGTGTATGGACATTTAGGTTGCTTCCATGTCCTGGCTATTGTAAATAGTGCTGCAATGAACATTGTGGTACATGTCTCCTTTTTTTTTTCTTTTATGATTTTTTTTTGAACTTTTGAATTTTATTTTATTTTTTTATACAGCAGGTTCTTATTAGTCATCCATTTTATACACAGCAGTGTATACATGTCGATCCCAATCGCCCAATTCATCACACCACCACCACCACCCTCCCGCCGCTTTCCCCCCTTGGTGTCCATACATTTGTTCTCTAAATCTGTGTCTCAATTTCTGCCCTGCAAACCAGTTCATCTGTACCATTTTTCTAGGTTCCACATATATGCATTAATATACGATATTTGTTTTTCTCTTTCTGACTTCACTCTGTGTGACAGTTTCTAGATCCATCCACGTCTCAACAAATGACCCAATTTCGTTCCTTTTTATGGCTGAGTAATATTCCATTGTATATATGTACCACATCTTCCTTATCAATTCGTCTGTCAATGGGCATTTAGGTTGCTTCCATGTCCTGGCTATTGTAAATACTGCTGCAATGAACATTGGGGTGCATGTGTCTTTTTGAATTATGGTTTTCTCTAGGTATATGCCCAGTAGTGGGATTGCTGGATCGTATGGTAATTCTATTTTTAGTTTTTTAAGGAACCTCCATACTGTTCTCCATAGTGGTTGCATCAATTTACATTCCCACCAACAGTGCAGGAGGGTTCCTTTTTCACCACACCCTTTCCAGCATTTATTCTTTCTAGATTTTTTGATAATGGCTATTCTGACCAGCGTGAGGTGATAACCTCATTGTAGTTTTGATTTGCATTTCTCTAATAATTAGTGGTGTTGAGCATCTTTTCATGTGCCTCTTGGCCATCTGTATGTCTTCTTTGGTGAAATGTCTATTTAGGTCTTCTGCCCATTTTTTAATTGAATTGTTTGTTTTTTTGACATTGAGCTCCATGAGCTGTTTGTATATTTTGGAGATTAACCCTTTGTCCATTGTTTCATTTGCAAATATTTTCTCCCATTCTGAAGGTTGTCTTTTTGTCGTGTTTATGATTTCCTTTGCTGGGCAAAAGCTTTTAAGTTTCATTAGGTCCCATTTATTTATTTTTGTTTTTATTTTCATTACTCTAGGAGGTGGGTCAAAAAAGATCTTGCTGTGGTTTATGTCAAAGAGTGTTTTTCCTATGTTTTCCTCTAAGAGTTTGTTTTTCATTTATTTTTTTAAGTATTTACTTTTAAAAAATTTTTATTTATTTTATTTTTGGCTGCACTGGGTCTTCATTGTTGCATGCGGGCTTTTCTGTCGTTGCGGTGAGCAGGGGCTACTCTTTGTTGTGGTGCATGGGCTTCTCATTGCGGTGGCTTCTCTTGTGGCGGAGCACGGGCTCTAGGCACGTGGGCTTCAGTAGTTGTGACACGTGGGCTCAGTGGTTGTGGCTCATGGGCTCTAGAGCACAGGCTCAGTAGTTGTGGCACACAGGCTTAGTTGCTCCGCAGCATGTGGGATCTTCCCGGACCAGGGCTTGAACCCATGTCCCCTGCATTGGCAGGTGGATTCTTAACCACTGCGCTGCCAGGGAAGCCCCCTCTAAGAGTTTTATAGTGTCTGGTCTTACATTTAGGTCTTTAATCCATTTGGAGTTTATTTTTGTGTATGGCGTTAGGAAGTGTTCTAATTTCATTCTTTTACATGTAGCTGTCCAGTTTTCCCAACACCATTTATTGAAGAGACTATCCTTCCTCCATTGAGTCTTCTTGGCTCCGTTGTCAGTTATGAATTGACTGTGTACATGTGGGTTTATTTCTGAGCTGTCGATTCTGTTCCATTAGTCTATACCTGAGGCACAGGCAGGCATCACTCCTGCTGGATTCTGTAACAAATGGTTCTGGTGGCAGGATCACAGCCAAAACGAGATATAATATCCACAGGGGAAGGAGCTGTTTCTGGGTCTAGGTGGGACCACAGTTGGCAATTCAGCAGCCTGGGCATGGATATGCCTTCTCAAAGCAGTCCTCACTGGTCTTGGGCTCCAATAGGATTTAACAATCTCCTACCTGGATCCCAAATCTCCCACTAAGGCACTTTTGTCCAAGATGGCTGCCAAATTATTATTGCTGGGTGGGGATACAAACAGGGGACTCCTATTCTGCCATCTTGCTGACATCATTCCCTGTGAAAATATTATTTGTTAAAATTTGATTTCACCTTTTAGAATTAGTTTGTATGTGTGTGTGCCTTTCTGCCTGATTTAACATCTAACCAGATTTTACCCAAAGAAATCCCTCCAGGGCATGTTTTTTTTTTTTAGCATTTTCTTTTTTCTTTTTTTAAATTTTATTTATTTATTTTATTTATGGCTGTGTTGGGTCTTCATTTCTGTGCGAGGGCTTTCTCTAGTTGTGGCAAGCGGGGGCCACTCTTCATCGCGGTGTGCGGGCCTCTCACTATCATGGCCTCTCTTGTTGCGGAGCACAGGCTCCAGACGCGCAGGCTCAGTAGTTGTGGCGCACGGGCTTAGTTGCTCCACGGCATGTGGGATCCTCCCAGACCAGGGCTCGAACCCGCGTCCCCTGCATTGACAGGCAGATTCTCAACCACTGCACCACCAGGGAAGCCCCCAGGGCATGTTTATAAGAGATTCTAATCAAAATTAAAATAAGCATTCTTCACTATGAAGAACATGTTTCTTAACTTTTCTAAGACTTCTAAAACAACTAAAACTTGTATATACCAGAAAACAGAAACCTCTGCAGACTAGCATCATCTAAAGCAAATCTTTAAAGATGAGGGTAGGGCAGCAAATGGGTAATGAACCATGCAGAGCTTGCTTTGAGAGGCACCCAGTTTGAAAAGAGCATTGTCAAGCTGACAGAAGCATTTGTCTCGGTAAATATTCTTCTTCATTCCTAAAGCATTCAACCATGAGAAGGTGAGCACAGACAGCAGTCTAGAAGTCTCTAATGAATACTTGTAACACACAAGCTGAAAAATTCTTGATCTGTCTGCCCTTTGTGAAAAATAGCAAGAATTGGAGATGGGGGTTAAAAATGAGGGAGGCTTTCACTTCCCATGATGGGCCAGCCTGTGGCAAAATGAACCTCTCACCAAGAAGATCTTTAAAAGATGAATAAAATACAGAAAACTTCAGGTTGAAGATATCAGAGAGCTACCAAGGCAGCCAGGACTCAAGGAACACATTACTGGAAAGAAATGAAGCCCAGAGAAGTGAACTTAACATTCTGGGCCCCTTTTCCTTCGGGCATTTGATAATTCATGTGATACACAGGTCAGAAGGATTTTTTTAATCCAAAATAAGGAGGGCATATACCCCCAATTTATGCAATGAGGCCAATCTAACTTTCATATTAAAATCTGGAAAGGACATTGCAAGAAAAGTGAATTACAGACTAATAACCATCATGAGCATAGTTGCAAAATTGATTTCAATATGTCATCGATATATTAAAAAGGTAATAAATACATCACAATCCATTGAATCGGATCCAGGAATGCATCACAATCCATGAATGCAATGTTGTTCCCACAGTTGAAAGGAAGAAAGCCAGACAGAAAGAGAGAGAGAGAGAGAAAGAGAGAGAGAAAGAGAGAGGGAGGGAGGAAGGAAAGAAGGAAGGAAGGGAGAGGGAGAGGAAGAAAGGGAGGGTGAGAGGGAGGGACAGAGGGAGGGAGGGAGGGAGGGAGGAAGGAGAAAGGAAGGAAGAAAGAAAGAGAGGGAGGGAGGGAGGAAGAAAGAAAGAAAGAAGAAAAGTAGGGAGGGAGGGAGAAAGAAAAGCCAAACAATTCACTGCACTGGAAGAAGAAAAGAAAAAAAAAAGATCTTCTCAATAGATGCCAGAAAAAGCACTTGAAAAAATTCATTATAGAAACTTAGCAAACTAGAAATAAAAGAATCTAACATTAGTTTGATATTGAGGCTCATCTACAAAATACCCACAGCAAACATCATACTTAATGGTAAAATATTGAAACCTCACCTCCTAAGATCAGGAACATGACAAAACACCCTCTATCACCTCTTCTATTTCACATTGTAATAGTTTAGGTCCTTGGCTATGCATGTGGGTAAGTAAAAGAACTACCAAAGCATAAAGAATGGAAAAGTAAATATCCCTGTGATTGGTCACAGACCACACAGTTGTTCATCTGGCATATCCAAAAATATTCCACAGAAAAACTATTAAAATGAATAAGTGAACCTAGCAAAATTGCTCATTAAAGTCAGAATGAAAAAGTTTCATTATTATCTACTGGGAAGAAGTAGAAAATGAGTTTTTTAAGTGATAGTTATAAAAGCATAAAGAATACATAAGGGTTACCCTAACAGAATACATACAATACTTCTTCACAGAAAACTAAAGACATTATTGAGAGAAAATATAAAAGACCTAAACAAACAGGACAAATGTCTATGAATTTCAAGACAATATATTATAGAGATAATAATTCCTTCTAAACTGATATATTCATTCAATACAATCCAAAGGAAAATCCCAGCTGTACTTTTATACTGTGGAAATTGAAAAGTTGATATTAAAATATGTTTGTGAATTAAAAGTCCACAGATACCTAAGACAATTTTGAAAACAAACAAAGTTGAAGGATTCACATTACTAGTTATTAAGACTCATAAAACTATATTAATTACGACAATGTGGCATGGCACAAAGATGGAAAAATATTCCAGTTAAACAGAATAGAGGGCTTCCCTGGTGGCGCAGTAGTTAAGAATCTGCATGCCAATGCAGGGGACACGGGTTCAAGCGCTGGTCCAGGAAGACACCACATGCCACGGAGCAATTAAGCCCGGCGCCACAACTACTAAGCCTGCACTCTAGAGCCCGTGAGCCACAACTACTGAGCCCACGTGCCACAACTACTGAAGCCCAGGCGCCTAGAGCCCATGCTCCACAACGAGAAGCCACCGCAATGAGAAGCCCACGCACCGCAACAAAGAGTAGCCCCCACTCGTCGCAACTAGAGAAAGCCCGCACGCAGCAACCAAGACCCAACGCAGCCAAAAATTAATTAATTAATTAATTAATTAAATGCAATGGCAGGTCACCAGAGGCTCTTAGTGGAAAATGCTATGAACAAATTTATATTATAAATTTATAATTTATAACAAGAGTGATAACTGGGTGGAGCAGGGAGGAGGCAGTAACCCAAAGTTGTTGGTGTCTCCAATCAAGATGATAGCTGTGGAGCTAGAATAAAATGGGATGCTGTCAAACTGGTGTGGTGCCACGGATGCCAGCAGGTGAGATTGCTTTAAGTCAGGAAATTGCTTTAAGTGCCAGATGTTCCCTGAAGATGGAGGGAGGTGTAGACTAAAGAAGTATCATTGCATTTAATGGCATGGAAGTCCCCGCTAACAGCAGAGAAGGAGAAACTTTGAGGCGACTCACAGAAGACATGGTCTCAGGAAACCAAGCTGACAATAACTGGGAAATCAGTACTGTAGATAACTTGGCTTTGAGAAGAGATGGCGATGGTTTTTAAATCAAAGGTATATTGATCTCACATGGAGATTGGGGGAAATGGCTGACATATCAAACCCTGTTCCCTTCTCATGCCATCTTACAAACAACCCTCAGTCCAATTCCACTCTTATTCTCAGCAAAATGCCCTTGAGAAACAGGAAGTAGGTTAACCTTCCCTAAGCAACTCATTCTACTGTTTAACCCTAGCTTTCCACGCTAATGCCCCTAAACCCTAGGTAAATCCTCCAGACAGCAGGCTATTTTGGGACCATAATCTCTTCTCACCACAGGATCAAACTAACTATCTCTTCAAATACAGCCAGGTTTTGTTTTGCCTTTTTAGTACACTGAATGTAAAAGTTGACATCAGAGTCTGAAAGGGTAATTGTACATGATTATATTTCTTTATCACTAATTTTAAAAGCCTACATAAACCATAATTTGCTGTGTCTTTGCAGATGTTATCTTTATGGCTTATAATCCATTAATTGCTATGTTGCTCAAATGTTCTTGTAAATTTTCTGGGTCTGCCTACTTACCTCATTTGAAAGTTACTCTCAGGTACACTTTTTTATAACCTTCAGTCATCTTCTTGAGTTTTGATGTTATTAAATAATAGTTTTTCAGAAAATGAAAGAAGAAAATCAATAAGCAATGGTAGAGGTGCTCTGCGATCACTGATCACTATACTTTCCTATTTTACTTTCCTTGCCCATATTTTATGCTGTATTTGTTACTTCCCAATTGTGCCATGTTAGGAAGCTGAACATAAATTAATTTGCTTCCCAGTTAGAAGGCTCAATCATTGGAAGACATTTTCAATACCTACAATACCTAAATTGTTTTAATTAAATGAGAATAACATGCATGTCCTTTTTCTATCTTCTTCATTCCTGTGCCTGGCACATATTAGGTACTTAATGAATATGTGTTGTACGAGTAAATGAGTGAATGAAAGCATTTCACAGACTTTTGGCAGAATGTGCAATGGTCTAAACATGCTGATATTAAAGGGGAAAGGAAATTACTATGTGCACTTAGAGGTGTGGGATTCGTTTAAATCAGCGCTTTCCTAGAGAAACTTCTAAGATGATGAAACTGTTCTACGTGGTGTTGTTCAACTTGGTGTCCATTAGCCACATTCAGCTACTGAGCACTTGAGATGCGACCAGTACACCTGAGGAACTGAACTCTTAATCTGATTTAATTTTCACTAATCTAAATTAAATAGCCACATGCGGCTACCGTAGTGGACAGTGCAGCTTTAAATGAATCGTACATGCCCAGTCCCGTCCTTTTGAAAACTAGAAGCATTTTCCTGATAGGCCCATACAATGTTAGAAACAAACTAATTCAAACGCCAGTGTGAGGTGTTTATACCAGTTTGAAACATCGGCATCAAAGACTGAGGCAGGAATGTAGTGGAGTTGGCTGGAGAAGTACAGCCGTTGATGGCATCGGCCCCGCCTCACACACCCTCCTCCACCTCAGTCATCTGTACCTCTCCCTCAGGATTTACCACGTTCACAAGATACGGTTTCTGCAAGCCCTGGGGCTGAGTCTTACTGAACTCAGTATATCCATTTCCTAGTGTGCCTGGCACAGAGTAGCCAATGAAGTGAATGCATATACAGAAACGCATATATGTTGATTTTTTCATTTAGGTACAAGTAGGTCTATGTAGCACAATAGCCATATATTACACATACATAGACATAACCATGATTAGGGTTACCACATACCCCAGTTTAACCTGGGCAACACTAAAACTTACTATCCCAATGTCCCCATTTGGGTTCTCATCCTCTTAGATTCTCAGAAGTGCCACTGTTTGAACTCTATCAAATCTCTACTCTTTATCAACTCTCCAGAGCTGTATTTATGTGGATTGCTACATTTTGGAATAACCAATTTATTATTATTATTATTAATAATAAATTCTCCTTCTTGGTCTGATCATTGTAAATGTACATTAGAGGTATTTCTTGATTAACTACAGTATGTTCTTAATAAGCAAAAGAAAATAATATTGAAATAGAGCCACTTGGTTCCCATAAAAATTAAAGACTTAAGTCATAATTAAAAAGGAATTATGTACAAAATTAGGACCGAACGGTGAAATTAAACCCCTGCTGCCACCCCCACGTGTTGCAAAGAACGCTAGAATGCGTTGAGAAACCACTTCAAAACCAGGAACAGTGTGCTTACACTTGAGGACACCCATAAATCTGCCCATGCAAAAGTTACCTGGCAGATCGGACCGGAATTAGAATTCCTGTGTTGAACACTATTCAAGCTAATTTGAAATGTAATTGCATAATCACATCAATATGGTCAAAGAAATGTGGTTTTTACCGAAAAGGTATAATCATTTTCTAATTACCAATTAAGAACTCTCCACAGTTTATTAGAATTGGAGAATTACAGTATGTGAATTAACCCAATTGCCCTCTGGAAGTCCTCAGGTGACAGAAATATAAATAATTCACTGTGAAACTCTGGCTGTAATTGGTATCCTGAAACCAAAATTCATGCCCCCATGCTTTTTACCTGCTCATCTTCAATATCAGTTTATTTAATCCAAGTTCCAAGGGAGAATAATATTGATTCCAGTGGCTCTGAACAGTTTGTTTGTTGTAACTGCCAGTGAAGGATCAACTTTTGTAAATACCAGTTATTCAAAAATGGTCCATTTGCACAATGAAATTTAAAGTACAGCTAAGAGGGACTTCCCTGGTGGTCCAGCAGTTAAGACTCCACGCTTCCACTGCAGGGGGCACGGGTTCAATCCCTGGTTGGGGAACTAAGATCCCACATGCCACACAGTGCGGCCAAAAAGTAAAAAAAAAAAAAATTTTATATATTTATAAAGTACAGCTAAGAGTTCCTGAGTACCCAGTTAAAATAGTTGCCTAGGTGTCTATAATGCATGGCCACTGGATGAGCAGTCAAAACACCTGCATTCTAGCCCAGCTCTCATTCTTATTACTGAGCCTCCCTCTTAAACTGTCTGAACCCCAGGTTCCTCCTGTACGGAATCAGCATAATTACCCCAGAACTACATATCAGACAAGGTTAGAAGGGCTCAAACAAAAGAAAGTATGTGGCAGTTCTCTATAAAATTAGTCTCACTATGCACATGCAATCAAATATTTTAAGGTATGCTTTAAGTAGAATTATAATGATAGAAGTCCTTTCTCTAGGAATCAAAATGCTCAACGAAACTGATAAATATCACTTGCTAGCCTGAAGGGTCTCTGTTTCCTCAGCCCTGGAAAGCTCTGTGAGAGACCCATCTCTGCCTTCAGAGTTTCCAGTCCAGCCCTCTACCTCTCACCTCTACTAGTTTCAAAATCTGCCCCCAAAAATCTTACTGGAAAGACCAATTTTGTGTTTTCTCCCAGATGGATCTTTATTCCCTATGCACCTCAAGGCTGCAGGATGTTTCATTCTACCTCTCAAAACATTTTGACCAAGACCCCTGGCTGCCATTATATACAAGGATCAGTGCAAATTTTCCATGGAAAAAATCCCTGCCATTGTTATTGTTATATCAGCCCTGCATGACCAGGAAAATCTTTGCTGTTTATTCTCTCCCCCAAGATAGGATTTCTGTCTGTGTAAGCTCCCAGTTCACACCCAGAATCAGGAAATGCCCTTCTCCCAAATTAAAAAAAAAAAAAAAAAGCTGGAGATCACTACCTCATCTCTGATACTTTCTCTCCTCCCTGGAATTTTGGTTCATCTAATCCCTGTGCCTACACAGCTCTCTGATATTTTCAAAAAATTTTTTTTATTTTATTAGGCATTTTTTTTTGCAATGGGCACACTTGCCTGCTGTGTCTATTACATCATTCCTGGGAGTAGAAGTCATAACAACATCTTTTTAATTCTGAACTAATATATTTTGCACATATCCTTTAAGTAAGTTTTAAAATTAAACCTTGAGGTCCAATTTTCTAATGAATGGTATATTTAACCTTGAATCCTAATTGATGGTTTTTTTCAGAAAATGTTATCATTTCAGCAGATTCTCTAGCACAGGTACAAGGAAACTGACACCACAAGTGTTTGGCTTTGTTCTTACACCTCACAGAATGGCCACTCATGGGATCACCTACAAGCTTCTTTTTGCCCTTGCCTTAGAAAAGGTATTAATCATAGGATTATCTTAAGATTATATGACACCTTTTCCATAGAAGTGAAAATAAAATTGAACATATTGCTTATGCATTATTAAGTATTGTGTGGTATATACCTCCATGCATCTAATAAAGAAATATATATACAGAGAGGTAAAGTAAATTACCCAAGAGTACAGAATTACCTGGTGGAAAAGTTTCAAAATAAATTAACCTGAATTTCAAGGATTGTCCTTCTTAGAGTACTGACTCCTACTTCTATTTGATGCAATAAATGCCTCCAAAAAAAATTAATAATTCAATCCTTCCAGTGTGAATAAGTAGTGGCTTTTGGTCAGTCCTGTCAAATTATTAATTTTAAAACTGCGAGTATGGTTTGCTGAACCAAGATGGCTGAGTAGAAGGACATGCTTTCACTCCCTCTTGTGAGAACACCAGAATCACAACTAGCTGCTGGACAGTCATCGAAAGGAAGACACTGGAACTCACCAGATAAGATATCCCACATCCAAAGACAAAGGAGAAGCCACAATGAGACGGTAGGAGGGGCGCAATCACAGCAAAATCAAATCCCATAACTGCTGGGTGGGTGACTCACAGACTGGAGAACACTTATACCACAGAAGTCCACCCACTGGAGGGAAGGTCCTGAGCCCCACGTCAGGCTTCCCAACCTGGGGGTCTGGCAATGGGAGGAGGAATTCCTAGAGAATCAGACTTTGAAGGCTAGTGGGATTTGATGGCAGGACTTTGACAGGACTGTGGGAAACAGAGACTCCATTCTCAGAGGGCACACACAAAGTAGTGTGCGCATCAGGACCCAGGGGAAGCAGCAGTGAACCCAGGGGAGACTGAACCAGATCTACCTGTTAGTGTTGGCCGGTCTCCTGCAGAGGCAGGGGGTGGCTCTGGTTCACCGTGGGGACAGGGACACTGGCAGCAGAAATTCGGGAAATATTCCTTGGAGTGAGCCTTCCCAGAGTCTGCAATTAGCCCCACCAAAGAGCCCAGGTAGGCTTCAGTGTTGGGTTGCCTCAGGGCAAACAACCAACAGGGAGGGAACCCAGCCCCAGCCATCAACAGTCAAGCGGATTAAAGTTTTACTGAGCTCTGCCCACCAGAGCAACACCCAGCTCTACCCACCACCAGTCCCTCCCATCAGGAAACCTGCACAAGCCTCTTAGACAGCCTCATCCACCAGAGGACAGACAGCAGAAGCAAGAAGAACTACAATCCTGCAGCCTGTGGAACAAAAACCACATTCACAGAAAGACAGACAAGATGAAAAGGCAGAGGGCTATGCACCAGATGAAGGAACAAGATAAAACCCCAGAAAAACAACTAAATGAAGTGGAGATAGGCAACCTTCCAGAAAAAGAATTCAGAATAATGATAGTGAAGATGATCCAGGACCTCGGAAAAACAATGGAGGCAAAGATCAAGAAGATGAAAGAAATGTTTAACAAAGACCTACAAGAATTAAAGAACAAAAAACAGAGATGAACGATACAATAACTGAAATGAAAACTACACTAGAAGGAATCAATAGCAGAAGAACGGATAAGTGACCTAGAAGACAGAATGGTGGAATTCACTGCTGCAGAACAGACTAAAGAAAAAAGGATGAAAAGAAATGAAGACAGCCTAAGAGACCTCTGGGACAACATTAAACACAACAACATTCGCATTATAGGGTCCCAGAAGGAGAAGAGAGAGAGAAAGGACCAGAGAAAATATTTGAAGAGATTATAGTCAAAAACTTCCCTAACATGGGAAAGGAAATAGCCACCCAAGTCCAGGAAGCGCAGTGAGTCCCATACAGGATAAACCCAAGGAGAAACATGCTGAGACACATAGTAATCAAATTGGCAAAAACTAAAGACAAAGAAAAATTATTGACAGCAGCAAGGGAAAAACGACAAATAACATAAAAGGGAACTCCCATAAGGTTAACAGCTGATTTCTCAGCAGAAACTCTGCAAGCCAGAAGGGAGTGGCATGATATACTTAAAGTGATGAAAGGGAAGAACCTACAACGAAGATTACTCTACCTGGCAAGGATCTCATTCAGATTCGATGGAGAAATCAAAAGCATTACAGACAAGCAAAAGCTAAGAGAATTCAGCACCACCAAACCAGCTCTACAACAAATGCTAAAGGAACTTCTCCAAGTGGGAAACACAAGAGAAGAAAAGGAACTACAAAAACAAACCCAAAACAATTAAGAAAATGGTCATAGGAACATACATATCGATAACTACCTTAAACATGAATGGATTAAATGTTCCAACCAAAAGACACAGGCTTGCTGAATGGATACAGAAACAAGACCCATCTATATGCTGTCTACAAGAGACCCACTTCAGACCTAGGGACACATACAGACTGAAAGTGAGGGGATGGAAGAAGATATTCCATGCAAATAGAAACCAAAGAAAGCTGGAGTAGCAATACTCATATCACATAAAATAGACTTTAAAATAAAGAATGTTACAAGAGACAAGGAAGGACACTACATAATGATCAAGGGATCAATCCAAGAAGAAGATATAACAATTATAAATATATATGCACCCAACATAGGAGCACCTCAATACATAAGGCAACTGCTAACAGCTATAAAAGAGGAAATCGACAGTAACACAATAATAGTGGGGGACTTTAACACTTCACTTACACCAATGGACAGATCATCCAAAATGAAAATAAATAAGGAAACAGAAGCTTTAAATGACACAACAGACCAGATAGATTTAATTGATATTTATAGGACATTCCATCCAAAAACAGCAGATTACACTTTCTTCTCAAGTGCGCACAGAACATTCTCCAGGATAGATCACATCTTGGGTCACAAATCAAGCCTCAGTAAATTTAAGAAAATTGAAATCATATCAAGCAACTTTTCTGACCACAACGCTATGAGATTAGAAATGAATTATAGGGGAAAAAACGTAAAAAACACGAACACATGGAGGCTAAACACTACGTTACTAAATAACCAAGAGATCACTGAAGAAATCAAAGAGGAAATCAAGAAATACCTAGAGACAAATGACAATGAAAACACGACGATCCAAAACCTATAGGATGCAGCAAAAGCAGTTCTAAGAGGGAAGTTTGTAGCTATATAAGCCTACCTCAAGAAACAAGAAAAATCTCAAATAAATAATCGAACCTTATACCTACAGGAACCAGAGAAAGAAGAACAAACAAAACCCAAAGTTAGCAGAAGGAAAGAAATCATAAAGATCAAAGCAGAAATAAATGACATAGAAACAAAGAAAACAATAGCAAAGATCAATAAAACTAAAAGCTAGTTCTTTGAGAAGATAAACAAAATTGATAAACCATTAGCCCAGACTCATCAAGAAAAAGAGGGAGAGGACTCAAATCAATAAAATCAGAAATGAAAAAGGAGAAGTTACAACAGACACCACAGAAATACAAAGCATCCTAAGAGACTACTATAAGCAACTGTATGCCAATAAAATGGACAACCTGGAAGAAATGGACAAATCTTAGAAAGGTATAACCTTCCAAGACTGAACCAGGAAGAAATAGAAAATATGAACAGACCAATCACAAGTCATGAAATTGAAACTGTGATTAAAAATCTTCCAACAAACAAAAGTCCAGGACCAGATGGCTTCACAGGTGGATTCTATCAAACATTTAGAGAGGAGCTAACACCCACCCTTCTCAAACTCTTCCAAAAAATTGCAGACGAAAGAACACTCCCAAACTCATTCTATGAGGCCACCATCACCCTGATACCAAAACCAGACAAAGATACTAAAAAAAAAAGAAAATTACAGACCAGTATCACTGATGAATGTAGATGTAAAAATCCTCAACAAAATACTAGGAAACAGAATCCAACAACATTTTAAAAGGATCATACACCATGATCAAGTGGGATTTATCCCAGGGATGCAAGGATTCTTCAATATATGTAAATCAATCAATGTGATACACCATATTAACAAATTGAAGAATAAAAACCATATGATCATCTCAATAGATGCAGAAAAAGCTTTTGACAAAATTCAACACCCATTTATGATAAAAACTCTCCAGAAAGTGGGCATAGAGGGAACCTACCTCAGCATAATAAAGGCCATATACGACAAACCCACAGCAAACATCATTCTCAATGGTGAAAAACTGAAAGCATTTCCTCTAAGATCAGGAACAAGACAAGGATGTCCACTCTCACTGCTATTATTCAACATAGTTTTGGAAGTCCTAGCCTCAGCAATCAGAGAAGAAAAAGAAGTAAAAGGAATACAAATTGGAAAAGAAGAAGTAAAACTGTCACTGTTTGCAGATGACATGATACTATACATAGAGGATCCTAAAGATGCCACCAGAAAACTACTAGAGCTGATCAATGAATTTGGTAAAGTTGCAGGATACAAAATTAATGCACAGAAATCTCTTACATTCCTATAAACTAATGATGAAATATCTGAAAGAGAAATTAAGGAAACACTCCCATTTACCATTGTAACAAAAAGAATAAAATACCTAGGAATAAATCTACCTAGGGAGACAAAAGACCTGTATGCAGAAAACTATAAGACACTGATGAAAGAAATTAAAGATGATACAAACAGATGGAGAGATATAACATGTTCTTGGATTGGAAGAATCAATATTGTGAAAATGACTATACTATCCAAAGCAATCTACAGATTCAATGCAATCCCTATCAAATTACCAATGGCAATTTTTACGGAACTAGAATAAAAAATCTTAAAATATGTATGGAGACACAAAAGACCCCGAATAGCCAAAGCAGTCTTGAGGGAAAAAAACGGAGCTGGAGGAATCAGACTCCCTGACTTCAGACTATACTACAAAGCTACAGTAATCAAGACAATATGGTACTGGCACAAAAACAGAAACATAGATCAATGGAACAAGATAGAAAACCCAGAGATAAACCCACGCACCTATGGTCAACTAATCTATGACAAAGGAGGCAAAGATATACAATGGAGAAAAGACAGTCTCTTCAATAAGTGGTGCTGGGAAAACTGGACAGCTACATGTAAAAGAAGGAAATTAGAACACTCCCTAACACCATACACAAAAATAAACTCAAAATGGATTAGAGACCTAAATGTAAGACCGGACACTATAAAACTCTTAGAGGAAAACATAGGAAGAACATTCTCTGACATAAATCACAGCAAGTTCGTTTTTGATCCACCTCCTAGAGTAATAGAAATAAAAACAAAAATATACAGATGGAACCTAATGAAACTTAAAAGCTTTTGCTCAGCAAAGGAAACCATAAACAAGACGAAAAGACAACCCTCAGAATGGGAGAAAATATTTGCAAACGAATCAACGGACAAAGGATTAATCTCCAAAATATATAAACAGCTCATGCAGCTCGATATTAAAAAAACAAACAACCCAATCCAAAAATGGGCAGAAGACCTAAATAGACATTTCTTCAAAGAAGACATACAGATGGCCAAGAAGCACATGAAAAGCTGCTCAACATCACTAATTATTAGAGAAATGCAAATCAAAACTACAGTGAGGTATCACCTCACACCAGTTAGAATGGGCTTCATCAGAAAATCTACAAACAACAAATGCTGGAGAGGGTGTGGAGAAAAGGGAACCCGCTTGCACTGTTGGTGGGAATGTAAACTTATACAGCCACTATGGAGAACAGTATGGAGGCTCCTTAAAAAATTAAAAATAGAATTACCATATGATCCAGCAATCCCACTACTGGGTATATACCCAGATAAAACCATAATTCAAAAATACACATGCACCCCAATGTTCATTGCAGCACTATTTACAATAGCCAGGTCATGGAAGCAACCTAAATGCCCATCGACAGACGAATGGATAAAGAAGTTGTGGTACATATATACAATGGAATATTACTCAGCCATAAAAAGGAATGAAATTGGGTCATTTGTTGAGATGTGGACGGATCTAGAGACTGTCATACAGAGCGAAGTAAGTCAGAAAGAGAAAAACAAATATCGTATATTAACGCATATATGTGGAACCTAGAAAAATGGTACAGATGAACCGGTTTTCAGTGCAGAAATTGAGACACAGATGTAGAGAACAAACGTATGGACACCAAGGGGGGAAAGCCGTGGCGGGGTGGGGGTGGTGGTGTGATGAATTGGGCGATTGGGATTGACATGTGTACACTGATGTGTATAAAACTGATGACTAATAAGAACCTGCTGTAAAAAAAAAAAAAGATAACATTCTTTTCTCCCAGTTAAAAAAATATATATATAATATGTGTGTATATATATATATATATATATATATATATATATATATATATATAAACAGTCTGGAAAAGGCAAAAAATAAAAACAACAACTGCGAGTATGATCAGCAAAAGAGAAAGGTAAGAAAGACGTTGATGATTGAACTTAGTAGGAAGTCAGATGAGTAAAATCCTGAAACCACAAGAACACTATCCAAGGTGCTAAAGCATTTCCCACCAATTGAGAATAATGGAAAATTTACCAATTCATAAAGAGTTACTTGTACAAAGAATCCCTCCTCTTTAATGTTGGGAGTATATTTGAAGAGTCCACAGATGAATCCATGTGGGATGCCCCATGGGCAGGGACACAAAAGGAACCTCAAGTAGCTACAGACATGCGGGGAACCAAGGGCACCACTTAGCCTCAAATACAGCTATTTATTTAATGAGACAAAATAAATACCAGGTCATGATAAAAAAAGATAATGCTCTTCACTTTGTATTATCTAGGAAATTGCTTGGGGAAATAGCACAAAAGAAAACCAGATAACACAGTATTTAATTCCAGCTTTGTCAATGTTACCATGTCTGGATTTTTTTTTTTTTTTTGGTCTGTTTATTTGTTTGTAAAGTAGGAATCATGTACACATTACCTATTTGCTGTGTGAGATGCAGGTGAGAGCAAATCTGAAACAACTTGTGAACTCTGTACCACTACACGTAAATAACATGTAAATATAGGAGAAATCCATTATTTTCATAGAATTGAGAACCAGTCCAAAACCAAGTCACTTTCATTTGTGTTGATTTTTCCTCCTCTGTACTACAAATGTATTGGGTTGGCCAAAAAGTTCGTTCGGGTTTTTCCGTAAGACGTTACAGAAAAACCTGAATGAACTTCTGGGCCAACCCAATACAAGTAGGAATAAAATCAGATGGAATACAGAGATTTTTAAAGGGGTTGGTCGCTCCTGCCAGTTCCTCTTTTCCTGGCAAAGAGAGAGTTCCCTTGACTAACACCTGGATTTAAACATTTCACTAACGGCAAAATAACTTGTTTGCAGGTAATGCTAGATCAACTATGTATAAATACATACATTGAGAGGGACATGGCTGCTTTATGGTATCAAATGTAACTAAAGTTCTTATAGAAACCATAGTTAGTCTTTGTTGGAATAACAAAAGGACAGCGGGACATTAAGAAGATAAGAGAGGTGAGGTAGTTGGCAGCTAAAAATAGATGCTGTTTCGTTGCAAAAAAGCAAAACAAAGGTAAGAACGGAGAAAGACACTGCAGCGGTAACAAGCCTAGGGGTTCGGGTGAGGGGCCGACAGTAGTTTTACTTTTAGGTTCTGCTAACAACTGGCATGAATTACCTTAGAGTTCAAACCATAAAAACCTAGCACATTTTCCCTCTAAGAGGATTTTTGAAGTTTTACTGAAAACCTTACCTGTTCATAGCATGCTAGCTATTCTGTCTTTAGAGTCTCAGACCCAGAAATGAGGCAAAAAAAATTTTTTTCTTCAAGAAAATCACTTTGATATTAGGCAGGAAGATAAAAAGTCAATTCATATGGCTTTACACTGGTTTGTGATTATCAAAATAAAGTGAAAACAGTTTATTTCTGAGGCAGACATTCTCTGATACCTTATTCTCCAAGTCTTAGAAATTAGAACCAGCTGTCTGGGTTTGGTTTGGGAGCTTGTATGTGTAACTTCCTGGTGGAAGAACTTAACTTCTGAAGCTCATCTTTCCAACACAGTTTTTGCTGCCTACAGGGCTTGTGAAGGTGCCAGGCTGAGCCGTGACATGGAGGCCAGTCGCTCTGGAGCCTCCCAAACTTGCAGTGGGAGTTTGTGTGAATGAAAAATAAATGCTTGCTCTTTTAGGCCATTGGAATTTGGGGATTGCTTAGCTTTTCATCTGGTTCTTCAGGGGTCACCGCTAAAATCATTAAAATCTAAATCTTAGTAGAGCCTTGGTTTAGAGAATAAGCAGTAAGGAAAATTATATTACAAACTGGAAAGATGGCAAGCCATATTCTGAAATAGCAAATTATTTGGTAAACAATCATGTCTGACAATTTTTGAGACAATTCATGTACCTCATCATATTGTAGCTCTACAGAAAGTAATTGGAAAACAGAATGTTAAAAGCATGAGTTGGTTATTATGCATTTGACAAAGTGCTTTAAACGATTAGCTCAGAAAAGAATTTACATTTGTAAGCAGGAAAAAGAGGGAATAGAGAGAGTCCAAAAGTTCTAGGATTTGCAAAGTCAGAATAGGCAACAGCCCCTCATCCCCAGCTGTGTTTTAAACACATCTGTATGCTATGATCAGAAGAGATACGAGGTGGCTGGTAAGCGAGGAAGGAGGGAGAAAAATCAGGAGCCTGTGGGAGTAATTCTGGAAAGAGATGAGGGCACTCACACTGAGGTGTTAATGGAGGAGGTACTGAGAAGGGGTCAGATTCTTGATGTAGTTGGAAAAATAGAACTAATTGGGTTGCTAATGGATTGCATGTGCGCTGTGAGGGAGAGGAGACAAGCAGGGCAGCAAGGTTTACAGCACTGAAACTGGAAGGATGGGATTTCCATCCGCTAAAATGAGAAGCCTGTTGAAAGAGCAGGTTTGGGGGACTAGGTATTTGTTTGTTTGTGGAGGATGCATTCAGTTTCTGACGGAAAGGTTGAGATGTCTATTTGCCATCCAAGTAGAAACGTCAAGAAGACAGCTAGAATTTGGGGCAGAAGTTGGGAATTGTCAGTATACATGTGGTGTTGGAAAGCCTTGAGGTCTCCAAGGAGTGAGTGTACACACGGATGTGGAAGATGCCCGTGGACAAAGTCCAGTGGCCCTACACTGTTAGCAGAGAAGATATCAGAGACTGAGTTCAGGTTCCTCACAACTAGATGATATCCCGAGGCAAGTGAGCTTGCCCGAGATTGCACAATGTCTGTGGGCTAAAGCACAGAGACTGCCTTTGAAGCCATGACTCCAGGGCTTTTCTACTTCATTCAAAGCACTACATACACACACACACACATATACACACGTGCATACATATACACATGTGTGTACACACATATATGTATACACATAGATTCATGTGTGTGTGCACACGTGTATGTGTGCGTACCTAACTGGTTTCTAAATACCTTAAGAACCAACTTGCCCTGAGTGACCCTGCAACAACAGGCTGCAGTCCCTCAGGTCCTTGATTTCTTTATAAACTCAATATAGAGGCTAGAATCAATAATACCTAAAAATACCGAATTTTCCTTCCAGGACTGAAGAATAAGATATCTATTTTATATTCCAGCACTGGCTTCAGAGTTCAATACAAAGATAGGATTTGCACCCTTAGCAAATAACACTCTTTGGATCACCATAGACATGTCACGAAGCCTGATTTGGCTCAGCAAACCAGCTACTAATGACCCTGCTTTTCCTGCAGTGTTTTTTCCTGACACCAGGAAAAGTATTCTTCCTAATGTTTCAAGATTCCCCACACTCATGTTTTAAGATGTTTTTGCAAATTGTCCTGTACTAGTTTTAAGATTAGATTTCCATTTCAGTACTCATGTTGCAGTTTAATGAAAACTAAATCCTCTTACAAACCATGTGTCAACAATCCAAATACCACCATGGCTGAATGTAACCAACCCAGAAAGATAAGTAAAGTATATGCTCCTACAACTTAGTCAAACCGCTAACAGCGTCTCGTAGATAATACGCTCTGATAGACAGGTACTTAACATTACTTGGAAGATCTCAGTCTTAAATCTTATCTTTTTTACTAACAGACTCCCTCACAATAAAATTGGAAACAGAATTCAGAACTAAAGGAGACATTTTAGTCACTCCTTCTCTTGCTGTTCATAAGAGATGTGTTTTTCTGTGTGCCAGTTCAGTATATGTTTGTTTTATGTACCTGGATATTAGTAAATCCAAACACAAGTGCATTTTTCATTAGCCAGGACACTACCTGGAGATGCCCAGGCTTCATTTAGTTATCCATCCAAGCAGACCAAGGCAGAGTCCATCCAGTTATGCCGGCCGGCCTGTATTTAAATCCCCCTTTATACACTGTTTGCCATGAACACTGCTGTGCTGGAATCAGTGGCCTAGAAATGCACATCCATTTACAAGCAAGCTGAAATAAGCAAACCTCACTTGTACCCTGTACAGTAGTTGTTGGTGGTATGTGCCCAATGTACTCATGTCCTAAGAAGAAAATGGGATGTGAACATCCATTTGTCTCAATTCTGGGCTCCATTAAGGTAATTATAAATCAGTGCCCCTGGTGTGAATGGAATGCATGATGCTCAAAATGATGCTCATTTGGGGGAAACATTATATTCATTTATAACCACCCCATCCACATAAAGAAAACATCCTTCCTCTCATTAGTCTGGGAAAAAAAAACTGTCCAACTCTCCCTCAGTTGAACTAGTGGAAACATTTTACTCTAATACACTGTCTTGGTGTTTCCACCTTTAAAGCTTAAATATTTTCCTGTTATGTGCATTCATGCACTGCTGGCATCCACATCCTTGTGTATCTCTTTGTCATATCGGGGTCATGGCAGCTAACCTTTTAAACCATCTACAGAGATGCAGCAAGTTTGGAGAAACAAACTGATACAGCAGGTAAACAGGAACTGACAAGTTCATTTTCTGTGAGCTAGTGAAATCCATGTAATGCTTCATTTCCCTTTTACTATTCTCAATCATTTATTTTACATATCAAACACAAACTGGTTTGCTGCATTTCTCTGGTAGCTGGAAGGAAGTTAATATACAAATTACTCCATTATTTCACTGTCTTCACCTATGTCTCTAGTAATTGATCCCAGGAGATTAAATTCTGGGAATGTTATGAGACGTGGTCCTAAGAGGAATAATCACCCATGGTCTCACTTTGTGTGTTTGCCTTTTTTCATTTTATAGACAAGCTAATCCACAAAGAAAAACTCCTTCAGAAATGAGTGAGCTTTTTCCATGGACCCAGTAGTGTCCTGCAGCATTTTAAAGACATTAAACCCTTGCCTTCTTTTTGTCATGATTTAATCTTATACATATGGAATTAGTACCTCCAATTAATTCTAGTTTCTTAAAGATATTTGGTCATTTTGTTCCCATAATGTCTTCTTCAGTGCAGAGTGTTGAGGAGGGGTTACATAAATATTGAAAGAATGAAGGAATGAGAGAGCAAATGAGTGAACAAACTGTGCCTTTGTTGACTTCTGGGATGTTCTACTTCTTGTTTTCTTCAGGGAATACTCTGCTTTATTCACTGGTTTTGTATGTGTGTGTGTCTGTGTGATTGTGTGCATGCACACACACACATATATATGTAAATTACTTCACATTTTTACCTCCTGCTGTAGTCTGTTTCTAATCTGCAAGACTCCGTGCATCTTCTCTTGAGTGGCAGCTTGCCAGCCTCCTCATCCTCAGCCCCGGTTCCAACCAGCCCCTTCTAGAGTCACTACTCAGCTTCTTCACAGGTTCCAAAAGCAGAGGAAGCCAAGTCCTGGATAACTGGAGATTCAAGTACAGTGTGACATGAGCTCTTAGATAAGGAGAATGAAAGCACTGGAAAGAGCAAAAGATGGCTATAAAAATAGTTCCTATACGACTTTTATTAGTATAGCAGTCATCACTATACTAATACTTCTCCATTTTATAGCCTTTTTATCCCCAAATTATTTTTGTAGACATCCATTAATTAACACTCACAGTGTTTTGAGTCATATCACTTGATTAATTTTGTGCTACCTTGAAAATTGTCATATAAACTAAATACTGGAGTTTCACCAGCCATATTTCTGAAGCAATTTGAGCCAAGTTTCAAGTTCTCACTTCCAGAATTTTATCCCTATTAATAGAAGACATGCATCACAAGAGTGGAGTGGGGAGAGGAGACACACTTCTATTCTGCATGTGTCAAAACCGGATTCAGAGTCCTTTAAAGCAATGAAAAAGGACAAAATGCTCAGGTGTGAAAATTTAAAACATTTTTATTCTCAAACAAATATGAAAGGCTCTTTTCCTTAAAATGTAAGGAAAGGAATATAAAGTAAATTTTTAATCTTATTGTTCAGATAACTATTCCATAATAACAATTCTACATTAACTTCCAAATGTCTTGCCCACCCCCTACCATGTAATAACCACATTTAATTAAAGTTGTTGTCATTTATTTTTAAATACTTTTTTTAAGAAATAGAAACATGAACCCAACAAATAAATAGCCAAATTTGGATGATTCGAATGTGTTTGGGATGTTGACAATCTATTTACATTTTAATAAGATATTTCCTCAGTGCAGGTATTAGATAAATCTCCACAGAGATGGGGCTAGGACACAGAATTAAGAAGAAAGAAGCGCCCTTGACAATTTGGAGAAAAGGAAAGATAAGCAGAATGGTGTTTAATAGAAACAGATGTGGATGTAATCTCTTTAGGAAGAAAAAAAGCTGTACAAATATAACATAAGAGATGGGGAAATGGCTTTAGACACAAAGAATGGAAAAACCTGGGGAGTTCTGAGAAACCCAAGCTCAGAATGACTTCATGACTCAGACTCTCTTCCAATTTACAGCCCAACAACGGGTGTGATATGTGGATAACTTAAAGAAAGACATGGTGTTAAGCGCAAGATGTTATTTATAAGAAAGATTAACACGAGTTTCTGAAGTGGCAATGGAGGGCTGAAAAAAGGAGGATTAATCAGCCTAAAATGTATACATCATATATATAGTCACAGATATATACGCTGGTTGGCACTTCTCTAATCTATGACCAGTGACAATTGTTTTCTATTCCAGCAAGAAGGATTTGAGTCAACCTTAAGGAAAACCTATTGACTAAAGGTAGAGCATTAAAATATGTTAATGGGGGCTTCCCTGGTGGTGCAGTGGTTATGCAGGGCACATGGATTCAATCCCTGTTCCGGGAAGATCCCACATGCCGCAGAGCAACTAAGCCCGCGCGCCACAACTACTGAAGCCTGCGCGCCTAGAGCCCACGCTCCACAACAAGAGAAGCCGCTGCAAGGAGAAGCCCGCGCACTGCAACGAAGAGTAGCCCCCGCTCGCGGCAACTAGAGAAAGCCCGCGCACAGCAATGAAGACCCAACGCAGCCAAAAATAAATAAATAAATGTATAAAATATGTTAATGGGAGTCAAGAATTCTATTAACTCCGTTTTCTTTTAAAAATGACCACCTGTACTTGTGCAATGCTTTGCATAGCTTGCAGGAGTATAAAACAGGTTTAGACTTACAATCCCACCATCAGCTGATAAACGGTTAACAGTTAAGTGATAAGGAGAATTTTGCGGCAAGTTGGGTAGGAGAAAATGTCTCCCGGTACACATTGAGTCAGAACAGCACTCCCTCACTCTTCAAAGATATTCTCTCTACCTCTGAGAAAATATTTCCATTCCTTGTGTTTTATGTTGTCCTCAATTTTAAGGAGTTGAGACTCTGTGACTCCTCCACCTTGCTCCTTAAAGAAAATGAAATGAACAGAGATGCTGTCACGGAAAACCTTTACTGGGGAGGACTCAGAGACACAGGTATCCAAATCTGCCTTCCTAAAAACAAAAAATAAAAAGTAGCAATTCTGACTCCTCTAAACCTTGATCCTTCACCCCTACATCTCAGGCTGGAACTTGGACAGAACTCTATACACACCTCTCAAAGCCACACCACATCATTGATAGTTATTACAACATACTGTGAACAGTATTACAGTGAATCAACTAATCTAAGGCTGTGATAGCTTTAAATAATTCTCCATAAATGTTAAGTAAAATTTCTCCACCAATAAATTTATTGTGCATAGTTGTGGCTACAGCGTGATACAAAAAAGCAGCATCCTTCAGCTAGTACAGTCACAGGGAGAGTAGCAAAGCAGCACAATGTGGGATACATTCTCCATCTGAATCCACCAGTAAGCTATGCTTTCTGCCTCTTAATGCAAGAAAAGAGTCTTTAGAAGAGAAAGACAGAAGCAGGGCCAAGCCAAACTGAAATGTTTCCTGAGCTAACAAGTAAAGGATCAGCATTTTGTGATGCATATTATAGATCAGCAAAGACATTAGTATAAACAAATTTTTTTTTAATATTTATTTATTTGGCTGTGCCGGGTCGTAGCTGTGGCACGCGGGATCTTCATTGAGGCATTTGGGATCTTTTAGTTCCAGCATGCGGGATCTTTAGTTGCAGCATTGGAACTCTTAGTTGTGGCATGCATGTGGGGTCTAGTTCCCTGACTAGGGATTGAACCCAGGCTCCCTGCATTGGGAGCACAGAGTCTTAACCACTGGACCACCAGGGAGTCCCGACAAATTTTTTTAATCATTCATCAAGTTAACTTTAAGTATATGTAGATTCAGAATAAATTCTCTACACATGATAATTATTACTATGATTAGTATTGTAAGAAGGTTCACAAACTCTAAAGAAATTATTTCAACATCATCGTAAAATCTTGCATTAAAAACTTCATCCATGCTTTTTAAAATAGACAGTGGATGGAAGGGCTTTCCTGGTGGCGCAGTGGTTAAGAATCCGCCTGCCAATGCAGGGGACACGGGTTCGAGCCCTGGTCTGGGAAGATCCCACATGCCACAGAGCAACTGGGCCCGTGAGCCACAATTACTGAGCCTGTGCGTCTGGAGCCTGTGCTCCGCAACAAGAGAGGCCGCGATAGTGAGAGGCCTGTGCACCGCGATGAAGAGTGGTCCCCGCTTGCCACAACTAGAGAAAGCCCTCGCACAGAAACGAAGACCCAACACGGCCATAAATAAATTTAAAAAATAAAAATTAAAAAAAATAAAATTAAAAAATAAAATTAAAAAAAATAGACAGTGGATGTTATCTATGATAAAGTGAGATACAGGTACCCAGGGTGGACCAAACTAGGCAAAGAGCACCTTTTCTAGAATCTGTATTAACAGCGATTCTCTCACTCATATAATTTTTTTTCTTAAATATTCTGAGTTGCTTTGAGCAGGTCTTCATATTTCCATGGCAGTTTATTTAATTAATGGTATTGTATATCTGCTGTGCCTAGCACTTCCTACCTACGCCTAAGCTAGGTAGGAAAAGCAAAGGGCATTTCAGAGTCTACCCACAAGAGCCTAGATGGAGACACCTCAAAAACACACACACACACACACACACACACACCCCAGTGGTGTGCGTGGATGTAATAATCCAAGTGTAAGGACACTAGTTTTGCCTTGGGGGATAGAAGTAGGAATGGGAAGGGTTCCTTGGGTAAGGCACATTGTAAAACAAAAGGCAGGAGGTGGGGCGAGAGGAAACAGAGAGATCAAAGGAGACTTCTGTGACCCCTGTGACCGGAAACAGGAGCTGCTGCACTGGGGAAAGAGGTAACAAGGTTGGTTTTGGACATCCTTAGTTAGTGGCTGGACAAGGAGCTACCACCCAGGGGCCTCGTGCTGCCGTTCTCTGAACAACTGTAAGCTCTGAGCTGGGAGCTGAGAGGCGCCTGCAAACAGAGGAGGAGTGCTTGAAGCCATGAGTGTGTCAGCCCAGTGGGTTTATTATGTCACAAAACGAGACATCACGGCATCATTGCTACCACATAAAGAGATTTTCCTTCGTGTTTACACAGTCGAGGGAAATCTAAAAATTTAACGCTTGACTGCATATGTGCAACATCATGCACCTTGGATTAGCCTATTCAAGAAACTATCATTTCCAGTTGCAGCTCTTTTCCACTCCTTCCTCTCTGTTTGCAATAATAATCTCATTCTGAAGCTCACCCCCAGAACAAGAGCTGTGCCCAGCAGACTCGCCTGATTCATATTCTCCACGTAGCTTGTGGGAAAGTGGCTGGAACGATTGAAGCTTATTAAATACCTGTTGTGGTCTTTAGAAATCACCAGGAAAACATCACATCTAGAACTACCACCAAATATTTCAATTTAGTATTTATAAATACAGGCTTCTTATCAAAATGGATTTTCTCTTCCTAGAGAGATAGTTAAGCCAGGATTCCTAATTCATATTCATCTTTCCTCAAAAATTAGTTGCTCTTAGGGCTCCCCTGGTGGCGCAGTGGTTAAGAATCCGCCTGCTACCGCAGGGGACACGGGTTTGAGCCCCGGTCCGAGAAGATCCCACATGCTGTGGAGCAACTAAGCCCGTGAGCCACAACTACTGAGCCTGTGCTCTAGAGCCCGGGAGCCACAACTACTGGGCCCACATGCTGCAGCTACTAAAACCAACACGCCTAGAGCCCGTGCTCCTCAATAAGAGAAGCCACCACAATAAGAAGCCCGCACACTGCAACAAAGTGTAGTTCTGGCTCGCCGCAACTAGAGAAAGACAGCGCGCAGCAACAAAGACCCAACACAGCCAAAAATAAATAAAAATAAAATAAATAAATTTATAAAAAAAAAAAAATTAGTTGCTCTTAACAAGCAGTGCTGAAGAGGGAAAGGACCTTGGATGTGGGCTAGCTCCTTCCTGCCCTTGCCACCTTCTTGCCCAGGTCAGTGGAGAGCTGAGTGAGTGCCATGTTGCTAGGCAACTTCTAAAAGATTTATGAATCTTGTTAATTAATTAAAGAGCTCTAAAGGGCTCTTGGACAACATGGACGTATCCTGTCCAGCCAGGACAGGGGAAATACAAACAACAGCAGGACACAGTGTGAAAACCAATCACAGAAGGAGCTTGGTGGACACAGTTTACACAGGCAAGATTTCCTGCCATTTTTGACAACATGGATGGAATGTGAGGGCATTATGCGTAAGTCAGACAGAAAAAGATAAACACTGTATGATATCACTTAGATGTGGAATTTTAAAAAGCCGACCTTGTTAGAGAGTAAGATGGTGGTTTCCAGGAGCTGGGTGGTGGGGGTTAGGGGGTGGGGGGATTGGGGAGATGTTGTTTGAGGGTACAAACTTGCAACTAGTAGATGAATAAATCCTGGAGATCTAATGCACAGCATAGAGATTAGAGTCAACTATACTGTATTATAAACTTCATAGTTTCTGAGAGACTAGATCTCAATTGTTCTCACCACAAAAAAAGAAATGGTAATTATGTGATGTGATAGGGATGTTAGCTAATGTTGTGGTAGTGATCACATTGCAATATATAAATGTATCAAATCAACACATTGTACTCAAACTTACACAATGTTATATGTCAATTATATCTCAATTTTAAATTTTTTAAATAAAAAATTTAAAGAGATATTGAACCAAAGGAGTAAGAGAAGAAGTCAAAGCACACATAGATACCTCATACCACATACCCTGTACAGACAGCATAGTAGCAACTGAATTCTCCTGAAAATGTCTCATCTGGGGGGAGTAAAAACTCAGATATCCCATTTATTTCTGAAACTTTCCAGGCTTTGTCATTTTTCAGCAAATACTTTTGAGTAGATGAGTAGACTGAACTGGCAGAAGGAGTGTCCTGTAGGTAGGCTCTCTCTCCAGTCACCTCTCACTCTCCTCAGGCTGTTTGAATTCAGTGAGTGCATGCTTACTCTTTTTGTTGTTGTTTCATTTTCGTGGGTACCTATTTTGTGCTTTACTCAATTAAAGTAAATGTATATTACAATACTTCACTGACAAAAGTAGAATCAATTGTTTTAGTTTCCGCTTCCGTCACTGTTAGTGAGGAATCACCATCATTTTGTGCATCAATTTCACTCATTTTTTTGGCACCTTTGTGTGGATACAGTTCTCTGTCTGCTATTGTTTCTATTATACTTGAAGAACTTCCTTTAATATTTCTTGTAGTACAAGTCTGCTGGTGACAAATCCTATACATATTTGTCTTTAAAAAGTATTTTGCCTTCATCTTTTACTTTTGGCCAACTTAACATTCTAAGTTAACAGGGTTGTTTTTCTGCACCTTCCAGAACCATGAAGACGTAATTCCATTGTCCTCTGACTTATATAGTTATTGAGTAGACATCTGAAATTATTCTTATCTTCTCTGCCCAATATGTGATGTATCTTTTATTTCTGATTGCTTTTAAGACATTTTTTTAAGCACTGGTTTCCAGAAATTTTATTATGATGTGGCTCCATTTGTTTTCTTTTTCTGTATTTACCTAGTTTGGCTGGGTTCACTGAAACTTTTAGATCTGTGGGTTTATAGAGTTCATTAATTTTGGAAATTTTTCTGTCATTGTTTGTTTAGAAATTTTTCTGATTCCATATTTTCCACAACAGCAATTAAATGTAATTTAGAACATTTGATACTGTCCCACAAATCACTAAGACCAATCACTGTTCTTTTCTTATGTGTTTACTTTTCTCTGTGCTTCATTTTATATAATTTCTTTTTGTACATCTTCAGGTTCACTGATCTTTCCCTTTTCAATGGCTGCTCTTGGTCCCATGCAGTAAAATTTTCATTTTGTATACTGTCTTTTTATGTTCATCGGTTCATGGTTTATTTTTATATCTTCGTTCCTTTCCTAATCATGTCTAAAGGGAAGATTTTAAACATAATGATTTAAAATAACTGTTTTAAAGCCCTTGAGCTAATTTCATCGCCTTTGCTATTTCTACGTACATATCTATTGCCTGATTTTCTCTTATTTAACCATAATGTTTTATATATAAAATATATATACACACATATACATGTATGTATGTATGTTTATATACACACCTATATAAAATATATATAACTGTACATTTTATTATGAATAATATGATTATATATTGATTTTAGTATGTATACGTTTCTTTGCATGTTTCATAATTTTTTATTAGATTTTAAGTGATATGTTGTTGAGTGTCAGATTGAGTGTTGAAATTTGGGCAAGCAGTTGAGTAACTTTCAGATCAGTTTATTTTTAAGCTTTATTAGGGCTGAATTAGTCTTTATTCTAGGACTAAGTTAGCCGTACTATTAAGGCCTAACCTTTCAGCCATCTCTATTGAATAATCACCCAGGTTTCAATGAGATTTCTCTACTCTGGCTGGATGGAACTTGTCTCCCAGCACTGCGTGAGTTCTAAAGTTGTTGTTCCTTGTGTTGCCTCACGGAGTTTCATCCTAAATATACATATTCATCCTACATAGTACTCAGCGACAGATTCAAGAGGACTCCTATTCTGATTTCTGGAACCATTTTCTATAGGATTCTCTCTTCTCTAGTACTCTGCCCTGCAAATTCCACCCACTTCATTCTCCCAAAACTCTAATCTCTGTCTTCTCAACTCAGTGAGAATGCTAAACTCTGCCTGGGTTAGCCTTTCCTATGCCATGGTCCACTAAGGATTTCCAGGTGATTGTAGCCAGAGCAACTGTAGTGTTCACATCATTTATTTTCCATTTCCCTGGATCACAGTCCTTCACTGCCTATTGCCCAATGTATGAAAACTGTTATTTCATACGTTTTTCCAGTTTTTAAATTCTTTACAGCAAGAGGACAAATCTAGTACTGCTTACTTCAACATGACAAGAAGTGGAAAATCTACAATTTTAGTGGGTAAGGTATTCAGAACAACCTGAATGGGTATTTCTGACGCAGGGTTCCTCATAAGGTTGCAGATGACTTGCTGGCCAGGACTACAATAATATGAAGGCTTAAATGGGGCTGGAGAACCAATTCCAAGGTGACTCGCTAACAAGGATGGCAAGTGCTACTGGTTGTTTGCAGGAAGTCTAGTACCTCACCTCCTGCACTCTGCTTGAGTGTCCTCCTGGTACAGCAGCTGGCTTCTCTCAGGGCAAGTGGTCCTAGAACAACCTATGCTTTCTATGGCCACCAAAACACATAAAACACAGGGATAAAGCACCTTTGATTCTAGGAAATGACCAACCATTGACATTCTCTTTATTTTTTTTATAAATTTATTTATTTATTTTTGGTTGCGTTGCGTCTTCATTGCTGCGTGCGGGCTTTCTCTAGTTGCAGCGAGCAGGGCTACTCTTCATTGCAGTGCATGGGCTTCTCATTGTGGCTTCTCTTGTGGAGCACGGGCTCTAGGCACACAGGCTTCAGTAGTTGTGGCACACGGGCTCAATAGTCGTGGCTTGTGGACTCTAGAGTGCAGGCTCAGTAGTTGTGGCGCACGGGCTTAGTTGCTCCGCGGCACATGGGATCTTCCCAGACCAGGGCTCGAACCCGTGTCCCCTGCATTGGCAGGCGGATTCTTAACCACTGCGCCACCAGAGAAGTCCATGGCATTCTCTTTAAATCAAACCACTCTGGATTGCATTCAGCACACAGAAGAACCATAGCTCTCAAATTCTTCAAAGAATTACTTATGAAAAAACTAACCAAGGGCCTCCCTGGTGGCGCAGTGGTTGAGAATCTGCCTGCTAATGCAGGGGACACGGGTTCGAGCCCTGGTCTGGGAAGATCCCACATGCCATGGAGCAACTGGGCCCGTGAGCCACAATTACTGAGCCTGCGCGTCTGGAGCCTGTTCTCCGCAACAAGAGAGGCCGCGATAGTGAGAGGCCCGCGCACCGTGATGAAGAGTGGCCCCCGCTTGCCACAACTAGAGAAAGCCCTCGCGCAGAAATGAAGACCCAACACAGCCAAAAATAAATAAATAAATAAATAAAATTAATTAAAAAAAAAAAAAACTAACCAAAGTTCAACTTGGTTAAAATGAGTGCAACCCCCAAGGAAGCTGAGCAGCAGCTCGACAGTCACTGTCCTCCCTTCCTTTCACAAGAAGGTCGTCATGTTATTTCAGAGATTCTAGAATAGAATGCTCCCCAAGAGCCCCAAGAGGGCATGAGGGAATTTTGCATGACACACAAGGTCAGGATCCCCCACATAACTAGAGCCCTGACACGACATTCCGTTGGCACATCTCAGTGTACTTGGCCACCCTCGCTGCTCATTTCTACAAGGCTAAAGCCAGCAACCTCTTTCTGAGAGTTCTGCCGGTCCATGCCACCACCTCAAAAAATATAATAAGAAAAGAAAAGAAAGCCCTTTCTAATGAGAGGTATGCCAAGGACTAAGGAAAAGATGATCAAGCAGATGCTGCTTCACTATAAATGGTCAATTCAATGACGGGCAAGGCTGCTTTTCCTTCTAACTGGAGGCAACTTGCAAGTCACATTTTTAAATGTATGCATTTCCTTAGACTTTATGTATTCATTCCAGAAAATCCACTTTTCTTCCAAGCGCATAAGACTCATAGCTCTTAGCAATAAATTTAGCATTTAGCATGCAGAAGACTAAGCCGGGAAGTCAACAGAGGGGAGAGATTCCAACTGAACTGTTCTGGCTCACACAAAAGTGAAAGCATTTTTATATATATTCATATTCGTAACATACATATAATTTCCATTTAGCTTTTCTAGATAAGAATTAAAGGAATAAACAGGTACAAAGTCTAGCAGTCAGTTGACAAGCATTTACTGCTACCTGCTCTGTACCATTCACTGTGCTAGAGACAGATGTTGAGGGGCTTGCCTTGAAGAACCATAGATTAGGCAACGTACACACAACTAACACACTTTCAACTATTCAGTATACATAAATTCGGTATATATAAATTCCAGCCCCTACGTGACAGACCCTCTGTCAGACTCTGAGGGTTCAAAGAACAAGAGAAAGATTCTGACATTAACATGGTCCAAAAGGAATAAGCCAGAATTGGAAAGAGGACATTGGGCAAGACATTGATACCATTTCTATGATTGTCCAAAATTTTTAATTAATTAATTAATTTAAAATAAAAATAAAATGTTTGTATAGCATGTGTCTTGGTTGATGGTCTGAGATTTGATAATCATGAAATACCATACAGATTCTATGCTAAGATGTTTTAAAAAGAAAAAAAGAATGTCATCATTTCTCAGCCTTATTTGTACTCTCATTAATGCACTCTGGCATTTATAATGGCAATTTGTAAATAATCTTCTAAACATCTAATGATCCAACCTTCTTTTAGTGTCTTAATTTTCACCGTCCATAGCTGTGTTCTCTAATATGGCAGCCATATGTGGCTATTTAAATTCAAATTTATATTAATTAAAAGTGAAAAATAAAATTCACTTCTTCAGTCATACTATTCTCATTTTAAGTATTCAGTAGCCACTGTATTATAGAATATTTCCATCATTGTAGAAAGTTCTACTGGACAGAACTAGTTTATTGATTTCTAACATAAGAAAATAGTCTTCCAACTCAAATCATATTGTTTGCCAAGCAAGTTTCCATAGCATTTCACTTGTTTATTTTTTATTAGTAAGTTAACTTTTTTCACTCCAGTGGGTGACCTCAATGCTATTCATCTTATTATTATTAAAATAGTAATTGATTGATAAATATGTTTCCTATGCTAAGTCTATTCTCTACCCAATGTCATCGCCATTTGAAGACATCATATTAAAAGTAACAATTTTGTATAAAAAAATAAATAAAATAAAATTCAAAAATTCAAAAAAAAAAAACAAAAAAGGGCTTGCTTTTTTGTCCACCTGTTCTCCACTCAGCCAAATCTCTTGAAAGAGTCTTATCTCCATGTCCTCTTTTGTCCCCATTCCCCATTCATTATTCAACCAACAATCAGGTTTTCAGCACAACACTGAAAAAAAATAATAATAATAATAAAAATTTTTAATAAATAAAAGTAACAATTTTATGTCCGTTAACAGATGAATGGATAAAGAAGATGTGATATAGAGAGAGATATACACACACACACACACACACACACACACACACACACACACAATGGAATACTACTCAGCCGTAAAAAAGAATAACATTTTGCCATTTGCAGCAACATGGATGGACTTGGAGGGCATTACGCTAAGTGAAATAAGTCAGACAGAGAAAGACAAATACTGTATGGTATCACTTATATGTGGAATCTAAAAAATACAACAAACTAGTGAATATAACAAAAAAGAAGAAGACTCTCAGAGATACAGAGAACAAACTAGTGGTCACCAGTGGGGAGAGGAAAGTGGGGAGGCGCAATATAGGGGTAAGGGATTAAGAGGTACAAGCTATTAGGTATAAAATAAGCTACAAGGATATATTGTACAATACGGGAATATAGCAAATATTTTATAATAACTATAAATGGAGTATAACCTTTAAAAATTGTGAATCACTCTATTGTACACCTGTAACTTATAATAATATTATACATCAACTATATTTCAATTTTTTAAAAGTAACACTTCTAAATTTTTAACATCAAATTTGAAAATACCATTAAAAATTAAAAATCGAGGACTTCCCTGGTGATGCAGTGGTTAAGAATCTGCCTGCCAAATAGAGACACAGATGTAGAGAACAAACGTATGGACACCAAGGGGGGAAAGTGGGGGGTTGGGGGGTGGGATGAATTGGGAGATTGGGATTGACATATATACACTAATTTGTATAAAACAGATAACCAATAAGAACTTGCTGTATAAAATAAATTTAATTTAATTTTTTAAAAAAAGGAATCTGCTTGCCAGTGCAGGGGACACGGGTTTGAGCCCTGGTACAGGAAGATCCCACATGCCATGAAGCAACTAAGCCCGTGCACCACAACTACTGAGCCGGCACTCTAGAGCCCACGAGACACAACTACTGAGCCCGTGCACCACAACTACTTAAGCCCACGCACCCTAGAGCCCACACACCACAACTACTGAGCCTGTGCACCGCAACTACTGAAGCCCATGCCTCTAGGGCCTGTGTGCCGCAACTCTTGAGCCCGCGTGCTGCAACCACTGAAGCCCGTGCGCCTAGAGTCTGTGCTCCGCAACAAGAGAAGCCACCGCAATGAGAAGCCTGTGCACTGCAACAAAAAGTAGCCCCCACTCACTGCAACTAGAGAAAGCCCACGTGCAGCAATGAGCCAACGCAGCCAAAAATAAATAAATAAATAAATAAATAAATTTATTTTTTTAAAAATTAAAAATTGAATACAATAAAAATTAACTCAACTACTTATTTTCTTCATGAAACTCTCTGTGGAGGACACACTGAAAATACATCCCCCTTCCTTCTTGGAAACTTGCAAACTACTTGCTAATGAAAATTATGGAAATTCTGAATCTTGTACAATATGCTTCTAGATTTTGTTTTCCACAGTGAGACTGGAAGAAATGGATCTGCATATACTTCTTCAATTAAAGGAACTTTCAGATTGCTTTTTAAAACTCAAACTGATATAACATCAAATACAGTGATGATTTACTTGTTATTGGACAAAGACTTATTAAACAATGATATTTGGACTCAGAGCTCCTCCTTGGAAATTTTATTATAATTGTTCATATTAGATAAGGGAAAATTCAACATGATAAATTCAAATATTCCACCAGACAAGGAGAGTTAAATAATACTGCATGCCATGGCCTTTTTTTTGTGAATAGGCTTTTTCTCTAGCTTTACCCACAAGAACATCTTTCTGTCAAGGATTTAAGATGACCTCACCTAATTTCCTTGGCAGATAAAGGCAGTTTTTCTGTCTTGTGTTTGATCTCATGTTTGCTTAGATATTCTTCTTCTACATTTCCAAGTTCCTCAATTAAGTTTGGTGATGTATCTACTCTTTGGGGATATTGCAAAACCTTTTCCCTAGTATGGAAGACTACCCATTCTCCCCAAATTCTATAACACACAATTAGATTAAAAATTTAAATAAACTATCAGTATAACTAACTCTAAGAGGAAAAGACCCTCACTCCTCAGTATTGGACACCTCAGAGTTAATTGTGGCTCAGCTGAACACAAAAATCTTGGAAAGAGATGTGTTTCTTGCCTGGGGATTTACTTCTTTATGATTACATTATTCTAATTTTCAGTAAAAATTAGTTTACTAATATTTCAAGAAGTCTGTCTATAATCCTGGGACCTTTGCTTTCCCAACATTCTCATCACACACTTTCTCCTCTTCAGATCCAAGCACATACATGCAGAGATCAAACACCAAACCCCTTGATCAAAATGGCTGTCATTCTCTTGCTAGAATGACTTTCCCCTTCTCTCTACCAAAGGGCTGGTATGATTTTCCTGTCAAATATGTCAAGGGAGTTTTTAAGGTGTCCATCAGTTGCCAACATGAGGTCTGCTCAGACAAGAGTGCTGCCTTCAGGAAGGAAGCAGAAACTTTCAGAGTTACACTGTAAAAGGCGGTGAGTCTCTGGGTATCCAGGGAAGAAACATTTCTATTTGAATCTCAAATCTGGATTTTCATAATATGTGGACACATAGGAAAACAGTTTTCTACAAAAGCCTTGTAAGGGAGAGATATTCCTTTATTTCCAAAACAAGACTAGTGGCTCATAAAACTCGATGTTCTATATGGGGTAGAGAAATTCAATGAATTTAAATGTTATTTCTTACAGATTTTCAGGGAACTGGAGACTTCCTACTAGGATAACCTATTGATATCCTTTTTGATAACCTACTGAAGTCAAAACTATAAGAACCTCCTTTTTTTTTCTTGTCTCAACTAGATAGAAGGCAAGCCTACATTTAGGATGAGTCACTGAATACGGGAAGGGAGTTTCTGAAGTGGTCTAGAGACTTCTCGACAGCTAGACGTCCCATATTATCATTTCTTAACAGGGAGGGCTAATAAAGAGCTACCTCAAGTAGTTGGTCTATTCAAGCCTCATTTCAGCTCAGCTGCTGATTCATCAGATACATCTCTTGCTGTGTACAAGGGCTTTCCATCTGACAGAATGAAGTTTGGCTTAGAAACCAGAGTTCAGATTGCTGTGTTTTCTGCCTTTCATAATATGCTCTCCTAAAGATCCTGCAATAAATAAACGAGCTCTTCTTGCTGTCATCCTCTTATACTTTCTAGCAGAAACTAGAGAGGCACATAGCTGAGCTCTGTATCAACCTTATAAAAAGTTGAGAAAAAGAATGCAATGAATTTAATTTTAAAATAACAGATAAATGATAACTTCTAAATGGTCTAGAGTATGATTAATAAAAATTGACAATAATAGAATATGTGGGAGAAGTATTACTGGTTTCTTTTGAGATGATAATGGGATAGATAGATGACTTATTCAGAAAGTGTTCAAGGATTTTTGGTTGCTTAAGAATCAATTAAGGTAGAATGCATCCTTTATGAAGTAAAAATTCAGATGATTATCTGAAAAGTATTACATACTTGAATAAGTGAAAAGAAACTGTATATTGAAGAAGAAGAATATAAAGTTATATCACTCTGTTTATATGACATTTACTCTTAATAGGATAAATATATTTAAATCAAACTAATGCCTAATAACAGAAGAAAGTGATTTTATATATATACATACACATGTGATTCTCTATACACAAATATGTATGTATGAATATATTCCAATTATATATACATATTCTATATTTATATACATATATATTCCATGAATGTATGTATAATTTATTTGGAATTAAACTATAATTCTAAAATACTACATTGGAAGATTTTTTTATGATATCACAAAATATCAATATATTAAGTAATAAAGGTATAAAAATATTTTAAGTCACTCAATAGAATAAAAAGTATTAAAACTCATATATATCATACATATTTATGATTTTATAATATATAAATGTATTATGAAAGCAAAACTGGAAATGACACTTCAGCACAGATTTCAAAGGCCTTTTGTAACTTTTGTGCCTCATTATGAAAATTTTTAAACGTCCATCTTAACAAAGATAAAAGTTTTTCTCTTAGAGGAAAACATAGGTAGAACACTCTATGACATAAATCACAGCAAGATCCTTTTTGACCCACCTCCTAGAGAAAAGGAAATAAAAACAAAAGTAAACAAATGGGACCTAATGAAATTTAAAAGCTTTTGCACAGCAAAGAAAACCATAAACAAGACGAAAAGACAGCCCTCAGAATGGGAGAAAATATTTGCAAATGAAGCAACTGACAAAGGATTAATCTCCAAAATATACAGGCAGCTCATCCAGCTCAATATCATAAAAACAAACAACCCAATCCAAAAATGGGCAGAAGACCTAAATAGACATTTCTCCAAAGAAGATATACAGATTGCCAACAAACACATGAAAGGATCCTCAACATCACTAATCATTAGAGAAATGCAAAATAAAACTACAATGAGGTATCATCTCATACCGGTCAGAATGGCCATCATCAAAAAATCTACAAACAATAAATGCTGGAGAGGGTGTGGAGAGAAGGGAACCCTCCTGCACTGTTGGTGGGAATGTACATTGATACAGCCACTATGGAGAACAGTATGGAGGTTCCTCAAAAAACTAAAAATAAAACTACCATATGACCCAGCAATCCCACTACTGGGCATATACCTTGAGAAAACCATAATTCAAAAAGAGTCATGTACCACAATGTTCATTGCAGCACTATTTACAATAACCAGGACATGGAAGCAACCTAGGTGTCCATCGACAGATGAATGGATAAAGATGTGGCACATATATACAAAGGAATATTACTCAGCCATAAAAAGAAACGAAATTGAGTTATTTGTAGTGAGGTGGATGGACCTAGAGTCTGTCATACAGAGTGAATTAAGTCAGAAAGAGAAAAACAAATACCATATGCTAACACATATATATGGAATCTAAAAAAAAAAAAAAAAATGGTTCTGAAAAACCTAGAGGCAGGACAGGAATAAAGGCACAGACGTAGAGAATGGACGTGAGGACACGGGGAAGGGGAAAGGGAAGCTGGGACGAAGTGAGAGAGTGGCATGGACATATATACACTACCAAATGTAAAATAGATAGCTAGCGGGGAGCAGCCGCATAGCACAGGGAGATCAGCTTGGTGCTTTGTGACCACCTAGAGGGGTGGGATAGGGAGGGTGGGAGGGAGACACAAGAGGGAGGAGATATGGGGATATATGTATATGTATAGCTGATTCACTTTGTTATACAGCAGAAACTAACACACCACTGTAAAGCAATTATACTCCAATAAAGATGTTAAAAAAATCATAAAAATAAATAAAAATGAAAACCAATAAATAAATAGAAGTAAGTTTTAAATTAAGTTTTATAAAGTAGATTACAGTAAATTATTTTAAAGAAAACAGCTACCACCCAAAGACCATGAGCATAATTTGATATACAATCTTCCAGTCTTGGTTTCAAAATGTACCCTAATGTGTTCCTATTTTCTGAAGGATTTGTTTATTCACTGTGGTTCAAATTCAGATAAGTAATCATTTGCATGTTTAGAATATTCTCTTTCAATATTTCACATTGTATTAGTTTGTTTTTCTTTTTAATTTTGTATTGTGTTGTCTCCTATTCCACTCTCCACAAACTACTTATGTCCAAATGAAGCAGGAGGAAGAGAAGAAAGAGCAGAAACTGCTACAGAAGATCAGCTTTGAAACCACCGTTCTGTATACCCTTGTGGTTTATAAGAAGTAGTTCATAGAGTCTCTATAATCAGAGGTCAGTGTGTTTTATTTCCATGTTGCCCATTTCAATAGGCCTATTACTTAGCAATCAAGGCACATTACACATATGATTACAAACACACCTGGAGACGATGAGGTTCTAGGTAACCCAATATCTACAGCATGCGGAGAGGTTTCCCCAGGCTGGATTTTTTTTTCATGAAATAACGCATGTTTATTTACATTTATGCTGCTGCTGTGTCCCTGTGTTCTATGTTTTGGTTCCCCTGTAAGGAGAGGATGTAAACAACATTTAACATATAGGAACACGATGGAAAAGTGAAGGTATAGTTAGTATGCATGTTAGCACAACGCCAAACCACTCTGTTTGAAGTCAGCACTTCTTTTTCAATAACTGAGCATCAAATTTTTTTTATCATAGAAAAATGGAAACTGTTCTTGGATGCTTTTCAAATCAGTCAATACCACACACACTGATTGAATAGCATCTATATATGTGCCAAGCTACTGTTGTTGGTACAGGCGCTTATGGTAAATTATTCTATCTCTGCAACATGTTATTTGGAGGAAAATTGGCACTATTTGCAAGGAACTTTGGGTTTAATTTGCATCTAAAAATTTTAAATACCCATAATTGTATATGGCCAGGAACATTACCCATGGTTAATTTGCATATTGTTCTTATTGTCCCTAAGATGTAGGACATTTAACAATGACTACTTTATGCCACATGACGTTGCACACCAAACTGAGAGCAAAGATCACTCAGGGCTGATGAAACTTGGCATTGAGGACTTTTGGGGTCACGATGAACCACCAAACAGTTTAACACCCTTTCATCTCATGCCCCCTGAATTTCCCTTTTGAGCATACCTTCTGCCCAGGCTTTTGCAGACTCATCCCAGGACTGTCTGGCTCAATTATCTTGGTCCTAGGTGTCTGTAAGCAGAATCATACTTCAGAGGTTCAAAGGGCGCAGGGGCTATCCATCAGGCCAGTTCCATTTCAAATATAAAAAAATCTTGTGCACTCTGATCAAATTGATGTTTCTCCTTCCTTACGTATCAGTAGCACAAAAGCTGAAGCTCCCTTCCATCTTGAGAGTCTGAACTTCATTCTCCTTTAATGTAACAGTCCTTTCACTAAATCCTTTCTCAGGCTCATTGGCTGCTTCTGTTGAAAATAGTCTAACCTTGTATCCCTTTCTTGTTATGAATAAAAGAGTTATCCAAACCTTAATGCTGAGAAATTTTCACAGTTCTCCAGCACTTTCATACTGCAGCTCTGCCAATAGTGGAAAATCAATCTAGGCTCTGGAGGGAAAAATTTGTGCTTCAAAGGAAAAACTATGTGTTATCTATAGCATGTCTCCATATTATCTGTTTATGATTCTATGGCAGCTATTCTACATCTCTTTAAATTATAGATAACTGATGGCAGTGAAAAATAATTCTTATCTATAGTTATACAAATCTGTGCTGTCCAAAGAGAGTTAATTGACCTCCCTCCGTCACTGTGGAGCAGCCAGGATTTTCTTTTGAACTGTTAAACATCTACTTGATTTCCTCACTGATTCATGAGTTAAATAAAATCTTTAATAATTATTCATTTTATATCTGCATGGAAGTCACATATTTATCTTTTTTTTAATTGCCATTTAACAGCTGCAAATGAGGAAAAATAAGCATAACGAGGTTATTGATCAGGGAATTTATAAAAATGAGATGGTAAAAGAGGACATATCCAGCAAGAGGGGATCAAGAGTCATATTCTCTCATGCTTTTCTTAGCATTAACATGCCATAATTTAGGGGGAATGAAAATAAAGAGTTATTTAATAAGTTTCTCTAAAAGTAATATCACATTTACATTCATATTGGAGAGTCTTGATGGAAATGATTAAAGGGTGATGGTTAGTATCTGAAACCACCGTCAAGGCAAAAATTGCACCAGACGAAGTTAAGCAGGTAAGGAAGACTTTATTCAAGGCTATTGAAATAGGGAAGAAAGACAGTCTGAACTCAACTCCACCAAAACAATGGGCATGAGAGTTTAAAAGCTGGGTTGGTAGATATCTGTGTTTGCTAATTGGCCTTAGCCAAGGAAAAGGGAGGCAGAGGGAGATTCAACACACAGAGAGGAGAAGGCAGTGTAAAGACAGCGCAGCGAGAGATTTGAAGATCCTGGCCTTGAGGACTAGTGTGATGCAGCCACAAGCCAAGGATTGCCCAGTATCCACTAGAAGTTGGAAGACACAAGGAAATTATTCTCCCCTAGGGCCTCCAGGGTGAGAACAACCCTGCCCACACCTTGATTTTGACTCAGTGATACTTATTTCTGACTCCTGGCCTCCAGAACTACAAGAGAATAAATTTCTATTATTTTAAGCCACCAAGATTGTGGTAACTTGTTACAGCAGCCAAGGGAAACCAATACTGATTTTGGTACCAAGGAGTGGGGTACTGCTGTAACAAATACCTAAAAATGTGGAAGTGGTTTCGGAGTTGGTAATGGACAAAGGATAGAAGAATTTTGAGGCACATGATACATAAAACCTAAATTGCTTTAAACAAACTACTGACAGAAATATAAGCATTAAGGACAATGTTGCTGAGAGCTCAGAAAGAAGGGAGAAGCACAAAAGAGGAAACCTGTATCATCTTGGAGAATATTTATATTGTCACAAACAGAATACTGGTAGAATGTGAACATTAAACGTGCTGCTCAAGGGTCTCAGAAGGAAATGAGAAACATCCTAGTGGAAAATGGAAGAAAGGCAATCCTTGTTATACAGTGGCAGAGAAATTCACTGAATTGTGACTTACAGTCGTGTGGGAAACAAGAACTTGTAAGCGATGAATTCAGATATTAGCTGAGGAGATTCCCAAGCATAGCCTTGAGATACAGCCTGGCTTCTCCTTGCTGCTTGTACTAAAATGCTAGAGGAAAGAGACATATTGAGGAAAGAATCACTAAGCCAAAAGGAACAGGACTTGTTGATCTGGGAAATTCCCAGACTACCCAGATTGCAAAAGATGCTAAAATTAGGAGATTCACTGTTACAAAAGCGTACTCTGGAGAGAAGTCCAGCGGTATGGCTGGAGAACCTTTCGTTAGTGTGGAAGAGATTAAGCATGAGTGAAGGGGAGCACAGTTGGGGGACTGGACAATCTGGGTGAGAGATAATGGTGCATTGGTCTGCGAAGTACATGTGGCGGTCTAGCACTACAAGTGATAAAAAGTGGTTGGATTCTAAATGTATGCTGAAGACAGAAATGATGATATTTTCTGACTGACTGTATACACTTTGTGAGAGAGAGGGTTGAGGATTATTCCAAAGCATTGGGTCTGGGTAACTGGAAGGATAAAGTTGACATTTCCTGAGATGTAGGAAAATACCAGGAGCCCAGTTTTTAGCATAACAGGTTGATATTTCCATTGGGAAAAGCAAGTGGAGATTCTGGGAAGGTAATTGAATATAGGACTCCAGAGATCAGCACCTAGGTCCAGACTACAGCTATAAATTTGGGGTCATCCAAAATATACAAACAACTCATACAACTCAACAACAAAAAAACAAATAACCCAATTGAAAAATGGGCAGAAGACCTTAATAGACATTTCTCCAAAGAAAACATACAAATGGCAAGTAGGCACATGAAAAAGTGTTCAGCATCACTAATTATTAGAGAAATGCAAATCAAAACTACAATGAAGCGGACTTCCCTGGTGGCTCAGTGGTTAAGAATCCGCCTGCCAATGCAGGGGACATGGGTTCGAGCCCTGGTCGGGGAAGATCCCACATGCCACGGAGCAACTAAGCCCGTGTGCCACAACTACTGAGCCTGCGCTCTAGAGCCCATGAGCCACAACTACTGAGGCCACGTGCCACAACTACTGAAGCCCACACACCTAGAGCCCGTGCTCTGCAACAAGAGAAGTCACCGCAATGAGAAGCCGGCGCACCGCAACGAAGAGCAGCCCCTGCTCACCGCAACTAGAGAAAGCCCACGCGCAGCAACAAAGACCCAATGCAGCCAAAATTAATTAATTAATTAATTAATTTTTAAAACTACAATGAGGTACCACCTCACACCGGTCAGAAGGGCCATCATTAAAAAGTCTACAACTAACAAATGCTGGAGAGGATGTGGAGAAAATGGAACCCTCCTACACTGTTGGTGGGAATGTAAATTGGTACAGCCACTATGGAAAACAGTATGGAGATTCCTCAGAAAACTAAAAATAGAATTACCATATGATCCAGCAATCCCACTCCTGGGAATATACCCAGACAAAACTATAATTCAAAAAGATACATACACCCCTATGTTCATAGCAGCACTGTTCACAATAGCCAAAACATGGAAACAACCTAAATGTCCATCAACAGAGGAATGGATAAAGAAGACATGGTACATATATACAATGGAATACTACTCAACCATAAAAAAGAATGAAATAATGCCATTTGCAGCAACATGGATGCAAATAGAGATTATCATACTAAGTGAAGTAAGTCAGAAAGAGAAAGACAAATACCGTATGATATCACTTATATGTGGAATCTAAAATATGGCACAAATAAACCAATCTACAAAACAGAAACAGACTCATAGACACAGAGAACAGACTTGTGGTTGCCAAGGGGGAGGGGAAAAGGGAGAGGGATGGACTGGGAGTTTGGGGTTGGTAGATGCAAACTATTACATACAAAATGGATAAACAACAAGGTCCTAATGTATAACACAGGAACTATATTGAATATCCTGTGATAAACCATAATAGAAAAGAATATTAAAAAAGAATGTAGGGCTTCCCTGGTGGTGCAGTGGTTGAGAATCCGCCTGTCAATGCAGGGGACACAGGTTCAAGCCCTGGTCCGGGAAGATCCCACGTGCTGCAGAGCAAATAAGCCCATGCGCCACAACTACTGAGCCTGTGCTCTAGAGCCTGCAAGCCACAACTACTGAAGCCCACGTGCCACAACTACTGAAGCCCGTGTGCCTAGACCCCATGCTCCGCAACAAGAGAAGCTACTGAAATTAGAAGCCCGCGCACCGCAACAAAGACTAGCCCCCGCTCGCCACAACTAGAGAAAGCCTGTGTGCAGCAACAAAGACCCAACTCAGAAATGGAAATAAAAACAAAAATAAATAAATGGGACCTAATGAAACTTAAAAGCTTTTGCACAGCAAAGGAAACCATAAACAAGACGAAAAGACAGCCCTCAGAATGGGAGAAAATATTTGCAAATGAAGCAACTGACAAAGGATTTATCCCCAAAATATACAAGCAGCTCATGCAGCTCAATGTCAAAAAAACAAACAACCCAATCCAAAAATGGGCAGAAGACCTAAATAGATGTTTCTCCGAAGAAGATATACAGATTGCCAACAAACACATGAAAGGATGCTCAACATCAGTAATCATTAGAGAAATGCAAATCAAAACTACAAGGAGGTATCACCTCACACTGGTCAGAATGGCCATCATCAAAAAATCTCCAGGGACTTCCCTGGTGGTGCAGTGGTTAAGAATCCGCCTGCCAATGCAGACGACACGGGTTCGAGCCCTGGCCCGGGAAGATCCCACATGCCGCGGAGCAACTAAGCCTGTGAGCCACAACTACTGAGCCCGCATGCTGCAACTAACGAAGCCCACGCACCTAGAACCCGTGCTCGGCAACAAGAGAAGCCACCGCAGTGAGAAGCCCGTGCACCGCATCGAAGCGTAGCCCCCACTCGCCGCAACTAGAGGAAGCCTGTGCGCGGCAACGAAGATGCAAAGCAGCCAAAAATAAATAAATATAAATAAATTTATAAGATAAAAATACAAATAAATAAATAAATTTATAAAAAAAAAAATCTCCAAAAAATAAATGCTGGAGAGGGTGTAGAGAAAAGGGAACCCTCTTGCACTGTTGGTGGGAATGTACATTGATACAGCCACTATGGAGAACAGTACGGAGGTTCCTCAAAAAACTAAAAATAGAACTACCATACGACCCAGCAATCCCACTACTGGGCATATACCCTGAGAAAACCATAATTCAAAAAGAGTCATGGGGCTTCCCTGGTGGTGCAGTGGTTGAGAGTCTGCCTGCCAATGCAGGGGACATGGGTTCGAGCCCTGGTCTGGGAGGATCCCACATGCCGCGGAGCAACTGGGCCCGTGAGCCACAACTACTGAGCCTGCGCATCTGGAGCCTGTGCTCCGCAACAAGAGAGGCCGCGACAGTGAGAGGCCCGCGCATCGCGATGAAGAGTGGCCCCCGCTTGCCACAACTGGAGAGAGCCCTCGCACAGAAACGAAGACCCAACACAGCCATAAATAAAAAAAATAAATAAAAATTAAAAAAAAAAAAAAAAAAAAAAGAGTCATGTACCACAATGTTCATTGCAGCTCTATTTACAATAGCCAGGACATGGAAGCAACCTAAGTATCCATTGACAGATGAATGGATAAAGAAGATGTGGCACATATATACAATGGAATATTACTCAGCCATAAAAAGAAGTGAAATTGAGTTATTTGTAGTGAAGTGGATGGACCTAGAGACTATCATACAGAGTGAAGTAAGTCAGAAAGAGAAAAACAAATACCATATGTTAACACATATATATGGAATATTAAAAAAAAAAATGGTTCTGAAGAACCAAGGGGTAGGACAGGAATAAAGACTCAGATGTAGAGAATGGTCTTGAGGACACGGGGAGGAGGAAGGATAAGCTGGGACGAAGTGAGAGAGTGGCATGGACATATATACACTACCAGATGTAAAATAGATAGCTAATAGGAAGCAGTCGCATAGCAAAGGGAGATCAGCTCCGTGCTTTGTGACCACCTAGAGAGGTGGGATAGGCAGGGTGGGAGGGAGGGAGATGCAAGAGGGAGGAGATATGGGGATATATGTATATGTATAGCTGATGCACTTTGTTATAAAGCAGAAGGAAACACACCATTGTAAAGCAATTATAGTCCAATAAAGATGTTAAAAAAAAAAAAGACCCAACTCAGCCAAAAATAAAAATAAATAAATAAATGAATAAAAATTTTTAAAAAAAGAATGTGTGTGTATAACGGAGTCACTTTGCTGTACAGCAGAGATTGGCACAACATTGTAAATGAACTACACTTCAATAAAAAAATTTTTTTGATAAAATAAAATAAATTTGGGGTCATCAATATACAGATAATATCTAAAGCCGTGAGGCTGGAGGAGGTCATCAGGAAGGGACTGTAGATACAAAATAGAAGAGGTTTCAAAAGTGAGTCATGGGACAGCAACAGTCAGCTCTACCCACCACCAGAGCCTCCCATCAAGCCTCTTAGATAGCCTCAACCACCAGAGGGCAGACAGCAGAAGCAAGAAAAACTACAATCCTGCAGCCTGTGGACCAAAAACCACAGTTACAGAAAGATAGACAAGATGAAAAGGCAGAGGGCTATGTACCAGATGAAGGAACAAGAAAAAACCCCAGAAAAACAACTAACTGAAGTGGAGATAGGCAACCTTCCAGAAAAAGAATTCAGAATAATGATAGTGAAGATGATCCAGGACCTCGGAATAAGAATGGAGGCAAAGATTGAGAAGATGCAAGAAATGATTAACAAAGACCTAGAAGAATTAAAGAACAAACAAACAGAGATGACCAATACAATAACTGAAATGAAAACTACACTAGAAGGAATCAATAGCAGAATGACTGAGGCAGAAGAACGGATAAGTGACCTGGAAGACAGAATGGTGGAATTCACTGCTGCGGAACAGACTAAAGAAAAAAGAATGAAAAGAAATGAAGACAGCCTAAGAGACCTCTGGGACAACATTAAACACAACAACATTCGCATTATAGGGGTCCCAGAAGGAGAAGAGAGAGAGAAAGGACCAGAGAAAATATTTGAAGAGATTATAGTCGAAAACTTCCCTAACATGGGAAAGGAAATAGCCACCCAAGTCCAGGAAGCGCAGAGAGTCCCATACAGAATAAACCCAAGGAGAAACACGCCGAGACACATAGTAATCAAAGTGGCAAAAATTAAACACAAAGAAAAATTATTGAAGGCAGCAAGGGAAAAACGACAAATAACATACAAGGGAACTCCCATAAGGTTAACAGCTGATTTCTCAGCAGAAACTCTGCAAGCCAGAAGGGAGTGGCATGATATACTTAAAGTGATGAGAGGGAAGAACCTACAACCAAGATTACTCTACCCGGCAAGGATCTCATTTAGATTTGATGGAGAAATCAAAAGCTTTACAGACAAGCAAAAGCTAAGAGAATTCAGCACCACCAAACCAGCTCTACAACAAATGCTAAAGGAACTACTCTACGTGGGAAACACAAGAGAAGAAAAGGACCTACAAAAACAAACCCAAAACAATTAAGAAAATGGTCATAGGAACATACATATCAATAATTACCTTAAACGTGAATGGATTAAATGCCCCAACCAAAAGACATAGACTGGCTGAATGGATACAAAAACAAGACCCATATATATGCTGTCTACAAGAGACCCACTTTAAACCTAGGGACACATACAGACTGAAAGTGAGGGGATGGAAAAAGATATTCCATGCAAATGGAAATCAAAAGAAAGCTGGAGTAGCTATACTCATATCAGATAAAATAGACTTTAAAATAAAGAATGTTACAAGAGACAAGGAAGGACACTACATAATGATCCAGGGATCAATCCAAGAAGAAGATATAACAATTATAAATATATATGCACCCAACATAGGAGCACCTCAATACATAAGGCAACTGCTAACAGCTATAAAAGAGGAAATCGACAGTAACACAATAATAGTGGGGGACTTTAACACCCCACTTACACCAATGGACAGATCATCCAAAATGAAAATAAATAAGGAAACAGAAGCTTTAAATGACACAATAGACCAGATAGATTTAATTGATATATATAGGACATTCCATCCAAAAACAGCAGATTACACGTTCTTCTCAAGTGCGCATGGAACATTCTCCAGGATAGATCACATCTTGGGTCACAAATCAAGCCTCAGTAAATTTAAGAAAATTGAAATCATATCAAGCATCTTTTCTGACCACAACACTATGAGATTAGAAATGAATTACAGGGAAAAAAACGTAAAAAAGACAAACACATGGAGGCTAAACAATACGTTACTAAATAACCAAGAGATCACTGAAGAAATCAAAGAGGAAATAAAAAAATACCTAGAGACAAATGACAATGAAAACACGACGACCCAAAACCTATGGGATGCAGCAAAAGCAGTTCTAAGAGGGAAGTTTATAGCTATACAAGCCTACCTAAAGAAACAAGAAAAATCTCAAGTAAACAATCTAACCTTACACCTAAAGAAACTAGAGAAAGAAGAACAAACAAAACCCAAAGTTAGCAGAAGGAAAGAAATCATAAAGATCAGAGCAGAAATAAATGAAATAGAAACAAAGAAAACAATAGCAAAGATCAATAAACCTAAAAGTTGGTTCTTTGAGAAGATAAACAAAATTGATAAGCCATTAGCCAGACTCATCAAGAAAAAGAGGGAGAGGACTCAAATCAATAAAATGAGAAATGAAAAAGGAGAAGTTACAACAGACACCGCAGAAATACAAAGCATCCTAAGAGACTACTACAAGCAACTTTATGCCAATAAAATGGACAACCTGGAAGAAATGGACAAATTCTTAGAAAGGTATAACCTTCCAAGACTGAACCAGGAAGAAACAGAAAATATGAACAGACCAATCACAAGTCATGAAATTGAAACTGTGATTAAAAATCTTCCAACAAACAAAAGTCCAGGACCAGATGGCTTCACAGGTGAATTCTATCAAACATTTAGAGAAGAGCAAACACCCACCCTTCTCAAACTCTCCCAAAAAATTGCAGAGGAAGGAACACTCCCAAACTCATTCTATGAGGCCACCATCACCGTGATACCAAAACCAGACAAAGATACTGAAAAAAAAAGAAAATTACAGACCAATATCACTGATGAATATAGATGCAAAAATCCTCAACAAAATACCAGCAAACAGAATCCAACAACACATTAAAAGGATCATACACCACGATCAAGTGGGATTTATCCCAGGGATGCAAGGATTCTTCAATATACGCAAATCAATCAATGTGATACACCATATTAACAAATTGAAGAATAAAAACCATATGATCATCTCAATAGATGCAGAAAAAGCTTTTGACAAAATTCAACACCCATTTCTGATAAAAACTCTCCAGAAAGTGGGCATAGAGGGAACCTACCTCAACATAATAAAGGCCATATATGACAAACCCACAGCAAACATCATTAAAAAAAAAAAAAAGTGAGTCATGGGAGCCTCCAAAATTAAAAGGTCAAGAAGTGGAGGAGAGAGCAGCAGAGGAGACTGAGAAGGAGTGTGGTAGGAGAAAAACCAGGAGAGTGTGGACTTCTGCTGAGCCAAGTGAAGAAAGCGCTTCAAAAAAGGAATGATCAAAAGTGTCAGGGCTTCCCTGGTGGCGCAGTGGTTGAGAATCTGCCTGCCAATTCAGGGGACACGGGTTCAAGCCCTGGTCTGGGAAGATCCCACATGCCACGGAGCAACCAGGCCCGTGAGCCACAACTACTGAGCCTGCACGTCTGGAGCCAGTGCTTCACAACAGGAGAGGCTGCGATAGTGAGAGGCCCGTGCACCGCGATGAAGAGTGGCCCCCGCTTGCCACAACTAGAGAAGGCCCTCGCACAGAAACGAAGACCCAACACAGATAAAAATTAATTAATTAATTAATTAAAAGTGTCACGTACTGGGATTTCCCTAGTGGTCCAGTGGTTAAGACTCTGCGCTTCCACTGCAGGGGGCACGGGTTCAATCCGGGGTTGGGAAACTAAGATCCCACATGCCACGTGGCCAAAAAAAAAAAGTGTCAAGTACTGCTAAGAAGGTACGTAAGAAGAGGATGAGAAGTGTCCATGGTATTTACCAGCCTGGAAGTCATTGGAGATGTTGACTACAAACGTTTTGTTATGATACTGACATGATGATTTCAGTGGGGATAAGAGAGAGAATTTAAGGACAGTATATATAGGAAATGAAATGAAATGGACTGCAAAGTCAATTAATTTTGCTTTTTAAAAAATCCACAAATTGGCCAGAATAAGCTCATTACTAACTTAAAAGAGTTTTGCTGAGAGGTACCAGGTGGCTAGAGGTACGGAGGAAATGAGTAACCAACATGGATCATTCAGTTAGAGAGTTTGCTAATTAAAGAAGGAGGTAGTAAATGCATGGTAATTTCCAAGAGCTAAGGGGAAAAGCAAATGTGATTGTTTTAATCTGTTAAATCTGTTAAGTCTGTGAGGTAAAAACAGAGAGAGAAGAGACTGAATGGGGTTCTTGAAGAGTCGATGAGAATAAGAAAAGCAAAGGTGAAGGAACTGACTTTAGAAAAGGAGTAATTTCTTCCTGAGAAATATTAGGGACAGATGCAAAGGTAACTGCACACCAGGCTTTCTCAATCTCATCACTATTGACATTTTGACCAGGATAGTTCTTTGCTGTGGGGTGGCCTCTCTGTGCATTATTGGACATTTAGCAACCCTGATCTCTACCCACTAGATGCCAGTAGCACTCTCCCCCTGTCATGACAGCCCCAAATTGTCTCCAGACATTGCCAGTGTCCCCTCAGGGCGAAATCACCTTGGTTGAGAACCACTGATATAGAGATAAATTGAAGGGCAGAGATTGCACTGTGGGCGTTCTGAGTACTATGAGAAATTGGAACGGTAATGCATACAAGGTATTAGAATAAGCTGAGTGATTAAGAGAACTTCTGGGAAGAATTCTTAATAACAATAGATACTATGGTGGCTTTGTTTTGTGTCAACTCGGCTCACTGGAACTGTGTCTGCCAGAATGCCCTTCCCTATATAGTTCTAGACTCATGTGGGCCACAAGAGACATTTTACGTGAGATTTGAAGGTGGAAGGAAACAGCCACCACATTCGTTTCATACTCAGAAGGCTACTGTAGGGCACCAGGCATGACTGCAGCTCACACACATTGTCACTAATCTGCCGGCTCACCTTGGAATGAAGCAACAACCAGGCCACGGCTCCTCCAGCTCCTCCCACTCCTGTACTAGGCGCCTCTTTAGCTCTGTGATGAAGGGCGCCAGCTGCCCCAGCAAGTCATCCATCTCATTGAAGTGGGAGGCCTGGAAGCAGTGAGAGACCCATGTGGGTTCCATTTCATCTCTGAGGGCTCCAGGCCATCCCTCTAGTTTCCAGTTTGTGCTTACTCTCCCCTACTTCTTGTCTATCTTTCTTCCCAATTGCCAGTCCTGCTGACTTCAAGCTGCAGCATCCAACACAGAAGCAATAACTGTATATAAGCTCTTCAATGCAATCCCTCAATTGTTTAAGGTCAAATCCCTACAACAAATCCCACATTCCATACCATCTATTTACTACTGCCTGCATGTCAAGTATAACAACACTATAAATTACGTTGTAGTATCCTTATTTTATAGGTGAGGAAACAAGAGTCAGAAAGACTAACTCTATCAAGGTCCCACATTTAGTAGACATGGAGTCTGAACAACATCCACCTTCCTTTAAAATCCTCTCTCTTTCCATTCTCCCAGTCTGCAGTGCTGGCAGTTAGCAATTTTAAGAAATAAGGAGGCGTAGAACTTTTTTAAATTAATGACCTTGGCCTATTGGTAAATGATTCTACACTGTATTCTAATAATGGTGGGAAATAAATAAAAGCCCTTTTCAAGATAGCACTTAATGATGTTTTAGAGGTAGGAGGCACAAAAGTTAAAGATAAAATTTACTTGCTCTTCACGGATATGAAATAAGAAGAGTTTCAGTTTTCCATTTTCTATTACTGCATAATGCCTCTGAGACACTAACATTTGGTGGCAGCAGATGTCCTGAAAGTTTAGAAGGAACCTTAATCAATCTATCAACACTCAGTTTAATCAAAACTAGGAGAGAGTGATCAAGGAGTTTATGACTATTACTTGTGCCACGGCCAATGTCCTGGCTTCGCCTTTCCTGTCTCTCACCTCCAAGGCAGAGCTTCTAGGCCTTTCCACACCAGCTGACACTGACAGTAACAACAGCAGCCATGTTCGCAGTACACATGGACTGTGGCAACAGAGCAAGATAGAATAAGTCTAGCTTTTTACTTGCTGGTATTTTTAAAAGCAGCAGCATAACCACAAAGGCATTGAAGAAAATGTATTAGGTTCGCTGGGTGAACAATCTTATGTGTACATATCTCCGTGTCTACTATAGCATATAAAGTCCTGAGGTACCGGGATCAAATCTATGAATTACTTTCCAAAAAGGCTAGAATGATAGAATATCAACATCGGAAGGGATTTTTTTCTTCAAGTCACCTAATCCATTCCCCTTCCAAGTGGATGAATCCATTCTAAAACTAACCAAGTAGTCATGCATGCTCTTCTTTCACTCTCCAAATACCATGCCATTAACCAATTCAAAAGGGAGCCCATGTTATCCACTGATAGCTAAAAGCTAGACTATGCCTGCCTGTGATTATGACCCAAGGGTGTAGGAAGAGTCATTTTGCATCATCCAGAGTATGTCTCCTCCACCTATCATGTGCCATATTTATTATTTAATGCATGCTCTATTGTTATAATAATGGCAATAATAACGAGATTGATATTAAAGCAGATACCTTCTAAACCATTTTGTTCCATCAGTAAAATTTTTGTTAGATCAATTATTGGAAGCACAAATGATTATTGCTTTTGCCACAATTTTTTCCATTTTATACCATAGTAGCACTATGATTATATTAGCTCAAAAGGTAATAATTATTTTAGTAGTCATTTTGAAAAGCCTCTTTTTCATGATTTCCACAGAAAATTATTCACTTGAACAAAGTTTTATTTTTAAAGTTATATTAAATGTAGGCTATGCGGGAGTTTATCTTATAAAAATAAGCTTCGTATTGAAGCCCACTTTAAGATCACAGTTTTATTATCTGAGAAAAGGATAAAATTTTGAAATAGAATATCTTCATCAAAACTTGGGAACAATTTCTACAGAAATTGTCAATTAACTCTTGCATATTGTCTGCAGGTTTCTATCAGCACAAGATGGATCTTGATACATGTTATACCCCTTTTAAGAGCTGGAGAAATCAAGTCACAAGTAGTTCTTACTGTTTATGAGATCTCACAGCCATCTGCCAGAAATAGAAGGAAGGGCTTGCGGTGACCATTCTTCTGCTTTGTAACTAGAGCGTAGTCTCTCCAGGAACACCTTATATTTCACCTCATCAGAGTCTATCTCCACTAAGAGAAAACAGATAGTGAAGATATTGACAATATAAACGACCTCAAGAAAAAAAAATACAGACACTGCCGACATGTGTTAAAGAGTTTATCAGGATTAAAAACTGATTCATCAGGGAGTTCCCCGGTGGTCCGTGGTTAGAACTCCACACTCTTATTGCCGAGGGCCCTAGTCGGGCAACTAAGATCCCACAAGCGCACGGTGCAGCCAAACAAAAAACTGATTCAACAGTTTAATTTCTCAGTAACTGGATTAGTATCTGTCCTCTAAATAAATCTGCTTCTAGGGTGACTGTGTTCTGATCAGTTATAGGTAAAATATGTTCAATAAGAAAATTGAGGTGGGATTGTTTCTTTCAGATAAAAGAGTAGAAAAGTCCTAGAGGCAAAAGGCTAGAAATAATAGGAAGCTAAGTTTGATAATTCAACTTTATATGGCAGTACTCTATGGGAAAAAAATACAATTTAGTAGGATTCAATAAATAGTTTTCTAAAATTAAATTATTTGTTAGAATTAAGCTGTGCTCTGGGTTTTTAAATCAAAATGAATATGCTGTAGTAATTGGGGATATGAGAAAAAATACATTAACACTACTTGGAACATAGTTAACGTGTCTGAATTTATGCCAATATCTGTTTGTAAGAGGGAACAATTTCTAGTAGATGAAAGTTGCCAATTATGTTTTAATAGGTTCATATACAATGATAGTAGAATTGTAATACTGATTTTCTTCTGAATACTCCAATTTGCACTGTTTTCCTCCAATAATTTCTGCTTCAATGACTGTATATTGATCTCCACTATGTATTATTTTTCCTTAAATTAAATACTCTGTTTCTCAGTTGCGGGGGAGGGGGAGTACACACACGGAGACTAATCCAAATTCTGGTGAAACTACCTGACCTTTCATCAGTTTGCCACTTCATTTTCAAAATAATTCCCTTGACTTTTTTGCCTTCAATGTTCAAGAATTGGCTATCCAAAGTATTTGTATTTATTCACCTTGCTTTCCTTCATATTTGATCTTTGTTTCTTGCTTTGAGTCATTTCACGGCTAATTAATTCCTCTACCTTCTATGTGAGACAAAGAAAGACAAAATAACATAAGCTATTGTAGTAGTGTCAAAGGAGAAAAAAAATAGAAAGGTACTAAACTGTTGCTCCAATTGTCAGTGCCAGCTAACCCCAGGTCTGTCAACTTCCTTCAGCACTGCCCCGGGTATGAAGAACCCTTGGCATGCAGCTCTACCCCTGCCCGACTCAGAGATAGAGCCACTTCTGCCAAGCCTGGCTGTATATGTGGAAATAAACGCAGGCGCACCATACCTGTGAGGTTGCCAGTACTCTTGCTTCCCCAGGACAGGGAAGCCTTGGACACAGCGTGATTACTGAGCATTCCCTTCATTCCCTCCAAATCAATTTCTTCTAAGGAATACAGCTCTGCCTTCTTTTCCTGATTGATAATCTGTCCCAAGAGGGTCTAGAGTCTTCCTCCCTCTTGCTCTCAAATGGATAGATTTCCAACAATGCACCCAGCCAGCTCCCACTCCCACTCTTGCCTGCTCCCGTCTCCCAGGGACTAGAATTTACGCGTGTACCATCAGGCACTGTTTGAGAGAAGACATACTGATGGGAAATCTGCACCATCCACTTACTACAATTATTTCCACCACCTAGAAATCCCGAGAAGGCACCCTGTGGAACGCCATAGCTGGCTGGTGTTACCAAACCAGGTTTGTTTGCCCTACTCACAGCAAGCTGAGTGCTGAGATGCCGAGCTTTGCAGCAGAGAAAAGGTTTTCTCACAAGGCAGCCAAGTGAGTAGATGGGAGAACAAATCTCAAATCTGCCCTCCCCCAAGGTGAGGAGCTCGGGATATTTATGGGATATAGCCGAGGTGTGGAGAATGTGGGGAAAGGTGATTGGAGATAAGAAGAAGATGAGGTAATCCTGTGCAGGCACAACTAAGCTACGTGTTTCTTCATGGGACACGTATTCAGAAAATAGCAGAGTTAGCATGCTCTGAGGGTGGAGTTTTGGGCCCTCTGATGTCAAAAGGTCACCAATCAGACACTCACGAATGCCCAGTTGGAGGGTTGGTGGTCCCAACAAGTCTTAACCATCTCGAGCTCAAACTGGACACAGCTGACTCCAAGTTCCCAAAAAACAACTGAGGCAAGCATCTTATTATTTAAGCTAATGAGGCTTGGAGGACATGCAAGCTTTTTGTAGCAACGATTAAAGCCAGCTTGATCAGTGAAGGCAGCTTACACGTTTAGTGGATCTAACTGATGATTATCCTCAGTTTCACTAGAATACTCTTCTCTTCAGTCTTTCCCTCAAGGACAATATTCTGGAGACTTGGCCACTTCATTGAAGGCAACACAGCCTTGGGTTTGTCCTACTAATTACCCCCTGCCCATTCCTGGTGCTCTCTGCACCCCTCAGCAGCCAATTTTCACAGTCCTGTAACAGCTTACATATCTTAGGTTGATTTAATTTCATCTTTTTTGTTGCTGTTTCTTATTCCAGATAATCAAAATGCGTCAGCAATTATAGTAGTCTCTGAGAACTGATGTTAGGTTTCTCTACAGTAAGTTTCTTTTTAGCAAGGTTGATAAAATATGCAATAAAACTGTGTATAAAATATTGATCCAGCCTCTCTATGGGTCTACGAATGCTTTGACGAACATGAAGAAGGCCTGGAGGGATTCCAACCATCAGAAAGAATTAACCATGCATTGATGTCTTACTTGGTCCTGTGATAAGGAAATTGGGGATCCAAAAAGAATGCATAAGGTCACTCTGTCTTAATCGTTGCTGCATTCCAAGTACCTGTCACAGTACCTTGCCATAGTGGGTTTCCATAAACATTAGTTGAATAAAAAGTGAATGGATGAATACAGGATCTCATGCCTGAATTGAAGTTATCAAAAATAACTGAATAAACATCAGTTATGGGAGAATAGTGAAAAAATAGTGAGGTGCTGCCTAAACAAGTACTATAAAAGTTAAAAGAGAGAATACGGTATAGTGAAGAAGTTAGAAAAGAGTACATTGAGAATTTAGAACTAATTCAGCCTTAAATTTGGGACAAGGTTTAGCATCAGGTAGAGACAAAGGCATTCCTGGCACAGGGAACAGAATACATGAATATTTGCAGGTGCATAAGACCATGGACCAATGAGAAGAAATGCTCTGTTGGAGTAGAAAATGTGTGGGAAATACAGATAGATGGGTGGACTGAAGCCAGAACATGGAGATCAATAAAACTCAGTCTGAGGAGGACTTGGAAAAGCACCAGAGAAGTCTGAGTCTGGTCAAGCAAGATGTTTTTTGTATGTCAGGACATTAACTTCCTCTCTATTTCACTAAGTCCATTTTTCCAAAAGACGTGTATTTCTTTCTCATGCTCTGGGTTTGACAGAAGACCCCATGATAGGTGGGGCAGGGCAGGGGGTAAAGAGCTCATGGTAAACCAGGAAAAGAGAGCCACAATCAAGTAGAAGACAGTAACTTGGACAATGATGTTGTCAAAACCTGGTTGCCAAAACTATCACCAAAGCATCTACTGACAAAACAAAGCACAGTTAATTTCTTACCATGGTAAGGGAGGACACTAGGTCAGCAGGGTCTTAATAATGTCCTGGAGAGGGAAGGACAAAGTCAGTATACTTACTGAAATTTTGAAGTCTGGTTTAAAGCAGGTCTTACAATGTGGAGGCTTGATTACGACTGGGCCGGAATCATGACGTAAGAGTTTAGGATTAGTGATAGTTAAGGACATAGCAATGCAAGACTTTTGAGGCAGGGATTCAAAGAGTCTGGTGTAAACTGTCCATGGATGCTTTCTATTAATGAGTTGATGGAACTCTCTGGGAGTCCTTGGAATGAAAAGTAAACTTATTTACAGCTTGTATCCTCCAGGGAAAGAGTCTCATGAAATACTACAGTTATGTCAAAGACAGTGGGATAATAAAGTCATGTTAATGTACATGGTAAGGTGCACAGATGGCTTCTATTCTGAGTGTACATGCATGCAAAGAACACAGGAAGGGCTTCCCTGGTGGCGCAGTGGTTGAGGATCTGCCTGCCAATGCAGGGGACACGGGTTCGAGCCCTGGTCTGGGAAGATCCCACATGCCGCGGAGCAACCAGGCCCGTGAGCCACAACTACTGAGCCTGCGCGTCTGGAGCCTGTGCTCCGCAACAAGAGAGGCCAAGACAGTGAGAGGCCCGCGCACCGCGATGAAGAGTGGCCCCCGCTTGCCGCAACTAGAGAAAGCCTGCGCACAGAAACGAAGACCCAACACAGCCATAAATAAATAAATAAATAAATAAATAAATAAATAAATAAACAAACAAACAAATAAAATTTTTAAAAAAAACAACACAGGAAGTAGAACCAAGGGAAGAGGGCTGAGACCTGCTCAGTAGATTCAGAAAAGTCTTCAAAGAAGAGGTGGCCTCTGTGCCATGAGCTAAAAAATGAGCAGAGTTTGATCTGTGTACAAAAGGGAGAAAGGATTCAAGGAAAGAGCGTAATGTAGTGTAAGAAAAGGGGTGAAAGAATGTGTCCGGTCTGAGGGACTATCTGTAGATGCCACAAGCAGAACCCTTCACTATTGTTCTAAGTTAGAAACGGATGCACTTCTACTGTGTTCATTTTAAAGATTCAGAGTATTTTGTTGGGAAAGAACTTTTTGCATAAGTTAAGGATGTTTCAAATTTTCCTGAAACTACTTTTGTGTTTTGAGATGAGCTTAAAAACAAATAACAATTTGGGGATGTAAACTTAAAATCATGTGGGATTTTTTAAATATAATTTTTTAATAAACAAATTGTTGAAACACATAGAAACTCATTCCTATCTAGAGAGAGTGAAAGAGAAAGGAAGCACGGAGCTTCCAGCAGGGTTTGTAGTTTCTCTGAGGTAGTGTAATAGCATTCAAACCCTCCAGGAAAAGAAAGGAAATTTTCTCTACTACCAAAAGCCAGAGTTGAGACCATTTAGCTCTCTCTTGCATGTCAGGGAACTTTTGGTAAATTAACCTAGAAATAAATCCAAAGGGATTATGATTGCTGTGCTATATAATAAAAGACATGGCCTTAAGGAGATTTAATCAGAAAATAAATTTCTAAATCAAAAGCATGCTTTGATGCAAGAACACCGGGAAACCAATCAGCATTTGATGCTTTTGTGTAGCCTTTCCTAGAAAGCACCTTATCCCTTTGGTGCCTTTGTCTGATAAAGGTCAGGACACCCCTACGTGGCCCTTTCATGAGTTGGTCAGACCCAGGTCCCCCAGTCAGTGATGAGCACAGCTCAGATTCAACAAGCTGCAAGCCTGCTAACCCCACACCTGAGAGCCCAGACAGATTCAGAACAACCAGCTAATTAAACCTGGAGCACCAAGCTATCATCATCCAAGATTCATGGGCATCCAACAAGCAGAAGAACTAGCAACACGGCATTTGGCAACAGCTGTCACCTGCTATAATATTCTTTAATTATCTTCAAATCTCTAAGAACTGACAAATGGGTGACAAAATGCAATTTTCTGTGTCAGGAAGCGAGAGACAAGCCTGTGTTACTTTGATGAGAGGAAATACTGTAAAATCATCACTCTCAGCTCTTCTTATTGGGGAGAGGGGGACTGTTGTCACTCAATTCTTGTCTGTAAACACACTCATTACAGGGCTCCTGGAGGGACACGTTGCCTTCTTTATAAAGATTGAAGAAGAGAAGCCAGAATGGGTTCTGGGCTATGCTGAGCGGTCCCCCATAGGCTCAGCACGTCTTTCAAATTCAGCCCCAGCTCCAGTGCTAGCCCCACCATGGTGCTTATGTCCTGTGGACATGCATTCCTAGGGTGGACCCCTAGCAAAGCCAATCCAAGTTCCCTGGAATCAAGTCATGCCTCTTTCCACAGATTCCTCCCGGTGCCTGTCCAAATTGTGACTTAATCCCTCTACATTGCAGTGATGTTTATTTCCATTAGTCCCTAACTTCTGGTCATTACATTCTACTAAGTGTGTGTGATAACATCCTTTGTCCCTTTGAGGCAAGTTTGCTTCTATCACCTACACAGCTTTGCCAGCCTTTGTGTGTCAAAAGTGTCCATGAGGACACAAAATAAATTGCAGAAAGAAGGTCACTATGTAGTAAATAGCTCTTAACAACATCAGCTAGAAAAACTACATCATCTGTATAGAGTAGTAGGGCACTCATAAGCTAAGAGCACTGTACCACTCATGGTTCTAGAACATAAAAATAGAGAAAAATATGGGCTAGCTCACATTGGCTGAAAGTATAAGATAGCCCCTAGAGCTTGAGGAAAACATACATTAACAGTGTGCTACAACAAACTGTTATATACAATTAAAACTGATACATATATATAGTTGTTTTTTTAGTATTTGAGAGACAAATGACCAATCAACATGCTGTTACCAGGTGCTGACAATCTAAAAGGATAATAATTCTCAAAACATACAGTGTTTGTGACTTGTTCTTAAAATGTGCATAAGTATATTAACACAGGGAGAAATGATTGAAAGGTCTGGTTACATTTCTGAACCATCCAAACAAAATTTTTATATTAAGATTTAAATTAGAGTGTCAAAAGCTGATCAGTGAACGTTCCTGTCTACTAGTTATAGTATAATCATTTAAATTTTGTATTTAAAATTATTTTATGCAATTAGCATATTATTTTAAATGTCAATTAATACAATAGTTAAATTAGTCTGTTTTTATGATCTCTGAGATGTAAGTTCTCTGGGGATAAGGACAAGATCTGTGAGGTGATTTTTTTCATGGTACTTTGATAACCAACATTTGGTATTTGATCATTTTAATAATAAAGTCAACTGTTTTCTCCAAGACCATGAAGTCAAATTAATTTTTTTCTTCTCTATTTTCAATCTTATTATCCACTCCATCAATGCTTCTCACCTTATCACTTCAGAGCCCACAGGTCAAGGAATCTTAGTGTCCAGTACATGATTAAACCCATTAACTGAAATGGCACCTGAAATGGACGTGCCACTAACCTAAAGAGATAAAAGGGGGCTTCCCTGGTGGTTCAGTGGCTAGGAATCTGATTGCCAATGCAGGGGACATGAGTTCGAGCCCTGGTCTGGAGAGATCCCACATCTTTGTTGCCGTGGAGCAACGGAGCCCTTGTGCCACAGCTACTGAGCCCACTTGCCACAGCTACTGAAGCCTGCGCACCTAGAGCCCACGATCCACAACAAGAGAGGCCACCACAGTGGGAGGCCCACGCGCCGCAACGAAGAGTGGCTCCTGCTCGCCACAACTGGAGAAAGCCCACGCACAGCAACGAAGACCCAAGGCAGCCAAAAATAAATAAATAAATAAATAATTTTTTTTTTTTAAAGAGATAAAAGGAGATCATTATTTTCTCCAATCAACGTCCACTGAAAATGCAGGGCAAGGCAGGAAGTTGATCTAGAAGAAGGTACAACATCAGAATGCTGCCCAAGCTACCACCCAAAAAAAATCTATATTCCCAATTTACCTTATTTTACTTAAGGCAGAAAAAACTTCTGGGGATAAACATACCCATTTTATATATTTAATGTAATCGGAGAATATTAAAGCTAGAAGAAACCATCGTTTCATCTCTAAAAACAAGAGCGAAAGTACAAGAACCCTGATTCCCAAAGAAACAAATTGCAGCTTCTAAAACACGGACATTTAAATTACATATCACAGCCCCTTTGGTTTCTTTCAAAATAGAATAAATAAGAGGAATGTGACAAGGGTCATATACGTCCCCTCTCCCCATCTCTGCAAGGATGGCCTTCAGTGGAACTTGGCCATAGACATGCAGCCCAGACAATCCTGATAATCTAACAAGACTGAAGAAAGATTAGGGACTTCCCTGGCAGTCCAGTGGTTAAGACTCCACACTTCCACTGCAGGGGGCATGGGTTCAATCCCTGGTTGGGCAAATGAGAACCCACATGCCCCACGGCTCAGCAAAAAAAAAAAAAAAAAAAAGAAGAAGAAGGATTAGATGGTACAAAAGATATTCTTTCACCATGTGTCAAGTCAGTCTCAATAAATTTATTTTGTTTTCCATTGTAATTCATTCATATTTGTGAAATAACAATGTCAAAAATTGAAAAGCAAAAAAAAAAAAAAAAAATTGAAAAGCACTTCACAATTTACGAAACATTTCCATAGACATTCTTTAGCACTGACAGCAATTGAACAGAGAGAATGGGCTGACCAACAGAGATCCATGTTCCTCGTTCATAGCGCAAAGTTGGTGGAAAGAGGTGGCCCAGCTAGGGACCGTGTGATGGAATGTAAGCCAAAGTGATGTGTGCCGTTTCTGGGCTCAGATGTTAAGTACTAGGTGCTCAATCCTCTACACTCTCACTCTTCACTACCTAGCCAACTAAATGCAAAGGATCCAGTAAAAGACACCAAGGAGATCTTAAGAGATAGAAAGAGTCACAGCTTAAGAGGAGATTCACAGATCTGGGATGTGAGCAGGAAATTACAGAGATTTGAAGATTTTTTGTTTTATTAGCTCGTGAAAACAACAGTGCCAAAAGACGTGACAATGCACGTACCAGTCAGTGCCTAACTCACATCAGGCACTCAACAAATGTTGGGTGGATGGATGGATGGATGGGCCGGTAGATGGACAAATGGCAGAAGCATTATATTCTAACCTATTAAATCTGAAAATCATAAAGTCCTGCCACAAATACAACACTAGGTAGTGATGTTAATTTCTAACACATGTGAACTGGGCCATGATTATTTTTAAAGAAATATGGATGACCTCTAAAATAGTAATATACTTTCCAGAGGAATATCAGAAAAATTGTAAATGGCACTAATTAGAGACTAAACTAAATAATGCGATTGTCTCAAATCATCTGAAGACTAGTAACCATGATCTTCCCAAATAATTCAGACAAAATGGGGATTGGAGTACTATTACATAGGTTTAAGAGCACTGGGCTTTGAGATTAGGGAGATGTTAATTCACATGCAGGCCGCAGTGCATACTAGCTGTGTGACTCGAAATGAGTCTAATACCCTCCCTAAGCTTCACTTCCCACTTCTGTAAAATGTGAAAATGGAAGTAGAAACCTTAGCACAGTGTCTGGCACATAGAAGACGCTCAATACATGCTAGGCTATTATTCTTGAGAGTGAATCTACACGCTGTTATGGTTAATTAAAATATATTCAAGTTACTCTGTCACATGGCATGTAATTTCAAAGATACTAAACCATAGAAATCTTTAAAAGATTCCTCCAATTTTCAAGCATGGCTAAAAGACAGTCAATAACTAACTCTCATATTGCAGAACTGGAAGCTTTTCAAGGGTGGCTATCAGTGGCTGCAGTATGATTTTATAATTGCTGGGTTATTCTTTCTAAAATACAAATTTAACTTGTCAATCCAGTGGTTGCTAGCCTCTGCTGGATATCAAGGTCCATATTCATGACATTTTCATTCTCACTCATTTGTTTCTTTTCTCTCCAAATGTGGTTCCCAGTGCTCCTACCACCATCTTCCAGACAAGCCACATTTTCTGCTTTTGAGCATTTTCTTGGACCACCCCAGTTCTGTGAACCACTTTCCTCCTATTCTTTAATCTCCTGAGCAAATATCAGACTCAAGGTCACACTGATAAAGCTTCTTGCAAACTTTACATACTCAGCAAATATCAAGGCTCTTAGCTCTCTCCATTTACTTCTACCGCAATGGATCTCTCCTCTCTTTGGATTCCTAGAGCATATATAATCCACATAAAATAGAGTATTGGATCTTATACTCTTGTATATTGATATTTAATTATTTCAAGTTTTTTTTTAGTCCTCTTAAATAAATAAGATTGTCAATTTCTTGGGGGCCTTAGTATCCTCATCTGTGAAATGAGGGTATTGTATTAAAGATGTTTTGGCTTCTTCTTACTCTCAAATTCTTATGATCTCTCGGGTCATCTTGTCTGTAAAGCCCAAAGCACTGAGCACAAATATGGGTACATCTTAGCTCAGTCACTACAAAAAGAGTTAAGAGAAAAGATAAGCCATCCTTAACAAAATTCAATCAAGGTCAGATCTAAAGTGAACCTTTTTTTGTATACATCAGCATATAGAATAACATTCACAAAGATTTTCTCTTGACAGGTTTAGCTCTAAGGTAAGAAAATTCATGGGATTTCTTTTCTTTATTTTTGCGAAATTGAGAGGCAACACAGGGCCAAGCAGCCTGGTAGAAACTTTCTTGTGCCTCCAGAGGAAGTACCCAATTTTCAAAGCCTTCCTCGAATGCTCCAGGATTTTTGCTGCCCTCGCAAAAACCGACTCAGACAGAATTCCGCTTTCTTCTACTTTCCTCATGCTCAAAATTGATTTACCGCGAAACGAATAAGACTGAGCTTTCAGGGGCCCTTATTTGACAGAATTCTAGCAATTTGTCCACGTGGTCCAATGTTGTACAATTTGCAAATGTAAGATATTTTATTCATAATTAAATGACTGCTGTTTCTTTCCACCCTGATTTTTCCCCCTTTTAATTCCCTTTGCTGAAGTGGTAGTGTTGTGCCCGTGGGCACATATGAAGTCCAGGTAAAAAGATGTAAGTTTGTGGTATGTAGTTGGGAACACAGTCAACTTTTGTTTAGTCAAATGTTTTCATGTGGTTCACCATGACTTCCATAAAGTTAAGCTATAGCTTGTCCAGTAAGTGGCAAAGCTAAGACTCAAACCTAAGTTTGTCTGATTCTAACGCTACCATATCATATTATTTACTCCTTTCATATTCTTTGGGATGTATTAACAAGTCTTTGATTCCTTAATTTAAGATATGATGCTCTATGCTGAGCCACTTAGCAGCATCTGGCACTTCCTCCCATCTCTCAACCTGGCGCCAACAGACTTCCCTAGCCCTAACACCCACCACTGTCCTACCTGTACAAACAACTCTATCCACATGGGGTTCTTCTTTTACAGACCGTGCTTTTGTTCATGATCTTTCCTTAGGCTAAAATGGTCTTGACCAATCACATTTATGTAAACTCTTATTAATTTTTCCCTAAATTGACATAAACCACTGACATCAATGAAAATAATATATAACTCATATCATGCCACTACTATAAAGGCATCAATGAAACACTGGGTAATGATTGTTGTCAAATTTAAGAGCTGTCCATTGAAAACATCTGGAGACAAAGATCAAGCCGGTAGTACTAAACACCTCTAGCACCCAGGTTTTGCTCTCTAAATGTAAGTAAATGTTATTTTTTAATTTAAAAATTAAAGCACCTTGGAAAAAATTACTAATTACAGGTCAGGGCAGGACATATACAAAACTAGATGATCTTTTGTCATAGCTGCAAGCAAGAAAGATTTCTAACACTGCAGTTGTCCCCCCTTATCCAAGGTGTCACTTTCTGTGATTTCAGTTACTCCCATGGTCAACCACAGTCCAAAAATATTAAATGGAAAATTCCAGAAATAAACAATTCATAAGTTTTAAAGTGTGCAACGTTCTGAGTAGCATGATGAAATATCGCACCATCCCGCTCCATCCTACCTGGAATGTGAATCCACCCCCATTGTCCAGCATATTCTCCCCCTATGCTGGTCACTTAGTAGCAATCTGGGTTATCAGATCGACTGCCCCAGTATTGCTTGTGTACAAATAACCCTTATTTTACTTAATAATGGCCCAAAAGCACAATAGGTAGTGGTGCTGGCAATTCAGATATGCCAAAGAGATGCTGCAAAGTGCTTCCTTTAAGTGAAAATGTGTCTCAAGTTAATGAGGAAAGAAAAAAATCCTATGCTCAGGTTGCTAAGATCTACGGTAAGAATGAATCTTATATCTGTGAAATTGTGAAGAGGAAAAAGAAATTCGTGCTAGTTTTGCTGTCGCACCTCAAACTGCAAAAGTTATGGCCACAGTGTGTGATAAGTGCTTAGTTAAGATGGAAAAGGCATTAAATTTGTACAATAAGATATTCTGAGGGACTTCCCTGGCAGCGCAGTGGTTAAGAATCCGCCTGCCGATGCAGGGGACACGGGTTCGAGCCCTGGTCCGGGAAGATCCCACATGCTGTGGAGCAAATAAGTCCATGTGCCACAACTACCAAGCCTGCGCTCTAGAGCCTGCGAACGACAACTACTGAGCCTGCATGTCACAACTACTGAAGCCTGTGCACATGGTAGAGCCCGTGCTCTGCAACAAAAGAAGCCACTGCAATGAGAAGCCCATGAACCACAATGAAGAGTAGCCCCCGCTCGCCACACCTAGAGAAAGCCGGTGTGCAGCAACGAAGACCCAATACAGCCATAAATAAATAAATAAATAAATAAATAAATAAATAAATAAATAATAAAAAGGAAAAAAAGATATTTTGAGAGAGAAACCATATTCACATAACTTTTATTACATTATATTGTTGTAATTGTTCTATTTATTAGTTATTGTTGTTAATCTCTTACTGTGCCTAATTTATCAATTAAACTTTATCATAGGTATGTATGTATAGGAAAAAACATAGTATAATATATGTGACCAAAAGTGGGGGTCTGGCTGCTTGCCACTCAAAAGCCAATAAAGAGGCAAGTTTGGTGGAAAGGAAAGTTTGCTTTATGCCAGCAACTGGTGGGGGAAGGGCAGACTCCTGTCCAAAGGTCAATTCCCCCCAACTACAACCAGTGGGCAAGAGCATTTATAGGTTGAGGGAGGGGGCTACATGCAGAAACAGCACAGTCAGCTCTGACAATCATCTTGAAATTGGTCATGCGGGGGTCTGACCAGCGTCATCTTGATTGTTTTAAGTATTGATACTATTAATCTTCAGTTCCAGGGTCGGTTTGTTCCCATTTTCTTGAGGCCAATTCTCGGAATTGTGGCAGCTTATGTCATGGCTACAGTCTGGTCATCATGTAGTTAACCTCTTCCACCTGGTGGGGGTGTCAGTATCTACAGGACAGGTCCCAGGATGTGGCACAGAATATTATTTATAGCCCTTGAGGAGGAACTAAAGGTCCTTAACTGTGCTTAATGACTAAACTATTATTATTTAGTTTTGTTGGACTGTTTTCCTTTGTTTCTGCATTTTCTCACTTCTTTGATTAAACTTATTCTTTGGCTAAAGTTTTTCCACAGACAAAAGGCAGGCGGAGCACATGGAGGGGGAAGGACCATAGGGTCCTGCTCCATTTCATATACAGAGAGAGAGTTTGGTACTATTCGTGTTTTCAAGTAAACACTGGGGGCCTTGGAATGTATTCCCCATGGATAAGGAGGGATTTCTGTATTGAGGTTATATCACAAGAACAGAGGAGTCAATTTGGAGAGGCTCCAATTGACCAAACAAAGTACTGATAAAAATAAAAATACATCAGATACGTTAAACTGCAAAGAATAAAAACACACCAAAAATGTTAAAAATTCATGAGTTTGAAATGTTACTATAACAGAAAAAAGTAAAACCTTCATTAGTCACCTTTAAAAAACACTAAGGAATCAACTCTTTTTTCTGAAAACTGGTAAATAAAGCAAATAAATTAAATATTGAATCTGCTTTTCTTTTTTTTTCTTTTTTTAACTTTTTATTTTATATTGGAGTATAGGCAATTAACAATGTTGTGATTGTTTCAGGTGTACAGCAAAGTGATTCAGTTTTACATATACATGTATCTATTCTTTTCCAAATTCTTTTCCCATTTAGGTTGTTACATAATATTGAGCAGAGTTTCCTGTGCTATACAGTAGGTCCTTGCTGGTTATCTATTTTATTTATTTATTTATTATTATTATTTTTTATTTTCGGCTGTGTTGGGTCTTCGTTGCTGCACACGGGCTTTCTCTAGGTGTGGCGAGCGGGGGCTACTCTTCGTTGCGGTGCGCGGGCTTCTCATTGTGGTGGCTTCTCTTGTTGTGGAGCACGGGCTCTAGGCACACAGGCTCCAGTAGTTGTGGCATACGGGCTCAGTAGTTGTGGCTCCCGGGCTCTAGAGCACAGGTTCAGTAGTTGTGGCGCATGGACTTATTTGCTCCACAGCATGTGGGATCTCCCCGGACCAGAGATCAAACCCATGTCCCCTGCACTGGCAGGCAGATTCTTAACCACTGTGCCACCAGGGAAGCCCTGGTGATCTATTTTAAACGTAGCAGTGTGTAAATGCTTTTCTTAAATCAGCTATACTACAAGGTAACCAGATACTTTATTAGGAAATTTTTGTCTCTATGGAATCACTCCAAGTACTACAGGAAGAGGAAATGATTGAATAGGAACATTTGCAAACTCCTAACAAAGACAGGCAATGGTCATGAATTGCTTCACGCAGTCCCCAAGAGAAGACAACCAGACACCTTGTACCTGATGACAGAATACATAACACCATTTATGAAATACTTTTGCCAATAAAATCAAACCTAAATCAGATCAAGCTTCTCAATATAATTATTAATATTCTGGAAAGAGAGTAGACAGAAGAAGACACTGTGTGACATCATTAAAATGCAATTTGTAAAATCCAAACAATAATAAGGACAATAGATAAGTGTATGTTTTTACACCATTTTTTTACACTTGTATAACCAACAAAAAATAAAGATGTTTTGAAAATATAAAAAGGCAATATAACAAAAAAGAAACTTGGTTTACTTGTGATATTATTATTACCTTAACAAAGAGATTCTCTCCTTGAAAGATTATTCCCCAAAAAATATCTTGAAGAATGAATTGTATTGGTACATTTATACTTAGTCACAGATCATAGGCTCCTTGACTTAGGGTCCTACGAACAGAGAAATTCAAGAATGAACTCTTAAAGGCTACTGTCAACGGAAGACCTGATAGTAATAAGTAAAAAGTGTCTTTAAATTTATATCTGAAAATGTTACACACTGAAAAAAACTTATAAATTTGCAAAACTCTCATTTAAATTTGATATACACATGTTTAAAATCAGGTCCAAATGTATTTGTGCTAGCCCAGCTTCCTGCAGGTCCCTTTGGAGTGCAAGTCCCTGCTGTGCATCGTCAGGGCAAATTCACCTTCGTATACAGCAAGGAAGCAGCACCAAAGAGCAAAGGCAATGGATCTGAGTCCTAAGGCAGGAGGCTAAAAGTCGTTGGCAAGATGTAAGTAAGTGTCATGCATGCTGACTCATGTTAGGGTCTTCCGGTTTTTTATTCTATTAATTCTATTTCATTATTTAACTCTCTTTTGCATAACCAAAAAAAGATATCTTTGTAAGTCTTTGGCACCCTCTTTTGGACAACGTGATTATTTCAGAACTGAAATTTGTTTCAATGAAAAGGATTTCTGAGTATGTTATAGGCAAATTGAAATCAGACATATTTTTATGTATTTTGGGGTTTTTTTTATAATTAATAGACTTTACTTTTAGAGCAGTTTTAGATTTGCAGAAAAATCCATCAGATAATACAAAGTCCCCACATACTCCCCTCCCACACTTAGTTTACCCTATTATTAACAATTTACATTAGTTTGGTACATTTCTTAAAGTTAACGAAACAATATTAGTACATTATTATTAACTAAAATCCACAGTTTACAATAAGGTTGCACATTTCTATGGATTTTTATAAATTTCATATATCCACCATCAAAGTATCATAGAAAATAGTTTCACTGCCTTAAAAATCCCTTGTGGGACTTCCCTGGTGGCGCAGTGGTTAAGAATCCTCCTGCCAATGCAGGGGGACACGGGTTCAGTCCCTGGTCCAGGAAGATCCCATATGCCACAGAGCAACTAAGCCCGTGTGCCACAACTACTGAGCCTGCACTCTAGAGCCCATGAGCCACAACTACTGAGCCTGCGTGCCACAACTACTGAGCCTGCGTGCCACAACTACTGAAGCCCGCACGCCTAGAGCCCATGCTCCACAACAAGAGACGCCATCGCAATGAGAAACCCGTGCACCACAACGAAGAGCAGCCCCCACTTGCCGCAACTAGAGAAAGCCTGCACACAGCAACGAAGACCCAATGCAACCAAAAATAAATAAATTTTTAAAAGTCCCTTGTGCTTCATCCTTCCTCCCTTCCCCCCAACCCCTGTAACCACTAATCTTTCTACTGTCTCTATAGTTTTTTGTGTCTCTGTAGTTTTCCACAGTGACAAATAGTGGATAATAAAATATGTATCCTTTTCAGACTGCCTTCTTTCAGGTAGCAATATGCATTTAAGAGTCTTCCGTATCTTTTTGCTGTTTGATAGTTCATTTCTTCTTCTCACTGAACAATACGGATTCCATTGTATGGATGTGCCAACGTTTATCCATTTCCTATTGGTGAACATCTTGATTGCTTCCAGTTTTGGCAATTACGAATAAAACTGCCATAAACATTTCTGTGCAGGTTGTGTGTGTGTGTTTATGGAGTTTTCATTTGGGTAAATGCCAAGGAGTTTGATTGCTGGGTTATATGGTAAGATAATGTTTAACTTTGTAAGAAACTGTCAAATTGTCTTCCAATGTGATTGTACCATTTTGCATTCGTACTAGCAATGAATGAGAGTTTCTGTTGTTCTGCATTCTCACCAGCTTTTGTATTGTGAATTTTTTGGATTTTAACCATGCATATTTGGGACAAATCCTGCTTGGTCATGATGTATAATTTTTTATTCATTGTTGGATTCAATTTGCTAATATTTTGTTGAGGACTTTTGCGTGTTTGTTCAGAAGTGATACTGGTCTCTGGTTTTCCTTTCTTATAATATTGTTACCTGGTTTGGGGGATTAGTGTAATGCTACCTTCACAGGATATGTCAGAAAGTATTCCCTCTGCTTCTATTTCCTGGATGAGGTTGCAGAGAATTGGTGTCATTTCTTCTTTAAATGTTTGGTAAAATTCACCAGTGAAATCATTTAGAACTACTGCTTTCATTTTTGGAATTTTATTTATTAGTAATTCAAAATCCTTAATATATATAGTCCTATTCAGACTATTTCTTTTTGTTTGACTTTCAATAGTTTCTGTCCAATTGGTCCATTTTATCTAAGTTATCAAATTCGTGGGCATAGAGTTATTATAATATTCCTTTATTATCCTTTTATTGTCCATGAGATCAGTAATGATCAGTTTTATCCACTTTTTACTTCATGTATTCTGATGCTCTATTGTTAGGAACATGCATATTAAGGATTGTTAATGACTTCTTGGAGAATCAACCCTATTTTAATTATGTAACACCTCTTTTTATCCCTGATAACTTTCCTTGTTCTGAAGTCTGCTTTGCTTAAAAGTAACATAGTTATTCTAGTTTTGTTTTTTGTTTGTTTGTTTGTTTTTGTTTTTAATTTATTTATTTATTTATTTATTTTTGGGTGTGTTGGGTCTTCGTTTCTGTGCGAGGGCTTTCTCTAGTTGCGGTGCACGGGTCTCTCACTGTCGCGGCCTCTCTTGTTGCAGAGCACAGGCTCCAGACGCGCAGGCTCAGTAGTTGTGGCTCACAGGCCTAGTTGCTCCGCGGCATGTGGGATCTTCCCAGACCAGGGCTCGAACCTGTGTCCCCTGCATTGGCAGGCAGATTCTCAACCACTGCGCCACCAGGGAAGCCCTGTAGTTTTGTTTTGATTGATGTTAAGATGGTATAACTTTCTATATCCCCTTACTCTTCATTTATCTGCATCTTTATATTTTAAAGGGCTTACTTATAAACAATAGGTAGATGGGCCTTGTTTTTTTATCCACTTTGACAATTCCTGTTATTTTAATTGGTATATGTAGACCATTCACATTTAAAGTGATTATTGATATAGGTGGATTAAAATCTATCATATTTCTATTTGTTGCACTTTTTCTTGTTCCTTTGTTTTAATCTTCCCCTCTTTTTCTGCCTCTCTGGTTTTTTGGGGGTTTTTTCATTTATTTAGGCAAAGGCAAAGCAGTCATCCCACTGTAATATAAGTCATGCAGTTGAGGTGATATCAGTGAAAATGTCAGAATGAGAGCCTCTGAAAATGTATCCCTTCATAAAAGTAATAAAAAAAACTGGCAAAATTTGTCAGAATCAACTTTTTCAGACCTATGGATACTAACCAAAGAATTGTAGTAACCCAAAGAGCATTTGTTCAAGAAAAATGGCTAAGGACTTCCCTGGTGGCACAGTGGTTAAGAATCCGCCCACCAATGCAGGGGACATGGGTTCGAACCCTGGTCCGGGAAGATCCCACATGCCACGGAGCAACTAAGCCTGTGCGCCACAACTACTGAGCCTGTGCTCTAGAGCCCATGAGCCACAACTACTGAAGCCCACACGCCTAGAGCCTGTGCTCCACAACAAGAGAAGTTACTGCAGTGAGAAGCCCATGCACTGCAATGAGAAGCCCGTGCACTGTAATGAAGACCCAACACAGCCAAAAATAAAAATAAATAAAATAAATAAATCTATAAAAAAAAAAAGAAAAATGGCTAAATAGCCATGAAAGCAGCAAGCTTTGTGGTGTCTTAACTTGCCCTAGTACCATCCTCCACTGTCCATCTCAACAGTAGCCTTGGAAACCAACAGTCTGCATTCCTATTGCCAGATGGAGCAAAAGACACCATTATGAAATACAACCCACAGGAGAAAATATCCACAAATCATGTATCTAATAAGGATATAGTATCCAGAATATATAAAGAACTCTTACAATTCATAATGAAGGACAAATAAACCAAACAAAAAATGGGAAAAGGTTCAAATAGACATTTCTATAGGTAGATACATAGGTAGGATGGATAGATAAATAGATAAGCAGATAGATAGATAGATAGGGCAAGTAAGCATGAGTGCTCATCATTCATTAGAGAAATAAAACTCAAAACCATAATGAAATACCACTTCACACCCACTAAAATGGATATATATATATATTTTTTTTAATGGGAAATAACAAGTGTTGACAAGGATGTGGGGAAATTGGATCCTTATATATTGCTGATGGGGATGAAAAATTGCACAGCTGTTGTGGGAAACAGTTTGTCTATTCCTCAGAAGGTTACCTGAAGCTACCATAGGACAGCAATTCCACTCCTAGGAGAATATACTCAAGAGAAATGAAAACAAATGTTCACACAAAAACTTGTGCACAAATGTTCATAGCAGCATTATTCATAATAGCCAAGAAACGGAAACAAAGCAAATGGTCATCAACTTATGGATAAATAAAATGTGGTATAACTAGCTATACAGTGGAATACAGTTCAATGAAAGGGAATGAAGTACTGATACTTGCTGCTGAATCTTGAAAAGTTTTTGCTAAATGAAAGTAGTCAGACACAAAAGAGCACACATGATATATCATTTTATGTGAAATGTCCAGAATAAGCAAATCCCTAGAGACAGAAAGTACATTAGTAGTTTCATCTTTTTTGGATTAATGAAATATTCTGGAGTTAGTCACGATAGTGGCACAACCTTATCAAGGTACTCAAAACCACTGAAATGTACACTTTAAAATGATAAATTCTGGGACTTCCCTGGTGGCGCAGTGGTTAAGACTCCACACTCCCAATGCAGAGGGCCTGGGTTTGATCCCTGGCCAGGGAACTAGATCCCACATGCATGCTGCAACTAAGAGTTCGCATGCCACAACTAAGGAGCCATCGAGCCACAACTAAGGAGCCCACGTGCCACAACTAAGGACCAAGCAAGCTGCAGTTAAGGAACCCGTGAGCTGCAACTAAGGAGCCCATGAGCCACAATAACTAAGACCCGGTGCAACCAAATAAATAAATAAATTTTTTTTTTTAAAGATAAATTTTATGGTATGTTAATTACATATCAACAACAACAATGAAACAAGACACACAATTAAACCAAATATTGCTACTGGTTCCAAAAGATTGGCCTTAAACATGGGGCAAACAAGCTACATCAATAAGAATGACTAGGATGCCAGCACTGTGGCTTCTCTGGTTTTTATTTTTTTAATAGATTTTTTTTTTTTTTTTAATTTATGGCTGTGTTGGGTCTTCGTTTCTGTGCGAGGGCTTTCTCTAGTTGTGGCAAGCAGGGGCCACTCTTCATCGCGGTGCGCAGGCCTCTCACTATCGCGGCCTCTCTTGTTGCGGAGCACATGCTCCAGATGCACAGGCTCAGTAATTGTGGCTCACGGGCCCAGCTGCTCCGCAGCATGTGGGATCTTCCCAGACCAGGGCTCGAACCCGTGTCCCCTGCATTGGCAGACAGATTCTCAACCACTGTGCCACCAGGGAAGCCAGCTTCTCTGGTTTTGACACATATTCTCAATCTTTCCAAAGTCCAATAGTGTTGCCAATAAAGCATTTTCATTTTAAGCTTCATAATAAGCTGGTCCATTGTTATCATTATTCCTTTCCTGACATGTGATTTTATTTTATTTCCACAACATAGTAAATTTTGATAGATCACAGTAATTTCAAGCCATGAGGATCTTTCAATGTAGGAGTGAATTAGAAAGATATTTTTTGTCTATTTGAGATAACAGGTCCTGGCACCATGCTTCGGGCAAAATACATCAAAAGAATGAACTGAAGTTTAAGTTTCCTTTTAGATCACAATTTTTATAACATCAGAAAAATTCTTCCCTAAAAACAATCTGAATTATTCAACTGCAAGATATTCTATATTCACCTCATTCAGCCTGAGGGAAAGAACAAAGTCAGTAGCTGGAGAAACTTCTAAGTCTGAGGCACATTCATCTTCTCATTATGCCCTTCTAAGTCACCAACGGCTGAATTCAACATCAACACACTCAGAGAGAAAACGCAAGTAAAAGGTTTCTGAAAAGCTTTCTATTATGTCGTATTTGCAAAGGTAATTCTCACGTGGAAAGAAGCCATAAGAAATTCAAGTCATGAAATTTAAATACCATGTCCAATAATTACTACCATTCTATCCTACCCATAACAGTCAATTAAATTTAACTAACTCTCCAAATTAGCGTTAGATAGCACTTAATCCCAGTTTGATAAAAAAAATTTTTACTTTGTGTATATCCTTGTTTCTATGAAAAAAAAGGTTCTTACTCTGATTATGAATCTTAGAGAATTGAAAGATTCAAAGCTCTTTGCCTCAAAAGCTGTTTATTATAGAGCAAGGTTTGTATTCAGTTTAAGGTGGCTCCATGGGGGTATTTACCCAAAGGGGTTTATTTTCTGAACTATCCAGAGATATTCATTATGAGATGATTTCAAATATAGAGGAAACCACTGACATTATCCATGAGCAACTTTGGTAACAAGTTTATATTTAATCAGGTCTTTCTTGGCTTCAGTCTCTTTTGTGCAAGGCCTGACCCTTGACACACACACAGAGCCCACTGGGATTTTGCAACTCTGTGGTCCTGCTTAATAAATGATCCTTTTCTTAGTCTTTATTGAGATATAACTAATATACAAAAAAATCACTTCATAAATATTTACATCTTGATAAGCTCAGACATATACTTACACCTGTGATACCCACCACAACCAAGGCTTTAAACATATCCATCACCTTCCAAATTTTCTTTGTGTTCTTTTGTGAGTTTCTTGTTTATTTGTTTGTTATCAGTTTAGGGGGTTAGGAGATCTACCCTCTTAACATATTTTAATGTACATGCACAATAATGTATTGTTAACCATAGGTACTACTTGAATAAATGCTTTTTTATATTGATGATGATGACAATGTACATGACATCAGGTACTATTACCCACATTCATGCATTCACGTAATCAATGATTTTGTATCGATCACTCAATTTGTGCCAGGCCCTGTCTTGGCACTGGTGACAGGATGATAAAGAAGGAAAACACAGCCCCTGACCTCCTGCAGTTTTTTGTTTGTTTGTTTGTTTGTTTTCTCATGCAGTTTTATACTTTAGTGAGAGGAGAGAGAAAATACACATAGCTTGAGTGAATGAGATGACTTCAAATACTGGTAAGTGCTATGGAGAAAATACAGTTGAATAATGAGATAGGAAGTGACAGGGCAGGACAATTCACAAAGGTTCACTGAAGTGAAGAGAGAGTGATCAGCTCACCAGGCCGTCCTGCCCCTGCAAAAACCAGTGGAGCTCCTACACGGAGAACACTGTGGGAACATGAAATACTCAAGTAGCAGAGGCCTGAAGGCCAGGTAAGGAATCAGTGCCCCAATAAAAACATTCAACTCACATCAGGTTTACGCTGGGATCTGCTTCAAAAAGTCTCCCATTAGATTTGGTAAACACGTAGCTCTATCCTGTTTCAGCTTTCAGAAGGTATCCGCCTAAAGACTAGCCACTATTCTGATATCTCACACTGAGAAAAACCACACTTGCAATTTTATCTGGAAGACAGAATTCAAGAACCGTGAATTCTGAAGTATCCCACTGAACTGTTGATATCACCATCATACTCAGAAGTAAGAAGTGGAAGGCAATTTTTTTTTCGTAGAAATTTATTTATTTTAGGGGCTTCCCTGGTGGCACAGCGGTTAAGAATCCGCCTACCAACACAGGGGACACAGGTTCAAGCCCTGGTCCGGGAAGATCCCACATGCCATGGAGCAACTAGGTCCATGTGCCACAACTACTGAGCCTGCGCTCTAGAGCCCGTGAGCCACAACTACTGAGGCCTGCACGCCTAGAGCCCATGCTCTGCAACAAGAGAAGCCACCACAATGAGAAGCCCGCGCACTGCAACGAAGAGTAGCCCCCGCTCGCTGGAACTAGAGAAAGACTGCACGTAGCAACAAAGACCCAACTCAGCCAAAAATAAATAAATTAAATAAATAATTTTTTTTAAAGAAATTTATTTATTTACTATTTATTTATTTTTGGCTTTTTTTAACATCTTTATTGGAGTGTAGTTGCTTTACAATGTTGTGTTAGTTTCTGCTGTATAACAAAGTGAATCAGCTATATATATACCTATATCCCCATATTCCCTCCCTCTTAAGTCTCCCTCCCACCCTCCCTATCCCACCCTTCTAGGTGCACACAAAGCATGGAGCTGATCTCCCTGTGCTATGTAGCTTCTTCCCACTAGCTATCTATTTTACATTTGGTAGTGTATATATGTCAATGCTATTCTCTCACTTTGTCCCAGTTTACATTGCCCCATCCCCCATGTCCTCAAGTCCATTCTCTACGTCTGCATCTTTATTCCTGTCCTGCCCCTAGGTTCATCAGAACCTTTCTTTTTTTTTTTTTTTAGATTCCATATATATGTGTTAGCATACGGTATTCGTTTTTCTCTTTCTAACTTACTTCACTCTGTATGACAGACTCTAGTTCCACCCACCTCACTACAAATAACTCAATTTCATTTCTTTTTATGGCTGAGTAATATTCCATTGTATATATGTGCCACATCTTCTTTATCCATTCATCTGTCGATGGACACCTAGGTTGCTTCCATGTCCTGGTTATTGTAAATAGTGCTGCAATGAACATTGTGGTACATGACTCTTTTTGAATTATGGTTTTCTCAAGGTATATGCCCAGTAGTGGGATTGCTGGGTGAGATGGTAGTTCTATTTTTAGTTTTTTAAAGAACCTCCATACTGTTCTCCATAGTGGCTGTAACAATTTACATTCCCACCAACAGTGTGAGAGGGTTCCCTTCTCTCCACAACCTCTCCAGCATTCATTGTTCGTACATTTTTTGATGATGGCCATTCTGACCGGTGTGAGGTGATACCTCATTGTAGTTCTGATTTGCATTTCTCTAATGATTAGTGATGTTGAGCATCCTTTCATGTGTTTGTTGGCAATCTGTATATCTTCTTTGGAGAAATGTCTATTGAGATCTCCTGTCCATATTTGGATTGGGTTGTTTGTTTTTTTGATACTGAGCTGCATGAGCTGCTTGTATATTTTGCAGATTAATCCTTTGTCAGTTGCTTCATTTGCAAATATTTTCTCCCATTCTGAGGGTTGTCTTTTGGTCTTGTTTATGGTTTCCTTTGCTGTGCAAAAGCTTTTAAGTTTCATTAGGTCCCATTTGTTTATTTTTGTTTTTATTTCCATTTCTCTAGGGGGTGGGTCAAAAAGGATCTTGCTGTGATTTATGTCATAGAGTGTTGCAATTTTCCAATCAACAAATTAACAAGGTCAAAATGCAATTTGGGAGGGGAAAATTAGCTGCAAATTGTCTAGGTATAAATTATTTATAATCATTACTTTAAAGGCATCTATTTTAATACTTCACATGATATTGAAATGAAATTTCTCTGAATTTATGTGATATCTTCCATGTAGTTGATGCAATTTACCAACAGTAATTTATAAATTCATACAAGAAAGGTATCTGCAAAAATGAAGCAGAGGACTTCCCTGGTGGTGCAGTGGTTAAGAATCTGCCTGCCAATGCAGGGGGACACGGGTTTGATCCCTGGTCCAGGAAGATCCCACATGCCGCAGAGCAACAAAGCCCATGCGCCACAACTACTGAGCCTGCACTCTAGAGCCCACGAGCCACAACTACTGAGCCTGCGTGCCACAACTACTGAAGCCCGCGTGCCTAGATCCCATGCTCCACAACAAGAGTAGCCACCACAATGAGAAGCCCGCACACTGCAACGAAGAGTAGCCCCCCACTTGCCACAACTAGAGAAAAGCCCGCGCGCAGCAACAAAGACCCAACACAGCCAAATAAATAAATAAATAAAACCTTCATTAAAAAAGAAAAAAGTGAAGGAGAACATGTGATGCTCCTTGCTACACTTGGGAAACTCAGTATCTTGAGTGAAGAAGCCACATTCATCTGAAGGACTAGTGGATGGCAAAGAAATGGAGAGACGGGTGCCAACTCAAGTCTTCTCAGGCATCTTCTACAACGCGGTGGCAGATAACACAGGTCAAACACTCCAGTTTATCTTTGTTTTTTGTCCTAGTCCATTTGAGCTGCTATAACAACAATACCACAGACTGAGTGGCTTATCACTAACAGAAATTCATTTCCCACAGTTCTAGAAGCTGGAAGTCTAAGATCAGGGTGCCCCAGTGGTTGGGTTCTGGTAAAGGCCCTCTTCTGGGTTGCAGACTGCCAACTTCTAGCTGTGTCCTCAGAGTTAAAGCACCTTGTCCTTTCTCAGGTGTTGGCCTGAGAATCAGTCACAAAGTTTTCTTTCTGAGATAATTCTAATCCATCTTCACTTGTGATACCAGAACTTTTTAGAACATAATTGCTCTTTTTTAAAAAAAAAGATTGATCCATTGATTGATGGATTGATTTGGCTGCGCCAGGTCTTGCAGCACGTGGGATCTTCGTTGCAGCGTGCGGGATCTAGTTCCCTGACCAGGGATGGAACCCAGGCCCCCTGCATTGGCAGCGTGGTGTCTTAACCACTGGACCACCAGGGAAGTCCCCATAATTGCTCTTTTTAATGTCTTTGCTTTGTTCATTTACAAGAGGTCGAAATGAAATACGTATTTTTTTTAACTGGACTGTAACTATTTATCTCAGTCTTAATTGAGTCTAATTCATCATCAACAGACAAGGTCAGGTATGGTGTCTGTGTGCTGGGCTCCTGCCTACACTCTGTTATCTCTTCATGCTGCAGTCTTAGCCACCCAACCCAGAAAGCCTATGAAAGGGCACATGAATCCCAGCGTGCACAGAATGGTCCATGGGGAGTAAATAAAAGAGCATATCTCCATTAGCATTTGTTTTATACTAATAAATAAGACAGAAATTAGACCTCTAATATTTACTTGGGAGAGTAATCTTGCTCAGTTTATATGTAAAATGGTCGTGCTGCATGTGCAGTGTGCCAGGCTCAAAGAAATAGTGGACGTTCACCAAGATGTTCGCATTTTCTGAAGTGAACAAGAGAATGCCAAGACTAAAATGTCTTCGATTCCACTTAAGTTAGCCTCATTATGACAGAAAACAGTGATCTAATCAGACTTGACATTATCTGCAAAACTTTCTCATTATGACAGAAAACAGTGATCTAATCAGACCTGACATTATCTGCAAAAATTTCTAAGTTGTCAATGCAATTTCATTATTAGCACAAGTGTCACAGTTTTGTGTATATTTTGTAATCTATATAATTGCATGGGATGTATGACATAGGTATAATTCATAAATAACTAGATATAAATATATTGGGTATTTACTAAACCAACATTTTATTATAAAGTCTGTTCGTTCAAAAGAGTTTGGAGACTCTAGTCTAAAACACCCTTTTAATCATATCAATCACTTAATCGAAAATTGTCATTTAATCTCCACCAGCTAAAAGGTATAGTCCAAATTCTTACTGTAGCAAATTTAGCGCTTCACAAAGTGGCCCCAACCCCATTTTCAATTCTTGCTTCCTGCCACTCTTCTCATGGATTCACTCAGTATTCCCTGATCTTGTCATGATATTTTGAGTACCTCTCTCCTTCTACTTTACGTCACATTCGCACTGTTGGGGATAGATGGTTATTTGCCCCTTTCTCAAGTGGAAAGCTTACACATCTTTTGAACACTGATGGATGGTCACCTACTCTGTGAAGCTTCTCAGACTCTCCCTGACAGGGTTACAAAGCACGTTGCCTTGTGCTGTCATTAGGGGTCCACATCTGTGTCTCCCACTCCCCCAAAGACAGGAGCCCTCTGAGGCAGAGTATGGTTGCTTTACAAAGTTGTGTTAGCTTCTACTGCACAGCAAAATGAATCAGCCATGCATATACATATATCCCCTCCCTTTAGGACACTACAGTGCATTAAGTAGAGTTCCCTGTGCTATACCGTATTAAAAGAACCTAAAAATGCGTTGGGCTCTGCTGATTCTGAGAAGCATCTCAGCTGTATAACGTTGCCACCTAGTGGTAGACTTCAAAACATTAACTCAAAATAATTCTGTTTCACTGTTTCAAAGCTAAGTACAGTAAGTCCCCTACATGTGAAAGAGTTCTGTTCCAAGAGCACGTTCATAAGTCCAATTTGTTTGGAAGTCCAACAAAGTTAGCCTAGGTACCCAACAAACACAATCGGCTATATAGTACTGCACTGCAATAGGTTTATAACACTTTTCACACAAATAATACATCTTAAAAAATACAAAAAAATAAAGAAAACATTTGTTATCTTACAGTAATCTTACAGACACGTGAACTAACTTACGTGATTGGACATGTGAACACAGGTTAGCATCTTTGAAAGTTCACAACTTGAAGGTTCGTATGTAGGCGATTTACTGTACATAAATAGGAGGTTAGCTTCTGGCCATGATGGAATAATAGGGAACAAATTTTCCCTTCCACCAAGAAAAAAAAGAAGACAAAATATATCACATAATGGTTTGCAAGACGTTGAACAACGAGCAATAGAGGAGAGTGGTTCTGTGAAACCAGCGACAAGGTCAGCCCTACAATCTCCCCAGATTGCTGCCTTGAAAGAGATCGCAGGCCACAGAGCAAGTATGGGGTGGGGGTGGGGGTGGGTAGTGGACTCATTATTTCTTTTTTTTAAGGTAATCATTTTATTTATTTATTTATTTTTGGCTGCATTGGGTCTTTGTTGTTGCGCGCGGGCTTCCTCCAGTTGCGGCAAGCAGGGGCTACTCTTCATTGCGGTGCGCAGGCTTCTCATTGTGGTGGCTTCTCTTGTTGTGGAGCACAGGCTCTAGGCACGTGGGCTTCAGTAGTTGCAGCATGCGGGCTCAGTAGTTGTGGCTCACGGGCTCCAGAGCGCAGGCTCAGTAGTTGTGGTGCACGGGCTTGGTTGCCCCGCGGCATGTGGGATCTTGCCGGACCAGGGCTCGAACCCGTGTCCCCTGCACTGGCAGACAGATTCTTAACCACTGCGCCACCAGGGAAGTCCCTGGACTCATTATTGATCATGTATCAATATTTGTTCATCAACTGTAGGAAATGTGCAGCACTAACACAAGATGTTAATTACAGAAGAAACTATACGTTATAAATTGCATCTTTATAAGAACTCTTTGTGCTCAATTTTTCTGTAAACCTGAAACTGCTCTTCAGAGTGTGTGTGGGCAAGGCACGCAGAGCGCTGGGGGTGCCAGGGGCCAGTTGGGGGGATCCGCGGGTGAGGAGTTCACAGCAGCTCATGAGCTGTCTTCTTGACGGAGTCTGCGATGCAGTTGGTACAATCCGCGTCCCTTAATGCCCTCTGAGAGTCCTCTCTGCCACTCTCCCAGCCTCTTCCACCCCCAGTCACGCAGCCCATATTCAGCCTTCTTGATGAGGTGAAAGAGGACCCTTCAGCAGTGTCCTGTGTTCCTCCGCGGGAGATCACAGGCCAAGAAACTTTCTCGTGGCCCTAAGCTGTGCTGTTCTGGGGAAGGAAAGATGTAGGCAAAGTCAAGCTATTCCTCTTATCCACTCCAATGCATCCAAACTTTTTTCCCCTCCAACAGTGTGCTGGAACTTCTCCTCTGGAAACTCAGACTTCCACAAAGGCTCTCTTTTCAATGTCTTTTAGAGGCTCCCTGGTCTGAAGCAGAGAAGGGCTGGAGCTGGTTCACAGGCCACTGCAGGGTCCATGACCAGGACCAAGGTGTGTGTGCCTATTACCCAATGCACAGGTGGGTGAGATGCCTCCTGGGTCACTTGGCATATGGTGCTGGATCCCACAGATCCCACAAAGGCAATTTGTCTGTGGATGAATGCCAAATGTTTGTTGCTGGGGGGGAGGCGGTGACAAAAACGAGTTACATCTTATGCTGCCATGATGCTGACATCCTGGAGATATGGTGATTGTCATGGTGGGGAAGAACGCCACTGACATCTAGTGGGTAGAGAAACCGCTAAACATCCTACACTGTCTAAGACGCCTCCCACAGAGAATGATCCTATATAAAAATGCCAATAGAGACAAGGTTGAGAAATGCTGATGAATAATATCCAGTTTTGAAAAGGAAGAACAAAGTCAGAGGACTTAAACTGCATGATTTCAAGACTTAATATAAAGCCACAGTGACGAAACCATGCAATTGGTGTACAGATAGACAAATAGATCAATGGGACAGATCAGTGAGTGCAGAAATAGACTCATACATATAAACTGATTTTCCACCAAGGTCCCAAGGCCATTTGATGGGGAAAGGATAATCTTTCAACAAATGGTACTGAAACAATAAAATATATGTGTAAACCTCTACCCTTAATCTCACACCATATACAAAAATTATGTTGTGTCACAGACCAATTTTAGGAGCTTAATCTATAAAATTCTAGGAGAAAACATAAGCAGGGCTCCCCTGGTGGCGCAGTGGTTAAGAATCCGCCTGCCAATGCAGGGGACACGGGTTCGAGCCCTGGTCCGGGAAGATCCCACATTCCGCAGAGCAACTAAGCCCAAGTGCCACACCTACTGAGCCTGCACGCTAGAGCCTGCAAGCCACAACTACTGAGCCCACATGTTACAACTACTGAGGCCCGCATGCTTAGAGCCCGGGCTCCTCAACAAGAGAAGCCACCGCAGGGAGAAGCCCGTGCACCGCAACAAAGAGTAGCCCCCGCTCGCCGCAACTAGAGAAAGCCTGTGAGCAGCAATGCAGACCCAATTTAGCCGAAAACAAATAAATAAATAAATAAATTTATCTTTAAAAAAATAAGCAAAAATCTTAGGGATCCTGGGGTTGGCAAGTTTGCTTAAATACAACACAAAGAGCACAAAGTTTTTTTTTAATGTAAAAAATTGGACTTCATCTATATATATTTTGCCTTGCTAGAAAAAGGTCTCCAGGAAAATGTTATATACATTGTCTGAAGTCAGGATGCCCAGTGAGGGGAGAAGCCAGGGGCTGGCAGGTAGGTCCCCACCAGCCCAGGACCCTGAAAGCCCCACATTCAGACTGCACAGGGGCAACCTCATTCTGCCACCAACGTGCCCCCCGTGCAGCAGAGGGTGGAGCCCACGCTTCCACCTCCCACGACCAGGGCCTGTGTTTGCTCATCTTTGGAATAGGGGGGAGTGTGAGCCAGGCTAGTGTCCACGGCACTCTCATTCACGGTGTGCTGGTGCAGCTGTGTCCTTGGTGCAGGGTCACTCACCCTTGGCTAAGCTGTTGGGTGCACGTGGATTTCCACCTCCCCTGCCTGGAACCAGCTCAGTCCAAGCAGCCAGGTCAGGCTCCTGGTTTGAGTGCTGTGACCAGCCCTGGCTCCAAACAAAGCCGTGTCCCATGTAAAGACAAAGCATATTTCTGTGTGGAGATGGCGAGTGTGGAAACAACGGGCACTAGGGGGTGGCAAGAGAGCTTGAGTTTGTGATCTGTCCCGGGCCAGGTCCTGATTGTGCTCCCACCTCCCTCATTCCCACCTCAGCCTGAAGCCCCCTCTCCCAAGGAGGGACAGGATCAGAAATGAAAGGAGGGGCTTCCCTGATGGCTCAGTGGTTAAGAATCCGCCTGCCAATGCAGGGGACACGGGTTCGAGCCCTGGTCCAGGAAGATCCCACATGCTGCAGAGCAACTAAGTCCGTGCACCACAACTACTGAGCCTGCACTCTAGAGCCCACAAGCCACAACTACTGAAGCCCGCGTGCCTAGAGCCCGTGCTCCACAACAAGAGAAGCCACCGCAATAAGCCCGCGCACCGCAACGAAGAGTAGCCCCCACTTGCCGCAACTAGAGAAAGCCCGCACGCAGCAACGAAGACCCAACACAGCCAATTAATTAATTAATTAATTAATTTAAAAAAATAAATGAAAGGGGATGAAGAACAAGTGTCAGGAAATACTGGACATGAGGGTTCTTACTGCAGTGATTGAAATGTTCTAAAGCACATTAATGCTGATTGTTGCACCACTCAGTAAATTTACTTAAATCACTGAATCATACATTTGGTAAGCGCAAATTTTTTATGTGTAAAATGTACCTAAATAAAGCTGTTTGAAAAAAGAGCATCGGCCAGGGATTACTGTATTTGTCCCTCTCCCTCAGCTCAGCTGAGGTCTGCCTGGTTGCCAGGCACTGGTGTGGTTCCAGACACAATGCTCTCCACACTCTCTGAAGTCTGTTGTGAGCAGCAGCGTTCTGGACACGAGGTAGTGCTGCAGTATTCGTGATGCTGTGTGTCCTGCCGGTCCAGGAGACGTGGAGCTGGGCAGTGGCGACACTTTCAGGGGACCTCAGACCAGGCCTAGCTCTCCGCTCATTGCTGTATTTGATGGCAGTCGAGATGGTCATGGTCGGAATTATCAAGGTCTGACTTCATTCAAATAGAGACAAACTAGACACTGGAGACTCTGCCCCTCTGGAGGAAAGACAACACATCTTTACACTTTGCCTAACTGAAAATGAATTTGAAGGGCATGAGTCAACTTCAGTGGAACCCCTTTGGGAGACCAGTATCAGTAATAAGAAAATTAGAAGCCATGAATAAAGACCTAGAAACATCTAACCCTTTTCTTAGGTGTAAAGTGGACATTCCAAAAACTACCAAAGGAGGACAAATCTCAGAATGTAAAACAAGTTGAGCTAATGGCTGGCATTACCAGAAAAATCTGGTCCTTAACAAGGTACAGCAGAGGACACACAAAATTCAAGTAGTTGCTCCTGTTACATCCTTCAAAATCCATCAGGAAAATGAAGAAGAAATTCAGGTATCTCTATAAGGAAAAGTCTCATCTTCAAGGAAGCCTAACACTGTTTTCAAGAGAAGCTGAATGAGTGAAAAGAGTGAGCACATTTACTATACAGAATAAAAAGATATTACAAAACTTTTTTTAAAAAGCCAGATCAAGCTTCTGGGTAAACTTTGGAGGACTGGGCTTCTGCTCCTGGAGAAGACACATGGGTGGTGGGAGCTTGGAATTGGATGTAACAAGTTCACCAGAAAACAGAGACCACATGGATGACAAATCAAAGGGAGTTTTGAAGACTATGACCGATGTGACTGAGTTAAATACTTATTTAAAAACTCTTGAAGGAAAAAAAAAACCAACTGCATACTAACTGAACTGAGGAATATGAAATAATTGATGCCCTTAAACTTCATATGAAATGTCTCCAAACTGGGAAAGCTTCACTGCAGTCAGAGAAAAAGCACAGTTAGAAAGGGACATGTCACAGCTCTAGTGGAAACTTAAAGTCCTCCTTGAACCATATCAGGAAAAAAATAATGTTCACCAGACACCTGATTTAGAGGGAACATACCTGCAAAGAAAGGTACAGTAGAATCTTTCAAAAGCAGACGACAAAACCAGCCAGCTGTTAATGTGAAGAGATGGACATCTACAGAATACAAGCCAGAATTCTCTTTTTTGGGGGAGGGTGGGGCGGGCGGGGGTACAGCACTTCGCAGCATGTGGGATCTTACTTCCCCGACCAGGGACTGAACCAGGGATCGAACCCAGGCCCTTGGTAGTGAGAGCGAGGAGTCCTAACCACTGGACCTCCAGGGAATTCCCAAGCCAGAATGCTTTCAGGAAAATGTGGAAGAATCACACATTATTATCAAAACCTATTCAGAGAAAAGTTCATGACAATGAGTTGAAACCTCTGTTGGCTGAATTCTGTGTAGTGTCCTTCCATAGCTTAAGAAAATGTATACCTGAGACAAATAAACTGAGGAAGAACGTAAGGTTTTGTAAAAGATCCTTATGCCCCTGATGTTTCACACAGGACAGGGGGAGAGGACAGACAGGACTATCAGGCATCCTCTGGATGTCCAGATCCTCAAGGAAGGAGCAGCCCCAGGCTGAGGCTCGTTGAGGACCCAACGTCCCTCCAAGGACCGGGACCCCAGGGGACAGATGCCTCCAGGAGGTCAGCTTCATCCTGACAGAGCAGATCTTTGTCAAGATCAAAAGAGAGTGTGCCCTGGTGCAGACAGCAGCTAGAGACTTTCTCTTGATTCAACAAATCATGGGATCGGAATTGAACTGGTCCAGGCTCTGATTCTGCACCTTACCCCTTGTCAAACGTCAGATGTTTTAGAAAGGCTTAAGGGAGCAGCTCAGGAGAAGAGAACTCTCTGGTCTTCCCCCTGTTCCAGAAATTCAGGAAGAAATTGCCTGGGAATCTTCTCCATGGAGGGATTTCCCTGGCCCCGCACGTCTCACCGTCTTCCATCAGCCACAAGAAATGATTTTATACCAAAGGCTGTCCACACAGCCTGAAAGCAGAAGTGAGTCACCTTGGAACTGATCCCACTTTCTACTGAGCCTGTAACTATAGAACCAGAACCACAGCCAGACGCTCTTTCTCTCTCTGCTAAAATAATTTTCTTTTTCTCTATTTTAGCTTTATCGCTATTAAGTGATTATATAATGTCTAAAATGAAAACCACGTGGGATTATGCTTCCGGGGATAATTTTCTATGCCTGTATATTATTTCAGTGTGACACTAAATTAATTGCTTCCATTTTATTTTATTTGCAAGCAGTGTAATTACAGTTTGTTGTTTTAACAGGTATTCTAAAATAATCCAGGAAACCAGCAAATATTTTATTTTGACTTCCTTTCAAAATAATTTATGTTTTGTTCTCTATTGGTTTTTTTTTTTGGTTTTTTTTTTTTTTTTTTGGCTGCCTTGGGTCTCTGTTGCCACGCGCGGGCTTTCTCTAGTTGCGGCGAGCAGGGGCTACCCTTTGTTGCAGCGCACGGGCTTCTCATTGCAGTGGCTTCTCTTGTTGCAGAGCACGGGCTCCAGGTGCACAGGCCTCAATAGTTGCGGCACGTGGGCTCAGCAGTTGTGACACACAGGCTCCAGAACGCAGGCTCAGTAGCTGTGGCGCACAGGCCTAGTTGCTCTGCAGCATGCGGGATCCTCCCGGACCAGGGATCAAACCCGTGTACCCCGCACCAGCAGGCAGATTCTTAACCACTGAGCCACCAGGGAAGCCCTCTCTATTGGTTTATTGCCATTATATAAAGTGACACACACATCTCAAAAGGAGACCTGATAGGTTTATAATGTTTAGGATTGTGTTGTACCTGTTGTGAAAGTGAATCACATATAACACTGAAGCCACAGCTGTTTTAACCTCCACAACCTAAACTCCTTAGGGTGTTGACTAGAAGCAACCTTAACCTTGACTCTGAAAGCTGCCCCCGGGGAAAGGGAGGGCTGACTGAGTTCACAGGTCAAACCCAGCCACTCTTCACCCAGCCCTGCCCCAGACAAAATTATGAAGGTGACAAGGTTTTTTCAGGACCCCTGATTCCCTTGCCTGTCCCTGTCCTGTGTGCTGTACCACTCCACCCCATCACAAGCCTGGATTTGGGATTGGGAAGGACCTCAGAAGCCAGAGTCAACCCTCACCACTCCCTCCCTGAGCTTTCTCACCTTCACAACTGTGCAGTCAGTGGAACAATTAAAAACCCTAAATGAGGGCTTCCCTGGTGGCACGGTGCTTAAGAACCCGCCCACCAATGCAGGGGACACTGGTTCAAGCCCTGGTCCGGGAAGATCCCACATGCCCGTGCACCACAACTACTGAGCCTGTGCTCTAGAGCCCACAAGCCACAACTACTGAGCCCACGTGCCACAACTACTGAAGCTCGCAGGCCTGGAGCCCGTGCTCCACAACAAGAGAAGCCACCGCAATGAGAAGCCAGGGCACCACAATGAAGACCCAATACAGCCAAAAATAAATAAATTAAATAAATAAATAAATAAAACCCTAAGTGAGACCATGAGGCCACCCTGCTCAAAGCCCGTCAATGCCTCCAAGTCACACTGAGACTCAAATCCATGCTTCCATGACCCCCCCAAGGTGGTGCATGTCCTGGTCCAGGCATGTACATGCCCAAGCCCCTCCTAACAGCCACTGGCCATCCTTCTGTTCAGTTAGCATCTCAAGCTCACTTGTGTCATTCCCTCTGTCAGAAGCACCTTTCCACAGATAGGTGGGTGCTCCCTCCTTCATTTAGGTACCAGTTCTGATCCTGTTTTCTTAGAGTGGCCTTTCCCGGCCACTGTAGCTTAGTGATGGCGTTTCATCCACCCTTCTATATTCCTTTGCCCTATCTATTGCCTCCTAGCAGTCATCCTTCCTGAAATCGTTTTATTTCCATGTTTATTCACGTCTACTTTCTGCATCATCCTCTGCACTATAACGGCCAATAGGACAGAGAGATTATCTTACTTCCACTGAGTCCTCTCCTGTCTGGCACGTGACAGGAGCTCATTAAGGATTTGAGAAACTGAGCAAGAAATTAACGAGTCCAGTGGGAAGACCCATGAGATCTCAGACCTGCCCAAACATCAGAGTAAGGCCATTCTGGGCCTCCAGTACAGGACCTCCTTGGAGCCTGACCTGGGACCCAGCTGCTCCCACTACCTGAATGTTCCCAGAGGAACACAGCTTATGTCCCAGAAACTGCTCCTCCCTCACGAGTGGGTTTCAGGCCAAAAACTGTGCATTCACACGGTCCATGTGGAGGGCAGGGGAAGCTCCAGGTTGCAGGGAAACAGGGAAGTGGTATTAAGGAAAGAGACATGGTGGGGTGGCCACTGCCTCCTGTACTGCAGTGTTGAGCAGGAAAGAGCTGGGGTGCCTTTGTGGTAAAGGAAAAGCCGCTGGGCCTCAGGGGCCCAGATTACTTCACTGGTTCAGACAGTCAGTCCCTATCGAGGAGGGACCTGCAAGCGTTTAACACCCAGCTCCTCCTAGGAGTCATGACTAATATCTGCAAGGCAAGAAGTCACAAAGCACAGACCTTCGTAAGAGCTCCATGCTGTCTTCTACTTCATCACCTGTAAGGCCCCCTGATGGCTCCCTTCTAGTGCAAGGGTTACATGCAGAGATGAGGAACCAGGTTCAAACAAGCTCCAAATTATGAAACATTGAGAGGTGGTTATCAGCTCAGAAACTTAAACCCACTCCCTGGAATCCCTCAGCTCTACCACAGAGACATGCAGGTTAAATGAGATGAATTTATGCAAAACTCTTAGCACATGGTAAAATAAGTTGCTACTTTTATCATCACACTCATAACCGACATTGAATCTGGGAATCCCATCCCCAAATCCCATTCATTTTCCACTCTCTGAAAAGCTGTTTTGCCTCTGTTTATGCTTTTTTTTCCCCAATTATTTTTTTTTAATTGAAGTACAGCTGATTTACAATGTTGTGTTAGTTTCCAGCGTATAACAAGCTGATTCAGATATAGATATATATTCTTTTCAGATTCTTTTCCATTATAGGTTATTACAAGATATTGAGTACAGTTCCCTGTGCTATACAGTAGGACCTTTTGTTTATGTATTTTATATATAGTAGTGTGTATCTGTTAATCCCAAACTCCTAATTTGTCCCTCCCCCTCCTTTCTCCTTTGGTAACCATAAGTTTCTTTTCTGTGTCTGTGAGTCTATTTCTGTTTTGTAAATAAGTTCATTTCTATCATTTTTTTAGATTTCACATATAAGTGACGTTATACAATATTTGTCTTTATCTGGCTTACTTCACTTAGTATGATAATCTCTAGATCCATCCATGTTGCTGCAAATAGCATTATTTCATTCTTTTCTATGGCTCAGTAATATTCCACTATATATATGTACCACATCTTCTTTATCCATTCATCTCTCAATGGACATTTACATTGTTTCCATGTCTTGGCTATTGTGAGTAGGGCTGTCTACAAGAGACCCACTTCAGATGTAGGGACACATACAGACTGAAAGTGAGGGGATGGAAAAAGATATTCCATGCAAATGGAAATCAAGAGAAAGCTGGAGTAGCAATTCTCATATCAGACAAAATAGCTTTAAAATAAAGACTATTACAAGAGACAAAGAAGGACACTACATAATGATCAAGGGAACAATCCAAGAAGAAGATATAACAATTGTAAATATTTATGCACTCAACATAGGAGCACCTCAATACATAAGGCAAATGCTAACAGCCATAAAAGGGGAAATCGACAGTAACACAATCATAGTAGGGGACTTTAACAGCCCACTTTCACCAATGGACAGATCATCCAATATGAAAATAAATAAGGAAACACAAGCTTTAAATGATACATTAAACAAGATGGACTTAATTGATACTTATAGGACATTCCATCCAAAAACAACAGAATACACATTCTTCTCAAGTGCTCATGGAACATTCTCCAGGATAGATCATATTTGCGTCACAAATCAAGCCTTCGTAAATTTAAGAAAATTGAAATCGTATCAAGTATCTTTTCTGACCACAACGCTATGAGACTAGGTATCAATTACAGGAAAAAATCTGTAAAAAACACAAACACATGGAGGCTAAACAATACACTACTTAATAACCAAGTTATCACTGAAGAAATCAAAGAGGAAATCAAAAAATACCTAGAAACAAATGACAATGAAAACACAATGATTCAAAACCTATGGGATGCAGCAAAAGCAGTTCTAAGAGGGAAGTTTATAGCAACACAATCCTATCTTAAGAAACAAGAAACATCTCAAATAAACAACCTAACCTTACACCTAAAGCAATTAGAGAAGGAAGAACAAAAAAACCCCAAAGTTAGCAGAAGGAAAGAAATCATATAGATCAGATCAGAAATAAATGAAAAAGAAATGAAGGAAACAATAGCAAAGATAAATAAAACTAAAAGCTGGTTCTTTGAGAAGATAAACAAAATTGATAAACCATTAGCCAGACTCATCAAGAAAAAAAGGGAGAAGACTCAAATCAATAGAATTAGAAATGAAAAAGGAGAAGTTACAACTGACACTGCAGAAATACAAAGGATTCTGAGAGATTACCACAAGCAACTATAAGCCAATAAAATGGACAACATGGAAGAAATGGACAAATTCTTAGAAACGCACAACCTTCCAAGACTGAACCAGGAAGAACTAGAAAATATGAACAGACCAATCACAAGCACTGTAATTGAAACTGTGATTAAAAATCTTCCAACAAACAAAAGCCCAGGACCAGATGGCTTCACAGGCGAATACTATCAAACATTTATAGAGGAGCTAACACCTATCCTTCTCAAACTCTTCCAAAATATAGCAGAGGGAGGAACACTCCCAAACTCATTCTATGAGGCCACCATCACCCTGATACCAAAATCAGACAAAGATGTCACAAAGAAAGAAAACTACAGGCCAATATCACTGATGAACATAGATGCAAAAATCCTCAGCAAAATACTAGCAAATAGAATCCAACAGCACATTAAAAGGATCATACACCATTATCAAGTGGGGTTTATCCCAGGAATGCAAGGGATATACACAAATCAATATATGCAAATCAATCAATGTGATACACCATATTAACAAATTGAAGGAGAAAAACCATATGATCATCTCAATAGATGCAGAGAAAGCTTTTGACAAAATTCAACACCCATTTATGATTAAAACCCTCCAGAAAGTAGGCATAGAGTGAACTTTCCTCAACATAATAAAGGCCATATATGACAAACCCACAGCCAACATCATCCTCAATGGTGAAAAACTGAAACCATTTCCACTAAGATCAGGAACAAGACAAGGTTGCCCACTCTCACCACTATTATTCAACATAGTTTTAGAATTTTTAGCCACAGCAATCAGAGAAGAAAAAGAAATAAAAGGAATCCAAATTGGAAAAGAAGAAGTAAAGCTGTCACTGTTTGCAGATGACATGATACTATACATAGAGAATCCTAAAGATGCTACCAGAAAACTACTAGAGCTAATCAATGAATTTGGTAAAGTAGCAGGATACAAAATTAATGCACAGAAATCTCTTGCATTTCTATACACTAATGACGAAAAATCTGAAAGTGAAATTAAGAAAACACTCCCATTTACCATTGCAACAAAAAGAATAAAATATCTAGGAATAAACCTACCTAAGGAGACAAAAGACCTATATGCAGAAAATTATAAGACACTGATGAAAGAAATTAAAGATGATACAAATAGATGGAGAGATATACCATGTTCTTGGATTGGAAGAATCAACATTGTGATAATGACTCTACTACCCAAAGCAATCTACAGATTCAATGCAATCCCTGTCAAACTACCACTGGCATTTTTCACAGAACTAGAACAAAAAATTTCACAATTTGTATGGAAACACAAAAGACCCCGAATAGCCAAAGCAATCTTGAGAAAGAAAAACGGAGCTGGAGGAATCAGGCTCCCTGACTTCAGACTATACTACAAAGCTACAGTAACCAAGACAGTATGGTACTGGCACAAAAACAGAAATATAGATCAATGGAACAGGATAGAAAGCCCAGAGATAAACCCACAAACATATGGTCACCTTATCTTTGATAAAGGAGGCAGGAATATACAGTGGAGAAAAGACAGCCACTTCAGTAAGTGGTGCTGGGAAAACTAGACAGGTACATGTAAAAGTATGAAATTAGAACACCCCCTAACACCATACGCAAAAATAAACTCAAAATGGATTAAAGACCTAAATGTAAGGCAAGACACTATCAAACTCTTAGAGGAAATCATAGGCAGAACACTCTATGACATACATCATAGCAAGATCCTTTTTGACCCACCGCCTAGAGAAATGGAAATAAAAACAAAAATAAACAAATGGGACCTAATGAAACTTAAAAGCTTTTGAGGGCTTCCCTGGTGGCGCAGTGCTTGAGAGTCTGCCTGCCGATGCAGGGGATACGGGTTCGAGCCCTGGTCTGGGAGGATCCCATATGCCGCGGAGCGACTGGGCCCGTGAGCCACAATTGCTGAGCCTGCGCGTCTGGAGCCTGTGCTTCGCAACAAGAGAGGCCGCGATAGTGAGAGGCCCGCGCACCGCGATGAAGAGTGGCCCCCGCTTGCCGCAACTGGAGAAAGCCCTCGCACAGAAACGAAGACCCAACACAGCCATAAAAATAAATAAATAAATAAACCCAAAGTTTAAAAAAAAAAAAAACAAGAAAACAATATAACTTACTTCTAAAAAAAAAAAAAAGCTTTTGAAGAGCAAAGGAAACCATAAACAAGACCAAAAGACAACCCTCAGAATGGGAGAAAATATTTGCAAATGAAGCAACTGACAAAGGATTAATCTCCAAAATCTACAAGCAGCTCATGCAGCTCAATATCAAAAAAAACAAACAACCCAATCCAAAAATGGGCAGAAGACCTAAATAGACATTTCTCCAAAGAAGATATACAGATTGCCAACAAACACATGGAAGAATGCTCAACATCATTAATCATTAGAGAAATGCAAATCAAAACTACAATGAGATATCATCTCACACCGGTCAGAACGGCCATCATCAAAAAATCTACAAACAATAAATGCTGGAGAGGGTGTGGAGAAAAGGGAACCCTCTTGCACTGTTGGTGGGAATGTAAATTGATACAGCCACTATGGAGAACAGTATGGAGGTTCCTTAAAAAACTAAAAATAGAACTACTATACGACCCAGCAATCCCACTACTGGGCATATACCCAGAGAAAACCATAATTTAAAAAGAGTCATGTACCACAATGTTCATTGCAGCTCTATTTACAATAGCCAGGACATAGAAGCAACCTAAGTGTTCATCGACAGATGAATGGATAAAGAAGATGTGGCACATATATACAACGGAATATTACTCAGCCATAAAAAGAAATGAAGTTGAGTTATTTGTAGTGAGGTGGATGGACCTAGAGTCTGTCATACAGAGTGAAGTAAGAAAGAGAAAAACAAATACTGTATGCTAACACATATATATGGAATATTAAAAAAAAAAAAAAAAGGTGGTCATGAAGAACCTAGGGGCAAGACGGGAATAAAGACACAGACCTACTAGAGAATGGACTTGAGGATATGGGAAGGGGGAAGGGTAAGCTGTGACAAAGTGAGAGAGTGGCATGGACATATATACACTACCAAACGTAAAACAGATAGCTAGTGGGAAGCAGCCGCGTAGCACAGGGAGATCAGTTCGGTGCTTTTTGACCACTAGAGGGGTGGGATAGGGAGGGTGGGAGGGAGGGAGACGCAAGAGGGAAGAGATATGGGGACATATGTATATGTATAACTGATTCACTTTGTTATAAAGCAGAAACTAACACACGATTGTAAAGCAATTATACTCCAATAAAGATGTTAAAAAAAAAATGGAGCTGGAGGAATCAGGCTCCCAGACTTCAGACTATACTACAAAGCTACAGTAATCAAGACAATATGGTACTGGCACAAAAACAGAAATATAGATCAATGGAACAGGATAGAAAGCCCAGAGATAAACCCACGCACCTACGGTCAACTAATCTATGAAAAAGGAGGCAAGGATATACAATGGAGAAAAGACACTCTCTTCAATAAGTGGTGCTGGGAGAACTGGACAGCTACATGTAAAAGAATGAAATTATAACACTCCCTAACACCATACACAAAAATAAACTCAAAATGGATTAGAGACCTAAATGTAAGACTGGACACTATAAAACTCTTAGAGGAAAACATAGGAAGAACACTCTTTGACATAAATCACAGCAAGATCTTTTTTGACCCACCCCCTAGAGAAATGGAAATAAAAACAAAAATAAACAAATGGGACCTAATGAAACTTAAGAGTTTTTGCACAGCAAAGGAAACTACAAACAAGACGAAAAGACAACCCTCAAAATGAGAGAAAATATTTGCAAATGAATCAACGGACAAAGGATTAATCTCCAAAATATATAAACAGCTCATGCAGCTCAATATTAAAAAAAAAACAACCCAATCCAAAAATGGGCAGAAGACCTAAACAGACATTTCTCCAAAGAAGACATACAGATGGCCAAGAAGCACATGAAAAGCTGCTCAACATCACTAATTATTAGAGAAATGCAAATCAAAACTACAATGAGGGAAAAAAAAAAAACTACAATGAGGTATCACCTCACACCAGTTAGAATGGGCATCATCAGAAAATCTACAAATAACAAATGCTGGAGAGGGTATGGAGAAAAGGGAACCCTCTTGCACTGTTGGTGGGAATGTAAATTGATACAGCCACTATGAAGAACAGTATGGAGGTTCCTTAAAAAATTAAAAATAGAATTACCATATGATCCAGCATATCCCACTACTGGGCATTTACCCAGAGAAAACCATAATTCAAAAAGACACATGCACCCCAATGTTCATTGCAGCACTATTTACAATAGCCAGGACATGGAAGCAACCTAAGTGCCCATCGACAGATGAATGGATAAATAAGATGCAGTACATATATACAATGGAATATCACTCAGCCATAAAAAGGAATGAAATTGGGTCATTTGTAGAGACGTGGATGGATCTAGAGACTGTCATACAGAGTGAAGTAAGTCAGAAAGAGAAAAACAAATATCGTATATTAACACATATATGTGGAACCTAGAAAAATGGTACAGATGAACTGGTTTGCAGGGCAGAAATTGAAACACAGATGCAGAGAACAAACGTATGGACACCAAGGGGGGAAAGTGGCGGAGGGGGGAGGGTGTGATGAATTGGGAGATTGGGATTGACATATATACACCAATGTGTATAAAATGGATAACTAATAAGAACCTGCTGTATAAAAAAATAAATAAAATAAAATTCAGAAAAAAAAAAAGAAAGTGAATAACTTGGACATGAATGGATGTTTTTGAGTTATGATTTAATGTCCTTTTATTTTCAACATAATTATATTATTAATTTCATACTTCTGAAATTTTCAATAAGTTAATATTCTCATTTGAAAAATTGAAATTATTCACAAAATTAAACGCATATTTAAAATTTTTTTCTCTGGTCAAACGTATTTTATATAAATATTCAAGTTATAGTCAACTACATTCTTTTAATATAAAATGTGTGATCAATATTATATGTTGACAAGTGTTAACACTAATGGCATTAAATTTCACCAAAGTGTGTGACTCTTTAACTTACACTTCCATTTTAAACAATTTTGTGATGTTAATTGTTTTTGGAAAGTTTCCTCTGCACTTTCACTTATCCAGGTGGCAGACTATTTCATGACCCTTTCCATTATATTATGGTTTTATAAGCTATTCTCTTTTTTATAACAGTTTTATTAAGGTATAATTTATTTACCATAAACTGTATCCTTTTAGGGTGTGCAATCCAGTGGTTTTTAATATATTCAAAGAGTTGTGCAACCATCAACATCAGCTAATTTTTAAAATTTTTCATAATCTCTAAAGAGAAATCCCCTATCAATTAGCAGTCAGTCCCCATTCTCCCTTCTCCCAGTCCCTAGAAACGGCTAACCTACTTTCTGTCTTCTATGGATTTGCCCATCCTGGACATTTCATAGAAATGGAATCAAAAGATGTGTGTCCTTTTGTATCTGGCTTCTTTCAGCATAATGTTTGCAAGGTTCATCCATGTTATAGTGTGTATTCATTGATATGTCTGAATAACACTGCATTGTATAGATATCCCACATTTTATTTATCCACTCATTAGTTGAATTAGTCTCATATGCTAACATTCAGTAATTATGAACATCTTTCCTTGTCATTCTTCTCCTTAAGTAAAGTAAAGAGCTTGAGAACAAAATCTGGGCAATAGAAAGAAGGCATGCCTTCCTGGAGGAGAAAAGAAGCCCTCAGATCACAAAAAAAAAAAAAGAATGGGCAAGATTTGTTTCATGAAGAGGCACTGTAAACCCATGAGGAAATTTGTCTCTAAGGGAGTCAGCTCACTGTGCACAGGTGAGAATGACTCAATAGTCAACTTGGCCCCCAAAGTTTATCAAAAAGAATGTGTGTGAACACACACACACACACACACACTTTCCTGTTGGACCCAGTGAGCAGAGTGTCATTTTATTCTGTTAGATCGTGAATGGTTTAAACACTTGTTTTCAGAGTAAGAGCTAAAATCTTTTTCCTTTTTTCTAAATTGAAGTGCTTTTTCAGTACTGTGAATATTTTATGCAAAATGCTTTTCATGATAGAAATTTCTATTTCACATCAGTTTCATTACCTCCTCGGAATATTCTCAGATGTGCTATAGGATAAGCGCTCCAACACATGAATGTGGGGTCACTGCTCAGCCCTTTGCTTCTCCCTTGCCCCCTCCAAGCTGGCATCTGGCAGTGAGGGAGCCTCAGTATTTCCAGCCCTCAGCCCTGTGGGGCAGACAGTTAAGCAGTTTCTAGGGCTGAGATGGCTGATGTGAGAGTGGGAGGGGGAAGCAACAGATGGAGGATAGTTGGAGAGAAGGGAGGAAAGTGACATCTATTCCTGATGGAGGAAGGGAGGGGTCAGACATCATAAGAGAATGGAAAGGAGGTGGTTCTCAGGGGGATGGCCCAGGACTCCCTGGCTGCTGGATCCTGGTTTCTTCCCTTTGCAGAAGGTCCTGGATGCCATCAGCCCAGGTACCCCTCCTCCCCCAGTCAGGCTCACTGTGGCTTCATCATATTCTGACAAAGCCTTTCTTTTCCTTGTCTTTACCCTGGACCCGTATTTGAAGGCAGACACCACGAAGGACCCAGCAGATGGGCTGTAATTCCCCAACTCACCTCCTGCCCCCACTTCTCCATAAAATGTGTGAGAAAGAATGAAGCCAGTCCTGATATCCGGGAGCCAGGCTGGTACCCTCAGTTACATCTTGGGGTTCTTCTGCAGAACACACCTGTTTTTATAGACTATCAACATTAGGCAAGTCCACTCTAATCAGGATGGATCAAGACACAAGCGAGATCACTTTGTGGTCCTGTCTGAACAGACAAATTGGAACATCATCTAAACCACAAAATCCCAACCATCCACTCTCCAGACCAGTATGAGTGCCATTACATCTCTAGCCTTGCTCAAGTTTCCCTCCCTACCAATAAGATTTATTAAAATACCAATCATAGAATTATCCCTGTTTTGTGACAGCATGCAATCCAGAGAAAATGTCTGTTTCCATGAAGTCACTCAAAATCACCTGGCATAACTGGAAACCCTATAATAAGGCCCTTCAGCAGGGGCAACAACTTCCAAACCATGAAGGATTTGGGGGGACCCACAAGGAACTCGGCAGCAGGACAGGGAACAGTGCTGTTGGTGGCCCCCAGAAATGGTCAGAACAAATCCCTTCAGCCACTGCAGACTGGGGTGGGGCCATCAGGAAAATTCTGGCTGGGAAAATGCCCTCCCACTCTCCCTCTCCTCCTATAGTGGCTGGGCCATGTGGTCCACTGGTCACCCTCATTACGGAAACTGTGGTTGGGCTCCACTGCCACGTCCACCTAAGGTTTGTTTGTCCACAGTATTCATAAAAGTGAGTTGAAGCAGTAGGTGGAGCTGCCCTTGCTCAGAAAGTCTAGCTACTGAACCATGTCACTGCTGCCACCAGCCTGACCCCATACTCCTGAGGGAAGTGCTGTTCAGCTTGGCAACGCTCCCCTGTCCTGCGTCATGGGCCAAAAGCCCAACACAGAGGAGCTGTGGGCAGGCAGTGGGTGGTGGAGGGACAGGGCACCCAGCAGGGCAGCAGCCCAGGTCCAAGAGCTTGATTCCTTCAGTGGTGACCTGCAGGACAGTGTGCCTGGGAGACTCCCCCTGGCCTGCTCAGAGCCTTCCAGGGACTCAAGGCTGCTGCTGCCTTGGCTTCTGGAACATTTGCCTGTCTCTGTGTGGCAGAGGATGGCATCATGAGAACATGAGAAATGTAGGGAGATGCTGGGTGACTGCAGCTGCCTCAAAGGCTAGTCCTTGGCTGCCCCTGTTTTCTGAGGCGCCCAAAACATGGCGCCCCTGCTGGATCTTCTTTGGGCCCCATGCACGTGTCCTGAGCCCAAGGTCCCTCCTGCTTCCATGTCAGGGGCATCATAGGTTTACCATTCAGTGTCATGTTGTACTTCCGGGGACAGAGGTTGAAGGCCATGGGGGGAAACCTAGGGATGCAGTAAATGCAGTAAAACCTAGGGAGGCAGGGGTAGCCCCTCCTGAAAGCAGCTTAGCACAGGGGTCACCAGAGTACTGCACATCCTGGCATGTGCCATCCACCCCAGCTGCCCTGTGGGTGATGATGATGTGTCCCGGGAGGCTCTGAAATTGCGTCTCCACAGGCTCTTGCGTATGTGGATGGTGGGTGGTGGGTCTCCGATTCAGGCTGGGCTGTCAGTGCCCCTGGCCATTTTCACAGCTGCTGAGGCCTCCTTCCAGTGAACTAGTCTGTTTGCTGTCATCAAACATGGCCTTGATGTTGTCCCATCCATGGCTTCATCCGTCCATAGTGACTTATCTCCGACTGAGGTGAAATTGGCACCTAACTTGCAGCGGGATTGGAAGTCAGAAGACAGGCTTGTTCAGTGAGAACTACATATTGTGGCAGCCACTCTTTGTGCATCTGGCTCCAGCTTGAGGCTCTGAAGCTGGAACTGAGAGGCCGTCTTGAACTTGCACACAACAGTGCTGGATCTGCAACTGCTCCAGTGTGTCCTGCAAACACAGGACACTCCTGTGGACCTCACTGCCGCTGTGGTTCCTGACCTGAGTGCTGCAGATCTCTGCCCAGTACGGGCTTTCCCAGCCATGCATGACCTGCTCACCGTGGGCACACCCCACAGCACCATCTTCCCCACCTGCTTGGGCCTGAGGGGCTGGAGCCTGAGGAGTGCTGCAACCCCTGCTGGCAGTCTGGGGAAGATTTCCCTTCTTACTTGGTCCTCACTCAGGGTTGAGGCCCTCCAGGCTACTGCTCCCATGAAACAAGAGCAGATGAGGGAGTTAAATGAGGATTAGAGAAGTTAAATGAAATAATTAGGGTCAGACAACAAATATGTGGTCAAATGACAATTGCTTCCCTTATCTGTGGACATCAGTGCATGTAAGAATTATGTGCATATATGTGTGGGATGTCAGAAAGGACATCATTAATTCACCCCAATGGGGCAGCTTGAGTAAAGCAACAGTTGTAGTAACGATGCATTATGCTGGTGGGACAGCTGGGAGCCTCTTCTGTAGGGCAGAGAGGGTCTCTTAGTGAACAAGAGTGGGTTGCATATTCCGAAGAGCCTTGATTTACACATAAACCACAGGGCCACTGCCTCTAGTGGTGGAGGTTGTGGTTCTGGAAAAGTGCAGTGCACAAATGGAAGAGTGAAATCATGAGTGCAGCCCTGGGATAGACAGCCTTTATTTTTCACATGCTTCACCCACTGTCAGAAGAAAGTCTGTCTTGACATCCCTTTTGTCCCATCTACTACAAGGGTTGGCATATCTCATCCCTCTCTGATGGGGTACAAACCTGTGCTGTCATAGTTATTCTGAGTCAAAGTGCCGTCCATTATATTGGCCCTAAGACTGCGGAATGGTCTTCATTTTTTAATAAACAAATAGGTTAAAATCTGGGTAATTAAATCCAGAAAGGTCATTGTTTTACTTTCTTCCTAAAGTACAAATAAACATCTTCTCCAGGATTAAGGAAACAGTTGGATAGATTCACTCTTTTCTCCCACACGTAGGCAACATCCCGAGTCTCTATCCCCTAAATCCAAGAGATTGCTTCATTTTCTGCACATCAGATGACCACCTGAGCAAACAGCTTCCCATGATTTTCATCATGGTGGGTCCTGTCCTATGTACATTACCTCCTTAGGCTTCACACCTGACACAAGGACAAGTCTCTTGGAATTCTTCATTTAGAAAATGGATTTCATGCCCTTCTAAATTTCACAAAAATTTACTGCAGTTGAAAAAAAAACAGTGTTGGGGGAGGCTATTAAACAAAATTATAACAAATGGGTTTCTGGAAATGTTCAGATAATTGTTTTTTTAAAAAAGATAACTCTGGTCATAGAACTTAAAGATACAAAAAGCAAATTTGTATATCCATCACCTTAGTCTCAATTATGTCATTGTAATAAGTTACCTTAAACACTAATGACTCACCTATTTCTCACTCATCCTTCTGGGATTCAGGTTAATGGTATCATTATCTAAGACCAAGAAGGCGCATGGTAGTGAGAAGAGAATGATGACCCCAAAAGATGGAGGATTCTGCTCAGAGATGGCGCACGCTGCCTCATTAAATCCATTCATATTTCACTGGCTGAAAGAAATCACAAGGCAAAGACTGAAGTCAACAATTTGGAAAGTATAAGCCTTTTGGAAGACATGGCCTGATTGGGCTGGTGCCATGAAATATTCAGTCCCTATATAATATATTGCACGGGACTTTCCTGGTGGTGCACTGGTTAAGAATCCACCTGCCAATGCAGGGGACACGGGTTTGATCCCTGGTCTGGGAAGATTCCACATGCTGCGGAACAACTAAGCCCATGAGCCAAAAATAGTGAGCCTGCACTCTAAGGCCCGTGAGCCACAGCTACTGAGCCCACATGCTGCAATTACTGAAGCCCGCGTGCCTAGAGCCCGTGCTCTGCAGCAAGAGAAGCCACAGTAATAAGAAGCCCACGCACCGCAACAAAGTGTAGCCCCCGCTTACCACAACTAGAGAAGGCCCGCACAGAGCAACGAAGACCCAACACAGCCAAAAATCAATCAATCAAAAAATAAAATTTTTAAAAAAAGAAATGACTTTTTTTAAATTTATTTATTTATTTATTTATATTGCAGTCCATCTATTTGGTCAAAATTATTGGCTTCTATCCCTAAAGTACACAGAATAATCTTACCCTTCTCCACCAGGCACAGTATGAAAGATTTTTCCAAACACAGGACTCAAAGCCCAACACCTCCATTCACACTCAAAGCAGCTGAAACATCCAGATATAACTCTTCCTCATCAAAATATCAAAGAACAAAAGCCCATGCTATGAGCCAGCTGGAACATGGACTGGATCAACGTAATATCCTCTCATGATATGGAAGAAGAGGAGGGACACTGCACCCATTGAAATGTAGCAACAGCAAGATTCAGATGGGGGGATGTTTTGAGGAAGAGCTCCCTTTAGCTGAGAATGCTTTTCCCCCTAGTTAGGTCAATGTCTGATCCTAGATGAAGTCCCTACACCAGATACTTGGATGTCCTTTATGTTGCTTGGCCTCATTTGTAGGGGCATTAGAGGCTATAGCTCTTTGAGGGTTTTACCATCTGGGTATAATATGAGGAGGTGCAGTACACAAAATATTGTTTTTATGCAAGCTAAGTTTCTTTTAGTTAAAGCATGTGAATTTTCTGGTAATCGCACACATATATGTCAACAAAGGGAAACACACACAATTAAAGACGAATTAACCTATCTAATTATATCTATTTCCAGGTGCAATTAGCCCATCCCCCAATTCATTGTGCCTAATTTTTCTGTTTCTCATCTTAAATATCTTGAGCTTATCAGTGTCTGTGGCAAAAGCACATACCATTTTTTTTCTGGTGGCAGTTTATAGTAATGCTGTCTTAAATAATAGAAGAATGATTGGTAAAAGTTATAATGCAATCACTGCTTTAAACCAAAGGTTTTAAGCCACAACCCAGGTTTGATTTTTGCTTTTTTTTAACTGTGTAAACTTTTTGTTAGAAAATATGTCTCCAAGTTCATATTTCCTCATATAAATGATACAAAGTCTGCCTGTACACGTTATCTTGCAGTTCATACAATCTTTCTATCCCCTTCCATTTTTCCTGTTAAGGAACACATTTCTTTCTGAGCTCATTTCTCTCTAGATGTTCCCAAGGCAATAGTAGCCAAGAGCACATGAGTCTTGACAGAGATATTCTGTTGTCTTTAAGTCAAGGCATAGAGTATTTGTTGCATTTCCTGCCTTCCAGTTTTTCACAGCTGACGTTTACCAAAAAAAATTTACAGCAGTAAAATTTACAGTTGCCATCTTTTCCGGATTCAATAAATTTTTCCATCACCCATGGTCTAGCCCCATGACAAATCCACATATATATTTTTTTCTTGTTAAAGTCATCACTTCAAAGTAAATAATTTAATAATTGTATCAGATGATTGTATTCAACCAGAGAAGCAGAATCAGTGTGTATGTGGAGATTTATTGCAAGGAATTGGCTTATGTGACTGCAGAGAAGCCTTGGCAAGTCTAAAATCTGTAGGGCCGATTAGAACTCTTGGGCAAGAGCTGATGCATCTATCAATAGGCAGAATTTCTTCCTCTCAGTGAAGCCTTCACTCAGTCCTTCTGGCCTCTCAGTTGATTGACTTAGGCCCACCCAGATTATATAGGATAATCTCCCTTAGTCAAGTGATTATGAACTTTAATCACATCTACAAAATACCTTCACAGAAACGCTGAGTAGGTGAGTGTTTGAATTACTAGGGTCTGTAGCCTAGCCATACTGACACAAAACTGACCAACTCTGTCCACACCTTGTCAACCTGGAAACCATACACATCTCCTGAAACCATAAATAATTTCCAAATAAAGATAATAACAAAGTGGTATTTCTGCCTAATATGGTGCAACTATCATGCCTACAAGAGAAACATGCTAATCCTTTCCCCAAAGAGGATGCAACATCCTTGGCTGATGTGAGTACTTCTCTTTTGATGCTCCTTAAATACGGTGATTTAATGTTAACTATTATTAATACATCTTATATTGGATCATCAAGGAATAACAGCAGGAAGAAAGCAAAATATTTTGTTAATATTTATACAAACATATTCATAATGCAATCCTCATAGTTAGTATATCCTCATTTATGCAAATGGTCACATGGTAATAGCTGGTATTTTTAACTTTTCTTCTGTTAGGGAACCGTTGACCAAAACTGCCCACCTTGGCCAGGTATGATGATAACCGCTTGCCTGAGTTGTCTCACAGTAGGAGGTCCTGATAAAGAATGAAGTGCAACTAACCAGAATTCAGAAGGGGCCAAAGGGAGGAGGGAGGAGATGATATGTCCTGCCAACCTCCCAGAAGCCCTCACGTTGAAATCCATCTTGACTGAGAGATGGGTGCGCCACCAGGAAGGACCCTGAGTCAGACGAAGTATGGGCCAATCAAGATGACTGGCCAGAGACAACCTGGAAACTAACCCCATTACCATAAAACCTGAGACAGTGAGCCACATGGCAGAGCAGTTCCCCTGGGTTCCCTTACCCTACTGCTCTCCACCCAGGTGCCCCTTCCCAATAAAGTCTTTTGCTTTGTCAGCATGTGTGTCTCCTTGGACAACGCATGTCCAAGCGTTAGACAATGCATGTCCAAGTGTTAGACAAGAGTCCACTCTCAGGCCCTGGAAGGGGTCCCCCCCCTTCCTGCAACACTTCCACTATCAGTTCATATTTCCTTTGTCCTCAGCAACTACTTTGGATGGTTTTAGTTCTTTGCCTTGTCAGTGACCCAAATATATAGATATATTTTTTATATTTATATTTATATATAAATGTATGTATATATGTATATATATGATATATACAAACATATACCTATAAGAGTCTATTCTTATAGAACTACCTCCAGTACCGATGCCAAAAGCTCGGCCTCTGTGCACCAGTGCCAAATCAGACCTCAGAGACAGAGTTTTGGGTGAAGTAGAAAAGAATAGCTTTATTGCTTTGCCAGGCAAAGGGGACCACAGCAGGCTCATGCCCTGAAAAACTGAGTGTCCCAACCCAGGAGGATTTGGTGAGGAGTTTTATAGCAATGGTTCAATTTACCATTAACAACCCCAAGGATTAGGGTGTGTGCAGGGCCTGCACTCCTTTAATCTGGCCTCAGGTGGTCTCTTAAAGAACTTCTCTGGTTTCTTTAATGTGGAATGAAGAATGCTAACATCTTCGGTTTGTTGGAGGTTTGAGTTCTATAAAGAGCTCAAAGATATTGTTACGTGTATCCCTTGAAGAACCAGGACCCTGCCCCAAGGCTGCACTAGTGTTTCTTGGCCGCTCCTCCCTTGTCTCTGCATCCCCTTCCTTCCCTGATTAGCAACTGTTTGAAAGACTTCCTTGCCCAGGAGCCCCACAAGGTCCTGCTCGGTTTCAGTACCAACATCTGTATCATTTAGTGTTCAACCATAGAAACAGAATCAGTAGCGTTCTGAACTCAAGTCACATAGGGAACTTGTGAAATTATATACATACTTGTGTGTGTACATACATGCATACACATACACAAATAAAGACATTTATTAAATGGAAATGGCTTATACAATTGTGGGGGCTGGCTAGGCAAGAATGAGATTTCTAGGGCAGGTCTTTGGAAGGGCAGGCCCTTTGGAAGGGCAGGCTGAAAGTCTCTGGCAGGAGATGAAGCTGCTGTCCATAGGCGTGATTTCTTTTGCTTCAGGAATGCACCCAGATTTGCTCTTAAGACTTTTCACTGATTGCATCAGCCCCACCCAGATTATCGAGGATAATCTCCTTTACTTAAATCCAACTGATTATATAATTCAATCAATTTATAGAATACCTTCACAGCAACACCTAGATCAGTGTTTTTTTTTATAACTGTGGAATATAGAACAGCCAAAGTAACACATAAACCTTACTAACAATAATGGAAAGAAATTTGTTTCAGTAAGGGCTAAGGAAAACAGGGAGCCTACAAAGTGAATAGGAATATCCATCTAATATTACAATAATGTCATCAAGCCAAAATAATTAAAAAACAGGAATACTAAAAATTATAGAGAACAAAGCATATATTATACTATATATTGATACATACATATGTACTATGTAAAGTAGAAAGCACAGATTCTAAGTCATATTTGGGGAGATATTATAATAGATGCAAAATTAGAATCTGGTAGAATCTGTATTTCCTCTTAACCTGATTACTTCAAGTCTCTTCTGAAAAGTGTTAAATATTTAATGAAGGGATTAAATAGGAGGGTATTGAAGAAATGGGTGGGTCGCTCTGGGTGTTTATAAATCCTGTGTCTTGCTTAGTTGTCCACTCATCTCTGCAGAATCTGGATACCTCTTCCCAAGATGGATTTGAACAGCACTGCAAGTGGTAAATTCCCATCTGTGTTTTGCTCTCTTCTTTGATAATGCCACATGCTTTGTTTATATTCCAGAGTTTATAAAAAGTAAAATCCCAGTTATGATTAGAGGAATAGATTGTTGAAGCAGGGGCTATTTTGCAGTGATAAGTTGTATCAGGGGATTGATGGGTGCTTTGAAGTTAGAGAATGCAATTTCAAATTTAAGAGACAGCCGTGAGTCCCATATGTGGGTTTTCAAAAGTCTTAAAGTTAACACTTTAAATGGAGAAAAATATATATGGAATACATAATATTTTACATTTAGTTTATATCTAATAATTTAACGTTTTATATTTATTTAAATGTATTTTATCATAAAGTAACAGTTTTGTGTATTGTATTTTATTTATCCTTTTAATGTTTTTCATATTTTACTTGTTTCATTTATTTCCATTTATTTTCCTAACTCCTATTTTCTTTGCATGTAATTTTGTGGATTTCTAGTAACTTCTTCCTTTGGTAACTCAGAGATGACAGATTGTCATTTTTTCTATTATATATATATTTGACCTATATGTCTCCAATTTTTTCTTTTGGCCACGCTGGGCTGCTTGTGGGATCTTAGTTCCCCAACCAAGGATTGAACCCAGGCCCTTGGCAGTGAGAGCATGGAGTCCTAACCACTGGACCACCAGGGAATTCCCATGTCTCCCAATTTAGAATGACTTTAGGTATATCCCTAAAGTAAAAATACAGAATAATCATTGGATCTACAGACTTTCAACCTGAAATAAGATATATGCTCACCCAGTTTTTAATCCATAAACATATCCTTCATACTTCTCCCCATTTTCTCTTCATCAGACATACTATTACAAAAAGAAACCTGGCAAGGCAAGATTATTTACAACCAGAGTCAAAAGAATATCCTCCAAGCATGGTTTGAACATGACCCTTACCCTGAAAAAGCAAGCAGGAAACAACTGGCCAAGGAAATTGGCATTCCAGAATCTAAAATTCAGGTAAGTATCAGTTTTCTATTTCATTATCTGTCAGGTTCAAGGTAAAGAGAAAGGCCAAGCTTAGCACTGGCAGGCAATTCTCTTATGCTGGGTATGTTTCCCAAAGGTTTTTCCTGTTAAATAATATTTAAAACAAAATAAAAACAAGAATTACCTCTTTTACCAGTGGTAGAAAACTGTTACTTCTTTTACCAATTGGTTGGGGGTATTCACTCTTGGAGAAAAGAATATACTGTTGAGGGTCTCCCAATTGGAGATAATTAAATCAACTTTTGAGATTTAGAGAATATAGGAAATTGGATCACTATGATAATGATATGGTATCAAGTACTGGAATATATACTGCAGAATAATGATTAATATGTAATTATGAGGAAACTGTGGGGTAAGCACTCATGTAAATTCCCAATTCTCAAGCTAGTTTTTTCTTTTTTTTTCACTAATATCTGAAATGTGATTCATACACAGGAGTGTATGAAATAAAATCCCATATTGTATCATTTTGAATTGAACTACTAATGTAAAAATAAAAATAAACTGGATTTCTTCAGTCAGCAAAGAGATAGCTGTAAATAATACAATTATACCAACTGAAACAGTATTGAAATCAATAAAGGTCAATAAAAAAGGTGCTTTCAGAGGAGAATAACGAGTTCAGATTTTTGTTATCAAAAATAGTCTCCAGGGCTTCCCTGGTGGCACAGTGGTTGAGAATCTGCCTGCTAAAGCAGGGGACACGGGTTCGAGCCCTGGTCTGGGAAGATCCCACATGCCGCGGAGCAACTAGGCCCGTGAGCCACAACTACTGAGCCTGCGCGTCTGGAGCCTGTGCTCGGCAACAAGAGAGGCCGCGATAGTGAGAGACCCGCGCACCGCGATGAAGAGTGGCCCCCGCTTGCCACAACAACAGAAAGCCCTCGCACAGAAACGAAGACCCAACACAGCCAAAAATAAATAAATAAATAAGTAAATTTAAAAAAATAATAATAAAAAAATAGTCTCCAATAAGTCACTATATATAAGGGCTATAAGGGCATCAGTCTGAGGCGACGCTGGGGAGAAGAAAAGTTCCTCTTTTGTTAATGCATTTGTTTTAGGTGTAGGAAACAGTTTTCCCAAATCCCAGAATAAAGTGCACTTTGGGGGACTATCTAGTGACTGGCTGCATGAGAGGTACTAGGCCCATTTGAACTGAGGTGGAGGATGGCAAGTCCAGGAAACAATGTAGGATGAGGTTGGTTCTGCAACTGTGTTCAGTAACTTACTCATCAGTTTCCAGTTTCCACTTGGGCTTAAGACTTCTTATTGGAAAATATTTTTATTAATTAATTTAAAGAATAGATATAACGTTTTAGCACAATGCCTGGGATATGAGTGCTACATCAGATATTGGTTATAATTGACACCCTAACCTTACCATGAATTATCAAATTATCAAAATAAAACACTCAGAAATACTTAGAAAGTACCTTGCAATGCCAACTCCAGTAATGAGGAAACAAGCAGAATACAATGGGTTATGTTAGTGATAATAGTTTTAAAGCAAGATATATGGGGTCCCTAGGAGTTTCATTATCTATTGCTGACTGGGATGAAGTAAGTAAGAGGAAGTGTGGGTGAGTTAGTCCTGCTCTTGACTATGGCTAATTCTACTGCCCTACGTAAAGAAATTCTTTTCTAAGATCAATCCCATATGTATTGTGTATTATGAAATGGTATTCTAATGAAAAGTTGATACAACACAAGGGAGAGAGAGAGAGATTGATTTCCTTTGAGAGAACTACACTGTTTTTCTTAAATTAGGGAAATTTATTTTGGATACCCTGAGGATAACCATACAAGAAATGCTAATTTGAGTTGAGAGCAAATTGTGTACTGTCCTGAATTGTATGCTAATAATAGCATCAATCCCAAGATAATACATCGTCTTTCTCTTAGGGATATTATCCCAAGAGCAGTTGATCAATTAGTTTTGTTTAACTGCATTGATATTTGGAATGACACAGACTGAGTTACATGACTTTTCACGTTGTCTTTTCCCACTCAGATTTGGTTTAAAAACCACAGAGCAAGACAGAGACGACTGGGGTTCAGCCCCTTCTTAGGAGAAGACCAAACCCATGGACAGAACCAGCCTCAGCCTTATACTCAAGGTAAGAACCCACCAGTCCAAATGCAGTTCATCAGTGGGTCCCATTGAGAGGGGAATCAATTCTGCATGTTGTGTCCAAATTCTCCACAAAGAATCCTTAGTTTTGGAGCCAGTTACAGCTTGTTCTGGGTAACCTAAGGTCATCAATATAAGCATGGTCCCACAGTGGCTGGGACAGACAGGTTCTGAGCAAGAAAGGCTTTGGACTTTTTGGTCCTGCTGCTCTAAGCAGGGCAACATCCTCCTCTTCTGTCATCTCAGGGGGATTCAGAGGGAGTAAGAGGTCAGCACTATCTTCCCAAGTTTGTGTTTCCAGCTTGAATGCAAAAATGTCCTAAAAACCCTTTTGTCCCTGCGTTCTCTTTTAGAATACTTACCAAAAGGAGCCACACAAGACCACACATCCGTTCCAAGATCTCAATCAAACATTCTAGTTCAAGCCTTCAAGAGGAACCAACTCTTTGATATTGCAAACAGGAAAACACTAGCCAAACAGGCATTCCAGAATCGAGAATTCAAGTAAGTTTTATGTCTATGGCAGCAAATATCCCTAAACCATTAAACGATGTTACCCTGAGTGGTTGCTGGAAAACCTTGACTAACCTAGATTACCACAGCAATCAAGGACAAAGGCCTGGGATAGTAAACACCTGGCATTGCAAGTCACATTCCTGCAAAAGGAAGAATTTTCTAATCAAATTGTCAGTGGTGCATCTATTCAGAATCACCAGCAGCAAAACTGGGAAAATGTGAAAGTTAATGCCTATTTTGAGAACACTCTTGTTAGGTTTTCTAAAGCTTGGCACTGCTGTCATTTTGGGCCAGATAATTCTTTCTTGGGAGCGGCAGTCCATGCCAGGTAGAGTGTTTTTCAGCATTCCTGGCCTCTACCAACTAGATATCCTGCCCATCTCTCCTTCCTCCACTTTTAACACCCCCAAAAAATCTACAAGCATAGTCAAATAGGGGAACAAAAACACCCTCATTAGTACCTTCTTCTACGTAAGTTATGGGGATAGTGGTTCCATATACATTCAACGCTCATGACTGGGAAGCATGTTCATAGGTCTATCAGCACAATGACCCTCATGAACACTTACTTGTGTTTATTAACCCTTATTCAGATTTATACACGTTTACAAGGTATGTATTCCTGTGCACACACTGATTAAGAGGAGGAAAATGTCAACCTCGTCAAGAGACCTTGTTCCCTGATCCATCGTTGAAATTGAAGGGTGGATCCTAAAGCACATGCCTTTTTAGCCAGTTTCAATTCATCTATAGTTGATTGCTGAATGTGCTATGACCTAAATCTATGTGTTTGTATGTGTGTATATAGACACACACACACACCTCTTGAGATTTGGGCCTATATAATAGGCCCTTTGCTTTACACAGTTTGAGAACAGAGCCAGAATCGCTTGTCTTATGATGTCCACGTCTCCGGTTTTTCTCACGGAGATGTGGTTTCAGGACCCAAGATCTCTGTACCCTGGGCAGAGTAGAAGTGAGACTGTGAATTCCTTGGTAGACGGCCCAAATGGGAGACCTGGTCTGACAGCTCAGCAGCACGAAATTGACCTGTGCACTCTCCCAGGCAGATCTCATCATTTTCCTTCCTCCAGTTCTTTCAGCAGGAACCAACCACTTCTACCTGTTCTTCTCCCATCCCACGTATCCTCTGTCCCTTGTGTGATCCAAGGACAAAGTGTCATGATGCAGCCCATGCAGGCTGTGCAGAGAGGAGAGAACTCTCCCTCTACTCTAACACTTGGGAATTATGTGCCAGTACTGCTGACTATGGGAGGAGACCCACATACTCAGTACCCTTTCTGGCCCCAATACCAAGAAGAACGCCAGGATCACCAAGAACAGACTGACATGGGAGTACTGCAGTTGGCAGACTATTCTCAGCCTCAAGCTGAGCACAAAAAACCACCACCACAGGATGTGAGCCAGGTGGACATATCTCAGTTTCTGCAGTGGTGGGATGAGTGCTGCCAGGCTCCGACTGCAGAGTGGGGTCCTCAAAAAGGGACCCACTGAAGCAGACTGGAGGCCACAGCACACACAGTCAGCTGGAGAACCATCTCACGCCCTCAGCCAACCACACCAGCAGTATATAGAAACCTCAAGAAGCCTTTAGGTCAACTCCTGCCATCCACAGATTGTCAGTAAAAGGTACAAACTTTTTTGGATCCTGATCCACAGGAAGAGGACCCTCCAGGATTTTCAGGCTCTTCTGAACACTCTGCAAAGCTCACCAGGGCTTGAGCTTCAGGAGGAAGAAGACAGCATACTGAACCTGATCCAGGCCTCCTTTCTTTTGATGCAGATCAGAGCAATTTAAAGAACAATGAATAAGGAAGTCATCCTGTCAGAGGCAAAACTAAAGCAGGGGGAAGGAAAAACCACTTGGAAACCCACATGGAGGTTGTTTTTCTTGTGGGCAGTGGTTATCTTCTGTACTCCACTAAGTGAAGGATTGTTTCCAAGCTCCACACTGCCTCTGGAAGCACCATGGGCACTAGGTGGTGGACATGTCTGCTGAATTCTTACAGAAAAAAAGTGTTTTACTCACGAATATGACCTTCTCTCTGTAATCACCACGTCTTCCACAGTCTGGAAAATCCACAAACTGTAACCTAACTCAGGTGAGAATAGATCTCTGAGGGACATATTAGAACTTCTTTCCCTCCTGGCATCATGAGAGGGCAAACTTGAAATTAGTTCATTGTGTAGAAAACGAAGGGATGTTGTACTTCCTGATGATGTGAGCTCATAAAAGTGAGCTTTTCCCCAAAGCTCCGAGGGTTTAAATTGGGAACTAGATACTACCTCAGCATCCAGCATTAAGGGAATGATTAAATGGATTAGGACAAATCCATAATACTGAGTAATCTTCACTTAGAAGTGTATTTTTACTTTGACTATTTAAAACATACAAAAAATTACAAGGAAATTAAAATAGAAATACTGTATCATCACTGAACATAGTCTAATGATGCTAATATTTCCACTTTTTTAGTTTTTTGTATATATTTGCAAATATGTATATATATATGTCCATAATATTTCTCCTCTTATTATAAATACATTATATGTTCATCTAAAACCTGGGATAACCATTCTCATTCCCAGTCTAACCCCTTCTTTTGAAAAGGTAAATTCTGAAAACATATTTTGGTGTATGTGGGTTTACCTTGGCAATAAAAATGTCTTTAAAAAATATCACTTTTGTTCATTTTATCAATTTGCTTTCTGTTTTGTCATATTTGCTTTGTTTACTTTCCATATGAAGGTGTTGAAAGACGATCAGTATGCATACATCTAGTTCTACAAAGATACCAGTTTTGCACAAATATAGTCGTGAGGTGGACATCCTTCTGGTATCTGGGTGCGTTACATGCATGAGTTCTCTAGATGTTTATACACTGAAGCACAAGTGCCAGAATATTCCAACATCAGTATTTACGGCCAAATAACACTCAGCACAAGTTATTTTTCCTAATATGAGCTGTATCTTCATTAACCACTTAGGGAATTAAAACTCACACGTGTATGTGCAGGTATTAGTGGCACAAATCTACAAAAAAAATCTGATATAATTATTTGACAGTGTTGAAACCATGCCTAGTTTGATTTTTAAATTGTTCCCCCACATGATTCTCAATTGGCCAGAGATGAGAGGTCCTAGTATATTTCCTGTACTTCAAACACATATGTGGACAGAGTTCTCCAACTTATGAAAACAAGTCTGATTATTTGTGAAGGGAAAACTATATATTTGGGTCCATAATTTACTTCTTCATTTATATGCATATCTGTATCTCCATGTTTATATGTATGGATCTATGTAAATATATTATCTATTGTTCATCTACATTGTCTCTACAGCTCCCCTCCATTCTCTTCTCTATGCCTATCTCTATATCTACACATCTAACTATAGCCTCTAGAGGGAGACAGATGGGATGACCTTCTCTAGAGACATACATAAATTTTCACTTCTGAAGCAAGCAGTGGGATTAAGTCTCTAGAGAAAAAGGTAAGGAATAGTATCTGACCAAGAGAACCATGCTGACCAGTTCACAATCTCCTGTGAGTCAGATGTCCCTTTCATGGATTGGGTGACAAGACATCCTATTCTTGTACCAGATTGAGGTGACCATGAATGTGCACTGGGCTCATAGCCAGTGGAGGCCTTAAAGGTCGTCACGGTCGAGGCCTCTACTGCCTGAAAGCAGGGCTGAGAACATGGATCCTGCAGGGTTTTGGCACAGGGTGGCAAGTCCAGTGGACCTTGCTTGGTGCCCAGGGCTGGAGCATCTGACTGCCCCATCCCAGCTCTGCCTCCGATAAAAGGCACCTGCCTTACTGAGCCTGTGCATCTGGAGCCTGTGCTCCGCAACAAGAGAGGCCGCGATAGTGAGAGGCCTGCGCACCGTGATGAAGAGTGGTCCCCACTTGCCACAACTAGAGAAAGCCCTCGCACAGAAACGAAGACCCAACACAGCCATAAATAAATAAAAAATAAATAAATAAATAAATAAATAAATAATTTAAAAAAAAAAAAAAAAAAGGCACCTGCCCTCTTCCTAGAGGCCCCTTGGGTCCCAACAATCTGGTCCCTTAGTTCTTGGACCCCTTGGGGCTGAAAACCTTTGGACGGGAGGGGCCGTGGATGAGGTCATGCATCTCGCAGGCCAGTCCTGGTCCAGGTTGTGTCCACTGTTTGGGTGATGGCCAAAGTGCAGACTTCACCTCTGGAGCAGAAATCACTGTATATCCTCTGGAGGGGGCATTGGGGATTCAGTCACTAGCTATGCTGCCTGCTCCTGGGTAGAATATTCTTGCTCCTGAAGAAGGTGACTCGTCCGTACAATGGAAGTTCTTAGCAGACCCTAAACTCCCTGACTTTTATTTGGGTATACACCTTCCCCTTTCAGGCCACATTCCCAGGAAAGGATACACAATCCGCAGCCCAAGGAGTATAGATCTTAATCACTCTAAGTCAATTTCATTTACCCTGCAGAGAGGTGGAGTTAGGAAAGGGCACGTGTCACAATTCTGGCCAGTGAGATGCCTATGAGGGGCTTCTGAGAAAGGCTGCCTACCAATAAAGGAGACACTTAGGAGGAAACCCTCCCTCTTCACCTGCTGGAGCTGTAGCTGCCACCTTTCAACCACAAGGGGAGCAGCTGACAGGACACATTAAGGATGGCAGAGCAGAAAACTAGAACCTTAAAGCCACCCTACCTCAGGGCTTCTTGTTATATATACAAAATATAAATCCCCTTATTTACTAAAGTCCCTTAGAGTTAGGTTTTCTGTTACGTTCAATGAATTACATCTTACTGCTATAGCCAGGTAGGCATATGATTCAGCCAAAAGCATTAGTCCAAAAGCAAGAGAGGATCAGAACAATTCAAACAGCAGCTTCAACTTTTAAAACTCAACTGCACCCACTTAAATGGAATAGGGAACAGAGGAAAATAATGAATAGCCTCAATGTTGCAGAGAAAGAGAAGACAGAATGTTTCTGCCACTAATGAAGTTTTGGAGGTTGTTTAAGGTCTAGAAAAATTTCAAAAGCTGGAGTAAGGGGGAGCCAAGGGGGAATAGTGAGGAAGGCCTAGAACTCAAGAGCTAAAATGAGTAAGAAATAATGTATCCCACATCATAAGCAGAAAAGAAAAGCCAAACTCACGAAGTCAAGGAAAGAAAACCCAAAGAACAAGAATCTGGCAGCACAAAGCAGAAGTATCTCAATTTAAGACTTGAACTGCTGGTCTCTGGAGTAGATACAGCCATAGCTCAATGCCATTAACCATTAAGATCCAACTCATTTTCCTTGCTTAGTTTTGTGCTCCCCAAAATACTTCTGATAATTTGTTTCCCCACATATATCCCAGCCCAAGAGATGAAATGACCAGAGAAATTACAAAACCAGATATTTGAAAATTACTGGTTTATAATGAGCACTAGAAGTTGGTGTGTGTTTTGATTTTAACATGTCTTCTGGGAGTCTGGGTATAATAAATCAGACCCTTTTGCACATGACTGACAAAACTGGAATTTCTAGCTCTATAAAGCCAATAGGCTGTGGTAACTTTATTGAGATACAGACATGCTAGATGACATTTCCATTTCATATCTAAAGCAATGATTTTCAACCACCCTAGGGTCACATCACAATGGAGGAGAACCCATTTTAAACAAATATCCACCACCCAACCCCTCCCAAGCCCCATTTAAGAATCACTACTGTAGGGACTTCCCTGGTGGTCCAGAGGTTAAGACTCCATGCTTCCGCTGCAGGGGGCGCGGGTTCGATCCCTGGGCAAGGAACTAAGATCCCGCATGCCATGCAGCACAGCCAAAAAAAAGAATCACTACTGTAGTGAGCTACGTTTACTGCTGGGTGTGTGTTGTATCCTTCCAACACTCTAAGGAGGAGGAAAAGGTTAAATGCTTTGCTTTAGGCTGGGTTCTCCCAGAAGCAGACTCTAAGGAAACAATGTGAATTTAACTGATGATTCTAGGATGCACTAGTAGGGAAGCGGGTATGTAAAATAAGAGGAGGCCTATGCAGGTGCATTCATACCACTGTGGGCAACTATGCTTTCTTCTACTGGCGGCCTCGGATGGTATGGAAACCATTGCTCCACTCAAGGGGTAACTCAAATATTCAGTTGTCATTTCTCTGGTGAGCAAGGAAGCTGGGTATGCATCCTCTGATTCCTATTCACCATTAGCTGAAAGCTGCTCCCAGGGGCATTAACTCCACAGCACTTCAAGCAGAGAGAGAGCCTCAGGAAGGTGCTTGCAGTAGGACTCCTGTTGGTGGCAAGTGCTGGAATGGTGAGTGCTCAGGCATTTGGGACAGGCACTGACACCTTCTGTTACACACCGGATGGTTCCTTATTGGCTTCTCTTCCCTTTTGACTCTCAGCAGTTCACCTTGTTATGCCATCTTTCACAGTCCCTGACACAGATCTTCTTTTTGCTCCACCCAGAAGAAACAGTTTCTTTCTAATAACCCATTAGCTCTTAAATGGAACTCTTTATTGGTTCTAATTACTAAGAGCCAAAAATGTTAGTTCTTTTATGGTTTTTATACCTAAAAGGTTTTGTGAATACAATCAAAGAAAACACTTTGTGGAGACTCAAATACAAAGTTCTATTTATTTTCAATAATGAAATCAACACAACAAAGAGGAATTAATCCTCTAATTTTTAAATCTAACACTATTCTTTGCACAAAACTATCCTCAATAAATAAAAACACATTACTAGTAACCAAGTAAGACTTTTCTCAAGACTCTCTAAATTTTTGTTTGTGTTTTAAACAAAACTGGATGGTAGGTAAAGAAACACATGCTAGAGACTTAACTGACACAGACCTGAAGAAAAGAACAGCCAACAAACAGGCTCCCCAAATATAAGTTGGCAAAAGGAATATGGGGTTTTCAAAGCAGCCCAGAAATCAGAGTTCACTGGGATATGCAAGGGTTTGGGACAGTCCATGTTCAAACGCCTTGTAATTAAATCTTTCCACATTCCTAGATTCCTGATTTGGAATCTATCATAATCTAGAGAAGCTTCTGCCAAAGGATAGGAGGCTCTTTATTTATGCTTTCTGAAAAGACCCATCTAATTTTCTGCCTTTGACTTTGTCACTAGCTCCTCTCACCAATACAGCAGGGATTCCATTCCAGAAAGCGGTTATTACTATGTAAACCAACCTCTCTGTTTTTGATTTTCCTTTTACAAACACATTGATACTGCCAGGAACAGCTCTAAATATATCCAATTTCTTTTATTTTCATCCTCCAACTTTACTTGGCTATAAAATCTAGGACTCACAGAGCAACAATAGCATTGGTCAAAAGATGAGTGTCAGTTCCAATGTAAAAATCTCTGAAGTTCAACAGTCACAAAAAATTTTTTTAATGCCTTATCTGCCAAACCTTTTTTTTTCATTATCTTGCCAATTATTTCTTTCGGAATTCAATCCTCCGAGCTACATTCTGAGCACCAAATTTTTTGACCAGTGCATCTCGGCTACCCTCATCATCTTTTTGCAAATCTAAGTCATCCTGTCGGGACCAAATGGGATACCCATCAGCCCTCTGACCAGACTCTAAAAAGGAGGAAGTAGCCTCCAGCTCACCACTATTTTTTAGGAAGGCCTGTGTAACTGTTGACAGATCCAAGTTAAACTTTTCCATTAACTGCCGGATGATCTTAATGGCAGCTCCCACCTCTGGTGCGGAAACTTTTTCTTCTTCTTCTTCTTCTTCATCAGGCTGTGTTTCTGAGTCTTCCTCAGGTGTGGGTGGATCATCATCACACATTGTTATATGTATTTCAAAATCAGGGCTCTCATCCACCTATAGAAAGTGATGAATACGACCAGTTCCTAATTACCAAGTCATGAATACTTACTCTTAAAATATCTGGTCTCTCCCAGCTACCACTTCCTTGCCCTTTTCACCTCAATCACACTGGACTTCCTTCAGTTCCTCTTATGTGCTATGTTCCTTCTTACATTTGCTCATGTTGGATGTGCGCATACGTGTATGTATGTGTATATATATGTATGTATATGATAGGGTAAGGAGAAGTGTGAGTGTGGATGGGGGTATATATGTGTGTGTGTGTGTGTGTGCATGTGTACATATGTACGTACGTGTATGTATATGGTATTCCAACAGAACATTAGAAGCTACACTGAATGTGAAAAATAAATGTTACGTGCATACACATATATGTATACACATGTACGCACTAGATTATTTGTTAAAAATTTGACTTCACTCTCAGATTGTAAGCTCCATAGGGCAGGAAATGTTATGTTTTGCTCATCACTACATCCCCAGTGCCTACCAATGCCTTCACATGGTAAGTACTCAAAAAACATTGCTGTATGAATATATTAGGGTCTCCACGCTACACTACATTTAGGCACGTTACAAAGCGTGTTATGTGAGAGGAGACCTATGTAGGCCATGTTTGAGTTGTTGAGGGTATCTGAAAGTTTACAGAAAATGAACCAACTTTAAATTAAATGAACTTCAAATTATTTTCCTGTTTTATACTGACGCATAACCATTTTTCTTAGTGTAAGAAAAGTTAATTAACAAGATCCTTTTTCTTAGAGAAGATATGCACATATAATTTGTATTTTTTTATTACTCATTATTTTATGGTTGCCTTTCTCTATAACTATGATTAAATATGGGATTCCAACAAAGTTTTAGAACTTAACTGAATATGGAAGAGCTAAAAAATTCTAAAAAAGCTCTAAGTATACAAAGAGCTAAAATTGCTTGATAAAAAATTAACCTCTTTAAAAAATTACTTTTACCTGAGAAGAAAAAAAACATTTTAAAAAGATAAATCCAATCTTAACTTAGAAAAACTTACAGATGAAAGTACTCAAAGTAAGATGCTTTGTACTGCTTAAAAATAATTCTCCCCTATCTTTCTCCCTCCCCTCCTCCTTAAATCATCCTACCAAAAACTAAAAGTACATGCCCAGAACCTTGATCAGTCCCACCTTCCATTTTCCTCCTCCATCTTGAACTTCTCTCTTACCTTTCTGGGCCTCAGGTGTACAAAAAGGACAGATGGGAAGACCAATTTCAAAGGAGGAGAATGGACGTAGGAAAAAAATATGAGTTAAATCTAGTTAACATACCACAATCTCCTCAAACTCCCGGGTGGCTTCTACAAGCATCTTTTTGACTGCTTCTTCATTCTCTTTGATCTCTTCCTTTTCAAATTCTTCTTCAGGCAAGTCTGGAGTTCTCTTATTCTGTGGTTCTATTAAACAGAACAGCACCAGATTAGAATTAGCCGTTTTTACAGGAACCAAAAATATAGTAAACGCTCTGTGAGCTCTGGGCCAGAAGTGAGCCTGCACTTTTTTCCTATTAGAAAATATCTGTTTTTGATCAGAAGGGTAAGAAAAACATGACATGCATGTTCAATAATTTCTACTCTTGCTTCTGAAAAGTTGTACAATAAAAATGGTGATAATTTTCCTAGGTTCTGATACGTAAAAATACTCTTCAAGCTTAATTCATTTTTCGCTTTGTATTTATAGATCTTGCAAATTAACAAAACTGTGCCATAAATTGGGTTCTCCGGGAAGTAGGTTCTGAGATGGAGATTAACATGTAAGGTGTTGATTAGGGAGTGTTCACTGGGCAGAAAGAAGCTGAGCTGTGAGAGTTCCAACAAGGCCTCAACTGAAACCATGTACAAGTCTGGAGCTAGGAAGGCCCTACAGAGTTGACCAAGTTGGGGCAAGGGAGCCAAGATATTATAACCCCACATAGATTAGTCATTGGATGCTAGCCTAGAATGACAGAACCTTGGGTAAGGCAGTTCTCCCAGCTGAAGATAGATCTGGGGGGTCTACCACAATCCACCACATACCATCTACAGAAAGGAGAGCCTCCAAAAGCTAAACATCCTCCTATTTCCCTTTTACTCTTTGTTCTCTGAGGACTTAACTCTGCTATTTTCCACTTAACAAAGACTGACTACTGACTACTAACGGGCAACACGAGAGAGTTTTTTTGTGATGGAATTGTTCTGTATCCTGATTTTGGTGGTTACATCACCACCTGTACATGTGTTAAAACACCTAACCAGAAAACTGTATGGCAGTTTCTTAAAGTATTAAACATATAATTACCATATGATCCAGTAATTCCACTTTTGAGAATACACCAAAAAAAAAAAAAAAAAAAAAGGCAGGGTCTCAAACAGGTATTAGTAACCCATACCACAGCAGCATTATTCACAATATCCAAGATGTGGAAACACTAGGAACAAAATTCTCACACATGTTGCAACATGGGTTGGTGTTTAATGGGTACAAATTTCAGTTCTGGCAGACGAAAATGTTCTAGAGTTGGATGGTGGTGATGACTGCATCACAATGTGAACATACTTAGTGCTACTGAACTGAACACTTAAAAACAGCTAAAATGGTATATTTTATCTAATGTATAGTCTACCACAATAAAAAAAATTTAAATACATAACTGTACACCAAAATAAGTCAATTTTATTTTACATAAAATTTTAAAAAGAAGCCTTATATTTTAGAGAGACATGCTGAAACAGATAAAATGGGATAATGCCCGGCACTGGCTTCAAAATAATCCCAGAAGTCAGGATGAAAGGTGTAGATGAAAAAACTGGCCACAAACTATAATCAGGTGAAGTTGGGTGATGGGTACGTGCATTATACTATTCTCTTTCTACTTCTGTAAATGTTTGAAATTTTCCATAATAAAAAGTGTAAACAAATTATGGCTCACATAATGAAACACAATGCAATGAACAAGAAAGGAATGAAGCAAACAATGAGCAGACACACAAAAGCTTCAAGATCTATTAAGTTAAAAAAAGAAAGCAAACTGCAGAACAAACTTCTGTCTAGTGCGCTAGTGTTACTATGAGCAAAAAGGACACAGACAGGGGACAACAACAGTGGTTGCCTCTGGGAGAGGAAGCCGGGGAAGGGGTATGGAGCAGTGAGACTCACTTTTCACTATGTACTCTTTTACACTTGGAGTATATCTGTAGGATAAATTCCTAGAGGCAATATTACCATGTTTAAGGGAAAATGTATTTTAAATGTTGTCAGATGGTGTCAAAATTCCTTGCAAAGAAATTGTACCGATTTCCTTCTATTAATAATGTAGGAGTGTACTTGTTTTCATATACCTCGTTAACTCTGGGTATTACCCATTTTATTAGTTATTGCCAATCTAACAGATAAAATGACATTGCCTTGCTCTGATCTACTTTTCTAAAAAACACACCACACACACTTATTTCAGTTTCCATGGGCAGAAGTCCAGGCATGGCTTGTATTGGTCCTCTGCTCAGGGTGTAATTTTTTGTTTGTTTGTGGGGCTGCACCTCATGGCATGGGGCGGGGGGAGGCGCAGATCTTAGTTCCCTGACCAGGGATCGAACCGTGTCCCCTGCAGTGGAAGCACGGAGTCTTAACCACTGGACAGCCAAGGAAGTCCCCTCAGGGCCTAATTTATTTTTATTCAGTAACAATATTTCTGCATTTGTTTATTTGCCATTTATCTATTTCCTTTTCTGGAAACTTCCTGTTCCATTTCCTTTGCTCATTTTTCTACTAGTTTTTCTTTTACTTACTCACTTCTGCAAGCTCTTTGGACATTAAGGAAACTCACTCTGTTGCAATGTATTGGAAATATTTTTCCAGTTTGCCCTCTGACTTTATCATGAGAAGCTTTAAATTTTAAGTAATCAAATATATAAAGTTTTTTCTTAGTCTTCCTGGTTTCAGAACTATCAACATGTAACTATTAAAAGGGATACTCGAAAAAAAAAAGGGGATACTCGGGGACTTCCCTACTGGCGCAGTGGTTAAGAATCCGCCTGCCAATGCAGCGGACACGGGTTCAAGCCCTAGTCCGGGAAACTCCCACATGCCGCGGAGCAGCTAAGCCCGTGCACCACAACTACTGAGCCTGCGCTCTAGAGCTGGCGAGCCGCAACTACTGAGCCCACATGCCACAACTACTGAAGCCCGCACACCTAGAGCCTGTGCTCTGCAACAAAGACAAGCCACAGCAATGAGAAGCCCGCGCACGGCAATGAAGAGTAGCCCCCGCTCTCTGCAACTACAGAAAGCCTGCGTGCAGCAACGAAGACCCAACGCAGCCAAAAATAAATAATAAAATAAAATAATTAATTAAAAATAAAATAAAATTTAAAAATAAAAAGGGTACTCGGCAATTCCCTGGCAGTCCAGTGGTTAAGACTCTGTGCTTTCACTGCCATGGGCCTGGGTTCGACCCCTGGTCGGGGAACCCTGCAAGCCGCGGCCAAAAAAAAACCACAAAAAAACAAAAAAGGATACTCATCCACATTTTCTCCTGATCATGATTTTAATTTTTACATTTAAATGCCTGAATATCAAAACACTGAGTAGGGTGAATCCAGCTTAATTTTGTCCCAAGTTCCAATTGGTCTACCAGCCATCTCCACACCACTGATTTAAAATCAGGGCCCTACATGATCTCCTTCACCCATACACACAGCCCTGTCTCTCCAAGAATTCTCCCTCTTGCTTCCTCCATCCCACACACAGGTCTCTGTTGCTCCAAGAACACACCAGCCATACTCCACCTCAGGGCCTTTGTACTTAATACTCGCTAAGTCTGAAATCCTCTTTCTCAGATAACCACCTGCTGAGTGAGTTCATTTCCTCTGGTCTCTGCTCAAGCATCAGCTTACAACAGTGACCCTTCCTTCTCACCCTGTAGAAAACAACTCTCCAGCCCTTACCCTGATTTATTTTTTTCTGTAGCACTTCCCGCTGCCCAGCTAGCATTTTAAGCTCCATGACTGAAGGGAGTTTTATTTACTGTTATATCCCAGCAGGATAAATGTCTGGCACTCAACTATCTGTTGAATGAATGAATCTCAAATGTCACTTTTACCAAAAACAAAATTCCTACTAAGCATACTGAATAGGAGAAACAGATTTTGCCTCCCAGACTTCAACTGTTATGCGGAATAGCCACATAAGGAAAGAGAAGCTGGGGAAGCAGCATGACTCTTTAAACAAAAGGGTCTGTCAGTTTACGCTGTCAATACCCGTTTTATCAGAAGTGAAGCATCTCAACAGCTATGCACTGTGTTCTAACCGCCACTGAATCCCAATATTCTGTTCAACTGCGTTAGAAATACACTTCACCCGAGCGAAACGAGGAAGCGACTTCCCACTGAGAACCTTCTTATGTGAAGATGCAGTCATTTAAGCCAAGAAATTAAAATAACATGGTCTGGCAGGCATGGCTTTAAAACGTCTTATACTGAATGTACCTAAATACACAAGAAATATTTTTTAAAACTAGTCTGGGAAATCTCTGAAAAGATACCCAAGAACCTGGTTCCCCGTTGTCTCTGGGGGGGAAAAACTAGGTAGTTGGTGGGAAAGGAAAAGAGGGAGAATTTTCCACATACTCTTTCTGCACCTTTTGAATATCGGACCATGCCAATACCCCAGTTATTGGAAAAGTGAATTAAGAGAGACCTTAGAAAATGGCGCAATTTTACCCGGATGTCAAAGGGGGGGAGGAGGAGGAGGGGCTGGGCGAAGCTCCCGAAGACACCAACATGGACGCCCAACAGAAGGGGAAAGACGCCGACGCCCCCGCCCCAGCCTCACACAGGGGACAGCAGAGGGCTGGCGCGTTCGCAGCAAGCCTCACCCCCGCTATCAGCATCCTCGGGGTCTTGCTCAGCTTTCCGCTTGAGTTTATGGGAGGAGGGGCTCACTGGGGCCTCCCCCAACAGGTACTTATGCTCCTGGCCCCGCAGGCGCTTGAGATAGCGGTCCTTCATGGACTGCCACGAGTGCTGGGTGAGCGAGCTCTTCTCCATCGCTTTCCACAAAGCGTTGCCGGTGACGGAGCTGGGCGAGCGAGCATGTTCCTTCACGTAGGTCAAGATGGCCACGTCGTCCGCGTCCGTGAAGACCATCCGCCCCGCGTGCGGCTGCAGCTCGGGCTCCGCGGCGGCGGCGCCCCCAGCCTGAGCCCCGGGCTTCGTCTCTGCGGCCTGGTCGGCCCCTGGAGCCGGGCCCAATCGGTAGGCCTCCAGCTCGAGCCTCTCGTTGCGCTCCACGCAGTCCAGGATGTACTGCGTGGAGATGAAGTCGCCCGAGGCCTCGGCCGCCGCCTCCCCGGGCTGAGCCAGCAGCACGGCCCCGGGCTCCTGCACGCGACACAAGGTGCCGCCGCCGTGCAGGATGAGCGTCGAGAGCCGGCGCTTCGCCGGGCTGGGACGCACGTAGAAGGACATGGAGCTGCCATCCTCCCTCACGAACAGAGTCGAGGAATGGGTTGGCCCATTGGGGTCTTTGCCCAAATCCATCGCCTCAGCCATAGCTCACGCCGAGCACCAGAAAAAGCTGTCGTCTTGCCAGCGCTCGGCACACAGAGCCCCAGAGCCTGAGGTAACGCTCCAAACACCAATGCCGCCGCCCCACAACCCCGTACTACGCCTGCGCAGCAGTTGCGCAAGCAATGCCCGCCCCCTTGCCCCGGAAGAGGCGGGGCTTCGGAGCGTGACCTGGAATTGCCGTGCGACCCTCGTCCTCATGAGCTCCGGCCTTCTGGGAAGATGGCTGAGGTGCAGGGGGCTGAAGTTAAAGTGGACGACGGCGAGCCGAAACTGAGCAAAAAGTAAGTGTCGCGGCAGGTCATTAAAACCTTTGCTGTCGGAGAGTCTGAACTAGGAGGCGCCTCGAGGCTCCGGCCGAGGCGGCTGTGCTTGGGGCCTTCCTGCCGGTTCTCGTGGATATGAACATGCTGGGACGTAGTTGCTGCGCCCCGAAACTACAGCCCCCAGGATGCCCGGGGCCCCCCGCTGGTTGGGTCCTTCTTCCTTCTCGTACTCGTGGAGTAAGAATGCGGAGAACTGGGCGGGGACAGAGAAAAGCGAAATTTACTCCTTCCCTTTTCTCCGAGAAATGCGTTACTGTGCCACACCCCGGTAAAGAAGTGGAGAAATGTTAAATACCCTAGCTTTTCAGAAGCACCTTCAACGTTCGAACTTTATGTATCAAAAGCCATTCTGAACCCTTTGTATTAAAGGGATCAGTTCTAAAACTGTCGTACACCTATCCATATGGGTTAGAGCATTGTGAGTATGTCTGGCAGTAGGGACTGTCTTATTTAGCCGGGTACACCGAACTACACTTAGCACTGCTGGCTATATCTTTGTTGATCACCCCAAATCCTTGGAGTATGAAGGTAAATATAAATAAATTAAGGTTAGCCGCCCTTTCACTGACTGTGTCTTGTATTCTCTTAATACTACACTCCTTCTCAACCGGAGTTCTTCATAGAACATAGGTAATGATCTGAGTGACTAGTTCCTCAGTACTCCTAAGGATAGTACATAAATATAGGACCGTTCCAGAGGCACCGGAGAGAAGTTAGTTTATTGCATATAATGCCTGCTTTAGTGCATTTTTTTAGTTCTGTTTCTTAATTGTTCTTGGAACTTCCTTGGTGTGACTCTTTAGTGAGCACCATTGTATGCCAGTTATTTTCTCCAAGTTTAAAAACAGATAGGCTGCCTGCCAGGTGATTCATTCAAGGCCACATTTATTTTAAGGTAATAAAGAACATGATCTCTGTCATTCTGTTGCCTTCCAGTGTTAATGTATAAACTTAATGTAGTCTAAGACTCTTTCTGAATTTCTTCTTTCCTCCTCGTTCCTGGAGCTCCAAACAAGGCTTGTCTTTGATTCAGGTGCTTTTGTGTGGCTTGTTTTTAGCTTCCTCTAGAGTTTGCAGTTGATGGTGACGTTTTGTATGCTTCCCATTGCCATCTTTGTGGACAGGTATTTCATCACCAAGAGAGAAACTACATGTCAGGGGCTTCAGAAACACTCCCATTTTCTAGACTGTTGTGATCATTTCTACCCATAAACCATTGACTGACTTGCTGTTGACCCCAGATAAGCACCATCTTACCATAGCCAGGACTGAGAACATTGTCATTTACATTTGCAGCACAGTGAGTGTTACAGGGTTGATGTCAGTTGAGAGGGTCTTATGTAAAATGGGACACTAAAAGGTCGTGTAACCTCGCCTTCTCCCCGCACCCAACCCGTAAGAGTAGGAGTGCTGGCTGGGAGTATGTGTACTGTCTGTCCCATCTGACACCACATCTCTGTGTTTCCTGTTAGGTGGTGGTAATCGTTAGTTCCAGGGTAATCTGCCATGTTGACGCAAGCGGCTGTAAGGCTTGTTAGGGGGTCCCTGCGCCAAACCTCCTGGGCACAGTGGGGGCAGAGGGAGCTGCGCCTGTGTCAACTTGCTCCCTTCACAACGGTTCACAAGGACAAGCCACTTTCTGATAAAAGAAGGTTGGTGCCCATTACCTTCTTTATTGCTCTGGGAGCAAAAATCCTACCCTTACTTAGTTTCTAAATGGTTTTTTTTTTTTTTTTTAATTTATTTATTTTATTTATTTATGGCTGTGTTGGGTCTTCGTTTCTGTGCGAGGGCTTTCTTTAGTTGCGGCAAGTGGGGTCCACTCTTCATCGCGGTGCGCGGGCCTCTCACTGTCGCGGCCTCTCTTGTTGCGGAGCACAGGCTCCAGACGCGCAGGCTCAGTAGCTGTGGCTCACGGGCTCAGCTGCTCCGTGGCATGTGGGATCTTCCCAGACCAGGGCTCGAACCCGTGTCCCCTGCATTGGCAGGCAGATTCTCAACCACTGCGCCACCAGGGAAGCCCCCTTACTTAGTTTCTTATCTGTTAAGCCTCTGGCTAAGTCTTTGGACTTGATAAGGAAGCAGCCCTGCTACCTACCAAAACCAATAGTCCTTTCTCAGTTTCTCTTTAATAAATTGAAATTCTCACTCCATAGATTCTTGAGATGACTTTTAGGTCTTATTCTAGAACAGTGCTGAGAACAGAACCCTTTATGAATAAAGAATTTCTAATGCAGGTTATTTTCCCTTCCCTGTCTTTCTGGAATTTCTTTGCTCCTGAGATTAACTTGGTTTCTAGTCTTAGTTCTTACTCCTAGGACCTTTCTGGATTATCCTTATTATTGATTTGATTTAAAGGGCAACAGCCAGTTGAATGGAAAACGAGTTCATTATGTTAATGCCAGGAAGAACCAGAGAGGCTTCGATGCCCACTGACTGAATGACAGCACAATAAGTCTAGCACACTGTTCTAGAAAGGGGGCTTCACAACTGCTACAAAACAGATTATATACAGAGACACTTACTTTGAGGCCCTTAGAGTCAGTTTTCTTACTTAAAAGATAATCATTTCAAATCTCCAATTAAGTTTTTTTGATTGAGTTATTCTAAACTCATAGATAATTTAAAATGCACCCTGAAGCCAAACAGTATGCAAGCCTGACTGAGGATCATTTGCCATGGTTCATTATGACAGGATATTCAGTTAACATTGGTGGTTTAAAAGAATGATCAAGTCTATTTGAATAATGAGGGTATCCCTCTCTACCCAAATCTGTTTGGTTTCTGGGTTCAGATAGCAAGTTTTCAAATTATTTAAACCAAGTTGTACCAATCGCTTTAGTTTTTGAATCTCAGGTGACGAGTATCAAGAGTTTGAATAGTGAGAGATTTGACAAGAAATTTATCCACATCTGTAAAATTTCTGTCCTTGAGGCAGAGTGTGAAGGGTTAAGATAGTGAGGGATACCTAGAATGGTTCACATTTGCATGCTTACTAAAATGCTAGGGGTGGGGTCATCTCTTTATGTACATTATCTCGATCCTCACAACATCTGGGGAGGAGGGTGTCTATTATTATTTTACAGGAGAAATTAAGTCACTTGCCCAAAGTCACCTAATTGGTAGGTAGGCGTGTCAGGATTTAGCCCCAGGCAGTCTGGCTCCAAAGATGGTATATTATCCCCTGTGCTGTGCTGCTTTGTACACTATTCTACCCAATTTGTTGTCAAAGTCAGGCTCCACTGGGGAGAGTGAGGCCAATGCTGAGGGCCATTGTCAATGCATTGATCAACGCTGGGGGAGAGATCGTCAGTGGAGTGTCTCCCTGAACTCTGAAGAGCCACCTCTTCCTCACCCCACCCCAGACTAACCCACTCCTTTCGGGAGGGGAGAGAGATGACAGACAAAGGTAGAGATGTCGCCTTATCACACATCAGATCTGATGCTCTAGGAACTTCATCTTCTGCAGAGAAATCCAAACAACTAAGATTCAGTCCCTGGCCTCAAGAAGCTCCCAAGCCCAATTAGCTTGAGAAAAGCCTATCTTGCTGATTTTCTGGAAAACCTTTTTTCCTATTCTAAATATAAATTAATATGTAGGGTTTTCTTTGTCCTTGTCTATCTTGATTTTAGTTGGGATCTAATGCCAAGGACCTCAGACTGGAAAAAAGAGACTGAGAAAGATCTTTCACATCTTTATTCTAAGTTTATTTTTTTCCCTTGTCTGTTTCACATATAGAGTTCAGTGACTGAGAGACTAACAGTGGGCATGTAGAACTGGGCATGAGTGTTTCCCCAGGTTATTCATATTTTTGATAAGTAGCTATGGGGCGGAACGTAGAGGACTCTTCAGGCACCTGTCACGTTGAACATTTTCATCTTCCTGACAGTGAGCTAAAGAGACGCCTGAAAGCTGAGAAGAAAATAGCAGAGAAGGAGGCCAAGCAGAAGGAGCTCAGTGAGAAACAACTAAGCCAGGCCGCTGCTGCCACCAACCACACTGCTGATAATGGTGTGGGTGCGGAGGAGGAGAGCTTGGACCCAAACGTGAGTCCTCGGGACCACTGCCCTGGCTGGGCATAGGGACGCTTCTAATGAGGATTATGGCACATTCCTTGGGACCAGTGATTAAGGAGATACATAGGAACTGAAACAGGCACAGGGATGGATGAGGGTGGGCCCACCACTCCATCTGGTTAAAGGCACAGGCCCTGCGCATTTTTCTTGTCGACTACTTACAGATATTTGGGAGAATCCAGTACTTCCAAGTGACTGATCTTCCTTGGAGCTAGCTGGGCCTTATAGCAGCCCCAGAGAAAATGTCTCCCTAAAGGTGGGCTGGGGTTTACTTTAGCCCAGAGATTGGCAAACTGTGGCCCACAGGCCAAAGCCACCACTACCCCCATCCCTCCTCCCTGGTTTTATAAATAAAATTGCATCAAAACACAGCCATGCCCATTTGTTTACATATGTCTGAGGCTGCTTTCACACTACAGTAGAGTTGAGTAGTTGCATCAGAAAAAGTTTGCTGACCCCTGATATAGAATATTCCTTTTTCACACCCTCCAGGCCCATGCGCCTGCCTTGGGGAAAAAGTCTGGTGTGCGGCCAGGGGCAGGAAAGTAGCAAGATAAGTGACTCACCATGCAGATGTGTCTACAAAAGTGGTAACCAGGGCCATCTGTACCAATTAAACATTATTTTAGGCAGAGCCATGATTTTTCTTTTTGTTGAATCTTGTATTTTGGAATTCTGGCCTTTATTCCCAGCTGTGGATCTGGCCACCCTGCATATTTAAGTGCAAATCTCTCTCCATATTCCAAGCCTGTGATTTCAAGGATGCAGGGGGGGTTGGTTAAATAAACCTCACTGTATTGGGGCCCCTCTGAGGCAGAATACAGAACTCCGCTAGACAGGCCTCTGGTCTGACCAGGTTCAACTTCTCAAAAGCTGTTTTGTTTTTTGTTTTTAACAGCAATACTTCAAAATCCGCAGCCAGGCAGTCCACCAGCTGAAGGTCAATGGGGAAGACCCATACCCGCACAAGTTCCACGTCGACATCTCGCTCACTCACTTTATCCAAGAATACAGTCACCTGCAGCCTGGGGACCACCTGACTGACATCACCTTAAAGGTGGCAGGTAGGAAGATTCCCTGGCAGTTTGCTGAGCTCCCACAGCACGCAGGCCTCTCCAGTTGCACAAAGGAAGGTCTGGGGTGGTCTTGCTCTCAAAAAGCTTAAGTCTGAGGCTACATTACTAGAGATGGCACCAGTATGTGTATTCACAGAAAGTAGAGCAGCCCTGAGGCATGAGGCCACATTCCAGTGGTGATGCTACAGAGGAAGGGTCGTTCTTTGTGGGGGACTCCTGGCCTGATGCTGCTACTCATTCATAGTCCTTTAGAGGACTTCCCTTCATCAGTGGGAGCCATGGCCCTGAGCTCCTAAAAACTGCAATCTGTGTTCCTAGACTACTTTACACTAGGCTCTTTTTCTAGAGCACTGTTATTTTGGAGTTTACTATCTTGTGTGGGATCTTCTCCTTAATTTAAGAGACAATTAAATCCTGTCCTTCGTTTATACCTTCCCCCCTAAAAAATATATAAAATTATTAGTTGTAGAAAATTTAGAATGTTGAAACATTCAGAAAGGCAAAGAAAGAAAAGTTTGATTACCCATAATCCCACCACCCAGAGAGAACCCTTGCCAATACTTAAATGCCCCCCAAATTTCTTTTTCTTTAAAGTCCAGTGTTTTCACTAAAATATGTCTTGATGTTAGTTATTCTGGGTCAGTATTCTCAGGTACACAGTGTGCCCTTTATTTTTTTTTTTAATAAATTTATTCATTTTATTTATTTTTGGGGGGGGTCTTCATTGCTGCACACAGGCTTTCTCTAGTTGCAGCGAGCGGGGGCTACTCTTCATTGTGGTGCATGGTCTTCTCATTGTGGTGGCTTCTCTTATTGCAGAGCACGGGCTCTAGGCGTATGAGGTTCAGTAGTTGCGGCACGAGGACTCAGTAGTTGTGACTTGCGGGCTCTAGAGCGCAGGCTCAGTAGTTGTGGCGCACAGGCTTAGTTGCTCCGCGGCCTGTGGGATCTTCCCGGACCAGTGCTCAAACCCGTGTCCCCTGCATTGGCAGGCGGATTCTTTTTTTTTTTTTTTTTTTTTTAAAGCCTTATTCTTTTTAAATTTTATTTATTTATTTATTTATGGCTGTGTTGGGTCTTCGTTTCTGTGCTAGGGCTTTCTCCAGTTGTGGCAAGTGGGGGCCACTCTTCATCGCGGTGCGCGGGCCTCTCACTATCGCGGCCTCTCTTGCCGCGGAGCACAGGCTCCAGACGCGCAGGCTCAGTAATTGTGGCTCACGGGCCCAGCTGCTCCGCGGCATGTGGGATCTTCCCGGACCAGGGCTCGAACCCATGTCCCCTGCATTGGCAGGCGGACTCCCAACCACTGTGCCACCAGGGAAGCCCATGGCAGGCGGATTCTTAACCACTGTGCCACCAGGGAAGCCCTGTGCCCTTTAAATATGTATTCTCAAGTCTTTTTTTTTTTTTGGACATTTTTCTTGAATATAATTTTTTTGTATTCTGTTTCTTGCTTAGGTTTATGTTTGGGACTCCTTTTTATCTCTTTTTTTGTGCTTTGATTTTTAAATTGTATCCTCCTTTCCAGTGTAGTTCTCTTAAGACATTATTTGTTGTATTTATTCACTCTTATTTCTTTCTAATTTAGGCTTCATTTCTGAGATGATTTTTTCCTTTATTTCTAATTTTTTCAACGTGTCATCTCATTTCTTAGTTTCTTCTAGTTCTAATTTGTGTTCTTTCACATTTTGTGTCATGTTCTTAATGTCTTTCAGCTCATGAAATAGAATATTTTGCTTTTCCTGAGCATGTCTTTCTCGAGTGCTTTTGTTGCCTGTGGTGATGTTATTCTCCTTATTCTCTTTTTTTTAATTTAATAACTTTGATATTTGACCTCACTACTTTTATGTTGTTTATTTTCATGTGAGATTAATTTTCTTCAATGTTAAAAGGAAGCTTGGTTCAGATAGCTTTTCAACTTCACTGAGCTCCCTCTTCTGTTGTTTTTGTGGAGCATTCAGAAATACAGCAGCTTCCTTTCTGGGATTTTCAGGCTCTTCTCCTTTCTCACTTTCGTTGGACCTTCTCTTTCCTTTGTCTCTTTTTTCTTGGTCTTGTTCAATTTTGTGGGGCCCTGTCCTAGGAGAGATCCCTTGCTGTTAAATTTAGAGAGTTCTTGGGGGCTACACTAAAGGGCTTCATCCCCTAGACCTTCTTAATGCAGCCCACTATACTCACTTGTATGGCAGTAAGCTGCTATCCTCCCAGTGTCCGCTGCTGTCCTCCACTTAGCCCTGCCACATTTTCCAGTGAATACCTATGGCTTTTTGGGAGACTTCCAGTTCTCAGACCTGCCAGAGACTCCATTGCTTCCCATAGCTTTTTCCCATATAGAGGTCTTGGGGCCCTTAGTGGTTTTCCCCAGCGCTTGTATTTGGGGATTCTTGGGAATATCTTCCCACGTAATTTTGTTGTAAATTTTGTCCATGGCTTTTTGGACTTGCCTGTCTAGTTGTGCTTTCTTTTCTTTTTTTTTTTTTTTTAACTATTTATTTGGCTGCACAGGTCTTAGTTGCTGCATGAGGGACCTAGTTCTCTGACCAGGGATCAAACCCAGGCCCCCTGCATTGGGAGCACAGAGTCTTAACCACTGGACCACCAGGGAAGTCCTTGTGCTTTCTATTTTTATGTGAGGATTTAGGAAGATCCCACAGCTATGCTGCCATCAACATTCCAGGAATCCATTGAACACCTTTAAAAGCCAGATCTTTCTGCACATCTTTTAACTGGTTTAAATGGGGAGCCAACGTTGTCATGAAGAAAATGGCAGGGCTTAGGCCTCAGGCTAAAATCAAATTGTTCTAGTTTATATTCTGCCTGGATGTAAAAACTGCAGAGGGAGCTTTTTTGGCACTGATATCATGAAATAGCTTCTGCTTCTGTCGTTATTTTTGCTGTTCTCTAGGTAGGATCCATGCCAAAAGAGCTTCTGGGGGAAAGCTCATCTTCTATGACCTTCGAGGAGAGGGGGTCAAGTTGCAAGTCATGGCCAATTCCAGGTATATAGAAATACCCAGTTACAGGCCTTTCTAGGTTGGCCCAGAGCAACATGACTGGGGACAAAGGCCCATATAGTCTTCTTTTCCCATTGGAAATGAAAGGGAGTGGTATATGGTTGGGAAAATAAAAGGGCCATCTGGTCACCTGGAGAATAAAGACTGATCTTGGGTTGTGGAGCAGTTAAAAATAAAAGATAATACTTTTTAACAGTTGACCTTGAATCTGAGATTCTTCTTGGGTACACATTAACGCTTTAGTGAGGGTTCCACAGTAAACCAGTGGTCAGTTTTAGTTTGGGATGTTGTATACTGAATTATGTTTTCCATTTATTCAGGAATTATAAATCTGAAGAAGAATTTATTCGTATTAATAACAAACTGCGCCGGGGAGACATAATTGGAGTTCAGGGCAATCCTGGGAAAACCAAGAAAGGCGAACTGAGCATCATTCCCTGTGAAATCACACTGCTGTCTCCTTGCTTGCATATGTTACCTCATCTTCACTTTGGCCTCAAAGACAAGGTAATTTCTCGTGGCCTCCTGGCTCTGGTTTATCATACCATTGAATCAAACACATCAGTGATTTCTATCTGTTACTTTTCATTTAGGAAACACGGTTTCGTCAGAGATACTTGGACTTGATCTTGAATGACTTTGTGAGGCAGAAGTTTATCATCCGCTCTAAGATCATCACATATATAAGAAGTTTCTTGGATGAGTTGGGATTCCTAGAGGTGATAGAAAGTTCTTACCTGACATGATGAGCTGCCTTCTGTGCTTGCCTCTTACTCTTCTTCCCTTCCCTTCTCCACAGGCATATCCTGTGTCAGTATCCTTCGTGCTCAGTGAAAAGTCCCCTTTCTTGCCAGTGTCTTTGTTCCACCTTGTTTATTTAGTGCCCTGATTAGGAAGGTAGGACAGGACTTCTAAGATAATGGACAAAGTAGAGGGTCATCCACATGCTAACAATGCCATGTTCAATGTGTTATCAACTCATTTTGCTTTTTTGTAGCATTAAAAAATATTTTTCTTGATTTTTATTCAACTTATTTAAACTAAAAAATGTGTTTAGGAAAATTTTTAGAGCAAAAAAAATTTTTTTTTAATATTTTCTAATTTTATGAGAAAGGTGAGTACGTGTTACCATAAAACAAATTCAAACAATAAAGAAATAAATAGAAACAAAACTGAAAGTCCCCTTTCATTTTTTCCCAGCTAATGTCCCTCTCCAAACTTGAATTTGAGGTGGCACAGTGGTTAAGACTGCACTCCCGATGCAGGGGGCCAAGGTTCAATCCCTGGTCAGGGAACTAGGTCCCACACGCATGCCGCAACTAAGAGTTTGCGTGGCACAACTGAGGAACTCTCGAGCCTCAACTAAGGAGCCTGCGTGCTGCAACTAAGACCCAGCGCAACCAGATAAATAAATAAATAAATAAATATTTTTTTTTAAAAAAAAAGTTGAATATGTATCCTTCCTCACCGTTTACTCTGCGTATTTATAATACCTCCATTTCTGTGCATGTGACAGGTGGGGTAAGTGTAAGTGTGTAAGTGTTTTAGAACGGTTTTATTTTTTGCTTTAAACATAAATGAAGTCACATTGTATTATAATGGACCTCCCCCCACACACACAATATATTCTGGGGCCCTTTGCATGTCCATATATATGTGTGTATGTATATTCCTTTTTGATGCTTTATAATTATTTCCCCTATTGATAGTTTAAGTTTTTGATTTTCTTCAATAATGTTTTAGTGAACATCTTTTTGCACATGGACAGGTGTTTCTGTAGGATGGATTTCTAGAAGTAGAATAAGTCAAAGGGTATAAGCAGTTAGAATTTTTAATAAATACTGCAAACTGAACTCAAGAAAGGCTGTACCCATTTAGAGTCCCACTAACAGCTTGTGAAAGTTTATGGGACTGTGTTAATGGTGTTTGGTATTAATAGAGACACTATTCTAGAAAATCAAGCTATCTCTACTTTTTTTGTCAAGCACCTACACATTATTATTGAACTTAACTTTTACTTGGGATATAGTAGGCTTACACTATCACATTCAAAGCATGAGCCATTCCCAAGAACTCTAGTTTGAGGACCTCTGTCTGTGAACTAAATGTTTTTCTTCTCTTTTAGATTGAAACTCCCATGATGAACATCATCCCAGGGGGAGCTGTGGCCAAGCCTTTTATCACCTACCACAACGAGCTGGACATGAATTTATATATGAGGATTGCTCCAGAACTCTACCATAAGGTAGGCAATAAGAAGATGCCCTGTGTCCTTAGAGAAGTAGAAGGCTGAAAAATATTGGCTAGACAGGTACAGTCAGAAATAAGAGGAACATTGAGGGTAGAACAACCAGGAGAGTATTCTAAATTGTCAGGCTTCTGAGTGTTACATTTCTGGAATTTATCTATAGGATCAGTAGAGCATTATAGTGCAAAGGGAGTATCTTTCCTAGGTGTACAGATCCTCCTAACATACTTTGTTTCCCATAATCTCATAATACTTTTAAGTTTATAATCCTCCTTGGATTAAATTTGATTTTAGTCTTTTGTAGAAGAATGAGTTGAATCTCTGTCTGAAAGTTGGAAATATCCTCAAATCACCAGAGTAAATATCGAAGGCTGTGTCATTTGAGATTCTTACTTGCAAATGACAAAGCCTGTTAATGGTGTTTAAGCAAAAAAAAAAAAAATGTATTCAAATATATAAGGAAGCTCACAATTTCCAGGAAGATCAGAGAATCAGGCTTGGAGACCACACAACTAGGAATGATTCTGAATCATATCACTGAGCTATTCCCATGAAGAACCCAGTATCTTCCAGTCAGGACAGTTACCACAGCTCATAAGCTTGGCACTAGGCACAGGTCATTGCCATTGGGACTTCTGCAGTTACTACCTCTATAAGCCAGATATCTCTGGCCCCCTTCACCAGAAGGGATTCTGTGCAATACCTGCATCATCTTTGCGTGTTGAAGTCTCACAGGTTGGGGAACTTAGGTCACATGCCTACATCCTAACCCCAAAAGAGGCTTCTTTCTTGGGGAGGCTCACACTCACAAGATGGGGGACACCCCAGACAAAGGAAGATAGTTCAGTGATCCTGGACAGCCAGAATGAATGATGACTGTCCACAAAGGCCTAAAGAGAGTAGGGCACTCAGCATTTGGGTAGAGACCTGAAAGCATGCCTTGAGCTGTGAAATCCAAGTTACAGCTTTTGTAGACAGACACTTTCCCTAGCCAGTAAGACAAGATTAGCTGCCATGACCATGGCCGTGTGTTGTTATTAGATGCTGGTGGTTGGTGGCATTGACCGGGTTTATGAAATCGGACGCCAGTTCCGGAATGAAGGAATTGATTTGACTCACAATCCTGAGTTCACCACCTGTGAATTCTACATGGCCTATGCAGACTATCATGATCTCATGGAAATCACAGAGAAGATGATTTCAGGTGACCCCTCCTGCTCCCTTTGTCTTTCACTACAAAGAAAGTCTGCAGGGCTGGTGTGCCGCTTTCAATTGGACTTCCTGTTGGTCCTCTTTAAATGACACATTTCTTTCCCAGGGATGGTGAAACACATTACAGGCAGTTACAAGGTCACCTATCATCCAGATGGCCCAGAGGGCCAAGCCTGTGAGATTGACTTCACCCCACCCTTCCGGAAAATCAGCATGGTAGAAGAGCTTGAGAAAGCCCTGGGCATGAAACTGCCAGAAACTAACCTCTTCGAAACCGAAGGTAAAGTGATGCACTCCTTCACTGTAGGGCCCTCCTTCCTGTTCAGCTCTGAATTAGATTAAGTCAGGGCTAGAATTTCCCATGTTACTCTCTTTATATACCTCTTAATGGGGTAGTGTGATGTCTTCTGTCCTAACTTGTATGTTTGTATTACAGAAACTCGCAAAATTCTAGATGATATCTGTGTGGCAAAAGCTGTTGAATGCCCTCCACCTCGGACCACAGCCAGGCTCCTTGATAAGGTGAAAGGCCGTGCACTTCTAGTACATTCCCTCATCCAGTGGTAATGCCCCCTACTCCCTCTGAAGGTGAACTCTACTGTAGAGAATGAACTTCTACAGCTTCATAGGAAAGCTCTAATGAGAGAACAAGTTTTGAATTCCTGCTGTACTAAGCTCTGTGCCAAATAGTTATGTTCGTTACCTTATTACCAACCATTGAGAAGCTTAGGATAAACCCGTATAGCATCAGGTATAGGGTTAGGGTCCGAGGCCTCTACCACCAAGACGGAGATGATCAAAATGCCATTTAGAAGGGCTCTGTAACTCTGCTTTCTCCTTAAGCTTGTCGGGGAGTTCCTGGAAGTGACGTGCATCAATCCCACATTCATCTGTGATCACCCGCAGATAATGAGTCCTCTGGCCAAATGGTAAGATAAAGCACGGTGTTGCAGTTACCTGTTGCTGCATAACCTCAGAACTTAGCGGCATAAAACAGTTTATTCTCAAGAGTTTGTGGGTTCATTGGGTAGTCTTTCTGCTCTACGTGGTGTTGGCTCAGGTAACTCAAGTGGCTTTTTTCAACTGGGAACTTTGCCAGGGCACCTTGCATCTCCTCCACATGGGATCTCATCCTCTGGGGCCTCTCTGGCAGCGTAGCCAGGGTTCCAAGTGGAAGCATTCCAAAAGAATAAATCCTGATGTGCAAACACATATCAATCCTCTGCTGATGTCCCATTGGCCAGAGCAAGTCATATGGGCAGCCCAGACTCAGTGTGGCAGGGACTACAGAAGGGCATAAATACAGGGGGTATGGTTCAGTATATCAGTCTACCACACATGCCTGTTGTGAAGATAATTAAAGGTTCTTTGTCTCTAACCCTCCTCACTAATGTACCAAGTGATTTGGTGCCAAGGATGCATGCAGGCTTTTGGTCACAATCAGTACAATTTTGAGTCAACTAGATTTCAGGAATTCTTGTTTGTACCAGATGTTCTTACTGAACCTGCATATTCACCCTCCCCTTTGGTCTCCTGTCCCCAGGCACCGCTCTAAAGAGGGTCTGACTGAACGCTTTGAGCTATTTGTCATGAAAAAGGAAATATGCAATGCCTACACTGAGCTGAATGACCCTATGCGACAGCGGCAGCTTTTTGAAGAACAGGCCAAGGTAAGGAAGGAATGTGTGCCCACTCACCAGAAGATATCAGCATTAACCCTGGTCTGTGTCTTGTCTGCAACTCCTGGTGACTTCAGCAGAATGAAGGATGAAAGCCACAGGCTTCACTGGAGGAAGGCACATTTCAAGATGGAGAACTTGACTAGTTTTGGCCCTAGGATTTCTATATAAATGGAGCTTAGGCATGAATATCTGTTTGAGGAGTGTGACACTTGACAAGAACATAATTTTTCTTAGACGGTACATTTATTGAGGTGGCTTGAGGATGAGAAGCCAAAGCACCCACAGGCTGCCTACACTAGCACTGCCACTGATGGGTGGTTCAGGAAGTGGGAGAAAGACTGTTGGGAATCATCAGAGTCTCTGAAAGAAAATGCGTTTCACTGGACTTGAAGAGCCCCAGGCAGTAGAAGTATTTTCATTTCCCAGAGAAATTTGCATGTGTTCTGAGGTAGATTTCATCAGTCCTGACCTCCAGGTCTTTGAAAGAAATGGCTCCATCCTGGAGTTCCTGGGAAACCAATTCCCAGCAAGTGCTGGGCGTCCAGAGCATCCCTGGAATGATACTGCCTCTGGACGTTTTCACGTGCTCACTCAGACGCTGAGAGAGCACAGCCTAGAACAACGTCGCTGTGTGGTTCTCCTCTTCCAGGCCAAAGCTGCTGGCGACGATGAGGCCATGTTCATAGATGAAACCTTCTGCACTGCCCTGGAATACGGGCTGCCCCCCACAGGTGGCTGGGGCATGGGCATCGACCGCGTCACCATGTTTCTCACCGACTCCAATAACATCAAGGTACGAGGAGACCCTGAAGGAGCACCACTGTGTTGGAAGCGGGGTGTGGTGGGCCTGGAGCCTAAAGAGAGGGCTTTGGGCTAGGTGGAGGGGCAGGCAGAGAAGTTACAGGGGACTTCACCAGAGGAGGGGCAGAGCATCTGACCTTACAGAATTCGGGGGTTTTTCAACCTGAGGCAGAAGAAATACTAATTGTTCACATTTCTTAAGGATCCAAGGAACATGCTAAGCCATCTGCATGCATTATCTCATTTAACTTAAGTCAGCTTATGATGTGTAGAAACTGTTGCTATCCTATGTTTATAGTTGAGGAAATCATATTTGAAGAGAACCTCTCTGTCTGTTCCTTCTTTTGATATTGTACCCTAGGCAGCGCTGTGCATTTCTTCTTTTCCATCCTCTGTAACTGAGAGGGACTGAATTGAAATGAAAGAACACAGATGTCCGGGTGTTGGTGATAACAGTAATGAGGGGCGAAAGGAGTAGGTGGATAGCCAGGAAAAAGTGTGTCTTAGCTTCAGAATGCATTCTCTCTCCTGTAGGAAGTGCTTCTGTTTCCTGCCATGAAACCCGAAGACAAGAAGGAGAACGTAGCCACCACTGAGGGACTGGAAAGCACAGCAGCCGGCACTTCTGTCTAGAAAACAATGACAGCAAGTCGCACGGCTTGGGCATCTGCACTTGTGCAGAAGATCAAGGACTGCGAGGGAATTCCTGTGTGCGTTGCTGTCTATTTGACTGTCACATTTCATGTCAGCCATCAAAAGAGAGAAGAGGAATTAAGAATTCCTTTTTACTCCTTGTTACCAAATAAACCATTTGTCTCTACTCCTGTCTCATCACTCTTTTTACTTTTGGAATGTCATCTTATTTCTCGGACAGCTGACATAATGAATGTTTTAAAGTCTTTATTGAATTTGTTAACAATATTGCTTCTGTTTTATGTTTTGGTTTTTAGGCCACGAGGCATGTGGGATCTTAGCTCCCCAGCCAGGGATCAAACCACCCCCTGCATTGGAAGGCGGAGTCTTAACCACTGGACTGCCAGGGAAGTCCCCAGAGGTGCTATTTTAGATAGAAGTGATGGAGGCAGTGCTACGTTGCATATGTGGTCAGGGAAGACCTCTTCTGGGTGACATTTAAGTAGAGATATGGAAACAGAGATCTGAGTGGAAAAGGGGTGATTTAGACTACAGGGCTGCATTTTTGAGGAACAGCCAAGGGGTCTGGTATGGCCGGAGAGGAGCAAGCAAAGATCAGTAAGGGGCCGCATCATGCAGGCATCTGTAAGCCATGCAGAGGAGTATGTGTTATGAGTGGGGTGTGAAGCCATTGGAGGGTTTTGAGCAGTGTTTTTTTGTTTGTTTGTTTTTTGGCCACACCACGTATGGCATGTGGGATCTTAATTCCCCAACCAGGGATTGAACCCATGCCCTCTGCATTGGAAGCACGGAGTCTTAGCCACTGGACCACCAGGGAAGTTCCCTTGAGCAGTGTTTTTAAAAGATTGTTCTAGTTAGCATGTGGAAAGCAAGAGTGAAAGGGAGACAGTTGCACTGCAGCAGTGGGCTGAGGAGCGATGATGGCTTAGCCTTGGGTGGTGTAAAGAGATGGCGATGGTTGAGCCATTGGACTTTGTCTGTGTTCCTGAGGTCAGCAGAATCTGCTGTCAATGTGGGTTGTAAGAAGAGGAATCAAAGATAATTTCAAGGTTTGGGGCCTGACCAACTAGAAAGTAGAGTTGTCATTGACTTGAGATGGAAAAAACTTGAAGTGCAGGTTTGAGAAGGAAGGTTGAGTGTTTGGTTTTGGACATAATTAAATTTAACATGCTTGTTAGACATTGGGTGGGAAGAGTGAATAGGATGCTGAATAGTGAGTCTGGTGTATTCTCATTTTCAGCACAGTTCAGTTGAGCTAAGAATGTGGCAGGGTATGGCTGGGGACCTGCTATTAAAAGAGAGCCCATGACACAGGGAGGCAGCTGGGGGAAACTTTTCTCCAACGAGACAACAAAGGACTTGTCTTTTGCACTTCAGCAAAACCTCTGCAAGCGTCTCGGCTTGGGAGTTGCCAGTCTACTTTCACAGAGCAGTTTTTTACTCTACGGCTGGTAAAATGATCTAAGCACCCAGAATTACCTAACTGGGAACTACAGGGAGTGCTGAGCACCTCACTCCTTGCTGGTGTTGAACATAGGCTCCAGGAGCACTTGGCAGTGCAGGTTAGATGACCAGTTGGTATTTCAGAAGAAAACATCATATGGCACATCCTTCAGCAAGGTGGTGTTAATTAAAATGAAAAGTCAACTCACCAGGATAAGGGACTGGACTTCAGGCACCACTGTACCGTCAATGTGGACCATTGGAAAAGGCAACAAGGATTAATGAGGTCACAAGTGATCTTTGGAGAGCTGTTTAGTAGTAGGCTGGGGGCAGATGCCAGCTGTCTGGCCTCAAGGAGCTTGGGGATAGAGAAACTGAAGCAGCAGTAGACATCTTGTCTGTGTGGTTTAGCAGGAAAAAATGACAAACAGAATGAAAGCTGGAAGGGGACTTCCCTGGTGGTGCAGTGGTTAAGAATCCTCCTGCCAATGCAGGGGGCATGGGTTTGATCCCTGGTCTGGGAAGATGCCACATGCCGCAGAGCAACTAAGCCCATGTACCACAATTAAGCCTGCGCTCTAGAGCCCGTGTGCCACAACAACAGCCCACGCGCCTAGAGCCCATGCTCCACAACAAGAGAAGCCACCGCCATGAGCAGCCCGCGCACCACAACGAAGAGTAGCCCCCGCTCGCCACAACTAGAGAAAGCCTGCGCACAGCAATGTAGACCCAACACAGCCAAAAATAGATAAAATTAAATCTTAAAAAAAAAATCCTTTAAGAAAATATTTAATAAATCATCCCAATAAAACCAAAAAATGGCAACTCTGGAAAATGGTTTGAAGGAGAGATCCATGGGGTATTGAGAAACTCTAACAGACCTAGTTAAGGAAGGTTTCCCTGAGGACATCAGATCTGAGATCTGAAGGAAGATAGAGCACTAACTAGTCAAAGAAGGGAAGGAAGGGCTTTCCATAGTGTGGCAACAAGTGCAAAGGCCCTGACAAGGAAAGAACAAGGAGAAGACCAATACCACTAGATACAAAAACCCAAAGAAATATGCCAACAGATGAGGCAGAAGGGTGCTGGTCATACAGGGCTGTGAGCCCTACTATGGGACTTTGTCTGCACTTTAAAAGTGCTGGGAAACCACTGAAGCATTTAAGCAGGGGAGTTGACATCATATCTTCATTTTGAAAACATCAGTCTGGCTGCTCTGTGAAAAAGAATTGGAGTTGGGCAGAAAGAGGTTAAAGTCCAAGGTTAACAAGCAGTCCAAGAGGGAAACAACAGCAGTTCGGACTAGGGTGTTGCCATGAAAATGGACAGAATTGGATGGACTCAAGAGAGAGAAAGCTCAACAGGACTTGGTAATGGATTATATATTGGATTATATTATGGGGGTGAAGGGAAGGGAAATTCACTTTTCAGTTTATGCAACTGGACAAATGGTGGTACTAATCCCTGAGATGACACTGGAAGATGATTCCCCCACCAGGAATCTTTAAAGACAAGGAGTCAGTCGCAGATTAAACATGCTGGAGGGACTTCCCTGGCAGTCCAGTGGTTAAGACCCTGCGCTTCCAATGCAAGGGGCACAGGTTCGATCCCTGGTCAGGGAACTAAGATCCCACATGCCACATGGCCAAAAACAAAAAACAAAACAACAAAACTAAATATGTTGGAGAGAGGAAGGAGGATCAGGGTCCTCACACTTGGAGGAGGCCTGTGGCCCTTTTCCTCTGATCTAGAGAGAAAGATGGGGATCAAGTAAGTTGCACTTCTTCTCTAGCTTTTGAGGGGTAGTAAGAAAAGTGAATTCTCTCATCTTTAGTAATTGAGGTATACAGCTGCTGAATGGTACAGGCTCCTGAACTATCCAAGACAGCTACACTACCTATACCTGACAAACTGAAGGTTTTAGACATGAGCTGTCCAATACGGTAAGCCACTAGCCACATATGGCTATTGAGCATTTGAAATGTGGCTGGTCAGAACTTAGAGGTACTGTAATATACACACCAGATTTCTTAAACTTAGTATGAAGAAAAGAATGTAAAATATCTCAAATTTATAAAAAAATATTGATTACACGTTGAAATATGTTGAATATGCTGGGTTAAATAAAATATATGGTTAAAATTAATTTCACTTATTTCTTTTGACTTTTTTTTTTTTTTAATTTTATTTATTTATTTATTTACTTATGGCTGTGTTGGGTCTTCGTTTCTGTGCAAGGGCCTTCTCTAGTTGCGGCAAGCGGGGGCTACTCTTCATCGCGGTGCGCGGGCCTCTCACTATCGTGGCCTCTCTTGCTGCGGAGCACAGGCTCCAGACACGCAGGCTCAGTAATTGTGGCTCACGGGCCCAGCCGCTCCGTGGCATGTGGGATCTTCCCGGACCAGGGCTCGAACCCGTGTCCCCTGCACTGGCAGGCAGACCCTCAACCGCTGCGCCACCAGGGAAGCCCTCTTTTGACTTTTTAAAACGTAGCTACTAGAAATTTTTAAATTACATATCTGGCTCGAATTATATTTCTACTGGACATCAATGTTTTAGACAAAAATTCAGACTAGTGTTCCAAGATACGACATCATTCTACTATTTGAATCTATCCTACCGGGGAGTCAGCTTCCCTGAGCCCATTTCACCGGTACCTAAGCACAGCGCCGGAAGTCGCTAGACTCTAAGGATCAGCCCAGCCGCCCCTGGCTCCGCCCCCTAAACGACTACAAGGGCCAGCGTGCACTGCGCTCCTCCGGAGACGGGTCTGGAAGCACCACCTCTTTGTGACGTCACGCCCGTTGCGCCGCGCGGGCTCTGTTTGTTCCCTTCGAGAGCGGGAGTTGTGGAGGTGGGAGGCGAGCGTCCGTGACGGGGGTGGGGTCGTGCGGCCGAGGGCGCGCAAATAAGGGGGACCTTGGGGCTCCTGGGTGAGGTCCCCTCTGTCCGACTTTCCGGAGCCCTTTTTGTGTGGGGAGAGGATATCAGGACCGCGCCTCTCCCACCGCGTGTCCGGTGGGATAATGCGGCTCCTTTCAGGGAAATGCCAACGTCCCCTTGTGCGGAGAGCTCCTGCTGCGGACGAGTGCGGGGCGCGTGGCCTCTCGGCAGCATCCCACAAAGCCCAAGGGGGCAGGCACGCATGTTGTCCCTGCTGCAGGGGCCTGGAGTCTCCGAATGGGCCCCACCCGGGCCCCTGGAGGATATTGAGGAGGGGGCCTAAGGGAAGTAGGCTTCACTTCCAACCCCTCTAAAGCCTTTTCTCCTCTGGCAGCCGAATTACTTTAACTTTTTTTTTTTTTTTTTTTTAATTTATTTTTGGCTGTGTTGGGTTGTTTCTGCCCGCGGGCTTTCTCTAGTTGTGGCGAGCGGAGGCTACCCTTCGTTGCGGTGCACGGGCTTCACATTGCGGTGGTCTCTCCTGTTGTGGAGGACCGGCTCTAGGCGCATGGGCTTCAGTAGTTGTGGCACACAGGTTCAATAGTTGTGGCTCACGGGCTCAAGAGCGTCAGTAGTTGTGGCACATGGGCCTAGTCGCTCCACGGCATGTGGGATCTTCCCGGACCAGGGCTCGAACCCGTGTCCCCCGCATTGGCGGGCGAATTCTTAACCACTGTGCCACCAGGGAAGCCCAACATGCTTAGATCTTGGTTTGCTTAAATAGAGCACCACAGCATTAGCGCCTCATCAATCTAATGGCCTCCTTGTTTAATTAATTTAACACAACGCAATTTTTCTCATTGTAGAAAAGTCAGTTGTCTGCTATATGCATTGGGGTGCAGTGGAGCTTTTTTTTTTTTTTTTTTTTTGGTGACATGTCTGGCTTTGTCCATCACCATATGATCTTATTTTCTACTAGGAAGCTTTTCATACATTTGAGTCCAAATGAGGTCACTGAGCGAGCATCCATAGAGTCAAGAGTGAGAGAGTTTCGAGGGAAGTATTCTAGACCTCTTTTAGGTCTGATCTGCTTCATGGTTTCTTATTCATGGTTTTACGTGTCCATTACAGTTCCACTGCCTGATAAGGAGCTCAAGGCAAATCAATCAGGAAATTCAAGTGTTCTTTTTTGTAATATTAATCTCAGTTAACATTAATTATGCTCAACTTTGTACCAATTGCTTTTTTTTTTAATTGCTTTTTGTAATTATTTAAGCCTCGCAGTAACTCCAGTGGATTACATACTACTGTCTCTATTATCAGATGACACAGAAAGGTTAAGTAATCTACGCAATATCGCACAGTTACTTTGTAGCAAAACCAGGATGAGACTCCAGAAATGGTAACTCCAAAGCACTCACTCTGAGAAGCGGAACACTTGACTGGTGAGAAACCACTAGACTCTTGTCACTTCTTCCCTCTGCATCATAAAACGCTGTAGAAGAAATTAAAGGGTTGCTTTCCTGATGGGGGCATCACTGGAGGTTTACTAGAGGGAGGTAAACTATCTGCTATGACGGAAAGACAAGTAAAACGTCTGAAAAAGAGGACGGAAAAGAAAAACCTTCTCCCCGGAAAGATAAACTTTGTATGGTGAGAGTCTGTCCAAAGCAAGCTGAGGTCTGCACCCTCAGCTATTTTACATGCTATTTCCAAATGAAAATTGGAGTAACAAGGATACTTCCTTCTCATATGCTTTCATTTTGAGTAGTTAGGTTCAGATTCATGAGAAACATGTCAAATATATAACATTAGAAGAAGAAAAAAAAGCAGCTTGAAGAAATAGGGTATCTTCTGGGGTTGTGAGATTTGGGACTTCTTTGGTCTTTCATTAAAGATGAAAAGAAGGCAGAGGGGTAGTAGGAGAAGATGATACGTAGGGTTCCGAACTGAGAAACCTCAGTGTGAACATGAATGGGCTATATCTGAATGCCTGTTGAAGCACTGGTGCAGGGTTGTAGCATCTTGCATTCGTTCTCCTTTCTGCCCTTCTGATGGTTGTGGGTTTTGATCAGGGCCTCAGCACCAGCTCACACCATGTGGACCGCGGATGAGATTGCGCAGCTGTGTTATGAGCACTATGGGAGCAGGCTGCCCAAGCAAGGGAAGCCTGAGCCCAACCGCGAGTGGACGTTGCTCGCAGCCGTGGTGAAGATACAACCTACAGCTGACCAGGCCTGCGACCGCCCTGACAGACCGGTGCAAGGTGAGACCTTTTCTCCCTGGAACGCTGTCTCTCCCTGTAGGAGATGGTAGAACTACACAGGGCTAGGCAGGGACGATGGCGGTTGGGTGTAAACCTCGATGTTGGGCATGTTCCGCTGCTCCCCGCCAGGGGGCGGGGTACCTCTGGTGGCGGGAGATGGCCGTGCTGGAACCGCAGTCCACAGTTGAGTCAGCCTTTGGGGGACTCAGTGTGCAGGCTTATTAAACCTATAGACCATTCAGATTCTGAGAGCTCACTTAATGATTTGTTTTTTTCCCCTCAGTGACAAAGGAAGTTGTCTCAATGGGAACAGGAACCAAATGCATAGGCCAGTCCAAAATGAGGAAGAGCGGTAAGCCCCGGTGGGGTCTGAACAGGGCCTGTTAGGGAGTTTTGGAAACCAGTGTGCATGTCATCCGTTCCTCTCCTCGGCAGAGCAAAGGGGCCATATCGCTAGGTGGCTGACCTTTCACTTCCCACTGACTGTCGCTCCAGTTGAAAGGACAGAACTCATTTAAAGAATGGAAGTAAGCTGTGGAAGCAAAGGCCACCAGGAACATCTTTCCGAGTGGCTTGAAAGTTGGCCAGTATTTTCATGCTCAAACCAAAAGTTCCCTGGGCTTAGCTATTCCATATTAGATCTGAAGCCCCACAAAGCAATCTTTAATTAAATGGAGATTTTGGCACCAGAAAGAATATGGAAATCCCTTAGAGGTCTGGCATCGTCACCTTCTGGTTGCCCGTTAACAGATTCCTTCTCCAGTTTGCTCTCCTCATTCTCCTAGCCTTTCCTCCTGGATATGATGCCGCTGTTCCAGGACCACTGTTGATAGAATTCGATGGAATTTTATCACTATGAGCACAAGTATGGCATGAGGGCACAAAAGATCTGGGCTCCTCTCCTCCAGATAAAGATTTCCCTATAAATCAGGAGTTCTCAGCTAGGGGAAATTTTGCCCCCCAGGAGACTTTAGGCAATATGTGGAGACATTTTGGTTGTCAAAACTGGGGAGAGGGGAATATGCTAGTGGTCTCTAGTGAGTAGAGGCCAGGAATGCTGCTAAACATCCTGCAAAGCCCAGGACAGCGCCCCCCGCCCCATGCAACAAAGCATTTTCCTACCCTAAATGTCAGTAGTTGAGGAAACCCTGCTGTAAATGCTTTGCCAGTAATGATTGTAAAACTTTCAGGCAAAGCCTTCCAGGAGCTACATGGCCATTCTGGGTGCTGGGAGAAGCTGCTATGTTCTGCTTTTAGAAACCAGGGAATCTCCAGGTTCCATATGTCTTTACAAATGTCCTGTCTTTGCCGCAGGAGACATCCTCAATGATAGCCATGCTGAGGTCATAGCCAGAAGGAGTTTCCAAAGGTAAAGCTACATCCCCAAAGACTCTGATTTAGCTTGGGTGGGGGCCCCAGAATATGCATTTCTAATAAACTCCTAGGTAATACTGATTATGTGGGCCTCCGAACTGCACTTAAAATAGTGCTTGTCTAGACAGTGGTTCTCATGCTTGATGTGCATCAGAATCACCTAGAAGGTTTGTTAAAACCCAGATAGCTGGGCCCATCCCCAGAGATTCTGATTCAGCAGATCCGGGTGGAGCCTGATAAGTTGCATTTCTAATAAATTCCAGCTGATGCTGATGCTGCTGTTTCAGGAATCGCATTTTGAGAGTCACTGGGCTAGGTCATTCTCATAATTCCCAGTCGCTACCAGTCCCATTGGTCTGCAGTATCTCTTTCTTTCTTAGTATTAACGCAGCCAGAGTCTTTCCCTTTACCACAGACTGGTTGTTCGTTCTGATAACATCCTGCACCCCATTAGGTACCTTCTCCATCAGCTCCACTTGGCAGCCAGCCTGAAAGAGGATAGCATCTTTGTCCCAGGAACTCAGAGAGAACTGTGGAAACTCAGACCAGACCTCTTGTTTGTGTTTTTCTCCAGCCATACACCCTGTAAGTATATTAAAGCCTTTGGATTCATGTTACATTGTCTGCTTCCTTATTGTTGTCTTATCCATAGTTTCTCAAAAAAACACTTTAGATGAAGTGGAGCTACAACCATTGATAGTGCCTTTTTGTGAACAGCCCAGTGTGCCTAATCACGTCTCTACCAAGGAAAAGGGGAGGGCGCTTCACTCGTACTATTATTCAGTTCTCAGTTCCCAAGCAGGATTGGGAAGCTTAAAGCTGAGACCCCACAAGGTCCAAAACCAACAATAGGGCTTAGAGGTCCAAAGCCCTGAGTTCTATGGTGATTTATCCTGAAACTCATTTCATTCATTCATTAAACATAAATTTTCTACTCCTTGTCAGGCAAGTGTGACATACTGGTTATGTAGCAGTGAATAAGACTAGTCCCTTGCTTACCCTTTAGTTTTTTAGGAAATGTAGACAGCCATGGTTAGTTAAGGTAAATTTTGATGAGTGGTAAGGGGATATTCAGGTGCTATGGTTGCATTAGGCGGGAAGACCAGACCTGGCCGATTTTCTATCCTTTGTTTTTCTGTCTTGAAAATTGGGAATAATTTCTACCCTTTGTAGACAACAGTTCAGGGATGGTGGTAAAATTTCCTCACCCTAAAAACTTTGAAATAAGGATATAAGATTGTTCCCTGAGTATTAAATTTTAAAACTAACTATGCAATTAGAGCAGATAGGTAATCACTCTTAAGAGACAATAACTGAAGATCATAACTCAAGTCAAAAATATAGCTTATGAAAGAACAGGAAAATGACATACAGAGGAAGGCAGGACTCATCCATACTCTATTCTTAGCAGTGCCCTGATGGGTTGTTTCCTAACTCAGTGCTTCTCAAACTGTAATACGCATATAAATCACCCAGGGATCTTGTTAAAATGCAGATTCAAATTCAGTAGGTCTGGGGTAGAGCCGGAGGTCTGCATTTCTAACCAGCTCCCACGTGGTGCCAGTGGTATTGGCCCATGTATCACATTTTGAATAGCCAGGGCCTGGCTGATCCCAGTGGGAGGTGTAGCATTCTTGTGGAGAGGGATACATCTGGTGATCACAGCTGGCCTGACCGCCTAATCAAACTACATAAATCAGTGGTTTGCAGGCTGGTACTGCTTTGTGAGAGTGTACTGGTCCATGGCCAGATGAGAAAAATCAGGACTACTCAGTGAGTTTTTCAAAAAAACTAATTTCTTTCCATTTTAAGGTTATGAGATTTTTATGTATTATTAAAATAATGATAAATAGGATTTTTAAAGATCTTACTTGATGGAATAAAGAGTTGTCAACACTCTATTCATCTTAAAATCTTCTGGAGATTTTACTGGTCTTTGAAATCAAAATTTAGAACCACTGATCTAACTCCCAGGGTGATGGGTAATCTTTTACAGTGTGATGTCCACCCATGGTTTGTCTGCAGGGAGAAAGAACACTACCTAGAGAATGTGACTGTTTGGCTCCCTTGGCACTTATTCCTCATTACTAATTGATAAGTTGGTGCCTGGATTGGCTACTTCAGACTGGTACTTGTGAGCTGTATTAGCATGAGTCAGCCTCTTCAGTTCAGGCATCTGTCAAGATCAAATCTCTGAGCCTTCAGAGTGGGAGGTGGGCCCTGGGGAATTCTCCAAAGTCACTGTCACCTTGTGAGGTCTCTGGAAGCCTGCCAGCCAGCCTCTCTGGCAACACTCCCACTTCTGCATCTCTTGGCTTTTCCACTCTTAGGTTATAAAGACCACAGACATATTATTTACACACTTTAGAAAAGCAATACACATTAGTGTTTGAAGAAGAAGCTCCCTTCTCACAGGGGAGGTGTGCTTTTTACTGACCTCTGGTTTTCTTTGATTCCCTTTAAACACAGAGTGGGTCAGAAATCTCTAAACCAGCTTGGGGAAATACCAGTTGTGTAATTTACTGTGAGTCTTTACTGTGAGGATATGCAAGATGGAGAAATTGTGAGCATTATTTGCCAAACTTATTTAACCATGAAATCAACCATCCACTTTTGTTTTCCAAGGCATCTTATGGAATAATATTCCACAAAATGCACTTGAGAAACTGCTCATTCTAAGCCAGGGGTTCTCAACTCAGGATGATTCTGCTGCCCAGGGGACATTTGGCAGCATCTGCAGACATTTGTGATGGTCAGACTCAGGGGTGCTATTGGTATCTAGTAGGTAGAGACCAGGGAGCCTGCTAAACATCCTGTAATATATAGGGCAAGCCCCCATGGCAAGGAATTATCTGGCCCAGAATGTCAGTGTGGAGGTTGAGAAACCTTGGTCTAATCTAGTGTTTCCAAAACTTCTGTGGTAAGAATCACCTGGGATCTTTGTTAAACAATTCAGTTTTCAAGACTCCTCCCCCTGAGAGAGTCTAGGTCACTGGGTCTAGGATACGGTCTTCAGCAAGAACCTCAGAGAATTCTTGTTAGGGAAATTTGGCCAAGTGTTCTTAATTCATCTCAGGTAGCTGGGAGAATAGAATTAAGCTTCATTTAAGTCAGTGGTTCTCAAACTTGACGTTGCATCAGTATCACCTGGAGAGCTTGTTAAAACAGACTGCTGGGTACCGCCTCTAGAGTTTCTGAGTCAACAGGGCTACTGTGGGTCCCAAGAATTTGCATTTCTGTCAAGTTCCCAAGGGATGCTTATGTGGCTGGTCCGGTGGCCTCACTTTGAGAACCACTGGTTTAAGTGATTTCTTCTCCTACAGGTGGGGATGCCTCCATCATTCCAATGCTTCAGTTTGAAGATCAGCCTTGCTGTCCTGTCAGTAGAGATTGGGCCAATAACCCATCAGTAGAAGCTAGTGATAACCTAGAAGCTCCTGAAGATAAAAGGAAATGTGAAGACTCAGATAGTCCTGTGACCAAAAAGATGAGGCTTGAGCCCAGGACTCCTGATGGTATGGCTCACCATCAGAGTTTTGGCAACCAGGAAAGTGGCCCTAATTCACCAGATGTCAGCAGCTCTAATCTCACTGCAGAGGAACCAGCCGCTGTCACTGGAATGGCCCCCGGTGGCGCCAAAGTGGTGGACGTTTATAGAACTGGAGCCAAGTGTGTGCCTGGAGAAGCTGGAGACTCAGGGAAACCTGGTGCTGCCTATCACCGGGTGGGGCTGCTCCGAGTGAAGCCAGGCCGGGGGGACAGGACTTGCTCCATGTCCTGCAGTGACAAGCTGGCACGGTGGAACGTCCTCGGATGCCAGGGGGCACTGCTGATGCACTTCCTGGAAGAGCCCATCTACCTGTCAGCTGTGGTCATTGGGAAGTGCCCGTACAGCCAGGAGGCCATGCAGAGAGCACTGATTGGGAGGTGAGAGGGCAGGGAGGGAACAGTCTTTCCAAAAAGCAGTCTGAGAATATGTCCAAAGAGCCTGGACATACATACCTATGCACAAAGAGTTAAGAATTTGTTCTAAGGAAATAATTAAGAAAGTGCTCAAATATTTAGCTTTGTGTGTACTAATTTAAAGGAAAAAAAAAAAAAAGAGGAAACCACTGAAATGGCCAGCAATAGAAGATTGTGATTTTTGTTACAACTAATATTGATGAATATTTAACATGGAAAGATGCTCATAATGTTTAAAGAGCAATTTAGAAGGTAAAACGAGTTCATTTCGGTCTTAAAGTATATATGCCCATAGAAAAAAATGTATAGGAGGATATACACCAAGGTATTAATATGATTACCACTGAGTTGTGGTATTATGGGTGATTTTTTTCTTCTTTGTGATTACTCTATTTTCTAATTTTTCTGCAGTGTGCATATATTGCTGTTATAATGTTTAAAAACCTTCAGACATTAGTGTTAATTTTTTAAAAAGAAAAAAGACAAATGATGACCACTCAAGCGTGGTCTCCCTAAAGAAGGGCAGCCAAACCTGATTAATGCTGTAGTAACTGAGGGCAGATAAGGCCATGACCAGGGGAGGTCTGTGGGCCCTTGTCAAATGTACCACTCCTAAAGCTGACTCTTGGAAGCATCCCAGGATATGACCCACTAATTCCACTCCCGGGTACATACACAAGAGAAATGAAGACATACATCCACATAAAAGTTGTACATGAATGTTCATAGCCGCATTAGTCATAATAGCCCAAAAGTGAAACAGCCCAAATGTCCATCAGCTGGTGAATTGATAAACAAAAGGTGGTAGCTCCCTGCAGTGGAGTGTTACTCAGCCACAAAAAGGAATGAAGGACTGATACATGTCACAACATGGATGAACCTTGAAAATCTTATGCTAAGTGAAAGAAGCCACATGTTGTATGGTTTCATGGAGTGAAATGTCCAAAATAGGCAAATCCATAGAGACAGAAAGTAGATTCATGGGTGCCAGGGGCTGGAGAAGGGGATGGTGAATGACTGCCGTTAGGTGCAGGATTTCTCATTGGGGTGACGAAAATGTAGATTGCAGTGCTTGTTGCACAACTCTGTGACTATACTTAAAAAATTGAATTATAACTTTAAATGGGTGAATTTTATGGTGTATAAACTATATGCCAATAAAGATGTTAAGAAAAAAAAGGCAATCCTAGGCACTGTGCCCAAGACATTTTCTGTTTTCCATGTTTTCTTGATTCCAAGACTTTAAGTTGCTGTCTGCTCAGTTCTAGACCCACTACATGTTGGCATCTACTTTGTGTGAAATATTCAAGAGAAAAAAATGAAGCTTTTATATTATAGGATAATTTTGGTTTCTGGCCTGTTTTGAGGACTCCCTAGGAAGCTGATGCCGACAGGTTAATATTTCTTCTTAACGTTTTCAAATCTTTCACAGCCAATATGAGAAATGGAGTTCGGTGTTACTGAAGTCCCTGAGGGGTGGTGACTCAGTTTATAGCTGTCACTTGAGAGTGATGGAAGAGATCTTCCTTCAGCCATAAGGTTCATAGGATCTGGATTCTATTCTGTCACAACCTCCTATACCATCCTCCCCATAAATAAATAAATAAATAAATCCACACACCTTCTAAGGCCTTTGCCTCCCACTGAGACATGGGTGGTAATGTGGTCCACAGTCCTAGATACCCTCTTTCTCGATGAGTGAGCCTAAACTACATGCCTTTCCCCTCACGTTTAGGTGTCAGAATGTCTCAGCTTTACCCGAAGGCTTTGGAGTTCAAGAAGTGAAAATACAGCAGTCAGATTTACTATTTGAACAGAGCCGCTGTGCAGTACAGGCAAAAAAGGCTGAGAACCAAGGCCGACTTGTTCCTTGTGGGGCAGGTAAGGGATCCAGGTTCCACTTGCTCTAGAGTAACTTGTCCCTGGACATTAGAGTGGCCTGGAAGGGATTGCATCCTCCCAGCCTGGGGTAGCATTTTACCACTCAAGTGGTCAATAGCGTGGGCTTGGGAGATACCCACACTGGGTCAAGTTCACACTCTTTATGACCCTGGGCAATTTGTCCTCTCTTAGCCTCAGTTCCTTCATCTTCAGATAAGAATATCATTTATTTGTCAGGGTTGTTATGAAGAATAAATGAGAAATTGTGTTTCATGTATTTACTGTGTTCATCATATAATAAATACTCAATGATTGTTAGCTATTATGATGATGATGGTGGTGGTGATGATGAAGAATCATGAACCACTTACACTGTTGTATTCTGGAGGCCAGGCATCAGAGTGGCAGCCACTGTCTCTGGCATCATATCCAGCTCTCATGAGTCTTCAGTGGTAGGGAAATATTTTTATTAAAATACCTCTGACATTTACAGAAAACTGAACAGTTTTAACGCCAGAATCTTTTCATAGCCATCAGCTGGAGTGCAGTTCCTGAGCAGCCACTGGATGTCACCGCCAATGGCTTTCCGCAGGGAACAACAAAGAAAGGAATCGGACGCCTTCAAGCCAGGTACAGCATATTGGGGCAGAAGGAGATGGTGGCAGTGCATTCACACCTCACCACCCTCTAATTCCAGAACATTTTCTTTTTCTTTTTTTTGGCTGCGTTGGGTCTTCGTTGCTGCACACAGGCTTTCTCTAGTTGCGGCAAGCGGAGGCTACTCTTCGTTGTGTGCAGGCTTCTCGTGGTGGCTTCTCTTGTTGCGGAGCATGGGTTCTAGGTGCGCGGGCTTCAGTAGGTGCAGCAGACGGGCTCAGTAGTGGCAGCAGGTGGGCCCTAGAGGGCGTGGGCTTCAGTAGTTGCAGCGTGCGGGCTCTAGGGCACTCAGGCTTCAGTAGTTTTGGCATGCGGGCTCAGTAGTTGTGGCTTGCGGGCTTAGTTGCTCTGCGGCATGTGGGATCTTCACAGACCAGGAATCGAACCCGTGTCTCCTGCATTGGCAGATGGATTCTTAACCACTGCACCACCAGGGAAGTCCTCCAGAACATTTTCATCAACACGATAAGAAACCCCGCACCTATTAGCAGTCACTCCCCATCCTCTTCTCCAGCCCTTCGCATCCACAGATCTACTTTCTGTCTCTATGGATTTACCTATTCTAAACTTTTCACTACATGAAATCATACAATGTGTGGTTTCTTTCACTTAGCATAGGTTTTCAAGGTTCATCCATGTTGTATCATGTATCACTCCTTCATTCCTGTTTTCCATTGTATGGATATGCCAGTTTTTTATCCATTCATCCTTTGATGGGCATTTGGGTTATTTCACTTTTTGGCTATTATGAATAATAATTCTGCTCTGAACATTCATATACAAGCTTTTGGGTGGACATTTGTTTTCAACTGTCTTGGGTATACCTAGGAGTGGGATTGCTGGGTCATGGGATAACCTTATGTTTAACTTCTGAGGAACTGCCAAACTGTTTTACATAACAGCTGCACCATTTTAAACTTCCATCAGCAATGTATGAGTATTTCAATTATCCTGCATCCTTTCCAACACTTGTTATTGTCTGTCTTGTAACCATTTTAGTGGGTGTTAAGTTCTATTTCATTGTGGTTTTGATTTGCATTTCTCTAATAACTAATGATGCTGAGCATCTTTTCCTGTACTTATTAGCCATTTGTATATCTTCTTTAAGTAAATATCTGTTCAGATCTTTTGCCCATTTTTTAAATTGGTTTATTTGTCTTTTCATTGTTGATTTGAGAGATTTCTTTATATATTCTGGATATGAGTCCTTTATCAGATATATATCTCAGATAATTTCTCCAGTTCTGTGGATTGTCTTTTCAGTTTTTGAAAGTGTCCTTTAAAGCACAAAAGTTTCAAATTTTAAGGAAGTCCATTTTATCTATTTTTGTATTTCGTGGTTTGTGCTTTTAGTATCATATGTAAGAAACCATTGTCACAAAGATTTACTTTGTGTTTTCTTCTCATGGTTTTAGCTTTTATGTTTAGGACTTTGATCCATTTTGATTTAATTTTTTATAAGGTGTGAGGTAGGGATCCAACTTCATTCTTTTGCAAGTGGATGTCCTTGTCTCAGCATCATTTCTTGGAAAGGCTGTTCTTTCCCCTGGAAGATTCTGAAAGGAACACTTTCTTGGGCTTTACCACTAGAGATTCTGGTTTAGTAGGTCAAGGCTGGAACCCGCGAATCATTTATGAAGCTGCACAGTGATCAGACTGGCAAGAAGGGTGCCATGAAAACAAGACTTTGTATCTTCAAATTGGCTTTTATTGAAATGTGGAGCATGTGATCTGTTGGACATGAGACTTGGGTTTCATGCTTGTGTGTTTGGAGTTTCATGCATCTGCCTTATTGGTTCTTCTTTTGTTAAATGTTCATCTTGCCCCCTCTGCTTTTCCCTCCCAGTGAGCCACAGAGGGTCTGCAATAACACGAGGGTGGGTGGGGCTATGGGGTAGCAGCCTCCCCACCGAAGGCATTTCCATCTGTCTGGATTGAGCTGCCTCTGAGTGACTGTTGTAGGACTCCCACAATTTATAGGTAGTTCTTTTCATTCTAAGTGGCTTTTCCATTTCTTTATTACGCCCTTATAAAAAAGTTGTATTGTAATTAAAGTTCACAGGTGGATTTGTTTCTTTTCTTTTTGACATGCTTATTTGTCTCCCTCAATGGAAACAATAATAACTTACATCTTTTTAGACTTAAAAAAAAGAAGTTTTTTTCTTCACAGACACTAAGCAGGGTTCAAATGGCCTATACAGCAGACCCAGCCTGCCTCTTGGTGGCCTAAGCTGTTGAATTGAGTAGTATTTACAAAATTGTTAGGGGTAGAGATTTTTTAACCAGTTTTTTCTCAAGGGCCTCCCTGCTTCAGGCCATTGTCTGCATCTCTCCGGGGACCAGCAGTTAACCACAGGCCGCGATGTGTGAGCAGAGCAGGTCACAAGGGACAGGGACCACACTTCCTGCTGAGCTCTGCCTTTGCTGTAAGTGACAGGCGAGCAGCAACCCACACTGGCCCCACCCACCTGCCTGTGGCTTCAGTTTGCTGCTTTGCTAAGTCTAAATGCTCTTCACTGTGAACCTACACCATCTTTTACCTTAAAAGCTTTCCTTACGACTGCTTTCTAGCTCAAAATTACCATCTTTTCTCCAGATTCCTAAAGTGCTGTTTTCCAGTTTGTCCCAATATGTCAGTGTTTTATGTGTGATTGGGAGTGCCCCGTGTTCTCATCCTGGCTCTGTCTCCAGTTGTCAGGTGACTTTGGACAAGTCCAGTAGCTCTCTGGGCCTCAGCGTGTTCATATCTGTAAAACAAGGATATTGGAGTAGATGATCTGAGGTCTCTGACATGTTGCGGATGTCTCTCCTTTTAGAAGGCAGACTCCATACAGGAGGAAGTTCATGGTGGAAAGAGCAGAAGCTCTGCAGTTCAAGAGACTGATGTTTAATTCCTGGCTCCCTTTCCCCCCAAGTGAACTTGGGCAAATTACTTTACCTCTCTGGTCCTCGACTTCCCCAACAATAAAGCGAGGGTAACTCATAGTATCTGTCACACGGGAATGTTGTGAAAATTGAATGAGAGAGAGTGCCTCTAACATGGTACAGGGCTTGCAGTAGACATCTTGTTAAGATAGATTTCTTCTTCAGTCATCAAATGAAGCTGCACATTATGTTTGAAAGGGTCAAAGTTACTTTAATTCTAAAGACCAACAGCTGCTGGGGAGAGTGGGTTTTCTCACTTCTCATTCCTGAGTGCTATCCTGGAACCACCTTTTTTAGAATGATCTGGAGTATGAACTCAAGACTGGGATGTTAGAAACATTTAAAATACTAGCGTGACACTCAAAGGTAATATTTTATTTTAAGTCTTTGTGTTTATTGCAAACAATGAGATAATAACAGGAATCAGATAAAGGACCCTCATTTTCAAGAAGCTTAATTTTACCTTTTGCCCTAAAGTGGCAAATCCTTTTAAATTCTCTTTGCCCTGAAGAGGCATATTCTCTTCCCTTCCCAGATGAGCTACCAGAGCATCCTGGAGAGATCATTACATGGCTCATTGGATTATAAAAGAGAAGAGTAAGAGATTAAAAACAACAAAACAAAACAAAAAAAAAACTAAGCGTGTCTAAGTATGTTAGAATAAAGATAGGCCTAGGTTGAAATGTGAATGTGTAATCTTTAAAAAATTATGTATGTATAGCTTTCCTAGCTCTTTTTTTTTTTTTTTTTTTTTCAGGGACAAGAAAGTAGAGTTTATTGGTGGGCATGGGTAGGGAGGGGGCAGCGCCAAGGCTCTCACGAGTGCAGGGCCCGCCATTTGTCCAGGGGGCCACGATTAGGGATGTCCTTGACCCCACAGCCATCTGGGATGAGCCGCTTTTCTGCCACCATGTTTTCAAATTCATCTGCATTAAACTTAGTAAATCCCCACTTCTTGGAGATGTGGATCTTCTGGCGGCCAGGGAACTTGAACTTGGCCCGGCGGAGGGCCTCAATCACATGCTCCTTGTTCTGCAGCTTGGTGCGGATGGACATTATGACCTGGCCAATGTGGACCCTGGCCACTGTGCCCTGGGGCTTTCCAAAGGCACCACGCATACCTGTCTGGAGCCTAGATTGGGGACAGCATGCCAGTCGTTAATGTCCACTGGAAAGGGCTGTCTCCAAGGTCCCTTAGGGCAACCCATACAGGCAACAGGCTGCATACACTGCCAAGGAGGCTGCTGTCTGCAGCCACTGCGCACCGGGCCCCCACGGGGATTTCCTAGCTCTTTGATACACCAACCAGTAGTGTTAACCAGCTCACCAGGAAGACTAATATCTAAGAATGTAATCCTTGCTGTTAAAAGGAGCTAGGGCTCATTGGAGCATAGCAGCTAGCAGCCACCAAGATTATTTTGCTCCACAAATGACATCAGTGGTTATTATTGGGTGGGCCTCTTTGACAGAGGAATTACTATTATGGTCACTCTGTTCTGCTGTTGAACAAGTCTTGAGAAAGGCCTTACTTCTCTGGAGGGAGATATAACACCTTAACATTACTCATGAGGTGACTTAGATCAGAAGCATTCATAAGAGAAAGTGCCATTTGCTCCTCCAGAGGGAAGAATGTTGAAAACATTTTACAGGTCTGGTCTCAGGAAGCTGTTAAGCTCTCTATCACTGATGGCTTCTCACAGTGACAGTGGAGGCCTTGACATTTCACCCAGTGTTGGTGGTAAATAGAATCCAGTTTGCCTCCTTCCAGTGAGGTTTCAGTGTTGTGTTTCTTTAATGAACCTTGAGTAGATCCCATCTCCAGACTACAGATCATGGCATGGTTGATTACTAAGGCTTGTGAATGAAATGCCTTGACATATTTCATTAATGCTCTGTAATAGTATAGGCAAATTTTCTCTCATAGTTGTACATCGGTAGCCACTGGGTTATAGCAGAAGTCTCATGGGCTCACCTATCAGTATTTCAAAGGGAAATGTGAGCATCCTGGGCAAGATATTAGTTTATTTTTTGATGTTCCTCTTTTGCTGATTCTGAGTGATGTGGGCAGTGGAAATGTTGAGTCTGTAAGGCTCTCTGGACTTCTTGAGCAATAAAATGTGTGGTCATGTCACCAAAAATGGTTTCAGAGTCTTAAGTCTGGAGATGAAATCTTTGATTCTAAGTAACAGTGAACATATCAACTTATCTACCTGAACACATACATACAATAAAACATAAATAATGTTTGTTTTCAACTGGGTAAAACCAATCTTGATATAGTGCTAGTTGTCTGAAAAGAAAAAAATTCTAAATCTCCCTTTTTTGAGGGTCATGGCCTCCTGGCTTTACTCTTAATATGTTTCTATTAGCTATAAACTTCATTCTCTCTCTTTTTATGCTTAGGCCTAGAAAGCATAGGGAGCTGCCAGAGAGCCTCGTTTCTTTGTCCTGTATGAGATTTTCCAGGACCATCACTTCCCTGCTCCAATATATAGAATCATTTCTCTTCAAATTGCCCTGGTTCTTTTACAGGAGAATAACATCAGCATCTAAAATCCATGTTCGAAGCATCCATGTTCGATTGTTTCTTACAAGTCCTTGAGGTGTTAGGTTAATATAAGTAGTTGGTGCACCAGTGAATGAGCTAGACAAAATATTATGTAGAGCTGTAAAGCTTGGCTAAAAGTAATTTCTTAATTGTCTAATCAGTCAATATGATTGATTAGTATCAGTATTATTCACACTTAAACTACTAGATGAATAAAAGATTTAACGTTGGGCTTCCCTGGTGGCGCAGTGGTTGAGAATCTGCCTGCCAATGCAGGAGACACGGGTTCGAGCCCTGGTCTGGGAAGATCCCACATGCCGCGGAGCAACTGAGCCCGTGAGCCACAACTACTGAGCATGCGCATCTGGAGCCTGTGCTCAGCAACAGGAGAGGCCGCGACAGTGAGAGGCCCGCGCACCGCGATGAAGAGTGGCCCCCACTCGTCGCAACTAGAGAAAGCCCTTGCACAGAAGCGAAGACCCAACACAGCCAAAAATAAATATAAATAAATAAATAAATTTTTTTAAAAAATAAAAGATTTAACATTACAGTTGCCTTTGGTGACCACCCTTTGGATATATTTTCACTAATATTGAACAGTCAGATTATTTTCTTCTTGAGTAATAATTTTCAGTTCTAATGCAGTCATATAAACACTTGCACAGTCTTTTAGTTCTACAATTTAAGTTCATTTTCAGTTAAAGGGGATTGATATTTCAATGTGACAGTTCTTACTTAGTGGCAGCTTTAGCTACAACTCCTTGTTAGCTCTACCAGGCCACTTTATTAATTGAGTGGGAAAAAAATATGAGTACTTCGAGCTACAGGGATTTCATTTATCTAACATCTTTCTAGCCTACCTGCAGTGACCCAATACATCGTATGTATAAAAGGCTCTCATATACAATACAAGCTCCCTGTCAGAGAAACTCATTTTATTTTCTACTCTTTATAGAAAAAGAAACTGTAGTAATTTTATTGAAATCTACATGTTTTAAGTGAACACATATCAAATGTAGAATATCTGTATGTATCTGTATTATATAGATTATTCATATTTATATATATATGTATATATATATATATCTGTTTCTGGGCATTCTGTTCTGTTCCATTGGTTTGTTTGTTTTTCCCTGTACCAAAACCATACTCTTAATAACTGTAGTTTTATAATAAGATGATATCTGTTAGGGAAAGTCCCCTTGCCTTGTCTTTCAAGAGTGTCTTGGTTTTTCTTAGACTTTCAAATTTAAAGTTTAATTTGGGGAGAATTGACATTTTTCATTGTTAAGTCTTCAAACCAGGAATATGGTGGATATCTTTCTATATAATGCTGGTGCCAAATTGGCAGTTGTGCCCCAAATTTAAAACAAGCAGTTTTGAATGTTCACTTATTTAGGTCTTCTTACATATATTTCAGTAAAGTTTTATGATTTTCTTCACATAAATTTTCACATCTTTTATTAGATTTATTTCTTGAATGATGTATTAGTTACCTGTTGCTGTGTAACAAATTACACCCCACCCCCACCCCCCAAAAAAATCTAGTGGCTTAAAAAAACAATTAACATTTATTATTTCACAGTCTCCGTGCGACAGGAATTTGGGAGGAGTTTAGCCGGATAATTCTGACTCAGGGGCTTGTGAGGTTGCAATCCATTATGTCAGCCAGGACTACAGTCATCAAAGGCTTGACTGGGGCCGGAGGATCCAGTTTCAAAATGGCTCACTCATGTGGCTGCAAAGTCAGTCAGTGCTGGCTCTTGGCAGGAGGCCTCAGTTCCTCTCAGTTTGGGTCTCTCCATAGTGCTACAAGGATTCATCTTTACAACATGATGGCCGGTTTCTCCCCAGAGCAAGCAGTCCAAGAGAGCAAGGCAGAAGCCACAGAGTCTTTTGTGAGTAGCCTCACAAGTCACACTCCAACCCAATCTCCTAATGGTTATTCAGATAACCCCTATTCAGTGTGGGACGGGATTGCATAATGGCATGAATTCCAGGAGGCAAGAATCACCATTCAGAGACTGGCTACCACAGATGCTGGTTTTTTGTTGTTTTTTTTTTTAATTAATTAATTAATTTACTTTTGGCTGCATTGGGTCTTTGTTGCTGTGCGCGGGCTTTCTCTAGTTGGCGGCGAGCCGGGGCTACTCTTCATTGCAGTGCGCGGGCTTCTCATTGCCATGGCTTCTCTTGTTGCGGAGCACAGGCTCTTGGCGCACCGGCTTCAGTAGCTGTGGCTCGTGGGCTCTAGAGCGCAGGCTCAGTAGTTGTGGCGCACGGGCTTAGTTGCTCTGCAGCATGTGGGATCTTCCCGGGCCGGGGCTCGAACCCGTGTCCCTAGCATTGGCAGGCGGATTCTTAATCACTGCACCACCAGGGAAGTCCCCCAGATGCTGTTTTAAGTAATTTCCTTTCATTTCATTTTCTGGTCATTGCTACTGCAATCAACTTTTTTCTTGTTATTTATTTCTCTCTTACAATTAATGTTTGTATCCAGCAACCTTGCTAACTCTTATTATTCTACTAATGTATCTGGGCATTCTTTCGGAATTTTTGAACATAGTCTATCTTTTGCAAATACTATTTCCTTTCCAAACCTCCACTCCTTTTATTTTTTTTTCTTGACTTATTGTGCTGACCAGAACTGACAATATCACAATCATCTATGAATAATGACTTTGTTTTTTTTGCTTTTCAATCTTAATTCCTTTTATTTCTTGTCTTACTGGCCAGACCTTCTGTATAATGTTGGATAAAAACAGTGATAGCAAGTATCCTTGTATTATTCCTGATTTTTTTTTTTTTTTGGCCACGCCATGTGGCATGCGGGATCTTAGTTCCCCGACCTGGGATGGAACCTGTGCCCCCTGCAGTGGAAGCACAGAGTCTTAACCACTGGACCATCAGGGAAGTCCCAAAGCTTTGTAAGCATTGTTACCCAAGGGGCCAGCTCCCTTGAAAGGAGGTAGCCAAACATAGCTGATGGGTATCCTTGGGGGCAAAATTTAGTAATTCCCTCTGTCTTTACCCCAAAATTTAGTAATTCCCTCTGTCTTTACCCCATTTTAGCCTGTCGCCTTGATGATTTCACTGCTGATAACATTTCGTGAGAGTTTTGGGTTTTTTTGTTTGTTTTTTTGTTTGTTTGTTTTTTGGCTGCTTTGGGTCTTCGTTGCTGCAAATGGGCTTTCTCTAGTTGCAGTGAACTGGGGCTACTCTTTGTTGCGGTACGCAGGCTTCTCATTGCAGTGGCTTCTCTTGTTGCAGAGCACTGGCTCTAGGCACGCAGGCTTCAGTAGCTGTGGCACGCGGGCTTAGTTGCTCCGCGGCATGTGGGATCTTCCCGGACCAGGAATGGAACCCGTGTCCCCTGCATTGGCAGGCGGATTCTTAATCACTGCACCACCAGGGAAGTCCCTGATAACATTTCCTTGAGAGTCATTTTTGTCCCTCAACCTAATCAGACTCTTGGGTCTGGATTTTTCTTCTTGCCAAGTGCAAGAAGGTGAAAATGGGGGCTCAGGACATTCAGACCTAAAAAGATACCATGTGAAGCCCAGTATGTTTGATAGGGGCCTGGTACGTAGTAAACACTTAATAAATCTTCTTGGTCTTCTTTTTCTAAACAGATCCCAAATCAGCAAAGTAGAGCTCTTTAGATCATTCCAGAAGCTGCTAAGCAGTATTTCAGAGGACAAGTGGCCAGACTCCCTCAGGTGATGCCATTGACCTATGTTTTTTCATATTTAGGAAGACTTCTGGTCTAATTCTGCTGATGGATGGCAGGAAGCTTTGGCAGGGATGGTGGTTCGGTAGGCCAGTGGGTACTTATTCCTAACCACATGCTCTTCAATCTCCATGGCTCCATTTGCAGATATGTGTATGATCTGAGCTGTGGCAGATGGGTAGTTGGTAATAAGAGTCTCACGAGCCTAAGGGTAGAATTGGGGCCTGGGCCATTACAGGCCCTCCTCTTGTTCCACCTCCGGACGGAGAGCATTGTGGAAATGTGAGTGCTTGGGGGGCAATATATTCTGTTGGGAATATCATTCTCTTCTCTTTTTCTTTTGCTCACATCACTGCTTGTGAACGGAAGCTCGAAGACTTAAATTACTTTCCAAACAGGAATGTAGAGAACTATAAAACCACTTCTGGGCCAGGTGGGTGGGTGGAATTCAGATACTAACTACCCAGAGTTAGGCCAAATCTCACAGGGTAGGGACACAGTCCCCACAAACTGACCTCACTTCAGGACACCAGCCACATACTGGGGTGGCCCCAAAGCCACTTACACTTCTGACCAACTGACTACAAACTCAGGTTCCTACTTCCCCCTCAGGTTCAATAATTCACTAGAAAAACTCACAGAATTCAGGAAAGCACCATACTTACAATTACCTTTTATTGTGAAGGATACAAATAAGGACCAGATGAAAGAAGGGACACATAGGGCAAGGTCTCCAAGGGTCCCCAACCTGACACTTCTGTGTCCCCAGGATGCATCACCCTCCCAGCATGTCACTGTCTGTCACCAACCAGGAAGCTGACCTGAGCTTCAGTGCCCAGAGTGTTTATTGTGGTTTCATCAATAAGCATGATTAATAGAATTGTTGGCCACATGATGTGGTTGAACTCAGTCTCCACCTTCCAATATCCCCACCCCAGGATGTCAGACTGATATCAGATGGCTCAAAGCCCCAACTCTCTAATCTCATGGTTGGTCTTTCTGGCATGGCCAGCCCATCCTGAAACTATCTAGGGCCCACCGTGAGTCATCTCGTTAAGCAAAAACTCAGGTGTGATCTGAGGGGTCCACCATGAATAACAAAGACATTCCTATCATTAGGGAAATTCTAAGGGCTTAGAGGCTCCCTGCCAGGAACTGGCAACAAAGATCAGCCAAATTCTTTTTTATACAACAGTGGGGAAGCGAAGGAGTAGCTATATACTTCCATATGAAGAGGCTACCACCTGTTTTCACCATCATGTATCCTACAGTCAGTATTGATGCCCTCCCGTCCTCCGTGGTCAGTTTGCTTGTTTCTTGTCTGGAAGAATGAATCAGACTGGAACAGGGTGGGTTTCCATATATTCTGTGACTTAAAAACAAATCTGGAATTAGGTAAGGAGAGACTTCATTCAAAAGGATTATTGCAATAAGAGAAAGGGCCTGTTACAATAGGAGGAGGAGGACTAACGCAATAGCAAGAGCACGGCAATCTTAAGATCTGTAAGCCTCTCGAAGAGCAGGTGCAAAGGACTTTACTTTTATACGGAGAGAGAAGCAAAGTTAGAGCCGGGAATGGGGGAGTGGGATGAGCAGGTAGTGTGATGGAACAGTTGAACAGGAAGTGTTGATTCTCAGGAGGGGCTGTTAAAAGAAGGGGTTGTTACACATGCTGATGCTGGCTCAGGCTGAAAGTGGCTCAAAGTTCGGGGGTCTGGGGGAAGGAGAGAAGCATAACTAATATTTGGTCAAATTAGCAGGCATGTTGTCAAGATTTTGTCAGTGGGTACAAACAGTTCAGCTAATCATTATGAGAGAAAGAATGGTGTCTGTGTCTGGCCTTGTTAGAGGTAAACCAGGGGGGCATTCATGAGTCTGTCTAAGCCATGAAGAAGGGTGGTTCTTTGCAGTCAGCCACTTCCCACAACACAGAAGTGTGGGAGGGAGATTTCTTAACCATAGCTTGTTTTGGGAACTGAGGGCTCAGGTAAAGTTTAACATTGTCATGTGTGTGGCTCCCATCCATTAACCACCAAAAAGCTATGGGAAATTGATCAAACAACTAAAATCAGTGTTTGCTACAGTTAACAACTTTAATCTTTGCTGAAGTGAGTGAAGAAACAACTTGGGTCTCCTCAGATCTTGGCAAAGAACGAAAGAGTAGAAGCAGGATAAAACCTGAATCAATGAGACATGAGGCTCAGTTTCTTCAGCTATGAGATGGCAAGGACGCAGCTCAAGGTCGGGGCTGGATCGAGAAGAGGGCTCAGAGGAGCCTGACTCAAGTTTGATCAAAGGAAAGAATCTTTGTCACAAGAAAATCTTTTTATCTGGGTGTATTATAGATATTATTCAGCACGTCAGCCATTCTTCAGCAGTCAGAGACACTAAGGGATTTGGGAAGGGGTGTTAGCTGGCAGTACATAGGAGAATATGATTAAGATGGAAAGTGCTTTGGGAAAATGCAGGTGAGAAACTTCTAACAGCTAGATCCTAATGGTGGAAATTATAGACACATAGAAAATTTTAAACCAAGTAGTAGATACAGTTATTCTTGTTTTATCTGATTCCACCAGGACCAGACAAAACTAGCATTCTGTTTATTCTTACCGGTTTTAATCCACGCTGTTTTCTAGTGAATTTCCTACAAAGGAGGTAAGAGTCAGCATAGGACAGCATAACAAAACCCTCCTGTTTCCTAAGTCTCTTGTAATAAATCTGTCCAGCCTATTGCTGAGGTGTCTCGCTGGCCACGGTGGTGAGCTGTCCAGTGAGAACCTGTGTGCTTGGTGGTGTGTGTGCATTAGGGTGCAGAAGCCAGTGACATACCACGAGTACAAGGAGGCCGCATCCACTTACCAGCGGGCCTGGAGCGCACTCCGGAAGCAGGCGTTTGGATCCTGGATCAGAAACCCACCGGATTATCAACAATTTAAATGAGCAAAGCTTACTGGCAGCAGGGTGTTTTCCATTCATTCATTCTGGACTGCCTTCTTCCTACATGCTGGATAAGCCTTAGGTTTTCTTGTGGCTGATCAGGAAAAAAAGACTGCCATCTACCAGAGCAAAATATCTCTTCTGTGTGAGATGGATGGAATTCTGGACATGGAACAATCTATACTTGACTGAAGTAGCTCACTGCTAAAACAGCATCTTGCTAATGACCTTGGTATGTGTTCTGTGTTTTATTGCTTCTCTAAGAATAAGAATTTGGAACGTGATGCTTTAAAAGTACTCTGCAATAGCTCCATTTTGTGTGTTCCTACATTGATTCGGCAAGTACTTATTGGGCTGAGATGATGTTTGAATCTCTGCAAGTTTTAGAGTTTCTCCTGTCATAGTGGACACGTATTTTGTATATCCAGCCTTTTTTCCTTTGGAGAACCACCCTTTCCTGCTTTACCCATGCTTGGATGAAGCGAACTTTACTCCTTGGCTCCAGGAATGTGAGCCAGCCCTGAACAGTCCTGGAACTAGTGCCAGAGTGATCAGGTAAGATTCTCTCTCCTCTTGTATCGGGAACACCACGTAATCTTGGGATTGCCTGTGGCTGCCTTTGCCTACTACATAGAGACAGCCAGCTTGAGAACGAAGGCAATGAAGGAAACAGCTGAGAGAATCAAAGCTCTCATGACCTTGTCTGGATGCCTGAAACTAGTGTCTACTCTGGACTTCAATTATATGAGATAAATTGCTGCTGTTGTTTTGAGTAAGCCGTTTTCCTATGACTTTCAATGGAAAGAGTTCTGTCTAAAAGGCCAAAAGTCCCTATAGTAATTCAGCAGCAGAGCCAGCAATCAATGCTGTTTTTACTAACAACTAATGTTTAACTTTCAACCTCTTCACACTCTAATTTATTGACTAAAAGTGGAAGTTCTCCATGTTGGGATTACTCAAGGTCATTGTTGGTTCTTCAGTATTTCCTTATACCTTTAAATATTTTAAATAGCAGCTTTATTGACATATAATTCACATACCATAAAATTCGCCCATTTAAAGTGAACAGTTTGGTAGGTTTTAGTATATCCACAAAGGTGTGCAAACATCACCACGATCCATTTTAGAACATTTTTGTTCTCATCTGGGGGAGGCGGGGAGATGCTGTTTGACCCAGTATAGTATCCTTTAGCAGCTGCTCCTCATTTCCCCTCAACCCCCTTAGCTCCAGGGCAAACAGTAGTCTACTTTGTGTCTCTATGGGTTTGCCTGTTTTGAACATTTCATATAATGGAATCATACAATATGTGGTCTTTTGTGACTGGCTTCTTTCACTTAATGTGATGTTTTAAGATTCATGATGTTATAATGTGAATTGGTAGCATGAGTCAGTACTTTATTCCTTTTTATGGAATAAAAATAATATTCAGTTCTGTGGATATACCACATTTTGTTTATCTAATCATCAACTGATGGACATTTAGGTTGTTTTCACTTTTTGTCTATTGTGAATAGTGCTGCTATAATCATTCATATACAAGCTTGCATGTGAACATATGTTCTTAATTTTTTTTTTATTACAGAAGTAATACGTAAGTTTTTCTTTTTCTTTTTTTTTTTTTAAATTTACCATTGTAACTTTTTTTTTTATTGGCTGTGCTGTGTGGCTTGCGGGATCTTAGTTCCCCGACCAGGGATTGAACCCGGGCCACGGCAGTGAAATCACCAAGTCCTAACCACTGGACCACCAGGGAATTCCCCCATAAGTTTTTCATAACAAGTTATCCTTGAACTTTTTTCTATAAGGAATCCTTTTAGATAGCAGGAAAGAAAGACAAAAACATCACTACCTGAAGGCCAGACCCCTACCATATTCTGCTTTAATCAGAGAGATCCTTTTGCCTGACCCCAAATCCTATGATATGAGAGCAGTTAAGATACCTCGATTGGCAGAAGCTTTTATCCACAGAAAATTATGCAGCTCTCTCTCTCATGAGATTCTTTTTTTTTTTTTTTAATATTTATTTATTTTCTCTGCACCAGTTCTTAGTTGCAGCATGTGGGATCTTCGTTGCAGCATGTGGACTTCTTATTTGCAGCATGCAGACTTTTAGTTGCGGCATGAGGACTTCTTAGGTGCAGCATGCTTGTGGGATCTAGTTCCCCGACCAGGGATCAAACCCAGCCCCCATGGATGGGGAACACGGAGTCTTACCCACTGGACCACCAGGAAAGTCCCAATATTCTATTTTAAAGGATAAAGATTTATGTGAGAATGTAAGGAGATAATGTCTTTTTATTCCTAAATTTTATAGTGTTCATCACATGTGCACCCAAAAAACTAAATATTAAAAACACCCCTAGATTTACACTTCAGAACAGAGACTGGGAAAACCCTGAAAGATAGAGACCAGAGGCAGCTTGGACTCTGCCTGTTTTCTCAAGAGCTAAAAGGGGAGCTTAGATAGCCAACTTCCTACATTTTGCTTTAATCTCTTAAAACCCAAGTTTAGGGACTTCTCTGGCAGTCCAGTGGTTGGGACTCCATGCTTCCACTGCAGGGGGCGTGGGTTCGATCCCTGGTCGGGGAACTAGATCCCACATGCCATGCGGTGCTGCCAAAAAAAAACCCCCCAAAACAAAACAAAACCAAACAAAAACCCAAGTTTAGAGTCTCACCTATGCCTTAAAATCACATCTCTGCAATATTGGCAGGTTCTCGGACTTCATACATTTAGATCATGTGTTTTTACTGATAACTGCTTCCAATTTTTAAGTACCTTTTTAAACAGTTGTTATAGGACTTCCCTGGTAGCGTAGTGGTTAAGAATCCGCCTGCCAATGCAGGGGACGTGGGTTCTATCCCTGGTCCGGGAAGATCCCCCACACCACAGAGCAACTAAGCCCATGCGCCACAACTACTGAGCCTGTGCTCTAGAGCCTGTGACCCACAACTACTGAGCCCACGTACCACAACTACTGGAGCCCCCACAATGAGAAGCCCGCTCACTGCAACGAAGAGTAGCCCCTGCTCGCTGCAACTAGAGAAAGCCTGCACGCAGCAACAAAGACCCAACACAGCCAAAAGTAAATAAATAAATTTATAAAAACTTGTTATAGAAATTTTTAAATAGACAAAAAATAGAATAGCACAGTGGGCCTCCATGTACCCATCACCCAGACTTAACAATCATCAGCTTTATGCTGTTGTTATCTAATCTATTCACCCCTCCCCTCCAATTTTGTTTTTCTTGGAATATTTTAAAGTGAATTCTAACCATCATATTCTACCCAACAAAATTAACAATCATTCCTTAATATCTATTATGCAGGCTGTGTTTTATTTCCCCTGTTGTCTCAAAAATGTCTTCTGACTGTTGTTTTGTTCAAATTAGGATCCAAACAATGTCCACATAATGCATTGGATTGACATGTCTTTTTCTCACTAAATCTGTAGCAGTTCACTCTCCTTTTTATGTGCTTAACAGATGGGTTATTTGTCCTGTAGACTGTCCCCCATCCAGGATGTGGCTGCTTATTTCCTCCAGTGTTGATAGCAGGTTCCTCTCTCCCTCATATTTCCTATAAATTTGTGGTTACATGGAGAGGCTTGATTACATTCAGGTTCAGTTCTTTTCAGGTGGTTCTGCACAACATAGGGTTGTCCCGCTTTCAGTGATTAATCAGTGGGTTTAGTGGTATCAGCCTGATCTATCCCATCACCCTTTTACAGAATGGTTTTAGCAACTGTGTCACGAGGTCCCCAAGACCACCCTTAGGTTGATTCACTAGACAGACTCACAGAACTCAGAAAAACTGTTATACTCATAGTTACCATTTATTACAGTGAAAGTCAGCAAAGGGAAAGGCACATGGGCGAAGTCCAGGAGACAGTCTGCACAAGCTTCTAATTGTCCTCTCTCTGCTAACCTTGTGTCTCTGATGCTTTGACATCGTTGCCTTGCTGACCCTGGAGAGACTGCCCCTCCCAGGGATAGCCAGTTTCTAGGGATAGTTACAGACTCATCTGTGAGTACACCTTTTGTATGCAAACCAACCAATCCAGAGCCCATAGCCCAACCACCTCCTTTCTGGGGCTCTCACATTCGGGCCACTATCCACCTGCCCTAATCACCCCAGGGCCAGGTACCAGAAAACCAGGGGCAGTCACTGTGCCTCAGAGTCTACTGAAATTAGTCAAACCAGCCAATCCCAAGCCTGTTTACCCTGCCCGTCCCGTCCCTTTCCCTTCACAATAATGGCTCTTGCCCACATTTCCTCCTTCCTCCCTGTGCCTCCTGACCCACCCTGGTGCTTCCCCATGTGGCTCCTCCTGCTGTGTCATGCCCCCTCCTCCTATATTTTAGAACATTCTCCCAGGGCAGTCAGTATTTAGTTTTTTGGGTGCACGTGTGATGAACACAGCACTTAATTCTCGGGGCAACGATGTGTGACTATATGTACAAAATGTTGCCAATCAGGGAAGCTCACCTGAGCCTTGGGTGCTGACACCCTATGATGCACAGGACAACCCCCCGCAACAGAGAATTATCCAGCCCAAAATGTCAGTAGTGCTGAGATTGAAAAACCAGATCTAGGGATTGTGAGGTGTTTTTTTTTTTTTTTTTTGGCCACACCTCGCGGCTGGCAGGATCTCAGTTCCCCAACCGGGGATTGAACCTGGGCCACAGCAGTGAAAGCCCCGAATCCTAACCACTAGACCACCAGGGAACTCCCAGATTGTGAATATTTTAAAGTCACTTGAAATAGTTCCTCTGTAGTTAGTGCTTCAACTCTATACAGTTAATTTTGTCCCCTTTCACTTTCAATTTTTAGGGAGACTTTTTAAAAAATTATGTAAAATATTTAAAACAAGTTTTTGTTTTTAAGGTACATTCAGAGAGGTCTTAATCCTTGTCCCCTCACCTCTGTTTCTTCCTGCCCCCAGCAGTAACCATTTTTATTAGTTGTTGGTGGACATTGCATATTCTTTCTTTTTGAAATACTCTGTGAATAGCCTACATAGAATATTTTGTATTTTTGCCAATGTATATTTTGGATAGATTCTTAGAGGTGGGATTCACTGTGTCAAAGGGTAAATGAACATATAATTTTTCTTTATTGAAATATGTCTTCAAAATTCTGTTTCTAAATACAATGAAGTGCAAAAAAAAAATAGCAAAATGTAGGACAGCATTATAACATTCCATTTCTACAAAAAAGAAGGATGAAAGGTATATATCTATGTTTTGCTAAGCTAGCTCTGAATAGATACACAGGAAACCACTAACACAGGGCCTATGGGGTAGGAAAGGGAATGGCTGGGGCCTGGGAGTGGGAGGGAGACTTTTCTTATTTTTAAAATTTTGAACCATGTTAATATAGTGCCTATTTTTTAAAGTAAATTTTAGAAAATGAAAAAAAATAGAAAAAGTTTAAAATATCAATAGTTTTAAACAGTAGAAACACCACAACATACTCAGAAGTGACATTGCACAGGGAAGAGGGATTCAACATGCTTTAGGCAGCTAATTCCGCAGAATTCTCTCTTTACTAACAAAATGTCTTCTGAAATTTGACTCTTTCAGAGAAGTTTACATTTTCAGCATTGCTTCCTCTTTATTCTGTGTTCACAAGTGGGTTCCAATGTTATGACTATGTGTGCATAATTTTTATTAGAATTTTTAAAAGTTGTCTTGATTGAAATAATTTTGTGTATATATTCCATTTAGTCATTTCTGCCTCAAAACATGGGGTTAAATGCCTTTTTTTATGGTGTTTTTTGGTGCCAAGCATTAGCTCACTGTCTGGGGAGACAAGCTGATGTGGAGAAAATGATCCAGGCTGGCCGTCAGTGCTCCGCTTAAAAGAGAAGCAGGCCCCGTCTGATTTGGTCGTGTCTGTGGCTGGTGGAAAGCTGCCTTCACCTGGACCTTGCCAACACTTTTTGGCCTTAAGACAGTGTTCTGAGCAAGCCTTAGCCAAAGTTTTCCAGTTTCTAAAACCCAGATCCGTTGCTGACTAAATAGCTTAGGACAATGTTAGGTTTTTAACTGCCTCTGCCCTCCTGTAATGATGTCTGGGGAAGTCCGAGGAGCTGCGAAGAGGAATCCCATTGCAGCAGCAGGTTATCGAAACTAGGAAACAGCTTCCAAGTAGAAAGATAATGCATATGTGCTCACTTTCAAGGGCTCAGGCAATTCTTTCCATAGGAACAGAGGCAGCTACTGTGAAGGAGTGGTGGGATACAAAAAGAGCCAAGAAGGCAGATATTTTGGAGATAGCACCTTTATTTTCCAGAAGGCAGAGTTCTTTTTATACCACATATTGAGGAATCATAGTTGTCCTTTACTTCTTATAAACGTGGATGCCTTTAACCCTAAATATGTCTGTGCTGGGGCTAAGGCTGACTTTCTGGAAGAATGTCCAGATGGATCCAAAACAAATCTTAAGTAGTACTTGCGGTCCAGAAGGGAGAGGAAAATTCTGCAAAGAGACATTTAAGGGCTTCAGGCAAATTCACATGCATTCAATTTTTATTTCTTAAAACTGGGGCCCCGAAACTTAATCAAAAGGGATGGAAATCAGAGCAGGGGTTGTTGCTGGGTGCAGGAAGATGGGAAAAGGGAGTTGAGTGGAAAAAGGCCCAAGGGAACTTCCTAGGATGATGGAAACATTCCATGTTTCGACTGGAGTTTTTTTTTTTTTTTTTTTTTTTTTTTTTTAAAGGAATTCCTTTATTTTTATTATTTATTTACTTATTTATTTATTCATTTTTGGCTGTGTTGGGTCTTCGTTTCTGTGCGAGGGCTTTCTCTAGTTGCGGCAAGCGGGGGCCACTCTTCATCGCGGTGCGCGGGCCTCTCACTATTGCGGCCTCTCTTGTTGCGGAGCACAAGCTCCAGATGCGCAGGCTCAGTAGTTGTGGCTCACGGGCCCAGTTGCTCCTTGGCATGTGGGATCTTCCCAGACCAGGGCTCGAACCCGTGTCCCCTGCATTAGCAGGCAGATTCTCAACCACTGCGCCACCAGGGAAGCCCTCGACTGGAGTTTTGATCACGTGGGTGTAAACATTTGTCAAAATTTATTAAGCTCTACACTTAAGATCTGTGCATTTTATTGTATGGAATTATATCTCAGTATAAAAATGTTAAAAAAAAAAAAAACCAGTCCTTATTAGTGACTTGGCATAGTAGAATAAACTTTGGTCTGGATATTCAGGTAATTATGTTCTAGTACCAACTCTGCCACTACTTCCTATGTGGATGTGGTGAAAGCATTTAATCTCTTCATTCTGTCACCTAACCTAGAAAATGAGGCCTCAGGATTAGGATGCTCAATTTTTTTCAACTTTGTATTAGGATTTCTCATAAAAATTCTTAACTGGGTAGATAATACAAAGAGAAATTTTCTCCAGGAAACTAAGCCCATTGATGCTGTGAGATATGTATGCCCTCAGTCATGTTGGTAACAAGGGAGGGATGGAAATAATTTTTGTCTTAGTAACCTGGGCTCTGGATTTTGGTGTGCATTTTTTGTCCCTCATCCCAGTGAGCTAGCAGGATGAGGAACCAGCTTTTAGAACTAAGCATGTTCAGCACTGCTCGTCAGTCTCCAGATTCAGGAACTGTCTTGATGGGAAAAAGGCAAAGGCAGAAAGTCGCTCCAAGTGGGGACCCAGGCTGCCAAATGTTGGTCGCAAGCACATGTTCCCTGAACTTGGGCTTGGCTCCAGACGGAGAAGAGCTCACAATGGAAACAGTGATGGCTGTTTGCTCAGGCAGCCAAGAGAATGAAAAGCACATTGAAACCCAGCAGTGTCTCCATGGGGAGAGGCATGGTGGGCCCCTGGGTGGTGAAACCAACCTGACAACAGAGCAGGATCAGAGAGCCTATTCCCAGCATTTTTCTTCAGTTCAACAACAGACCTTTATGTATGTGCAACCTCTCAGGAAATCTCTGAGAAATTAAACTGTGGGCCGTGCCACAACTACTGAAGCCCGCGCGCCTAGAGCCCGTGCTCCACAACAAAATAAGCCACTGCAATGAGAAGCCCTCGCACCACAACGAAGAGTAGCTCCCCGCTCACCACAACTAGGGAAAGCCCGCGCGCAGCAACAAAGAACCAATGCAGCCAAAAGTAAATAAATAAATTAAATTAATTTTAAAAAAAAAGAAAAGAAATTAAACTGTGGGCAACCCAAGCTTTGCCCAGCAATAGAGGCACTCTCAATCTAGTTTGCCCCAGTTTTAATTGAATTAGCTTCCATTAATTGAGAGAAAGCAAAGGGCTCTTCGCAATGTATGTTCCCTGTCCCTCCCCCCAAAGATTTCATCAACTTCCTTTTTTATTGCTACTACTAGTGGACTATTTTGACCTCTAGTGAGTACCTTTTCAGTTGGTATTTTCATGCCGTACTTTTCCTCATTTCCCCAGTGGTATGTGAATGCCCTCCTATCCCAGCACATCAGTAACTGCTGGGCTGAGAAAACAGCTGGCAGCGGGAGAAACCAGGCTTCGGGGTGAGGGAGCAGGAGTACAGTCTCAACAGGTCCGGACGACAGGGTTCGCTCACCTGTGCCGACGCAGGCAGATCGTGCAGCCCAGCTCTTTGCCTCCCCCGTGAAAGATGAGGACCAATGTGGGTTAGTATTTTGCTTACATACACTTTGGAAGAATTCTGTTCTAAAATAAAGGATGGCACGTAAACTATGGTGCAAAGGTTGTAAGCCCAAGTATATCCAGGAATAGGAAACCTTTAAAAAGTAGGTGGCGACAGGGACTTCCCTGGTGGTCCAGTGGGTAAGACTCCATGCTCCCAATGCAGGGGGCCCGGGTTCGATCGCTGGTGGGGAACTAGATCCGGCATGCATGCGGCAACTAAGAAGCCCACATGCCTCAACTAAGACCCAGTGCAGCCTAAATAAATGAATAAATAAATAAATATTTTTTTTAATAAAGTAGGTGGAGTGAACTGGCAAGTTCCTTGTCCAAAGAGGAGCCATTATCTTGTTCTGGCTGATTGTAGCCAGATCTTCAGAATTTTTTGAGGAGAAGCAAGAAAGTTGTGTTTTTACGTACATGTCTAGGGTCCACGTACAGACACAGGCCTTCAGCTTGTAACCTCTGGTCTAGCAGAACAAGGATCGGCTTTGGCCATAGACTTGAGTTTGAATTGTGACTCCAGGATGGACTGAGTGTGTGGTCTTGGGTGGGTAAGTGCATTTTCAGAGCGTCAGTATCCTCACCTTTGACATGAGGGCAACACCACCCTGGCAGTGGGGTTGTGGCAATGAGATGAGATGCTGTTCAGCACAGGCGTGAGGAGGGCTGCCTACCACGTGTGCAGTGCCTGCCTTGGTCTGCCACTGCCACTCATAAGGTACTCTGCAGTTTACTGATCCTGATTTCCAGAACTTTTGCTAACAAACGTTAAGAGATCGTCCTTAGGAGAAGCGTGTTGGGCAGATGTTTGTGGAGCCCCTTGCTGCGCACCAGGCGTTTGCTTGCGTGCACCACCCCATCCCACATCTGGAAGCAGCAGCCTGTCTCCAGCAGCTAAGGAGGTGAGGAAGCAGAGCTGTTGATCACAGAGAAATGTGTAGATCCTCCTACCTAACTCCGTGGCTTCGCCTTCCTGATGTCAACCACCAGGATTGTTTTTTTCTCCCTGAGGAAATAAAGATGAAAAGGGGAATTTAAAATCCGCAATTGAGTAAGAGGTGGGCGGAGGGCACGGGAGGTTTCGCGGCCGGAAGGGGAACTGCGGCGCTTGAGTTGACCAGGGACTGAGCGTCTCAGATCTGCTTGGTAAACCTGGTGCACCACCATGCTGGCCGCAAGACTTGTGTGTCTCCGGACACTACCTTCCAGGGTTTTCCACCCAGCTTTCACCAAGGCCTCCCCTGTTGTGAAGAATTCCATCACGAAAAATCAGTGGCTCTTAACACCCAGCAGGGAATATGCCACTAGCCAAGAACTCAAGGAGGCAGCTTCGGAACCATCATTGGAAAAAATTTTTAAAATTGATCAGATGGGAAGATGGTTTATTGCTGGAGGGGCTGCTGTTGGTCTTAGAGCTTTGTGCTACTATGGCTTGGGAATGTCTAATGAGATTGGAGCTATTGGAAAAGCTGTAATTTGGCCTCAATACGTGAAGGATAGAATTCATACCACCTATGTGTACTTAGCAGGAAGTATCGGCATAACAGCTTTGTCTGCCCTGGCAGTGAGCAGAACTCCTGCCCTCATGAACTTCATGATGAGAGGCTCTTGGGTGACAATTGGTGCAACCTTTGCAGCCATGATTGGAGCTGGAATGCTGGTCCAGTCGATATCACGTGACCAGAGACCAGGCCCAAAGCATCTTGCTTGGTTACGACATTCTGGTGTGATGGGTGCAGTGGTGCCTCCTCTGACGATATTAGGGGGGCCTCTTCTCATCACAGCTGCATGGTACACAGCTGGTATTGTGGGAGGCCTCTCCACTGTGGCCATGTGTGCACCCAGTGAGAAGTTTTTGAACACCGGAGCACCCCTGGGCGTGGGCCTGGGTGTCGTCTTTGTGTCCTCACTAGGATCTGTGTTTCTTCCACCTACCACTGTGGCTGGTGCCACTCTGTACTCAGTGGCAATTTATGGTGGATTAGTTCTTTTCAGCATGTTTCTTCTGTATGATACACAGAAGGTAATCAAGCGTGCAGAAGTAGTACCAGTGTATGGAGTTCAAAAATATGATCCCATCAATTCGATGCTGGGAATCTACATGGATATATTAAACATATTTATGCGAGTTGCCAGTATTCTAGCAACTGGAGGCAACAGAAAGAAATGAAGTGACTCAGCTTCTGACTTCCTTAATACATCAGATATCTGGCTTGTTTAATAGGGGCAGATATTCTTTAAATAGTTTGTGCAAGCAGCTTTCGTTGAAGTTTAGAAGATAAGAACTTGTCAACGTGTTTCAGGTGTTCCAGTAATGTGATGCTTCAGGTCTGCTTTTTCTTCTGGAGAATAAATTCAGTAGTTCTCTTCCAAATAGCACACACATTTTCAATTCTCATGTTTAATTCTAAAATGTTCAAATGAATATGAAAACCAAGTTTTGTGTTGCAGGAATTTACGTATTTTATCTATTTTAAAATTTATTTGGTTAAGTGAAATTTAGCAAACTTGTGTACCTGCATTTTTCATTTTGGATTGCAGAATATTAACAAGTAACGTCGTAAGTGATGTAGGGGTTTGGTAAAGGGACCAGAGAGAAGTAAAGCGACACCTGCAGTCTTTCTTTGAATACTTAGAACTTAGCACTCGTGTAATTGTGGTGAGCCAGTGAGGGGGTCTGGATGTTTGGAAACAAGTCATGGCTGTACATCTGCTGAACTTATCAGAAGCACTGAGCAGAAAACAAAGACATAGGTGATTCTCCAGGCTCTCCTTACGATATGGATGTGATCAGGTTTGGCTTCTCATTGTTTGACACTGTTAGGAGAGTCCACAGTGCTAATCATATGGAGAATTCCTGTTATATATATTATGTGTGTGTGTAAGTCTTACTTTTGAATCGTCTATAACAAAACATCCTTAAAACACTCAGGAAAAAATATTCGAAGCATGAAAATTGTTGCATTTTTAAGTATACAAACAATATGTGCATAGTTGCTGAATATTTTTGCAAATTTATTGAAATGTTTAAAGGAATACATGCTTGCCTTTCTTATCTCTTCAGGCTTTAAAGCTTTTATCAGAAAAGCCTATTCATGGTTTACACTTGAGATTATGAAAGCAGTTTTCCCCCTCAGATTTAGTTTCCTGCATTCCCTCTCAGAGGAATCACTAAAAAAAGGAAGGCAAAGCGAGGCTTCTTTCCTGAACTATATCAATCAAAAATGTAATGGAGAAGATGCTTCACTAGAGTTTCTCCTAGCAGAATTTTCCTTCTCTCCTCCATAGACCATTATTTAACTCTCTTGTGCCATTTATAAGTTTTTTGATACAGAAGAGTTATTTTTGGAAGTTCTTATGAATGAAATAAGTGTATGATTATTGAGATAGTTGGTGTTTTGACAAATATTTACTACAGTAATCCATAAATAACTATTCTACCCACCTCAAGTTACATAGGATGCCTATTTCTGAAATAATAAAGGTTCTAGCCAGAAAAAAATTAAAAAAATAAAAAAATAAAATCCCCAATTGTGCTTTTTAAAGCGTTCTACCATTCAGCCTAATGAAGAGTGAGGCTTTTGAGAATAAGAACATTTACATTGCCTCCTTCTAAATTCTCCTTGAAGGAGATGCTTGGGCCCCCTTTGGAATTGGTGCCCTGGTGCACATACCTGCCCCATGCCCTCTGTGTGGCTAAGTACATATTTCACGTATTTCAGCCACTGCTGCAACATTAAGATGCATTAGCACTTGTTAGGTAGGCTCTCAGTTCCAGGTGGACCTGTCATATATCTTCTGAAACCATCAGTATATTAGGCTTTGTGCTGTGCACCTGAAATACAAGGAGGGGGGTTAGTCCTCTTGTTACTCCTTGACTGATAGGGAAGGTGGGCAAGTGACTTTGCAGGGAACACAAGGATGACCATGATAGAGGTCTAATTCCCAACTTGAGAGAGGAAGGGGCACAGGAAGATCTCACAGGCCCAGGTATACTTGCTCAGAGGTGAAGGGGAAGCAAACAAAGAGAAACTGGTGGCGCATATAGGGACAGCTTTGAGAGAAGGGTATTTGAGGTAGAGAATCAACATATGCAAAGGCCAGAGATGACAGCACTGCATGGCTGGGCTGGCGGAGTGTGGGAGGGGTTGGAGAGGCACTCGGGGCAAGTCAGTGAGGACTTTTAAGTCCTGCAAAGGAGAATGGTTTTATCCCGATGACTTGGCACTTCAAGGATTTTTGAGGAAAGGGTATTGGGATGGAAGTTGCATTTTAGCAATATCGCTCTCCTCTGTAACAAGGAGGATGGATTAGTCAGGGACAGAGATGGTGGCAGGGAGACCACAGCTGGGCGATTACTGTAATAGTAAGAAGAGAAATGATGAGGCCCAGACAATAAGTTTTAGGAGCCATTGGGAGGGGACTGACTTGAGAAATATGCAGAGGCTGGTGAGGCTGACTGGCTGATTGCGGTAGGGGATGAGGATGAGGGAGCATTGAGGATGGCTCTCAGGTTCCTGTGGGGGTGAGAGGAGGGAAGGGGGTGCTGTATATGAGGAAAGGGGATCCAGGAAGAGCTGCTCTGGGGTGGGGAGGGGGTCAGTGTCAGGAGTTGCAGGCAGGGGACGATGAGCTCATACAGTTGGGATTTCTATGATACCACGGGCCAAGGACCTAGAGGGGGCATTTGGAAGGACTGGCTTGGGGCTCAGGAGAGAGACGGACTGAGGATCAAGATTTTGGAGTCATCATTTACAGGAGGTCTTTAAAGACACGGTTTAGGATAAAACCATCCAAGGAGAATGTGTAGAGAATGAGAAGAAAAGGGGACCCTAGACTGAACCCTGGGGAACATGGAGAGTTCAGGAGTAGGTGGAGAAGCACAGGAAGGAGTGTGACCAAGAGGCCAGAGGAAAATCAGGAGAAAGGCAATTAGGAGCTTCAAAGAGGGAGTAATCTGGAGTGTAGAATATATTAAAAGAAAGAGAGACAAGGAAGGTAAGAACTAAGAACCTCGTGTTTCCCCTCCAGCCCCTCAACTCGGGGGACAAGGTTATTTTTGGTAACCTCAGCAAACGCAGGGTCAGGGAAGTAGAAGAAGCTGGCCTCTCCTGGGCTGGGAGTGAAGGGGAGTGAGAAATGGAGGCACCCGTGTGCTGTTCTTTGAGAAGGACCCAATCCCTGTTCTCACTGATGTAACTTAAAAAGTTATTTAATAGTTCAAACATAACAATAAAAAGAAATAACAGCAGTAAATATTTTGCTATATTTGCTTCAGGTTTTTATTTTCTGGAGAAATAAACCATGACTAGCTGTATTTGAAACCCCACATTGACCCCTCCCTGATACTGTTCCCCTCCTTCCATTAGGTAACCACCATCCTGAATTGCATGGTTATACTTTTATTACATAACTTTGTATCTGTGAGCAGTACTTAGAATTGTTTTCCATGTTTTTAAACTTTATAGAAATGATATGCTGAATATACTTCTGCATCTTGCTTTTTTCATTCATCAGCACCATTTTGGAGATTTATTTATGTTAACATATGTAGTTCTAGTGCATTCATTTTTAACTGCTATATAGTATTCCTTTGTATGACTATACCACATATTATCCTTCCGTTCTCCTGTTGCCGGACATTTAGTCGGTTTCCAATTCTTGGCTCATATAGGCAAGGCTGCAGTGATCATTCTTGTACATGTCTCTTGTACATGGGTGGGGATATTTCTAGGATATATACCTAGACGTGGAATTTGCTAGGTCATGGGTTATCTGCATCTTCAACTTTACTGAATATTGTTAGATTGCCTTCCAGTGTGATGGCACCAATTTACACCCACAACAGCAGTTTATGAGGATTCCAGATGTTTCATATCCTCCCTAACATTTTATTTGTTGAAACTTTAGCCAATTTGATGAGTGTGAAAAGATAAACCAGAGTTTACTTTCCTTTCCATTTCGTAAGGCCACCAACTGTGTAGTGCAAGTCTGCATCTTTTAGTGTAGAGGTTGTACACTGCACAACTCTAGGGGGCACCGTTCATATTGTAGTCTTTGTGAAAGGCACTCGATAGAGTCAGTGCATGTACAGCATATACAGTGGACTGGAATGAAGTTAAGGATTCTTTGTCTTTGCCCATTGTTCTCTTGGGTTGTTTGTCTTATTGGAAGAGTTCTTTATTTATTTTGGATATTAATTCTTTTTTGGTTTATATCTGTTACAAACATTTTCATCCAATCTGCAGCTTCTATTAATTTCGTTTAAATAAAGTGTTTCATTCTTTAAAGTTATAAAGTTTTTTCAAATTCCATAATATATGTGGTCACCTTTTATTAAAGAGAGGTGAAGCTGATATTCCCATTTAATAAGACAAATCTTTTGTGATATCAAGACAACTTTTCAGCATGCCCTCAGTAAAAATATTACTGAGGAATAATATTGAGGAAATAAAAACCATAATTTTTAAAATTTTAATGTACTTAAATTTAACCTTTTTCTTTGTATTTTTGTAGCTTATCTTAAGAACTCCCTTCCAGCTCTTTTTGAATTTTTATTTTATATTGGAGTATAGTTGATTAACAATGTTGTGTTAGTTTCAGGTGTACAGCAAAGTGATTCAGTTATATATATATACATGTATCCATTCTTTTTCAAATTCTTTTCCCATTTAGGTTATTACAGAATATTGAGCAGAGTTCCCTGTGCTATACAGTAGGTCCTTGTTGGTTATCTATTTTAAATATAGTAGTGTGTACATGTCAGTCCCAAACTCCCAATTTATCCCTCCCCCCTTACCTTTCCCCTTTGGCAACCGTAAGTTTGTCTTCCAGGTCTGTGAGTCTGTTTCTGTTTTGTAAATAAGTTCATTTGTATCATTTTTTTTTTTTTTTTTTTTTTTTAGATTCAGTATGTAAGTGGTATCATGTGATATTTGTCTTTGTCTGGCTTACTTCACTTAGTATAATAATCTCCAGGTCCATCCATGTTGCTGCAAATGGCATTATGTCGTTCTTTTTAAAGTTTTGCTTTTCCAGCTTTAGATGTTTAATTCACCTTGAATTTATTTTATAATCCTATTATATAATATAGGAATCTATTTTCATGTATATATAACCAATTTTAAATAATGGATTAACTAGTTCATCATTTCCCCTTTGATTTTTCACGCCAGATACTTTAAAGTACTGCCTTTTTTTTTTTTGGCCACGCAGCTTGCGGGATCTTAGTTCCCAGACCAGGGATCGAACCCGTGCCCCCTGCAGTGGAAGTGCAGAGTCCTAACCACTAGACTGCCAGGGAATTCCCAAAATACAGCTATGTTTTAAACATGGATCTGTTTCTGGGTTTCTGTTGTGTTCCCTGGTTTATGTGTCTGTCTCTTTGCCATATGGCACAGTCTTAATTAATTACTGCTAACACAGATCTCCCTGGCCTGTTTTTCTTAACACTTCTTGGTTATTCTTGGCTTTTGCTCTCCTACATGGATTTTACCATCAATTGTCAGATTCCACACATACACACACACATACCTGATTGGGATTTTTATTGAAATTGCATTAAACTCACAGATTAACCTGGAGGCAATATGCATCTTTACCATATTGGATGTTCTCATCCTGGAATATGGTATGTTAGTGTTATCTTATATTAAGTTTATTCCTAAGCACTTATACATTTTGCTCCTATTGAAAATGAAATTTTTTCCTATAATATTCCCTAACTGGTTACAAATGGTGTGTAGAAACATCATCAGTATTTGTAACTGATCTTGTATCCAGCAACTATGGAGAACTTTCTTATTCTAATTTGTATAGATTCTCTTAGATTTTTCTATGTAGATTATCACTGTCTGTATATTATGGTTTAGTCTTCCTTTCTGATTCTTATGCCTCTCATTTACATTTCCTCTCATTACATTCGTTTTATGCCAGGACAAAGTTGAGTAAAAGCACTGATAGACTTTAACAGCTTCATTGAGATATAATTCACATACCATAAAGTTCACCCTTCGGATTTCCTTTTTTAGTTCCTGTTTTTAATAGGAATGCCTCTGAAATTTTACCATATGAGTAACTAATTGCTGCAGTCCCATTTGTTAACTGGTTCATCATTTCCCTGATGACTTGTCATGCCACCTCTGACATGTTTTTTTTTTTTTTTTTTAAACATCTTTATTGAAGTATAATTGCCTTACAATGGTGTGTTAGCTTCTGCTTTATAACCTCTGACATGTTTTATACACAGATCTATTTCTGGGTTCTGTTCCATTAAAGTATCTGTCTATCCCATTGTCAGTATCACACTGCCTTACTTACCATAGCTTTATATACTAATGTACATATTTGCTATAGAGTTTTTATGAATACCCTTTATCAAATTAACGAAATCTTAATTTGCTAAGAAGTTTAAAAATAAAAAACTATAAATAGGTTTTGAGTTGTTTCAGGTGCTCTTCCTTCATCTGTGACATGATCATATAGTTTTTGCCATGTGATCAGGCCACCCAGGATGGCTTGTTCTCTTGCTCTCTGTACATCCCCTGCTTGACCAGTCCATGCTTCACCTACACCCTACTCACATGGCTGACCTTCCCTCTTAATCATAGAGCCTAATCAGTAAATGCCTATGTACTTGCCCCCAGCTAGTGATTCTTCTCATCTTTATACCAGAACGGCTCCACCCTGCTAGTTTTATCAAAGGGGCTATGAGGGACATGCCCCTCTGCTGGTTTCCCTGGTAATGGATGAGCCAACCTGACATCAGTTCCCCCATAACAGGTAACCTTCCCCCCCACCGCCCCAGCTCCCTGGACTTCTGCCATGTCCTGCCTGCTGTCTGCCATCTACAGTGGAGTGTCACTCCAGGACCCTTTTGCTCCAGACATGTAAGATCCCCTATCCATTAAACCACTGATGTCTCTGTCACTGACTCTGGGCTCTTTCTTCAGTCTGAGGCTGGGCAAGTACAGGTCTTGAAGGCCTGCGGGGTACAGCCCAACATTCTCCTTTGTTAAATTTGGTGTTTTATTAATAGACATAATGATGAACTATATAACCCATTCTTGGGCTAAGCGCTACCTGGTCATGATTGTTTTGGTATACTACTGAATTTTATGTACTAATACTTAGGATTTTTCTATGTTGATGAGATCAATGTATAATTTTTCTCATAAAGTTTTGGCCATTGAGATTTTGTCTCAAAATTAATTTTTGATTATTCCCTTTTCCTAATCTCTGAAATTTTAAGAAAGGATTAAAGGTTCCTTACATAGTTTGATAAAATTCATCTGTAAAATCTTACTAGTGTCTGTTACAGACTAGAGTCGGGGGAGACTACACGCAACTTTTTTTTTTTTGGCCACACTGCGTGGCTTGTGGGATCTTAGTTCCCTGACCAAGGATTGAGCCCAGGCGCTCGGCAGTGAAAGCGCGGAGTCCTAACCACTGGACTGCGAAGGAATTCCCTTTTTTTTTTTTTTAAACCTTCACTCATCTGTTGCATTTTAAAAGCAATATTAACAAATCCATTTTTATTGACTGATATTACAAATAAGGCTGCTTTAATAGTTTTTATAGGTAACAGTTATTCTCTCCTCTGTTCCAATAATACTTTCTACATACCACTTACAACAGTGCTTTGTAATGTTTATGTGTTGGTTACCACCAGACTGTAAGCTCCTGGAGTAGGGGGTAAAGGAAAAAAAAAAAAAAAATCACAAAATGACACTGCCAGCTATGTCTTTTCTCTTAAATCTCAAGTTTGGAGTCTCAGTTCTGCCACTCCGTAGCAGTGTGGCTGGCTGCAAGAATGACACTATCTCGTAAGGGCTTTTTGAAGATTAATTGCAACAATGTATGTAAATTATGTGGTATATCTAGTGAGTGCTCAATAAATGCTAACTATAAACTACTTTTAAAAGAAAAACAGTTGGCTTTCTGATCCCATCTGGAAAGCTGACATTAGTAGAGTACTTGGAGGGATTGCTTACATAATTTGGTAAAGATGAAGTTAAATCTCTTTGTTCCTTCCCCAGTAGAAAATTGGATAGTCATTTTAACTACATGTTCTTAGATCCCTGGATGATACCTGGTTTCTTTATTCTGATGATCTGTGTAATGGCTCTAGCCTCCAGCCACAGTCTGTCTGGGGAAGACTTAGGGAAGTAAATAAGCATTTCCTTTTAGATGCATCTGTGTAGTGGCAAGCCTACACATCTAACTTGTGAGAAATCATAAAATGTATGGCCTGGAAAAATCTGAATCTTCATTTGTAGAAAGTGGTTGAAAAGCAGCACCATGAATGCAGGTACATATACAGGCTATACGTGTATGGTTATCATTCCAACACGGTAGGTAATATTAAAAGACTGCAAACCACCCAAATGCCGTTAATAGGGCACTAGTTAGGAATGTTGCTGAAAACTCAGCCTCTGTGCACCAGTGCTGCATTCAATCTCGGAGACAAGAGTTTTGGGTGACGCAGAAAAGCTTTATTGCTTTGCCAAGCAAAGGGGGACACAGTGGGCTCGCGCCTCGAAACTGTGTATCCCAACCCCAGGGGGATTTGGTGAGGAGTTTTATAGCAATGGGCAGAGTTGCCGATAAGATTAGGGTGTGTGCAGGGCCTGCATCCCTTTAATCTGGCCTCAAGGTGGTCTCCTCCTACTGAGCTTCTCTGTTTCCCTTAATCTGGCCTCAGGTGGTCTCTCTCTTTTTTTTTTAAATATTTATTTGGCTGCTCTGGGTCTTAGTTGCGGCACACGGGATCTTTAGTTGAGGCATGGGGGAATCTAGTTCCCTGACCAGGGATCGAACCCAGGTCCCCTCTTAGCCACTGGACCACCAGGGCAGTCCCAGGCCTCAGGTGGTCTCTTGATAAGCTTCTCTGGTTCCTTTAATCTGGCCTCAGATGGTCTTCTCTGGAATGAAGAATGCTAATAACATCTTCCATTTGTTGGGAGTTTTAGGTCCGTAAAGAGCTCAAAGATGTTATGTATACCCCTTGACCTGGAACCAGGACCCTGCCCCAAGGCTACACTATTGTTTCTTGGCTGCTCCTACCACCTTGTCTCTGCATCCCCTCCCTTCCCTGATTGATTAGCAACTGTTTGAATCTGCCCTTTGGAACTCAGGGAAGGTCATGGAGGCTGGAGTCTATTCCCTACAAGAAACGGGGGACACAGAAAGGCTTCTGTGCCCAGGAGCCCCACAGGGTCCTGCTCAGTTTCAGTAATAATGATATATCCACATAATGCAATACTAAAATAAATTAAAAGGCTTTCTATGAACTGATATGGAAAGATCACTAGGATATACTGTTTAAAAAAAAGCAGTGTACTTAAGTATAGATATAATGTGTTCTCTTTTGTATAAGAAAAAAACATTTTGGACATATATTCATATTTAATTGAACTTCCAAAAACAAACTCTGAAAAGAAACAAGATGCCAGTACAAGTAGTTTCGCAAAAAGTGGAGGGTTAGGGTAATCAGAAAACAGTGGTGGGAGAAGGACTTCTCGATGTATACCTTTTTAGAGAGACTTGACATCTGAACCATGTGACTATATTAACCACTTAAAAAAAAAAGTTCCCTCCTCATGACACAGGCCACTGCTTCCTGTGCCCAGCTGTGCTGCCATGGGCCCCACAAATCCTCCTCCTAGCCTGGCAGACGTAGGAGCTACTTCTCTGACCCACTTATAAGAAGGTGAATAAAGGACATGGTCACACTGCAATGCCTTTATAAGAGGAAGTTTTATTGTTAATTATTTACCTTAATAGTTTCAGAAAGAGGAACAGATTAGCTCAGTCCAACATGATTGGCAGTTGGCAAAATCTAGTGAAGCAAGTGTTCTGATTGCTAAGGATTTAATTTGGATGCTTTTAATACTTAGCCATCTAACACTTCAAACATAATCGAGAATAAATGCATCATCTCCCTCCCTTTCATTTTAATTCCCACCTACCTCACTTCAATATGGAAATATCTTCGTTAAATAAGATTCCCAGAGGAACAAGTTCCCTAGAGAGTATAGCCATGAGGACAGTGCACAAAAAGAAAAACTCAAAATAAAACTCTGTATGATAATTTACTAGTCTAAGGAAACAAAACCTTCCAATATATTAAGAAATAAATCCAGTTACAAATGCACTGATAGGTCTATGTTAAGAGGTTCTGGTATAGTAACTGAAAATGGCCAGCTATTTACAAGATACACAAGCAGGAATGGTGCACCCAGCCCAGCATTGGCCCTCAGAAGCCAAAAGTGTTTTCTCCACTGTAGGCCACATACAAGAATCCATCTTCATCTTTTTCCTTCTCGTAAAGCTGTCCCATAGTTAGGCTTGAAAGAGAAAAACAAAAAACAACATTGAGAATTGGGTCTGATTACTGAGTCTCGGTGTTGGGAGAAAGATGGCTTGAGGATAAGGAATTTCACTACTTAAACTAGCTACTATGTCACACCTTTGGTGGTAGGTGGTAAAAAGTAATTCGGCCTCTGGGACTCAGTAGATAAGACTAGAATCAACCTCCATCCTCCTGTCCCAAGGCAAGGCCATTTGACTCACCCTCACACCAAGATATTCCTTCAGAAGCCAGCTCTAACTCCTAGGGTGACTGTGGTTGGTTAGTACTGGTTAGTGCTTTCACAATGCTTTCTGAATGCTGGGGGCAAGGGAGAAAAGCTATTAGCAAAATAAGAGTCTAAGAAGCCCATCCCTGTGTGGGTGAGAGACAAAGGTAAGGAAGAGTACTTGTGCTTTCCTCTCCTCAGGGCTGGTCTATTTGAAGATTTATAATTCGTACCTAACATGATAAAGAATGAGTGGGCTGATTCCTGTGGAAGCTCGCCCCGCCAGAAACCCTGTGCCCCAAAGATCTGCATCGGCGTCATCGAAGGGAAGTTACTTTCCTCACACGTAATGCAAAAAGCTCTCATATTATATCTGTGATCCAAAGAAGTCCTGCCCAAGCTTCCTAAGAACCCTGCAGAAATAGATATTGCTCAAACTAAACATGTGTGGGTGGGAGAGCTGGCTTTCCCTTAGCAGTAAAACAGACTGCAGCAGAGGAGACCTAATCTAGTTCTCTGCCATGAAGGTGAGCTGCACGGGCTCCAGAGTAAGACTAGTAACACCTGGAGCCCCAGGTGAGCTCTGGCCACATGACTACTCTATTAGAGATAAGCAGGAGGTGCAGACATGTGCTAAACCTCAGCATGACCATGCGTGGTGGGGTCAACCAGAACCAGCACGGACAAAGCAGTCTGAGAGCCGGCTCAAGATGACAGAGGTCACTAAGCCCGGACAGGTCTTAACAGATGCTTAAATGCAGGACTCAGGAGAACAAGGGCCAGAGGGTAGATAAAGAGGGGTCGGAGGCCTCAAGCTGGTGAAGCAAAGACTGCCCCATGCTGCTGCTCTGCTCCTGGCAGCTGTATGGGACCACCATGTAAACAGGAATGCAGACCACATTTATAAAAGGGAGTTTTTCTCCTTTCCTACTCTCCCTGCCCATTTTCAAGCTTAGCTGGTTCGGCTGTGTGGGTAGATGAGAACTAGTAATAACGTAGGAGTGGATGAGTATGAATACAAAATGGCCTGTCACTGGCATCTTGTACAATAAAATCGTGCTTCCTGCGAGGATCTAACTGGAATTTGTAAAATAAGGACTCCCTGAAACAGCACTGTCCACTAGAAATTTCTTCTGTGACAGAAATGTCCTATATTTCTGCTGTCCAATGCAGTCGCCACTATGTTCAGCACTTGAAATGTGGCTCATCTGAATTGCTATGTGCTGTAAGTGTAAAACATACACAAGATTTCAAAGTATCAGAGTATGAAAAAAAAGATGTAAAATATCTCAATTTTGACTACATGTTGAAATGATGCCATTTTGGATATATCAGATAAAAAAAAAAATACTATTAAAATTAATTTCACCTGTTTCTTTTTCTTTTTTAATGTGGCTACTAGAGAATTTTAGATTGCGTATGTGTCTCACATGCCATTTCTATTGACCACACTGCCCTGGAACATGTGAGGACTTGGGGGGCAGCGGGTAGAGGGAGGAACCCGTGCCCATGAGAACACCTGTGGTGGGTGGTAGGTCTCAACCTCAGCTGCACAGCAGAAACAATGGGGAGCTTGAAAGACATGCCCCACCCCGGACCAATTAAATCAGAATCTCTGGAGGTAGGACCCAGGCATCAGTAAGTTTTAAAATGCCCAGGATGGGGACTTCCCTGGTGACACAGTGGTTAAGAATCCGCCTGCCAATTCAGGTGACACGGGTTCGAGCTCTGGTCCGGGAATATCCCACATGCCGTGGAGCAACTAAGCCCGTGCGCCACAACTACTGAGCCCACATGCCACAACTACTGAAGCCTGTGTGCCTAGAGCCCATGCTCCGCAACAAGAGAAGTCTCCGCAATGAGAAGCCTGCGCACCGCAACGAAGAGTAGCCCCCGCTCACCGCAACTAGAGAAAGCCCATGCTAGAGAAAGCCCACTCGAAGCAGCAAAGACCAAACGCAGCCAAAAATAAATAAATATATTAAAAAAAAAAAAATGCCCAAGATGATTCCATATGCAGCCAAGTTGAGAAACAATCCCTTTGCCAGAGGGAGAGATGCTTGTCTTTGTTTGTTTGTTTTGGAGATGCTTATCTTTAAAAGCATGGGATTAGGAAGTAGAGTGAGCCAGGAAGTGGAGTGAAGAGCCAGCAACTAGCAAAGGGCTTGAACAAGTAGCGGGGTCTCTCAAGAAGACGTTTACCCTGGTGGTTAGGAATGCCCTGAGGAACCCAGCTTTTCCCTGAGAATCCTCAGAATGAGGCAAAGGGGAAAAGAGCTACCGCTATTGCCACAACTCTCTTTGCCCCGCTTGGTACAAGTGTCCAGGGTGACCTTGATAAGACCTGAACTACAATCTCCCCACTACCATTACCAAAGGGGTTTGGAAGGAGCAGACACTGCGTGCAATTCAAAGGTGGCAACCACGCCTTGATGCCTGTCAAGTTTGGTTCCATCTGCCAGACTAAGTTCTGCTCTTCTCCTAGCAAGTTACAAGCCCAAGGGCAGTGACTCTAAATCCTGCTGCTGAGTTAGAAATACTTGAGGAGCTTTATGAACCCCAGACTCTGAACGTTGTCTGCAGTGAGCAATGCCCATGGAACGACTACTGTCTAAGGCAGGCTGTGAGGCTCTGACGGGGCTGGGGGAGGAGGACCCATAATCACGTGGCTTTCTGTCTTCAGATTCCATTGTCTGTTCAGTAAAACTTGGGTTTATAAATTTAACAGTGCCCTAGCAGCTATAAAGGCTGATCATAAAAATTCTAATTATAATAGCAAACACTATGTGCCAAGCACTTGTTTTAAGTGCATTACATGTATTAACTCTTTACCCTCAGAACAATCTTAGGAGGCAGGTACAATCATAATGCATAGTTCAGACAATAAAAGTGAGGCACAGAGAGGTTAAATAGTTCATGCCAGATCACAAAGCTAGGAGACGTTCTTACCACCAAGTTGTGCTGCCTCCATGTGAATACACAACTAGATCTAATGACCTAATGTCAGCATTCTTGTACCTTCTGTGAAGACCTCCCTTAGAATAGCGCTTCTCACACATACAAACATGCATAGGGAATCACCTGGATGTCCTGTTAAAGTGCCTGTTTTGATTCTGAAGGTCTGGGTCAAGGATGAGATTCTACATTTCTATCTAACAAGTTCCCAGGGAAGGCCACTGCTGCCAGCTTCTGTATCACACATTGAGCAGCAGGTCCTTCAGATCCTGTAATTTTACAATTAGATGGCCTAATGATTTTAAGAGCCCTTTCACTGTTCTCCTTTTCTCTGCCACGCAGTGTCATGTGGAAACTCTGTTTAGTTGGCAGTAGCACCGTGTCCTTATACTCAGGGTATCCCTTGGGCAGGAACTTGAAAACTGACAATGCTCAACACTGGGAGCTAAACGCTCCGGTCAGCAGCCCGTGACTGAATGCCCGATTCCAAGGCTTCCCTAGGTGCCGAGAAAGAAGACTGGCGCGTCTGTACAGTATAATTCAAAAACAGCACTTGTGGGATCAGGCCACACACATACAGAGTCAGAATAACTTGGTCTGGAGCTAAAAAAGAGCAGGGCTACAAATATAGTTTAAAAATACTTTTTTTAAAAGTCCCATTAAGGGGCTTCCCTGGTGGCACAGTGGTTGAGAATCCGCCTGCCGATGCAGGGGACACGGGTTCAAACCCTGGTCTGGGAGGATCCCACGTGCCGCGGAGCGACTAAGGCCGTGCGCCACAACCACTGAGCCTACGCTCTAGAGCCCGCATGCCACAACTACTGAGCCCGCGTGCCACAACTACCGAAGCCCGTGTGCCTAGAGCCCGTGCTCCACAACAAGAGAAGCCACCGCAATGAGAAGCCCGCGCACCACAACAAAGAGTAGCCCTCACTCACCGCAACTAGCGAAAAGCCCACATGCAGCAACGAAGACTCAATGCAGCCAGAAATAATAAAATAAATTAAAAAGAAAAAAAAAAGTCCCATTAAAAGAATAACCAAGGCGGTTACCCGCTGTCTGGTGTGGCGACCTGGCGCGGGGAGCCGCGGGAGGGGAGGAGTGGGTGTCGCTGTCGCTGACGGCTGAGGCGGCAGGAGGGAAGCTGGATCCCGGGAGGTGGGAGGGAAAGCGGGAAAGAGGGTCTGGTGAGGCGGCAGCCCTCAAGGCCACGCTGGGTCAGGCTTGGTTCTTGTGGAGTGGGGTGCAGGTTGCCAAGCCAAAAAAAAGAAGAAGAAAAAAAAAAAATAGCCAAGGGCTTCCCTGGTGGTGCAGTGGTTAAGAATCTGCCTGCCAATGCAGGGAACACGGGTTTGAGCCCTGGTCCGGGAAGATCCCACATACCGCGGAGCAACTAAACCCGCAAGCCACAACTACTGAGCCCACGTGCCACAACTACTGAAGCCCCTGCGCCTAGAGCCCGTGCTCCGCAACAAGAGAAGCCACTCCAATGAGAAGCCCGCGCACCTCAACAAAGAGTAGCCCCCGCTCACCGCAACTAGAGAAAGCCCGCACACAGCAATGAAGACCCAACGCAGCCAAAAATAAATTAATTAATTTAATTAAATTAAGTAAAAAAAAAAAAAAGAGCCCTCTTTGAAAAAAAGTCATGAGGGACACAAAATAATTAAAAAAAAAAAAAAAAAAAGAACAGCCAAGTGGAAGGGCAGGGATGCAAAACGTGCCCCTTTTCAGCAGGCAGCGTACAGCAGAAGGCTGGTGTGTTCCTTTAGGACAAGTTCTGTACACCTCTGAAAAGTCGGGCTCCCCGCTCAGAATTCACAGAGGCCCAAGCCACACAGCACCAGGTGGGCCACTACTGGAGCACCAGAGGATCTGAAAGCAAAGAGGCTGCTCTAATGCATCTGTCAGGCTAAGCTGGATTCCCTGACAATTCATGAGCAGCACTGAAACTCCAAGGCTTCCCGCCGAAGTTACTGGCTGCTGAAGACACCCAAAGATGGCCCCCAGTCCCTATTACTAATGCACACCGCTGCGGCATCAAGTATTACACACACTCATCCAAGGAGGCCGCTGAGCGGTGGTGGTGGGGGACTGCTACCTTTAAGCTCTGAGTCTGACAAGGAAAGAAATGGGAAAGCCAATGGCAGATTTAAGCCATGGAGCCAAGCTAAAGGTATGGTGGGACCCTGAAGTACTGAGTGAAATGAACCTAAATTGCCCCCTGAAACCCTGTCCCCTACACCTCCATTCAAGATCAAACCGGTCTAGACAAACTAACCAATAATAAAGGCACTTTTCAGAAGGATCCACATCCAGGAATGGCCATGCTGCTGAGGGCAAATTAGTTTCAAGCTGCTCAACAGCCTACGAATTGGGGGAGGCTGACCTAGAACCGTGTGGATGCCCTACCCCTGCACAACCTTCCCTTGGCCCCAACCAAGGTCAGGCTGTGGAGGCTGTGGGATCCAGCCTGACTCAGGAATTGGCTGGCCTGATGGGCCACCCGGCCATCCATCTGCTTTGCGGCCCACGTGCTTCCACTGGATCTGGATTTATCTCTTTCCCAGCAGGGGGAGGGTGGGTGGGGTGAACTGGGAGGACAACGGCCACTGCTGTGGATCCTGGAAAGGCACGGGCCTCAGAGTGAAAGTTAACACGGCCCTAAAGGCTGCCCAAGATTCTAAAATACAAAAATTAACTACTGCTTATTCCTTTTATCAGATTTTTCTCTGATATAAATAAACTCTATTCCACTGTTAAGATAAACCCTGCTCTTGATGAGGTATTTACCCAGAAATGATCAAATGTGCTTAATTTAAGCACCTTTCTAAATGAAGTTTGGACTGTAAGACATCACAACTTCTTTTACTTAGTACCTCTTTAAGAGCCAGGAGCAACTAAACAGCATATTTCCCAATGTAACATTCCCAAGTTATAACATCTTAGATATATTTTATTTTATACTCCTGTTTCTATTTTAGACAGGGGATTAAGAAGGCTCTTATCTGTGCTCTAAACAAAGACCAAAAGGTGGGCACCACTGCCAGGTCTGGGTTCCCCTCTAAAGCCGTGACTGGGAAACATACACTGATATTCTTTCTCAAGTCCTGTCTGCACCAAGGCATAGTTTTCCCTTCGTTTCTGGCCCAATTCTGGATGCAGGCACCTAGGCAGAGAATTCAACTTTTCAGTGGGAAATGGGAAAAGGCAGTTGAGATCTCCCCTTTTTAAAAAAAAGAGAACTCAGAATTTTGAAAGTAAAACTCTTAGAGACTTGCTTCTGTCTCTATTTCTAGAATCAATATTTAATACTAACTACTCAATCACGTTATTTTACATGATGGTCGCCTGTGTTCCAGAACACTCTCCCAAAGTTCCGCTCCAAGGCAGGAATAAATGAAGTTACTTTCGCTCAGCCTCAAGACGTAAGTTATCCTTGTGTAGATCTGTCTGTTATGGAATGGGGGAGGGCTCATCCTTTCTCAACTCTGATTTCCCCAGCCACTCTCCAAAGGCTGCAAGCACTGGCTGAAGGTTAAAGGAGGCTCCATGCTTCCCTAAGGAGGCTGGAAAGTGCTAAGAAAGAGGCTGCTACTGCCTTGGGGAGAAAATGGCGACACTGAGTCAAATAGTAGCTTTAGGAAGGAGACTGGCAATTTTGTTTGTGCAGCCATCAGTTGCATAAAGGCCAATGATGTCACATGCCTCTTTTGTTTATAAGCAAATTTGTTTTTAAGAATAAAACACCCAAACAAACAAAGAACTGGTACATTAAATATGGGGCAGGAAGTCATTAACTGTGTCCAAAGGCACTGAAGAGCCTGGGCAGAGGGGCTGGTTAGTGACTTGGTCACTGGTGTAATCTGTTTTAGGGAGGATTCTTACCAGGTTGGAAAGGCAAATAAAACTTAGAGAGAAAATGGCCCTGAAGCAGCCTCTGCTGCCCTGAGAATCACTTTTCATTTCCAATTCTATTTATATTTCAGGGATAATGGGGGAAGAGGGCATTAGTTAAAATCTGCAGCCATTTTAATTGCTAAATAACGTAATCTTAATGTCTCCAGAAGCCTGCTTCATTTCTTTCAAGAAGTATCAGAGGATCAGAATCGAGGAAAATAAAACTCAATGCCACAGGTCCTAGTCACCTACTTCCTCCCATAAGAAGCCACCACCGGGAAGGAGAAAACATAGGGCTGCCAAGGAGTTGCAGAAGTTGCAGGTGGCATGAATGAAGATTTACCTCCCCCACTACCTGAAGGGAAGCAGAGAGTGACCACAGATGCCCAGGGCTTCACCAGCCTTCCCTGGTGAAGAGTGTGCCCAGCACCACGCTGCCCAGAGGCCTGCGAAGGAAGGCTGGGAGAGCCCAACGGGATGACCAGATCACCCCGGGCAACACCACAGCTTCCTGAGCTACAGCTGTAAGCAGACCAGTGGCACCCATTAGGCAGAACCTTGGCCTAACGAAAGAACCTTCCATTTCTCCCTTATCCTCTGCCTAACACCAGGAGGTGGAGGTGGTAGAGACTGGGAAAGAGAAAATCAGACCAAAAAGTAGCCAGAGGGGCTTCCCTGGTGGCGCAGTGGTTGAGAATCTGCCTGCCAATGCAGGGGACACGGGTTCGAGCCCTGGTCTGGGAAGATCCCACATGCCGCGGAGCAACTAGGCCCGTGAGCCACAACTACTGAGCCTGCGCGTCTGGAGCCTGTGCTCCCAGCAAGAGAGCCCGCGATAGTGAAAGGCCCACACACCGCGATAAAGAGTGGCCCCCGCTTGCCACAACCAGAGAAAGCGCTCGCACAGAAACGAAGACCCAACACAGCCAAAAATAAATTAATTAATTAATTAATTAAAAAAAAAAAAAGTAGCCAGAGTTGTCTACCTTTCATAGGAAAAGGACTAGAATTTGGCTTAGGCCTCTTCTGGAGCTGTCAAGGATTTTCAAAAGAAACATATTTTGGCCACATTGGGCTAGGTCCCAGGAGTTCTTAAAGCCTTAGCTTCAGAAGTACTATTTTTGGGGGGATAACAAATGAAACTTAGTTTGGGTCACTAAGATGAGATGCAGCCAGTAATTCACATTCAGAGGAAGGGCCTAGAAGTACTCAAATCAGTAATAGGAAAGGACTGACCAGGGATACAGACTGAGCCAGAAAATCTTCCTCTTTCCACAGAGGACTAAAGCCAGACTGTCAACTACCTAGAAGGGAACTGTAATGCCCCTGCCTAGATTCAGGCCCCAAGTTATCCCAAAGATTGCTTCCAGGCAGCACAAGAGCAAGAGAAAGGGGTGGTTACTCTGAAAGTCAGAGCAGGTGGTACCAAGAGAGGTGTAAGTCTGTAAAGAGACCTCAGAGCCCTTTGCTGGCCAGCAGCCATTTCCACGTACTTGAGGATCAGGCAGCTGCTCTCAGGGTACTCTCACAGTGGCCAGAGCTGAGCCTGGAAAGCGAGCAAGCAGGCAGGGTGATTAACTGGAGCTGAGCCTCAGCAGGGCCCACAAGCTCCTGGGGAAGAATGACAGGACTTATTTCATGGATCATTTGGAGAAAACCTCATTTCAGGCTTCAGTTCTACTGATAGCTTAAGCCTAATTAAGTCCTGAACTATTTAAAAGGATTCTTGGGTGTCTGAGGATAAATTTCATCATTTCTTTTTTTTTTTTTTTTAAGTCCAGGCCTTGTTCTGTTTTTTTAACCCAAAGCGCACACCCACCTATTAAAGCCCTTTCTTGTTTTCCTTGAACTCCTGATGTCAGGCAGCACAAAAATCAGATTTCTCATCAGGACCTCTAAGAGTTTTCAGACCTCCAAAGTTTTGAGTTCTGTAAGCAATCAAGCAGATGGCCAATACCAGTAAACAGCTCTCACCTGGACTGTGGGACTGTCTTATCCACAAACAGGAATATTGCCTTTTCAGAAGGAAGCTGGATCCTTTTCCTGATGATCCACATGAACTGAGCCACAGTGATGTCAGATGGAACCAGATACTTCCGTTTGTCAATGTCAACAATCTGAGAGCCTGAGACTTTTTCCACAATCACCTGCGAAAGCAAAGAAAGGTCAGGACTAGATTTCTAATGTGAGGCTCTGGCCCTGCATTGTTGGAGAGCTGATGAACAGTGTGTAGGCAAGGAGGTGGGTGGGAAACTGCATAACATGAAAAAATATGCCCCTGATTTAATAAACCACACACTCTGGAGGTTAAGAACTGATATAAATGTGTTATAGGGAAACAAACGGTAAGTGCTTTTCTGTGGTCAACTATTATATTTCTCATCCCTGATCTCAGCATGCATAAAAGAAACACAGCCCGCACTACAAAGCTTTTCAACATTTTGTCTGGGCAGACTCGAAAATATCTGGTGAGGGTTTCCTCTACAGCCTGTTACTCCAGGCTGGACCCCAGAATGGATCTGCCTTCACACTACAGGGGAATTAAGATCTCAAGGAACACGGGAAATGAGAATGGATGGACTAATGGGAATGACTGGCAAGCCCAGCCAGCCAAGAACGAAGCTCTTCATTTGGCCTGTTGCTTCTCTCTGAACTAAGTTTCAAATTTATCCCTCCTGCCCCCTCCCCAAAGAAACTGTTCACAAGCAATAAGCTACAATAACAGGCCTGGATGTCCTTAAAAATAAATAAGGGTTACAGAAACTATCTCCCCTACCATGGGATAAATACAGGATAAGTATCATTGATTAAACACAAGCCACTAGAAGTGGCTTCTCAGATTTTTTGGGTCAGGAAAGGATGACAGGATCAGAGTGAGAAAAGGGAACTCTAAGTCAGGTAAAGATGGAGGCTCAAAGTTCAAGATCAATGTCCTGAGACTAAAGTACCACTTCCAAGACCAAAGTGAAAGTCTCCCTCCACCACCATTCCCAAAAGTGGCTGTGACCTGTTGCCCCGTCCTAGAACATCGTTTCTTACATAATTGTCTAGGGAAGCCCAGAGGCTGCAGACAGCTCGCTGGCCTAGATCAGGAGATTCAGCACTGAGGCATCCTGAACAGCATCAACTCAAGCCCCTCACGCCCCGGCCCCAGCTGGTCCCTTACCCAGTCTGGCCCATCTGCTACTATAACTGGGACTGGAATCTAAACTTGTTAACTGTTGAATGGCCTAGGGCCCTATCACGGGTCCTAAACAGCAGGGGTGACAGCGAGGTGAGGGGGCGGGGAGTCCACTCACCGGAACCCGGTCGGGATATTTCGCTCGGATCTTCGCAGATTCCACGCATCTGTGTTCTATGGGAGAAACGCACCGGGCTGACGGTCGCGCCCGACCGGCCGGCCGGTTCCCGAGCCCCCGGCCCTCCTCCCCACCGTGACCTGCGCACGCCCCAGGTCCTCGTTCAGGCGTCCCGGCAACCTCGGTCCCCGGTCCACTGGCTCCGGAAGGTCCCGCAGAGGTCGGCGCGGGGTGGGTGGGCAGCTGCCCGGGGTGCCGGGACCTCGGCGACCCGAGCCCAGAGTGCGGCATCCGCCCCGCCGGGCCCAGCCCAGGGCGGCCCGAGTGGGGGAGGGGGCCCACCCGCCGCCCCAGCCCCCACAGCGGGGCCAATGGCCGAGCGCTTACCCAGCGAGTGGTCCTCCTTGAACATCCACTTCATGGCGGCGGCGGCAGCGGAGAAAGGATGCAGCCGGCTCTCGGAGCCGCGGAGCTCAGCGCACCAACCACAACAACAACGACGACGGCGGCGTCGGCGGCAGCGGCGGCGGCGGCGGCGACTACACGGCAGGCGGGACTTCCGGCTGCCGGAGCCTAGCAACCTGCAGGGGGCGGAGCTTCCGGCGCCGCTCGCTGGGACGCCGCGCCAAGGGGCGGGGCCGCATGTCAAGGGGCGGGACAGGACAGGGTGGTGAGAGGGGCTGCCGGCGGAGTGGGGATGATGAAGCTAGTGACAGAGATGTCTGTGAGGGATATTCGTGACTGGGGAGGGGATATTAGAGAACTGGTAACAGAAGTGGGGTCTCGGTGGACGTTGGTAACGGGAAGGGGTGAGTGGGGGTCTGGCTGATAGGATAGAGCTCTTATAGAGGACTATTCATTAGGGAAATCTGCCTGGGGCGTTGGTGACAACAGGGGCATTTTGTAGGTATGAATGACAGAAGAGGGTTCTCTGGTGGTTGGTGATGGCAGGGGGTCTATTTAGGGCGTTGGCACTTTGGGGAGTATTGTTTGGAGTAGTTACAGATTCGGGGCCCAATCTGGAGGCCGTGACTAGTTTGAGGGGACTGTATGGGGAGGGGTACTGATGACATCCCGGGGGTTCAGTATTGGGGACAGCCATAACAGGTTGCATTGGACCTAGAAATTGAATTTAAACAAATCCCATTTCCTTCCCTTATTCACGGATAAATATTTGAATAAGCATTTAAGAAAAGCTATCATAACTACGCATTTGAGGAGTGTAACATCACACTGATCACAAAGAGGCCCCTTCGCCTTAACTGGCAGAGGAGTTAGAGGTGACTGTCTGGCTCAGAGAATTCCCCTGATAGCTGGTCATGAGACGGGTTTCTTTGCCATTCAGCATGGGGTTCAGCAGTCACAGCCTAGGCTGTGTGTGTGTGTGTGCCATCTGCCTGAGCACATGCCTTCAGGGTCTCCAGTGATGTCATTCCTTTCTTCCTCCAAGAGTCATCAGGGCAGTCTGCTCTGGTTCATCATCTGTTTATGAGCTGGTGAATATGTAACAAGATATTCACTTAATTGGGACACATGATCCTTGCCACGTGCTTGTGATTCTGATGCATCTGAAAGGCCTGTATGTTTGAACATTGTCATTCATCATTTCCTCAGTTGAAACTCCTGATGGATGTTGTGGAATCTAGCTTTATTCTGAAATTATTTTTGATATTTTAAGACTGTGTGTCTGAGCAACTAAAATCCGTGTTTGTTTCTTGCCTGTTTTTAATGAAATGAAAAATCCTTTGAATTTCATACCTAGAAATTATTCTTGTTGCATATAGGAGCACTGTTCTAAGTGTTGGGGAAAAGCAGTGAACAGAACAGACAACACTTGTGCTCTTATGGAATTTGCATTCTAGTGGGATAAAACAAAAAGATATATGTTGGGTAATGATAGGTGCTGTTTAGAAAAATAAAGCATGGTTCTTGACTAGAGAGTGATGTGTGGGATCAAATGCATATTAGATAAAGTGGTTTGGCATATTCTAGGAACAGGAAGGAACCCCTTGTGGCTGGAGCTGAATAAATAAGAGGGTGTGTGTTAGGAGGTGAGATCAAAGGGATCTAGAACAAAAGTGAGTTCAGCTTTGAATTCCATTTGAAGAACTTTGGATTTTATTTAGAATGAAATGAGAAGTCAGTGGAGGGTTTTAAGAAGTGTGACATGCATGAAGAACCTAGGGGCAAGACGGGAATAAAGACGCAGACCTACTAGAGAATGGACTTGAGGACACGGGGAGGGGGACGGGTAAGCTGGGACAAAGTGAGAGAGTGGCATGGACATATATACACTACCAAATGTAAAATAGATAGCTAGTGGGAAGCAGTCCCATAGCACAGGGAGATAAGCTCGGTGCTTTGTGACCAGCTAGAAGGGTGGGATAAGGAGGGTGGGAGGGAGGGAGACACAAGAGGGAAGAGATATGGGGATATATGTATATATATAACTGATTCACTCTGTTATAAAGCAGAAACTAATACACCATTGTAAAGCAATTATACTCCAATAAAGATGTTTAAAAAAAAGTGTGTCATGATATGACTTTCCTTTTTAAGTGATCAGGCTAGCTTCTGTGTAGACAGTAGACTATAGGGGGTTGAGGATGGAAGTAGGGGAAGAGTTAAGAGGCTATTGTGATAATCCAGGTATACGATTTTGTTGGTTTAGACCAAGACGTTATCTGTGGAGGTAGTGGGAAAAGCAGCTGTGTTCTAGATATATTTTGAAGGTAGATCCAACAAAATTTGCTGGTCAATTGAATGTGAGTTATGAGAGATGAGTCTAAGTCACGGTTTTGGAAGAATGGAGTTGCCATGTACTGGTGTACTGGAATAGGGTGGAGCCAGCGGGGGGTTGGGGGGGGGGAAGCAAGGGTTTGGTTTTGGTTATATTAAGATGCCCAAGAGACACATCCAAGTAAAGATGTAGAGTAGGTAGATGGATCTATGAGTCTCAAATTCAGAAGAGAAGTATTTAAAGCTATCGAACTAGAGATCTGCTAGAGAGTGAGTATAAAAATGAAAATACCTATTTTGCGAATAGAGTTAAACACTGAGGAATGAAGATGGTTATTCACCATCTGATAGTGAATCAGTGAAGGAGATAGAAATTGGACCGAAGACCCCCTGCTTCCCTTTACAGAGCTGGCCACTGTGTCCTAATTCAAAGCATGTGTACACCAGCTTGCACCTGGAAGAACTTAGTACACTTCTCAGGAGAGAGATCCGCTGCTCACCAGCTTACAGGCATGTATGTCATCTGATGGTCTCAATGATGTGCAGTGTCTGTCTTCTATCTTTACCTACCTTCTTGATGTCCTTTTCCAGTTCACCATTCTAACTGGTTTCTCTGATCTGCCTTGATGATATGCATCACCTTCTTTACCTATTGGGTCATTATATTTAGCTTACTGAATGTTCTAAGGACACTGGATCTCTTCCTTGAGAGGGTTGTTAGTTGACGAGGTGAGTCAGAAGGAGAAACAGGATAATGCATATATGCAATTACACATTAACCAAGTTGTAAAACATGGAGAGTAAATTTCAAATCTTGGAAAGGTATGTGAACATGGATACTGAGGGATGGCTGGGACAGTGGGGGCCAACACAAAGCCAAGTGTGGCTTATCAAGAAAGACTTCACAGAGGGACTTCCCTGGTGGTCCAGTGGATAAGACTCCACGCTGCCAATGTAGGGGGCCTGGGTTCAATCCTCGGTCGGGGAACTAGACCCACATGCATGCTGCAACTAAGGAGTCCACATGCAGCAACTAAGAAGTCCGCATGCCGCAACTATGAGCCCGCATGCTGCAGCTAAAAATCCCACGTGCTGCAACTAAGACCCAATGCAGACTAAATAAATAAATAAATAAAAATTTTTTAAAAAGACTTCACAGAGAATGTGAATCTTACGTTTCAGAAAGAAGGGTGCATTTTCCAAAGTGTAAACTTTCCTTAACAGATAGAAACAAAGCCTGGAGTTGGAAGAGGGAACTCAGAAGTCAAAGGTTTGGTGATATAAATGCCAAGGTGAAAGAAATGTTGGAAAGTGTTGAAGCAAACATTCAGGAGTTCTAACCTGATTCAACAGACCCTGAATGGGCGCTTATAGAAAGGAGTAGAATACGATTTTTTAAAATTTATTTTTATTTATTTATTTTTGGTTGCATTGGGTCTTTGTTGTTGTGCTCAGGCTTTCTCTAGTTGCGGCGAGCGGGGGCTACTCTTTGTTGTGGTGCGCGGGCTTGTCATTGCCGTGGCTTCTCTTGCAGAGTACAGGCTCTAGAGCGCAGGCTTAGTAGTTGTGGCGCAGGGGCTTTGTTGCTCCGTGGCGTGTGGGATCTTCCCGACCCAGAACTCGAACCGGTGTCCCCTGCATTGGCAGGCAGATTCTTAACCACTGCGCCACCAGGGAAGCCCTAAAATATGATTAAAATGCAGAGTTTTTAGAGAACGACTTTCTTTGTCCTTGGAGGTAAATTGCATAAAACACGAGAAAATTATGGAAATGGAAACTGAGAAGTCAGTTCTTAGTCAAGAATGTGTGAAAATGACACAATATAGACAAATCTTTAGCATTTAAAAACATTTTAATATTCTGTCAAGAATTGAAATAAAACCACAAAAAGTAGTTTCCTCAAATCAGGGAAGCAAAGAGTAAATATTAGTATCTGTTATTATTAAACACTTTTGCAAAGCTCATGGCATCTCAGAGGAGGCTGAAGCACTTCATACACCAAAATTCTTAGTAGTCACCTCCGTTTCAGCAGTGACTAAGCTGACACCAGCTACAGCATGTGTTTCCTTCTGAAAGAAAGAGCTTTGGAGGCAAACACCTCCTTCCTCACAGCAGAGCCACCCTCAGGAATCAACATCAGAACCATCTATTCTAAATTTTATTTTAATGTTTTTTTTTTTAATATTTATTTTTTTATCTTGGCTGCACCGGGTCTTAGTTGCGGCACTCGGGATCTTCCTTGTAGCATCTTTAGTTGTGGCATGCAGGATCATTAGTTGTGGCATGTGGACTTCTTAGTTGCTGTGTGTGGGCTTCTTAGTTGCGGCATGTGAACTCTTAGTTGGAGAATGCACACGGGATCTAGTTCCCTGACCAGGGATTGAACCCCAGCCACTGGCATTGGGAGTGCAGAGTTAACCTCTGGACCACTAGGGAAGTCCCCTGGTTATTTAAATAAATGAAAGACATTCACTTAAAGCATAAATACAGTATAATGGCAGAATCATAACATAGATTTAAGCCTGACAGTTGTTGTATTTAAGAGCTGTGTTGCCACCCCAGAAAAGCTTTAAAGCAAAACTGAGTGGTAATGGACCAGATATGTCAAAAAAATGACTTATGGCTGATTACATTGTCACCTTGGACTGTGCTAACGGCCCTGGATAGTTTTCCCTTATGGGACATCTTGACCTCTTTCTGTGTTGTTAGGATCTCGGCTGTTCTCTTCATCTGAAACCCGCTTCCAGGTTATGGTGACTAAACTTATCGTGATGATCATTTTGAAATGTATAGAAATATTGAATCACTACGTTGTGTAACAGGAACTTACATAGTGTTGTAGGTCAATTATACTTCAAAAACAAACTCATAAAAAAGAGATCAGATTTGTGGTTATCAGAGGCAAGGTGGAGGGAGGGGGGAATTGGATGAAGGCAGTCAAAAGGTACAAACGTACAGTTATAAGATAAATAAGTACTAGGGATGTAATGTACAACATGATAAATATAATTAGCACTGCTCTATGTTATATATAAAAGAGTAAATCCTAGGAGTTCTTATCAGAAGGAAAAAATTTTTTTCTATTTAATTTTTAATCTATATGAGATAAGCGATAGTCACTAAACTTGTGGTAACCATTTCATGATGTATGTAACTCAAATCATTATGCTGTACACCATAAACTTATACAGTGCTGTATGTCAATTATACCTCAATATACTAGAAGGAAAAAAACCCTTCTAGGTTGCCTTCAAAATAGGAGCATCTACTACTGGACTCCATTCTGAGCACAAACCTCACACTATCTCTTGCAACTGCAGTGTGATCCTTTTGATGAAGAACTTGGCTATTGACCATGTTAAAAAAAAAATTCCTTCTGCCATGTTCGAAATACTAGGGGGCGGGTGGAGTGGGGGGAAAGCATTCAATTAAGTGATACTCCAACATTATCTTTGGAGAGGATCATAGCTTCCCCTAAAACAGGTAGCCAAGCTTGTGCCCAATTAAGATAACAAAGTATAGCAGAGCTATATAGTAATTATCCTTTCTCTCTCTAGGAAGAGCAGGGAGATTTGTGTCCTGTTTCCGTGTCTGTCCGGCTATGGAGTATAATGAAAGCGATAGAAAGTTTGGAGACAAAGAGACATGGTTTGGTCTTGGCCCAGGACCAGGTCCAGGACCAAGGCCACATTTATGTTGTCTGTGTTTTCCTCCAATGTAGGGTGTGCTTTGACTGGTTGGACTTAAGTATACAATGAACCATATTGGGGATTAACAGATGACACATATGCAAGTATTTACTTTAAGTCAACATTTATGAGAATCTTATTTTACAAAAATGTTAACACAGGCGATGGCTACGATTTTGGTGCACAGAAGCAGCCCGCCTTTGGGAAAGCGCAAGTAACCCGTAAAGCGACGACTACACTTCAGTTGCGGACACCGCCCCGTTAGCCCCACCCCTACCGAAGCCCGTCTCCTTGCTATTGGTTCCTTTCCCTGCCCCGTCGGTTGCCGTGGAGACCAAGGCTATGGCAACCAGGAGAAGCCAAAGTTTGTCGAATCTCTGGAACCGCAGAGGAATCCCGAGCTCTTGGCCCGACTCACCGCTGCCCTCATGGCGCTCTACGAGCTCTTCTCTCACCCAGTGGAGCGGGGCTACCGCGCGGGGCTCTGCTCTAAGGCCGCGCTGTTCCTGATGCTGTCCGCCGCGCTCACGTACATCCCGCCACTGCTGGTGGCCTTCCGGAGCCACGGTGAGCCTGCCCCCCGGCCGGTGCGCGACGCGGCTCTCCGCGGCGACCGCGCCGGCCTCCCTGACCTCGACCCCTCCGCCTCCCGCCCTCTTTACCTCAGGGTTTTGGCTGAAACGGAGCAGCTATGAGGAGCAGCCGACCGTGCGCTTCCAGCACCAGGTGCTGCTCGTGGCCTTGCTAGGACCCGAGCACGGTGGGTTCCTAGCCTGGAGCACGTTCCCCGCCTTCAACCGGCTGCAGGGGGATCACCTGCGCGTCCCGCTCGTTTCGGTGCGTGGTTCCCGCCTGGGCCCAGCCGCCCGACGGTACTGGGCTGCGGTGGGGATGGGGAAAGGGGTGGATGGGAGGGAGCGGCCGCGGCCGGAGCCCCGGCCCCTGTCCTGGGGAGCCCGGCTTGGGTCTGAGGGAGTCACGAACCCACAGGAAGTTCTGTGCACAAGTTCACTGACCCGAGCTTATGTTTAATTTCCTGGGGAGCAAATTTGTTGTTTCATTCGACTTCTCCAAGCCGTCCACCACCCCAATAAAGTCAGCTACAGCTGTCAGCGTTTGTGTCCTATACAGAGGCTAAAAGCCTGGGGGCAACCTGTGTCCGACCCCGTCACTTCCGTGGGCCTGCCCCTTCCTAATGGAAGGGTGGTCGCGAAAGTTGCCTTATGAGTCGTGAAGGCCGAGCAGTGTTCTAGTTAATTACCCCGTCGTGCAGCTGCAGTCGTGCATCAGCATTCGGTAGGAACGGAAAGGGCAGGCATTTTTAGGCAGACTGACACACGGAAGCCAACGTGCTGGTTGGTTAAGCAACCTGCGCAGAATGTGCTCCTGGCCCTGGGCTCGCCTCCTTAGATGCCGCTCCATCCTGCCGCTGTCTGGGATGAAAATGGAGCATTTTACTGTCTGTAATCTGGTATCTGGTTCGAGATAAGTGAGGGCTAACTATACAATCACTCCCTTTACACTCATTTTCTGAAAACATTTTCCTTTAGAAGTAGGAAAATTCTGGATTTCCTTCTTCCAAAGTTGAATCTCTTTAGACATCTCTGAGATGATTGGCCTACAGTCAAATTTGTGTAGCGGAAAAAAAAAATTGACTTTTTGCCCAGCAACTAAACAAAATGACAAAAATTTCAAAATCTGATTGGTGATATGAATAACCGCAAACAAAATATGATTCCGATTACTTTTTATGATTACTTTAAATTTCCTTTTTTTTTCTGACTATAAAAATGCATGCTCATTGTAAAATACTAAAGAGTTACAGGTACGTATAATGACGTAAAATTAAAGGCTCAGTTTGGTACATGTATCAATACTTGTTAATTAACCTTCGTTTTAAGGTCTGCAAAGTATTTCATGATATGGAAAACTGCGGTGGATTTACCAGTTGCCTGTTGGTGGATTTTTGCTTTGCTTTTACTTTTTCACTATTAGAATACTGCAGTGAAGAAGATTTTGAATAAGCCATACACCTTTAAACATCAAATTGTGAGGAATTGGAATAGAAGCTGTTTGTTGAAATTATATAAATACATAGAAAACTAAGTAAGCAAATAAAATAATTATTAACTCCAGAAAAATAAAAAGTAAGGAAAAGCAATCAGAGTTATGAATAGGATTTACATAATCATAATTTGGTGAACACTGAATGTTGACTAACCAAAATAAGACTTTAACGCTACTGGGGGGATGGGAAGGCGGCAGCGCTGGCTGGCAGGGAGGGGGAAAGAAAACTAAATCATCCCTCCTTGCGGGAAGACAATAGAGGATGCCTGAAACGGAAGTTGAGAAGTGCCAGCCAATGCCAAGGTTGTGTAAAGACATGGAGATACATTTCTAAATAATAAGGTAAATGAGGCAAAATTAGTTGCCCTGTGGGTGGAAGCCTGCAGGTTTTTGTAACAAACGTTGTTGAACACTTTGATTCTTTAAATGATCAGGTCTTTTAAATTTATTTAAAAATAGAAGTGGAGTAGAGACAAATTTCTTTCCACAGCTCCTCCCTAATCGTGACATGTTGCCCATTTTTATTCTTATTTGAGATTACAATGCCTCTGGGGAAGGGTGACTGCCGGTGAGAGGCCAGCATCGAGGTTCACTTCCTTTTCCCTGTAAACCCACTGTACTTCTCCTGTTCCACCTGTGTTTCCTTTCCAAAAGTGGAAACAAAGGTGGTTGTTGTTGTCTGTATTACAAACACACAAAAAATTAACTTGTTAGTTTTACTTTAGGTTAGCATTCCTTGTCTTTTAAATTTTTGGTAGAAATTTTTTCTTTACATTTCTATATTCCTATCTATCATACTCTTCTGGTTACTTGAGTCTAAGAAATAATCATGAAAACTTAAAATAATCATGAAAACAAGGATACAGCATTAGGTTTCATTCATGTGTTCTTTTCACTTGTTCATCCACCATGAACTGGGTTGGCTTCCCAGTTGGATTGCTAATTAGCCTCTTATCTCTGTAACCAGAAACCACTCCCTTGAGAGCACTGCCCACCAACCCCCTACTTCTGGTGTGTGTGTGTTGCTATTTTGTGAAGCCAAGACTACCTCTTGTTTTTATGGTGTCCAGAGCTATCAATTCTCTTTAATACTGGGCAATTTTACACTGTAAAACATAAAGCCAAAGCTCCATTTTCTTAGTCGTTTTTTTCTCTCCATTCTAAGCCTCTGTCTATAAGTAATTTATGACCTTGTCGTCTACAGTCTTTCTCAGTAAATTATTTGCTTCCTTGCTGGCTGAGCTCTTGGTTTGAGAATAGTTTGAAATCATGAGATACAAATAAATAGTTAGAAGATATAAGGGAAGTACAGAAAAAAAATAAGCAAAAATTCTAGGAGAAAAAGGATAATATCAATACAAGGGAAAGAGGTCTACCAGATATTAAACTATACCTTAAACTCTAATAAGTAAAGTAGTGTGGTTTGGGGAATTATATAAAAAGTATGGAAATGGACCCTAATATGACAAAGGTGGCATTTTAAATCAGTGAGTAAAGATGGAGCTAGTCCTCAGAGACTGTACAGCAGAATTAAAGTCCAGATAGATCAAAATTAAATTTAAAATATGAAATCATAAAAGTACTGAAATAAATGAGTGAAAGCTTTTAAATCTCTGAGTATGACGTAAAATTTAGAAGGCATAAAAGAAACTTTTGATAAATGCAAGTATATAATTTAAAAAATCATTGGCCTGGTGAAAACCATAAGCAAAGCCAAAACACAAATGACAGCAAGGAAAAAAGTTTTACTATTTGTATCACTTGTAAAGGGCTAATTTTCCTAACATAAAGTGCCTACAGATCTATAATTAAAAGACCAACTACCTAGTAAAAAAATGGGCAAAGAATATGAACAGTTTATAGAAGACAAAACACACTGTGAACTAAAAAAACATATGCACAACCTAAAAGTTGAGAGTTATGTTTTATTAGGCACACATACTGAGGACTTCAAGCCTAGGAGGCAGCATCTCTAGTAACCCTGAGAAAACTGCTCCAAGGAGGTGAGGTAGGATATACAGGAGTTTTGCAACAAAGGGCAGGTAGTAGGAACAAAAGATTACTGTTAGTAAAAGAAAACTAGATCTCAAGTTAAGGAATTTAGCGCTTTGCTATGTATGGGAAGATGCAAGAGTTTGGGCTCACTGAAATCATTCCTTTGATATACACCTCAGCTGTCTGGGGCCAGTATCCTGTGTTTTCACATCCTGAATTTCCTCAGGGTGCACCATGGGGAGTGGCTGCAGTCTGATGGCTGCTAGATGGCAGGTATTCTTTGTTTCTGTCCTGAGTCCCCTCAGGGCTCACCAGCTCACCGTCAGCTGTGGGTGTAATCGCCAATGACTGTGACATCCTTTGTTTACTGATATGGCAGGCAGTATTCTATTTCTCAACACATAACTCTTAAACATCTGAAATCGCACTCGTAATTAGAGAGATGCAAATTAAGAATAATTGAGATATCTTTTTTGTCTATCAAATAGGCAAAAATTGAAGTTTCTTAGCACCGTGAGCAAGATGTAGGGAATTGTGCAAACACTCCTGTATATCACTGGTGGGAGTGTAGATTCATACAACCTCTTTGCAGGACCATATTTGTCAAAATTACCAATTCACGTGCCTGCTTCTACTTCTAGTAAGGTATCCTAAGGTTTGTGCACACATGTGGAATGGCATATGTAAAAAGTTGCTCATTGCAGCATTATCTATAGTATCAAAAGATAGTAAACAGGGCTTCCCTGGTGGTGCAGTGGTTAAGCATCCGCCTGCCAATGAAGGGGACACGGGTTCAAGCCCTGGTCCGGGAAGATCCCACATGCTGCAGAGCAACTAAGCCCGTGCGCCACAACTACCGAGCCTGCCCTCTAGAGCCCGCGAGCCACAACTACTGAGCCCGAGTGCCACAGCTACTGAAGCCCACGCACCCAGAGCCCGTGCTCCGCAACAAGAGAAGCCACTGCAATGAGAAGCCTGCACACCACAGCAAAGAGTAACCCCCACTCGCTGCAACTAGAGAAGACCCCACGTGCAGCAACGAAGACCCAGCGCAGCGAAAAATAAATAAATTAAATAAATAAAATTTTTTAAAAAGATGGTAAACAATCTATGTAGCAATAGAAGACTCATTTAAAAAATTGTGTTACATCTACCTGGTGGAATGTTACATAGCTTTTTTTTTTTTAATGAAGTTGGATTTATATCTATTGATGTGGAATTACCTCCAAGAGAAATTGATTAAGTGTAAAAAACAAAAATTGTATATAATATGCTTCCATTTGTATAAAAATAGAAAAAAACCCAAAAAATATATGAATGTGTGTATTTACATACACATACATGCATACTTCAGCTATCTCTGGAAGAATTCAAAAGAAACTGCCAACGTTGATTGCTCTGGGGAAGGAACTAGGTGGCTGAGGTTAAGGTGGGAGAGAAATTTTTCACTACATAGCCTTTTGTACCATTATAATTTTGTAACATGGGAATGTAATACATATTCAAGATTTTTAAATTACAATGACAACAATTTTTAAAGGAAAAATTTTGAAAGTGCCGTGTAAAACAAAAGCAAACCAAAAAAAAAACAGTAAAGATTTAAAAGCAGGTAAGTATATAAAATGCCACAGTTACTTTGGAAAATAGTTGGCAGTTCCTCAAAAAGTTAAACAGAGAGTTATCCTCGCTCTTCTAGACCCCGCTTCGCCGCACATTTACGATGCCGCGTGGAAGCCGAAGCCACGCTTCCGGCGTGGCCCCTCCGGCCAGCCAGGCCACTCAGATGAGAACCGCGCCCGCAGCTCAGCCACCCGCAGCGGCTCCACCGTCTGCTGTTGGGTCCCCTGCTTCTGCTCCCCGGCAGCCAGGTCTGATGGCCCAGGTGGCAACCACTGCAGCCGGCGTGGCTGTGAGTTCTGCCGTCGGCCACACTCTGGGTCATGCCCTCCCTGGTGGCTTCAGTGGAGGAAGAAATGCTGAGCCCTCAAGGCCTGACATCGCTTACCGGGAGCCTCAGGGAACCCAGCCGGCACAGCAGCAGCAGAATGGCCCATGCTTTTTTGAGGTGAAATAGTTTTTGGAGTGTGCACTGAACCAGGGTGACCTTAAGCTTTGTGAAGGTTTCAGTGAGGTGCTGAAACAGTGCAAATTGGTGAAAGGGTTAGCTTCATCAAGAAGTTCCAACCGAAGGCATGAAAAATCATCTCTCATGACCACGTTGATTTAGCATTAAAAATATAATTGATAGTGAAGATATAAAGTGTGAAGCCACCAGTTAAACCTCTCCTCGATCATTAATAGCTTTTGTGCTTCAGAGTTGCAGTGGAAGAGGGTATTCTCACCATGTAGAAGCTCATGAGATGGTGTTGAGTTTGGGGCTGGGCGAATGTTTGTGTGGCCTCTTAAACAAGCTTTTGTTTGTGAATTAATTAGAATAAAGTGATTTTCTTTCCAAAAAAAACCCCAAACATAGAGTTATCATGTGTTCCGGCATCCCTACTCCTAGGCATATGTGTACCCCAGAGAATTGAGGACACATGTCTACACAGAAACTTGTGCACAAATGTTCATAGCAGCCTCATTCATAAGAGCCATAACAATTCAAAAAAAAAGTCCAAACAACCCAAACGTCCATCAGTGAGTGAATGGATAACAAAATATGTTATATCCATACAAGAGAATATTACCCAACCACAAAAAGGAATGGAGTCATGATATGTGCTACAACATGGATGAACTTTTTTGCTAAGTAAAAGAATCCAACCACAAAACAGCACATGTTGTATGATTCCATTTAGATGAAATGTCTAGAATAGACAAATCTGTAGAGACAGAAGGTAGATTAGGGATTCCAGGAACTTGGGGAATTAATTGGTGGAGAGGAGAGATGGGTAGTGACTGCTAATGGGGATGGGTATGTGGTTTCTTTTGGGGCTGATGAAAATGTTCTGAAATTGGAATCAGTGGTGATAGTCACACAACTTTGTGAATATACTAAAATCTACTGAATTGTAGCAAAAAGGTGAATTTTATGGTATGTGAATTATGTCTAAATTTTTTTAAAAGCATGTTGGTGATATCCTGGTGATATGCTTACAAGCCATAGTAATAAAAATTGCTATTGGGAATTTCCAGGTTAGGACTTCGCACTTTCCCTGACTAGGGCCCAACTCCGATCCCTGGTCGGGGAACTAAGATTCCACAAGCCCCACAGCACGGCCAAATAAATAAATAAAATTGAAATTGCTATTGATTTACCATGCCTCTGGCATATGCTAAGCATTTTATCATTAGATAATATATTTAAATTCCTCTATGTGATACTTGGCCTTTAACAATCACTTAGTAAAGTGTTAGCCATTGATTTTTTACGTATATTATCTCTTTAAGCCTCACAGTAACCTTGTGAGGTAGAGGTTATACCCCCATTTTACAGATGAAGAGAATGAGACTCAGAGCTAAGTGACAATTTCTAGCTCTCAGCTGAGCAGTCAGGACTACAGCTCAAGGGTTTCTTGGGGGTTTTTTGTTTTGTTTTTTTAAGATTTATTTTTATTTATTTAGGCTGTGCCGGGTCTTAGTTGTGACACACAGGATCTTTTTTTTAGTCGCGGCATGCATGCAGGGTCAAGTTCCCCCACCAGGGATCAAACCCTGGCCCCCTGCATTGGGAGCGCAGAGCCTTACCCACTGGACCACCAGGGAAGTCCCCAAGGTTTCTTGTTTTGTATCTTATACTCTTAATCCTAGTGCAGCAAAATACTCTTCTAACTCTGAACATAAAGCTAGACTGACTACAACCTGTCCAAGAAACTGCCTGGAGAGCCAAGGAAGCAGTGGTTTTAGGTCAAAGTTTGACCAAATGCTTGGAGGTGGCTTTGCAGGTGCTAATTTGGGAAAATGCCTTAGAAGTCAGAAACGGCCTTGTTTCTGCTTTGGTCAGCTCACCTTGGACAGCGTCTCTAAAGTCCCTATGCTTTTAATGCTTTAAAAGTCAAGTTTCTTGTTGTTTCTAATGAAAGAAGAAAAAAAGCACAGAGTGACCTTTTTCCTCAATGAGCCTGACTTGGTTCTTTTTATTTTTTATTTAATTAATTAATTTATTTATTTTTGGCTGTGTTGGGTCTTCGTTTCTGTGCGAGGGCTTTCTCTAGTTGCGGCGAGCGGGGGCCACTCTTCATCGCGGTGCGCGGGCCTCTCACTATCGCGGCCTGTCTTGTTGCGGAGCACAGGCTCCAGACGCACAGGCTCAGTAGTTGTGGCTCACGGGCCTAGTTGCTCCGCAGCATGTGGGATCTTCCCAGACCAGGGCTCGAACCCGTGTCCCCTGCATTGGCAGGCAGATTCTCAACCACTGCGCCACCAGGGAAGCCCCTGACTTGGTTCTTTAAGCATGTGTGACCCAGAGAATATGAGGGCTGAAGACTACAAGAGGATGCAGGAAGATGAGCGGAGAGTACTGTGTGTCCGAGACATGTTTTTTCACATCTCCAAAATCAGTGTGTCTGCCTGTCAGTGTTATCTTACTATAGCTGTTGGCCAGAAGACAGGTTTGGCTAGTCCTCTTTGCCTACGTATGGAAACTGAAAAGTACCAGCACCAAACTTGCAGAAGGGGCATCAGCAACTTGAAAGAAAACCCCAGAGACAATAATAAAACATTTTAACCCTAAGAACCAAGTGATAAGCAGGTAAGGGAAGGTTCAAGAGGCACTTAATAATAGGATAACTCCACAGAATTTTAAAGCCTGCTTATGAACCCAGACCAGTGAATTTTAGTTCCCTTTGTGAATGTTTTTTAAATGCTGTAAAAAAGCACCAGTGTGCTTCATGGCACAAAGGACAAACTTGCATAGAAAAGTATGGATAATACTGAGTCAATAAATGAGTCAAAGAATCACGATGTAAAGAAGTTTTAAGAATCCCTGGATCAATTTATTTTGCATATATTTTTCTATGCACATAAATAGGATATCTGATATTAATATGCCTAAATCTAAAAGCTCTTTCAATAAGTATAAAATAAATACCCTTAGTGATTAGAAAGCATTGTGTCAGTTTAATTGGAACTATTTTTGCTTTCTTACAGGTATATAAAATATTGGTACATTTTATAATTAATGATATCTTAGATTAATTGAAATACAGGTAGCAAGGATTTTATATGTCTAGGAGACATGGAGTAGTAGTTCCTACTTTGCTGGAGACCCAAAGACTGGTGTCAAAGAACACTATCAGCTTAAAAAGAAAAAATGGGACACCCCAATGATGACAAGTATATGGTAAAGTGGACACTGGTATAAACTAGGAAATTAACCTTCAGTAAAAGAATATGACTCTAGGGAATTCCCTGGTGGTCCAGTGGTTAGGACTCTGTGCTTTCACTGCTGGGCGCTGGGTTTGATTCCTGGTCAGGGAACTAATACCCTGCAAGCCACGTGGCACAGCAAAAAAAGAAAGAAAAAAAAGAGTATGACTAAAGAATAAAAGATATGAAAACAAACAGGAGCCAAATAAAATTCCAGCAAACTATCAAATACTGTAGAATCCCTGCTGAGAAAAATGTTGCAAGTCAAGGCACTTTGGAAACAATGGCACTAGTTAAATTTACAGCTAGCTACTCTTACTGTCAGATGCTGTGCTGGTTATTAGGTCTTGTCTCAGCTCCAAACCTACCCTCCTATACTCTCCTTTGTGATGCCCATGCTGAGATACTGAAAACCACATTTTCCTCTGCCTACTGGCTCCCTGTTAGATTCTGCCAGTAGGAGGCATGGTGAGCCTTGTTCTGGGAGTGGCAGAAAACCAGAAATTGCAACCAGGGTGAAGAACCATTGCTGGGGTGATGCAAACAGCAAGGAGTACATCTTTCCTCCTGCCTTATTGACTCCCTCATGGGTTCTTCGTCCAAGCTCCAAAGGTACCAGTACCAGCTGACAGCACTCCCTTTTTGAGGTCTAAGTCCCAGCTCCTTGAGGTAATGCCAGCCTCTTCCTTTTCTTCTCCGGCCCTAGGTAGTTATCCTGCCAAAAGTGTTCCCTGTTTGCCTTTTTAGTCCACTAATGCCTGTGTTATTAATTATCCCCTATACTAAATTCCCCTGTTAAAATAACTGTTTATTTTCATTTCTTCCTTCCTGATTGGACCCTGATTGATACAGGTGGACTGATGAGCATTGACTAAATCCAACAATGCCTGTATTTATCCTATCTAGTATGTTAGTATTGATTTCACACATATCTGTAAAGGATTACCTGTTTTAACTCCAGAAATCTTTGAAATTAGGGTTCTTATGGGCTATTATAGAATCAGGAGTCAGTAAACTTAAGTTCTAGCCCCAGTTCTGTCATTGGGTTCCATACCCTCTCTTGGTCTCAGTGTAACTAATTATATAAAGAGGATGACAGTACCTACCTCTCTAACTATTGCTAATTATTACTAGTAATAATACTTCTCTCCTGGGATATGCAGAGGGACAAGAAAGGATGAACCGTGGATATAAAAATTGCTCCAAATTGCACATATACCTTATAGAAATAAGGTGATGGTGTGATTTATGAATTCTCTTAGCCAGACACACCCATTGGATTTTAGTTAACTAATCTTGAACTTGTGTTAAAGAAGTATTAGCTCATTGAGGGGACTTCCCTGGTGGCGCAGTGGTTAAGAATCCACCTGCCAATGCAGGGGAAATGGGTTCAAGCACGGGTCCAGGAACATCCCACAGGCCTCGGAGCAACTAAGCCTGTGCGCCACAGCTACTGAAGACTGCATGCCTAGAGCCCATATTCCGCAATGAGAAGCCCACGGACCACAACAAAGAGTAGCCCCCGCTCGCCGCAACTAGAGAAAGCCTACGTGCAGCAACAAAGACCCAATACAGCCAAAAATAAATAAATAACTTCTTAAAAAATGTTTTTAAAAAAGTATTAGCTCATTGAACACCTGCCTTTGTAGCTGTTGCATTTTGTGTTAAGCTTGGTTTGAAGTAAATGGAATTAGGTAATTGATTCCATCAGTGGTCCAAGTGATAGCACAGCGATGTAACCCACCTTGCCAGCCCCAAGGGAGCGAGAGTCTTACTTGGTGACAGGTCCTCTGTGGGAGATGCACCATTTGCACCATCACTCATCCCCATGGCCCTGTCTGGGCCCTCATCTTCCACTGTCTCCAGCTCATGCACTCTGCTCGGCTGCACTGGCCTCATCTCACTCCGTTAAACACTGACCCGCTTTCACCCAGAGTATATGTGCTTTATTAGCTTGGGTCACTCTTCCCCAAGACATTTCTATGTCTTATCACCTCACTTCACCTGACTTCTCGGACAGTCAGGTATTCCTGAATACTTTGTATAAAAATTTTTGTTCTATCCTGGTCATTCTCTAATTTTAGTTTGCTTCATTTTTCTTTGTGACACTTAGCACTACCTGTTAGTACATATCTGTTTGTTGATTTACTTCCTGCCTCCCTGGCTGGGAATGTAAGCTCCATTAGGGTGGGGACTTTGTCCATTTTGTTTGCCATTATATTCCCAGAACCTGAAGCAATGCCTGGCACATAGTAGGCCCTCAGAAAATATTTGACATGTTGGGACTTCCCTGGTGGTCCAGTGGTTAAGACTCCGCGTTCCCAGTGCAGGGGGCCTGGGTTCAATCCCTGGACAGTGAACTAGATCCCGCATGCCGCAACTAAAAAAAGATCTCACGTGCCGCAACTAAGACCCAGCACAGCCAAATAAGTAAATATTAAAAAAAAAAAAAAAAAAGGAAAAGAAAATATTTGACAGGTTAATGAATGGATTTAACAAGTAGACACCAATTATGGTGCTGTGCTGGATCTCTGTCCTCTGTGAACATGGTGTAAAAGTGTGCTGGCTTCTTGCAAAAAGATCTTTCATAACCGACATCTTCTCCTTGAGTTTAAGTCTGGACATTTTAGATCCTGGAAAGAGGATCAGATTTGAAGTCAAAGATGTGGTTTCATATCCTGTCTTTACCAATAGTAGCCGTACTCCATAAATCCCTTAACTCTCTGAGCCTTGGTTTTCTCATATATACAATGGGGAAAGTACTCGCTCTGCTTACCTTCGCCTTATTGTAAAGGTCAAATGAAACGTGTTTTTCTCCCTCTCAGACTGTGTTAGAGTCTGGATTCTTCTGGCATTTCCCTCCTGGTCACTCTTCTCTCTTGCAAGTTGTTGATCTTTGTCTTCCTGTCCAACCCTAAAGATCCAGAAAAGCCATGGATCCACTACAGAGAGTTAACCTGACTTTGTCTTCCAAGTCTTCCCAGATACCAACTGAAAAAAATTCACAGGAAGACAAGCCTGTGAATTCACAGCCTCTTTTCCATCCTACTGGTAATTGCTAATACATAATTGCCTCGGTAACCTGATCGTCAGCCCTGGTAACAGATATCCCTCGCCTACACCGGCAAAGCTGATGTAACAGGACAGAGAAAATAGTATCCAACAGAAGAGAGAGGGTAGGTTTCTCTATAACAAGGCCTAGGATAAGGACATTATTGTCCAGAAGGAAAGAAATGATTGAAAGGTTCTGAAAACTGAGATATCTCCATCTCAAACGACCTTACTAGCCTGAAAAAGAACAAAGAATCTCTTCCCCCACATAAAGGTATGGTGGAAAACCAAATGAATCAGTAGATGGGGAATTCAGATGGGAATGCTGATACCCCGTAGCAGAATCCTTCTGGGAACCTACAGTGGAAAAGGATCAGTTGTAGTAACAAGATCCCGAGTTGTGGCAAGGAATCATGTCACCAGTGATCACATTTCAGTGACAGTCTTTCCTGCTAGTCATTTTAGGGTCATTTTAGGGTCACTATGAGGTGAGACTGGATTCTGGTGTTTTTTTTAGGATCTGTGATTTATCTTTTTCCCTCCTCGGATCTCTGTTTTCCCTACTTTTTTTTTTTTTTTTTTTTTTAGTATTTATTTATTTATTTATTTTTGGCAGCATCGGGTCTTAGTTGCGGCACTGGGGCTTCTCACTAGTTGTGGCGTGCGGGCTCAGGAGTTGCGGCCCCAGGACTTAGTTGCCCCGCGGCATGTGGGATCTTAGTTTCCCAACCAGGGATCGAACCCACGTCCCCTGCATTGGAAGGCGGATTCTTAACCACTGGACCACCAGGGAGGTCCCTTCCCTACTTTCATGGCCATAATTTATAAAGTACCTGTGTAGTTTTAATGCCTCACTGATTTTACTTAACTTTCTTTTTCATTGTATTGATTGGTACTAAAAGATGCACTAGGCTATAAAGCCCTGACATCAGTCCAACACTGAGAATCTGAATCAAAGCACTGTGGTTAAAGAATATATAAATAGAGCTTGGTGTTTTTCTGCTGAGTCTTTTTGGGGAATGCATAATGACTAGGATTCTTTCTTTTCTGTTTTAAAAAGTTGACTTCTAGAGAAGTAGAAGTGTGTTTTGATATGCTATTTAAATGTTCCATACAAACTCAGGCATGTTTCTAAAAAGGAAAGAAAACACCAGCAATAAAACCAAAAAATCAAATGAGGCAACTGAAGAAGAACAATGCATCCGGCTGTTTACACTGTTGTTACTGCCACTTCCAGGTCTTGTTCAGTTTGGCCCTAGAATATTTGAGAAGCCCAAGTATGCAGTTTAGGGGCCATGCACATGTGTCTCTTTCACCACCATTGATCCACTTATACCTATGTATTTTTCTCTTTTCTTTCTTTTTTTTTTTTTTAATAAATTTATTTATTTATTTACTTATTGGCTTCGTTGGGTCTTCGTTGCTGTGCGCGGGCTTTCTCTAGTTGCGGCGAGCGGGGGCTACTCTTCGTTGTGGTGTGCGGGCTTCTCATTGCAGTGGCTTCTCTGTTGCGGAGCACAGGCTCTAGGCATGCGGGCTGCAGTAGTTGCGGCACACGGGCTCAGTAGTTGTGGCTCACGGGCTCAAGAACGCAGTCTCAGTAGTTGTGGTGCATGGGCTTAGTTGCTCCACGGCATGTGGGATCTTCCCTGTCCAGGGCTCGAACCCGTGTCCCCTGCATTGGCAGGCGGATTTTTAACCACTGCGCCACCAGGGAAGTCCCTTTTTCTCTTTTCTTTCGGTGAGGAAGATAATGCCTCTGTGTGGCAGAACTATGAGTCACTGTGTATGTCCAACAGTGAGATGGATTCCTCCCAGACTTATTAAGGACCGGGGTCACTGGCCTCTTTTGGCTTTCCTAGACTAGAGAAGAAGACAGGAACCAGGATGGGAAAATGGACATGTTACATTTTAAACTGGAGCTTCCCCTGCAGTCCACGGAGCACGTTCTTGGTGTGCAGCTCATTTTGACTTTCTCCTACCAACTGCACGTGAGTCCTCTCCCTTTTGTCTTTCAATAGAACAGAGCCGCCTTTCTGATTTCTGGGAAAACCCACACTGCAGAAGACCCTTTTCAGAGGTGTCGTTTGGGATTTAACTGCAGAAGTTCAATCTGAATGTTTTTCATTGAGGTCACGTTAATTTACATGAGCTATTAATAGGTCAGAGGGTTGTGGGCAGAGTGCTTCCTGCGTGGCTGAGTGAGGCATAGGAGGGATGGCTAGGCTTCAACCACAGACAGGTGACACTTAGAACCCAGAACCCCTTGGATCTGACCGAAATTGATACTGTCTCTCCTTCTAATGATTTCAGAGGATGTCGACATTCGTGATGCAGAGCATGGCGTTTTTCCAATCCTCCTTCGCTGTTCCGGGGTCCCAATTATATGTGAACGGAGACCTGAGGCTGCAGCAGAAGCAGCCCCTAAGCTATGGTGGCCTAGATGTTCGGTACAACGTAAGGATACTGCTTACTGTCCATCTCTTTTCTTTCTGTATGTTACTGGTGTGTGTGTGTGTGTTGGGTTTTTTTTTGGCCGCACCACGCGGCATGTGGGATCTTAGTTCCTGGACCAGGGATCGAACCCGTGCCCCCTGCATTGGAAGCGTGGCGTCTTAACCACTGGACCGCCAGGGAAGTCCCTGTATGTTACTACTTGTCAAGTTCTTTGAAGAGGGAGAAAGGAACATTGGAAATAGCATGTCTTTGTGGGTGGCATAGAAAAGGATTTCTGAGGAATTCTTTCCATGAGTTCTTTCAAAATATGGAGACAGGTACCCCTGTATTTACATCTAAAAAGAGAGGAAAAGAATATGTCTTTGTCTTTAAGAATTGAATTGCTTATAGTTTTTGGGTGTACGCACATGTGGGCACACACACACGGTGTATTTATTTCAGGTGATCTTTTTCAGTTCATGTAAAACATTTGAAAAAGAATACTGGGATTTCCCTGGTGGCGCAGTGATTAAGAATCTGCCTGCCAATGCAGGGGACACGGGTTCGAGCCCTGGTCCAGGAAGATCCCACACAGCGGAGCAACTAAGCCCGTGCGCCACAACTACTGAGTCTGCGCTCTAGAGCCTGCGAGCCACAACTACTGAGCCTGAGTGCCACAGCTACTGAAGCCCGCGCTCCACAACAAGAGAAGCCAGCGCAGTGAGAAGCCCGCACACCGCAACGAAGAGTAGCCCCTGCTCGTGGCAACGAGAGAAAGCCCGCGCGCAGCAACAAAGATCCAATGCAGCCTAAATAAATAAATAAATAAATTTATTTTAAAAAGAAAAGAAAAAGAATGCTAACCACCATTTGTTAAGCATATAACCTATGCCAGCCTGAGTTAAGAGGTTTAAACGTGTCATCTCATTGAATCATTACCGCAACCTCATGAGATGGCCTTCCCTTGCAGCTTCCCTGCTCTGCCGCCGCTTGTCCTTCGCTGTCCCCCTGTGCTCCTGTCTAGGTTGCTTATTCTATTGCTCCATTCTGGTCCCTGTTCAAAGCTCCTGAGCACAGTCCTTCCCTGACACTCCTTCTAAAGAACGTTTACCTGTCCCTCCATCATTCCTCACCCAGGTTTACTCCTCTTACCTCCACCTGAGATATTAAAGAGAGGTTTTCCGTTTGTTCATTTGCCATCTCCCTCAGTGGTAAAAGTGCTGCCGTCGTCTGTGTTCTCTCACCCCAGCGCTTGAAACAGTGCCTGCCGCATTGTAAGCGCTGAGTTGATGTGAGAATGAACTCTCACCTCACACATGAGGAAACTGGAGCGTACAGGGATTGATTAATTTTCCCAAAGTCCCACAGCTTGAAAGTAATGGAGCCATGAATTGTCTCTCTGAGGCCAGAACTCATGCATCTGATCACTTTTTACTAACCTTTACATTATCACAGGGAGGCCCATATAAGTTGGGCTGGGCTACTTTTTTTTTTTTTTTTTAATATTTATTTATTTGACTGCACCGGCTCTTAGTTGCAGCACGAGGGATCTTTGTTGCCACATGTGGGATCTTTGTTGTGGCATGCAGGATCTTTTTTTTAGTTGCAGCATGCGGGATCTAATTCCCTGACCAGAACCCAGGCCCCCTGCGTTGGGAGCACAGAGTCTTAACCACTGGACCACCAGGGAAGTCCCTGGCTGGGCTACTTTAGAAAATGAATATGAGATGTTATCATTTATTATAGGCATAAACCAGGACTGTTCCAGATAAATTGGGATTTGTGGTCACCTAGCTATAATCAACATACATCTTGTTTTGTTTTAATTTATTTATTTTTGGCTGCTTTGGGTCTTTGTTGCTGCGCACAGGCTTTCTCTAGTTGTGGGGAGCAGGGGCTACTCTTCATTGCGGTGCGTGAGCTTCTCATTGCAGTGGCTTCTCTTGTAGTGGAGCACGGGCTCTAGGTGCACGGGCTTCAGTAGTTGTGGCTCGCGGGCTCTAGAGTGCAGGCTCAGTAGTTGTGGCACACAGGCTTATTTGCTCCGTGGTGTGTGGGATCTTCCTGGACCAAGGCTCGAACCCATGTCCCCTCCATTGGCAGGTGGATTCTTAACCACTGCGCCACCAGGGAAGTCCCAACATACGTTTTTTAAAAAGGAGGAGACTATAAGATATAAACTTAATGTAGCACTTTTTATTTGAAGGTTTGTATATTAGATTATGTCAACAGGAATATGATATTAGAGGGCAGATCTTTTCTTCAAAGGATTATGTGCTTACTGTTTGTGCTTTATCCTATTTCCATCTCTGTATTTCAAAGAGATCAATTACAGAGAATCCAGGCAAAAGCAAGAAAAAGACAAAGGAGTTGAAAATGTGGTCTCTTAAAAAAAAATTAATCATTTCTCCCATTGGAATAGAAAGGGGTATTTTATAGATAGCTTTTAACGTGTAAAAGGTGGATATCGACCCCTTGTTTCCATCCCTGCAAAAAGAAAGACTGAGAGTAAATGATTTAAATTGTTGCAAAGGAGTTCATTCATCCTTGAAGAAAAGATTATCAATACTGGAATGGGCCACCAAGCACAAGAGGGTTGTCTTTGAGGCTGGGTGGGCAGGAGGGTAGAAAAACAAGAGGGGAAGCCGCTTGGGTGCTCACATCACATCCTCCTGTTGAATCCCAGGTATCTGTAATCAATGGGACCAGCCCTTTTGCCCGTGACTACGACCTCACCCACATTGTTGCTGCCTATCAGGAAAGGAACGGTGAGTCATGGGGAGAGTTCATTCAGCTGCTTCTCAAGGACTTTGCAGGTTAATGGGGTTATTGGAGAGAAACAGAATTAGAGCCCACAGTCATATGAAAGTATCAAAACCAGTGAATGCTTGGGACTTCCCTGGTGGCGCAGTGGTTAAGAATCCGCCTGCAAATGCAGGGGACATGGGTTTGAGCCTTGATCCGGGAAGATCCCACACGCCGCCGAGCAACTAAGCCCGTGCACCACAGCTACTGAGCCTGTGCGCCACAACTACTGAAGCTCTCGCGCCTAGAGCCCCTGCTCTGCAACAAGAGAAGCCACAGCAATGAGAAGCCCGCACACCACAATGGAGAATAGCCCCTGCTCACTGCAACTAGAGAGAGCCTGTGCACAACAATGAAGACCCAATGCAGCCATAAATAAATAAATAGATTTGTTAAAAAAAAAACCAAAACAGTGAATGCTCAGTTATGGAAGGTGAACAGGTTGCTCAGGGTTTGTCCTTTTTCTCCTGATCTAAAGACCCACACACTAACCGTCCCCTCCACTGCTCCTATGGTCCGGCAGGTTAGTGCCAATTAACTGCCATATTTATCCCACCACTGACTTGATGGGTTTATATATATAGATATGTGAGTTCCTCCCCACACCATACGTGTAAAAGAAGCCAAAGACAAGTTGCTGTCCATAGTTTTCAGGTGGAAATAGGGACTGTGCATGACTCACCCCATGTCAGCAGCTGCAGTAGGAGAAAGCACCCAAGGTTCTAGCTGGAAGACGGAGGGTATCCATCCCTTTCAAGAGGTGGGCTCTCAGGCCGTCCCTGAGTGTGTGCTTGACTCAGCACATCTGGCTGGTTGGTGGTCTGAGGTTTTCTCTAAAGGCATCTAAAGCATTACTTGGCAACCAGACATCACAGATACTATACACAGACATTTAACAAGTGAGGGGACTGCAATTCCAGTATTTCTTTCTGATTTTATGTAGTACACTAGCAGCATTATTCCAAAAATAATTTTAGAACACAAAATCATTTATCTACAAATCAACTTTTCTTTCTTAATTCCTTCCAGTCTTTGTACATGTGTAGATTTTTAAATACAGCTTCTATCATAGTTTATTATTTATTTACTTTGGCTGCACCGGGTCTTAGTTGCTGCATGCAGGATCTTTTTTTTAATTTATTTTGGCTGCACTGGGTCTTAGTTGCTGCATGCAGGATCTTTTTTTTTTTTTAGTTGCAGCATGTGGACTTCTTAGTTGCGGCATGCATGTGGGATCTAGTTCCCCGACCAGGGATCTAACCCAGGCCCCCTGCATTGGGAGCACGGAGTCCTCCCCACTGGACCACCAGGGAAGTCCCAGCTCCTATCATAGTTTAGAGACACTTTATGATCTAACTTATATTTTGTACTTTGTAATATAAATATTTTCCCACACTGCTACAAAGTTCTAATTGGTTTTCTTTTCAGAGGTAGCATAGTATTCCTTTGCTTAGCCACTCAACGGTTGTAGAACACATAGACTGTTTCCAAGTTTTTAACTTATTTTAACAAGTATTTTGACAAATAATACGTGAGCAACTTTGAACATTCAGTTTCTCTTTCCTTTTGAATTATTTCTTTGGTATGAGTTCTGAAGTGCAGAATTTTCCTGAGAGGTCAGAGTACTTTTATAGCCCTCAATGTTTTATTGCCGAAGAGAGCATTCATGGATTAACTCCCCACTGTGTTGCAGTAACCACCATCCTGACTGACCCCAACCCCATCTGGCTGGTGGGAAGGGCTGCAGAAGCTCCATTTGTGATTAATGCTGTCATCCGATACCCCATGGAAGTCATCTCATATCCTTTCTGTTAAAGGGCCAACAGTAGCTGGGTTTCAAAAAAGGAAAGGATTCCTCAGTTGTCCCAGGAAGGAACAGATGTGGGAAGCCTCAGACTGGAAATTGCTGCATTTGTAGCCCCACGCAAATGACTGTCTGTCTGCAGTTCATACAGGAAAAAATATTCATTTCCTGTTCATATTTCTTCTTGAGCAATTCTTCTAGATCAGAATCATCCATATTTATATCTTATTAATCTTTTATTATCTCTTTTGTCTTAAGGGTATTTGAAACATTTTTGCCATTTTCTGTCTAAACTAACCCTTTGGTTTAACATTTCCTTAGAAAATGTCATCTGTGATTCCTTAACTGTTTGTACTTATCTACCAGGATTCTGGGAAATGATAAAGTTTGCCTGGATCCAGTATGTCAGTATTCTACTTATCTTCCTCTGGGTGTTTGAAAGAATCAAAAGATTTGTGTTTCAAAATCAGGTGGTGACCACAATCCCTGTAACAGCAATGCCCCAGGGAGAACTGTATAAGGAGCATTTATCTTAAGAAGACCCTTTCTGAAAACTCTAAGCTACCTCACTGTTGTCTTCTGAGGACTGTCATCTTACGAAATTTCTGAAAAGAGCCTGTGGACACTTGCCCACATGTGTGCTTTTCCTATCAGAGACAAAGAACATTCCTTTCTAATATCCCTCTACACAAATTCTATATTTTCTACACGCCTACGAAAATAATCACGGACTAGTTTGTGGAAATGTTTCTGAGGGTTCCTGAAGGCTATAATTTGCTTTTGTTTTTTGTCTCAGACTTGAATTTCAGGAGAAAACTACAGTCAGTTCAGAGAGCTTGGAAAGAGTCCCATCTCTGGTCAAGCAAAGACTTTTCCTCTCTTGAACTGAGAAACATGCTATGTATTTCTTCCCCCTATTGTAAACCACGTTTTACTCTTTTCAGGGCTCTCTGGTGATAGATATGCAAATCATCAGCACTTTCCACTCCTGGGCATCTAAATTTCCCATTCAGAACTGATTTCCAGAACTGAGAGGCCTTTAACTGGAGATCTGGAGAGTGAGAAAGGGAGCGCTCCAGAGCACATGTGTGCACGTGCGGGAGGGTGGGCGACTTGAGGACACTAAGACCATCCATCCACCTGCCCCGAGTCTAACAGACAGTCGTCTGTCGGTAGCTCAGCTGAACAGCCCTTTATCCCTGCCCTGCTGTGGCTGGCTCTTTGCCCTCTGTCTGGGCCCCTGGAATAGCAGGCTGCAGTCAGAAGTGCTGTTCCATTCACAAGCCCCTCAGCAACAGTGGGGGAAGTAAGGAGTGTAACAACAGGTTCTTTCTCTTTGGCCCTCAGCCAACAGCCTGGCCGCTTGCCACTCCTTCTCCTTGACAGCCCTCCCCCTTCTTGAAAAGGACATGGGTGACAGAGGAGCCGTTGTTGGTATTGGCTCCCACTGCCTGACAACCACAGAGTTTACTTGGAGGGCTAGCAGGAAGCCCAGCTACTTGTGTTTCCCTCGACTAAGGAACAGGGTGCCCATCAGAGTGGGCCGCTTTGGAGAGGACACACAAGGAGCAGGGAGGGGATAAAGAGGATGCTAGCCCAGGCAGCCCAATCCGGGCCTGGCCTTTAGCAGAATGACACGCAGTCCAGCCAGATTACCCTCATGACTAAGTGAGTGTCTGCCGAAGAGACGGCTGGAATGGCCCTCTGTTGCAGAGAATTCTCCATTCTCGCCCTAAGGACAGCTGGACCTGCTTTATGATACCGAGATATCACTGGCACTGGAAGGACATGCCCTGTGTGATCCACGCTTCACTCCCATCCACACACACACTCCTGAGTGCATGCCTCAGTTTACCCTGGAGACTCAGTTTTTATTTCCAAAGCACCTTTTCATTCAGGCTGACCAAAATAAGAGTTTTGGAAACAAAGCTGTTTTGAAGTATCCAAGCACAAAAATATCCTAACACTGACCCCTCTGCTTTTTCTTTTAATATTTTGGGCTGTTTATATGCCTAAAGTTTATTTCTTGAGATTTAAATAAAAAATGTTTTCTGGTTTGAATCACCAAAAGGTAATGAGATATGGAAAGATAGCTGAAGATGTGTATAAACATGGCTTTGCATTTTATTACATTATTTTCATGCAAAATGTGTATAAAGAACCATGATGTTTTGTAACTTTATAATTAAAATGTTCAAACTGGAAGGTTGCATGTGGCTCTTTAGAGGGAGAGTATTTGGAAAGGGGAGGATGGGGAGGGCAGAGGTTGTGCACACTTCTTGGGGTTACTCACCAGCAGCCTTGCTTTGCCAGGGCTCTGCCCAAAAACCTTGGAGCTTTTGTTAGCTCTTCGCAAAAGTCTTCTGGCCCTGCCCCAAGTAAATGCGAGTTTTTGGTGAAATCCACATGGCATGTGGAAACCACAGGCTGGAAAATTACAACTGCGTCTGGTGAATATTAGATTATTTACAGATCAGATGTTGGTAGCTTCTGAACCTGAATCACACCTTATAGCTGAAAGAGGGGAAAAATGGAAGTATACAGGATATTATCAACTGGGCTGTAACCCATAACTACATCCATGGTTTGAGACAATTAATATTTGGCAGGGGGGAATCCCTTATTTTGTCAAATGATTTTCCAGTTTCTGTTTGAATCAGGTGAGGTTCCATCATGTAAGACTGATAAAGCAATTAATAAAGCCTTCTTTCTTTCTCTTCATGTTCATGCTTTGTAAAAGAAGTTTTGGTTCTTTGTGACCACATAAGTTCTAAATGCCTATTGGGGGAAATGTGTAATTACAGAAACCTAAAGAAAATAAGTTGTCTGTAAATTGCTCCCTAGAAGTTATCACTGTTGGCTTTCTGATACACATCTTTTTAATCTTTTGTTTCTAATTTTTTTTGCTATCACAAGCAACACATTTGTGAAACTTGCATATAAATCCTTTTTTGCTAGTTTATTTTCTTTAGATCCTAGAAAGAAATTATGAATTCAAAAGTTTATGGCGTTCTTAAGGATTTTTTAAAAATATATTTATTTTATGTATTTATTTTTGGCTGCGTTGGGTCTTTGTTGCTGTGCGGGTCTCCTTGTTGTGAGCAGCGGCTACTCTTCGTTGTGGTGCGTGGGCTTCTCATTGCGGTGGCTTCTCTTGTTGTGGAGCACGGGCTCTAGGTGCGCGGGCTTCAGTAGTTGTGGCTTGCCGGCTCCAGAGCGCAGCCTCAGTAGTTGTGGCACACGGGCTCTAGAGCGCAGGCTCAGTAGTTGTGGCCCAGGGGCTTAGTTGCTCCGAGGCATGTGGGATCTTCCCTGACCAGGGCTCGAACCCGTGTCCCCTGCATTTGCAGGCAGATTCTTAACCACTGCACCACCAGGGAAGCCCGTTCATAAGGATTTTAATTCATCTTGCCAAACCGCATCCTGGAAAGAATGCACTAATTTATACTCCCAGCGGCAGATATTTCTTTTAGATCCCACAGCGGATTACAAGAGGTCAGAGTTCTCTTTCTTTTTCAGGTGCTTGGATTCTGCTCCGTTATCTGTAGGAGGAAATAGCATCTTTATTTATTGAAACATACCCTGTATTTATCGGGACCTGCTATCCAGTTGAGGCTAGAGCAGGGAGGGGACAGAAAGAGGGGCAGAGCCAGCTGCAGGCCTAGCTCCTGAGGGCCACCTGGTGTCCCGGCCTCGCCCCCAGCTTGACTACTACCCGGGGAGGCCGCGCGGATCCGCCTGGCATCAAGGTGCCTGGGGCTTGGTTTAGGTCTGAGGCTGGGGGCTTGGGAAGCGGTTTGGATTCCAAGTCCTTTCGCTGTGAGGATGCCACTGAGAGGGAGGAGGGGCAAAATTAAGATTCGATTTCCTTCACAAGGGCCTTTTGTGTTCCCAGTAGCCTCCCTTCTCTGGGGATTGGAGGGGGAAGACAACTTTTTGGTCAATTAGTGGGACGAGAGCTGACTGCGAGCGCCCTCTGACATCCTTGGCCCAAGCCGGGCGCCCCTGGCAGCCCCCCGGGCCCACCTGTGCCCTCCTTCCCCGGGGCTCGCCCGCCCCCGCCGCTGGACGGCCGCCCCTCCCCCGAGGCGTGGCCCCTCCGCCCGAGGTGGGCAGGGTAGCCGGAGCCGGGGGCCAACCGGCTTTTTCCTTCCCTCCCGCTCCGGCTCCCGCCCGCCGGCTCCGGGACCGCAGCCACGTCTGAAAGCGCCTCATTGTGCGCGCTCCACTCGGGCAGGCAGCGCAGAGCAGCGCCGCGGGCCGCCGGCGGCCGCCCAGGTAGCGCGGGGCGCGGGGCCGGGCACCCAGGGGGCTCCGGGGCAGGAGGGCCCGAGTCTGTTTCTTGTCCTTGCCCCGGGACTGCTCCGCCAACATCGCATTCTTACGACACCTCTCTTTTTTCAGGGGAATCCTGCCCTGTTTCCTGGTTCCCGCCGCCTTGGGTCTCCAGGTGCCTCCAATATCTTGGTATCCGCTTCCCAAGTCCATGCCTCTTGGAGCCCTCTCCCCGGTGTCACTGGGTGCCCCTTCATAGCCTTGGGACCCTGCGGAACAAATCAGCCGCAGCGGACTCTCCCGGCGAGGAGACAGAGCGGCTGTGGAGAGGAGCTTGGAAAAGACGTCCAGGAGCCTTTGCTGAGACTGGGGCCAGAGGCGTCTGCCTCCCGCCGCGCCAGTCGGGCTGGGACGCCTCGCTTGGGGTACGTTGGTTCGTCCTCTCTCCGCGCGGGATGCCCACACCCTGCGCGGCCTGGGCCTAAGCCAGTGGCACAGCTGGGAAGGCCCTGATCTTGCAGCCGGGTCGGCTGTGCGAGTTGGAGCTGAGGGTGGTGGTAGTGGTTTTATCAGAACGTGAAAAGAGCATTGCCGCCCCGAGTGCGGGTTGGAAAGTGTCTTCCTGGGGCTTCAGCTGCGCAGGAGATCACGGCTTGGGGATCCCTTGTCTCTTGAGTTTCAAAGGGTATGGCTTTAATCTAGAAAATTCTCCAAGGGCTTTTTCCAGGGAACTCTGGAGGAAAAGCAGCTCGGTGAGTGAATTTGGAACCAGATCCAGCTGAATGTGAGTCTGGCGGCCCCAGCTCCTCGCTGCTGGATCTTGGGCAGCAATAGAGACCTCTCTCTGCCTCAGCGTAGGTGCCCAGCAAATGTTAACTCTCTTTCCTCTTCCCTGTTGTACTGGAGGCATGAGGATGGGGAAACTGAGGCCTCAAGAGCAGAAAGGACTTGGCTGAGGTGAAGCCATGAGTGAGTGAGCCAAGTACCAGAGCTAATAAGAAGAGCATGCTGCTCAGGGAGCGCTGGCTGTGCTAAGGGTTGCATTGTTCCATTTACTCCTCTCGGACCCGTGTGGTGGGCGCTGTTAGAGCCTCATTTACAAGGGAGCCAACTGAAGCACAGAGAGGTTAGGAGTGACCTGCTCAAAGTCACACACCTCACTGGTGGTAGAGCGAGATTTTAACCCAATCTGGCTTCAGGAGCCAGGCTTTTAGCCATTATTCACTGTCTTCTGTTTTGTATGTAATGCCCCTGCCTAGGCTTGCCACTTTCTGCGGCTAGGGTGCTAGGGTCACTTGGACCTGGTTAGGCTATTGTCCTTGAGCTTTCCTTATGAAAAGACTTTCCCTTGGATTCACTGAATATAGTTGTGACCCAGGATTTGGGTGATTCCTGAACAAATACTTATAAGTGTACTATGTGCCAGACATTGTTCTGAGTGCTTTATAAATATTAATTCATTTACTCTTCAAATCAAGCCCATGAGTTAGGTTATATTATTTCCCCTATTTATAGATTAAAAAAAAAAAAGGGCACAGAGAGGTTAAGTCACTTGCCCAAGATCACACAGTAGGTGATCAAGTGGAGTTCACACTCTTAGCCCCTGTGCTGCTCCTACTCCCTCTAATGAGATAGGGTCCCACTTCTAGTCTAGTAAGGGGAGTTAGGTACAGAAATGCATGAACAAGAGTATTCTGGGTGGTGATAGTAGCATTAACAATGATTTCCCCGTATCACCTAATACTCAGTCCACATTAAAACTTCTCTGATTACCTCACAGATATCTTCTTGCACTGGGTTTGTTCGTATCAGAATCCAAACAAGGTGCACACGTTGTCTTTGGCTGTTTTGTGTTTTGAGTTGTTTTCTTCTAAAACAGTCCCTTCCTTTTTTCATTTTATGTCATTGACTTGTGAGAATGATTTACTTTTTAAAAATAAAGGAATCAAAATAAGAGATTAAAAAATAAACCAGAGAACATTCCAGACTATCCCTGTATATATAAGAGAGCTCAGTCCACACCTGGGGGAACACAAAGGAACGTGCAAAACATGCACCCTCTACACCCATTCCCTGTGTGTGTTACTGCAGAGAAGAGGTGGGTGCCCCAGACTTTAGGGCACTTCAGCCATCAGGTGCTGTGATTTAGACCAACTTAGGTGCTGTATAAGGTGTGCTTTGAGGATCCCCAAAGCTCAGAGCCAGGGAGAAGGGTTTATGCGTTGATATCTGCTCATCTGCTCTGAAATGCCCCCGGGGTGGCTCTGAGCCAAGGAGACTTGAGGCTCCTTTCCCAGACTAATTTGATTTCATTTCCCAATAGATTCTTGCAGGCAGATCTGTTTTCTCCAGCAGCATCTGGGCTGTGCGACTGTAGCCTCCATGCCTCTGGCTGGTGCCACACAGCTGTTCCTCAGGGCAGGCACAGAGACGGCAGATGTGGCCAGGGCTTAGGGCCAGGCACGTCTCCTGCCATAGCCTGGCCCAACCCACAGCCCTGAGGCTGAGTGTGGGCTTGGGGGCCTTGACAAGCCCCTCAGGTAGTTCCTTCCCATGCCCCTCTCCTCTGGCCACCTGGGTACTCAGGTCAGGTGGGAGATGGTTTGCAGGCACCTCTCTCCCTGCAATGAAAGCTGAAGTAGGCAAACTCCACCCATGCCTCCTTGAACCAGTGGAATAGAACTGATAATTTATGATTGACAAAGTAATAAAAGTCTCTTGGAGGCCACCTGGAAAATGCAGCAAAGCAATAACAAGGAAAAAAATTACCTGTAATCTGGCCATAAAAAGATAGCCACTGATATTCAGCATGCATCCTTCTGGATTTCTTTCTATACATAGTCGTGATTTTTTTTTTTTAATAACAGCTTTACTGAGATATAATTCACATACTTTAAAGTTCACCCTTTTAAAGTTTCCAGTTCACTGGTTTACAGTAGATTCAGTGCTGTGCATTAATCACCTCAAGGTTCATCTATGTTGTAGCACATATCAGTATTTTTTATTGCCAGATAATATTCAATTATATGGGTACACCCCATTTTGTTTATCCATTCGTCAATTGATGGACATTTAGGATGTTTCCACTTTGGGGCTATTATGATTAATGCTGCTGTGAAAGTTCATGAAGTTTTTGTGTGGACATATGTTTTCAGTTCTCTTGGATTTATGGTATTGTAGAGTGGAATCACTGGATCACATGGTAGCTCTATGATTATCTGAGGGACTACCTGTTTTCCACAGCAACTGCACCATTTTACATTCCCACCAGCAGCATATGAGGGTTCCAGTTCTACCATGTTCTCAGTAACACTTGCTATTATTCGTCTTTTCTCTTATACCCAACCTAGTGGATGGGAAGTGGATGGGTATCTCCGTGTAGTTTTGATTTGCATTTCCCTAATGACTAAAAATGTCAAGCATCTTTTCATGCACTTATAGACCATATATACATCTTCTCTGGAGAAATATCCACTCAAATCTTTTGCTTATTTTATTTATTTATTTATTTTTGGCTGCATCGGGTCTTCATTGCTGCGTGGGGGCTTTCTCTAGTTGCGGCGAGCAGGGGCTACTCTTTGTTGTGGTGCACAGGCTTCTCATTGTGGTGGCTTCTCTTGTTGAGGAACATGGGCTCTAGGTGCGCAGGCTTCAGTAGTTGTGGCCCGCGGGCTCTAGAGCGCAGGCTCAGTAGTTGTGGCGCACGGACTTAGTTGCTCCGCCGCATGTGGGATCTTCCTGGACCAGGGCTCGAATCCGGGTTCCCTGCATTGGCAGGCGGATTCTTAACTACTGCTCCACCAGGGAAGTCCTTTTGCTTATTTTAAAATCGGGTTGTTTCTCTTTCATTGTTCAGTTGTAAGAGCTCTTTATATATGGGTATAAGTCCCTTGCTATATATATATATGATTTGCAAATATTTTCTCCCATCTCTGGGTATCCTTTCAGTTTCTTGATGGTGTTCTTTGATGTTCATGTATTTTTAACACAATTGGATGTTTTGTTGTGTTTTTTCCACTTGATATTATATAGTGAAGTGCTCTAAAGTTAGACAACTGGGGTTCATATTCTGACTTTGCTGCTGTGTGGGTCCTTTAGGCAAGTGCATAAATCTTTCTAAGCCTCAGTTTCCTCTTCTGTAAAATAGGGATGAGCATCAGATGCACTTCATAGGGTTGTTGTGGGGTAATCCTGATTTAATAATCAGAAGATGGGTGGGAAAGGCTTGGCATATAGGAAGCCCTCCACAGGTAGTATTAAATGGTGTTCCATGTTTCCCACTCCACTGTAGACACCCATCTTTCTCCTCCTCTCTCTCCCCTTTTCTCCCTTACTGCTTTTTCCTTGTCTCTTGCTTTTCTTTTCTCTTTCCCTCTTCGTCTTTCCTCCTCTTTCTTGCCCTCCTTGTCAGCCTTCTCCGTAACAGATGCCTTGGCCTCCACTAGAGCTGGTTTGCCTCCAGGGATGGCCCTTGACGCCTAGAGTCCACGCATCCCTCATCCGGAATCTCTTTTCTTTAGCCTTTGGGATTCCTGAACAGGGATGACCTCCAGCTGATGCCAAAATGAGAGAAATCTGAGCCAGGGATTTGTACCTAGTATTACCTTTCAGTCCCTTAGATTCTGTGCCAGGGCTGGGGGAGGCTGGTGACCGGAGGAGCTGCTGAGTCAAGGGCAGGCAGAGCAGAGCTACAAGTGAGTGCTGCCCAGAGAGCTGGATCCCTGGGCTCCCGCCCGGGCCCTGCTGCAACAAAGCCTCCCCTGTCCTGTAGCTCAGTGTTCCCATCTGCACATCAGGTAGAACAATAGCACCTTCCTATGTCTCTCAGGCCAAGAGTTAGTCAGGGATGGTTAGAAGCTATCGAAACTTTAAGATGCTCAGCAGAAAGAAATACGGGACAAGTGGAGAGTTACTCCCTTTGGATTTGGATAACAGAGGACCTGATATCAATTCAGCAAATATTTATTTTTATTTTATTTTGTTTTATTTATTTATTTATTTTTGGCTGCCTTGGGTCTTCGTTGCTGCGCGTGGGCTTTCTCTAGTTGCGGGGAGCGGGGGCTACTCTTCGCTGTGGTGCGCGGGCTTCTCATTGTGGTGGCTTCTCTTGTTGTGGAGCACGGGCTCTAGGCGTGCGGGCTCAGTAGTTGTCGCTCGCGGGCTCTAGAGCACAGGCTCAGTAGTTGTGACGCACGGGCTTAGTTGCTCCGAGGCATGTGGGATCTTTCTGGACCAGGGCTCAAACCCGCGTCCCCTGCATTGGCAGGCGGATTCTTAACCACTGAGCCACCAGGGAAGCCTCAGCAAATACTTATTAATATCATCGACTCACTCACACTTTGGGACAATCCCTGACATGACACTTAACTATCTTATTCAGGCAGGATTCTTAACTTTTTTTTTAAAGCAATCCAGTGATTTTAATGTTAGGTTGTTTTTTGTTTGGAAAAAATAAGAGGTTACTTTACAGTCTCTGCTTCCTGAAATGTGGCGTCAGGCTTAAATAGCTGGATCCTTTTTTTTTAAATTTTTTTGATTTTTGTGGCTACGTTGGGTCTTCATTGCTGCATGCGGGCTTTCTCTAGTTGTGGCGAGCGGGCTTCTCATTGTGGTGGCTTCTCTTGTTGCGGAGCACGGGCTCTAGGCACGCGGGCTTCAGTAGTTGTGGCGTACGGGCTCAGTTGCTCCGCGGCACATGGGATCTTCCTGGACCAGGGCTTGAACCCATGTCCCCTGCATTGGCAGGCGGATTCTTAACCACTGTGCCATCAGGGAAGCCCCTGGATCTTTTTTTTAAAATTGATCCCACTCTTTGAAAGCCTTATAATTTGTAGGCACTGAATTTATGACTATACAACTACTGTTTCTGAAAGGACAGGAATTAAAAAGCTGCACTGACCTCCCACCAGTGCAGGACCAGTTCCAGGTTCTCCCATGTGCCAATGGGCAACGTGTCTTAGTGGCCTGAATACACAGGATCCCAGCTCTCTACTATGCGAGAGCTAATCTTGCTGATCTTGGATACAAAACAAGGCCTCCAGGCCTTTTGATAAAATTGATTAGCATTTCTCTCTGCCTTGTCTTGTTAATTGAGATTTTACAGGCTATCATATTGGCCATTATTATAGAAGGCAGGATAGAGCCCTTTTCCTTCCTCTTAGTCCCTTTTCCTTCCCTCCAAATTACTGTATTTACGGAAACAATATGCTTCAGTAAGTAGGACACTTTCCTTTTTTTTTTTTTTTTTGGCTGCGTGGCTTGTGGAATCTTAGTTCCCTGACCAGGATTTGAACCCGGAACCCAGGCCCTCGGTAATGAAAGCACTGAGTCCTAACCACTGGACCACCAGGGAAGTCCCGACACTTTCCTCTTCACATACTTCTTACTGAACCAAATCTGTTTCATATTCCTTGAGGCAGGTACTGTTTCTCTAATTATAATTTTACACAAATGATGTTCTATGTATGGTGAGGGGGAGGGAATAAAAGAGGTTTGGGGAAATTCAAGGAGCAGTTCTGGGTAGATTGTATAGAATAGGGCAAGTACAAGTTGAAAATCCTGGGCTGTGGCCCTGTCAGCAGCGTCTAGCTGTGTGAAGTCCAGGAAAGCATGTATCACTAGGTTTTGCTTTCTTTAACAGAAAATCTGCAATGAATGGGACTGGGTTCAATGGGATGATTTCTTTCTTTTCTTTTTCTTGAGACACTGTACGTACAGCCTATTTGGCCTTCCTTCAGACCCTTGAACATGAAATGCTTCTTCTCAGAGCCTTTAGAGATGCTGCTTCATCTAACTGACTACTCCCAAACTCTTCTCTCTGCCGGTTCCTCACACAGCCCTTCCCATAGTTAATCCCTACTCATCCATCAGAACCCAGTTCAGCTAGTACTTCCTAAGGAAAGATTTCCCTACTTGCCCTTAGCTATGGGCTCCCATAGCACTGTCCTTCCCCTCCATTACACTTAGTATGCCCCTGAGGTGGCCGTTGAGTTGAATCACCTAGCACTTGAGCTAATTTATGTCAGCAAATATGAGTTAGACTTTCCTCCCTCTCCTGCACCCCGTTCTCGGGAAGCACACCCTCGAGGAGAGGAGGTGACGTGTGCAGAGCAGGTGGGTGGCTGCTGACCTCGTCTTCAGTGTGATCCAGGAGTGGGCGAGGCATCCAGGAGGCAGTTCTGGACTCAGCAGGTGACAGAGCTGTTGGGCGTCCTCCACCCGATCCTGCAGCCTCCTGATAAGGGGAAGGAGTAGATATGGGCTCTGCTCATGGTTTAGATGCCAGCTTCCCTCAGTGGTGAGGTGGACAGTGAAGGTGGCTTGGTGGGGAGCAAAAGGAAAGAGGAAAGAAACTTCCAGGTCCTTCCCTTCCAAATCAGCTCATCCTTGAGATCATTGCAGGAGCAGCAGTGCAAAGAGAAGAAAACTCTGGGGCCTCGGGGTGTGGGAGCTGGGCTCAGTGTTCCTTTCACTCTGTAGGACACTCTGTGGGACACTTTTTAAAATTTTTTATTTTTTTTATCTTTTTTAACATCTTTACTAGAGTATAATTGCTTTACAATGGTGTGTCAGTTTCTGCTTTATAACAAAGTGAATCAGTTATACATATACATATGTCCCGATATCTCTTCCCTCTTGCATCTCCCTCCCTCCCACCCTCCCTATCCCACTCCTCTAGGTGGTCACAAAGCACCGAGCTGATCTCCCTGTGCTATGTGGCTGCTTCCCACTAGCTATCTATTTTACGTTTGGTAGTGTATATATGTCCATGCCACTCTCACTTTGTCCCAGCTTACCCTTCCGCCTCCCCGTATCCTCAAGTCCATTCTCTAGTAGGTCTGCATCTTTATTCCCGTCTTGCCCCTAGGTTCTTCTGACCATTTTCTTTTTTTTTTTCTTTTTTTTAGATTCCATATATATGTGTTAGCATACGGTATTTGTTTTTCTCTTTCTGACTTACTTCACTCTGTGTGACAGTCTCTAGGTCCATCCACCTCACTACAAATAACTCAGTTTCGTTCCACACTTTTTTTTAAAATTAATTTTTATTGGAGTATAGTAGATTTACAATGTTCTGTTAGTTTCTGCTGTACAGCAAAGTGAATCAGTTATACATATACTTATATCCACTCTTTTTTAGATTCGGTTCCCATATAGGTCACTACAGAATATTGAGTAGAGTTCCCTGTGCTATACAGTAGGTCCTTGTTAGTTATCTACTTTATATATAGTGTGTATACGTCAATCCCAATCTCCCAATTTATCCCTCCCTGCCCTGGGGTGGGGGACATTCTTAAGATCCACTAAAGGACTCAGGGGTGGTTGGGGGCTACAGGGGGCCTGGGAGAATCTGGGATTCCAAGCGTAGGTGACCTCAGGGGTCTTATCTGGGTGGAGACTTCCCATGGTTCCTCCTCTCCAGACACAGCTGAACGCTGCAACAGTAACATGGGGCGTGTATGGCACTTTACCAAGCCCTTTCCTCGTAGGTCTTTGTAGCAGCATCCCTCACAAGAACCCTAAGGTCAAATGTTATCATCCCCGTTTTACAGAGGAGGATATTGAGTCTTGGAGAAGTTAAGTCATTTGCCCCAGGGTTCACAGCTTCTGAGTGGCATCAGAGGAACTCAAACCCAGCAGGAGAGACAGTTATTTCACTCCCATCTGGAAAAATGTATCCAGCTGCCTGCTGGTCTGGGCCCAGCTCCAGCCAGGGGCAGGACAGCTACACTCCCACCCGTGGGGAACTTTCTGTCAGTCTGGGAAGGCAGAGCCCTCCCAGTGTGCAGGGCCATCTCCTCCTGTGGGACTCTGACCCAGCTTCCCTCCTGCTTTCCCAGGCCCTGAAAAACCTCCAGGCATCTCCCATGGATCTGTGATCGAGGTGGGCAGCTCTCCCAGCAGCCCTGGACAGCAGTGAGTAACCTCAGCATGGAAAGGGGTCTGACTCTGCCCTCATCTCTCCCCTTCTCTGTCTCCATCCTACCTCTCCTTTAACTGGTTTCTTCTGCAAAATTACACGAATCCAGAAGGATATCCTCCCTTGGGAATCCATGCATCCTGCAGCACTTCACTCTGCATGGGTGAGAGCAACAGTTGCTGTTCTTTGTCTATGTGTTTATTTTGAATAACAAAAGTTGTATCTGCTTTTTTAAAAAGTCAAACAATGCAAAAGCACACTATGTAGAAAGTGCAAGTTTTCAGTTATGAGAAATGCCCCACCCCTCCATGCTCATCCCAATACTCCAGAACCAAAATGAATCCCCTTTTTACAGATGGGTAAACTGAGTCACAGAGAGATGAAGTGTTTGGTCCAAGATCATAGGCTAGGAAGTGGCGGAGCCAGGGAGGGTTCTGCCAAATCACCCATCAAGCTATTTAGCTAAACAACCTACAACTGTTCCCCTAAAAGGAATTTTAAGTGAAAAGCAGGAATTCTGTTTTAAATATATTTCCCCCTCTGGATAGAAAGAAAAGGGGGCGTGGGGAGAGAAAGAGAGAAAAGGGAAAAAACACTGCCCATAGTATTGTGCAACTGGCCTTTGGCTCTGCAAAGGCTGGATCATGGCTCATGTCTTAAAGTCACATTCCCGGAAGGGCGCCCAACTGAGACGGCGGTGGCCTTGGGAGGCCTCCACAGGTGGGGTGGTCAAGTCCCGGGGCTGCTCCCTGGCAGCACCAGACAGGAGTTGGGGTGTGGGATGGGTGAGCGGGCCGCGGTCCCTGACGGCTGCACTCTCACTCCGCAGGCCCCCGGCCGGCGGCATGTGGCTGCGGCGCATCTCCAGCACCGCGGTGACCGCGCTCCTGCTGGCGCAGACCGGCCTCCTGCTCTTCCTGGTCTCCCGGCCCAGGCCGCCGTCCCCGGTGGGTGGCGAGGAGAGGGTGCACGTGCTGGTGCTGTCCTCGTGGCGCTCGGGCTCGTCCTTCGTGGGCCAGCTCTTCAGCCAGCACCCCAACGTCTTCTACCTGATGGAGCCCGCGTGGCACGTGTGGGCCGCTTTGTCGCAGGGCAGCGCGGTGGCACTACACATGGCGGTGCGCGACCTGGTGCGCTCCGTCTTCCTGTGCGACATGGACGTGTTCGACGCCTACCTGCCGTGGCGGCGCAACCTGTCGGACCTCTTCCAGTGGGCGGAGAGCCGCGCGCTGTGCTCGCCGCCCGCCTGCAGCGCCTTCCCGCGCGGCGCCATCAGCAGCGAGGCAGTGTGCAAGCCGCTGTGCGCGCGACGGCCCTTCGGCCTGGCCCAGGAGGCCTGCCGCACCTACAGCCACGTGGTGCTCAAGGAGGTGCGCTTCTTCAACCTACAGGTGCTCTACCCGCTGCTCAGCGACCCGGCGCTCAACCTGCGCATCGTGCACCTGGTGCGCGACCCGCGGGCTGTGCTGCGCTCGCGCGAGCAGACGGCCAAGGCACTGGCGCGTGACAACGGCATCGTGTTGGGCACCAACGGCAAGTGGGTGGAGGCCGACCCGGACCTGCGTGTGGTGCGCGAGGTGTGCCGCAGCCACGTGCGCATCGCCGAGGCCGCCATGCACAAGCCACCGCCCTCCCTGCGCGGCCGCTACCGCCTGGTGCGCTTCGAGGACCTGGCACGGGCGCCGCTGCCCGAGATCCGCGCGCTCTACGCCTTCGCAGGCCTGAGTCTCACACCGCAGCTCGAGGCCTGGATCCACAACATCACCCACGGGGTCGGGCCAGGCGCGCGCCGTGAGGCCTTCAAGACCACGTCCAGGGACGCGCTCAACGTCTCGCAGGCCTGGCGCCACACGCTGCCCTTCTCCAAGATCCGCCGCGTGCAGGAGCTGTGTGCAGGCGCGCTGCAGCTGCTGGGCTACCGGCCAGTGTTCTCTGAGGACGAGCAGCGCGACCTCGCCCTGGACCTCATGCTGCCGCGCGGCCCGGGCAGCTTCAGCTGGGCATCGTCCACTGCCGAGCACTCCGGGCCGTAGCAGAGGTCCCCAGCCGTGGCAGGTGGTTGCCAGGGCCAGGAGACTCACGCGTGGTGGGGAAGGAGCTGGGGCGCACGAGGCCGGGAGTTTGGGAGGTCCCTCACGTAGTAAGAAAGAACCGACTCCCCAAACTATGTTTCTTTCTCCCCACTTCTTGTTTTTCCTTTGAATCCTCTTTAGGAGCTAGACTCCCATCACGCACACTCTTCATGGAAAGCAGACTCGTGCCCCCACTTCCTCTGGGCACAGGGAATAAGTTCAGACGACTTGGCTCCTACCCCAGCACTTTCTTTCCCCTTAAGTCTCCCTTGGGATGCCTCATCCTGCAGCTGAGAAGGCTGTCCCGGCCCTGCCTGGGAGTGGAGGGACTCTGTGGTGAGCTGGTCCCTGAAGTCGGTGCATCTCCCCCTACACACACCCCGTGCCTCTGGCACCACACGCCACCAAAGCCAGTGCTTTTATGTTCACCTGTATCTTCAGTAAGAAGTCAGCCAAGGTGCCTCTATCTTGTGGTCTCCCCTTAATCTCTCTCTGCCCCAATCTCCTGGGAGCCCACATGCCCCCATCACCTGCCCAGGGAAGGTGAAACTTTGATTTGTCCTGACATGAAAGATCCTACCTACAGAAATAAACATAATTCACCTGTATGACGCAGATTAGAGTTTACAGCCTGTAAAGTTTGACAAGCAAAATGCAAAGGTGAAGGGACTTGTCCAAGGCCACACGATGAGAAGGAGGATGAAGGGAGGAGGGGGGGGTTGCTCCGGGGCCATAGTGGGGAGGAGAGGGCGAATCAGGCTTGCAGAGGCCTGTCTCCTGGACAAAGAAGGGTCAGGTTTTTCCATCTTGTTTGCTCAAGGGATCAGCAAGCAGCCATGGCTAGGGCCGCAGCTGCAAGGTGAGATAATGGGAAGTGGTGAGCTCTGGGTCCAGGGTGCAGAATCTAGGGAGCCTCCTAGATAAGCCTGGAGGGAGGTGGTGAGGGGTAAAGGTGGAGGGAGAGAAGGCTGGGCAGGCCAGGGCAGCAAGCCAGGCAGAGCGTGTGGCAGAGCAAGAGGTTGGCAGCAAGATCAGTGCTTGGAGGGCAAGTCACAGGGTGAATGTAACTAGATAAAGCTTGCCAGGAGCTTGGAAGAAAAAAGGCTCTGGAATAGTTGTCTTCCCGTGGTCCTTATGTGGCAGGCCCTGGAGAAGAGCAAAGTACGATTCCTAGCTGTGAGCCACAACACCTGGCTCTGGCGGCAAAGCATCTTATTAAACGGATGCTGGATTTAAAAAGGGGGGGGGGGGTAGGGGGATGCCGGATGTGTAGAGGGCTAGTCCTGAGCTCAGGAAATGAAAGCCAGCCATGCTTTAAAAATGTTTAAAAGAAGGGGGGGGGGGGCTCCCCTGGTGGCGCAGTGGTTGAGAGTCTGCCTGCCAATGCAGGGGACACGGGTTCGAGCCCTGGTCTGGGAGGATCCCACATGCCGCGGAGCAGCTAGGCCCGTGAGCCACAACTACTGAGCCTGCGCGTCTGGAGCCTGTGCTCCGCAACAAGAGAGGCTGCGACAGTGAGAGGCCCGCGCACCGCGATGAAGAGTGGCCCCCACTCGCCGCAACTGGAGAAAGCCCTCACACAGAAACGAAGATCCAACACAGCCAAAAATAAATAAATAAATTAAAAAAAAAATTCTGTGAGAACAAAGTTTTAAAAAAAAAGGGGTGGGGGGGAAGCTCACAGCACCTCTAGGAAGGCCAGGGAAGCAGATTTGAGTCCACACAAATAGAATACCCCAAATCACACTGGGATACAGAGTTGGTCTGGGGACTGACAGTTGCCACCAGAACTCCTGTGCCCATTACCTCTGGAAGTGAGGGAGCTGCCCTCATCATTGCCATCAGTCACCAGAAGGGATTCTGGAGGTTGCTGGCTTCTGATTCTCAGCCTGGGTGTGGCCTTGGATTGGTGGGACCTGGATGGTAGACCCACATCCTCGCTGCAAAGCAGCAGGTCTAGGGCAATCTGGCACTTTCCATTTCTTGTCTTGCAGGGAGCAGAGGTATACTGACCTTGAAGTTGAAGCTTCAGGATGCCTCAGTTGGGGATCCGTCAAGCTGTAGAAACTTCAGGCCCCATAAAGCCCCCATCTGCCCCTGCTCACAGTAGCATGGAGAAGGTATTTAAAACCCAGAATTTATTAATGGAGACTTTGGCTTAGAAAGACTAAGGTCACATAGCTTAATATATGGGCTGGAACTCAAACTCATATCTTTGACTTCAATACTTTTGGTTCTAACAAGTAAACTGAACTGGGGATGCAGCAGAGGACTCCATCACAGGCTTGGAAAGCCAGATCATTACCCAGAGACATGGGTCTCTGGGTGAGGGAGTGGTCCTGGCATTTTGTATGTTTGTTTCCAGTTTTATTGAGAAAGAATTAACATACATTACTGTATAAGTTTAACATGTACAACATGATGGTTTGATTTATATGTATTGTGAAATGATTACCACACTAGGTTTAGTTAACATCAATCATCTCATTTAGATACAATAAAAAGAAAAGAAAAACACAATTAAAAAAATTTTAAATTTATAACTGTTATAAGAGATGAAGATTTAATACCTCCACCTCTCCTCCTCTTCTCTCCAAAGTTTTATCATACTTTTAATTATATAATTGACCTACAGTACTGGCATTAGTTCCAGGTGCACAACATAGTTATTTGATGTTTCTATATGTTACAAAATGATCACCACCATCCTGGCATTTGTCTGCAGACATCTCAAGGACCAGAATGATGAATGGTGGGCAGTTGGCTGGGACATTGGGGCCACTGGGGATAAAAGCAGCCTGCTGGCCCTGCCTGGAAGGAGCGCATTGTTAAGTGGAGGAGTCGGCTAGGAAAGTCTCCAGCAATGTGGTATGTTCAGGCAAAGAAGGTTGAGCAAGAGGTTCATGGAGCCAGAGGCTAAGAACAGGGAGACACTGATCCCTAGTGGGGTTCAGGAAGGCATTTGGGGTGGGACTTAGAGCCCAGCCTGATAGTAGCATCCCACAAGCTTCATTTGCCCTTGCTTGGGTCACCGATGACACAATTAACCACCTTTGCTATGTGACTCATCCATTCTCACCTGTCTCCCAAGGTTCCATGATAGTGATGACTGGCTCTTGGATGTTGCTCCCTGCATATGGGGCCCTCTGGGCAAGCCTCTGCATGAGCTACAGGATGCAGCAGCTTCTGAGCAAGCCTCTAGGTGAACCCACATCAGGTTTCAGGACAAAGATAGGCAGTGCCAGTCCAGTGTTTCAATGAGTCAGCCCAGGGCTAGGCCCTGGGGACATAGTCACAGCCCTTGCTCTTGTGGGGAGCGCAGATGCTAAATAAATAGTCCTACAGATAAATATGCAACCATAAGTGTCACTTGTGCTCTAAGAATAAATAAGAATGGGTAGAGGGTGACCTACTTTAGTATGGAGAGTCAGGAAGACATTTTCGAGAGGAAACATTTGGTTTGAATAGATAGGGACTTCCCTGGCGGTCCAGTGGGTAAGACTCCTCCGCGCTCCCAATGCAGGGGGTCTGGGTTCGATCCCTGGTCGGGGGAACTAGATCCCACATGCATGCCACAACTAAGAAGTCCGCATGCCGCAATTAAAGATCCTGTGTGCCACAACTAAGACCCGGCACAGCCTAAATAAATAAATAAATATTTTAAAAAATAGGTAGGAGTTAATTTGAGCATAGGATGAAGAGGCAGAGAGAGACTGAGGGATTGGTCTCTTTGGAATCAAGGTTCCTTGGCAAAATAAAAGACTCTAAAAGACTCAGTCCTGGGAATCCAAGCTCATGGGATGGGAGAGGCCCCAGGACATGACTGAGTTTGTGTGTCTATGGTAAAGGGTACTAGAAGTAGAACTGCTGGATCAAAGAGCATCCATGTTTTAAATGTGAAATTGCCAAATTACTCTAAAAATGGAGTACTGACTTATGTTCTCTGGAATGGTGTCAGGAAGGCCCTTGTCACCCTTTTCTATTGACCCCCTCCCCATCATCTGTACAGGGTAAATCATTTTCATTTTTACCTACCTGATGGAATATTATGTAGCAGTAAAATGAAATGAACTATCAAACCATGAAAAGACATTCAGGAGGGAACCTGAGTGAAAGAAGCCAATCTGAAGAAGCTACATTTAGTATGATTCCAACTATATGACATTCTGGAAAAGGCAAAACTATTCAGACAGTAAAAGGATTAGTGGTTGTGAGAAATGGAATATTTCCTGCCATATCAGTAAACAAAGGATGTCACAGCCACCAGCGATTGCAGCAGAGCTGGTGAGCCCTGAGGGAACTCAGGAAGGAAAGAATACCTGCCATCTAGCAGCCATCAGACTGCAGCCACTCCCCATGGTGCACCCTGAGGAAACCCAGGATGTGAAAATGCAGGATGCTGGCCCCAGATAGCTGAGGTGCACATCAAAGGAATGATTTCAGTGAGCCCAGACTCTTTCATCTTCCCATACATAGAAAAGCTCTAAATTCCTTAACTTGACATATCTGGTTTCCCTAATCAACAGTAATCTTTTGATGTTCCCGACTACCTGCCCCTTGTTGCAAAACTCCTATGTATTCTAGCTCCCCACTCGCCTCGTCGGAGCAGTTTCTCAGAGCTATCTGAAATGCTGTCTCCTGGGTTGCAGTCCTCATTTTGCCCCAAATAAAACTTAACTCGCAGCTCTCACGTTGTGCATTTTTTTTAAGTCAACAGTTGCCAGGGGTTGTGGGTGGGAGGGGAGGGATAAATAGATGGAGGATAGAGGATTTTTAGGGCAGTGAAAATACACTGTATGGTGCTCTAATGATGGATATATGCCATGGGTGACATGTACATATAATGATGGATATACATTTGTCCAAACCCATGGAATGTGCAACACCAAAACTGAACTCTAAGGTAAACTATGGACTTTGGCCGATTATGATGTGTCATTGTAGGTTCATCCTTGGTAACAAATGTACCATTCTGGTGGGAGATGTTCTATGAACTGTGTGAGCGCAGAAGGTATATGAGAAATCTCTGTAGTTCCCTTTCAATTTTGTTGTAAACCCGAAGCTGTTCTAAAACATAAAGTCTTTAAAAAACAAAACAAAACTAGAGCAAAAGCCTTAGTAGCCTCAGGAGGGTACAGGAATGCTGCTGAAATGGAAGGAGTTGGCCAAGAACACAGAGCCCACCACAGCCCGGACTTTGAATTTTCCCAGGGTGGCAAGCCCTTAGGGCCAGCTGAGTATTTTCTCCCTTGGGGTTAAATCTGGAGAACCTGGATGGCCATGCAATTCTGGTGCTGTCCTGATCCCCGTCTTCAGATCCTCCACATCTCCATTCATTCATTCAACACACATCATGGATTGAGCACCAACCAGTTCTAAAGGGAAGGATCCTGGGGATTAGGAATGTCTGTGTGCAGGGGTGTGAGTTGCAATTTTTAATGGCGTGATCAGTGTAGGTCTCATTGTGAAAGTGACATTTGAGCAAAGTCTTGAAGGAGGTAAAGCAGTTAATTTAGGGATAACTATGGGTAAATTGTCCTGTAGAAAGAAATAGGTAATACAAAAATCCGAAGGAGGGAACATATCTGGAGTATTGGAAGAACAGCAAGGGGCTAGTGAGTTTGGTGTGGTAGGCCAAAGGAAGAATTCTAGAAGATGGGGAGAGAGGGGGTCAGATTATATACGACCTTGCAGGCCTTGTGAGGACTTTGGCCTTTATTTGGAGTGAGATGAAGGGTGTCCAAAGCCACTTTTGTTCTATGGCCCTCCTTAGTTGAATAAATAAATATAAATATAATGTCATATATATGTGACATAATATATATTTATAATGTCATAGATATTAAAAAAAATAGAACAAGTACCCAAAATATTTCATTATCATTTTACTGCCTATGTTAATATCCTGAATTCGTATATTGTTAGCTTTGCAAGTTTTTGAACTGGATTTAAATTGAATCACACTGTGGCCTTCTTTTCTCTGCAACTTAGATTTTCCCCTCAAGTTTACATTCCTGGGATTCATCATGTTGTTGTTTGCAGCTTTAGGTCATTTCTTTCCACTACTGAATAGTATTTTATTGAAAATAATACAATTTTATTTATCCATCTCAGTGAATACTTGGCTTGTTTTTAGTTATGTACTGTTACAGTGCTACTAGGAACAATCTTGTCTGTATCTCCTGGTATGAATGCTATAGGATATTTACCTGGGAGTGAAATTGCTAGATCATGAACATCTTCATTCAACATTATTCCAGATGGTTATATCTGTTTACACCTCCAGAGTTCCAGCTGCCCTGCAACCTCAGTAACAATCAGATTCTCAGACTTTTAAATTTTTGGGTGTTGGGTGGTTGACAAATGATACCTCATTGTGATTCATTCTGTGTTTCACTGATTAATGAGGTTAAGCATGTTTTCCTGGTTTTTTTGGCCATTTGTATTTCTCTTTGATGAAGTACCTATTCAGGTCTTTTGTCTCTTCATCATTTTCTTATTGATTTTTAGGAGTGCTAAATGCTATTCCTATGTCAGTTATACGTATTGCAAATATCTTCTTCCAGTTTGTGGCTTGTCTTTATACTTTCTTTGTGGTAACTCTTGAATAACACAAGGTCTTAATTTAAAGTAATTAAATTTATCCATCCTTTCCTTCATGGTCTTCGCTTTTTGTATCTAGTTTAAGAACTCTTTCACCATCATGAGACATAAGGATATTCAACATTGCCTTCTAAAAGTTTTATAGTTTTGCATCTCACTATAAGTGAAACAAGGAGGGTGTGGATGTCTAAAAAACAAACAAAAACACCTAGTTTTTGTTTGCTTTATATTTGCTTCATAATTTTCTTGCAGGTTTGTGTGTTTCCTGGAGTTTGTATTGTTTTTCAGTGTTTTCCCATTGAGAGAAGAAACAGGTACCTTCTTCACCCTGTCCTTAAAATTTTGAGATTAATGATTTTGTCTATAGCTGAAATCAATTCCATTATTTTTCCTGAGGATACTCTTTCTTCTGTTTTAATCTGGTTAGGTGGCTGCTAAGACTTGCACAGAAGTCAATCTAACACTCCTGGTTAAATCCACCATTCCTTGTATTGCCCATCTTTCTCTTTCTTAGTCATCACTCTTTTACTTCACTGGAGTACATACTCAGCTTCCTTAGAAAGAGCACATATGGGACTTCCCTGGTGGCGCAGTGGATAAGACTCTGCGCTCGCAGTGCAGGAGGCCCGGGTTTGATCCCTAGTCAGGGAACTAGATCCCACATGCACACCGCAACTAGGAGTTCACACGCTGCAACTAAGGAGCCCACCTGCTGCAACTAAGACTCAGCACAACCGAATAAAAGGACACATGAAACATACATTCTCTGAGTCCTGCAAGTCTAAATGGCTTTTCAGAAATTTCTCAATTCACAATCGGACTGAGGATAGAATTCTAAATTCAAAATAATGTTTCCTAATGTGATACATTATTGATTGTTATATAAGCTAAAAATAATTGGTTTTTCCACTTCTTATACACTCTGCTAGTCTGGGAAATGTACCAAAAGACAGCATTGTTAAATATTTCATGACTTTTGGAAATACTTACTATTTTTGTTTTAGAAAAGTTTCTTGGTTGATGCAAAATCCCAGTTGTAGGGTTAGAGAACTGGCATTAGAAAGCTTCCAAAACAAAGGCTTTCAAAAGGGAACTCTAATAAACAATGTTGCTAATGTTCTTGAATTCAAAGGAAATATTATAGGGCTTCCCTGGTGGCGCAGTGGTTGAGAGTCTGCCTGCCAATGCAGAGGACACGGGTTCGAGCCCTGGTCTGGGAGGATCCCACATGCTGCAGAGCAACTAGGCCCGTGAGCCACAGCTACTGAGCCTGCGCGTCTGGAGCCTGTGCTCCGCAACAAGAGAGGCCGCGACAGTGAGAGGCCCCCGCACCACGATGAAGAGTGGCCCCCGCTTGCCGCAACTAGGGAAAGCCCTCGCACAGAAACGAAGACCCAACACAGCCAAAAATAAATAAATAAGTAATAAAAATAAAGGAATTCCTTTAAAAAAAAGGAAATATTACATATTTTGTGCACGATGCTTTTTTTAAAAAATAAATTTATTTATTTATTTATTTTTGGCTGTATTGGGTCTTCGTTGCTGCGTGGGGGGCTTTCTCTAGTTGCGGCGAGCGGGGGCCACTCTTCCTTGCGGTGCATGGATTTCTCATTGCGGTGGCTTCTCTTGTTGCAGAGCACGGGCTATAGGTGTGCGGGCTTCAGCAGTTGCGACACGCAGGCTCAGTAGTTGTGGCTCGTGGGCTCTATAGCTCAGGCTCAGTAGTTGTGGTGCACGGGCTTAGTTGCTCCGCGGCATGTGGGATCTTCCCGGACCAGGGCACGAACCTGTGTCCCCTGCACTGGTAGGCAGATTCTTAACCACTGCACCACCAGGGAAGTCCCACGATGCTTTTTACTTAATTATTTTTTAATTGAAATATAGTTGACCTACAATATTACATCAGTTTCAGGTGTACTACATAGTTATTTGACATTTGCATATGTTACAAAATGATCACCACTGTAAGTGTAGTAACCATCTGTCCCCAGTTATTACAATATTATTGACCATATTCCTTATGTCATATACAATGTTTTTTGTTTAAAGTGAAGTTTTCCCCCAAAATCATTTCCTTCCAAATATTGAAGGTATTGCTGCATTGTCTTCCAGCTTCTTTCACCTGACTGCTGCACCATCTGATTCTCATTACCAGATGCATATGTATGTACGTATTTATTTATCTTCCTACCTACTACCTACCTACCTACCTGTCTACTTGCATACCTACCGCTGTCTGTCTACCTATCTACCCTCCCACCCACTCACCCACCCGTCTATCTATCTCTCCCTCCCTCCCTATCTGTACCTAAATTCCTTTACTTTCCTATAGGTGGCGCTGCAGAGGAGGGCAGAGCAGAGCACGCCCCACTGTAGCAGGAGAGACTTCCCCAGTAGGGGGCGTAGCCCATTGGTGCTGGGTCTCGGAGAGCCGTACGCAACGTCAGGGGCGGGAACAACTCTCGCCCCGCCCCTGCCATCTGAGACGCCCTATGATTGGAGGGAGGAGCCATCACTTGGCAGTGCCGTTGGGGTGGGAGGAAGAGGGTTTCGGCCGAAGGTGACGCTGAGGCGACGGAGGTGCGGAGAGCTGAGTGGGCCGTGAGTGAGAGCGAGCCACGGCAGCACCTTAGGCGCTCTCCCCCACCTCTCTGCGGTGAATGGCGGCGGGATGGAGCACGAGGGGAGCGGCGACAGCGGAGGGTCGGCCGGGCTCCTGCAGCAGATCCTCAGCCTGAAGCTCGTGCCGCGCGTGGGCAACGGGACCTTGTGCCCTAACTCCACTTCTCTCTGCTCCTTCCCAGGTACCGGCCCCACCCCGCGCCTGCGCACTGCGTGCCACGCCGCGGCCGCCCGGCTGCGCGGCGGCGCCCCTTTCCCGGCGAGCAGACTGGCACCCCGCCGTCCCGCCCGCTGGGGGCTGTTTTCCTCTTGGAAGAAGGTTCCCTCTCCCTCGGCCGAGAGCTGGGGGCCTTAACCCCTCCCCCCGTCGCTTCCTTGCCGGCCCCTCGGGCCAGGCCACCCCGAGCCCGCGCTGGGGACCCGTCAGTGAAGGGAGCTCAGTCACCGCCCGAACTGATCTTGCTCTTAGGAGTTTCCAGACGCCCCAGGTTCAGACATGAAATCGGCAGAGCCCTGTAGGCGGCCGTCCCTCCCTGTATGGGGCACTGGAGGCGGTCACCCCCGCCCAGCCCCTTTCGTCCGCGCCGGCCTCTCGGCTTTCCCAGCTCGGACAGCGCATGGTCCCGGCCGGGCTGAGGGCTGTCAGTCAGAACTCACACACCCTTTGTTTCTAGTGTAGCCCAACCCCTTTACGAGGGGAGGAGGTCTGCCGATCGCTACCACCCAAGTTCAAATCCACCCCCTCCACCAGCTTCTCTTTCTAGGAATCACTTTCTGAGACCTGTTGCCGAACCTCCCACTCATGCGTTCGAGGTCTTTGATGCAGCTTCTTTTTGATTCTTACACCCACTGGAGATTCTGCTGGGCCTGGGAGCAGGGTTTTTAAAAATTAGAAATCGAGATAGAAAGCTATCGTGTTCAGAAAACTGAGAGGAGGAGAAATTACTTGGGAAGGCCGAAAATAAAGCCTTTGACGGGAGAGCACGGTTGTGTGTTGGCCCTTTAAAGGCAAGAAGGCTGAGTTAGGGGTGATTGAAAGGTGAGGTTGGGCTCTCCCGCATAGCTGGCAGATACCTTGACTCAGTAAACAATGCGAGAACCGGCCTGAGACCTGCAAAGGAAGGAGGGTTGGATTACTGACTGCAGTTGTAAACAAGGCACCTGTGATTTCTCTTTCGCTGGGCAGCGACTGCCAGGCGCCATTCAGCGGACACCAGGGACTTGATGTGTATTACCTTCCTAGTATTTTCCCGGACAGGTTTGTGAAATAGTTAATAAGATAACCGTGTTGGGGCAGATGCAGATGTTAGCTTGAAATCATGCCTAAAACGATAATCTGGCAAAAGGTATCAAAAGGTACTAAGATCACATTTGACAGTGACAACAGAAATATATGGCATTCTGGAGACATTGTCCAAAAAATGAAATGTTCATGCAGTTTGGAGGCAGTACTGAGCTGGATCGGTCTGCTTTCATTGTTTCCTTACTTTTCCCACAACTCTTTTTTTTTTTTAAATTTTTTATTTATTATTTATTTATTATGTTTATTTTTGGCTGTGTTGGGTCTTCGTTTCTGTGTGAGGGCTTTCTCCAGTTGCGGCGAGTGGGGGCCACTCTTCATCGCGGTGCGCGGGCCTCTCACTATCGCGGCCTCGCTTGTTGCGGAGCAGAGGCTCCAGACGCTCAGGCTCAGTAGTTGTGGCTCACGGGCCTAGTTGCTCCGCGGCATGTGGGATCTTCCCAGACCAGGGCTGGAACCCGTGTCCCCTGCATTGGCAGGCAGATTCTCAACCACTGCGCCACCAGGGAAGCCCCCCACAACTCTTTATTTGGAAAATTTTCAAACCTACTGAAAAATTGAAATGATAGTATAACCAATATCTATATGCCCTTTACTTAGATTCATTATTAACATTTTGATTCTTTCACTTCCTCTCTAAATATATATATGCATACACATAACATTTTTACTTTCTGCGAGCCTTTTGAAAGGAAGTTACAGAAGTGACAACGCTTGACGCCTAATATTTCAGCACGTATCATTTAGAATGAAGACATTTTCTGCCACAACAAAAAAAACACATCACACCCAAGAAATTTAACATTGATAGAATATTATCTAATATATTGGCCTTATTTAGATTTTCCCAATTTTCCCAGTTGTTCAAATAATGCCATTTTTAGCTTTTTTCCTTTTTTTTTTTTTTAATTTATTTTTAAATTTTGGTTGCGCCAGATCTTCATTGCAGTATGTGGGACTTCTTAGTTGTGGCATACAAACTCTTAGTTGCAGCATGCATGTGGGATCTAGTTCCCTGACCAGGGATCAAACCTGGGCTCTCTGCATTAGGAGCATGGAGTCTTACCCACTGGACCACCAGAGAAGTCCCTCCTTTGTTTTTTTTTAAATTCCAGGATCTAATCAAGGGTCCCACATTGCATTTAATTGTCATGTCTCTTTAGTCTTGTTGAATCTAGAACAGTTCCTCCATCCTTGTTTCAGTTTCTTGAGACAGACATTTTTGAAGTCCAGGCTAATTGTTTCATAGAATATTCCATAATCTAAATTATCTCATTTTTTTCTTCGTGATTAGATTCAGATTAAATATTTTTGTTCAGAATGCTGCCTACACAGGTGATGTTGTCCACTTCCCAGGGCACCTCATCAGGAGACATTTAGTGTCAGTTTGTACCTTTATTGATAACACTAGGTTTAATCATTTGGTGAAGATGGTGTTTATCAGATCTGTCCACTGTAAGGGTACCTTAATCCTTTTGTAATAAATCATGTGAGGTGATACTTTGAAACTGAATATTCTGTTCAATCTGTCTCGCTTTTAGTTGCCTTTTCTTTCTCTAAGAAAAGATTGAGATAAGTGGATTTGGAACAATAGTTTTAACATGTCATAGTAGAGAATCTGTAGCTAAGTGAATTGTTTTGCTTTCAGCAATTGTTCTGAAATATTAAACTGCAGTATGTATTTGAGTTTATGGGAACTTCTTTGAATATATAACTTGGGGGTGGTGATCACCAGGGATCATTCATTTAGCAGGTATACGTTGGTCAAGTGCAGGCTCTGGGCTGGGGGTATAAACATGCATGAGATAAAGCCCTTGACCGCAAGCTGATCAGAATGTGATGGGTAAACACATTGGGTAAACACACAGCCTCCCTGCTATATCTCTTCTTTAGCTGGAATGGACAGTAAGTGCATGAACTGTAATCGCTTTGGAGGCACCAAAGCCTGCTGACAGTGAATGTCGTTCACTGCCCTGATTCTGGAATTGTTTCTATTTTGGCCCCACAGAAAAGGTTCCTTGCATTTTATGCCAACTCGATATGGCAAAATCATTGCTCTGAAATAGTCTGTGGTTTATCACTGTTAGGAAGCTTTGAATTGATTTTTTTTAAACCTGCATTTGCAATTGAGCTATTTAGGTTCCTGCCTAACCCTCCTTATTGCAAGTTGTTCAGATTTCTTTTGTTGTTGGTGGTGTCATTTTTAACAAATCTGAGTGCTATGAAAGGCAGATTTTTTTTTTTTCCTGTATCAGGAATAACATTCACTTTCTGAAGGTGTGAATTTCATTATACCTTCAGTGTCAAAGTGTATCTTCTGATAAACTAAAACTCACTAATGTTTTGGTTGTGCTGTTGTTGGAATCAAGAATAGGTCACACTTGGATCAGTCATTTACTCATTCAGTCAACAAATATTTACTCAGTGTCTATTGTGTGTCTGTTGTTTTCTAGGCACCAAGTAAAGGTGTGTTAGTAAACAAAACAAAAGAACTTTCATTCTAAAGGGGAGAGAGAAAACAAAATTTAAAAGTATGGAAAAGACCAACATAACATTGTGAAGCAACTATACTCCAATAAAAAATTTTTTTTTCAAGTATGGAAAGGAACAGATGGTGGTGAGTGTAAGACAGGGTAGGGGGATAGTAAGTGGCAGGTGTTGTGTGTCAAGTGGAATGCTGTTTTACTTAAGGTCACAAGGAGGCCCTCTATGATGGTGCCATTGGAGAAGAAATCTGAAGGGAATGAGGAACAAGCCACGCAGCCGTTGGGAGAAGAGCCTTGTGGGCGAGGGGCAGCAGGTTCAGAGGCCCTGGGACCGGAGCTTGTTAAGCAACATGAAGGAGGCCAGTGCAGTGGGTGGAACAGGGTGGGCAAGGCAGGGAGAGGAAGTGAGGTCAGATCCCAGAAAGCCATATTAGAGGGTTTTGAGCAGAGGAAGGATGAGCTGACTTACTTTTTTTTTTTTTAAAGTATACAATTTAATGACTTTTTGCAGAGTTTGCAACCATCACAAAAAGCAACTTTAGAATATTTTCATCACCCCAACAAGAAACCTTGTTCCCATTAGCACTGACTTTCTGGCTTTGTGTGGAGAATAGATGGAAGGCCAGATCAGGACAGATAAGATCTAGCCAGGCTAGGCCCAAGAGACCACTGGGATTGAGGCAGGCCAGAGGGGCACACAGAAACAAGGGATGAGTGGGCAGTTAGGCAATGGCCTCAGGAGAGAGGTGGCAGCCCACTGCTGGTAGTCCTGGGGGGCAAGTCTCCATTGTTAGGAGAGGAAGAGTGTCTAGGAAAAACTCGCTGTTTTCCTTTACTCTCACACCGCTGCTACACTCAAACACTTCTGGCGCCAGATGTGTGGTTTTTCCATGCATCAAGCCATTCTGGGACACCAGTTGGGTGTCCTACAATTCAGTTCAGTTCTGACACTGGCTACCTGGAGTCAGCATCCAATCCCACAGGTTAAAGGCTCAGTTCCACAAGACTGCCCCAACCCCCAACTTCAGATGCCAGTCAAAAGTCCAGGTTGTCCCCTGTGCTTCTGACCAGCTGAGGTTCCCATGTCCTCCTTCTCGTTCAATTATTTTGCTAGAGCAGCTCATAGAATTCAGGAAAACAGTTTACTTATTAGGTTACTGGTATATTACCAAGGATATTAAAGGTTGGAAATGAACACCAGATAGAGAGGTACATAGGGTGAAGTCTGGAAGGGTCCCCAAGCACAGGCGCTTCTGTCCCTTTGGAGCTGGGGTGGGCCACCCTCCCAGCACATAGATGTTTTCACCAACCCAGAAGCTCTCTGAACTCTGTACCTTTGGAATTTTTATGGAGGCTTCATCACCTAGGTATGACCGATTATTAACTCCCTTCTAGCCTCTGTCCCCTCTCCAGAGCATGGAGGGTGGTGCTGAAAGTTGCAAGCTTATGATCATGGCTTGGTCTTTCTGTTGACCATCCAGGAGCCCACCAAGAGTTGCCTCATGAGAACAAAAGACACTCCTGGAAATTCCAAGGAATTTAGGAGCTCTGCATCAGGAACCAGGGTCAAAGACTAAGTATTAGAACAAAAGATTTTCCTAGCACCATTATCTACAAGGGTTTTAGGAGCTCTGTGTCAGGAATCAGCAGTAGAGACCAGTATATATATGTTAGTATTTCACAGGGGAACAGATGGATCCCCTGGCAGGTAGGTGGGGTTGGGTAAGAGAGGGCTCTCACAGTGGGCACTGTGGACAGATGCAGGCTGATGGGCAGTTAGCATCTAGGCAGTCCGGCATCGAGTTGCAGGACTGAGTAGGACTGCAGTTCCCAGGACTGAGGCAGTTTACTTAGAACCCTGGCATCAGAGGCACTGGCTGTGCTCATACAGTTGTTCGACCTGGAACATAAGGCAGAGTGGGGCCAGCTGAAAGGATGGCTGGGTGCCAAGCCTCACGATTCCCATTTCCATTTCTGCTGATTGGGGCCAGGTTGGTCTTGAGGCCTTGCTTGGAAATGAGGTGACTCAGCTGTGGAGGCTAGAGGGCTGGGGAGCCAGCCGTTACAAACCCATTTTGTTAACACAGGACTCACCTAGAGGATTCTGAAATCTGTGTGGCTTTTCTCTTTAACTCAAATATCTGTCTGAAAAATATTCTTAAAGATACAAACACCCTGTGGGCAGGGATCTGTGTCTTTTTAAAATTTTTGTTTTTGTTGTTCACTGACGTGCCCGGCATATGGAATGGGCTCAGTAAGTATTATATTTGCTGAATGAATGAACTCCCAGTGCTTGTGTTAGTTTGCTATTGCTTCTGAAACAACTTAGGACAAATTTAGTGGCTTGTCATTCTACGGTCCTGGAGGTCAGAAGTCCAAAATGGGTCAGCAGAGCTGCCTTCCTTCTGAAGGCTCTAGGGAGAATTTGTTTTCTTGTCTTTTCCAGCTTCTAGAGGTCACCTGCATCCTTTGGCCTATGGCTCCTTCCTCTATCTTTAAAGCCAGCAGCATAGCATCTTCAAATCTCTCTGGCTCTGACGCTCTTACAAGAACCCTTGATTACATTAGGCCCACCTATAAAATCCAGGCTAACCCCCACCATCCCAAGATGCTTAATCTAATCACACCTGCACACTCCCTTTTGTTATGTAAGGTCGCATTTTCATAGGCTCTGGGGTTGAGGATGTGGGCATCTTTGGGGCCTCTTCTGTCACCAGTGCTTAGTCTGATTTCCCCTTATAATCTTTTTTTTTGTTTTGTTATGAAACCACTTCGATGGCAGTTTCCCTTTTTTTAAATTTATTTATTTATTTACTTTTGGCTGTGTTGGGTCTTCGTTGCTACGTGCGGACTTTCTCTAGTTGCGGCGAGGGGGGGCTGCTTTTCATTGTGGTGCGTGGGCTTCTCATCGCGGTGGCTTCTCTTGTGCGCTCTAGGTGCGCGGGCTCAGTAGTTGTGGCATGTGGGCTCAGTAGTTGTGGCACACGGGCTTTGTTGCTCCGTGGCATGTGTGATCTTCCCAGACCAGGGCTCGAACCCGTGTCCCCTGCATTGGCGGGCAGATTCTTAACCACTGCTCCACCAGGGAAGTCCCTCTCCTTATAATCTTTTATTTCAGATTAATAACCTGATTTATTCTTCAACACGGGGAAATGATGTGACTTTAGCTGCCAGAGTAAACAAAGCTGAAGATAATGCACTTTATTTGAAACAGTGAACAAGGAAATACTGTAAGATATGTAGACAAAGATTTTTGACCGTGTGTTGACCCAGGGGAATGAAAAGTACTATATGATAATCAATAAATAGCTATTAAATAGATGGCAAATTAAGGTGCAGTAGATTAAAGGGAAATCACTTAGTTTTTAAAAAATGTTTTATTGATTGAGGTTTGCCTTAGCTGTTACAGTCCTGTAATAATCCCATCCATCTGAAAAGTGTTTTATAAATTGTACTACTCATCTAATGTAATACAGCCTTTTTTTCCTACTTAGAGTGACTTAAGTGATGCGATATAAAATATGTAGGCACTGAGCTAGCTGATGGCTGTAGCTCAGGGTTATAGGAAGGTGCATGGTGCTTCTCCTTCTCAGAGACTCAGGGAGGAGCGGACCTGCTGTGCCAGATCTTGTTTGCAAACAGATTCCTTTCAGCTTTCAGGAAAATCGAGATATGAGTTGATAGCCCAGCAGGCCTCCTTGGGCAGGTGCTGTGCTCCAGAGAAGTGGGAACAGGTGAGTGATGTCTGCTAGGGCTGCTAGAACAAAATACCACAGACTGAGTGGCTTAAACAACAGAAGTATATTTTCTCACAGTTCTGGAGACTGGAAGTCCAAGATGAGGGTGCCGGCATGGTCAGGTTGTGGTGAGGGCCCTCTTGGGCCACCTTCTTGATATGTCCTCACATGATGGGGAGAGAAAGAGAACAAGAGACAGAGAGAGAGATCTCTCTTCCTCTTATAAGGCCACAGTCCTGTCGGATTAGGGCTGCCGCACATGAATTCAGTCCATAGCAGTTGAGTAGAACACCCGAGTGTCCAGACCCACTTTTATTGAAGTTAGCAACTTAGTGTGTCTCTGGCAGATCAAGGCCTCACCTGCCAGTTCACTGCCCCGATGGTTCTGTGGCAGCCAGTAAGAAGCCAAGCTCCAGCAGTGCCTTGAGTTGCTGTGGAAAGCAGTGCTTGTCTCTCAAATTTGGGGCGCTCCAGCAGAAGCCCCGTGACAGCTAGGCCCAGGAGTGGTCTCACGTCATTGGTGGCAGACAGCAGCCAAGACGGCAGCTGCTCTGGGGTCTTGGAGGCAGGTTTGTATCCCGTTTGTCCACCCCTGGGTAGTGGCATTCCTGGTGTCCTTATAGAGTTCTGTGCACACTGGGTGGTGTAATGGAGTTCAGAGTCTCTTAAGTGATTTGGGGAGGAGCTGGGAAGGACTGTGGGATTGAAGACGGGGTTACTGCTTTAGCAGGGAACTGCATGACGCTGTCCTGTGGCTTGGGGATGAGCTGGCAGTGGATGGTACACAAGGGGGCCTTGGGCGGGGGAGGCCAGGGTGCAACAGCAGCGGCCCAGGCAGGAGGGATTTATCAGGGAGGGGCAGTACCTGAACACCAGGCTCTGCAGCCTCTGGAGCTGCTGCCAAGAAGAGGGCAAGTCTCCTGGGCTGTGGAAGCAAGAAGGGCTGGTGCCCGAGGCTGGAAAGTAGGCTGCAGTGGTATCTGGTAGAGTAAGTCCCCTACGTATGAGTTCCGTTCTGAGAGCACGTTCGTTAAGTCCAACAAAGTTAGCCTAAGTACCCAACTAACACAATCGGCTATGTAGTACTGCACTGTAATAGGTTTCATACAAATAATACATAAACACAAAAAATAGAGACAACATTTTTAATCTTACAGTACAGTACCTTGAAAAGTACAGTAGTACAGTACAACAGCTGGCATACAGGGGCTGGCATCGAGGGAACAGGCAAGAAGAGTTACTGACTGGAGGAGGGAGAGGAGGTGGGAGATGGTAGAGCTGAAGGATCGCCAGCAACAGGAGATGGAGGGCAAGCTGCAGTTTCACTCACGCCTGATGTTGATGGAACGCATGTTCGCATCTTTGAAAGTTCTCAACTTCAAGGTTCGTGTGTAGGGGACTAACCGTACAGGTTTGTTCCTGAAGACGATGGGGACCCAAACCCTGAGGATTGAGAATCCTGCCCACAATTTCTGATAGACACTATTGACTGGAAAGGGTTTTTTTGTTTATGTGTGTGTGTGTGTGTGTATGTGTGTGTGATTCTTTTGGTGGAGGAAGAGCAGTAGTTAGTATACATATATTATTTTACATATTATACATATATTCGTTTTTTTATTTTATATATATTTAAGTTTTAAGCTTGGGACATTACTGTTTAATCACTTTATACTCCATATTACATGATTTAGACTTGGTTTAACAATTTGCTAAACACCATCAAACAGAATAGACAAGTTTCGACAGTATTATAAAATAATTCTGAAGATGTATCTTGTTCAGCAGAAAGAAAAAGAAAACTCATACCAGTGGTTTGAAACCTTTTGTAGCTATCTGATAATTTGTCACCAGAACAGAAGTACCAAAACACCCTCAGTCGTTTGTTATTTTTAATAAGCATTGAGCCCTAGATGAGGTGTCCCTGATGCTTTTATTGAGAGCCTTCCATCCAAAACAAGAGCGAGGGACTTCCCTGGTGGTCTAGCAGTTAAGACTCTGCACTCCCAATGCAGGGGACCTGGGTTCGATCCCTGGTGAGGGAACTAGATCCCACATACTGCAACTAAGAGTTTGCCTGCCAGGGCTTCCCTGGTGGTGCAGTGATTGAGAATCTGCCTGCCAATGCAGGGGACAAGGGTTCGAGCCCTGGTCTGGGAAGATCCCACATGCCGCGGAGCAACCAGGCCCGTGAGCCACAACTACTGAGCCTGCACGTCTGGAGCCTGTGCTCTGCAACAAGAGAGGCCACGACAGTGAAAGGCCCGCGCACCACAATGAAGAGTGGCCCCCGCTTGCCGCAACTAGAGAAAAGCCCTCACACAGAAACAAAGACCCAACACAGCCAAAAATAAATAAATAAATAAATAAAAATTAAAAAAAAAAAAAAAAAAAAGAGTTTGCCTGCCACAACTAAAGATCCCGCACGCCGCAACGAAGATCCCACATGCTGCAACTAAGACCTGGAGCAGCCAAATAAATAAATATTAAAAAAAGGACTTCCCTGGTGGCGCAGTGGTTGAGAATCCGCCTGCCAATGCAGGGGACACGGGTTCGAGCCCTGGTCCGGGAAGATCCCACATGCCGCGGAGCAGCTAAGCCCATGCGCCACAACTACTGAGCCTGCTCTCTAGAGCCCACAAGCCACAAGTACTGAAGCCCACATGCCTAGAGCCCGTGCTCCGCAACAAGAGAAGCCACCGCAATGAGAAGCCCGCGCACCGCAACAAAGAGTAGCCCCTGCTCGCCACAACTAGAGAAAGCTCGTGCGCAGCAACGAAGACCCAGTGCAGTCAAAAAAAAAAAAAAAACTAATTAAAAACAACAACAGCAACCAAGAGCGAGACATCCTAATCTAGGTGTATGTAGAATATGGTATTAATTGAAACTTTGACTTAATATGTGCAGAGAATTAGTGCAGCCATCAGTGAGAGTGTGGAGGGTGCCTGGTGGGGATTTGGCCCCACCTCTAATCACCCCTGGCTCCCTAACCCCTCCTCCCCTCCTCCCAACAAGAGTAAAAATACATTGATTTGGGAAAAACCACACACAACAGTGTGCTTACAACTCAGACGCAGCTTCAAGAAAAGCCCCTGGCCCTCCCCTTTGCCACTCTCCCCTCTCCCCTCTCCCCCAGCCCACTGATGCTCCTCACTGGTCGCTCTTTTTTTTTTTCCCCCCGTTTTTTGGCTGCGCCCCACGGCATGTGGGATCTTAGTTCCCTGACCAGGGATTGAACGTGCGCCCCCTGCATTGGGAACGTGGAGTCTTATTCACTGCGCCACCAGAGAATTCCCAAGCTTTTTTTTTTAAATTTATTTTATTTTATTTTATTAGTTATTTTTGGCCACATTGGGTCTTTGTTGCTGTGCGCGGGCTTTTTCTAGTTGCAGCGAGCAGGGGCTACTCTTCATTGCGGTGCGCAGGCTTCTCTCTCATTGCGTTGGCTTCTCTTGTTGAGGAGCACGGGCTCTAGGCATGTGGGCTTCAGTAGTTGTGGCACACAGGCTCAGTAGTTGTGGCGCACGGGCTTAGTTGCTGCGCAGGATGTGGGATCTTCCCGGACCAGGGCTCGAACCCGTGTCCCCTGCATTGGCAGGCGGATTCTTAACCACTGCGCCACCAGGGAAGCCCCCGCTTTGTTTGTTTTATCAAAGTAAAAAGTGAATGGTCATAAACCCTCCCCCAGCCCATCCTATTCTCCAGAAATAACAATTTTCTATATCTTAATATACAGTAAGAGGTGGCACAGAGGGTGAGGGCGTTGCTTCCAGCGTGGGTCAACCTGGCTCTGCCTCGTGCTGCAGTGTGGACTCCAGCAAGTTTCCTCACCTCCCTCTGCTTCTGTTTCCTCATCCAAGAGTCAGAGATATTAATATGTGCTTCATAGAGCTACTTTGAGAATTACACGAGTTAATATTTGTCAAACACTTAAAACAGTGCCTGTGCGTGTTGTAAATATTTATTAAATAAACATATGTCCAGACTTTTCTGAGTAGACAGAAGCATTTACACACATTTGTTTCTTTTGTTTTTTGTTTTCACAAAAACAGGATCTTATTCTACATACTATTCTGAAACTTGCGTTTTTTTACTTCCCAATGTGGCTTGGGCATCTTACCCCATCAGTATTTAAAGAGCTGCTCCTATTTTGATTGATTGTGTAACGTTTCATTATGCGGATGCACCATAACATGTTTCACAAGTCCTCCATCGACAGACATGCAGTTGGTGTCTAGTTTTTGCCAGTACAGACAGTGCTGTCAGGAACCTCGTGACCTTGTCCTTGCCCTTGTGTATTCCTGGAAGTAAAATCACTGTGGCAAAGGGTATGCACAGTTGACTATTTTGGATACACACTTCCAATTTACCCTCCAGAGATGGCTTTCTAGTTTGTGTTCCTACTGGGAGTGTAGGTGCCACCTGTGAAATACTGTGCTGACAACCCTTTACTGCTCAAAAAACCTTTGATGGTACCTTCTAGGGCTTACATGTTGAAGTCCTTAGTTTGGCCTTCAAAGCCCACCGTAATGTGACCCCATCTATCTTTGCGTCCTTAACTACTGTTACTCTTATAAACTCTTTGCTTCAGTCAGGTCAGCAGTTTTTAACCAGGGTAATTATGCCCACAGGGGTCGTGTGACAATGTCAGGATATTGTGGTTGTCACAACGGGAGAGCGTGCTACCAGCATCCAGAGGGTAGAGGCCAGGGGTGTTGCTCCACATCCTGCAGTCGACAGCCTCCCACAACAAAGAGTTAAATGGTTCAGACGTCAGTAGTGCTGTGGTGCAGAAACCCCAGTTGAGCTGTTGACTGATCTTTAAAATTGCCTGTTACTTACCTGCCTCAAGTGCAGGGATGGACAACAGATTTCATCTAGTGTGACACCTTCATTATATCCATATATGGGTAAAGAGCTCTCTTGAGAATTCTGAAGCCACGCCTGGGCCCACTGGGGGAAAATGTTATGTCTGCCATTTGCTAAATCGTAAAGTCATAAGGGCAGGATGGTATCTCCTCCTTTTTTTGTATTTTCCAAGATATCTCATGCATAGGTTTGTATACATAGTTGTTGGACAAATATTTTAATGTTTCCTGAGTTACTGTCATCCTAAGAGGGACAGAACCAGCTCCTCTTCTAACCTGCCCTCTCACTTGCCATTTGGCCTTAAGCGAAACATTTACATATTCTGGTATTTATTTCATGTCTTAAAGAGCTTTGATACCCTAATAGGAGATGATGGGTTGATACTTACTGCATTGTCTTGAAAATGATTGTTGAATGAATGTAATTGTATATAGAGCTTTTCCTTTTGAGATGACTGAATAATCAAGAAGGCAGGGATGGTCATCAGGCATTGACTGCATAGCACCCTATCAGTGGTACTTACATTTGTCCTTATGGGAGGGAAATCATTTAAGTGAATTTTCAAATCTGAGTGAACCTTTTCTTCAGTGTTTGGGAGTACAGGTAGCTTGTCAGGGGTTGGCCAACCTTTTCTGTAAAGGGCCAGATTGTAAATATTTTAGGCTTTGCAGGTCATATGGTCTCTGTCACTGTTTTAGCCCTGCTCTTGTAGCTTGAAAACAGCCATAGACAAGACTTAAATGAATGGGCATGGCTGTGTTCCAGTAAGAGTTTATGTATACAAACAGGTGGTGGCCATAGTTTACTTATCCCTCCAAAACCATCAATGTTTGGATATTTGACTGATGAACCTTCATTGCAACTGAATGGTTTTAAAAATGAAATAACTGGGCATAGTGGCTACCCCTTTGTAATGACTGCACTGGGAAAGGTGGTGATGTACGACCTTTCTTTGCTTTCCCTTGTAGAGATGTGGTATGGTGTGTTCCTGTGGGCACTGGTGTCCTCTCTCTTCTTTCATGTCCCTGCTGGATTACTGGCCCTCTTCACCCTCAGACATCACAAATATGGTAGGTTCATGTCTGTAAGCATCCTGTTGATGGGCATCGTGGGACCAATTACTGCTGGAATCTTGACAAGTATGTTAGACATTAAAATACAGTCAAAATGTTTCATTTGACTAGTTAGTTAATTTTAGGAACCGCTTTAGAAACATGTCTCAGTGAGATGAAGAAGAAAGAGTGATCTTTAACCACAGATCCTGTTTTTTTTATGTATTGTTTTTTTTCTCACCCCAGTCCCCCCCTTATTTGGCTAACATCTTTGACTTACTGAGTCAGATTTTGTCTCGCTGGCTTCAGGGAAGCCATGTTAAGCTTTGTGAGACAGATCTTGTGAAATAGGTCACTAGAAAAAGAAGATATTTGTCTTTTTGGAAGCTACTCCTCCTTTTTCTTCAGCTGTCACTTCACTGATTTGTGACCTTGCAAGCTGGTTGACAAATTACTTCCACTCATCCAGGTGTAGTTATTTTAAGGATGGAAGAATAATTCTAATGACAAGAAGTATTATTTAGAAAAGTACCTGGTTGTTTTTTCCTGTCAGGACTTTCTGAATAAGAATTGGAGTAACATTCATAATTATAAATTATTTTTACCTGTCTGGTGTTTTTTGGGGGGGAGGTGTGGCTTTTGCTCATGTCAAAGGGATGAGAGTAAGTTTAAATTATTTTTAAGCTCATAATGAAATATAAATAACATGTATATTCTATATAAATTAAAAATTATAAGAAAGCAAAACTAAAAATCCTCCATTACTGCATTCCTAAGTGGTATCCACAGTTTGCATTTTGGTGTATGCTTTCAGACTTTTTTCTAGATATACATGTAAACATAAATTTTTTTCACTGTGAATTTAAACCTTGAGCTTCAAGCAGAAATCTCCCTCTCTGACTTGAGGGATTTTTGGGGGGGACAAGGTGGCCTAGTTTCTCTGTGTTCCATAGATGATGAAACCTTTGTGATAACACGGGGGAGGAGGCCAGTTTTCTCCTGTTTGCATTAAGGAGTTTCCATAACTGGCCTTAAAAAATATTTTTAACTATATCCCCTGCTGCTATCTTTAGAGACCCTCTGCTCCAGTTTCCTTGCTGGGTTACTGTTCCCCACGACCTGTTTCAGATTTCTCATCAGTAAAATAGGGATGCTGTGTGATGACGAATTGAAAAAATGTGAATATAAAATACTTAACCAGAATATCTACCACAGAGTAATTGTGCAGTAAATGTCGTGTTCATGTCCTTCTTCGACTCTAGTGCATACAATCTATTCCCTTCCCATTTGCTGCTCCTTCTGGTTTGCTTTTTCCTGTCTTCCCTTAATCATCCAAATCCCACTTTGGGACCCAGTTCAACTTCTTTAAGCTTCTTCCGACTCAACCCACTTTTTTTGGAGACAAATTACAAAAGGGCCCAATGGAACATGTGCCTTTCAGATGTTAGTAGCACAGTGTTTGTGCATTGCCTCTGGCGGTGGGCATTTCAAAGTCACAAATGTTCCTGTCAACCAACACAGGTATTGATTAGTATTGTTCTTTCTTCTCCTTAAAATATGTCAATATACCATCACATCACATTTGTAAAAGATGTAGACACTTGATTGAAACACTATATTTCATTTTGCATTACTCAGAATCTACTTCATGTTTGTGTTTCTGTCTTGTGTCTCCAGCTAGCTTCTGTGATCAAGGAGAATTCCGTTTGGAGCATTTGAGGTGGGGCGGGGGGCGGTTGGGCGGTCATCTGAGATGTTTGGATCTGTTATTTTCAAACTATTGAAATCTTGACTTTCTTTGTACAATGCTGAGTCCCTGTGAGCAATTCAGGGTACCTGGGTAGAGAGAGATGTTTGTTTTGTTTTGTTTACTCAATTTCTAGGAAGTTACAGTGACTAACATAATAAAAACGATTAATGATGTGGGTAACAGAAAGGACTCCCCAAGTATCCCTCACCTCTCGCCCTTTGAATGAATAGCAACTTGATAGGCTTAGGGTCCCCCTCTTTTCCTTTTCCCACCCCTTTCTCCATCCATTTCTTGAGGGGAACTCTGAGTATAGTACAAAGTAGAGTGGGGTTTCCCTGTGGCTGCTCCTGAAATATTTCTTGCTCAGTCCCACAGGGAAGATTCTTTGTCATTTATTGCCAAGAATTTGTTAGGTACCTGTTAAATGCATGCGGAATAAGAGATGTTTTTGAGTTTGTAATCAGGTTACGTGGAAATTGCCGTCTTTGTGATTTCGGCTATGACTTCCAGGTGATTTTATTCAATAAATCTAGGAGACTCTCAGTTTAAAGGATTCACTTTTCAACACCTAAAATCACTTGTCAGTGATTTGCAAACCATATAAGGAATACTTAAAACCTAGAGTAGTCAGCAAAAAGAATAGACAAAACAAAACATTTCTGTAATGTCTAAATTTTAATGTAAAAAATTTAGAACATTCTACTGGTAGAATTTTAAGTGCTATATTTTCCTGATTATATTAACCTTTTTTTTTAAAACATTCTTGAATTTTTGAACAGGTGCAGCAATTGCTGGAGTGTACCGAGCAGCAGGAAAGGAAATGATTCCATTTGAAGCCCTCACCTTGGGCACTGGACAGACGTTTTGTGTAGTGGTGGTTTCCTTTTTACGGATTTTAGCTACTCTATAGCACATACCCTTGTGCTATGATGGCGAACCTAAGTTTCATAGAATCCTCAAAAAGAATACAGCATGGAATGTGTTTTCTTAGTTCTTCAAACGGGAAGCAACTTGGATGAAAAGGTATATGAAGAACATTTCAGTCCTTTCTTCAATTTGAAGCTCCAGGAATTAAAGATCTCTTTGGACTCATTGTTCTCAACGAAAACAAATCAAGTTTCTTTTCTTTCTTTCTGATGAAGGTTGGCATCCTTCACACTGAAATTTTAATGTTCTGTGAGAAAATGCAACGTTGCATATTTCAGAGAAACTATGGATCATATTAGTTTATTTCTGAGCAGAGTATACTTTACTAAAATCTAACTTGATCTAATCTTGATTAAAATTTGGCAGACTCATCTCGTGCTACATCTTCATGACAGTAAGTGCCAAGTAGGTTTTGGTTGAATATAGTGTTGTGAACAAATTTGGTGAAATTTGTTGCACACAAAAAAAATCTATAACTCAAGTAGTGGCTTCGATTCCACTGTTTAAAGAAAAAGGAGCTAACTACTGAATGATGTGACGTTTTTATGGATAACTATCTTGACCTCTGATTATTTAATATATTTTAAGAGATGTGAATTTGTTTTTTTGTACATTTTATCAAAATAAGCTAGATAATTGACTTTTTCCCCCCAAAGCTCCTGTACTACCTCTTCCTATAACTTTTATTCTATTGCTTTTATTTAGTTTAATTGGAAACATACCCTATTAAATAGTTGGGAGTTGAAAATTTTCACCCAGATTGTTTAGGACACTCTTTGAACATTGAGGCACACGCACAAAAAGATACTTTAAACGTTCTGTTACTGTTTTTCTTAGTGACTTTGGTTTACTCATGGCTCTTGAAAAATTGTATAAGTGCAGCTTAAACTAGAGTTAGTGGTTATGGATTTCCTAGTCCTAATGTGGTTACCTAGTGGTGGGTCTTCAGCTCACTTTTACAGTATTGGGTATCACTCCCAGAAAGTGCCTAAAGTTTAATTTTCAGATATGCCTTCCACTGTGCCCTTTACATTTTCCTTCAAGAGAATTTATATCCTCAAAGAGAATTAAATATCAGAGTTTTTTAAAACCCAATTTTAGCTATTTTAATTTTTCTTCTAATGCCTAACTTACTTTTTCATTTAAAGGCCTGAAAACTGTAACCTTCAAAAGAAAAAGGATTGCAAAAATTATCTAACTTTATCCTTACCACCTAAACTGTTCTGTATGAAATACAATCGATGTTATATGTTTTCAAAATAGTTTCTGGTAATTAAATCTGACATTTTTAAAGGAAGGTTTTCATTGTGAGTGTAAGGCTAACTGCCCATGAGGTCGTGTGCAGTTCTATTTGATTTAAAGCAATATGCACTCTGGCTTCTGATTAAAAACAGCCAGGAGTACCAATTTACCAGGGATAGTCAAAGAGAAAAGTTACAAAGGATCACAAAAAGTAACTGGACATTTTCTTTTAACTAATCGTCCATTAGACCACTTATCAAAATTATAGTGTTATATACACATAGACTAGGTGGAAAATTACAGGAGTTGGAATGTAGGCAAATGTCTTTACAAATTCCCCAACAAGATTACTCTCCAATGCTCAAATCTTTCTTTCAAGCAAATTTTTAAGTCTTTAGTTGAAGACTCCATTTTTCAGTTCAGTGAGCTGGATTTGGAAAAGTAGCCCTTCAGTTTAAGAAATTTGTTGTAGGAAATTATTTTAATTATCTCTACTGAAGGATGCCTCTTAGCATTCTCACCTAAAACATTCCTTTGGATAGAATTTCACAAATTGAACATGGGCCAGTGGTCAGTGGGCTCCTCCCCCTAAATACTAATTTTTGAACATACTGATCCATGATTTATTTGGTTTATTTTTCTTTTAGAGCCAAGACACAAAAATTAATGCATTTTGAAAGTTGTCTTTGTTTTCATCTGTTTCTTGTTTGATTATCCACTCTTTTTAAAAAACTTCAAATATAAAGTGTATCTTCAAATTATTGAATGTTTCATCCATCCCAGTCTGTGAACATTCTCCTGTGAATAAATGTATATAGACTTTATATAGCTTGAGATTTGTGGCTTGAAATATTTTCAGGGAGAAACTATTTGAATGATAAGGAATGTCTATTCCCCCTTAGAGTTTATTTTTCTTTTTAATTTCTCATCTCAAATACACAATTAGTTGGGGGTGGTTGCCCAGATGAAAAAATATTGGCATTTGTGTTGAACATTTTATCTTATCACATATAGCTTCTGAGAAGTTTTGCCAACTACTGACTTTCCTAGAGACACGTGCAACCACCCCTCCCTTAGCTGTGCATCACTTTTCCTTTTTTCTATGAGTGGGAAGGAGGCAGCCCCAACCATAAAAAGCTGATTTCTGGATTCTTTAATATTGAGGTTTTAGGGTAAAGGCGTTTCACGTGAACTTAAATCCGTCTACAAATGAGTAATGAATATTCCAAGATAAAGATGTCTCTTTGTGCTGTTAACTCATTTTTTTTTTCAGCAAAACATTACCTAGGATATGTCTAAACTAGGTGAGAAAAAGTTCATGCAAATAATTATCTTTAAGCCCTTATGTTTTCTAAGTCTTTAAATTGTATGTTAGCTTTTGATTCCAAAAGCTGCTCTGGTTTGAATTAAGTTCTTATTACAACTGCAGTGCATACCAACCTTCCCTAGGAGACCATTTCCTGGAATGTGAAGTCCTGGTGCCATTAGCTGTCCACATGCAGAAGGTTCTGTGTACGTGCATTTCTTTTTTGTGCACTCGGTCAGGCTGGTTGTGGCTAAAATCAGCTCAGCTTTTTGTATTAGATTATTTCACCAAATGCTACAGTCAAAATGATCTAATCTTTGTACCATAGAAAATTATTTAAATTTTATTTTTCTACTGACATTTCTAATTCTGGTATATATGTTTATCAATAAAGAGTTACTTTTAATTCTGTGAACTAGAACTGTTATTTCTTTTTCAGTGGCCAATGAGTTTAGTCTTTCGTAATAAGGTTTTCCAACTTAAGTTTTTTTTTAGTACTTAACATATATGCTTAACTGTATTTCTTTTATGTTCAACTCACTAGTTTATGGTAAAATTTTTGTCCAAAGATCTGATTAAACTGTACTTACATGTGAACTTGAGTCTTATTAACTCCACTTTGTGAGCTATATATTACCATCAAGAAGCTTTTGTATGATTACACACTGGAATGGCTGAAAGCTGATATAGTTTGTGAAAAACATGTATTATTTCAGTAGTAAGTCCACATGAAGAGAGGCTCCGAGGTTGGTTTAGTATTCTGTGACATCATAAATCTTTTTCTGCTCTGCCATTTTCAGTAAATTGGATTGTCTGATTTGGGTAGCTTACCCCCTGTTCACAAGATAACTGCTGCAGTTCCAGGCATTGCAGACAGACATACAATGTCTGGTAGGAGACTACCCATCCATTCTCTCTCTAATTTTTTTTTAAATTGAGGTGTAACATACAGTAAAGTGCACAAATCTTAAATGTATAGCTTGCTGAATTTTTATGTATTTATACACTTAATGCGGAGTGGTAGCACTTCGATCAAGATACAGAATGTTTCTAGCACCCCTGAAGGATACATGCAGAGTTCAGCCAGAAGCCCCCAAGATACGTATCCAGGACCGAACAGAGGAGGATCTTTTCTAAAAAGGTGATAACCCAAGACAGTGGAAAGAGACTATGGTGGATGAGGGGCTAAAGATGCTGAGTTTGGCAGGAAGGATCCCATAAATTATTACCAAGACAACACGGTAATAGTGAACCAGGAAACTTGTACAGAGTTGGGATTTGTACTGTGGCCAGCTGGAGAGATTTGTCTAAAGGCTTTGCTCAGTTCCAGCCTATTTCTATTGATATTTTGTGGGATTATGTGCCCAGTGTTGCCGGATTCTCCAGTTTTTCAGAGGAATTGGAAATTAGATTATTTGAAATCTCTTAATTTTTAAGTGCTGTTATATTGGGAGTTCCCCAAACCAACAAACAATTCTTGGACACCAGCAGTGTGTCCAACAATTCAACTCAATTCTGACACTACCCAGAGATAGCACCAGATTCTACAGGTTAAGGGCTCAATCCTACAAGACCGACTCCCACTGCACCCCCTGATTCGAGAGGCTGGTTGCAAGTCCAGGCTGTTACCTGTGCTTCTGACCAACTGGCTATAAATTGGGTTCAATTAATTTGTTAAAGTGGCTTACAGAACTCAAACATTTTACATACTAGATCACTGGTTCATCATGAGGATATAACTCAGGAACAGCCGGATGGAAGAGATGCACAGGGCAAGGTATAAGGAAGGTGAGTGGAGCTTCCATGCCCCCTCCAAGGGAGCCACTCTCCCCGAATTTCCACGTGTTCACCAACTGGGAAGCTCTCAACCCTGTCCTTTTGGGGTTTTATGGAGACTTCATCACATATGCATGATTCGTTAAATCACTGGCCATTGGGAACTGATTCAACTTGTCGCCCCTCCCCCCTCTCCCCAGAGGTGGGGCAGGGGAGGGCTGTGCGGGGATGTGGGGACTGAAAGTTCAATCCTTTAATCACACGGTTAGCTGTCCTGGCAACCAGCCCCATCCCTAGGTGCTTCTAAAAGCCATTCATACAACACAAGACACCTTTACCACTCTCAACACTTAGGAAATTCCAGGGGTTTTGGGAGCTGTGAGCCAGGAACTGTGGATGAAGACCAAATATATATGAGAAACACATTTTGGTCATCTGAGTGACCAAATGTATATTTCTTCGAAATCATAATATCACAGCTGGCCGCTAATTTAACTTCATGTAAAATGCTTTTCAGGTCGAACAATGCATGTCTTTATGCTGGATTTGGCCGGCTAACCAATTTTTGACCTCTTTACTAAACTATTTGACACAACAGAAAATAGTTCCCTGGTTACCCATAAAGTGGTCAGAAACTTTGTAAATTTGAACCAATGTGTGGAGTGCTAGTAAGCTGTAAAGAGGAGAGTGGGAGAAGTAGGGTAATGGAGGAGAGAGTCTGCTGAAGAACTCTGGGGTATCCTTTTCCCCAGACTCAGACCCCAGGGATGGGGCAAAAGGCTACATCCCAGTTTGTCACTGTAGGGTTTATTTATGCTGTCCAAGGAAAACGAGGCTGAGAATGGTGAAGTCCCAAATACTGGGTCCTAACTTCACATCTATTTTTCTGTTATTCTCACATAAGAAAGATTTACTGAAATGGGTCATAGACCTAAATGTAAGAACTGAAACTGTAAAACTCTTAGAAGAACACAGGAGTAAATTTTGTGATCTTGGGTTAGGCAAAGCCTTCTTAGATACAACTCCCAAAGCAAGAGGGACATTAGACTAAAACTAGATAAACTGGACTTCATCAAAATTAAAAATTTTTATGCTTCAAAGGATGCCATCAAGAAAGTGAAAAGACACCCACAGAATAGGAGGAAATATTTTCAAATCATATACTTTATAAGAGACTTGTGTTTATTATATATAAAGAACTCTCTCTTAGAACTCAATAACAGAAAGACAACCCAATTTAAAAATGGGCAGAGGGGGACTTCCTTGGTGATCCAGTGGCTAAGATTCTGCACTTCCAATGCAGGGGGTACGGGTTCAATCCCTGCTCGGGGAGCTAAGATCCCACATGCCTCACCGCCAAAAAACCAAAACAAAACAGAAGCAATATTGTAACAAATTCAATAAAGACTTTAAAAATGGTCCATATCAAAAAAGTCTTTAAAAAAAATGGGGAAAGGATTTGAGTAGACATTTTTCCAAAAGAACATATACCATGACCAATAAAGACATGAATAGATGCTTAACATCATTAGTCATCAGGGAAGTGCAAATCAAAACTATAATGAAATGCCATTTCACACCCACTAGTATGGTTATAATCAAAAAGATAGAGTGTTGGTAAGGGTGTGGAGAAATTGGAGACTTCAGAAATTGCTGGTGAGGGTATAAAATGGTTGCTTGTGAAAACAGTTTGACAGTTTCTTGAAAGGTGAAGCACAGAGTTACTATGCGGTACAGCAGTTCCACAGGTATATACCTAAGACAAATGAACTTTGAAAATGTGCTAAGTGAAAGAAGACAGTCACAAAAGACCACATCTTGTATAATTCCATTTATATGAAATGTCTGGAATAAGAAAATATAGAGAGACAGAAAGATTAGCCTAAAGCTGGGGATTGGGGAGAAATGGGGAGTGACTGCTAATTGGTCAGAGGTTCCTTCTTGGGGTGATGAAAATCTTCCAAAATTGACTGTGGTGATGGTTGCACACATCTGTGAATATACTAAAATGATTGAACTATGCACTTTAAATGAGTAAATTTTGTGGTGTGTGAACTATGTTGCAATCAGGCTGTTTTAAAAAGCTTGTTGGCATAAAGGCACCATAATGTCCTTTTAATCACAGACATGTTTCATCTATTCCTTGATTTAGATAACACTAAACTGGGTGACACAGACCCTAGTCCAGAGTATCAACAGGGAGCAATTATCAGCTGAAAAAACCCAAACCTGAACAAATAGGATGTTAGTCGATGATATCTCATTTGCATCTGATTACTGCCTCCCAGAGTTGGATTATAATTAAAAATTTTTAATCTGACAAAATGACAAGCATTATATATGGTTGTATTTCCATATGGATTAACTTGAAGGAAGGACTGGTGTTGATGATGCCTGAATTCTAGAATAGAGCTGATCCTTGTCGTTCGCAGTACTTATATCTGTAAGGTCACCGTGCACAGTCAATTAGCAGAAATACAGGGTTGAGTTCCTGTGGGTCTCTGGTTGTACCATTTTTGTCAACTGATCAGTACATAACCTTGCTTTATGTGTGTTTCTGTTCAAAGACACTGAATTTAATCTCTTTCTTACAAATAATGATACGCAGTGTTGATAATGAAACAATTATTTCAATGACAGCATGTTTGTGTAATGTACAACACTGAGATTGTACTACTTTAACTTTCCCCCTCAGTCATACACACACACAGACACACACTACACATATAGTACTCATGTACAGTAAATGCATACAGCACTGTAAACACATACTATATAGTGTGCAGTAATGCAAATAAAGTCCCCCCAAAATGAAAGATTTAGCGTTTAAAGTTTTATAAAAACGTTAACTAAAATCTTACTGTTGATAGAGCTGCAGGCTGCGTGATGGCACAGTGCACGGTGTGGTTAAACCTCTCGACCTTGGCTTGCCCCACAAAAAGCAAGGGAGAGGTTGGTGGAACTCATTCTGCAGAAGGGGAAGAGGGTGGCAGGTTGACATCTGTCAGTTCAACCTCAGAGGTTTGGCTCTCACCACTTGTTGATGGAGTCGGCAATTTTCCCTCCCAAACTGGCTCCAAAAATTGGGTCAGCCCCGTCTGCCTGGCTTTTTGCCTCAAATCTCTAAGCATCTCGGCATAGGGGGCAAACGCACAGGAGGTTAAGCGCTTAAATTTGAGGCTGCGATCAAGCATAGGGTCACACTCTTCCATGTCACTGAAAATTTTTTCCAAGGCAGAGTTCCATTCTGATATTTTGGCCGCTGTAAGAGAGACAATTCCTGGACTCTTAGGCTGACTTTCATCACCATCTTCATCATCACTGACTCCAACGCCTTGTTTTGCCATCTCGTCCAAGTCTTCGTTGGTGGGTTCTACTGCTTTCTCTGCCAAAATTTCCTCCACATCTTCTTCTCTCATGTCATCAAAGCCTTCTCCACTTATCTGCCATGCGATATGCATTATGTTTTTGACACTGTTCTTTATACTTTCTGTAACACCTTCAAAGCCTTCAAAATTTTCTACGCAGTCCGGCCAAACATTTTTCCAACAATTATTGATAGTAGCCTGCTTGATGTTGTCCCACGCTGTGCCAACATAATCAATAACGTTGCGTATAGTGACTGACTTCCAATAGTCCATCATGGTAGTTTCCTTGTTGGCTCTGAGAGCCTCAAAAGCCTTGCTATAAAGCTCCCTAGTATAGTGCGCCTTGAAGGCTTTTATTATGCCCTGATCCAGGGGTTGGATGAGAGACGTAGTATTTGGGGGCATGAAAAGAACTTCTACGTTGGGGTGGGCATTTCTGAGTTCTTCACAGCAATGGACTGGGGCATTATCCAAAATTAACAAAATCTTGAAGGCAAGGTTTCTGCCGTGAAGATAGTATTCAACTTCTGGTATGAAGCAGCTGTGGAACCAATCAGAAGTCATCCACGCTTTTTTGTTCCACCTCCAATGCACCGGCATATGATTCACGCTTTTCCCTTTAAGTGCTTGTGAACTTGGAGCTCTGTACACCATTAGGGGTTTGCATTTAAAGTCGCCCTTGGCATTGGCGCACAGAAGCAGGGTTGCATAATCCTGGAATGATTTAAAGCCAGGGGCTTTGGAGGCCATTTGCGTTATATAGGTTCTTTTGCCAACGTCTTTGTAAAATAGGCCAGTCTCATCAGCGTTGAAAACCTGCTCTTCCACGTACCCCTTTTCCTGTATAACACTTAGCAGGTATTTTTTAAATTCTTCCGCAGCCTCCTGATCTGCAGAACTTGCCTCACCTGCAAGCTTAACATTACTCACACCATATCGTCTTTTGAAACGTGCAAGCCAGCCAGCGCTAGCCGAGAAGGGTTTCACGTTTTTCTGACCCTGGGTAACGTGACCGTAAATTTCTTTGGCTTTCAGCCTCACAACAATGCTGTCCACCACACCTTTTTTATCGGTTGTCATCTCATGAATCCACAAATTGAGCCGCTTTTCCATCTTTTCCATAGCTTCCTCACGCACTATAGACGTCACTTTAGCACTTTCCGGAGCAGCCTCACGTACAGATCGGCGAATTTCCTTTTCCTTTTTCTTGATGTACCGGATTGTTGACTCATTAACGTTGAACTCACGGCCAACAGCACTACAACTCATGCCTGAACGAAGCTTATCTAACACACGTATTTTCTCCATAAGGCACATCACAGCCTTCTTGCGCTTAGGAACACTAGGCAGCACCGCAGCACTACGCTCAGGGGTCATTTTAAACAGCGAAATCACCAACAAAAAGCACAAAAAATGCAAAAAACGCGGCACTAAACAGATTGCGAAGAGGACACTTATTTAGAGTACGAGAGCCGAAGCAAGATAGCGGATCATCTGCCTCCAACGTCGGTACAAGCCACCACTGGTTGACTCAGAATTTTCACTCTCTGCGCATGTCCGCGAATAACCCCAGAAAGCACCGCGAATATTGATTTTTGGGGTGACAGTAAATTTTAACAAGTAAGTGAATACAAAAATAGCAACCTGTTAATAACGAAGGTCACCTGTATTCCCGTGGACAAAACAAATTTCGTTTAAGCATATTTACTAAATCAAAGCGTCTGGTAGCGCTGGAGACTACAAGTTCCAGCATGCACTGCTTCAGCACGGAGCCCGTGTTCCGCCAATCGCCACAGTAGTGTCAAGCCCGAGGCTTTGGCCCGGAAGTGTCGCATTTGGATCACGTAGCACTCTTTGCGCCTGTGCACACGCTGCGGGGGCCGCCCCAGCTACCGCCGCCCCTGCAGCAGCTCTATCTATGGTCTCTCCCTAGAGCTTTGCCGTTGGGGGTAGCTGCTGCGGGCTCTGTTCGCCCCGCGCGGCAGCGACATGGAGGAATTCGACTCCGAAGACTTCTCCACCTCAGAGGAGGACGAAGACTACGTGCCATCCGGTGAGCGATTCCACCTGGGGCGAGAGGCGGCTTGTCCCGCCCCGCGCCTCACGTGAGGCGCGCTTTGCCCGGCGAGCGTGGGCCCAGTGGCCGCGTGGCGCGGGTCTCAAGCGTCCCCGCCCCGCGCCCTCGCCCGCCTCCTCGCACCGTGCGGCCCCCGTGGCCCAGGAAGTGTGCACGGGGACGTCTTGCGCAGCTGCTCCTCACGGCCTGGCTTCGGCCGCCGCCCCCCTCTCGGAGCGCGGGAACCGGCACGTGAACTCCGCCCTGCCTCTGGTGAAGCTGGCGGTGGTCGGTCATCGCGTACCCTCACCAGCCCTGAAATCTTCTGAAAGGCAGTCTTATCGCCAGGCCTTCCGTTCCCAGAGAATTGCCAGCTAGCATCACGTTCCAGATAGGTCTCTTCACTTTCTGTCCTCAAAAGGGATCTGGTTGTTAAAAAGTTCACATAATGATGCTCTTTGCCTCTTTGCAACGTCTATACCCATTGCTCTCTGATCAGACCTTTGATTTTCTTGTTTTTGTATAGGCTTCTAAAACCGAACCGGGCCAAAATAGATGTCACCCAAACCTACCCCTTCCGCCCTCCTGTACCTTCCGCAGGCTTCCCCATCTCATTTAGAGGTATCTGCCCGTACAATAGCTCAGGTTAAAAACAAAACAAAACCTTGGGAGTTGTCGTTATTCTCACTGTTTTGGTCTAACCAATCATTAAGTTCTGTTTGTGTCTGCGTAGAAGGTTAATTTCTGATCAGTTCCTCACCAATCTCGCTCTTACTGAACTACCATTAACACTAAGACTCGCCATAGCTTCCCAGTTGGTTTCCCGGGTTCCATTCTTATCCACCAACATTGGTCTTTCGGTATCGGCCAGTGTGATCATTTGAAAACTAGTTTTCATTTTAATCAGAGTTATGCATGCGCCTGTTTCAAAATAGTCAAATATTTTTGAAAGGCTTATTTTTGAAACTGAACCGTTTCCCTCACCCCTCATACCTGTCAATCCTCCCCGGAAGAAACTGCTTTCTACTTTTAAAAATTGGTACTTCCATTGTCCGTTGACTTAACCCATCCATGTTAGGTGTTATTTTAACAATCTCTTTAGTCTCACCGTTTCACCTTCAGACCCTCCCCAACTCCCCAGCCTGCCAATGTTCCTATGTCTAATTTGGGTTAGATTGGTATTGTGTTTCCTTTTTTTGTAATTACTTTGTGGACATCTTGTTCAGGCCTGACCATGTGGTATATACAGTTATTGCTTTTCCTGCACTAGTTTTCTCTGGAGTTAATAATTGCCATTTTGTTGTTGTTGCTTAGTCTATGTACTTACTACTGATTTGATCCGGAACTTTCAAAATTGTCTAAATCATCTCCCAAGATATTTAGATCCATTAGATAATCTTTCACTTTTTGAAGTCCATCTTTGCCGTCTGACCTGCTCCAGTTTGTCTTGGTTTTACCACTTTGGAACCTAAGATTTTCCATCATCACCACCACTCTGCATGTTCCTTTTACCTCCATTTTCTCTTGGATTCCCTGTTCCTTGGGTCCCATGATGTCTTCTTTCTTGGTGTGTTCCACCAAAATGAGAATAAATCCTCAAATAACTTCTTGAGGAAAGATGCATTTTTTTAGAAACATTTTTTTTTTGAGACCTCGACTATCTAAAAATAGTGAAATATTGGCCCTCAGGCATGATTACTAATTTAGTATAGAATTATGTGTTCTATAATAATAATGCTGCATTCTATAATAATAATTTTCTATCTGAATTTTAAAGGTATTCCTCCATTATTTTCTAAGTTTCCAGTGTTTTTATTAAAAAGTCTCTTTTGTCACTAATTTTTCCTCATTTATATAAAATTTGTCTCTGGAAGTTGATAGAATCGTCTCTTTGTTTCTGATATTTTCTGATATTTCACAGTGATATGCTGTACCTTGGTATGAGTCTATTTTCATCCATTCTGCTGGGCCTTCTGGAACTTTTTTTTTTGGCTGCGTTGGGTCTTTGTTGCCACGCGGGTGCTACTCTTTGTTGCGGAGCACAGGCCCTAGAGCACGCAGGCTTCAGTAGTTGCGGCGTATGGGCTCAGTAGTTGTGGCTTGCATGCTCTAGAGCGCAGGCTCAGTAGTTGTGGCACCCCGGCTTAGTTGCTCCGCGGCATGTGGGATCTTCCCGGGCCAGGGATCGCACCCGTGTCCCCTGCATTGGCAGGCGGATTCTTAACCACTGGGCCACCAGGGAAGACACTTCTGGAACTTTTTAAATTTGGGGGGGACAGTTTTCTCCATTTTATTTTTTTGGAATCATCATTATTGATGTGTTGAATCTTACGTTAGACCTTATGGACTGGTTTTATTTTCCTGTACTTTTTTTTTTTTTTTGCTAAACTTTAAAAAAAACTTTATTTATTTATGTATGTATGTATTTATTTAGCTGCGCCGGGTCTTAGCTACAGCACGTGAGCTCTTCGTCTTCAGGTGTGGGATCTTTTAGTTGTGGCACGCGGAATCTTTCCGTTGCAGCATGCGGAGTCTTTAGTGTGGCATGTGTGATCTAGTTCCCTGACCAGGGATTGAACCCGGGCCCCCTGCATTGAGAGTGGGGAGTCTTAGCCACTGGACCACCAGGGAAGTCCCTTCCTCTATTTTTATCCTATTTTCTAACCCTTTGACTTCTTTTTCACTTTATGGGAATATTTCAGTATTTTACCATCCAACTCTTCTGTTGAGTTTTTTTTCTCTTTACATATTTTTTCCCGAGTTTTATGGCTTTTATTAACACAAATGCAATGTGTACACGAGCTGTCTGTTCATTTCTTTGCTGTGCAGCCTGGCATTGGGATTGGTGACTCAGATGGCCAGGTGGGCTGCTCTTTCCACAGTGACTTTGGGGTTCTTGGAGGAGATATTGGGAGTAGTCTCAACACTGTAAGATTTGTTGCCCATCAGCCGCACTTCAAGCTCTTTGACATAGTGGACCAGGAACTTCCAGAAGCCACTGGGCAGCATGTGCTTTGTTTTCTTGTATCAGTGTTGGATTTGGCCCTTCGATATTTTTAATTTTGAATAACTTTGTTTTTCAATTTTAAAATAGCATCATGTTCTTGTTTCATGTGTGCAGTGTCTTATTGCTCTGTGGATATTAATAATGCTTTAAGGCCTCTTGCCTTCTCAGATGGCCCACACTCTGTGGAGTGTGTTTCTCCCATGACTGCTCTCACTTTCCAAGATGACCCCATGCCCTGGGACCACTCTTGCCTTTAGAGATGGTCCGCATTCTTCCTATGGAATGTGTATTGCTCTAAATAAATCCACTTGTTACCTATCAAATAATAATAATAATAATGCTTTAAATTTTTTTACTTTTGACTTATGCTCAGTAAAATTCATTCTTCATTATACTGTTCTATGAATTTTTGACAAATGCTTAGAGTTATGTAACCGCCGCTAAAATTAACAGTTCCAAGGCCACCTTTACCCTCCCCTCCCCCCCAAATTAGATCATATTGTCTGTGTATAGAAACAGTTTTATTTCCTCTTTTCCAATAGGCATACCTTTTATTTCTTTTGCTTGCCTTATTGTACTTGGTAAAGACTTCCAATGTAATATTGAATAGGAGAGGTGAGAGTGGATATCCTTTCCTTGTTCCCAATCTTAAGGAGAAAGCATCAGTGTTTCACCATTTGGTATAATGTTAGCTATAGGTTTTTCATAGATGCCTTTTGTGTGTGTTTTAAGCACTTTACATTGTCTAACTCATTACTAACTCAGTCACATAACATTATCAAGTATGTGCTATTGTGCTCTCCACACATGAAGAAACTGAGGAACCCAAAGTCACTCAGCTAGATAGTAGCTGGGCTGGGATTTGAATCCTGGCAGTCTGCATATACTGCCCCTAATGTGTTTTATTAGGTTAAAGAAATTGCCTCTATTCTTAATCTGCTGAGAGGTGAATCTTGTCAAATGTTTTTTCTCCATCTATTGATTGTGTGGTTTTTCTTCTCTTATCTGTTAATGTGATGAATTACAGTGATTGATTTAAAATTTTTGAACAGCCTTTTATTTCTGGGATAAAACTTACTTGGTCATGATGTATTATTCTTCTTCTACATTACTGAATTTTGTTGAGGAGTTTTGCATCTGTTTATGAGGGATGTTGGTCTGTAGTTTTCTTGTAATTTCCTTGCCTGGTTTTGGTATCGAATAATGCCAGCCTGATAGAATGAGGAAACAATCTCTTTCCGCTAAGGTGATTTTTATTCACCCTGTACATTTGTGTTGGGCATTATTATGTTAGACACTTTCTCAGATTTTTTTGGTGATTCTTAGTTGTTTGACTCATATTTAAATTAAGCATGGGGGACTGAAAAGGTGATGGAAGCTCTGAGTCTTTGGAGCTTCAATTAAAAAAAGATTTGTTCATTTTGTGCTTTCTTTGTCTATAGGGTTGTTATTCTGTTTCTTACTCTTATAGTAACTGCATGATTTTTGTGGTTGTTTGTGTAATTTAAAATTTGCTTTTCTCTTATCAGTGATATTGAGCATCTTTTTTCATGTTTAAGATCCAGAGCCATATGCATCTCTTTGTCTGAACTGTCTGCAACATTCACCCATTTTTATGAAGAAAAATAACTTTATATTATTACAAAAGCAGTGCATGAACTTCGTAGAAAATTAGAAAATGCAGGCAATTAAACATAAAAAATCAGAATCATTACATTCCTACCACCCAGAGATTATCAGTATTGATCCCTTATTGAAACCCACTCTGATCTTTTTTCTATACCCAGGTGTAGTTATTTGTATTTTTCCCCAACCTGAAATCGTAGTTTTTTCATGTTACTTGGTAACCTGCTCTTTTCAGTGAACATTCTGTCCCTGTCCATTTCAGTAAACTTTCAGCTCGTCTAATATACAAACCATATTCAAGTTTTCCCTTTTGACTCAAAAATGGCTTTAGCTTTTTTGTTTAAATCACCGTTGAGTTCAGGACTACATGTACCATCCAGTTGTTCCATCCCTGAAATATGTTTTAATATAGCACACTCCTGTTTCTGTGACTTAGATTGGCTTAGGAGATCAGGCTGTATGTCCTGCAGAATGTCTCACCTTCTGATTTTGTTTGGTTGCTCCCTCATGGTATTAGGTTGTTCCTTTGTCCCTTGAATTTTCGTTAAATTGGAAGTTAGATCTAAATGCTTGGTGGATTCAAATGAAATAATTTTACCTAAAATAAATTATAGATGACTTGAGTGTTTCATAATGCATAACATCAGAAAACACAAAATACCTGGTTAATTCCCATGGTTTTGACTTCTGGATCAGAATGATGAGAGTTTGATCCTTCTATTGTGTAATTATTTTTTCTCTTAGAACTGGAAAGTATTCTGTGTGGTAATATACTTAATCGTTAAAACTTAAATTGTTTTTAACATTACTTGATAATCCTTGCCTAGATTACTACGATCATTACAGTGTGAGAGTGATGGTTTTCTAATTTTGTGGTTCTTGTACATTTATTGTTAGATGTTCTTCTGAAAGTGTAACTTTTCCTTGTCAGTGGGGCAGGATAAATGTTTAATTCATTTCCCTTAATTTCCAATTTTCAAAGTAGGGAGTAATCTTTTTTTTTTTTTTTTCATGTAACGTCTGAAACATTTATATTAACATATTTCCATACAAATAACCCAATGAAAGTTTAGTATTAGTTGTTTTGTTTGCTTTTTTATACTGCAGGTTCTTATTAGGCATCGATTTTATACACATCAGTGTATACATGCCAATCCCAATCGCCCAATTCAGCTCACCACCATCCCCACCTCACCGCAGTTTTCCCCCCTTGGTGTCCATATGTCCATTCTCTACATCTGTGTCTCAACTTCTGCCCTGCAAACTGGCTCATCTGTACCATTTTTCTAGGTTCCACATACATGCATTAATATACGATATTTGTTTTTCTCTTTCTGACTTACTTCACTCTGTATGACAGTCTCTAGATCCATCCACGTCTCAACAAATGACTCAATTTCGTTCCTTTTTATGGCTGAGTAATATTCCATTGTATATATGTACCACAACTTCTTTATCCATTCGTCTGTTGATGGGCATTTAGGTTGCTTCCATGACCTGGCTATTGTAAATAGTGCTGCAATGAACATTCGGGTGCATGTGTCTTTTTGAATTACGGTTTTCTCTGGGTATATGCCCAGTAGTGGGATTGCTGGGTCATATGGTAATTCTATTTTTAGTTTTTTAAGGAACCTCCATATTGTTCTCCATAGTGGCTGTATCAATTTACATTCCCACCAACAGTGCAAGAGGGTTCCCTTTTCTCCACACCCTCTCCAGCATTTGTTGTTTGTAGATTTTCTGATGATGCCCATTCTAACAGGAGTGAGGTGATACCTCATTGTAGTTTTGATTTGCATTTCTCTAATAATTAGTGATGTTGAGCATCTTTTCATGTGCTTCGTGGCCGTCTGTATGTCTTCTTTGGAGAAATGTCTATTTAGGTCTTCTGCCCATTTTTGGATTGGGGTGTTTGTTTCTTTGATGTTGAGCTGAATGAGCTGTTTATATATTTTGGAGATTAATCCTTTGTCCGTTGATTCATTTGCAAATACTTTCTCCCATTCTGAGGGTTGTCTTTTCGTCTTGTTTATGGTTTCCTTTGCTGTGCAAAAGCTTTGAAGTTTCATTAGGTCCCACTTGTTTATTTTTGTTTTTATTTCCATTACTCTAGGAGGTGGATCAAAAAAGATCTTGCTGTGATTTATGTCAAAGAGTGTTCTTCCTATGTTTTCCTCTAAGAGTTTTATAGTGTCCAGTCTTATATTTAGGTCTCTAATCCATTTTGAGTTTATTTTTGTGTATGGTGTTAGGGAGTATTCTAATTTCATTCTTTTACATGTAGCTGTCCAGTTTTCCCAGCACCACTTATTGAAGAGACTGTCTTTTCTCCATTGTATATCTTTGCCTCCTTTGTCATAGATTAGTTGACCATAGGTGCGTGGGTTAATCTCTGGGCTTTCTATCTTGTTCCATTGATCTATGTTTCTGTTTTTGTGCCAGTACCATATTGTCTTGATTACTGTAGCTTTGTAGTATAGTCTGAAGTCAGGGAGTCTGATTCCTCCAGCTCCATTTTTTTGCCTCAAGACTGCTTTGGCTATTCGGGGTCTTTTGTGTCTCCATACAAATTTTAAGATGATTTGTTCTAGCTCCGTAAAAAATGCCATTGGTAATTTGATAGGGATTGCATTGAATCTGTAGATTGCTTTGGGTAGTATACTCATTTTCACAATGTTGATTCTTCCAATCCAAGAACATGGTATATCTCTCCATCTGTTGGTATCATCTTTAATTTCTTTCATCAGTGTCTTATAGTTTTCTGCATACAGGTCTTTTGTCTCCCTAGGTAGGTTTATTCCTAGGTATTTTATTCTTTTTGTTGCAATGGTAAATGGGAGTGTTTCCATAATTTCTCTTTCAGATTTTTCATCATTAGTGTATAGGAATGCAAGAGATTTCTGTGCATTAATTTTGTATCCTGCAACTTTACCATATTCATTAATTAGCTCTAGCAGTTTCCTGGTGGCAGTTTTAGGATTCTCTATGTATAGTATCATGTCATCCGCAAACAGTGACAGTTTTACTTCCTCTTTTCCAATTTGTATTCCTTTTATTTCTTTTTCTTCTCTGATTGCCGTGGCTAGGACTTCCAGAACTATGTTGAATAATAGTGGTGAGAGTGGACATCCTTGTCTCGTTCCTGATCTTAGAGGAAATGCTTTCAGTTTTTCACCATTGAGAATGATGTTTGCTGTGGGATTGTCATATATGGCCTTTATTATGTTGAGGTAGGTTCCCTCTATGCCCACTTTCTGGAGAGTTTTTATCAGAAATGGGTGTTGAATTTTGTCAAAAGCTTTTTCTGCATCTATTGAGATGATCATATGGTTTTTCTTCTTCAATTTGTTAATATGGTGTATCACATTGATTGATTTGCATATATTGAAGAATCCTTGCATCCCTGGGATAAATCCCACTTGATCGTGGTGTATGATCCTTTTAATGTGTTGTTGGATTCTGTTTGCTAGTATTTTGTTGAGGATTTTTGCATCTATATTCATCAATGATATTGGTCTGTAATTTTCTTTTTTTGTAGTGTCTTTGTCTGGTTTTGGTATCAGGGTGATGGTGGCCTCATAGAATGAGTTTGGGAGTGTTCCTTCCTCTGCAATTTTTTGGAAGAGTTTGAGAAGGATGGGTGTTAGCTCTTCTCTAAATGTTTGATAGAATTCACCTGTGAAGCCATCTGGTCCTGGACTTTTGTTTGTTGGAAGATTTTTAATCACAGTTTCAATTTCATGACTTGTGATTGGTCTTCATATTTTCTATTTCTTCCTGGTTCAGTCTTGGAAGGTTATACCTTTCTAAGAATTTGTCCATTTCTTCCAGGTTGTCCATTTTATTGGCATACCGTTGCTTATAGTAGTCTCTTAGGATGCTTTGTATTTCTGCAGTGTCTGTTGTAACTTCTCCTTTTTCATTTCTGATTTTATTGATTTGAGTCCTCTCCCTCTTTTTCTTGATGAGTCTGGCTAATGGCTTATCAATTTTGTTTATCTTCTCAAAGAACCAACTTTTAGTTTTATTGATCTTTGCTATTGTTTTCTTTGTTTCTATTTCATTTATTTCTGCTCTGATCTTTATGATTTCTTTCCTTCTGCTAACTTTGGGTTTTGTTTGTTCTTCTTTCTCTAGTTTCTTTAGGTGTAAGGTTAGATTGTTTACTTGAGATTTTTCTTGTTTCTTTAGGTAGGCTTGTATAGCTATAAACTTCCCTCTTAGAACCGCTTTTGCTGCATCCCATAGATTTTGGGTCGTTGTGTTTTCATTGTCATTTGTCTCTAGGTATTTTTTTATTTCCTCTTTGATTTCTTCAGTGATCTCTTGGTTATTTAGTAACGTATTGTTTAGCCTCCATGTGTTTGTCTTTTTTACGTTTTTTTCCCTGTAATTCATTTCTAATCTCATAGCGTTGTGGTCAGAAAAGATACTTTGTATGATTTCAATTTTCTTAAATTTACTGAGGCTTGATTTGTGACCCAAGATGTGATCTATCCTGGAGAATGTTCCGTGCGCACTTGAGAAGAACGTGTAATCTGCTGTTTTTGGATGGAATGTCCTATAAATATCAATTAAATCTATCTGGTCTATTGTGTCATTTAAAGCTTCTGTTTCCTTATTTATTTTCATTTTGGATGATCTGTCCATTGGTGTAAGTGAAGTGTTAAAGTCCCCCACTATTATTGTGTTACTGTCGATTTCCTCTTTTATAGCTGTTAGCAGTTGCCTTATGTATTGAGGTGCTCCTATGTTGGGTGCATATATATTTATAATTGTTATATCTTCTTCTTGGATTGATCCCTGGATCATTATGTAGTGTCCTTCCTTGTCTCTTGTAACATTCTTTATTTTAAAGTCTATTTTATCTGATATGAGTATAGCTACTCCAGCTTTCTTTTGATTTCCATTTGCATGGAATATCTTTTTCCATCCCCTCACTTTCAGTCTGTATGTGTCCCTAGGTCTAAAGTGGGTCTCTTGTAGACAGCATATATATGGGTCTTGTTTTTGTATCCATTCAGCCAGTCTATGTCTTTTGGTTGGGGCGTTTAATCCATTCACGTTTAAGGTAATTATCGATATGTATGTTCCTATGACCATTTTCTTAATTGTTTTGGGTTTGTTTTTGTAGGTCCTTTTCTTCTCTTGTGTTTCCCACTTAGAGAAGTTCCTTTAGCATTTGTTGTAGAGCTGGTTTGGTGGTGCTGAATTCTCTTAGCTTTTGCTTGTCTGTAAAGCTTTTGATTTCTCCATCAAATCTAAATGTGATCCTTGCCGGGTAGAGTAATCTTGGTTGTAGGTTCTTCCCTTTCATCACTTTAAGTATATCATGCCACTCCCTTCTGGCTTGCAGAGTTTCTGCTGAGAAATCAGCTGTTAACCTTATGGGAGTTCCCTTGTATGTTATTTGTCGTTTTTCCCTTGCTGCTTTCAATAATTTTTCTTTGTCTTTAATTTTTGCCACTTTGATTACTATGTGTCTCGGCGTGTTTCTCCTTGGGTTTATTCTGTATGGGACTCTCTGTGCTTCCTGGACTTGGGTGGCTATTTCCTTTCCCATGTTAGGGAAGTTTTCGACTATAATCTCTTCAAATATTTTCTCTGGTCCTTTCTCTCTCTCTTCTCCTTCTGGGACCCCTATAATGCGAATGTTGTTGCGTTTAATGTTGTCCCAGAGGTCTCTTAGGCTGTCTTCATTTCTTTTCATTCTTTTTTCTTTAGTCTGCTCCGCAGCAGTGAATTCCACCATTCTGTCTTCCAGGTCACTTATCCGTTCTTCTGCCTCAGTTATTCTGCTATTGATTCCTTCTAGTGTAGTTTTCATTTCAGTTATTGTATTGGTCATCTCTGTTTGTTTGTTCTTTAATTCTTCTAGGTCTTTGTTAATCATTTCTTGCATCTTCTCAATCTTTGCCTCCATTCTTATTCCGAGGTCCTGGATCATCTTCACTATCATTATTCTGAATTCTTTTTCTGGAAGGTTGCCTATCTCCACTTCATTTAGTTGTTTTTCTGGGGTTTTTTCTTGTTCCTTCATCTGGTACATAGCCCTCTGCCTTTTCATCTTCTCTTTCTGTAACTGTGGTTTTTGGTCCACTGGCTGCAGGATTGTAGTTTTTCTTGCTTCTGTTGTCTGCCCTCTGGTGGTTGAGGCTATCTAAGAGGCTTGATGGGAGGCTCTGGTGGTGGGTAGAGCTGACTGTTGCTGTGGCGGTCAGAGCTCAGTAAAACCGTAATCCACTTGACTGTTGATGGGTGGGGCTGGGTTCCCTCCCTGTTGCTGTGGCGATCAGAGCTCAGTAAAACCTTAATCCACTTGACTGTTGATGGGTGGGGCTGGGTTCCCTCCCTGTTGGTTGTTTTGCCTGAGGCAACCCAACACTGGAGCCTACCCGTGCTCTTTGGTGGGGTTAATGGCAGACTCTGGGAGGGCTCACGCCAAGGAGAACTTCCCAGAACCTCGGCTGCCAGTGTCCTTATCCCCACGGTGAAACAGAGCCACCACTCGCCTCTGCAGGAGACCCCCCAACACCAGCAGGTAGGTCTGGTTCAGTCTCCCCCAGGGTCACTGCTCCTTCCCCTGGGTCCCGATGCACACATTATTTTGTGTGTGCCCTCCAAGAGTGGGGTCTCTGTTTTCCCCAGTCCTGTCAAAGTCCTGCAATCAATTCCCACTAGGCTTCAAAGTCTGATTCTCTAGGAATTCCTCCTCCCGTAGCCAGACCCCCAGGTTGGGAAGCCTGACGTGGGGCTCAGAACCTTCACTCCAGTGGGTGGACTTCTGTGGTATAAGTGTTCGCCAGTCTGTGAGTCACCCACCCAGCAGTTATGGGATTTGATTTTACTCTGATTGCGCCCCTCCTACCGTCTCACTGTGGCTTCTCCTCTGTCCTTGGACGTGGGGTATCCTCCTTGGTGAAGTCCAGGGTCTTCCTCGGGAGTAATCTTAATAGTAACCTAAAATGGTACAAATAATTTTTTTTAATTAATTCATTTAATTTATTTATATTTGGCTGTGTTGGGTCTTCGTTGCTGCGCGTGGGCTTTCTCTAGTTGCGTCCAGCGGGGGCTGCTCTTCACTGAGGTACGCAGGCTTCTCAGTGCGGTGGCTTCTCTTGTTGAGGAGCATGGGCTCTAGGTGCACGGGCTTCAGTAGTTGTGGCATGTGGGCTCAGTAGTTGTGGCGCACGGGCTTAGTTGCTCCACAGCATGTGGGATCTTCCCGGACCAGGGCTCGAACCCGTGTCCCCTGCATTTGCAGGCAGATTCTTAACCACTGCACCACCAGGGAAGCCCTGGTACAAATAATTTTTTCTGTCTTTTTTTTTTTTTTCACACACACACACACACACACACACACACACACACACACACACAGTATTTTATTTTTACAAGAGATAAATAGACTGACACCAAGCATTGTACATGGATGACCACAACAAAAGCAACAATGATTGCAATTACCAAACATGAAACACACTCATACTATGTCATAAGATTGACATTCAGTCCAGTAATCCTCCACTGTAACAGCTCCTTTACTTTGCAGTGAAAATTGATTTGTATATTCTTTGCCTCTGAGTCCTTGTGGGATTTTTTTTTTTTAATTCAAACAGAAAATCACAAAAATTATACTCATCCTCATCAGTTCACTCAGTCCCATGTAATTAATTTTTTTTTTCATCTTGATCTTTTGTTAGCACTTTTATGAGTTCATCAGTTTTTCATTAGAGTTCTGAAAATGCTTATTCATTCAGTTCAGTAGTACAGTTACCAGAAACCTGTACTTGTCAGAGTCTTTTCCATGAATTTCTTGAAGATGAAACCCTTTTATAGGAACATATTTGCAAAAGCATCAGAGTACACCCAGAACTGTCTGTAAATGACAAAAGACTTAAAAATGACCACGGTTAAAGATTTGATGAAAGTTCGTAATAATGCAGTTGACAAGAAAATTAGTTATTTCTGAGATATACATTTTAAAGTAATAACTAGGATTATGACATAACATTATACCAGAACATATAAGATTTTTAGAAATTTCATGTAATGTCTGAAACATTTATATTAACGTATTTCCATACAAATAACCCAATGAAAGTTTAGTATTAGTTGTTTTGTTTGTTTGTTTGTTTATACTGCAGGTTCTTATTAGTCATCAGAATATCATAAAGTTGTCACAGTTTTTTATAGATTCAGTGTGTTTCAGTCTAACAGTTATTCGTTTTAATGGTCAGGTCATCACTTTTGGACACTAAAAGTTCTTTCAGGCTGGATCTTATATCCTTTTAACGTGACCCATTATTCTTAAATAACTTCCTTGCTCTCTGGCACAGCAAAATGTCCCCATTTCACCTTGTGCTTTCCTTCCCTCAGACTTGAAATTAGCTGGCCTTTTCAGGTAGCCATTTTTGTGTTGAGTCATATCAAAGAATACAATCTGAACTTTAAAGAAATGCTCATTGCTACTAGAGTGACATTGATTCTATGCCATTTCAGTGAACAAAGCTAGAAAATATTCATCTTAAAAAGAGGTGAGTGCTGAATTTTAAGTTCAGTTTTAACATCTGTTTTCATTTAATTTCTTAATTTCTTTGGTTTTATAATTGTGTGTCATTTCTTACTCTGAAGTTCTGGATTCCTAACATGATTAGTAGAACTACTGAACTTTCTTTTACCTGTAATAAAAGGAAGAGTTTCAAAATACCAACACCGATGTTACTACTAGGAATAGAACTTTCTTGGTCTTTAGAATGCATCTTGCTAAGGATGAACAGTCAAAATACTGTTTCTAAAGTTCTTGGAGGGGCTTCCCTGGTGGTGCAGTGGTTGAGAATCAGCCTGCCAATGCAGGGGACACAGGTTCGATCCCTGGTCTGGGAAGATCCCACATGCCATAGAGCAACTAAGCCCATGTGCCACAACTACTGAGCCTGTGCTCTAGAGCCTGTGAGCCACAACTACTGAGCCTGCATGCTGCAACTACTGAAGCCCGCATGGCTAGAGCCCATGCTCTGCAACAAGAGAAGCCACCGTGATGAGAAGCCTGAGCACCGCAACTAGAGAAAGCCCACACACAGCAACGAAGACCCAACACAGCCAAAAATAAATAAATTAAATAAATAAATTTATTAAAAATAAATAAATAAAGTCCTTGGAGTAAATCCTTTCTTTGTGGCTTGTGTTATCAGTTTGGTTATGTTTATATGTTTATTTAAACTTTGCTCAATTTAAGGGATTTTCAGAATTCTGCGGAGCAATAAACACAGAGAACTCTTGCTTCTGCTACCCCTGCTTACCCCACTGTCTTATGCCCTGACCCTTACAGATAACGATTTTCATTAGTTTTCTGTTTTTCCTTGTAATTTTGCCTTTTTATATTCTATTTGTATAAACAACTACAGTACAGCTGGGTACCCACCACTGTGGGTTTGTCTTTTAAAAGTCCTTTTGTTGTAGTGATTTTACTCAGGTTTCAGGAGGAAGCAAAATTACATTTGTGTGTTCAGTATCTTCATGAAACACTTTCACTTACCACTTGGTGTCTAAGATGCCAAGTTTGCTTCCATTTTGGAACCCTTATATTTACTATTCCGACAGCCTCAAATGCTTATTCTCCAGATTTTAGTAGAGCTGGCTCATTCTCATCATCTTTGTTCTTTTTCTTTTCCTAATCTCTGCTATCATATTTGTAGTTTTCAGGAGTTTTATAATGTTATTTTTCATTTTCTGAAAATTATTGAGTCATCTTATTCTTGTTTTGTGGATGTCTCTTTGAGGATATAAATTATAAAGTTTTTTTTTTTCTAATTTTGTTTCCTCTTAATTCCTTTGTTTGTTTTCAGTCTTGCCTTTGATATTGGATGCTTTCCTCAGTGTTTGGTGGTCCTAGTTCATTGTGAGTGAAATATTTAAAAACTAATTTGATGTGCAGGAATATTCAAAATAGCCCTGTTTGTAATGGCCCCAAACCAAATGTCCATCAACAGAGGAATGGATAAATAAATTGTGGTATAGTCATATGATGAAATAATATTAGGGATGAGAATGAATAAGCTACAGCTACATGGAAGGAACTGGGTGACTTAAAAATAGAATGTTGAGTGAAAGAAGCTGGACGCAAGAGTACATATTGTAGGCTTCTGTTTAAGGCTCAAAAACAGATGAAACTAATTTATGATGTTAGAATTCAGAATAGTGGTTACCTGTGGGATGTGGGTGGTGGCTATTGATTGAAACGGGGCCTTCTGCAATGCTGGTCATGTTCTGCTTTTTCAGCTGGGTCGTATTTATACAAGTGTGTTCACTTTGCATAATTTCGTTGACCTGTACATTAGTTTGTGTGCTTTTTGGTGTGTTATACTTCAAATAAAAGCTATGTGAAGTAAAAAAGAAAAACACAACTGGTTGAATCTCTATGTGTACAGGATTTATTGACTGGTACCCATAGAATGTGGTCAGACTGGGCATTCAAGCAACACTTTTGTTGGGGACCCCAGAATGTCAGTGTCTGAAGATGGGAAGCAGATGTGTTTGTTTTTTTCTGCTATGTCTAACTTGAAGTCTTTAAGCCTCTTTCTAAACGTCTTTTATTGATAAGACAAGGTATCCTTTGCTTACTTTTGAAAGATATCCAAGATGAGGTGGAAACATGAATTTCTTTTTTGAAAAGTACAGTGGTCAGTTTACAATTTCTGTTCATTCATTCAGCATATACTTCTAAAGACATGCGGATCCATGTCCTCATGGTGTGTGGAGCATAGCAGAAATTGCAGACATTAAATATAAGTGGGGTGCGTTAAGGAGGGAAATATGGACTGCCCTGGAGGCCTAGAATAGGAGAACTTAGCCTAGTCTTCAGGAATAGGGAGGACGTCCCTCAGGAAATGATATTTTAGTCCGGTGAAGAACAGAGGAAAGTACTAGATTTTTTTCCTTAATGAAAATGTCTCATCTTGATGTGAAAATCTTTATTCCTGTCTGTCTGACCACCCTGTTATGTGATTTCAGGTGGAGAGTATAGTGAAGATGATGTAAATGAATTAGTGAAGGAAGATGAAGTGGATGGTGAAGAGCAGACACAGAAAACCAAAGGGAGAAAAAGAAAGGCTCAGAGCGTTCCGGCCAGGTGATGCTGCCCTCAAGGCCCTTAGAAGTCAGGGGCTGTTGTCATAACCTTCCAGATTGCTGGGATTGGTCTGATGATAGATTTCTTACTGCCAGGGTTTCTAACCTTTTTCTTATTGAGGGAAATATTTGGTGACATTTTAGGATTAAATTCTTATTCTCTGGCAAGCTTTAAAATTTTTTGAGCTTTAATTTTAAAAAGTTAATAGGTAATATGTGCACCTGGTTTAAAATTGAAAACTCGGGAATTCCCTGGCAGTCCAGGGGTTAGAACTCTGCCTTTCCAATGCCAGGGCCTGCGTTCAGTCCCTGGTCGGGGAACTAAGATCCCACAAGCTGCGTGGTTCGACCAAAAGAAAAGAAAAATGCAATTGCTACAAAAAATATGTACCCTATCTCTAGCCCTTGTTGCTTTGTTTCAGAAGAATTATGTTACCAGAGATAATTCTGTGTATGTACAATCATGTATGTATGTATTTCCTACTTTTTTTTTTTTGGCCATGCGGCTTGCGGGATCTTACTTCCCTGACCAGGGATCGAACCCACGCCCCCTGCAGTGGAAGCATGGGAAGTCCTAACAACTGGACCGCCAGGAATTCCCTATATTCTCTACTCTTAAAAAAAAAAACAAAAACGAATAGTAGCATACTCTGCATATCATTTCTCACTTTCCTTATTTCACATCTTGGAGATGATACTATGGCCGTATATTTAGCTATACCTTTTTCTTTTCAGTGACTGCATAGTGTTACATTACTGGACAGACCTTACTTTATTTAAGCATTCCTTTGTTGAGAGACCTTTAGATTGTCCTCATCTTTACTACAGCAAATAAGACTGCAGTGAATATTCTTCGTATGTGTCTTTGTACACATGTATATTTGTAAATTAGATCTGTAGAAGTAGAATTGTTTGACCCAAGGTTATATGTAGTAAGAAATAAAATAAAATTTATAGGTATAGACAAATTATCTTCTATAAGCCTGGTACTGAATTGCACTCCCACCAAAAATTATGAAAATTCTGACAAGTTATTTAACTCAAAAAGGGAGTCTTTCAATGCAAGTCTTTTATTCTCTTTGATTGATGTTTCTGTCTTCCTGGACATTGAAGCAAAAAGCAGAGTGTAGAAAGAGAATTTTGAGTATTAGATGATTCACTTGAAGTCAGAATGGTCTTAAGAAGCAGTTTACTCTTTTAAGTCTTGGACCCAATTCTTTTATCCTTGGCTTTTGTATATTCCAGCTTTCATATCTTCAGAAGGTGGGAAGAAACATGGATTCCCCACTCCCCACCCCCTCAGAACTCTGGGAAGAAACAGTGCAAATAAATCTGAGGCTCTCTTCAATCTCTGTTCCCCAAATGGAGTGACTTTTAAAAAGTCAAAAATACCGGGCATATGTATGTTATTAGAACCCTCTTTCTGAACAGATTGATTCTGTGAGGCGATTTTGGGTATTTTCTTGGTGAAAACAGCTGGTCCTAACTTAGAAGTAGAACACTGTATTTTGATTTTAAATGCTTTAGGAAAATGCTAACTGTAAGAGCTCAGTTCTTTTTTTCTTCCACAAAATCTCAGCTTACCTCTCCCACTTCCCCTATCAGGCGTGTTAACCAGTAGTCCCCAGATTTAAAAGTTTTCTGATATTTGCAACATTATGTTTGGAATTCAGGAAGGGATAACTGAAATTATTTTGCCTGTTTGTCTTGTCTTTCCTTTTCCTTGTGACTGTTGGTGATTAGGAAGAGAAAACAAGGTGGCCTCTCATTAGAAGAAGAGGACGAGGAGGATGCCAACGAGGAATCTGGAGGAAGTAGTAGTGAGGAGGAAGAAGCAGCTGCAGAGCCAGGAAAAGGCATTGAGTCAGAGGATGCAAGGAAAAAGAAGGAAGATGAACTGTGGGCCAGCTTCCTCAATGACGTAGGACCAAAATCAAAAGTGCCTCCGCGTACACAAGTTAAAGTAAGTTAATAGATGAATGGGATGAATGCTTCCCCAGAAATGCCGGAGGTTCCCCAGATAGATTTTTTAAATTTACAAACTGAGATTTGAGGCTTACAACAGAAATCAGACTAGATGCCTGTTAATAGTAACTCTACTAAGTGAAAAGCAAAGCATTCCCTATGGTAGGAAACACAAGCCTTTCTAATTAAATAAATTTTCAATAAGCATTTAACTGTTTAGAGATGAAATATTTAAGAATAGCTGGAAACAACATGTTTGGATGGATCTTTTAGTTTTCATCCTTAAATGAAACTGATTACACTTCTTTTTTCATAGAGAGGAGAGGAGGCTGAAGAGACAAGTTCAAGTAAATTGTTGGTCAAAGCAGAAGAGCTAGAGAAACCTAAAGAAACAGAAAAAGTTAAAATCACCAAGGTGTTTGATTTTGCTGGTGAAGAAGTCAGGTAAGATGACATTCACAAACTTCAAAACTAGTACTTTTAAAAAGGAGCATCTTTCTAAATGGTGTTAGACATCTGTCCTCATTCCAACCCACCTTAATATTTTGGAAGATTTATATTTGAACTCAAGGAAAGCAGTGGTTCCATTGATTATCAGGGAATATGAGAAAGGTCCTTTTACATATGGTAATGTAGTTGGGGGCATTATGAAGTGGTTGGCTGAACAGAAACAAGAAAACGTAAGAGTTAAGTATTTGGTTTCACTTACTCATGCCGTGCTTTGTGACTTTGGCTATTTCTCCCTTTATTACTTCCCTTAACTTTGACGTATAAGACACAGTGAAACCTTTGAAATCAGGTGAGAATTGAAAGTACTAGGAGAGAAATTTGATTCTGATATTATTTCCTCATCTTAATATTATTTTTTTAATTGATTCATAGGTTTGTTACTAGTTTAGAAAAACATTATAGGCTTAATACTCTTGGCCGTTCTAGATGAGAGCCACATGCCCAGAATTTCTTCTTCCCATTTATTTAAAATTTTAATATGAAAACAGCAGATCTGTAATTTAGAGCTGGACAAGAACAGATGAAGTGCCTGCCAATCAATAATTTTATAGATGGTCACATTTATTTTCCTTGACAGTAATTAATTAGACTTGTTTACTCTCTGTAAATATAATTTCCCCTAAAGTTGATACTCTTAAATTTATTTATTTATTTATTTTTGGCTGTGTTGGGTCTTGGTTTCTGTGCAAGGGCTTTCTCCAGTTGCGGCGAGCGGGGGCCACTCTTAATCACGGCGCGCGGGCCTCTCACTGTCGTGGCCCCTCCCGTTGCGGAGCACAGGCTCCAGATGCGCAGGCTCAGTAGCTGTGGCTCACGGGCTCAGCCACTCCGCGGCATGTGGGATCCTCCCAGACCAGGGCTCGAACCCGTGTGCCCTGCATTGGCAGGCAGATTCTCAACCACTGCGCCACCAGGGAAGCCCTAAAGTTGATACTCTTAAAAATAATTTCTAGTTTCCAACAATTATTTCATCTAGTGAAAATATATCTTAGAAAAAAGTTTGGCATTATTAGTTTTTGTTTGTTTGTTTGTTTTTAACATTTATTTATTTGGCTGCGCCAGCTCTTAGTTGCAGCATGTGGGGTCTTCATTGCAGCGTGCGGGATCTTTGGTTGCAGCGTGTGGGAACTTTATAGTTGCGGCATGCGGGATCTAGTTCCCTGTCCAGGGATCGAACCTGGGCCCCCTGCATTGGGAGCACGGAGTCTTCACTGCTGGACCACCAGGGAAGTCCCGGCATTATTAGTTTTATAAATGATGTGAAGCAAAACTTTTTATTATTATTATTTTTTGTTGTTGGTGGTGGTGGTGGCTCTTTTTATTTTTTACTTTTTTTTTTTTATTGGAGTAGAGTTGATTTACAGTGTTGCGTTACTTTCTGCTTTACAGCACAGTGAATCGGTTATAGATATACATATCTCCACTCTTTTAGTATTACTTTTTTTCTCCCCAAATTTTTTTTTCTCAAAAATTTTACACTTATAAAAATGTAGCAAGAATAGTATTACAGTGAACACCCATATACCTATCATACTGATTCACCACTTGTAAATGTTTTGCCCCTCTCTCCACCATCTGTTTCCGTTATTTCTCTCTTTTTGTTTTGGCTGAACCATTAGAGAATTGTAGACATCATGACACTTCACTCTTAAATACTTAATCACTGTTTCCTAAGAACAAGGATCTTCTCCTTTGTGACGCAATATAACTCTCACATTTGGTAGATTACACATTAATGCAGATTGTTATCTAAATTCTCTGTAGTGAAGGACCCTGATTTTAAATTTTCAACCTGTTGCAGACCAATACTTTTGTAAAACACAATAAGTAGGAATTATTAGAAAAGTAAATTAAGAAGAGATACAAAATACAAGCGCAAACTTTTTAAAAAATATTTATTTATTTATTTAGGCTGTGCTGGGTCTTAGTTGGCGGCTCGTGGGATCTTCGTTGCGGCATGCGGGCTCTTTGTTGTGGCATGCGGACTCCTTTCTCTTTTTCTTTTTTTTTCTTTAATAAATTTATTTATTTTTATTTTTATTTATTTTTGGCTGCGTTGGGTCTTCGTTGCTGCGTGCGGGCTTTCTCTAGTTGCGGCGAGTGGGGGGCTACTCTTCGTTGCGGTGCGCAGGCTTCTCATTGCGGTGGCTTCTCTTTGTTGCGGAGCACGGGCTCTAGGCACATGGGCTTCAGTAGTTGCAGCACGTGGGCTTCAGTAGTTGTGGCTCGCAGGCTCTAGAGTGCAGGCTCAGTAGTTGCGGCACACGGGCTTAGTTGCTCCACGGCATGTGGGATCTTCCTGGAGCAGGGCTCGAACCTGTGTTCCCTGCATTGGCAGGCGGATTCTTAACCACTGCGCCACCAGGGAAGTCCTGTACCTCTTTTTAATTTATTTTTCTAATAATTTCTTTTTATTGTGTTTTACAAAAGTATTGGTCTGCAACAGGTTGAAATTTTTAAATCATGGGCCTTCACTACAGATAATTTAGACAATGATCTGCAGTAATGTGAAAGTAATGAGGATGGAAGTGTGGATTTTAAAGCAGTTTCATTAAGTTCAGGATTTTCATTTTTACTTTTTCCAAACAAAGCCAGTAATAACTATATTTTCTTTTTTTTCCCTCCAGTTTTATTGAGAAATAATTGACATACAGCACTGTATAAGTTTAAGGTGTACAGCATAATGATTTGACCTAGGTACCTCATGAAATGATTAGTAGTAACTGTATTTTCAGAGTTCATCTTCAGTGCTTCATAAGTAGTCGGTTCCAGTAATTTATCCTGTCAAGTTATAATTAAATTTAAGTTATATTTCAGTGGGAAAAAGGAATTCTGGATGCATGAATTTCCTATGTGTGGATTTTTTTTATGGAAAATATAATTCAAAACATTCTGTGAAACATGTTAACCTATAGGAACTGTTCTTCAGGCTTTTAACTTTCATTTTTACTCTTAGAGTTTATTTGTTTCTGAAAAATATGTTGAAGTACTTCCTTGTGTGAAAGTACTAAGATTATTAAAAACACCAAACTGGGAATTCCCTGGCAGTCCAGTGGTTAGGACTCCACAGTTTCACTGCTGAAGGCCTGGGTTCAATTCGTGGTTGGGGAACTAAGATCCTGCAAGCTGCTCAGCACGGCCAAAAAAAACACCAAAAAAATACCAAACAAAGCAGGCAAATAAGCATGTTTTACTGTCTAATTGAGATCTTTAAAATTGGGGACCATATGGTTATTGTTTTTCTTTTAGAAGTACTAAGTTTATTCTGTAGTTCATCATTCTCAAGGCACTTTCTTCTTCATAACCATTGTACTTCAGCATGCGTTATAACATATGCATATTTATGATCAACTTTCAGTTTATCAAAAAGAGTCATTTAAATTTAATGCATTAGCTTTACATAATTCACAGTTTTTACTACTGTACTAAGAACAGTGGGGGGTTTTTTATGTGGTAAGAGTTTTCTCAATGAAGGAAGCAGTGTATTAATTTATGTTCTAGCACAAACTCCTTAATCTAAACTGTTTCCCTGTCTTGCAGCTGTGCCATTGGAACATATTCTTAAACTTCACTTAAACACTTAAACTTCATATCTCATCTGTTGACATGTGATCCTACTTTTATTATACAGATCAGTGTCAGTTAATGTTTGTCAGCAAAAAACTGATAAAAAAGAATCCTTTATATCACCCTCGTGATTAAATCACATATACTAAAATAATTTTCATATTAGCAATAATCTGTCGTTCTTCAAATTGCATTGAAGAAACACTTTGCTAACTTTGTTAATAGTTTCTCAATCATAAGCCAGATCCTGAATACTTTTAAGCCATGGTATCATTGGAAAGTTGTACTTGAACTACCTTCTTTGTCAAGATTTCCAAGCAGACACCTTTGATATAGTCTTTTACTAATGTCCTGGGAATGGTATATGTTTTTCTTAGTTAGCAACCAAAAGTACTCCTTTCTCAGAAGGCCACAATGCTAACGTAGGGAATTTTGTATCTTTTTATTGACTTTTTAGTTCAGTACTCTTTCTTTCAAAAAAATTCTTTTGATTTTGAACTTATTTCTTCATGTTTTATATGTAAATGCTGCAGAAGTTTTGGTGGATTTGTTGCTTTATTAGCCAAAACATCTCTGCAAAGAACTCACTGTGGTTTTAGCACTGCATGATCAAAACCCAAGCCCAGTGTATGAGGGCTCATAGAGTAAAAGCGGTTTGACCTTGGTTGTCCTTCATTTCTTCAGAGTCACTTCCGTCATCATCATGTGGTTTACTACTACTGCTGCATTCAGGAAACGTGGGCTTTTTTGCAGAAGCGTACAGTGTAGGTTGTTTTGCCATCAGTAAATGAGGATTAAAAAATAATACCAAATTTACTTTCTTAATTTAGTTATTAAACTATAAATTTTAAAAGTCACACTTGGTCAAAAATTAAAATGATTGTAAAAATTTGTAAAAAGAAATGCTTATATTTTATCACATTTTTGGGTTTTAATTGATAAAATAACCCTAAACTTTCATACACACTGTAATGTGGTCTTACTGCACAAGACTAATATCACATGTGACCACCTTGCAAGTTTGACAGTATCTGAATTGGTCTATGTTCTGTTTAATGCAATGAGTCCATCATTCATGTCCTGAATATTGTGACATTGTCAAATTGCTAAGCAAGTTTCTAAATACTCACTCAAAATTTTTGTACCTATGTTGTCTTAGACCAATAACAGGTAGTTTTGCAGGCCACATTTTTGGTAGCTCTATATACAGTTCTACGCAAATCTTTCCCTAGTTATTCTAAAATGTTCTTTTTTTAAAAAATAAATTTATTTATTTTTATTTTTATTTTTGGCTGCATTGGGTCTTTGTTGCTGTGCATGGGCTTTCTTTCGTTGTGGCGAGCGGGGGCTACTCTTTGTTGAGGTGCACGGGCTTCTCACTGCAGTGGCCTCTCCTGTTGCAGAGCACGGGCTCTAGGTGTGCAGGCCTCAGTAGTTGTGGCACGCGAGCTCTAGAGCGCAGGCTCAATAGTTATGACGCTTGGGCTTAGTTGCTCCGCGGCATGTGGGATCTTCCCGGACCAGGACTCGAACCCATGTCCCCTGCATTGGCAGGCGGATTCTTAACCACTGTGCCACCAGGGACGCCCCAAAATGTTCTTAATAGCTATATTTCTTGTCCAGTCCAACCTCCAATCCAAGATTACACTCTGCGTTTAGTCTTTTATTTATTTATTATTTTAATAAATTTATTTATTTTATTTTATTTATTTTTGGCTGCGTTTGGTCTTCATTGCTGCGCCCGGGCTTTCTCTAGTTGTAGCAAGCAGGGGCTACTCTTCGTTGTGGTGTGCAGGCTTCTCATTGCAGTGGCTTCTCTTGTTGCAGAGCACGGGCTCTAGATGTGTGGGTTTCAGTAGTTGTGGCTCGAGGGCTCTAGAGCGCAGGCTCAGTAGTTATGGCACACGGGCTTAGTTGCTCCGCGGCATGTGGGATCTTCCCAGACCAGGGATCAAACCCATGTCCCCTGCATTGGCAGGCAGATTCTTAACTACTGTGCCACCAGGGAAGTCCCTGCATTTAGTCTTTTTTTTTTTTTTAATGGACTTTATTATGTTGAGGTAGGTTCCCTCTATGCCCACTTTCTGGAGAGTTTTTATCATAAATGGGTGTTGAATTTTGTCAAAAGCTTTTTCTGCATCTATTGAGATGATCATATGGTTTTTATTCATCAATTTGATAATATGGTGTATCACATTGATTGATTTGCGTATATTGAAGAATCCTTGCATCCCTGGGATAAATCCCACTTGATCATGATGTATAATCCTTTTAATGTGTTGTTGGATTCTGTTTGCTAGTATTTTGTTGAGGATTTTTGCATCTATATTCATCAGTGATATTGGTCTGTAATTTTCTTTTTTTGTAGTATCTTTGTCTGGTTTTGGTATCAGGGTGATTTTGGCCTCATAGAATGAGTTTGGGAGTGTTCCTTCCTCTGCAGTTTTTTGGAAGAGTTTGAGAAGGATGGGTGTTAACTTCTCTAAATGTTTGATAGAATTCACCTGTGAAGCCATCTGGTCCTGGACTTTTGTTTGTTGGAAGTTTTTTTTTTTTAATTTATTATTTATTTATTTATTTATTTTTGGCTGTGTTGGGTCTTCGTTTCTGTGCGAGGGCTTTCTCCAGTTGCGGCGAGTGGGGGCCACTCTTCATTGTGGTGCGCGGGCCTCTCACTATCGCGGCCTCTCTTGTTGCAGAGCACAGGCTCCAGACGCTCAGGCTCAGTAGTTGTGGCTCACGGGCCCAGTTGCTCCGCGGCATTTGGGATCTTCCCAGACCAGGGCTCGAACCCGTGTCCCCTGCATTGGCAGACAGATTCTCAACCACTGCGCCACCAGGGAAGCCCTGTTGGAAGATTTTTAATCACAGTTTCAATTTCATGACTTGTGATTGGTCTTCATATTTTCTATTTCTTCCTGGTTCAGTCTTGGAAGGTTATACCTTTCTAAGAATTTGTCCATTTCTTCCAGGTTGTCCATTTTATTGGCATACCGTTGCTTATAGTAGTCTCTTAGGATGCTTTGTATTTCTGCGGTGTCTGTTGTAACTTCTCCTTTTTCATTTCTAATTTTATTGATTTGAGTCCTCTCCCTCTTTTTCTTGATGAGTCTGGCTAAAGGTTTATCAATTTTGTTTATCTTCTCAAAGAACCAGCTTTTAGTTTTATTGATCTTTGCTATTGTTTTCTTTGTTTCTATTTCATTTATTTCTGCTCTGATCTTTATGATTTCTTTCCTTCTGCTAACTTTGGGTTTTGTTTGTTCTTCTTTCTCTAGTTTCTTTAGGTGTAAGGTTAGATTGTTTACTTGAGATTTTTCTTGTTTCTTTAGGTAGGCTTGTATAGCTATAAACTTCCCTCTTAGAACCGCTTTTGCTGCATCCCATAGATTTTGGGTCGTTGTGTTTTCATTGTCATTTGTCTCTAGGTATTTTTTTATTTCCTCTTTGATTTCTTCAGTGATCTCTTGGTTATTTAGTAACGTATTGTTTAGCCTCCATGTGTTTGTCTTTTTTACGTTTTTTTCCCTGTAATTCATTTCTAATCTCATAGCGTTGTGGTCAGAAAAGATGCTTGATATGATTTCAATTTTCTTAAATTTACTGAGGATTGATTTGTGACCCAAGATGTGATCTATCCTGGAGAATGTTCCGTACGCACTTGAGAAGAAAGTGTAATCTGCCGCTTTTGGATGGAATGTCCTATAAATATCAATTAAATCTATCTGGTCTGTTGTGTCATTTAAAGCTTCTGTTTCCTTATTTATTTTCATTTTAGATGATCTGTCCATTGGTGTAAGTGATGTGTTAAAATCCCCCACTATTATTGTGTTACTGTTGATTTCCTCTTTTATAGCTGTTAGCAGTTGCCTTATGTATTGAGGTGCTCCTATGTTGGGTGCATATATATTTATAATTGTTATATCTTCTTCTTGGATTGATCCCTTGATTATTATGTAGTGTCCTTCCTTGTCTCTTGTAACATTCTTTATTTTAAAGTCTATTTTATCTGATATGAGTATAGCTACTCCAGCTTTCTTTTGATTTCCATTTGCATGGATATCTTTTTCCATCCTGTCACTTTCAGTCTGTATGTGTCCCTAGGTCTGAAGTGGGTCTCTTGTAGACAGCATATAGATGGGTCTTGTTTTTGTATCCATTCATCAAGCCTGTGTCTTTTGGTGGGAGCATTTGATCCTTTCACGTTTAAGGTAATTATCGATATGTATGTTCCTATGACCATTTTCTTAATTGTTTTTTTTTGTAGGTCCTTTTCTTCTCTTGTGTTTCCCACTTAGAGAAGTTCCTTTAGCATTTGTTGTAGAGCTGGTTTGGTGGTGCTGAATTCTCTTAGCTTTTGCTTGTCTGGTAAAGCTTTTGATTTCTCCATCAAGTCTGAATGAGATCCTTGCTGGGTAGAGTAATCTCGGTTGTAGGTTCTTCCCTTTCATCACTTTAAGTATATCATGCCACTCCCTTCTGGCTTGCAGAGTTTCTGCTGAGAAATCAGCTGTTAACCTTATGGGAGTTCCCTTGTATGTTATTTGTCGTTTTTCCCTTGCTGCTTTCAATAATTTTTCTTTGTCTTTAATTTTTGCCAGTTTGATTACTATGTGTCTCGGCATTTTTCTCCTTGGGTTTATCCTGTATGGGACTTGATGCACTTCCTGGACTTGGGTGGCTATTTCCTTTCCCATGTTAGGGAAGTTTTCGGTTATAATCTCTTCAAATATTTTCTCGGGTCCTTTCTCTCTCTCTTCTCCTTCTGGGACTCCTATAATGCGAATGTTGTTGCGTTTAATGTTGTCCCAGGGGTCTCTTAGGCTGTCTTCATTTCTTTTCATTCTTTTTTCTTTATTCTGTTCCGCAGCAGTGAATTCCACCATTCTGTCTTCCAGGTCACTTATCCGTTCTTCTGCCTCAGTTATTCTGCTATTGATTCTTTCTAGTGTAGTTTTCATTTCACTTATTGTATTGTTCATCTCTGTTTGTTTGTTCTTTAATTCTTCTAGGTCTTTGTTAAACATTTCTTGCATCTTCTTGATCTTTGCCTCCATGCTTTTTCCGAGGTCCTGGATCATCTTCACTATCATTATTCTGAATTCTTTTTCTGGAAGGTTGCCTATCTCCACTTCATTTAGTTGTTTTTCTGGGTTTTTTTCTTGTCCCTTCATCTGGTACATAGCCCTCTGCCTTTTCATCTTGTCTGTCTTTCTGTGAATGTGGTTTTTGTTCCACAGGCTGCAGGATTGTAGTTCTTCTTGCTTCTGCTGTCTGCCCTCTGGTGGATGAAGCTATCTAAGAGGCTTGTGTAAGTTTCCTGATGGGAGGGACTGGTGGTGGGTAGAGCTGACTCTGCATTTAGTCTTAAGAGCCCCTCTGTGTTGTAGAGTGTCTCTCAGTTTGGGTTGTTGCCTTGTTTCCTCATGGTTAACTTCATATTAATCACTTTCGACAAAAATACTACATTGATGATGTTTTGTCCTCCTCAGTACATCTCATCATTAACACCGATTATTGGTGGCAATAAGTTAGACTACTTAGGCAATATGTGTCAGAATTCTCCATTGCAAAGACACCCTTTTCCCATATAATCATTTTAGGGATCCATTAAATAAATCTTGGTGATGTGAATTAAGAATGTATTTTGCTGGGCTTCCCTGGTGGCGCAGTGGTTAAGAATCCGCCTGCCAATGCAGGGGACACGGGTTCGAGCCCTGGTCCGGGAAAATCCCACATGCCGCGGAGCAACTAAGCCCATGCGCCACAACTACTGAGCCTGAGCTCTAGAGCCTTCGAGCCACAGCTATTGAAGCCCATGTGCCTAGAGCCCGTGCTCCGCAGCAAGAGAAGCCACCACAGTGAGAAGCCCGCGCACAGCAACGAAGACCCAATGCAGCCATTAATTAATTAATTAATTAATTAATTAATTAATTTTAAAAAATAAAAAGGGAACTCTCTTTAAAAAAAAAAAAAAAAAAGAATGTATTTTGCTGCCAGAAATTATACTGGGAACTATTGAGCTATCCAACAGAGGTTAGTAGAACACTGATAGTGAACCAAAGTCCTACAGAAATAATACAGAAAGTGTTTAATATACCTTTGGGAATATAGGTTTTAAATTTTTGGAAATTTTTCTTGGCTCGCATTATTTCCCATGTGTCATATAGGATATCTAAGAAAGATTTATTATAACTTTACCATTGACTTTACATAGAGAGTAATAAGAAAAGCTGGTGAATAACTGTCATTATGAGAAATCATTGAATTTCCTGATCAAATTAAATTTTGTGGATTTATTAATATTTATAAATATAGTTGACTGACACAAATTTTCTATTTCTTTTTTTCTTTAAAAAAATTTTTTTTTCTTTCATTTTTTAAGGCAAATGGATGATGATTTTAAATACTGGATGAGTATTCAGAGAACCTGCTGTTTCTATCATTTGTCAGAAGAGGGCAGCACCATATCTATCAAAAAACAGCAGTATGAATAAGGAAACACTTTTTTTCCATAAATATACACACTCTCACGCACATATATTTTATACTCAAAAGTAATATATGCTTATTACTGTAAACACATACGTGCAGAGATATATAACGCGACAAGTGAAAGTTCTGTGTAACGCCTTCCTCCTAAAAAAACCCAAAAATTCTGTTAATAATTGTCATGTTGGCAGGATTTTTTTAAAAACTTCAATTATTTATACTTAAATTTAGGTATTATAAGGAACCCTCATGTAGGAACTTGGAGGGCCTGAATTTTGACAACCAGATGCAAAGTTGGTAAATGGATTTGAGCATGTCTTTTAATCTCTTGATGTCATTATTCTGCTTTTCCTTTTTGTCTTTGTATCAAGTTAAGAAATGTGAGAAAGAGCTACTAATGACTGGGAGGAATTTGTAAGTGTAAGCATAAGGTAGTGTTAGCACAAAGTTAGTCTTTTGGGTTTTTTCTAATTATGTTTTAATTGTTAAATTTAGGATTTTTACCTTTTTGTTTCGGTTTTCTCCCACTTGAAAAATGTGTAGCTTATTAACCTTGGTGAATGAGGAAATACAGTATTTTTTTTCCTTCCCTATCATATAACCAGCTGAGCCAGTTAGCTCAGAATTTCCTAAATGATTCACCTTTTGGAAGAGGCCAGTCATGGAAAGTTTCTGCCTAAATAAAGACTTCTCGGGAAGTTGTGATTACGTGAAAATGAAGTTAAGATGGAATTCCTTCTGCTAGCACTTGAATTAACTGTTGCTAATGATGGGCCTTTTCCTGTCAGGGTTCCCTCTTGTACATTAGGAGTGGTCTATAATTTAACTGTTCTCCTACTTGAAGATATTTTGATAGCGAATCCTGCCCCCCCTCCCCCCGTCTGCATCTAGGTCGACGCCTGACTTGCAGGATCTTAGTTGCCTGAACAGGGATTGAACCCAGGCCCCGGCAGTGAAAGCACCGAGTCCTAACCACTGGACCGCCAGGGAATTCCTGCGAATCTGTTCTTATTGCTTGTTAAAAGTGGAGTTCTTCTAGGCATATTCTCAGTATACAGTAATCTGCTTATTATTACTTTGTGTCATTTATCAAAGTCCCTGAGAGAAATATTCCAGTTTAAAGAACTTGTTTCCTAGTGAATATGAATAAGACTTTTTTAAAAAAAATAAATTTATTTATTTTATTTTTGGCTGCATTGGGTCTTCATTGCTGCGTGTGGGGTTCCTCTGGTCGCGGCGAGCAGGGGCTACTCTTCGTTGTGGTGCGCAGGCTTCTCACTGCGATGGCTTCTCTTGTTGCAGAGCACGGGCTCTAGGCTCGCGGGCTTCAGTAGTTGCAGCATGCAGGCTCAGTAGTTGTGGCTCGTGGGCTCTAGAGCCCAGGCTCAGTAGTTGTGGCGCTTGGGCTTAGTTGCTCTGCGGCATGTGGGATCTTCCTGGACCAGGGCTTAAACCCGTGTCCCCTGCATTGGCAGGAGGATTCTTAACCACTGTGCCACCAGGGAAGTCCATGAATAAGACTTTCACAGTAAGAAATTAATAGAGATATTCCCACAACTTATACTCTTTTCCATGCTTCCTTTATGCCACTTACTATATATCATGTTTTGTTATGATTTGTTTTCATGGTTGGCTGTCCTGATGGACTGTGAGCCAGTCAGGGCAGAGACCATGTCATATCTTTTTATATGTCTCATGTTAAACACAGTGCCTGCATCTAGGTCGCTTTTCAGTCTTTATCTTCTCTCATCACCAGCATTCTAAAGTTTCATAATGATGTGCCTTTATGTAGATCTTTTTAAATTGCTGGGTCATGGCAGTTCCCCAGTGGCCTAGTGGTTAGGATTCAGCACTGTCACTGCTGTGGCCTGCATTCAATCCCTGGTCGGGGAACTGAGATCCCGCAAGCCGCGTGGTACGGTCAAAATATTTTTAAAAATAAATTGTTGGGTCAGATATTCTGTGGAACAGTCATTTTGTGGAAACTTCTAGGAAATTTTTCTTTTTGTTCATAACTTCCCATATTTTCTTATTCTGAAATTCCTATTGGTTAAATTGATGTAATAGTAAGGCTCTGCTAGGCTCTGCTGGGGTAACAAATAAACCCAGAAAGTCCGTAGCATAACACATATTTATTTCTTACTGGTACAAAGTCCAACACAGGTTGGGTAGCACTACATCTTACAACTCAGCCATCCGAAACACGTAGGAAACACATAGCCTTTGAGGTTGTTGTGGCAAAGGAAGAGTGAATAGATACATCTTCATTTAATTTGTCTGTTTTGAGAATGAGACTTCAGCCCTGCCATCTGAGTCTGGAACTTATGTGATTTTCATTTCTCCAACGAGTAATGGGTTCTGGGTTGGGTAGGGGTCAGTAGCCTGTGGTATAAGGTAGAGAAGGGGATCTGGGACCTAGACGCTCCTGATACAAACTTTCAACTAGTTTTAGCCCCACTCCTCTCCCCGACCTTCAAAGTTTCCTGGTATCTCAGTTTACCGAGCCTTTCTAGGATACTGCTTGCTTGTTGGCCATTTCACATGGCTACCAACTTGAGAGATTAGAGCAAACAAAGACTTAAGTCAACTATTACTTGTGTGTTTGCTTTCTACCTTCAAAAAATGTGATTGACATCTTTCTCCGATTATACCTGTTCTTATCCTTGTGTAGTTTTGCCTTTGTAAATTTGTTTACCACTGTTTGTCAGGGTTTTGGTAGGGAGTAGAGTTCAAACCACCATTTCCAAGTGGAAGTTTCCACTTGTTCTTCATAAGCCATCTCAGGTCTGCCCCAGATTCTACCCAGGGCAAGGAGATTTAAAGCAACTTTCTAGGCCAGTACTCTGGGACTCTGCATTAAGCCTCAGGTTTGGATGTAGGTTTATTTTGGTTGTCTCTATAGCAGTGTAAGTAATCACCCCAGAATTTAGCAGCTTAAAACAGTTGTTTTATTGTAATTTCTTGTAGTTCTGAGGTGGCTGGACTCAGCTAGATGGTTCTTGTGCAGAACCTCTCATGCAGTTGTAGTTAGTGGCTGGGTCTGGGGCCATCTTGAAAGTTTATTTACTCCCATGTGTGGTGCCTGGGCCAGGAAGAAACACCTGGGGTCTGGAACGGGCTCCTTAGGTATCTCTGTCTCAGTGGTATTCCCATGTGTTCTCTCCAGCATGGCGGCTTCAGGGCAGCCAGACTTCTTGTGTGGTAACTTGGGGTTTCAGAGGTGCATTCTTGAGAGAGAGCCACCTGGAAGCTCTATCACCTTTTCTCAGTGAGCCTTACAAGTCATGTAGTGCCCCTTCCACTGAACGTTGTGAGTCGAGGCAGCCACAAAGGCCCACCCAGTTTCAAGGGGGGTGACATATACTCTCCCTTTCACTGGGGTAGTGTCAGGTTCTGGAAGAGCATGGGGGTTGGGAAATTTGTGGCAACCATCTTTGGGAAATAGAATTTACTGAAGGGTTCTCTCTAGCATTGCTACTTAATCTCTAGATGAGAAAAAGTAACTTAACCCCTTAGATATCAGTGTTCTTACTCATGAAATGTAAATGTGTTAGCTGCTGCTACAGAAATGCTACAGACCATCCCAAAACACAGTGGTGTACACCAATAAGAATTTATTTGTTGAGCATGTGTTTCTGGATATCTGGGGTTCAGCTAATCTAGGCTGGTCTCCAAGCTGCTTGTTGGGTTCAGATCTGCAGCATGTGTCTTTCAGCCGTCTTGGACCAGCAGCTCCCTGAGGCATACTGTTCTTATGGCTAAAGGGAGGAACTCAAGGGGCAAGTGAAACAGCACAAATACATTTAAAGCTTCTTTTTCTGTCAAATCAGCTAACATCTCATTGACTGTTGAAGCAAGTCATGTATCCAAGCTCAGCATCGGTAGGGTAGGGGAGTATCTTCTTGGTCCACAGGGAAGGACTGAATATTTGCTGAATGGTGGTCTAAGCTATCATATAAATTCTTTCTCTTGTTTTTGACTCTTGACTCTTAGTACTGAGAGGTTTACTTAGGAGAATAGAGGGACACACAAATTAAGCCCAATACAGAGTAGGAGCAGATTTGTGGGGGGACCTTGATTTGGGGGGTTCAGCAGTTTGTATTTGATCCTCTGAGTAATAGAGAGCCATCATGAGAACTTGAGTAGGGGAGTAACAGAGTGTTCGTTTGTTTGTTTGTTTGTTTGAAGTCATCCTTCAAGATTAAGGCAGTCTTTGCCAGTGAAGATTCTTAATGTAAAACTCTCAACCTCTTATTTTGTGCCACTTGTGTGGGTGACACAGTACTGAGTGCAGGAGTGAGATGGTTCTTAACGAGAAAATTTGGTTCTGGTCCTAAGAAGCCTAGAAGGAAGAAGAGAAAAGATAGAGACTTCTATTCCTGCAAATCTAGAATTTATAGGATTCGTCTGTCATTATGCTGAATGACCTGTTTGAACACTCATGGTAACACAGTGACCATAATCTTGGACCCTCCAACAGACAGATTGGCATTTAAACAAAATTCCTCAGATGTTTTTATTGACTGGTCAAACCCAGGCCAGCATTAGGCATTTCGCTTCTTTATCTGAAATTTCAGGCACCATTAATACTTTTATTTGATCCTTTAGGACTCAGTTTTGTTTTGTTTTGTTTTTTTGGAGAATTACGTTTTATTTGACGGACTTGATGAGGACTTAAGCCTGGAAGACAGCCTCTCAGATGACTCTGAGGGACTGCTCTGAAGAGGTCAGGGAGGAGCCAGGATATATAGGAGTTTTTGCAAACCAGGTAGTAGGAACATCAAAAGATTATTGTTGATTAAAGAAAAACAGGGACTTCCCTGGTGAGGACTCAGTTTTATTGAGAGCACTTTTTCCAGATTTGAAATTGGACAGGATTCTCAATCGTGTCGCTTTCTTCCACTCCTAAGTCACTGCCTGTTTGGCCGGTTTTAAGGAGTTTTGTTCCATCTTTGGGTTGTTAGGTATAGAACAGGAGCCTTCTTTAGAGTATTCCCAATTGTTTATACTGTTGCTTTTCTCCTTGAAATCATGCCAGTGTTTTTCTCCCAAATACTCCATCTCCCCATTCCAACTTTTACTTAAGTGTGAGCACTAATCTGCGTGTGAGGTGCAGTGGAAGAGCCCTTTTCAGCCTTCACATCGGTGACCCACATGGGCTGTGATTCAGGGGTGACTATCACGCTGACAGAAGTAATGGAGGGGATTTGAGAGACATCAGACTTACATATGCTGTTGTTTCATTTGTTAAATTAATAAGGGGACAATGTCTTTATCTAGAACTGTCACAGTACACTTTAATCATAAAGCTCAGCAGCCAGAATTTATAGAAAGCCCAGTGGGTTTTTCCTTGTTGTTATTTATGCCCTTTTCTTAGATTTTTTGTTTCTTTCTTTTTATTCCTCTTGTAAACTTGGTGTCTCCTTCCTTGGTACAGGGTGACTAAGGAAGTGGATGCTACATCTAAAGAAGCCAAATCCTTCTTCAAGCAAAATGAGAAAGAAAAACCCCAGGCTAATGTCCCTTCAGCTCTGCCGTCACTTCCTGCCGGGTCAGGGTGAGTAGTCTAGTCTCAGGTCCAGGTGTACCTGGCACGTTGGAGAAGCTGTTTTCAGTACAAGGACACCCTTTACCTGTAGCTCTCGTGACTCCTTTCCTGAGAGAAGGAATTCTGCTGCTGTTGTGCCTTTGCTGAAATATTTGCCAAAATGGGGGAGGCAGAGGAAAATTAGACATAGGCTTCTTGTTTGATTCTGAAAAAAGTCCTGATACACAGTGTTGGCCACAGAGCTGAGCACATAGTAGACTTTACATTTAAAAAATAATTTTTTTTTAAAGCATGACATTTATTTATTTGTTTATTTATTTATTTTTGGTTGCGATGGGTCTTCGTTGCTGCGCACGGGCTTTCTCTAGTTGCGGCTAGCGGGGGCTACTACTCTTCATTGCGGTGCTCGGGGCTTCTCATCACGGTGGCTTCTGTTGTTGCAGAGCATGAGCTCTAGGCGCATGGGCTCTGTAGTTGTGGCTTGCGGGCTCTAGAGCGCAGGCTCAGTAGTTGTGGCGCAAGGGCTTAGTTGCTCTGCAGCATGTGGGATCCTCCCAGACCAGGGCTTGAACCCGTGTCCCCTGCATTGGCAGGTGGATTCTTAACCACTGTGCCACCAGGGAAGTCCCTAAAAAATAATTTTTGAATGAAAATATCAGCAGATCATCAGAACTTGTAATAAAGATTTGGGTTGAGTACTTGCTTCCACCCCCAAAGACCTCATAGGAACAGAAAAAGGTCAAAGCTGACTTACAAATAATTTTGTTAACACATCATCAAGAACTTAATAGTTTTTCTCCCTTCATATTTTCCATACTGCATGGGCTATTTTTAGCTGAAGACTAGAATTCTTTCTTTGGAGGAAATAAAAATTCCCTTCTTCTTAACCTGTATGTAAGATGGAAAGCATCACAGTAAGTATGAGGAACCAGGGCACTAGCCTACAGAGAAGTGAAGATGGACCACACCGTTGTAACACTGATCACCTGCTGACTCCTGAGGGGGAGCTCTCTGTCCTTGAGGTGTTTGGGGTAGAACAAGTCATCTATAGGGGCTTCGCTGATCCTTAAGTCAGTTTGTTGCTTCATCCTTCCCTCCCAAAACAGTGAAGTTTTGTTTTGTGTTTTTACATTAAAAAAAAAAAATCATTGGTTTTCCTGTCAGGTTACGAGCTTTTATAGGACAGGCCTTTCTCATCTTTGCAGCCCTGGCTCCAAACAACACTGTGTTACACTGGTGTGCATTTACCCAAAAGCAAACCCTGAGACAAAGGTCTGAATGCAACTCATTAGTGCGGGAGGTGATTCCAGGAAGCCCGAGCAGGGAAGTGAAGAGGCGTGGGAAGGCAGCCAGTGCGGGGTGTACTTTCCAGCCGCTGCTGGTGGTGGCTGCTCCTCAGTCCTGCTGGTAGACTTGGCAAGGGCGAGGAGGCTGGGGTGTTTACCCTCCAGCTCCCGTCCGTGCTGGCTCAGCTGCTTCCTTGGCGCCCAGGCCACGAGCTGCAGGTGTTTGCAGTGACGCTGCCCTCAGGGTGTCATGGCGGTGAGTGCAGGGGCGTGTGGATGGCCTGTGTCCACATCTGCTCCATACTTTTTATCTGCTTCTTAATCCAAGCATTTCTCTCCCACTGGAGCAACTAGGTGGCAGAAGTCGTGTAGTAGTTACACAGGAACCTGAGAAGGAAAAGGATTTGAGTGCTTGCTACCACAGTGGAAATTAGGCAAACACCGAGGAGGGCATCTGTGAGAGGAGCAGAGTAATGCGAACAGAGTTCTCCAGACTGACCCTCTTTAATACTCTCGGCCAGTGCTTTTCAAGCTGTGGTTTGCAATCATCATTTAAGAGAAATGAAATAGAATAAATGTCATAGTACATCATGTGGTAAGAATAAATATTGTTTTCACAAAATTTTTATTTCAGTGTGGGTTTTGTTTGTTTGTTTTCGGTTGTGCCCGCGGCTTGCAGTATCTTAGTTCCCTGACCAGGGATCGAACCCAGGCCCCCAGCAGTGAAAGCACCGAGTCCTGACCGCTGGACTGCCAGGGAATTCCCTATTTTGGTTATAAATGTGCTTGTACAGGGTGACAAAATAAACTATATTTTTTATGAGGGCTGATATAAAAAATATGAGGCTCTTGGCTGAAGCAACATGCTTTTAGCCTTCTAATCATTATATTGTTTGACAGGGATTTTCTTCATACCAGTGACTTTCAAACTTTATTGACTGCAACTCAAAATAAGGAGTACATTTTACATTATGACTTAGTATACCCATAAATATAGGTATGTTAAAAAGTGAAATAAAAATTTGGTGAAATTATATTTACCTTTACTATGTATGGTGAACTCTTCTATTTTATTTCCATTATTATGTAATTATTATGTGTAGTGTGTGTCATTTAAAAAAATGTTATGACCCACTGAATTGATTTCACAGTCTGTTACAACCTGAATTTGACAAATACTGCTCTAGACTACTTATAGAAGTAGCCTTCTGCAGGCTTGTCTTTGGGTTACCAGGCTTTTATCTGGTATTATTAAACAGTGTCTCTTGGCATTTATTGAAAAGTGTTACGGTAAATTAAGTACTAGATTAAGTACTAGATAGAAATAAAGGCAGAGTTTCTTCTGCCTTAGGTTTCTAGCATAGTTAGTTTCAACTAGCATAATTTTTACTTCTCTCTTCCTTGGGTGTTTCTTAAAATAATCCATATTAATGCTTAGAGATTCTACTTGGAAACAATGTGTTTCAGAAAACACTGTTACCATAGTTATGGAGATAACCAGAGGAGGGAGAAGTGGTAGCTTGTCAAGGTCACCTTGTTTAAGTCACTAAGTCACTCATGGAAATCTCACTGTATTCTGTATTCATGCCTTCTTTTCTTTTTTTTTTTTTTGTATTTTTTTTTAATTTTCTAAGTAAACACTACCTACAAATACAACCCTGTTTTGTTTTTTAAAAATTTATTTATTTATTTATTTATTTATTTATTTATGGCTGTGTTGGGTCTTCGTTTCTGTGCGAGGGCTTTCTCTAGTTGTGGCAAGCGGGGGCCACGCCACTCTTCATCGCGGTGCGCGGGCCTCTCACTATTGCAGCCTCTCTTGTTGCGGAGCACAGGCTCCAGACACGCAGGCTCAGTGCTTGTGGCTCATGGACCTAGCTGCTCTGCAGCATGTGGGATCTTCCCAGACCAGGGCTTGAACCCGTGTCCCCTGCATTAGCAGGCAGATTCTCAACCACTGCGCCACCAGGGAAGCCCCATGCCTTCTTTTCTTAGAAAGAGCTAATAGCCTTTGGAAGATAAGAAATCTGCTATGATGATATCTGTATTAGGGGAACCCAGCAGGAAACAGATGGCATCCTCAAATTAGGATACCTTGAGGAGAGTTTAATAACTCACAGAATAATGAAAAACCACAGGGAGAGGGACAGTATGGTGTCTCTGGGCCTAGTAATAATGAGGCTCCATCACCACCCCTAGACCTGAAGGGGCAAGACAGGGATCAGCTTATGGCAGTGAAGATAGGGAGGGCCTCCTGTCAGGAGCTGAGAACTTCACTTGAGTGATGGACCATCTAGGGGAAGCCAGGGGAGTAAATATCCAAATATTCCATTCCTCCCTCCATCCCATCTCTTGCTAGGGCACTCCATTGGCCACTGAGGCTTACGAAAGAAAAAATTATCCTAGTACTTGTTAAAATGGTAAGGAAGACTTATTCAAGATTATTGCAGTAGTTGTTAATGACTATCACAATAGGGGGGAAAGATCAGACTTAACTTTGAATACAACAAAGACAGCTGGGGATTTATAGCCAGGGAACAGAATTGGGGGTGGGAGGATGATCAGTGGATGGAACAGTGCTGAGGGGAGACATGAGAAGTAGGGGGATTCTTGCTGAGCTGACCTAACAGGGTTCTTGCTGAAGGCAGGCCAAGGACTTATACATCAGAGGTGGCAAATGAGGAACTTGATCATATGTCGAGAGTGATCAGATATGAGTAGGCAGTTCTGTTTAAACTGATTTAGCAGGATTCTTGCCAAAACTGAGCTATGCAAGCCCGTCAAGGATGGGGCCAAGATTGAGGCTTAGTCGAGAAGAGGCCTCAAAGGAGCCTGACTAAGGTTGGATAAAGGAGAGAGTTTTTTGTCCATACAGGACAGCATCTGGGGCAGAGAGCAGCGTGGAGAAGGACGTAGAGGGAATCTAGAGGGGTCAACCAATGACATATCTTTTAGTAGATTAATGAACGACTGACTCCTTTATAAAGGGGTAAAGTGAAATTTGAGCAAAATCAGTTTCTTTGAAAGCTATAATGGCACATAACAGATTACAAGGATATGTCTGCCTCAGTAAAAAAGTCCTCACAGTTTGTACATGCAAATGGGGACACATTTAATTATGATACATGTACCTTGAATTTCTGAATAAATCCAGAAGATGACCTTCAAGGTTGGCATGATCATTTTTCTGATATTCATCTCAAAAAGCTTCCACAGTTGTAGTTGTGCTTGGGAAAAGACAGGCTCAAGAGGAATTCATTTGATCTGGGGTGTCTAAGTGCACACATTTTATCAGTGCAGACATTAGTATGTGCTGCAGGCTGCACATGCGTGGTATGCAAAGTTTTCAGGGGAAGAATCTACAGGAAATATCTAATTTATTAAAAGAAAATTATTTTAATGCAGTAAAATATTTTTTCCACAGACTCTTTTCATTTTCATTTTTGGAGTTGCGTTAATTTATAGAAATTGCCCAGCAGAAACACTTTGTTTATTTTTCTTCTCTCTAAACAGATTTAAGCAATACAGGAAAACCAGAGCAGGAGAGTAAAACATCCTGTCCCACATCCTTTGCCTAGCAAATAAGAATCACAGGAGCAAATGTTTGTAACTGACAATGCATTTCCGCCACATGTTTAAAATAGCACACTGCTTTGGCTATAAAAAGCCAAAGTTTATGCTTTGGGGATGGAGTAAACAAAACACCCAATTCATTAGAGGCCGGAGTCAGAAATGACAAGAAACTCTACGATTGGTAGAAAAAAGCACCGTGCTCAGCCTAATGTGTCTGAATTCCTCTAGTTCTGTTAGTCTAAGCTCTCGATCCACTTCTCACCCTCCACTTCCCTCCAGCCTTTGCTACCAATACTGTTGGCCACTTGAATCCAGCTTCTACCAGTGTTTGTGGGTGTCTGGCTGGTACATTTACTGCTTGCCTTCAACCCAACATTTATTACTTACTTTATTCCAACAGTGGGCAGCCGTTAGTTCCACTCAAGTTTATAATCCTACCCATAAGCGTTAACTTGTTTAATGAAGGGCTTACTATTTAGTTGCCTCCTTGTAGATTGAGAGTGACCTAAAGCAATAAAACATAAGGGTGAAAAACATCATTTTCCCATGTAACTTTGTCTTGTCTTCTCGGTCTATTGAGCAAAAAAGAAAAAAGAGGCTTTATTGTTGAGTCTCAGACAACATCCTGGGTGGTGTCAGTTTAGCAATGTTTGCCCCAAAGATAGAAGAGATAGAATTCCTCACAGTGTCACACTGAAGGTAGAAGACCTGTTGGTACTCAGTGTATTTGAGCAGTCAGTCCCCAGGACCTTTAATTTGTACAACAGTCTTGCTGTCTGAGCAGTTGATCTGATGTCTCCCAAGCTCCTCGGACGTGAGTTAATATGACTTTGTTGGCTTTTAAGTTTCAAAATATAGTCTTTTTTATACAGAGATCATTGAGCATTTCACTTAAAGTAACAAAAACCAGGGCTTCCCTGGTGGCGCAGTGGTTAAGAATCCGCCTGCTAATGCAGGGGACACGGGTTCGAGCCCTGGTCCGGGAAGATCCCACATGCCGCGGAGCAACTAAGCCTGTGCGCCACAACTACTGAGCCTGTGCTCTAGAGCCCACAAGCCATAACTACTGAAGCCCGCATGCCTAGATCCCATGCTCCGCAACAAGAGGAGCCACTGCAATGAGAAGCCCGCGTACTGCAACGAAGAGTAGCCCCTGCTCGCCGGAACTAGAGAAAGCCCACGCACAGCAATGAAGACCCAATGCAGCCAAAACTAAATAAATAAATTCATTAATTAAAAAAAATAAAAAAATAAAAACACTGACGAGCATTGCATACACAGCAGCCCTTAAAAAAAAAAAAAAGTAACAAAAACCAGACATAGCCACAGTACTGGGTGGAAATGTTTCTAATTTTTGATCAGAATCTCTTGTTATGAAGATCAGTTAGACCTCCGACCTATGTTGACTTATTTTTTAGGCCCTTTTACTTTTAAAGGAGTTGCATTCCCCTTGAGAGGAGCATTTCAAAGCTAGATCCAATTATATTTCAAGTGTTTTGACTGACAGGGAAGAAAGGACCCTCAGCTTATTCACAGAAAATATATTTACATCAACAACAAAAAAAGACAGGCCACCTCAAAAATCTGACTTCACCTCCTGGTTTGATGCTCTTGTGAAATGCCTGGTCAGGTGGTATGTGCCTATGAGTAGATATACATGGTGAGGTTACTGAATGCCTAAAAATGGCCATTTCAGGAAGAGGAGAATCAGCTTGTTTCAAAACCATGAGTATCATGAGTAAGTGCTTATTGGTAATTATTATAATTAAGATCATTAGAAGAAAGTGGGCATTCTAGACATGATCTGTGATATTGTTTGGATTTGTCTTTAAGAGAACAAATGGTATTAGTCTATTTAATTTTAAATTGGATGTGCTTTTTTCCTCACTTTTTAAAAATAGCTTTACTGAGCTGTTTTTATTTATTCACCTATTAAATTATATAGTTCATTTATTTTTTAGTGTATTCAGAGCTGTGCATCACTCCCCCCAAAATGCAGTCACTCTCCATCTTTATCCCCATTTCTCTCCCCCACCCCCAGGAAACCACTAGTCAATCTTCTGTGTCTAGGTTTGCCTATTTGGACATTTCATATAAATGGAATCATACAATATTTGTCCTTTTGGCTCTGGCTTCTGTGACTAGCATAATGTTTTCAAGGTTCATTCTTGTGTCTGTACTTCATTCCTTTTTATGGCTGAATAATATTCCATTGTATGGATGTACCACATTTTATTTATCCATTCATTAGTTGATGGGCATAGGATTGTTACCACTTTTTTTGACTATTACAAATAATTCTTCTATAATCATTCATATACAAGTTTTTGTGGGGACATGTCTTTTCATTTCACTTGGGTGTGTACCTGGGTGTGGAATTGCTGGGTCATATGGTAACTTGGACATGCTCTTGAATGGGACAGTGAGCCATAAGGGAAAAATCCAGGAGTGTTACCAAGGGGTTCCTTCCACCGTGATTTCTTTTAAAGCATGTATAGTTCTATATGTAAGCTCCTGCTGTAGGAAAAAAGAGATTGGTGGAAAACTGTAATGTCCAGTAACACTATAAAAGAAATGGCTAGAAAAAAGATACGGCAGTTTCCTTTTGTCATAATTAATGTTAGAAGTAAGGAGAGGGAGTTAAGCCTTTTGATTTGTTCCCACAGCCAGCTCTAAGCTTTCTACTTAGTGAGATTTCCTGTTTGATGATAATTTGGGGTTTTAGTTTAGTTGACTCAGGGCTGGCCCTGTCCTTATTTTGTTACTGTTTGTAAATAGATGTTCATGACTCTCGTTAACTTTTTTTTTTTTTTTTAAGCGGTACACTTTTATTTATTTATTTATTTATTGGTTGCATTGGGTTGGGTCTTCATTGCTGCGCATGGGCTTTTGCCCTAGTTGTGGCGAACGGGGGCTACTCTTCGTTGCAGAGCACAGGCTCTAGGTGCACAGGCTTCAGTAGTTGTGACTCACGGGCTCTAGAGCGCTGGCTCAGTAGTTGTGGCACACGGGCTTAGTTGCTCTGTGGCATGTGGGATCTTCCCGGGCCAGGGCTCGAACCCGTGTCCCCTGCATTGGCAGGTGGATTCTTAACCACTGAGCCACCAGGGAAGTCCTCCTCATTAACTTTTTTTTTTTTTTAATTATTATTTTTTAATGCTATTCTTGTCTGCTTACATTCTTTTTATTTATGTATGTATGTATGGCTGTGTTGGGTCTTCGTTTCTGTGCGAGGGCTTTCTCTAGTTGTGGCAAGCGGGGGCCACTCTTCATCGCAGTGCGTGGGCCTCTCACTATCGCGGCTCTCGTTGCCGAGCACAGGCTCCAGACGTGCAGGCTCAGTAATTGTGGCTCACGGGCCGAGTTGCTCCGCGGCATGTGGGATCTTCCCATACCAGGGCTCGAACCCGCGTCCCCTGCATTGGCAGGCAGATTCAACCACTGCGCCACCAGGGAAGCCCCTCATTAACTTTTGAATTTAACTTTGTTACTCTTAGTGAATGTGGTGCTGCCAGTAGGAGGTGTTCAGAAACGTGTGGTGAGATATTTTGGTGTCACATGACTTGAGACCATTGGTACTTAGTGGGTGGGTTTCAGGGATACTAAATATCCTGCAGTGCTTAGGACAGTTTGTACAGAGAATTTTCTTTTCCAGAATGCCAGCTTTGTGACATGCTGTTTTAGGGAGCTGGGGTCCTTCAGTTTCCAGTTTGAGACTCTGCTCCAGGTTAGACATTCACAAACTGGCAGTTGATGGATCAGATCTGTCCTTGTATGTTTTTATTTGGTCAGTATTTAAAAATCAGGAGAGTTGACATAAAACTCTGGATTACTGGTTTTTCTTCAGAAATGAGAAGTTGTGCCACTGCCCTCCCTCTTTCCTTACAGCAGCAAGGAGCTGGAGCAGAGTAGATGGGCTGCGCCTGTTCCTGTCCCTGCTCCTCATTTATGCTACCCGCTTGGTTCCTGTAGTCAGGTGTTTCTCACATGCTAGAATGCCATGTTTCCCTTTAATGACCAGGTTAATTTCCTTTTGGAACCAGTTTGTTCTCTAGATTAAGTATGACATACTGTCTTCTCATGCTGTAGGTTAAATGTTTCTCTATCCGTTTTAAAAGAATAGTTTCTGTTTATTGACAGTTTACCAAATTTAAGGCACCGTGCCAAGTGTTTTACATGTATTATTTCATTTATTCTACATAAACATTTCAAGAGATAGGTGCTAACTTTGTGCCCATTTCACAGATCAGGAAACTGAGGCTCAGGGAGGAGCCCTTAATTTGTTAGAATTGTATAGTTGATGGATGGTGGAGCCTGGATTCCAGTCCAGTTCTATTTGAGACTAAAGTCTGGGCTCTCAGCCCCTGTGCCTTACAACCACTCTTTCTTACCCTCCTAATTGGCCTTTTTTGTTAAAAGTATCTCTTCAGCTTTATAACTTATGAAGGACTCTTTGAAAGCTACTTTGTGTTTTGTTACTTTTGAAGGAAGTGAAATGACTATTTACTCCCATTTCCTTTGTAAGCCTTTTCCTCATTAACCATGGCTAGTCTGGGTTTCCTGTACTATATTTTAATCTCATCCTTATCTCATGAAATTGAAGGAGCTAGCACATTTTTTTTAGTTTTTTTTTATTTTTACTTTTTGAGAAATTAATTTGAGTTGAGATATTTTTGAAATATAAAAATTGGTTGTGTTTTTTAAAGGTATAATTCTTGTAGACATCTGTGGTTAAAAATTTGACTCTGCTTTTTAAAAATGGTCGTCTATGTTTTGCACTTGAGATTTGTGAAAAATAAAGTTTCTGTGGGAGGGTGACCTCTGGTTTCCTGATCATGGGAGGGAGGTGGTTGTCTGGCGCTCAGCAGCTCGGGACTAGGTTCCCGGGCCACCTGCCCGCCCCGGGCTGGGGGAAGGGGACCTCGTCTCCCACCTGCCCAGGTGCTGAGAGCGGGACTCCCACCGAGCTGGGTGGCACCTGAATAGACTCATCTCACTTGTCATTCTGATTGAAAGCACAGCAGAAGCACCAGCACGCTCCCTCCTCATTTGTGAAGGTCATAACTGAATCCTCCTTTGGCGCCTACCAGGGAACAGATAGCAATGGGCAGCTCTTCCAAGCTCAAACTTGGGTACTTCTGTCTGCCGCAGCAAGTCGGGGAAGCCCAGGTACTCTTAAGAGCAGAGTAAAATTACTGGCATCCTCCCTGTAGCCCTGCCCTCCACCAGTCTGGATAATTAGGGCTGAATAGCTAAATTGTATTTCATTTTTCCAGAATAACTGTATATGTAGCCTCGAGAAAGTGAGGCTCAGATTTAAACTCCTTAATAACTTGTCCCAGAATGACTAACATGGAGCCTTAAATAAATGTTGATTTGTGAAGAAGGTTAAAAAAGTAGCAAAATCCAAAAATACCACATTTTAAAAATGAGTTGGAGGTGTGTTTGTACTTTGATAATCTGCCAGCAGTCAACAGTGAAGCTGTGGACAAGATGTGATACTGGGGAGTAATGGCTGTTACCGTTTCTGTCTGGTAATGGACTCTCTTTTTTTTTTTTTTAACATCTTTATTGGAGTATGGCAATGGACTCTTACTGAGGTCTGAATTCTACGTTGTAGAAAGCTTATGTGAGGGTGTTGCCAGGGGACTCAAGTAGGAAATATCCTTGCCTAGCTTGTTTTAAGGTCATTTCTTCTAGCAGCCATTTGTTCCAGAATAGGACTAGCTAGAAATAACTTTTAAGAGGAAATGATTGATTCTGGCAGCCTCAGTGGTACTGCTGTTACTTTACTTATCAGCTCCAGAATGATGCTGTGTGTTGGGGCAAGAAAACCCTGTACTGACTTTCACCTTCATGTTCTTCAATGGATGCTTATACTCTGCCTCATTTGGTTTTAGCTTATTCTTTTTATTTTTTTACTTTTGGCCACGTTGGTCTTCGTTGCTGTGTGCGGCCTTTCTGTAGCTGCGGCCAGCGGGGGCTACTCTTTGTTGCGGTGCTTGGGCTTCTCATTGCAGTGGCTTCTCTTGTTGCAGAACACAGGCTCTGGGCACGTGGGCTCAGTAGTTGTGGCTCGTGGGTTCTAGAGCGCAGGCTCAGTAGTTATGGTGCACGAACTTAGTTGCTCCGCAGCACGTGGGATCTTCCTGGACCAGGGCTCGAACCCATGTCCCCTGCATTGGCAGGCGGATTCTTAACCACTGCGCCACCAGGGAAGGCCCTTAATTTATTCTTCAATTGTTTTTTAAGTATACCTCTACCGGTGTTGCAGGTACAGAGTAAGTGGATTTGAAATTGAAATTAAATAATTCTTTAAAGATTTCCCCATGAATACTTGGAATATTTTGAATTTATTAAAGGTGATCTCATCTCATTCATTCTTTTTTTAAAATTAATTAATTAATTATTTTTGGCTGCATTGGGTCTTTGTTGCTGCACGCGGGCTTCCTCTAGTTGCGGCGAGCGGGGGCTACTCTTCGTTGCGGTGCACAGGCTTCTCACTGTGGTGGCTTCTCTTGTTGCGGAGCCCAGGCTCTAGGCATACAGGCTTCAGTAGTTGTGGCTCATGGGCTTAGTTGCTCCGCGGCATGTGGGATCTTCCCGGACCAGGGCTCGAACCCGTGTCCCCTGCATTGGCAGGCGGATTCTTAACCACTGCGTCACCACGGAAGTCCCTCATTCACATTCTTGATTTGAAGAGATTGTTCCAGGCCAAGCTAGAAAGTGAAAGAATTATGAATGGAGAGATTAGTGATTATTCTCCGCCCCCGCCCACCCCCCCATCCCCCCTGTTCCGCTTTTTTTGGAGACTCTTTGACATTTGGATCAAGCAATATAAGCGTCTAAATGAGATCCCAAACATAGAAAAGCTTTCAAAGTAAGAACATTTTTCATTTGCGGTCACCAGGATGGGATTGAATACCTACAGCAAATACTGTGAATCTAGGAAATGTCCCTTTTGGTTTTCAGTGTTGCCCAGAGTTGAACAAATTCTAGTCTTCTTAGAAAATCCTGTGAGGAGTTGAACTTTATTACACAGAGCAGCCTTCTTTTTTCCTTTGCCCTTACCCTTGAGTTAAAGTGCCAACAAGTTTCAACAATCTATGAGTTTAAGAGCCAGGTGCCTGTATGTGTTATAAAATTTTAAACTTTTATTTTGCTATATTCCTATACCCTTGGTTGTGCCAACTTTTTCTTGGTGTGAAATAGGTGTCAGGAAAGTGCTTTGGGTGCTTCTTGGTAGTGTAGGGAAGAATGGAAAGAATAGGTAGCTGAAGCTATGACTTTCATAAAGTTTACTCAGTACGATAATAGGAAATTGATTTGTAAATAAGGATATGGAGACATTCATTTAAGGAGAGGATTGTGATGCTCTAGGAATGAAGTGGAAATATTTTGGTTATAACACGAATTTATTGATTTACTTTGAGTGCTTTAGCTTCTTTTAGTGTACACTAGAGGGCAGAGTCCCCCTGAAAAGATAGCTTGTCTTTGGCAAGATCCCAGGAACATGAAGCATCCCTAAGATTTGGTATATAAGTGCTATACATTTTTCTCTAATTAGATTAGTCTCTTAGTATGAGATTTCTATGTGTTATACAATATCTCCATCTTTCTCTTATTAGAATTTGTTTTGTTTTAAACTTCACCATTGTGCTTAGAAAGTGGAAGATGATTTTTCTTCTCTCATTTTTTTCCTTGAGATCCAAAAGCTTTTACTGTTGTTTTTTGAATTACAAATAAGAAAGTAAAAAATGACCTGTAGTCCTGCCACTTAAATTTTTTTCAGAAAGAAGGAAGTGAAATTTCCTTGCTACCTGCCTGTTCTTCATTCCCAGCCCCAGAGGCTAAGAATTTTAGCTGGTTATCAGTTATGTCCAGTCCTTCCCTTACTATGCTAGTATATTGTAATCATATAACATTAAAACAAAAATGTACTCACTCTTCTCCATTAATCTGCAACTTGTATTTTTACTTAAACAGTCTATCTTGGGCATCTTTCTAGGTCCAGTATAAACATCTACATTTTTTTATGCCTGCATGATATTCTGTTGTGTGAATATTCTATAACTTGAATAACCATTCCCTTATTGGTGAACATTTAGTTTTCCAAATTTTACAGTTATGAATAGTTCCATAATAATCCTTGCGTATATTTTTTTATGATCTCATGCTGTTATTTCTGGAGGACAGATTCTTAGAAGTGGGATTGCTGGCTCATCAAATGTGTGCACCTTAAATCATAATAGACAAGAACAATTTGAAATCTCTCCAGTGTTACATGAGAGGGAGGGCCCATTTCCACACAGCATTACTAGTAATCAGGGTTTCTCCACAATCATTATGTTAACTGAATCTTCATAACCTGCTGGTTTGCATTGTGGCTTAAAATTTCCCCTCCTTTGAAAACCTGTACCAAAAACAGATTTTTTTTTTTCAAGAATTAATCTAGTGCTACATTTTTGTGCATTTGTCAAATGTTAAAGAATAAATTAAGGTTTGGGTATCACCTATAGGTAGTCTCCATATTGTATCAAATCATGAAAGTTAATTAATTCTCAGTCATTTAAGAGTTCAGGTAAAAATCTGAGTTTTATAAATACTGAGAGCAATCGTGAGCCAATCTAGGGACTGTATATTATAGATTATTTAAAATGCTGTGTGTTATTTCTCTCTTTATGTCCATAGTGTTGGAAGTTACTATCCCCCAATTTTTTTTTTAAACGTCTTTATTGGAGTATAACTGCTTTACAATGGTGTGTTAGTTTCTGCTTTATAGCAAAGTGAATCAGCTATACATATACATATATCCCCATATCCGAAATGTTTTAATGTCAGTAAAGAATGTCATTTGTCCTAAGTATAGCAGTCAGTGATTCTTATGTTCTGATCATGTTTTGATACAGGTATCTTGCTGCTGTTTGGTGGAAGGTTATGATTATATAGAAAGATGCATATTTGATAAATATTTTAATTTGGATTGGGGGATTTTTCTTATGGGAGAGGCTGAGAAGCTGTGTTCTGATTATTTTGGTCAGGGATTGAAAATCAGGCTGATGTGAGGTGCAGCACTTACTATATTCAGTTACTAGCTCTGGATTCTTGCCAAAACCCAGTTATCCAAGGGAACCTATGATAAATTTCAGCTGAAAGAACTTAAAATTTCTAACCTAGGCTAATATTTCTGTATCATTAAGAAAATGGAAGATTCTGAACAATCATTAATCTTTAGATATAGTAATTCTGGATGCTTATGACCATAAAAAAAAAGTCACAACCTTTTGAATGTTAGACTTTCCTTGAATTTGAAATATTTACAATTAGTAGCTGCTTATTTGAGAATGAGCAGGAAAAACCCACACTTTGCATTGGCTTTTGCTTTAAACCGGGATCATTTAGCCCCAGCTGTGTGCAGAATGGTGAACTGTAGGAGGCAGGAACCAAAAGAGAAGAGTGTGACATAACTTATTTGGACCAGAAGTGAGAGGAAGGATCTAAGGGATCCCATGTACAAAACATTCTTGATCTTGGGCTCTTGTCTAGTGTAACTAGTTTCAAAGAAAAGATGTGAGGAAGTTCCCTTTGGAGCACAGTAACCACAAGCATCATGTCTCCTTCCCAGCCATGTGTCTGTATGTGCTGTGGGTGAGCTAAATCCAAGTTTTTGATAGCATTTCAGAAGGTCATTCTGATGTAGCTTACATTGGACCTGTTTGGACCTCAATTTCTCAGTCTTGTTGTGGTGAAGCCAACTTTCCTATTGGACTAACGTGGATTAGCTATGTGTTTTATAGTATCATTCAAGAATGAGCCAGACAGAATTTCAGCATGAAGCCTTAGATTATGAGGTATCTGTCTTTATAAAATTGGAGTTATATATTTTTAAAACTCCTTTGAAATAGGACTTTGGTTAGCACCATAATGAAAGCAAAGGATCTGTGCTTCCCAGATATAGTAGGGAAAGTTCATGATAAAGGCTTTTTTTTCCCTTACATTTTATCAGTCCTTGGGGAAATTGATTGATTAGCAATGGAAAATGGCACACAACTTCTTTCTCCCAGTATGGTATGTCATGTAATTATGATACACTATCTCAGAACACCCCTTCCTGATAAGACTCTAAGCTTATCCACTGCCACCTTTTCTGCATTTGTGTAGGGTTTTCTCAAGATTCACAGGCCTCTGCTCTTTATGCATTTAAATAATGTCATTCATCTACTCCAACAGCTTTAACCATCTCTTCTATGTTGGTGGTTCTCTGTCCTTCCAGAACTGCCTTTCTCCTGAGCTCCAGACCCTCACTGCATATTTCTCACTGCTTGCTGGAAGTTTATTCTGAATACCCTTGACACCACAGTGGTCCAACATTTAATTCATTTTCTCTTACTTGTTCCATTTTACAATGCTGGAGAAACGGAGCCTGTGTAGTTAAGTAGCTTGTCAGAGAGAGTACCTAAATTAAAGCTTCTTTCTATTCCAGTGTTCTTATCTGCTGGGTCACACTGCCGGTCTGTCTCTGGAGAAAAAATATACCACCACTATTTCCTGAATCACTCAGTCCCAACCTCAGTGCTGTCTTCTTCCCTTTCTTTTTCTTGCCCGCCCCCCCGCCCACTGCCCAATCCATTAAGTCCTTTTAATTCCACCTTCAAAATGTCTATAAATATTCATTTATATTCTTTCCCTCCCTCTCCTCCCCCTCTTCTCTCTATATTTCATCTTCATTCCCATTGCCTTTTTTCTGGGTCTTTCTTTCTGCAGATTCTCTCTGTGGTAATTGGAATATTTTCTAAAGTCTTTTGAAAAGCTTGGACTATTAGAATTGTTTCCTAAGTTTACTTAAAGGCAACAGTCCTTCTTCCTATATGCACCCGGGGTGCCGCTGCTGGGGTAAGAGATTTTTGGCAGAAATTCAGTTTAGATCCTATCACTTGCTCAAAAATTTGATCCTTGTTACCTACTATTAAGTTCAAATTCTTTAGCCTAATATTAGTGAACAACATACTACTTTAGTTCCAGCCAACCACACTTTTTTCTGTTACTCTGTTTGACAACCAGAAAGAAGTCCTTCCCTTTGCCCCATATTTTCCTCCCTCAGCTTATTCAGACTCCCCACTCCCACCCCCAGGTGCCCTCATCTCTCCCCATCTATGGGAATCCTGCCCATTTTTCAAGTCCAGCTCTGCCCTCCCACACTCTTTCCTGATACAGGTCCTCTCTCTCTACTGCTGTTGTGCTCATGACCCTTTAAACATTGGAGCATGAAGTATAGTTATTTTATTCTTTCTTATTCATGCCTTAAAAAGAATAAAGCTCTTTTAAGATCTTTTCTTTGACTTTGGATTTCTGCAGTTTCAATACAATGGAGATGGTATGGATTTAGTTTTGTTTCTTAAATCTGAGGCTTCATGCCTTTTGAAAGTTCTGAAAATTTCTCAGGCATTATCTCTTTGAATATCGTCTGTTTGCATTTTATTATCTCCTTTTAGAACTCCTGTATGTCAGATCTTTTCATTTTGTCCTCAGTATCACTTCACTTTTCTTCGGTATTTTTCATCTCACTATTTCTCTGAGTTGCCTTCTGGCTGTCTCCTGTGTTCTAGTTCTTTACTTTTTCTTCAGCTGTGTCTAATCTGTTTTAACTTGTTCATTGAGTTTCATTCCAGTGACTATGTTTTGTTTTTTTTTTTGTGACTACGTTTTTTATTTTTAGAATTTTTATTTGATTTGTTTTCAAATCTGCCTGTTCTTTTTTCATAGGATCTCATTCATATGGTTTTTAGGTTTTCTTTTATATTCATAATCATTTTAAGTATACTTCCTTTATAGTGTCCGTCTGATGGTTCTTTTATCAGCAGTTCTTGGAGTTCTAAAGCTGTCTTTATTTCATTTGTTGTCTCTCTTACAGTGGATTATTTCCTTTTGTGTTTAGTATTCTTTACTCATCTTTAGTAAGGTTTTGTCTTGGAGTGATCTCATATGGCCTAGTGAAGCTGTATTTCTCAAAAGTGGAGATGAATTCTCTACTGGGTGCCCTGGCTTGGGCTACTATTTATGTTAATTTTTTTGCTTTGAAGTTTCTAGAACACTCAGCTATTACAATTGAAGTAATTGTGAACCCCAACTCCATGTGATTGCAGGCCCAGGGTTCCAGTTCTCAGGAGATACTTTTTTCCCCCTTTTCCCTACTGTCCAAGCAGAGAAAAGTTTTCTTGTCTGCTCCATGGGCTGTTAGGTGAATTTTTCCTAGTCTGTCCTCTCCCTGAAGATAAAGTAGCTTCTACTTTATTTGAAGTTTTAGTTCTAGTGTTCCACCTTTTATAAGTCCAAGACCAGTCCTGTTATCATGTGGATAACAAAACCCAGGGAGGAAGTTATTGAAACTTCTTCTCCACCCCATTCACCCCCTTGTAGCCACTATATCAACTTATATGCTACCACTGTGGTTTTCAGTTCCTTCTTTGATCCAGGCACCCTGGGGGTTTCCCTTTCTTTCTTGTGGGTTCAGCTATACATTTAAAATAATTTTTGGTATATTTTAATCTAGCATTTCTAGGTCTTTATCTGGAAAATGTTTAGGTTATATTAAACATTCATCTTGCCTGAACTGGAGTGAGTTCTTTAAGGTCAGATACCCTGTATTCCTCTTTTAAAAGTGTTTCCCTGCAACTAGTACGAAGTTGTTCATTACAAGTGGTGAATTTGAGTAACTCAAAGGAAATATTTCTGATCACTCTGAGCATAGGAGGAAATACCCAATACTCTTTAAAAATACACTTGATGACTTATCTTTCATATCAGATATGAACTGATGCTTCTCCTAAAACCTATTGATTTTCACCATTAAAATACTTTGTATCTTAAATATCTGATGCTTTTCTTTTCTCTTTTGAGGTATTTATTACATTGTTCCCATTGTTGGTTTTCCCTGTTCTGTTCAGAAACAAAATATCTGGGAATATTTTTTGATACAATTTCTAAAACATCCATGAATTTTCTTATGTGAAATTCCCTCATATCTGTATCAGTCTATTTGTAACTCCCCCTTTTAGCTCCGTCTTTTTTTTTTTTTTTTGGTTGCGTTGGGTCTTCGTTGCTGCACGCGGGCTTTCTCTAGTCGTGGCAAGTGGGGTCTACTCTTTGTTGCGGTGTGCGGGCTTCTCATTGCGGTGGCTTCTCTTGTTGTGGAGCACGGGCTCTAGGTGCACGGGCTTCAGTAGTTGCAGCACGCGGGCTCAGTAGTTGTGGCTCGCGGGCTCTAGAGTGCAGGCTCAGTAGTTGTGGCACATGGGCTTAGTTGCTCCGCGACATGTGGGATCTTCCCGGACCAGGGCTCGAACCTGTGCCCCCTGCATTGGCAGGCGGATTCTTTTTTATTTTTTTATAAGTTTATTTATTTATTTATTTTTGGCTGTGTTGGGTCTTCGTTTCTGTGCGAGGGCTTTCTCTAGTTGCGGCAAGCGGTGGCCACTCTTCATCGCGGTGCGCGGGCCTCTCACTATCGCGGCCTCTCTTGTTGCGGAACAGAGACTCCAGATGCGCAGGCTCAGTAGCTGTGGCTCACGGGCCCAGTTGCTCTGCGGCATGTGGGATCCTCCCAGACAAGGGCTCGAACCCGTGTCCCCTGCATTGGCAGGCGGATTCTCAACCACTGCGCCACCAGGGAAGCCCTGGCAGGCGGATTCTTAACCATTGCACCGCCAGGGAAGACCCTGGACCTTCTTTTTGTCTGTCTGGTCTCACCTCCTCAGAGATCTGCAAGAAATTTCATAAATGCCACCCTTCATGGGAGGCAAGGAGCTGAATATTCAAAACCCTTGATTTCCCAGCACCCTTTGTAGCTAGTTTTCAGTCAGGAACCTTGGCTTCATGAATCAGCTATGTGCCCAGCATTTTGAGTCCAGGCCTAGTGAGGCAGAGGCAGGGAACCCCAAAAATCTTCTTGGGCCTGCGTCAGGGTGCCAGCTGCAGTATGTGGATGGTGTCCATGACAGCAGCATCCTCATCAGTCTAGGTCTGCAGTGTGATTTGGGGGCATTGTTTCTGGCCTCTGAACTTGGTTCTTGAATCCTCCTGGATTTTGATGAGTAACCCAATACCTTTTTTTTTAAATTAAACTTTTTATTTTGAGAGATTGTAGACTCACATGCAGTTGTATAAAATAACACAGTTTTCTTGACTCCTTGACCCAGATTCCCCTTATGGTAACATCTTACAGTATCACAAATAAAGTTTTACAAATATTTGTGTACAGGTTTTTGTGTGAATGAAAGTGTGTGAGTTTGTGTGGGTTTTTTGGGGGGGCGGGGGTGGGCCTCGTCACGCATCTTGCAGGATCTTAGTTCCCCAACCAGGGATTGAACCCGGTCCACAGCAATGAACGCACTGAGTCCTAACCACTGGACCACCAGGGAATTCCCATAAGTGTGTCATTTTTGTGTGAACAAGTTTTCTATTGCTACTGTAACAAATTACTACAAATGTAGCTGCTTACATAGCACAAGTTTATTGTCTTAAAATTTTGCAGACTGGAAGTCCAACACTGTGGTCTCACCATGCTAAAATCAAAGCAGGTTCCTAGTGAGTGTAGGACTAAGGTCCTCATTTTCTTGCTTTCAGCTATGGACCTTCCCAGCTTCTAGAGATCATCCACATTCCTTGGCTCATGGCCCCCTACTGTTTTCAAAGCCAGCAGCAACTGGTTGATTCCCTCTCAAACTGTGAATGTCTACTCCTTCCTTCATCTCATCTCTAACCCAGCTGAGAAAGGGTCTCCACTTTTAAGGACTCCTTTGATTAGATTGGGCCCAGATTGGTAATCGAGGATAATCTCCCCTGTCTCAAGGTCCATACCCTTAATCACATCTGCAAAGTCCTTTTTGCATGTAAGGTGAGATAACTAATTCACAGATTCCAGGAGGGTAGGAAGTAAATATTTTTTTGGAGGGGTGGTAGTCATTATTCTGCTCACCACAATAAAAATTTCATTTCTCAGAGGTAAATGTTCGGAGAGGGGTCAGTTGCTGGCTCATGTGGTTATTGAATGTATAGTTTTTATAAGAAATTGCCAAACTTTTCCAAAGGGGCTGTACCATTTTACATTTCCAGCAGCAGTGTGTAAGGGATTTTAGTTTCTCTGCATCCTTGTCAACATTTGGCATGGTCATTATTTTTTATTTTAGCCACTCCAGTAGGTGTGTAGTGATACTTCATTATGATTTTAATTTATATTTCCCTAATGGCATGTAAATATATTTCCCTAAGGTGTTAAATACCTTTTCATGTGTTCTTCTGCCATATATATATCCTCTTTGGTGAAATGACTGTTCATGTCTTTTGCCCATTTTCTAACCGGATTGTTTGGACTTTTGAGTTTTAAGAGTTGTCTGTAAATTCTAGATATTTGTCCTTTATCAGATATGTGGTTTGCAAATCCTTTCTTCCAGTGTGCAGCTTGTCTTATCCTTTTAAGAGGATCTTTCACAGGGCATATATTTTTAATTTTGATGAAGTCCAATTTATCAATTTCTCCTTTTATGGATTTTACTTCCAGTGTCAAGTCTAAGAATTTTTGTATAAGGCATGATTTTTAATTTTTTAATTTAATTTTATTTATTTTTGCCTATGCTGTCCTATTTCTAGCGCCATTTGTTGAAAAGGCTGTCTTTGAATTGCTTTTGCCCTTTTGTCAAAAATCAGTTTGGCTTTTGGTTCTATCTATTTCTGGGTTCTCTGTTCCATTGACATGTGTCTATCCCACAATCTTGATTACTGACCTATAAAGTAAATCTTGAAATCTGGTAGGCTGATTCCTCCCACTTTATTATTTCTTTTCAGTAGTATTTTTTTTAAACAATTTTAGTTCCTTTGCCTTTTCTTATAAATTTTAGAATAATTTTGTCTGTATCTACAAAAACTCTGGGATTTTGATGGGAATTGCATTAAACCTTATTATGGACTGAATTGTGTCCCCCTCGCCCCCAAAATTTATATTTTGAAGGCTTAACTCCCAGTGTGACTGTATTTTGGGATAAGGTATTACGGAGGTAACTAAGGTTAAATGAGGTCATAAGGGTGGGTCCTAATCCAGTAGGACGCGTCTCCTTATAAGAAGAGGAAGAGGGACTTTCCTGGTGGTCCAGTGGTTAAGACTCCGGCTCCCAGTGCAGGGGGCCTGGGTTCAATCCCTGGTCAGGGAACTAGATCCTGCATGCTGCAACTAAGATCCTGCGTGCCGTGCAACTAGGACCTGGTGCAGTCAAATAAATAAATAACTATTAAAAAAAAAAAGAAGAAGAGAAAGAGACACCAGAAACCTCTCTTTCCAGACATTCACAGAGAAGAGGCCATGTGAAGACACAGTAAGAAGGTACCTGTTTGCCAGCCAGGAAGAGAGGTCTTACCTTGATCTTGGATTTGCAGCCTCTAGAACTGTGAGGAAATGCATTTCTGTTGTTTAAGTCACCTGTCTATGGTATTCTGTTATGGCAGCCCAAGCAGACTAATACAAACCTGTATGTCAATCCAAGGGGAATTGATATCTTTACTGTACTGAGTCTTCCAATCAGTGAACATTGTATGTATCTCCATTTATTTAGATCTTCTTTGTTTTTTTATCAGCATTTTGCAGTTTTTAGCATTTAAGTCCTATACGTGTTTTGTTAGATTTGTACCTAATATTTCATTTTCTTTTGAATGATTATAAATGGTATTGTATTTTTTTAATTTTTTTTAAATTTTTAAAATTTTTTTAAATTTATGGCTGTGTTGGGTCTTCGTTTCTTTTTTCTTTTTGGGTCTTCGTTTCTGTGCGAGGGGTTTCTCTAGTTGCGGCAAGTGGGGGCCATTCTTCATCGCGGTGCACAGGCCTCTCACTATCGCGGCCTCTCTTGTTGCGGAGCACAGGCTCCAGACGCGCAGGCTCAACAATTGTGGCTCACGGGCCCAGTCGCTCCGCGGCACGTGGGATCCTCCCAGACCAGGGCTCAAACCCGTGTTCCCTGCATTGGCAGGCAGATTCTCAACCACTGCGCCACCAGGGAAGCCTGGTATTGTATTTTTTTAATCAATCTTTATCTTCAGTAACATTTTTCTGTTCGACAGTCTATGTTGTCTGATAACAGTATAGCCACTCCAGCTCTCTATCTCTTTTTAATTGACTTTATTTATTATTTTTAAAAATTCGGCCATGCTGCGCAGCTTGCAGAATCTTAGTTCCCCAACCAGGGATTGAACCTGTGCCCTCAGCAGTGAAAGTATGGAGTTCTAATCACTGGACCACCCAGGAATTCCCTGGTATTGTGTTGTTTTTTTTTTTTTTTAATATTTATTTATTTTTTTATATCTGGCTGCATCGGGTCTTAGTTGCGGCACACGCGATCTGACATTGCAGCACGCAGGCTCTTCGTTGAGGCATGTAGGTACCTCTCTAGTTGTTGCATGCAGGCTCCAGAGCATGCAGGCTCAGTAGTTGCGGCGCAGGGGCTCTCTAGTTGTGGCATTCGGGCTCCGGAACGCATGGGCTCTGTAGTTGTGGTGCGTGGGCTCAGTAATTGTGGTGTGCAGGCTTAGGTGCCCCGTGGCATGTGGGATCCTAGCTCCCCTATCAGGGATGGAACCTGCGTCCCCTGCTTTAGAAGGTGGATTCTTAACCACTGGACCACCAGGAAAGTCCACTGGTATTGTGTTTTTAATTTCAGTGTCCACATGTTCATTGCTAGTATATAGAAATATAATTGATTTTTGTGTGTTTATCTTATATCCTGCAACCTGTCTGAACTCACATATTACTTCTAGGATTTTAAAAAATAGAGTCCTTGGGGTTTTTAGGTAGTTAGTCATTATTGCAAATAGGGACAGTTTTATCCTTTATTCTATCTGTATGCTTTTTCCTTTTCTTGCCTTATTACTCTGACTCAAACTTACAGCGCTGTGTTGAATAAGAGCAATGAGGGCAGACATCCTTGCTTTGTTCCCAGTCTTAGGGAGAAACATTCAGTCTTTCACTATAATGTATAAGTTAGCTGTAGGCTTTTTGTAGATGCTTTTAATCAAGTTGAGTAAGTGCCCCCTCTGTTTCTGATTTTTTTCAGGGTTTTTATCATGGGTGGGTGTTAAATTTTGTCAAGTGCTTTTTCTGTATATATTGATATAGTCAAGTGATTTGTTTTCCTTTAGCTTGTTAATATGGATTATGTTGATTTATTTTTTTTATTGAGCCTTATTGTCATGCAATTCACATACCATACACTTCACCCATTTAAAGTGTACACATCAGTGGTTTTTAGTAGAGTCACAGAGTTTTGCAAACATCACTGTGACCAATTTGAGACAATTTTCATCTCCCCAGAAAGAAATCCTGTACCCGTTAGCTGTCTCTTCCCATTTCCTCCCCCCACCTCCCCATTCCTTCCACTTCCAGCTTAGGCAACCACCAGTCTGTTTCTTTCTCTATGGATTTGCCTATTCTGAACATTTCATGTAAGTGGAATGTATAATACATGGTCTTTTGTTTCTGGCTTTTTCACTTAGCATAATATTTTCAAGTTTCATTCATTTTGTAGCATATTTCAGGATTTCATTTCTTTTTATTGCCACATAATAGTCCATTGTATGGATATCCATTCATCAGTTGATGGACATTCAAGTCAGTTTCCACTTTTTGGCAATTGTATTTGCGTACAGGTTTTTCTGTGGACGTGTGTTTTCATTTCTCTTGGGTGGGAGTGAGTGGGATCATATGGTAACTGTGTTTAACTATTTGAGGAGCTTCCAGACTGTTTTCCAAAGCAACTGCATCGTTTTACATTTCCACAAAGGTTCTATTTTCTACATCCTCATCAGCTCTGTCTTTTTGATCATAGCCATCTTTGGGGGTGTGAAGTGCTGTCTTATTGTAATTTTGATTTGCAATTCCCAGGTGGCTAATAATGTTGATCATCTTCATGTGCTTATTAGCCATTTGTGTATCTTTTTTTTGAGAAGAGTCTATTCAAATCTGTTCCCCATTTTTTAAAAAATAAATTTATTTATTTATTTATTAAATTTATTTATTTTATTTATTTTATTTTTGGCTGTGTTGGGTCTTTGTTGCTGCGCACGGGCTTTCTCTAGTTGCGGCGAGTGGGGGCTACTCTTCATTGTGGTGCGCAGGCTTCTCATTGTGGTGGCTTCTCTTGTTGCGGAGCATGGGCTCTAGGCTCGCGGGCTTCAGTAGTTGTGGCACGCGGGCTCAGTAGTTGTGGCTTGCGGGCTCTAGAGCACAGGCTCAGTAGTTGTGGTGCATGGGCTTAGTTGCTCTGCGGCATGTGGGATCTTCCTGGATGAGGGCGAGAACCCGTGTCCCCTGCATTGGCAGGCAGACTCCTAACAACTGCGCCACCAGAGCAGCCCCTAATAAATTTATTTTATTTATTTTATTTTGGGCTGCATTGAGTCTTCGTTGCTGCGCGCGGTCTTTCTCTAGTTGCAGTGAGCGGGGGCTACTCTTTGTTGCGGTGTGCTGGCTTCTCATTGCGGTGGCTTCTCTTGTTGCAGAGCATGGACTCTAGGTGCACAGGCTTCATTAGTTGTGGCTCGCGGGTTCTAGAGCGCGGGCTCAGTAGTTGTGGCGCATGAACTTAGTTGCTTGCAGCATGTGGGATCTTCCCAGACCAGGGCTCGAACCCGTGTCCCCTGCATTGGCAGGCAGATTCTTAACCACTGCGCCACCAGGGAAGCCCCATTCCCCATTTTTAATTGGGTTGTCTTTTTATTATGGAGTTGTAAGAGTTCTTTATATATTCTAAATACAGGCTTCTTATCAGGTATATTATTTATAAATATTTTCCCTCATTCTGTGGGTTATCTTTTCACTTTCATGTCCTTCGCAGCATAGTTGTGTGTTTTTTTGTTTGTTTTTTTTTAATAAAATCCTTAGTCTTTGTTATTTTTTTGTCACTTGTGCTTTTGGTGTCTTAGCTAAGAAACTGTTGCCTAACCCAAGATCACAAATATTAATGCTTAAGTTTTCTTCCAAAAGTTTTATAGCTTTAGTGCTTACCTTTAGGTTTTGCATAATTTTGAGTTAATTTTTGTGTATGGTATGATGTAGGAGTCCAGCTTCCTTCTTTTGCATGTGGATATCTAGGTGTTTCAGCACCATTTTTTTTTAATTAATTAATTTATTTAATTTATTTATTTTTGGCTGCATTGGGTCTTCCTTGCTGCGTGCGTGCTTTCTCCAGTTGCGGTGAGCGGGAGCTACTCTTCGTTGCGGTGCGTGGGCTTCTCATTGTGGTGGCTTCTCTTGTTGCGGAGCATGGGCTCTGGGTGCACAGGCTTCGGTAGTTGGGGCACGAGGACTCAGTAGTTGTGGCTTTTGGGCTCTAGAGCGCAGGCTCAGTAGTTGTGGCGCATGGGCTTCATTGCTCCGCGGCGTGTGGGAACTTCCCGGACCAGGGCTTGAACCCTTGTCCCCTGCATTGGCAGGCGGATTCTTAACCACTGCGCCACCAGGGAAGCCCTCAGCACCATATTTGAAAAAAGGTATTTTCCTATTGAATTGTATTGGTAATTTTGTCAAAAATTAATTGACCTTAATTAGGTTTATCTCTGGGTTCTGTTCTGTTGATCTATATATCTGTCCTTATGCTAGTATACATTGATTAATTTTCAAATGTTGAGCTTTTATCCCTGGAATAAACCCCACTTGGTCATGGTGTATAATTCTTTTTATATATATTGTTGAATTCTATTGGCTAATATTTTGTTAAGGGTTTATGAGGGAATGTTGGTATTTGTTTTCTCTTCTTTACTCTCTTTATCTGGTTTTGGTATCATAAAATGAAGTTGAGAAGTTTTCCCTTCTTTTCTGTTTTCTGGAAGAGATTGTGTAAAACTGATGTTAATTCTTGTTTAAATGTTTGGTAGATTCTCCAGTGAAACCATCTGGGCCTAGAGATTTTCTTTTAAGTTCTATTTTCTTAATATTTACAGAGCTTATCAAATTATCTCTTTCATAGTGGGTGAGTTGTGGTAGTTTGTGTTTTTAGAGGAATTGGCCCATTTTGTCTAAGTTGTTAAATTTATGTGGGTAGGGTTTTTTGTGGCATTGTCTTATTATTCCTTTGATGTATGTGGGGTTTGTAGTGATAAGGGATTTCATTCCTGGTATTGTAATTTGTGTCTTCTGTTTTTGTTAATCTTGCTAGAGATTTGTCGATTTTTATGGCTCCTTTCAAAGAAGTAGCTCTTTGCTTCCTTGATTTTTTTTCTCTGTTGTCTTTCTGTCTTCAATTTCATTGACTTCTGCTCATTATTATTTCCTTACTTCTTCTTGCTTTGCATATATATTACTCTTTTTTTTTTTGGCCACGCTGCACCCCTTGTGGGATCTTAGTTTCCCCACCATGGATTGAACCGAGGCCCTCAGCAGTGAGAGCACAGAGTCCTAACCACTGGACTGCCAGGCAAGTCCCTATATTACTCTTCTTTTACTAGATTTTTGAGGTGAGAGCTTTAGATTGATGATTTAGACTTTCCCTCTTTATAATGTATGTATTCAGTACTACAAATTTCCCTCCTGCACTGCTTTAGCTGTACCCCATGAATTTTGTCATGCTGTATTCTGATTTTCATTCAGTTCAGTATATTTTTAAATTTCCCTTGAGACCTCCTGTTTGATGCATGCATTATTTAGAAGTGTATTGTTTCGTTTCCGTGTGTTTGGAGGTTTTCCTGTTGTCTTTCTGTTGTTGATTTCTCATTTGATTCCATTGTTGTTAAGGAACACACTCATTATTTCACGTCTTTTATTGATTGATTGATTGATTGCTATTCTGATCTATCTATCTACGTATCTATCTATGTATCTATCTATCTATGTATTTAGGCCACGTCATGTGGCACATGGGATCTTACCTCCCTGACCAGGGATCGAACCCATGCCCCCTGCAGTGGAAGCACAGAGTCTTAACCACTGGACCGCCAGAGAAGTCCGTCCCCCTCACCTCTTTTAAATTTGTTGACATTAGCTTTGTGGCCCTGGATATGGCCTAGCTTGGTATGTGTCCTGTGGACACTTGTAAAGCCCGGTATCTTTTTTTTTTTTTTAAATTTAATTTATTTATTTTTGGCTGCATTGGGTCTTTGTTGCTGTGCGTGGGCTTTCTCTAGTTGTGGTGAGCTGGGGCTACTCTTTGACGCGGTGCGCAGGCTTCTCATTGTAGTGTCTTCTTTTGTTGCAGAGCACGGGCTTTAGGTGCGTGGGCTTCAGTAGTTGTGGCATGTGGGCTCAGTAGTTGTGGCACACAGGCTTAGTTGCTCCATGGCATGTGGGATCTTCCCAGACCGGGGCTTGAACCTATGTCCCCTGCATTGGCAGGAGGACTCTTAACCACTGCGCCACCAGGGAAGCCCCCCGTATCTTTTCTTTTCCCCCAGTATCTTTTAAATAAATTCCTTTTCTGTCACTTTCAGCCAGAGTCAGTGTCTGTGTCTTTCATCTAAAAACTTTAACTAATATCCCTTTCCAATGCTTCTGTTAAAAGCCTTTATTGCAGCACTTGCTGTACTGTACTCTGTCAGTTTACATGTTGGTGTGTACCACTACACTGTGAGCTTTAAGGCATAGGCCTTGTGTCTTTTTTTTTTTTTTTTAATGTCCACTCTGGTACATGGAAAATAATTTATAGGCATTTATTGGATGCATTAATAAATAGCTTTTATTAATGATCACCATTTTTTAAAAGCCTTAGGTAAACTTAGATCTAAGGAGATTTCATTCTTATCTTTTTGGTTATTTGTATTCTCCTATCAGTCTTAATCTTAAAAGGAGAGTGTTTTTGGTTCCACACCTTGTGTTCAGCAAGTAACTGACCCCGGAAACAGACTGTAATGTCTATTATGTGATTAGAATGACATTTCATTTCAGCTTAATCATGCCATACTTCAAGCATAGACATGTGGGAAGTTCCTTACTCATTACACAAGACTTATTTCACCACTCCTGCTCTTTCCTTTATTTGAGGTTGACTTGTCCTCTTGTTGTAGAAGTGTTGTTTCCACAGCAATACATTTCACAATGCACATCTTAAGGGAATATACTTTTTTTTGGGCTGCGTTGGGTCTTTGTTTCTGTATGTGGGCTTTCTCTAGCTGTGGCGAGCGGGGGCTACTCTTCACTGCGGTGCACGGGCTTCTCATTGTGGTGGATTCTCTTGTTGCAGAGCACGGGCTCTAGGCGTGCAGGCTTCAGTAGTTGTGGCACGTGAGCTCATTAGTTGTGGCTCACGGGCTCTAGAGCGCAGGCTCAGTAGTTGTGGCACACGGGGCTTAGTTGCTCCACGGCTTTTGGGATCTTCCTAGACCAGGGCTCAAACCCATGTCCCCTGCATTAGCAGGCAGACTCTAACCACTGCTCCATCAGGGAAGTCCAACACAATGCACATCTTTGCAGAGTGAGCAAAAGCTCTGATATGTGCCTGGAAGCCTTGTTTTCTAGTCAGGAAGTACATGGTATTCCCTCAGCCTTTCCTGCACTTAACTTTGTGTTTCCTTTTGGATAACTGTTTGGTTGTTTTCTCCATTTAGTATAGGTGCTGGGTTAAAATGTACCTAAGGGATTTTGCTGTATAATATGCACCATTATTAAAGTATTCAGGCTGTGGCTGGTGACCGCCAGCAAAGTTGCTGTGTGCTGCAGTAAATGGAGTAGATATAGGAGATGTTATAGAGACCTGAGCTAAACATTCTGTCACTTGGCACGATATCCAATTTATTGCTAAGGCAATTTGGGGTGACTACCTCTTTGTTGCTTTCAGGGATTTTCTTACAGCTTTTACTGCAAGAAAAAAAAAAAAGAACTGAATGAACTGGGGATGGCCAGTGGGGAAAAGACTTTTTGAAAGATTTCCCTGACTTTCAATTATGAGCATATTTAAAGGCTTCATGTTTTTCCTTCTTTCGAACTAAATTGACTAGATTGTACTTGAATACAGGAAGTCCTTCATCTTTGCTCATATTTAGTTTCTTCACTTCTTTGCCATCTTTTTTCTTTTCTTTTTTTTGTTATTTCAGCTAGATGCCTTATTATATGGATATACATTGAAAATATTCAAGAAAGGGGTGAGATATAAATAAGGCAGGATTGCAGAGAGAGAGGATATCATTTTAGTTGTGGTTAGCATGCCTTCATCTCATTTATAAATAATAAAACTAGAAGAAAATACATTGAAGAGATTCGTGTGGACTCACATCAAGAATGATAGAGAGCATTTTAGTGATAATTCCCCATATTCCAAGCTTCATTATTTTCTCAGTCTTCATCTATTCTGAACATGTATTAAATAGCATCCACTGAGTGCTTTTTGGTTCCCCATAACATTTGACTTTCTTGACAGGGAATAGGTTAGTTATCACAGGAGCCTTAGTGTCAGTTCAGTGAGTTTTAACGATTGTGTATATCCATGTAGCCACCACCTGAAATAAGGTGTACTGTGATTCCATCACCCCAGAAAGCTTCCTCATGCCTTTTTCTAGTTGGTTCTCTTCCCCAGCCCCCTCGCACCCTCTGCCCCAGGCAACCACTCATTTTTATTATGATAGATTAGTTTTCCTACTCCAGAACTTCATGTAAATCAAATACGTTGTGTAACTCTTTTGTGCTTGGCTTCTTTTACTCAGCATAATGTTTTTTAGACTCACCCAAGTTGCTGTGTCATATTCATTCCTTTTTATTTCCATTGTATGAGAATATACCAGGTTATCCGTCCTGTTGATGGGTTGTTTCCAAATCTTTTTGAAGACATATGTTTTTATTTCTCTTGGGTAAATAAATACCTAGGAATAGGATTTCTAGGTCATAGGGTAGATGTGTGTTTAATGTAAAAACAGACTGCCAAACAGTTCTCCAAAATGATTGTATTATTTTATATTCCTGCCAGCAGTTTATGAGAGTTCCACTTGGTACATATCCTATACGTGTTTGGTTTTGTCAGTCTTTTTTTATTTTAGTGGGTGTGAAATGGTATCTCCTTCAGTTTTCATTTGCATTGCTCTGAAGACTGATAATACTGACGTCTTTCCATGTGCTTATTGGCCATTTGTATGTCTTCTTTTATGAAATGTCTCCTCCTGTCTCATTTTTTATTCGGTTGTTCATCAGTCTGTTGTTGAATTGTAGGAGTTCGTTATATATTCTGGATATGTGTACTTTGTCAGATATAAATGCTATTATTGAGTATTTCTTTTTATGGTGTGTTTTGATGAGCAGAAATTTTAAATTTTGTTCAAATTTATCTCTTATTTTTTCTTTTATGATTAGTGCTTTTTGTGTCCTAAGAAGTCTATCTATCCTGAGGTTGAGATGATTTCTCCTTTTCTTTCTTTCCTTTTTTTTTTTAAAGAACCCGTATCGTTCTGGCTTGTATGTTTAGGTTTTTGATCTGTCTTGATTATTTTTATATTTAAACATATGCTTAAAAAATTCAAACAATACAGAAAAATATAGAAAACAAAATGCAAGTTAATAGTTTGATGTTTCTCTTTCTAGGCCTCCTCTGTCCAGTACAGTCCTCACTAACCGTATGTGGCTGCGGAGCATTAAAATGTGGCTAGTCTAAATTGAGATGTGTTGTAAGTGTAATGTATGCACTAATTTTTGAACAGTTAGTAAGAAAAAAATAAGCAAACTCTCTCAATTTTTGTACCAATTTCATTATTGAAATGGTAACATTTTTAATTTACTGGGTTAAGTAGAATAAATGATTAAAATTCACTTCACCTTTACATTTTTAATATGGATACTATAAAATTTTAAATTATATATGTGACTCTGATTTGTTGTTTCCATTATATTTCAGTTGAATAGCTCTGTTCTAGACCTTTCCCTAAGCATTTAGTAATCTTTGTATATGTATCTGTGCTGGGAATTTTTTTTCCACATATAAAAGGTGGTTTTACTTACAAAAATGGAGTCATACAAGCCTGTTTTCCTGAAATTTGTCATTTTTGCTTAAAAACACAAATACCCACTGACACATATCATGATAGTGCCTGTATTGATAGATTTATCTGATATTCCTGTTAATGGCTGCATAGTGTTCTGTATTGGATGTTCTGTAATTTATACAACCATTTCCCTATAGGGACATTTAGTTTATTTACTGTTTTGCTTTTTGGTAAACAGTGTGTTTGTAGACACTGCTTCATATTTAGAAAGGTGATAAAAACTCATTAGAGTTTTCTTCTCAAATAGAAATGGTTATCGCAGCTAGGATGGGTGAATTGTGTAGAGGAAGTCAAGGTTCCCTTGTAAAGGACAAAATGGCTTCATAGCTCTAATCAGAACAGTCTTAGCGGAGCAGACCCTTTAAATATAGTGTATTTCTCCTGCTGGAGTTCAAACTGCCTCTCTTTTGTTCATGATCAGTTAGTTACACAGCAAGTTTAGGCTGGATGGAAGGTTACAAAGAAAAAGAAGCCAGAATTCTGTGCCTTGGCTTAGGAGAGTTTTTAATGCCCACTGTGTAAAAGTTCTTTTGAAAAGCTCTTCTCTTCTGCAATTATTTTCCTTTTTTTCTGAGCAAAACAACTTTCCTAATATTTATAAAACTTATTATATGACCAGTCATTTTGTGGGAAGAAAGTCCCGTAAGAGAACCTATTAGTAAGCATTAGCAAGAACGAGTGAGATGAGATTATTTAAATATACTTTGGTCAGTTTAACATCTGTTTGTGAGTGTTGAAATGGGCCAGCATGTTATTTCCATAAATGTGGCCTGGGAAATGTGCCTTCTTTTCAATTAGCACATGTAACTGATAAATCCAGACCTTGAAGTAGCTTCTAGAGGAAGGGAGGGAAGTGGACGGATGGGAGCAGCTGCTCCAGCAGAGGTGTGTCAAGCAATTCATCACCGTTTTATCTCCAGGACAGAATTGTTTCAGTTCCTAAACTGGGAATTGAGTCTATGATCTGACTCCATGCCTAGGAATGCCTTTAAAACAACAAGGTCATGAACTTTATCTGAAGACTGGTAAAGTTAATTTCCCTTTTCAGTTAGCAGTTTGCCTTTATAAAGAATTTTGGAACTAAAATGTTTCCTTGCTGAGGCTTTTATTTTCCCCTTCCCTGACACATCTTCTGGCTTATTTAGGATTCAAAAAGACTTTTGAAGGGTGTTTGAATGTGTGTGTTCTTTTAAATCTGTGGGGTACAGAGGTGCCAGCAATAAAAGTTAGCACTCCCTTGTGTTAAAATATGATGATTTTATTGCATTTTTCCATGAAACAAAACCTGGAAGGAAGTTTTTGTTTTGTTTTGTTTTTTTAATTTCTTGGTTGCGCCGCACAGTGTGTGGGATCGTAGTTCCCTGACCAGGGTTCAAATCTGCCCCCCTGCAGTGAAGCGTGGAGTCTTAACCACTGGACCGCCAGGGAAGTCCCTGGAAGGAAAAGTTGAATGAACTTTGCAAGCAGTTTAAAAAGTAGAGTTATTTCCAGACCTTAAACCCTGGATTGAGGCACAACTAGAGTGCTTCTATTAGATTTTCTGTTGATTCTTTCATGAAGGTATTTGATGCTCAGAGCCTGGTCTGAGTCTTTTTTAAATTTCTAGTTCTGATTGGATTTTGGAACCATTTTGCAGGCAACTATATATCGCTTCCTTAGAGAACTGGAAAGTTCCACTGATCTGGATCCTTTGGCAGTAAGTTGACACTTTGTTGAGGCTAGTCAGCACTCCTGGCTGGAGTCTTGAAATTGTGGGTGTGTGCCTCCTGCCCAGTGTTGAGTTATTCGTGAACAAATAAAAACCATATACATCTGAATTTTGTTACCACTAGATTGTGTTCACTTTTCTTTTTATTTATTTGAGGATTCTTAGCTCTTGGTCAGACTCTTCTTATAGCTTTTTTTTTTTTTGGCTGTGTTGTGCCTTCGTTGCTGTGCACGGGCTTTCTCTATTTGCGGCGAGCGGGGGCTACTCTTTGTTGCGGTGCACGGGCTTCTCATTGCAGTGGCTTCTCTTGTTGTGGAGCACGGGCTCTAGGTGCGCGGGCTTCAATAGTCGTGGCACGTGGGCTCAGTAGTTGGGGCTCGCGGGCTCTAGAGCACAGGCTCAGTAGTTGTGGCGCACGGGGCTTAGTTGCTCCACGGCTTGTGGGATCTTCCCGGACCAGGGCTCGAACCCATGTCCCCTGCATTGGCAGGCGGATTCTTAACCACTGTGCCACCGGGGAAGCCCTATAGCTGTTATTTTGAGCATCTTGTATTTATAATAGAGAGAAGAAAATACTGTCATGGATATTCCTGTTGCTGGCTCCTTCTTTGCAAGTAGGTAGAGTATAATCATGTGCTTTTGACTTGGGCAGTTCTGCCATGAAAATGCAGTTTTCAGCTTGAGTTGTAGCCACTCCATGCCACAGGGACTGGCGCGTGCCCACAGGCAAAGCAATATAACTGGGCTCTCTCAGCCGCGTCCCTTCTGGCATTTGACTCCACTCCAGTGTCTGCCTGGTTTTTGTTGCTCTTTAGTGCCTTTAAATACTTGTTTTTCATGTTTTGTCCAGAGTTTATCATTGTTATCTGACTGTGGGAGGGTTAGTCCAAAAAAGACACTCCACTATTACTGTGTTATTTCATTTAAAAATAGCTTCTCTCTTTACTCTCCCACCACAGGTATGTGTTTAACCTTGCCATTCAACTTCATCTATGACAGGGACTTCCCAGGAGGTCCAGTGGTTAAGGCTCCGTGCTTCCAATGCAAGGGGCGCGGGTTCGATCCCTAGTTGGGGAACTAAGATCCCACCTGCCACGTGGTGTGGCCAAAAAAAACAAAAACAAAAGCAAAAAAAACCTTCAGCTATGACATATACATTATAATTACTTTCTGAAAACTCTTTATGGGCTTTGAGTAGTACTGCATACTAATACATTAAATGTTTAAGGTGCTGTAGAAAAACAATTAGCCAGTCACCATGGTGAAATTTGTGTTGTGTTGATGGCCAAATAACCCACAGCACATTGTAGCCACAAATAAGTAACTTGGTTTCCATCTCATTGCCAATATACTCCAAACACACTGTAAAACATTTACAAAAATGATTAAAAAAAAAAAAAAGATGGTACTGATGAACCTAGTGGCAGGGCAGGAATAAAGACGTAGACATAGAGAATGGACTTGAGAACACGGGTGGTGGGGAAGGGGAAGCTGGGGCAAAGGGAGAGTGGCATGGACATACAGACACTACCAGATGTAAAATAGATAGCTAGTGGGAAGCAGCCACATGGCATAGGGAGATCAGCTCGGTGCTTTGTGCCCACCTAGAGGGGTGGGATAGGGAGGGTGGGAGGGAGACGCAAGAGGGAAGAGATATGGGGGTATATGTATATGTATAGCTGATTCACTTTGTAATAAAGCAGAAACTAACACACCATTGTAAAGCAATTATACTCCAATAAAGATGTATTTAAGAAAAATGATGCAACAGATGACCAGGGTTTAGTAGGGTTAAAAGTGAACAATTGACGTACATTTATAAATGCCTAGATTAGTGGTTCTCAAACTATTTGGTTTTAGGACTTCTTTACATTCCTAAAAATTACTGAGGACCCAAGGAGCTTTTGATATCTGTTACTGTATTCGAAATTAAAACTAAGAAATTTAAAACATTTATTTTCACGTAGTAATAAACTCATTACATGTTAGTAAAACTAGCATTTTTATGGAAAATAAGTATATTTCCAAAACAAAAAAAAAAGAATTCAGAAGAATGGCCTTGTTTTACATTTAGTTTAGTATTATCTCTAGAAAGATACTTAGGCAACTAATAACAGTATTTGTCTCAGGGGAGACAGGATTTGGTAACTGGAAGACAGGAGAGAGAAGGGAGACATATTTTCAAATACTTTTTGAATGTTGTGCCTTGTACATTGATTACCATTTTTTAAAAAGTAAATTATTAAATAAAGCCCTTATCTTCTGGCAGAAAGGTGCTTAAAATAATAGATTTTTAAAAATTATCTTATTTTAGGTATATTTATTTAGAGGGGAGAAGAGAGCCTCAGGAGACACTTCTTGGATCTAAATTCGGTTCCCACTGTCTTTATCTCTCATAGCCCCTTTTCTAACAAAAGAATCTTACAAAATATTCTTTTCTTTTGTAGCACTTACCTCAATTTGTAATTACATGGATTTTCTTGTATATTTTATTTTTTCACCTCTCTGCTCCCTCACTAGACTGTTAGCTCCCTGAGGGCATGAATCAAATCTGTTCACTATTCTCAATCTAGTACTTGGTTTATAATGGTTTGTCAGTATATATTTATAAAATGAATGAATGAGGATCTGTGGGAAACTCACATCAGTTTCCCATTTGTCAATGCTGAGCATTTCTGGACAGTTGCCAGAATATAGATATCCTGCCCAAATACCATTTTTGTGCGGATAAAAAGCTTCCTGCATTTGTTCAGGCTCCCCATAGATTGTACACTAGATGAGCAGTAAGTATTTAGTAAGCATTTTAAAAGGTGAGTGTCACAAGAGGGGGCCACAAAAAGGTTTTGTGCTCAGACTTTCATACGTGAAGCCATTTTGCTATTTTAAAGATTTTCTTCTCCATCTCATTCTTTGATTTGTTATGTTTTTCTCTAAATAAAATAAACATTAAAAAAAAAAAGACCAAATCTGACTCTAATGTGGAATAAAGAGCATTACACCATACGTTTCTTCATGCCTAGATGAAGTTGGCCAAACGTTTCATCTGTTTCCTTGTGGTGGTTCTTTTAGTATTCTCAGCTCATTCGCCGCTGAGTTGTCGGAGGCAAGCAGCTGGATTTCAAAGCCAGCAGTTTGTTCATACAGCTACAAGACCCTCCATTGCCGCAAGATCTCCCACTGCCATAGTAATAAGAGCTAGTGCTTTTGCTGTAGCCATTGAGGTCCACTCCTGCCCTTGCCTCAGGTTCCATGTAATTTCATTATTTATAAAAAGAATTATCGCCTCTTCTATGCAAAACAGTGGAGCAGAAGGTTTATAATCATTAGTAGGAAGACGCACAGTGAACGGTAGTTTCATAGTAGAGTAATTTGTTTCCGTTTTATAAACAGATCTTTAACTGAGGTTTGCTTAATAAGTATAGGAATGAAGAGCAGAGTGTACTCTTCTGGAAGGTACCTCAGCTCATAGCTTGTATTATAGATTGTGCCAAACTTTTTTTTTGAGCTATGGTGAGCATATTTTTCAAACCAAAAATCAGCATACCTGCTCCGATATTATTTTTTTTTTAATTTGTAGATTTACTTACCAGAAGAGTTGTACAGTGGTATAAAAAATAAGTCAACAACATGGATGAACCTGAAAGGCATTATGCTATGTGAAATAAGCTTCGTGGGTTTTTGTTTTCTTTTTTTTCCTAAATGAACACCTTTGCCCAAAAAAAAAAAAAAAGAAAGTCAAATGTAGTTATACTTTAAGGAGTAAAGTAAAAAAGTTGGGATGGGATTGTCCACGAAAATCCAGGACATAGGGATCCCTTTCCTAGAAGGAAGACGGGAGGTTGACTCTTCAAAAGAGTGGAAAGCTGTATTTTAATTTCCACTTTACTGATCTTTCAGCACAATGTTGGCATGAACACTCCTAGAGCTGCAGCCTGGCCCCACCTCTCTCCCCAAAGTAGGATGCTACACCACAGCCTGGGCAAAACCATTGGTCCAGATAGAGACTTGCTTTCTGTTATGAAGAACATTTTTGCCTTGAAGGCTGTAGGGCAGACAAGTAAAAATAGAGTATAGTAGTGACCCAGGACTGTCCCACAACTGTCATCACCTAATTTGTAACGATCATACACTCTAGGAAATAGCAAGTGTTTGATGGCGGCAAAAGCACCTCTGGGAAAGAGTAACTTCGTTGAATACTTGGGTTTTTCTGAGTTTCTTCATCTTATACAAATAACTTCCTGTAGGTATGGGAATTATTGGTCAAGACAGGCTCTTTTGCTTGTTTTTCTAGGCCTTACTTCCAGTCCCTGCCATAGTTGCACATTGCAGAATAGGAGAAGGAAGAGGGCAACGAAGTAACAAAAGTTCTGAAAACAAATACAAGGAAACTCGGGGAACCAAAGAGGAAACAGACATGAGAAATTCAGAAAGAACCCCGACTAGTAGAGAACATGCCCATGTGTTATTTTCCATGGTGTATTTATGGCGGCTCCAGGTGCCTTGGGAGTTCTATTGTCTATTGTAAATGTTTCATTCTCTGAGCTTTTCTAACCGGTATCCCTTTCTAAGTCTTTGTAATATCTGACCTAACATTCTGTTTGAGATGGGATTTTTAGTTCCTCCTGGACCTCTTCTTGTCCCAAAGTAGCGAAGTCTAACACTGATAGCAATATCACTCTGGGATCATTTATGGGGACCTGAATCTATGACTTAAACCCAGAATTTAACCTGTGAAAGTTCTCATTACTGGGTAGTGGTTGGGTATTGTCATTGTGCACAGGGCCATGTTTATATGATGAGGTCATAAGCCCCAAGACAGTGGGAACCCAGTCTGCTTGGTTTACTTACCTCTGTATCAGCAGCACCCAGAAGAATTTATGTTAGAAATAGGCACTCAATAAATATTAGTTGAATTAATGAATGATTTTAGGAAGGAGATTAGGGAATGGGTGGTAGGATATTTGAAAGGACAGCCAAAAATGCATCTTAGCACTAAAGAATTTGGATTAATATTCCTGGAAACCATGTGGACAATCAACTGCTATTTCTTACTTTTTAAAAAAGAAGTCTTAGGACTTCCCTGGTGGCGCAGTGGTTAAGAATCAGCCTACCAATGTAGGGGACACAGGTTCGAGCCCTGGTCCGGGAAGATCCCACATGCCGCAGAGCAACTAAGCCTGTGTGCCACAACTACTGAGCCTGTGCTGTAGAGCCCGTGAGCCACAACTACTGAAGCCCGCACACCTAGAGCCTGTGCTCTGCAACAAGAGAAGCCACCGCAGTGAGAAGCCCGTGCACCGCAATGCAGAGCAGCCCCTGCTCGCCGCAACTAGAGAAAGCCCGTGCACAGCAATGAAGACCCAACACAGCCAAAAGTAAATAAATAAATTTATTTTTTAAAAAAAAAGACTGTCATCTCTAGATCCTCTTAAAAAAAAAAGTCTTATATGTGACATTTTAACTATTTTACCTGTAATATTTCTGTGGTTTCATAGTAAATTATTTAATTTCTCTATTGACAATGTTGTTTAAATATTAAACGTTAACTAAAATTTAATGTGGCTTGTTCTTTTAAACACTTTAAACAACTTAACATAAAATATATTATAAATGTGATCATTATAAAACTTACTGAGGCTTCCCTGGTGGTCCAGTGGTAAAGAATCTGCCTTCCAATGCAGAAGACGTGGGTTTGATCCCTGGTTGGGGAACTAAGATTCCACTTGCCGCGGGGCAGCTAAGTCTGCATGCCACAACTACTGAGCTCGACCGCCTCAACTAGAGAGCCTGCATGCCGCAAACTACAGAGCCCACGTGCCCTGGAGCCCGCACGCCACAACTAGAGAGAAGCCCGCGTGCTGCAGCTAAGACCCAACGCAGCCAAATAAATAAATAAATAAAAACACCAAGATTTAAAAAAAACAACAACAACTTATTACTGTCTGGTTTGGAGTAAACTGCTGGCTAATTTCCAGTTATCTTGATTTTTTTGCAATTAATAGAAAACTAAGAAAGGGGGATTTTAATTAGCCACAGAAAAGTTATTGTCACATCTGCTATTTTTGTCTTTACCTTATGCTCCCTATGGGTGTTGCTGAGAAGAAGGAAAGGGGTTACTACTATTCCTTTCCACGTACAGAAACCCATTTTAGACCCTCTGGACGTTCCATTTGTAATGCTAAATTATTTTTACAAAATTAGTTTGATTTATGCAGTGTCGCAGTCTGGCTAACAGCATAGTCTTTAAGCTGACTGTTTAATCCTTTCAGCACAGCTCTGACAGACTTAAAAATATCCTTGCTTTCTGGCAGTGCTAGAAAGTACCAGAACAGTATTGACTGTTTTCTTGCCCCAGGACATGGAGTCATCTCCCATTCAGTCCTGTTTCTTTTTAGTGGAGAGTAATAGTAGAGATCAAAACCTGAGCTTATGAACGGTGGTGAGCAGCAAAAGTACTGCTGTTGCTGTTACACTAATTTTAGTGACAGAGCTTTGTTTTCCTATTCATTGTAAGATATTGCCTGCATACAAAAAACATATACGTAATGTATACCTAAGAAATACAAACAAAACAAACATCCGTACACTTATTACCCAGCTTAAGAAAGGAAGCGTTATTAAACTTCAGAAATTCCCTGTGTATCCTTCTGTTTTGCATCCCCTTTCAACCCCAAAGAGGTAACTACCATCTTAATTTTTATTTTTGTCATTCTCTTACTTTTCTTTAGTTTTTTTTGTTACCATGTATGTACCCTGAAACATTTATTATTTAGTTTTGCTCATCTTTGAACTGGAAATATGTTGTCTTACAGTATGTATTCTTCTTTGACTGATTTTTTTTTCCGTTAACCTTACTTTGAGATCCACATTGATGTGGTAGCGTTAGTTCAATCATATTCACTGCTTTATTATATTCCATAGTATGCCACAATTTTTGCATTTTCCTCTATTGTTTCCCATTTTTTGCTCTTGGAAAAATATTGCTCTGAACATTCCCATACACGTTACCTTATGCACGTGTGTAGGTGTTTCTCCAGGTCATTGTTTTGGGACATGTTTTTAACCATGACCCCATAGTAAGAAATATAATAAGGCAAAATGCACTATTTATGTGTAATGAGGTAAAAATATAACATTTTATTCCATTCACTTTCATTAAAATAAAATACTGGTTGTGACCCACTAAATTGATTCATGATCCATTGGGTTAAAACCAGCAGTTTGAGAACTGCGTGCCCTAAGAGTGAATTTGCTGGGTCTAGAATATGTTTAAATGTTAACCTAAGAAGATTATGTCTTTGTTTTTCAAAGTGGTTGAACCCGTCTAGCAGCAAGTGAGAGTTCCTATTGCTCCAATCCTTGGCATTGGCAAACTTCGGAATTGCCAGTTTCATGAGTGTGAAATGGTATATCCTGTAGCTTTAATTTGCACTTCCCCATTACTGATTGAATTATCTAGTGGGGAGACAATTTTGTTTACTATTAGAGTGCACTTTGATGTTCATCTAAATGTAAAGTACGTCTTAACCGTTCTTGGATCTTGAGGTTTTTGAAAATCTGATGAAAGTTAAGGACCTACCTCCTAGAAAAATTACACATATACAATTATACGTAAATTTGACATACAATATCAGAGAGTTCTTGAGCATTTTAGGACCTTTAGAGGGAGAGATAGCTGGTACAAAGTTCCCAGGGACTCCCAGCAACACAGATGGCTGATTTCTCTGCTCCATCTGAGGCATTTACTGCTCTGGGTTGAGGCTTCCCTCCTCCACACCGACACCCCCACCTCCATCCTGAGGCTTTCTGGAGAAGTGTGATATGGCCTGCAGCTTTGCATTGGTGGCAGAATTTGTTGTTGTCTATCATGGGGTACCAGCATACGTAACACTGTGTGCATAGGCTGTGTGCTAAAGATGAGTGACAGAGCAGAGGCTATAAATTCAACACAGCCCCAAAAATTGAAGCTGAAAGCAACAAATAAAAGACTCTAAGAATATCCAGAAGAGAGTGGGCGGGATACATGTTTTTTCTGTATGAGATGATAGACTGAACCAATTTTATTTACATCTTAATAGGATAGTCCAGTAGCCTTGAGGCTTTGGTGACGCCCTGGTAACTGATAAGAGTTACATGGACCCCACTTATAGTTAAAATTATTTGTATTATGACACAGTTAATAAGTGGATATAATTCTACATGTGTAAATTGATCTTCAGAGAAAAATGGTTTTGCTTTCCTTATCTTCCAGCACCATAGATATTTTTCTGCTTGATTTTCCCTAGGGCTTTTCTTACTCATTTAATGCAGGATTTAGAATTTATCCCACTACTTTGGCTCCAGGGAACTTTATTCACTCACTACCCAGCCAGGTGACTCAACACCCAGTCAGTGGTTAAGACTAATTAGATGCATTATTCTCTTCAGAGACACCTCCAGCTCTTCCCTGACTTCCACTCCAAAGTCCCCAAGTCTGTGAAATAAAGCTGTCTTGTAGTATAAGGACACTTGTGTTTACTTTCAGAAGGGACCTCCTTCCAGAAGACATTTTTTATTTGATTGGATAAGAGGTATGTGTGGGTAAGTCACAAAATGGCTATTCCAAGCTCTATTGGGAGACCAGCATCTGAAAAGGTAGAAAGTACACAAGATTCAGCCAAATAGAAAACTAGTTGTCTCTCTGGCAGATCATTTTCAGCTTTCTTTGGAGTGTATCCATTAGCAATGCAAACGTGGGGTTTGATAGCACAATAAACAAAACATTGAAAACCTTAGATGGTACTTATGAAATTGACTCTAGTCAAGTAGACAGTGAAGCACATCCCTATTGGGCCAGAGGTAGTTATCCCTTTATTCTGAATTCAAAACCAGTTACTTTTAATGGTCCTGAATATGTCTCCCAATTTGCTTAGGACTGTTATCCCCGGGGAAAAGATAGGAGAATCTGATAGAAGGCAAGCCACTTGCCTTATTACTAGGTGGAGGTGGTGATGGTCAGAGAAACTGCTATGCTAACAGGCTGCAAAGGCATGGAGTCTCAGGAAAGACTGGCTTCATGGTTTGGCAAATCCACGGCATGAGATTTGGTGGTTTTGTTGTTTTGTCTTACTTTTTTGCTCGTTAAGATTAAGAGTCTTTGGGTGGGGGTGGGGGGTACTTCCCTGGTGGCGCAGTGGTTAAGAATCCACCTGCCAGTGCAGGGGACACGGGTTCGAGCCCTGGTCCAGGAAGATCCCACATGCTGCAGAACAACTAAGCCCGGGCGCCACAACTACTGAGCCTGTGCTCTAGAGCCCACAAGCCACAACTACGGAGCCCGAGTGCCACAAGTACTGAAGCCCACGCACGTAGAGCCTATGCTCCACAACAAAGAGAAGCCACCACAATGAGAAGACCGCGCACCACAATGAAGAGTAGCCTCCGCTCGCAGCAACTAGAGAAAACCCATGTGCAGCAACAAAGACCCAACTCAGCCAAAAATAAAAATAAAGAAATAAAGAAATAAAATTTTTCAAAAATAGCCTTTTGGGAGAAGAATTAAATGCACGGACTAACTAAAACTTCAACACTTGATTCACTACCCAGGATATCAGCCTCTGCAGAGCTTTGCTATTTTGGAGCCAGTGGTGTGAATGATTCCCTGTTAATAAGAATCTGGCTTTTTTTTTTTTCCCTATTGGAGAAAAATAGCTTGTATGCATGTTACCCTACCTCGGCAGTTCTCAAGCTTTTTGTTCTCAGGACCTCTTAGCACTGTTCAAAATTACTGAGTGCTAGTGGGGGGCGGGGGATGAATTGGGAGATTGGAATTGACATATAAACACTGATGATACTATGTGTAAAATAGATAACTAATGAGAACCTACTGTATAGCATAGGGAACTCTACTCAATGCTGTGTGATGACCTAAATGGGAAGGAAATCCAAAAAAGAGGGGATATATGTATACGTATAGCTGATTCACTTTGCTGTGCAGTAGAAACTAACACAGCATTGTAAAGCAAAAAAAAAAAAAAAAAATTTATTGAGTTGGTTATAACTGCCATTTATAGTATAAAAAGTTAAAACTGAGAACAATTTTAAGTACTTATTAATTCATTTTCAAATAACAATAATGAACTCTGATACATGTTAACATAATATAAACAAGTAACTACATACTACTACTAAAAATTGTTTTTATTGTGGTAAAAGACATAATATATAACATACTATTTTAACCTTATTTAACTGTACAGTTAAGTGGCACTAAGTACATTCACATTGTTTGGCAGCTCTCACCATCATCCATCTCCTGAATTTTTCACCTTCCTAAACTGAAACTCTGTCCCCATTAAACACTAACTCCCCATTCCCCGTCCCCAGGGGGCACCTTCCAACATACTTTCTGACTCTGAATTTGACTATTCTAGGTACCTTGTATAAGTGGAATCAAACAGTATTTGTCTGCACCTAATGTATATGGGAATGCGTTTTTAAGGTTAACTTAATATATGTCTTGCAAACAGATTGTACCTTCTTTTTTTTTCCCCCTATACAGTAGGCCCTCACCAACCGTCTACTTTGTGCACAGTAGTGTACATACGTCAATCCCAATCTCCCAGTCCATGCCACCCACCCCCCTCCTTGGTGTTCATACGTTTGTTCTCTACGTCTCTGTCTCTGTTTCTGCTTTGCAAATAGGTTTGTCTGTACCATTTTTTTAAATTACACATATGTGTTAATATACGATATTTGTTTTTCTCTTTCTGACTTATTTCGCTCTGTATGACAGTCTCTCGGTTCATCCACGTCTCTGCAAATGGCACAGTTTCGTTCCTTTTTATTGCTGAGTAATATTCCATTGTATATATGTACCACATCTTCTTTATCCATTCCTCTGTTGATGGGCATTTAGGTTGCTTAGTAAGTAACTATATTTACCAAAAGATTAGAGTCATGGTGTGATTTTGTCTGTTTAATGTCTGGTTTAATAGAAGATAGCTGGATTCTCAGGTCTGCTGCTCCTTTCCGTCTTTTTTTTTTTTTTTTTGGCTGCGTTGGGTCTTCATTGATGTGCGCGGGCTTTCTCTAGTTGTGGCGAGCGGGGGCTACTCTTCCTTGCAGTGCGCGGGCTTCTCATCGCAGTGGCTTCTCTTGTTGCAGAGCATGGGCTCTAGGCGCACGGGCTTCAGTCGTTGTGGCACGTGGGCTCAGTAGTTGTGGCTCGCGGGCTCTAGAGCGCAGGCTCAGTAGTTGTGGCGCATGGGCTTCGTTGCTCCGTGGCATGTGGGATCTTCCCGGACCAGGGCTCAAACCCATGTCCCCTGCATTGGCAGGTGGATTCTAAACCACTGTCCCACCAGGGAAGCCCTGTTCAGTCTGTTTTAATATGTTATTTTGGTTGAATGATATGAAGAAAAGCCAGCCTCATACAGATACATAGTTGGAAAAGGAAGGAGTATTTTAATAGCTGTTTAGATAATTTTGGATATCATTTTGTGGTACTACACCAAAATATGAATGATGGTAGTTTGTTTTCTGTAAGAAAGTTTATTACAACTTTTTTTTGTTTTGTTATAGCAAAACTGAAGGGTCTAAATACCCATCAATATGTGACCAATGAAATATAGTATATGTACACAATAGAATATAATGCAGCTATTAAACATTGAGGTCAGTATGTACTTATGGGGAAAGCCTCTGAAGTACATAATTTAAAAAAATACAGGAGACTAGAAGTGGCAGTTTAGTGAGAGGTTAAGCCAGCAGGAGCCTAGCTTCTTGGCTTCAAAGTCCAGATCTGCTACTTCCTAGTTATAGACTACTGAGAAATGTCTTAACTTCTCTGTGCCTCTCCTACTATCCTTTGCTTTGAATGAACTCTCTAGCTGACCCTTATTTTTCTGAGATCTTTAACTCTAAATAATGGTCTCAATTCAGTAATTAAAATGTCCAGAACTCCCACATTCCCAGTACCTACAACAAAAGAAAGAGGGAGAGAAGGTTCTTTTGCCTTTGGTAACTAGGACATCATTGGTGACCTCCACCAGGTGGTTTCAGAGGAGAAGTAAGACAGAGCCCAAATGCAGTGGGAAAAGGAAGGAGTGAGGGCTGTGGAAGGGGTGGAGCAAGTGAGGGCAGACTTTTGGAGCAGCTACAGAGGGAAAAGCTAAAATAGTGGAAAGAGGTGTATTTAAAGAAGTGAGGTTGCTGAGGAGGTGGGAAAAGATGGATGGAATTCTCAGCTCAGGGGCGTGCATTAGTTTTGGAATAGAAGCTATGAGAATACACACTTAGAGCCTCCATGTAGGGAAAATGACCTGGAAGTTAAGAGGGTTCCTGCTTGATAGCTCCTATTTACTCCTTACAGGAAAGAGGAGATGATGTTAGGGACTCAAGGAGTGTGGTGGTGGTTGGGACGGTCTCTGGGAAATGGGAAAGGGGAGCTTCCTAGAGAGTCACTCCCTAGGATTTCTGAGCAGCTTTAAGAGCAAACAGGTCTGAGTTTGGAAATTATAGGTTTGTGGGATCTGTGTAGCTCTGTGATTTTCCCTGGAAGCCTCAGAAGCAGGGTTGCAGGCATAGAGCATGCCTTCAGGGACATGTTGCAGGCTGTCTCAGAGGAACTCCAACACCAAAAGGGCCAAAGACAACATCAGCCCTTCCTCATTATTTTGCTGCAGGCAAGCTTCATTAGGCAGCACAATCCATCAAATAAAGAGAATATTTTATATAACTCCCCTCTTGAAAAAGCAGCACCTTGATTTCTATATTTAAAAACGTAATACTAAACATCGACTAGCTTAACAAAACACAGCCACTGTGGGTGGCTTTATGCATTAGCACCTAACTCATCAGCACACCGAATTCAGACACTTGAGTGTCTTTATTTAATATGTGAAGTTCTCCAGTGGTAGTTTCTTATTTTTTTCCTAAGGTTGATTTGTTTTGTTTTTTTAATTTATTTTTTTTGGCTGCGCTTGGTCTTCATTGCTGAGCACAGGCTTTCTCTAGTTGCAGCGAGCAGGGGCTACTCTTCGTTGAGGTGCACGAGCTTCTCATTGCCGTGGCTTCTCTTGTTGTGGAGCACAGGCTCTAGGCGCACGGGCTTCAGTAGTTGCAGCACGTGGGCTCCTAGAGTGCGGGTGCGGGCTCAGTAGTTGTGGCGCACGGGCTTAGTTGCTCCGCAGCATGTGGGATCTTCCCAGACCAGGACTGGAACCTGTGTCCCGTGCATTGGCAGGCAGACTCTTTTTTTTTTTTTTTTTAATTTATTTTCGGCCGCGTTGGGTCTTCGTTGCTGCGTGCAGGCTTTCTCTAGTTGCAGTGAGTGGGGGCTACTCTTCATTGCAGTGCACAGGATTCTCATTGCGGTGGCTTCTCTTGTTGCGGAGCACAGGCTCTAGGCGCGTGGGCTTCAGTAGTTGTGGCACGCGGGCTCAGTAATTGTGGCTCGCAGGCTCTAGAGCACAGGCTCAGTAGTTGTGGCACACGTTGCTCCGTGGCACGTGGGATCTTCCCGGACCAGGGCTTGAACCCATGTCGCCTGCATTGGCAGGCAGATTCTTAACCACTGTGCCACGAGAGAAGTCCTGGCAGGTGGATTTTTAACCACTGGACCACCAGGGAAATCCCTCCAATGGTAGTATCTTAAAGTTTAGTTGCAACGTGGAATCTGAAAACTGATCAGATTTTGTACTATTACATTAAAGTCTTTGGTCTTGCATTTTGAATGATTTTTTTTTTTTACCAATATGCATGATTTGTAACACCATGCATTTAGTTTTTTGGAAAATACTAGTTCACTGGGTTATACAGATCTAATGTTGACTAATTTCATTAACAAGTTACATTCATTAATAGCACCACCAATCTCATCAGAAAGTCTTTAAGTACCGAGAAGCTGTCCAGCTCACAGTGGTAGATACAAGTTTTCCAGAATTTTAAAGCTCAAAATTATCATTGGCAACAAATACTGTCAGTTGTTCTCCTTCAAATGACAGACTTCTTTCATTTTTCAGAAATGAGAAAATGTCTGCCAAGTACCCAAGTATGAATAACCATAGTTTATCTGGGAAAGCAGATTTAGCTTGCAACTCAGTTGCACAAATGCTTTTCCTGGAGACCACCACTCTTGGCAGGAGAGTTTTATGCTTACTTCCCATTTCATAAAATAGAATATTAAAAAGATATCTAAGAATTAAGATTTAATAAATTAACCTCATTTTTAATAAAATTGTATGTATTTCATTACAAATACAATTATAAATATGGTATATAGAATATTTACTTCACTTAATTTTTATTTATTTATTTATTTTTGGCTGCGTTGGGTCTTTGTTCCTGCACATGGGCTTTCTCTAGTTGCAGCAAGCAGGGGCTACTCTTTGTTGGAGTGCGTGGGCTTCTCATTGCAGTGGCTTCTCTTGTTGCGGAACATGGGTTCTAGACACATGAGCTTCAGTAGTTGCAGCACATGGGCTCAGTAGTTGTGGCACGTGGGCCCTAGAGCACACGGGCTTTAGTAGTTGTGACGCAAGGGCTCTAGGGCGCGCGGACTTCAGTAGTTGTGGCTCGCAGGCTCTAGAGTGCAGGCTCAGTAGTTGTGGCACACAGGCTTAGTTGATTCGTGGATGTGGGATCTTCCTGGACCAGGGATCGAACCTGTGTCCCCTGCATTGGCAGGCAGATTCTTAACCACTGCACCACCAGGGAAGTCCTCACTTAATTTTTACTGCTTTGGGTTTTTTTAATAAAAGCAAGGGTCTTATTTTAGAATAATTTTATAGTGAATAACCTGAATAGTTTATTTCAGACAAGTTGCTAAAATGATAGAGTGCTCATGTATTTTTCATCCAGCTTCCCCTAATTTTAACATCGTACATGACCATGGAACATTTGTCAAAATTAAGATATCAACAGTGGGACAGAACTCTTTACCAAACTCTAAACTTTATTCCAGTTTTCCCATGAGTGTCCTTTTGCTCTTCCAGGATCCAATCCAGACTATCCCATTGCATTTAGGCAGCAATTTTTTAAATAATACTTTCTCCTTTTCTCTACCACATTTAAGGAAATAAATAAACGTAAGATTTATGGAAGAGTTGCAGAGATAGAACAGAGAATACCATGTACCCTCCACCCAGCTTCCCCTAATGTGAACATCTTGCATAATGACAGTGCGTTTGTCCAAAACTAATAGACCAACAAGGCCGCCATGTTTTTATACCATCATGGGGACACCTCCCCTGTAGATATGTCTTAGATTTGGGGGGACCTTCACATCTGTGAGCTTCTCACTCTCATGACTTCAAGCTTGGAGTCAGGCAGACCAGGGCTTTGCACTCCACCCCAGCCATGTCCTGGAGTGTGACCGCCCTAATTTCAGCTTCCTCCTCCACAAATGGGCAAATGTACTGCTCGTGGCAGACACTCAGCAAACTGCTGCTTTGTTCTTAAGTGAAACTGCCTTTTTTTTCTTTTTTCTTTTCCTTCCTTCCTTCCTTTCTTTTCTTCCTTTTCGTTCTTCCTTCCTTGCTTTCTTTTTTTTTATTCTTTTTTTTTGAATTTTATTTTATTTATTTTTTATACAGCAGGTTCTTATTAGTTATCTATTTTATACATATAGTGTATATATGTCGGTCCCAATCTCCCAATTCATCCCACCACCACCACCCCCCCTCCCGCCGCTTTCCCCCCTTGGTGTCCATACGATTGTTCTCTACATCTGTTTCTCAATTTCTGCCCTGCAAACCGGTTTATCTGTACCATTTTTCTAGGTTCCACATATATACGTTAATATACGATATTTGTTTTTCTTTTTCTGACTTACTTCACTCTGTATGACAGTCTCTAGATCCATCCACGTCTCTACAAATGACCCAATTTCGTTCCTTTTTATGGCTGAGTAATAGTCCATTGTATATACGTACCACATCTTCTTCATCCATTCATCTGTCGATGGGCATTTAGGTTGCTTCCGTGACCTGGCTATTGTAAATAGTGCTGCAATGAACATTGTGGTACATGACTCTTTGAATTATGGTTTTCTCAGGGTATATGCCCAGTAGTGGGATTGCTGGGTCATATGGTAGTTGTTTTTAGTTTTTTAAGGAGCCTCCATACTGTTCTCCTTAGTGGCTGTATCAATTTACATTCCCACCAACAGTGCAAGAGGGTTCCCTTTTCTCCACACCCTCTCCAGCATTTGTTGTTTGTAGATATTCTGATGATGCCCATTCTAACTGGTGTGAGGTGATACCTCATTGTAGTTTTGATTTGCATTTCTCTAATAATTAGTGATGTTCAGCTTTTCATGTGCTTCTTGGCCATCTGTATGTCTCCTTTGGAGAAATGTCTATTTAGGTCTTCTGCCCATTTTTGGATTGGGTTGTTTGTTTTTTTAATATTGAGCTGCATGAGCTGTTTATATATTTTGGAGATTAATCCTTTGTCCGTTGATTCATTTGCAAATATTTTCTCCCATTCTGAGGGTTGTCTTTTCGTCTTGTTTGTAGTTTCCTTTACTGTGCAAAAACTTTTAAGTTTCATTAGGTCCCATTTGTTTATTTTTGTTTTTATTTCCATTTCTCTAGGAGGTGGGTCAAAAACATCTTGCTGTGACTTATGTCAAAGAGTGTTCTTCCTTTATTTTCCTCTAAGTTTTATAGTGTCCGGTCTTATATTTAGGTCTCTAATCCATTTTGAGTTTATTTTTGAGTATGGTGTTAGGGAGTGTTCTAATTTCATTCTTTTACATGTAGCTGTCCAGTTTTCCCAGCACTACTTATTGAAAAAACTGTCTTTTCTCCATTGTATATCCTTGCCTCCTTTGTCATAGGTTAGTTGACCAAAGATGTGTGGGTTTACCTCTGGGTTTTCTATCCTGTTCCATTGATCTATATTTCTCTTTTTGTGCCAGTCCCATATTGTCTTGATTACCGTAGCTTTGTAGTATAGTCTGAAGTCTGGGAGCCTGATTCCTTCAGCTCCGTTTTTTTCCCTCAAGACTGCTTTGGCTATTCGGGGTCTTTTGTGTCTCCATACAGATTTTAAGATTTTTTGTTCTGGTTCTGTAAAAAATGCCACTGGTAATTTGATAGGGATTGCATTGACTCTGTAGATTGCTTTGGGTTGTATAGTCATCTTTAGAATATTGATTCTTCCAATCCAAGAACATGTTATATCTGTCCATCTTTTTGTGTCATCTTTGATTTCTTTCATCAATGTCATATAGTTTTCTGAGTACAGGTCTTTTACCTCCTTAGGTAGGTTTATTCCTGGGTATTTTATTCTTTTTGTTGCAATGGTGAATGGGATTGTTTCCTTAATTTCTATTTCTTATCTTTTGTTGTTAGTGTGTAGGAATGCAAGAGATTTCTGTGCATTAATTTTGTATCCTGCAACTTTACCAAATTCACTGATTAGCTCTAGTAGTTTTCTGGTGACATTTTTAGGATTCTTTATGTATAGTATGTCCTCTGCAAACAGTGACAGTTCTACTTCTTTTCCAATTTGGATTCCTTTTATTTCTTTTTCTTCTCTGATTGCTGTGGCGAGGACTTCCAAAACTATGTTGAGTAAGAGTGGCGAGAGTGGACATCCTTGTCTTGTTCCTGATCTTAGAGGAAATGCTTTCAGTTTTTCACCATTGAGAATGATGTTTGCTGTGGGTTTGTTGTATATGGCCTTTATTATGTTGAGGTAGGTTCCCTCTATTACCACTTCCTGGAGAGTTTTGATCATAAATGGGTGTTGAATTTTGTCAAAAGCTTTTTCTGCATCTATTGAGATGATCATATGGTTTTTCTTCTTCAATTTGTTAATATGGTGTATCACATTGATTGATTTGTGTATATTGAAGAATCCTTGCATCCTTGGGATAAATCCCACTTGATCATGGTGTATGATCCTTTTAATGTGTTGTTGGATTCTGTTTGCTAGTATTTTGTTGAGGATTTTTGTATCTATATTCATCAGTGATATTGGTCCGTAATTTTCTTTTCTTTTCTTTTCTTTTTTTAAATCAGTCATCAGTTTTATACACATCAGTGTATACATGTCAATCCCAATCGCCCAATTCAGCACACCACCATCCCCACCCCACCGCGGTTTTTTTTGTTGTATCTTTGTCTTGTTTTGGTATCAGGGTGATGGTGGCCTCATAGAATGAGTTTGGGAGTGTTCCTTCCTCTGCAGTTTTTTGGAAGAGTTTGAGAAGGATGGGTGTTCGTGCTTCTCTAAATGTTTGATAGAATTCATCTGTGAAGTCATCTGGTCCTGGACTTTTGTTTGTTGGAAAATTTTTAATCACGGTTTCAATTTCATTACTTGTGATTGGTCTGTTCATATTTTCTATTTCTTCCTGGTTCAGTCTTAGAAGGTTATACCTGTCTAAGAATTTGTCTGTTTCTTCCAGGTTGTCCATTTTATTGGCATAGAGTTGCTTGTAGTAGTTTCTTAGGATGCTTTGTATTTCTGCGGTGTCTGTTGTATCTTCTCCTTTTTCATTTCTAATTTTATTCATTTGAGTCCTCTCCCTCTTTTTCTTGATGAGTCTGGCTAAAGGTTTATCAATTTTGTTTATCTTCTCAAAGAACCAGCTTTTAGTTTTATTGATCTTTGCTATTGTTTTGTTTGTTTCTATGTCATTTATTTCTGCTCTGATCTTTATGATTTCTTTCCTTCTGCTAACTTTGGGTTTTGTTTGTTCTTCTTTCTCTAGTTCCTTTAGGTGTAAGGTTAGATTGTTTATTTGAGATGTTTCTTGTTTCTTGAGGTAGGCTTGTACTGCTATTAACTTCCCTCTTAGAACTGCTTTTGCACATCCCACAGGTTTGGGATCGTCGTGTTTTCATTGTCATTTGTCTCTAGGTAGTTTTTGATTTTCTCTTTGATTTCTTCAGTGATCTCTTGGTTATTTAGTAATGTATTGTTTAGCCTCCATGTGTTTGCGTTTTTTTATGTTTTTTTCCCTGTAATTGATTTCTAATCTCATAGCGTTGTGGTCGGAAAAGATGCTTGATATGATTTCAATTTTCTTAAATTTACTGAGGCTTGATTTGTGACCCAAGATGTAATGTATCCTGGAGAATGTTCTGTGTGCAGTTGAGATAGTGTAATTTGCTGTTTTTGGATGGCATGTCCTATAAATATCAATTAAATATATCTGGTCTATTGTATCATTTAAAGCTTGTGTTTCCTTATTAATTTTCTGTCTGGATGATCTGTCCATTGATGTAAGTGATGAGTTAAAGTCCCCCACTATTACTGTGTTACTGTCAATTTCTTCTTTTATAGCTGTTAGCAATTGTCGTATGTATTACTGAGGTGCTCCTGTGTTGGGTGCATATATATTTATAATTGTTATATCTTCTTCTTGGATTGATCCCTTGATCATTATGTAGTGTCTTTCCTCGTCTCTTGTAACATTCTTTATTTTAAAGTCTATTTTATCTGATATCAGTATTGCTACTCCAGCTTTCTTTTGATTTCCATTTGCATGGAATATCTTTTTCCATCCTGTCACTTTCAGTCTGTATGTGTCCCTAGGTCTGAAGTGGGTCTCTTGTAGACAGCATATATATGGGTCTTGTTTTTGTATCCATTCAGCGAGCCTGTGTCTTTTGTTTGGAGCATTTAATCCATTCACGTTTAAGGTAATTATCAATATGTATGTTCCTATGACCATTTTCTTAATTGTTTTGGGTTTGTTTTTGTAGGTCCTTTTCTTCTCTTGTGTTTCCCACTTAGAGAAGTTCCTTTAGCATTTGTTGTAGAGCTGGTTTGGTGGTGCTGAATTCTCTTAGCTTTTGCTTGTCTGGTAAAGCTTTTGATTTCTCCATCGAATCTGAATGAGATCCTTGCTGGGTAGAGTAATCTTGGTTGTGGGTTCTTCCCTTTTATCACTTTAAGTATATCATGCCACTCCTTTCTGGCTTGTAGAGTTTCTGCTGAGAAATCATCTGTTAACCTTATGGGAGTTCCCTTGTATGTTATTTGTCGTTTTTTCCCTTGCTGCTTTCAGTAATTTTTTTTTGTCTTTAATTTTTGCCAGTTTGATTACTATGTGTCTCAGTGTGTTTCTCCTTGGGTTTATCCTGTATGGGCCTCTCTGTGCTTCCTGGACTTGGGTGGCTATTTCCTTTCCCATGTTAGGGAAGTTTTCGACTATAATCTCTTCAGATATTTTCTCGGGTCCTTTCTCTCTCTCTTCTCCTTCTGGGACCCCTATAATGTGAATGTTGTTGCGTTTAATGTTGTCCCAGAGGTCTCTTAGGCTGTCTTCATTTCTTTTCATTCTTTTTTCTTTATTCTGTTCCACAGCAGTGAATTCCACCATTCTGTCTTCCAGGTCACTTATCCGTTCTTCTGCCTCAGTTATTCTGCTATTGATTCCTTCTAGTGTAGTTTTCATTTCAGTTATTGTATTGGTCATCTCTGTTTGTTTGTTCTTTAATTCTTCTAGATCTTTGTTAAACATTTCTTGCATCTTCTCGATCTTTGCCTCCATTCTTTTTCCAAGGTCCTGGATCATCTTCACTATCATTATTCTGAATTCTTTTTCTGGAAGGTTGCCTATCTCCACTTCATTTAGTTGTTTTTCTGGGGTTTTATCTTGTTCCTTTATCTGGTACATAGCCCTCTGCCTTTTCATCTTGTCTGTCTTTCTGTGAATGTGGTTTTTGTTCCACAGGCTCCAGGATTGTAGTTCTTCTTGCTTCTGTTGTCTGCCCTCTGGTGGATGAGGCTATCTAAGAGGCTTGTGCAAGTTCCCTGATGGGAGGGACTGGTGGTGGGTAGAGTTGGCTGTTCCTCTGGTGGGCAGAGCTCATTAAAAGTTTATCCACTTGCCTGCTGATGGGTGGGGCTGGGTTCCCTCCCTGTTGGTTGTTTGGCCTGAGGCAACAACAGCACTGGACCCTATGTGGCTCTTTGGTGGGGCCAATGGTGGACTCTGGGAGGGCTCACGCCAAGGAGTACTTCCCAGAACTTCTGCTGCCAGTGTCCTTGTCCCCACGGTGAGCTACAGCCACCCCCCATCTCTGCAGGAGACCCTCCAACACTAGCAGGTAGGTCTGGTTCAGTCTCCTGTGGGGTCACTGCTCCTTTCCCTGGGTCCCGATATGCATGCTACTTTGTGTGTGCCCTCCAAGAGTGGAGTCTGTTTCCCCTAGTCCTGTCGAAGTCCTGCAATCAAATCCCACTAGCCTTCTATGTCTGATTCTCTAGGAATTCCTCCTCCTATTGCCTGACCCCCAGGTTGGGAAGCCTGACGTGGGGCTCAGAACCTTCACTCCAGTGGGTGGACTTCTGTGGTAAAAGTGTTCTCCAGTTTGTGAGTCACCCACCCAGTGGTCATGGGATTTGATTTTATTGTGATTGCGCCCCCCCCCCCCCACCGTCTCATTGCAGCTTCTCCTTTGTCTTTGGATGTGGGGCATCTTTTTTGGTGAGTTCCAGTGATTTCCTGTCGATGATTGTTCAGCAGTTAGTTGTGATTCCGGTGCTCTTGCAAGAGGGCGTGAGCGCACCTCCTTCTACTCCACCATCTTGAACCAGTCAGTGTCAATATTCCCTTTCCAGTCAGTGTCAATATTCCCTTTCCTTCCTTCCTTCCTTCCTTCCATCCATCCATCCTTCCTGCCTCCCTCCTTCTCTCCCTTTCTTTCTCTTTCTCTCTCTCTCTCTCTCTCTCTCTTTCCCTTTTAACTGCCTGGCAGTGAAGAATATTTTTGGCAAAGTGTTATGCTAGGGATACAGAGAAGGAAGAAAAGGGTATCTGCCCTCAAAAGACTGAAATCCTAGTGGGGAAAGAGAAGTACCCCTACAACTAACTCTGTAACAAGTTATTCTTAGTTGTTAATCTGGAGCAGTCATCTCTAGCCCAGTTAAGGAGTGATTTGGCTTGTATACACCCCTATCTGCTCTTTCGTCACAGGTCACCACAGTTCATAGCAGAGCTTCGTCATATTACTCCTCCATAGGACTGCCTCTTAAAGGCAATAGTTTACTATTTCTTTATGGGCCAGTATGCCTTTCTCCAGCTCTAGTAGACATTCTGCCACCCCTCAGGTAGTGGAAGCAGTAACGGCTTTATATCCTGTATTCCTTCAGCAAGCCTCAGGAGAGGGTGGTAATGATAGTTATCATTTGGTGAACCCCCACCATGGCTGCTTCATGTATATCGTCTCTAATCCTAGGGAATTGTTTTATTTTACAGATAAAGAAACAGGTTTAGATAGGTTTGTTCATTTGCCCAAAGTAATAAGAGGCAGAAACCAGATTCCCACCCAGGTTTGTCTGAGTCCAAGGTCTGAGCTCCTTCCACTCTATCATGATGCTTTTCCAAGGAGATGGAAGTGAAGAAGGAAAATATAAACAAGGGTGGCAAATAGGTTTCCTGACACCTAATAATACTAATCTGGTTATCATATTGCCATGAAGCTCTGTGGAGATTCAGAAGGAAAGAAGGAAAGAAGTGATTGATTACTGATGTCTGCTGTGGTTGCGGGAGGAGGGACCATGGACATGTTGTGAGGTGCCTGCTGTTCCCACTATAGGCAATAATTTTCCCTTTGTATATTTGCTCTGGCAGTTTTCTAAATGAAGGTTTTCGTTCTGTCTGGACTTTAAATATTCTTTGAGAAACAGGAATTACATGAAGGCTGAGATCCACATTTAACTCTTCTTATACAGTTGGCTCTCAGTATCCACAGGTTTGAAAATATGCAGAAAAAAAGAATCCAGAACGTTCCAATAAACAAAACTTGAATTTGCTTAGGGCCAGCAACTATTTACATAGCATTTACATTGTATTAGGTATTAAGTAATCTGGAGATGACTTAAAGTATTCAGGAGGATGTGTATAGGTTGTATACATATACTCTGCCATTTTATATAAGGGACTTGATCATCCACGGATTTTGGTATCCAAAGAAGGTCCTGGAACCATTCCCCCTTATACTGAAGGACAACTGTATATTTAAATAGTTAACCTTTTATATTACTTAGAGTAAAAAAAAAAATTTTTTTTTATAATATTGGTATAAGGTAAATACCTGTTTCATTGGAGACATGATTGGTATAATTAAGATTCTTTAGAGTGGGTTTTTATGGTAGTTTCTGTGGAAATTCTTCTTTTAGATGTAAAAATTAGTTATAGTAGAGGGTATAAGCATTCTACTTCAATTACAAATAGTCTCTTCTGTTCCCAGAAAGAGGCATAGGACAGAGATCCAGTAAAATGATAAAAATCTTTAAAACTGAAAAAAGAAAGAAAGAAAGGTTTAAGAACTTTGTTGGTAAGGAATTTTTAAATTATTATCTCTCTAATAGCATGGTCCATTTTTTTTCTTTTTTTAGCCCAGCTTCAATAATTAACCATTAGTACCCAGTCTTACTTCGTCTGTACCCCTGTCTAGGCTCATCATATTATTTTGAAGCATATCTCAGATATATGAGTTTACTCATAAATATTATTATATATATCTCTAAAAGAAAAATAAAAATATTTACCAATAAATATTTCAATATGTTTCTCTTCTTTTTAAACAGAATCATAATACCATGTCACACCTGAAAAAAGTAAGTGTTTTCATAATATTACCAAATATTCAATCATTGTTTAAATATCCAATTTGTCTCATATGTTTTAGTTTGTTTGAATCAGGATTCAGTAAGGTTCAGGCATGATAATTGGCTGATATATCTCTTAGTCCCTTTTATTTTATTTTATTTTTTTAATAAATTTATTTGTTTTTAATTTGTGGCTGCGTTGAGTCTTCGTTGCTGTGTGCAGGCTTTCTCTAGTTGCGGCAGGCGGGGGCTGCTTTTTGTTACGGTGCACGGGCTTCTCATTGCGGTGGCTTCTCTTGTTGCGGAGCACAGGCTCTAGGCGTGCGGGCTTCAGTAGTTGTGGCACATAGGCTCAGTAGTTGCGGCATGTGGGCTGTAGAGCACAGACTCAGTAGTTGTGGCGCACAGGCTTAGTGGCTCCGTGGCATGTGGGATCTTCCCGGACCAGGGCTCAAACCCATGTCCCCTGCATTGGCAGGCGGATTCTTAACCACTGCGCTTCTTAGTCCCTTTTAATCTTTAGGTCTCCATTCCATCTATTTTTCTTATGTTTTTGTTGAAGAAACTAGTTTGTCCTGTAGAGTTTCCCACATCCTGTTTTATATTCAAGACTGTATCAGAGTGATGTTGTATTAGGAGACACATAATGTCTGGTTTTCTCTTTTTATGGTGTTATGATCCTAGATCCTAGATCCATTCACGATTGCAAACTGGAAACTGTTTTAGTCCATTCAGGCTGCTGTGACAGATTACTATACACTGGGTGGCTTATAAACATTTCTGGAGGCTGGGAATCCTAAGACGAAGACTCGGGCAGGTTCAGTATCTGGTGAGAAACCGCTTCCTGGCTCATGGACAGATGTCTTCTCACTGTCCTCTCACGGTGGAAGAGGTAAGGGAGTTCCCTAGGGCCTCTTTTTTTAAGTATACTAATAATCCCACTCGTGAGGGCTTCACCCTCATGACCTAATCATCTCCCAAAAGCCCTACCTCCAAATACCAACACACTGGGATTGTTTCAGTGTGCACTGGAGAGAGCAGGGAGACAAAGTCAACCTATAGCAGTGACAGTGTCATTCTCTCTTCATTTATTAGCTGTAATACTCATATACATATCAACTCTTCCTCATCTGTTTGGTCCCAATTCGTATAGGAAAGACAGGATAAATGCTTGTTTCTTTTTTATGTACCCATTTTCAGTATGAGGTGATTCACTGACATCCTCCAGTTAAATACAAATTAGTATTTTTTATTATGAACTCATGAATTTAAACATTTGATATTATTTCAAATCAATCAAGGGTATTGCAGTCATTACCCTTATTGATTCCCAAATTGTTTCATCTGGTCAGTGAGTACTTCTTCAAGTAAGGTCACAAGTCCTTTTGACAGTAACCCTAATACTCTTTGATAGCTTCCGGGTTATCTGGTATGACAAAATATCCCAGGCTCATTTTGTACATTTGCCCCAGACCTGGTGTAAGTTATCTAACCTAGGACCCCTGTTGCCTTTTAGTGGGAAGCATTATTTCAAGACACTAGGGATAAGGAATGTTAGCTGCTAGTGTTACAAAACAAAACCCAACAGAGTAAATTTGAAGATCTTAATGACTTTATTAAGCAATTCATGAATCGAGCAGCATCCCATCTACCAAATATTGATAGAAAGGTGCTCCTTACAAAATGGAAAGTTTTTATAGGCAGAAAGAGGGTGGAACAAGGAAATTTAAAAAGTGGATTATTTCAGGTAAGGTACCTTCCTTTAGGGGAAGGCAGGGCATTTTAGGTAGATTACCTCTCTAGTGCTGACTAAGAAATTTCAGACTGGTTGGTTTATAATTCCACTCCTGGGAGAGGTGAAACTGCAGTTAGGTTAGTAGTATTAAGTTTTTGTGGGGCTTAGCATAAGTGACTCCATTTTGGGCCTGTTGTTTCTTTTTAGCACTACTGAGTTGGTTGTTGTCCCAAGGACTTTTCAGTACACAAAGAGTTTTGTTTTGTTTTATTTTTGTTTCCTTTCTCTAAAAGCAGTACTGCTCCTTCTGAAACAAATTTAGGACTCTCGGGTTATCTTAAATCTGAAACTTTTATCGTCCTAAACTGAGAACAAACAGCAGGATTGATAGAATATCACACAAATACCCATTTGCTTTATTTCACTATATACACATAATAGTCTCAGTACCACCACCAAGTAGGATCAGTACAAATAGTTTAAGTTACGTTTTTTGTTTTGTTTTTGCAGTTTTTTTGTCCTTAGGTTATATTTCACTAGAAATGTATAGCTAAATTACTGTGATCTAAAGTCACCTGGAATAGTATTTCTTTTTGTGATGCTACCAGCTAGATACATATTAAGTTCATTTGTTTTATTTCATTTTTAATTTTTAGAGATTGCTTTTGTTTCTACTTAAATTTTATTTTGTACTTAATGCAAAATCTATAAAAGCAAATTTTCAAATAAGTTCAATTTCTGTCTCTATTCCCTCTACCTATTCTCTCTTTATACTATAAGTAATCTTTTTTTAATGATTTATCCTTCCATTGACAAAAAAAGATACATTTATTTCTTTTTACTTAGATTAACAGTAGTATCCTATATACAGTTTTCTCTGCCTTGCGTTTTTACTTAATACATTCTGGAGGTCACTTGGTAGTAGTACTTAGAGAGTTTCCTCTTTCATTTTTTTCAGATGCAAGGTATTTCATTGTATGAATGTACCAGAGTTTATTCAGTTAATTTTGTTCATTAAACATTTGGGTTGTTTCTAGTCTTCTGGATTTTTTGCTTGTTTGTTTTAATCTTTTTATTTGGCTTCATTGGGTCTCAGTTGGGGCGCATGGGCTTCTCTGTAGTTGTGACGAGAAGGTTCTAGAACATGCAGGCTTAGTTGCCCCATGGCATGTGGGATCCTAGTTCCCCGACCAGGAATTGAACACACGTCCCCTGCACTGGAAGGCGGACTCTTAACCACTGGACCACCAGGGAAGTCCCTCTAGTCTTCTGTTATTATAAAAGAGTCCCACAAGGAATAGTTTTATGCATATGTGTTTTCGTGGTTTCTGGAAAGGATTTCTACGTGATTTAAGGCTATCCTTGCTTAAGTTGCGTCCAATTAAATGTCTGCAATAATTTTAAAATAACATTTAATTAAAAACTTGCAGTGCATAATTATTCATTGGGGACATGGAAATCAAACCACAGTGAAGGGGCTTCCCTGGTGGCGCAGTGGTTAAGAATCTGCCTGCCACTGCAGGGGACACGGGTTCGAGCCCTGGTCTGGGAAGATCCCACATGCCATGGAGCAGCTAGGCCCGTGAGCCACAACTACTGAGCCTGCGCGTCTGGAGCCTGTGCTCCGCAACAAGAGAGGCCGCGATAGTGAGAGGCCCACGCACCGCGATGAAGAGTGGCGCCCGCTTGCCGCAACTAGAGGAAGCCCTCGCACAGAAACGAAGACCCAACACAGCCAAAAATAATTAATTAATTAATTAATTAATTAATTTTTTAAAAAATGCATTGGTTCCAAGAGACAAAAGTTTCTAATTTGAAATCAGTAAATGTTAATTAAATGCCCGGAAAATGTCAATGGTTACCTACAGTTCAACACTACTGTCATATAAATGGCTAATAAATAAGTAGTTATATTAAAAAAAAAAAAAAAAAAAAACCACAGTGAAATACCACTTCACACCTATTAAGATGGCTATAATCAAAAAGGTGGAAATAGGGGCTTCCCTGGTGGCGCAGTGGTTGAGAATCTGCCTGCCAATGCAGGGGACACGGGTTCGAGCCCTGGTCTGGGAAGATCCCACATGCCGCGGAGCAACTGGGCCCGTGAGCCACAACTGCTGAGCCTGCGCGTCTGGAGCATGTGCTCCGCAACAAGAGAGGCCGCGACAGTGAGAGGCCCGCGCACCGCGATGAAGAGTGGCCCCCGCTTGCCACAACTAGAGAAAGCCCTCGCACAGAAACGAAGACCCAACACAGCCAAAAATAAATAAATAAATAAATTAATTAAAAAAAAAGATGGAAATAAATGTTGGTGAGGGTGTGGAGAAATTGAAACCCTTGTATGTTACTGGTGGGATACAGCATGCTATAACTGCTTTGGAAAAGATTTTGACAGTTCCTCAAAAAGTTAAACATAGATTTACCGTTTAAACCTACAGTTCTATTCCTAAGTATATACTCAAGAAAGCTGAAAACAATATGTCCACACAAAAACGTACATAAAAGTTCATAGCAGCGTTATCATGGTACCCAAAAAGTGGAAACAACCCAATGTCCATCAACTGATGAACAGATAAACAAAACGTACATCCATTCTGGGGTGTTTTCCAACACCAACCAATACTGTTATTCTCCAGACACCACCTAAGTGTTCATCAATTCAGTTCAGTTCTGACACTGCCCAGAGTTAATGTACACCTCACAGCATAAGGGCTCAGTCCCATAAGAATACCCCCCACTTGAGACACCAAGTGCAAAACCTGGGCTATCCATGCTTCTGACTAAATAATTATAAATCAGGGACTTCCCTGGTGGCACAGTGGTTAAGAATCCGTCTGCCAGTGCAGGGGATACGGGTTCGAGCCCTGGTCCGGAAAGATCCCACATGCCGTGGAGCAACTAAGCCCGTGTGCCACTACTACTGAGCCTGCGCTCTAGAGCCCGCGAGCCACAACTACTGAAGCCCGAGCGCCTAGAGTCCGTGCTCTGCAGCAAGAGAAGCCACCGCCGTGAGAAGCCCGCACACCACAACAAAGAGTAGCCCTCGCTCGCCGCAACTAGAGAAAGCCCGTGCGCAACAACGAAGACCCAACTCAGCCAAAATTAAATAAATAAATTTATTTTTTAAAAAAGAAGATTAAAATAAATTATAAATCAGGGGTTACACGACCCCCTCCTAAAGTTCAGTAATTGGCTAGGATGGCTCACAGAACACAGGAAAGCATTTTACTTATGTTGACCAGTTTATTATAAAGAGTACAACTCAGAAACAGCCAAATGGAAGAGATGCATAGGGTAAGGTATTGGGAGCACTTGCCCAACACCTCAGTGTGTTTACTAACCCAGAAGCTCATCACATTTTGCTCTTTAGAGGTTTTTATAGAGCTTAATCTCTGTCCCTCCTCCCCTTCCCAGAGGTCAATGGCCTGTAACCATTTGGTCTTTCTTGTGACCAGCTCTGTCCTGAAGCTATCTATGGGCACTATCGTAAGTCACCTCATTTAGCATAAACTCCAGTGTGATCATAAGGAGCTCTTGCTATGAATACAAAAGATGCTGTTAGCACTCAGGAAATTCCAAGGGCTTTGGGAGCTGTGTTCCAGGAAACTGGGGCCAAATACATTTCTTATTATATTGTATCTATACAGTGGAATATTAATCACTTGTGAAAAACATTAAAGGAGTGAAGTACACTCAACAAACTAAGAATAGAAGGGAACTTCCTCAACCCAATAAAAGGGCATCTGTGAAAAACCAAACCACAGCTAACATCATATTTAATCATGAAAGACTGGCTGTTTTCACCCTAAGATAAGAAGAAGTCAAGGATGTCCCCTCATGCTATTTCTATTTGGCATTGTGCTGGAGGTTCTAGCCAGGGCACTTCAATAAGAAAATGAAGTAAGAGGCATCCAGATTGGAAAGAAAGAAGTTAAATCTCTATTCACAATTGACATGACCTTTTATATAGAAAATCCTCATTAATCATCTAAAAACTATGAGAAGTAGTAGACAGATTCATCAAGGTTGCAGGGTACAAATCAGTATACTACAAAAATCAATTGTATTTCAATAAATTAGCAATGGACAATCCAGAAACAAAATGAAGAAGACAATTCTACTTACAAAAGCATCTAAAAGAGTAAAATACTTAGGAATAAATTTAACAAAAGATGTTTAAGACTTGTACACTGAAATCTATAAAATATTATTGAAAGAAACTAAAGATCTAAATAAATGGAAAGACATCCATTTTCATTGATTGGGAGACTTCATATTGTTAAGGTGGCTGTACTCCCAAAATTGATCTACAGATTCAGTGCAACTCCTATCAGAATCCCAGCTGGCTTCTTTATAGAAATTGATAAGCTGATTCTAAAAACCATATGGAAACTTAAGGGACCCACAATAGCCAAAACAGTTTTGAAAAAGAACAACAAAGTTTAAGGACTCACATTTCCCAACTTCAAAACTTAGTACAGGGACTTCCCTGGTGGTCCAGTGGTTAAGAATCCTCCTTCCAATGCAGGGTACATGGGTTTGATCCCTGGTCAGGGAACTAGGATCCCGCATGCCACGGGGCAACTAAGCCTGCATGCCGCAACTACTGAGCCCGCGTGCTCTGGGGCCTGTGCGCCGCAACTACTGAGCCTGTGCGCACTGGAGCTCGTGTGCCGCAACTATTGAGCCCGCGCGCTCTAGAGCCCAAGTGCCACAACTAGAGAGAAGCCCACATGCTGCAACAAAAGATTCCGCATGCTGCAGTGAAGATCCTGTGTGCCGCAACTAAGACCCGACACAGCCAAATAAATAAATACATAAATAAATTTTTTAAAAAACTTACTACAAAGCTACAATAGTCAAGACAGTGTGGTACTGGCATAAGGACAGATGTATAGATCAGTGGAATTGAATTGAGAGTTCAGAAATACACCCTCACATTTATAGTCAGTTGATTTTTAGCCAGAATGCCAAGACAGCTACATGGGGAAGGTGTAATCACTTCGACAGATGGTACTGGGACAACTGGATATCTCTTGTCCACACAAGTACATATTCATAGCAGCCAAAGGGTGGAAACAACCCAAATGTCTATCAACTGATGAATGGATAAATAAAGTGTGTAAAACCCATACAATGGAATATTATTTGGCCTTGAAAATGAGTACAGTACTGATTTGGGCTACAACGTAGATGAACCTTGAAAACTTTGTGCTAAATGAAAGAAGCCAAACATAAAAGGCCACATATTGTATGGTTCTACTTTTATGAAATGTCCAGAATAAGCAGTTACAGAAACAGAAAGTAGGTTAAAGGTTGTCAGCAGCTGGACAGGATAAGGAAGGGCGGGTGACTGCTAATGGGTACAGGGTTTTGTTTGGGTTTCTTTTTTGGCAGGGCGAGGGTCAATGGAAATGTTCTAGAATTAGATAGTGATGGTTATACAGCTTTGTGTCTTTACTAATAACCACAGAAAGGTACACTTTAAAAGAGTACATCTTTTGACATACACATTATATCTCAATACCAAAAAAAGAGCTTGCAGTAAATTATTACCTCGGTAAAGGTTTTTTGTTTGTTTTTGTTTGTTTGTTTGTTTTTGGCTGCGTTGGATCTTCGTTGCTGCACACAGGCTTTTTCTCTAGTTGCGGTGAGCAGGGGCTACTCTTTGTTGCGGTCTGCGGGCTTCTCACTGCAGTGGCTTCTCTTGTTGCGGAGCACGAGCTCTAGGCACACGGGCTTCAGTAGTTGCAGCACGTGGGCTCAGCAGTTGTGGCTCGCAGGCTCTAGAATGCAGGTTCAGTAGTTGTGGCTCACGAGCTTGGTTGCTCTACAGCATGTGGGATCTTCCCGGACCAGGGCTCGAACCTGTGTCCCCTGCATTGGCAGGCAGATTCTTAACCACTGTGCCACCAGGGAAGTCCCCTCAGTAAAGCTTTTTTTTATATGTAAATTTATTTATTTTATTTATGGCTGCATTGGGTCTTCGTTGCTGCGTGCGGGCTCTCTCTAGTTGCAGTAAGCGGGGGCTACTCTTCGTTGCGGTGCGCAGGCATCTCATTGTGGTGGCTTCTCTTGCTGCAGAGCATGGGCTCTAGGCATGTGGGCTTCAGTAGTTGCGGCATGTGGGCTCAGTAGCTGTGGCTCGTGGGCTCTAGAACACAGGCTCAGTTGTTGTGCCGCACGGGCTTAGTTGCTCCGCGGCATGTGGGATCTTCCCGGACCAGGGCTCAAACTCGTGTCCTCTGCATTGGCAGGCGGATTCTTAACTGCTGTGCCACCAGGCAAGTCCCATGCTCAGTAAAGTTTTAATGAAGGTAAGCCAAAATGGAAAAAACAACGTGCAGTTTACTCCAGTCTTCGACTTGTTCATGTTAGATGAGCATTTCTTTCCCATTTAAGACAAGACAGTGACCACCAAAGCAGAGTCCCAGAAATTTTAGGCTTTAGGCTTAAATTGTTGTTGTTATTTAATTTTTATTTTGAAATAATTTTAGATTTACAGAAGAGTTGTAAAGACAGTACAGAGTTTCCCTGAACCCTTCATCCAGCTTCCTCTAATATTAAAACATCTTACATAACGCTGATTCATTTATCAAAATTAAGAAATTAACCAAAAGTGAATGCTAATGAGTCAAAACATTTCTGGAAGGATAAACAATAACAGATCATAAACTCAGTGTCATGTGAGTTTAGGGAAGTGGGAGAGTGAAGGAGAAAAGAATCATTTATGTATATCCATATGTATCTGTTCAAATATTTCTTAGGAAAAAAATAGAAGGGTTTATAATACTAATTGAAAAATTTAGGAAATCACTGGTAAAATTTAAAACATAGAGACTTCCCTGGTGGTGCAGTGTTTAAGACTCCGCACTCCCAATGCAGGGGGCCCGGGTTCAGTCCCTGGTTGGGGAGCCAAATATCACATGCGTGCTGCAACTAAAAGTTCGCATGCCACAACTAAGGAGCCCATGTGCCGCAACTAAGGAGCCCACGTGCCGCAACTAAGGAGCCCTCGGGCCACAACTGAGGAGCCAGTGAGCCGCAACTAAGACCCGGCATAACCAAATAAATAAATTAATTAATTAAACACACACACACACACACACACACACACACACACACACACACACACTAGAAATTGATTAACAAATACAAATAAGAGAAAGAAATATGAGGATTGCCCATGAATTAAAAAAAAAAAGAAAGAAAGAAAGAAAAAAAAAAACCTTAAGAAATTAACATTGGGGGCTTCCCTGGTGGCGCAGTGGTTGAGAATCCACCTGCTAATGCAGGGGACACGGGTTGGAGCCCTGGTCCGGGAAGATCCCACATGCCACGGAGCAACCAAGCTGATGTGCCACAGCTACTGAACCCGCATGCCACAACTACTGAAGCCTGCGCTCCTAGAGTCCGTGCTCCACAACAAGAGAAGCCACCTAAATGAGAAGACCACACACCGCGACAAAGAGTAGCCCCCGCTCGCTGCAACTAGAGAAAGCCTGCACAGAGCAACAAAGACCCAATGCAGCCAAAAAATAAATAAATAAATTTATAGAGGAAAAAGGAAAGACGTTAACATTGGTATACGATTAACTAAGAAACAGACATTATTTGGATTTCACCAGTTTTCCCACTAATGTCCCTTCTTTGTTCCAGAATCCAAACCTTGATTCCACCTTGCAGTTAGTTGCCATCTCTACATAGTCTCCTCTAATCTGTGACAGCTTCTAAGTCTTTATTTTTCTTGACCTTGACACTTCTGAAGAGTACTGATCAGGTATTTTGTAGAGTGTCCCTCCATTTGAGTTCTCTTCATGATGAGACTGGGATTATGGGTGTTTGGAAAGACTGCCAGAGAGGTAATGTGCCCTTCTTATCACACATGATACCAACTTGTTGCTAGTGATGTTAACTTTGATCATTTGGTTAAAGGGGAGTCTGCCAGGTTTCTCTACTGTAAAGTTACTATTTTTTTCTCTTTATCTTTTTTTTTATTGCTTTGTTCTTTTCAGTTTTTCCAAGTCACTTTGGATTTGTGTTCTATTGATTAACAAAGGAATACTGACACCTGTTACTGAACTTGAGCTCCCAAAATGCACTGTGGCACCAACTACTTGCTGTTACTCAGGAAGGGTAGATGAGACCATCCGCATTTTTTCAAGGAAAGCTCTTTCACTTTTCGGGGGTGTGGTGGGGAAGTCCTGATGACTGACTGGATTTTCAAGTCTTTATTAGGCAGCAAAATACTACCTCAGAAGAGAGGAATGGAGCAGGGTTATTTCCAGAGTTTGGATGGCATACCAATCTCTTTCATAGGGAGTGTTGACTTTTTTTTTTGAGTGGAAATTTTTAGAGTTATCTTGGAAAATCAAAGTATGCACCGTGTAGAATATCTAGAAATCTTGTAGTTTATTCTTACTTCCTTCATCCTATCTGTACATCTGCTACTATGTGCAGTAGGGCATGTACTCCGAGAGAACTTTGGCAAATTAAAATTCCTGGTCCTTGGGCTACTTAAGTTACATTTCACCAGGAGCTTTCATGTCAGAATCCAGGGCATAATCTCACTACCGTTCTGTTCTTAACACTAGACGGGTACTAGTAAGCACTGTGTACAGCGGAATTTAAGCAAGGCGAGTCCTCATGGGAGATGCATTGTGAACACTGAACCTTTACATTGGAGCTGTCATTCAGTGTTGCTCACACTATCATCCATTTCTGTTATTTTTCTCTTAATGGACATTTCCGCTTTCTTCTTGGGTGGGAACCCAGAAGCCTCCAGACCTCATCACAAGAAGGCCTTGATTATTCCCTGGTGCAGCTTCAGTGCAGTCACTGATTACTTGATCAGGTCTTGTGGCAGCTGGACACCAACTTAGAACCAAATAACCTGTGTCTTAAAGAGATCTAACAGTTCCCAAGATTTTAAAGTTCACTCTGTCACATTCCTTATATTCCTACTTCCACATTAGTCTACCTCAAACCAGTCACAAGAGGGACAAATGATTTTAATCTCCTATTACCAAACTCTCTCACAGCTTTTAGGGACATTCTTTGTAAATTATATTGCTCCTGGGCTCTTCTTAAAGATCATTATTTTCATTCAGAGATGTATTTTGAGTAGTCTTTCATTCAGCTTTCCTTCTTTTTTTGCTATTCTTCTCATGTGAATATATGTCTACTATAAAATGTCATCTGTACATGAGCTATAATATGATTATTTGGTTCTGAATTGTATCATTAATGTTATAGGTATTTTTCTAATAGGCATTCTCTCCATGATTTTGTTTTCTAAAGTAATTAAAGTGGTTTAAGTCCTGATTCCTCTGTTTTCTTATTGAGGTGAAATTCATGTAACATAAAATGAGACATCTTAAAGCATACAATTCAGTGGTATTTAGTACATTCTCATTTTTGTGCAGTCATCACCCTGATTCCTTTTTATGTTTGTGTATAACAATGAAAAACCTTATATAGGCCCCAAAAGCCTTGTATATGCTGACAGGGCAAGCTTTTCATTGGCTTCAGAATTTGTGCGCCACTGCTGGAGGTTAGTTAGTTTCCTCCAACAGCGAAGCAATGGTCCATTGGGTTTTAAGTAACTATGGCTTATTACGGCACATTGTCCTACCATAATTACACTAAATAAGAGCGCTAAAATTATTCATGCTGCTTTAATTTGGGGATAAGGGGGAAATTGTTTGTTACTGAGATTATTTTTCTTTTTTAATAAATTTATTTATTTTATTTATTTTTGGCTGCATTGGGTCTTCGTTGCTGTGCGCGGGCTTTCTCTAGTTGCGATGAGAGGGGGCTACTCTTCGTTGCGGTGTGCGGGCTTCTCATTGCGGTGGCCTCTCTTGTTGCAGAGCACAGGCTCTAGGCGCGCAGGCTTCAGTAGTTGTGGCACGTGGGCTCAGTAGTTGTGGCTCACAGGCTCTAGAGCGCAGCCTCAGTAGTTGTGGCACACGGGCTTAGTTGCTCCGTGGCATGTGGGATCTTCCCAGACCAGGGCTCGAACCTGTGTCCCCTGCATTGGCAGGCGGATTCTTAACCACTGTGCCACCAGGGAAGCCCCCTTACTGAGATTCTTGAAATGTCCTTATAATTAAATAAATGCTTTTTAAAAATTCTGCAGAAAATGTCGCACACTCATCTGTTGCCCAGTCTATACAAATATCAAATCATCCACCGAATTACTCCCTTTTCTTTGCCTCCTTAGGAAATTAACCGTGCACGAGCTGATCTTTCATTGATTAGCTGATTTAAAGTGATATAGCAGGAAATAGTAGGGTTAGTCAATATTAGGATATTGATGATTTTTAGCTCATCAGGCCACCTTTGAGAATTCTACTTAGTGTATATACTAGCTAAGGCAGTTCCAAAGCTTATTGCTTAGTGTCTATTTGGAGACTTTTAAAATAATTGAACTAGTGATGAAGTCATGAACTCCCTCCCAGGCTTTTCTCATGTGCTCTGGGGCCTCATGCTTCCCTAAAGACTGTGGGAATTGCCCCAGCTGTTTTGTCATATACATATATTTTCTCTAAAATTCCTTTCCTTCTTGGAACAGTTCCATTAGCATTTGCTTCCCATCTACATGATGCGGATCAGCGCCTTTTTTGCTGGAGAAGAATGGAGTCAACACATTAGTGTGAAGGAATTGTAGCCAGGCTGTACCCAGGCCACTTGAGGACTGCTCAGAGGTAGAATCCTCAACAAAGGAACTGCCATGAAACAAGAGAGAACATGTGCACACAGAGAAAACTGGCTATCTAGTGCCACCCTCGTTTTGTTCTCTAACCAGCTAAAATGTGAAAGGGTTTTGCTGAATGTTATTTAGAAATGTTTAGTATCATGCAGTAGAGTCTAAATTCAGTCTAGAGACTTTTTGTTCTCCCAAGCCAGTCTCCATCTTCCCAAGAACAGCCAGAAGTTGGAGCTCATAGGGATTGTTCACTGATGGACCAGATGTTAAATCTTGTATGTTTCCAAGGAGCTCAGTGCGCCGTGTCAGGGAGACTGCTGTCGTCATTGCAGCAAAGCTGCTTCCTGGGATGGAAGGAGTGCTGTTTCACCTCTAGCAGGGCTTCTCAGCCCCTGCCCCCCTCACATTTGGGCTGGATATTCCTTTGTTGTGGAGGACTGTCCTGTAGATGGCAGGCTGTTCAGCAGCAACCCCAGCCTCTGCCCCCTGGGTGCCAGTCATGCCTCTTCCCCTCTCCCCAGGTTATGACTACCCCGATGTCTCTGCACATTGCTAAATGTTCCCTGGGGGCAAAATTGCCCATGATTGAGACTCACTGATCTTAGGTTTCTTCCAAAGGCACGATGAGGTTCCTGACTCTTAACCGAACCACCTAACCTCAAAGTACTTTTTCTTCTTCTCCCAAGTAAGAGCCAAGAGAAAGAATTCTTCTTCTGCTTTCATGTGCAGATAGAGAAACAGGTACTCTGATACACAGGAATCTGTCAGAACCTGAACTGCGTTTGGCTTTGGCAACCACTGGGGATGGGAAGTGATGAGCCAGCAGTGACCTCCTTACTACCTGCCCCTCTCGTTCTAATTAAACAAACTTTTACCGTCTTTCTGTGAATGAGTCAGCTGGTAAAGAAAACACTCTTCTTTTGCCAAAGCTTTTAGGAAGCAGAGACATAGCAGAGTTTTGTACACATAAGTTCCTGTTGTACTGACTTTTTCCTCCTGGGGAGTGGGGAAGGATATCAGTGAAAATACAAGTGCCAACATGGATTTGTAGCTATAGTGAGTAATGGTTTTTCAAAAATCCAAGATTTTCTTCCCAAAAATAACAATTAGAAAGCTATTAGAAAGCTACCACTATTCTCTACATTTTATAATAAAAAGTAAATTCTGATGTCAACAGAGTATTATAAAACCTCTAGTGCAGCAAACTCCACAAATTGGTCCTGGCAGTGGATTTTGTGGCAGCGTGCTAGCAACTGGGAACATCCTTGGCATGGCCTGTGATTTGCAGGCACCTGAGGTGCGTATTTGAAGTGTTTAGCTTGGAATGTGTGTGCTGTACAAGTATTAGCAATTAAGAAAACGCCAGTAGAGTTTTAGAAATGAAAAAGACCATGGGAAAGGGAGTTCAGAGAGGCTAAGAACCAGAGCAAAGTCCGAAGACCTAGAGCTTTTGATGCCTCCAGCCAGGTCTTTTCAGTTGTACCATACTGCCTCCCAGACTAGCTGCTGGAGAAGAGCAATAGAATGAACACAGACAGGGAGCCTTAGAAATGGTGGCAGATGCAAAACAATAGAGGTGGAGAGAAAGCACAACAGCTTTAACTCCTCCAGAAATGCTGTGGCTGCCTTTTCTTGGAGCTATGGAAGGTATGTCAGCATTGCTGGTTCAGGGCTATGAGGGGAGGGTGAGAAATTGGGTCTTTTTTTTTTTCCCCCTCTTCCCTGCTGCAACCTGCTGTTTGCAGCAAGCCTTCCCAAAGCTTAATTGCCAGAGCAATGCCAAGTGCACGGGAGCTCCACTTACAATTCCCCCACTGAGGGATTTTACTTTGGAGTTTTGCTTTAAGCTCTCTGCTGATCCAACCAGTCACGTATTTTGGAGAGAAACTACCAGTCTTCTTTTGACAGCACAATGATTGCTCAGTTTTTCATGGTTTTCTTCCTCAAGGTAGATGCCAACCTCAACATTACTGAAGAAAGCCTTTCTGAACATTATAGCAAAGCTAGTTGGGTTTCCATAGGGTTATTAATAGCTTTGACTCCATTGTGGACTGTGAACAGTAGTTCGCAGTAAAGAACAGCAGCCTCCGGAGAGAACTGTAGCTGATGGTGTGTGGCGCGGGTGGACGGGCAGGCGGCTACTGCTAACACGTGCCTAGTTTACAGATAGTAACATGTACATAAAAATTCATTTAAAAACCAGTGCCTCGTTGGCGAAACCCAGTGAGGTTATACATAGCATCATTACAACATAATTAACTGGGAACAAAAAAGCATTAGAAAGTGCTCTGGGAGTAGAAGCCCCACGCTTGCCCATTGTGCCTTTGAGCCAAATGTAACACCAGCCTGAGAAAAGAATCGTCATCCTGAAAATATTTTCTTTCCTTCCAAGTCAGGAAACAGACTCACAATGGAGTCCACTTCTCCATTCTGAATTTTGAGATGTGCAGGAAACAACCAGCCATTACCAGCTGAGGTTTTCCTGCTGATGAATGAACCCTGAGGCCACAGTGACCTGTCTTGTTAATGAGTTAATGAAGAATCTGGTCCTTGCATTGACCCTCTCCTTAAAAGCTTTCTTTGGAGCTGAAACAACATTCCTCTAATTTATGAGTTAACTCTTTCTTAGTTAGCAAATGAGAAACAGAAGGGGAGGAAAGAACCACGTGGCAGAGAAGTGGAGAATCCACCAGGGGGCTTTGATTTCTGAAATTTTTAAATTTGAACATTAACTTCACTTGCAGATAGAAAAATCATTCAAAGAAATATTTTCCTCTTATTGAAGAACCTTAATAAAAGTGGTCTTATATTTTTTATGTTGCATTTTACCCCAAGGCAATGACATTTTATTGAAGGAATTCCCCACCCATTACTCTGACAAGAAACTGCTTTGAATTGAGCAACGGAAGTATTTGATTTTTGTGTAAACATTTCAGTACAGGAAAAAGCAAAGGAATGTTTACTTCTGTAAGTAAATGTTATGAACCCAGCACTTATTAATGGAGGCAGATCCTCTCTTCAGCTTATTGGAGAAAGAATAGTCTCCTTTAAATTAGGTTATCTTTAAGAGCCAGACATTATTTCTTCCTCCAAATTATTTTTTCTTTTAGCGATTGATTGTGATGTTCTATGATTTGAAGGTTGTTGTAGATACCTCTGTTACAGGGTCATTTCTCAGCTTTTCAGTTCTAGAAATGTGATTTTACTAGTTGATTAGATTCTGATGAACTGATTCATGACTCATTAGGCTAGTGTTACATTTGGTTTAGAAAACCAAAGTGCTTGTTTATTAACTTACAGTTATTATTTCATTAACCAGAAGAGTTTGTCCTATTGAGGCATCCCCAAACCAGTACCTGGAAAATCATAAAAAGTGATAGGGGTTTTGTAAGGAGGTAAGCAAAGAAAATAAAATAGATCAATCATCTTCTCCATATGCCACTTGGAGACTTCTAAGGAATCTCTCTCCTACTGTAAGGCATTTATCTGTCAGGCACTTGGTATTGGTGGTTCGTATTTAAACACTGTCTACCTGGTCAGTGCTAAATGGCCACTGCTAAGACGGCTCAAGATGGTGAATTGAACACATGCCGCCACGCACTTGCCCCAAATTCCTAAATATATCAGAAAGATACTTGTTTTTAACAATGTTGGAAAAAAAGAATGTTCTGGATAATCTAGAAGTTTGAGGAATTCCTGAAGGACAGAAGGCAGATGGAATCATATTAAAGGTAGAAACCGGAATCCAAAAGCCCTGAATGTCCCACCCCTCCCATGTAATTACTGGACACGGCTGTGGTGAATGGTTGCAGCATTTACGCACTGGGGAGCTAGAACATCACTTGAACTAGCACAAATCAAACCACAAGAAAACCAGAGTCATGAGAGAAGCTCCAAATTCAAGAAACTGAAAAGCTAACATTGGAGGCTCCAAATACGGTAAATAGAACGTAAAGGAGACTTAAAGGGAAGTGTGTTTATACCCTGAAAGGAATAAAAAGAAAATATTTCATTCATGAAACGAGAACAGACTCTTATGGGAAAGAATGAATTTTATTTCCTAGATCTTGGAAATAAAACATGATTGTTTAGCTAGAACCTCATTAAAGGGACTCCACAGTCTAATAGATACAGCTAAAGGGAATTAGTAGTGAGCAGAGGAAAGAGCCAAAGAATTTTCCTAGGTTATAAAATAATAAAGAGATAGGCTGACAGAAAAGTAACTATAACAAAGGGAGTCATTTCAGAAGTTTTGGGGTTCATAGAATATGAGTTCTGGGGGTAAGAGAGAAGAAATGGAGGGGGGAACAAATACCCAAAGAAACAACGAAAGAAAATTTCCCAAACAGAAGAAAATAAGACCCTTAGAATGAAAGGGCCCACTGTGAATATACCAAGTTAAGAGGGCTTACTTATATGTTTTACACATATAATGGAAGTCTCAGAAGACTAGGATAAGGAAAAATCCTAAAAGCTTCCAGATAGAGAAAACAGTCCAGCCTATAAAGAAGCAAGAATCATGTTGGTATCAGAGTCTTATTGGCAACTCTGGATGCAAGAGGATGATGGAACAACATATTCATAGTTCTGAGAGAAAATACTGTAGAACCTAAGAGTCCCTACCCAGGGAAGCTATCCCTCAGGTATTAAGGGCCAGTGAAGGCATTTTTCACGTGTGCAAGAACTCAGTTTCCCACTCATGATTCCTATTTTATAGAATTACCAGAGGGATGTTGTCCAGAAAAATTAAAGGGGGGAAACAAAAGAAGCATTGATAAATGGGGAAAAAAACTCAGCAGAAAATGCCTTAGGTCAGTAATCCGGAACTTGAGCAGCTGTATGCTCCTGACAGCAATGACATCTGTAGACATTGGCAAAAGCAGCCGCCCAGAGGTCCTCAGTCACGGTCTACTCTGACATCCACTGTGGGTGCCACCACAAGTCCAGGCCTCCAGGTCGTGCTCATCTTTGAGATGCTTATCCCCACCATGTCCCTCCCTATCCTTTCATACCCGCATGTAGTTTGAGCTCAGTGACCTCCCTTCAGTTTTGTAGGAGTGGAAAAAATCTCCCTTCTTCCCTCCTACATCCTTTGGCTAGTCTAATAATTAAATTGACATAAGACTGATGAACAGGAGAAAAACAAATTTAATTTTGTATGTACCAGTGCCCCACAAAAATATGAGACTCAAAGAAGTGACCAAAACAGGAAGCTTTTATACCTTTTAGATAAAGAAACAATAAATTTGTGAAGAACTGACAAGACAGAGGGGTTTGGGCTTGGGGTAGTAAATTGGTGAAGAAGTAACAAGGTTTGTTTTTTCAGCATTCTCGGCCCTAGATTCCCTATATCTGGTGATAAGGATGCCCTCTACCCCTCTGGTACCTTTCCCATGGGAGGTTATCTCCTGCTGATTACCGGGACAAAGGAGGATCAGTGTCCTTCTTTTACTGGCTATTTCTCAAGTACCTTTAATTCAACATATCAATAGGCCAAAGTGGCATATTTTGGGGAGACACATTCTGAGCCCCTGCTGATTCAGCTTCCTTGATGAATAATCCCTTTACCTTATGCCTTCACTGAAACTGGGCCAAGTGGTCCCCTGGAAACACTGCTTCCCCTACAGCAACCTCAGGTGGCTGCTGTTTTTTCTCCTACACTTTTCATTTCCCAAGACCTGGAGTTGAAATAAATATCTTCCTTGTACCCCATCACTGCTTCCACGTTCTCTTTCCTCCTTCTTCCTGGATTTGCCATTGAAGTTAGTGGAAGTACTAAAGTATTTGAGCCAAGAACGGTAAGAGGAAATGATCAGAGAGTAGAACAGTTGAAGTAAAGGTTGTGGAGGTTTGTTGGATTATCAGAGAAAGCCTATGCGAATAGGTGGCTGAGTTGGACTAAAGAGAAAGTTACCTGACTCTGAGAAATTTGAAAAATTGAGAGAACAAGTTTGGATCATCTGTGGATATTGAAATCATCTGATAGAGGCTAAGAACAAACAAGCTGTCAGTGACAAGGGAGTGATTCGAGAAGGCAGTAGCTGGTGACAATAAGGAGGGACAACGGGCAGTAAAGCCTCAGGACCCGTGCTTCAAAGTAGGACAGTTTACCCCGCACCCCAAAAAAAAAAAAAAGTAGAAAGTTTAGAAGCAGCAGCTCCACCATCCGTCCAGCGCCTGTACCTGTGGATCCTGCCCTTCCTAGTGCCGTATTAGTCCCCCGTCCACGGCGTGCCCTGCTCCTCTCGGTGACCTTGCCCGTTCCTGCGTTTATCCCCTTAATCCCTCACCGTCATCTTCTCACTTCAGCTGGATCATTCCCCTCGGCAGACAGACCGTTCTGATGTCACCTGCCTTAGTAGGGAAGTCCATTTTAACTAAGACACAGCACAGTTGAAGTTTTATTTTATTTTATTTTATTTTTATTGAGGTATAGTTGATTTACAATGTTGTGTTAGTTTCATGTGTAGAGCAAAGTGATTCAGTTATACATATATATATATATATTCTTCTTCAGATTCTTTTCCCTTGGAGGTTATTACAAAATATTGAGTATAGTTCCCTGTGCTATACAGTAGGTCCTTGTTGTTTATCTGTCTTATATATAGTAGTGTATATCTGCTAATCCCAAACTCCTAATTTATCCCTCCTCCCCTTTCCCCTTTGGTAACTGTAAGTTTGTTTTCTATGTCTGTGGGTCTGTTTCTGTTTTGTATGTAAGTTCATTTGTGTCATATTTTAGATTCTATATATAAGCCATACCATATGATAGTTGTCTTTCTCTTTCTGTCTTACTCCACTTAGTATGATAATCTCTAGGTCCATCCATGTTGCTGCAAATAGCATTATTTCATTCTTTTTTATGGCTGAGTAATATTCTACTATACACATATACACACACACACATACCACATCTTTATCCATTCATCTGTTGATGGACATTTAGTCTGATTGAAACCTTTTTAAAAGAATGCTGATACATTCCTTAAAAAAAAGCCAAGAAAAACCTGTGGCAAAGACCACCATAAACAAGGACAAATAACAAACTAGGAGAAAGCCATTTGCAACTAAATCCAAACAAGGTACAAATTTCCCTAGTAAGAGCCTCTACAAATCAACAAGAAACATATCAACCACCCAGTTTTTAAAACTCACCAGAACGGAAATATAAATGGCTCTTACACATTAGAAAAGATGCTGAGTTTCCCTAATAAAAAGAGAAACAAATTTAAATGACAAGGAGATGCTATTTTTCACCAGATTGGCAGAGATCCCAAAGTTTGATAATAGTGCCTTGACAAGGATGTGGCTCTCTGTGTTTGTAATGGTAAAAGATTGTCATTGAAGTTCATCGTAGTGACTGCCTGATAAATTATGGTTCTTCCATACAATAGAACAACATGCAGCTTGGAAAAGAAAGAGGAAGTGCTCTATGTACTGATACACAATGATCCCTGGAATACATAAATAAGTGAAAAAAGCCAGGAGCAGAATAGTGTAGAGGTATACAATCATTTATGTGCAGGATGGGGAGAGAATATATACAAATATACGTTGCTTGGATATGCATGAAATAGCTCTGGCAGGAAGAAGCAGATTTAAAAACTATGACTTGCAGAGGTTTATTTCCAGACCCCAATAAAAACTAAATATATGGAGATTTAAGTGCTCAGATAGGAAATTAGGTCCTACCTACAGCTCTAGGCAATCAGCTTCTGGAGAAGATAGCCTGTGGACTGTCAGTGATTGCATATGCAGAGAACACTGCACAAGGACACCAGGAACTGGTAAACAGTTGTTGCTTCAGAGAAAAAGAATCGGTGGTTAGTGGATTATTTTGGTCATTTTGTATTTTGACCATATGCATAAACTAAATTAAGGTTTTTCCGCCCCAAACGGCAAAGAGTCACTGGCAAGACTTATGGCAAATACGTACTTCATGTTCTGATAGTTAATGTTTCATTGTAAATCAAGAGAGCTACGAGTATTTGAAACCTGACTAGGGGGCAGGTTACAGCATTTATAAGATGGGAGGCCAACATGAAATAGATGGCTGGCTCCAGAAGGATCACTGAATTAGTTGAGTCCATGGAATGTATTCACAGGGAGGCTAATTTTAGGGCCAGCTGAGCCATTTCTCATCCTCCATACGCATTCCCTTAACCCATCAGCTGACCTGCTGAATATGAGGTCTTCTTTTCTCCAGACTTTGTTCAGTTTGGTAGGGTTTAGATTGTGCTGGGAGTGTTCCACCTTTTGTTTTTGTTTTTGTTTTTGTTTTTGTTTTTTAGCCTTATTTTTGACAGTTTAGTAAGAGTAATTAAAAAGTGGGTCAGGAAGCTTCTTACTGTGCTTTACCTGACCTTTCCTCCCTCTCTCTCCTTCGTTCTGGTGGAAACCTCCTCCACCCACTGCACCACTTCCAGCCAACGGTTTCTCCTTTACAACACCAGGCTAGGCCTGCTGGCCAGCAAGCAGCCTTTTCCTGGTATTTACATCCCGGGGAAATACAGAGAGATGTTTTTCAGAGCATTTCAGGCTTGGCAAGGTTGGCTGGACAGGTGGGATTGTTGCAACAGTTTGTCCTTATTATCCTCTTTCCTGTTCCTTTTCACATGTTTCTGTTGTTTTAAAGGGTTTTGTTTGGATTACTTAATTACAGGAGGAGAAAAAGCAAACCTTTCCACAGCTATGGTGGGCCAGGTACTTTAAGAGGAGGCAAGTCATAGATGATTGTTGGCCTTTCCAGATGATCATGAGTAACTGATGCTGCAGTACCTCTCTTCCACAGAGGCTCTTGCAGAGTATTAGTGATTAATGATGTTCACGGCCTCTCACAGAGTTAAATTGGTCTCTCTATGTCTCAGTCACTGAAGTAAAAAATGTGACGGAGTGATTTATCCAGGGTGGGGCAAGCCCACACAGCAGGTGAATTAGGAGTGCAGCCCAGAAGTCAGACCATCTTATTAACGCCCTGCTCTAACCACCATAACTTCCTTCCTTATTTTTTTAATCAGCTTGTGGAGAGAGCGAAAGAAGGAATGGGCTGTATTAATTAATGGCTGTGTTCTACCAGAATATAGAATGAAAGGCTTTAAAGACTTCCTTTCATCACCTTTTTTACTTCCCTCCCGCTATTTAAAACAAACTTTCTGGCTTGATGACAATCTCAGTGGCATTTCAGACTTCCCTTCCTAATTCTCATTTGACAGAGGCATGTCCCTTTTTAGCCATTTCCCCTGATTTTTTTTGACTCTGCAGCACAGCATACATCTGAAGGGGCAGGCATCTAAGATTTTTGTCTTTCTAAAATTTGACAGCGTACAAAACCTGCTGAGAAATAAATATGATCCTGCAAAACCTTTTTTATTAAGTGCGGGAAGAGTGTTCTAGCTTTCATCTCTTTCATCATTTCAGCAGTGCACTCACTGGGGAACAGATCATTTCACCAGCTTTTCCGATGGAGAAATAGCCAGACTGATGACTCCTCAGAAAAATTCCTTTCTTTTCTTTTTCTGCTAAAAGGCACATTAAGATTTATTAACCCAGGTTGGTTATCAGTTCAAAGTCATACAGATGCATAGTGTGAAAAGTCAAAACGTATTAGGGCTTCCCTGGTGGCCCAGTGGTTAAGAATCTGCCTGCCAATGCGGGGGACACAGGTTCGAGCCCTGGTCCAAGAAGATCCCACATGCTGCGGAGCAACTAAGCCCATGCGCCACAACTACTGAGCCTGCGCACCACAACTACTGAGCCCTTGCGCCTAGAGCCCGTGCTCTGCAACAAGAGAAGCCACCGCAATGAGAAGCCCACACACCACAACGAAGAGTAGCCCCCTCTCGCCGCAACTAGAGAAAGCCCACGTGCAGCAACGGAGACCCAACACAGCCAAAGATAAAATAAATAAAATACTATTAAAAAAAAATGTATTATGCAGTCTCCTGACCCAGGCCTGGGTCCTGCTTTCCAGAGGCAACCACTTTAAACTCTTTTAGCTTGTTCTTCTGGTATTATTTTGTTTGTAATTTAAACTACTGTGTTTAGTATACTGTTATTTATTTTTTCAATATTAGACATTTTTTAAAAGACATTATTTATTAACTTCCTGTTAATTCTAGTCTTTAAGAAGCACCGACTCCTGTTTTGGAAGAGGAGGAATTAACACTCTTGTACTGCCCCTCCCCTGAGCCCGGGTGTGGACTACCCTCGTATTTCCTTTCATGTATGTATGTTATTTGTTAGTTTGCTTCATTTTCTGTGTCCCTATCACATTTTTCCCAAACTCTCCAACAGGGCTGTGAAATCCGTCTCAGTATTTTTCTCCACTATGTCAGATAATCTGTCATTTACATCCCATCCCCAGTCCCTTCTGGAGCCTTCCATCCTCTTGCTCAGGTCTGGGCTCCTTGTTCTCTAGGCTTCCTGTGCAGCTGTTGTTCTGGGCCTGCCTTTCATCCCTCTTTGTGTGGCTCCCCTGTTTCTTGGATCCCTTGTCTTACTCTTCCTAGGTTTATTCCCTCGTTTTGATAGGGCTCATCCTCCAGTTACATCCTGAGGAAATGATTTATGGGAGATAAATTTTTGAAACTTGGAGTGTCTGAAAATGACTTTGTTCTGTCTTCACATTTTACTAATGGTTTTGCTGGGTATAACATTATAGGTGGAAAATGATTTTCCTTCAGAACTGTGAGGACATTGCTCCACGGTCAGAAGCCATTTGGAAGTCTTGAATCTTTGTATATGACCTCATCCTCCCCGCCCCCTTCTGCCCCCCGCCTTGGAAGTTTTTAGGATCTTCTCTTCTCACCAGGCACCCAGACCCCCAGCAGTGAGAAGAACCCACTCCTTTTTGCATCTTCTTCTAGGTGCTCTTCACCATCTTATCCCTTCCACTGGGTACACCAACTCAGTTGTCCACTGAACAAGCGAGAAAGTTCGTATCTGCATAACTCTCTTACCTTGACATAGTTGGTTGTGACAGCTGGAGGGAGTGGTCATCTTTGCTGCAGCTCAGTTTGCTGCCTGTAGCAAATCTGTACACCTGAATAATTCTTTCTGGCAGCTTCTGACAAGAAGTTGTTCAGTTGGCTGAGTATTGAGTTAGCTAATTGCTCCGATTACATCCATCCAGTGTTGGTTTTAGCTTCAAGGCTGGACTCAGGCATTGCTTCTGGCTCATAATGTAGTAGAGTATATGACTTTAAAACTAGCCCCCAAGAGCAAACAGACAAAAGTAGCCTGGCTGTGATGTAGCCAGGGGCAAGAGAAAAAGACTCATTTGCCACCCTCAGCTAAGTCCATCCTTAGGTTTCTTGACCTGGTTGTTCCAGGGCTTCATTATCACAAAATATGAATGCAAATATCACTTTTTAAAATTTTTATTTATTTTATTTATTTATTTTTGGCTGCGTTGGGTCTTTGCTGCCTTGTGCAGGGTTTCTCTAGTTGCTGCGAGCAGGGGGCTACTCTTCGTTGTGGTGCGCAGGCTTCTCATTGCGGTGGCTTCTCTTGTTGCAGAGCACGGGCTCTAGGTGCGTGGGTCTCAGTAGTTGTGGCACACGGGCTCTAGAGCGCAGGCTCGGTAGTTGTGGTGCACTGGCTTAGTTGCTCCGCGGCATGTGGGATCTTCCCGGACCAGGGCTTGAATCCGTGCCCCCTGCCTTGGCAGGCGGATTCTTAACCACTGCGCCACCAGGGAAGCCCCACTTTTTTTTTTTTTTTTTTTGCAAATTCTATTGTCATAGACCAAAAAAAGCAAAGATTCATCCAGCACTCCCCTTAATTCTGTCCCTTATTTCTGATTCAATTAGGATAGATTACAGTTTATGACAAGGATGTTGAGCATTCTGCAGGCTCTCATCCAGTGGTGCCGAGAGGCCAGCCTAAGACAAATTCCAGGCTCCTGACAGCCATTCAGGGAGGGGTCCGCCATCTGCTGCAATGAACAAATGCTTTTCCTGTGCCTGCTCTGAAGTACTTACGTCTCCTGTAGAAGAAAACCTAGTGAAGGATGGACAGCAGCTATGAGATTAGCCAACATCGAGAATTGTTACTTTAGTAGATATCATTATTGGAACCTATTTATAATATACCAAGTTGATACGTTTTCCCAATATTCATACATTTTTATAACAAATGTTTATGGAGTGCCTAACAAGTGCCAGGCACTGTGCCGGGTGTTTGAGTTATATCAGTGATCAAAACAGACGTTGGCTCAAGCCTTTGTGGAGTTTCCATTCCAGCAGGGAGATAGACATTAAACGTAATAAATAAATTATGTGGTGTGTTAGAAAATGCTGAATGTTACAAAGAAAAGAAAATCCGAGGAGGGTGGGGAAATCGGGACTGTGGGGTGAGAGTTAAGTTTAGAGTATTGAATAGGATGGTAAGCGTTAAGTGTCAATGAGAAGTTTTGAGATTTGAGCACAGACTTGAAGGAGGTAAGGAGGTTAACAAGATGTTATGTGGGAAGAGAGTATTTCAGGTGGAAGGAATGGCTTGAGGCAAGGCCTACAAAGGTGGGTGCACGCCTGAAGAGGAATGAGTCGGGGGTTAGTTATGAGAGGAGATCTGAGAGGTAAGCACCTGGTGGGTGCTGTTGCCCTCTACGAAGGTGTGGACAGCTGCTGCAGGCGAGGTCTACTGGACATCCAAGTGGAGATGCCCACTGGGCAGTTGAGTGAAATTCTGGAGATAGGGAGAGAGGTCTGGGCTGAAAATAACACATTTGGAGGTCAGAGGCAAATAAATGGTATTTAAGCTTTGGGATTGGGTGAAATCACTCAGGAAGTGAGTGTACATGGAGAAAAGCAGTCCAGGGATCGAGTGCCAGAAGACTCCCAGATACCCTCAAAGAAGCCAACATTCACAATCAGACAAGTCCAAATAGTGGGCCATTCTGTAGGCAAGGGGAGTGTTCTAGACAAGGGAGATCAACTTTTCTTGGTTTGAAACTTTTCAAAATTAAAAGTTTGTGGGGGGAAAATGTCAAAATTTTAAATATACTTTGCTGCCAGAGATGAATTAGCCTCAGGAAAAGATAGAACAAGCAACTCCTAAAGTCTCAGATCAATCATTTTTCTCTAGCAGCAGCAAGATTTTAATTTCTTTCTGTATTCTAGAGAAGCATCTTTTCAAGGACATGAGAGGGTAAGAGTAGGAACAACAGGAAGTATTGATTTTCTGCTGTGTGCCAGGTATTATGCTGCTCAGTGCTTTCACATACGTTGAGCATGTTATTATCTCTTTCTGGACTTCCTATCCCACGTTGTCCCCTTGGCAGATTTCCTTCTCATCCTTCACGTTTCAGACACCTCCCCCTCCCTTTCTACAGCCTTGCGCAATTCACACTCTTAGGCTCCTACTGCACTTGCTGTGTAGCGGTTTTCTCATAATCTAATTCTTGTTTGCATATCTGTCTCAAGCAAGTGAATTAAATGAGGATAAGAAATTTGTGTTTCTATCTTCAGTGGCCAGCAGAGTCTGGCACACTGAAGGCACTCAATAAATAAAGGCTGAGTTGATGAATATCTCATTTAATCATCATGCTTCAAGGTAGTTATTATTATCCTCATTTTATTAATTGGTTACTTGAGGCTCAGATAAATTTACTCACCCAGGGTTTTAAAAGAAAAAAAACCTTAAGTGGCAGGGGCAGGTTTCTTCACTGACTGCTAAGCCACTATGTCTCACTGCTTTAAAAACACAGCTCCAGAGTAGTACTGTTGATATGTGGGACTTCGCTATATAAGCAGTGCTCAGATATTCCAGTATTCCTGTCTGAGGTCTAGATTTCTGATTTTCCTCACCCTTATGAAACTTACATATGACTATCAACATAGGGGGCAAGTTGAAAGTTTAAATGTATTTCTCATAGGAAGCTACAACAGATACCAACTATATAATCTTAAACTTAAGATTTAAAAGTATTAGCTGTCTGGGACTTCCCTGGCAGTCCAGTGGCTAAGACTCAGTGCTTCCACTGCAGGGGTCACAGGTTCGATCCCTGGTCTGGGAACTAAGATCGTGCATGCCACGCGGAGTGGCCAAAAAAATAATTTAAGAAAATAAAAATAATAATAAAATAAAACTATTAATATTAGAATAGGCAGATCTGTAGAGACAGAAAATAGATTAGTGGTTGCCTGGAGCTAGAGGAATGGGGGTGACTGCTAATGGGTATGAGGGGTTTGTTTTTTTTTTTTTTTTTTGAGAGGGTGATAAAATGTTCTAAAATTAGATTGTGGTAATGGCTGTACAACTGAATATACTAAAAGCCATTGACTTGCATGCTTTAAATGAGTGAATTCTTTAGTATATGAACTATATCTCAGTAAAGCTGTTTTTAAAAGTATTAACTGAGAATAAAAAATGATGTGTCATCAGATTTTCCAGCATTCTTCTGGAATACAAATCATTTCAGTAGCTTATATATTGGGTTATCGTCTCTATTATCTTCACTCTTAGAGAAAAAAGCTCTTCCTCGTTACAACTAGGTAAATTTCCGTTTTGTGTTTTTTTGCGTGAGTGCCCTTTTAGTTTTAGTTATATCGTTCAGATGAGACCATCAGTGTTGACACTCCTAGCTCCGAACCTCCTTCCTTCGTCCGGGCAGTGAGAATGGTCAACATGCTCACGCAGTCTTTGCTGAATTACCAGCTGGGCCTCACAGTGATGGGAACAGCATCATGAAGCCACTTGCCCCCAAGGAGAGGGCCACAGACTCTCCCAGGCTGCTCCTGGCTTCTGGGCAAGGAGCCCCAGGTCAGAGGCCTTGCTCTCACAGCAGGGAGAGAGTGATGCCAAGTTTCCCAGGACAAATGGTTAATATACAAGGATGAATCAGAGAACTGAACAGTCCACCCTTCGCATCTTTAGTTGATGGCATTTGCTTTGATTTGTTTTCATTTTCTTGAACCATCTGTGCGTGGCAACATTGGCCAGCTTTGTTTCAGCACACCTTCGTCTCCCAGCCAGTAGTTGCTAAAGCTCCTTTTCCAAACTTATTGACTGTGATCCATAGTCATACATTTACGTTATGGCCCCTTGTGGGTCCTAAAGGCTCTGAGGGGACCCCAGCATGCAGAGAACTGGATTTGTTCAAGGTTCATCCATCACTCAGCAGTAGGGTTGGATGACAGGAACCTCATAGAACAATCTACATTTCTGAATGAAAAGGCTCCTTTAGCAACCCCTGGCTGGCAGATAAAGGAAAGGGACTCTACTTATCATTTTTTTCTTGCCTTAGAGATGGAGGGTGGGAATTCTTTTTGGTAGTCAGTGATGCAGTGGGTAAAAATCTTCCGTTTATTAAAGAGAAACTATGTTGTGGTTATACAGATTACCCAGCTGTGGTTAACATCTATGAAAACCATTTCCTGAGTGCAGTAAAAAGAAAGTTTTCTGCTTTCTCTACCAGACTCCGTGGGAACAGATATTTTTCTTTGTTGAAATCCATTGCATTGCTTTAGCAAAGTGACACCTAGGGCTCAGGCTTGAAACAACCCCCTTCTTTTGATCACCCTTGTGCAGGTAATTGCTTCCCAAGGACTCTTTAAATCCTAGATTGTAAAGGGGTGCTGTGACAAGGGGAAAACTGTGGATAATGGTGTGTCCTGGCTTTTTGAGGGTAGATGGGAGCTGCCCTGGAGTGGGGCAGGTTGGGGTCTGTGCCTCGTTGAGTTGCCCACTGAGTTACCAGGATAGTGGCTTCTAGGAGGCCAGAGAAGATGCCCTGGCAAGTGAGCGAGCGACTGGGGCAGATGCCACCCTGAGAGGGATTTGGAGTCAGGGCCCCAGCAGGAGTGTCACGCGCTGGAAATGACCTTTCTTACTATTCAGCCCCATCTAATGAAAGGACCATAAAGTGCAAACGCACGCACACACACACCCACACACACACCCGCCCCCCCCAGGCAGAACTGTGAGGTGTTGGGAATCACTGCGTGCTTATTTAGTAGTGGTAAGAAGTTGAGGCATGGAGGTGAGTAATTTTGCAAAATGTGTGCTAGCTAACTCCTATGCGTTCAAAGCCTTGTGGTTAATGTGCCTACCCATTTCTAGAAAGGAGCGCAGGCATGACTCGTTTTCAGTGAGGTCTGTCTGGTCTGACTGAGGACAGCCCCCACATCCTGAAACTTCGACCTGATCTCAGCCTGGGAGGTGGCCGAGAATTTAAAATTGTGTTTTATGTTGACATCCTCAGACATTTTCATGAGGAGATGGAGACCTGCCTGAGAAAAAGCAAGCCGAGAGTGAGGTTTGAGAAAACGTGCCAACTCCTGAATCAGCAATTAGCCAAAACAACCCAGTCGGAGCACATTTATCTTCTGTGCTTTGCTTCTCATGTTGGCTGGTGTCTCTGACAGATGTGCTCTTTTCCTGATGAGATCGATCAGGGTGAGTGTGGCTTCTGCCCTCAGACCAGGCAGGTAGTCCGCAAAGCCGCCCTGGCCTGGCGTAGTCACAGGACGAAACCAACAGAGCTCTCCTTCGGAAGGGCCTTGACGTGTTAGCCGCCAGATCCTGATTCTGCCTCATCTCTCCTTTGCCTCTGTGGCTGTGATTGGTTGGAGCCCATATGGAAGCAGTATCAGGAAAAACAAGCTGTGCCTTCCTCAGTTGAGCTCCCAGGGTTCTGCATAAAGAAAAATGTCATTATGGGCTTTGTTAGAAGCTGTATTTAATAATTCCTTTAAAATTCTGTCTCAGAAATGTAAATGGCCTCTTTGTGGTGGTCAGTACATTATTGTCCCCAACTCTGCCTGATCATACAAATTAAAGCAACAGCAGTTTGCACCTCAAGGGGAAAGTGTCCCTTCCCTCCCCAGGCATAACCCTCATTCCCAATAAACTAAACATTTCCTCCTTGGAGAGCCCCCAGGCCTCCTTCACTCCCCAACTGCTGTGAAATGGTGGAGGCCCTTCCCTACTTTGCCCTGAGGCCCCACCATGGGAATGGTGTGAGGAAGGAAATTGCTGGAGCAGAGGCAGGAAGGGATGTGGCATTATCTCTTTCCCAGGGAATGAGATGCAACCACAGGGGAGTGGGGCAAAGGAGAAGGGAAATTCAGAAGTATCATTTCCTAGAGGTCTGGTGGGTGGGCCAGAGGGTTTTGCTTTGCCACTGACTTCATGTCACTTAACCCTACGCACACCGGGCGTCCAGCCCTTGAGAAGAGTGTCCAGGTATCGAGGTGAATGCTTCCGTGTTGGCCAGAGACGTCTGTGCTCACCATTGGCAGATCTAGTCTAGGACTCTGCTGATGATCTCATAACCATTGGCCTTTCTCCAGTTACTGCTTTTTCCCTTTTTAGAGACTTTCTTACAGCCAGAGCTTTATGATCCCTTTGGGATTTTCTGCATATTTATCCTTCAAATAGGGTCCTTCCCTATTCATTCACCCCAGTCTGTCCTTAGACATGGCCAAGGCATTATAGGTGAGGTATGAAATAAGCAGTCAGAACTTCCTGAAGGTATTATTCTACATATTACACATTAATTACAAATTAATCACAGAGAAGAGAATGTACCTTTACAAATGAGAGCTCTAGCAGTCACCACATTACCCAAGGGGCCACACTTAGCATCATGAGTCCTGGGCTGACCTGACACTATGTGTCCATTACTATGTGATGGTGCAGTAAGAAGTACCCTATCTCATCTACATGGCATATTTGGCATAGGAAAGAGACAAATCCTAAACGAGCAATATTCTGTAAAACAACCAACCTAGACTCAAAAGACTATCAAAGACCAGAAAACAAGCAAACAAAACAAAAGGCAGAAGACTGTTCTAGATTAAAGGAGGCTAAGGGAACCCCAGATGTGGTGCCTGATAGGAGGCAATGGAGAACAAATGTGAAGGCCGTTGGGGAGGCATTGAGGGAAATGTGAATATGAACTTTTAAGTTAGATTATGCCATTCTATCAATGTGAGATTTCTTGGGTATAATATAAGGTGTTGTTTATGTAGAAGAATGTCCTTAGGAGACACACACAAAGTATTTAGAGGTGAAGGAGCATGAATCACCCCCCCCCAAAAAAAGATAAGCAGATGTGGCAAAATGTTAATAATTGGTGCATCTAAGTGAAGAGTGTTTAGGTAATAGTCGTTCTCTGCTTTCAACTTTTCTGTCAGTTTGACATTTTTCAAACTGGAGAGTTGAGGGAAGTTTCTCAGTAGACCACACAGGTGTTCTTGTGCCATCACGTTCCATACCGCAGAAGCAGGAGTGCACGGGATGCTCGCATACCCTAAAGCTCACCCACCCACCTGGCAACGCAAGCCCTTTTGCATCTTCATACAGCATTTTTCTCTGCATTAAGTGTGTGAACCAAGCATTGCAGAGGCCTCACGTGCACCAAGGAATGGTGTGGGAAAGGACCCATTCTTTCCTAATGCTTGTCTAAATTTGACCCTCTCTGAAAGGTCTGAACTAGGCAGATTAATAAAAACAAACAACAATAAAAACAAAACAATTGCCTTCTGTGGCAAGGGGCGCAAGCCCACTGAGCTGGTTTCAGCAGAACAATAGACCAGTGGAGGACTGTTCTTCACAAAGAGGGGCATTAACTTTCTCTTGGCATATGATGCAAATAAACTACTGCCCAGCAGATCAGTTAGCTTGTCTCAGAGAAAAAGTCCATTTCAGTGTCACTTGAGAGTCCTTAACCCCAAGTTACTTGTCTCAAAAATAAATGACCTTTATCGCAAGAAGAGACCAGAAACTGTGCAGTTAGAGGACCCCTACTGCTCTGGGGAGAACTGACTGTGAATGAGTGTCTTCTATAGGAAGAGCTGTCCATTTAAATAGAACCAAGTCAGCTAGAATAGTCCTCCCAGCAACAGCTCAAAGGCCAAAGCAGGCAAAATAGACCTCTGTGCTTAACAGGTAGGAAAGGAAGAGTTGAAAAGGGCTTTCTATAATACAATGTTTTAGAAGCTTAGAATTCAGGGCTTTTGCAACCAGAATCATCAGGTATGTTTCATAGACATGCTATAAAGATGCAGAGCAGCGGAAATCAAATCAGACAAACTTACGTTCCCTTTACTTTTTTTTTTTAATTTATTTACTTATTTATTTATTTATATTTGGCTGCGTTGGGTCTTTGTTGCTGCACGTGCGCTTTCTCTAGTTGCAGTGAGTAGGGGCTACTCATTGCGGTGCGCGGGCTTCTCATTGCGGTGGCTTCTCTTGTTGTGGAGCACAGGCTCTAGACATGCGGGCTTCAGTAGTTGTGGCACGTGGGCTCAGTAGTTGTGGCTTACGGGCTCTAGAGCACAGGCTCAGTAGTTGTGGCACACGGGCTTAGTTGCTCTGCGGCATGTGGGATCTTCCCGGACCAGGGTGCGAACCTGTGTCCCCTGCAGGACACAGACGGCAGACGGATTCTTAACCACTGCGCCACCAGGGAAGTCCCTCCCTTTACTCTTGGATTGGCATAAGATCAATAAAACTGAGTAGCAGATCGTTTTCTATTTGTACAAAAACTGAAGCTGCTGCTATTTGCCAGCTTTTATTTCACCTTTTGCTGATAGATGCCTTTTTTTTTTTTGGCTGGCAGTGTATCAATGTCAATATTTCTGGTTTTCCACTTTGCTGAGTCCCGATGTCCCATAGAATACTGTCAGTACAATGCTGGGAAGCGAATGGGATTTAAGCTCTTTTCCTAATGTACCACTGGCTTCCAGTCCATTTCCTTGAGTCATCTTGCCTTAGGCCTTGCGGAGATTGCTTAGAGACTTACACAGGTGGGGAGTGAAATTGGCCCAGGGACTAGGGCTTTACATTTCATTCTTCGGGATTTCAGCTTAATCCAAAGAAGATCTGAAAGAGAATAGTGGTTTCAATCAGACAGCTCTCACTGAAGAATTTCATCATAAACTTTCTTCCCATTTCTCAGGAAGTACCATGCCAGTTCCAGACCCTTGTATGGCTCTGGAAAATAGTCCATGGCTAAGCTACAAATAAGTCCACTCCTGCCTTGTAAACAGATGACAAATACTAAGGAAACTGCATATCTCTGCCAAAGAATCTTTGTTCCAAATAATTTGCATGTTAGTGGTTAAGCAGGTTGTGAGAGAGAACGCGTAGACTTGAGCTGTATGTTGAAGTTCTAAGTAAAGGTCAGTAGTGTTTCCGTGCACATGTGTTGACCCTATCCTTGCTGGTCCAATTTTGGCGTTTCCTTTTCTTTCCTGTTGGTTCAAGTGCAGTGTTAAATCCTTCTGTTATAAGAGAAGATTCACTTGGATAAGTCCATTATCGAATCTTATTAGACATGTAGTGGTCACATACCATGGCAAGGCTTTGTACTATGCTGGGTGAGCCAAGAATGAGTAAGACATGGGCCCTGTGTACAGTAAGCTCCAGGACAACAGGGAAAATAAGAATATCCTCCCCAACCCCAAAATCAGCAGTGAAATTGGTGTGTGGAAGGGATCTCCAAAGGTTATCTGTCCTCAACTCTAGTATCAGCAAGATGGAGAAGACAGGCCGGGTGTCAGAAGCACTGAGTACTAGATCCAAGTCTCCCATGGTGAACTTGGGCAGATTTCTTAACCTTCTTAAATTTTAGTTAACTCATCTCTAAAATAAAGAGGTTGCATTAAACAGCCTCTCAGCTGCTCCCTGTTTTGTGTCCTAATAGTATTTGGTCACAGTTTTTTTGGATGATGATCTCCTCTACTAGATTTTCTCCTTGAAGCCAAAGATTATGCTTTATATATTTTTGTATCCCCAGTTCCAAGCACATTGTCTGGTGTACAGTAATTTCTGATTAATCTCTGTTAGATGAGTCCAATGAACGAATGACTCTAAATTCATTCCCAAACCTCAAATTCTATTCTGTGAGACAGCTGGGTGTCTGGGGCTGATTTTAAAGATTATGGGAAAGATGTTCCCACCTTTTCTTCACAACCAGTTGCTGTGTCCTGTCACCCTTTCTGTTTGTGTTTAAGAAGTTATTTTCCCAGCTCCTTTCCAGCACCTCTCATAAATAAACAGCAGGCTCCAGAGCATCACTGAGCATGGCCAGGTAAAGCAGTGCTTTTGCTACGAAACAAGTCATTTGGGTGAATCTGCGTCCATGCTCATGGGACTGGAGCAAAGAAAACATGTTACTTTAATATCTTTATAATAGACTCAACAGGATGGAGTTTATCATTTAGTTGCAGTGAATTTTGTTAAACTTACATTCTGGGGGCTAAAAGGCAGCATAATTTCTAGCAAATTATCATTGTAAACTTTGAATTCAGAAAGGAACAAGACAATGGTCATTTTGCCCTTTTTGTCCCTTTTACTTTTCTGAGATTCTGAATATTTTTTTGTGAGGTCTCCGTTGGTGTCTGGTATTGGGACACGTCATCGGGCTTGGTACGGTGGGAAGGGAATTGGGATAATTGCTGATTGATGGAGAACAGGACAGAAAGCACAAGAAAAAAAGCTTAGTAAGAGGCTCTTTCACAAGTGTGTTGTGCACTCAGCCATACCCTCTGATGGCACGGAAGCCAGCTGCTCAGAGTGAAGGCCGTGCTCCTCAGACAGGATTAGTCCTCACATCGAACTTGTGGTAGTAAGGTCAGAGTAGGAGGAGGCGGTTGAAATGTCATTGTTACATTGAAAGCATCTTGGCAGCAGTAGTCTGGACATGCCCGAGTATAACGTTCTGGATGCAGTCTGTGAGGGAGCACGTGCAGGGTGCCTTCCTGTGAACTGTGACCTCTAACAGGTGGGTGAAGGTTCTCCTGAATGTGGTTTCTGTGACACAGCTCATCCCACTTTAGAACCAAGACTGGAAAATCTGCGGCGGGGGGAGGGGTTGGGCTGTCAAAGCTGACTTCCTGGTAGTCCCTTGCCATTATGGCTTAGGATCCAGAACAAAGAGAAGTCAGTGTTGCTGTTGCTCTGATGCCTGAAACTGCACTGGTTCCTGCTGACAGCACAGAGGTCTCCAGGGGAATTCGGACCTTCCCCTTTCCCCGGTTTTCCAGTGTACACACCTGCTAAATGCCTGTGGGATGCCTCCCTCCTGGCAGTGCTGAGTTGCTCCCTCCTGGCCTAGCTGCACTTCTGAGAGGGGGAGCCATAGGCTGAGGCGCTCTCTGCAGTTTCCTTCACAGCAGAATAGAGACAGCCAGCAGCCACTGCCCAGAATCTGACTCTTTCCTGCCTGCCTCAGCTTTCCCGAAAGCCTGATTGATGAACTTTAACAGCAGAGATGGGTCCAAGGTCAGGGTAAATCCGCCTTCCTGAAAATTGCAATGGAATGATGCCAGGAGTATGCCACTAAAGCCCCATTTCAAGGTGGGGAGTGAGTGTGAGACCCCACATTCCAGGCTCCAGGAACCAGGTGCTGGTCTCTCAGTGATGACGAGCCTCCGCATGTTTTGGCTGCTACTATAAATGTGTCGTTCACTTGATTTAGCCTCAAATACAAGATGGGTAATTTTGCTTTTGAGGCCGTCAAAGTAGGAAATCATACACCGTGTTAATGATCCAATGCAAGCAGACATAGAAGCTTTCTCCTAAAGCATAATAGCACAGGTGACATTTTGCTGATATTCATTTAAAGGGGGATTATGACTTTTTTCTTTTTCTAGAACATTTTTCACTGCTATGCGGCAAAAATCATTTTCCCATAGACTTCTCGAAGTGACTTGTTGAAAAGATGGTATATTCTGGTAATACTGTCAGAGCTGTAGGCTGTAGGGGAGAGGTGGTGTACAGAGAGCCGTGGTGCTGCCCAGATAAGATGGGGAACCCTGGGTTGCAGAGAGCTGATGGGCAAATATAAGTGGAAATTCCTCCCTTTAGAATTTCCCAATTTAGAAGTGTTCTGAACACCTTTATTCTACAAAAATCTGATTCTCTGCCACTAATTGGTTCTGTGATCCAGGTGACATTGTTGAGTTTATCGAGTGTCCACTGTTTACAGAACTATATCCATGTGCTAGAGAGAGATTTGGAGACCCAGAACTTAAGTATCCACACGATATAGAGCCTGCAAAGGGAAAGTCATGTTTCTCCTCAACATCTTTGTTAGATTCCCCCAAAGCAGAACCTTAGGTAAGGCTCTGAGTGCAGGTGGTTTATCTGGGGAGGTGTCCCAAGAAGCAAGAGTTGAGGGGGTGGGAAAAGTGAGGCAGGGAAGGCAGAAAAGCCAATAGAAGAGTGCACGCATTTCCAAGGCCACGAGCCGTCAGGACTTCTGAGAAGCATTCAGTGTACCTCCCAGGACTGCCTATGTGAGGACAAGAGATTGGGCCATTTAGCCACCAGCTCCTGTCCGCCACAGCCACTCCACCAAGTGCTTCTGGCATGTAGGCAGGGTCAAAGGACACCCCGCGGCCAGAAATGGAAAACCTCCAGGTGTGTGGTTTTGGTGAGATGTTGTCCGCAGTGGCTCTGAGCTTCCTCAGAGCTGACCAGTGCGGCAGCAACTGAACGTAGAGCCCTCAAGCACCTGTTACGGAGAGGAGCAGTGCCGTAATGGGAAAAGAACAGGGGTGCGGTAGAATCACCAGCAGGAGGTATCTAGTTCAGAGATTGGGGGAAGGGTCTGGGAAAGCCTCCTGCAGGAAGCGGTTTCTAAGCTAAGGCAAGACCAGATGAATGGGAGGGGGACAGGGAGAGGTGAACTGCAGGTGTGGCTGGAGTGTAGGTTGCAAGGGGAGATGTGGCGAGAGAAGATCAGGAAGAACTCTGCGAGTGAAGGAGTTTAGACTTTATTGTAAGAGTAATTAGGGGTCAAGGAGGAGACGTTAACCAGAAAGATGTGATAAGCTTCATATTTTCAAAAATTCACTGTGAAGACAACATGTAGGATAGATGCCAGGATGGAGCAGGTGAGTGATGGTGGGACAAGACAAAAGTCAGGGAGACAAGTGAAGAGCCTGCTTAATCATCCAGGTGAGAATATAAAAATGAGAACCAGGACAGTGGCAGTGAAGCAGGTGAGAAGGGGAAGGATTTGAGCCATATTAAGTTTCTGCCTCCCCACTTACGCTCTGTTCCTGGTAAAATATAGTCTGTGTGTGTTGATGGAGAGATTGTTGTAGGGATTGTTATCCGGAAAAGAATTAGAAGATATGAATCGAAAGCTCTTACAGAGCTCTTTGGAAAATCCTTAAGCAAATTGGGAATAAAATAGCTGTCAGAAAATCTCTCAAGTAAATTCTCACGTTAGAAGTGAGACTGCACAGTGCACCACACTGAGGGTCAGAAAAGCCTTGTTTTGCCCTGGATCTGCATCTTCTATTGGTTTGACCTTTGTTGTATCATTTAACCTCTCTGCACTTTATTTGTCCAGCTCGAAATGAGGACAGTGACGCCTGCCCAGCCTCGTCTGAGTTGATCTTAAGCTGACAGCCTGTAGTAGGGTATGACCACAGCAGGGAAGCTAATGAGAGTGTCGAGGGCCATTGTTCAGCCCCAAGAGTCTCGTGTTCAGTGTGGACACGCCTGTCGGCTCATTCCAGGGCAGAGGTAGTGAGCCATCCCTCACTGGCACTGTGCTGCAGGAAGGTGGGATTTCAGAATGGTTGGTGAGACACAAGATCATCTTGAAGTTCCTCCTCCAACTCTGAGACTCAGTGGTCCTCTTTCACGGGCACTAGGGAGAGTAAGATGAGAAATGGCTATGAAACACTTGGATAATTAGCCTTCTAGGCAAGTGAGAGGTATTATTGTTGATGTTATCAGTAGGCCTTGTGATATTAGCTCAGAGAGTTTTTAAATGTTTTAACCCTCTTGCATATCCCAGTAAAGCAGAAAATGACTTGTAGTTTCCTGTATGCTGGTATATAACTTGTTTTACTTTCTAAAGAGACCAAAAGCCATGTTCCTTCCATACTTCCTTCCCCTAGTACCACCTTCTTACTAGCTGCATTCTGTCTTGCTTATTTTATCTCATACATTTAACATTGACTGGAAACATTTGACCTGCCAGGACTTGAACTTGGGCATATGGGGTTTCTCCCACCGTCCACGACAGCATAACCAGCAAGTAGAGCACAGGCTGTACATTCCCTGCTTTCAGGATGAGGAATGTTCTCCACCTCCTGGGAAAAACCAGGGTCCTGACTCACAGGAGTTGAAAGGAAACTGATCTTAGAGTCTTTTTAAGATACTGTAACTCTTGCTCATCAGTGTTGGGATCTGGTTCTCTTTCTCTTGAAAGGATTCCCTGGGGCTTTAGTGCACAGATGATGACAGTGATTCAGGATGGATAACATTTATTGCACCTTTGCTCTGTGCCAGCTGCTGTTTTAAGCACTTTATATAGAGGATACACTACAGCCCTGTGAGTAAGCATTCGCTTTGTAGATTAGGAAACCAAGGCAGATGTAGTTAAATACCTAGCCTAAAGTCACATGGTTCGAGCTGGACTATGAAACAAGGCATGTGATTGTAAAACCGTGTCTGAATCATGCTGCACTTCTCCCTCCTTGCGAACAGAGACCTGTCTGTCATACAGAGCAGACAGAGGTCTTCAGGATTTCCTATCCCCAGGTCGTTAGAGTGGTCAGAGGTATTGAGCAGGAAAAGTGCATTAGAATTCTGGTCTCCTTACTGTGCTCTCCACACCAGACAGGAAGTACCCTGGATGCAAACATGGCTCCCATTAAGATAAATAGCTTGAATCTAGGGAGGCCCGTGCCAATCAGAAAAACCATTAATCAAGAGATTAGAGTTTTTACCTGCTACATGTTTCATGTTTTTGCTTTCCCTAGGTTAAAAAGATCAAGTGGCATGAGCAGCCTTTTGGGGAAACTAGGAGCCAAGAAGCAGAAGTTGAGCACGCTAGAGAAGTCCAAGCTGGACTGGGAGAGCTTCAAGGAGGAGGAGGGCATTGGCGAAGAACTAGCCACCCACAACCGAGGGAAGGAGGGGTAAGAAGTAGTGCCTTCTACTCTCTCAGAATCCTCAGAACCCTGCGATCGTTCATTGCACACGTGCTACCCAATTTAAGTAGGCAGGAGCTTTTCATGGTAAAACAGAAAACATGAGTTCTTTGGTTTGTTGTTGAAGCTCTGTTCTAATGTGGAAAGGTCCTGTCGGTGAGGAAAACATTGGTGTGGGAGGGCACGTGAGCAGCACTTCTCTCGGGGAGAGGCACGTCTGCCAAGCTGAATTTGCTGAATTGCAGCTGCCATGAACTGTAAGTCACCTCGTTTGTTCATGTGGTCAGATCTGGCTCACCGTATCAGCCTCGGCCTCATCTGAATTATTTGGCCTTCTGAGAAGCCAGACAAGCTCAGTGCATCAAACGCAGAGTCAACAGGGCGCCTAGATGTTGTCGGGTATTGTGGGATTTTTTTTGTCCGTGTCATTATGGCCCGGGGTGGGGCTTCACCTTTGACTTCAACCTATGTGACACACCAGCCCTCAGACAGCATCCGGGCCATCACGTGCACCCTCTTCCTCTTCACTTTGGAATACAAAGAGGATGTCCATAAACTGTGTACAGGAATGTCCTGAGAGAAATGGTGTTCACTGAGTACTTAGGAACCTCAGAAGGAGCCAAGAACAAAGTTACTACAGAAGTGGGTCCATGGCTCAAGGTCCACACTCCCTGCCCCTAACAGTGAAAGGAAGTGTGCGTGGCCCATCAGACAGCCCTGGTGCTCCCCATGCCTGCCCCTCTCCAGCAGGGGCTCTCCCTGCAGTCGCCGTGCATCCCTGAGGCTCAGCTCCTTCACCAGTAAAACTGAGATAATAATACCACCCTGAGGGTGGTTGTGAGGCTCTCGTGAGACAAAACATGTGATATATGTATCATGCATATATGTATATAGCACAGGCAGACCTCAGAGATATTGCGGGTTTGTTCCAGACCACCGCAATGAAGCAAATATCGCAGTAAAGTGAGTCATGCGAATTTCTTGGTTTCCCAGTGCATATAAAAGTTATGTTTATACGATACTGTAGTCTATTAAGGATGCAAGCATTATATCTAAAACACAATGTACAAGCCTTAATTAAAAAATACTTTATTGCTAAAAAATGCTGACAATCATCTGACAACACAAGATTGCCACAGTCCTTCAATTTGTTAAAAAACACAGTATCTGCAAAGTGCACTAAAGTGGAGCGCAATAAGAAAGGCATAAAGCCCTGTCCACAAAAGCCCTTTGCAGAGCGCCTGTCACTGTCACTTAAAGGTGTGTATTAAGTGGTAGTCATTCAGGTTATTTATAAGCTAAATTATAATAAAGACAAGTGAGGGATTTGTTTGGGGGGTCATTTTTCTAGATTAGGTTTCACGAGTATTTGAATGAACATAGAAGCTGATCAGTATATTAAAAAAAAAAATGTCTTTAATGACTTTATGAGCTTGTTTAACTACCAGACTTCTAAGTCCATCTGTCAAAGATGGTTTGCCACAGGACAGAGGTAGAAGTACCGTAGCCATCTGGGGAAGGGCCCACAAGAAAGCACAAGCAGGAGTCAGTGTTACCTGCAGAAGGCCTCTGATGCATGCCCTGAACCTCCCCACTCTGACTCAGCTCTAGTAACTCAGCCCCGCCGCTTCTCCATGTTTGCCTGGTGATCTCAGGCAGCAGAGGAGCTGCCAGTGTGTGCCACACTTTACTGCTTCTCTGAGGATTGATTATATGGGTTAGACAGTGTTCGTTCTGTTAATAGAGGTCTTATAAAAGTAAGGAGTGGTGCTGTTGACGATAAGGGAGAGATAAGAAAATGTAGGCTGGAAGAGAAAACAAGATTAAAAAGGACATCTGCCCAATGAGGACTTTTCAGGCAATGGAAAGTCACATAACTGGGTTAGGGAACAACTAATAGCATACAACTTTTAAGCTCTTTGCTTTTCCCTCTGTCTCTGAGCCTTTTCCGCCTGGCCAGATGATTCCACGGATCTGATTGTATTTTTCCAGTGCAGATCTGATGACTTCTGTGCTCTGCCTTTGGCTCTTCTCACCTGCCCTCTCTAGTGCCCACCCCATACCTCCACTCACTGCCTTTCCTAGCTCCTGGCAGATAAAAGGGCCCAACCCCTAGTCCAGGGAAGGAACTATTGCTCTGGTTCTTACCTTGGCTAAGCATGAGAATCTTCTGGGGGTTTTTTCAGAGTTACATGACAAGGGCACGCCTGTGCACCGCTGAATCGAGTCACAGATATCTGTGTGGTGTGTATATGTATACACACACACACACAAAACACACAATGGAATATTACTCAGCCATAAAAAAGAATGAAATTTTGCCGTTTGCAACAACATGGATGGACTTGGAGGGTATATGCTTAGTGAAATAAGTCAGAGAAAGACAAATACTATATGATATCACTTACATGTGGAATCTAAAAAATACAACAAACGAGTGAATAAAGCAAAAAAGAACTTACAGATACAGAGAACAAACTTAGTGGTTACCAATGGGGAGAAGGAAAGGAGAAGGGGCAAGATAGGGGTAGGGGATTAAGAGGTACAAACTACTATGTATAAAACAAATAAGCTATATGGGAATATAGCCAGTATTTTATAACTATGGAGTATAACCTTTAAAAATCGTGAATTACTTGGGAATTCTCTGGCGGTCCAGTGGTTAGGAACTCCGCACTTCCATTGCAGGGGGCATGGGTTCACTTCTTGGTCAGGGAACTAAGATCCCACAAGCTGTGCGGCTGGGCCAAAAAAAAAAAAATTACGAATTACTACATTGTACACCTGAAACTGATATAATGTTGTACAGCAACTATACCTCAAGTTTTAAAAAAAGAGTCACAGATACCTGTATCTTTAAATCACTCCTCAGGTGCTTCTCATGCACAGCCTGGATTGAGACTCACTAGACCACAGCAACTAAATTCTAGAAATGAGAGCAAGACAGTCAGCTGCTGGGTGAGCCTATCCAGCACGTATGTAACTTAGAGAGCTGACTTCAAAACAGGGACTGTCGAGAAGGGCAAGAAGATTTCTACTGAGAAGTGTGCCCAGTACCACAGTGTCAGAGGGTGGGAAGCACAAGCCAAACCTGAAAGGTCTGTTTGGTCAGGCCCCCAGATTCTCTTACACAGATGCCAACGAGAGCAAAGGCCGCCTGGGGAGAGTCTGCTCTGAGGGAATATGTGGAGAATCCCAAGAAGTATTACCATGGAACAAAAGTGATCTCTGCTGAAACTAAGGGGGAAAGGTCCTATTTGATAACATCTCAAAAAAGCTACTTATGAGTAATGATTGGCCTCTACCATATTTATTATGAGACTGTGACATTTTTTACAGATGCCATATTTAAATTGTTCTCCTATAGGAGAATCCAGATCATGGATAGTGATAAAAAATATTCCTGTAATATAGTCCTGATTAAAATAAGATGGAATTGAGGTTGAAAGATTATGTTATGCTTTTTGTGTTTTGATAGTAATTCTACTTCAGTAAGTGCTATCCCATCTTTTCCCTTGTAAAGCTTTAATAGAATTTGAAGCTACATTGGTCAATATTGGATTATTATTGTCCAATTTTTAAATTTTATTTATTTATTTATGGCTGCGTTGGGTCTTCGTTGCTGTGCGCGGGCTTTCTCTAGTTGCGATGAGCGGGGGCTACTCTTCATTGCGGTGCGTGGTCTTCTCATTGCGGTGGCTTCTCTTGTTGCGGAGCACGGGCTCTAGGCACGTGGGCTTCAGTAGTTGCAGTATGTGGGCTCAGTAGTTGCAGCACGCGGGCCCTAGAACATGCGGGCTTCAGTAGTTGTGGCACACAGGCTCAGTAGTTGTGGTGCACGGGCTTAGTTGCTCCACGGCACGTGGGATCTTCCCAGACCAGGGCTGCATTAGCAGGCGGATTCTTAACCACTGCGCCACCAGGGAAGCCCTACTGTCCAATTTTTTAAAAGCAATTTTGCTGTCTGAAAATATTCACATAAAGAAGCAAAGCACCTTGAGAAACAGCAGTCACAGGACCAGATCTGCAAGGAATTTAGACAATGGAAATATCAGAGACAGGTTTTAATACAATTATACCTACTGTATTTAAAGAAGTAGACAAACTTGAAAATATTTGCAAGAAGAAGAAACTATAAATAGTGGCCTAAAAGACCCAAACAAAATTTCTAGAAATGAAAAATTTAATAACCATAATTAAAAATGAGAGGGATAGGTTTAATAGTAGTTAGACCAGCAGAAAAGAGAAATACATGCACGGAAAAGAGCCAGAAGAAATCATCCAGAATATTGTTCAGAGAGACAAAAAGACAAAAAATATGGAAGAGGGAAGTTAAGCCTCCTGGAGGACAGTGTGGGAAGAGATGAGAGACACCTCTTTACAGACTTTTCAAAACTCAAAGATCCCAAGATAAATAAAATAGAAATCCACACTGCAGAGTGAAGTTGCAGGAAACCAGTGACAAAGAGAAAAATCTTAAGAGCAGCCAGAAAAAAGATTTCTTTGAAAGGAGGGGCAGTTAGACTGACAGGTAGCTTCTCAATTAACAGTACTTTTCATAACATCCCCAAATTGGAAACAATTCCGATGTCTATTTGTAATAGACAAATAAAGTGTGATGTGTTCACACACTGGGATACTCTTTACCAATTGGAATGAACATGGGTAAATTTCAGTAACATAATAACACAAAGAAGTTCATGCAGTATGGTTCCATGTATTATATTTATTTGTTTTAATTCCATTTATATGAAGGTCAAAAATGGGCAAAAACAATGTGTCCGTTAGGTCAATCTGTGAAGAAGCAAGCCACAAAAGAACGCACACAGTATGATGTCTATTTTTGTCGAGTTCACAGTTAGGCCGTCACCAGGTCAAGGAGCCGAATGCTGCCAGCCTTCAGGAGGCACGTTCATAACTTTCACCCAACACCCGCACCGAGCACCCAAGCCCAGCCAGGTGTGAGCCTGCCCACATTTCCACTTGCCTTTCAAGTTTCTGTTCCTCTGACATTACCACCTAGTTGTGCCTAACTGCGAGTCATTGTAAAGCAGGCTCTCCCAGTACAGCCCGGACTTCTCCAGGGTGCTCATCTTCCGCTTCTTGGCTTGCCGTGCAATGATTCGTCTGCCTTGCCCAGTTTATACTCTGCGTGTGCGCGTGTTTGTTATATTTTACGGTGAACTGAAGTGCGACTGAATTCAAACCTGGCTCTTCTACCAGCCTGCCATGTGCTCTAGCCCCAGTTTCTTCATCTGTGAAGTAGAAACTCTTCAGTATACTCCCAGGTTTATAATGGGAATTAAATAAGTAGGGGAAATGTCTGGCATGTTTATAGATAGGATTCCCCCCCACCCCAGCTCTCCGCCCCCTCTTCTTTCTCCTGTCTGCCATTACTGACCACGCCAAGCTTAGGGCCTTACTGGAAGGCTGGGTGCTTTATTCCTCTAAATCCCTTCCTGGTGTATTCCTGCCAAGCCTTCAGGAACACTTCCCACAACTGTGGCCAGCACAGCTTGGGGGCATCTCCTCTCTGTCTCCCAGGCTGGCCTCTCTTCCTCCTCTGGGCTTTTAAAGTAGGGAAGTCCCAGGGCTGAGTGATGGGCAGCCGTCGTTCCTCATATTCTCTCCCCCAGGAAAGCTAATTCCATGGCTTAAGTACTATTTTCTGCTGACGACTCCCAAAAAAGCTCTCCCCTGCCTGACCATCCCACTGAGCTGCAGACTCCCCGTAGCAGCTGTTTAGTTGACACCTCCATTTGCATGTCCAAGACATTACATCAAACTTAACATCCAAAACCAAATACAGATATCCCCCACTTTTCAAAAGCTTGCTTTACACCACTTTGCTTTTGCGAAAGACCTCTACATTTTCTCCCTAACTGAAAGAAATCTGAAGAGGGTTTTCGTTTTCACCCAAAGGCAATTGCTTCTTCACTTCGCGCCATTTCAGCTAAGAGAGGTGTTATAGGGACGCTCTACTTTCAGATAGCTTGAGATACCTCTGCTTGCTTTCTTTCCATAAACAGACTCCTTCCTCAGACCTCTCAGAAAATGGCACCATCACCGTCCACCCAGCTGATGAAAGAAAGCCTAGCAGCATCCTCTTTCCACTCGGTCCTGAAAGTCCAGTAGACAGTTCCGTCATGAAGTATTTTAGTCCATCCTTCTGTCCATCCCAGCTGCCTGCAGTCCGGTACAAGCCACAGGCATCTGCTCTGCTCCCTGCTTCTGTATCTGTACCTTTCCTCCATTCTTCTCTACATCACAGCCAAAATGGTTCTTTGAAAGTACAAACCATTTTTCCTCTCTTCCCTGCTGTTTAAGTAGCATTTAAAATGAGTGTTCACCTCCTTACCCTGGCGTTTCCAGGCCTCCCTGAGCCGTCCCCTGCCCACCTCTGACCCTCTTCACCCCTGCTCACGGCAGCCCAGCCTCCGCACTGCTCCTCCAGATCCTCCTCCACGGTGGGCTCTTGTTTTGTCACTCAGATGCCACTCTTCACTCTCTCAGAGTAGCCCCACCTTAGGAACCCTCCATCACATCACCCTCTTTGACCTTCTTCATCACACTTATTGTCAGTTGATACACGTTGTCGTGTTTTGTTTCATGTATGGTAAGCCCCGAAGGCAGGGTCTGGTTCACCACCCCGCCACCAGTGGGGTGCTAGAAGAGCACCTGTCCCAGAGCAGGCGCTGAGCCATTGCACTGCCTAAATGCACATCCCACTAGCTGTCAGGCAGCCATGGCTTTGTTTTGGAACCTAGTAGGATTGGAACTAACCACCCAGAAAGGAAGGGCATGACAAGTCAGAATGACATCTCCACCTAGGCATCATTTTCAGACAGCAAAGTTGGTTAAAATGCCTGTACCAAAGAGGTCAGCTGCACAGCAAAGAATCGCTGCTTTTCCTCCGAGCCGTGGACTCCAGGGCACAGTCCAGCATTTCAGGATCAGTGTCACCAGTCAGCACTCAGGGCCTTTAACATTGCTTCCCTCTATTCCTATAACCGATCGCACTAGGTTCCCTGGCAGTGTTCACCATCAGCAGCGCATCTCTCCAACACTGCTGAGGTAGAGGCCAGCAGGTTTGGGGGGAGGGATCAACGCAGAGAAAATGAGAGGAATACGGGCTTGGTCTCGGCTGCTGCTGGCAATCAAATTGAAGGTCATGGAGCTCGATGATTGGAGACTAGGTGTGTTTGTGATTTGGAGAGGCATGAAGGAGAGAGAAAATAATTTTCTTTCTCCAAAGAATCTATCTCCATGACCCCCAAGAGTCACTCTTTCAGAACGAGCACAATCTTGAGGTGAGATGGGAGGAAAGCAGTGGACAAGAAAATTAAAATCACCACCCTTTCACTTTGGCCCTCGAGGTGTTTGCGAGTCACCCTCTTGCACAGGGCTTGTGTGATGTTGAGCAGATTGCTTCTTTCACTTGCACTCCTCAGGGCAAAGAAGTGCACCTCTTAGTACTTCCGTCACAGAGCTTTATTCCAGCCTCCGAGGGCCTGCGCCGCCTGTTGCTTTCTGGTGTTGGTCCACTTTCCTTCTCAGGTTTACGCTGCACAGAACGCCTGCTGGCTCTGCTGGCAGCATAGTGATGGCGCAGCCCTGAAACATCCTCCGTTATGTGCCTGCTTCGGATTTCCCTGCACCTCACTGTGCTCTTTCTTTTCCTGACCAGTGGGCAGGACCCTCTCGTGGGCGGATGTGACTGTGTGGCGGAGCTTTTGGGGATCAGCACACTCACCTGCCCCACAGAACTCTGCCTTCTTGTGGGGGTGGATGGGTGTCCTTTCACTTGCAGCCTGGTTTCCCAGAAGTAGGTACCAACATGTTCTCTGGAAGCATTTTCTACCCTTCTCGTCCTCTTCTTCTATTTTTCCTTCTCTCCACATTGGCCTAGATCTCAAGAAAATTGGTGGCAGAAAAGTAATTTGGGTTGCGGGATCAAAAAGATGACCGAGCCTATTGTGTCTAACCTGGTTCTGAAAGGGAAAGCTTAGAAAATCCCTTAGGTTTTGGTGCTATTAGCATATTTTATTAATGACAGTGAAGAGCTGCAGCCTCTTAAATGGGCCACATAAGGCAGTAGTGGTGGGAAGGGATGGTCCCCTCTGCCCTTCCCAGTAGACTGGGCTGAATCAGTCTGGGTCCCCAGGAGTGCTGGGCACAGACCAGAAAAGAAGCCTTGCGCGTGTCAGCTGGTGGTCCTCTTCTGGGACTGCAACCCGCTTAAGGTGCCTGAGAACTTTCTGAGGCTCAGTTTAAATAGGTCGTCCGCTCGGGCCGCCTTGGAGGAGGCAGCCTTCCCCACAAGCCCTTCCTCTTTCTGGGGCATTTGGTCTCTTGGTCCCTGTTCCAGCTGTCCCAGTTTCTGAGGCTTTATAGTGACACAGTCAGGTCACAAATGGGAGGCAAGAACCGCACAACACTCATAGCCATTTTTGGTTTTATTGTTTACAAAGTACTTCTCACAGTTGTACTGTCAGAGGGGTGTTGTAATTTTTTTCCTGTTTTACAGAGAAGAAAAATAAAGTATCTTGCCCACAGTCACACACATAGTAAATGTCAGAGCCACCCTCATCCTTGGCACCTTTTCTGTCTTGAGGGTGGGAGGAGGATGTCGAGTAGAAGTGTTGTTCCTGGTCAGCTCTTGGCCGCAAACCAAAGCCATCAAAGGATCCTGTTAGCAGCTGCAGATGCTGTGAATGGGGGAATGAAGTCGCCAAACCTGCCTTGATGGCCTTTGTCTGGGTTGCCCTTGAGAATTGCATTCTGCATATGTGCCCCTCTTTGCTGCCTGAGGCGTTCCCTAAACCTGAACTCTGCCTGCACCTGCTTGTTTAGCACCCAGCCTGGCTTCGCTCTTGATAGTCTCAAGGTCAGCTGGACCCGGCACCGGCACTGCTTCCGGGAACCTGCAAGGCATTATTCATGCTCAGTGAGCATCTTAATTTAAGTATCACTTCCTCTTCTTTAAAGGAAAGTCAAGAAGAAAGACCACAAATGCTCAAAGCCACATACTTCCTCTTCTTTCCGCCCCCAGGCCCGCTCTCTCAGGTATCCCTGGGTAATGGCTCTCTTGAAACATGCCCTAAAGTCTTCTTGAACCAGGGCTCCCGCATTTCTTCTGTGGGAACTTCGAGAGAGGCAGTTAAAGCATACCGCTGTCAAAACCCTGATCCCCATTGTGATACTCACCCAGGGCCTGTGGGCTGGGGTGGGGAGGGGTGGCGGTTGTAGTGTGACAAAGCCCGTCGTCGATTTCGGTTAACAGTCCCCACTGGGGAGTCATGGGTCCCTTGGTGGTAGACAGAAGATGAATTTGTTCTGTCATGTGTCTACTTACCGGCCACAGTCTCTCCTGCTTTCACACTTTATCAAAAGGGGTCCACAGTGTCTGTGGCTTCCCCATCTGCCGGGGAATCTGAAATTGAAATTTAACCAGGCATCCTGTATTTCACTTGCTAAATTTGATGACCTGACCTTGAGGGCTTTTGTCAGGCCTACAAGCAGGCCCTGCCCTTGTGTTTCCAGCTATGCTGGCCCCTCCTGGGCGATTTTGACACGACAGCTGAGTTCCTGATCCCAGACCAGGTGGTAGTTACTAGTTGCTGGTAACGTGCGTCAAGAGAGCTGACTGTTCCCCTTGGATTGATTGTCCTCAGAGCCCTGACAGAAGCTGGCTTCCCGAAATGACGGTGACAGCTCTGCCATTTTATTGAGCACCTGCTCTGTGCTAGGCATAACATGTACACTATTTCATTTAATCCCCACAACAGCCCTTCAGAGTAGGAATGATTAAGGATGATTACCTTTTTTGGGGAGGGGGGCAAATTAGGAAACAGAATTAGCAAGGTTACGTGGCTTACCCAGAGACACAGCCAGCAAGCCGCAGGGTCGGGATTCAAGCTGAGAGCTGCCACCCTGTCCGTAGTGAGGTGTAGGGTTAGTGGCCGCAGGCCTGGCTGGAGAGCGGATGGGCCGGGCTGGGTTGCTCCTCACAGGGTGCTGTGGGCAGGCAAGTGAGGCCCTGAACTCAGCAAAGGAACACAGGGTCCTGAACCTGGTAACGTTCTCACCCTAAACGTAATGACCTTGTAATGACAGATGCACATGTTCCACAGTGCAACAAAGGAAAGATTAGTGCAGAGATTCAATTCTGCCTCCCATTTTCAGTGGCAGTTTTGCTCTCTCAACAGATTAATTAGCAGCAGAGATCCCCTCCCCCCAGGCAAGCGGCAGCACAGTTCATGGCCAGAAGGTGCACGAAAATGCAGCTGTGTCTCACTCAGCGGCCAGCCTGCTCCTCGCAGTGCCTGCTGCTTCAGCCCTGTGCTTCCTTCCCACCCTGCCTGGGGGCCCGGCGGAAGCCTTGTCTGCTGAGCCTGGCCAAGATGAGGCGCAAACCACCAGCTTTTAGGGGACCCTGTGTGTGAGCCGTGGATGGCAGAGGTGCTTGACCTCGTTCCCTTGGAGGAATTTAAGGAAAGGCCTCTTCTGTCGTCCTCGCAGAAGCACCCTGGCTGCATCTGGGTGGACACAAGGAGAGGTGGGAAGGGTGAGGGGAAGGAAGGAGCTGCAGGCAGGTAAATACCTTCGACGGTGAGCGCTCTGCACACCTCAGCCCGCTTCACCTTCCCTGCAGCCCCAGGAGGTAGTTCTTACTGGGTTTCTTCCATTTGCAGAGGCACCTTTTCCCAAATTTTGATGCATATGTGCAGGGAACATAGCTTTCCCTCCCCACCGACTCAGCGCACTGCCAAGGCGGTGGTGTCACTATTTTGCTGCTGAGAAAAACGATGCTCCTTGACCAGCATGGTCCGCTAATGGATAACCAGGCCAGGCTCTGAACCTGGGCTTGAGGGAGCCCCTGTTCTTTCCTTAAAACCTGGTTACAAAATTGCAACATTTTCTTGCCTTCAGCCTCTAATGTACTTCCCCTTGATAAGTTGTTGGTTTCTCTTTTTCATTCTCTATTCACTCACATTTGAACCAGAAACATCCTTGTTTAGACTAAATGGGAGTGGTCTGGATGTTCCTGAAATAGTCGTGTTGTCCACTGTGGGCACCACCTGTGGTCATCCGTTTGTGTTTGCTGTAACCCGATGATCCCACAGGCCAAGTGGACCCCTTCACACCGGGGTGAGGGGTGCGGGGGGACAGGAAAGGACAGTGCAGGGGAGGCATTTTCTTTTACTGCATCTGCTGACAGATATCTTCATTTTCTTCCAGGTACATTGAACGGAAAGCTTTTCTAGACCGAGTGGATCACAGGCAGTTTGAAATCGAGCGAGATCTCAGGCTGAGCAAAATGAAACCCTGATGTGATGAGGAACCTACAGCAGCTTAATCCTGTTTACAACGTGAGCTTTTTGTGCGTCTTTGAAATGTTTCCCATGTTTTCCATTGACTGTTTCCCAGCAAGGTCTTTTTTTCTACATTGAATTTCTGTCTTTGTATCTTGATCTCATGTGATTTCATTCATTTTACTTTTAATAGTTTGTCTTTTAAAAAATAAAAATAAAAAAGTACAGGTTGGTCCTGTGAGAGGCCGGTGAAGATGACAGCACTCACCTTTCCTTTGTTCTGCTATGAAGTCCACCAGGCCAAGCCAGCACCTCTCAGGCCTGTCCTGGCCGCCGTGGTGGAGAGAGTGACCAGCCTGCACGCACGTGAGCCCCCAGAGGCTGTAGGGCTCTCTCTGAAGAGGCTCGCCAGTGTTGGTGGAACACAAAGTCCCCGGGCAGCTCTGTTCTCAGTTCCACTCCTGCTTCTCTCCTGATCTCTTTTCTCTCCTGAATGGGATTCCTATTTGCTGGTATAATGTGAGGCTGAAAATAAGGATATATATACGATTGCTGCATTAGGGATTTTTCTTTTCCTTCAGCCATTTTCCTGTTCTCAAAGTCAACTTCACGTGCGCTCTCACCTCAGTAATTCTTTAATTTTTGGTTTGTCAAAGAAGGCTCCAAAGGACTTTTTTTTTTTTTTAACTCTTTAGGAAAATTTAAATTCCAAACTTCATATTAATAAAGCAGTAAACACCACATCCTGCCCCTGTGGGCGGGCGGTGGGGATGTCCTGAGTAACACGGACAGGTTTGGGGGTAGGTAGGGTTCCAAAGACTGGAATTCAGAATCCTGCCTGGACATCTGCCAGCTCTGTGACCTTGAGCACAGTTCAGCTTTCTGAACCTTCATTTTCTGGTCTGTAAGTGGCCTGAGTAATACCAGAACCTCACAGGGTCGAGATGAGCCAGTGACATGTGCAGGGAACACGCATAGGTCTCCCCCTCCAGTCCTCTAATATGTGGGCAGAACCTCATGCAACCAAGACCTGATTGTCAGCCCTGCACGGCTGTGAGGTTATGACCCTCACTACTCACTGAGGCCAGGCTGGGTGGTCGGGCTGACTGAGCTGTGTGCATCTTCAATTGAGAATCATCTTTTCCGTCAGAGTCTTCTTTGAACCGTAGCCCATAGTTTTTAAGAACAGGTGGATAATATTTTATCTAGCTCTTCACGTCCACACTTAGTGAAAACTAATCTGCCTGACTCCCAAGGGAAGTGACATCTCTTAATCTAGGAGTCGGGAATTGCCAAGGAAAATGTTTGCAGGAAGTGGGGGCCTGAGTCAGCGCTGGGAGGCAGCTCAGTAGCCCTTTGCCAGGCACGGTGCGCCTCCCTTGTCCGTGGCATGGATGACTGAGGAGGGCAGCCAAGGATACTTCCTGCTGGTCTGTGGAGTCCAGAGAATCCCTGAGAGATGAGTTTCCTGGCCTTGCTCTTGCCATCAGTCTTTGTCTTCTTGTCCCAGATAAACGCATCAGATTTCCAGAGCATCTGTTACCTTCCCGTTACTGAAAAAAAACTGCCCTAAAACAGCATACGGTCAAAGAATAAAAATAGCCTTCTGTATGTATTCTGTTCACCTATTTCCCAAGGAACGCAGTCCTCTAATTAGGAACTCTGCGTGAGGTCCCCAGGGGAGAAGGGCCGCATTAAGAACTAAGTCTTGAGGGAGCCGTGCACCATTGGAGCTGAGGAGGGGAACTGCACTAAGAACCCAGGGCCCGATTTCATGAGAACTGACAGGTCCAGCAGGCCAGCTGGTAGCTGGCCCTGCAGAAGGATGCAGAAAACCTCCCTAGAAAAGAGTGGCGTGATGGTGCTGCTGGTAGCCAGGCACGGACCAGGAAGGCCAGGTGACAGGGCTCTCCAGGTGCTGTGCTGCCTCTTGGCCTCAGCAGGACAGAGAAGGTGTGTGCGGCGTGGCTCTCTGGAGTGCGGTCTTCTTCTGGTATTTGGTATCAGTCTTTAGCCAGAACTGGAATTGCTCAGGCATGTTGGGTAAGAGTCCATGACTCTTTTTTTTTTTTTTAATTACCAAAAAACCAATAAACAAATAGGAATTGGTGTAAGATGGTGGACTCCTGGGGAAGGATTCAGAAGCTCTTAGCTTCATCAATAAATGATGCAGTGGTGCCATGTGCCTGGTGCTTCCTCACAAGTTATCTGACCAGAAGAGGAAACTTGCCTGAGATCAGACTGTGAAACTGCCAGCGATCACACCTGTGTCTTATGCCTAGAGGGCAGAAGGCGGAGGGCCCTGCAGGCAAGATGAAACAGCCTCTCTGGATCCCAGCTCCTAGTTGGAGGATTCACGTTGGAAAGGAAAGATTTGAGTGCAAGGGGACAGAGCAGCCAAAGATGAAGAGATGCTTCCAGTTGAGAAGAGTAGCAGCTGGCACACGCCGGTGCCAGAAGCTTGTGTCAGAAGTACACCAGCGGCTTGGGCACGCTGGCTTCAGCTTCCAGTCGTCTGTGCCCTGGGGCGGCATCTGAACCTCTCTTTGGGGAAGAGTGTGCTGCCTCCCCTAGACACCCTCAGGCCCTGGGCAGACAAGCCGGTGGGGAGGCCTAAGCCCTGCCCCGGAACCAAGTTCCTGTGCTACACGGTGTAGGCAGTGTTGTCCTCTCCTCTTTGGGATGCTGCCTGGTTTCAGCGAGTGAGGGGAGGAGGGGCTGGTGTCCAGGTGACAGTACCTTGGAGAGTCGAGGCATCCCAAATGCCATCCCACTGCACCTCCTTCCCTGGGCACACAGGTGTACCCAGGGTTCCTGCTTCAGGCTTTCCTGCAAAGTCTTTTCTTTTTTTCTGCAGCTTTTTTTTCATGCCCTCTTAAGGCAACTTAGATCCAACAGGACCACCAGATACAATCTTTGTGCACACGAAGTTGACCACAGAGGGAAAGTGGGCTGTGGAAGTCTGGAAGATTCCACCCTGGTTCCCTGCAGCCTGGAATTGCCCAGTCCACAGAGACTCTCCTTTCCAGGGCCCCTCTCCATGGTCTGCCGGTGAGCTTTCATTGTTGTACCCTCAGAAAGCTGATGGTGTAGACAGATCTACGCTCAAGTAAGGGACAAGGTGGCTGTGTCAGGGAGGGAAGGGAGAAATGTAACATGAGGAGAACGCTGTCAACATCGGACAGTGGGTTTGGCGTCCTGCCTCTAACCTTAGATTGTAGCCCTGCCATCCGGGTTGAGTCCCTCCCTCTGTGTCTCAGATGCCTTGTCTTCAAAAGGTTTCTGAGAATGCTTAATAACCCTGCTCTGCCTACCTCACAGCATTTTATTAAATGAAATACATTATCCAGGTGTTAAGTTACTCTAATTAAATTTCACACTAAAGGCTCCCAGCTCCCCAAGACAGCCAGGCTTCTGTGAGTATAAATTAGCACCGCCTTGAAGAACACTTTGGCGATATCTCATGAATCTGGAGCTGCGCTCGGCCTGTGACACAGCAGCTCTGCTCTTGGCTTGACATCCTAGAGAAGCACCAGCATGTGCCCAGGAGGCAGGCTCATCAGTGACAGTAAAAACCTGGAAACCACCCAGTGCCCATCAGGAGAAGGGGCCAGTTGTGAAATAGCCACACAGTGGAATACAGTACCGCAGTGAAACGACTGGGCCAGGGCTACATGCCTCAGCACAGATGAACCTCTTAAGCAGCATTGATGCAAAACACCTAGCGTACAATCCCAGTTATACAAATTCAAAAGCATGCGAACATAGAGGTGATGGTTGCCCAACATTGTGAATGCACTAAATGCCACTGAATTGTACACTTTAAAATGGTTAATTTTATGTTACATGAATTTCACCTCAATAAAATTTTTAAAACATGAGATATTGTCCTTTGACTCAGAATAATATATATACTATATAATTATATATATTCCTATATTCATTCAATATAAATATATATAAACAAATGGGTGATAAACACTAAATTCAGCATAGTGGTTACCTCTCATGGGATTGGGAAGGTTATACAATAAAAGATAACAGAGGAGCTTCGTTTAATGATGTGGGTTTATATCTTCAGTTGGGAGTTGGGGACACAGATATTTCTTATATTATTCATTATACCTTTCTACCCTATTTATCTGTAATATTTCAAGATAAATTTTTTTGAAAGAAAGACAAGCCCACATTTAAATTTGCATCACCTCTGTCAGTCTCCTTAGGGAGAGAGAGCCAAGGGATGGGCAGTTCAGGGATGGAGGGTTGCCATGGTGATGAGCTTGCTGGGTGTCGAGGAGCTTTTTCTGCCTCCTTTTCTGGGCCAGCAGGCATTCCAGAATGATCCCTCCAAGCCGCTTTTGGGACATTCTCCAGGAGGTGAGTGATTCACATAGGTGAACTACCACATGCCCCACCCGCCCCGCCCCAGCTCCCCTTTCTCTGAAAAGCAGGTTGGGTGGCGGGGGGAGCTGAGGGGTCTGTACCAGGCCATGTGCCCCATCCCAGCACAGCTGATGGTGTGATTCCTGCCGATCAGCCTTCCCCTTGCCCACAAGGCTGCACAGGTGCACACAAACAGGCCATATGTTAGAAAGATGCTACCGCAGGCCTTGACTTGTTAGATGCAAACAAATGGTTCCTGACCTGGATAAATGAGCTTGAAATTTAAAGACACCAAAATGAATTACAGTCAATGTCTTGAGTTTTCTAGTGGAAGTTATGGAGCTGCCTGTTTTCAAACTCTGCCCAGCATCCTGAGCTCACCCCCGGGCCCTGGGCCCTGGGCCACAGCTGTGACATGAGGCCGCTGTGGAGGTGTGGCCAGCTCCTCAGGGTGCGGAGGAGTGTTGCTGGGCCTCTGCTGGGAGGGAGGGAGCTATCCTCTGACTAGCCCCACTAATCTCTGGTAATGATGTAATGCCTTACTTCTTCCAGTTAACACCTCTACATTAATAACCGAAGCCTGCCCGAGTTTGAGGCACCCTGACTGACAAATAAGAGACTTCTTTTTAAAAATAAATTTATTTATTTGCTTATTTATTTTTGGCTGTGATGGGTCTTCGTTGCTGCACTTGGGCTTTCTCTACTTTCGGTCCGTGGGCTTCTCACTGCAGTGGCTTCTCTTGTTGCAGAGCACGGGCTCTAGGCATGCAGGCTTCAGTAGTTGTGGCACGCGGGCTCAGTAGTTGTGGCTCGCAGGCTCTAGAATGCAGGTTCAGTAGTTGTGGCTCACGGGCTTGGTTGCTCTACGGCATGTGGGATCTTCCCGGACCAGGGCTCAAATCCGTGTACCCTGCACTTGCAGGCGGATTCTTAACCACTGCGCCACCAGGGAAGTCCCTGGGAGACATTTTTTAAGTCTGGAAGCTCTTTGGGTGCCTGAGGTTGCATCTGTGGCAGGGTGGACCCTCTCTGTCCCAGACACCTCATCAGATTGCCTCATCTTTGCTGTTGTCTCTAGCTGGACCTCACAGTTCTGTTTCAGCCCTGCCATTGAGCTCCATTACAGGGCCTTTGAATTTGAGGTTGGGATCCTGGGACACAGGGAGGGGAGCCTGCCCATCCCCCAATCACACACACACACCCAGCCCTCCTGCACCAACAGTGTCTGGTGTGACCTGTGTGTGCCCTTGAGACCACTATAGACAACGGGAACCTGCCCATCCCCCAGTCACACACACACACCCAGCCCTCCTGCACCAACAGTGTCTGTTGTGACCTGTGTGTGCCCTTGAGACCACTATAGACAACTGGGGGTAGAAATGATGTGAATAAGCATCATTGTAGAGGCCTATTTTGTCTTTGCAATACAACTGTATTTTTTTTTAAATTGCAAATACCCCACATGGTACAATAAATACGTATTTTGTTTTTTGTGCAGTTCCTGGCACAAAACCCCTAAAACCCTTGGAATTTACTCTGTTTGTGTGCTAATGAGAGGACTCCTGGGGGAGCCCAAGTGTGGGGCTGGCCAAAAAGTTCGTTCGGGTTTTTCGTAAGATGTTACAGAATAGCTTCCAACCCAATAGCTTCAGGATGGGATCTGGTCACCAGAAAAACCACACCTTTGACTTAGAACCACCCCCTTTGACCCCTTAGAACTTCCAGCCCCACCCTCCACCACCACCCACCACCCCCCCCACCACCCCCGCCCGATCTGGGGAGGAGAGGGAGGCCAGAGATCAATCACCAATGGCTAGGGACTTCCCTGGTGGCGCAGTGGTTAGGAATCTGCCTGCCAGTGCAGGGAACACGGGTTCGAGCCCTGGTCCGGGAAGATCCCACATGCCGCGGAGCAACTAAGCCCGTGCGCCACAACTACAGAGCCTGCGCTCTAGAGCCCACATGCCACAACTACTGAAGCCCATGCCTGGAGCCTGTGCTCCACGAGAGAAGCCACCACAACGAGAAGCCCGCGCACCGCAACGAAGAGTGGCCCCTGCTCACTGCAACTAGAGAAAGCCCGTGCATAGCAACGAAGACCCAACGCAGCCAAAAATAAATAAATTAATTTTTTAAAAAAATCACCAATGGCTGATGATTTAATCAATCATGCCAACATAATGGAACCTAAATAAAAACCCCGTAAGCAGAGTTTGGGGAGCCTCTAAGTTGCTGACCACATCCACTTGCTGGGCACAGAGGCTCCTGCTCGGGACCCCTCTGGACCATTTTCATTTGACTGTAGCCTTTATAACATATTTTTCGTAAGGAGAGCGTCTTCCTGAGTCGGTGAGTTGTTCTAGCAAATGATCACACCTGATGGGGTGGTGTGAGCTGGGCAGCAGCGTGGGCCGCCTCGGCAGCCCGTTTGCAGCTGGCGTCTGAAGGGGGGGCAGTCTTGTGTGACTGAGCCCGTACTGTGGGGTCTGCGCTAACTCTGGGTAGTTAGTGACAGAACTGGACTGAGTCGTTGGACATCTCGTTGGTGAGAATTGGTTGGACCCCACATTTGTCTAATTCTTCCCTTAACGCCAAGCATCTGCCACAGGTCACTGAGACGCAGCCTGATATAGTCAAGAGACCCTTGCTGGAGAATCAGGACACCCTAATCCCAGCTCTGCGACCAGCTGGTGCCCTCAGGCATGTGGCTTGGCCTCCTCTGCCCCCATTTCTGCATCTGTAAAAGGAGGGGGGTTAATAACCCTGGGCATTTAACACTAGGAATCTGCATTTTGAACAGGCAACCCCATGATTCTTATGCACTCTGAAGTTTGAGAACCACTGCTTATGGCCTCCCTACCTAGAAAAAATTTTAAAGCTTCCAGCTATGTATTTAGGAAAATTCCATTTCCTTTATTCTTGCCACTTAAAATAATTCAAACTCCTAAATTCCTGACGCGCCAGCAAACCATAATGAGTAAGCCCAGGTTTCCTCCCTGGCGTCTGCTGAGACCCACCTGCAGGAACTTTCTCCTACCTTCAAAGGCCTTTGGAGGGAAGCTCCTTAAAGTTATCAGTAACTTGGAGAAGCAGCTGAAGTAAGGCCTGGGAAACAAGCGAGAAATTCAAACAACAAAATCCACCCAAGTCCCAGCAAACACGGCTGAAGAGGCAACACTCAGCTGCCAGGTTGGCAACAGATGGCAGGACCCATGTGCGCGCGCACACATGCTCACCCCGGCTAAGCCGAGCGTCTAGTGTGTCAGCGAGGTTGCCCGGCAGCTTGGAGAAGACCCAAGTCACCAGAGGCACAACACTTCTGTCAAAACAGCCCTGCACGAGGCAGGTGGCCCCAGCTCCCAGGCCAACTCGGCCAGCGCCTGGCCTTCCTGCCAGTGGGAGCTTTGTCTGCGCTGGGCTTGACCTCTCTCTTCCCCCTCCTGATGTACCTCTTTTTTCTTCTGATTATTGAAGGCAACCATTCATTGTTGGAAAATTTGGAAGCAGAAAAATTAAAACTTAAATCTCCCATAGTCTTACAGAGAAAACTGCTGTGTACATTTCGGGATACTTTCAGTCTATTTCCCTATGTTTTTACATAGCTTTTCTTAACACAGCTGGAATTACACTCTACCCATGAAGCTCAATACAGAAGCTAGTAACCACATGTGGATATTTTGATTTAAATTTTAAATTCATTAGAATTCATAATTCAGTTCTTTGGTCACACTAGCCAAAGATTTCAACTGATCAGCAGTCACGTGACCAGGGGCTACACTATTGGAAAGTGCAGGTATCGAACGTTTCCATCAGCACAGAATTCTGTTGGACCGCACTGGTGTATGTAGTTTTGTATTCTTTTTTTAACCTATGGTATGTGCTATGAGCACGTCCCCATTTATCCAAACATTCTTTGAGAAAACGATTTTTAACGGCTGCATAATATACCATTACGTGCTTGTACCACAATTTGTTTCATCAGTCCTCAACCATCGGCCACTGAGGTTACCCACTTTTTGTCATTATACATGATGCTGTGGTGAACTGCCTAGTCCTGAGATCTGGACCTGCATCCCTGATCATTTCCAGATCACTGCTAGAAGTGGAATTGTCATGTCAGGGAAGGTGACATTTTCAAGGCCTTGAAATGTAATGCCCAGTTACCTCCCAAAAGGGTCTTCCTCCCTCCAGCAGGGCGGTTGTGCCCCTCTCTTCCTATGTAAACCCTCTGAGAAGACAAGATTCAGCAAGGAAGCCCTGTCTGCCTGTCTCTGAACACAGAGCCCAGTGCTTTGGGGGAGACATGTCCGGAACTAGGAGGAGAACAGCCATCCATGGAGAAGACTGGACTAGGTCGTCCCTGAGAACTACTAGCATCTTCTGTGGTACCAGCCCAGGGCTCTGTCTCTGGAAGAAGCATTTGGACTGGGCAGGTGTGATGGTTAATTTTTTGTGCAAACTTGACTGGGCTAAGGGATCCCCAGGTAGCTGGTAAAACATGTCTGTAAGGGGTTTTCTAGAAACAATTAGCACTCGAATGGGTAGACTGAGAAGAAGATCATAGTCACCAATGTCGATAGGCATCATCCAACCCACTGAGGGCCTGAATAGAACAAAAGTTGGAGGAAGGGCGAATCTGCTCTCTCCTTAAGCTCAGACACCCATTTCCTCCTGTCCATCTGCGCTCATGCCTGCAGGCTTGGACTAGGACTTACACTGTCAGCTCCCCAGGGTCTCCAGCCTGCAGACAGCAGAACCCTCAGCCTGTCTATGTCCTACTGGTTCTTCTTCTCTGGAGAACCCTAATGCAGCAGGAATATGCCCCAATGACCCTTGATTCATCTAAACCTGGATTAATCTGTTTTGTATTTTTTTAACCTATGGTATTTAACCTATGTGATTAACATCACATTAATCTGTGAGTCGCTCTAAATGTTTTCTGAATCCATTTATCCTCTCCCTGCTCAGGGTGAGTTTTGTTCAGTTAAGAGGTGGGGCTTCACTTCACTTCTCTCATGCTTCCCAGGTCGTTCTGAGGTTTGGTGAGCAGGTCTACGTTCGTCTTAAATTATCATTCACAACCACGTAGCCTCCCATCTCATCCCCTCTCGGTCGGTCTTTATCTTTCCTAACAAGGGCTCCTCTTCTAAGCCTTTCCATGGCTTGCCCGTCCCCTTTCTCGTGTCAGTTGCCCCTTTGTGTGTCCTCCAGGCCTCCCACGTCAGTCCTGACTTGGACAGTCAGACCTGCTCACGGGATTCCAGACTTGTGGTTCAGACCTCAAGCATCAATTCTGGCACCCCTCTCTCTTTTGTAATTTGGGCTGCTTCTTGCAGCCTCACTTTTGCTCTCTGTAAGATGGGGCTTGACAGGTATGAAGCAGCACAACCAGACTGGACTTGTGGCATCTGCTCCATTCAGTGCATCCTTAGACAAAGGGGAGCCGTCAAGGATGGAACCGTGTGAGAGCCAGAGCTGGCCTGGCTTCTGTGCTTGCAGATGGAGAACTGGCCCCTGCTGTCAGTTACAGCAAGACCCCGGACCTCCTGGGATGAGCTGGGCTTAGGTCACCATAGGCCTCAGGGTTGGTGAAGACTCCTACCGTGGAGATGGGTGAAGGGATTATCTACGAGGAAACCACTTAAGGCCAAAAGTTACATCCTTCTCGAGAGCCTGAGACGCTGGCCGCAAGAACAACACCCCACGACGTTCAAAGCCTCTGGGGCAGCTGCCCTGGCCTCTTTCCAAGCCGCGTCATGGCATTTAGTGTATTCAACAACCACCCTAAACCAATAGGCCCAGAGGCCAGAGAATAAAGAAGTGAGCCTGCCTCTGCTCACAGAGGGAGCTTTCCCACCCTCACCCCTCTTTACAGGACGTTCTGTCTTGGGCTCTCTCAGAAGACTGAGGTCCTAGCTGCAACTCTGTGGTGCCTTCGTGAAGCCTCTTCCTCTCCCCTGGGGCTCCTTGCTGAACAGGGAAGGGTTTGGGCCTCCAGGGAGGAGTGGCAGCTCCTGCCTCAGGGGAGCCTGAGAAGTAGAAAGCTGGGGCCCAGCAAGGCAAGCTGGTAGGTGGAGGGTGGAGGGACTCGAGTCCCCGATTCTGACGGCAACAGCGTGTAACTGCTGTAGCTGGGAGCCACACCAGCCCTTCTAGCCCAGCCTGACATCCCAGTCCTTCCAGGACTTTTGAGTCAAGGCCACGGCACTGCATGATTCTGGGGGGGAGAGGGGGTGGTCACAAGAATAAAATAGGGATGGGGCTCTGCTTTATTAATCCCCATTTGACAGATTGGGATGAAAACATACTTAGAGAGTATAAATACTGTGCTGAAGTTCACACAGCCAGCCTGGTACCCAGACCCGGCCGCCCCGCCCTGCCGCTGGAGGTCAAAGGTGACAGGGAGTCCAGTTCTGGCCAAAGTACAGACCTCCCTCCCTACAGTGAGTTCCTTCTGTTTCCATGAGAGTCAGCCTCGCTCCCCGGGAGCAGGGAGACTTTCTCAGCGCCCATGGTGCAAACCCTTGGCCTCCGGACAGCACAGCAGTGATGCGGGTGGGGGCCTGGTGTGCCTGCTGCGCTGAGAACCGAGCTGCTGCTCTGGGGACTCGCACTGGTGACCCCAGTGTGGCAGCAGCTGTTTAATAATTTAGAGAATGTATACTGTTCAGCCGGGCGGCTTCATCCCTGGGTTCAGAAACACAATGCCCTGGGGATTGTTCCCAGTGGAGAGTGAAATTCCACTTGTCACGGGCACTGAGAACACAGGCCTGTTCCTGGAAGGGGCTCTGGTCCCTGGGTGTTTACAAACATCCTAGGAGACCAGGAAGCCAGCAGCCATGGCCCTGGGGCTGGGGTGGGGCTGCGGGTCTCCCAGCTCAGCTGTCCGCTGCTGGGGACCTGCGAGTCCCTTCGCCTCTGTCTCCTGCCTGCTCAGAGGCGACGGGACTGCATAGGAACCTGTTCAGGGTGGCTTTGTATTTCCTAGAACTCGGCGATTGCATTTTCCCCTCAAAAGGTGTTTTTATATTTAAAAAAAAAACAACTTAACGCTTGAAAACATTTTGCTAAGTGCAATAAGCCAGACACAGAAGGATCAATATTGTATGATTGCACTTATGTGAGGGACTAGAATAGGCAAATTCATAGAGACAGAAAGCATGGTAGTTGCTGCGGCTGGGAGGAGGGCAGGGGAGTTATTGTTTAATGGGTGCAGAGCTGCTTGGGATGATGAGAAAGTTCTGGAAATAGGTAGTGGTAACGGTTACAGGTCACTGAGAATGTACTTCATGCCACTGAGTTGTACACTTAAAAACAGTTAAAACAGTAAATTTAATGTTATGTATATTTTACCACAATTTTAAAAAGTGTTTACTGTAAAAAAAAAAAAAAAGGTTGCACAAATAATGAATGTTCACTCAAGAAACATTAGAAAATAGAGGAAATAATTTTAGTTACACCAAAACCCCCTCTTTTCCTCCAAAAAGCAAACAAACCTAGTCTCCTGTGAAATTTTAATCTGTAAAGACAGAAAAAGCTCTACTTATTAATCCGTAGAGTACTAAGCACTGAATAGGCCTTCCCTAAATATGACACAATAGTGAAAAAAATCCTACCCCTACCCCAAGATAACCACAGCTGATATTTGGTATCTATCCTTCCACACGTTTCCCAGTGCAAATATATGACATAAATATGCAAATTTTTATGAAAATAGGATCCATCTGTACCTATTATTTGGAAGCCTATTTTTCCTTGCTTTACAGTATATTGTAAACATGTTTTCATGTCATTCTGTATCATTTGTGGTGGAGCCCAGGATTGAATTCTGTCCTGGGAATGTTCCGTGAATTGTTTCATTAGTGCCTATTACTGAACTTGTAAGTTGTTCCCGTGTTTTCCTGATCATAAGGAAACCTACAAGTTACATCCTTGCACATATATCTTTGGCTACTTGTGAGTGCATTTTTTTAGGATAAGTTCGTGGCATTTCTGAGTCAAAGGGTCCCTGCCTGTTAGGGGTTTTTGCCAGACTGTATGCTGGAGCCACACATCACCTACAGCTGTTCCCATGAACAATGAGAGGTGTCTCTTAAACTGAGTGAGAGGATTCCCGGGCTGGCCAAGTGCAGCTATGGCGGAAGTTTAGGCTGTAGTGCCCAGTGGGGGAGCAGCTTTGAGGGGCCCAGGGTCCCCCCCATACACATCTGAATCTCCAGAATTTATGACTAGGTTACCTTACAAGGCAAAAGGTGCTTTGCAGGTGTGATTAAATTAATGATCTTGAGATGTGGAGATTTTCCTGGATTACTTGAGTGGGCCCAACATAATCACAAGCTTCTTATAAGAGGGAGTCAGGAGGGCCAGAAACAGAGAAGGAGATGTGCTGTGATGATGGAAGCAGAGGTTGGAGTGATGCAGGGCCACAAGCCAAGGAATGCAGGTGGACTCGAGAAGGTGAAAAAGGCAAGGAAACGATTCTCCTCAGAGCCTCCAGAGGGAATGCAGCCCTGCCAACCCATTTTGGACTTGACCTCAAGAACTATAGGGTAATAAATTCGTGTTGTTTAGCCACTACGTTTGGGGTAATTTTTTTTTTTTTTTAAATGGCTGTGTTGGGTCTTCGTTGCTGTGCGTGGGCTCTCTCTCTAGTTGTGGAGAGCGGGGGCTAGTCTTCGTTGCGGTGCACGTGCTTCTCATTGTGGTGGCTTCTCTTGTTGCGGAGCATGGGTTCTAGGCATGCGGGCTCAGTAGTTGTGGCTCACGGGCTCTAGAGCGCAGGCTCAGTAGTTGTGGTGCACGGGCTTAGTCGCTCCGCGGCATGTGGGATCTTCCTGGACCAGGGGTCGAACCCATGACCCCTGCATTGGCAGGAGGATTCTTAACCACTGTGCCACCAGGGAAGTCCTGGGGTAATTTGTTACAGCAGCAATAAGAAACTAATACATCTCCCTCCTGCTACCAGGCCTTGAAACCTCATTGTCTAAGGGATGAGGGTCTCCCTCTGCGCCTAGCAGCCTGATGACGTGAATATCACCCTCTCCCTTAACCAGAGGCCCTCCAGGCAAAGCATACCCAAGGTTCTGTGCATGGGGGACAGACAAGGAGGTGCCCCAGCCCCCAGGGCCCACCCTTGACCAGACTGTGAAATTACCCTCAAGGATGTTGGAAACTGGACTTGCTTAAGGTCATAGGGTAAGTGTGAGGTGGTGCCAGGACTGAACCCCAGGGTCTTGCCTGGCAGGCCAGTGAGGTCCCCATCCACTCCACTAAGCTGAGCCTCTCTTTCTTTGCCAGTCTGACTTGCCTTCCTGGAGAGAGGTAGTCATTCACACTTTAGCATGAGTAAGATAGGACAGCTGGCTGTGCGTACACCACCTGTCAGTATTACTACAGAGTAGCAGAGTTCGATTCTCATGTTGAAAACCAGGCTTGGGGTGGGTAGTTTCCCTTCTCATCCACTCCAGGGCTCACAGGGTCCTGCTGGCCACCTCCAACCCTGAAGTCTCCTTCTAGGCCTCCCCAAAACAAACTCAGTTCTTGCCCTCCACAGGGAAGTTGCTCATGCCTGTGGTCATGATGGTCCCTGCTGTCTAATAAGAATTCTGTGTCAGGTCCAGTGCCCTGAACTTTACCTGAGCCATTCAACAGTGTCCTCTCAACCACCCAGAGGATATTATCCTCCCATTTCACAGATAAGGAAACTGAGACCCAGGCAGGTTAACTCACATGAACAAGATCATTCAGCTGCAAGCAGAGGAGCAGGGTTCAAAGCAGGTAGTCTGACCCCAGGGCCTAGAGCTGCCAGGGTTGGCCTGTAGAAGCACTGGCTTACACAGTCAATGTTTCAAAACCTAGAGATTTTATAAAAAATCTTGATTTCTAGATTCACTTGAAAAATCTGATTCACCAACTGAAAGAACTCAAACAGCCAAAGCAGGGACTATTTGAGCAAGAAAATAAAGTAATATAATCCAAATTATAAAATAAATATCCATGAGTTCATACTGATATAAATGATTGAATAAATAAATAAATGAAGGAAAAGAGACAAATTTCCCATACAGAATAAATCCAAATAATTGATGTAGATACTCTGTCCTCAAGGAGGTGGAACATAACTCCTCACTTCTTCAAAAGGTACATTGTAGAAAGCTGGCGGAAAAAAGAGTCACTTTATAGCAGAGTAACCTGACAAACACTATTTCAGCCAGGTCATCAAGGTCAGCATCACATCGGCAAACGGTCACAGTCCAGAGGAGCCTAAGAAGACATGGCGACTACATGTAATGTGGGATTCAGGATGGGACCCTGGAACAGGAAAAGGACAGTAGGGAAAACTAAGGATATCTGAATAGAGTGTGGGCAGTAGTTAATAAGGATGTATCAATGTTGGTTCATCAATAGTGACCGAAGCAACATGCTAATGTAGGATTATTACACATTGCCTGCAGGCGCCTCCAAAGGCTCACTGCACTCTCCTAGGCCAGGGGCTCCTCTGGCAAAGCCCAGGGGATAGAGGCTGGGTTTGGGTGTCTGGAGAACTGGGTATGAAGCTTGTCTCCGCCTAGATTTACTCTGTGGCCATGTCCAAATTCCCTTCCCTCCCAGTGCCAGGTGCAACAATAACCCCTGTCTCCCTGGGGCCCTGGTAGCCCTCCAGGACCCTCTCAGGGTGCTGGTGCCTGCTCAGGCAGCCCAGCTGTTGCTTGTGGTGTAATTGCTAGTCCTGAGGTGCCCAGAGCCTGTTTTTCCGCAGGACTGAGTGAGTAATCCTGGGATCATTTGCCTGCTGGGCAGGGGGGGATGTTTGGTGGTGGTGAGGGAGGAGCATCCGCTGTTTTTTCACAGACACCTGGTCGTGCTGGGGAGGACACTCAGTGCCCTGAGGGGGCTCCTCTGGCTGCCCCCAACCCCACGCCCAAGGCCCTGGGTCCCTGCCTCAGAGTGAGTGGGGGTCTGGCCGAGCCATCCCTCCTCCTGCGCTAAGGGATGAGTCAGTTATGGCCTTCCCGAGTAAGCAGTTGTTGGGGGTCAGTTGGAGGCAAGGACTAGAGATGGTTTGGAGGTTGTGGCCCCAGCCGCACCCCTCTGTTGGGTTCCCATTTCCCTATATCCAGGAGTGTGGAAGGAGTCGTTCCCCACTGCTCACCCAGCTCTGGCTTGGGCACTGAGAGATGGGGCCGATGGGAGAGAAGACAGGAGCAGTGGGCGATAAGAATCCAGAGGAAGTAGGAGAGAAAGGAGGGATGGAGCCTGGGCTCCAGGAGGAAGGCTCAGTGTGGTGGGTGGGGGAGAGGGTGGCAGAGGGGGAATGACTGAGACAGCGGGCGTGTGTGGCCTGGAGCCCAGGCACCAGGCTGAACTGCTGCTCCCAGCTCAGGAGACCCTGTGCCAGCTGGATGCAGGCAAGTGGGCACGGGCAGGGCTGCCTGCCAGACAAACACAGAGAGCCCTTTGAGGGGGTGGCAGCTGTCACCCCAGACTCCCCTCTGTTTGCTGTGGCCCTGCCTGCCCCCTCTAGCCCAGGAAAGGCCCCCAGGAAGCAGGGACAGTTTGTATGTGATGGGCAGCAGAACAAAGTGGTCAGACCCTTGGTACTGCCTCCTGGTAGCCGAGGGGTCTCAGAGCCTCAATCTGTCCGATGTAACATGGGAACAGCAAGGCCTACCTGGCAGGGGGCGGGGCAATTAGGATGCACAGGTATGTGCACAGTGCTTGGACACCATGTCAGATGTGGAACAGCTGAAGAAATCGGGGGTTTAACCCGGAGAAAGGAAGGCTCAGGCCCTAGAATGCCTGTCTTCCAGTGTCTGAAGGCTGGTCTCTGGTGCAGGGACGGCCTGGCTGTGGGTGGCCCTTGAGTGGGGGTTACCGGGAGACAGGATCCTCCCTAAAAGACAGTCCAGCTCTGTCAGGGTGACCTGACGATCAGCCAGGCTGTTCCCGGGGAGGGGCAGTCAGGGGAACGCAGAGCAGGCGGAGGAGCTCTGGGCAGAGCTGCGAGTGGGGTTTTGTGGGGGTTGGAGGCGGGGGTGTCTCTGGGTTTTCAGCTGGGTGAGTGGGAAGGGTTTCTAGGAGCCCTGCTCCGCTGACTTGCAATCACCCTCAGACAGAGATTGGGAGCCCAGCCAGACCACCGGGCAGGCGCCCAGCACCCTGGGCTGGGCAACGTGGGGGTGGGGGTGGGGGGGTTCTGGCCTCCAGACCGGCTGGGCGCGCAGGAGATGGTGCGACTCGAGGTGGCCGCTGAAGGACGGGTAAAGGGTGGAGGCCGAGCCTCGTCGCCGCGTTGGGCCGACAGAAAAATGCCGGGGTCCGGGGTCCTCGCCTTTAACGCGGCCCCGGGCGGAGGAGACGGGAGGGGGAGGGGCGGCACGGGGCGGCGCATGCGCGGCGTGGGCTGGAGCGGCTGGACTGTCCGGCCGCCGGGAGATCGCAGGAGCCCGTCGGGAGCCCCGAGAGCGCCGGGACCCCGCGCGGGGGGCTCTGAGCGGCGCGGCAGACCGGCGCCCGCAGCCTGCCGGGGCTGCTGCCCGCCCGGGCCCCGGGAGCGGCGGCCAAGATGTCCGTGCCGGTGAGTACTGACCGCCGGCCGGGACCGCGACCTCGCGCCGCCCGCTGCAGGCCTAATGCCGCCGGGGCTCCGGGCTGGGGGTCGCCCCACCTGGGCCTTCTTGCGTCGGGGGATGGGAGCAGCCTGGGGTGTCTCCGCGAAGCCGGCCTCTCCGCCCCCGCCTTTCTTTCCGTCCTCTCCCTGGAGAGCCGGGTCGGGCTGGGGTCGTGCTGTCCCCCAGGAATCCTTCCACCACCAGGACGGCTAGGCCTAGTGGGGAGAGGTCTCTGCCGCTCGTTGGGAACCCTCCTCCAGGATGGCTGGGCCGGGTGAGCGGGCGGGGTCTGCGTAGTCCCCCTGGAAACCACCTAGGACAGCTGCTCTGTTGTGCTCAGGGACCTCACCGGGATGGCCAGGCCCGGAGCCCGGTCTGTACCTCTCCCGAGACTGAGACACCCTTCCCCCGGGACAGCTTGTCGGGGTGGGGATCTGCGCCTACCCCCCAGAACCGGCGGATGCACTCACTTTCCCGGGAAGTTTACCTCTGCGGCTGAACCCCCCAAGGGTTCAGGGCCCAGCCTTTTCTTCCCTCCTAGCCATGCGGGCTTCTCTTCTCACCTGACACCCACTCCTCCTAGCCCATCAGGCAGGCTTGGGCAGACCCCCAGGGCTCAACACTTCGGCCGGCAACTGGAGGCATCTGAGTCCCACCTCCTGAGGGTGGCAAGTGATCCTGGCCACCGCTGGTCACCAAGCCTCAGGCGCAGGCCGCAGCCCGCTTTACAGATGCACAGACTGAGGTGGGGGCTGACACCCTGCTTCCTTCCCGGAAGGGGCACCTTCTGCTGGAAAGCTGTGGCCTCCAGCCATTGTTTGTCTGCTGCATTAGAGGCTTTCCCTCTGACAGGAAGGGGCAGTGGCCCAGAGCGCCTGTCCCCCTGGCCTGTTTCTGGAACTGCTTGTCACTTGGGGGACCCCGTCCTTACGGTGAAGCAGACAGTTGGGGCTTCCTGGCAGGGCAAGCGGACTTTTAATTACCCACCATAGAGTGTATGGAGATTACTGGAGGAGAGATGCTGTGTAAGTGCAAAGCATTGTTATTATGGAATTAAAGATTCCAGCTCCTGCCCGCCTCCAGAAGCAGTAATGCAGAGTTACAGAAGAAAAATTAGGGCTTCCAGACCGTGCTGATGTGAAGTCCCCACCCCCATCTGTTCTGGTTCACAGCTTAATTGCCTCATCTTTAGAAAGAAAGAAGACAGAAAATGCCTGCCAAGCCCTTCTCCTGCCCTGCTTTCCTGCAAAGCTCTGGGTCTTTTCTGGCTCGGGGCATCGGGGGACCTGCCCTGATCCTATGGGGACTGACCAGAGAGATGAGGTGGGCCACCTGAGCCTGCTTGAGGGCCTGAGTCACCAGGGCAGTAGTGAACGGGGCATGTGACTCCGGCCACATAAGAGGCTGGACAGCCTAAGTTTGGGACGTCTGTGCTTGATTTGGTGTGGCCTCCACAATCACAGCAGAGGTGCGGATCTGGAGTCTGGGATGGCACCCAGACCCCTTGCCTTACAGCACTTTGGGCAGCGTTCCTGGGCTCTGTGCCTCAGTGGCCCCATCGGTAACAAGAGAGGGATGGTGGGAGGGCCAGGCTCAGGGTGTGATTTGGACAGACAGGCACTGCTGTGGACACCTGCTGTGGAGACCTGCAGTCCAGCTCTGCTCCGTCTCTACACGCCATTGCCGGCTCCACGTCGCTTCCCACCCTCCCATCCGCAGCCACAGCCCTCGGAGATTCTGCAGAGGGGAGTGGGGGGGGTCTCGCTCTCTGCCCCCTACATGCTAGGCTGTCAGATCACCCTGGCTCTCTCCTGGGACCTTGAGCAATGTGTGAACTGGTGGCACTGGGAGAGGAAGTTCATTTGGGGAGCAGCCATGAAATGTTCAGAAAATTGCTTTCATGTGCTGATGAGTGGTGAGGCCAGCGTCCTGCTCAAGCCCTGCTTTGTGAACCCAGAATGGTGACCGCCCATGTGGTGCTCACGGACACGTTTGGGTTTTAAGCATACCCGTTCATTTGGGCAGTCTTTTCCTGGATGGGGCTGACGCAGGCACTTTGGCCCACAGCAATTATAAAATGCTTCAGAATGGGATGGGAGGTGATGGCGGCGAGAGAAGAGGTTGGGGCGAGCCAGGTTGGGACAGGAGTGACCTCCTGAGTGTTAGAGCTGGGGGACCCTGCAGGGATCAGCTTGTCTCACTCTTTCATTTGACCCACATGGAGTCTGGGGCCCAGAGAGGGGAAGGCACACGGGGTCCTCCTGACTCCCTGCTTCGTGCTTCTTCCTCTGCCCAGAGCTGAGGGCACAGTTCACACGGCACCTGGAGGTGCACTTCCTGGCTGCTCTCTGACCTCTGCCTTCCTCTTGGGCATGACTCTTCAGCGCCCAGCACTGTCTCTTCTCTCTGGGCAGGCAGGAAGCGTTTGGAAGGAAGATGGTTGTGCCACCCCCTTCAGACCCCTGGTGGGCATTGGCATCATCCATATTTAGGAGTGACACTGCCCCCCGGCACTGTCAGGCAGGAAGCCAGCTTCCAGCTTGTAGAGAAGCTGCCTGCTCTCTGTTCCTGCCTCTTGTTTCCTGTCTGGGAAATGGGCACAGCCATTCCAGCTCCTCCTCTGCTCCTTTATTAAGTGAGGAATGGGTCCTTTCAAGGAGCTAAGTGCTGACGTGTGTTGAGTGCATTCTGTGTGCCAGGCGCTGGGCTCCGGGAGGACCTGTAGTCTTGCCAGGGTCGCCTGGCCGCTGAGAGACAGAGCCAGGGTGGGAACCAAGTCTGGCAGGATCCAAAGCCAGAAAGTGAGTGTGGCCTCTCTAATTGTAGGGGCTGTGGCCTGTTGAGCCATCCACAGAGGCCAAGGCTGCCGAGAGAGCGACCCTCTGCTCGTGGCTTTCTGAGCATGCGTTTGGGTAACCCCTTCGGCACCGCTGGGCATGAGGCAGCTGGGCCTCTGGGCGGCCAGGCAGCTCGCCCGGGGCTGTGCAGCAGGGCGGCTGTAGCCCTGCGGGCCCCAGCAGCAGTCAGTGGAGATGAGCGGAGCAGGAGTGGCACCTGGTTGAACCTCTGCCAGTGGTCCCAGGGTGCCCTTTGTGCCTGGCTCTGTGCCAGCCACCACTGTGACTGGAGAGCTGGCCAGGGAGCTGGGAGGCTCTGCCCTGGGCTCACCACTGGCCTGGGCAGCCAGGCCGTGGACAGCTGGGGCCTGGTAGAACAGGCTCAAAAGAGGACAGTGGGAAGAGGCAGTGTCCAAGTCCAAGGTCCTCAGTTCAGTCTCCGAAGCACCTGGCACGCCCCTCCTGCCACTCTCCTCCCGCTGGCCTTGGACTCTGCCTGGCCCTCCCTCTGCAGGAAGTGATCTTCAACCGCTGCCTCGCTCACCTCGTCACTCCTGCTCGCTCAGGCAGCGGGCAGCGTGCCAGGAAGCCATCCAGGATTCCCATCTGTGATAGTGCATTTATCGCTGGGGTTATCTGGTTGCGGTCAGGTTCCTCAGGGCAGGACCCAGGCCTGCTTGGTTCCTCTCTCTCCAGCCAACCCCGGCCACCTGCCAAGGAAGTGGCCCTGGGAGCACCGAGGAGCCCACCGCCGTAAAGGAGTCTGTGTCCCTGTGCAGAGAGCCTGCATCCCAGCCCCTGTCCTGGAAGCCTTGTTGGGGGCTGAGTGGGTTCCCAGAGAGGCTAATTCTGGGTGGGGAGGATATCTGGTGGGTCGAGGGCAAGGGCTCCGGAATGAATGGTGCCGGCTCGTCTGAGCGAATTACTGAACCTCTCTGAGCCTGTGTCCTCTGTATGATGAGGATGTTAACAGCACTGAGCTCTTGGGGTTTTATGAGAACTTGGTGAAGTTTGCAGGAAGCTTTTACTAAGAGGCTAGTAAGTCATAGCAGCTACTGCTGTTGAGGTTATTATCTTTATCCTGCCACTGTTGACTGGTGCAGTGGCTGAGACCCACTCCTGGCACCGGCACGACCAGCTTGGGAAGAGGAGATCAGCTCCCTGCCCCCATAATGTTCCGTGCTGCCCAGCCTGCCTCTAGTAGCTTTCTCTTTATGGTAGGTTCCTGCCAGGGCCTTAGCAGTGGAATGACCCCGGCCCCTCCCCTGCCCCTGCCTGCCTTCGGGACCCCTGCCTCTTGAGCCTTGGAAGGACAGGTACTTGTCCTCACCCCACAGATAGAGTGGCCTCCAGTGGGGCCACCATCTGGTCCACTGTGCCTCAGGCCAGCTGGATGCCCTGCCCTGAGGGCCCCCAGGAGTGGGTGCAGTGTTGCCGGCTTTGGAAGCTATTGGATCGGTGGGTACAAGCCTGACTTCAGATGTGGTCAGCAGCAGCCTGGCCCGCATGGAACAGGCAGGATCCTGGGTGGGAAGGAGAGCACGCCGGAGGTGGGTCCTGGCACTTTAAGGGAGGGGGCTCAAGCTTGTGGGTGAGGCAGGTGGGCCGCAAGGCTGTAAGGGTGGCACCTCGTGACCCCCCGCCTCCCATGGCCTGGCATGAGGCATGAGCTGCACCTGCCCTCCCGTCTCCTGCCCTCTCTGTGCTCATCTTTGCCTCCCCAGCCTCTGACTTGGCTTCATCACAACCGCTTGCTTTGATTGCATCCAAGTCTAACCCTATTGTTTCTTTGGCTTTCTTTAGTTTACTGGGCCATTGTCTCCCTCTCTTCAAGAAAAAGACCTGGGTGGGGGACTTCCCTGGCAGTCCAGTGGTTAGGACTCTGCGCTCCCACTGCAGGGGGCTCAGGGTTTGATCCCTGGTCGGGGTAAGATCCTGCATGCTGCTCAGCCCGGCCAAAAAAGAAAAAAAGAAAAAGACCTGGGGACAGGTTGGGGGCCTTGGAGGTGGTGATGCATGCCCGCTCTGCCAGGAGAGGTGGTCACAAGTTGTGGCTCTAAAGTTAATCCCTTCTCTAACGGGAATTAGAGGCTGAGGGAACTTTTTAGTAATTTTAATTTATTATTTAAACCCTGCTGAGTTCCAGTAAGGAGTTGAAGCAGATTATAACATGGATTTTTATTTATTTATGGCTGTGTTGGGTCTTCGTTTCTGTGCGAGGGCTTTCTCTAGTTGGGACAAGCGGGGGCCACTCTTCATCGCTGTGCGCGGGCCTCTCACTATCGCGGCCTCTCTTGTTGCGGAGCACAGGCTCCAGACGTGCAGGCTCAGTAATTGTGGCTCACGGGCCCAGCTGCTCCGCGGCATGTGGGATCTTCCCAGACCAGGGCTCGAACCCATGTCCCCTGCATTGACAGGCAGATTCTCAACCACTGCGCCACCAGGGAAGCCCCGAAGCAGATTATAGTGAAAGACACAAACAGTCTGGGATCATCAAAAGATCCAGAACTATGTACTGTATGGGGAAGGTAGGCATGCAGATTTAACTTGAAGCTCCCTGACAGCCAGGGCAAAAAGGGTAACACGGTGGGTTTAGGATTGCAGTACCTATTTTTTGGTATTCCTAATGCTATGTATTGTTTCCTCTGTGCTTTGTTTTATTTTTACCAGTTGAGACTCTCTTATTGAGGTAGATTTTCTTTTTTTTTTAAATTTTATTTATTTTTGGCTGTGTTGGGTCTTCATTGCTGCATGTGGGCTTTCTCTAGTTGTGGCGAGCGGGGGCTACTCTTCGTTGCGGTGCGCAGGCTTCTCATTGCGGTGGCTTCTCTTGTTGCGAAGCACGGGTTCTAGGGCACGCAGGCTCAGTATTTGTGGCACGCGGGCGCAGTAGTTGTGGCGCACGGGCTTGGTTGCCCCGCGGCATGTGGGATCTTTCCGGACCAGGGATTGGACCCGTGTCCCCAGCACTGGCAGGCGGATTCTTAACCACTGCGCCACCAGGGAAGTCCCTGAGGTAGATTTTCTGTGTAGTGAAATTGAAAGATGTTAAGTATACAGTTGGATAAGTTTTGACTAATGTAGACCCCATGTAACCATCAATCAAATCAAGATAATGAACCTCTCCATCATCTCAGAAAGTTCACAAGTACCCCCTTCACAGTCAAGTGTGCCCTACCCCCTGTAAGGTGGTCAACATTCTTTTTTCTTTTTTTAAAGGAAAAACTGTGATTATCCTGTGATCTCTTTTTTTAATTAATTTTTATTGGCGTATAGTTGATTTACAATGTTGTGTTAGTTTCTAAGGTGGCCAGCATTCTGATTTCTCTCATCATGGCATGGTTTCGACGTCTTGAACTTGAACTTGAACTTGATGTAAGTGGAAGCATATAGTATATATTCTTTGGGGTCTGGCTTTTTTCATTCAGCAAAATGATTTTGAGATTTTCATCCACATGGTGTGTATCAGTAGTTCTCTTTTCGTTGCTGTGCTGAGTGTTCCACTTTTGACTATGAATTTATCTACTTATCCATTCTCTTGCTGATGGATATCTGTCTCTAGTCTTTCTGTGCTGTGTATTTTTAATACTGGAACATACTAGTGTTAGTGGTGGTGTAATACCCTATTTCAGTATTTTATAAAACCTGATATCCAATCATGTGTGCGTTGAGGCATGCCCAGAGAGTCGTCTGTGCCCCCAAATCCTGGATTCCCCAAAGTGGCACGATTGTCAGAGTGGTGTGACCACATGCCTTCTTGTTCACAGCCCTCCCCAGGTATCCAGGGTTTGAATTCCCTCTTCCCAGGTTGGCCATGAGGTGAAGCATCTTAGGTTTTTGGGTCACCTGTGTTTCTCCCAGGCCTCTGTGCCCACCAGAGGTCCTAGTGGGGAGAGGCTTCTAGGAGAGGATGGAGCCTGTCTTGGGAGCTGACCCTATCCCTCCACCCTCCCTGGTCGGGACAGATTCCTGGTCTCCCCGCCTTGTCCCTGGCTGCCCGCCAAGACACCCCACCAGGCAGACACTCCTGGCTGCTCCCAGTTAACTCTGGATGCCCCCAGCCTGCGGGACACCGCACCACTCAAGAAGCTAAGAGCAGGGAGGGGTTGCTTGGGAGCCACTCCCTGCGTCCCTAACACCTCTGTGCTCCGCTCTTCACACTGAGGGAATTGGCATGCCTGTGCTATTCTTACAAACCTTTACTGTTATTTTTTTCTGCATAATGAACCTTAGCAAAAGATTCACACATCTGCTCATCAGAGAGGAGCCCCCAGGCACCTCGTATAAAGTAGCCCCTGCCACCAGTCTGCTCTCTGCTGTCTGCTTGGTTCTCCCACAGGCGTTCCCATGTTTATCTGTTTGTCCCCCTCACACGCCCTGGAGTGTAAGTTCCTTGAGGACAGGACTTGTTTTCCTGGCAGCCGTATCCCAGCAGGGAGTGGGTGCTGTAGTATGTGCAGTGATAGGCCCGACAACCAGCCACTCCCCACTCCCCCCGCTGAGGGGAGACCCTGCCCGCCTCTCAGTGTTGGCTGGTGGAGCTGGGGGCAACAGGGCTTCACAGAACGATTTTTGCTGCAGAATCTCAGACGAGGTTGAGGTTTTGTTCCTCGTGTGGTTCAGGGGCTAGGGAAGCTCAGGGCACTTGAGCAGCAGCTGGGAGGACAGGGAGGGCTTACTGGAGTGCACTTGTGCATGAGCTGTGGGCCCAAGGGAGTGTGCTTGGCAGGGCAGGGCTGGTGTGTGATGGGGAGGTACGTGAGTGTGCCGCTGACACCAGGGTGCCGCCGTGCACTGCGCCTGCACGTGCCTGCTATCTCATGGCCTGGTGATGGGCAGGGCTCCTGGCGGTGGTTACATTTAACAGACGCACTAACCAAGGCTCTGAAAGATGCAGTGACCACTGAGGTCCCATGCCAGGTGGAATCTTTAATGGGCTCTACTCCTGTCCTTGTAGGCTACACCTGGGTGAGGGTTGGGCCTGGGTCTCCTGGGGCACATGGAGCCTTTCTCTGTAGGTTGGAGCAGGCTCAGGTGGGAGGCCCCCAGTGCGGTTCAAGGAGGGAGAAAAAGCCACACTTCCTCGGTGGCTGCTGTAGCTGTGTTCTCTTTGTGTTCACGCCTTCCTGAACTCCCACCCCACTGCCCCCAGAGCTCCCAGGGTCCCTCCTGTGACTCCACTGGCCCCCTGACCCCAGCTGATGTCTGGCCAACACTGCTGCCCCTCTGGGGGTCTCTGTGGGTGTGGGCACCTGTGCTGCTATGGAAGCAGGCTCGGGGGGCAGCAGATGGCACGTAAGTCGCCCCCTCTCCCTGCCCTGATATGCTGGAGCTGGCTGCCATGGGGAGAGGCAGGCGCAGACGGAGGGCTGGGACTACTTCTTGACCACACCCCGGGCCCTGCCCACCCAGGCTGTCAGCCTGAGCTGGGCCTCCAGCGGCTAAGCTTTCTCTCTGAGGACAGGGTCTTGTCCCCAGCCCTTCCTTCCCCCACCCCCGTGTCCTCCCTGGCTGCGGCAGGGTGAGGCCCCAGGGAGTGGTGTCCAAGTGCCATCAGGGAGGGCAGCCTTCTCATTATGCACACGTGGGGCCTGGTTTTTGCTTCTCTGAGGCACATGGGGAGGGGGCTTCGAAGAGAAGGGAGGACTCAGGCCACGGGGTCAGCACCCTGGGCTGGGGCAAAGAGCCCCTGGGAAGTGCCCCAGCCTTGTGAGCAGAGCCGCTCGCTAGCTCGATGAAGCAGGCACCTCCCCGCAGGTGCCTCTGCTGCTGTTTAATTTCCAAATTAGAAAAGCAGTTAAAAGAATCGGGAGACTGTGTCGCTCCTTCCAGTTCCCAGTCCTTGAAAGAGCTGGAGTGGGAGGGGAGGGAGCTGTGGGAGGGTGGGGGGCACTGGGTTTGCTGGGATCCAGGCCTGTCTACCCCGCTCCGCCACCCCTAGGCTCTGTCCCCACACCTTTGGTCCTGGTCCTGCCCCTGTACGCCAGTGTCTGGGGACTGGCCTGGGACGATGCTAAAGGGACTCGAAGGCTGGGGACTAGAGCCCACCCCCCCACAGTCCAAGTCACCACTGCAGTGACAAACGGACTGCCCCATGGTTACTCCGCCCTTGGAGAGCAGGGGAGGATGGGAGAGCTCTTTATGGCTCCGACACCCGCCCTAAGCGTGCAGGCTCTGCTCTGTCTGAGATCACCCGGGGTGCTGTTCTGTGGGCACACCCCTGGGTAGCCAGGTACGGTTACATTTTTAGTTTGTAGCTTTGTCGCTTCCTGGAGGTGTGACCTGGGCAAGGCACTGCCCCTCTCTGAGCCTCTGGGTGGTGGTAGTTCTGTCCTGGTCCCCAGGAGGGCAGTGAGGACTGACTGACACGGGGTGTGTGGGGTGTCCGGCCTGTGTGACAGTGGTTCTTGATGCAGCGGGCTGGCCTCTTCTCCAGGCCATCCACAGGGGTCCCTCCACCCTTGCCCAGGCAGGGCTGGCTCCGGCTTGCAGGCTGGCTTTGAGCTTGCCAGTGTGCGTGGCCAGCCCAGGGGCAAGGCGTCAACACCCGTAGCCCTACAGATACATCATTTCTTCCTGTGCCTGGGGCTGGCAGCACTCACCTCCGGCCTCAGGAAGCCCTTTCCTGCTGCCGCTCCCAGAGCCGGCCATCAGCTGACCCATCCAGCCACCCTCTGTGCTGCTGGGAAAACCAAGGCTTTGGGAGGGGAAGGGGGCTGTCTGAGTCACACTGTGCCAGCCATTTTAGCCCACTCTCTTCACTTGTCATCAGCATTTTCTTGCATGATTTTAGTCTTTGCAAGTGGCCATCTTAAGAGCTGCACAATCTTCCATTGAGAGGCTCTGGTTGCCCAACCAGTCCCCTATAGTTGGGCATTTAGGTTATGCCCCCTCTTTGTTTGCTGTTATAAATGCTGCCACAGACATTGTTGGGGCTAAAGCAAGAATAGTTCTTTGTGCTGTGGCTCTGACCTAGAGAATAAGACCCCAAAAGCCCAGAGAGCCGGAGCCGGGTCTCCCCACTTAGGGTCTAGGATCAGCAGCAGCCCTCACCCCAGGGGACACTTTAATGGACAGACGAGAACCAGCGTCCCTGTGTGAGTCTTAACCACTGGACCAGCAGGGAAGTCCCTGGGCCCCAGTTCTGAACTCAGTTGTGTTTGAGGGTGGTGCTTGGGTCTCAGATGCCTGTCCTTTGGGGTCTCTGAGTGCAGCAGGGTCCTTGGCTTTCCTGCGTGTCCCTGCCCCTTGATTCCCTTTCTGCCCTGTCCTGAAGTTGCCTGCCGCAGGGGAGTCAGGGCGGACTGCACTCTAGGATCCCCAGCGTCCCTTCTGTGGCCACCAGTTCTTTCCCTTCTGTGGCTGAAGTCTGTGGGATGGGGCAAGGGGCAGTAAACTGGGTCTCAACCTCTTCCTCTGGAAGACGGGGCTAATCGTGAAGCCTGTTTTGCAGAATCACTGCGGGCATGAAATGAGCACGTGGTCATAGACACCCTGGCCCAGGGCCAGCCTGGATGCTGTCCTGGGGGCTGTGTCACTTGGCAGTCGGCCCGGGAGGGTCTGCTCCCCCATACACCCCAGCCAGAGCCTGCCCAGTGGGTGCCCCTCCCCCACTCCCCCTTGGCAGGCCTGGGAGGGGGGCATTCCTCTCCCCCTCCAGCTACTCCCCTTGCAGCACATTGGGGCACAGATCCTGGGGCCTTGATTCCAAAGCGGAAATGCCATTCTAGGAGGCACAGTCTTGGGTGGGGGGGGGTGGGGAGTTTAAGTGGAAAAGGAGCAAATTTTTGAAATGCCTGGGCCAGAGCTGGGTTCTCCTCCCCCGCCTGCCCGCCCACAGGAGCAACCCCGCCCCCAGCACTGCTTTAATCCAGCCCCAGAGAGGGAGGGTCTCCGGTCCTCCTCCTCCCAGGCAGCCTCCTCCTGTCTCCCAAGGCCAGCTAGGACAGAGTAAGGCCAGCCCTTTTGTGTCCCTGCCCATCCCTGCAGAGACCTCCTGCTGTCTGGCTGTGAAGCCTGGTCCCCACCCGACTCCCCACCGGAGTGGAGACCCGGGGAAAACCTAGGGACTCCCTCCAGCTCCCAGCATGGACAGATGTTCACACACAGCCCAGCTGGTTCTGATCTGATTCCTTGGAACCTGGAATGCCAGCCAGGCTGAGGGCAGGGGCAGGGGCAGGGTTTCGGAGGGGCTGAGCCCGCAGTCTCCTTTCTGACTTTGGGGCACAGCTTTGGGAACAAGCAGGAGAGGATACCCTAGGTAGTGTTCCCCTGAGAGCTGGCTCTTCTGTGGGAGAACTGGGCTGTTTTGAAGGTTACAGGAGGTCCAGTCTTGAGGAGGGCAGAGGGTAGCAGCTAGTTGTCCCATTGCTTCTTGAGGACTCTGGGTCACACTGAGTCCAAATCCCATTGCTCCTTACCCACACCCTATGCTGGGAGTTCTGTCCAGTGGTTCCCCGAGAAACTTTGGGGGAAATGCAGATGTCCAGATTCCCCCCACACCCGGGATTTCTGGAGGAGGGGACTTGTGGGAGGGGTTTTTTAGGAGGGGATTCCTAAAAAACAGGAATCTGTTTTTTAACAAGCTCTCCAGGGGACCTGTGACCAGCCAGACTTGGGGTGCCCTAGCCCAGCTCCTTCCTTTTACAGATGGGAGAGGGCCTGGCCAAGGTAGCACAGCTGGCGAGAGGCTGAGTCGGCCAGCCCTGGGTGTCAGGTGGAGGGGCACCTGTCGGTGCACCGTGGGCTTGTATGTATTTTATAGGCCGTGCCTGAGGGTTCTCTGCACGGTGTGCCCCACTGCTTCCCTGGAATTTCGAGCTACCTGATGGTGTCCACACACTCAGCAAACGGGACAGTCTAGTTCTGGAGAGGCCCCATCCTAGATCTCTGCAGACCACTGTGCAACCCTGGACTGTACTCAGGGACTCTGGCTGGCTACGTAGGGTGACAGTCATCAACTTGCCCCCTAGGGAGGGGGAGCTCAGGAGAACCAAGGCGCCCTCCACTCAGTTTCTCTGTCGTGCTTCTTCCCTCCCCCTCATTCTCATCAGCATCCCTCCCACGCCCTGTTGCTGAAACAGGAGTCGTTGGGGCACAGGCGTTAGCCCTGGACAGCGCTGACTGAGGGATTGGGGTAGGGGCACATCTCCTGGAGCAGCACCGAGACAGTGGGGGACACTTCGAGGAGACTGAATTCAATTCAGAGGAGAAGGTGGGAGATCGCAAGCTTCTTGTCCCTGGGTGCACTGGAGCCTCCCGCGCAGGGCTGGTAGAACATGATGCGCTCCGGTTCTACTCTCCCTAGATTACAGGGACAGCCCTCTCTCTAGATTACAGGGACAGCCGTAGTCCCCAGCTTCCCTGCTGTGTCTTCATATCCTGGGGCTCTTACACCGAAGGCCTGACCAGAGTCGGTGCGGTGGTCGTATTATTAGTTTTCTGCCAGCTGGGCCATGCCCCTCTAGATGCAGATCTGAGTCGGACTGCCGGATGGACACGCGTGAAATGCCCCAGGTTGGTGGGCGGGGAAGGCAGACTTGAAGCTGGTGCCTCCGGGGCTGCAACGGCCACGGGGGAGGAGGGCAATCCCGGCAGTCTTCCCAGAAGAAGGCTTAGGCCTTTGAGGAGGGTCGCGTTCTCGCCCACGGTGGAGGGCAGGGACGGGTGTGCGGAGAAAAGGCGATATCCCGCGTATCCGGCAGGCGCTTGGAGCTTAGCGCGGGTGCAAGGGTGCGGGGTGGGGGACGGTCCCACTGGGCGGCGCGTGCCCGCGCGCTCCCGCAGCCACCCGCGCCCCCGAGCCAGCGGCTCATTTGCATGGGGAGCCCGAGCGGCCAATGGGCGCGCGCGGCCGGGCATGCCGGGAGCCGGGCTGGGCCCGCCGGCCTCGGCGGCGGTGGCGGGCGGGGCGAGATGGGACCGGCTCTGTACGGCGGCGGCGGCGGCGGCGGCAGTGGCCGGCGAGGTGGCTGAGGCGGCCGGATCAGGACCCGGGCGGCTTCGGGGCTCTCGGGAATCCGAGAGCGCGCGGCGCGGGCAGTTCTCTGTGCGCCCTGCGGGGAGCCGGGGCCCCAGGCCGACCCGACACGATGAACTACCTGGTGAGTGCGGTCAGCGCGGCCAGTGCGGCCGGAGTCCACTCGCAGTGGCCTGGGCGGGGTCCGCGCGCCAGGGAGCGTCGGCCGAGGTCCGCGTACCGGCTTGGAGGCGACCCAGCTCTACCCGCGCCCGGGGCGGTCCCAGGCGGGAAAGAGTTAACTGAGTGGCATTTCCTGCCGGACCTGCGGGTCCTGGGAACTACGGGCCGCTGGAGCCTCCGCGGGGGCGTGACCGGGCCAGGGTCCGAGGTCCTGGAAAACCCCCCTTCTGCCCTGGCAGGGGCTCCCGGAGGCCAGGACTGCGGAGGATCCCAGAGCTTGCGCGCCCCGGGGGCGGCTGGAAGGACCGGACTCGGGGGCCGCGGGCCGGTAGGAGAGTTCCTGGATCCGGGAAAGTTGCTGGCCGGAGGCCCGCTCTCCCCCTGCCGGCCGCTGCCTGCTGGGTGACCTTGGGCCTGTGAGCCCTGTCTCCGAGCCTCACTTTCATCGCTACGAGGAGCGGTCCGAGGTCCCTTGGACAATGAACTTTCCAGGGGCGTGAAGTTCCAAGAAACAGGGTGGCGGTCCGTGTGTTTTGGAGTGAGAGCTGCCCATGCCCCCAGGTTAGGGGTTGAGGGCTGGGTGAGCAAGCGCGGGTGTCCACGGAGAAGTTAATAATTAATCCCCGGCCCGCCCGCGCTGGATTCCGGGACCCAGGGCGGGAGCTTCTCGGTTATTACCTACCGTGGTTGCAAAAACGGTTGTAGGAGCCGGGTCTTGGCAGGGGAGTCCAGGGCCACGCCGCGATCCCGGGGTCCTAGCCTCCGCGGGTAGAGCGTGGGAGCTGGGAGGGGCGGGGCCGCTGCTCGGGTGGCCGCAGCCCGGGCGCCCAGCCCCTCATTGCTGCTGCAGAGCCCAGGGCGGTGTTGAAGGATTCGGGGAAGCTGAGATTTGCTGAGGACCGGGCGTGGTCAGGGGATGTGAGGGGGTTAGAGTCTGGAGAGATGTTGGGGTCTCCCATCCCTTAGTAGGAGCAGTGGCTCCCTAACTGGTCTTGAGAACAGGGAGTCTATTTCCTTGGCACTCTTAGCATCAGGAAGAGTCTAAGCTGGGAGGTACTTTCTGGGTTTGCTGTGCAGATTTCAGCCAGGCCGGGAGATGTTCCTCATCCCCCTGGGCTGGGGGACACGCCCCCCACCCATGACTCTTTCCTTTCCAGAGTGGAGAGCTGATGGTGGGAGTGGAGGGATGGCAGGGCTAACAGGCTTAGAAAATCAGGAGAAGGGCCCAGGTGCAGGTGGAGACTGGCAGGAAGGGAGGTCTGGGAGGACCTGCCGGCAAGCTCTCCTGGCACTAGCACCCACCACCCGCTTGCCATGGGCAAGGAAAGAGTCCTGTAGGTGCTGGGTGGAGGCAGGGCAGGGCAGCCCCAGCTTCTGCCAAGGCAGTCACCCTCAGCTCCCGGTGACTTTTAAAAGACGGTGACTTTTACGCTTGTGCTGAACAGAGGCGTTAGCGTTGTGGGCTGGCATCATCTCCCCAGGCTTGGGCAAGGGATTGAAGTAAGGGCAGTGCCACTAGGGGATCCTTCCTAATCAGGAAGGGCTCCTAAGACACCTGCTCTCCCCGTGAGTCATACAGATGGTACCAATGGGGAGACTGAGGCACAGAGAGGGGCAGTTACTTGTCCTCACAGAACCGTATCCAGAACATAGTCTCCTGGTGTGGCCCCATGCTCTAGCCATGTGCTCCCCCTGCTCTGGGATTGGGGGTGCTCTGGCCCTTGGGGTGCTGCTATGCTCTCCTGGGGCTGCCAACTTGGTGGGGTCTCTCTGGCTCCTTAGTAGCCCCCTCCTGGCCTCCATTATTCTTTTAGGAGATCCCACCACCCTTTGTCTCTCAGGCCTGGAGAACTCCCTCCACCATCCCCCAGGAGCCCACAGCCAGTTGGGGCAGCCAGAACCAGCCAGCAGGTGGAAGGGGGAGGAGCAGTGTTAGCGTCATGCTTGGAGGGCAGGGTGTAGGGTAGGGCAGGACAGGGTCGTTCTCCAGCAGAGACACTGGCCAGATTCCTCCTCCTCTGGATCCTTAAGGCCCCCAAATAAGGGGCTACAGAGTGGCCTCCCTCCAGGGGGCAGGCTGGGCCCTCTAGCACTGGGGAGAGGCCCTGACTCCATCTCCGTCTCGTTGTGCTAACTTCCTCCCACCTCTGAGTGAGGAGTGGGGCAGAGTACCAGCCGGCCGTGGAAGGAGCTCAGAGGGTGGAGGGGCAGGGCCCCGTCTCAGTCCCCTATTTCCATTGCGCATCCTGAAGTCAGGGGCTTGGTACTTTTTTCTGGGCTGGAGAACCCTGCTTTTTGTGCCGGTGTGTCCTCCATCCCTGCGGAAGCAGATGGTGCTGCTCTAAGGGCTGCTGAAAGTTATCATTTAGGGCTGGAGAGGGGCAGAGCTGAGGAGGCTTTAGATGTCCAGGTGGGGAAACTAAGGCTTCGTAAGGAGTGAAGTCCCTGCTGTCCCACCCGGGCTTCTGCCTCTGCCCCTCCAGTGGCATATCTGGGGCTGGCCACGGTGGGTTACCAGGGCCTGATGCTGTCCCTGAAGCGAAGGTCAACCTCATGCTGGGCCCTCTGCTGAGAGACCAAATCCGAAGACTGAACAAGCCGGTCTACTCAAACATGTCTGGGGTCTGCCAGCCTGGGTCGGTTCCCTGGGCTGGGTGGCAGTGGTGAGGGTTCTAATTGGTTGAGGACCACTCCCAAGCTGTCAGAAGTTGGGGTGGGCTGGAGGGCGGAGGGCTCCGCTCTCGTGCCACCCACATGGGCTCCTTGGTGCCCTGGCCCCAGGCCCACCTGTTCCCACCATCTGAGGTGTGTTGGGGGCTGCAGATGCCCTGTCCTGCAGTAGGAGGGCCCTCCCCATGACACCTCTCTTCCTCTGCCCAGCCTCGCTGGGACAGTGCCTGGTATGCCCTGGCAGGAGTGGGGCCAGGGGCCTGCTTCGACCCAAGAGCTGGGCACAAAGACATCTGCTTTTGCCACTGTAGCCAAGGCCAGCTCGGGGCTCCTGATTGTCTGAGGGAGCTGCTGGCAGTGGCCACCCACAGGTGGGTTTTTAGTCCTTTGTTCTGTAGACCTGTCCGCTGGGTGCTGAGTGTCAGGCATGGGGCTGAGGACCCACACACGGCCCCTCCTCTGTCCTCTGAGCCTCAGGCACTGCCAAGGCAGGCAGGGAAGGAGCCATGCTCCCCTTGTCCCCTTGGGGTGGCTCTGGAATGGGGGGCTCATCCACGCTTGTCACGCTGAGCACTGAGGACTTGAGCCCAGACCCTGGTCACTCAGTTGTCCTGGGAGAACTAAGGGGAGGGTGATGCCAAGGCCGGCTGTTGCGGAGTTCCGCCCAGGATGAGGGTGTGGGGCCGTCTGGGAAGGGAAGAGGCACTGCCCTCCCAGCCCCATCGCAGCCGGGAGGCGGAGCAGAGGATTGTCAGGACCCTGGCCAGTGGGCCCGTAGCCGCTGCCCCTTTGGCGGGATTCCCAGGGCACAAGTGAGCAGTGGTTGTGGGTGTAGACTGCCACTTGGGCACACGTACGTTGGGCCTGTATCCAGTGGTCACGGGGGCTCCTTGGGACAAGCAGCCAGAATACCCCAGAAATAAACTTGGCCCAGGTTTGAGATGGTTCTTTGTCTGAAGAGAACTAGAGTTTCCCTAGTGACTGCTGTGTGGGGGGCTCTGTGCCTGGGGCTGGGGTGTGTGTCGGGGTGGGGGGCAGGGAGGGATGGAAAAGCCCTGTGAAATTTCCACTCCTGGCTTCCATGGACCTAAGCAGTACCCCGAGAGCCACCCAGCTGCACTTTGTCATACAGCCCAGATCTGCCTCTGCCACTTCCTGACCATGACCCTGGAGAGTCAAGTGACTCAGTTTCTCCATCCGTAGGTGGAGGCAATCACAGTGTCTCACAGGGTTGAAAGAGATAATTGAGGTACGCCAAAGAGCCCTGCCTCTCACTGCCAGCATTATTGTCATAACTGTGAATCTGTCAGTCTCCCCACCACCAGGTAGCACTGTCCCCCAGAATCGGGGTTTGGGGATACCCAGAACACATCCAGGGCTCTCCGGGGCAGCAGGCCGAGGTAAAGCCCATCAGATGGCCGCTGACACGTGCCCGTTGGTGGCCAAGGCCCAGCTGCTCCGTGTCTGCGGGCCCGGGTGGGTCTGGCACACACAATGAGGGCCATTCTCAGACCAGGCAGGGCCGGTGGGGCAGCCCTCTCAGCTCCCATGTTCAGCAACCAGGGTGTTGTTCTGGGCGGGCCCAACTGGCAGGCCACTGCCTGGGCAGTGTTGGCATCGGGCAGGGGGCTCTCCTCTGTCCCCTCCCTCTGGGGTGACTGAGCCCCAAAGGGCCTTCCTGGCTTTCTCAGGCGTGGCCGCGTGGCTCCCAGGGAGGGCGGGGCGCCACCTTCTGCAAGGGGGGCTTTTGCCTGAACCCGCCCATCCAGCAGCCCCATGCTCAGCCCTGCTCTGGGCCAGGCCTGGCGTGCATGTGCGGTGGAGGGGCGTTCCATGCTGAAGCAGACAGGCCCCTCCCATTCTGGGCGCCCAGGTTGGGGGCACGAAGTGGGCAGTAACAGAGGTGTTGATCAGCACTTCGAGGTGAGGGCAGTGAGGTGTGGGTGCCCAGGGAGGGGTGTGGGAGCTTTCCTGGGCAGGGGACGTGTGACACCTAAGTCACGTCCTGAAGGAGGAGTAGGACACAGCGAGAGGTTTCCTAGGGTCGCGGATGAGGTGGCCAGAGACTCGGGCGAGTCAGCAGCAGTCTCCGTGGTGCCTTGGGCCCAGCTGGCTGGCAGAGTTGGCCTGGACTGTGATGGTACCCTGGTGGTGTGCCCCTCCCAGAGGTCACAGCTGTGTCCTCTTGTGAGCTTGGGGGAAGCACTTGATTGGCCCAACAGTGAGGAAGGCTGGAAAGCCAGGTTCTGGGTAGACTGGCCCCCCTCTTCCAAGCTGGGACAAGGCACTGGGTCCTGGGGAGCATGTCCAGAGCAGGAATGCTCAGGTGGTGTGGGTTTTGCCTTATTCTGCCATGGGATGCCACCATTTGGATGGCATTGACTGAGCTCTCCCTGCAGCATCCCAAGGCATCCTGCAGTGTGACTGGCCCCAGCCTGCCTGCCAGTCCAGGGCCACAATCCTGTCTCTCCTCCAGCTTTTCCCTATTTCAGTGTCTTGGCTCATGCCTGCCCTCTGCCCACGTGCCCTTCCCTGGCTGGTTCATGGTCGCCTAGTTTTCGTTCTTCATGAGTCACCTGAAATGTCCTCCTTGGGGGAGGCCACCTCTGACCATCCTATGTGTAGTGGCCCTGTGGCACATGCCACATTTCCCCCTGTCCTGGCAAATCGTTTTGTGTCTGCCTGCCCTGCTTGGATGCAAGCCCCGTGCAGACAAGGGCCTGGTCGACCTAGGCTTGCACCGTCTTGCAGGGCCTGGCCCAGCACCTGGCAGAGGGCAGATGCCAGGTGAATCTTTTATTACACAAAAGAACTTCCCTATGAAACCAGGATTGTCACCTTAACACAAGGGGTCTGGGTGCTCAGAGAGGCTAAGGGACTTGCCCAAGGTCCCCAGCAGTGGGGGGGAGAGCCAGGCCCAGGTCTGGTCTCAGCTGCTGCTCTGCCCTGGAGGGAGGTGGAGGAGTGTGTCAGGAGCAGCTGGAGAGGCTTAGGGGCCCAAAGGGGCGGGTGCTTGGCCAGCTGGAGCGCTGCGGCGCCAGCAGTGCCCAGGACTGCGGAGAGCCTGCCTCTGGGGCTCGGCGGGGGGAGGGGGGCACCAGCTGACGCAGGCAGAGGAGCTCCTGGTGCCAGGCGCCTGGTGCCACGTGCCCACCCTGAGAGGTGCTTCCCAGCCTGGCTCCAGCCGCCCCGGACTATACAGTTGCAGTCGGAATTGGCCTTGACTGCTCATCGAGCTCATGCCCAGGAGGTGAGAGCGGGCCACCCTGGGTGCAGGAGGCCCCGGTAGCTCCCTGGGCAGCTCTCCTGGGTCCAGGGGACCCTCCCTCCTCCCCCTTCCCCCTCCCGCTGGACTTTGCCCTTGGCAGAGCTCTCCAGCCTCCCTGAGAGCCCAGCCCTGCCCAGCAGGGCCTGGCCGAAGCCCCTCTGCCAGCCTTCCCTGGGCTGCCCTCCTCTAAGAGGTGAGGGGCCTCTGAGGGGCATTCCCCTCTGTCTGCACCCCACCCCCTTTGACTGGGCTGGAGGGGAATTTTCCTGTGACTCACTCTGCTGGCACTTCCTGTGGTCACCAGGGCAGGGGCTGAGGGGACCCAGCGGGGTGGCTCTTGTGTTCTGGGGTCATTGGGGGAGGGTGGGTTGGGTGTCCCGCCCCCCTGACGGGGTGTGATTCCCTGAGCAGGCTGCAGACCATATTTGGGAAACTTGCTTTTCCTGCAGGCAGCCTGGGGATGGGACCCGTGAGTCCAGTGGGCAGCAGGGCAGCCCCCGTCCCATCTGCTCCTCCTGGGGCCTTGGCCTCTGACCTGCTTCGGCCTTGCCCGTCCCATCCTGCCTTGGAGCCTAGGAGGTAGCCCACTGTTTTCTTTTTCAGGGTGTATATTTTTTCAACCCCCAAACCAAGAAATGCTCATTAAATACAAATTGAAAATTTCTGAAAAACAGGAAGAAAAAGCATCTCCCATTGTCTCAAACATTATCCTCTCCCCATTTTTTAAGTTGAGGTGACATTTTATTGAGGACTCATTTATGCCTCAGTGCACTGCTAACCGTCCTAACTGTGGTGTGGACAGTGTTGGCGCCGCCAGTAGTTCCGAGGGCCCTTGCCCTGGCGCTCACCTTGGTGCAGGGCGAATTCGCTTGCTCTGCTCTCTGTGCGCTGCCTGCCTGGGCTGGCTTCTCCCCTGGGCCTTGTCCCTCTTGGCTCCCAGCTTTCTGGCCTCTGGCTCCTCCTGAGCTGCTCTGGAGGAGTGGGCTCCCCGCCAGTGCTCCCCCGAGTCTGGGCGTGCAGTCCTGGGCCTGGAGCACGCACTGCCTGCCCCGGCTTCCCCCGTGGGCTGCCGTCCCCCTTGATGGTGTTCCGTCCTCTTCCCTAATCCTCACTGTGACGGGCAGGGGAGACGGAGCTCAGAGGGGCTCCTTCTGGCCCCTGATGCTGGTGTGGAGGTGGGCCCTCCTAGACTTGTGTGAGGCCTCACCCCGACTTCTCTCTGCCCCCAGTTGGAATCCAGGGGATGAGACCCAGGCCCACGTGGGGAAGGGCGGTCCGAACCCAGGTCCCATTTCCGAGTCAGATCTAGACCAGGCTCTGCATCTTCAGTCCCCAGGAGACTCAGGGGAGGGCGACCAGAGCTAAGGCCTGCCTGGTGGGGCCGGTGCCCAGCTGGCCTGGCACTGTCCTCTCCACAGGCCTGGCCTTCCCACCCAGGCGCCTGCTTCGCTCCTGCCCTCTGCTGGACTGACCTTGGCCCTCTGGCTGGGGCCCCTCTGTGATGTCTCTGGGCCCAGCCTGAGCCCTCACCCGCGCAAGCAGCAGAGACCAAGGACTGAAAACGTGGGGCTTCTCCACCCGGTTCTCTGTCCCTGGTGAGGTTCTGGGCCTGCCGGCACAGTGCCTGCCAATGCTGGGGTCCTCCTGTCTGTCCCCACAGCCTTGCCAAGGCCTGCACAGGATGCTGGGCTACTGGGCCTCTGCACGGAGCGTGTGTCCCGGCTCCAGGAGGGTTTGCCGACTCACGGAGCCCATAGCAGCAGTTCTGGGGTGCCTGTGAGAATTAACAGGAGAATTACAGGAGTAAAGAGCTGGGCTGGGCGTGGGGTGCTGTCCTTCTGTGGCCGTCCTCAGTCTGTATGGGACTGCTTCCTTGTTTTGCTTTATCCTCCCCATTTTTTCCTGGTGCCTGTCTCATTCCCGTCCCTCTTCCAGAAGCACCCATGCAAATGTAATGAGTCTGGAATCTGTCCTTGGACAAGTGTCTGTGAAAAATACGTAGAGTTCTTTTGTAGGTGTTTGTAACATTTACGTAAAGCGGTCTGGGCTGTAGATCTCCTGTTTGCTCCTCTGACTCGGGAGGGTGTGGCTGGTGCCCCTCGCCAGACGCCTGGGCACCTGCTGGAGCACAAAGCAGAGCCGCAGGCCTGTCCCGCTTTGCTGGCTGGATCCCTGACCGTCCTTTGTGGCCATCTTGGCTATTCTGGTTTCCCCTTCAGAAAACTCTTCATATTTCATTGGTTTTCTGTTGGTGTTCTTGTCTTTTCCTTGCTTGTTTGTAGGAGAACCTCCAGATTCTAGATCAGTGACTCTTGTCATTTGGTGGCCTGTCACCCTGTCAGCTTTCTGCTGTTCCCCCACCCAACTGAAACCGTTCACTTTGATGAGGTTGAATCCACCTCTTTGTTTCTGTTGTTGTTACCTTATGTTTTGTGCTTTTTGTGGTCTTTTTTTCAAGGGTTTGGTTTATAATTTTTTTCCACCTCAAGGTCACAGAGATATTCTCCCACAGTTCTTTTCTTTTATCAGCTCTACAGTTATAGCTTTCACATTTAGGTGTTTGATTGCCTTTGTTTATAACATGAGGCAAGTGTCCAGATTGCCTTTTCTTCCTGCGGTGAGCGAGTTTTCCCAGCAGCGTCTCGGTCACGGTCCTGCCCTCCTCATCGCTGCGTGTTCCCAGCCGCTGCGCCCTGCCCGCTTACGGACTGGAGTTGTGGCCTGTCCTCACGGCAGGAAGGAAGTGCCTCTTTGCATTTCATTTTCAGAATTGACCTGCTTATTTGTGGACCTCTATTCCTCCACTTAATTCTAGAAGGATTTTTTTCCTTTGGTTGAATTCCTCCAAAAAATAAAAAAGTTCGGCTGGCATTTTTATTGCAGTTGTAACTTATTAAGTAAGCTTGGCCCAGTTGTTACATTTTCTCCTCTGGAGTCTTTGCTTGATTAACTCCTGGATAACTTGTAGTTTCTGTTATCTGGTGACGTCTTTTCTGTGAGGTTCCCTCCTCAGCACTGTTGATTCCTCTCGTTTGTTGGAATCTGTACGTAGATGACATATGGTCTGCAGATGATGACTGTTCTGTCCCTGGGTGTCCCCTCCCCACTCTCTGGTCTTTTCCTCCTGGCTGATTGCACTGGCGGGGCAGCAGGGAGTTGAGTTGAAGGGAGGGTGTGCATCCTGTTTTCTCCCCAGGACGTGGTGGCCATTATTGTCATTATCGCTGCCCTCCCCAGCATTAGGTCCAGCTTATAGCGTGACTCCGGGAGTATTTTTTAGAGTATCTTGAGTGCCATCCTGGAGTGCAGGTGATGGCTGTGGTCAAGAGGATTTTGAGACACTATCCAGGCTCATTTGAAAAACTGCCAGGATCAGCTGGGCCTTTTCGCCAGGGGCAGTGGGGGCAGAGGCGCAGGGATCTCGCCAAACCCTACTTAGTTCCTTTCTCGGTGCCAAGGCCAGGTGCCTCCCCAGTCCTGGAGGGGGTGGGAGCTGGGCGGGACGCCGAGCCGCCAGCGCATGTCCTCCTGCCCTCACGCCCACCTGTGTGCTCTTCCCTCAGAACGTGCTGGCCAAAGCCCTCTACGACAATGTGGCCGAGTCCCCAGATGAGCTCTCCTTCCGCAAGGGCGACATCATGACGGTGCTGGAGCGGGACACGCAGGGCCTAGATGGCTGGTGGCTCTGCTCGCTGCACGGGCGCCAAGGCATCGTGCCCGGGAACCGCCTCAAGATCCTCGTGGGCATGCATGACAAGAAGCCCGTGGGGCCCGGCCCCGGCCCGCCCGCCAGCTCGGCCCTGCCTCAGCCCAGCCTCCACCCCCCGGCAGCCCAGTACACACCCATGCTGCCTGCCACGTACCAGCCCCAGCCGGACAGTGTCTACCTGGTGCCCACCCCCAGCAAGACTCAGCAAGGCCTCTACCAAGCCCCTGGGCCCAGCCCACAGTTCCAGTCTCCCCCGGCCAAACAGACAGCCACGTTCTCCAAGCAGATGCCCCATCACCCGTTTCCCAGCCCAGCCCCAGACCTTTACCAGGTGCCCCCGGGGCCTGGCAGCCCTGCCCAGGACATCTACCAGGTGCCGCCTTCCGCTGGGATAGGACACGACATCTACCAGGTCCCCCCATCCATGGATGCACGGAGCTGGGAGGGGACGAAGCCACCAGCCAAGGTAAGGCCTCCCTGAGTGGCCAGCCAGCCCTCCTGGTGGGTTTCAGCCGGGCCCAATTTTGGGATGCAGCAGGGCCCAGCCAGGCACCCTTGGGGACCTCCGGGACTCCAGCAGCAGCTCCGCGTTTGGTCTGGGGTCGAGGTGGGAGGTGAGTGTCTGGGGAATGTGTTTATATGTCTGCTGATGTGCGTGTGAGCAGCCCGAGAAGAGACATCAAGCTGGCCTTGGACCATGAAGTGGCCTTTAGCTGACAAGCCCCAGTAGAAGGGTGTCGGCAGCAGAGGACACAGCCTGTCAAAGACTGTTGTGGCAGGTGGGGCCTGATCAAGGAAGCCTGAGCAGCAGCTGGGAATGGACCCCCAGGGGCCTGGAACCTTCCTGAGGGCGGAGGGTGTTGGGTAGGAGTGACCTGCCCAACCATGTCCTGGTGAAGCCCTTCTGCCCAGAGGGGAGGGTGCAGGGAGCCCAGGAAAGGGGAGCTGGGAGGCATTTGAAGGGGAGAAATGGAGTATGGAGCACAGGGCCGCAGTTGGGCCAGAGTGGCTGGAAACCCAGAAGAATGGACTCGATGACAGAGTCGTTTCTCTCTCACGTAGCATGGTTGGGGGTGAGCGGTGTGGCACTGGCGGGCACCTCCGAGACTGTCAGAGCCTGTGGCTCCTCCTGGAGCGCAGGTGGTGGAGGGCAGGGCCTCTGCCTTGTTGCTCTGCCACCTCGTCACGGGGCTCGCGGGCCAGGACAGTGGCCGCATGAGTTCCCGCCAGCAGAGAAGGGAGGAAGGGACAAAGCGGAGAGGCCAGCCAACACGTGCCCAGGGGCTCCCACGGTCCCCCTGTGGGTGCAGCTCATCTAGATCCACACGCACCCAACCCTCTCCTCTCCTGGGCCGTGTTGGTGGGTTGTGGGCACCTGCAGGGTGGCCTGCTCGTGACTCCTAGACCGCGGGGAGGGCACTGCCTGCGGGATTGTAGGTTCACCGTGAAAGGGGCTCTTGTTCAAGTCCCTGGTGGGCTGTTGCCAGTGGGAGGCTGGGCGGGGGGCAAGGCTCTGAGCCCAGCACCTCAGCTCCACACAGACCTGCGTATGTGCCCTCACAGCCAGGGCTGTCTGCCTAGGAAGGAGGCAGGACTGGAGAGTGCCATGTCTAGTGTAGAGCAGCCGGTGTCTGAGGACACTCACCGCGCGGCGCTGAGCCTCTCCTCAGAGCTGGCCCAGGGCTCAGATGCCAGCTGGGCAGCGGTTCAGCATGCAGTGTTGCCCTGCCCCGCCACAGGCAGAGCTTGGAGCGGGAGACCTGGACCCAGGTCACTGGCTGGCTCAGGGTGGGGCTCCGTGGACACTGGCCACCAGGGGACTCTGGGTCACTGGCTCCACTTCCCTACCTGCTCCTTCAACCGCTTGGCCAGAGACAGGCCAGTGGCAGAAGTGAGCCATGCTGGACTGGGGTAGCCCAGACCGGGCTGCTCCCAAGATGGCTTTGGGGGAGGAGGGGTGACTGGGGGTAAGCCTTGGGGCAGGCCGCAGGCCATCCCTCTGCACCCGTGCCCACACACAGCTCACATTCCGCACACTCCCCACGGAGGCATGCCCTTCCCCTTTCCATCCTCTCCTTTCCCGAGTCCAGGCAAGCTTGTTTTGGTGCAGCTCCAAGGCCAGGACAGGCAGTGGAAACCCTGTGGCCCAGGAAGCAGCAGTGAGGCCTTTACTCCGGGCTGTGGATTTGAGCTCACGTTTTGGCCATTGGTACTGTTTCCCTCCTATACAAGGGGCTTGCTCTCAGACTGCTTCTGGGCTCACCTGGCTGGTGAGTGCTCTGCACGTGCCCACTGGTGGGGTTGTCCAGGCCCTGTGTCCCTGAGGACCCAGACCAGGCTGATGGCCCCAGGAGGAAAGCTCTGTGTGCTGGGACCTGGTTGCCCTCCCCTGAGAAGCCTCATGGCTCCTGGCCTGGGCAGTCTCAATTGCGGCTGCTTTTATTTTATGGTCCATGAAAGTGTGCTTGCTTGTCACAGGAATGCGTAATGTATGAGAAGGCCTGGAGATGAGCTTCCCCAGTCAAGAGGGGATCGCTGGGGGATTTCAGCTTGTTTTGTCTAGCGTGTTCCCTATTCATCTTTTACAGATTTGTACACATACTTTTGCATTTTGAGGTTGTAAATCCAGCATCAGATATCAGAAGCATTTTGGGTCCCTAAGCGTGATCATGACGACCACCCCCGGTTTTGCTGGGTCGCCCCTTCTGCTGGGGCAGGCTCCAGGCGGTTTCTAGCGGCAGTAAGGCCGTAAACGTCTGGGAGCATGCATGTGTGCCTGCGTTTCAGGCTGTGCTTTCAGAAGCCTGGGCAACTGAGGCCCCTGGTTCCAGGGCTGGAGGTCGGCTCTGCTGAGGGGAAACCCTGCCAAGACTGTGGGGTGGGTGGGTGGGGCCTTGGGTCCAGGAAAGCAGAGGGCGAGTGACAAGGCTGGTGGCCAGGAGGGGTCAGCCTCCTGGAGCCTGGAGCAGGGTGGCCTGCGTGGCTGCCGGGGGTAGGTCAGGGCCACACCGGGTGTCAGCACCCTTTGGGGCTGGGCCACGCTTTTAGGGAGCTGAGGGCAGAAGCACGTGGGGCTCCCGGAGGAGGAGGTGTCTTGTGAGGTCCCTCTTGGGGGAGCTCTGGGTCAGGGCTGCAGCTGTGCCTGAGGGAGCAGCTGTGGCACTGGGTCAGGCTGGGGGAGACACAGCTCCACTCAGCCTTGTTTCTTCTGGGAGGACAGGAGCTTGGGAGGGAGGGGACCCACATCAGGTGTGTGCCTCCGTCCCCCAGGATCCCCAGCGGTGCTCCGTTTTCCAGAGCAGGAACCCAAGGCTCTCAGATGGGGGGCGGGGGGGGGTGGTGGTGACAGAGCGAGCCGGCCTGGGTCACGAGGGGAGGTGCCCATTTCGCAGAAGGGAGACAGGCAGCCAGGCGGCCCGGAGGTGGCCAGGGGCCCAGGCAGAAGGCAGCAGGCGGCCCGCCCCGTCCCTGGGGTCTTGGGAGCCTTCAGCCTCCCTTCTCACTGCTGCAGGCGCCCTTATGAGCCTGGGTCTGTGGTCTGGGTGCGCGTCCGGCAGCGGGCATTGTGCGCGTTTTCTCTGCCTCTGCGTGTCTGTCTTCTGTGCCCTTGAGATGTGTGTGTGAGAGAGCTTGTGGGTCTCGGGCTGGGCTCTGTGTCTCCTCCCAGACGCTGGCTTTGTCCGCCAGCCCCAGGGGGCTCCAGGTTCTGCTAACGGGGCCCCAGGTGTGGAGCAGGGCGGCCTGTGATTAGCGGGCTCCGCGGCTCTCTGGAGAGTTGGTTTCCCTAACAAGCTCCTCCCCCGCTGGTGGCTGCCTGCCTTTTCTTCTAACAGAAAACATTTCTTGGCCAGTATGGCTGCGTACTGTCACTGACTCAGCCGCGTGAGTGGCCAGCTGCCCGCGGCCCAGGCCTGGGGTCCGGCCCCAGCGCCCCTCCGCCTGCGCCCCGCCCTCTCTCACCAGCGTCGGGGCGTGGAGAGGGCGGCACACACCCCTCGTCCTGGGCTGGGTCCCCACCTGCCTTCCGAGGCCGGCAGGGCCCGGAGACACCTCAGGCCTCGCCTCAAGGCCCCGCCAACCTGCCACGTCCCGCCAGCTCCCGCCAGCCACCGCCCCCCACCCTGCTGTTGGCAGGTTCCAGGGTCTAAAAATAGCTCTGGAGGAGACTCAAGTCTGGGGCTTGAGGAGAGAAATGAGTCTGGGAAGGGCCGCCAACACCACTCCCAGACACGCCGGGGGTGGGGTGCAGTGGGTCTGGAACACCCCCTGGCGGCGCTTACCCCAGCAGCTAACAGGGAGCCAGCTCTGCCGGGCTGCCCGGGAGGTGACCAGGGGCTGCATCAGCAGGAGGCTCTGCCGAGCCCTGGGCTGATCAGAAAGTGGTGGTGCCTGCACTTCAGTGGGGTCGTTGCTGCTCCTGGGGTGCCCGGTGCGTGCACACAGCCTGTGCCCTCCAGGGCCCATGGGCCCGCAGAGCTGGCTGTTGGTGTCCTGGGGGCTGGGCAAGGCACAGGATGCAGGATTCTGGGGGCGTGAGCCCCAGGGCGGGCCCTGCCTCCGCCTTGCTGTCCCCAGGGATGTGTGTGGGGAGCGCCTGAGTCACCACTGTCCCAGACCTCCCATTTGATTAGGGAACAAAAGGCCGTTTTGTCAGAGAAGAGCTGAGCCAGGAGCCTTGTGGAGGAGGTGTGCCCTGAGCTGGGTTAGAGGATCCTGCCAGCCCCTCCTACAGGGCTGACCCCTCCCACAGGGCCGGGTGCCCACAGGGAAGGAGGCTGCCCACCCAACACTGCCTGCGAGCGGTGCCAGCTCTCGCCCTGCACCTCGGGACAGGGGAGGGGCACCGGGGAGGGAAGGGGCTGGCCTCCTCTCTGGGCCAACATCCCCCCACGAAGGCCTTACCCTGTTAGGTGAGGGGTGGTCCCCGTGGCCCCGAGGGTGTGGTGCGGTGGGGAATACAGGTCTTGGTTCTGGTCTTGGTCAGTCCCTCACACCCACACACAACTTGCCAAAACAGCTTCCATCCTTCCATTTGCAGGAGAGCTGGCCCTGAGAGGCTGGGGGTTCTTGGTGGCCCCGTTCTCAGGAATCTCCCCAAGAGTGCTGGGGGGACGAGGAGGGCAGGGCTTGGAGCCCCCAGGCCCTGACTGTCAGGATCTCCTGCAGGCCACCTCCTCTGGGTCCAGCCCGAGGAGGGCACAGCCCATCACTGCCACCTACATCTGTCCCGGAGCCTGAAGGTGGCTGCTGGGTCCTATGGTAGGGACAACTCCTTGCTGGGCAGGCCTCTCGAAGGAGGGTGCAGCTGGGAGGTGCCATCCAGCAGGGGCACCTCAGTCAAGGGTGGCCCCTCCTCCATCAGCCCACATGTTCTCTCCTCTGGAACCTTCTGGGTCATTCAGCTGTAGAGACCACTTCTGTTTCCTGCCAGAACCAGACGGCTCTAAACAAATAGCGAGGGTCCTTGTATTCGCCACGTGCTGTATTTCATTGAAGAGAGAGAGGGCAGGGAATACGAAGGGATGCGGACACCCTTGCCTCTGAGCCCACCCTTGGGGAGCCCCCTTACGTATGTCCTGCTCACCTCACGGGGCGGTGGAATCTCTCCAGGGCCGGTGGTGACGGTTGGCTGTCTGCCCCCAGGTGGCGGTGTCCACCCGCGTGGGGCAAGGCTATGTATTCGAGGCCCCCCAGCCCGAGCAGGACGAGTACGACATCCCACGCCACCTGCTGGCCCCGGGGCCCCAGGACATCTACGACGTGCCCCCTGTTCGGGGGCTGCTTCCCAGCCAGTACGGCCAGGAGGTAGGTGTCGGGGCCGGTGGGCACGGGGGGGGCCTCAGCCTGGCCCTGCATGGAGAGTTGGGCTTTCTTGGCCCCAGCCTGGGTGGTCCTGGGGTAGAGCTGTGGGTTTCTGCTCTTTCTGTCCCCTCAGGTGGCCCTGGCACTTGTATTACTGCACCTTTTCTGCCCTCAGGTATATGACACGCCCCCCATGGCCGTCAAGGGTCCCAATGGCCGGGACCCATCGCTGGACGTGTATGATGTGCCCCCCAGTGTGGAGAAGGGCCTGCCGCCATCCAACCATCATGCGGTAAGCATTTAGGGGATGCTGGGCCCTCACAGGCTGAGGCCCGATCTGTGCATGGGGTTCTGGGTGTGAGTGTGTGTGCGTGCCCTGGGGTGGGGACTCAGGTCTGCAGAGCCGGGGGCATCGAGAGACCTGTCTCCAAACCCCAGCTCTGCCCGTCACTCGCTCTGTGACAAGTGGAAACTGAGCCCCTCTGAGACTCAGCTTCCTCATCTGTAAAAGGGTCCCTTGTAAGGCCTTCTTCAGGAGGTTCTTGAGAGGATCACACAGGATATCAGCAAGGTGACCACAGGATTTATCATCCAAACCAGGATACTTCTGAGAGTGAAAGGAGAATGACAAGATAGTTATGAGGGGGCATCAGGCACAAACCAGGACCGTCCTGGGCGAACCAGGGTGTCGTTACCCTGAATACAACCTGCACATAGCTCAGCCAGGTACCTGCCACAGAATAGAGAATACGCACGTGGTGGTGATGGTGATGCTGGTGGTCACGTGGGTGGTGATGGTGGTGGCGGTGGTGCTGATGGCGGCGGCGGTAGTGGTATGATAGCTGACCTCTCACTGAGCGTTTGCAGGTACGCAGTGAATTAGCTCACGTAATCCTCACAACAAACCTGTGAGGGAGTTTTCCCATCTTATAGGTGAGCAGACAGGCACAGAGAGGTGGAGTCACTTGCCTTAGGTCACACAGGTAGTAAGCAGTGGAGCCAGGATTTCGAACTCTGGTCTGGCCCCAGAGTCGGGCTCTCAACCGTAACCTGCATGAATAAGAATCATGACAAGTGTGCACGCTGGGCTGTGTCTGTGTGTGTGACTGGGTCCTGCCCGTAGGCTCCCGGGTGGGCAGATGGGCCGGCAGCCTTGACCACTTCTTGGCCCCCAGGTGTACGATGTTCCTCCATCGGTGAGCAAAGACGTGCCCGACGGCCCACTGCTGCGTGAGGAGACCTATGACGTGCCCCCCGCCTTCGCCAAGGCCAAGCCCTTTGACCCGACCCGCCACCCGCTGGTGCTCGCCGCACCCCCTCCGGACTCACCACCAGCTGAGGACGTGTACGACGTGCCGCCCCCGGCTCCTGACCTCTACGACGTGCCCCCCGGTTTGCGGCGGCCTGGCCCGGGCACCCTCTACGACGTGCCCCGAGAGCGGGTCCTTCCTCCCGAGGCAGCCAACGGCAGCGTGGCCGACGACGGTGTATACGCGGTGCCCCCCCCCGCCGAGCGAGAGGCCCCGGCCGACGCCAAGCGCCTGTCGGCCTCCAGCACGGGCAGCACACGCAGCAGCCAGTCGGCCTCCTCCCTGGAGGCGGCGGTGCCGGGCCGTGAGCCCCTGGAGCTGGAGGTGGCCGTGGAGGCCCTGGCACGGCTGCAGCAGGGCGTGAGCGCCACCGTGGCCCACCTCTTGGACCTGGTGGGCAGTGCGGGCGGGTGTGGGGGCTGGCGCAGCACCTCCGAGCCTCAGGAGCCTCCAGCACAAGACCTGCGGGCTGCCGTGGCCGCCGTCCACGGGGCCGTCCACGAGCTGCTGGAGTTTGCCCGCAGCGCCGTGGGCAATGCCGCCCACACTTCCGACCGCACGCTGCACGCCAAGCTTAGCCGGCAACTGCAGAAGATGGAGGACGTGTACCAGGCGCTGGTGGCCCACGGTCAGGCCCTTGACAGTAGCCGGGGAGGCCTGGGGGCCACTCCCGAAGACCTGGACCGCCTGGTGGCCTGCTCGCGGGCTGTGCCCGAGGATGTCAAGCAGCTGGCCTCCTTCTTGCATGGCAACGCCTCGCTGCTCTTCAGACGGACCAAAGCCTCTGTCCCAGGGCCTGAGGGGGGTGGCCCCCTGCACCCCAACCCCACCGACAAGGCCAGCAGCATCCAGTCCCGGCCCCTGCCCTCACCCCCCAGGTTCACCTCCCAGGACTCGCCTGATGGGCAGTACGAGAACAGTGAGGGGGGCTGGATGGAGGATTACGACTACGTCCACCTGCAGGTGGGTGCCCGCTCTGCCCAGCTCCCCTGGTCCTCTCGTGGCTCTGACTTGGCCACCCGGTCGTGGGCACCCTGATTCCCCCCCACAGAGGGCTCTTGTGGCCAAAGGAAGATGTGGTCCCCAGCAAGGCCTTGGTGAGTCCCTGTGCCCTCCTCGCTTGGACCTTCCAGGCCAGATGGGTCCCTGGAAGCCCACCCTCAGCCTATCTCAGGCCTGTGGACCCATGTGGCCCCGACATCAGGGATCCTGCAGTGCCAGCCAGGGAGGGCCCCTGAACACCTGCAAGGGCTGGGCCTCTCGTGACCAGGCCAGAGGTTAGGGATTTGGAGAGGTGAATTCTGAAGTACAAGCAAAGACAGAGATAGTAGCAGGCGTGGGGGAAACAAACAAGGTGATCAGAAGGTGGGGTGGGGTGGGCCTCTGAGCAGAGGTCAGGGTGCCAGCCGATTGGGCATCCCGGTGAGTGGCATTCCGGGCTGAGAGCCAGCAGGTGCCAAGGCCCAGTGGTCAGGGATGGGTGGGCAGACCCTGTATGCCAAGGGGAGGGGCCTGGATGTGATTCCTGCCATGGGAGCTGGGGCAGGGAAGATCGACATGGCCATGTGGAGTGTGCCTAGCCCCTTCCTGGGGGCAGGAGGTGAAGGAGGCCCGGGAGAGCCGCTTCCTCCGGAAGCTGCCCCCACCCTGGGCCTGAGGCCGCAGTGTGAGCCTGGATGCAGCTGCAGCGCCACCTGGTGGCCGCTGGTCTCACTGCACCCCGCTGGGCCTCAGGGGGCTTCTGGCTCAGCTGCATCCTTGTGTCTACCCTCCAGGGGAAGGAAGAGTTTGAGAAGACCCAGAAGGAGTTGCTGGAAAAGGGCAACATAATGCGGCAGGGGAAGGGCCAGCTGGAGCTGCAGCAGGTGAGGACACTCAGGTTCCCCAGCCTCTCCCAGCACAGGCGTCCCTAAGAATCTGTCTCCTAAGCTGAGCCTCCCAGGGCCCTCCCTGCTCAGCCCGTCCCCACTCAACTGCATGACTGTCTCCGTGTGTTCGTTGGATTTATGTTTAGGTTATTATGGTTAGGTATCTCAGCACACACAGAAAACTGTGAAGACAGAAAAGAAGCCACTCACCCTCAGGGGTGGTCACCGTGCTCTGGGGCTGGTTTCCGGTCTTGCTCCTGCCTCGGAAGGGGCCTCTGTCCGTGTTTGAGATGCTACTTTGTGAACAGTTACATCTGCTTTTATCTCAAGATGTTTCCATGGCATTAAATATTCGTCATAAGTTGTTTTTAAAGTCAACCTACGTCTATTATGGTTGAATGTTTACGTTGTACCCAGTTTTTCTTATTGTAAATAATACTACTGTGTTTATCTGAGGACATTGGATTTTCTTCATATTTTGGCTTGTTTCCATAGAGTAGGAGAGGGATTTTTTTTTTAATTATTTATTTACTTATTTTTGGCTGCATTGGGTCTTTGTTGCTGTGCACGGGCTCTCTTTAGTTGCGGCGAGCGGGGGCTACTCTTTGTTGCGGTGTGCAGGCTTCTCATTGCGGTGGCCTCTCTTGTGGAGCACGGGCTCTAGGCGTGCGGGCTTTAGTAGTTGTGGCACGTGGGCTCAGTAGTTGTGGCTCGCGGGCTTTAGTAGTTGTGATACATGGGCTCAGTAGTTGTGGCTCGTGGGCTGTAGAGCGCAGGCTCAGTAGTTGTGGCGCACAGGCTTAGTTGCTCCGCGGCATGTGGGATCTTCCCGGACCAGGGCTCGAACCCGTGTCCCCTGCATTGGCAGGCGGATTCTTAACCACTGCGCCACCAGGGGAGTCCGGGATTTTCTTTTTTTAAGGGAGTTTTATTTTGATTATGAAGATTTAAAAAATTAAAATATAGTCTAGTACAAAATAAACACAGAAATATCACCCGGAAAGTTTTCCTCACCCCACCTTCCCTGGGCATGGGGAAGGATGGTGTAGGAGAGAGCCCACCAGGTTCACCCTGAGACCTGGGCCATGGTGTGCGTTTTTCAAAGCCACGTTTCCCCAGCTGTCAAGCGGGAAGTGTAGTTGCATCCGTCTTGGGGTCGATGTGAGAATTAAATGAGTAAACAATATGTAATGCTTAGGAGGTGCTGGGCACATAGAACATGTTCAGTAAAGGTACAGATGTTAGTAATTATATATGTATGGAATCTCCACTGACTTAGGAAATGGGCATGTGCTTTATCTTCTTTGTCTTTCTCTGGACTGTTGCAGCATTTATTTAACCAGTCCCGTGTTGGTGGACATTTAGTTTGTTCCCAGAGCTACTTTTGTAAACAAAGCTGTGCTGACTATAAATCTCTTCACATACCTGGTCAGTCACTTAGATAAATTACTAGAAGCTGGGATAAAAGGAATGTGAGTGAGAAACTAAAGATCTAGAGTTCCTAAGCGAGGGACATCAAGTACAAATAAAATACAGGAACATAAAATACCCTGACAGGGAAGTTTGTCGCTCCCTTTCTGCATCAGTGAAAAATCTGGAAACAGCCCCTGCCTGCCACCACCAAATACCTCACAGTAGAATACTGGTTGAATAAAGTGTGAGCATTCGTACAGTAGAATATTGTGTAGCTACCAAGAGTTTGTCAAAGAATGAAAAAGACCCACCGAAGGTAAAACAGAACAAAAAGAGTGTATTCTCCCGCTGGACGGGAGAGCCAAGCAAGTTTCACCAGGTAGCCTACGAGGGAAAGAAAGAGGGTTTCACGTGCTAGGAAGGGACAGTTTCATGCTGGTTTGCTAATTAAAGTAAAGCCTGAAACCTTGGTTAGACAAGTACCTGAGTCCCTGCGTCTGTGTTCATGGCTGGTCCCAACGACCCAGTCAGAACCAGCTTGTGGTGAGGACGTGTTAGTCCACACCGCTGCCGCCTAGGCAAGGCTGCTGCTGGTGGAAACTTTTACCATGTGCTTTATACGTTCTCACTGATAGGAAATGAATGACCCGTTGCTGGGTGCTAAAGGTAGGCTATAAAATATTATATATTGTGTGTTTCCGGTTTTCTAATTATAAAGGAAATGGGAATATTCCTGTTTAAAGGAAGATGTCTTTGAGGAATATTCACCGGTTTTTCCTGTGAGTATTTGTTTTCTGAAATTTGCAAATACCATGACCTTTTTGCTTTTGTTTAAAAGTCTTATTATGGGAAATATAATACATGTATAAAATTGAAGAAAATAGTCCCCCAGGTACCCACTGGAGAAAAGGAACCCCGGGTACCATTCACCCAGCCCCAGCCATTCTCAGCACCACTAATCCAGTGTATGTAGACCCCTTTCCCACCCGTGCCCACCCCCGCCGCCCGATCATTTTGAAGATGTTACATCATTTCATCTGCAAATACGTCAGTGTATATTTCTAAAAGACGATTTACCAGAGATTTAACAGATTTCTGGATGCATGGGATTCCAGTTGATAACTATCTTTCTTTCTGCTTGGTGTCTTTGAATCTTTTTACACTGCATATGTTAAGGAGAAAAAAAATTTTTTAACTTTTCATTTTGAAATATTTGTAGATTCACAGAAAGTTTGAAGGAAAGTACAAAGCAGTCCTGTGTCCCCTTCTCCCAGTTTCTCCCAGTGATCGCATCTGAAGTCACTAGATAACAGCACCCAAACCAATAGACTGACATCCCTCACCCCTGCCGCTGCTCATCTGTTCCCATTTCTAGCATTTTGTCATTTCAAAAATGTTATATAAACAGAATTATTTGAGATTGGTGGGAAAGTTATTTGGAGACTGTCCAGAAGGTAGGCAGGGATATGTGCTCGGCCAGTAGGACAGAGGTAGCCTGTTCCCCTGCCCACTGACTCTGAGCTTTGTCACTTTCCAGAAGGGCCCCCTCTCTGTCCCTTTTGCTCTGTGGCTGTGGTTTTCACTCTGTTCTCCCTCTTCCCCAGCTGAAGCAGTTTGAACGGCTGGAGCAGGAGGTGTCACGGCCCATAGACCACGACCTGGCCAACTGGATGCCAGCCCAGCCCCTGGCCCCGGGGCGGACGGGCGGCTTGGGGCCCTCGGACCGGCAACTGCTGCTCTTCTACCTGGAGCAGTGCGAGGCGAACCTGACCACGCTCACCAACGCGGTGGATGCCTTCTTCACCGCCGTGGCCACCAACCAGCCCCCCAAAATCTTCGTGGCACACAGCAAGTTTGTCATCCTCAGCGCCCACAAGCTGGTATTCATCGGGGACACACTGTCACGGCAGGCGAAGGCGGCCGACGTCCGCAGCCAGGTGACCCACTACAGCAACCTGCTGTGTGACCTCCTGCGCGGCATCGTGGCCACCACCAAGGCCGCTGCCCTCCAGTACCCGTCGCCTGCCGCCGCCCAGGACATGGTGGACAGGGTCAAGGAGCTGGGCCACAGCACCCAGCAGTTCCGCCGGGTCCTGGGCCAGCTGGCAGCTGCCTGAGAGCCGTCAGCCAGAGGGACGGAGGGCAGGGGAGGAGGGTGGCGATGGGCCCCAGAGAGCCACCGTGCCACGGGCGTGGGGACAGGCGACCCCAGCTCCATCCGGGCCTGGTGCCCCAGACTGTACAGGAATTTGTGTATATTTATGGCGGGGCAGGAATGTGGGACGGTGCCTCCTCAAAGGAGCCCGAGCAGAGCTGGGCCCCGGAGCCCAGGCCAGGAGTGGCTGGCCGTCTTTCCTGAGCGTGCTGAGGGCCCAGGAGGGCCCAACATTCGGGGCCGGGCTGGGGGCTCGCAGACCGCTTGACCCACGTAGCCTCAGGTGACCCCTCGGGCTGACCAGCCCCATGAGGGTGCCGTGTCCCCCTGGCAGGGCAAGCTTGGCTGTGGTGTATTCTCTCTGCACCAGGAGAAAACCCTAAAAAACTATTTTTCATCATTGATTTTCCAATCATTTGACTAATAGTCTACATTTAAATAAAATTTAAAAAATGAAAAGCATTCTCCTGAGGTGTGAGAGGCAAGAGGACCTGTGAGTGGGAGGGCAGGTGTTTGCCACTCTGGATGCCACAGGTGGAGTCACGGGTTGAAGAGATCTGTGGTGAGGCTGTGGGCAGCGCCTCGGGAGGGTGAGGAGAAGGTGGGTCCCTTCAGAAGAAAACGAAGGCTTGGGGAAGCGGGGCTGGGCCAGGAGCTGAGGTGGGGGAGCCTGGGCAGCTGGAGGGAGGCTGAAGAGCAGCCGTCAGAATCCAGGGCTTGAGGCCAGAAAGGCTCAGCGTGAGCGCAGTGGCCAAGGGCGCAGCCGCTGCTGAGGTTTGATGAAAATCCAGCATGGTCCCTGGGCAGGCGGCCGAGGCGAAGGCAGATGCAGGGTGATGTGCGGGTGGGAGCAGCTCCAGGAGCTGCTCCAGGGCCCCTGCATCCCAAGGCAGAGAGCGCGCCGCTAGGGGCACCGCTGGGAGATACACTATTCCACGGAGAGAAACTTGCTTTCACAGGCCTTATCCAGAACTTAGCTCTTAGAAAGCAGCTCTTAACTTCAGCTTGTGGAACTTCTCCACAAGTGTCTCCTTTGAATTACACATGGACTTGGACTCCCAGTTGGGAGGTAGGAGACAAGAGGGTCCCTCACCCTGGGTCAGGGGCCCCCTTCCCGGAAGTCTGGGGTATGTCTGGCAGCCCAAGTAAGGTGAGAGCTCTGGGGACCAGTGGTCCTGCTCCCAGCTCTCGCCATTCTGCGTGTGAACTTGAGTCTCATTTCCCCCGTCTCTGTGAAGAAGGGAGTAGGGCTGGGTATCTGCCAGCTCTCTCAGCTCTGAGCTCCAGAGGGGACCTCAGTGAAGGCAGCCATCCTCCCGCCCCGGCGAAGGCACAGACGTGAAGATGCAAGCAGTTTTATTTGGGTTTTACACACATGGGGGCTGGGGCACGGCAGAGGCTCAGTTGGCCTCTAGAACTCCGAGAACCCAGGGAATAAACTTTGTGACCCGGGTGTACACGCCTGGTGAGAACGGGCCACACCGGCCGCTGCCCCAGGACACGATGCCCACCAGGGTCCAGGCTCCATCCTTCTGGCAGACCAGGGGGCCACCAGAGTCACCCTGTAGGAGGAGATAGGACTTGTGTTCAAGCCTGAAAGGGAGTACCAGGGCCCTGGTGTGCCCGGACCTGGCAAGTCCAGGGGGTGCAGACAAAGCACAAGTGGGGACCCAGTGGTTGTGCACAAGAGACTCAGATCTGCTCAAATGGCAGCCCCAGCTCGGCCACCTACTCCTGGAGGGCCTGGGGCAGGTGGCTTATCCTCTCAGCCTCCCCATCATCTGTAAAATAGGCTGAAGTGTCCAGCTCGTTGACTGGGTTGGTGTGAGATTAAATACCCCTGGGAAGCCCCACACCACACCTGGCCAGAGCCGGCCCTCACCAGGGGCATCTGATAGGACTGGTCCAGCCCTTCACTGGGGCACTGGGCAGGGCATGAAGTTAAGACAGGTCATGGCAGAGAGGAGTGGGCCTCCTGGCCTGGCCAGGGGAGGCACGGTCAGTGAGGGCGGGCAGGGTGGCGGAGCCAGGCCGTACCATGCAGGAGGAGATGCCGCTGGCGCCCGCACAGATCATCATGTCAGTGACCTTGCTGCCCCAGTACTTCCTGCAGTCGGCGTTGGACACGATGGGCAGGGTCGCCTGCTGCAGCTTGTCGGGGGTCTCGAGAGCTGCAAGGACAGAGGGCATGGGGTCAGGGCCCCTCATCCCACCAGCCCGCCCCTGGGGAGAAGAGACGAGGGGCCGCCTGAGCCCTGCCCTCCCCCTGCACGGTGCTCATCTTCCTCCGTCAGGATGATCGTGGACACCGAGCTTCGAGCCTTCCCTGACACCTTCAAAGAGTCTGGGACGCGGCTCCTCTGCGATTCCACACCAGGCAGCGGGGACTGTGCTTCCAGCAGTTGTTGCAACAAGTCCTGCCTCGGAGCCCCGTGTGCTCTGGGCCCTGCCGGCCCCTGCGTGTGGGTGGAGGGGCCGGCCTTCCTCCCCAGGGAAGGGGATGGACATCCTTCTGACTGGGGACACTGGAGGGGACCCCCGAGGAAGCACTTCCCTCCTGCTGCCCTTTCCCGGCTGCTTCTGTCCTGTTACGGGACCAGCCGGTGGGCCGTGGCCGGGGCAGAAGAACTCAGGACGCCGAGGAAGAACCTGCGGGGGGGGGGCACCTGGACGCTCAGGCCCGAACCCGACCAGGACATTGGACTCCGGGCCCAGACTTCAGGGCCGCTGGACGCACCCGCCCTCCTCAGTCTGGAGGGAAATCCGGGCTGTCCATCTCCTTGCAGGTTAGAGGGGGCGAGACTTGCTGGTACTTAGGTGTTTCTTCAGAAACTGTTTACGTATATATTATTAACCCTCATTTTTATTCATGTTTGGTAGGGTTTTCATTAAGAGGGTTTTAAGTAAAGAAATGGAAGATTTATTGACTGTTGCAATTTATGATTGTGTTTTGAATTTAGACCAAAAAACAGAATGAGTCTCACTCCTGAAAAGTCCTCAGGGCACTCACCGTTGTACCGGGTCTTGCCCCAGCCCGTGGTGGCGCACAGGGAGCCCGCAGGGAAGCTGGCGTTGGCGCTGGGCAGGCACACGGCGGACACGGTCCCAGAGAGGCTCGCGGGCGTGGCCAGCTTCAGCAGGGCGATGTCGTTTCGGACCGTGCGCAGGTCCCACAGGGGGTGTTCAAAGACCTGTGTGGAAAGGGTGGGGGCTGGGTGGGCCGCAGAGGGAGGACTTGGGAGATTTTAGGGGCACACAGACCTGCACACTGGGAGGGGCCGGCAGTGCTGAAGGGGCAGAGTGTTGAGAAGGGAACCCAGATGAGGCTGAACAGACCAAATCCCTGGGGTGCTGGGGAGATGGCATGTGACATATTTTGCGTTTTTCTACAATGAGCAAAACTTATAATCAGAAACAACCTTCAGTGTTTGTAAAGGAGCTTTATTATTTGGGAAAGAGAAGAAAGCTCAGACTGGAGCAGTGCCAGTGGGGTGAGGCCTGAGCCGCCGGCCGGGGTCATCTGCCCCCTCTCCCCCTGCCCTCCTGCTCCTCTGCGCCCCAGGGGCCCACCCTCCTGGCTGCCCGCCCGGCCGTCTGTACCTCAGCGACCCTCAGCACCTGGACTGCCTCCTCCTCGGAGCCGTGATCAGACACCCCGGCCACCACGAGGTGACTCTTCCTGGAGAGAAAGGAGGTGGCAGACGGAGCTCAGGCTCACGGCCACCTCCTCAGAGGAGCGCCCGGAGAGCGTGCCAGGCAGGGTGAGCCCCGGCTGGGCTACTGAATCGCGTGGTGACCTTGGGGCCTCAGTTTCCCCATCTGTACAGTGAAGGCAGAGACCCAGACCAGCTGTCTTGGACCAAGCTGGGGTCTGGGGAGGTGGGGCGCTAGGGCTGGGGTCTTCTGCAGCCTGGGGACAGAGCAGCTTCTGCCAGACTCTTTCCCACTCGCTGGCAGCGCCCGGTCGGGGTTAGGAGCGAGTGAAGGTGGTCTCTTCAGGCAGGTGAAGTGGGGGCCCCTCCTGCCCCAGCCCAGGCCTCACCTGACCCTGCAGTGGGCGGCGGTGACCACCCAGCCCTCGCTGATGAGGGAGCCTCCGCAGAAGTGGAAGCCGGAGCTGGTCTGCGGAGACGGGGGGAGGGGGAGTCAACCTTGCCTCTCCTGCCTGACCCCTCCCTGTCTAACCTGCCCCTCCTCAGCCTCCCCCTCACCTGCAGGGACACCTGCCAGGGCCAGGAGCCGGGGACAGCGTCCTCCCCGTTGACGATCCTGGACAGGCCGCTCAGCACAGGGTCGATGGTGGGGACCCCGCAGCCTGAGGGGCAAGGACAGTGCGGCTGGTCAGTGGGTGGTGCCCCAAGGGGGTCAGGGGAAGACTCAGCACTTCCAGGTCTCTGTGGCACCCTGGCACCCAGAGTTTTGTCCGCTGCAAGGAATTCAGCCCCCCACCGGTCCAGCTGACAGCTGCCCTTAGAAGGTGCCCTTGTGGACGGTCCCCGAGGCTGAGGGTATCTGGAGTTGGGGCCCAGGCTTCCCGGCCTGCTGTGTGCCCTGAGGGGAGTGTCCAACCCACTCTGAGCCCAGGATTCTGTCCTGAGGGCTGGGATGTCCTGCTTGAGTCCTGGGGGCTCTCATGGCCTCTGAGTCTGCAGGGGGAGCAGGTTTGGGTGGGGTTGTTACCCCAGTTGGGGTGGCACACACGCAGGAGGCTGTCCAGATCCGGAGGGTGGAGGTGCAGGGCAAGGTGGGTGGACCTGGGGGACATTCTCGAGGCAGCATTCACACAGCCTGGTGGCACATTTGGAGGGTGGAGGAGCCCAGACCACCCCAGCTTCTGAGTGGATGGAGGAGACCAAATTAGGCAGGGCCCAAGGGACCTCCAGGCAGTGGAGGGGGCTCCAGGAGTGCCCAGTGGAGGAGTGGGGAGCTGGGCAGAGCAGCCCAAGGAGGCTCAGGGGGCAGCTGGAGGGGCAGGTGGCAGGGGTAGTTAGAGGTACGAGGACTAGGGCCCTCCTGTTCCCTGCCTCTGGGTGGGGGGTCAGGGGGTGGGCGAGGCTCGGCCTGGGGCTGCCAGGCCTGCCTGAGCCTTGCACTTACCGAAGCTGCTGCCAAAGAGGAAGAAGCCAAGGACAACCCAGAGAAGGGCCATGGTATGTGACTCAGCAGGTGAGATGGGGTCTGCCCGAGGGACCGCCCAATATATTCCCTCAACCCACCAATCTTAGCCTGCCTCGCCATCCCCTCCTTATCATGAGACCTTGGGCTGAGAAGCACCTGGCTCCAACGTGGGCCTGAGCCCTTGGGGGCCACTCCTGGGAAGGTTTCCTGGAATCACAGGTGTGTGGGCAGGCCCTGGGCACACTGAGCCGGGGGTGGATGGTGAGGACCCCGAAGTTGGAGGTGGGAGCATGAGGTGAGAGGTGGGGGCCAAGGTTCCCCTTTATCTGCCTGTGCCCTTCCTGGCCACTCTTGGGAGGTGGACTAAGGAGGGGCCCTCCCGGACACCTGGTTCAGTGAAGGTCCAAATTCAGGAGCAGAGTGAACTCTCAGAAGCCCCAAAACAGGTCACAGACACCATCAGCATATCTTCCACTGGTTTATTGAGGCTTTGTGGAAGCAAAGGTCAGCAGGGAGGCCAGGGTGAAACCTGGTCGTCAGTTGGCTGCCAGGATCTGCTGCACCCAGGGGATGAGTGCAGTGACGCGGGCATACACGCCGGGGCTGGAGGTGGAGCAGGTGCCGCTGCCCCAGGACACAATGCCCACCAGAGTCCAGGCTCCATTCTTCCGGCAGACCAGGGGGCCACCAGAGTCGCCCTGCAGGACAGGGAGGAGGGGGCTTGGATCTGGCAGCCCAGGTGGCCTGGCCCAGAGGCCCCTGAACGTTGTTCCGAGCCCAGTCCCAGGCCCGATAGCCAGTAGAAGCTCAAAACATGCATATGAGAAGGATTATGAAAGAAACTTCAGCAGCTCCTGTGGTTTGTGCCCCTGGAAGTCTGGGCCACCCCCTGGGGTGGGGTCCTATAACAGAGGCTCAATGGAGCAGGTTTGATTGATAGGAGGAAAGCATGGGTGGTGCTGGCCGTGGGGCTACTGTGAGGGAGGAAGGGCTGCCAGACCCCTTCTGGAGCCCTTCTGGGCCACCATGCTCTGCTCCCCAGGCTGTGCACTGCACAATTCCAGGAGGTGCCATTACTCAGACTTTGCTATTAGTGGAATCTTGCAATATGGCAGCTCTGAGAACAGAGCCCCTTGCTCTGGCACCTCTCTGCTGAGGTCGCTGATGACCCTCCAGGAGCCCTATCTTCCCAACCACTCAGGCAGGAACGCCCAGGGAGAGAGTGGCAGGCCCTAGAAAGAGGTCTGCCTGCTACTTCCATTTCCTCTCTCTTTGCCCAAGCCCTTGGCCTGGGCTTTAGCCTCAACCCACCCCAGGCTGGGAGGGAAGGGAGCCTGGGAGGCCATACCATGCAGGAGGAGACGCCGCTGGCGCCGGCGCAGACCATGCTGTTGGTGATCTTGCTGCCCCAGTATTTCTTGCAGTTGGTGTTGGACAGGAGGGGCAGAGTCGCCTGCTGCAGCCTGTCGGGGGTGTTGGCATCTGGAAGGGCAGGGTGGGGGGTTAGTGACTGCTGCCCCCACCTCCCACCTGGCCAGCCAGTGGTCTCTCATCACTCACTGGTGTGTTTGGTCAGGCCCCAGCCGGTCGTGGCGCACAGCATCCCGGCGGGGAAGTTATCGTTAGCTCTGGGCAGGCACACGGCGGACACGGTCTTGGAGAAGCGCGCAGGCGTGGCCAGCTTCAGCAGGGTGATGTCGTTGTTGTTGCTGAACGTGTTGTACCTGGGGTTCTTGAAAACCTGTGGGGCAGGGCCAGACAGCTGCCTTTGGGGTCTGGGAAGAAGCCGACCGGGGCAGAACCTGGCGCCAGGCTACCCCTCACGGCCTCAGTGCTCCTCCGTGGACAATGGCCTGTTCAACTCGGCAGCTCCTTCCATGGCCCCAGGAGCCCGAGGCCCAGGCCCAGGGTGTAGACCTTCCCCTCATGGAGCCTCGCACACCCTGCTTTCTGCTTTGCCCCATCATGATGGGGTACTGGGGTGACCGGGAGGAGCTGGGGCCCTGGGGGTTAGCCTGGGATGTACACTCCCGAGGGCCCACCCTGCCTGGGGTCACACCTGGACCCCGGGGGCTGCCATACCTTGGCAATCTTCAACACCTGGATGTCCTCGGCGTCTGAGCCCTGGTCAAACTCCCCGGCCACGACCAGATGGGAGGTTCTGGAGAAGGCCAGAGAAAGGAGTGGTTCCTGCCGTGACGGGGGCATTTGGGGTGCAGGGTGCTTATGTGTGTGAGTGCACGCGTGTGCAGGCATAATGCGCATGCGTGTCTTTGTGTGTCTGCACACACGGCTGTGGTGTCGATCAGAGATGGAAGCTCAGAATCTCAACTGGGCCTACAGCCCGCCATGTGTTTTCCCAGGGACCCCTAGGACACTGGAAGGACCTGGGTTTGCTACACATTTCCAAATAAGAAACTGGGAAATGAAGGCGTTAAAGGGCAAGTCCTCAGTGCTGGAGGAAACCACCCCAAGGGGTTTCTTGGGGACCCCGGGCTCTCACCTGACCCCGCAATGGGCGGCGGTGGCCACCCAGTCCTCGCTGATGAGGGAGCCCCCGCAGAAGTGGAAGCCGGTGCTGTCCTGGAGGAAGATGGGGAGGGTCAGCCCCGCCCGGACACCAGCAAAACCAATCCGGGCAGCAGCCCCCAGCTGGGCTAATACCCCAGTGCATCCCCCTACTCGTGTGCAGAATCCCCCCTCACCTGCAGGGACACCTGCCAGGGCCAGGAGCCGGGGACAGCGTCCTCCCCATTGACGATCTTGGACAGGCCGCTCAGCACAGGGTCGATGGCAGGGACCCCGCAGCCTGAGGGTGGAAGTATGGAGTGAGGGAGGGGTGGAGGCCAAGGTACCACCCAGGACTCACCGCCCCAGGAATACTCCAGGGACAATTTAGGCTGACATGTGCTCCAGCCCAGACAAGCCCCACAGGCTGAGCTTGAGGTGGTGGCAGGGCCAAAGCCTGGGCTGGGAGGCCCTATCACTGCCTACCTTAACCACTCTGAGTCTCAATTTTCCCACCAGCAAAATGGGGATCTTACAGTTGCTAACCTCACAGAGTTGGTATAATAAGGATGAAAGATGCTTTGCCTTAGCAGACAAAGCAGGCAAAGCAGGAACTCGCTCAGTTCCTGGCACACAGTGAACAAAAGTTTAAAAGTTTAAGAGGGCTGGTTCAAGGGCATGCAAGGGCTGATGGGGGCCAAGCCACACTTGCTCATCATCTGAGCCTGCTTGGGAGCTAACCATTCACAGAGCCTTCTGTCCCTCTGGCATTGCTCCCCCTCCTTGCACATGATGCGAGGCCCCAGGAAGGTCTACCTCCACCCCGGGGGCCCCACGCTGGCTGGTCTGGTCCAGTCCTCCCAGCATCCTCATTGTAGAGATGGAGCTGGTGAGGCTCAGAGAGGGCGAAAGACTCGCTCAGGCTCACACCACCACGCACAACTGAACTGGGAGCAGGGACCCCGCTGCTCCTTGCGGGCCTTGGCGTTGGTGGGGCCAGCACCCCTTCCAGCAGTTGGTGGAAGGGTAGACAGCCTTCCCGGCCTCTGCCTGCCCTGGTGCTCACCAAAGGCCGTGCCCAGGAGGGCGCAGCAGGAGAGAAGCCAGAGGAAGGTCATGGTGCCGCAGTCAGGGAGGTGTAGGACGCCTGCCTGGAGGGCTCCCCATTATATCCTTGTGCACCAGGCTGTTATCTGAAGACCTTGAGGTGATAATCCCTTTCCTGGGCATGTGTCCCAGTGGGCAGGATATGCCAGAGCAGGGCTGGCATCAGGGCCTGGGATGGCAGCAGCTGGGGCCAGGATCTAGGGCAAAGTTGGTGCCAAACAAGGAGGCCCTCCACCCACAGCTAAGGGGAAGGGGACATTCAGGTTTCCTCCTCCAGGCCCTACCTCTAGAGGGGCCCTGCGGGCAGCAGCCAGGCCTGGGCCGGATTTGAGCCCCAGCCAAGTCTCTCATGGTCTGGAGGACCTTGGACAAGTAATTTAGTTGGTCTGCAGTTGTTCAAAACCCCATGGGCAGTGTGGTCAAGTAGGGGGAGGGGCAGGGACCAAAGCATGGTGAGGGCACAGGTGACCAGTGGGCTGAGGATGCTCCCCTAGTCTTAGGATGGCCAAGAAGGCTCAATGGCTCAGTTCAGTAACAGTGGCAGTCACGTGGGCTGGTTCAGAGGGCAAGCCGCCCACTGCCCGTTCACGTGGAGCCAGGCCCCTCCACCCAGGCATCCTGCCCTTGGAATTGAGTACATGGCATTCAGGTGCAGGACTGGGCCCAGGGCCAGCCAGGGGGCCTCTGCTATCATCCCAGCAAGAGCTTCTGGAGGCTACACCAGGCGGGAAAGCAGGGGGCAAGGAGGCCTGTTTCGGGTGGGCAGCAGGGCCCTTTCCCAGCAACTGGGAAACTGGGGAGGGAGAAATTTGAAGGTGAGACTGCCAGGCACAGGGCAAGTACCCCAAAACACATAGGTAAAACGATATCTTATGGCTATTTTCAGCACAAAACGATATCTTATGGCTATTTTCAGCTATTAACAGGTTTCAGCACAAAACAGCTGTGGGGCCTTGGGCAATTTACCCTCTCTGATCCCATTTCTAAATATGTAAAATGGGGATCCTTCGAGCAAGGGTCCCGCTTTATGAAAGGGCACAGTCCACACTGGGTGTGCTGGGACCAGACCTAACACAAAAATCCACGCTGGTCGGACCCGGTACTTCTCCTTCTTGACTTGCCTGTGGGGTCCCTTTGTGCGTCCTAGAAGACTGCCAATGACAGGGGGGGATGGCCACAGTGCACTAGGTGGGAAAGCAGGCCACGAAACAGGATGCAGAGTGTGGCCCCATCTGTATGAAACCCACCACTTGTGCAATTCCATCCATCCTATCAACCAGCGCTTGCCAGGCCCCTGCTGGAACAGAACAAACAAAAGAAAGAAACACAAATTCCTGCCTTACAAGCTTAGGTGGGAAAGGGGTAGGGAGTTTATGGAAAAGAGTTAAAAAAAAAAAAAAAGTAAAATATACATTACTACCAGCTAAGGAGTTATCATTATCATTGTTATTATTATTATTATTATTAATACCGAGGCAGGAGGGCCTCACTCCGAAGGGGACATTAAGTTGCGACCTAAGAGTTTGCCAAGCTATCTGGGTGGAGACGGTGTCCAGGGAGAGGGAACAGGGAGGGCAAAGGCCTGGTGGAGGGAGCCTGGGTGGCACCAAGAGCCGAGAGGACACGAGGCAGGGCGGAGAGGCCAAGGGGCCGACAGAGTAAGGCCCTGGTGAAGGTACAGGGCTGTCCCGAGTGGCTGCCAAGATGCGAGGTGGCAGCCGCCGGGCCTGAGTGGGGGAGGGGCGTGGCCGGTGAGGGAGGGCACGCGGCGGCTCGAACCCACCCGTGGCTGTGGCCTTGGGAGCCGACAGCTGGCCCGGGTCCTGCCCGCCCAGCGCCCCCTGCTCACGGTTGCCAGCGACCTGGGAACTCGCGCAGCTGCGGGTGGGGGCGGGGAAGGCGGCCCCCGCAGGTGCTCGACTCCTGCTGGGGGCGGGGCCAAAGCTGGCTGCCGCCGGGCGCGCGGACCTCCACCCGCCCCGCCCCCTCGCCTGGCGTATCGACCCGAGGGACTGCGCACTCCGCAGACCCCCGGCCCCGAGGGAAAACGCTTAAGCGCAGAGTGTTAGGTGCCCCCCATTCTCCAAAACGCCGGGCCCTGAACTTCCTGCCTCTAGGCCTTTGCGCGCTCTGTTCCCTCCCTTTAGCGGGCCCACCGCCCTTCCGGCCCCGGCCCTGGCCGTGAGCGCCTCCTTGTAGGCAGCAGTTCAGCCTTGACTATGACTGGCCAGCGGCAAAGCAGGCGTCAATCAGAGGCCATGGATGAGTCGATGGATCTCTGGACCCAGAAGTTGTTTAGCCAATCAGGTTTACAGTAAAGAACATTTTCCTGGGTTCACTTTGTCGCTGATACTTGTCTCTCCCATCCTCGGGTTTGGAACCCTGCCTCATCTCTAGAATCCTGGAGCCCAGCCCTCTCTGCTCATGCAAACTCCCAGGGAGAAGGTACAGCCTTGTTCGCGGGAGGTCTGCCACGTCAGAAAACCTTCACTCTGCACCTGTTACCTCGTTGCAGGTATGTGGCGTCTAGTGTGTTTAATGGGCAGTGCTGAAAGCAGCCCACGAACAGGTGTAGCTCAAAGAAAGTCACTCAGGAGATGACCCAATGCACGGGGACCCTCATGGGGGCGGCTCTCTCCCAGGCAGCCTGGGTTTGGGAAAGAGCTTTGCTGGGGACAGGGGGCCCTAATCCAATCCCTGCCCAGCCACCTCCTGGGATTTGGCCTTGGGGGTGGTGTTGTGTCAGGGTTCCAGGTCCTGACTGGGCGGTGGGACAGTGCGCATGCGTCCCTCCAGGACCCGCATCTCTGAGACTGTGCCATCTTCCTTGAGGCAGGAACTCAGAAGTCAGTTTTCTTAGATGAAGGAGCTACTCCTCTTGAAGTCGTGCCACTGAGGGGGTCAAATCCCAACCCTCTGTTTTACTAAAAATAAGATATATTGAAGTATAATTTACACATGGTGAAATGCACAGATCTTAAGTGAAGAGACGGATACATTTTGACATATACATACCATAGTGTAACAAACGCCACAACCCAGATATAAAATATTATCAACCCCACCATACAGTATGCTGTCTTTGTGTCTGGATTCTTTCACTCCACCAAATGGTTTTGCGATTCACTTGTGTTCCTGTGTGTATCAGCAGTGTGTTCCTTCTTATTGCTGAGTGGTGTTTCACTTCATAAGCACACCACACTTTATGCCCCCATTCTCCGGCTAGGACATTTGGGCTGTTATCCCTCCCCCACCCCACTCCCTTTTTGCTCCTTGTAATGAACTGATTCTCAGCCCTAAACATAGGCAGGCAAGAAATGTAGGTTTCTTTATTTTTCTATTAGAGAATGAAATTTGAATTTCGATCCTTTATTCTGCCAGGAGTCTCACTGGAGAGTCTAACAAAGAGACTGTTTCTAAAGGTGTGGCCAGGGCTTAGGGAAACCGTAAGGAGGTGCAGGTCAGCTTAGGGCTAGGGTCAGTGGGCCTGGAAACGCAAGAGTGGTTGCCCGGCCCCTGGGGAGGGCGATATGCAAGGGGGAGGCCGCCAACAGGAGCTTGGCCTTTGTGGAAATCAGTGAAGACCACCCAAATGAGAACGAGTAGAGGCTGTTTATTCAGAGCTTGCTATAGCCTGGGAGTCAGGCAGCATCACTTGCAGCATCGCTTTTCCATTCCCACCAGTAATGTATGAGGATTCCAGTTTCTCCACAACCTTGCCAAAACTTATTTTCCATTTAAAAAATTATAGGTGTGAAGGGATATCTCACTGTTTTTTTTTCAATTTTCAAAATTGTGCTAAAATACATAATATATAAAATTTACCATCTTAATCATTAATCATTTTTAAGTGGACAGCTCGGAATGTACTAAGTGCATTCATATTGTTGTGCAACCATCACCGCCATCCATCTCCAGAGCTCTTTTTTTTTTTTTTTTTTTAAAGTTATACAATTTTTATTTATTTATTTACTTATTTATGGCGGTGTTGGGTCTTCGTTTCTGTGTGAGGGCTTTCTCTAATTGCGGCAAGTGGGGGCCACTCTTCATCGCGGTGCGCGGGCCTCTCACTATCGCGGCCTCTCTTATTGCAGAGCACAGGCTCCAGACGCGCACGCTCAGTAGTTGTGGCTCACGGGCCTAGTTGCTCCGCGGCATGTGGGATCCTCCCAGACCAGGGCGCGAACCCGTGTCCCCTGCACCGGCAGGCAGACTCTCAACCACTGCGCCACCAGGGAAGCCCCAGAGCTCTTTTTTAATTGAAGTGCAGTTGATGTACAATATTGTATGTTACAGGTGTACAATATAGTGATTCACAATTTTTAAAGGTTATACTCCATTTATAGTTATTGTAAAATATTGGTTGTATTTCTCATGTTGTACAATGTGTCCTTGTAGCTTTTTTGTTTTTTCTTCCCCACCCCGCCGCCCACCATGGCATGGGGGGAGGGTCTTAGTTCCCCGACCAAGGATTGAACCTGTGCCCCCTGCAGTGGGAGCAAGGAGTCTTAACCACCAGACCACCAGGGAAATCCCCCAAGGAACTTATTTTATACATAATAGTTTGTACCTCTTAATCCTCTACCCCTATATTGCCCCTCCCCCCAGAACTCTTCTCATCTTGCAAAACTGAAACTCTATATCCATTAATCTATAACTCTCCTACCCCCAGCCCCAGGCAACTAGCGTTGAATTGACTATCCTCAGTACCTGGTATAAGTGGGACCATACAGTATTTGTCTTTTTGTGATTAGCTTATTTCACTTGGCATAATGTTCTCCAGGTTCATCCATGATGTAGCATATGTCAGAATTTTCTTCCTTTTTGGGTCTGAATAATACTCCATTGTTTATATATATACCACATTTGGTTTATTCATTCATTGATCAATGGATACTTGGGTTGTTTCCTCATTTTAGCTACTGTAAATAATACTGCTATAAATATGGGTGTACAAATATCTTTTTTTAATATTTATTTATTTTTTTAAGTGAAGTAGACTTGATTTACAATGTTGTGTTAATTTTGCTGTACAGCAAAGTGACTCAGTTATACACATATGTACATTCTTTTTAAAAAATAATTAATTAATTAATTAATGTATAGCCGTGTTGGGTCTTCGTTGCTGCACACGGGCTTTCTCTAGTTGTGGCGAGCTGTGGCTGCTCTTTGTTGCGGTGCATGGGCTTCTCATTGTGGTGATTTCTCTTGTTGCAGAGCACGGGCTCTAGGCGCACGGGCTTCAGTAGTTGTGGCACGCGGGCTCAGTAGCTGTGGCTCGTGGGCTCTATAGCGCAGGCTCAGTAGTTGTGGCGCACGGGCTTAGTTGCTCCACGGCATGTGGGATCTTCCCGGACCAGGGCTCGAACCCATGCCCCCTGCACTGGCAGGCGGATTCTTAACCACTGTGCCACCAGGGAAATCCCTATACATTCTTTTTTTATATTCTTTCCATTATGGTTTATCCCAGGATATTGAATATAGTTCCCTGTGTTATACAGTAGGACCTTGTTGTTTATCCATTCTATATGTAATAGTTTGCGTTTACTAACCCCAAACTCCCACTCCATCCCTCCCCCTCCCCCTCCCCCTCCCCCTTGGCAACCACAAGTCTGTTCTCTATGTCTGTGAGTCTGCTTCTGTTTTGTAGATAGGTTCATTTGCGGCATATTTTAGATTCCACGTATAAGTGATAGCATATGGTAGTTATTTGTCTTTATCTTTCTGACTTATTTCACTTAGTATGATAATCTCTAGCTGCATCCATGTTGCTGCAAATGGCATTATTTTGTTCTTTTTTATGGCTGAGTAATATTCCATTGTGTATATGTACCACATCTTCTTTATCCATTCATCTGTCAGTGGACATTTAGGTTGTTTCCATGTCTTGGCTATTGTGAATAGTGCTGCTATAAACATAGAGGTGCATATATCGTTTTGAATTATAGTTTTGTCCGGATATATGCCCAGGAGTGGGATTGCTGGATCATATGGAAATTCTATCTTTAGTTTTCTGAGGAAACTCCATACTGTTTTTCATAGTGGCTGCACCAATTTACATTCTCACCAACAGTGTAGGAGGGTTCCCTTTTCTGTACACCCTCTCCAGCATTTGTTATTTGTAGACTTTTTAATGATGGCCTTTCTGACCAGTGTGAGGTGGTACCTCATTGTAGTTTTGACTTGCATTTCTCTAATAATTATCGATGTTGTGCATCTTTTCATATGCCTATTGGCCATGTGGATGTCTTCTTTGGAGAAATGTCTCCCCCCAGCCCCAGGCAACTAGCACTGAATTTGGCTATTCTAAGTACCTGATGTAAGTGGGATCATACAGTATTTGTTTTTTTGTGATTAGCTTATTTCACTTGGCATAATGTCCTCCAGGTTCATCCATGATGTAGTATATGTCAGAATTTTCTTTCTTTTTGGGTCTGAATAATATTCCATTGTGTGTGTGTGTGTGTGTGTTTGTGTGTGTATATATATATACCACATTTTGTTTATTCATTCTTCAGTCAATGGACACTTGGGTTGCTTCCATGTTTTAGCTACTGTAAATAGTGTTGCTATGAACATGGGGGTACAAATATCATTTTGAGACCCTGCTTTTAATTCTTTTGAATATATACCCAGAAGTGGAATTGTGGAATCATACGGTAAATCTATTTTTAATTTTTTGAGGAATTACTGTATTGTTTTCCACAGTGGCTGCACCATTTTACATTCTCATCAACAGTGCACAAGTGTTCCAATATCTCCACATCCTCTCCAATTCTTATTAATTTCTGTTTTTTTTGTTGTTTATATTAACCAAACTAATGAGTGTGAAGTGATACCTCGCTGTGGTTTTGATTTGCATTTCCCTAAAGACTGGTGATTTTGATCACTTTTTTATGTGCTCATTGGCCATCTGTGTGACTCCTCAATATTTATGATCACCGCTGATGCTGTAGGAACTTAGTGCCCCAGCCACGTGACCACCAGGGCCTGTTTCCACCTGCATTTCAGCCTCTGCCGCCTCCCATGTTAATTTGAGTAATTGTGATGCCACTGCGTGCCATGGGCCACCAGGTCTCATCTTCCCCGGCAAAGTTGTCCATGGACCACTCCAGTGTGTGAGCTAACCAATCCCAGAATCCCGTGTTCAGTGGTCCTCGGGCCACAGTTACTGTATCAGTCATGGTCGTGCCTGAGAAAAGGTGGCACGTTCAAACTGGGTTATTTGCGGAAAGTTTGAATAAAGGGAATTTTTACAAAGGTGTGGGCAGGGTTTAGGGAACCAACAAAGGATAGTGAGGTGCACAGGGTTCTAGCAACAATGGGGACACACCTAGAGCTGAAGGGACACGGCGGGAGCAGTTGTGGAACCCAGCAAGGGTGGCTGTGCAGACAGGGCCACCTGAAATGAGCCGAGCCGTCCGTGGCCTCTGCGGAGGGAGACAGCCAGCCCACGGCAGCCTCCCAGGGAGGGAGCCCAGAGAAGAAATACCCGACTTCTCTCTCCTGCCCCGTCTCCGGCTCTGACCCCAACAGGAAGCCTGAGAGCCCGGGAAGCTGTTCTGCAGTCTCGTCCCTGAGGGTCAGTCTTGCTGGAGGCCAGCAAGGTGGAGAAGGATGGAGAGTGGATCTGAAGGGGAAAACGGAAGACATCCACAACCATTCTTACAGCTATTCTGTATCACTTAAGATGCTGTTCGTAATAGAACACGTGGCTAACAGTGGCTAAACAACAGTGGTTTGCTTTTCTCACACGGCAGGCATCTGGAGGTGTGCGGTTGTAGGCTTTCGCGCAGCACCGGGCGATGGTGTGGTTCTGGTCAGGGTCTTTCTTCTCTGGTCTCAAGATGGCGGCCAAGGTGCCAAGCGCCACATCCCCTCAGGACTCAGCCAAAGTGCAGGAGGAGAAGCGCTGGGTTTCTCCTCACCTCTTTGCCTCCACGGGATTATGTTCATCAGAGCTCTCCACCCCCCCCCCCCCCCCGCCGCCCCCAGAGCTGGGGTGGGGTGACCCTCCAGGGGAACCCTCCACGAGGACAAGAAGGGGGAGATGGCTTTAGGTGAGTGGCAAAGGCTGTCCCTCCTTGTGACAGGACGGTCACCCTGCTCCCAGGGAGTACTCACCTCGTGGTCTGGTTTGAGTGAGGGAATGGGTGGGGCAAAAAGGAATCGTTCAAAGTAAAAAACACACCAGCAAATGTGCACCAATCTCTGTGGGCCAGGGAAACGCTCCCTTCCCTGTGATATACCCTCCAAGGCCATATCCCTCCTGTACTCTACTCGCCAAGAGTTTACTTTCCCAAAAGACCTCAAGAGCCAGTGACCTCAGGCTGCTTCTGTTTTCTGCTCTGGAAAAGTCCCCGAGGCAAGGAAAATACAAATGTCTTTGCTACCTGCTTGGAATGAGTGAAGGAAAAACAAAACAAAACAGCAAATGTTAATATTTACATAAATTACCTTGGCCTGGAATTCAATATGGATTCCTTATGCTCAAAGCCAGGGCTGACATCCCTGGCCTGAATCCAGTCTGTTAAAATATCAAAAAGCTTCAGACCCACTTACCAAGCAGCTGCTGGCCCCAGTCTGTTTGCCCCCTGAAATGTGGCTGTCTCCGCCCTCCCCCAGAGAACAGGGCTCAGGGCCTCCGCGGGCCAGTCAGTCCCTGCCGAAGCCACCGTTCTCCCTGGTCAGAGCTTCTGCTCACCAGTGGTTAAATAGTTTGAACATCCCCCTGCAGAGAACGCACGACTCTAAAACAAAACTAAATTTACAACTCAAAAACAAAACTAAAGTTACAACTCAGAGACAAAACTTCAAAGCTAATCAAGTCCAAATCAAGACCTGTGACACTGTCCTGCTTGCTCTGACCCACTTCTGCCTAGATGACCATGGCCCTGTGACCACAGAGCCCCGGAGGCCTTGGAAGCAGATGCAGTTCGCCCAGTCAGCACATTTTCCTTCTCCGACTGGCTCAGCGGTGAGGCCCAGGCTGGACTGTCCAGAGCAGCAGCTGTCCGGACCCTCTCCAGGTTTCTCAGACTCGCTGTGTTCTTCTCTTGTTTGTTTCGTGTCTGTGTCTCTCACTGGGGTCTTGGACCCACGAGGGCAGGGGTGCCCTGTGCTCTGTTCCTGTGGGTGCTCTGGTGTCCAGATAGGCGCTGTCCCAGGGGAGAGAAGGAACTTGTGCCCATGGTGCTGAGAAGTCTTCTGGCCTCCACTCACGGCAAATGCATGACCGGTGTATTACCTACATCTGTCCTCTTATTGTTCTGTGACAATTAAAATCGTTTTTCTGTTTTCTCCATGTGTCATTTGATGGTGTGAAATCAAAGCCCCATTTTGTATGAAACTCAAGCGTTACGCAATGACCAGTTCCTTAAGTTGAGAATTATCACAGGAGAAGAGAATTCGGTTGAGCTCAGCGGCAGATAAGGGACAGCCAGTCAGCATATTTGCCAGCCTGTGACCCACCCACGGCCACCCGTGGGGGCGATTCCTTCATGCCTACATGTGTCCTCATGCAGGCTCTGAAGCTGCTTGGTTGGGCTGGTTTCGAGGTGACCCTCTGGATGGCACAGCATCTCTGTATGATACGGCGCTTAAAAAAAAAATTTATTTATTTGCCGCGCCGCGAGGCATGTAGGATCACAGCGTGTGGGATCTTAGCTCCCCGACCAGGGATCGAACCCGTGCCCCCTGCAGTGGAAGCACGGAGTCCTAACCACTGGGCCGCCAGGGAAGTCCCATCCCGATACTGTACTTTCAGATGAGTCTCACATTGAAAACCCTCTTCGCTGAGAACGCGAGGCCCCCAGTGATGACCAGCTGGGATTCTTTGGACCCCACGGTGGGATTGCCTGTACTGAGGAGCTGGGAATCCTCCCTGGTGCACTGGGAGTGGCAGAGCCCCCGGCCCTGCATTCTGGTTGCAGAGCTGGGCTATGCAGGGCCTGAGCTCCCAGCCTGGATGCTGGCCTGGCCCGCCGTGTCCTGGGGATGCCAGGCGTTGCCAGGGTTCCTGGGTGACATTGTGCCAGGGCAGCTGCCCTTTTCCCAGGGGCCAGATGTCCCCAGCTGAGAGCCAGTACAGGCTTCGAGGGGGGCTCGGTTCCCCCCCACCGGCCCCGCTTATCGCCCGAGGTTCCTGGGTAACAGGAGGGTGGCTCTCAGGCCTCTCTGGCTGGGCTGGGCCTGTGGGATCCCAGGGGAGGTAAAAGGAGCCGCTGGGGCAGGTGCCCCACATCTCCCTGACGGCAGCAGCATGGCCTTTCTCTGGCTCCTCTCCTGCTTCGCCCTCGTGGGGGCCGCCTTCGGTGAGTGCTGGGGCTGGGAGCGCCAGCCAGGTCTGGGAGGGGGCTGAGGAGTAGTTCCCTGAGCCCCTAATGGCACCGCAGCCAGGCCCCATCAGAGGCTTGAGGGGCTCTGTCTGGAGCAACCTAGGGGCCTGGCCAAGAGGGAGATCTGAGCCCCCTTCCCTGCTCCCTTGGGCCTCACACCCCGACAGGCAATCTAGCCTGCAGGGAGGAGAGGGGTCCTTCTGGAGCTTTCTGAGCCCTCACACCCTGCACTGGAAGGGTGGAAAAGGCCAGTCTGGGCTGCACCGAGATCTGAGGCCCCAGAAGTGGCTCAAGTTGGGGAGCTGTGGGCAGAGAAGGGTGTGGTAGCAGGAGCCCTCCTACGGCCTCCACCTGGGGTTTTTATTTACCGTCCTGGGCACTTGCTAAGCATTTCATTTTCTATTAAAAAAAGAAGAAGAAATAGTGAAAAATACAAAAAATATGACATCCATGTACCTTCCATTGGGATTTAGCAAATGTTATCTTTTTCCAGATTTGCTTCAGGTATTTCTTTTTAAAACATAAAACAGATGCGGCTGAAGTCCCCTCTCCTCCTCGGAAGGTGATCCCTATTCTGAGCTCACTGTGTATCATTTCTGTGTGGGATTTTACAAATTTACTACACATTCATAAATCCATAAACACAGTATAACATTTGTAAAAACTTACATGAACTGTATTATCCGCTACATCAGGTTTATAACCTGCCTTTTCCCACCCGGGTAGTTTTAGATTTATCCCTGTTAATATGAAGACCCAGCTCGTTCACTTTAATCGCTGTAAAACACTCAGCTGTGTGAATACGTCACAGCTGATATTCTAATCTTCTTGCTATTACAAAAAAGTGGATTATGTTGATGACATATGTTTTGGTGGTAACAACCTCCAGTGAGTGGCTGGTGCCCGTCTGGGCATGCAGCAAGGCCTGCATGACCCCCGGGTGGCCTGGCTGGTCGTAAGGGCTGTACCTGCCCAACTTTCCTTACTGTGGCCAAATTGTAAAACCTGTATACAGGTGCCGAGAACTCACCTGGTCCTGACACAGCAAATGCGTCATGGACACATTAAGTACACCTGACTTTTCTCATTGTTTTGTGACAATTCAGGTCCTTTGTTTTCGGTTTCCTCAATGTGTCCTTTTACAGCGTGGAATCAAAGTCCCGTTTTATTAAATAATTAACTAAAACTTTATACAAGGAAGAGTTCCTGAAATCTCTGGGAATAGAGAATTCAGTGTAAAACATACTCGCATCGGCTCTCAGAATTCTGGGTTCCCCAGGGTCTGGGGTTATCAGATTTTAATTCCATACCCCCCAGGCCCCACCAATCTAATGGGTGAGCTTTGACTTGTGAGGTGAGATTGTTTGCTCCCCAGTTTACTGAGGAAAATGAGCATCAGGGATTCAGTGACGGGTCTGAGGCTTCACCGCAAGGAAGGGTGGGCCTAGGAGTCCAGGCAGGACAGTCCGATTACTCAGCCTGTTTTCTGCTCTTTCAGGCAGGGTGGCCCTGGGTGGGAGCAGCCCTGTTCCTCTGCATCCCTGGATGGGACACTGGGGTCAGCAGGCTGTATGTGGGGATCCTTGAGCCCACAGGTGGGAGGCACCAGGAGAAGTTTTTTGGAGGACGGGGGAGTGTGGCAGAGGGTCCTGAGTCAGCCTGGGCAGCTGAGCTACAAACCAGGGTTTCTGCAGACTGGCTCCGGGTCTCAAACCTTCTTCCCCGTCCCGTCGCCCTCCTCAGGCTGCGGGGTCCCTGCCATCGACCCTGTGCTGAGCGGCCTGTCCAGGATCGTCAATGGGGAGGACGCTGTCCCCGGCTCCTGGCCCTGGCAGGTGTCCCTGCAGGTGAGGGGGGATTCTGCGCCTGCGTGGGAGGATGCACTGGGATATCAGCCCGGCTGGGGGCTGCTGCCCGGATCGGTTTTGCTGGTGTCCGGGCGGGGCTGACCCTCCCCATCTTCCTCCAGGACAGCACCGGCTTCCACTTCTGCGGGGGATCCCTCATCAGCGAGGACTGGGTGGTCACCGCCGCCCACTGCGGGGTCAAGTGAGGCCCCGGGCTCAGGGTTCTGCTTCGGGCTCCAGTCTGGGGTGGGGGAGGGGAGTAGGGTACATCCTCAGTCCTCAACCCCCATGTGATTCCCCCAGAACCTCTGACCTGGTGGTGGCCGGGGAGTTTGACCAGGGCTCAGACGCCGAGAACATCCAGGTCCTGAAGATCGCCAAGGTACGCCCAGGCCCTGCTGGGCCAGCCCGGGATCAGCCGCGGGGCTGCAGGCAGGGGCAGGGGGACGAAGACCCTTCGGCCGCTTGAGAGACAGGAGCCAAGCGCGGATGAGGCCGGTCTCAGGAGTCTCATTCCGGGCTCCAATGGGTCTGTTTCCGCTGAATGGATCGCCAGGAAGGGAGCTGGTCTCCTTGAAACCTGCAGATCCCCGACTTAACCCAGGGCCTCACCTCGTCTTTCTGGGCCCCACCCGCAGGTTTTCAAGAACCCCAAGTTCAACATGCTCACCGTCCGTAACGACATCACCCTGCTGAAGCTGGCCACGCCCGCGCGCTTCTCCGAGACCGTGTCCCCCGTGTGCCTGCCCAGCGCCAACGATGACTTCCCCGCCGGGATGCTGTGCGTCACCACGGGCTGGGGCAAGACCCGTTACAACGGTGAGTGGGCCGTGGCCTTTCCACCCACGAGGCGTGTCCGGGGTAGGGCCTGCCTGAGCCGCAGGAGTCTCCAGGTGGGACAGGTATGGCTCTTTTTTAAATGTTTTGGTCTAAATTCCTATACAGTCATCAATATTTCCATTTCTTTATTTAAAACCCTCTTAATGAAAACCCTACCAGACATGAATAAAAATGAGGGTTAGTAATATATATGTAAACAGTTTCTGAAGAAACACCTAAGTACCAGCAAGTCTCGCCCCCTCTAACCTGCAAGGAGATGGACAGCCCGGATTTCCCTCCAGACTGAGGAGGGCGGTGCGTCCAGCGGCCCTGAAGTCTGGGCCCGGAGTCCAATGTCCTGGTTGGGTTCGGGCCTGAGCGCCCAGGTGCCCCCCCTCCGCAGGTTCTTCCTCGGCGTCCTGAGTTCTTCTGCCCCGGCCACGGCCCACCGGCTGGTCCCGTAACAGGACAGAAGCAGCCGGGAAAGGGCAGCAGGAGGGAAGTGCTCCCTCGGGGGTCCCCTCCAGTGTCCCCAGTCAGAAGGACGTCCATCCCCTTCCCTGGGGAGGAAGGCCGGCCCCTCCGCCCACACACAGTGGCCGGCAGGGCCCAGAGCACACGGGGCTCCGAGGCAGGACTTGTTGCAACAACTGCTGGAAGCACAGTCCCCGCTGCCTGGTGTGGAATCGCAGAGGAGCCGCGTCCCAGACTCTTTGAAGGTGTCAGGGAAGGCTCGAAGCTCGGTGTCCACGATCATCGTGACGGAGGAAGACGAGCACCGTGCAGGGGGAGGGCAGGGCTCAGGCGGCCCCTCGTCTCTTCTCCCCAGGGGCGGGCTGGTGGGATGAGGGGCCCTGACCCCATGCCCTCTGTCCTTGCAGCTCCCAAGACCCCCGACAAGCTGCAGCAGGCGACCCTGCCCATTCTGTCCAACGCCGACTGCAGGAAGTACTGGGGCAACAAGATCACCGACGTGATGATCTGTGCGGGCGCCAGCGGCGTCTCCTCCTGCATGGTACGGCCTGGCTCCGCCACCCTGCCCGCCCTCACTGACCGTGCCTCCCCTGGCCAGGCCAGGAGGCCCACTCCTCTCTGCCATGACCTGTCTAACTTCATGCCCTGCCCAGTGCCCCAGTGAAGGGCTGGACCAGCCCTATCAGATGCCCCTGTGAGGGCCGGCTCTGGCCAGGTGTGGTGTGGGGCTTCCCAGGGGTATTTAATCTCACACCAACCCCACGAGCTGGACACTTCAGCCTATTTTACAGATGATGGGGAGGCTGAGAGGATAAGCCAGCTGCCCCAGGCCCTCCAGGAGTAGGTGGCCGAGCTGGGGCTGCCATTTGAGCAGATCTGAGTCTCTTGTGCACAACCACTGGGTCCCCACTTGTGCTTTGTCTGCACCCCCTGGACTTGCCAGGTCCGGGCACACCAGGGCCCTGGTACTCCCTTTCAGGCTTGAACACAAGTCCTATCTCCTCCTACAGGGTGACTCTGGTGGCCCCCTGGTCTGCCAGAAGGATGGAGCCTGGACCCTGGTGGGCATCGTGTCCTGGGGCAGTGGCACCTGTTCCACATCAACTCCTGCTGTGTACGCCCGTGTTACTGCACTCATCCCCTGGGTGCAAAAGATCCTGGCCGCCAACTGAGCCCAGGGCTCCTGCCATCCCAACCCTGAGAGTCCCCAATAAAAGTATCTGTCTGCACATGTCTCCCTGTGTGGCCTGGGTGACGTGGGGCTGCAGTGGTCCCCATCACCCACCAAGGGGAGGTGTTCCTGCTCCCTTTCCAGGCTGCCAGCACCCCAGCAAACCCCCTCTCAGGAAGCTGAGTCTTTGTATCTCATCCTCCCTGCTCAGGACTCCATCCTGGAGTAGAACCCAGGGACTAATTGCTGGAGCCAGCTTGGCCCATGGAGCTTTCTGGAAGGCAGGAGTCTCGGCCAGGCTGTGCAGTCCCCGGAGATGGGCATTGGGAAGGCAGGGTGGGACTGTGGAGATGGTCTTTCTATCCTCCTTGGTTCTTCACCTGCACATTTCTGCAAGACCCGTTTATCCCGACGATTCCTGTACTCTCTGTCATAGATGGGCCTGGAGCAGGCATCTATTGCCCACAAAGCACTGGGTTTAGGGGAGAAGCAGACAGAATTACGACAGTTCATTTCCCATTTTATCCTCCCACAGCCAGACCTGTAGCCTCAACCATCAGTCACAGCACCACACGTCAGTCATACACAACCCCGGTTCACATCATCCTCTCCCAGGTCCCATATCTTGATGTTTCTTTCCCTCTAGAGTTTCTACAAGGCTAGTCTTTGGGAAGGCAGTTGGTAGTCCACAGTAACCGGGCATCTGGGAAGGAATGGCATTGGCCTCCCTGCTGCATTTCCCTTTCAGTATTCTTCCTAATATCTTTCTCTTCCTGGTGGAATTTTAGGTGTTCTGATAGTGGGTCATAATATGTTGAAACTAAGGTTACACAAACGATTTAATTACTAGGGACACGGAGAAAAGCCCCCAGATAGCTGAACCTGATTTGGAGAAGGAACATGTGAAAGGGAGAAAAGAAAAATGAGAGAGAAGCGTTGGGCAGAGGAGTGGGGTCACAAAGTAAAGTGTTTAAAATATTATTTAAGGGGCTTCCCTGGTGGTGCAGTGGTTGAGAATCTGCCTGCCAATGCAGGGGACACAGGTTCGAGCACTGGTCTGGGAAGATCCCACATGCCGCGGAGCAACTAGGCCCATGAGCCACAATTACTGAGCCTGCGCGTCTGGAGCCTGTGCTCCGCAACAGGAGAGGCCGCGATAGTGAGAGGCCCGCGTACCGCGATGAAGAGTGGCCCCCTCTTGCCACAACTAGAGAAAGCCCTCGCACAGAAGTGAAGACCCAACACAGCCATAAATAAATAAATAAATAAGCAAAAAAAAAAAAAAGGATTTAAAATATTATTTAAAGCCCAGTGTTTTAAGGAACACTGCAGGTTTGGGGTGGGGGAACCCCTCAAACTTGGAGAGCAAAGTACAAGCATTTTATATCTACATCAAAACCATTTACATGCAAATGATTGTGGGATGTGATGCGTATAAAAATGCAGTAGCAAACACAAGCCCGGTTAAGTTACTTTTTCACTCACTAGCAAGACCTGCCTTCGCCTCTGCCAACCGTTTTGCCAACCCTCCCCCTGGAGTCTGAAAACCGCAGTCCCGGGATAAGATCGCCACCTCGTGGCCCATGTGAAAACTGCAAGGCCGTGCCTGGCTTCTGACTTAGAAATGTAAGCCAAATGGGTGATTTTAGATGATCTCATAACCTTTCTAAAAAAAATTAAAAGAAATAGGTGAATTAATTTTATTTATATTTAATTTATTTATATTATATTTATTTAACTCAGTATATCCAATTATTATCATTTCAACATGTTTTAAAATTATTAATGGTATATTTTACATTCTTTTTCTCATACTAGGTCTTTGAAGTCCAGTGTGTAATTTGCACTTACAGCACCTCTCAATTAGGATGCTAAGTTTTCATCAGGAATACTTCATCTGTATTTAAATTTCATAAAATATTGCAGTTGAAAAAGTAGATTTGCATACCCAAGTGGTTTCCAATTAGGCGTTACACTGAAAAGTATAGTTAAAAAATTCCATGATTGATTGGGAGTCTGTCTCAGTTTGCAAACAGACCCTCTGTAGGGCAGGGTATGCTTAATGGGCCCTGCAGAGGCTGCCCCATACAGTATTCTTTTTTTTTTTTTAACTATTTGTTTATTTTTAATTTTTTAATTGAAGTATAGTTGATGTACAATGTTGTGTTAATTTCTGCTGTACAGCAGAGTGATTCAGTTATACATATATATATATTCTTTTTCATATTCTTTTCCATTATGGTTTATCACAGGATATTGAATATAGTTCCCTGTGCTATACAGTAGGACCTTGTTGTTTATCCATCCTATATATAATAGTTTGCACCTGCTAACCCTAAACTCTCACTCCATCCCTCTCCTACCCACCTCCCCCTTGGCAACCACCCCTCTGTTCTCTATGTCTGTGATTCTGTTTCTGTTTCGTAGATAGGTTCATTCGTGTCATATTTTAGATTCCACATATAAGTGATAGCATACGGTATTTGTCTTTCTCTTTCTGACTTCCTTCACTTAGCCCATACAGTGTTCCTGTTCTTCCTTAGACACAGTTAGTGCATACGGCCAACCTTCTCTGTCCACAGATGACCTAGCTTCCTACTTAAATGAAAGGTCTGGACCGATCAGAAGGGGATGGTCATCATTCACATCTGGAGAGTATCACATCGTTCACCAGTCACTTATCAGCCGACATCTGTACCCACAGCTAGCGGACACGGTGCTGAGACTGCCCAGACCCCCTCCAGCGCTGACCGACTCCCCAGCTGCAGGGAGTGTTGCCCACAGACAGCCCTCAGCTGTCAGTCCTCTCTGGCAATTTCCTCAGCTGCAGAGAATCGTCCTGACCAAGGTCAGGCTGCCTTTCTGGGCGGCCCACATCCCTGATTGGCCAGCGGGCTTTTAAAGGTCCATCCCTTCCCTTCCCAGGTGTTGATCCTGGAAGCACTCCCTGGTGCTGACCTTCATCTCAGAGTCTGCTCCCCGGAAGCTCGAGTTGTGACTCTTGGTACCAGGAGTGGGTGGGCTCCAGAAAGCAGGCGCTAGGACGGGATTCTGGAGTCGGACCGCGCTCTGCCGGCTGTGGCCGTGAGGACCCCTTCCCCCTCGGTAAGGGCAGCACCGCCCGCGGCACAAGGTAACAATGAAATCATTAAAACTTCCACGCCTGACGAACTGGGATGGTAGTCTGGTGGGAGAGAATTCACTAGTGGGTTTTCCATATGTCAGGAGTTGGTGAAATACGGGGGGTGGAGGGAGAAACTGTAAGGCTGGTGAAACGGCGTAGCTGTTGCTAAGCACAATTCAGGCTCCAGAAAAAGAAAAGGAAAAGCTGAGAGTGATTCACAGACGATTAAAAGCTAGGCGTGAAGGCCAGAGAGCCTCCTTGGGAGCACAGAAAGAGCTGCCCAGCCTCCGCGGTTCCCTGGTGAGGAAGCTGAGCACAGGGTCCGGGGTGTAGTCTAGAGCAGCCAGGCTCCAAAGGTTAAACGTTCAGCCTAGGCAGGTCTGCCAGGCCAGGGTCAGGGCCCTGCAGGACCCCAGGCTCCTCAGCATAGGCCCCACCTCCACTCCTGGAGGCGTGCTGGGTCTGACAAGAGAGGAAAGAAACTGTGTCCCAAGGGAGCTGCAGGACCTCGCCAGCAAGGCCAGGTGAGCCCTGGATCAAGTGGGGTCAGAACATAGAATCAGATAAGGGAGAGATGATTGATTTGGGAGCCGTCTCCCAGGACACAGGATTTAACACCCTAGCCGGGTCCCCCAGGGATGGTGCCCACTTGCTGCCTGGATGGCTCCTAGAAGCCAGAAACCAGCCCTGGACCCCACCAAATGAGGGCCAGATGCCAGAATGACCAGGTCAGACGGTGGAAGAAGGGATTTAAGGCTGAGAGAAGCGGGCCTGGCAGGGTGGCCGTGCTGTGTAAAGCAGGACGCCCAGTGGCTGGCTTCCACGGGAAGGCCCGGAAGGCGCACCACAGTAGGCAGGAATGTGCTGGAGGGAGGAGCCCCAGCCTGGCTGAGAAGTTCACCCCCGGTGCCCTCTTTAGGCCAGCCTGGGCGGTAGGAGACGCTGCTACGAGAAACTGCCAGGAGGATGCGGTTCCCGTGATGGTGGCAGGGCGGGACGGGCAGCCGGGTCCTGGCCCGCAGGGTGATGGAGTTGGTTAGGAGGGCCTGGAAGAGCTGGGGCAGAATAGATGGACCGCTACTGGGGGTCCTGCTCAATCTGTGTGATCGAAAGGAATCAAGGACGGGCGACCAGCAGGCTAAGTGGCCTCAGTAAACAACTTGGCATTCTGCGGCTCCTCAGATTTGTCTCAGGCCTCCTTTGCCTCAACCAGAGGTAGATGCTTCCTCCTTCGAGGTCTCGCAAGCCTTGCATTCCCCCTGCTAGAAACTCATTGTGCTCCACTGGATTCACCTGGTTACTAGACTGGACCGTGGGCTTTATGAGGCAGGAGCCGTTCCTCTCCTTAACGCCACAAAGCAGTGCCCTTAATCACGAACGAGGGTTCCCAAAGCGGGTCTTCAGCCCAGCTGCGGCAGCATCACGTGGGGGTGGGCTGGCTCTTTACCTGGCCGTGCGACTGGCAACGTGTTTATGTGACATAGTTGTCTTTGAAGTGGATGTCTCGGCAATCAAGAGTTTATCAGGCACTTGCTTTAAAATTAAAAAAACCCAACCAAACAGGGAATTCCCTGGCAGTTCCGTGGTTAAGACTCCGCACTGCCAGCACAGGGGGCTTGAGTTCGATCCCTGGTCGGGGAACTAAGATCCCACATGCCTCACAGCGCGGCCAAAAGATTAAAACAAAACAAAACACCTCACTGTCCGGCGCTTACACTACAATCCAGCCTGTGATGCTGAGGCATCAGAGTCAGTGGTAAGGGCACTAACAGCCGGGGTAGCAGATAAGTTAGAAGTCGGGGGAGGGCACATTGTAACCAACGAAGTACACCTCTAAATCCTAAATGTACAAATCCTATAATAACATACAGTCTGCCATGTTGTTCGTAGCTATTGTCCCAAACTTAAAGCGTCCAGCCATGAAAATAGGTCAGTGATCTCGGGGACTCTGGGAATCCGTTCGAAGATTTGGGTAATATTTCAACATCTGGGCAAGTGAAGTGGTGAGGTCTCTGACGTGGTGGTGTGTCCCTGGGGTGTCATCTCCTCTGGTGCAAGAGGTATAGGCATCTCCAGCGGCGAACTTGGGCTGGGGCCCTGTCGTCTGAGATGGTGTCCTCTCCAGCGATGAGTCCGTCTCAGAGGTGAGGTGCTGTGGAGAGGTGGTCACCCCGGCAGTGGGCGACCCTCCCATGTGGCTGTCGGGTGGGGCACTGGTCATGGGCTGCTCGTAGGCCACCCTGATGTGACTCGGAGGTTTCCCTGAGGACTGAGCTGCCCATCTGCTGCTGTTCCTAGTGAACCAAACTGTGAAGGGCTCCCCGGGTTCTTCAGGGGCACATTCGGCCACGGCACAGGGAGCTGCCCTTTCATCTCCGAAGGAGCTCATCCACAGCACATGAAGATCCTGCGCACATTTATATTCCGGGCTAGAGAGGATCTTAGGGATGCTATTTCCTGGGACCGATCCGTGAGGGCAGAACAGAAACCATGAGCTCACAGTCCCCATAAGCAGAGGGGTTTTCTGTACAGGCAATAGCGGGGCCAGCTGGTAGCAATGTTCCATGTATAGGAATCCAGAGGCGAGTGTCATTCAAACACTGCTTCCAGAGGACCAGTTGCCTGTAATGGGATTCCATCCCTTGCCCCAGGCTGGGTGGCATAGTGGCCTGAGCCCTTCTCAGTAGGGCTCTCCAACACTCCCTGCTTCTCCACCCGGTGGTGCAACTGCAAGCGGGAGAGGTATGTTCCAGCATTGGATCTGCATGACGGTTGGCCCGAGGGGTCTACCAGTAACCCCATCACCCCAGACAGTGCAAAGTCATAAGAATAGTCACAGCCACGTAGAGCACTGATGCTTGATGAGCTTGGGCGGGCGGGGTGGAGGTTCCTGTGGCTGAGCTATTTGTATGTTGATGAACGGCTGAGTGGTGATGCTTGGGGAGAAAGCTGTGGGTTGTGGGTTGCGGTGTCTAGCATGGGGGTACGGCCACGACTTGTAGCTTTCTCACCATATTCTCGTCTCCAAGTTTGGCTCAAGTCTACAGAGCAGAGAGTTTCTTTCCCTCTTTCAGACAACCAAACTGTGCCAGGGATTGGTCCTCAGGCAATGAGTTCTACTTCCTGTGAATTAGTAGGAGATCTCATTTCATTTGCCAGCCCTTGCAGCCTCTATAAACAGGGAGAGCGACCGGCATGGAGGTGACCCCTCAATTGTCAGGGCTTTAGAAGAAATGATTTCACACTAACTTGCTGGGCTTCTGGCCTGGGGGACACGCACTGATGAGGGATCACATTGGACTATCTGCCCTCGATCAGGTCACCAGCGTGAAGCAAATGATGAAATGATGGAAAAACCATAGCGGAAGGGGGGAGTGGAGTCAGAGGACAGAATAAAAAGGACACTGTCTTGGAGGGTGAAAGCTTGAGGACTGCCAGAGATGACTGAAAGTGGAACTTCGGGGTTGGGGGTGGATAGTAATTGTTATGTGGGATAAGAAGGCCCAGGGGGTGAGAATCAAGCAAGATGGGGTCCTAGCTTGATCCATTTCAGGGACTGCTTGCTTGACAGCAAAGTAAGGAGAGGCTCTTTAAGGAGGCCTTTCTGGGAATTCCCTGGCGGTCCAGTGGTTAGGGCTCGGTGCTTCACTGCTGGCCCGGATTCAATCCCTGGTCGGGGAACTAAGACCCGCAAAGCTGCTCGGCATGGCTCAGCATGGCCAAAAAAGAAAGAAAATACGCTGTTCTCGTGCTTGGTGAGGCCAGCAAAGTGGGTGCCCGGGTGAGAGTCAATAACGTCTAGTGATGCAAAGGGCACAAGACAAATGTAGTCAGGAAAGGACTGTTTGAGGAGGAACCCTGGATGGGGGTTGAGCAGAGGGGTCCCACGTGTCAGCAGTGATGAGTGTGGCGGCAGGAGCGGGCAGCAGCCGAGGAAATCAATCTGCCCGAGGGAGTGGTGGGTCTCCCGGGGAACATGTCCCCATCCTCCATGATGGGAACAGAATAGAACTGGTGAGTAGGTTGACAACTACTGAGGATGCTCCCTGGACCCGCTGTATGTCCTCAATGAGTTCTATGATATTAGGAGTTGAAGCCTTAATCGGGGAGAACCTGGGCATTGAGGTTTCCATTGTCAATGGTGAGGCGCCATCATTAGTGGCTGGCTTAAGTACCAGCCACATGGGGCTATTGCAAAGGAGACTGTGGGCCTAATGACTCTCAGCTGAAGCATATCTTTATTTATGTATGTATGTATTTATTTATTTAAAATTTATTTTTATTTTTGGCTGCACTGGGTCTTCGTTGCTGCACGCAGGCTTTCTCTAGTTGCGGTGAGTGGGGACTACTCTTCGTTGCGGTGCGTGGGCTTCTCATTGAGGTGGCTTCTCTTGTTGCAGAGCACGGGCTCTAGGCGCGCAGGCTTCAGTAGTTGTGGCACGCAGGCTCAGTTGTGGCACACGGGCTTAGTTGCTCCACGGCACGTGGGATCTTCCCGGACCAGGGATTGAACCCGTGTGGCCTGCATTGGCAGGCGGATTCTTAACCACTGCACCACCAGGGATGTCCTATGTATTTATTTATTTATTTATTATTATTATTTTTTTTAATTTATTTATTATTTATTTTTGGCTGTGTTGGGTCCCCGTTTCTGTGCGAGGGCTTTCTCTAGTTGCGGCAAGCGGGGGCCACTCCTCATCGCGATGCATGGGCCTCTCACTGTCGCGGCCTCTCTTGTTGCAGAGCACAGGCTCCAGACGCGCAGGCTCAGTAGTTGTGGCTCACGGGCCTAGTTGCTCCGCGGCACGCGGGATCCTCCCAGACCAGGGCTCGAACCCGTGTCCCCTGCATTGGCAGGCAGATTCTCAACCACTGCGCCACCAGGGAAGCCCTGTCCTATGTATTTATTTTAAAATATTTGTTTATTTGGCTGTGTCGGGTCTTAGTTGAGGCATGCAGGATCTTCATTGCTGCGTGCGGGATCTTTAGTTGCAGCATGCGAATTCTTAGTTGCTGCATGTGGGATCTAGTTCCCTGACCAGGGATCGAACCCAGACCCCCTGCATTGGGAGCTCGGAGTCTTAGCCACTGGACCACCAGGGAAGTCCCTCAAGCATATCTTTAATGATAGAACATGGGCCTTCAGTGCCCTGTTTAAATCAGTATTGGGGAATGTTTACCATCTTGACCCGGAGAAGGAGTCACCGGTGTCCAATTGGCGAGTCCTACCAGAAAAGCCAAGAGCTTGGGCTTAGTCCATGGGGCATGGTGTTGTGTCAATGCATCCATGCCTGCAGTAGGAGAAGAAAGAACCAGGGGGGCACCACCAGAGGTAGCTAGCTGTTTGAGATGAATGGTCCCAATAGTTACATCCGAATGGGTTTTTACACCTTTGATTGATTTATAGGCAAAGGACTTCCTTTTAGGGAATTTAGAGGAATTGCCTCAAATGACAGTGACTTGGGCCCCAAAGGACTAAATTTTTATTGTCCCAAATGGACCCCCCGAGTGGTATAAGGGTGATTGTCCTCAGGAGGTGGGACGGGCCTCATGGAGCTGCCAGTTTTCTAGGGTAGGGGCTTAGGTGGCTGCCAGGCCTGGAGGTTAGGGAAGGGGGCAGAGGGAGTATCGGGGACAGGCTCGGGGTCAGAAGGTGGCTGTGTGGCAGGAAGGTGGACGGCAGAGGGAGGCTGTAGCTGGAGAATGCAGGTTTCAGGACCTGGAGTTTAGAGACTGGTTACCCAGAGGTCAAGTGGCCAGGATCCCTGAGTTTTTGGAACTCCCAGTAGAGGCTTGCCTAAGTATTCCCATAAGGCTTCCCTAAGTAGTCCCATAAGTATTCCCATAAGAGGCAACTTATTGTCTGAGTTGGGGGTTTGTTGAAGAGGGAGTGGGGAATCTCTTTTGTTGAGGGAAATTTGTTCAAGGGAGACCCTTCCAGGGCAACTGGAGTAGAGGGCCGTGAGTCTGTAACCTAAAACAGTAAAACAGCCTAGCAAAATTGGTTTATTTGAGAACAGCAAAGAATTGCAATTGGGGACATGCAACTATGGCAAACCACATGGAAGGCCAGTAAAACAAAGGAGAGGAACCTCCTTCCTAGGGAAGGGGAAGTTGGGAGGGGCTATTATAAACCAAAGTCCATTGGGGCAAACTGGGAGTTTGAAGTATAGGGGCTTTTCACGGTTGAGTGGTGACAGTCTCTCATTGGCTGAGTTGCTGCCAGGCAAGGAGAAAATCTTCCTCCTGCTGGAGATGGTGCTGTCACTTCCTGTGGGAGATGCCAAGTAAGGGTCTTCCTGTCAAGGTCTGTGTTGATGGCGGAGTGGTATGTGGGGGAGAGCTCCCTCTTCTGGCCTCTTGGCTCCATTTTAGTGAGGTTTCCCCGAATTAATTTTCACAAGTCTGAAGTATCTGGGCTTCTGGGTGGGAATCTCCTCCAGGTCTAGCAGCTATGTCAGTGCCCTCCAGTGCCTTTTGGATGGTTTCAGCAGCCCCAATAAAATGTAGTCCTGCCACCCTGTAACAAGGGGGAGTGCCCCGTAAAAAGAACTCTCTGGACTCAGGGTCAAATTGGGCCTCTTCAGGGTTGGAAATGAAGGGGTCATTTGGGTCACTATGGCCATGGAAATAATAAACCCATTTGTGATATTGTGACTTATGATAAGAAACAAATATTTGCTCTTCATCGCGATTTCTAGCACAGAGCTCCTAAGACTCTTAGAATTTCTGAAGTGATGAGAGTCATAAAGGTGTCTTTTTTATGTTAATGAGGTGACTTTTGGAACTCACCTAAGGTTGGGAGCTGGTTGCTGGAGAAGCCAATCATGTGATTAGAGGGATCTGACCTCCAGGGAGGTTGAATCAACCATGCCTATGTAATGAAGCACCCATAAAACCCCAAAAGGATGGGGTTTGGAGAGCTTCTGGGCTGGTGAACACGAGGAGATTCAGGGGGAGTGGTACACCTGGAGAGAGCGTGTATACTCTGTGCCCTTCCCCATACCTTGCCCTGTGCACCTCTTCCATCTGGCTGTTCCTGAGTTATATTCATTCATTCACTCATTCATTTATTTATTTATGTTTGGCTGCGTTGGGTCTTTGTTGCTGCGCACGGGCTTTCTCTAGCTGCGGCGAGTGGGGGCTACTCTTCGTTGCGGTGCGCGTGCTTCTCATTGCGGTGGCTTCTCTTGTTGTGGAGCACAGGCTCTAGGAGTGCGGGCTTCAGTAGTTGTGTCTCACGGGCTTAAGAGTGCAGGCTCAGTAGTTGTGGCGCACGGGCTTAGTTGGTCCGCGGCATGTGGGATCTACCTGCACCAGGGCTTGAACCTGTGTCCCCTGCATTGGCAGATGGATTCTTAACCACTGTGCCACCAGGGAAACCCGGCAGGCGGATTCTTAACTACTGTGCCACCAGAGAAGTCCCCTGAGTTATAGTCTTTTTTAAAAAAATTTATTTTATTAAAGTATAGTTGATTTACAATGATGTGTTAATTTCTACTGTATAGCCAAGTGATTCTGTTATACATATGTATATATATATACACACATTCTTGTTCATATTCTTTTTCATTATGGTTTATCACAGGACATTGAATATAGTTCCCTGTGCTATGCAGTAGGACCTTGTTTATGTATTCTCTATATAATGGTTTGCATCTGCTAATCCCAAACTCCCAGTCCATCCCTCCCCCTACCCCCTTGGCAACCACAAGTCTGTTCTCTGTGTCTGTGATTCTGCCTCTGTTTAGTAGATAAGTTCATTTGTGTCATATTTTAGATTTCACGTATAAGTGATATCATTTGGTATTTGTCTTTCTCTTTCTGACTGACTTCAGAAAGTAATCTCTAGGTCCATCTACATTGCTGTAAATGGCATTATTTCATTCTTTTTTATGGCTGAGTAATATTCCATTGTATATATGTACCACATCTTCTTGATCCGTTCATCTGTCAATGGACATTTAGGTTGTTTCCATGTCTTGGCTATTGTAAATAGTGCTGCAATGAACATTGGGGTGCATGTATCTTTTTGAAGTATGGTTTTCTCTGAATATATGCCCAAGAGTGAGATTGCTGGATCATATGGCAACTATAGTTTTAGTTTTTTGAGGAACCTCCGTACTGTTCTCCATAGTGGCTGCACCAATTTACATTCCCACCAACAGTGTAGGAGGGTTCCCTTTTCTCTATACCCTCTCCAGCATTTGTTATTTGTAGACTTTTTGATGATGGCCATTCTGACCCACGTGAGGTGGTACCTCATTGTAGTTTTTTTTTTTTTTTAAACATCTTTATTGAAGTATCATTGCCTTACAATGGTGTGTTAGCTTCTGCTTTATAACAAAGTGAATCAGTTATACATATACAATATGTTCCCATTTCTCTTCCCTCTTGCATCTGCCTCCCTCCCACCCTCCCCGTCCCACCCCTCTAGGTGGTCACAAAGCACCGAGCTGATCTCCCTGTGCTATGCGGCTGCTTCCCACTAGTTATCTATTTTACATTTGGTAGTGTATATATGTCCATGACACTCTCTTACCCTGTCACATCTCACCCCACCCCCTCCCCATATCTTCAAGTCCATTCTCTAGTAGGTCTGTGTCTTTATTCCCGTCTTGCCACTAGGTTCTTCATGGCCTTTTTTTTTTTCCCTTAGATTCCGTATATATGTGTTAGCATACTGTATTTGTTTTTCTCTTTCTGACTTACTTCACTCTGTATGACAGACTCTAACTCCATCCACCTCATTACAAATACCTCCATTTCATTTCTTTTTATGGCTGAGTAATATTCCATTGTATATATGTGCCACATCTTCTTTATCCATTCATCTGTCGATGGACATTTAGGTTGCTTCCATGTCCTGGCTATTGTAAATAGAGCTGCAATGAACATTTTGGTACATGACTCTTTTTGACCTATGGTTTTCTCAGGGTATATGCCCAGTAGTGGGATTGCTGGGTCGTATGGTAGTTCTATTTGTAGTTTTTTAAGGAACCTCCATACTGTTCTCCATAGTGGCTGTATCAATTTACATTCCCACCAACAGTGCAAGAGTGTTCCCTTTCCTCCACACCCTCTCCAGCATTTATTGTTTCTAGATTTTTTGATGATGGCCATTCTGACCCACGTGAGGTGGTACCTCATTGTAGTTTTGATTTGCATTTCTCTAATAATTTGTGATGTTGAGCATCTTTTCATGTGCCTGTTGGCGATATGTAAGTCTCCTTTGGAGAAATGTCTATTTAGGTCTTCTGTCCATTTTTTGATTGGGTTGTTTGTTTTTGATATTGAGCTGTATGAACTGTATGAGCTCTTTGTATATTTTGGAAATTAAGTCCTTGTCGATCACATCATTTGTAAATATTTTCTCCCATTCTGTGGGTTGTCTTTTCATTTTGTTTACAGTTTCCTTTGCTGTATAAAAGCTTGTAAGTTTAACTAGGTCCCATTTGTTTATTTTTGCTTTTATTTCTATTGCCTTGAGAGACTGACCTAAGAAAACGTTGCTACGATTTATGTCAGAAAATGTTTTGCCTATGTTCTTTTCTAGAAGTTTTATAGTATCCAGTCTTACATGTAAGTCTTTAAGCCATTTCGAGTTTATTTTTGTGTATGATGTGAGGGAGTGTTCTAACTTCATTGATTTACATGTGGCTGTCCAGCTTTCCCAACAGCACTTGCTGAAGAGACTGTCTTTTCTCCATTATGTATTCTTGCCTCCTTTGTTGCAGATTAATTGACTGTAGGTGTGTGGGTTTGTTTCTGGGCTCTCAACTGACTACTGTTCTGCTCCACTTGACTTATATTCTTATATAATAAATCCAGTGAGTAAAAATGAGTTTCCGGAGTTCTGTGAGCCACTCTAGCAAATTAATTGAATCCAAGGAGGGGGTCGTGGGAACCTCTGATTTATAGCTGGTTGGTCAGAAGCACAGGTAACAACGTGGACCTGTGACTGGAGTGTGAAATGAGTCGGGGTGCTGTCTGGTAGGACTGAATCTGAGGCTACCTCTGCTACCAAACTCGGGTCCAGCTGCCTCACTGCTTGAAAATCAATACTCTAGAGGCACGTGTTGGGAGAAATGGAAAATGTTCCTTTTGCTAATGTTCCTAATCAGAAAGCTAGCATTCTGGGGGAGAAGGCAGACTCGTGTCCCAAATCTAACTCTGAAGATTATGCTTGGCCATAGAAGTTTGTTGTTTTGTTTTGTCTTTAACAGGTATAATAGGTAAAAATCTTTATTTACTGATTTAAATTCTCTTAAAATATAAAAAATAGGATGGTTTCCTGAATTACAGCTTTTGGCAGTAAGTAAAGGTCAACACAAAGAACAATAAGCCCAAACTTTCTGTAGCAACTTTTATTTTCCCCTAAAAAGAGAGTCCATTTTCATACAGAGACATTCATTTAGATGAGACACACATCAGGTTTTTTTCTAAAGTGCCAAAACTCACGTAATTCCTGTAACTGCCGATGAGAATTATAACGAGAAGCATGCATTAACGTAAAAATACTCCAGGTGATGGCAGATCCTGAAGAGTTCCTGGTTTCTGTGACAGGGGAAGAATTCGACTAGTACATACTTGAACTAAAATCCAGGCAAAAATGCTCTAAAACTTCATCTACTGGTTTGTAATTCATTAACATATTGTAAGACTGTTATTCAGATCCAGTTATGTGGTAATAAGACCTGAGAGTGTTTTGTAAAAGTTTGTTTTAAAAATCCCTAGATAAACTTAATTTGCTAATTTTCCATTCTATTATCTATATTTTTCTTTGTTTCATCTGTCTCCTTTTCTTTCCACAAATTCCCAAGGACAATCCCTAAAAAAAATTTTTAGTCCTATTGTTCTGTTGGAGGTGAATTTATCCCGACAATCCTCAGGTCTGTGGATGTCCAGAGTGTAAATCTGGTGAGCCAGATGGGCTCCTGCTGCAGCAGCTGGAGCAGCGTAGTAGGGCACAGTCTGACCGTCGTTCACGCCCACCAGGCTGAGCGCCCCCAGCATTGCCGCACTGAAGCCACCGAGCCACTGCTTGGTATCTTCACGGAACAGCACTGCCGTGGACTTCAGCACGATCCAGGGCATCATCTGTCTCGTCCTGACGAGCATAGATAGTATCGTATACAAGTCCACATAATTCCAGAAAAATAAAGAGGGAGGCAAACAGATGGATCACAGGAACCCTTGGTAGCAGACCATCCAAGTAATGCTCCCCAATTAAAAGTCAACCCCAAGGCTAATTGAGACCAGTATGTAATTCTCTTCATTAGCAGGTAGGTGATGACGAGAAGTAGGGTTGCTGCTCCAAGAGCTGCAGTAATTCAGACACAGAAGAACACCTAGTGCCAAGTTCAGCTGGCCCCGGAGAAAAAGGATTGCAAAGTTGAAATGTCTCCAGTAGCTCTTGGGTGACTTGCTGCTCTTGTAACCTTTTTATCATCGTCCTGGTCCCACATGTCATTCATAGTACAGCCTGCTCCACGCAGCAGAACAGCTCCAGTGCCAAAGAGGGATAACGTGTACCAATCCGGAAAGCAACCTGGTTGAGCTGCCAAACCAGTGCGCCAAGTACATGGCAGATCCCGCAGCCAGGCTCCGATGGGCTTGTCCAACCGCATGAGGCACAGGTAGGGCTGCAGACGGTGGGGCGCCTAATTCACCATCCCCGCCGCCGACAGGCCCAGCCGACGCCCGCCCGGCCCCAGCCCCACCGAGGGCCGCCAGTCTCCCGTGTGGAGCTCGCGGGCCACGTGCGCCAAGGCCAGGGAGCGGCCGTGTGAGCCCCATAGCCACGCCTGCGTCCTGGCCCGCGAGCCCCACGCCTCCCGCGCCCAGCATCGGCCATGGAAGTTTTTAAAGGAAAAAGCAGAAGTGGTCTCAGTTACTCATTGAAATAGGGGATCAGACTTGTCACCATCTCCCACTGCATGCAGGCTTGTCGACCTTTCTTTAGACGCTATCTTGTTCACACAGTTTGTTTGAGAGATTACTGAAGGGGCAGCTAGGGAGGAGATCTGGTCATCTGTTAATTACTTATTCTTCCTTTCTACTTCTTTGATCTATGGAAAGAACCAACAGGTTAGGCATGGTATTGTGTGATCAAAAGGTAGGAAAGGGACTTCCCTGGTGGCGCAGTGGTTGAGAGTCTGCCTGCTAGTGCGGGGGACGCAGGTTTGGGCCCTGGTCTGGGAGGATCCCACATGCCGCGGAGCAACTGGGTCCGTGAGCCACAATTACTGAGCCTGCGCGTCTGGAGCCTGTGCTCCGCAACAAGAGAGGCCACGATAGTGAGAGGCCCGCGCACAGCGATGAAGAGTGGCCCCCGCTTGCTGCAACTAGAGAAAGCCCTAGCATAGAAACGAAGACCCAACATAGCAATCAATCAATCAATCAATAAATCTTTAAAAAAAAAAAAAAAGTTAGGAAAGATGGTGGCACAGTGGTTAAGAATCCTCCTGCCAATGCAGAGGACACGGGTTCCAGCCCTGGTCCGGGAAGATCCCACATGCCGCAGAGCAACTAAGCCCGTGCGCCACAACTACTGAGCCCGTGAGTCACAGCTACTGAGCCCGTGTGCCTAGAGTCCATGCTCTGCAACAATAGAAGCCACCTCAATGAGAAGCCCGTGCACCGCAACGAAGAGTAGCCCCCGTTCACCACAACTAGATAAAGCCCACGTGTAGCAATGAAGATGCAACGCAGCCAAAAATAAATAAATAAAATAAATAAATTTATTTAAAAAAAAAAGTTAGGAAAGGTGTGCTTGGGCCGGAGATGAGTAGAGCATGGGGGTGCCTGGCTTAAGGTTAGTTAGACTATAGCTTCGCTAAAGTGACAAGACAAAAGGGGCCTCCTGCGGAGAGCTGTTTACTGCCAAGAGCTCTTTCCTGCCAAAAGCTGCTTACATCTCCAGGTAGATGGCCTCAGAATTGAGTTGTTTGGTGTGGGGGAAATCTCCTCACACATACAATGAAAATTGGGTTCAAACTCAGGGACAGCCAGGGGCCTGCAGCCAGAGACCCTGGGACCTGGATCCACCCACCAGCGATCCAGCGCTAGCCCCAGGACCCCCTGGGCCTCAGCCCCACCCGCCAGTGGGCCGACACCACCTCTGGGACCCCTGGACCCTGCAGCCAGAGATCCCAGGACCTGACGCTGCATGCTGGTGGGCTGGCACTGGCCCCAGGACTTGGTTTCACCCACCGGTGGGTGGGCACCAGCCCCAGGATCACTGCAGCTCTGCCGCTGGCCTTGTCAGGACCCAGCTAACACACCAGCCCCAGGGCTCCTTGGGCCCCAGCTGTGCCCACCAGCAAGCCAACACCAGCTCTGAGACACCTTGCACCCCTCAGCCAGCCACTCCAGTTTCCAGCCCCACTCACCAGTGGGCCAAGTCCAGCTTTGGGACATCCCGGAACCTGCAGCCAGCCATGTCGGGAACTGACCCTAACCGCCAGCAGGCTGACAATAGACCTGGGAGCCTCAGCCCCACAGCTACTCACCCTAGAACCCCATTCTGCCCACCAGTGGGCCAGCAGTAGCCCTGGGACCCCCTCTCCCAGGCTTCCACTGCCAGCTGCCTGTGCCCCAGCCCCAGGAACCATGGCTGGCAGCCTCCGCACAATGAGGACCTGGCAACCAAGTGGACCAGGGGCCAGCCGCACCTACCAGACCACCCACATAGTCAACCCACCACAACAGAAGGACCCACGCAGCCCTCATGGACATAGGGGCACCCCTAGAGCACATAACTCTGGTGCCCAGAGGGGAGTGTGCTGCTGTGAGGCTTAGGACATCTCTTACAAAAGGCCACATCTCCAAGGTCAGGAAATACTACCAATGTACCAGATACACAGAAATAAAAGCAGCAAAATTAGGCAAAATGATGTGACAAGAGGAGCATGTTCCAAACAAAGGAACAGGATAAAACCCCAGAAGAAGAACTAAGTAAAGTGGAGCTAGGCAATCTACCCAATAAAGAGTTCAAGGTAGGGTTTCCCTGGTGGCGCAGTGGTTAAGAATCTGCCTGCCAATGCAGGGGACACGGGTTCGAGCCCTGGTCCAGGAAGATCCCACATGCCGCGGAGCAACTAAGCCCATGTGCCCCAACTACTGAGCCTGCGCTCTAGAGCCCACAAGCGACAACCACTGAGCCCACGTGCCACAACTACTGAAGCCCGCGTGCCTAGAGCCCGTGCTCCACAACAAGAGAAGCCACCGCAATGAAAAGCCTGCGCATCGCAATGAAGAGTAGCCCCCGCTCGATGCAACTAGAGAGAGCCCGCGTGCAGCAATGAAGACCCAATGCAGCCAAAAAAAAAAAGTTCAAGGTAAGGATCGTAAAGATGATCAAAGAACTCAAGAGATGAATGGATGAAAACAGTGAAAAGTTTAACAAAGAGTTAAACAAAGAGCCTTTATAAAGAAGAACCAAACAGAGCTAAAGAATATAATAACTGAAATAAAAAATACACTAGAAGGAATCAAAAGTAGATTAGATGACAGAGGAACAGATCAGTGAGCTGGAAGACAGTAATGGAAATCACTGAAGCTGAACAGAAGAAAGGAAAAATAAAAAGAAGTGAGGACAGTTTAAGAGAATTTGGGACAACATCAAGCATGCTAAAATTCACATGACTGAGATCCCAGAAAGAGAAGAGAGAGAAAGGGACCGAGAATGTGTTTGAAGATAGAGTAACTGAAAACTTCCCTAACCTGGGAAAGGAAACAGACATTCAGGTCCAAGAAGCACAGAGAGTCCCAAACAGAATCAACCCAAAGAGAATCACATCAAGACACACTGTAATTAAAATGGCAAAAATTAAAGACAGAGAATCTTAAAAGCAGCAAGGGAAAAGCAACAAGTTATGTACAAGGGAGCTCCCAGAAGGCTATCAGCTGACTCTCCAGCTGATTGGAGGCAAGAAAAAGGTGAAGTACTGGCTGCTCTGTACAGGCATATCTGAGTTACATGCTTCTTCAGGGGTGCATGTTCAGAAAATGGTGGTGTTAGCATGATCCAAGGGTAGAGATTTTGGCCCTGACATCAAAAAGTCATCCATTGGACACTTGTGCAGGCCCAGCAGGAGGGTCCATGGTGCCAGTCAGTTTGAACTTGGCAAGACTAACTACATGTTCCCTAAAAACAAACTAAGTAACCGTTACTATAGTGACCCTTGTGTCACAGGTGTTATCTGTTGGGGGTGGTTAAAGGAGTCTTACCATAAGCTGTGTGTCTAAGCTATGTGAAGCTTGGAGGGTATACAATTTGCTGGAACAATTAAGACAAGCTTGACTGGTGAGGGCAGGTTATGGGATGTTACTAAGCAAGTTAGAGTTTAAGGGATCTAACTCTTGACTGCCCTCGGTTTCAACCTCACTGTGGTAGACATTTTCATATGAAATGCTGGTGGACTGGATACTTATTAATAACTAAATGGGATTCTAGTAATGTGCCAGTATCTTTTGACTTTTAAGATTGTTTTGTTATAAAGGATTCATGTTTGAAGACCAAGGGGTGGACTGTGTGAAAGGAAAAGCAAAATGGAGTTGCCATTGCTAAGAGAGCCTGGAGGCCACTAAGGAAGTGTGACTTATACACATCTCAGCCTGGATGGAATCTGACCTTTTGACTACTTACTGTCCTAATGGAGTCATTCAGAACATCTGCCAGAAACTCAAGATACTTATCAGACCCTTACCCTAAAATAACTCATGATAGCCTATCTACTTATTGGACCCGACCCTAAAATAATTTGTGATTCCTTAAGGACAAATGTTTTCCAACTTGTGTCAGAGTTGATCACAATTCTTGCCAGGCAACTTTTTACCTTGTGGCTTTTTGCTTCTATAAGCCGTGACTCTTCCTGGAAACACTCTTTTGGTTTTACTTGAATCTGTGTCTCCTGAATTGCAATTCTTACAACGCCCAGTAAACTCGTTTCTTATTTGCAGCCTCCTGCACTATTTCTTGGTTGACAACTGTGAAACTGTGATTTATAATAAGAAATAAATATTTGATCCTCATCCCCATTTCTGACACAGAGCTCCTAAGACTTTTTTGTTGTTCTTGTTGTTTTTTAAAAAATTGAAGCGTAGTTGATTTAGTGATACAATATCATGTTAGTTTCAGTTGTACAGCACAGTGATTTTATATATATATATATATATACTTCTTCAGATTCTCTTCCCTTATAGGTTATTACAAAATATTGAGTATAGCTCCCTGTGCTATACAGTAGGTCCTTGTTGGTTATTTTATTTTATTTTAATTATTTTTTTGCAGTTCTGTAACTTTATTTGACAATCAGCAGTTAGTGCTCATCCACATTACCTGTAGATTTTTCAAAGTGGTGACAGGAACATAGGTAACCAACCTATAGAGCTTGTTTGGTGAATCTTCATCTTCATTACGTTTTCTGAACAAAAATATGGAACACTTTACGAATTTGTGGGTCTTCCTTGTGCAGGGGCCATGCTAATCTTCTCTGTATCGTTCCAGTTTTAGTATATGTGCTGCCGAAGCGACCACTCTGCTTTATATAGAGCAGTGTGTATATGTTAATCCCAACCTCCTAATTTATCCCTCCACCCCACCTCCCTTTCCCCTTTGGTAACCATAAGATTGTTTTCCATGTCTGTGCGTCTCTGTTTTGGAAATAAGTTCATTTGTATTTTTTTCTTTTTTTTTTTAGATTCCACATATAAGTGATATCATATATATATACTTTTTAACATCTTTATTGGAGTATAATTGCTTTAAAATAGTGTGTTAGTTTCTACTTTATAACAAAGTGAATCAGCTATACAGATATACATATATCCCCATATCTCCTCCCTCTTGCGTCTCCCTCCCACCCTCTCTATCCCGCCCCTCTACGTGGTCACAAAGCACTGAGCTGATCTCCCTGTGCTATGCGACTGCTTCCCACTAGCTATCTGTTTTACATTTGGTAGTATATATAAGTCCATGCCACTCTCTTACTTCGTCCCAGCTTACCCTTACCCCTCCCCAGTCTTCAAGTCCATTCTCTACGTCTATGTCTTTATTCCTGTCCTGCCCCTAAGTTCTTGATAACCCTTTTTTTTTCTTTTTTTAGATTCCATATATATGTGTTAGCATACGGTATTTGTTTTTCTCTTTCTGACTTACTTCACTCTGTATGACAGACTCTAGGTCCATCCACCTCACTACAGATAACTCAATTTCATTTCTTTTTATGGCAGAGTAATATTCCATTGTATATATGTGCCACATCTTCTTTTTTTTTTTAAAAGGAATTCCTTTATTATTATTATTTATTTATTTATTTATTTATTTATTTTTGACTGTGTTGGGTCTTCATTTCTGTGCAAGGGCTTTCTCTAGTTGCAGCAAGCGGGGGCCACTCTTCCTTGCAGTGCACGGGCCTCTCACTATCGCGGCCTCTCTTGTTGCAGAGCACAAGCTCCAGATGCACAGGCTCAGTAGTTGTGGCTCACGGACCTAGTTGCTCCGCGGCATGTGGGATCTTCCCAGACCAGGGCTCGAACCTGTGTCCCCTGCATTGGCAGGCAGATTCTCAACCACTGTGCCACCAGGGAAGCCCCCCACATCTTCTTTATCCATTCATCTGTGGATGGACACTTAGGTTGCTTCCATGTCCTGGCTATCGTAAATAGAGCTGCAGTGAACATTGTGGTGCATGATTCTTTTTGAATTATGGTTTTCTCAGGGTATATGCCCAGTGTTGGGATTGCTGGGTCGTATGGTAGTTCTGTTTTTAGTTTTTTTTTTTTTTTTTTTGAAATTCACGTTCTTTTATTTATTTATTTATGACTGTGTTGAGTCTTCGTTTCTGTGCGAGGGCTTTCTCTAGTTGCGGCAAGCGGGGACCACTCTTCATCGCGGTGCGCGGGCCTCTCACCATCGCGGCCTCCCTTGTTGCGGAGCACAGGCTCCAGATGCGCAGGCTCAGCAATTGTGGCTCACGGGCCCAGTTGCTCCGTGGCATGTGGGATCTTCCCAGACCAGGGCTCGAACCCGTGCCCCCTGCATTGGCAGGCAGATTCTCAACCACTGCGCCACCAGGGAAGCCCTGTTTTTAGTTTTTTAAGGAACCTCCATACTGTTCTCCATAGTGGCTGTATCAACTTACATTCTCACCAACAGTGCAAGAGGGTTCCCTTTTCTTCACACCCTCTCCAGCATTTATTGTTTGTAGATATTTTGATGATGGCCATTCTGACCAGTGTGAGGTGATACCTCATTATAGTTTTGGTTTGCATTTCTCTAATGATTAGCGATGTTGAGCATCCTTTCACATGTTTGTTGGCAGTCTGTATATCTTCTTTGGAGAAATGTCTGTTTAGGTCTCCTGCCCATTTTTGGATTGGGTTTTTTGTTTTTTTGATATTGAGCTGCATGTGTTGCTTGTATATTTCGGAGATTAATCCTTTGTCAGTTGCTTCGTTTGCAAATATTTTCTCCCATTCTGAGGTTTTCATCTTGTTATTGGTTTCCTTTGCTGTGCAAAAGCTTTGAAGTTTCATTAGGTCCCATTTGTTTATTTTTGTTTTTATTTCCATTTCTCTAGGAGGTGGGTCAAAAAGGATCTTGCTGTGATTTATGTCACAGAGTGTTCTGCCTATGTTTTCCTCTAAGAGTTTGATAGTGTCTGGCCTTACATTTAGGTCTTTAATCCATTTTGAGTTTATTTTTGAGTATGGTGTTAGGGAGTGTTCTAATTTCGTTCTTTTACATGTAGCTGTCCAGTTTTCCCAGCACCACTTATTGAAGAGGCTGTCTTTTCTCCATTGTATATCCTTGCTTCCTTTATCAAAAATAAGGTGACCACATGTGCGTGGGTTTATCTCTGGGCTTTCTATCCATTGATCTATATTTCTGTTTTTGTGCCAGTACCATACTGTCTTGATTACTGTAGCTTTATAGTATAGTCTGATGTCTGGGAGCCTGATTCTTCCAGCTCCGTTTTTCTTTCTCAAGATTGCTTTGGCTATTCGGGATCTTTTGTGTTTCCATACAAATTGTGAAATTTCTTGTTCTAGTTCTGTGAAAAATGCCATTGGTAGTTTGATAGGGATTGCATTGAATCTGTAGATTGCTTTGGGTAGTATAGTCATTTTCACCATGTTGATTCTTCCAATCCAAGGACATGGTATATCTCTCCATCTGTTTGTATCATCTTTAATTTCTTTCATCAGTGTCTTATAGTTTTCTGCATACAGGTCTTTTGTCTCCTTAGGTAGGTTTATTCTTAGGTATTTTATTCTTTTTGTTGCAATGGTAAATGTGGGTGTTTCCTTAATTTCTCTTCCAGATTTTTCATCATTAGTGTATAGGAATGCAAGAGATTTCTGTGCATTAATTTTGTATCCTGCTACTTTACCAAATTCACTGATTAGCTCTAGTAGTTTTCTGGTAGCATCTTCAGGATTCTCTATGTATAGTATCATGTCATCTGCAAACAGTGACAGCTTTACTTCTTCTTTTCCGATTTGGATTCCTTTTATTTCTTTGTCTTCTCTGATTGCTGTGGCTAAAACTTCCAAAACTGTGTTGAATAATAGTGGTGAGAGTGGGCAACCTTGTCTTGTTCCTGATCTTAGTGGAAATGGTTTCAGTTTTTCACCATTGAGAATGATGTTTGCTGTGGGTTTGTCATATATGGCCTACTTTCTGGAGGGTTTTTATCATAAATGGGTGTTGAATTTTGTCGAAAGCTTTTTCTGCATCTATTGAGATGATCATATGGTTTGTATTCTTCAATTTGTTAATATGGTGTATCACATTGATTGATTTGCATATATTGAAGAATCCTTGTGTTCCTGGGATAAACCCCACTTGATCATGGTATATGATCCTTATAATGTGCTGTTGGATTCTGTTTGCTAGTATTTTGTTGAGGATTTTTGCATCTATGCTCATCAGTGATATTGGCCTGTAGTTTTCTTTCTTTGTGACATCTTTGTCTGGTTTTGGTAACAGGATGATGGTGGTCTCATAGAATGAGTTTGGGAGTGTCCCTCCCTCTGCTGTATTTTGGAAGAGTTTGAGAAGGATAGGTGTTAGCTCTTCTGTAAATGTTTAATAGAATTCGCCTGTGAAGCCATCTGGTGCTGGGCTTTTGTTTGTTGGAAGATTTTTAATCACAGTCTCAATTTCAGTGCTTGTGATTGGTCTATTTATATTTTCTGTTTCTTCCTGGTTCAGTCTCGGAAGGTTGTGCTTTTCTAAGAATTTGTCCATTTCTTCCAGATTGTCCATTTTATTGGCATAGAGTTGCTTGTAGTAGTCTCTTAGGATGCTTTGTATTTCTGCAGTGTCTGTTGTTACTCCTTTTTCATTTTTAATTCTATTGATTTGAGTCTTCTCCCTTTTTTTCTTGATGAGTCTGGCTAATGGTTTATCAATTTTGTTTATCTTCTCAAAGAACCAGCTTTTAGTTTTATTGATCTTTGCTATTGTTTCTTTCCTTTCTTTTTCTTTTATTTCTGATCTGATCTTTATGATTTCTTTCCTTCTGCTAACTTTGGGGTTTTTTTGTTCTTCTAATTGCTTTAAGTATAAGGCTAGGTTGTTTATTTGAGATGTTTCTTGTTCCTTAAGGTAGAACTGTATTGCTATAAACTTCCCTCTTAGAACTGCTTTTGCTGCATCTGATAGGTTTTGGGTCATCATGTTTTCATTGTCATTTGTTTCTAGGTATTTTTTGATTTCCTCTTTGATTTCTTCAGTGATCTCTTGGTTATTAAGTAGTGTATTGTTTAGCCTCCATGTGTTTGTATTTTTCACAGATTTTTTTCCTGTAATTGATATCTAGTCTCATAGTGTTGTGGTCGGAAAAGATACATGACATGATTTTAATTTTCTTAAATTTATCAAGGCTTGATTTGTGACCCAAGATATGATCTGTCCTGGAGAATGTTCCATGAGCACTTGAGAAGAAATTGTATTCTGTTGTTTTTGGATGGAATGTTCTATAAATATCAATTAAGTCCATCTTGTTTAATGTGTCATTTAAAGCTTGTGTTTCCTTATTTATTTTCATTTTGGATTGATCTGTCCATTTGTGAAAGTGGGGTGTTAAAGTCCCCAACTATGATTGTGTTACTGTTGATTTCCCCTTTTATGGCTGTTAGCATTTGCCTTATGTATTGAGGTGCTCCTATGTTGAGTGCATAAATATTTACAATTGTTATATCTTCTTCTTGGATTGATCCCTTGATCATTATGTAGTGTCCTTCTTTATCTCTGCAATAGTCTTTATTTTAAAGTCTATTTTGTCTGATATGAGAATTGCTACTCCAGCTTTCTTTTGATTTCCATTTGCATGGAATATCTTTTTCCATCCCCTCACTTTCAGTCTGTATGTGTCCCTAGGTGTGAAGTGGGTCTCTTGTAGACAGCATATATATGGGTCTTGTTTTTGTATCCATTCAGCCAGTCTGTGTCTTTCGGTTGGAGCATTTAATCCATTTACATTTAAGGTAATTATCGATATGTATGTTCCTATTACCATTTTCTTAATTGTTTTGGGTTTGTTATTATAGGTCTTTTCCTTCACTTGTGTTTCCTGCCTAGAGAAGTTCCTTTAGCATTTGTTGTAAAGCTGGTTTGGTGGTGCTGAATTCTCTTAGCTTTTGCTTGTCTGTAAAGCTTTTAATTCCTCCATCAAATCTGAGTGAGATCCTTGCTGGGTAGAGTAATCTTGGTTGTAGGCTTTTCCCTTTTATCACTTTAAATATGTCCTGCCACTCCCTTCTGGCTTGCAGAGTGTCTGCTGAAAGATCAGCTGTTAACCTTATGTGGATTCCCTTGTATGTTATTTGTTGTTTTTCCCTTGCTGCTTTTAATATTTTTTCTTTGTATTTAATTTTTGATAGTTTGATTAATATGTGTCTTGGCGTGTTTCTCCTTGGATTTATCCTGTATGGGACTCTCTGTGCTTCCCGGACTTAATTAACTATTTCCTTTCCCATATTAGGGAATTTTTCAACTATAATCTCTTCAAATATTTTCTCAGTCCCTTTCTTTTTCTCTTCTTCTTCTGGGACCCCTATAATTCGAATGTTGGTGCATTTAATGTTGTTCCAGAGGTCTCTGAGACTGTCCTCAATTCTTTTCATTCTTTTTTCTTTATTCTGCTCTGCAGTAGCTATTTCCACTATTTTATCTTCCAGGTCACTTATCCGTTCTTCTGTCTGTTATTCTGATATTGATTCCTTCTAGAGAATTTTTAATTTCATTTATTGTGTTGTTCATCATTGTTTGTTTGGTCTTTAGTTCTTCTAGGTACTTGTTAAACGTTTCTTGTATTTTCTCTATTCTATTTCCAAGATTTTGGATCATCTTTACTATAATTCTGAATTCTTTTTCAGGTAGACTGCCTAATTCCTCTTCATTTGTTTGGTCTGGTGGGTTTTTACCTTGCTCCTTCATCTTCTGTGTGTTTCTCTGTCTTCTCATTTTGCTTAACTTACTGTGTTTGGGGTCTCCTTTTCACAGGCTGCAGGTTTGTAGTTCCTGTTGTTTTTGGTGTCTGCCCCCAGTGGCTAAGGTTGGTTCAGTGAGTTGTGTAGGCTTCCTGGTGGAGGGGACTAGTGCCTGTGTTCTGGTGGATGAGGCTGGATCTTGTCTTTCTGGTGGGCAGGTCCATGTCTGGTGGTGTGTTTTGGGGTGTCTGTGACCTTATTGTAATTAGGCAGCCTGTCTGCTAATCGGTGGGGTTGTGTTCCTGTCTTGCTGGTTTTCTGGCATAGGGTGTCCAGCACTGTAGCTTGCTGGTCGTTGAGTTGAGCTGGGTCTTAGCATTGAGATGGAGATCTCTGGAAGAGCTTTCACTGTTTGATATTATGTGGAGCTGGGAGGTCTCTGGTGGACAATTGTCCTGAATTCGGCTCTCCCACCTCAGAGGCACAGGCCTGACACCCAGGCAGAGCACCAAGACCCTGTCAGCCACACAGCTCAGAAGAAAAGGGAGAAAAGAGAGAAAGGGAGAAAGGGAGAAAGAAAGAAAGAAAGAAAGAAAGAATAAAATAAAGTTATTAAAGTAAAAAATAAAAAATAATTATTAAAAATTAAAATTAAAAGGTAATAAAAATTTTAAGAAAAAATAAAAAGAAAGAAAGAAAGAAGAGAGCAACTAAACCAGAAAACATATCCACTAACAATAACAAGCATTAAAAAGTATACTAAAAAAAAAAAAAAAAAGAACGGACAGACAGAACCCTAGGACAGTTGGTAAAAGTGAAGCTATACAGACAGAATCACACAAAGAAGCATACACATACACACTCACAAAAAGAGAAAAAGAAAAAAAATATATTATATATATCATTGCTCCCAAAATCCATCATCTCAATTTTGGGATGATTCATTGTCTGTTCAGGTATTCCACAGATGCAGGGTACGTCAGGTTGATTGTGGAGATTTAATCTGCTGCTCCTGAGGCTGCTGGGAGAGATTTCCCTTTCTTTTCTTTGTTTGCACAGCTCCTGGGGTTCAGCTTTGAATTGAGCCCCGCCTCTGCTTGTAGGTCGCCTGAGGACGTCTGTTCTTTGCTCAGACAAGACGGGGTTAAAGGAGCAGCTGATTAGGGGGCTCTGGCTCAGTCAGGCCAGGGAGAGGGAGGGGTACGATGCAGAGTGAGCCTGTGGCAGCAGAGCCCAGTATGACATTGCACCAGCCTGAGGCGTGCCATGCGTTCTCCCGGGGAAGTTGTCCCTGGATCACGGGACCCTGGCAGTGGCGGGCTGCCCAGGCTCCCAGGAGGGGCGGTGTGGAGAGTGACCTGTGCTTGCACAGAGGCTTCTTGGTGGCGGCAGCAGCAGCCTTAGCGTCCCATGCCCATCTCTGGGGTCCACGCTGATAGCCGCAGCTCGCGCCCGTCTCTGGAGCTCCTTTAAGTGGCGCTGTTTATCTCCTCTCCTCGTGCACCAGGAAACAAAGCTGCAAGAAAAAGTCTCTTGCCTCTTCGGCAGCTCCAGACCTTTTCCCAGACTCCCTCCTGGACAGCTGTGGCGCACTAGCCCCCTTCAGGCTGTGTTCACGCAGCCAACCCCAGTCCTCTCCCTGGGATCCGACCTCCGAAGCCCAAGCCTCAGCTCCCAGCCCCCGCCCGCCCTGGCGGGTGAGCAGACAAGCCTCTCGGGCTGGTGAGTGCTGGTCAGCACCGATCCTCTGTGCGGGAATCTCTCCGCTTTGCCCTCTGCACCCCTGTGGCTGTGCTCTCCTCCGTGGCTCTGAAGCTTCCCCCCACACCGCCACCCCCTGTCTCTGCCAGTGAAGGGGCTTCCTAGTGTGTGGAAACTTTTCCTCCTTTACAGCTCCCTCCCACTGGTGCAAGTACCATCCCTATTCTTTCGTCTCTGTTTTTTCTTTTTTCTTTTGTCCTACCCAGGTACGTGGGAAGTTTCTTGCCTTTTGGGAGGTCTGAGGTCTTCTGCCAGCATTCAGTAGGTGTTCTGTGGAGTTGTTCCACATGTAGATGTATTTCTGATGTATTTGTGGGGAGGAAGGTGATCTCCACATCTTACTCTTCCGCCATCTTGAAGGTCTCTCATATGATATTTATCTTTCTCTATTTGGGTTACTTAGTATGATAATTTTTAAAAAATTTATTTATGTATGTATATATGTATGTATTTATTTTGGCTGCACTGGGTCTTAGTTGTGGCACACAGGATCTTTGTTGTGGCATGTGGTCTTCTTAGTTGTGGCATGCAGACTTCTTAGTTGCAGCATGCATGTGGAACCTAGTTCCTTGACCAGGGATCGAACCTGGGCCTCCTGCATTGGGAGCACAGAGTCTTACCCACTGGACCACCAGGGAAGTCCCTGTATGATAATTTCTAGGTCCATCCATCTTGCTGTAAATGGCATTACTTCATTCTTTTTAATGGCTGGGTAATGTTCCGTTGTATATATGTATACCACATCTTCTTTATCCATTCATCTGTCAATGCCCAGGAGTGGGATTGCTGGATCATATTTAGTTTTTTAAGGAACCTCCATACAGTTATCCATATGGTTGTACCAATTTACATTTCCACCAACAGTGTAGGATGGTTCCCTGTTTCCACACCCTCTCTAGCATTTATTGTTTGTAGACTTTTTGATGATGGCCATCCTGACTGGTGTGAGGTGATATGTCATTGTAGTTTTGATTTGCATTTCTCTGATAATTAGCAATGTTGAGCATCTTTTCATCTGCTTTTTGACCATCTGTATGTCTTCTTTGGAGAAATATCTATTTAGATCTTTCACCCATTTTTTGATTGGGTTGTTTGTTTTTTTGATGTTGAGCTGCATGAGCTGTTTATATATTTTGGAGATTAATCCCTTGTTGGTTGCTTCATTTGCAAATATTTTCTCCCATTCTGTGGGTTGTCTTTTCGTTTTGTTTATGGTTTCCTTTGCTGTGCAAAAGTTGTTGTTTTTTTAAAATAAATAATTAAAAAAAAATTAATTTGGCTGCTCTGGCTCTTAGTTGCAGCACACAGGATCTTTGTTGCTGCCTGTGGGATATTTTAGTTGCAGCATGCAGGATCTTTTTTAGTTGCGGCATGCGGGATCTTTTTAGTTGTGGCATGCAGGATCTTTAGTTGTGGCATGTGGCATCTTTAGTTGCAGCATGCAAATTCTTAGTTGGGGCATGTAGGATCTAGTTCCCTGACCAGGAATTGAACCCGGGCCCCCTGCATTGGGAGTGCACAGTCTTAGCCACTGGACCACCAGGGAAATCCCTGTGCAAAAGTTTTAAGTTTAATTAGGTCCCATTTGTTTATTGTTGTTTTTATTTTCATTCCTCTAGGAGGTGGATCAAAAAATGTATTGCTGTGATTTATGTCAGAGTGTGTTCTGCCTATGTTTTCCTATAAGCGTTTCATAGTATCTGGCCTTACATTTAGGTCTTTAATCAATTTTGAGTTTGTTTTTGTGTATGGTGTTAGGGAGTGTCCTAATTTCATTCTTTTACATGTAGCTGTCCAGCTTTCCCAGCACCACTTATTGAAGAGCCTGCATTTTGTCTACTGTATATTCTTGCCTCCTTTGTCATAGATTAGTTGACCATAGGTGCATGGGTTTATCTCTGGAGTTCCTATCCTGTTCCATTGATTTATATTTCTGTTTTTGTGCCAGTACCATACTGGTTTGATTACTGTAGCTTTGCAGTAATGTCTCAAGTCAGGGAGCCTCATTCCTCCAGCTCAGTTTTTCTTTCTCAAGATTGCTTTGGCTATTCAGGGTCTTTTGTGTTTTGATACAAATTGTAAAATTTTCTGTTCTAATTCTGTAAAAAATGCCATTGGTAATTTGATAGGGACTGCATTGAATCTGTAGATTGCTTTGTGTAATATAGTCAATTTGACAATATTGATTCTTCTAATCCAAGAACAAGTTATATGTCTCCATCTGTTTCTGTCATCTTTGATTTCTTTCATTAGCATCTTATAGTTTTCAGAGTACAGGTCTTTTGCCTCCTTAGATAGGTTTATTCCTAGGTATTTTATTCTATTTGATGAGATGGTAAATGGAATTGTTTCCTCAATTTTTCTGATCTTTTGTTGGTGGTGTATTAGAATGCAACAAATTTCTGTGTATTCATTTTCTATCCTGCAACTTTATCAGATTCATTGATGTGCTCTAGTAGTTTTCTGGTAGCATCTTTAGGATTTTCTATGTATAGTATTATGTCATCTGCAAATAGTGACAGTTTTACTTATTCTTTTCCGATTTGGATTCCTTTTATTTCTTTTCCTTCTCTGATTGCCGTGGCTAGGACTTCCAAAACTATATTGAATAATAGTGGTGAGAGTGGACATCCTTGTCTTGTTCCTGATCTTAGTGGAAATGCTTTCAGTTTTTCACCATTGAGAATGATGTTTGATGTGGGTTTGTCATATATGGCCTTTATTATGTTGAGGTAGGTTCCCTCTATGCCCACTTGCTAGAGAGTTTTTATCATAAATCGGTGTTGAATTTTGTCAAAAGCTTTTTCTGCATCTATTGAGATGATCATATGGTTTTATTCTTCAATTTGTTAATATAGTTTATCACATTGATTGATTTACATATATTGAAGAATCCCTGCATCCCTGGGATGAATCCCACTTGATCATGGGAATCCCACTTGATCATGGTGTATGATCCTTTTAAAGTGTTGTCGGATTCTGTTTGCTAGTATTTTGTTGAGGATTTTTGCATCTATATTCATAAGTGATATTGGTATGTAATTTTCTTTTTTTGTCATATCTTTGTCTGGTTTTGGTATCAGGGTGATGGTGGCCTCATAGAATGAGTTTGGGAGTGTTCCTTCCTCTGCAATTTTTTGGAAGAGTTTGAGAAGGATGGGTATTAGCTCTCCTCTAAATGTTTGATAGAATTCACCTGTGAAGCCATCTGGTCCTGGACTTTTGTTTGTTGGAAGATTTTTAATCACAGTTTCAATTTCATTACTTGTGATTGGTCTGTTCATATTTTCTATTTCTTCCTGGTTCAGTCTTGGAAGGTTATACCTTTCTAAGAGTTTGTCCATTTCTTCCAGATTGTCCATTTTATTGGCATAGAGTTGCTTGTAGTAGTCTCTTAGGATGCTTTGTATTTCTGCAGTGTCTGTTGTAACTTCTCCTTTTTCATTTCTAATTTTATTGATTTGAGTCCTCTCCCTCTTGATGAGTCTGGCTAATGGTTTATCAATTTTGTTTATCTTCTCAAAGAACCAGCTTTTAGTTTTATTGACCCTTGCTATTGTTTTCTTTGTTTCTATTTCATTTATTTCTGCTCTGATGTTTATGATTTCTTTCCTTCTGCTAACTTTGAGTTTTGTTTGTTCTTCTTTCTCTAGTTCCTGTAGGTGTAAGGTTAGATTGTTTATTTGAGATTTTTCTTGTTTCTTGAGGTAGGCTTGTATAGTTATAAACTTCCCTCTTAGAACTGCTTTTGCTGCATCCCATAGGTTTGGGATCATCGTGTTTTCATTGTCATTTGTCTCTAGGTAGTTTTTGATTTCCTCTTTGATTTCTTCAGTGATCTCTTGGTTATTTAGTAATGTATTGTTTAGCCTCCATGTGTTTGTGTTTTTTACGGTTTTTTCCCTGTAATTCATTTCTAATCTCATAGCGGTGTGGTCAGAAAAGATACTCGATATGATTTCAGTTTTCTTAAATTTACTGTGGCTTGATTTGTGACCCAAAATGTGATCTATCCTGGAGAATGTTCCATGCGCACCTGAGAAGAAAGTGTAATCTGCTGGTTCTGGATGGAATGTCCTATAAATATCAATTAAATCTATCTGGTCTACTGTGTCATTTAAAGCTTCTGTTTCCTTATTTATTTTCATTTTGGATGATCTGTCCATTGGTGTAAATGAGGTGTTAAAGTCCCCCACTATTATTGTGTTACTGTTTATTTCCTCTTTTATAGCTGTTAGCAGTTGCCTTATGTATTGAGGTGCTCCTATGTTGGGTGCATATATATTTATAATTGTTATATCTTCTTCTTGGATTGATCCCTTGATCATTCTGTAGTGTCCTTCCTTGTCTCTTGTAACATTCTTTATTTTAAAGTCTATTTTATCTGATATGAATATTGCTCCTCCAGCTTTCTTTTGATTTCCATTTGCATGGAACATCTTTTTCCATCCCCTCACTTTCAGTCTGTATGTGTCCCTAAGTCTGAAGTGGGTCTTTTGTAGACAGCATATAGATGGGTCTTGTTTTTGTATCCATTCAGCAAGCCTGTGTCTTTTGGTTGGAGCACTTAATCCATTCACGTTTAAGGTAATTATCGATATGTATGTTCCTATGACCATTTTCTTAATTGTTTTGGGTTTGTTTTTGTAGGTCCTTTTCTTCTCTTGTGTTTCCCACTTAGAGAAGTTCCTTTAGCATTTGTTGTCGAGCTGGTTTGGCGGTGCTGAATTCTCTTAGCTTTTGCTTGTCTGTAAAGCTTTTGATTTCTCCATCGAATCTGAATGAGATCCTTGCCAGGTAGAGTAACCTTGGTTGTAGTTTCTTCCCTTTCATCACTTTAAGCATATCTTGCCACTCCCTTCTGGCTTGTAGAGTTTCTGCTGAGAAATCAGCTCTTAACCTTATGGGAGTTCCCTTGTATGTTATTTGTCATTTTTCCCTTGCTGCTTTCAATAATTTTTCTTTGTCTTTAATTTTTGCCAGTTTGATTACTATGTGTCTTGGCGTGTTTCTCCTTGGGTTTATCCTGTATGGGCCCCTCTGCGCTTCCTGTACTTGGGTGGCTATTTCCTTTCCCATGTTAGGGAAGTTTTCAACTATAATCTTTTCAAATATTTTCTCGGGTCCTTTCTCTCTCTTTTCTCCTTCTGGGACCCCTATATGTGAATGTTGTTGTGTTTAATGTTGTCCCAGAGGTCTCTTAGGCCGTCTTCATTTCTTTTCATTCTTTTTTCTTCTGTTCCATGGCAGTGATTTCCACCATTCTGTCTTCCAGCTCACTTATTCATTCTTCTGCCTCAATTATTCTGCTAGTGATTCCTTCTAGTGTAGTTTTCATTCCAGTTATTGTACTGTTCATTTCTGTTTGTGTGTTCCTTAAATCTTCTAGCTCTTTGTTAAACATTTCTTGTGCCTCCATTCTTTTTCCCAGATCTTGGATCATCTTTACTATCATTACTCTAAATTCTTTTTCAGGTAAGTTGCCTATGTCCACTTCATTTAGTTGTTCTTGTGGGTTTTTATCTTGTTCCTTTGTCTGGAATATATTTGTCTGCAGTTTCATTTTGTCTAACTTTCTGTGTTTGTGGTCTCCTTTCCTCTGGCTGCAGGATTGTAGCTCCTCTTATTTCTTGAGTCCACCCCCTGGTGGGTGAGGTTGGTCCTGAGGCTTGTGCAGGCTTCCTGGTGGGAGGTACTGGTGCCTGCTCACTGCTGGGTGGACTGGGTCTTGTCCATCTCATGTGCAGGGCCATGTCAAGAGGTGTGTTTAGAGGTGGATGTGAGCTCAGAACAGCTTTAGGCAGCCTGTCTGCTGATGGGTGGGGCTGTGCTCCTATCCTGCTAGTTGTTTGGCCAGAGGTGTTCCAGCACTGGAGCCTGTAGGCTGTTGGGTAGGGCCAAGTCTTGATGCCAAAATGGTGACCTCTGGAAGAGCTCATGCCAATCAGTTTTCTCTGGGGCCTCTCTGCCACTGGTGTCCTTGCCCCCACTGTGAGCCACAGCCAACCTCCCCCTCCCCAGGAGACCCTCCAAGACTCGTAGGTAGGTCCAGCCCAGGCTTCTATGGAGTTACTGATTTGTGCTGGATCCCAGTGTATGTGTAAGCTTGTGTGCTCCCTCCAAGAGTGGAGTCTCTGTTTCCCCTAGTCCTGTGGAGCTCCTACACTCAAGCCCTGCTGGCCTTCGAAGCCAAATGCTCTGGGGGTTACTCCTCCTGATGCCAGACCTTAGGCTGGGGAGCCTGCTGTGGGGCTCAGAACTCTCACTCTTGTGGGAGAACCTCTGCGATATAAGTATTTTCCAGTTTGTGGGTCACCCTCCCTGCGGGTGTGGGATTTGATTACGTTGCTAAAGTTCCCCTCCTACTGTCTCGTTGTGGCTTCCTCTTTGTCTTTGAATGTAAAATATTTTTTTTGGTAGGTTCCAGTCTTTTTTGTAGATGGTTGTTCAGCAGTTAGTTGTGATTTGAGTGTTTTTGTGAGGGGAGGTGAGCTCAAGTCCTTCTACTCTGCCATCTTTTCTGAAATCGAGGGGCTGCTTTTAGTTCGGATGCTTGCTGTCTCTTTCCTCAGTGTGTGCTGGCTGTTATCTTCTTGATATGGGGTGTTCAGGTGCAGCGGCCCTTGCGCACTCCCAGGATGGTGGGGGCAGGCCTTGGTGCCTGCTCACGTGTCTTGTATGTGCAGCTGCTCTCTGCACACTCTGGGCACAGCAGGGGCAGTGCTTGGTACCTGTTCATGGGTCTTGTAGCAGTGGCCTGTGCCCACCTCTGCAGCCCACGATGGTGGCATCAACTGGCACTCACCCCCGAAACTCCTGTAGGCAGTGTCCTGTTGTGTGGGAGGGCTCACAGGAAAGAAGCACTTATGGTGGTCCTGCCCCTCTCCTCATGTGCCCCCCAGTAATGGTACCTTGCCTCTCTGGTGGGCCCAGGTTTCTTCTGAGTACACCCTCAGTTGCCACAGTCCAGCCTCTTCAGGCTGTCCCTGGGCAGCCAACCCCGGTCCTCTCCCTGGGTTTGACCTCTGAAGCCTGAACGTCAGCACCCAGCCCCCACTTGCACCAACAGACGGGGGTCTCAGGGTGGGGAGCGCAGGGCAGTGGTGCTGACCTTCTGTGCAGGTTATTCTCCATTTTCCCTTCTGCAAACCAGTTGCTGCACTCTCCTTCTAGGCTCCAAAGCTCCCCCTCCATCCAGGCTGATCTCCCTGTGGTGAGGAGGCTTCCCAGGAGGTGGGAACCTTTCCTCCTTCACAGCTCCCTCCCTTGGGCGCTGGCCCCATCCAAACTCCTTTTTCTTTTTCCTTTTCCTTTTGTCTGGTTATGTGGAGGTTTTCTTGCCCTTTTGGAAGTCTGAGGTCTTCTGTTGGTGTTCAGTAGATGTTCTGTGTGAACTGTGCCACTTGTAGATGTATTTTTAATGTTTCTGTGGGAGAAGGTGAGCTTCCTGTCCTACTCCTCCGCCATCTTGATCCTGTCTCCCAGAATCTTTCAGGAAGGTTTGAATTTCAGTTAAGGTATAGGTTCTGATGTTTCTACTTTGTGATTCTCTCCTGTTACCTTAATCTTATGCGCTGTTACTGGATGTTTGTGGATGACCTCCCTGTGAGCCCTCTTTGTAAGTGGCTGCTCTCCTCTCCAGGGTGCCCCAGCTGACCTCGCTGGGGCTGGGGTCTGCTTCCACTAGCACAGTACTCACAGGGTCTTTGGGAACACCTCCTTGGCCTCCGGAGTGGAACATAAGAGCCTGGCATGCTGGTGTGCGGCAGCACAGGACGCTTCGTTGGAGGTTCTGAGTTTATCAAGGAGCTGGTGCACCTCTGCAGGGTTCTTAGGAGAAGCTGGCACCAGATATTTAGGACGTTCATATTGGTCTATTAATTTTTTAGCAACATTTCACCAGGGATTGGACCCATGATATATCCCATTGGGTAAGGGGAGGAAGAGCCATAGCAGAGTCAAGTGGTGACACAGAGACCCGACGCCTCCACCGTATTACCCCTTTCATGGTGCCGTTGGTGCTATTTCACTTGTCTGGGTCAGGACACATAGTCCAGGCATGACCCACCGACTCAGTGGTCACAGGTAGGGTCTCCTGTTATTCGGGGGTACCTGTCTTTTAGATGGATGCCTCAGTGGTCAAAAGCTTAAGCCAGGCACCTGCATTACAATTTTAAAAAATTCAACAGTCAGGTGCTTATACTACAGTTATCTTGTTACCGATTTCTAATTTGACTCTGTTGTGGTCAGGGAACACTCTGTACGATTTCAATCCTTCTAAACAAGACTTGTATGGCCCAGCATATATCTATTCTGTTGAATGTGCTATGTGCATTTGAAAAGAATGTATATTCCATAGCTATTAGTGAAAAAAAAAAAAATTTTTTTTTTTTTTTGGCTGCACTGTGTGCCATGTGGGATCTTAGTTCCCTAACCAGGGATCAAACCTGTGTCCCGTACAGTGGGAGTGTGGAGTCTTAACCACTGGACTACCAGGGAAGTCCTGGTGAAATAGTCTATCAACGTCAGATCAAGGTGGTTAATAGTGGTGTTCATATTTTATATATCTTGATTGAATTTTTGTCTAGTTCTATCAATTGCTGAGAGAAGATGTTAAAATCTTCAACTATGCTTGTGGGTTTGTCTTGTCTTTCTTTAAATGTGTCCATTTTTGCTTTATCTATTTGGAAGCTCTGTTACTAGGCACATACATGTTTGTCTCCCCAAATTAACCCCATTATGATTACTCTTTAGTAATACTCTGTCCTGAAGTCTGTTTTATCTGATAGTAATATTACTCTCCAAGCTTCTTATGTTTACCAGTTATGAAATATTTTTTCCATCCACTTACATATCCATCTGTCTTTACATTAAAAGCATGATTCTTACAGAACATATAGTTTGGCCTTGCTTTTTTTTTATCCATTAGACAATTTCTGCCTTTCATTAATATGACTGAACTTTAGGTCTACCATCATACTACTTGTTTTGTTTGTCCCTCCCCCCTTTTTGTTCCTTTCTTCTTTCTTGCCTTCTTTTTGGGTAAAAAATGTTCTTAAGAGTTCCATTTTAATTTATCTATTAGCTTTTTAGATATACTTCTTTCCATAATTTTTTCAGTGGTTGCTCTAGATTACAATATACCTGAACTTTTCATAGTCTTAGTGTTGTATCACGTCATGTACCTTGAGCAAATTCCTTAGCCTCTCTGAACCTCAGTTTCCTTTATAAACAAAAATAAACAACTTGTCTCATGGGTTATTTGGCTATTGAACAAGCTAACGCATATGAAGCAAATAGTATGCTTTCAAGAGCAGAATAAGCAAGGAAATACCTTTGTACCATCATCACTAACAGCAGTGCTGTTGTTATTACTGATACCAACCAGGGTTCTTAGCCTTCCCTAATCAATAGAAATTGACTAGAGGCCAGACAAGAAATTCAGGCAAGGCTTTATTGGGGCCCCTGCTGCAGCAGAGGGCAGCGAAAACTAGTGACAGTTTCCCTTGCTCACTCCCCGATTGGGGGCGAGCTGGTTCTATGTGGGGTGAAGGTAGAGGTGTGTCCAGGGGTCAGGCCGGAGGGGTGGCTTAGGTGTTTTGCCCCCCACTTTGGTGGTGTTGAGTGCAGGGGGAATGCGCAGTACTCTGCTTTTGCTCCCAACACCCTGTTTTTTTGCTCCCAGCTCTTCAGAAGTGGCAGTCGGGTTTTTGTTTTGTTTTTTTTTTTGTCTTTTTGTATCTTTTGTCCATAATTTGCCCCCAACTGCACATGCATGCAGTTATTTTTAGTCCCTTATAGTTTCTTCGTATTTTGTTGCTCAAGGAGATGTTTGTCCAGGTGTAAGCACTGCAGCAAAAAGTCCCAGGTCCCAGCCTGTCTCATTCCCCCCGAGAGACTCTACACCCTTACTCTTAAGGGGTAAGGGGCCGAAGATCTCTTCTTCTGAAGCTTCTTCCTGCTGGACAGGGGTCGCAGACCCTAGCTTACCCTAGAGGTGTAGAAGTCCTTTGCTGACTCTTCCAAGGACCTGTAGGGACCTGGGCCACTCTCCGCTGGAAAGGGTTGAATTTCTTGAATCATCACAAGCCTTACTTCAAACTGTTGAAGCCTAGAAGACACAAACTTAGCCAAAAGGTTAAACAAGGGCTAAAAAGGAGAAGAACAACAATAGCCATTAAAGGGCCTAGAAAGGGAAGGAACCAGGGTAACTTTGGGAGGGCTTCCTTAACTGTTGACCAGACAGGGGAGGTGATGTCACCCCTGCCAAGAAGCCATTCTGCTTGGGTGTATATTTTTGTTAATCTCAGGGTTAAAGTTTAACATGATTCTCTATTTTTAGAATGGAAGGTCTGGACCTATTGGTCCCAGGTCTCCTTCTTGGACTGAAAAGTCTTAGTCACAGGTTTACAACAGTAGGGAAGACAACGGAGCGCCAGGCGAAATACAGCATAAATCAGCATGACTGAAAAGAAAAGGGTTATGAGAAAATGAAAACCTCCTGCCAGAAAGTTTTTTATACCCTGTGGGATCGAAGAGAACAAACTAGAGAACCAGTTTTCAATTTCCCCGCCCATGTTGAATAGCAAGGATTGGTGGTTAATTGTCCACTGAAGCCAGGTGGCTTGTCGAATTTTCTCAGTGTTGGTTTCTACCTGGGAAGAGGTGTTGATGTATGTGCAACAAGAAGTACTGGCAATTGCACATACCAATCCTTGTTCTGCCAATAGATAATCGAGGGTCAATTGTTTGTCAAGTACCACCTTGGCCAGGGAATCTAGACTTGTTTTGGTTTTTGAACCGTTTCTGTGAGATGTAAAATCTCAGCCCTGTATTTTACAGGGGGATTTTTTGCATTTAGAAGTCTTCTTTCTTTCCAGATACCATGGGCATGTAAAACAAGGCAGGCATATTTTGAGCCTGTGTATATATTTATACTTTTTTCTTTCCCTAACGTTAAGGCTCAAGTTAGGGCTATTAGCTCAGCCCTCTGGGCTTGTTAGGTAGCAAAGGTTTTGCTTCTGTAACAGTATGAGAGCTCACAATAGCATAATCTGCCCTCCTGACTCCGTCTTTAACAAAACTACTGCCATTAGTAAACCATTCTCCCTCAGGGTTTTCTACGGCCTGGTCTGTTAAATCAGGCCTACAGGCATAAACCTGGTCACAGTTTTCCAGGCAGGAATGTGTTAGCTTTGGGCTTTCAGTGGGCATCAGTGTAGCCGGGTTAAGGATGTGGCACGTTTTGAGGTTACCTCCGGGGAGTCAAGGAGTAAAGCCCAGTACTTAGTAAGGCAGCCTCCAGTTAACCAATGGTGGCCTTTAATCTCCAGAATCCCTTGTCCTTGATGAGGGGTCTGGACTTCCAGTGGCTGTCCAAAGGTAAGCTTGTCAGCGTCTTCCACTGATAAAGCAGTGGCAGTTACCACCTGGAGGCAGCCAGGCCAGCCTCGGGCCATGGAATCTAGTTGTTTGGAAAAATAGCCTATAGGCTGAGGAACTTCTCCTAGCTTTTGTACAAGGACCCCCAGAGCTGTCCCCTGATTTTCAGCTCTGTACAAGATAAATGGCTTTTTTAAATTGGGGAGACCTAGAACAGGAGCTCTGGTGAGGGCCTGTTTGATATTATTAAAAGCCTTTTCTTGTTCCCCAGTCCAAAGTAATGCTTCTGTATCTGGGCCTTTCGTGGCTTCATACAGAGGCTTAGCCATTAGTCAGAATCCTGGAATTCAAATTCTGCAAAATCCTGCCATGCCGAAGAAAGTACGAAGTTTTTGTTGTCCTTTTTTTTTTTTTTGTCTTTGGGGCACTGAGGCTTAATATAGCTTATTTTCTATCTGGAGATAACTGTCTACTTCCAGGGTTTATAATATATCCCAGATATTTAACTTGTTGCTTTGAGATTTGTGCTTTTTTTTTCTGGGAGATCCTGTAGCCCCGGGCCCCAAGGAAATTAAGGACTTCAATGGTATTCTGATCTGAGGCCTCCATGGTGGAGCTACATATTAATATGTCATCTACATACTGTAGGATAGCCCCTTCTTTTAGGTGTATTTCCCTTAGTCCTTTTCCTAGGGCCTGGGCAAACAAGTGGGCTGTCCTGAAACCCCTGAGGCAGTACTGTCCAGGTATATTGTTGCATTTGGCCTGATTGGGGGTTAGTCCACTCAAAGGCACAGATGCTGAGATGAGGGATGAACTGTGATGCACAAGAATCCATCCTTGAGGTCAAGGACAGTAAACCATGTGGCCTCTCCAGGCATCTGGACTAATATAAGGATGAGCCATAAGGGGATGTATAGGGATCCCTACATCATTTACTGCTCTAAGGTCTTGTACCATCTGATATTCCCCATTTGGCTTAACAACTGGCAAAATAGGGGTAATGCACAGAGACCGGGGCACTAAGAGGCCACGCTTTAGGAATTTATCTACGAGGGGTTGCAAACCCTTTTCTGCTTCAACTTTATGGGATACTGTCTCTTGTTAGGATAAGTGACTTCTGGCTTAAGGCTAATTTTTACAGGTTGGACGTTTATAGCCTTCTTAGGGATTCCTTTGTCCCAAACTGCAGGGTTTACTGTGTGTAGAATATGGCTGGGAATAGGGCTTTGTTCTTCCAGCTGATTTGTCTTAGAGTCAAGAAAAGGGGCTGCTCGGCGCCTCCTAATCGTAATATGGCTCCAAGGGAGCCTAGAAAGTCTCTTTCCACTAGTGGGGTAGGACACTCAGGCACAACTTAAAAGACATATGAAATTAAATGCTGTTCAAATTGGCAAGTGAGAGGCCCAGTAAAATAACAGGTGTGAGGCTTTCCATCGACACCAGTCACTGTACAGCTTTTGGAGGAAAGCGGCCCAGCATGAGAGATCAAGACAGAGTAAGTGGCTCCTGTATCAATTATAAAATTGATTTTCTTACCTGCCATGTCAAGGACCACCTGGGGCTACTCGATAGAGACAGACATCTCATGAAGGGGAGCCGCCAGAGTCCCTGGGCCTCCTCAGTCGTCTAGCATGGCCATCTCGGGAGCGGGAGCCCCCCTTCCGCTTCGGAACTGGGGACAGTCCCATTTCCAATGACCTGTTCGTTTGCAGACTGGGCATGGACCAGGGGCTCTTTTTGGCACTTTTGGGCCCAGTGGTCGGTTGACTTACATTTGAAGCATTTCCCCTTGCTGGTTTTGTCTCCAGGTGGATGGTTAAATTGCCTTGGCCCCCTTGGGTTGCCCTGAGGTCATAAGGCGTGGCTGACAGCTATGGCCATTGGTTTAGCATAAGCCCTGGTCTGCCTGTTTTCACATTGAGTTCTCTCTTCCTCCTCAGCTTGATCTCAATTATTAAATACCCCGAAGGCCACCTCTAGGAGTTGGGCGTCAGGGTTTGTGTGCCTAATTGTAACTTTTGGAGCTTTTGCCAGGGGCAGACTGGCTGATAAAATGTTGTCCAAGTAGGGACTGGCCCTCGGGAGTAGATGGATCAATATTAGTAAATTTTCTAAAAGCCTCCACAAGCTATCCCTGAAAGAGAGCTGGATTTTCTTTTCCTTCTTGGGTCACTCCTTTAACCTTTTCATAGTTAACTGGCTTTTTGATATACTTTCTCATCCCTTCTAATACACATTGGATCATTTGCTTCCTGGTTTCTGTTCCCTCCTGGGAATTATAATTCCAGCAGGGCTCCTGATTTGGGACTGTCTCCCCACCCATACCAAAATGTTTGGTTTGGTCCCTGGAAAGCTGGATATGACTATCTGGACATCCTTCCAAGTTAAATCAAAGGTCAGAGTTAGGGCCTGAAACCCTCCAGCAAACTTACTAGGGTCTTCAGAAAATCGGCCCAGTCTGTTTGCATTGGGCTAAACTGGTTATAGAGAAGGGCACATGTACTCTGATTGTCCCTTCACCATTTGCCACTTCCCTAAGAGGGCATATTTTCCCGATCCTGGGTGATAAGAAGTTCCACTACAAGTTACCCCAGAGGGACTAGTCTCTTCTTTCTGGGGTAACGGAGGGCATAAAGGGACATAGGGAGGTGAAGTTGGGGACCGGTCAGAGGGATCTGGGGAAGTAGGTGGCTCGGGAGAGGCAGGTGGCTCTGGAAAAGCAGGGGAGACTTGGTTCCCCCCTGAGAGCTGGGGAAGGTTAAAAGGGGATCATCTGAAATGTCAGGAGTGCTTTCTGATTCCACAGGCTTTTGATTATAGGAGCTGCATAGAGCAGGGTTTTGGTAAAGGGTCATGAAGGCTTGAACATAGGGAACCTCAGTCCATTTTCCCATCTGTGACAGTAGAAATCCAATTGCAAGATGGTATTATAATTTAGAGACCCATTTCAGACCATTTTTCTCCATCCCCCCAACTTATATAAAGGCCAGGTAGTGTTATGGTAGAGTTTAAGTTTTTCCCTTTTCTTATTTGAAATGGCTTGGATATTCAAAGAATTCCTATCATGTAACTTAATTTAGTTTCAAGTTACCAAAATTTGGAGGGACTATTTTAGATGGACATTTCCAAAACATAATTATTCCTATAGAGTTTACCAGAAAGCTCTTATCTCAGTTACATTTACTTAAAAGTTTAATCATATCAGGTTATTTTCCCTGTTGGCAAATTTCATAACAATGTGCACTTATTGACTTCCAGTAACCCTAGGTACAATAAAAGTATTATATGTAATGTTGACGACTCTAAAGACAGGTCTGTATTAATTAAACCCACAAACTTAAGCTAGCTTTAATACTAGATATTAATTCAATATTGAATATTTCCCAGATCACATGAACCTGAAAAGTATTCTGGTGAGTTTTTTAAAAATTATTTCTGAGAATGTATTTAGGTGCTTACTTTCTGTTAAGCCAATTAAATACAACTCATTTACAAGTTAGTTTTTACATAAAGACAGACAGACCAGAGACCTCATGGTTTTCCCGCTTGAATTTAAAAAGGCCTCTCTTTTTTCTCCTCAGTCTGGGGGACTACAGATGGATCAGGTAGTTCCTGAGAGCCCAGGCAGAATAGCTGCATTGCAAAGGCAGAGGAGAGAAATGCAAGCGCCTCTCTTTTCTTTTTTGCTCTTTAAAATCCCACCAAGTAACCCAAGGCTGGAGTCTCAGGTAATGTGGGCTATGTTTGTATTTCAAGGCTTAAATGCTCCATCGTGCCCACAATTTCAGCAGAGACTTGCAGAAGCAGCTGGACAGACAAAACTACATAAGACAAAGATACCAATGACAAAAACTTAAAGACACAAACAAGAAGTTTTCAGGATAAAGGGGACGAGAGTGCAGTTATAAGGATCAATGGAGAAGTAAAGGGAAAAGACTGAAAAAGAGAAAGAGACAGCAAGAAAATAAAGGTGGGAATACTGGGACGATAGGACTTCCAGCCAGTACACAATATGAGGTTTGAACCTCAATCACTCATAAGTCTCCCTTCAAGAAGAGCCTGCTGGACCAGCGTCTGCACGGTGTGAGGCGAGCCTCTCCCACCTCTGCTTGTCACCCGTCAAGGCGAGCCACTGCCGGCCAGAGGAAGCAGGTCTCACAAGCTGGGAGGAGTGATGCTGTAGCTGCCCAACGTCCACTCTCTCGGAAGGACAGGACAGAAGTAGGAGAGGACGGAGAAAGGAGAAGTAGAGAGATTCCAGGAGAGGGAAAGGGACAAAGGGGAGGGGAAAGCGTTGCCTGAATGAGGGTACTGAGGCCCCCAGGGGCCAGGAAGGCAGACTTACCAAATGTGGTGATGCTGAAACAAGAGGTTCAGGTGGCCACTTGTCACCCACAGGGAAGCTGCATTCGGTGGTCCTGGAGGCGCCCAGATCCTCTCCCTGGAACAACGGGGGACAAGTGCCCCACGTTGGGTGACACTAAGTCTGATACAGAACAGGGTTCTTGGCCTTCCCCAATCAATAGGGGCAAGACAAGAAATTCAGGCAAGGCTTTACTGGGGCCCCTGCTGCAGCAGGAGGGAGCGAGAACAAGTAACAGGTTCCCTTTCTCGCTCCATAAAGGAGGGGGGCAAGCTGGTTCCTTATATGGGGTGAGGGCAGCAGTGTGTGTCCAGGGGTCAGGCCGGAGGGGAGGCTTAGGTGGCCTGCCCCCGCTTTGGTGGTGTTGAGTGCAGCGGGCATGCGCAGTACTCTACTTTTTGCTCCCGACACCCTGTTTTTGCTCCCAGCTCTTCAGAAGTGGCAGTTGGGTTTTGTTTTGTTTTGTCTTTTTGTATCTTGTTGTCCATAATTTGCCCCAACTGTGCATGCACACAGTTTTTAGTCCCTTATAATTTCTTTGTATTTTGTTGCTCCAGGAGACGTTTGTCCAGGTGTAAGCACTGCAGCAAAGGGTCCCAGGTCCCAGCTTGTCTCACTATTATTACCACTACTACTACTGGTCTGGTGGCAGGTGCTGTTGCTATTGTTGTTGTTTGACCTCCTGAGGCCACAGGGGAGCCATATTGACATCCTCACCAGCTTGACCCCCTTGAGGTCACGTTTTTCCACCCACTCCTCTAGGTGGCCTGCTCCATCGATGACAGTTTTTGTCTCAGCAGGGCAACCCTCAGCTGCCTCTTCCTTACCCAGGCTCAGCCATCCTGTGCCTACTCTTCAGGCTGCTCTTGTACCCAGAAGAGCCAAATCAGCCGATCAGAGCCAGGCCCGCCCGTAGGCTGGTCCTCATCACAAAGCCTGGCTTGTTTTCAACATTACACCGTTTGTTGCTCTGAGCAAAATAATCTGAGGCCACAGTCCCACAGGCCTCCTGCTATCTTCAAATGCATACTTCCCACATGACAGGACTCCCCGTATCTCAGGGGGCAGCCTCTGCTCAGCCCTGGTGTCTCTTCATCTCCCTAAGAGGTATCAAGCCCCACCTGCTGCCCCAAGTTTTCTCACTTTCAATAATGGCCTCAGCGACCTGCAGGGACACAGAGTAACTTCCTCTTCCCACATTCAGCATCAACCAGACAAAGGAGAAGTGCTAATGTCAGCCCCACCCCCAAACAACCTACATGAACTACTGTTAAGTGTTTTTCAGGGCATGGAATTCCACAGTTCTGAGGTGGGCATAGGTAGTCCTCAGGGGTCCAGATGGGCTGGAGGCAGAAGGAATAGGGCAAACACCAGAAGACACTAGGAAGGCAGAAGGAAGTGAACCTGGATCCTTGCAAGATGGCTTCTCACTAATTGCCAACAATCAATAACGGGAGGAAACACTGGTTACTCTCTGAAGTTTTGTTGAAAGCAGTCAGATGGGAGCTATGAACTGGCAGAACGCCATCTCTTAGGCTTCTCTTCCTGAGAGGGGGTTTCTGCTTCTGGGCAGCTCTACCCAAATTCTCCTCCCAGTTAGTATTAAGCTCATTTACTTTTTAAAAAGCAGATGATGGTACTCCTTATTTAAGACCCTACTATGGCTTCTCATTTTTCTCACAGGGACAGGCCCAGCCCATACCTGCATTTCCAGTTTCAGGGAATCTATCCTCTGCCTGGGTTGTCTGTCTGCTCCTGGGATGCACTGCTAATAAGTAAATGCCCCAAGGGCAGGAGCCCTCTTTCATAGTATAATCTTGTTCACCAGCGTGTCCCCAGAAGCCCACAGTGCCTGCTCCCTTGTTGGTGCTTACAATGTCTTTTTGGAATGAATGAATGTCCCCTCATCTGCTGCCATGATTAGTGTCAGCAGCCATGGTCCAGATGTCTCATGGGGTTTTATGCTCCCTTAAGTTCTTCAGTACCCATCTCTGGGTTCTTTCACGTGAGTCCCTAACATTTTTATATGTTTTGGCTTGTTAGTTGCATTTTGTTTAACATTCTGACAGACCTTATAAAACCGAGAAAGGTGGGTTCTACATTACTAAAACATGTGTCACACATGAAATGATTCAATGTGTGTGTGTCTGAGGCAGAAGGAGAGCAAAGACCTGAGGAGAAGACGGTCACTAACACCCAGCTGAGGTCTGGAAAACAGAGCAGAGGGATCCCAGCCATGGTTCCCTGACTGCTCAGCAGGATGAGCTATGGGAGTTTCCTTCTCCAAAACACCAGAGAACAGACCGGATGAAGTCGGAAGACTGTCGAGTGGAGACCAGGTCCCAAGAGTCCACTGTACTTTGGCCAGCAGGATTTGATGTGACAATCAGGTAAGGGGTTGAGCCACACACGGCCTGGGGATGGCACAGGGCTCTATGTAGGTCACTCAGCTGAAGAGATGAAGATGGACTGTGGGCGAGAGTAGTGAATGTGACAGGGGAGACAGTAGGGGTGGCTGGAACTAAACCTCCAGCACCCCACAAAGCCCCCGCCTCCTGAGGAGGACCCAGTGTCTCACATTTCCACGTCTTTGCGAGCTTTGTGCCTCCTGCCTATGGTGCTGTCACCTTATGCCCCATTTGACTAGGCCTGAGACTTACCAACAGTAGAGTGACACCAATTCCATTTAGCCACACTGGCTTTATACCAAGAAGATGTTCCCAACTTTAGATTTATAGAGCATAAAACAATGCGGAAAAGCTAAAATACTTAAGCACTCTAGTTATGAAAAAGATATCTATGGAAATGGAAAGAAAATGTCTAATTAAAATCAGTGGAGTGAGGACTTCCCTGGTGGCGCAGTGGTTAAGAATCTGCCTGCCAATGCAGGGGACATGGGTTCGAGCCCTGGTCTGGGAAGATCCCACATTCCGTGGAGCAACTAAGCCCGTGCGCCACAACTACTGAGCCTGCGCTCTAGAGCCCACGAGCCACAACTACTGAGCCCACGTGCCACAACTACTGAAGCCCGCGAACCTAGAACCCATGCTCCGCAACAAGAGAAGCCACTGCAATGAGAAGCCTGTGCACCGCAACAAAGAGTAGCCCCCACTTGCAGCAACTAGAGAAAGCCCGTGTGCAGCAACGAAGACCCAACACAGCCAAAAATAAATAAATTAAAAAAAAAAATCAGTGGAGTGAAGACGTCACGGGGTCAAGTACAGTGGGCATGGGTTTTGGAGTCAGACAAGTAGAATTTGTTGTGCAAACTGTCCCGCCTTTTGGCCTGCACCTCACCAGTGAAATGACAACTTGCCTTCTAGCTTGCTGTAAGGTTGATGAAATAAAGTCATATGTCCAGGCTATAAGAACTCGTCTTCAGGAGTTTCCTCTAAGACCACTTCTGTATATGAGGATTACAAGGCACTTTTAAAAAAAAATTATGAGTTCTGATCTGGATTTCTAAGGCCTTGGGAGCAAACAGCTCATGAAAGAAGAGTCACCCCTATGGTCATTTGTTTAATTGTAAAGGTGTTTATGTTGAATTTTCTCAAAGCATTTGTAATTTGCTAATTTAGAGTAATAATAACCTTGGCATTCCCTGCATTTTTTTCATTGGTTTTTCTGTCTTTACTAGTCTTTTTTTTTTTTGTATTAAAGGTTCCATCATGTCAACAAGGAATGTCAAATATATGTTTTAGCTGAGAACACAGGCTCAAGACTACAACACAGCCATGAAAGCTGGAGCGGAACACAGCAGCCGGCCACTGTACAGAGTAAGGGAACTGCCTTATGTCATGCTATGTTAACTCATGTTAGTTAACTGTGTCCACTTAAATGGGTTATGTTGGTATTCCAGAATAAACAAATGTTAGAGACTAAGGAATGCATGAAAAATTTTCCATTGAAATTAATGTTAATTATATTTTTGACTTTGGAGAATTCTACTCTCCAGGCCCATAAAATCATATACAAATTCACATAAACACAACATTTTTAGATTTTTATTTTACAAAATTTGGTGTACACACACACACACGCACACACACTTTTTCTCTCCCCCCTCCCCCCATCTGTCTTGGTGGCATTTGCCCCTAAACGCTCTTTCCCATGGAATACAGTCCAGCTGTGGTATATCTTTACCACAGTTTATTCAACCATTCCCTTACTGATGGTCATTCATATTGTTTCCTTTTTTTGCCCTTACCAAAAAATACAATATACATTGATAAACACATAATCTTAGGTACTGGCACTTTATTTTTTTTCTTAGGGATGGATTCCCAGAAGTGAGTCTGCTGGGTTGAAGAGTAGAGTTGGCCCTTGAATAACACAGGGGTTAAAGGCACGGATCTTCAGTGTAGTCGAAAACCCAAGTATAAAGTCAGTCCTCCATATCCAAGGTTCTGCATCTACAGATTCAACCAACCGTGGATTGTGTAGGACTGTAGCACTTACTGAAAAAAATCCGTGTATAACCAGACCTGCGCATATTAAGCTGGTGCTGTTCAAGAGTCAACTGCATGTGTGTTCTTAACGTTAAAAGACAGAGTCACAATTATTTCCAAGGAGGTTGTCACAATTTGTATTTCTAACAAACAGCAGTGTAGGAAGTTAACCCCTTCCCTTGCTTCCTTGCCATTAGTATAGATAAGATGACAATTTAGAAAGACAAAGACTTACTGGACTATGGATATTCTGAGAAATTTGTTCAGAAAAATCATTCACGTTCATATACGGTCATAGCACATCAATACTCTTCAAAAACAAAAGAAAAAAAGGCCAGTTACAGTGGCCATTTACAATTCTAATGCATGATTTGTGATGGATAAGGAAAGGAACTGGTGAATTTGAAATCAAGCCTAAAATGGAATCTTTGAGTTATGTAAAAATAAGAAATTTTTTTAGGTTAATAATCAATATATGGGGAGATCACTAAAGTCTAATTTATGAACTGTTTGTGAGCCTTTAAAGCAAAGTTGTAACTTACACTAAGTCAGGTTCCAAAGGGAAATGCTTTTGGTTGATGATAATGAAACTCATGGAAGAAATGCCTCCTTTTAAACAGAATTCTGCAAAAATTTATTTCTAAAGTGGACTAAGCACATGGAAAATTTAAAAAGCAATATAAGACATTTATTGACAGTTTCTTAAATTATTTTTCCTCTAAAGTCTCTGAAATTTAACACTTGAACTACATATGCATCCTATTTTTTGCAAGACAATTTATAAAACATTAAGAGAAATAGGGAAACACCCAAAAATACATGTAGTTTCTGGGTTATACAATATTTTGGTAAAAGACATGCATTTGCATTTGTATGTAAATATCCCAGTGGAAAATAACAAGAGCATGATGGGTGTGGTTATTCTTTACACAGCCCATTTATTCCGTGGTGCACAGTGAGTGATAAAACCCACATCTGCTGCCTTTCACTCTCTTCAATCTCTCTTAATTATCTCACACTTGCATATTTATGTCAATAATACTTCTAGGAAATCTTCAGCAAACCCAGAAGGTTAAAACTTCAACAACATTGTCTTCTGTTGACTGAAGAGGCAGCTCAATAACAATGGTCATACCAACTTATATATGCCAGCAAGGAGGAGGAGAAAACATACGCTACATGATATGAAAATCTGTTGTGTTTCATTTGGAATGCATACTGGATTGTAAAGGTACTGAAAACCACAAGTTCAGTATGGAAAATCACGTTTGATGTGTCCTAATTTGATTATCAAGACAAGAATTTCAAACTCTTAGTGTCTGTTAAATTTACATGTGCAGATCTAAAATATACAGTTTTTTTTTTGTGGCATATTCTCGCACATAACCACTGAATTCCTAGGGTACTGTCTCTAGCTCCTTTATGCTGCTTGCTGCCAGAATATTTCATTATTGAATGAATTATTCAAGATTTTAAAAAACTCACTGTAATACAGCTAAGTACGTCTATTTACAATTGGATATATTCTGATATGTATTCTTTAGTTGGGTATCATATACCTAACTATCAATCAGTACAATATTGTTCTTAGGGGACCTCATTTTTATACATTTTTGAGTTGACAGATTGTATCTCAGTATGAGTTCCCACGTTCCTTCAGCACCTTCGCGAGGCTTCTCCCCATTGGAAGGGTTCTCCACAGTACAACCTGGCTGCAGTCTCAGGGTTTATCCCCGGTATGAACCCTCTGATGGACACTGAGTCGGGACTTCCTGCTGAAGGCCTTCCCACATTCAGAACACTCATATGGTTTCTCTCCTGTGTGGATTCGCAAATGTAATCTAAGAGTTGACCTCTGGCTGAATGTTTTGCCGCATTCAGTACATTCATAGGGTTTTTCTCCAGTATGAGTTCTCATATGTATAATGAGTTGTGAGTTCTGGATAAAGGATTTTCCACATTCACTGCACTCATAGCGTTTCTCCCCTGTGTGGATTTTCTGGTGTATAATGAGGTTTGATTTCTTGAAGAAGGTTTTGGCGCATTCATTACACTCATAGGGTCGTTCTCCAGTATGAATTCTCTGGTGTGTAGTAAGTTCAAATTTCTGGGCAAAGGTCTTGCCACATTCACTGCATTCGTAGGGCTTCTTCTCCATATGTGCTCGCTGGTGTACAATGAGGTTTGACTGGTGGGTGAAAGCTTTTCCACATTCAAGACATTCAAAGGGTTTCTCCCCAGTATGGATTCTCTGATGTTTAATGAGGTTTGCCTTATGGGAGAAGGTTTTCTTACACACATTACATTCATAAGGTTTTTCTCCAGTATGTATTCTCTTATGACTAATAAGGAGTGATTTAAATGAGAACGCCTTGTCACAATAATTACAGATAAAAGGTTGCACCAAATTTCTGATTTTCTGGTGTTTAAAAATGCCTTCTTTATGGCTGAAGGCTTTTCCACTTCTATTATATTCAGAGTATTCCACTCCAGTATGGGTTTTCTCTTGCTTCAGATAGAGGAGTGCTTTTCCAAATCCGTTACAGTCATCGTCTTTCTTTCTTATATAGCTTCTATCACTAGTAAGTAAGTCTGAATTATATCTCAAAGTTTTTTCATATAAGTCATATTTATAGGGTACTTGTCTTAAAGAAACAAAGTCTGTGCTAAGATTAAATGTTTTTCCAAAGAGATTATCTCTTTCTTCAATTGGGGTTTGGTTCTTAAAGATTATAAATGGCCTTGCCTGCTCATCTGGGTTTCTGTGGTCCCTCTCCATCTGGTCATCATCAGCCTTCCATACCTCTAGGAAAGAGCACATGAAATACTCTGTCAACCCTTTCACCACAATGTAACGGAATGTGAAGACTCCACAAATGTTCCATTGTAGGGCTGCCTCTTTAGTTTGGGACACAGTCGTCCAGTATAAAAAAGTCCCCAGTTCCAAGTTTTCCTAGCTCTTAAACTCTGAAGGAAAAAGACAAAGCCTGTGGCAAAATGGACACAAATAGCACTGCCAGATTATAAAACGGCCTTAAAAGTGGGTGAAGGGAAATAAATAAAAACAAATGATGTGAGAAGGCTGGCAATTCCAGAGACAAAGGCGATTTGGTGTCCTCAAGGACACCAGTTGGTACAGACCAAGAAAATGAGATGTTAAGGGAAAAAACCCAGGCAGATCTAAGTTGAGCAGCCAACACTGAGACTCTGAATTACTGTGGTCGGATGACCACCTCGCCTACATGCTCGAGGCTCCTTCCCCTTTTCTCTCCTTTTTTCATCTGCATCAATAACGTCCTAAAGGCAACCTTTCTCACAGGTTTGCAGAGAGAACCCTATGCAGAGCTCCAAATCTCCCAAGTAGAACTTTTCCAAGTGGAAGGCAAAATCCAGAAATTCATAGATTCTGTAGGAAATATAAAATGGATCTAAGATCTTTTTGACAGAATTGCTCACTGCTACTGCTGGTTGCACTACTTTTTCTATCAAAGTTGTTGGAGAGAGTAAGTGTTTCCATCACTGTATCCTGTATTTCTCCTTTTCACATGTTTAATTTCTTCCTCAAACCAATCTCGTCTCTGCTTTTATTTGAAGGAATCTTAAGGATCAAATTTACCTGGCTTCAAGCTATGCTTTAAGAACCTTTACTCTGACCTCTGTATTACTGGTATTCCTGACTCTTGTGATCCTGCTGCCATTTGTGTCACTCTTGTACTGAAAAATCTGTATTTTCCTTGAGGCTACTAAACCAATTCCCATGACCTAAAATATAGAAGTCACCATTCTGGCTAAGTGAGAATACTAATGAAAGAGGAACTAATCACAGAACAAAGGTTTAAAACATGTTAGGCAAGAATCAAGGCTTGAGTGTGAGAGGTGAATAGCTATAGAAATTAAACAGGAAAAACATTAAGCAGCGAGAGACTGATATTTGGAGGTATGACTCAGGATATGAGGTGCACAAGTCATCTGTTCTCAGCTACCTCTAAAGGTTTAGGGATTTGAAAAATAGATTCCTAAAAAATATTTCAAAGATACCAACCCATTCATAATCTCTAGGATATTACTTCCACTGGCTTCTATCTGATTCTCCTTCCGACCTTCCACATCTTCCCTAGAAAGTTGTGAACTGGAAATTCTAACTGTGGTATCCATAACTCTTCTCACTGATCCAACATGAAAATCTGGTTTGATAATATCAGAGAACTTGATAATGGAACACAGCTCCTAACTGCTTGGACTTCAGAAAGCCTGAAAATAAAGAAGGTAGAACTTCAGAGTCTGCACTCTCTCAGCTTTAATACATGAAGCTTGACACCAAAACCATTTAGTAATTCAGAAGCTTATAATTTTTGGTAACTGAGAAAGGACCTAAACACTACTAGGCAACATTGAACTACAAACTACACCTGAAAGCTGTCCTTACCCACTGATAGTAAGTTGCTGTAATTCTCCAGCATCACGTCCATGTAGAGGATCCTCTGAGAGGGGTCCAGTTGCTCCCATTCCTCCTGGGTGAAGTCCACAGTCACATCCGTGAATGAAACTGATCCCTGAAATGGCATATTGCTATTCATTCTGAAATGATCAGCATTTGGTGATGTAGGAAGGACATATGAAAACTTACTCTTACCATGTTGTAAAAGAATCATTCATTTAAAAAACTTACATGTGACACCAACTGTTTTGTCATGTCTCCAAAAAATATTTTTATAAATAGTTAAAGCATTTATTCAGATTCCCCTATATCTCTGGTGCTGTCATATTAAGCAGGTATTTAAGATTACTAAAACATTGTTTCTCCTCTGAAGGTGTACATATGAAGACAGTTACATAAACATTAATATGCAGTATTTAATGTTACCAGTTAGTGATGATGCTCATATAGGTATTATTTTTGTGGTCTCAAACTAGACAATATTAAAGAGTTAATTAAAGCTTTGAATATTTAAAGGCAGAAGATGAAATTCCAATTATAAGATAAAATATCAGGCATAAATAAAGATCTCTCTACCATATCCAAGCCATAAAAAGGGTAGAAAAGCAAAAACAAACAAGTGAGACTACCTCAAACTAAAAAGCTTTTGCACAGCAAAGGAAACAATCAATACAATGAAAAGGCAACCTACCAAATGGGAGAAAATACTTGCAAATCATATATCTGCTAAGGGGTTAATATATAGCAAAGAAAAAAATAAAACCCAATCCGATTAAAAAGTGGGCAGAGGATGATAAATAGACATTTTTCCCAAGAAGACATACAAATGGCCAACAGGTACAGGAGGTGTTCAAAATCACTAATTATCAGGGAAATACAAATCAAAACCACACTGAAATAATATCACCACACCTGTAAGAAAGGCTATTATAAAAAAAAGACGTTTACAGCTATTTACACATCACTTATATTGTACTAGGTACTTTAAGTAATCTAGAGATTTAAAGTATAAGGGAGGATATATACGGGTTATATGCAAATACTATGCCTTTTATATAAGGGACTTGAGTATCTGCATATTTTGGTATCCCAGGGGGGCCCTGGAACCAACTCCCCTAGGATACTGAAGGATGACTATCCCCATGTTCATTTCAGCATTATTTACAAAAGCCACATATGGAAACAACCTAAATATCCACGGGCGGAATATTCAGCCATAAAAAAGAAGGGAGTCTTGCCATTTGTGACAACATGGATGGACCTTGAGGGCACTATGCTATGTGAAATAAGTCAGACAGAGAAAGACAAAAACCATATGATCTCAATTCTATGTAGAATCTAAAAAAAAGAAAAACAAGCACATAGATACAGAGAACAGATTGGTGGTTGCCAGAGGCTGGAGAGTGGAGGTAGGAGAGATGCATGAAAGGGGCCATAAGGTACAAACTTTCAGTTACAAAGTCAGTCATGTAATGTACAGTATGAGGACTGTAGTTAATAACACTGTATTGCAGATTTGAAAGTTGCTAACAGATCTTGAAAGTCCTTATCATAAAAAAAAATTATAACTGTATGGTGATGATGGATGTTAACTAGACTTATTGTGGTGATCACTTCACAATACATACAAATATCAAATAATGTAAAACTGAAACTAAAAATGTTATGTCAATTATACCTCAATAAAAAATAATTAAAAGTCTATTACTTTTAATAAAAGAATATTCACAGCAGCATTTTACATAAGAGCCCTAAACTGGAAAAACAAACATTCATCAATAGTAGATTAATTTCTCGTGGTATATTAAAACAATTTAGTACTATAAAGCAATGAAAAGGAACTAATTCCAGCTACAGAGGGAGGATTTCACAAGGGTTTCAAGAATGCTGGATAATTTTTATTTCTTGGTCTGAATGTATATATGACACTTTTCACTATAGTAAACAATCTGCATGGAACAAAAGACATGCTGAAGCATATAAATATGAAAAGTCATGAGCTAGAAAACCAAGACTGTAATAAAAACCAAGAAGAGTTATAAGGAAAAAAATTGAAGACCATTTGATAACTTTCAAAAATCATCTACATTCACTTGGCCACAGGATAAGTATAATAAGAACTTTTGCATCACTGCCAGACCAACAAGGGTTAATAAACCTGTGGCACATCATTTTGGCTCAAGTTACAATGATTTAGAAATGACTCTACCATCAAATATGAAAATATTCTGTATTTTTTCTCACAATGCTGTTTTCCATACTCTATACAAACAAAAAAACTCCAAAAATTAGAGATAAAACACAACTCTGATAGTATAGGATTAAAAGGGATGTCAAACATGACTGTCCTCAAAGAATTACTTTTGTCAATGACAGATGCAGTTTTGATGTGGAATCAATTTGGTGTTCGGAGCACAAATCCTATGGCCACGAGCAGAGGTGTACTTAAGTGTATCTGACACCCAGAGCAGACCTCAACTCTTCAAACTGTTAAACGTCTAAAATCTTCGCCTACGAATTTACTTCTGAGTACAAGAATCCTCTTTAACCTATTAACATTCCCTGTCTACTGAATCCATGTAACTGTCCTCTTCAGTTATGACCTCCAGTTCCTTAACCCCTCCTTTTTCCAAATACCTCAAAAATCTACATTACGCTTGTCACCACCTTTAAAATACATGCCCCAGTGACTTCCCACCATCTCCCACTCATAACTCGTAGCCTCAGGAAAAGTCACAGAAAGTAAGAAAAAAATGAGATAAAGGTCTGAGCACTACAAATGACCTAGTTATATTGCACAAATTTTCAGGTAACCCAGTAGTATTATTTTATGACATCTTATAGGAATCTTTAGCCACATGGCATGGGAGCAGAGAATGCCAGTGGTGGGTCATCTATGCCTGAGATCAATGATACTGAGGTCAACAATCATGGAGTCAAGATTTTCCCAGTAGTAAATATTTATTCCCACTTTCAGATCACTTCTGAAATTATAGCTTTAAAAATAGGAACACTAGGAAATTTCCCAGGGACCAAATTAAGTACTAAGGCCACAAGACCCAAGACCACTCTTCACCCTTATAGGCAAGCTATAGAACCCCTCAAGTATTACCTTTGCTTCCTCTTTCCACTGCCACCCCAGCTATTACAAAAGCTTCCTAACTCTTATTTCCTGTCTCCTCTCATTCTTATCTACTCCACATTATAAAGCTAATGTGATTTTTCTAAAGCAAAGCTCTACTCATACAATAACCTTGATTAAAAACATCATCCATTATCTCTTGAAATAAACTATGACTGCCCAGCATTCAACACCATTCAAATTCCTCTTCCATCCCTCTCTCCCCTGACTCCCCTCTCTATGCACAGATCCTCCCACTTAGGTCACATCACAGATCACTCAGATGTGATCTTCCATAATTTGAGTCCCTACTCTCTTTTAAACCTGGAGTACTTTGTTTGTATTTCTCTTGTGGCATATATTTCACTCTGCTTTCTTCTTTCTTTTTTAATTTTATTTATTTATTTATTTGTTTATGGCTATGTTGGGTCTTCGTTTCTGTGCGAGGGCTTTCTCTAGTTGCGGCAAGTGGGGGCCACTCTTCATCACGGTGTGCGGGCCTCTCACTATCGCGGCCTCTCCCGTTGTGGAGCACAGGCTCCAAATGCGCGGGCTCAGTAATTGTGGCTCATGGGCCTAGTTGCTCCACGGCATGTGGGATCTTCCCAGACCAGGGCTCGAACCCGTGTCCTGTGCATTGGCAGGCAGATTCTCAACCACTGTGCCACCAGGGAAGCCCTTTTCTTTCCTTTTTAAAAAAATGTGCCTTATTTCTTTTACTCTCCCCATTAGATGTTATGATTTTTTAGACCAGAAATTGTATCTCTGTATTTCTGTTAGCACAAAATACATGAGTACAAGTTAAGGACTCAAATAAAATAAAATAAAAACAATTCTAATTGGGGACTTCCCTGTTGGCACAGTGGTTAAGAATCCACCTGCCAGTGCAGGGGACACAGGTTTGAGCCCTGGTCCGGGAAGATCCCACATGCTGTAGAGAAACTAAGCCTGTGTATCATAACTACTGAGCCTGCGCCCTAGAGCCCGTGAACCACAAATACTGAGCCCGCGTGTCACAACTACTGAAGCCCGCGCACCTAGAGCCTGTGCTCTGCAACAAGAGAAGCCACCGCAATGAGAAGCCCACATACCACAACAAAGAGCAGCCCCCGCTCACCGCAACTAGAGAAAGCCTCATGCAGCAACAAAGACCCAACACAGCCAAAAATAAATAAATAAATGTATAAAAACCAAAAAACAATGCTAACTGAATGGTGCTCAGTATTCAAATTTTTCTCCCACTATTTTCTTGCTTCCTGAAGAGCCATGCCACATAATTCCTATAGCAACATCCTAAGTAGCTAGCTAAAATAATATAGCATCTGAACTGTACTCAGATTATACAAAAAAATTTAGTAATATCTGGTAAATCCTAAAATGTGGCTTATTTTCCTGAGATGTCATGCATGCCCTAGTATGCTTGTCTGTTCATTAAAAATGCTTTTTATTTTTTGTAATCTACATGATTCCCAGATCAATTCTGGCTGAACTTGTTCTTGACAACTTATTTGCATTTTGGTACTGGTCTTATTAGTGGTAATTTAGCTCTTCAGCATCCAGGATATGGTCACTCTATTCATGGAGTAAGTATAAGTAAAATCATCACTACATTGTCAGTACAATATAAGTAGAGACACAATGTGACTCATCATCACAGAGGCATAAGTCATGGGCTAAATAACCTTTCACAAAAGAAAGGAACAGCACAGCCGTAAAACTGAGTAGAAAAAAAAAATCTTAGAAAATATATATAACTGGATTTAACAGCAGGTTAGATTCAACTGAAGAGATGATTAGTAAACCTGAAGATAGGTCAGTGAGAAATATCCAGACAGAAATAGAAAAAAAGAACAAAGGCTGGAAAACACATCAAAATGCCTAAGAGATACGTGGTACAAAGTAAAGGTCTAATATACTTGCAACTGGAGCCCCAGTAAGAGAAGCAAGATGCAACAGAAACATATTTGACGAGATAATGGCTGAGAATTTTCTGGAACAGCTCACATCAGACGATAGAATACCTCTAACCCCAGGTATAAATATAAAGAAAACCACATTTAGGCACATCATAAAAAAACTAACAATCTCAGAAGAAAAAAAGTACATTGTTTTCTGTTGTTTCAATACAAACACTGGAAGCCAGAAAGTAACAGAATACCCTCAAAGCGCTGATAATACTAGAATGTGAGTTGGCAAATTTTTTCTATAAAGGGCCAATTAGTAAATATTTTAGGTTTTGTACACCGTATGTAGCCTCAACTACAACTAATCAAGTTGGCTGTTTTACCACGAAAGCAGGCACAGGCAATATGTAAACAAATGGACATGGCTGTGTTCCAATAAAACTTGATCTATGGACACTGAGATTTGAAAACATTTCATAAAAGATTAAGACCTTCAGAGAAGTTTAAAAACAACAACAAAAACAACAACATACTTTTTACAAGAGACAAACTTAAATAACACAAAGCTTGAAAATAAAAGGCATTGTAACGGCTGGCCCAGGAACATCACTAATTAGTTGAAACAAAATTCTACAAATATGTATATATCATGATCCTCAAGTTCTACTTAATGAATATAAAAATATCAGAAAAGAGAAATGGCTACCTCTAAAGTGAGGAGACTGGCTTTAATAGTCAAAAAGATTTTAGCATTGAGTGAGGTGACCTAATACCATCAGTGACAGCATGCTAGGAGGGCAGAACCATGATATAGTGAGAGAGAGTAAGAGACAGAATTTATGTATGAATTGTGTAACAAAAAGGAAAAAACATATATTATGTGTGGAGGCAAATAAGCCAAGATGATAAATATTGACTACTGGATGGTGTAACTGGTTGATAGTTATTAGACTGAACTGTATTGAAAGTGATGACACTCAACTATTTGGACATACAAAAATGGCAATTTCATATAGCTCAACCTAATATGCTTTTATCTGTATTTCTGTGCATTTTCATACTTCACAGAATCAAACCAAACACAGGTAAGTGACAAACTTCCTTGGAGCTCAACCCAAAGAAAATGGTAAGAAAAAATAAAAAATAATAAAAAGAAAGAAAAAATAAAAATATTTTATGAACTACTAGGCAAACAGGAAGAGAAATCAGAAAAATTTAGAACCCTGGGAAAAAGGAGAAAAGCCTATAAGTTTCAGGAGAGAACTGAACAGGTCACATTCTGATAAATAGACAGGACTTTGTACTTGTTGAATACAACACCAAAAAGCAATGACTTCAAAATTCTGAAAGAAGAAAACAACAAAAGCTGGGCAAACAAATGAAACAGTTTGCAGGTACTGGAAAGCAACCACTGCAGGGCTACAATTATTGAAAAGACGAGTGAACATGAAGGGAACTCCACATTCACACCGATGATAAAAGTGCTGAAAGGAAAAAATTATCAATCTTGAGTTTTATATCCAGCAAAATGTCCCTAAAGATATTTTCTAGACTGTGGCACAGAGAAATAGAAATCAAGCAGAAAGTGACAGTATTGCTACATGGCATAAGTAAAAATTGGATTTGGGTCTGCAGAACAACTGGGATTTGGGGGCAGAGTAATGGAGATAAGGAAGCCAAAGAGAAGGGGCTCTAAAATTCTGCATAAAAATTCACCTCAGGGGCTTCCCTGGTGGCGCAGTGGTTGACAGTCTGCCTGCCAATGCAGGGGACACGGGTTCGAGCCCTGGTCTGGGAAGATCCCACATGCCACGGAGCAACTGGGCCCATGAGCCACAACTACTGAGCCTGCGCGTCTGGAGCTTGTGCTCCGCAACAAGAGAGGCCACGATAGTGAGAGGCCCGCGCACCGCGATGAAGAGGGGCCCCCGCTTGCCTCAACTAGAGAAAGCCCTCGTGCAGAAACGAAGACCCAACACAGCCATAAATAAATAAATTTAAAAAAAAATGCAAACCTTTAAAAAAAATTAAAAAAAAATTCACCTCAGATCTTTGACTGGCTCCTAACATGTGCAGGTGGAAGGCAAGCCTCCAGGAGAACTAGCAGAGTATAGCAGTTTTGTTCCGCCAGATAGTTAAGTTATTGGCAGAATAAAACTTTACATTCTTAAAAAAAAAAAAAACCACACAAAAAAACAAAACAAAACTTTACATTCTTTAGAGGGAATTATGCACTGTACAACATGTCCAACACACAAAAATTACTAGACATGCAAAAAAATCAAAAAGCAATTAAAAGACAAAAAACCAAGAAATATTCAAGAACAGACATAGCGATAATTCATGATTAGAGTTAGCATACAAAGAGTTCAGATTAACTGTACAGTAATATGTTAAAAATATAGAAAAAAAGATAATGCAGTGAAAATATGGAAATATTTCAACAAAAAACTGGAATCTACAAAAAGAAAGCAAATGGACATTGTAGAACTCCAAAATGTAGTTTTTAACTGAAATTAAAAACTCATTGTATAGACTTAAGAGTAGACTAGGCGCAGCAGAACATAAGAATTGTGAATTTGAAGACAGGGAAATAGAAAATATTCAAACTGAAGCAGAAGAGAAAAAAATGGGGGGAAAAGAAAAAAACATTAACAAGATGTGAAGCATGGCCAAAAAAGTCTAATGCATCATTCCTTAAAATGCTAAAAGGAAAAACAAAAAAGGATAATGTGTAGTCCCAGAAGAAGAGGAAAAAAGAATGGGACAGAAACAATATTTGAAGAAATAATAGCTGAGAATATTCCAAATTTGATAAAAGGCAAAGACCACAAATCTAAGAAACTCAGTAAAGCCCATGCAGAATAAATACAAAGAAAATTATACCTGAATACATCACATTCAAACTGCTGAGTGTCAGAGAAAGAGAATATCTTAAAAGAAGCCAGAGGGGGGACTTCCCTGGCGGTCCAGTGGTTAAAACTCTGTGCTTCCACTGCAGGGGGTTGCAGGTTCGATCCCTGGCCAGGGAACTAAGATCCTGCATGCTGCACAGCGTGGCCAAAAGAAAGAAGAAAAAAAAAGACGCACTTCCTTTAGGGAAGAACAATAAAAATGAAGAATTATTTCTTAATGGAAACCACAGATGTGAGACAGAAATGGAATTCCATGTTTAAAGTACTGAAACAAAAATTAACCCTAGAATTCTATGCCCAGGGAAAATACTTTTCAAAATGAAGGCAAAATAAAGGCATATACAGATAAACAAAAGCTTTAAGAATTCACTGCAGTATACTGATTTCTGCTCTTGGATTGTAGTGAGGTGGTATAATCCTAATTTGAGGTGATTACTACAGTATATAAACTGTAATCCCTAGAGAAACCATTTTCTTAAAAAAAGAAAGATACAAAGGAAAAAAGACACATACAGGACAGATGAAAAACAAATAGCAAGATGACAGACTTAAATCCAACTGTGCGTATAATGAACTTAATTACAGAAAAAATACGTCAATTAAAAGACAGACGGTCAGCCTGGATAAAAACTATGACCCAACTATATGTTATTTAGAGGTAGGAAACACACTATAAATATAAGAACACAAATAGGTTGAAGCAAAAAAAAAGGAAAAGATATACCATGAAAATGCTAATCATAAAAAGGTAGATATACAGCCTGTGACTCTAGAGGCAGGGATGCCTGGACAAGATGGTGGAGTAGAAGGACCTGACCTCACCTCCTTTCACGAAAACACCAAAATCACAACTAACTGCTGAACAACCACTGACAAAAAAGGACTGGAACCTACCAAAAAAGATATTCTACTTCCAAAGACAAAGAAGAAGCTGCAATGAGACAGCAGGGGGGCGGCGCATTCCTGATACAATCAAATCCCATAGCTGCCAGGTGGGCGACCCACAAACTGGAAAATATATTCATAAAGATTCTCCCACAGGAGTGAGAGTTCTGAGCCCCATGACAGGCTCCCCAGTCTGGGGGTCTGGATTGGGAGGAGGAGCCCTGAGAGCATCTGGCTTTGAAAGCCAGTGGGGCTTGATTGCTGGAAATCCACAGGACTGGGGGAAGCAGAAATAGCACTCTTGGAGGGCACACACAAGGTCTCGTGTGCACGCCAGGACCTGGGGAAAAAGTAGTGACTTCATAAGAGCCTCAGAGACCTACCTGCTGGTCTTGGAGGGTCTCCTGGGGAGGTGGGGGGCAGCTGTGGCTCACTGCAGGGACAAGGACACTGGTGGTGGAGAAACTGGGGAGTATTCATTGGCATGAGCTGTCTTGGAGGCCACCATTTTGACACCAAGGCCTGGCCCCACCAGATAGCCCAAAGGCTCCAGTGCTGGGACACCACAGGACAAACAACCAACAGGTGGGAACACAGCCCCATCCATCAGCAGTCAGGCTGCTTAAAGTCTTCTAAACCCACAGCCGCCTATAGATATGTCCCTTGACATGGCCCTGCCCACCAGTGGGAAGGCACCAGACCCTCCCAACAGGAAGCCTGCACAAGCCTCTTAGACCAGCCTCATCCACCAGGGGGCAGACACCAGAAACAAGAGGAGCTACAATCCTGCAGGCTGTGCAACGCAAAAATAGAAAGTTAAAGAAAATAAGATGGCGGAGAAGTATGTTCCAGAAGAAGGAACAAGATAAAAAAGAACAACTAAGTGAAGTGGAGACAGGCAATCTACCTGAAAAAGAATTCAGGGTAATGATAGTAAAGATGATCCAAGATATGGGAAAGAGAATTGAGACAGAGACTGAAAAGATACAAGAAATGCTTAACAAAGAGCTAGAAAATTTAAAAAACAGAGATGAACAATACAATAAGAAAAATGAAAAACACACTAGAAGGAATCAATAGCAGAATAAATGAGGCAGAAGAACAGATAAGTGACCTCAAAGACGGAATGGTGGAAATCACTGTCAAGGGACACAATAAAAAAAAAATGAAAAAAAATTGAGAACAGTTTAAGACACATCTAGGGACAACATTAAACGCACCAACATTCACATTATAGGGGTTCCAGAAGGAGAGGCGAGAAAGGGCCTAGAAAGTATTTGAAAAGATAATAGCTGAAAACTTCCCTTACATGGGAAAGGAAACAGTCACCCAAGTCTAGGAAGTGCAGAGAGTCCCAGGCAGGATAAACCCAAGGAGGAACATGCCAAGATACATACTAATCGAACTGGCAAAAATTGAAGGCAAAGAGAAAATATTAAAAGCAACAAGGGAAAAGTAACAAATTACATACAAGGGAATCCCCATAAAGTCATCAGCTGATTTTTCAGCTGAAACTCTGCAGCCCAGAAGGGAGTGGCATGGTACATTTAAAGTGATGAAAGGGAAAAACCTACAACCAGGAATACTATAACCAGTAAGGATCTCATTCAGATTCAATGGAGAAATTGAAAGCTTTACAGCAGGCAAAAGCTAAGAGAATTCAGCACCACCAAAAAATCTTTACAACAAATGCTAAAGGAACTTCTCTAGGCGGGAAAGAAAAACCCACACCTAGAAACCAGAAAATTACAAATGGCAAAGCTCACCAGTAAAGGCAAACATAAAGGTAGGAAATCATCCACAGAAAATTTGCTATCAAAACCAGCAACAGTGAGAAGAGGAGTACAAATGCAGCGTATTGGGAATATATTTGAAATTAAAAGACCAGCAACTTAAAAACAATTTTGTATACATATAGACTGATATATCAAAATCTCTTGTACCCACAAACCAAAAATCTACAATAGATATACACACACACACAAAAAGAATCCAAACACAACACTAAAAATAGTCACCAACTCACAAGAGAAGAGCACAAAAGAGGAAGGGAAGAAAAAAGACCTAAGAAAACAACCCCAAAACAACAAAAAGGCAATAAGGACATACATATCGGTAATTATCTTAAATTTAAATGAATTAAACGCTCCAACCAAAAGACACAGACTGGCTGAATAGCTACAAAAACAAGACATGTATATATGCTGTCTACAAGAGACCCACTTCAGATCTAGGGACACATACAGAATATAAGTGAGGGGATGGAAAAAGGTATTCCATGCAAATGGAAATCAAAAGAAAGCTGGAGTAGCAATACTTAATATCAGACAAACTAGACTTTAAAATAAAGACTGTTACAAGAGACAAAGAAGGACATACATAATGATCAAGAGATCAATCCAAGAAGAAGATATAACAATTGTAAACACATATGCATCCAACCTAGAAGCACCTCAATATATAAAGCAAATTACTAACAGCCATAAAAGGAGAAATCGACAGTAACACAGTAATAGTGAAGGACTTGAACACCCCACTTACATCAATGGACAGATCACCCAAACAAAATCCATAAGGAAACACAGACCTTAAATGACACATTAGACCACATGGACTTATTGATATTTATAGAGCATTCCATCCAAAGTAGCAGAATACACTTTCTTCTCAAATGCACATGGGACATTCTCCAGGATAGATCACATGCTGGGAGGCAAAGCGAGCCTCAGTAAATTTAAGAAAACTGAAATCATATCAAATATCTTTTCTGAACACAACACTATGAGATTAGAAATCAACTACAAGAAAAAAACTGTAAAAAACACAAACACGTGGAGGCTAAACAATATGCTACTAAACAACAAATGGATCACTGAAGAAATCAAAGAGGAAATCAAGAAAAACCTAGAGACAAATGAAGACAAAAGCATGACAATCCAAAACCTATGGGACACAGCAAAAGCAGTTCTAAGAAGGAAGTTTATAGCAAAACATTCTTACCTCAAGAAACAAGAGAAATCTCACAAAAACAACCTAACCTTACACCTAAAGCAACTAGAGAAAAAACAACAAACAAGACACAAAATTAGCAGAAGGAAAGAAATCATAAAGATCAGAGCAAAATAAATGCAATAGAGACAAAGAAAATTAAAGATCAATGAAACTAAAAGCTGTTTCTCTGAAAAGGTAAACAAAATTGTTAAACTTTTAGCCAGATTCATCAAGAAAAAAAAGGGAGAGTGCTCAAATCAATAAAATTAGAAATGAAAAAGTTACAACAGACACCACAAAAATACAAAGGATCATAAGAGACTATTGCAAGCAACTATACGCCAATAAAATGGACAACCTAGAAGAAATGGACAAACTCTTAGAAAGGTACAACCTTCAAGACTGAACCAGGAAGAAATACAAAACATGAACAGACCAATCACAAGTACTGAAATTGAAACTGTGATTAAAAAAATTCCAACAAACAAAAGTTCAGAACCAGATGGCTGCACAGGCAAATTCTATCAAACATTAAGAGTTAACATCTATCCTTCTGAAACTCTTCCAAAAAATTGCAGAGGAAGGAACACTCCTAAGCTCATTCTACAAGACCACCATCACTCTGATACCAAAACCAGACAAAGATACCACAAAAAAAGAGAAAGCTACAGGCCAATATCACTCATGAACATAGATGCAAAAATTCAACAAAACAGTAGCAAACCAAATCCAACAATACATTAAAAGGATCATGATCAAGTGGATTTATCCCAGGGATGCAAGCATTTTTCAATATCTGCAAATCACCAAATTAACAATCTGAAGAATATGCCACATTAACAACTTGAAGAATAAAAACCACATGATCTCAATAGATGCAGAAAAAGGGACTTCACTGGTGGTCCAGAGGTTAAGACTTTGCCTTCCAATGCAGGGGGTGCAGGTTCAATCCCTGGTTGGGGAGCTAAGATCCTACATGCTTTGTGGCCACAAAACAAAAAACCCCATAAAAAACAGAAGCAATATTATAACAAATTCAATGAAGACTTTAAAAATGGTCCACATTAAAAAAAACAAACAAAAAAATAGATGCAGAAAAAGCTTTTGACAAAATTCAACACCCATTTATGATAAAAATCTCTCCAGAAAATGGGCATAGAGGGAACCTACCTCAACATAATAAAGCCCACATATGACAAACCCACAGCTAACATCATTCTCAATGGTGAAAAACTGAAAGCATTTCCTCTAAGATCAGGAACAAGACAAGGATGTCCACTCTCGCCACTATTATTCAACATAGTTTTGGAAGTCCTAGTCCCAGCAATAGGAGAATAAAAAGAAATAAAAGGAATCCACATTGAAAAACAAGAAGTAAAACTGTCACTGTTTGCAGATGACATGATACCATACTTAGAAAATCCTAAAGATGCTACCAGAAAACTACTAGAGCTCATCAATGAATCTGGTAAAGTTGCAGGATACAAAATTGATACACAGAAATCTATTGTATCACAAAGAGAAATTAAGGAAACAATTCCATTTACCATCTCATCAAAAAGAATAAAATACCTAGGAAAAAACCTACCTAAGGAAGCAAAAGACCCGTATTGAGAAAACTATAAGATACTGATGAAAGAAATCAAAGATGACACAGATGGAGAGATGTACCATGGTCTTGGAGTGGAAGAATCAATACTGTCAAAATCACCATACTACCTAAAGCAATCTACAGATTCAATGCAATCCTTATCAAATTACCAATGGCATTTTTTCATAGAAGTAGGAAAAAAATTTTTTTAATTTGTATGGAAACACAAAAAGACCCAGAATAGCCAAAACAATCCGGAGAAAGAAAAACAGAGCTGGAGGAATCAGGCTCCCTGACTTCAGACTATACTACAAAGCTACAGTAATCAAACCAGTATGGTACTGGCACAAAAACAGAAATATAGATCAATGCACGAGGATACAAAACCCAGAGATAAACCCATGCACCTATGGTCAATTAATCTATGACAAAGGAGGCAAAAACATACAAAGGAGAAAAGACAGTCTCTTCAATAAATGGTGCTGAGAAAACTGGACAGCTACACGTAAAAGAATGACATTAGAACATTCTCTAACACCATACACAAAAACAAACTCAAAATGGATTGAAGAGCTAAATGTAAGGCCAGATACCATAAAACTCTTGGAGGAAAACAGGCAGAACACTCTGATATAAATGGCAGCAGTATCTTTTTTGATCCACCTCCTAGAGGAATGAAAATAAAACAACAATAAACAAATGGGACCTAATTAAAGTTAAAAGCTTTTGCACAGCAAAGGAAACCATAAACAAAATAAAAAGGCAACCCACAGAATGGGAGAAAATATTTGCAAACAAAGCAACCAACAAGGGATTAATCTCCAAAATATACAAACAGCTCATGCAACTCAAGAGCAAAAAAACAACCCAATCAAAGAATGGGCAGAAGATCTAAATAAACATTTTTCCGAAGAAGACATATAAAATGCCAAAAAGCACATGAAAAAATGCTCAACATTGCTAATTATTAAAGAAATGCAAATCAAATCTACAATGAGGTTATCACCTCAGAACAGTCAGAACGGCCATCATCAAAAAGTCTACAAACAACAAATGCTGGACAGTATGTGGAGAAAAGGGAACCCTCCTACACTGCTGGTGGGAATTTTAAATTGGTACTGCCACTATGGAGAACAGCACAAAGGTTCCTTAAAAAACTAAAAATAGAGCTACCACATGACCCAGCAATCCCACTCCTTCGCATATATCCAAAGAAAACCATACTTCAAAAAGATACATGCACCCCAATGTTCACTGCAACACTATTTACAATAGCCAAGACATGGAAGCAACCTAAGTATCCATCAACAGAGAAACTGATAAAGAAGACGTGGTACACACACACACACACACACACACACACACACAGAGGAATATTACTCAGCCATAAAAAGGAATGAAATAATGCCATTTGAAGCAACATAGATGGATCCAGAGATTATCATACTAAGTGAAGTAAGTCAGAGAAAGACAAATATATGATATCACACATGTGAAATCTAAAAAAATGATACAAATGAACTTATTTACAAAACAGAAAGACTCACAGACTTAGAAACCAAATTTATGGTTACCAAAGCGGAAAGGTGGGGAAAGGGATAAATTAGGAGGTTGGGATTAACATATACACACTACTCTATAACAGGGGGGCGGAGTCAAGATTGCGGTGTGGGAAGACGCAGAGTTCGCATCTCCCATAACTAGGGCGCCTGCCAGACACTGGTGGGGGACCTCGATGCCCAAGGAGACGGGAGGAACGCCCAAGCAAACCGGTAGGATGTGGGGGGACTGAGCGGGGAGGAGAAGTGGAGGCCAGACAGGAACAGCGCCCCTGAGGGGTGGCTGAGAGTGGGGGAGGGGTTCCCATGCCTGGAAGGACCCTTGGGGGCTCAGAGCAGGGGGGAGTGCACCCAGCGTTTCCCCTGCCCAATCAGCCGGGGAAGTCTGCCCAGATCTCGGGCCAGGTCCTATGCTCTCAGAGGCCCCCTCTGGGCCACGTTGGTCCTAGGGGCAAGGAGGCAGGCCAGGGGAGAACAGGAGAGGCAGGAAGGAGGGGCCCTCCAGGACCGGAGGAGCGGGAGAGGAGTGGAAGGCATTGGCCCCACCCGCTCTGGCCCGGGAAGCCTGCTGAGCTCCCATGCCAGGTCCCCCAACCTCCAAAGCCCCCTCCAGGCCCCGTGGGTCCTGGGGGCATAGAAAGGAAGCTGGGGGAGAACAGGAGGTTGGGGGGAGAACGCAGGTGGGAGAGGCCCTCCAGGACCAGAGGAGCAGGAGAAGAGTGGAAAGTGCAGACCCGCCCACTCAGGCCCAGGAAGCCTGCTAGGCTCCCAGGTGGGGTCCCCCGCTCTCTGAGACGAGAGGCATGCCTTGGCCCCTTCTGTTCCGTTGAGCTTAAGCTCCACCCCCAACACCGCCCAGGGCCTTTTCCAGCCCTGTAGGTCCTAACCATAGGCCCCGCCTACCACACAACCCCGGCCCCTGCTTAGGCCCCGCCCTCCATAGCCAAGGCCTTTTCCACTTTTTTTTTTCTTCTCCTTTTTTTTTTTTTTTTTAAATGCCTCCTCTGGGCATCAACCTTTTTTTTTTTTTTTTTTTAAAGGTAGATTCCTATTTTTTTTTTTTTAATTTTATTTATTTATTTATTTACTCATGGCTGTGTTGGGTCTTCGTTTCTGTGCGAGGGCTTTCTCCAGTTGCGGCAAGCGGGGGCCACTCTTCATCGCGGTGCGCGGGCCTCTCACTATCGCGGCCTCTCTTGTTGCGGAGCACAGGCTCCAGACGCGCAGGCTCAGTAATTGTGGCTCACGGGCCTAGTTGCTCCGTGGCATGTGGGATCTTCCCGGACCAGGGATCGAACCCGTGTCCCCTGCATTGGCAGGCAGATTCTCAACCGCTGTGCCACCAGGGAAGCCCTCTTCTCCTCTTCTTTACTATTGTGGTTCTGTTTTACCTTCTGGTTATTGTTTCATCTATATTTTTATTTTTATGTTCTTTCTAACATATCTGTTAGTTTCCTAGTCTAATTTTACTTTTTAACTCTTTGTTATTGTTCTTTTCTTTTTTTTTCCACCATGCACGGCTTGCGGGATCTTGGTTCATTAGCTGGGGGTTGGGCCGAAGCTCCTGCAGCAGGAGCTCTGAGTCTGAACCACTGGACTGACAGCGAATGTCAGACCCCAAGGAATATTCATCGAAGTCGCCCGGAGGTCATCATATCGGCACCAAGACCCAGCTTTACCCAACAGCCTACAAACTATAGTGTTGGAAGCTTCAGGCCAAACAAGCAGTAAGACGGGAACACAATCCCACCAATCAAAAAAAAAAAAAAAAGAGACAGCAAAAAAATATGTCACAGATGAAGCAAGGTAAAAACCTACAAGATCAAATAAATGAACAGGAAATAGGCAATCTACCTGAAAAAGAAATCAGAGTAATGAAAGTAAAGATGATCCAGAATCTCAGAAACAGAATGGAGGCACGGACTGAGAAAATAGAAGAAACGTTTAACAAAGATCTAGAAGAACTAAAGAACAAACAAACAAACAAACAAAGATGGACAACACAATAACTGAAATGAAAACTACACTAGAAGGAATCCATAACAAGATCACATAGTCATTATACACTCTACTGTTTACCCTGTATTTCTCATTTATTCTCAATTCTATGAAAATTTTACATATTTATCACCACTGCTTGTGATGTAGCTATCTCTTCATTATGGCTGTTCGAAGTTCAATCTCCAGGTGATTCTTCAGGAAGGCCTCAGGCTTTCTCTGAATTATTAAATGCTAATCACAGTTTAAAAAGAAAAAAAAGAAGGAATCAATAATAGAATAAAAGAGGCAGAAGAAAAAGTAAGTGAGCCAGAAGACAAAATGGTGGGAATAACTGCCAAGGAGCAGAATAAAGAAAAAAGAATGAAAATAACTGAAGACAATCTCAGACACCTCAGGGACAACACTAAACGCACCAACATTCGAATTACAGGGGTCCCAGAAGAAGAAGAGAGAAAGAAAGGGTCTGAGAAAATATGTGAAGAGATTATAGTGGAAAACTTCTCTAATATGGGAAAGGAAATAGTCACCGAAGTCCAGGAAGCACAGAGAGTCCCATACAGGACAAACCCTAGGAGAAACACACCAAGACACATTAATCAAACTAACAAAATTTAATTCAAAGAAAAAATATTAAAAGCAGCAAGGGAAAAACAAAAAATAACATACAAAGGAATCCCCATAAGGCTATCAGCTGATTTTTCAGCAGAAACTCTGCAGGCCAGAAGGGATAGTAGAATATACTTAAAGTGATGAAAGAAAAAACCTACAACCAAGTTACTCCACCCAGCAAGAATCTCATTCAGATTAGACAGAGATCAAAAGCTTTTCAGACAAGCATAAGTTAAAGGAATTCAGCACCACCAAACAGCTTTACAACAAATGCTAAAGAAACTTCTCTAGGCGGGAAAAACAAGAGAAGAAAAAGACCCACAAAAACAAACCCCCCAAAATACTTAAGAAAATGGTAATAGGAAAATACATATTGATAATAACCTTGAATGTAAATGGATTAAATGCCCCAACCAGAAGACACAGACTGGCTGAATACATACAAAAACAAGACCCATATATATGCTGTCTACAAGAGACCCACTTCAGACCTAGGGACACATACAGACTGAAAGTGAAGGGATGGAAAAAGATATCCCATGCAAATGGAAATAAAAAGAAAGCTGGAGTAGCAATAGTCGTATCAGATAAAAGAGACTTTAAAACAAAGACTATTACAAGAGACAAAGAAGGACACTACATAATGATCAAGGGATCAATCCAAGAAGAAGATATAACAATTATAAATGTTTATGTACCCAACATAGGAGCATCTCAATACATAAGGAAAATGTTAACAACCATAAAAGGGAAAATTGACAGTAATACAATAATAGTAGTGGACTTTAACACCCCACTTATAACAATAGACAGATCATCCAAACAGAAAATAAATTAGGAAACACAAGCTTTAAATGACACAATAGATGAGATAGACTTAATTGATATTTATAGAACATTCCACCCAAAAGTGGCAGAATACACTTTTCCTCAAGTGCACAAGGAACAGCTCCAGGATAGATCACATCTTGGGTCACAAATCAAGCCTTGGAAAATTTAAGAAAATTGAAATCGTATCAAGCATCTTTTCTGACCACAATGCTATGAGATTGGAAATCAATTACCAGAAAAAAACTGTAAAAACCACAAATACATGGAGGCTAAACAGTGTGCTACTATATAACCAAGAGATCATTGAAGAAATCAAAGAAAAAATTAAAAAATACACAGAAACAAATAACAATGAAAACACGATGACCCAAAACCTATGTGACACAGCAAAAGCAGTTGTAAGAAGGAAGTATATAGCAATTCAATCTCAGCTCAAGAAACAAGAAAAATCTCAAATAAATAATCTGACCCTACACTTAAAACAACTAGAGAAAGAAGAACAAAGAAAACCTCAAGTCAGTAGAAGGAAAGAAATCATAAAGATCAGAGCAGAAATTAATGAAACAGAAACACAGAAAACAATAGCAAAGATCAATAAAACTAAAAGCTGGTTCTTTGAGAAGATAAACAAAATTGATAAACCCGTAGCCAGACCCACCAAGAAAAAAAGGGAGAGGATGCAAATCAATAAAATTAGAAATGAAAAAGGAGAAATCACAACTGACACCACAGAAATACAAAGGATTGTAAGAGACGCTACAAACAGCTATATGCCAATAAAATGGACAACCACAAAGAAATGGACAAATTCTTGGAGAGGTACAATTTTCCAAGACTGAACCGGGAAGAATTAGAAAATATACACAAACCTACCACAAGTAATGAAATTGAAACCATAATTAAAAAATTTCCAACAAACAAAAGTCCAGGACCAGATGGCTTCACAGATGATTTCTTTCAAACATTTAGAGAAGAGCTAACACCAATCCTTCTCATACTCTTCCAAAAAATTGCAGAGGGAAGAACACTCCCAAATTCATTCTACAAAGCCACCTTTACACTGATATCAAAACCAGAAAAAGGTATCACAAAAAAAAAGAAAATTATAGACCAATATCACTGATGAACATAGATGCAAAAATCCTGAAGAAAATACTAGCAAACAGAATCCAACAACATATTAAAAGGATCATACACCATGATCAAATGGGTTTTATCCCAGGGATGCAAGGATTCTACAATATACAGAAATCAATCAATATGATATGCCATATTAACAAATTAAAGAATAAAAACCATAGTATCATCTCAATAGATGCAGAAAAAGCTTTTCACAAAATTCAACACCCATTTATAATAAAAACTCTCCAGAAAATGGGCAGAGAGCAAACCTACCCCAACATAATAAGAGCCATATATGACAAACCCACAGCAAACATCATACTCAATGTGAAAAACTGAAAGCATTTCCACTAAGATCAGGAACAAGACAAGGATGTCCGCTCTCACCACTCTTATTCAACATAGTTTTGGAAGTCATAGCCACGGCAATTAGAGAAGAAGAAGAAATAAAAGGAATACAAATTGGAAAAGAAGAAGTAAAACTCTCACTGATTGCAGATGACATGATACTATACATAGGGAATCATAAAGATGCTACCAGAAAACTACTAGAGCTAATCAATGAATTTGGTAAAGTAGCAGGATACAAAATTAATGCACAGAAATCTCTTGCATTCCTATATACTAACATTGAAAAATCAGAAAAAGAAATTAAGGAAAAACTCCCTTTTACCATTGCAATAAAAAGAATAAAATACCTAGTAATAAACCTATCTAAGGAGGTGAAAGACTTGTACTTTGAAAACTGTAAAACACTGATGAAAGAAACCAAAGATGACATAAACAGATGGAGAAATATACCATGTTCTTGGATTGGAAGAATCAATATTGTGAAAATGACTACACTACCCAAAGCATTCTACAGATTCAATGCAATCCCTATCAAACTACCAATGGCATTCTTCACAGAATTAGAACAAAAAATCTTACAATTCGTATGGAAACACAAAAGACCCTGAATAGCTAAAGCAATCTTGAGAAAGAAAAACGGAGCTGGAGGAATCAGGCTCCCCAACTTCAAACTATACTACAAAGCTATAGTAATCAAGACAGTATGGTACTGGCACAAAAACAGAAATATAGATCAATGGTACAGGATAGAATGCCCAGCGATAAACCCACTCACATACAGTCACCTAATTTATGACAAAGGAGGCAAAAACATACAATGGAGAAAAGACAGCCCCTTCAATAAGTGGTGCTGGGAAAACTGGACAGCTACATGTAAAAGAATGAAATTAGAACACTACCTAACACCATACACAAAAATAAACTCAAAATGGATTAAAGACCTAAATGTAAGACCAGACACTATAAAACTCTTAGAGAAAAACATAGGAAAAACACTTTTTGACATAAACCACAGCAAGATCTTTTTCGACCCACCTCCTGGAGTAATACAAATAAAAACAAAAATAAACAAATGAGGCCTAATTAAACTTAAAGCCTTTTGCACAGCAAAGAAAACCATAAACAAGATGAAAGACAACCTTCAGAATGGGAGAAAATATCTGCAAGTGAAACAATAGACAGAGGATTAATCTCTAAAATATACAAACTGCTCATGCAGCTCAATATCAAAAAACAAACAACCCAATTAAAAAAGGGGCAGAAGACCTAAATAGACATTTCACCAAAGAAGACATAGAGATGGCCAAGAGGCACATGAAAAGATGGTCAACATCACTAATTATTAGAGAAATGCAATTAAAACTACAATGAGGTATCACCTCACACCGGTCAGAATGGCCATTATCAAAAAATCTAGACACAGTAAATGCTGGAAAGGGTGTGGTGAAAAGGGAACCCTGCTGCACTGTTCGTGAGAATGTAAATTGATACAACTACTAGGGAGAAGAGTATGGAGTTCCTTCAAAAACTAAAAATTGAACTACCATATGACCCAGCTATTGCACTACAGGGTATATACCCTGAGAAAACCATAATTCAAAAAGAGACTTGTACCACAATGTTTACTGCAGCACTATTTACATTAGCCAGGACATGGAAGCAACCTAAATGTCCATCAACAAATGAATGGATAAAGAGGATGTGGCACATATACACAATGGAATATTACTCAGCCATAAAAAGAAACGAAATTGAGTTACTTGTAGTGAGGTGGATAGACCTAGAGTCTGTCATACAGAGTGAAGTAAGTCAGAAAAAGAAAAACAAATACCATATGCTAACGCATATATATGGAATCTAAAATTAAAAAATGGTACTGATGAACCTAGTGGCAGGGCAGGAATAAATATAGACACAGAGAATGGAGTTGAGGACACGGGGAGGGGAGAGGGAAGCTAGGGCGAAATGAGAGCAGCATCAACATATGTACACTACCAGATGTGAAACAGATAGCTACTGGGAAGCAGCTGCATAGCACAGGGAGATCAGCTCAGTGCTGTGTGACGACCTAGAGGGGTGGGATAGGGAGGGTGGGAGAGAGGCTCAAGAGGGAGGGGATATGGGGATATATGTATGCATATGGCAGATAAACTTCGTTGTACAACAGAAACTAACACAGTATTGTGAAGCACTTATATTCCAATAAGGATGTATTTTAAAAAAGTAAACAAAATAAAATAAAGTAGATAATCAGGGACTTCCCTGGTGGTCCAGTGGGTAAGACTCCACGCTCCCAATGCAGGGGGCCTGGGTTCGATCCCTGGTCAGGGAACTAGATCCCACATGCATGCTACAACTAAGAAGTCCGCATGCCGCAACTAAAGATCCTGTGTGCCGCAACGAAGATCCTGCATGCCGCAACTAAGACCTGGCGCAACCAAAATAGAAAAATAAATAAATAAATTTTTTTTTTTTAAAAAAAGATAATCAACAAGGATCTACTGTATAGCACAGGGTACTCTAATAACCTATATGGGAATAGAATCTGAAAAAGAATAGATATATGTATGTTTAACTAAATCAATTTGCTGTACACCTGAAACTAACACAACACTGTAAGTCAAATATACTCCAATATAAAATAAAAATTAAAAAAAAAAGGTAGGTATGGCTATATGTAAATCAGACAAGGGGTATGACCAGAGATAAAGAGCGACATCCCAAAATGATAGAACAGTAAATCCATCTGGAAGATAGAAAAATCGTAAGTGTGCATGCACTCAATAAATGTACAAGAACTCAATACAGCTTCAAATTACATCAAGCAAAAACTGACAGAACTAAAGTTAAGAATGGACAAATCCATCTTCATATTATCTATCAACCAAGTATCAGATCAGAATGAAGACATTTTCAGAAAAGCACAGTTTAAAAAAATATATTTCTCACATACCCTTTCTCAAGAAGCTACTGAAGAATCTACTCCAATAAAATAGTAATTCAAAAAAGACAAAGACTGGGGAAAAGGCAAACAAAAGATCAATAGGAAAGGTGAAGGAAATCCCTAGGAGGAGTTTGAAGGAGACTGCAGGATGGTAGTGATTCTCCATCAATACTAAATTGTTTGTCATACAGATTGGAATAGTGTGATTCAAAAGCAGGTATTTTGAGGGCTGTCATAAGATGCCTAGTGATATTGTATTACCTTGTTAACCTGAGGGCAGAATACCTTGGTGATCCTGGCCCAGCTTCTTATCTGTTGGGGTTGGTTTAACTCTGGTTTGACTTGTCTTGAACAAGTCCTGATGACATCTATCTCTCCCCTCCACACCAGGCTGCCTTGGATCACATGAGGACACTCATTTCATCTCACAGAAGTACTCTGCTTTGATCTACTCCTCAGAGTTGGCCGTTGACTAGTGAGCTAAGAAGCAGAGAACACTGAGCAGCCCACTCACTCTAATTATATTCTTGTCAGACATTCAATACCTGATTCACACTCTGACCCTGCCAGATGGTCCAACCATGTGAGCCCTATGTTTTCCTATGTTTTTCATGACTTTGCCAATGACTTCTCCAAATGAGATTTTTGTAAACTCTCAGAAAAACTGAAGCCAGACTACGACTCAGAGATTCTATTCAGCTCATCTCCTAGGAGCCTTTATCCAATAGTAGCAGAATTTCTACACACAATTAGATTTGTGCTTGCTTGATAAGTTTTGCCACATTGCTCCCCAGTAAGTCTGTACCATTTTTTACTACCACAAACAATGCACGAGTGGTTTCACCTCTCTATAGCTAACACTGGCTAATATATCTTGAAAAAACAATGATAAAAATCTTAAGTCTTGATAAAGGAAACATGGGTACATAAAAGGACATCTTTTAGACTGTATACATCTAGAAAAAGAAAAAAAAAACCTCTACCAATCAGACAAAAAATTATGCAATATAAATCGCAGTTATAGTTTTTCAAAACTGAATTTTGTATTGATTAGGGATATATACATACATGGTAAAATCTTCGAGGAAAGCAAGGGAATAAATAACAAAAGTGTCACGATAGTGGCTACCTACTAGCAGGATTCAATCAGAGAATGTATCATAAAGAACAGACAGGGACTTCCCTGGTGGCGCAGTGGTTAAGACTTCATGCTTCCAATATGCAGGGGGCCCGGGTTCGATCCCTGGTCAGGGAACTAAATCCCACATGCATGCCGCAACTAAGGAGCTGGTGAGCCGCAACTAAGGAGCCCACCTGCTACAACTAAGGAGCCCGCAACTAAGGCCCAGCGCAACCAAATAAATAAATAAATATTTTTTAAAAAGAACAGATAATGTTCTATTTCTTAATGTGAGTGCCCATTTATTATTATTCTTTAATGTATACATATTTTTATACATGTTATAACATGTATAAAGAATATTATAATGCTTTATACACTCATCTGTATACATATTACATTACACAATAAAAAAAATCAGAAAAAAATGAGGAAACTCTATGCTCTGATATGGAAAGAATTAAAAAATATGTTATTGAGTGATAAAAACACACATAATCAAGAGAATGAAAAGACAAAGACATCTTTGCAACACACATACCTGATAAAGGATTGATATCCGAAATATATAAAGAACTCTCAAAACTCAACAATATGAAAACAAACAACCTGATTTAAAAATGGGCCAAAGTGCAGCCAGTATGGAAAACAGTATGGAGGTCCCTCAGAAAACTAAAAATAGGGGCTTCCCTGGTGGTGCAGTGGTTGAGAATCTGCCTGCTAATGCAGGGGACACAGGTTTGAGCCCTGGTCTGGGAAGATCCCACATGCCGCGGAGCAAGTAGGCCTATGAGCCACAACTACTGAGCCTGCACGTCTGGAGCCTGTGCTCTGCAAGAAGAGAGGCCACGATAGTGAGAGGCCCGCGCACCGTGATGAGGAGTGGCCCCCGCTTGCTGCAACTAGAGAAAGCCCTAGCACAGAAATGAAGACCCAACATAGTAATCAATCAATCAATCAATCAATAAATCTTAAAAAAAAAAAAAGAAAACTAAAAATAGAAATACCATATGATCCAGCAATCCCACTCCTGGGCATATATCAGCAGACAAAACTATAATTCAAAAAGATACATGCACCTGTATGTTCACAGCAGCACTATTCACAATAGCTAAGACACGGAAGCAACCTAAATGTCCATCGACAGAGGAATGGATAAAGATATGGTACATATATACAATGGAATACTATTCAGCCATAAAAAAGAATGAAAAAATGCCATTTGCAGCAACATGGATGGACCTAGAGATTATCATACTAAGTGAAATAACTCAAACAGAGAAAGACAAGTATCATATGATATCACTTATATGTGGAATCTAAGATATGACACAAATGAACCTTTCTGTGAAACAGAAACAGAATCACGGGTTGGGGGAGAGATGGAGTGGAAGGTTGGGGTTAGCAGATGTAAGCTATTATATAAACAACAAGGTCCTACTGTAGAGCACAGGAAACTGTATTCAATATCCTATGATAAACCATAATGGAAAAGAATATTTTAAAAAAACAATGTATATATAACTGAATTACTTTGCTGTACAGCAGAAATTAACACAATATTGTAAATCAACTATACTTCAATAAAATAAATTTTAATAAAGGGCCAAAAACCTTAACAGACACCTCACTAAAGAAGATATACAGGTGGCAAATAAACACATGTAAAGATACTCAACATCATGTCATATCATCAGAGAATTCTAAATTACAACAACAATAAAACACTGTTAAACGCCTATTAAAGTGGCCAAAGTTCGGGACTTCCCTGGTGGTCCAGTGGGTAAGACTCCACACTCACAATGCAGGGGGCCCAGGTTTGATCCCCAGTTGGGGAACTAGATCCTGCATGCATGCGCAACTAAGAAGCCTGCATGTCACAACTAAGACCCGGCGCAGCCTAAATAAATAAATAAATAATAAATAAATGAATATAAAATAATTAAAAAAAAAAGTGGCCAAAGTTCACAACATTGACAACACCAAATGCTGACGAGGATGTGGAGCAACAGGAACTCTCACTCACTGCTGGTGGGAATGCAAATATTACAGCTACTCTGGCAGACAGTCTGGCAGTTTCTCACAAAACTACACATATTCTTGCTGTACACACTGGCATTTGTGTTCCTTAGCATTTACCCAAATGATTAACTTATATCCACACAAAACACTGCACAGAGATGTTTATAGCAGCTTAATTCATAATTGTCAAAACTTGGAAGCAACCAAGATGTCCTTCAATTGCTGAATGGGTAAATAAATGGTAGTACATCCAGACAATGGAATATTATTCAGTGATAAAAAGAAATGAGCTATCAAGCCATGAAAAGACATGGAGGAACTTTAAATGTGTATTACTAAGTGAAAGAAACCAATTTGAAAAGGCTACATACTGACTGATTCCAACTGTATGATGTTCTAGAAAAGGCAAAACTAGGGAGACCGTTAAAAAAAAAAAAATCAGTGGTTTCCAGGTGCTCAAGGAAAGGGAGGGAGGGATGAATAGATGGAGCACAGGGGATTTTGTGGGCAGTGAAACTATTCTGTAAGATACGATAATGGTGGATACACGTCACTATGTATTTGTCAAAATGCACAGAATGCAGAACACCAAAAGCAAATCCTAGTGTAAACAATGGACTTTACTTAAAGTATCAATATTGGCTCATCAACTGTAACAGGTATACCACATTAATGCAAGATGTTAGTAACAGGGGAGACTGTGCAGAGGGAGAAAAGGAGTATATGGAAACTCTTTACTTTTCACTTAAATTTTCCGTAAGCCCAAAACTGCTCTAAAAAATTAAGCCTATTCATTAAAAGTAAAACAAAACACATATAAACAGAACAGTATGATTAATATGCTATCTTATAATAACCTGTACTTATACTTGTGTAAATATGTACAAATACATTCTGCAATGCCATTCAAGAAAGTAATGACAATGGAACTCATGGAAGTTAGAGGGAGAATTTAAATACACATCTGGATATTTAGTGAGTTCTCTAGCATCATGCTAATCTGACCAGAAAAATAAAATACACACTATAGTACCCTGAAGAATGCTATATGAAATAACCAAAGACAAAATAATAACCTGTTTAATTTTTTTTTCTGGGGATGCTGTTCAAAACACCATCTATATGAAGGTCCATAAAATTTATTCAGACTTAATACTAGAGAACCAAGGAAATGGTATTCATAATCAATGCAAGACACTGAATTAACTTGATTTACTTTTTGGCTGCTGGTATGTATTATTCTTACTATGTTTTCCTGAGTTTTACTCATTCATACTTTTCTATTTCATTTTCTAGGTCCTTATAAACTTCCTCAAATGTACAGAAAAATAAAATTGGGAATAAACAAACAACTCACCTGGGATTTGTTCATTTTCTGCAGCTTTTGGGTAAAGGCAGAGAACTATGAAGGCAGAACTGAAATAGAGGAAAAAGAAAGGTATTGTCATTTAAAGATCTGACCTGCCTCAGAACTTCTAAAATGACTTGTTTGGAAATCCTTACACATCACCTGAGAAAATACCACCTCCTGAGCTAGTCCTTTTGCCTGTTCAGAAGGGGCAAAAAGGATCATGCTGGCAGCACTCACTTTCAATCAAACACTATGAAATATCCGAAAAGGTAAGACTAAGACAACCCACTATCAACTGACAAAACAGTCAAAAGAAACCATAACTGATTAAATTATCGGACAGGGAATTTAAAACTATGATTCATATATTAAAGCTTTAAAGGAAAAGATTTACAAAATGAATGAACAGAGAATTTCAAGAGATGGAAACTTCAAGAAAAAAATGGAAATGCTAAGAAAAGCACAGTAACAGAGTTGAAAGAATACCTTCAATAGGTACTACAACAGAGTTGAGGAAATTTTCAGTAATCTGAAGATAGGTCAAAAGAAATTACCCAAACTGAGACACAAAGAGAAAGCCAAGGGGGAAAAAAAAGGACAGAGAATCCAAGGGCTGTAATACAATATCAAATGGCCTAACAAAAATGTATTGGGATCCCAGGGACTTTCCTGGTGGTCCAGTGGTAAAGAATCTGTCTCCCAATGCAGCGAACGCGGGTTTGATTCCTGGTTGGGGAGCTAAGATCCCACATGCCGCGGGGCAATTAAGCCCTTGCACCACAACTACTGAGCTCACAAGCCTCAACTAGAGAGCCCGCATGCCGCAAACTACACAGCCCACGCACCACAACTAGAGAGAGAAAAACCCACATGCCACAACTAGAGAGAAGCCCATGTGCTGCAACGAAGCGCCCGCGTGCCGCAACAAAAGATCCCGCATGCTGCAACTAAGACCTGACGTAGCCAAAAATAAATAAAATAAAATAAATAAATAATAAATCTTTAAAAAAATGTATTGGGATCCCAAAAGAAGAGAAAATGGGACAGAAGAAGTATTGAAGACATAATGACCAAGGATTTTCCAAAAATAATGAATGATATCAAACCACAGATCCAAGAAACTCAAGATAATTTATCCAAAAAGCATAAATATCAAAAAACAAAATAAAATGGACACACCTGGACATACCATATTCAAACCAATGGAAACCAAAGTTAGAGAGACATTCTCAAAAGCAGCCAGAAAAAAAACCTGACACGTTACATACAGACATACCTCATTTTTTTGCTCGTCACAGATTGCCTTTTTTTTTAAAAAACAAATTGAAGGTTTGTGGTAACTCTGCATTGTCAGATGATGGTCAGCATTTTTTAGTAATAAAGTACTTTTAAATTAAGGTATGCACATTGTTTTTTAGACAATGATATTGCACACTTAACAGACTGCAGTATAAGGTAAACATGAATTTTACATGCACTGAGAAACCAAAATATTCATGTGACTTGCTTTATTGCAGTGATCTGGAACTGAACTAAAGAATCACAGAGAATTTCTCATCAGAAACTATACAAGCTGGAAGACAATGCAGTGACATCTTTAAAGTGCTTTAAAAAAGAAAAAAAAAAAACCTACCAATCCAGTATTCTATACCCAGCAAATACATCTTTCAAAAAATAAAAGTGAAAATAAAAACCTTTTCAAACAAACAAAAACAGAAAATTCATTACCTGTAGACCTGTACTACAAGAAATATTTAAAGAAGTTCTTCAGGTAGAAGGAATATGATAACAGACAGAAATGTGGATCTACACAAAGAAATAAAGATCTCTGGGAATGGTTAAAATGAAGAGAAATATAAAAGACATTTTCTTCTTACTTTTAATCAATCTAAAAGATACTTGACTGTCTAAAGCAAAAAGAGTAGAAAAGTTTTGTGAACTTACAGCATATGTAAAAATAAAATATATGACGATAATAGCACATAGATGAGATGATGAAATTGTTGATGGCAGTATATTGTTTTAAGGATCTTACATTACACACAAAGCAGGAGACTATATTTAAAGGTTCACTGTGACTCACTCAAGAAGTTTATTTAAACCTTAGGGCAACCACAAAAAATTTAAAGAGGTATAAACAATAACCAAATAGTGGAGAAAAATATGGAATCATGAAAAACTACCACTAAATCCAAAAGCAGTCAGAAAAAGAGGAAAATAGGAACAAAGACCAGATGGGCCAAGGAGAAAAAAACTAGCAAGATGGTAGATTTTAACCCAACCATGTCAATAATTCATTGCACAAACACACCAATTAAATGACAAAGGTTGCCAAACTGGATAAAAAAGACCAAACTACGTGCTGTCTAAAAGCAATGTGTTTGGGACTTCCCTGGTGGCACAGTAAGAATCTGCCTGCCACTGCAAGGGACACAGGTTCGATCCCTGGTCCGGGAAGATCCCACACGTCCCAGAGCAACTAAGCCCGTGTGCCACAACTACTGAGCCTGTGCTCTAGAGTCCGTGCACCACAACTACTGAGCCCACATGCCACAACTACTGAAGCCCACATGCCTAGAGCCCGTGCTCTGCAACAAGAGAAGCCACCGCAATGAGAAGGCCACACACTGCAATGAAGAGTAGCCCTTGCTTGCTGCAACTAGAGAAAGCCCGCACGCAGCAATGAAGACCCAACACAGCCAAAAATAAATAAAAATTTTAAAAATAAATAAAAGCAATGTGTTTTAAATATAAAAACATAGTGACAAAATAAAATTTTAAGGCAGAATAAGAAATTTAAACATAAAATTCTGTCCTTTGGGCCTCCTCCCTCTCTGTTTAGTGTGCAACGTCCAGCCACATTACACATTAACCAGACCTCCTCAAAGATGGGAATGCCTACTCAACCATAAAGATCTTTTTTTCTTTCTTCTGATGCTAGCAATGTAACTTCTTAAAAGATTAACATTCTTTCTCAACTCTGTAAGGGGGTCATGATGACTTGCTGCTTGCTTTGTATGTGCTTACCTGGACTACTGTATATTGGTGAACTTTATGTCAGTATGTCATTTTGATGTATGATCCTTTGTCTCAAAAAATGTATATGACTATGCCTTCAACTTCTAACAGGCAGGACAGTTCTCAGAGCTTCTTAGAGTCTGTCTCCTGGGTTACAATCCTCAGGTTGGCTCAAATAAAATTCTCTTCCTTCTTGATTGTTAATTGAATTTTCAATAATAGCTAGATCAAAAGTAAAAGGATAAAAAAAGATATCCCTTGGGACTTCCCTGGCAGTCCAGGGGTTAAGACTCCATGCTTCCAATGCAGGGGGCACAGGTTTGATCCCTGGTTGGGGAACTAAGATCCTGCATGCCACAAGGCACAACCAAAATAAGAAGAAGAAATAAAAAATAAAAAATGATACTCCTTGCACACACTAATCAAAAGAAAGTTGGACTAATTAATATCAAGCTAAGTAGACTTAATAAGAAATATTACCAGGGATAAAGTGTGATATTACATGTCACTGTGATAAATGACACATGATAAATGTATCAAATCACCAGAACACATAACAATCCTAAATGTATATGCACAAAAGAACTTCAAAATACAAGAAGCAAAAGTTGATAAAACTGAAAGAATAAATAGATAAACCACAATTATAGCTCGAGACTTCAATATCCTTTTCTCAGTAGGTGACAACAGAGGTAGATAAAAAACCAGTAAGGATACAGAAGAACTCAACCACACTATCAACCACCCTGACCCATTTAGTATTGACAGAAAACTCTACCACCAACACAGCACAATAGTCATTAAAGTACATAAAAAACATTCCCAGGGACTTCCCTGGTGGTCCAGTGGTTAAGGCTCCACACTCCCAATGCAGGGATCCCAGGTTCAATTCCTGGTCAGGGAACTAGACCCTGCATGGCACGAGAAAGAGCCTACATGCCGCAACTAAAAAGATTCTGCATGTAGCAATGAAGACTCGGCACAGCCAAATAAATATTTTTTAAAAATCCCCAAGGTAGATCATTTCCTTAGCCATGAAACAAATCTCAAGTTTTAAAGAACTGAAATACATAACAAAGTATATTCTTTGACCAAAACAGAATTAAACTAGAAATCAATAATAGAAAGAGATGTAGAAAATCCCCTAATGTTTGGAAATTAAATAACAAATTTCTAAATAACCAATGGGTGAAAAAGGAAGTCACAAGGGAAGTTTAAAAAAAACAAAACACAGAATTGAATGGAAATGAAAACAAAACATACCAGAATTTGAGGGGTGCAGCTAAAGCAGTATTTAGAGGACATTTATAGCATTAAAACCAATGTCAAGGGACTTCCCTGGTGGCGCAGTGGTTAGGAATCCACCTGCCAATGCAGGGGACACGGGTTCGAGCCCTGGTCCAGGAAGATCCTACATGCCGCAGAGCAACTGGGCCCGTGAGCCACAATTGCTGAGCCTGCGCTCTAGAGCCCGCGAGCCACGACTGCTGAGCCCGTGTGCCACAGCTGCTGAGGCCCGCGCACCTGGAGCCAGTCTCTGCAACAAGGGGGCCCACTGCAATGAGAGGCCTGTGCACCACAACGAAGAGTAGCCCCCTGGGACTTCCCTGGTGGCGCAGTGGATAAGACTCTGTGCTCCCAATGCAGGGGGCCTGGGTTCGATCCCTGGCCAGGGAACTAGATCCCACATGCATGCAGCAACTAAATAGCCTGCCTGCTGCCACTAAGACCCGGCACAACCAAATAAATAAATAAAAAAAAAAAAAAAAAAAAAGAGTAGCCCCCGCTCGCGGCAACTGGAGAAAGCCCGCACGCAGCAACGAAGACCCAACGCAGCCAAAAAAAAAAAAAAAACACCAATGTCAAGAATAATCGAGGAGATGTTACTACAGATGCTACAGACATTAAAAAGTTATTCTTTCACGATAAAAACTGATAAACATTAGCTACGTTAATTAAGGAGAAAAAGGAGCAATCCCAAATACACAAAATAAGAAAAGTGGGAAATATCAACAAACTCAAGAGAAAAAACATGAAATAATGGGAAAAAAATTCCATCTTCAATAGCAATAAATTACATAAGAATAAAGTTAATAAAAATGCAAATATTTTATGAAAAACTTATAAAGTGCTGGCAAGGGGGAAAAATGAAAGAGGAACAAATGAGAAGGCCTACAGTAAGATCCAACTTCATAAAGGTGTCCATTCCCCCTAACTAAATGTAACCATTAACTGGATCATAATAAAAGTACCAACAGATTTCTTTAAAATATAACTTACTCTAAAGTACCAGTGGGAATCATTAGTAAAACTTGTATAATCTCAAAGTGGTGAAGGCTTTTGGGTGTCATAAAAAGGAAGAGCAGTAAATTCAACCATAAAGAAATTCAAAACGCCTCCATGGCAAAAACCACCAATGAGCAAAATTAAAAGGTAAATGAAAAAATATTTCCCATTCATATGACAAAGTACCAGCTGGCTGTTTGACCTTGGGTAAATCACTTCACCAGAGCCTTCACTTTTCCTTCTGTTGAAACTGAGGAACTAAGCGAAGACACAGGGTAGGTGTGAGGATTGGGTGAACACTTCAGCTGAAAAGTCTCTTCTTGCAAAGAGGTCACAGGTCTTACTCATTCAGCAATTTGTGCATCAGGAAACTTGCGAAACCTTTCAAGCCTCCCTCCACCCCGCGAGGCCCTGGGCAGCCGCACGCGGCATCCGGGCGCTGCCAGGTGCGCCCGGCCCCGCCCCCAGCCTCGCCCTGCGCCCGCCCGCCCGCCGGTTTTCAGGACCCGATCCCGCGCGGCCGGAGACCTTCGCGGCGGGTCGGAGGCGCTTTGCCTGACAAAGGGAGGAAGGCTGGCCCTCGCCGCCGCCCTCCCCTTCGGCCGTTCCCGCCCCCGCACGTCCGGCCAGGCGGGCCCCGCCGGTCCAGCGCCGAGGAGAGGGCCGGCCCGCCCCGGACACCGCCCCGAGGGTCGCCGCCGCCTGCGAGTCACCGAAGTTTGGGCTCCCACCCCACGCGGGCACGAGCCCATCCCTCATCTCCTTCCCCTCGGCCCCCAGACCCCGCGGAGCTGCCTGGCAGGCCCCCCTCATACCTGGAGGGGCACAGCCCCCGCTCGTGGCTCAGTGCCAGGCCGGGTCACGGCGCGGGGCAGCTAAAACGCGTGGAGACCGGAGCCCTGTCACCCACTCGCGGCGGGAGGTGGGGGGAAGGGCGGCCACCGGCGCGCTCGCAGCATTGCACATGCGCAGATGCAGGGGCTGCTTGCCGTCCCAGGGTCCTCCGAGGGGTGGTCCATCGAACTTCGGGACTACATTTCCCATAAGCCTGCAGGGCCTCACCGTAGGGACTCTCAGGAAAGTCTTCACCTTGTTTAGCCGGTCGGATGAGTGCTGACCAAGATAATCCCTTGACCTGGACTTCACTTCCACCAGAGCGGTTTATGAGTTACAACCACTACCTACCCCAAAATACAAATCCTGGCTTTTAAAGATTACACAGGTCATCTATGGTAACAGCATTTAAATTAGAAAATATGTATAAAATAAAGCAAATATTACCCATAATCTCACTTTTCAAAGATAACTGTATGTAACATTAAGTTCACACCTTTCTGATATTTTTTAAAAATAAAATCGGCCATAAAGATACCATGTGCTGCAACTACTTTTTTTTTTTTTTAAGTTTTAGGTTTACAGTAAAATATGAGGAGATGCAGATGTTCCTCTATGAGGAACACAGAGTTCCACTATACCACCTGCACCCACACATGCATGGCCTCCTCCACTATCAACCTCCAGTACCACAGTGGTACATTTGCTACGATCGAATGTACACTGACAAATCACCCAAAGTCCATAGTTTACACTAGGGTTCACTCTGGGTGTTGAACATTCTATGGGTTTTGACAAATATATGATGACATGTATCCACCACCATAGTATCATACAGAATAGTTTCACTGCCCACAAAATCCCCTGTGCTCCATCTATTCGTCCTTCCCTCATTCTCCCTGAGTCCCTGAAAGTCACTGACCTTTTTACTGTACTCCTAGGATTGTTACCAAGTCCAAGCTGCACCGCAGGCCAATAAATCAAGAGACGTTCTTGGGGCAAGGAATAGCGACTTAACTCAGAAAACCAGCAGACCTAGAAGAAGATGAATGTGTGTCCCAAAGAACCATCTTGCCTGAGTTAGAACTCAGGCTTCTTTTACACTAAAAAGGGAGGGAGTAGGGTCAAACGTTTCCTGGTTCCCCTCAGCCTCTGGAGGGGGTATGTTAATTTCTTCTTCCTGTAGTCATTCACAGGTGGGCCTGGTCAAGATGTTTCCTGTGAGCTGAAGAAAGGTATTTTAGCTTAATGCACATTACCTGGGAGGCAGGGGTTCCCAGAGATGGGCTATTATGTATAATTTAAGCTTATAGGCAACATCCCTTTAGTGATTAACTTGTAATAGAATACGAAATTTCTTCCCTATTACAGTTTTGCCTTTTCCAGAATGTAACATAGTTGGAATCATTCAGTATGCAGCATTTTCAGATTGGTTTCTTTCACTTAGTAATATGCATTTAAAGTTCCTCCATTCTTTTCATGGCTTGATAGCTCATTTCTTTTTAGCACTGAATAATATTCCATTGTATGCATGTACCACCACTTATTTATCCATTCAGCAATTGAAGGACATCTTCGTTGCTTCCAAGTTTTGACAATTATGAATAAAGCTGCTATAAGCATCCCTGTGCAGGGTTTTGTGTGGAAATAAGTTTCTCATTTGTATAAATATCAAGGAACACAATTGTCAGATTGTATGGTGAGAATATATTTAGTTTTGTAGAAACTGCCAGACTGTCTTCCAAAATGGCTGTACCATTTTGCATTCCCACCAGCAATGAATGAGAGTTCCTGTTGCTCCACACCCCTGTCAGCATTTGGTGTTGTCAGTGTTGTGGATTTTGGCCATTCTAATAGGTGTGTAGTGTTAGCAACTAGTTTTTAATTAAAACAACATATAGTCTCAAAAAGCTACTGTTACTGAACCAAACTTGGGTCTGTATGCAAACAGCGAAGCCAGTCTATTGATACCAGGCTGTGGTGAAGGAAAGTGCAGGGTTTATTGCAAGGCCAAGCAAGGAGTACAGGCGAATAATGCTGGAATAACACTGGAATTCCCCAATGGCTTTTAGGGAAAGATTTTTAAAGACACGGTGAGGGAGAGGATTGTGGGGTGTGGAGTAATCAGCTCATGGACATCTTTATGATTGATTGGTGGTGAGGTAATCAGGAGTCAACATCATCAACCTTCTGGTTTCAACCAGTTTGGGGTCTATGTGCTTGTGGTCAACATGTAGTTAACTTCTTCCACCTGGCGGAGGTTTCAGGATTGGCAAAATAGCTCAAGGATATGGTTCAAAATGTTATCTATAGCCCTTGAGAAGGAACTAAAGGTCCTTGAGTTTGTTTACTGGCCGAACAATTATTATTTTGTCTTGCTTGACTGTTTTTCTTTGTTTTTGTATTTTCTCACTTCTCTGATTAAATCTGCTCTTTGGAACTTGGGGAAGGCCTACAAGGCTAAAGTTTTCTACAAACAAGAGGCAGGCAGAGGACATTGGTGGGGGCAGTTCTTTCCTGGGAAGACCCTATCATAGGGTTCTGCTCAGATATATTACTTGTACATCAATGTTCATAGCAGCACTATTCACAACAGCAAAAAGACAGAAACAACCTTAGTGCCCATCAACAGAAGAATGGATAAATAAAATGTGGTATATACATATAGTGGAATACTATTCAGCCAAAAAAAGAATGAATATCTGATACATGCTACCACATGGATGAACCTTGAAAATACAAATGAAATAAGCCACATACCGAAGGACAAATATTGTATGATTCTGCTTACATAAAGTATCTAGAATAGGCCAACTCATAGAGAGAAAGTAGAGATTGCTGGGGACAAGACTGGGGGAAGGCATGGGAGTTATTGTTTAATGGGTAGGGAGTTTCTATTTGGGACGATGAAAAAAGTTCTGAAAAGAGACGATGGTGATGGATAAACAACACTGTGAATGTGCTTAACACCACTGAATTGTATAGTTAAAAATGGTAAATTTCATATGTATATTTTACCATAATTTTAAAAAATAATAAGCTGAGTTGAAGTGATTGTTGCATAACTCTGTAAATTACTAAAAATCAAAGTCTCAGCAAGGTATTTTTTTTTTTTTAACATCTTTATTGAAGTATAATTGCCTTACAATGGTGTGTTAGCTTCTGCTTTATAACAAAGTGAATCAGTTATACATATACAATATGTTCCCATTTCTCTTCCCTCTTGCATCTCCCTCCCTCCCACCCTCCCCATCCCATCCCTCTAGGTGGTCACAAAGCACCGAGCTGCTCTCCCTGTGCTATGCGTCAGCAAGGTATTTTTGTTATTTATTGTTTGTGCCCTTTTGATTATTTTTTGTTTGATGGAATAATTCCATACTTCATCAGAAAGAAAAACAGAATACTCAGGATATTTTTTAAAAAGAGAGACTAATAACTATTAGATATAAAAATGTATTACAAAGCTAAAACATGAAAACTTTTTAGTACTGGCTCCAGAAAAAAAAAAAAAAAAGACTCAAGAGTATATATTAATTTAGTGTCTGTTTTCACAGCACTTGTGAAAGATTGGAATTTTCCATGATTGTTCTTGGGCAACTAATTAACAATTTGGAGGAAAAAATGTTAGATTCCTAAGACTGCATATTAGGACAGTTAAGTATAAGCCGGATTCACAATTTAAATTTTAAAGTGAAAGTATCAAAGTAGTTGTAAAGAAATGATAAGGGAATGTTTTTTATATACTTTGGGTGAGAAGGTATGACACCAAAGGCATAAATCATCAAGGAAATAATTGACAAATTCAACTATAGAGACTAACTTTGAAAAAAATGCTATAAACAAAGTTAAAGACAAATAAGCTGGGAAAATATACATACTACGTGAATGAAGAAAAAGGGTAGTCTTAATTTATGAACTCCTCTTTTATATGTTAATTTAACCCCATTAAGAAAAATAAGCTCAGTATATGAAGAACCAATTAAAGCCGAAATACACAGAATAAATTTATCAAAAATGTTTTCTCTCTACTCAAAATCAAAGAAAAGCTATATGATAACTTATGTAATATCATTTTGACCTATAAGTTTGGTCAATGTTTAAAAGAGTAATGAGACCCAGGATTGGAACAACTTGGAAAAAATTTTTATACAGTTCTAGTGGGATTATAGTACATAAAATCTTTCTGAAGTCCTCATTGTATCAAAAGTTGAAAAATTTAAATTATCATAGATTTTAATCTTATACAATGATATATATACATGAATGTTCTCACATTACAGCTTATATCTGCAAAACACTGGAAACAGTCTAAAAATCTTTCAATAGATGTAATTAAATTATGATATGTAAATGGAATTTGGGGAGACATTGAAAATGATAATGTATACTAACTCCATGGGGGAGGTGTCTAATAAGTTGAGAAATGAAAAAATGTAGATCACACAAGACTATGCAGAGTGTGATACTATTTTTGTAAAAATTATGCATATTTTAAAAAGACTAAATACTGAAATGTACAAAAAGAAGAAATATACACTTTTCCCCCAATAAACACACACAAAATAAACTCCCTACTGCTTTATGCATAACAACGTAAAGTACTGTGTGCATGGACTGTTTCTGAAGACCTTGCAAAGTTCAAAACCACATTATTTTCTATTAATTTCCTCTTAGGAATAAAGGGAAAGTATAGAGGATGTTTTTTAAAAAAACATATTGCATATTTTAATTTAAATGTTGCTTTAAATTTTTTTGACCTTCCACTAAGGTTTCACACTCTCTTCTCAATCAACTACCCAGCATGTCCTAGTGGTTGTTTGATCTTCCGAGCATGTTGTAATATCCACTTCCGTTCCAACAAGCACTGACACCAACAGTAAGCACATGCTTGTATGGCACTGTTATTGGATGTAAAGAGATTTTAACTGTTATAATAGTGACTGTTTAAAGTGGAGCAAATATCCCAAAGCTCATAAATAACAGTGTGGTTAGCTCATAGATATTGACAAAAAATTTTATTTTTGTTTATGTGCTCAAATGACATTCCCATGGGGCATAGACCCTAGATCATATGATTTTATCAAAGAACTTGTATACTCTGTTATATTAAAATCCATTGGTCTTTCTTGTACTTTGAATGGATCATTTATCCAGGCATGATTTTGTAACATCATGCCCTGGTCTTTGAAGAACACTGGCTTACTGAGTCATAAAGATCTTTGAAATGTTGATACATTTTATTACATAGTATCAAATGACCATAATAATATCACCACTGGTCTCATCAGAAAAGCTTTAATAAGTATTGGGAAGCAGAATCAGGTTTTTGCCAAAATTCAAATTTTCACTTGAAAGCTCCTTTTATCATTGGGCAAGAAATATAGTCACTTGTTTTCCTTGGAATGACAGCTCACTTCATTCATTTTTGAGAAAATGTCTGCCAAACACCCAGCCTTTGTTTGACTGTCAGCCACTCAAGTAAAAATGTTTCATGAGAAAAGCAGCTAGTTCAGTTCACGACTCAACCGCACAAGTGGTTTTCCTGGAGACAACGTCTTGCTTCTATGTGCAGCAGAAGTACTTTGTACGTACTTCCCGTTTCATCAGACAGAATATTAAAAAGACATGCGCTCAAAGGTTGAGACAATACAATTAATCATTTTTACTGCTCCATTAAGGTCATTCTTAAGTGAAACTGGCACTTCTTTCCTGCAATTGCGTGAGAGTGCAGAAAGCAGTGACTGCCAGGGAATTCCCTGATGGTCCAGTGGTTAAGACTCCGTGCTTCCACTGCAGAGGACATGGGTTCAGTCCCTGGTTGGGGAACTAAGATCTTGCAGGCCGCAGCACGGCCAAAAGAAAAAAAATAGGTAGTGACTTCCAGTGCAGCTTGGTGCCACTGTCTGGAATCCTGCTGTGGCACCAGCAAGCTCCCCCACCAACTGCTTTTGCACCATCAGTGCAAATGTCAACTCAACGAAATAGGAAAATAATGCCAAAGTGTTATTATTAAAAGAGCCTTGACCTCCTGGATCCCATGCAAGGGTCTTGGAGACCCCAGGGGCCTGTGGATCACACTGTAAAGCACAGTCACTGTGCGCCATTATCCCACCTAAAATATTTTAAAAGTTTCCTTAATAGTATTCAAATGTCCAGTTGGTGTTCATATTTCCAAACTGTTTCCACGAACATTTCTTCAAATTTTTAAAACTCAAGATCCAAATGAATCCACATCCCATGATTAATGTCTTTTAATACATAGGTCCCCCCCTCCATATCTTTTTTTTTTTTCTTTGCCATTTATAGGCTGAAAACACTGGATTGTCTATTCTGAAGAACTTCCACACAGTCTGGATTTTCCTGATCACCTTAAATTTTAATTATCAATTTTCTGTTCCTTCATCTAGACTCAGAACCTGAGAAGGTCAAGGTTTAAGAAGAATTTTTGGCCAAATACTAACAGCAATTCCTTACTCCTTGCCAGGTTTTAAAACAATTCTTTTTCTGAGTGAGAGGTTCAGGTTTTTTCCCCAAGCATCTTTATTTTCTACTCCTTTATTCAGCATTCCTGCCATTAACGCTTGTCAAGCACCTGCTGGTGGCAGGCACTGTGCTTGGGCACAGCTGTGAGCGACCCATAGCTCTCTCCCCTTATGAGCTTACATTCTACTTGGGGAGACAGGCAATAAACAATAAGTAAAACATAGAGCATGTCAGATGGAGTTCACTGCTAAGAGGGTCGTATCAGGAGTGTCGGGGGGGTGCATTTTTTAGTAGAATGGCTAGAGAAGACTTTACTCAGCAGGTGAGGTTTGAGCCAAGACTCCATAATCACGTATTAGGCTCCATAATCCCTATAATCATGACTCCAAGACTCCATAATCAGACCCCTACCAGTGGATGTTCCTTTCCTTGTATTATTTCCAGTGTCTGACAACACCACTCCATCTGGTCACCAATTTCTCCCAGCCAGTCTACCTGCCTCCCTCTTTTATATACCTGAGATGATGGAAAGGAATGATACCTAATCACAGCTTTTCCCTCCTCATTTGGGGCTCTGAGAAGTGGCCTCTATTTTTTTTTTTTTCATGGCAAAATTACACGGACTTCCTTGGTGGTCTAGTGGTTAAGACTCTGTGCTCCCAACACAGGGGGCCCGGGTTCGATCCCTGGTCAGGGAACTAGATCCCACGTGCCGCAACTAAGAGCCCGCATGCTACAACTAAAGGGCCCACATGCCGCAACTAAAAAAAAAAAAAAAAGATCCCATGTGCCACAACGAAGACCCCGTGTGCTGCAACTAAGACCTGGCGTGAAATAAAAAATAAATATTTAAAAAACAAAACAAAATTACAAAGTAGGGAGCCTGCAAAAATTCTCCTTATTTGGAGCAAAGTGAATATCTCATGCTATCTTTCCTTTATTTTTAACATCAATTAACTCTGGAGAACGGAACTAACCTGAACCTCGAAAAATTTAGTTACCTTAACTGAGTGTTTGACAAGGCCATCTTTCACCTCAGTGAATGAAGCGATCTTACATGGTCAATGGCTTAGAAGTCTTCATCAAGGATCCTCTGGGCATATAAGGACTGTCTGTCTCATTTATTGAGGCCTTTCCAGCACTGTGCTCGGTATAGAGGAGGAATGAATGAATGACTGGGGCAAGAAGTAACGACGCTTGAAACCCAACTACTATCAGTATCATGCAGTTCTGTAGTCCTGTCCACCTGAGTGTACCAAGTGCTGCCTACGCACCCTGCATCCTGCTGGAGGGGGTAGCTTCCAGCATCATCCAACTTTTCAGGGCTGCCCACCTCAGTGGAATGGCGGTGCCCCCCCATAACACCAGGGTAGGTAGCTGCTCCTTCAGTTCTTCTTTCCTGCTAGCCGGGTCTTGGGACTGCAAAGAACTCCAGCTAGTTCCTCGCTATATCTCCTCCTTGTGGAGAGACACCTAAAGAATATCCTATTAATCCCACCTTGGGGAAAAAATAATCATAGTCATTCGGAATCAGGTTTATTACTGGGTGCACTGTTTTTTATAGAGAATTTAGAGATAATTTCATACAAGTCAGAAAGATGTGGGTTTGAGTATTATTGGACAAAGTATTATTACAAAATAAAGCAACTGCATCAAAGCTTCCCCTATTTTATGGGTAGATCCATAAACAGAACAGATCAGGAGTCTATTGGTCCAAATACCTGTTTACAAATGGAAAAACAAAAGCCTGGAGAAGCCAACAAGTTTTAATTCTGAAGAAGACAATCTGTCTGTGGCTTCAAAATGATAATATGACTGTTTTAGGGGGTCCCACAGACCATGCTCAGGTTCAATTTTTCCTTAGAAGGACTCAGAACTCAGCAAGCTGCTGCACTCACGGTTACAGTTTGCTGCAGTGAAAGGACACAGATTAAAATCAGCAATGGAAAAATGCACAAAGGCCAAGGTCCTGGAGATACCAGGCACAAGATTCCATCTGTCCTCCCTCAGTGGTGTCATGCAGACAGCGCTCGATTCTCCCAGCAATGGTACGTGACATCACACATGGAGTATTGCTAACCAGAAGCTCAGCCAAGCCTTGGTGTCCAGGGTCTTTATTGCAGATTGGCGCTATGAGCATGTCTGACTGCCCACACGGCTGACCTTAGTCTCCAGCCCCTCCCCAGGTCGAGCTGATACCATGTGGACCAAGAGCCCCAGCATAAAGCATCTGGCTGGTTCAAGGTCTCCGGGTAAAGAAAAACACTCTTATCAGACAGGATATTCTACCAGCCTAGAGGTTAGAAGTTACCTCCCAAGGGCTGGGCAACAGTCAAGCCTTCCTTTGGAAGGTACAAGGTTTAGACAACCCAGACTTGCTAAGTTAACCCTTTACTGCATAAGGCCCTACAGTGCTTTTTTTATGCTATGGGAAATTGGTTTTGTATTTTGTTTTTCCAGGAAAGCAATCCTGAAGAACACTGAGGTGTTCTTCATACACAAGCAATCATTTCTTTGTGTCCAGCCGTGGGTCACATTTTGCTAAATAGCTTGAAGGAAGATTTTTTCTGTATCAGAAGTAGTTGATATCTCAGTGGGATTTAGAGGTCATTATGGAAAAGGAGTGGCCTCAATTACCACTTGATTTTGCAGGTCTTCTTATCAGGAGGTGCAGTCTATTTCCCTGCCTCTTGAACTGAGGCTGGCTTTGTGACTTACTTGGCTACAAAGCTATGAAAATAATGATATATTGGCCCTCACATGTTCCTACTTTCTCTTAGAATGCTGTTGGAACACAAGAGACCACGTGGAAGAGAGCAAGTTGTCCTGCTGAGTCCCTTCTAAACCAGCCTACAGCCAGCTGATGCCCAGATATATGAGAAATTCCAACTGAGATCAGCAGAGCTGCCTACCTAACCCCCCAAATTAACCAAAAATGCACAAGTGAGACAGGCCAAGACCAGAAGAATCACCCAGCTGACCTACAGACTCATGAACAAGAATAAATGTTTACTGGGCTTCACTGGTTTTCCGGGGGTTAAGACTCCACGCTTCCAGGTTTTATCCCTGGTTGGGGGAATTCTGCATGTGGCCAAAGAAAAAACAAAACAAGACAAAAAAAAAGAATAAATGACATGAATCAATATCAATGTTTTCTTAGGTCAGTCTCCCAAGGCAATAGAAATAAAAACAAAAATAAACAAATGGGACCTAATCAAACTTACAAGCTTTTGCACAACAAAGGAAACCTTAAACAAAACAAAAAGACAACCTACAGAATGGGAGAAAATATTTGCAAAGGAAGAGACAGACACGACAAGGGATTACTTTCTTTTTTTAAATTATTATTATTTTTTGAATTTTATTTTTTTTTATACAGCAGGTTCTTATTAGTTATCTATTTTATACATATTAGTGTATATATGTCAATCCCAGTCTCCCAGTTCATCCCACCACCACCACCTCCTGCCCCTTCTTTCCCCCCTTGGTGTCCATACGTTTGTTCTCTACATCTATGTCTCTATTTCTGCCTTGGAAACCAGTTCATCTGTACCATTTTTCTAGATTCCACATATATGCATTAATATAAGATATCTGTTTTTCTCTTTCTGACTTACTTCACTCTTTATGACAGTCTCTAGGTCCATCCACGTCTCTACAAATGACCCAGTTTCATTCCTTTTTATGGCTGAGTAATATTCCATTGTATACATGTACCACATCTTCTTTATCCGTGGGATTACTTTCCAAAGTATACAAACAGCTCATGCAGCTCTATAACAAAAAAACAAACAACCCAAACAAAAAATGGGCAGGAGATCTAAATAGACATTTCTCCAAAGAAGACATACAGATGGCCAAAAAGCACATGAAAAGATGCTCAACATCATTAATTATCAGAGAAATGCAAATTAAAACTACAATGAGGTATCACCTCACACCAGTCAGCATGGCCATCATTAAAAAATCTACAAACAATAAATGCTGGAGAGCATGTAGAGAAAAGGGAACCCTCCTACACTGTTGGTGGGAATGTAAATTGGTGCAGCCACTGTGGAAAACAGTATGGACATTCCTCAGAAAACTAAAAATAGAGTTGCCAGATGATCCAGCAATCCCACTCCTGGGCATATATCCAGACAAAACTATAATTCAAAAAGATGCATGCACCACTATGTTCATAGCAGCACTATTCACAATAGCCAAGACATGGAAACAACCTAAATGTCCATTGACAGATGGATGGATAAAGAAGATGTGGGGGACTTCCCTGGTGGCGCAGTGGTGAAGAATCCGCCTGCCATTGCAGGGGACACGGGTTTGAGCCCTGGTCCGGGAAGATCCCACACACCACAGAGCAACTAAGCCCATGCACCACAACTACTGAGCCTGTGCTCTAGAGCTCGCTTGCCACAACTACTGAAGCCTGTGCGCCTAGAGCCTGTGCTCCACAACAAGAGAAGCCACTGCAATGAGAAGCCTGTGCACCGCAACAAAGACTAGCCCCGCTCGCCGCAACTAGAGAAGGCCACACACAGCAACGAAGACCCAACACAGCCAAAAATAAAAATAAAAATAAATAAATCTAAAGAAAAAAAAGATGTGGTACATATTTAGAATGGAATACTACTCAGCCATAAAAAAGAATGAAATAATTCCATTTGCAGTAACATGGATGGACCTACCTAGAGACTATTATACTAAGTGAAGTAAGTCAGAAAGAGAAAGACAAATACCGTATGATGTCACTTATATGTGGAATCTAAAATATGACACAAAGGAACCTATCTATGAAACAGAAACAGAATCACGAACATAGAGAACAGACTGGTGGTTGCCAAGGGAAAAGGGGGTTGGGGGAAGGATGGAGTGGGAGGTTGGGGTTAGCAGATGTGAACTTTTATATATAGAATGGATAAATAACAAGGTCCTACTGCATAGCACAGAGAACTATATTCAATATCCTGTGATAAACCATAATGGAAAAGAATGTTTTAAAAATAGAGGGCTTCCCTGGTGGTACAGTGGTTAAGAATCCACCTGCCAATGCAGGGGACACGGGTTCGAGCCCTGGTCTGTGAAGATCCCACATGCCACGGAGCAAGTAAGCCCGTGCGCCACAACTACTGAGCCCACGAGCCACAACTACTGAGCCCGCGTGCCTAGAGCCCATGCTCCGCAACAAGACAAGCCACCGCAATGAGAAGCCCGCGCACCACAACGAAGAGTAGCCCTCACTCACTGCAACTAGAGAAAGCCCACACCCAGCAACGAAGACCCAACACAGCCAAAAAAGAATTTAAAAATAGAATGTATATATATGTATAACTGAATCACTTTGCTGTATAGCAGTAATTAACGCAACATTGTAAATCAACTATACTTCAATTTAAAAAAAAGAGATCAAAAAAAGAAAGAATAAGTGTTTATTGTTTTATGCCACAGAGTTTTAGGTGCTTGTTAAACTACAGCAATAGCTAACTGATACAGTGGGGTAGTAAATGGAGGAACAAAAGTACTTTTTGAAATTAAAGTGTATTAACACAAATCAGACAACTGTCAACCAAACATTTCTGGTTCTAAGGAATGTGGCAATGAAGCCTCAGCAATACTTGTTCTTTAGTCAAAGAAAAAAAAAAGGGTCTTTCATCATTTTACTTGTCTACTAGATCTTCAAAAATTTTTTATTAAAAAAATTGTTTTAAGTGTAAGAACACTTAAAATGAGATCTACCCACTTAACAGATTTTTAAGTGCACTGTGCAGTAGGGTTATATACAAGCACAGTGCTGTACAGTAGATTTCTAGAATTTATTCATTTCACATAACAGAAATTTTATACCTGTGATTAGCAATCTACTGGATCAACACATTAATTCAAAAAATGCCATTTTCTTCTAATACTTTTATGATTTCATTTATTTACATTTAAATATTTTATCTCTTTGGTATTTACCTTGGATACGGATCCAATTTTATTTTTCTCCCTGATACCATGTGTTAATAAGTCCATTTTTACTACACGGACTTAAGGTGCCACCTTCATCATACATAAAATATTTGGTTATATTTCTGAACTTTCTATTCTGTTCCATTAGTCTTTCTGTCTATTCATGCAACAATACCACACTTTTCATGATTGTGTCTTACGGTATGTTTAGTTATCTACTAGGATCCAATCCCCCCTTATTAATCCCTTTTTATTTATATTTTTATTAATAGACCTAATTTTTTCAGAAAATTTTATATTTACCCAATACTGAGCAGATAGCAGAGTTCCAAATATGCCCCCACAAGAGTGCACAGTTTCCATCTACTTTTTTTTTTTTTTTTGGCTTCGTTGGGTTTTCGTTGCTGCGCGGGCTTTCTCTAGTTGTAGCAAGCGGGAGCTACTCCTTGTTGCGTTGTGTGGGCTTCTCATTGCGGTGGCTTCTCTTGTTGTGGAGCATGAGCTCTAGGTGCACGGGCTCAGTAGTTGTGGCTCACAGGCTCAGCAGTTGTGGCACACGGGCTTAGTTGCTCCACAGCATGTGGGATCTTCCTGGACTAGGGATTGAATCCGTGTCCCCCAAATTGGTAGGCAGATTCTTAACCACTGCGTCACCAGGGAAGTCCCCATTTTTTTTTTTTAAGATTTTTTTGATGTGGATTTTGATTTTTTGTGTGTTTTTTGAAGTCTTTACTGAATTTGTTACAATATTGCTTCTGTTATGTTGTGGTTTTTTGGCCGCGAGGCATGTGGGATCTTAGCTCCCTGACCAGGGATCAAACCCACACCCCCTGCACTGGAAGGCAAAGTCTTAACCACTGTACCTCCAGGGAAGTCCCTCCATCTATTATTAATTAACATCTCATATTAATTAGTATGGCTCATTTGTTATAATTAATGAACCAACATTAGTATATTATTAACTAAGGTCCACAGTTTTTTCAGATTTCCTTAATTTTACTGAATGTCCTTTTCCTGTTCCCGGATTCCATCCAGGATGCTACATTACATTTAGTCTTCATGTCCCCTTAGGCTCTGCTACAGACTGAATGTTTGTGTCCCCATAAAATTCATATGTTGAAACCTAATCCCCAATGTGATGGTATTTGGAGGTAGGGCCTTTGGGAGGTGATCAGGTCAGGAAGGCAGATCCCTCATGAATGTGATCAGTGTTATAAAACGGACCCCAGAAAGCTCTCTTGCCCCTTCCACCATGTGAGGACTCAGTGAGAAGACAGCTGTCTAGGAACCAGGAAGCAGTTCTTATCAGACACCGATCTGCCGAAGCCTTGATCTTGGACGTCCCGGCTTCCAGAACTGTGAGAAATAAATATTATTTAAGCCAATAAATATTGTTCATGGGTTGCTGAAGTCCATTCAGCAGCCTGAATGGACTAAGATGGGCTCTCCTTGGCTGTGGTTTTTTCAGACTTTCCTTGTTTTCAATGATTTTGACAGTTTTGAGGAGTACTAGTCAGGCATTTTGTAGGATGCTCCTCTATTGGTACATGTCTGGTGTTTCTGTCATGGTTAGACTGAGGTTATGGGTTTTGGGGAGGAAGACATCAGAGGTAAAAAGGACCATTTTTATCATACCATATCAAGGGTATTATATTAGTTTCCTAGGGCTGTTGTAATGAAGTATCACAAACCAAGTGACTTAAAACAACATAAATTTGTTTTTTCTCAGTTCTGGAGGCTAGAAGTCTGAAATCAAGGTGTTGGCAAGGACATGCAGCATCTGAAACCCATAGCGGGGAATCCTTCCTTGCTTCTTCCCAGCTTCTTGACTCACTTGAGCTGAAGCACCTCAATTGCTGCCTCTATGGTCACGTGACGTTTCTCTCCTCATGTGTCTGTGTCTCTTCGCCTCTTCTTATACGGACACCAGTCACATTGGACTAATGGCCAACCCTACTCTAGTAGGACCCTGTCTTAACTAATTACATCTGCAAAGACCCAATTTTCAAATAAAGTCCATTCTGAGGTCCTGAGAAGGACATGAATTTTGGGAGGATGCTATTCAACTCAGTACAGGTACATAGCATCAATGTGGTTTTTGACTGTTGATGTTGACCTTGATCAGCTGGCTGAAGTAGCATTTGCCAGATCTCTCCACTATAATGTGACCCTTTTTCTTTCCCCCTTTCCATACTGTACTTTGGAAGGAAGTCACTTGGAAAAGCCCACATTTAGGGAGTGGGAAGTTATGCTTCCTCCCTTGAGGGTGGTGTAGCTACATAATTTATTTGGAATTCTTCTGAATGGGAGACTTGTCACTTTTCCCCATTTACTAATTTATTCAATCAATCCAGTTACACGTAAAGCTGTATCAGAAGTGTTAACTCGTACCCCTGTGGGAAACAACTTGGCTGATTAGAGTACAGTGCTTATGAGCCATTCCTTTTGCCTTTAGTCTAATAAACTCCATTCATTTAGGTCAGCACCTGTTTCTCCCACCCTCTTCAGTGAGATCATTTCATACATTTAGAAAGATAGAGTTAGACTGTCTTGTCACAGTCTGCATTCTTTCCTGGGATCCGCCAATCTCCTAAACGATTTTTTTAGAAATTTGCCTGGGGACTTCCCTGGTGGTCCAGTGGGTAAGACTCCGTGTTCCCAATGCAGGGGGCCCAGGTTCGATCCCTGGTGGGGGAACTAGATCCCACATGCGTGCCACAACTAAGAGTTTGCATGCTGCAACTAAGAAGCCTGCATGCCGCAACTAAAGATCCCACATGCCACAACGAAGATCCTGCCTGCTGCAACTAAGACCTGGCACCGCCAAAATAAATAAATATTTAAAGAAAGAAAGAAAGAAAGAAATTTGCCTGCACTAAGGTTCACTTTTGGTGTTGTAAAGTTCTACAGGTTATGAAAAATGCATAATGTCATGTATCCACCATTACAGGATCATACAGAATAGCTTTACCACCCTAAAAATCCCTTGTACTTCATTTATTCATCACCACCCCCCTGGTCTCGAATCCCTGGCAACCACAGGTCTTTATACTGCCTCCCTAGTTTTGTCTTTTCAGAATGTGACATGGTTGGAATCAGGATGTAGTTTTTTCAGAATGACTTCTTTCACTTAGCAATGTATATTTAAGGTTCCTCCATGTCTTTTTGTGACTTGATAGCTTATTTCTATTTTTAGCTGACAAATATTCCATTGTATGAATGGACTGCCGTTGGTTTACCCATTCACCTTTGGATGGACATTTTGGTTGTTTGGTTGTTGACATTTTAGTTTTTGGAGATTATGAAAGCTGCTATAAATATTTGTGCGCAGGCTTTTGTATGGACAGAAGCTTTCAACTCAATTGGGTAAGTACCTAGAAAGGTGATTGCTGGATCATATGGTAGGATTATGTTTAGCTTTATAAGAAACTGCCAAACTGTCTTCCAACGTGACTGTACCATTTTGTATTCTCACCAGCAATGAATGAGAATTCCTGTTGCTCTGTGTCTTCATCAGTATTCGATGTCAGTTTTTAAAATTTTAGTCATCCTAATAGATGTGTAGTGTCATCTTGTTTTGTTTTAATTTGTAATTCTGTGATGACATATGATATTGAGCATCTTTTCATATGCTTATTTGCTATCAGTATATTTTCTTTGGAGAAATGCCTGTTCAGACCTTTTGCCCGTTTTTAAATCAGGTTGTTTGTTTTCTTATTGTTGAGTTGTTTTTTTTTAATTTAAAAAAATTTTTTAATTTATTATTTATTTATTATTTTTATTTTTGGCTGTGTTGGGTCTTCGTTTCTGTGTGAGGGCTTTCTCCAGTTGCGGCGAGTGGGGGGCCACTCTTCATCGCGGTGTGCGGGCCTCTCACTATCGCGGCCTCTCTTGTTGCGGAGCAGAGGCTCCAGACGCACAGGCTCAGTAGTTGTGGCTCACGGGCCTAGTTGCTCCGCGGCATGTGGGATCTTCCCAGACCAGGGCTCGAACCCATGTCCCCTGCATTGGCAGGCAGATTCTCAACCACTGCGCCACCAGGGAAGCCCCTTGAGTTTTTTTTTAAAATAGATCTTTATTGGAGTATAATTGCTTCACAATACCATGTTAGTTTCTGTTGCACAACAAAGCGAATCAGTCATATGCATACACATGTCCCTATATCCCCTCTCTCTTGAGCCTCCCTCCCATACTCCCTATCCCACCCTTCTTGGTCATCACAAAGCACTGAGCAGATCTCCCTGTGCTATGCTGCTGCTTCCCACCAGCCAACTATTTTACATTCGGTAGTGTATGTATGTCGATGCTACTCTCTCTTTGCTCCAGCTTTGCCCTCCCACCCCATGTCATCAAGTCCATTTTCTATGTCTACCTCTTTATTCCTGCCCTGCAACTAGGTTCACCAGTACCATTTTTTTTTTTTTTTTTTAGATTCCATATATATGCGTTGGCATACAGTATTTGTTTTTCTCTGACTTACTTCATTCGGTATGACAGACTCTAGGTCCATTCACCTTACTACAAATAACTCAATTTCGTTTCTTTTTATGGCTGAGTAATATTCCAATGCATATATGTGCCACATCTTATTTATCCATTCATCTGTTGATGGACATTTAGGTTGGTTTCATGTCCTGGCTAATGTAAATAGTGCTGCAATGAACATTGTGGTGCATGTCTCTTTTTGAATTATGGTTTTCTCAGGGTATATGCCCAGTAGTGGGATTGCTGGGTCATATGGTAGTTCTATTTTTAGTTTTTTAAGGAACCTCCATACTGTTTTCCATACTGGTTGTATCAATTTACATTCCTACCAACAGTGTAGGAGGGTTCCCTTTTCACCACACCCTTTCCAGCATTTATTGTTTCTAGCTTTTTTGATAATGGCCATTATGACCAGTGTGAGGTTATACCTCATTGTAGTTTTGATTTGTATTTCTTTAATAATTAGTGATGTTGAGCATCTTTTCATGTGCCTCTTGGCCATCTGTATGTCTTCTTTGGTGAAATGTCTATTTAGGTCTTCTGCCCATTTTTTAACTGGATTATTTGTTTTTTTGATATTGAGCTCCATGAGCTGTTTGTATATTTTGGAGATTAATCCTTTGTCTGTTGTTCCATTTGCAAATATTTTCTCCCATTCTGAGGGTTGTCTTTTTGTCTTGTTTATAGTTTCCTTTGCTGTGCAAAAGCTTTTAAGTTTAATTAAGTCCCATTTCTTTATTTTTGTTTTTATTTCTGTTACTCTAGGAGGTGGGTCAAAAAAGATCTTGCTGTGGTTTATGTCAAAGAGTGTTTTTCCTATGTTTTCCTCTAAAAGTTTTATAGTGTCTGGCCTTACATTTAGGTCTTTAATCCATTTGGAGTTTATTTTTGTATATGGTGTTAGGGAGTGTTCTAATTTCATTCTTTTACATGTAGCTGTCCAGTTTTCCCAGCACCACTTATTGAAGAGGCTGTCTTTTCTCCATTGTATGTTCTTGCCTCCTTTGTCTTAAATTAGGTGCCCATATGTGCATGGGTTTATCTCTGGGCATTCTATCCTGTACCATTGACCTATATTTCTGTTTTTGTGCCAGTACCATACTGTCTTGATTACTGTAGCTCTGTGGTATAGTTTGAAGTCAGGGAGCCTGATTCCTCCAACTCCATTTTTCTTTCTCAAGATTGCTTTGGCTATTTGGGTCTTTTGTGTTTCCATACGAATTGTAAGATTTTTTGTTCTAATTCTGTGAAGAATGCCATTGGTAGTTTGATAGGGATTGCATTGAATCTGTAGAATGCTTTGGGTAGTATAGTCATTTTCACAATATTGATTCTTCCAATCCAAGAACATGGTATATTTTGCCATCTGTTTATGTCATCTTTGATTTCTTTCCTCAGTGATTTATAGTTTTCTGAATACAAATCTTTCACCTCCTTAGGCAGGTTTACTCCTAGGTATTTTATTCTTTTTGTTGCAATGGTAAATGGGAGTGTTTCCTTAATTTCTCTTTCTGATTTTCGTTGTTGGTGTATAGGAATGCCAGAGATTTTGTGCATTAATTTTGTATACTGCAACCTTACCAAATTCACTGATTTGTTCTAGTTTTCTGGTGGCAACTTTAGGATTTTCTACGTATAGTATCATGTCATCGGCAAATAGTGACAGTTTTACTTCTTCTTTTCCAATTTGTATTCCTTTTATTTTTTTTCTTCTCTGACTGCTGTGGCTAGGACTTCCAAAACTATGTTGAATAAGAGTGGTGAGAGTGGACATCCTTGTCTTGTTCCTGATCCTAGTGGAAATGCTTTCAGTTTTTCACCATTGAGTATGATGCTTGCTGTGGGTTTGTCATATATGGCTTTTATTATGTTGAGGTAGTTTCCCTCTATGCCCATTTTCTGGAGAGGTTTTATCATAAATGGGTGTTGAATTTTGTCAAAAGCTTTTTCTGCATCTATTGAGATGATCATATGGTTTTTATCCTTAACTTGTTAATGTGGTGTATCACATTGATTGATTTGCGTATACTGAAGAATCCTTGCATCCCTGGGATAAATCCCACTTGATCATGGTGTATGATCCTTTTAATGCACTGTTGGATTCTGTTGCTAGTATTTTGTTCAGGATTTTGCATCTCTGTTCATCAGCGATATTGGTCTATAATTTTCTTTTTTTGTGGTATCTTTTTCTGGTTTTGGTATCAGGGTGATGGTGGCTTTGTAGAATGAATATGGGAGTGTTTCTCCCTTGGCAATATTTTGGAAGAGTCTGAGAAGGATAGGTGTTAGCTCTTCTCTAAATGTTTGATAGAATTCGCCTGTGAAGCCATCTGGTCCTGGACTTCTGTTTGTTGGAAAATTTTTAATTACGGTTTCAATTTCATTACTTGTGATAGGTCTGTTTATATTTTCTAATTCTTCCTGGTTCAGTCTTGGAAAATTGTACCTTTACAAGAATTTGTCCATTTCTTTGTGGTTGTCCATTTTATTGGCATATAGTTGTTCGTAGTAGTCTCTTATAATCCTTTGTATTTCTGCAGTGTCGGTTGTGATTTCTACTTTTTCATTTCTAATTTTATTGATTTGCATCCTCTTCCTTTTTTTCTTGATGAGTCTGGCTAAGGGTTTATCAATTTTTTGTTTATCTTCTCAAAGAACCAGCTTTTAGTTTTATTGATCTTTGCTATTGATTTGTTTCTATTTCATTTATTTCTGCTCTGATCTTTATGATTTCTTTCCTTTTACTGACTTTGGGGTTTTTGTTCTTCTTTCTCTAGTTGTTTTAAGTGTAGGGTTAGATTGTTTGAGATTTTTCTTGTTTCTTGAGGTGAGATTGAATTGCTATAAACTTCCCTATTAGAACTGCTTTTGCTGCGTCCCATAGGTTTTGGATCATTGTGTTTTCGCTGTCATTTGTTTCTATGTATATTTTTTTTCTTCTTTGATTTCATCAGTGCTCTCTTGGTTATTTAATAGTGCACTGTTTAGCCTCCATGTATGTGTGTTTTTTACAGTTTTTTTTCCTGTAATTGATTTCCAATTTCATAGTGTTGTGGTCAGAAAAGATGCTTGATACAATTTCAATTTTCTTAAATTTTCCGAGGCTTGATTTGTGACCCAAGATGTGATCTATCCTGGAGAATGTTCCATGTGCACTTGAGAAGAAAGTTGCCACATTGCCACTTTTGGGTGGAATGTTCCATAAATATCAATTAGATCTATCTGGTCTATTGTGTCATTTAAAGCTTCTGTTTCCTTATTTATTTTCTGTTTGGATGATCTGTCCATTGGTGTAAGTGGGGTGTTAAAGTCCCCTACTATTATTGTGTTGCTGTCAATTTCTCCTTTCATGGTTGTTAGCATCTGCCTTATGCATTGAGGCGCTCCTCTATTGGGTGCATAAACATTTATAATCGTTACCTCTTCTTCTTGGATTGATCCTTTGATCATTATGTAGTGTCCCTCCTTATCTCTTGCAACAGTCTTTATTTTAAAGTCTCTTTTATCTGATACGAGTATTGCTACTCCAGCTTTCTTTTGATTTCCATTTGCATGGAATATCTTTTTCCATCCCTTCACTTTCAGTCTGTATGTGTCCCTAGGTCTGAAGTGGGTCTCTTGTAGACAGCATATATATGGGTCTTGCTTTTGTATGTATTCAGCCAGTCTGTGTGTTTTGGTTGGGGCATTTAATCCATTTATATTCAAGGTTATTATCGATATGTATGTTCCTATTACCATTTTCTTAATTGTTTTGGGTTTGTTTTTGTGGGTCTTTTTCTTCTCTGTGTTTCCCGCCTAGAGAAGTTTCTTTAGCATTTGTTGTAAAGCTGGTTTGGTAGCGCTGAATTCTCTTAGCTTTTGTTTGTCTGAAAAGCTTTTGACTTCTCCATAGAATCTGAATGAGATCCTTGCTGTGTAGAGTAATCTTGGTTGTAGGTTTTTCTCTTTCAGCACTTTAAGTATATCCTGCCACTCCCTTCTGGCCTGCAGAGCTTCCACTGAAAAATCAGCTGATAACCTTATGGGGATTCCTTTGTATGCTATTTTTTGTTTTTCCCTTGCTGCTTTTAATATTTTTTCTTTGTATTTAATTTTTGTTAGTTTGATATATATGTGTCTTGGTGTGTTTTTCCTAGGGTTTATCCTGTATGGGACTCTCTGTGCTTCCTGTACTTGGGTAACTATTTCCTCTCCCATGTTAGGGAAGTTTTCCACTATAATCTCTTCAAATATTTTCTCAGACCATTTCTTTTTCTCTTCTTCTTCTGGGACCCCTATAATTTGAATGTTGGTGCGTTTAGTGTTGTCCCAGAGGTCTCTGAGATTGTCTTCCATTCTTTTCATTCTTTTTTCTTTATTCTGCTCCTCGGCAGTTATTTCCATCATTTTGTCCTCCAGCTCACTTATTCATTCTTCTGCCTTCATTATTCTGTTATTGATTCCTTCCAGTGTAGTTTTCATTTCAGTTATTGTGTTGTTCATCTCTGTTTGTTTGTTCTTTAGTTCTTCTAGATCTTTGTTAAACATTTCTTGTATTTTCTCAATCCGTGCTTCCATTCTATTTCCGAGATTCTGGATCATCTTTACTATCATTACTCTGAATTCTTTTTCAGGTAGATTGCCTATTTCCTCTTCATTTATTTGGTCTTCTAGGTTTTTACCTTGTTCCTTCATCTATGACATATTTTTTTGCAGTCTCATTTTTTTTTTTTTTTTTTATGAGGGGAATTGTGTTCCTGTTTTATGGGTTGTTTGGCCTGAGGCTTCCAATATTGGAGTTTGTAGGCTATTGGGTAGAGCTGGGTCTTGGTGCTGAGATGAGGACCTCTGTGAGACCTCACTCCAATGAATATTCCCAGGGGTCTGAGGTTCTCTGTCAGTGCAGTGGTTTGGACTCGGAGCTCCCATCGCAGGAGCTTTCCCCCGACTCCGTGTTGGCAAATCAAGATCCCACAAGCCGCGTGTGGTGGCCCCCCCAAGAGAAAAAGAGAGAACAGTAACAAAGTAAAAAATAAAATTAGACTAGGAAACTAACAGATATGTTAGAAAGAATGCAAAAATAAAAATATAGATGAATCAACAACCACAAGGTATGTCAGTACCATAATAGTAAAAAAGAGGAGGAGGGAAAAGAAAAAAAAAAAAAAGGAGGGTGGAAAGGCCTTGGCTGTGGAGAGTGGGGCCTAAGCAAGGGTGAGGTTTGGGTGGTGGGTGGGGCCAATGCTCAGGACCTACAGGGCTGGAAAACCCTGGGGGCTGTGGGCGGTGGGGCTTAGGCTCCAGGAACAGAAGGGGCCCAGGCGTGCCCCCCATCCCTGGTCTCAGAGGGCAGGGCACCTCACCAGAGAGCCCAGCAGGCTTCCTGGGCTCGAGTGGGCAGGGCAGTCACCCTCCGCTCCTCTCCTGCTCCTCCCAGAGGGCCCCTCCTGCCTGCCTCTCCTGTTCCCCCCGGCCTCCCTCCTATGCCCCCAAGGATCCACACAGCCTGGAGGGGCCTTGGAGGGTGGGGGGATCGGCCTGGGAGCTCAGCAGGCTCCCCGTGCTCCAGTGGGCGGGGCAATCGCCCTCCACTCCTCTCCCGCCTGTCTTTCCTGATCCCCCCGGCCTCCCTGCTATGCCCCCAAGGACCCACGTGACCTGGATGGGGCTTTGGAAGGCAGGGCATCAGCCTGGGTGCTCAGCAGGCTCCCCGGGCCCAAGTGGGCTGGGCAAATGCCCTCTGCTCCTCCTGGAAGGCCCCTCCCGCCTGCCTCTCCTGATCTCCCTGGCCTCCCTCCTATGCCCCCAGGACCCACATGGCCTGGAGGGGGCTTTGGATTGCAGGGGACTGGCTTGGGAGCTCAGCAGGCTCCCCATGCCCCAGTGGGTGGGGCAATCGCCCTCCACTCCTCTCCCATGCCTCCCGGAGAGTCCCTACCACCTGCCTCTCCTGATCTCCCTGGCCTCAGGGGTGCCGATCTGGTCTGGCCTCCAGTTCTCCTCCCCCCTCGGTCCCCCTACATCCTACCGGTTCACTCTGGGGTTCCTCCCCTATCCTTGGGGGTTAGAGTCCCCACCAGCAGCCGGCAGGCGCCCTAGTTGTGGGGAGACGCTAACTCCACGTCTTCCCACACCACCATCTTGACTCCTCCTGTTGGGTTTTTAAGAGCACATCTAGCATCCAAATCTTGGTTTCTAAAAACTATTCCTGACTAAAAGGAACAGAACTCCTTGGAAAAGCAGTTGATTACTGATCTGGGCAGGGAAAAGACAAGATGAGCCTGGAGCATCTTATGGTACTAGAATGTAAGACAGTGCTCATAAAAAGGTAAGGGCCAGTCTAGAGGGCAGACAAGCCTATATGACAGAGGTCCCCAGTGACCAAAGCTGGGATAATCTGAACAACAAAATAAATAATGATTGTATTAGATTATAACCTATGGAATAAAAAAATATCCATGAGTCTATATTGGTAATGTACAAATGATTCAGTAAATAAATAAATGAAGCAGAAGGGATGGCTCTTCCTTAGAGAATAATTCTAACTAAATAATATCAAAGAAATAAGAGACATAGAAAATCACTGTTAGAACGCCATGATAACAACGAAGGCAGGCAAGATCCACCAACGGATGCTAAAAATAATGAGTGAAAGTGAGGTGAAACAGGATATTTGCAGCCTTAAACTTTCTACCCTGGTGTATTTATTAACTACAAAGAGAAAAATAGTAACTTCACAGTGCAGAAACACCACAGACATGAACTAAACTAAATGATCAAGGCTATTGCCATCAGTAATAAGACATATTGACCCCTTGCACTGCTGATATGATATACTGAGAAGGGAACATCACTTCTGTAGTATACTTGCCAAAAATGCATGGCCTCCATCTACTCGTGAGAGAACATCAGACAACGCACACTGAGGAACGTTCAATACAGTAACTGATCCATACTCCTCAAAATGTCAAGGTCAGAAAGACAAGGAGAGACTGAGGAACTGTCACAGATTGTAGGAGATGAAGGAGACAAGACAACTAACACCCCAGAAAACCAGCGGACATTAGTGGAAGAACGGGTGAAATCAAATTTGCAGTTTAGTAATGTATCAATTCTCTAATTGTATCAATTAGTATTTTACTAATTCTTAGTTTTGATAATTGTACTGTGGTTATGTATAAAGTAAACACTAGTGAAAACTAAGTGAAGGGTATACAGAAACTTTCTGTACTATTTTTTCAGCTTTTCTCTAAGTCTAAAATTATTTCGAGGGACTTCCCTGGTGGTCCAGTGACTAAGACTCCACGCTCCCAATGCAGGGGACCTGGGTTCGATCCCTGGTCAGGGAACTAGATCTCACACACTGCAACTAAGAGTTCACATGCCTCAACTAAAGATCCCACATGCCACAACTAAGACCTGGTGCAGTCAAATAAATAAAATAAAATAAATAAATATTTTAAACAAAAATTAATTAATTAATTAATTATTTTGAAATAAAAAGGTAAAAATAATTTGGATACTCACCCTTTATCTGTTAATCATATGAAAATATCTTCCTCTTTCGGCACCCTGGTTGAGTTGATGCATCTCCAAGCTGGAACGTTAGCTGTTCCTTCCAAAGGCCATTCCTTCTATTGCTCTGTCAGGTCGGCGGCCTCAGGATGGGGAGGTAGACATTAGGATTAGTGGATCCCATGGTCATCTGCCCATTACTGCACCCCCCTTTGCTAAAAAGTGGACCACTTGGCCTGAGGGGATGGTATGTGATATACCATGTCGGTGGGTCAAACACTGTGTGAGCCTTCAGATGCCGGTGCTGGCTGAGGCCATGCAGGCAGGCAGGAGAGGCTAACTCATACGCATAATATGTACTGCGTTGATTGCAGTCAAGATAAATTGCTCCCTTTCCAGAGTGGAAAGGGTCTGACGTGGTCAGCTTGTTACCAAGTGGCTGGCTGGTCTCCCTGAGGAATGGTGGCATGTGGCAGATTCAGTGTCGCTGTAGGGCGGACATTCAGCAGTGGCAGTAGCCAGGTGAGCCTTAGTGAGTGGGTGTCCAGGCCGGTGCACCCGTTACTAGCCTCTCCCCTACTGCCATTGTGCCAGCGCTGGGGTGGTCTTTGACAGGCTGGCCGATGACTGCTGGCTGAATCGCGCTGTTTACTTGGTTTAGTCTCTTCCATGGTAGATGCTCTCTGGTGGGCGTTAACATATGATACATGTGCTATAAAGACCTCACTTTGTGCCTGGTCCTCAAGATCCATCTATGTGCCTCTTCTCCAAACCCCCTTGACCCTGATGTTCCAATCTCCTCATAGGCCCCTGACCAACCAGCCAAGCCATTTACCATTGCCCATGGGCCCATATATATTCTTCTATTGGACCCCTTTTCTTTCTACAAAAGGCAATGACCAGGTGCACGACCTGGAGCTCTGCCAATCGGGAGGATCTCAGGGTTACCCCCAAGTAGGGCTGTAGTACAACAGTCCATCTTCAGCTCAGACCTCATATTGAGCCAATCCATTCACAAATCAAGCTTGAACTTTTTCCTCCTCCATCAGATGGTCATAAGAGTTCCCCCATACGGCTGTAGGTGTGAGCTGAGGGAAAGGTACTGGCCAAGCAATGGTGGGTGACATGGGGGTCTGGGCCACCTACTCATGCAGCTCACTTTGCCCTCTGGCCCTGCTTGTGCCCAATTTTCTTGTCCCCCTTTTTGTTTTGGACCTGCCTGACTTTATGACTTGGTGGGTCTGATAGAAGACAGCTCATGACAGCCAGCTCTGGCCACATGATCACTCAACGATATCTTGTGGTCACACTCACCATCTTAACCAGGACCCAGTAGTAGGCCAGGGCAGTTTTTTGTATAGTGTGTAGGTCTCTGTTGCAGATGTCATGACCCTGCTCCAGAACCATAGGGATCTCTATCAGGGCTCTTCTTTTTAGGGTTTGCCACAAAACTCTACCTGGCATCTCTCCTCCATCCATAGATACCTCTGGTACCAACAGCTACATGTGGCTAATGGCTACCATATTGGAAAGCACAGATACAGAACATTTCTATCAGTTCAGCAGGTGTATTCGACAGTACCACATCTAGATCTAACAGTTTACAAGAAGTACAGAGGCTGGAGAAATATATTAAACAATCTCACAAGGATACAATCATCCAAAAACAGAACGCGGAAAATTCTACAGAACAAGTGACCCAGTTTCTTTAACAAATAAATGTCATGGAAGAATGGGGGAGAGGGAAACTGTTGTAGATTAAGAGTCTTATGAGACACATTAACCAAATGCATTGTATGTACTTTCCCTGGATCTTGATTTGAACTAACCAACTGTAAAAGAGACGTTTTTTGAGATAAGCCAGTTAAGCAACACACTGAGAGTGGAAATGTGGGCTCGTTCAAATGTGGTTGGGGAGAAGGACCCAAGTAGGAGTTTGTATTCCTGGTTTGACTGGGAAGAAAAACAAAGCCAGAAATAGCTTTATCTCGGTAATGTTAGCAACACGCTTCTTCAAATTTGCTGTGGGAGGAAAACAGAGCTTGGAATAGTTTCAAGAGCAGCAGCCACATCACTCCCCTCGATCCTGGGATATGCCCAGTGGGAGAGTGGAGACAAAGGGATGCGACAGTCTTTTCCTTCGCTTATCTGGCACACTGCTGCTCATCCTTAGCACTCCTCTTCCAGGAAGTCTTCCTGGCTTGCCTTACTGCCCTACCCCATCCTAACCTCCAAGAGCCTCCCTGTGCTTTCCTCCTCATAGCCTCGATCAAGGCCTACCCTAACTGTGACACCGGAGCTGGGACTTGCAGGGTGAGAAAGATCAAGGGTGTGTGCCAAGCCCCTGAGCCTTGCTGGACCTCTGGGTATTCGGACCACAAGAAGCCACTGCATAGTCTTAAGCCAGGAAGTGGTGGCTGTTCTGTTTCCCTTTGTGCTCAGTAAGCCTCACCTCTCCTTTAAGAAGTACTGACTCAGCGAGGGCTGGCAGGGCCACCTTAAGGCCGTGCCACCTTAAGCAGCCCTGCCCCCAGCACAACCAATAGGCTGCAGTGGTCACCGGCTGTTGCCCAGCTATGGCCAGCCTGCTCCGGGCTGCAACTTGGGGGATGTTCCCCTGGAGGGGCTACTGCTCCAGGGGGACGCAGGTAGGTGAGAGGGGAGGAGCCCCTTAGAGGGTGGGGGGCCCCCGATGCCGAGTTCCGGCCAGACTCTGTGCTGCCCCAGCACCAGGAGACCTTGAGCAGAGGCTCGCTGGGCTCTCCCCAGGTCAAATGTGGGTGCTCAGTGAGCTGGGCCGAAGCCCTCACAGCTGCCATGAGTGGGGCTGGGGGGTGTCAACTGAAAGATTTGTGGACTCTAGGGCACCCCTTTGAGGCCCCGGAATACACACACGTTTTGAAAGAATGCCTGGGAAGCAAGGAGCTGGGTTCTAGGCCAGGCCCTGTCCTGGACTTGCTGGCCTCTTTTCCTCATCTGTAAAATGGGAAGAAATCCCCAGAAGGGCTCCAAGAGCCCTACGAGCCCGCAGCCGAGGCGGGGTAGGGGTGTGGGTGCCTCTGCTCACAGGCAATGGAACCCCCACTCCCACGCCTCCCACTGGCCAGGTGGTCCCAGGTATCTTTGAGTGACCCTGCCTATGTGTTTCTCCCCTGCAGGGCGAACTCAGCGAGGGCTTTGTGGAGGCTCTGAAGGCAGTTGTGGGGAGCCCCCATGTGTCTACTGCTGCTGCGGTCCGAGAGCAGCACGGGCACGATGAGTCAATGCACAGGTGGGCTCCGCCGCCCCCCTGCATCAGAACCCCTGGCTGGGAGTGAGGGTCCTGGGTTATCTTCTGCCCCTCAACCCCCGCCATCTGTTTTTGGGTGCTCTGGCATTCTCCACCTCTCCTCTATGCCCCCAGAAGGGTGTCCCCTGCCCCTCGCCCACTGTGCAGCCTCAGGCCCTGCAATACCTTCAAACTTGAGCGGGACCAGAGGGTACCACACACCCCTACATTGCTGAGGGTCTGGTTCCAGGTGCCAACCTCCGGACGCCGTGGTGTGGCCCCAGAATGTGGAGCAGGTCAGCCGGCTGGCAGCCCTGTGCTATGGCCAAGGCGTGCCCATCATCCCGTTTGGCTCGGGCACCGGGCTTGAGGGTGGAGTCTGTGCCGTGCAGGTACGTATGGTGGGTGGCCTCCTCCCCTGGCCAGGCTCTAGTCCCACCACACTTGTCAAACTGGCAGCTGCCTCCTCCACCACACCAGCCTGGCTGGCCAGGTCCAGCCCTCCTTACCTGCCATCCTGGGGCTCTGGTCTGGCTGCTGGGAGGTCGGCCACGAGCTGGGGTCCTGGGCACTGTGTCCTGGCGAAAGATCTAGGTCAGTGACTGCTTGAACGCCCTCCGCCAGGGCGGCGTCTGTGTCAACCTGACCCACATGGACCGAATCCTGGAGCTGAATCCGGAAGACTTCTCTGTGGTGGTGGAGCCCGGCGTCACCCGCAAAGCCCTCAACACCCACCTGCGGGACAGCGGCCTCTGGTTCCCTGTGGGTAGGCTGGGGCTCCAGGACTTTCCCGGGCCTGGAGGGCTCCCTGGTGGCAGGGGTGTTTCTGGGGCTTGGCGGGACCCCTCTGCCCACGGGCACCCGCCCCAGGCTTCCTTCTGCCTGCCCTCTGCCCTCCAGACCCAGGTGCAGACGCCTCTCTCTGCGGCATGGTGGCCACCGGCGCCTCGGGCACCAACGCTGTGCGTTACGGCACCATGCGCGACAACGTGCTGAACCTGGAGGTGGTGCTGCCGGGAGGGCGGCTGCTTCACACTGCGGGCCCCGGCCGTCACTTCCGGTGAGCGCCCTCTACCGGCGGCGACGGGGGCCTCCTGGAGAGGCGGGTCATGAAACTGCCCTGTGGGCCAAAGCTGGTGGTCCGGAGGCCGATTTGGGCTGTGCCAGGGAACGCCTGCCTGGGTGGCAGTCTGCACGGAGGCGGGTCAGCCCAGACCTCAGGCTCAGCTCCCCACCTGGCTTCTGGCCAGAAATCCGTCGTCACGTGGCCTGGGCACTCACCTACCTCATGTCCCCGGGGACCCAGGAAGAGCGCAGCTGGCTACAACCTCACCGGGCTGTTTGTGGGCTCCGAGGGGACGCTGGGCCTCATCACGGCCGCCACCCTGCGCCTGCACCCTGCCCCTGAGGCCACGGTGGCTGCCACCTGTGCCTTCCCCAGCGTCCAGGCGGCCGTGGACAGCACCGTACACATCCTCCAGGCTGCAGTGCCCGTGGCCCGCATTGGTGAGCCTGGGATTGGGCCGTCCAGGTGGGCTCCCCGGAGGAAGCCCCCTTCGAAGGCCACGCGTCACCTCACGTGGCCTCTCCTTGGTCCCAGAGTTCCTGGATGACGTCATGATGGACGCCTGCAACAGGCATAGCAAGCTGAACTGCTGCGTGGCGCCCACGCTCTTCCTCGAGTTCCACGGCTCCGAGCAGGCGCTGGCAGAGCAGGTGCAGCGCACAGGTGTGCTAGGGTGCTGTGGGCGTGGCGTGGCGTGGCGTGGCGGGGCGGGGCGGGATGGGGGGGGGCCCGGGCTGCCCCAGAGTAGGGCCTGGTGTCAACCCCCCGCCCCCCACAGAGGAGATCATCCGGCACAACGGAGGCTCTCACTTCTCCTGGGCCAAGGAGGCGGAGGAGCGCAGCCGGCTCTGGGCAGCGAGGCACAACGCCTGGTACGCTGCCCTGGCGCTGCGGCCCGGCTGCAAGGTGAGCGGGCTGGGGTGGACGCGGGAGCCTTTCCTCAGCCTACTACCCTATTGTCCAGGGCAGCAGGCAGAGGCCCCGGCGGGCAGGACTGCCAAATCCTCGGGAGGGAGCCCCTGCCCCGAGCCAGGCCCTGGGTGCAGGTGCCGAGCAGGGGCAGTGTGAACACAGAAGGCAGGCTTCCTGGAGGAAGAGGTGGTGAAGCGGAAGGTGGTAGCCAAAAGGAAGGGGAGGTTGGGCTCCAGGTGCTGGGGGCCCTGCACGGTAGCGGGGGTGGGGAGCAGGATGAGAGCCCTGGGAGCCTAGCCGGGCCAGTCGCCTTGTTGCACAGGGGAAACTGAGGCTTAGACAGCAGGCACGTTCATGTGAGAGGCCGAGCCCCCTGAGCCCATTCGTAGCCTTGACCCCTTACCTCCCGGGCAGGCTGGGTGAGGGAGGGAAGCTCACCGGCCTGCCCCGACTCAGGGCTATTCCACCGACGTGTGTGTGCCCATCTCCCGGCTGCCAGAGATCCTGGTGCAGACCAAGGAGGACCTGCAGGCCTCGGGACTCACAGGTTCTGCCTGCCCCATGTGGGGCGCGGTGGGAGGGTGGACGCGGGGCTGGGGCAGCAGCTCTGTCCTCTGGGCCCCCAGGAACCATCGTTGGGCACGTGGGTGACGGCAATTTCCACTGCATCCTGGTGGTAGACCCGGAGGACCACGAGGAGCTCCTCAGGGTCAAGGCCTTTGCAGAACAGCTGGTCAGGTAAGGGCAAAGCGGGAAGCAGGGTGGGGGAGAGCTGAGGGAAGTGGGAGGGGCACCCGCTGAGGACCTCTTTCCGCTGCTTCCCAGGCGAGCACTGGCACTCCATGGCACGTGCACGGGGGAACATGGCATCGGTCTGGGCAAGCGGCTGCTGTTGCAGGAGGAGGTGGGCACGGTGGGCATTGAGACCATGCGGCAGCTCAAGGCCACGCTGGACCCCCGAGGCCTCATGAACCCAGGCAAGGTGCTGTGAGGGGCTCGGAGCACCTGGCCCACAAGCCCCCAGAGAGTGGCACCTCCCATTCCGGAACCTGTTTTCCCGCCATGGAACAGCTCTGCCTTTGCCTAGACCCTGCAGGGGTCTTCGCCAGCCCGCTAGCCCTTTTATCCAAGCCGAGGCCAGAGAGAGGAGGGAGAAGCCTGGTTGGCCGTCTTCTCCCTGGCCCTCTTGCTGGCCTCAGGAGCCTTTGGTCCAGTAAATGGCTCAGGGTCATTCCCGGTGAAGCTGCTTCCTCTCTGCTCGCTTACACGTACTGTAAGGTGGTGTGGGTCAGTCACCCCAAACACTAGGACGACTCCCCTCCACCTTAGCCTCCCCATTGCCAGGGCAGGAGAACAAAGGCTGGGGGCCCCAGCACCCATAGCCCAACTCCATCTGCCTGGTGACGGGAATGCTCCTTTGCTGGTGGGGGAAGGGACCTTCGGCTCCACACTCATAGACCCCCAAAATAAACCTGAACCCCACTTGCAGTTGTCTGGAGACGAGCAGGCGGCACCTGTGAATGGCCCCCTGTGCCTTCCCGCCCCACCTCCTCCAAGTTCTCTGTCCTTTGGCTGGTGACGCCCTCGTCCCTCATCCCGGGCCTGCCCTCTGACTTGCTGCAGCCTGAGGAGGGGCAGCTGCTCTGCCTCTCAGAGCCCCAGGGCCTAAGGACTTGCCCATGTCCATCATCACTTACCACAGACTCCCCCACTGAGCCCCAACTGGGCTCTAGAACATTCTGAACATGTCCTTCAAGTGGCTGCTACCAACCATTGCAAATGGAAGTGATTTTCCTGGTACCACACCTTTCCACAGTGTCATGTATTATACTATCAGCTTTTTTGCCCTCAACCTCAGGCTCTGTCCACCCTGGGGCCTGCCCCTGCCTTGGTCAGGATTCCTGATTAGAGGACCTTGTCTGGGGTACCTGGCAGTTGTTCCCCCTAAGCCCACGAGAGGGCGCCCAACACCTCGAAGCTTAGACACCAGTATCTGCTTGGGGCAGTGATGGCCAGCACTCACCTCTGCAGGGACCTGCAGCTCTCAGCTCTGGGCCCCCCACTTCCCAGGGTCTAGCAGGTGCCTGGAGTCCTGGAAACCAGTCTCTAAGCTCTCCACTCCCCTGCAGGTCCCAGGAGCCTCTAGTGCAGGCCCATCTCCCTCACCCCAAGGCCTTGGCCCTTAGGAAAGGGGCTGAGCGAGGGGCACAGGGGAGCCAGCTGCACACTCCATCTCGCCTCACTCCCATTCTCCCAAGCCACCTCTGAGCTCCTTCCCTGCCTCCACCCCCTCCGCCCCTCCCCACCTCTCCCCCTCAGCTGTTCAGGCAGCCCCTCTGGCTCCTGAGACCAGCTCGGTTCTTGGAACCCCTCCTCTCTGCTAACTCGGGGCTGAGCCCTGAGTTTGCTCCTCTGTGACATTTCTGTCCCTTGGATGTGCCAGGGGGTGGTGTGGGGCAAGTCCCATGGGCCCTCCCCCGCAAGCACCCAATAAAGCAGACTCGAACTATCTAACCATCAGCCACCAGTGCCCTCCCCTCCACGCAGGCTGCCCGCCACCAGCAGCCCCCCGGGGCAGCATTCTGCAGGGGCAGGCCCCTTCCCTACAGGGCAGGGCTTGTCTCTGATGTGCCCCTCAGTGCCTGGCAACTAGTAGGTGTTCAGCAAATGGCCACTTCCCCACAATTCTTTACTAGGAAAAACTCCAAACACGCAGGAGATTTGAAAGAACAAGTACACTGTTCACTGAAATACTAGCCACTGAAGATTCAACAATGAATATTTTTGCCTTACTTGCTTCATGCGTGTATTTTTCGGGGAACCATTTGGAATTGAGTTACAAATTTCTTGACATCATTCACCTACATAATTCAGCATCTATTCCCTAGGAATAAGGACCTAAAAACCTTGACACCATTAAATGGCTCCTAGATGACTGGTTTTAGTGAGGTACCCCTTCCCAGGAAGCCCCCCCCCGCCGCCGCCCAAGTGTGCTGGGCCCTTAGCAGGGGGAGTGGGTGGAACCCACCTCCCAGTTCCTGCCAATTCCCTCCCCTCCCGGAAAGGCAGAGTTGAGGAGAGCTGTTGGGATGGAGGATGACAGACACCAGTTCCATCTGGAAAGCCCGGACAACCCCGGTCCTACCCCCGCCCAGGAGCTGGCAATCTGGGTCTGAATTTGGAGGAGACGGCAACCGGCAGAGGGCTGCAGTGTGCCAGGTGGGAGTGAAGTCGCTGGGGGTGGGATAGGCACCAGCCCCAGGAGCCTGGAATAGCAGCCGGCGTGGGCTCCAGCCCTGCCCCACCCAGCTCGACCCCTCAGCTCACCCAGGGCGCTGCCAAGGCTGCCGGGCCTAAGCCACCGAGGTGGGCACAGAGGCCTCCTCCGCCTGCAGGCCCAGGGGTCAGGCAAGGAGATCCTCAGGGCCAGCTTTGCTGGAGGAATTAAATATAGAACAGGCAGACATAGTTGCCAGGCAGAAGCAGGAGGTGCTGTGAATAGAACAGTGCTCTTTGCGGTGACAAAGCCATGAGCGAGCCTGCTATGCACGTGCCAGGGGCTTCTGGGCTGATCCTCTGACCCTCACGGTGGCCTCTGAGCTGCATGACTTTGTTCCCACTTCACGTGTGGGGCATCTGAAGTTCAGATGAAGTCCTTTCCCCAGCGTGGTTCTGCCAGGCAGAGGAGCCCCATACAGACAGTTTAGAGCCCAGGTTTTTGCCACCATGGCGACTGCGGGTCCCCGGGGTCACCACCCCACAAGCTCAGACCCACAAACTCCTCTTGAGTATTTCTCTGAAATGCTGAGCGTGCCAGTGCCTTGGCTCGCATTTGCCCACCAGCCTGCAATGCCCTTGTACAGAGCAGGTGCTTCAGCAAGTGTCTGACAGAAGACAACTGCAGAGCCTGGGCCTGGTGGGGTCAGAGCCCATAGAGGCAGCAGCACACAGGAGGCCCGGGAAGGGGCGGAGCAGGCGTCTTCCTCCACAGCTTCCTTCACAGGCTCTGCAGGAGGCTCTGGAATGCCGCTACGGGAGCCGGTCTGGCACAGGGACAGAGGCCGGGTGTGCACTGCTACCTGCTGCCCTGAGCTTCCCACCCAGCCCAAGGTGTGCCAACTCTTGCGAGCCCTGAGTGGCTGGTTCTAGTTCAAGGGCTCTGAGCTGGCTCAGCCCCAAACCAGGGCCTCTTTCTGGGTCTCACTGAAGGATGCCCATGAGTCAGCACTGAGATGTGGCCGGAGCAACAGGAAGGGCAGGGTGTGGAATGGGGAGCTGAGGATTGGGGGGGGATGGTCTGGGCCAATGCCTGGAAGAACCCGCATCCTTGCAGCCTCCATCTGCTGCAAGATCTTTGCCCTGCAGATCTTTCCAGAAGAGTTCTGTCACGACCACTCCACAGGTGATGGCAGATAGATTCCACGAGGCTTGAATGGGTCGTAAACCTGCGGGACTCCGGCCTGACCTGCCACGTTCCCTCACCCAGGCATGACCGCTGAGAACCACATCACACACCTGTAGCCCCGAGGCTAGTCTGAAGGAACGCTCAGGAGGTAGGCAAGGGAGCAGGGGACAGACCTTCAACACCCACTTCTCGATTGTGTAACAGTACTTGATTAAAATGAAGTCACACAGTGCATCTTTTATTAGACATTATTTTAATACCATATCAAAACACCTTGACTAATGAAGAAAGCCTTTTCCCCCAGCTTTGAACGTATTTTTAAACATTTTATAAGGTTTTTTTTTTTTGTATTTTAAAATATAAATACAGAAACCTATCTTGCAGGGGCTGATGCCACATGTGAACATCAATGGCTAGAATGTTCTCAAACAGAATGCCTGAAAACAGGGGCAGCTGTACATATCCCTTTAATAAGTCTTTTGTTCGTCTAGGTTTTCTGGAAAAAAAAATCCACAAGGGTCTAAGAAAAACGTTCAGGCATTTTTGCAGGACACTTGTGATTGTTAAATCCTCTGAACTGACCAGAACCAGGAGGGAAGAGGGGAGGAGAAATGGAAAGGATGGGGGGAGAAGGTCCTCAGTGGGTTGGTTTTTGGCAATGAAGTCAAGATATCAGGGTCCCAAGGGGAGAAAAGTGCAAAACCAAGCCAGAAAATCGGGGAAAAAACCAAACGAACAACAACAACAAAAAAAACCAAGGCAGAGCGGTTGATGGAGAGACCGCCGGGTGCCGGGCACAGGAGGGCTGTGAGCTCTGCTCTGCGAGTGGCGAGAACCCGGCTCTGTTCGTTTTGTCACTGAGTGGGTTCTGGCCGGGCAGCAGACGGCAATCTGTAAACATCACGAGGGAAAACACCAGTCGACACTAGACATTTTTTTTTTTATAATTTTTTTTTTTTTTTTGTAAACACTTCAGAGACAGACCCACAACGCCTTGCAAAGGTGAAAAAGAAAATGCCCTTTCCCTCCTGAGATGAGGATGAGGGGAAGGATATTGGGTGATTCTTTCTTCTCTCAAACTGGCTCTCATTCAATCTGGTGTCCTCAGGGAGAAAGGGAGAACCACTCTCTGGAAGTCAGTGCAGGAGGGGTGCCCTGTTCCCACTGGTGTCCCCAGCTCAGCTCTGCCCCAGGGTCCGAAGCCTCCTCTCAGGAACGGGGGCCTGGCTGTCCCTGTGGGGACCGTAAGATGTAAGTCATGCTCCATCGGGCCCGAGGCCAGCCGCGTGCATCCCGCTGAGGCCGGGCAGGGGCACCTGTGGTTCCGGTCTGGGGGCCCCGAAGCCAAACATCATGCTGGGAATTTGGACTTGCAGCCAGCACCAGGCTCCATTCCCTCTGCCTCACTCTTCCCCTCGCTTTTTCTTCACCCCACGTCCTCAGTTTTTGAGGTGAAGGTAAAAAGAGCAAATGTCCCTGAATAGTTTGACATCAACAGCTGTTCTGGGAGTTTACTTGGAATAAATAAAATAAACCTAACAAAGAACAAAAGAAAACAAAAAACGAGAGGGAGAGGGAGAGAGAGAGCACAAAAGAGGCCCCCAAACCCTTGGATTCACGTGAGATGGGGTGGGTTTTGGTTTCTCTGGGGGTCTGGTTTGTTTGGCAGAAAACAGAAAAGTGCCAGCCCAGAACTCGGGAGGGACATGTAGGATGGGGCAGGAGAGAATGGTCAGCAGTAAAGCGGGGTGCCTGGGGGAGAAACGGGTCGGACGACGGTGACAGGGGAGCACATGTGCACATCTCGGGAGGAAGCTGGTTGTGCTGGCCTGCTGTGCCAACAGGGACTTGGGTGGCGGGGCCCCAGGTCTGGCCTGGAGGCCTCAGAATCATCTGGAAGGGGGTGAGGGCGGTGGGTGCAGGCGGGAAGAACCAGCCAAGAGATGGCTGCTGACAAGCGCTGCAGGGAACGAGGCGCCGTCCCACACTCGGTCTTGTCCAATGGGTGTGCTGTCCACGCGGGGACGCAAGCGAGATTATCCCGCCCCCAAAGAAGCAGCAGAGACACCCACACCACTGAGGGGTGAGGACCTGCCCCGGACACCAGCGAGCACGAGGCACAGCTGGGGTGCAAAGCAGCATCCTGTCCCGGGGCTTGTGCTGCTTCTCCTGCCCAGCACTTTCCAGGGGACCTTTCTGAACCTTCCTCGGGGAGATTCGCCCTAGACACGGGGAACACGAGGGTCCTTCCCCCAACTCACCTTCCTCTACCCAGCAGGTTCTTCCTCGCAACGTGCGAGTCTGGACTCTCACCCTTCCTAGGAACCCTCCCCACCCCACGGAACCCCTGCTGCTGAGATGCTCCCCTCTCCCCAGACCCCTCTTGGCCGGGGGAGGCGGGGCGCGGGTGCCGTGACGGGAGCTCAGCCCCCCTCCCCGCCTCCAGGCCCCAGAGCGACGCGACCCCAACCACGGGCTCACCTTTGAGAGGAGTCAGCAAGCGAGCCCAGCAGGGTCAGTCCGCGGGGTGTTCTGGACAAGATCTGTTCACTTCAAACCACGAGTCTATGCAACTGAGGGGAGATGGCAAGGGAGACACGTCACCGGCTGGCCAGGCCGCTCCCTGGGGTCTAGCTCCAAGGGTCGGGTCTCTGGGCAGGGGATGCCTGACGCTCACCTGCGGGGACCCCACATACCCACTGTCTGCTAGCAGAAGAAAGGAGTACACCCAGAGGGGTCCTGGCACAGCCGGAGTCCCGGTGCAGTGCGTATGGGCTTGGGGTGGACCTAGGCGCTGCAGGATGCAGGGAGTGTGGCTTCGAGAGGGACAAGGCCTCAGGGGCATGGAGCCCAGGAGGACGGCAACAACTACCGGTCAGAGGGTGAGAGTGGGGGGCTGCACAGGGCAGCCAGTCAACTATTTCCAAGGCTGAAAGGGCAAAGAAGTGGGAACAAAGCCCTGGCAGGCTGGTCATCGCCCTGAGCAAGCCCTCTCCTGAGTCACAGGAGCCGCCTGAGGCTCCCTCCCTGGTCTCCCTCTCAGGAGACCCCCAAGCTCTGCCTGGCTTGGCTGGCTGTAGTGGGCAGCCAGCATCTAGCCCTCCTTCCTGGAGAAGGTGGGCCAGGGGGGGACTGGCCCTGTGGCTTAGTGACATTGCTCAGGGGAGCCAGACAAGAGGCTAGCAGGGAAATCCTGGTCTCTAGTGTTTACAGAAAGCACTGTCTGAACAGAGAGGGAACAGAAATTGGCCCAAGACAGCTTTCTGTAAAACATCTGGGTATTTTCAAAACAGGAACCAGACAGATCATTTGCATAAGTCTCTCCCAGAGCTAAAGATTCCCTTCTTCTGGCTCTGGTCAATGCTTCCCTGGGACACTGGAGCCCTGGGTGCTGCGCCCAGGCCAAGACCCCCTCCCCTTAGGCCTCACTTGTGCCTTTCTGACACCAGCCACATCCATGTGATGCCCCGTGGCCAGTGGCCCTGTGAGTCAGGCTTTGGAAAAGCCTGTGTGTCAGGAAGCAGCTCTGGGGCTCCAGGGGCCGAGAACAGGTGGAGGCCACGGGCAGCACAGAGCGTCCTCCCGTCCTGGGTAAGGAGGTGTCTTCTTTCCAGTTGGAAACAAGAATGAGGCTCATGCTGGAGCCTGAAGGCGAATCTCAGCCCTGCTAATTATAGCGGCTCGCAGCACCCGGGCCCATAGGCAGTGGCTATTCCTGCCTGCTGGGCCTCTGGGGAGGAGGGGCGGGGCCAGGGCAGCCAGCACACCCCTCCGTGCTGACCACCCACCCCCACCAGACCAGGGTCTGCACACTGGAGCAGAGGGGCTCACAGAGATGGACGGGGACTCAACCTTCCAGGGGGCAGGGGCTCCACAGGCCTCCCCGTCGGCCCCGCCACCCAGGCTCTGCGCTCAGCACGTCCAGAACTCCCCAGCTGCTGACCTCTGCCTCAACTCCACTCAGAGTGCTGGGGGACGGGGTGCCTAGTGACAGTCTGCCCTTCTCTCCCCCCACCCACAGGGAAGGAGCCCTCTGGGGTCTGGGGTGCAGCTAAGCTGGCCCTGCCGGCCCTCTCGTACCTTTTGTGATAAATGCACAGGCAGGGCAGCCTGGCTATCGTGTCCCCCTGAAGCAGCTCCTCCAGGCAGATCACACACTCACCCGCATCTTTAGTCAGCACGTCATCTGCAAAGGGGGGACAGGGGAGAGCGGGGGGTCAGTCACCAGCAGGCAGGGGTCTAGGAGCTGCTTGGGACTGCATGGGTCACCTGAGTCAGCGAAAGCCCAAGAGGGACCTTGACGTGAAGGTCCTCACTGTGGACACAAGACATGCAAACCACACGCTAACTACCTGAAGACAAAATGGGATTAATCACCAAGTAAGCGGCCCAGGCGATGAAGGACGAAAAAGGCTTGGAGAGGAGGAGACATGCAGCAGAGGCAGCACGAGACAGAATGGTTCCCTGAACAGACTTTCCCCCTAAACATACACACAGACCAGGTGCACTGGATTTCTGGTTTGGAAAAAAAATGGTGATGAGGAGAGTGGTACGAGGCAAGGGTGAACGGAAGAAAGAGGTACCCCAGCAATACGCGTACGTGTGTGTCCATGGCAGCATTATTCACAAGAGCCAAAGGTGGGAACAACCCAAATGTCCGCCAGCGGATGAATGGAGAAATGAACCGTGTGGACCCAAACAACGGCGTATCCACTCAGCCAGGAAAGGGGTGAAGAGCTGACGCCTGCTGCACGTGGATGCACCTCGAAAACATGGTGCTGAGGGGAAGGAGCCAGATGCGAAAGGCCACCTGCTGTGTGATCCCGTTTAGGTGAAATGTCCAGAAGAGGCAAATCCAGAGACAAAAAGTAGGTCAGGCGCTGGGGGCAGGGGGCACTGGGGAGTGACTGCTTAATGAGGAAGGGATTTTCCTTTGTTTTTCTTGTGGTAACGTGAGATCTCTTAACATGAGATCTACCCTCTTAATAAAAATGTAAGAGTACAGTATACTATTGTTATAGGCACCATGCTGCAGAGCAGACCTCTAGACTTATACATGTTGCATAACTGAAACTTTTTTCTTTTTTTTAAAAGTCACATTATCAGCTTTTTTTTTCCTCCCAAATATTTATTTATTTGGCTGCACCAGGTTTTAGTTGTGGCATGCAGGATCTAGTTCCCCAACCAGGGATCGAACCCGGGCCCCCTGCAATGGGAACGAGGAGTCTTAACCACTGGACCACCAGGGAAGTCCCAGAACTGAAACTTTCTGCCAGTTGAATAGCAATTGCCTGTTTCCCTCTCCACTGACAACCACACTTCTACTCTCTGGTTCTATGGGGTTGACTGCTTTAGATCCTTCATGTAAGTGGAAGCATGCAAGGAGTTCCTTCTGGGATGATGAAATGTTTGGAATTAGACAGAGATGGTGGTTGCACAACATTGTGAATGTCCCAAATGCTACTACACTGTACATGTAAAAATGGTTACTTGTGTGTTATACAAATTTAAACTCAGTTAAATATTTTAAAAAGACACCCCACACCCCACCAGAAAAGAACGAATGGAAGGAAGCTGCTGCCCACCACGGCCCCAAGTGAAGCCGTGACCAGAACAGCCCGAGCAGAACAGGGGGCCGAGCCAGCATCCCCTACTTTTCTATGACATTCTGGGCACTGGCGACTCAGTGAATAAGCCACGGTCTCAGGATTCAGGAAACTCATAGTCTAGCAGGGGCGGCGGAACAAGAAGACGGAAATGAACAGCACAGGAATTCCTGGAAGTCTTACGACGCACATAGATCCAGATGTGAGAAGTACGGGAGACGCCGAATTGGGGTGGGGACTTTTCAGGGAGGGATATTCCAGGCAAAGGGGACAGCATCTGTGCACCTGGCAAGGCAGGACGTTTGCTGTGGTAGGTGCAGAGTCCTGGGGCCACGGGGGGGTAGGTGAGACCAACTTCCTGAGGACGGACTTGTATCCTGCTGTGCTACCTGGGCTTTATCTGGGTCACTGAAGGGCCTTGGAGACGCACTGATCACATCTAGTCTCCTGAAACTACTGGAAATGACTGGAAGAACTCACAGATGGGGAGCCCGCTACGGAGGCTAACGCTGTGGTGCAGGAGAGATGAACTCAAGGCCGGCACCAGCAACGGGGGGAGGTGGATGGCATGAATTGGGGCAGCTGGGCAAATGGGGGGCAGGGGAGGGGAGCACACGCTTGTCAGAGCGAGAGGGAGCCCGGAGGAGGGCCAGCTTGGGAAGTAATGATGAGCTCGGAGCTGGGTGGTAGGCGCTGACCAGGCGTCTCCCCCAGGACGCACTAATGGAAACCTGCTGGAGTCCATTCAAGTCCAGATCTGGGGTTTAGAGGACAGATGTGGGCAACAGGGGTAGATGTGGGATAAAGAGCTTAGACAAATCTAAAGAAGGCAGACGACTGAACCCAGGTGAATTCTAATATTTGGAAGGCAGGTGAAAGAGGTGAAGTCAGCAAAAGGTTACCCAGAAGTTCTCAAAACCACAGGAGAAATACCCTGAGAACAGGTTCTGTATGTAAAGAAAGCAAAGCCTGAAGCAGGGTAATTCTCCACTGATGAAAGATTTTAATTGATCGTGAACACTGCCAATGATACACACTGAGATTTCATGTGTGTTCAGTGAGCCTCAGGATCTTACAAGCCAGGCAGGGCACACGGTGTTATTCCTGTTTTGCAAACGGGGACACTGCAGCCAGAGGATCAGACACCTTGCCGAAGTCAAGAGGGCTCATGAATGGGGCAGGGACGGGGACCCTCTGTGGGGCTGCCCTCCACCACTATGGTTTCTTTGTGCCCTCTGATTACTTTAGTGGAAGGGGAAACATCTGGGGCCCATAAAATGAGGATACTTCATGGCCTAGAAGGCTACGGTGACTCAGAGCCCCCATCAGGAACCCCAAGGAAAACAACTAAGATAGAATCAACTCAATACTTAAGTCCTTATGCACAAGAGCTGGGAGAGAAGTCACTTTCAGCTTCCAGGCCACCAGGACAGCCTGTGGTTATGTTCTCTGTTAAGATCTGCCTAACCCAAAGCCCCAAAACCCACCTGAAAGGGTGACGTGGAGGGAAAAGCAGACAGCACACAGTCGGTCTGCCACTGGAGTGTAACCTCAGACTCCAAACGTGGCAAGTGGCACATCTGTAAAAGGGTATGATCCCATTTTTTAAAAAGCACTAGATACCATACACATTTAAATATTTGTGTGTGTGTAAGCGCAAGAAAAAGTCTGGAGGGAAACACACACTTTAATAGTGGTGGAGGAAAGGAGGATTAGAAGAAAAATATTTTTATATATTTTTGAATTGTTTGAACAGGCATTACTTTTATAATTAACAACCCCCAATAAAGAAACAGACTAGTGTTTTCATTTCACTCTGAAATGTATCAAAAGGATAATACGGATTGGTGGGTGGAGAGACATGTGATAGAGCAAGTACAGTATAATGTAGACTCTAGGTGGGGGGTATTTTGGTGTTCACTGCAAAACTCTCAACTTTGCTGTACGTTTGACATTTTTCATAATAAAATACTGGGAGGAAAAAACTCCAATAAAGATGGGAGGAAAAACAGACCAGCTCTGAGAAGGCAGTCATACTGCAGACCTTCTTGGGCATTTATTTCCACTCTCCTTGTCTCTGGCATCTCATCTGTAAAGTGAGGATCTGGGATACGGCCCCTTTTCCGTGCTTCCCTCCTCACTTATGGATGATTTCCTTGGGAGCACAGCAACATTACTGATTCCGAATCAGCGTCCCCTTCTGATGGGTAAGTCAGCTGTGAGCCCAGGGGCAAGTCAGAATTCCCTCAGTCCCAAACAGTTTTCTGCATGAGCTGCGCTCTGTCTGTCCTGTCAGGTCCAGGCTGGGATAGGGGGTGGGAGCCAGGCAAGGGGATGAGACCTGAGACCTGGTGCTTGCTTCTTCAGCGGGACTGGACTGGACTCTCCTCTCTTTTCTCGCTAGGTATCACTAGGGGAAGCGGAAGGAGAAGGAGGCACAAGGGCGGCTCACCTTCTCATCAAGGACTCAGATGAGCGCATGGAGGCCAGACGCTAGACTTTTCTTAGGAACAGTCGATTGCCACCACACAACCCATTACAGAGCATCTTCATGCACAGTGCTTAGCAGCCAGCCTGGGTCTGCAGCACGGACGGGAAGAACTAAACCGCACAGCTGCCTGCCAGGCTGGCACAGTGGGGAGCACATTTCACCAGCACCCAGAGCCCTGGCTGCAAAAGGCTGCCTGAGGGGTCCTGGGGTGAAGAGGAGCCACGGCTGGGACCCTGAGAGCGCGGGGCAGCAGGGAGTGCTCACACCCAGTGCAGTGCCCGGGGAGCACCATCTCCCCACCGCGGAAGGCAGGAGGAGCCCGAATCCAGCCACAGGCCTGAGTGGGTTGGGTAAAACTTCCCGTCCCAATCCCCGGGCTCTAGGAATCAGCAGCCCCCAGCTGTCCCTGGGCGCCTAGCAGGCGAGGGGAAATGGCTGAGGCTGAAGCCTGGCTGTCACCCAGATCCTACGAGACTTCCGCACTCTTGTGGTGGGAGCCTGCTGTCCGCTGTCGGAGGGACCTTGCAGTCTGAAGCCGAGGACCCCGAGCCTGGCACAAGTTAAGGCCACTCTGCAGATGGACCCAAACGCCCCCGGGCACCCGATGTCCCCAGAGGAGGGGGGCTCAACCGATGCTGGCTGATGAGAACACAGAACCAAGCTGTGCTTTCTTCCTTTTTCTTACTGCTTCTCAAGCACCCACAACCGCCAGCTTCCCGACACCGTGTGCAAAGCCAACGGCCCTGTCCAGGGGGGTAGTGCAGAAGTGTGCCTGGCCTGAGGGGTGGTGCTCACGGTGCCAATGCCTGGCCCTCTAGCCAGCCCAGAGTGGCAGGCAATGCCCTCTGTGACAGCGCTGCGGTGGGAGGTGATGGCACACTTCTGCCCCCTCCCTGACAGCTGCTGTTTATCTGAGAAAAGTGATCGAGGAGGAGGAGAAAAAGGAGCCCTCACTTCTTTGGGGCCAGCTGTATGCCACAAATGTCGCACACGCATCTCAGTGAATCCTAAAGACCCTGGGGGGGGTCTGTGCTTCAGCTCAGGCAGCTGGTAAGTGGCCATGACTCCCACGCCAAGTTCCTTCCACTTGGCCACCCTGCCTCCTTTCCTTAAAAGACCAGGCAGTAGAGTCTCTTCCTTGCGGCTGGAAACCACCACCCGTCTCACAGACAGCTTCAGATCTTTCTCTTTGTGAACGTGGTGCAGGAACCTGGGCGCTCAGCATGAACAGGCCAGGCGGAGGGAGCTGTACTGCTGCCCTGCAGAGAGCACAGCCTCGACGTCCCCCGAGGGGACCCGCAGAGCTGCCGGCGGCACGGAGGGAAGGCTGGCGCGGTGCAGCTGAGCGGGGCCGCACGCAGCCCACTGCCCCTGCTGCCTGATGGCAGTCACGGTCCTGGGAGGAAGGAAGGCGGGAGCCAGAGGGAGAACCCCCAGCAAATGACTCAGAAACAAAGGCTCCACCGCCGGCCTCGTTTCCCGCCTAGGTGTGGAAGAGCCCAGGCTGCTAGACCCTTCGGCACGCGCAGAGCTGCTGGCCCAGCCTCCTGGGGGACAGGAAGGGGCAGTGCCACCACCGCCAGGCGTCGCCAGCTCCCTTCTTGGGAAATCTCCAGGCAAAGGGGAGACTTTGTGAGTAGAGAGCTCCCCTACCAGCAGTGGCGTCTCCACCCCACCCCACAGACTGTGAGGCACGACCCAATTGTCCTGGATCCAATTGTTCTGACGAGGTGGACAGGCAGAGCGGGGAGCTCTCAGGCCCGCGGGCTTCATGTTTACAGAGGCTGCCCTGTGACCCCATTCAGTCTCCTCTCCTCCGGTCTCCCTCCCAGCCACTCCTCATTCACCCAGAGGCCTGGCCTGCCGGGAGTTCTCCTCCTCCCGTCCCTCCCGCAGGAAGAGCACACAGACAGACACCTCCGGACAGACACCTCGCAGCCAGACTCAGCCGCTGCTGGGCATCGAACAATAGCTCCTGGCAGTGCCCCACTGGGCTGGGCAAACTCCCCGGCCGGAACCTGGCTCCCCAAGGCCCAAGAAAAGGCACTTCCATCCCAACCACAGGACCCCTGAAAGCAGAGACACAGGCCAAACAAGCACTATTTACACAGGTCTGCTGGCTGGGGGTAAACCAGCAGGAGGCATTCCTGCTCTGGGGGGAGCCAGATTCCCTTTCCTTTAAAGAAACCTTGTATGACATTTATCATTTCAAGAGCCCTGAAGTTGGGGGCAATGACTTTCAGTAGAGAGGAGGGATGGATGGTCAGGACCTAAGAAGCAGGGCATGGCTCTGCACCCCAGAAGAAAGCAAGGGGGAGAGGAACTTTTGAAGCTGCTTTGACAGCCAGCAAACTCTCTTAATACCGCTGGCAAATGGACCTGCCACACGCCAGACTCTCCCAGAGCCAAGGACTCCTGGCTGGTCCTGGAACCAGGGTCTCCTTGGCTTTCAATGGACAATCAGTCATCTGTCACGACCCCCCTCCACTCCAGTACTGTGACTCTCTTCTGTTCATAGCAGAATCAGGCCCCTCATCCCGAGGCTCGTTTTGCTGGCTGACCAGTAGGATGGTCAAAATCTGAGTGCATGTTCTTGAGGATGCAAGTTCCCCCAGTCTCAGAACCACACACAGATATTGGAAAGGAAGAGAAATTACAAGGCCCAATCAAGCTGACCACATTTACCTGCAGAAAGGGGTCCCCCCAACTCTGTCCTCGTCTTTGAGGGGTCCTGGGTTCAGAGCTGCCCACTGAAGAGAACGGAGGAGAGAAGATTCTGTGCTCTGCGGTGCAGCTCCCTTCCCTACCCCTCCGAATGGGTCACCAGGACTCATAAGCCAGGTGCCTGCTGGGAAGCACGTTACTGGCCTTCACATTTCTCTTGAGCACTGGGTCAACCAGTTAAACTAGTCTTGCCTTTCCAAAACTGGCTTTTTTTTTTTTTTTTTTTTTTTTTTAAATCTGGCAGGCGGCTACTGGAGGCCTTCCAACCCACGGCTCAGGCCAACCCTCATAATAAGAAAAATACTACTTTCTATCTGCCTCATTTAGGAGGTTTCTACTTTTTTTCCTCCCCTTTGGTGGTTAACTAAATTTCATCTTATATAACCGCTATAAATTTCCTAAAAATTTCCCCAATTGGTGCCAGCAGCTACAGGAAGGGTGTGTGTGTGTGTGTGTGTGTGTGTGTGTGTGTGTGTAGATGGGAGTCACCAGGAATTCCAGTGAATCTTTACAAGATTATAGCACTTCTTAATCCACTAAGAAAGTCTCAGATTCTCCCCTTTCCAGGAAGATTCTGGGAGTTCTACACCTCACAAATGCTTTAAGTCTCTTCACTTTTTTCTTTTTTGGTAGAAAAGATAAAGTGAAGCTGGGGAGGTCAGGATGATAAGAAATCACTGGCAAAATATGTTACTGGCAAAACCAAAATAAATACCTAGAGGTCCGACCTGGGACTTCGGCCTAAAGCCCCGAAAGGCCCGTGCCTTATCTGAACTAAAACAGGCCCTAGACCAGCCCGGGGACTCACACCCCATATACAAACCCCACGTGACAAATGCCTTTCTCTTATCTGGAAGGGTTAGGTGTCTTTAGAAAGGACAAAGACTGAATGTGAGGAATCCAGCCATGATGGAGGGGCCAGGCCACTGTTTCTGAAGCACTTTCCTCGCCTTAAGACGAATTCCACCGATGGGACCAGGAACAACCTGCCTTTCTTTGCCTCAGGTGGTAAAGGACTGGCTTTTGCAAAAGAGATCTTCCAGTTTAAAGCTTATAATTTACACTCACACTCACACTCTCTCTCTCACACACACACACACACACACACGCCCCACCCCCCCAAAGAGGTGGCTTTTCAATAAGAGGAAGGAAAAAGTGGGACGTGACCAAGAACAGCCACGGTTATGCCTCAGACTGGTTGGCCAACCTCTGCTTCCTCTAAGGAGACTCCGACTCTGAGTGTGGCTTCCGCAGGTGACCTGTGCTCGGGCTGGGCTGTCAGGCCTGCTCTCCAGGGCTGCCTCTCTTTGGAGGCAAAGAGGAAAGGCAAGGAGGACACCTATGGCAGCACTGGCACGTACATGCTCACATGCAAGAGGCGCTGCAGGTATCCCGGGCAGTTCCCCGGGAGAGAAGCCCATGCCCTCACCTCCCCCACTGTCCGAGCTGGGCATGTGGGTCCTCCTTACAGAGTGCCCCCAAGAGCGCTCTGCCCTCCACAGCTGCCCTACAAAGTTCTCCCTCATGACGCCAAGAGCCCAGGCCTGTCGGGTGAGCCCACTCTGAGGCTGCTTTGTGTTCTCATGACAGCAAGGCAGTGTCCACAGAGAACTCTGCCCAGCGCCCCACGGGACAAAAAGCAGCCTTCACGGGGGTGCTGCGCACGTGGGAAGTAAGTGAACACGGTCTCTGAGGCCACGGCGGCGGAGGGCTGTCAGCCTCGGGGGAAGATTCCTCTCCCTCCCTGGTCCCAGGCAGAGACAAGGAACAAAGTGGAGCTGAGCAGCCTCGACGAGCCTGATGGGGAACCCAGAGCTCGAGGGACAAGACTCAGAGACTCAGCATCAGTGAGTCCCCAGGGACGGGAGAGGCTGTCCCCTGGGGAGAACGGGGGCTCCCTGGACAACCAGGGAGGAGAGGAAAGGGAAGGACACCTGGGCTCAGAGATGGCAAAGGTCACCAGACCATGTGTATCTGAGACAAAGGGTAATCGGCCAGCCGGCCCACGTCCAGAATCTGTTGGCGGTGCAAGAAAAGAGATAAGAGAATAGCAGGACGTGTCTTCAGGAAAATCAAGTGGATCAGATTCGTCAGATTAATTTTGCAGGAACAATCTGGAATTATCTGGCCTACACAGGTGGGTCTGAGGAGGCAGGAGCCCAAGGAAGGTCTGTAAGGAGAGTCGACCTGGGAAACTTTCATGGACAGGATGGGGGTCAGGTGATGTGGGCCCACCTCCTGCCCGGTCCTGGGGCCCTGAGAAATCTCAGCGCTGTTTTCCTAAGCATCGCCGTGACTCTAACCTACAAGGCAGGCTGGGGTTGGGGTCAGGTCAGGCGCACCCCTCTCAGATCCAGTGCCCATTCTCGTAGAAGACACAGTTCTCTGAGAACATGGTTTGAAGACCAAACTAAGCACGTAAGGATGGAAAGCCCAAGAGTCACTGGCAGCACAGGGTGCAAGGAACTCAAGAGCAGTCAGTCCACTTCAGAAAAGGATGAAAAGAACCCCAGGGACGGCCTTGCATTTCTCGGGGCGGCTGTAACTTCCTGAGCACTGACCACGTGTCAGGCTCCGGACTGAAAGCTTTTATGTGTAATATCTCACTTTATTCTGACAAAAATCCTATGAACCCTGTACTGAAATTCCCATTTTAGGGACCAGAAAACCAAGGCTCTGCAAACTGAGCACTTGTTCAAGACCGCACGGCCAGTAAGTAAGTGGCCAAGGCAGGCTCTGAACCCAGAACAGCTGGGCTCCAAGCCTTCCCCAAAGTAAACCAGGCAGGTGCTGACCCTCCTTCTGTCCACAGAGGCGCCGTGGCGGGGGGGGGGGTTCACTGAGTCCCCTGTTGTACTCACTGCTCAGCCCCGCGGCCGCCTCCAAGGCAGGAAGCAGCACAGCCTCGGGGCAGCGATGAGGTGGCAGGTCAGCATTCTCAATCCCCAAAGGTGTCCACAAATCACACCCGCTCTACCGTGGAGAGTCAGGCTGAAGCACTGTGTGCAAGGCACAGCCCAGACTCCCTTCCCCACAGAGAGCTGGCGCTCCCGCTGGGCTCTCTGCTGTTAGCTGTGTGACCAAAGCCTGTCTCCTGACCAGAGGTGCAAGGAACTAAGTGGGTAGAAGAAAGGGCAGGGCTAACTGGCCACCCAAGGGACTTCCAGACCCCACCCCTGTGCCTTCCTCCCTGCTCCACTCCTCTTGCCGGAAGGCGGGGTGGACATGCTGCCCAGAGCCACGGAGGCTGGAAAGACCCTTGCTCAGAGCTCCCTCCACACCTCCCGCCCCAGCCAAGCTCTTACCGTTGTAGGAGAGGCGAGGTTTGCTCAGACACATTATAAAGTGCATTTCCATCTCATCGGAAGCCACAGACTTGGAGCAAATGGGGCACTTGAAACCTGAAAAAGAGGAAATAGAATGAAATGGTTTTTTCCAAACCAAACATATCCATCATAAATGTGGAAACTCTTAGGTGACTCTGGCCATTGTGGGGTCAGGGTCAAAATGGCGAATTACAGTCTAGATACATCCTACAGCTGACTTCTTCATTAAAGGCAGGCAACATTTTGTTTTCTGATTACAGCCTCCAATTCCCATTTTTTCACTGGGGCTCACCCTTGTCATGCCCCTTGCTTGAAGTTTATCAGAAGTCACTGACAGCTGATTTGAGTTTTATTTTCTTTTATACCCTTTCCCAAGGGGGTCCAGTGGGCAATGGGGACAGGGAGGCATCGATCTAATCAAGGCAACCAAATAATCTGTCTTTGAATAATAAGAGTTTAATTTAACACCCTTCCGCCTCCCAGCCCTCAAACCACTTGGCTGGATCACCTGTGGAAGGAATCCCTAGAGTCCTGGGCACCTCCATCCCTCATCTAGAGCACCTTTCCTCCCGTGGCTCAGGCAGCTGTCCTCCGAGAGTGTGCGAGCCACAGGGTGGCCCTCCAGAGCACTCCCAAATGCCACACATGCCTTGGCCACATGCCACCAAGAGTAACAGCTGTTTCACGATGATAGGCGACAGACCCTGCTGTTTTATTCCCGAGGAAGTTTGCTTATACACCCAGGGAGTGTCATCGGAACTGTATCAGTATTGGAGACTTTGGTTGAGAATCTTCTGAGCTGAACTCCATTAAGTAAACCTAGTCCTTCGATCTATTTTTTAATAAATTATTTTTTGATCTATTTTTATAGATAAATACAGATCCACTATTGTCAATTTCCCCCATTTTACTTTTATTAAAATTGCTTTCAAATGGGGAATTGCCTGGCAGTCCAGTGGTTAGGACCGTGTGCTTTCAATGCCAAGCAAGGGCCTGGGTTTGACCCCTGCTCGGGGAACTAAGATCCCACAAGCCGCACGTCGCAGCCAAAAAATAAAAAATAAAAAAAAAATTACTGGACTTCCCTGGTGGCACAGTGGTTAAGAATCCGCCTGCCAATGCAGGGGACACGGGTTCGAGCCCTGGTCCGGGAAGATCCCACATGCTGCAGAGCAACTAAGCCCGTGCGCCACAGCTACTGAGCCTGCGCTCTAGAGCCCGCAAGCCACAACTACTGAGCCCGCGTGCCACAACTACTGAAGCCTGTGCACCTAGAGCCCGTGCTCCGCAACAAGAGAAGCCACTGCAATGAGAAGCCTGCGCACCACAACGAAGAGTAGCCCCTGCTCGCCACAACTAGAGAAAGCCCGCGCGCAGCAACGAAGACCCAACGCAGGCAAAAATAAATAAATTAAAAAAAAGTAAAAATAAAAATTACTTTCAAATGGATTACTTCTTTTCCATTCTACCAAAAAGATTGAAAAGTTATCTATTTATTTGTCCACATCAAATTTTAAACATCACAGCTGCTCCCTTTTGTGACCATAATCCCTACTTTCTCAGTCTGGAATTCCTAGGTCAAATACAGCACACCAGAATATTGTTGTGAAGATCAGACTCTTCTGTTAATTTGCAGTCAAAGTGTCCCACGCACAGTTTCACTGGATGCTGGTAATATCTATCAGCAATATTTACTATGAGGCGAGGGTTCATGTTGACTGTTAGCTGCTCCAGGAGAAGAGGAGTTCACACCTTCACCAGTGTGCTTCCCGAGGGGAGTTGCTCATTCTGTATGGAAAGCCCTCCACTCTGGCAGCAGGTGGTGCTGAGACAGGAAGCAAGCTGGCTCCCACGTTCCCGTGTAGGGCACAAGCACTTTGCTTGAAGTCTTCTCCAAACCCTCCTCTCTTCAGTGACAATGCTCTGAGCTACAGGACCAGACAGAAAATCCACAGTCCGGTTCACTCCAGGCAATGTGGACCTCAGACTCCGTGGCACCGTTCCCATTCCTCCAACCCCTTTTCTCAAAGAGCTTTAGCATCTAAGTGTCTTGGCTAAAAATTCTTGGAAGTGCTACCATCCCAAGGACTCTGGCCAAGCTTTGAGAAAGGGCTGTATTTTCTGATCTCTGGATGCTTATGAATCCATTAATGACAAAACCAGAAGACAGAAAAGAAACGTGATGGGGGAGGGTCCATCCCCAGTTTCCTGGCACAGGTGAGTAATGAACGCGAGTCTGGTAGAATGAGGATGTTCTTCACATCTAACCTAAGTCCCTCTGTACCCTTGAATCTACCCTCATGTCTGTGCCCTGCAAATAAACCAATACTTAAATAACATTCCATAGAATGACCAGCCATTGGGAGATTTGTTCACCCTTTTTTCTGACTCAAAAGACCAAGGTTGGGTCTTCCCTGGAGGTCCAGTGGTTAAGACTCCACGCTTCCAATGCAAGGGGCACGGGTTCGATCCCTGGTCAGGGAACTGAGATCCCAACATGCTGCGTGGTGCGACCAAAAAAATAAAAATAAAAAATTTATTAAAAAAATGTTTTAAAAAGACCAAGGTTTTGCAACACTTTGACTACAGGATGCTTCCACTTTAAACTTGCTAAGTTAGCACCCTGTCTGCGGGCTGAGGGCTCAGGGCTGCGGGCAGGCCAGGATGGACGTGCTCCTGACAGGTCCTCTAACACTATGTCCTGATGCAGCCACTGGGAGGTGGTAAAGTGATTTCTTACTAAAGAAAAGCCCTTCACCTCGTACATTACTCACTTTTCTGATAACTCAGAACAGAGTCATTGTTGTTGCTACAATAGCATCATTCAAACCCTCACATCCCAACGTGACTCCTTGAGTACAGGAGAGGGGTCGAGTTACGGCTACGGCGCTGGGAAGAAGGCCACCCCACAAGAAGGTCTAGGAAGGAATGTCACCCGATGTTTATTTCCTAGGAAAAAACAAGTTGAGACTCACAGGTTTAGACCAATCCTCTCACTGTACAGATAAAGAAAGAGAACCCCAGGGAGGCCATCAGTCAAACAACTTAGGGGCGGAGCTGAGACCAGAATCAGATTTCTTAGCTCCCAATCTAAAGTCCCTGCCATTAGGGAAGAAAAAGCTGACCGCAGGTGTGATATTGTGATTTATAGTCAGAAGTATATATTTGGTATTTGTCCCGTTTCTGGCATAGAGCTCCTAAAACCCTTGGAATTCCCTAAGACCAATTATATTTGGTTTTCTGTCATCACTTCCTGAAATAGCTCCAGAGCCAAAGGTGAAAGGATGAAAAGGAGTGTCTTGTTATTCATAACCAGCCCCTTTCAACCACACCAGAGTTTATGTTAATGAGGTGACCTTTGGAAAGCCCTAGTTAACCTAAGGATGGGGGCTGGTTGCCAAGGGAACCAACCACGTGATTAGAGGCCTGGAACTTTCAGCCCCACCCTCGACCTGGAGGTTGGATCAATCACCAGTGGCCAATGATTTAATCAATCATGCCTATGTAATGAAGCCCCGATAAAACTCCAAAAGGACAGGGTCTGGAGAGCTCCCGGGCTGGTGGACACATGGAGATTTGAGGAGAGTGGTGTGCCTGGAGACAGTGTTGGCCCTGTGCCCTTTCCCCACACCTTGCCCTGTGCTTCTCTCCCCTTGGGCTGTTCCTGAGTGACATCCTTTTATAATAAACCATTGATCTGGTAAGTAAAATGTTTCTCTGAGTTCTGGGAGCCACTCTAGCATATTACACAAATGTGGGGGGGGGCATGGGAACCTCCAATCACTAGCCAGTTGGGCAGAAGCTGAGGTGACAACCGGGCTTGTGATTGGCATCTGAAGTGGGGGCAGTCTTGTGGGACTGAGCCCTTGACCTGTGGGGTCTGATGCTATCTCCAGGTAGATGCTATCAGAATTAAGTTAATTGCTTGGTGGTGCTGGGAAACACATCTCGGAACAGGGTTTTAAAAAAGAGGTGGGCTGGGAAATATTATGTCTTGCAGGAAGCACCACTATAGTAGGGAGAGACCTATATTCTATTGAAAGCAGGGCCATTACCACTTGCATCACCTAACTCTGCGTGTGTGTGTGTGTGTGTGTAAGGCTCAAAAAAATAACTCAGGGTCTGTTATGAGTGGGAAAGACCAAGATAACCTGGCTTTTCCAGCCTCAAGACCTTGGCAAGTTATCTACTCTCCCTGGACCTCAGTTCCTCATCTGAAAAATAGAGACATTTACCTCCCTTTTGAGGATCAAATGAGATAAGAAACCTGAAAGCACACTAAAAAGAAGCTAAATAAATGGACAGTGGTATCATCATCATCAAGCCAGGCAGTGCTTAACAAGGAGGAAGGAACAGGCTGGAGAAGGGATTTGGGGGGTGGGCTGAGAGATGGGGGTGATGGACCAGCAGGGCACGTTGGCCACAGGTCATGCAAAAGTGTGCTGGGGGTGGCCAGTGGCCATCACCGCTGGTCTCATCTCTTCAGAGCACAGAACTTTGGAGCACTGTGTGTGGCACTTTTTGTATAGCCGACATGGCACTGTACATGCTGAGGTCCCTGTCTAACCTCTATGGCACCCACTTGTGCACGTGATGATAAATAACAGCTTGCATTTACGTTGCTATGGGCAGCCACTGGGCTTTACGTGTCTTCTCATTTGCCAGAATATGAGGTAGGTACTAACGTTAACTCTATTTTGCAGAAGAGGACACCAAGGTAGGTCACTTGCCCAAGGTAACGCAGCCAGAGCGCCAGAGCTGGCACACAACCAAGAAGTCTGACCACCCAGTGTGCACCATGTTCCCCGGGCTGTGGGACAGGCTGACTGGTACAGGAGGAGGAGACACATGGCAAAAAGGATGTGAGGGCTTCCCTGGTGGGGCAGTGGTTAAGGATCCACCTGACAATGCAGGGGACACGGGTTCGATCCCTGGTCCGGGAAGATCCCACATGCCGTGGAGCAACTAAGCCCGTGCGCCACAACGACTGAGCCTGCGCTCTAGAGCCCGCAAGCCACAACTACTGAGCCCGTGAGCCACAACTACTGAAGCCCGCGGGCATAGAGCTCGTGCTCCGCAACAAGAGAAGTCACCGTGATGAGAAGCCTGCACACCGCAACGAAGAGTAGCCCCCGCTCGCCGCAAATAGAGAGCCCGCACGCACCAACGAAGACCCAACACAAATTTTTATAAATCTACAGAAATTTATTTTTATAAATAAATTACAAAAGAATGTGAAATGCTACAAAGACACAATGTATCACCAAATATACACCTCAAACCTTCCACATCATCCCAGCAATTTCTCCTGAAGCACCCATGGTCCTGGATAATCTCATAAACTGTAACAAAACTGATAATTTTTTCCTGGGAATTCTGTTAATATGGAAGGACAGAGCTCTGCTTTCCACTCGGGCACTGAGCCTATAGCATTGGTTCTAAGACGCTGAGTTTGCAAATTACCTTTTAAATGGAAAATAAAGGGCAAAAGGTAAGAGGGATGGAAAAATATGGAGAGGCTCGGGGCGGGGGTTGGGGAAACTAGTGTTCCCACCTTCTTTCCCAAGAGGTCATCCAATGATCAAAATGGATGTTACCACTCTACCACCCCAATCTTTTCTCATGATTGTCCAGTCACGATTCAGCATCAATAGCCCTATGTAATAATAAATACTATGATCTTTACGAGCCATCTGAAGGTTAAAAAAATTCTAGGAAATTTTGATACCATTTTGGAAAAAAGTCCCAACTGAATTAAAACCAGCCCCACAAACAAAGATCAAACAATGGTCCACAAAGTCATCCAATCAACATCATTTCTGTCAATTTTCATGAGACCTCATCAGCACTCAGAAAACACGGGTAAGAGATGCTTCATAAGAAAGCAAGCTACAGGTGGAGTTTTCAGGACACTCCCCAACTGTGCTGAGACTAGACTCTACCCATCACGCCCTGGAAGCCAGGTGAGCAGACAGCACGTGCGCCCAGCTGCCTTCCTCTCTCCCGCCTTATCTCTTTTCAGAGGCAGCCCTGCCCGCATTGTGTCTTTAACATCTGACAGCATGAAGGGAGGTGTCGGCTAGCTCAGGCTTGCCAGCCAAGTCTGACACCGATTCCCCTAAGCCTTTGCTCCCACCAGGCTGTGGCAGAGACAGGGAACTCACCCGGTTCCTAGTCCTTTTCTGCCAGCCTCTCAAAATGAGGGAGGAATGAATGACAGAGCACCGAGGGGAATTTGTCTACAATCTCCCAATTCTGTGCTGGGTGGGCTCTACCAAGCAAATGCTGCTGCAGGATCCCCCCCACCCCCACTCAAGGAGACAGAGAGATCCTAATGGAGACCTCATTTTCTTTCTTCCTCTCGTCATCATATCAGCCCAAGGTTATGTAGAGAGGTGATCAGCCAGAGCCCAGTTGCTTCCTGTCTTTCAACAAGCGTCTGGCTTAAGTGGGGGAATCCTTGCCATTCGACTGGCTGGACCAGAAACTGAAGCTCCTGAGAAAAGACAAGCCTGCCCCTGGTGCAGGGCCTTAACCCTGTTACCACCGGGCCAAAGGGAGGTAGTGTCAGGCAAGTGAACCAAGAGTGACACAGGAATGCACACATGGTCATGTGCATCAAGCGTCTTCCTGGGTCAGGTTAATTGGGCCCCTCGGACTTCACCCAGGTGCTTCCATTTGACTGAGAGAGCAACTGAGGAAAGGTCGGGGGGGGGGGGGGCAAGCGGCTCAAGTTACAATTCTCTCAAGCCTCTACAGAATTTATCATGCAGTACAAATGAAAGTTTTTCTCATTCTCCAAAACGGCAACCTTCTCCTTTAAGACCTGATTCTCGGGCAGGCAGGACATGTGCTCTACACGTTGCCCCAGTTCCCTCTCAGACCTTCCCTCCTATGCTGATGCGCTATTTTAGCCCTGCCCCAGTTCTGCCTGTCTCTGGGATCACCTAAAGGGAGAAGAATCAAAAGAAGCAACCAGGGTAAAGGAAGCCACGCTATCCAGGCAGGCCCTATGTCTGGGTGAGGGGCTGATGTAACTTCTCTCACCTAGGGGCGCAGGGAGCCCCACCCCCATATTCCATCCCTACCATCCAGTTCCTAGTTTGCAGCCTAGATTTTTCCCTCTCACATCCTTGTGATGCTTTGAAACTTGACTAAATGAATTTTATTAAATGGGATTTATTACAAATAAAAGGTCAAGGCGTAATACTGGATGACTTTCTTTTACAATTCTGTACCGAAATGTGTCCCCAAGAGCAGAGGCTGTATCACATTCTACACACACACACACACACACACACACACACACACACACACACACAGACACACACTCTCTCACTCTCTCTCCCTCTATCAAAGAAATAACTGGAAACCAATGCACAATTTATCAGCTGCTGATGTCTGGTTCAGTCTCTCCTGGAGAACATTCTGGACTAGGGAAAGGCCCACCAGTTCTGCTGTTGCTTCTTTCAACACCTCTCTTCTGAACTCAGCCTCTAGGTTCCATTCTAGGGTCTGGGGCTCACCTGTTGCCCCAGCAGCCAATAAAATTCTCATAAGCAGGTATGAGGAGAGAGCCACACTGATACTTAAAATCAATTTAATATATTAGTGTGTGTGTCTGTGTGTGTATTTAACCTATCTGTTGTGTTGGTCAACTTTATGTGTCAACTTGACTGGGTCACGGGGTGTGCAGATATTTGGTTAAACATTATATCTGGGTGTGTCTGCCAGGGTGTTTCTGGATGAGATTAACATTTGAATCAGTAGACTGAGTAAAGCAGATTGCCCTTCCTAGTAATGGCATCATCCAATCCGTGGAAGACCTGAAGAGAATAAAAAGGCAGAGGAAGGGAGATTTTGAGCTCTCTGCCTGTTTGTTTTGGGACATTGGTATTCCCCTGCCCTAGGACTGGGCTGTACACCATCGGTTTTCTCCTGGTTCTCAGGCCTTCAGACTCGGGCTGGAAGTAACCTGGTGGGCTTTCCTGGGTCTTCTGCTCGCAGACAGCAGATCACAGGACTTCTTGCTACCATAATTGCATGAGTCAATTCCTTGTAATACCAATAAATCCCTTTATCTATATCTCCTATTGGTTCTGTTTCTCTGGAGAACTTTAATACATTTATTAAAATGCCAAACATTAAAATTTAAAAGATTGACAACAACAATGTTGGTGAGGGTGTGGACCAACTGGAACTCTCATATTGTTGGAAGGAGTGTAAAAAGACACAAGCACTTTGGGAAAAGGTCTGGTAGTTCCTTGTAAGACAAAACACACACCTAGCCTAACCCAAGAATTCCCATCTAATTACCTAAAAGAAATGAAAACATATGTCTACAAATAGATATTTATCAGAATGTTCATCACAGCCTTATTCTTAACAAGAAAACCCAGGAACAACCCAATTGATCAACGGAATGGATAAATAAACTGTGGTATAATCATGGAATGCAAAAGAACACTACTCAGCAATAAAAAGCATGAACTACTGATACACGGAACATGGATGAATATTAAAAACATGCTGAGTGAAGGGCATGAAAGAGCACATATAATTGGAATTGTACAAAGTTCTAGAACAGGGAAAGCTAATCTATGGTGGAACAAATCAGACCAGTGGCTGTCTCTAGGGGGTAGCAGTTGGGGCAGAGATTGATTGAAAAAGGGTTCAGAGAACCTTTTGGTGGCATGAAAATGTTCTGTGTCATGAGGAGGGTTTGGGTTACACACATGCATGCATTTGTCAAAATTCAGTGAATGTACACTTAAGATTTGAGATTTCACTGCTTGTAAATTTTACCTCAACAAGAAAAAAAGTGTAAACAAATACTGAACTATAGTTAATGACAGACAGGCTGAATGAAGCATTTAGAGGGAGGTGTACTAATGTCTGCATTAGAACAAAATGCATCAAAAAGTAAGATGCATAAGTTAAACTTCTTTCCACTTTTCTGTATGTTTGAAATTTTCATAATAAAACACTGGAAAAGGTGTCATTTGATAATTTACTTTTTCCTTTCTGATTTTGGATGTTTTATTTCTTTTCTTGCCTAACTGCTATGGCTAGGACTTCCAATACTATGTTAGATAAAAGTTTGTCTGGGTATAGGATTCTTGAGTTGCCTTCCTTTTTTCCTCAGTGGTCTGTAGATAAAATTCTACCATCTTTCAGCTTCTTGGTGTTGCAAATAGAAAATCTGATGCCAGTGTGGTTCTTTTTCCTTTGTAAATAATATGTTCCTTTGGCCTGAAATCTTGGAAGACTTTTCTTTGCATCCTAAGAGTTAAGAAATTTTACTAGGATACACTTAGATGTATTTTAGTTATTTCCCCTAGTGGTAAGTCAGGAGTGCCGTTCACCAAATATTTCTAGCTTTCCTCCTTCCATCTATAGGGGAGGACCATACTTGCTTCCCTTTGAAGTTAAAAGTGGGATTGTGATTTGCGTTGGCCAATGAAATAGGAGCAGAAGTGATCTGTGCACTTCCAAGCCAACTTTAAGTACTAGTTCATGATTTACCATGTTGAGACGAAGCCTCTATCACCTTTTGTTCCTGAATAACAACAATGAGCAGAGCCCCCTCCGCCCAGACCTATACTGGCTACTGCATTATGGGGGAAAAATAAACTTGTTGAGTTAAACTACTGAGGTTATGGACTGTTTGCTATTACATTTTAACCTAGTCCTCGCCTGTCCTGACTGATACACCCTTCCTTTACCTTTTTCTCCTTTTAGCACTCCTATTACTGGTATGTCAAGTGTCTTGGTTCCATCTTCTGGGTCTCTTGCCTCCTCTTCCATAACTTCTCTGTCTTAGCATTTGCTCAGAAACTCAGCCTTTCTGACTCCTCTGAGCCCCATGTGCCCCTGCTTGCTGAAAGAGGTCAATGGTTGGCATCTGAATCAAAGAGATGAGACATGCATTCTGGTCACACCTTCCCAGAATCCTCTCTGCCTGGATATCCATATTTCCCTCTTTTAAATATACATTCTCTTTGTAACAGCAACAATCCACATACTTGTCATTTTCAACGTCTATGCATTCTATAGTGATAATATATTGTCCTTAGCTATTTTCTTCTGTGGGTGTTTAGATTCCCAATTGTTGCCTACTATAAAGATTCTCTCAGTAGTGATCTCTATTCTCTACTCTAAGCATGGTAGATTCCACTCCCAACATATTTTTGCTGTTTCTGAATTGTAGGCTGACTGGTTTGGAAGAAAGAAAATTATATTAGGAGTCAGAAGAAACAGGCTCTCCCAATCACTAAGTCAGGTGGCCTTGTACAAGCTCCTCAGCAATATTTGCATAGTGTCCTGCCTACTGTCCAATATAGTTCTAAAACCCAACCAAAGGTGGATGTGTGAGTGCTCTGTGCAGAGCAAAGCCATGTGAAATGCGATGTGGCCATTTTACTTGGCTGCATCCAGTGCAACTTGAATATACTGAGGCTTGCTGGTAAATCTGGCTATTTGAGGGAATTCACAAATTCTTCAGGCAAAGAACTGAAAAATGAGCTGACACTACACAATGTATTTTGTGGACTCTAAGATGCCATCAATTTTAACAGGCACCAGTATGAAGCTCCGAGAGAGAGAAAAAAAGCTGTCAATTATAATTTGAACATGTGATTATATGACACATCCTGATTTTAGAGTTAAATTGTGTTTAGTTGTTAAACTGTGACATGGACATGCCTTAGAATCAATGAATATATGAAAAACACATATGTAAATATTTTTAAAATATACAGACTGGATCCCAGTCACATACTCAATACATCGATCCTGTTCATTTACTACAAAGGAGAACAGGCTCAAGGAGGTATCTACAGCGGGAACAAAGGGAAGAGCTGCAGGCTGTGCACATGGACATGTGCCTGGTGACTTCAAACCCACCTGCTGCCATGGCAAGTCTGGGCTGCACTCCTGCCAGGTGGAGCCCAACACCAGCATTCCAGCCAAGAGAAGAATGCGAAAAGCGTTTGCCAGGAGCAGGAACTACAGCTACTAATTGGTCCTATTCCCTTTGACCCTCTAACCCATTTCTTCCAGAGAGAGACCCTGGAAGGACTGTTTAGGAGAGGGATTATGGGGAGGGGGGCAAGTAGGGACATGATAGTCTGATGATCTGAGCCTGAGCAGGTACAAATACAAAAAAGATGAAAGTCTCAGTGTGAGAGTGATCAAGTTCCCAGCTACTGAACAGGAAACATGAATGTCAAATGATAATCCCTTGTCACATGGCCTACCATGCTTGGGCAAGTTTAGGGGCATCCAATCATGACTCAAAAAGTGTGGATGTGGTCTCCAGATGAACATCTGGCTTTTATTTTAGAGATGTCTTAATTAAAGGATAGACTATATGTTAAAAGAGGAAGATGGTCTAGTATCCAAAGGGCAAGCCAGGATTTCTTCAAATGCTTAAATATTAGGGATACCTACAAGCTAGGCAATAGGATAGACAAGTCTGGCCAGGAAATGTCTAGTTACTTAGCTGGATACCATGCTTTCCTCTCAATGGCTATCCCTTCTTCATTCCAATCCCCAACACACCACACACCCATGCCCCCTGGATCCAACACCCACAGCCGCTGCTGGAGGGGTCTTTCTGGTATTTGGGCAATGCCAGAGCACATCTTAGGAGTAGGCAGAATTCCCCAGCCTTTTCTTCACAAACTCAACAGCACTGAGTGGGGCCAAGGACGACCTTCCCTCAAAAAAGACAAAGGGAACGTAAACACCTGGGTTTTAGGCAAAGAAGGCAGTTATCTCCCCCAGCGGAGGTGGACTGCCTCCACCTTAACCACAGAAAGGAGCCTCACTTCTCCCGATTCTTGAGGGGCATGCCGTCTGCGCAAGACACCAGTCATGTAGGTCTAGCCTCACTCACAACAGGTGCCCTCAGCAGACTTTCCCAGAGAAACAGGACTATGCTGGGAATTGCCCTATTGTTGGCCTATATCTCTTCCAAGTCCTGGGGCCTTTTTTTTGCTTTTTTTTTAAAGTTTTAATTTTATTGAAATATAGTTGATTTACAATGTTGTGTTAGATTCAGGTGTACAGCAAAATGATTCAGTTATACATATACATATAGTCATTCTTTTTCAGATTCTTTTTTCGGGACTTCCCTGGTGGCGCAGTGGTTAAGAATCCGCCTGCCACTGCAGGAGACATGGGTTCGAGCCCTGGTCCAGGATGATCCCACATGCCACAGAGCATCTAAGCCCACGCGCCACAGCTACTGAGCCCACGCGCCACAACTACTGAAGCCCGCGCGCCTAGAGCCCGTGCTCCACAACAAGAGAAGCCACTGCAACGAGAAGCCCACACACTGCAACAAAGAGCAGCCCCCGCTCGCCACAACTAGAGAAAGCCGTGCACAGCAACGAAGACCCAATGCAGCCAAAAAAAAAAAAAATTGGCTATATTAAGAATTAAAAAAAAAAAAAGATTCTTTTCTCATCTAGGTTATCACAGAATACCGGGTAGAGTTTCCTGTGCTATAAGTCGTGGGGTCTTTGTTGATATACTTAAATTTTCCAACCTTTAAGTAACTTTTTTTTTTTATGGTGTGTGTGTGTTTGTGTGTGTTTGGAGGTGGAGGTGGAGGAGAAAAGGGGATTTAGGAAAGGCAAAGGGACAAAAAAGGAAAGTTTCACACATAATCCATACAGGACCAAGAGTTTATTTCTGGGTTCCTGAAGGCATTGTCCATCCCAATGCCCACACGCCTGATAGGGATTTTTCACTGACAAGAAGGAAAACACTTGAACACACTATTAGATCATGTTCAGCCAGTATCTGACTCACCAGGTGAATGGACATGACACACATCTAAGTGACTGCTCATACTGAAAAATGCCATTTTCCTAGCACTGCGGAACTTGCATCTGTTCATGCCGACAGCCCTGGCCTTCGTGTCACTGGAGGTCTTCTAGAAGGCTCCTCCGCAGCTCCCAATATAATCTCAGGATGCAGAACACGTGCTGCTGTATTCACTCCATAAAAACTATCAGCTCTGGCTTGGGCCCTGGCACGCAGCAACACTGCAGGCTGAGCTTGGTTATGTTATTTAGCAAAATGAACACTGGCTGGCTTCTTGCCTGGACCTAGACCTGGTCCCTTCTCAGCAGGGCATCCTCTGCTCACCTGCACCTCCAACACTGAAGTAGATGGAGGAAGGAACTCAGAGGACACGGTCCTGTCGGCCACAACTGTGCTTTGAAATGGCACCTAAAGAGGCAGAAGCCAAGGGAATAGAATGGGGTTGTTCTGAGAGCGCAAGAGCAGTGGAGTGATAATTCCTATGAAAGAGAACTGTCAGGGTAAGAGAAGACCTTCACGCTTCAGTGTTTGCTTTTCTGTCATCCACAGCTTTGAGTACCACAGAGAAAGAGACGGGGAGACCCTAGAGAGCTATGAGGTGCTGACCAGTGAGTTTAAAAAGTATTTGCCGTGGACCCTCCAGACACAAAGCATGGGCAAGAAGGGTCATCGATTCTAAGCTCCCTGAAACAGTGAATGACTTCTATCAAGACATGGAAAGTGCGCTATTATACTAGACTGGTTCAGACTACTTGGGAGTCTGGGAGACAAAAATGGGAGCGGGGGATGTGGGGGAGCAAGGAGGGCAGAGGAAGAGATTCCAACGTGGTAGCAGGAACGTGGCACTGCCTCCTAAATCTTTACTCCCTATAGTTCCAAGGTTAAAAGAAGTCTGGGATCTCCTAATGATACACAGTCTGGCTGGCTGGCAAGCAAAATGTTAGTAATATGCTGTTAACATGAAAACCAAGTAGATGTCAGTGGACAAAATAGTAAGCCACTAAGCAGTCTCTGTACTGGACCTTACACGTGTATGTTTATGGGGAATGGGAAGGCCATGCCAACTGGGAATTAAATTCTTTCTTCACTTTGCTATTTTGCCTTGATGACTATGTTTACATAGGTTTTGACAATCCCTTATTTCGTCAAGTCAGCACATCGACTTCCCCAAATATTGGCATCAAGAACCTAAATACTGACAAGTATCACTAACTGAAATCTATGGAAGACAGGAGAATTAAAACACAAGCAGCCAAACAGAATGGAACGAGGTGGATAGGAGTCAGAAGTCCAGCATTCAAGTCATGAATTCTGGGGCCAAGGGGAATTGGCCTAACCTCTCTGATCTTCCATTTTCTCCTGTAAAACAGGAATACTTTTACCAACCTAGCCACTAAATGAGAACATATGTGTAAATAGCTATAGAAATGTCTGGTTAGCAGAATAATGGTCCCCCAAAGGTGCCCACATCCTAATCCCTGGAAGATGCAAATGTTATCTTATATGGTGAAAAGGGCTTTGCAGATGTGCTAAATTACGGATTTTAAAATGGGAGACTATCCTGGATCACTGAGGTGGGCCCAATGGAATCACAAGGCTCTTTATAAGGGAAAAGAGATAGAGCCAGGGAAGCAGATGTCAGAGAGAGATTTGAAAATGCTAGCTGCCGGCTTTGAAGATGGATGAAGGGGCCATAAGCCAAGGAAAGCCGGCGGCCTCTGGGAGCTGGAAAAGGCAAGGGAGTGAGTTCTCCTCTGGAACCTCCGCAAGAAATGCAATCCTGGCAACACCTTGACCACTTCAGAATTTCACCTCCAAAAACGTAAGAGAATAAATCTGTGTTGTGATAATTTGTTACACCAGTAACAGGAAACCAATGCAAAATATAATAAGAGATGTGGTTATTTTCCTAAAGGATTTTTTTTTTTTTTTTTTTTGGCTGCACTGGGTCTTTGTTGCTGTGCGTGGGCTTTCTCTAGTTGCGGCGAGCGGGAGCTACTCTTCGTTGCGGTGTGCGGGCTCCTCACTGCGGTGGCTTCTCTTGTTGCGGGGCACGGGCTCTACACGTGCAGGCTTCAGTAGTTGTGGCATGTGGGCTCAATAGTTGTGGCTCGCAGACTCGAGAGTGCAGGCTCAGTAGTTGTGGTGCATGGGCTTAGCTGCTCCGTGGCATGTGGGATCTTCACAGACCAGGGCTCGAACCCATGTCTCCTGCATTGGCAGGCAGATTCTTAACAACTGTGCCACCAGGGAAGCCCCAAGGATCAACTTTTTAAAGGCGGAAGTTATTGGGGTTCCCTGGCTCTACTGAAAACTACTGAAGCATGGCATCCTCTCTTGGTGCATCACTGAAAAGTGTACAGCTAGGTATGTGCCACACTCAAGTAGGATGAGCAACTAAGTGAGTCAGTCTGTCCACTCATTTTTATTCCAGTTATTAAGTGGTAAGGAAACAAGGCAAGACATTAAATATAATTTCTACCCTCAAGGAACTGATGATCTACTAAAGAAGAGAGAAGACAAGGCCTCAGGGCTCTCATTTTTTCTGCCATTTTCAGAGCCTTAAGTGACTGACGGTGTAGGGAATGTATCCGACACGCAGCCATGACTGGACGCTCCTGGAACAGACGTCAGAGGGTCCGTCAGCCTCCTGAAATAACATGCCAGGTTCTGCTGATAGCTGTATTTTTCTCAGGAATGAATCTGTAGATTCAGATTTAAAGCCCAAAAGTTCAGAACCATTTGGAAAACAAGAGAAAGATTGTAAATAGAAGATGAAAGCATGTTAAAACAGATATTTGAGGACAGTCCAAACATTTGTGACTTACTTTCAGCCTGGAGAAGAGGGCACTCCAAGGGAAAAAGGAAACTGAACCAGGGCCTCCTCTCCCTCATGATCGGGGTCACTTAATATCTGCTAAAGCATACCAGAGGGCCATTTACGACAAGTTCCATGAGATGCACTTTCCCTCTCTACTGAGTCAGCATACGTGCGCTAGTCCCCATCTTACACAATACTCTCTCAATCCCACCCCCACTCTTAGCAACTGTCCCATTTACAATGAAAAGCACCTTCAAAGAGTTGTCTGCGACGGCCTTCTTCACTGCCTCTCCTTCCATTCCTTCTTGAACTACTCCAATCTCACAAATCGCTCTTACCAAGGTTACCAATGACTTCCACGTGGTATCTGAAAGTCAATTCTCCAATAATCCGCAGCATCTGAGAAAGGTGACCCTCCTCCTCCCACTATGTTGTTGCACTTGCTTTTTGGTCCCCCCTAACGACTCTCTCTCTGACATCTGCCCGTCCCCGCTCACCTTCCTAGACAACCATCTAAAACAGCCACCACTCTTAACCCACTTCCCCTTTAATTCACTTTTTCTTCTTAGCACTCACCACCGCTGCACCTGCTGCCACTGCCACTACAATATAAGCTCCCTGAAGGCAGTCTTTTTCTTTCACTGCTGTGTCCCCTGAGTGTGGCATATGATAGGCTGGCTCTTGAAAACATCTGTTGGATGAATAAATACCGCACTTTGTGGAACTGTGTGAAAAAGGTCCAGCCGTATAACCGGAAAGAGATAGCAAATTAAGGGTATGTCAGACTGTTTGAGTCCATTCCCAGCAGAGGTTACCCTCTACCACTCAAGGCTCCAGCAACTGCCATACGACAGTGAGGGTTAAGTGGGATCATGTCGGTTAAAAAGCCACTGCAGTCATGCTGCTTCCTGCCCAACCCCGTGGTCCTGATGAGAGTGTGGAAAATAATCACATGTGCATGTGCACAAACTGCAGGCACCCCTGCCACCAGCACTGGGGTGTGGAGCGGATGTGGTGCTTCGGTTGCCACCTGGGCAGGCCTTGAAAGTTCTGGGGACAGGAAAAAGGGCTAACCTTCTTCCTGCCCCCAAACCAAGTCATGTTGAGCTAGAACACCCTCAAGTTTCTCATTCCTCCTACCAACAAGAGCAGGCAGGGCCCTGCCTCCCCATCCTGCCCCCAAAGGGCAGTGCCCAGAGGCGGTGGAAGAGCAGCATGGGGTGACCTGGGCTTTCTACCCCAGGTAGGGGCTGCCTAGGAACCCAATAGCCATTTCCTGTACAGGAGGGCTTCTGAATGCTTCAGCAGTCTGATAGATATACTTCCTTTTATAAAGCCTTTTTATTATGGAAAATTTCAGACAAACAAAAAATAGGATATAATGAGCTCCCAGGTACTCATCATCCAGGTTTAACAGTGATCAACTCAGGGTCAATTCTGTCTCATTTTCCCCTGGGATGTCCTTGTCTTGGTTTGCGGGGACAATCATGGTTTAAACTTGTCCTGGTGTAATTAAAAGCCCCCTCTCTCAAGATGAACTGGTTTGCAGGGCAGAAATTGAGACACAGATGTGGAGAACAAACATATGGACACCAAGGGGGGAAAGCTGCGGGGGTGGGGGTGGGATGAATTGGGAGATTGGGATTGACATGTAGACACTAATATGTATAAAATGGATGACTAATAAGAACGTGCTGTATAAAAAATAAATAAAATAAAATTCAAAAATTCAAAGAAAAAAAAAAAGGCCCCCTCTTTCAGTCTCAAACATGCCTGGGATTGGACAACAAATTATATGGTCACTTGATATTTACCTCACCCACTACCCCCAACACCTGGATCATTTTGAAGCCAATTACAGACAATAAGTTTATCCAAGAATATTTCACCATGCGAAAGGTTTTAGTACAGCTCAGCACTCTTTAGACACCAACTCACGGACCACTGTGCTCTTTCCTCTCAACACTCTTGCTGGGGGCTTTCGTGTCTCATAAGTGGGGAGCTAAGAAGGGGGAAGAGGTATGGGCCCCCCCGAAAGGCTCTGTGCTACATGCCCTTGCACTCGGGCCCTCCACACCCACTTTGTGGCCTGACGGCATGACTCCAGCTCGTGGACTGAGCTGCCAAGCGCACGGAAAAGTCAAACGTGTGCTTATGCCGGCCCAACTCCGTTGTATGGCCTCCTTCCACTACACCATGCTGCCTCCATACAAGAGGTCTAGAAACAGCCATGGACAACAGGACACCAGAACAACCCTCAGCAGTCGAAGATCATTTTGTATGTGGACACAAAAGGAGCAGAGTGAGTCTGAACTATTCAGGGTAAAGAAACTCAAACTTCAAACTGACCCACAAGAGACTAAGCCCCAACCTTTGTCTCTGTTCTCTGGACGGTATCACTGCAAGACTCCAGAGCCAGGCTAAAAGCTGCAGCAGCCTAAGCAACATACCTTCCTAGCACTTAGGAGAAAACGGAGAGAAATGGGATACAATCACCTCTTTTGAATCCCCAGAAGAGATGATCGTAGAAAGTTCACTGGTCTATGATCCCGCAAGCCCACTTCTGGTATGTTTCCCTGAGAAATCCTCCCACAGGCCAATCAGAAGGCAGCAGAGGAAGTCCACCGCAGCACGGAGCAGGGTAGCAGTGAGCTGCAGGCAGCCCGGATGAGGAACGGGAATGGAGCCTGTGCACTGCGAGGTGGTGTGCAGCAGGCATCAGCAATGGACTAAACATACACACAGGAGAGATACGAACACAGTGCCGAGTAAAGATACAAAAAGGATCTGGAGCACCAAGCCATTTAAGTTAAAGATGTGTGTACGTGATTAACAAAAATTCAAATCCAAAAACAAAAATAAAAACTCCACATATGCACACAAAGCAACGATTCCTAATACACCAACAAGAGAATATATATCAAGCACATTTGCATGGTTGGCTACAGAGGGGAGGGGAATGGAGAACAGGAAGAAATGCGAGGAAATCAATGTAGAGGTGACTAAAACCAAGAGAACAGCCTTACCCAGACCAATGACAATATGCCACAAATTGAGCAACAGCGTTAACTCAACCCTCTGCACCAGAGGGAGGTCTAAAAATAAGAAAAAAAGGAAAGGAAAGGGAAAAAAAAGCTCATGATTGCAAAAGCCAGCAAATGATCAACTTGTGAAGAGAAGCCTGGTCCCAATTTTTTTTAATTAATTAATTAATTTATTTATTTTTGGCTGCGTTGGGTCTTTGTTGCTGCGTGCAGGGTTTCTCTAGTTGCGGCGAGCGGGGGCTACTCTTCATTGTGGTGCCCGGGCTTCTCATTGCAGTGGCTGCTCTTGTTGCAGAGCACGGGCTCTAGGCACACAGGCTTCAGTAGTTGTGGCACATGGGCTCACTAGTTGTGGTTCACAGGCTTAGTTGCTCCGCGGCATGTGGGATCTTCCCGGATCAGGGCTCAAACCCGTGTCCCCTGCACTGGCAGGCAGATTCTCAACCACTGCGCCACCAGGGAAGAACCCTGGCCTCAATTTTTAAAATGCCATCTTTCACCCACCTAGATAACTGGTTGACAAATGGTCCAGGACCGGGGAGGGAGAGAGCAGAGAGACTGTAAAAGGAAGCCTCACTCCTCGCTGCTGGCACATGGGAAGGGCATGAAGAATGGCAGCACCTGGGCTTCATCACTGGGCCAACACGGTCCCTGCATCTCAGAGGTGAAGGCAGGAGTTCCATCCACTGCAACGCCTCCTCTCAGTGTGGGCCTGGGACTGCTGGTCCCGAAGGCATCGGCTTCCAGTTGGATGACTCACGCCAGAGCTCTGTTTACATTTTTTACCTGCAAGAGGATGGGGGGTTGATAGGACAATCTAAACCTAAAACTGCTCTCTGCTCTAAAACTTGGTGCCTTTGTGTGAGTGCGTGTGTGACAACATAGCTAATCCTATGCGTTAAACTGTTAATGCTCAATTTTATGCATAGGCCACTGTCTCTAGTGGGTGCACACTGGAGGATGAATCCATTTTCTACAGTTAGGGGGCTGCTCAGTCATTCAGGCCAAAAGTCGTGTGAATGGAGAGAAGCAGGCCTGGGCCAGGCTACGCTGCCAACCCCTGGTAAACATTAAGGTCCCCTGTGCTACTGGGGCCTCTGGGCTGGCTGCCCAATGGGCCATCTGGTGGACTCAGAATCCAGAAGGGACCTCTGGTCGACTCAATTCTGAACAATTATTTATCTTGATTACCTAGTTTTTTGGTGTCTCCTTACACGTTGTGCCCAGTCCTGGTGGAAAAGTATATGGATTAAAAACATCCCGGGGGGCTTCCCTGGTGGCGTAGTGGTTAAGAATCCGCCTGCCAATGCAGGGGACACAGGTTCGAGCCCTGGTCAGGGAAGATCCCACATGCCGCGGAGCAACTAAGCCCGTGAACCACAACTACTGAGCCCGTGTGCCACAACTACTGAAGCCTGCGCACCTAGAGCCCGTGCTCCACAACACGAGAAGCCACCGCAGTGAGAAGCCCGTGCACAGCAATGAAGAGTAGCCCCAGCTCACCGCAACTAGAGAAAGCCTGCGCACAGCAACAAAGACCCAATGCAACACCCCCCAAATAAATAAATTAATTAATTAAAAACAAAACAAGACAAAACAAAACATCTCGGGGACCTCCCTGGTGGTCCAGTGGTTAAGACTCCGCACTTCCAGGGCAGGGGGCATGGGTCTGATCCCTGGTTGGGAACTAAGATCCCACATGCCGCGTGGTGTGGCCCAAAAAAGAAAGAGAAAGATCTCTAATGGATTCATTCTCTTGGATTTTTTTATCCTAGAAGTGAGAGGAATGAGTGCAAAAGTAGTTAACAATGATGATCAAGTTTCTGGCTTCAGAAATTGAGTAGATAGTGGTTTTCATGGACATACGAATCCTTGAAGGAGGATGGCTGATAGAAAGGGAGCGCAGGGATAAAGATGATGGTTCAGTTTGGGACATATCAAGTTTGGGGAATGTGAGGGAAATGGAAATAGAGCTATCTGGTGTATCTGCTGTAAGGAACTGAGGCCCAGAGAGAAGATCTGGACTGGAGATATGGATTAGGCTAGAAACAGTTTAAAAAAAAAAAAAAAAAAAGGCAAAAAAAGCCATGGGAACAGATAAGCCCAGTCCAGGAGAACGTATAAGGATCCAAGTCTGAGCCTTGAGGGAAAATAACATTTAAGGGACTACACTTAAACACGTGTGCGAATATGGTGGATACTAGAAGTAAAAGGGAGCAGCTAAGAATAATATTTACAGTACATATCCCTGGGGTCCAGAACAAAAAATAAAAACACAAATGAAGTTCTCCAACTGTAGACATCTATCTGTAAAGCAACTCTTCTTGCCTTCTTTCTTTTTGTTCTTTTTTATTTCCCCCCTTTCTCTGGCCCCATTGGTCCTCCTCAGGCATCAGCTTGATTCCATCCACTTGCTGAATGAAACCAGGGAGGAGGGAGTGGACTCCCATGTTTCTTGAGGGCACTCAAAATAACTTGGTGAGGGAGCTTCAGGTCCATTTCACAGAAGAGGAAAAAGGGTCAGACAAGTAAGGAAATAGATACAAGGTGAAAAGGGAAGTGTGTTCTTACAGCCTTAGCTACCAGGGCCAACTCCTAAGCTTGGATTAGGGAGATTACATTTCAAGCCCTGGAGGGAGGCATGATACAGGGCTGGAGATGCGGACCTTGCTGTACAGACTCCAGACCCTAGAACAATCCTGGGCCTCCACTCACGGCCTCGGCTGGTATTGGAGACCCTCGCACACTCCTGGGGCTCTCTTCCTCCAGAGGTCACACTCCAGAACCAGATCACTGGGTCTTTAACTTTTGGGACTGACAAATGTTTGAGTTTGGCTTTAATAGGCAAAACCAATCAACCAGATCAACCACAAAAAAGGAACAGCGGGTATGGATTAGAACCCAACTTGGCCTCCTGAGAAAGGAATTCGTCACAGGAGTACAGCTGCCCCACTGCCTGCTCTCCACACAGACTGAGACCCCCCGCCCCGGCCTGGCAAGCCACCTTCTTTCTTTCCACTGCTGGGGATGGCGTAATGCTTGTGGATTTTTTTCCCCAATCACTTAAGCATATTACGAAATGTTCGCCAATTCTAACTGCCACCCTCCTCCAGCTGAAGGCTTTCCCAGTGTGCTGCCCTCTCGGGGAAAGCTGGCACTGAACTCTAAACTCTGAGGCCAGTTTTATGTGACAGAAAAGGGTTTTATTTTTAAAATATATTTCTGGATTAAAATATTTATATCTTAAGGCTTTTTTTTTCTTTGCATCTACACTATTTTGAAATCTACTTTTTCATTTTAAAATACATGTTCTTCCATGGAAATAATATAATCTCCCTCATCTCTTTTAAGAAACGGTTATGGAGGACCCTACTGTACGGAGCCAGAACTTATTTAGCTAATTTCCTACAGCGAGACATTTAGTGTGTCCTCAGTTTTTCAGTAACAGAAACCACGCTGCGTCTTGGCAGCACCTGAGCATCTTGGGCACTTGTCCAGTTTCATCCTTGGGTGAATTTCACAAAGTGAAACTGCTTAGTTAAGGCACAGATACTTTACAACCACCACCAGTACAAAAGGGGAAAAGGACAAGTCCCCACTTCAACTCCCCAGAGGTAATTACTGATAATTACCTTACATTTTGACACCTTGCAGATGGCTTTATTCTACCCTCACGTGTCTGTGAGCGGAGGCTGGCTGACTGGTTTCACTGCCAGACTTCAGGCTGCTCCTCCCCGACCTTTGTCTCAATCTCCCGGCGCACCGGCTGATTGGATCACGCTGCACAGTTTACGGCACACTGGTCTGAGCGAGGTCTTTCTCTTGCCTCCTTTCATCCCCAGGGGTCACTCCATCCTCCTCCTTGCAGACCTTCTCCCCTGGGCGCAACCATTTAAATCTACTTTACGTGCATCCTCTGGTTTATAGGCGTGCTTGCAAAATGTGGATGGTTATTTTGGCTATGTGACTTTCTTATTTTTTTTTTCCTCTTTATCCTTCCCAGCAGCAAACAAATATGCTAATATTTCTCTAATTTTGGAAAAATGACTTCTCCTGACTCCGCTTCACCTGACAGCTATCTTGCCGTTTCTCTGCATAGCTTTTTATCAAAAACTCCTCCAAAAGGTTGTCTATACTCAATAACGCCTTTCTTCCCTCTCACCCTGAACCCAGTCCAATCAGATTTTTTTTCCTTTACCACTCCATCAAAACTGCTTTGTCGAGGGCACCACTGGCATCCACGCTGCCACACCTAACAGTCACCTTTCGGTCCTCATCTACCTGAGCTCTCACAGGAGCAGGGCCAGGTCATCTCTCCCTTCTCGGTGACTCACTGTCTTCACTTGGCTTCTAAACTGTGCTCCTTTGGTTGTCCTCTCACCCCACTGGTTGCTCTGTCTCCTTTTCTGTTTCTTCCTCTTCCTCCCAACCAATAATAATGGTCTATGCTTCAAGGCTCAGTCCTGCCACCCCATTATTCTCTTTCTACATCCTCTCCCTTCTGAGTCTCAAAGCTTTAAATACCATCTGTGTTTTTTTGCCTTATTTGTGCTTTACAAAGTTCCTCCTTGCTCCTGTGACACAAAGATACTCTGCACTTTTCCCTACTTTTTTATAATCCCTTATCTGCAAACCTCAGGGCTAGAGGAGTTTTGGAATTCAGATGGTTCCAGACTTAAGAAAGGTGATGTCATGTAATACTCCTAATTAACGTCTAGGACAGCACATATTATACACATTAATAGTTCTGAAGTGACCCACCAAGGAAATAATTGATTAAGGTAAGGATCACCAATGGATAACAAAACCATTAGATATTATCATCAGAACACTAAAATAATTTGGTTGTTGGAGAACAGGATATTTTCAAGTCACCAATGAATCTCCCTGTAAGTAACTTGCTAACTGCAAAGAGAAAAAAAAAGTACTTTTACAGGGGAAAGATCTGGCAGTCACCATCTTAACCAAATTATCAAACTTAACAGAACTATGGTGGAAAAACCTGACATTCATTACGTGTTTCCTTATGTCATACAATATGAAGTACATAGCAACAACACCTATATTCTTGTCAAAAATGTTTAAACTGAAACTAATCCAGACCTCGCCTCAAGTTTACAAAGAAATACAAACAATAGTATCTAGAGAAACAGGTTAAATGACACCATGAGAAAACAATCAGACAAATCCAGAATGAGGGACATTCTATAAGTCGGCTGGTTCTGGTCGTCACAAGAAGTCAATGCCACACACACACACACACACACACACACACACACACACACACACAGAGTTCTGGATCAAGAGAAATGAAAGAAACATACCAACCAAATACAATGTATGAACCTTGGCTGGATCTTAGTTCAATAAAACCATATAAAAATGTGTATTTTGGGTCTCTTTAAGGCCAAATATCCCTCAAATTAGAATCACTCTAAGGTCTGAAAAGAGAGAGAATGAGTTAGGACCAGGAAGAGGATTCAGCTGTTTTCCCAACACGCTATAGCAGGAGGAAGGCCCCCTTCAGAAGGCATCGATGATTCCTTGCTTCATGTCCTTATAGTTTTGTTTCTGCCCGTATTATGGCACTTATTGCAGCCTGTCCTGCGTCATACTTTTTTGTGTATGTTTGTTTCTCCCACACTAGATTGTTCCCAAGGACAGCGAACACATCTATTTTTGTATTTTTCATAGTGACTTACAATAGTAGGTGTTCAATAATGTTCACTAAACATTAGTCAATGAACAGTAAATAAATAATGTTCAAATGTTCAATAAACATGTGTTGAGTGGGGAAAAACATTTGGGGGATAATTGGGGAAGTCTGAATATGGGTATTAGATGATATTATGGAATTACTGTTAACTTTTAAAAATGTGACTATTACGATTCTGTAGGAAAATGTCCTTTTCCTTAGGAAATACCTATTCTTAGCAGTATATACAGATAAAGTATCACAATGTTTGCGACATTTCAAATGGTTCAGCAAAAAAAGAAAAAATATATACATATACACATATATAGATAAAGCAAATACAGCAAATTAATAAGCATTAAGTGCAGGCAGTAGATATACAGGTGACCACTGGACTATCCTTTTAACTTTTCTGAATGTTTGAAAGTTTTCATAATAACAGTTTGAAAAAACACTGCAGTGAAATATGTGATATTCACATTAAGCAGGATAAATAAATGATTATAAAGAGCCTCACCTCAACTCAAGTTTTGCTGCCATGTGGGTTATCAAAGAGCTTTTGGTTTTCAGAGCTTTCTGGATTTCACATTTGTGGATAAGGGATACTGGACCTCTATTAATTTTGTGGTGTTACCACTTTCATTTAGGCCTTTAATTCTTCCAGAATCTACCACTGTATGTGATATTACGTGGCGATCTGGTTTATGTTTTTCCATCTAGTAAGTCAATTTTCCCAACACTATCTACTGAGAAATCCATCCTTTCCTCATTGATTGTGGTACCTTTTTATAGTATATTAAGTTCTTATATATACATGGGTCTATTTCTGAGATCTTTATCCTATTCTGTTTTTGTCTATTACCTGTTCTTGCATAGATACCATACTGCTTTTAGTACGATGGCTTGGTAGCTTACAGTATCTGGTGCAAAAGTCCCCTTTTTCTTTCTAAAAGTTGGCTTTGTTATTTCAAATGCATTTAAGAATAAAAGTTCTTCCCCAAAAAATCCAGTTATAATTCTGAATGGAACTGCAATTTGGGCAGACTCTGTTTTCCAAAGATGGCTGCACCAGTACATGTTTCATCCCACATGCTCTTTTTACAATGATATTAACATTCTTCTATTGATATATGGAGTCTATGTTCCCTTCCCTTCTACCTAGAGTGACCTTCGCAACCTGCCTGAATCAATAATGTGCAGAGGTGATGCTGCGTGACTTCCAAGGCTGCATCCAAAAAGGCTTCCCCCTGGTTCTCTCTTAGGACAAGGGATGTGGGAGTCCTGAGCCAACATGTAAGAAGTCCAGCTACCCTGAAGGCACCATGCTGGGGAGATCAAGCAGAAAGCTTGAACATATACAGAGATGCCCACGGATCCCCAGCTGTTCAAGCCCCAACTGCTTGAGTCTTCCCAGACCAGGCACTGACATGTGAGCGAAAAGCCTTTGCAATGGTCCCATCCACAGCCACCATCTGACTGCAACCTCATGGGAGGCCCAAAAGACAAAAATGCCTGGAAGAGCTGGCTACCAAAAGTTGTGAGAGAGGATGATTATTCTTGTTTTAAGCTATTACATTTTGGAGTAATTTGTTACTCCACAGTTACTGGGATAGCACTGAGTTTATAAATCAATGTGAAAGGAAGATTATGATCTGTATAATATTAGATCTCATGCAGGAATACAGAATATCTTTCCATTTATTTGACTTTCCCATAGAGGTTCTATATATTCTTGTTTCTGTTAAATACCAGAAACTTTATGGTTTCTTCTGTTATTATTTCTTAAATTTTGAGTTGATTATTGTAGCATAGGGAAATACAATTTAATTCGATAGATTAATCTTGTATCTGATTATATCATGTGAAAATAAAGTGTTATCTCTTCCCTTCCAACTCCTACATTTAATTTCTTTTTCTTTCCTTAATCTGTTGATCAGGACCTCCAGTAAATGAAACAAAGTTTCTTCAATTAAATATAATGTTTGCTATAGACTTCTGTTATATAACTTCTGTCAAATTAAGGAAGTGCCTTTTATCATTATTTCATTGAGTATTTAAAACATAAAATGCTACTGAATTTATCAAATTATTTTTCTGTATCAACTGAGATCATGTTTTCCCTCCTTTTGTCTATTGATATGATAGGTTTTCTGATGCTGAACTATCCTAGTAATTTGGGGGAAAACAGTACTTGTTTGTACATGTTCCCAATACACTATTGAATTGGTTAGCTGATATTTTATTTTGGGATTTTGGTAATAGAAGTGCCAGGCAGCTTTTTCATTTGTGACCAAACATTAGTATCTACAGATCTTTCCTCTGTAGTAAGTTCAGTTTCTTCAAACACAGATCCTTCGAACTCTTGCCTCTACTCTAGGAGTTCTGGAATTGTACAGGACAGGAAGTTTGGAGCCTCTTGGTACAGTATGGATTTTCAACCGATCCTCCTGCCTCTGGTTTGGTACCTCACTCCCACCTTCCCTTCCTTGGTGTCTGGCCAAGTCCGTAAACCCCCGCTCAGTTTCTCTAGAGACAACACCTCCCAACTGTTGCAGAGCTGGGAAAGTAGCGTCACCTGATGAAGGAGAAGATCAGACCTCAGACTTTCACACTATCCTTATTCAGACTTTCACACTATCTCCTTATTTTCCAGGTTAATGGAGGTCTGGTTAATAATTTGTAGAATGTCCATATGATGGGCTATTAGACAGTCAAAATAAAAAGGCAAAACTTCTGTATACTAATTTGTCCACAAATTGAATTAAAAAAAAAAAAAAGCAAGTTGCAGAATAATATGTAGAGTGTGACGCCCTTAAAAAACAAAGAAACCCACAAGCAACCCACACATGCTTGCAGAAGCATAAGCACGGACACACGTCTGCAGACGCACCCACGTTTCACGGCAGCTACCTGGTCACCCACAGACCAGGAGACTGTGACGGGAGAAGAGACAAAAGCTTTTACTTTCAACACTCTGTATTATTTGATTTTGTGATAATGAACTCAGATTACTTTCATAATTACAAGAACCAAAGAAGATTTTTTTGTTACGTCCTCCCACTCCCTAAACCCCACCCCAATTATCCCTGGATCTCAGTGAAAATCATAGTGGTTGAAACTGCTACTTACTAAGAAGGCAAAAACAGCGGTCTGGGCCTGGACGAATGACTCCAGCTGAAAAAACCTGGGGGCGTCGGCACAAGGTTGCTGCTTAGCACAACCAGCTCTGCAACAAGCCCGGGCGTGAGCAGCACAGAGCCTCCCCAGACTTTCGTATCATTTCTGCTTCCCTCTTCCCCGTTTTCAGCCCTGGTTGCCTGCCTTTAGCACGTGTTATACTATAATTACCAAAGCAGTGGGATTGGTATAGCTTCTCGCTCCATGAAAGTGCATTCCCTTCTCCCTTATTTGAAGGCACAAGAGCTACTGAGCAAGGGCCACAGCAGCAAGGCCCATCCCTCGCTAAGATAAGGTGAGAAACACCCCGTGCCTCCAGGAAGAGCAGCTGCATCGTCTGAATTCACTGAACACCGCCCTCCGGAGTGACCAGCTCCGAGCCCCGCACACCAGCTGGTTTCCCCAGCGCCTTTCCCAGGGCCCTCCGCGGGGCACGGGACAGGCACATGTGGTGCGAGGGAGGACACACGGTGAGACCAGGGCAGGGCAGGGCAGTCAGTCCTTCCAAAGAGCCACTTTGGCTCTCACCGATGCAAGACATGCCAGTGCCAAGTGCTGCAAGAATCGCCAAGAGCAGCCAGGAAAGGTCTCAGTGCTCTCACCACAGCAGCTCTGGGCCTGCTGCTCACGCAGGGCTTCCATCCACCCAGGAGGTCGGTGGGGGAGGAGGAGGAGGAGGAGGAGGAGGAGGAGGAGGAAAGGAAAATGAGAACAGTGGCCCGCATTTCCAGAGCCATGCCTGGCACGGGTACTGGGCGCTTTATTTGCATTACTGCATTTAAGCCCTTGAACCTCTGTGCGGGGCACCATGATTATTCCTACTTTACAGGTGAGGAAATCGAGGCACAGGGAGATAGATGAAGGTCAGACAGTTTCGAGTGACTGGAGCCGAATTGCAGCCCAGGCAGACTGACCTCAGAACAACATGGAGAACCAGATGGAGAAGTAGGATGGGGAGGGAGGAAGGAATAAAACAAGTCGACCAAAGCTCTGACCGGTTCCTCCTTTTCAGTTAAGGACAGAGCAACTGAGTTTTGGTTGAAAATCAGGCCCTTAAGTCAAAGATTAGCCAATGTGAAACTCAAGGTAGGGGAGAAGTTGTCAGGAATAATACTCGTATACTGCTTTGGGTATCTATAAGTATAGAGGAAGAACTATAAGGATAATGTTTTAACAAAAATCCTGAGCTGGGAGACGACCTCCACTCCTCCTCTAGTCCAACTAGCAGGAAGCAGACACACACAGACACAGGCAGGTCACAGGCAGCTTGCCCCCACCTTTATCCTGAGGACAAAAGCGGTGACCCTTTGGGCCCAACGTTTCCTCCCCTCATTCTCATAGGAAAGGGTCCCTCCCTAACCAGATGAGCCGAGTGGCAGGGGGACAACCCCCACCTCTCTGACAGCTGCAGAACTTCAGAGCTCACAAAGTGACCTCACAGACTTCATCATCCACTGTCAAAGCCACCAGTGCACTGTCTCCATTCATTTATTAATTCAAACGTTTACAAGTATAGATCAAGATCTTTGGGCTGAAATTTAAAATATACACATGAAATGCCACCATATATATTTTTTAAAGTAACATAACATGAACACCTATCCAAGGAAACGGTGAACCCAGCGGGGTGGGGTGGGAGGGGAGTCAGAGATGAAGGGGGATAAGGTAAAAGTAAAACCAAATGGAGCCTGGCTGTCAACACCCACCCCAATCTAGGCTGGAACGTGCCCCTGGCCTCCAGGAATGTGAATACCCCTCACCACCACCAGGCTGGAGGCTCCTTCCCGACCTCCCTGAAGGCACTCCTTGTGTATCTCCTGGCTCCAAGTGCCCAGCTTGCAGCCTGTGTGGTGGGAAAGGGACTAAGCAGGAAGCTAAAATATGTGCATTCTCATCAAGGGGTAAATCTTGACATTTCTGAGTCTCCACTTTTTCACCTGTAAAGCGAGGAGACTGGCTTATGCATCAAGATTCCTTCTAGTTCTAAGGCTTACGGATTTAAAGTTAGCGATGACTGTGGGTCCCCTTCAGTTCAGGAAGGCCCTTGGTTTCTTCTGACCCTGAAGAAAGGCAGTATTATTTCCAGGTGAACTAAAGGAGTTGGGTAGCCCCAGGCCCACACATGGTAAATATTCTAAAATATTTTCAGAATTGATACCCCTGCTTAAAAAAAAAAATTGGAAAAACTGCCCCTATTAGAAAAGGCAAGGAGGTATTTGCTATTCACATGCTGACTGTTAAACCTCTCCATGGACCAACATGCATCATCCTTCCCCCAACCCCCCCTCACGAAGCCTCCATCACCTACAGTCACCTGAAGGAGGGATGGTCTCACAAAGAACTCAGGTGCATGCGGCCAAAGCTGCTATGAAAAGGTAAAGACATATTCCATATTTGCACTCCTTTTTACTTAGCTCTTTTAATCAACCCTTTCTGATAAATAATTCATCTCACTTCAGCAACTGTCAACTTTAGTAAAAGGTCAAAGCATTAACCTTGAGCTGCTGTAGGAGGGAACTTCTCCAGCTGTCTTCAGAGAGGCCTAGAGAGGTTCTATGGAGGGAGCAGTATTTCCCACACGACTAAGAAACGCATATTCCGGAGAGACACGGGGTGTCTGCCTCTGATACCCTAACCTCCCAACTGCTTCCCAATGGAGCAACTACAAGGCATTACCTTCTTCTGAGATGCTCTTAAACAAATAAGGTTCTAAGCATGTTATTATAAATGAGATATAACAGGTCTGTCAAAGCAGGTTCTTTAAACTGTCTCGATTCTTTTGAAGTCACTGAACAGACATTTGCTTAGATCCTTCTAAGCAGTGTAACAGCGAGAACACTGATACTTTGTCAAGTCAGAAGTATAACCTAATTTTATGTTTCACAGATTAACTTGAGGGAAATACAATACAAACCAGTGTCTTCCACTGTCTCAGCAGCCAGGCTCTTCAGAAGGGGAGCCTCTCACTGTAATACTGAACTTAGGCCTATTTTCATTAAAAGGCCTCAGCCAGGTCAGAAGCTATGACAAAGCTGATTCTTTGAATTAACACTTTAAACCAAGATGCTGGCAAGATGATTAATTCTGTTAAGAAAGCTGGTGAAGTGGAAGTTATACTTGGGTACAGGGATCAATTGCAAAGTTCCCATACTTTTCATGTCCTCCTCCTTCGGTCACTTCTGACTAAGGCATCACAAAACCTGCAGCGGGAACACCAGAGTGTCACTGCAGGTCTGAATTCATTGTGTCCCCTGAAAGGAGGTCACCCTTGGGCAGCCTTCCTGAGATCTTCTTGCCTCATTTTCTCAGCCTCCTCCTCGTGTAGTTAAGAAACTCCAGCCCCCTCATAGTACAGAGGAGAAATTAAGAGATAACTTTAGAAGTCTTCTCCCAAATCAAGGGTACAGCCGAGACTAATATCCCGGTGTCTGGACTCCTAAACCTCCTCTGAGGCTGGTGTGCTAGTGTGGATTTCATGGTCCTGGTGCTCAAATGTGTAGACAGAATTTATCCCCCTACTCTTGGCCCAGGCAAGGTTGGATCAGCCTAACTTACCCAGGCTATCTAGTCATATAACCCTGTCCCAACTCTACGTCACTAGACTTTGTAAGTGCAAAGGAGAGATGGAAGAAATGAGGAGGACGGGAGAGATGAAGGAACGTAAACAATATGACTTCCAAGGGTCAGATGAAACAAAGCCAGCCTGAAGGAGAGGGGAGAGCAGTCAAATCTATCAGCCTAAGATCTTTAGTCCATTTTAAAACTGATTTATGGGGACTTCCCTAGTGGTGCAGTGGTTAAGAATCCGCCTGCCAATGCAGGGGATACAGGTTCAAGCCTTGGTCTGGGAAGATCCCACATGCCGCGGAGCAACTAAGCTTGTGCGCCACAACTACTGAGCCTGCACTCTAGAGCCTGCATGCCACAACTACTGAAGCCCGCGTGCCACAAGTACTGAAGCCCACATGCCTAGAGCCCGTGCTCCGCAACAAGAGAAGCCACTGCAATGAGAAGCACGTGCACCACAACGAAGAGTAGCCCCCGCTCGCTGCAACTAGAGAAAAACCCACTTGCAGCAACGAAGACCCAACGCAGCCAAAAATAAAATAAATAAATAAATTTTAAAAAATGATTTATGGGAATTCCCTGGCGGTCCAATGGTTAGGACTCCACACTTCCACTGCAAGGGGGCACAGGTTCGATCCCTGGTGGGAAAACTAAGATCCTTCAAGCTGCGTGGCGTGGCCAAAACAAAACAAAAAAACTGATTTATGCAACTTCCAGTCATTACAGGGAAAGTAAAAAACTCAAGCTTTGGGCTCCAAATACTTCTCTACTCACATGGAGAACTGGGAGGATCAAATAAGACCTAAGAACAAACTTCAAGAACCAGAGTCTTTAGATGGCAGAAAAACTGGTTCCTAGGTGATCGAAGCCATTTCACCACAAACAAAATAAAAAGACTCTAGCTTTTTCTGATACCCTCACAGTACCAGAGATGTATTATAATTCATCTTGATTTATTACGCTGTTCTTTTTCAAATCCCATGGATATTTGATGCCAAGTCTGCAACGGGGAAGGTAACCGCCAAGTGTCTGTAATGAGCCCCGGTGTTTAACCTGAAGACAGTTGAGAGCGGGCTCTTCCTGCAGCAGCAGGTCTGGGACACTTTGAGGGCTTCCTTCACAGCTCCCAAATGCTACGCAGCTGGAGAGCAAGGCCAGTATCTAATCATTTACATTCAAACGTGAAAAGCCTAGCAGGCAGCAGCCCCTGGGATGCAGCAGCTCAGAACCAGAACAAGGGAAAACCAGTATGGTCGAAAACCTCAACAAAGGTGTGCAGAAAGCCTGGTGCATCTTCTGGGTGAAGAGACTTGATTTAGTTAAAGGAGAAAAGGAAAGGGGACAATTCTCCTGGCTCCAACCGGCCAAAGCTGCACCCAAAGCAAGCATAAGTCCTACTAGTTACTGCTATCTAACGTCTTACCAGTTATCAAACTCAATCCAAACACTTCTGTCCAAAGCGGCGTGATGAGAGTTGCTGCTTGTTTTGTGCCCAAGTGCAACGCGAAGGGTTGGGACCCCCACTGTCCGGGAGGGCTCCAATTCCCCTTTAGGTTGCCCCCAACTTTAACCATTTCTCTCACTCTTCTGCAAGGCCTTTGGCAGCTTTTCTTCCTCAGCCTCTGCTGCCTGCGGTGCTGCTGGGCCAGCAAGTATGGGGAAATAATCTTGGACTTAACTGTTACTGTGGTGTTATTCTCAGAGTGCCCCTTGCTACACTGCTACTGAAAGCCAAAAAAGGAAAAAGCTGCACACCGCTGATGAGAACAGCCCACCTAACAGGACAGCCCCAGGCTATCATCGGACCTATACACTCCTGCAGAGAAAGAAAAGGGAAGGGGGCAGGTCAAGTATCAGAGTACTTATAGGACGAGAGGGGCAGAACAGAGGTTCTTCTCTCTCAGACCCCACATTTGCTGAGGGGTTTACAGTGGTGCTGGCCTCCACCCCCTCCACACTCAGCTCAAGGCTAAAACAGCACTTCCCAAGGCAGACAGACAGCACCAACTCCACCAACCTCCTCGCAGAGCAGCTGTGGATGGCCGTCCTGAGGCCTGTGGTGATGAATCCTTATGAAGTTTTCATTTTCTCCTGTAAAGTTATTTTCAATCCTACTTCCTAACGCTTTTGACTTTGGAACTTGAACTAGAAGAAGGTTCAAAACTGACAAGAGACCCAGAGAAAGCAGAGGAAAGAACAGAAGAAACTGGGCCATCCTGCTGCCCCGAACCGGCCAACCTCCCGGCTAAGGGAAGGCTCTTTAGTCTTGGGGCTGAAGAGGCTTGTCTTCCTCAAGCCCCTCTCAATCAAGGACCAAATTAAATCATTTAAATATCATTAAAAAGGGAATTCCCTGGTGGTCCAGTGGTTAGGACTCCGTGTTTTCACTGCTGAGGACCCGGGTTCAATCCCTGGTTGGGGAACTAAGATTCCCACAAGCTGCGCGGTGCAGCCAAAAAACTAAAAAATAAAATCTGCCCCCACCAAAAAAAATCATTAAAAAAAATCTCCAGGTATTGATCAAACCTGGTGATTCTTGCTGAGCAAACAATAAAACAAAACTCTGTCGCCATCTATATTTGTACTGGGATCACCCACTAAATTTCCCTTTAGATCAGAAATCTGCTTGGCATGAATAAGCACAAAACAAGCATTTGAGTAACACAGGAGTCAAAGCAGCAGGGAAATGGAGGAGGCTGACAGGGGGAGGTTTTTCAAAGAAGCCCTGGAGCCATCGGATTCTGGATGGAGGAAAACCCCAGGAGATTCTGACCAAATCTGAAAGAAAACACAGATCAGGACTCTGTAAGGAGAAATGGCACCATAACAAGAACCCTAAGTCTTGAGTTCCAACAAGCCAAGTAACTGAACGGGAAGATGCCACAGGACTGAATAAATGTGCTGGGGGAGGAAAGGTTTTCCTGAGAAAAGTGAAACGTTTAAACGAAAGCCAGGGGTCTAACAGGTGGAGCCAAGTGTCACCTTCACGACCGTCCTCGAGCAAGCTTAGCCCACAGGTTCATGAGGGGATTCTCACCTGCCCTTCAAAGACTGAACACTTCACACACTCACTGGGGTGTCACTCCAAGAACCACAGGCAGGCCTGCCGGGAAGTTTTACCTCTGAAGGAACGGGAGGACATAAACTGATTCTCAAAGCAGTAAACCAGGAGGCACCCTGACGCATTCTCACTTTGTCTAGCTACCGGATGAAGGACGTCTGTGCGCTGCAATCCTGTTTGCCTTCTTTTTCTGGCAATAAAATGACCAGAGCCGGAGAACACTGGGTTTTCTAGTCGCTTCTCAAGGGACTTACCAAAGCGGACGGTTGAACTTAGTGGTATTAAAAGTGTCTTCCATGAGACAATGTGGCAATTTCTCCTCCCACGCACTACTTGTGAACTTCAGTCCCTTTAAGTCTGTACAAGGATACAGTTCCCACTCTTTATTTATTTATTTATTTATTTATTTATTTTTGGCTGTGTTGGGTCTTCGTTTCTGTGCGAGGGCTTTCTCTAGTTGTGGCAAGCGGGGGCCACTCTTCATCGCGGTGCGCGGGCCTCTCACTATCGCGGCCTCTCCTGTTGCGGAGCACAGGCTCCAGACGCGCAGGCTCAGTAGTTGTGGCTCACGGGCCCAGTTGCTCCGCGGCATGTGGGATCTTCCCAGACCAGGGCTCGAACCCGTGTCCCCTACATTGGCAGGCGGATTCTCAACCACTGCGCCGCCAGGGAAGCCCCCCACTCTTTTTAAAGAGTGCTAATGCCACGTTCATTCTTTAACCAAGAAAGGTAAACACTGACATCAGACAGAACTATATACCTGACTTTCAAACCTGTTCTGGCCACGACCACTAGAACTTATGAGCAGTGTTGTCATCGAAAATGATGGAACCCTCAGCCCAACACCTTATTTCCAGGGTCTCTGACCAGAGCCACCAGATGGACACATGAACTAACATTACAGCCACTGGGACCTATGGAAGGAGACAAATCCTTTCACAGTCAACTTCCACAAGCCCTGACCTCTGAAGAGGAAGATTCTAATTCATCTTTATGGATCCTTCTATTTCAAATACTAAAAAAAAAAAAAAAAAAAGACTTCTGAAGTGAAATGGGGAGGGGGACCTAGAGAAATAACCAGCAGCTACTAATAGCTAAAATGGCTGCAGCCCTCAAAATTTTCTAAAGTAGCAAACAGTCCTCATTACATATAAATATAACCTGCCGGCTCAGCAAAGGAATGGATCTACATTCTGAGCAGCTCCGGGATGGCTTTGGGTCACTGGCTAGCAAATGTCTTTATTGAGGAAATACCGGAGCAGAAACACTACTTGTTTTCCCCAAAGCTTGCGATGCGAATGACACGGTGTTGGTCCTTCGAGGGTATGTCCAGTTAGAGGCGAGGCTGACTTTCCCAGGGCAAGCTCAGTTCAGTAGGAAAGGCAATAATCACCCTTTACAGACTATGTGTTTATGCTGTTTTTCTTCTGTAAAATCAAGATCCTTTGTCTCCAAGCTCACCTGAAGAGGTCGTGAGCAACATTCCCATGCCTGTCTAGCAGAAGTGACTCTCCACAGACTGGCAGGAAGGGGTTTCTTGCTTCAGACGGAGCTGGTGTGTCCACGAGGCCTCTGGCTTTGTGGGCAGAGGAAAAGGCTCTCTCCCAGAGGGAGCAGCTGTGCCATCATCAAGCCTGCAGTCTTTCCAAGAAGACCTCACTGTCTGAGGACAGAACAGGACCTGCAGCTGGCCCAGGAGCATGGCAAGTGCTGGGGACCAAGTTCTTCCCAACAAGAGACACCCAGGACCTTAAATCAGGACCCTGGTTCCGCACAAGAAGGGAGAAGTTCTAAATCCCAGGTCGGGGACTGGGAAAGTGGAGTGAATATGCACAAAGGGAGGGGTGGCACTTAGTTCTAGTTAGCCAGCACTACCACTTTATTCAAACCAGAGAAATAGTTCCTTTAGAAATCACTAAAATGGAAGCAAGGGGCAAAAGCCAAATGACGTTCCCACACTTCTCAACTCTCTTCTCCCATCAGTGCAGCACGGGACAACACCTGGCCCTGCCTGCTGGGAGAGGGAAGCCAGCTCTACAAATGAACAAGGACATCGGCCCACCCGCTCTGCAACTTAGAAAGCCTTCTTTCTGCATTTGCTCTGGGAAGCTGATAAGATCACAATAATAGGTTCATCCAGACACCCTGCTCCTTTAATTACTGTTCTAAAACAAGAGAGCTACACAGGAGAACCGACCAGGAAGAGAGTCAGACCCTCTTGTTTGGACTTGACCAGTATGAAAGGCCAGGTGTGAGAGACAAGGAGGGGCTGAGACAGTCCAGCTGATGGGGGCAGTGAAAGCCAAGGCACCGTCGCCACAGAGCTGGTCTCACGCTCCAGAAGAGGCAACGCTCCACGTGAATAGGTGAGGCCAATCCCCCAGCGGAATTACTATCAGGAGAGGAACCACACGGCACGATGCAGTAATGCCATCACAGGATGGACATGGAGGAGATGGTCAGGGAGGCACAGAACGCTGCTATTACTGACTGGTAAATTATTAAATCACTTCGTAAAGTAAAAAGCAATGATTCTAGACCCTTAAGTAGACGTGCCTGATTCAGAGATCAGAATAGGGGCTGAAAATCCACCACAAGACCTGAGAAGCCCGCAGCGATCTCCTCTGTGCCAGCTCTACCCGCTGTGCCCTCCCCATGCTTTCTCTCTGCCCAGGATCTTAGACCCGAGACCATGAGCTAGTGCCTAGCTTATCCCTGGACCCACGGAGGCCAGCGAGGCGGCGGGAGAACACCCAGGGTATCAGGAAGGCAAAGGGGCGCCAGCTTCTCCCTGGAAGGCCATGACTGGACTTCCAGAACCAGACCCCTGAAAGTACACTGCCCCTCACAACAACAGTTGCTGGGTTTTATTTTCCTTCTCCAAACCAGGAACCACATTTCTGGATCAATACAGTTAACAAGGCGCTTCACGCTCTGGAAGACAAAAAGTGTACATGAAAACGCTATGCTGTTGAAACACACAGCAGGCCGATTATTTTCCACAGGGCTCTGCCATTTCCACAGGAACCCCAAATCCAGAGCGAACTAAGTAGTCCTGCTGGGAGGAGAGGGGGTATGAAGTGAACTGTCAACAAGGAGGGAAGAAATGATTTTAAATGGAAGCAAACCTATGGGTTGAAGGAAGTTAATTCAATGAAAAGCAAAGTTTTGAGCTGGGCTTGGGAAGACGCTGGCCACCGAAGGGAATGTTAACAGAAGGATGTGAGTGAGCTACCAGGACGAGCCAAACAAGCCAGTGGATGGTGCTACAGCAGAGGCAGCCTGCACAGGGAGCCCAGGAGCCCAGAGCAAGCAGGAAACCCCTAAAGGGTTGTTTCTAAAGTCCAGATTTTCTTGAAAATGTGACATGTCATCCCAATGCACGAAATGAAAAGACATCATCTGAGCGCATGAGGAAAACTCTATTTCTGTGAGTCAAGTCTGCTTATTCAATACTTGCGCTGTGTTTTGCAGCACGAGGCACACCTGTGATGGGAATTACAGATGCAAAGAGGGGAAGACCTCTGGGCCCACAAGTAGCCCTTGACGGCTGCAGTTTTCATCTCTCCAGATGGAGTCCTCAAGTTGGAGAATATAATTATTTTCTGACCCTCTGTTCCCACCTTACACATACATTTAGATATCTGGTGTTTAACGTTAAGGTTCTAGCCACCCACCCGAACTAACTGAATTTTATAAGGTGACGTGGGTAGTGAGATAAAAATCCCCGAGATTTCCTCTGGGATCTATGAATAGAGCTTCAGGAAGGCAGTTGGTCTACCTGGGGCAGGACTTTAAGGAAAAGAAAAGTCCGTTTCCTCAGGAGGTTCCTCCCTCACTTCCAGCACAGACGCCTCGTGGAGCCAAGTCACAGGATGTCTAGCCTCGGGAACACACGTGTCAGATCCCTGATGGCAGCAAACGAAAATGCTTTTCCCATCTGCAGGCTCAGATTCTCCTCATTTTCACATGGGTCACCAGCTCTATTTTAATTTTAAAAGTTGGTGCCATAATGCAGTAGAATCACAGAGGAGATCACGGAGAGATTAAAACTGCATTTGGTGAAATGCATCGAAACGATAAGATGGGCCGATGGAGGACTGCACAGACGAAGAGTTTGTGATAAAGCAAATACAGGAAAATGTTGATTGTAGAGTCTGGGTGGTGGTTATGTGGATGTTCACTGTATAACTCTCTTAATTTCACTGTCTCTGGCAGATCCGTCTGCCTGAGGATGGAGGTGGCCTTGCAGGAGGGGGGGCACTCACACTTGTGAGATCAGAAGACCTGGCCTCACCTTAAACATGCTTGCTGGCCTGAAGGCGGCTTGTCAGGTCAGCAACGGTTCTTTACAAAGGCATACATCAGAATCAGCTTCCTCAAAATTAGGGACCTTTACAAACGACTCATGCTTGGGCCCCACTCTAGCTCTCCTGACCCACAAGCTGAGGCTGGCAGGGTAATGTAATTTTTCTATCTTGATGGGGGTTTGCATCGTTCTTGCGTATACACTGTCAAAACTCAGTGAATGGGGCTTCCCTGGTGGCGCAGTGGTTGAGAATCTGCCTGCCAATGCAGGGGACACGGGTTCGAGCCCTGGTCTGGGAGGATCCCACGTGTCGCAGAGCGACTGGGCCCGTGAGCCACAGCTACTGAGCCTGCGCGTCTGGAGCCTGTGCTCCGCAACAGGAGAGACCGCGATAATGAGAGGCCCGCGCACCGCGATGAGGAGTGGCCCCCACTTGCCACAACTAGAGAAAGCCCTCGCACAGAAACGAAGACCCAGCACAGCCATAAATAAATAAATAAATAAATAAATAATAATAATAATAAAAAGAACAGTGGTTTAAAAAAAAAAAACTCAGTGAATGTATACTTCAAATGTGTGCATTTCACTGTATGCAAATTTTATATCAAGAGAAACTATAAACAAATAGTGAACACCAGTTAATGGTATGCATGTTGAAATATTTAGAGGAAAGTACGCAGATGTCTGCATTTACTTTGAAATGCGTCGAAAAATAAGATTGATGGACAGATAGAAGAGTGGCGAGATGAAAAGAAATATGATGACAAAATAAGCATAGTAAAAAAGATGTATTTGGGGTGGGTAGTGATGGTGGTGATGTTATGGCTGTGCCAGCAAACAAGTATTTTTTAGAAGCTCCTCAGGTTGGTTAAACAAACTGTGGTCCATCTGAACCGTGAAATACTACTTAACAAAAAAACAAAACAAAACAAAAAAGGAGTGAATTCTTGATAAACACAGCAACTTGGAAAGGGAGTTATGCTAAACGAAAAAAGCCAGTCCTGGGACTTCCCTGGTGGTCCAGTGGTTAAGACTCTGCGCTCCCAATGTAGGAGGCCCAGGTTCGATCCCTGGTCGGGGAGCTAGATCCCACATGCCACAACTAAGAGCCCCGCATGCCACAACTAAAGATTCCACGTGCCGCAATGAAGACCCGGTGCAGCCAAATAAATAAATTTTTTTTAAGAAAAGAAAAAAGCCAATCCTGAAGGTTATACACCTGTATGATTCCATTTATAGAGCATTAACAAAATGACAAAATTATAGAGATGAAGAACAGATCAGTGGTTGCCAGGCGTTAAGGGTGGGGGGAAAGGGATGCGTATGACAATAAAGGGAAGGACTGGGGATCTCGGTGGTGATGGAACATTCTATAGCTTGACTGTGGTGGCTGGTACTCCAACTTACACATGTGATAAAACTACACAAACTACACACACACACACACACACACACACACACACACACACGGGTGGATGTCAAGTGGTGAAATCTGAAGGAGGTCTGTGGATCGTCCCAAAGGTACCAATGCCAATGTCCTCGTTTTGATATTGTGCCACAGTTACATAAGATATACCACTACAAGGGAACTGCATGAAGGTACAAGGGACCACTGTATTATTTTTACAACTTCCTGTGAATCTATAATTATTTCAAAATAAAAAGTTAAACAAAAGTTCCTCAGACGACTCCAAACTTCCCTAGTTAAGAACTACACATTTAGTCTAACCACTTACTGTAGAGAAGAAAAATCAAAAGTCTATAGAGGTCTCTCAATCACAAAAACTTTGTCTTCTAATTCTAAAACTAAAGTAAACTTAATCAATTACCAAAAATGTTTATTGATATTTCTGAGCCATTTGTGCCTAAAGACATCATCCCTTCCTTCCTTGGGATAGTAATCTTGGCATTACATGAAATATTAGGACTGAGATAATCCAAATGGGTAATGTGGGGGAAAAAGAGGTAGGTCAAGTGGACCAAAAGGAGAGGAGAGGAAAAAAAAAAAAAAAAGAGAGAGAGAGAGATGCTTTCTAAGTTACATTGGAGAAGGTGCAAATTTGCAAACTAAAAATTATAGAGTTTTTAAAAAACTGAGTGTTTCACACCCATCATATCCAAGCCTAGGTTTGTCAAAAGGGGGTTCTCTCAGTTTTCAGAGCTTCTAAACCATTATTTGCTAGTAAATTTCATGAGAAGCAGAAGGGGACATGCTCTAGACACAGCTGTTTCCATCTGTTGTTGAAAATAAGATCCTGTCTAAAAAAAGAAAATGTTAAAAAGTCATAAATCCTTCAAACTACAACCTCAGCAGGGGAGTGAACCGCGATTCTTTTCATCTTTTAAAATGTAATAACTTTGCTCTAGCTTGATCATATAGAAAAGGAAACCATTCTGACACATTTAAATGCTGATGTGCTGATGCCCTTAAGAACCGGAAGGTTAAGCAAAACAGGGCCACTGGGGCTTCTACAACTTAACAACTTCACCATCCTCCCTGCTGCTTTTCACCACCCCATCCCTTCTCCAACCCCCAATCATTAAGAAAAAATAACCAGTAAGATCTTTGTAATCAGAATTAATAATGATTTGGGAACTAAGAATCCGGGACTTGTTAAATCGTGAGAACGATACCAACTTGAGTCACTTGCTGCAAGTTCACAGGAGAGTAAACCTAAGACTTAAAAATTATTTGAAGTGCCAAGTCTCAATTCCCAAAATCAAAACCAGGGGAACTTCCAGTTACAGTAATATGACAGCCTAGAAAACCAGAAAACCCTACTGCTACAAATACCTAATACTATTGGAGAACAAACGAAAGAACTGGAAATCCCCAAGTGCCAGAAACCAAGAGAACTGAAAAGAGAAAGTGAGGGTTGGGGGGAGGTTGGTCCGCTTGTGCTACAGAGAAAGAAAAGCCTTTCCTGAGTTCTGTAGCTGCAGGCCTGCACCTCCTACTCTGATGATGAGGTTGCAGTCAAAAATTACAAAACACAGAGGAAAACAATCCACCAAGGGCAAGACTCCAAAAACAGTACAGTCTGAGAGATCCTGCAAATACGTATAGAGTAATGTCTACACGTTAACTTTTTTTTTTTCCTTTGGCTGCATTGGGTCTTTGTTGCCACATGTGGACTTTCTCTAGTTGTGGTGAGCGGGGTTACTCTTCCTTGCGGTGCGCGGGCTTCTCATTGCGGTGTGGCTTCTCTTGTTGTGGAACACGGGCTCTAGGCACGCGGGCTTCAGTAGTTGTGGCACGCAGGCTCAGTAGTTGTGGCCCACGGGCTTAGTTGCGCCACAGCATGTGGGATCTTCCCGGGCCAGGGATCGAACCTGTGTCCCCTGCATTGGCAGGCGGATTCTTAACCACTGCACCACTAGGGAAGTCACTACATCTTAACTTTTAAATGGTTCAGAAAAAATTATACATGAAAGAGATAAGGGAGTGAGAGGGAAAAGAGTTCAAATACGACAAAATGTTAATTGGCTAAATCTAGGTGAGGGGAATATAGGTATTCGTTGTCCTATTCTTTAAGTTTTCTGTAGGATTTAAATCTTTCAAAATAACAAACTGGGAAAAAGAAAAACTATATCTTATATATTTATAAACATAAAACCAACGTCTGTATCAAGGCAATTAAATATGGCAATGAATGTGGGGGTTAAGAAAGAATGAAAGAACTGGAAGCACTTAATGAATGATTTAATATGGTTCCAAGCCAAGTAACTTATAGAAAGAAGTAAGTCCCCAAGAGATCATTTCAAGGAGAGTTAGTTCATTTATTTCAGGGGATCTCATTTCCATACTACTTAGAGCAGATAACAGTATGCATTTGTATTGGATCATCTAAGGAAATGTAATTGCCAACCTCACCAAAAGATCTAAGAATAATATTTTCACTAGATAGTCTACAGCCATGAATCCTGAATACTAAATTAGCAAAAGGCTTCTTATGTTAATGTCAAAGTGATTTTTAGAAAGAAACAATACAAGGGGATAAAAAAATAATTCATCTGTGGATTAAAAGAGCTTGTGGGACAGCAAAGCAGAACCTATGGGAAATTTAAAATGCATATACTAGAACAGGCAAATCTATACAGGAAGTATTGATAGATTGCCTAATTCTGGGAGACTTGGGTTGGGGGAGGGGGGCGGAGAGAAGATGTGGAGGGTGCAGAGCTTCTTTCTGGGATAAATTGATGGTGATGATGGTTACACACCCTGAATACACTAAAAAGAACAGTATACTTTAAATGGATGAATTATATGTGAATTGTATCTCAATAAAGTTGTGGAAAATGCTGGACTTCCCTGGTAGCGCAGTGGTTAAGAATCCGCCTGCCAATGCAGGGGACACAGGTTTGAGCCCTGGTCCGGGAAGATCCCACACGCCGCAGAGCAACTAAGCCCGTGCGCCACAACTACTGAGCCTGCGGTCTAGAGCACTCGAAGAACTACTACTTCACAACTACCGAAGCCCGCGTGGCTAGAGCCCGTGCTCTGCAACAAGAGAAGCCACCGCAATGAGAAGCCCGTGCACCACAACGAAGAGTAGCCCCCGCTCGCCGCAACTAGAGAAAGCCCGCGCGCAGCAACGAAGACCCAACGCAGCCAAAAATAAATAAATAAATAAATTTATATTAAAAAGTTGTGGAAAATGCATATACTAGAAAATAAAAATAACGTAAAATCATTAGTTAGAGTGTCCAACTCAAAAACCTAGGAAAGAACTATAGAGCAAACCCAAATAGAGGGAAAGGGAGGACAAACTGGCCAAAAACACAGCACCCAGCAGGAAATGACCATGGTGTTTAGGCAGAAAAAAGGTTAACGGTGGCAAAGTAACATGGAAGCTAAGCTTCTGAGGACAAGGCCAAACACCACACCACAAATGGACCAATGAGGGTCCCATCTCGGGGACAGTTGAGAAAAACGCCACCATCACGCCCCCCATTCCCGATGCCATTTACATGCTAGAATTTGACCCTGTCAACATGCCGCCTCCATGGCCTCAAGTTGCTCTTTCCAAATTAGCCTTTGGATGGGGCCCAGGTCATCTCTCTGGACCCTGCTGTGAGGAAAGCCAGGCATTTAAGTTTTCTGAGCTCTAATGGATGAAAGCAGGCCCTCATGGGGTTGGAACTCCAACATCCATTCCTGAGGACAAAGAAGGTTCAGAAAGGACCTTCTCTAACCCAGTGAAAAGCATCTACAAAGCCACAGCAACGATCACTTTCGGTGGTGAAACTTTAAGAATGTTCTCTTTAAAATCCCTCTGCAGTCAGGAACAAATCAGGGATGCCCACCGTAACTGCTTCCACTCAGTGGTGTATGAGACAGCTGAGCCAGCGTAGTGTTACAGGCTGAATTGTGTCCCTCCTAATTCCTATGTTGAAGTCTTAACCCCCAGTAACCCAGAACGTGACTGTATTTGGAGACAGGGCAGTTAAGGAGGTAATTAAGGTTAAATTAGGTCATTAGGATGGGCCCTAATCCTATATGACTAGTGTCCTTATAAGAGGTGGAGATTAGGATACACACACAGAGGGAAGACAGCCATCTACAAGCCAAGGAGAGAGGTTCAGAAGAAATCGACCCTGCCGACACCTTGATTTTGAATTTCCAGCCTCTAGAACTGTGAGAAAATAAATTTCTGTTGTTTAAGCCGCTCAGTTTGTGGTATCTTGTTATGGCAATCCTAGCAAACTAACACAATAAAAAAAAGACACAAAAGATATAAGGACCAGAAAAGAAGAAATGCAAGTGTGATATGATTATCTGCATTAGGAAAGGCAGGAGAATCTACAAACTGCTAGAACTAATATAAGCTCAGTAAAATTGCCAGACGTGAGATCTACACACAAGAAAGTCAACAGGACCCCTCCTAATATACCAACAACAATTAGAAAACAAACAGGTACGTTAATTAATTGTCCCTCACTGTGCAGACAGATGAAGAAGTTGAGATATATTTATCCACATATCAAGGGAACACTACAAAGTAGTTAAAATAAATGGGCTGGATCTGCACAAATACATCTCAAAAACACAACTCTGAATTAAAAACCAAAAAAGCCAAGTTACAAAGAAATAGATACTTTCTATCTATTCATTTTTAATACACACACAAAATCGTGGAGATGCATATAAGTACAGCACAGAGAAATCCACAGCAAGGGTGTTTATATTAAACATTTCATTTTGGTGATAGGCACATAGATGTTTGCCATATTATTTTCTGTACTGTTCTGTACATTTGAAAGGCTTCATTTTTTTGGATAAAAATAAAAAACTCTTGAGGTCCAGATAAATGCAAACATTAAATTCTAAGGGGCTCATGATGTTTTAAAAAGTCCCACAACACAGTTCTCTACTATCTGTACACACATGCTTTTTCAGGGGAGTTTAACCTCACTCTCACACTACTACTACCCCAGCAGGAAGGTAAAACAGCAAAGAAAGCGATTTAATTTCCAAGACATTTATTTTCAAGTCAGAATAAAAACCAACTTAGGTAGTGCCCTTTTCTCAGGGCTGTGTGATCGACTATAATCTGAAAGGTGTCAGGGATAAATATACCACATTCTCCACCTGGGAGTAATCAGGGAGATCATTAAAGAGAAGATTCAGCCTAGTCAAAAGAGCAACGCAGGATTATAGGCACCAGGTGCAATACGGTTCACTTCAAAGTCAAGTTAGGACCACGACAGGGATCCCTTGGATAAAGCCAGTGATTGATAATGTCAAGGAATCTTTATTGCTAGGTTAAAAAAGAAATCTTAGATCCAGTAAAAACCTGCACTGGCCTCACCTATGCTTATTAGCAGTAACCTTCCCCACTCATCCATCCCCTCTCTATGCCTAGGATAATGACTTAAGCTTCCACTTCCCAACCTTTTCCTAAGGGAAAAAAACAGGCAAGAATACCTAATAAAAAACTGTGGTGCAAAGGGCAGGGAGAGTTCATGTGTTTAATTTTAGTCAGTTACCAGGTTTTTCTTGAGCCCTGGCCAGAGTTATTCTGGTTCTGGCATGGGGAATCTATTTTGCATGGGTGTGAGTTAGATTAAAAACAAAGAAACAAACAAAACTCTCACAACAGGCGCTCAAAGAACACGTCCCTAACTGAATCCATGAGGTCACCAGACAAGCACTGACCACTGATCCAACCAGGACACCTGCCAGGAGGTTCTGGTAAAGACAAGGGTTTCCCACAGTACAGAAAGGGACAGGGGAGGCAGCTAACAGAATCACCATCTCAAATCCTCTGCCACTGCCTCCTTCAGATGGAAGTATTAAGCAATGTTGGAGAGAAAAAAAAAAAAAATCCCACTTTCAAGAGACTCATGGATGAAAGAGAACCATGTTAAGCTCCCCTGGAAGAATAAAATATTAAATAACAGATAAGGTGCTTAAAATATTATGTTACTCCATTTATAAGTATGTCACTATTGGTTCATCTGTTATATATACAGCCCTTTTTCCCAAGGGAAAGCAGAATGTCCATTAAACAGTTTGATCCTTGTAAAATCAATGGCAGCAAAGTGAGTCAACAGGACGAGGGCGCCTGTCCTCTACCCAGCAAGGCTGATAGCTAAACCACTGCAAAAGACTTCCAAGGATTAAATTCTGAAAGTCAAGATCTGGGTTTTAAAATATGCAGCAAAGGTAGCTTCTGATTCACAGCAGATTCTTTGGAAAACAGTACTCCATTCAACCCCAAGATCCTCCTCATCTCTTATATGCTCCCTCCTATAGCTATTTGGGTACTTTTACCACACACTGTCTCTTTGACCAGAGCGTAAGCTCCATGAGGGCAAGAACCGTGTTTTGTCCATTTCTGCACATCTAGTGGGGCCTAAAATGATGCCCTGCATATAGTCAAATGCTCAATAAACATTAGCTGGGTTTAAGCAAATCCGGCCCAAAGAGGCCTAGTGAAAGAGAAGGAAGATAAGAACTACAGTCTGGAAGGTGGCCTGTTCAAAAGAAATACACATTTAAAATGTTAAAAGATGAACAGCCATCCTTTGCAGGCCAGAGATAAAATGTTCCTCTAAGTAAAACTGAGGAAGGGAAGTACCAGAGTTTCCTCTGGCAAGCTTCTGAAAAGATAAAAGAATGTCTGGTTTGAGTGATAATGTGTTACAGGCTTAAGCAAGAACAGGTGAAAAAAATCTGATAAAACCATGAAGCTGCTGGTAACTCAAAGAGGAGGGAACCAGACTTGGCCAGGCTGCTTCACAACTCATGGCTACAAAGGTGGCTTTAAAATAAGGAAGGCTCAGAAAGAACAGGGAAGATAAAGGCATTATCCTCAACTCGTTCTTGATTGTACATGGTCTCCTACTCCTATTATGTATTTATGGAGTGCCAACTACTGGTGAGCCATGGAGGTGAAGGGAAACACCCCAGTCATCGCTACTCAGGAGTTGGCCTTGGCTTGTGTTCTCATTAGCTGTTCAACCCGCTGTATGCCTAACCTGGAGAGAGGCCAGTACATCAAGTGTCTCTCAGGAACCGTTTATTATAACCTCTCAAAGAGCAGAGTCAGTTTCAGTTTCTCTCTGAGAAGTCACAAAGACTCCTGAATGAAAAACATCAGGATTCAAAAACAGATAACCATTTTGTAGAAATCGACAAGCTGATCATAAAAATTTAGATGGAAATGTAAGGACCTAGTATAGCTAAAAAGATTTTGAAGAAGAACAAATTCGAAGAACATACACTACCAGATTTCAAAACTTAACTATAAAGCTGTAAGTAACCAAGATAATGATAGTCATATAAATCAATGGAACAGAATTGAGTCCAGAAATAATCCTTTACATTTATGGCCAGTTGATTTTGCCAAGTGAATTCAGTGGGGAGAAAGAATGGTCTTTTCAACAAATGGGGCTAAGACAACTGAATGTACAAGTGGTTCTTTAAAAAAAAAAAAAAAAAAAAAAAAAGGAACTGAGACCCTTACCTCATATCATACCCCAATATTAACTTAAAATGGAACAGAAGCATATGTAAGAACTAAAACCATAAAAATTCTAGATGAAAACACAGGAGAAAATCTCTGTGATCTTTGGACTAGACAAAGATCTTTTTACATATGACAACAAAAGCATGATGAATAAAAGACAACCATTGATAAATTGGACTCAATCAAAATTTAAAATATTTGCTCTTTAAAAAACACCATATAAGAAAATGAAAAGACAAGCCATATATTGGGAGAAAACATTCTCAAATCACATATCCGGAATACATAGGGAACTTTTAAAACTCAGTAAGACAACAGCCAACCCAGTAAAAAACAAATGGGCAAAGGTATGAGTAGACATTTCACCAAAGAAGATATATGAACTGCTATTAGGCACACGAGCAGAGGCTCAACATCATTAGTCACTGGGGAAATGCAAATAAAAAACCACAATAAGATACCACTACCCACCTACTAGAATAGCTATAAATTCATAAGACTGACAATACCAGGTGTTTTGAGGATGTGAGAAAATTGGAACCCCCATCCACTGCTGAAATGTACAACCACTTTGGAAAAGTCTGTTTCTTAAAGGGTTAAACAAAGACCTGCCATGTGGAAACACATATCCACATAAAAACTTACGCATGAATGTTCACAGCAGCATAATTCATATTGGCCTTAAACTGAACAGTCTAATTGTCTACCACCTGGTGAATGGACAGGCAAAATGCACTATGTTCATACAATGGAAAACTATTTAGCATTAAAAAGGAACAACACGCTCAACATGGAGGAACCTAAAAGAAGGAAGCCAAATGCAAAAGACTTCATATTGTATGATTTCATTTATAAGAAATTCCCAGAAAACACAAATCCAGGACAGCAGATCAGTGGGACTGAGCAGGGACTGACTACAAACAGATATAATGTAACCTCTGGGGGGATGGAAGTGTTATAAAATTGGATTTTAGTGATAGTTGTACAACTCTGTAAGTGAAAATCTTTTGGGATACTTTCTAGTAGAAATGGAGTTTTCAGGCAGAGAACTAAGAAAGGGATTTCTCTATAACAGTGCTTTTCCAACTTTAGCAAGTGTAAGAATCACCTGGAAAACCTGTTAAAACCCAGACACCCCAGATATCCTCCCATCCCAGATATGGATTCAGAAGGTCTGGGATGGGGCCCATGACTTTGCATTTCTAAGAAGCTCCCAGAATACTCAGTAAAAATAGATTTCAAAGTCCCACCAGAGATCTATTACACAGCCTCTTCAGGAGAGGAGGGCCTGGGAATCCACACCTCTTACAGGGAGAGTCACCCCCGGTATCCATCCACAGGGGATTGGTTCCAGGACACCATCAACACCCCAACGGAAACCAAAATCCATGGATGCTCAAGTCCCTTACATAAGATGCATAAAACCTACACACATCCTCCCATATGCTTTAAATCATCTCTAGATTACTTACAATACCTAATACAATGTAAACGCTATGTAAACATTCAATAGTTACCAGTGAGTGGCAAACTCCAGTTTTGCTTTTTGGAACATTCTGGAATTTTTTCCATGGTTGAATCCATGGATTGGGAACCTGTGGACAGAGAGGGCCAACTGTATAGGGAGAATCTCATGCTGAATCTCATGGTTCAGCACTTCATGAACTATAACACTCTCATATACAATTAATTCCAGCAGTTTCAAGAGTAAAATTTGTGTGTTCCTATTTTGAAAATGATAAAGTAAATGTCCTATATTTTAAATGGTTCAAAATCAGAAGGGGTTCTGCCTTAGGCCTTTCTAAATAAAGTAATTTGCAGAGAAGTAAATTGTATTTACTCAAGGCATTCTAAATATGCCTCCACATTTTTTAAAAAAAATTTCTCCTTTAAAAATGTTTAGGCCACTTCTCAGGCTGAATCTAATTTTAAATCTGTTCAGATGCACGATCACATGTCTTTCTGAATTCTTAACAGGGATGTGCAATTGTCTGACCCATAGGATCACAGTTCTGACTGCCACAGATAACACTCAGCAGCAGTGGTGCCATTTTTAATGGTTCAACTCAGTAACTACTGGAGTCTAATGCTCTGCTATCACAGAAGACACAGACACAGAACACCAAGTTCGTACCGGGAATTCACCATACTTTTTAGTATCATAAAAAACAATAGTACTAAACATCAGCGTGTGCGGGAACAGACGGGGGAAATTTTTACAGAGGTAGGACTGTGTTCTAGAAAAAAATGAAACAGCGCTTCAATTATTTTCAACTTCTCTGATCATTATGGTTCAAAGGAGAGGGAGTGGTCTCGCACATCGTATGCCATGTTGCAGGAGCCAGAAAGAGCCAGGCTGAGTGCTTAGAAGAGCACACACGGGACTTCCCTAAGAGCACCTCACCTCACCGTTTCTTCAGATTCTGACTGAAATGGCCTGGGGTGGGGCTCAAGCTCTCCAGAGGAAGGATTCGATGATAAATTATATTTCTAAAGACAGTCACAACAATACTGTCCATCCCACAGGCTTCTCTGCAATGGCCCCTCTCCCAGCCCAGATTCCTGTTTAGACCCACAGAATGTGGAGGAAATGACAGCAAGTAACTTCTGAGGCTGGACCCTAAGAGAACGTCAGCTCTGCTTTCACTGCTTGGAATGCTTGCTCTTGGAATCCAGCTCCCACGTAATGAAACCCAAGCTAGAGAAGTGGAGAGAAAGCCACTTGGAGAGGGAGAGATCCTTGCCTCCTAGCCATGCCCACCAAGGTCCCTGTCGTGTGAGTGAAGCCATCTTAGATGTTCCACCCCAGCCACCATCAACTACAATCTCATGAAATGCCCCACCTGTGGCCACACAGAGACGAACCACCCAGCTAAGCCCTGCCTCAATTCCTGAGCCGCAGAATTATGAGCAAATATAAAATGGCTGTGTTCTAAAGCCATTAAGTTTTGGGGTAGGTTTTGTTACCTAACAATAGAGTGTAAAAATAGGTTTCAAGTCTGCTCTCAAATGTTCTTCTAGGTAAATGGTGTGCAGATTGTAGTCAACATGTATGGACTTGGTCTCTATACACCTCAGGGGTGGGAGGAGCCTGAAATCTAGCTGCCGGGGAAAGAAAATAAGTGTTCGTAAGCCAGACCCAATCTGCTTCATAGACTTTTTCACATCTGTTGGAAAAGATTTTGTTGCTTCCCAAATTGTATATTAAAAAATCAAGTTACATGAATGTTTTATGTTTTCCTAAAGGCCAAATCAGACAAAGGACTGCCACTGCACACCAACCTATCAATGTGATTCCACTCATATTAAGAGTTTACTGAAACAGAAGGAACAAAAGACCCTAAAGACATAGCTTTCTACAGTATCATCCAGTCTGCTCTTCCCTCTATATACCAGCACCCCTGTCAATTTTACAATAGGGAAGAGAATTTAAACCCAATCACATCTAAGATGCGACCCATCACAAAGGCTGCACAAGCAGATGCTCAGTCAGGCAGATTCAAATTCTGCCTTTGTCGTTTCCCATCTATAAGATGGGAAGTTTGGCACTGAATGAGCACTCAAGAAATGTCAAGTTCATGTTTACCTTCCCTCTTCCCTCCCAAATCAATGCAACTGAACCTATAAAGTATTGCATAGCCCAAGGATTTTCTTAAACATCTAAGCAAACACGATAAAGAAACTGAATCACATACGGCTCAGTTCATAGTGCTCAGGGGAATTAAACATGAGTATCCAGGTACACTGAATAAATCTTACTGATCCAAGTACCATACAGGTATTACTGCCCTTTCAAGTGTTTATAATTTCAACATCTGAGAAAGAAAATTAGTGAAGTTGCTTCCATATTTGTGGACAGGTTGTCCAAAAATTTTTAAATGACAGAGCAGATAACTTAGCTGCCAGAGAACAGGCCATTCTTGTCTAGAGATAGATCCTTAAAAGGAGAAGTGCAGAGATGAGCTCCGAGCCTAAAGCAGCTATGCAAGTCTTAACGATCCCAACTCACAACTGAGAGCTGGCTAGTGAACACTTCAGTGCTGGGAAGTAACAAGTCCTTGAGTTTATGGCTTGAGAGAGAGGAAGGCTTTGGTTGAAACAGGACAAATAGTCTTCATATTCAGAAGGATACTAACAGGTAGAGGAGCTTAGTTCTGCTAGGGTTTAGGAGACCAAAGATTCCCAATATGATCCCTGATTCTTATATAAGGTAGTAAGTTGAATCTTCTACTCTAACTGGCATCAAATTGATACCGGCAGCCTCCTACTAATTATAGCCCAGTCTTCACCTGTCTCTGTTATACTGAAATTTCCTCACCCTTTTAGTCACCTGAACCACAGAACCAGAAAAATAAGACTATATGTGCTTTCAGGTCTCAACTTAATATGATTTGCTCAAATCTTATAATGTCTGCTCTATGAACTGTGAAATCTCAATTTTATTATTTAGGGACTACTCACTCACCCTCCTCTCAGGTACAGTGGTTGAACTTGAGGCAGCAGTGAAGGACTTAGAAATCTTCTGCTGCAGGCAAAAAAATGGAAGAATACTGTTGCAAGGTTCTTAGCCTATCCATGAAGTAGTATAAGACTAACTGAAGATACACTATGGTAAGTTAAAAATGTATAATGTAAAACCTAGAGCAACCCCTAAAAAATAATAAGCCAAAGAGGTAAAAAGCTAACAAGCTCATAGTGGAGATAAAATAGAATAATAAAAAATTCTCTTAGTCCAAATGAAGTCAAGCAAAGAGGGTAAAAAGAAACTAAGAACAGAGACAGAAAACAAGCAAGACGGTCAACTTAAACCCAATCATACTGATAATTGCATTAAATGCAAACATTCTAGTTAAAAGGCAAAGATAGTCTGGATAAAAGCAACACAAAATTGTATGTTTTCTCTAAGAAACCCATTTTAAACAAGAAGATACAGATAGATTAAAAGTAAAAGGACAGAAAAAGATAACCATGTGAACACTAATCAAAAGAAAGCTGGAGTGGCTACAATTATTGCTGGAGATTTTAACACTCTGCCCTCTATCATTGATAAAACAAGTAGACAGAAAATCAGTATAGTTCCAGAAGACCTGAAAAACACCATCAACCAAATTGACCTAACTGACATTGATAGAAAATCTACTCAAGAACAGCAGAAAACACATTCTTTTCAAATGCATGTTGAATGTTCAGCAAACTAAAACATATTCTGAGCCACAAAACAAATCTCAAAAAAATTTAAGAGGATTCAAGTCATACAAAGTATGTTCTCTGATCACAACAGAATTAAACTAAAAACCAATACCAGAAAGATACCTGGAAAATCCCTAAATATCTGGCAATTAAATATGACACTTCTAATAACCTGTAAGTTATAGGGGAAAAAAAAATCACAAAAAATTAGAAAATATATTGACATGAATGAAAATAAAAGCACAATATATCAAAATTTATAGAATACATAATATTTTTAAACAGCTAAATAAAATAGTGTTTATAGGGAAATTCATGGCTTTAAATGCTTATTTTAGAAAAGAAGAAAGGTCTAAAATCAGTGATTTAAGCTTCAAGCTTTAGAAGCTAGGAAAAGAAGAGCAAATTAAACTGAAAGAAGAAATAAAAAGCAGAAATCAACAAAATAGAAGAGAGAAAAACAATAGATTGAATCAATGAAACCAAAAGCTGGTTTACTGAAACAATTAATAAAATTGATAAATCTCTAGGCAGACTAATCAGAAAAAAGAGAAGACACAAATTTCCAATGTCAGGAATGAAAGACGGGTAAACATTCTTACAGCCACTAAAAGTACAAAGAAATATTACAAACAGCTTTTTGCTGATAAATTCAACAACTTAGATGAAATGGACAAATTACATGAAAAAGACAAACTACTAAAGCTTATTTGATAAGAAACAAACTGAATAGCCCTATACCTGTTAAAGAAATTAAATTTTTAGTTAAACTTTTCTACAAAGAAAATTCCACGCCCAGAAGGCTTTACTGGTGAATTCTATCAAACATTTAAGAAAAAAAAAAATACTACACAACATCGTCCAGGAAATAGAAAAGAAACACTTCCCAAATCATTGTATGAGGCCAATATTACTGGTACCAAAACAAGACAAAAGTATTACTTGAAAAGAAAATTACAAATACTCCTTATAAGCATAAAAGTAAAAATCCTTAGCAAAATTTTAACAAATTGAAATGAGTAACATATAAAAAGAATAATATATCATGACCAATTGGATTCATTTACTCTTAGAAATCAATGTTATCAATCATATTAACAGAATAAAGGAGAAAAATCTTACAATCATCACAACAGATGCAGAACAAGCATTTGACAAAACTCAACAGCCACTGAAAATAACAACTCTCAGCAAACCAGAAATAGAAGGAAACTTTATGAAACAGCTAGCACCATACTTAATAATGGGAGACTGAATGCTTCCTCCTAAGGCTGGGAACAAGCCAAAGATGCCTGTCTCACTACTTCTAGTCAACATTGTACTGGAGATCCTAGCCAGTGCAATGAAGTAATAAAGCATACAGATTTGGAAAGTAAAGCTGTCTTGATTCTCAGATTATGTAGATTATGTGTGTAGAAAGTTCTATGGACTACACAAAAGCTACTAGAACCAGCAAGTTAACTTAGCAAGGCCATAAGATACAAAATCAACATACAAAAATCAATCATAATTATATGGCAACAAACTATAGGAAAACGAAGTTTTTTAAAAAAATATTTTCCTTATTTATTTATTTATGGCTGTGTTGGGTCTTTGTTGCTGCGCGTGGGCTTTCTCTAGTTGCAATGGGAGGGGGCTGCTCTTTGTTGCAGTGCGCGGGCTTCTCGTTGCGGTGGCTTCTCTTGCTGTGGAGCACGGGCTCCAGGCGCGTGGGCTTCAGTAGTTGTGGCACGTGGGCTCAGTAGTTGTGGCTCACAGGCTCTAGAGCACAGGCTCAGCAGTTATGGCGCACAGGCTTAGTTGCTCCGCGGCATGTGGGATCTTCCCGGACCAGGGCTTGAACCCGTGTCCCCTGCACTGGCCGGCGGATTCTTAACCACTGCGCCACCGGGGAAGTCCCGGAAAATGAAGTTTTTAAAAGTACCCTCAACAGATATGACACCAAAAGCACAGGCAACAAAAATAAAAACAGATAAATTAGACACATCAAGATTTTAAACCTCTGTGCATCAAAGGACACAACGGAGTGAAATAGCAACCTACGGAATGGGACAAAATATTTGCAAATCATATATCTAATAAGGGGTTAATATTCAGAATATATAAAGAACTTCTACAACTCAACAAAAAACAAATAGCCCAATTTAAAAATGGACAGAAGACTTGAACAGAATTTCTCCAAAGAAGATATACGGATAGTCAACAAGCACTTGAAAAGATGCTTAACATCACTAATTATTAGGGAAATACAAATTAAAACCACAATGAGCTATCACCCTACACCTGTTAGGATGTCTATTATCCAAAAGACAAGACATAACAAATGCTGCTAAGGATGTGGAGAAAAGAGAAGCCTCGTACATTGTCGGAGGGAATGTAAACTGGTATAGCCACTGTGGAAAACAGTATGGCAGTTTCTCAAAAAATTAAAAATAAAATTACCATATGGTCCAGCAATACCACTTCTGGGTATACATACAAAAGAACTGAAAACAAGGTCTCAAAGAGATATTTGTATATCCGTGTTCACAGCAGCATTATTCACAATAGTCAAAAGATGGGAGCAACGCAAATGTCCATCGATGAATGAATGAATGATTAAACAAAATGTGATATGTATGCAACAGAATATTAATCAGCCTTAAAATGGAAAGAAACTCTGGCACTTGCTATAAATGGATAAACTCTGAGGATATCAAGCTAAGTGAAATAAGCCAGTTACAGAAAGACAAACACCATATGATTTACTTATATGAGGTAGCAAGAGTAGTCAAACTCATAGAAACAGAAGTACAATGGTGGTTTCCAAGGGCTGGGGGAGGGAGAAATGGGGAGTTGTTGTTTAATGGGCACAGAGTTTCAGTTTTTCAAGATGAAAAAGTTCTGGAAATTGGTCACACAACAATATGAATATACTTACCACTACTGAACTGAACCCTTAAAAGTGGTTAAGATGGTAAATTTTGTTATGTGTATGTTCACCACAATTAATTTTTTAAAATAATTTTAATGTGAAATTCTTAGAGATAAATGTTTAATATGTGTGCAAGACCTTTATTCTAAAACTGTAAAAGATTGCTGAGAGAGATTAAAGATCACTTAAATAAATGTAGAGAAATATCACTTTCATGGATTGGAGGTTGCGATATTAAAATTCATTCATAAATTTCACTCAATCCCAATCAAAATTCCTGTAGGCTTTTTTCCTAGAAACATATAAGCTGATTCTGAAATGTATATGGAAATTCAAAGGATTGAGAATACTCTAAACAATAATTTCAAAGAATAAGGTAGAGGATTTATGATATCAATATTTGATTTCAAGACTTACTATAACACCATAATAATCAAAAGAGTGTGGAATTGGCATAAGGACAGACATATAGAGCAGAACAGAATAGAGTCCAGAAGTAGACCCACAGATATATGGTGAATAGTTCCTTTTCCTTATTCCTTTCTTTCTTATTTCGGTAACATTGGTTTATGACATATATAAGTTTCATGTGTACAACTTTATATTTCTACTTCTGTACACACTATAGCATGCTCACCACCAAAAATTTAGTTGCCCTCTGTCACCATACAGTTGATCACTTTTACCAATTTTGCCCTTCCCCCCTCTGCCTCTTCTCCTCTGGTAACCACTACTCGGTTCTCTGTATCTATGAACTGGTTTTCCTTTGGTTTGTTCATTTGGTTTGTTTGTTCTTCATATTCTACATATGAAGACTGAAATCATACAGTATTTATCTTTCTCTGTCTGACTTATTTCACTTAGCATAATACTCTCAAGGTCCATCTATATTGTAGCAAATGGCAAGATTTCATCTTGTTTTATGGTTGAGTTGTATTCCATTGTATATATACCACATCTTCTTTATCTGTAAATAGAGTTTTTACAAAGGTTCCATGATAATTCAATAGGGGAAAGCATAGTCTTTTCAACATTTGGTGCTGAAACAACTAGGGGGAAAAATGAACTATGAAAGCAAAGGCAAGGCTTGTACATCAAAAACTACAAAACAGCTGAAAGAAATCAAGAAAGGTCTAAAAAAATGGAAAGACATCCCATGTTCATACACTAGAAGACTTTAATATTGTTAAGATGTCAGTACTCCCCAAATTGATCTAGAGATTCAATGCAATCCCTATCAAAATCCCAATTGCCTTTTTTCACAGAAATGGATAAACTGATCCTAAAATTCAAAGGAAATTGAAAGCAACCTCAAATAGCCAAAACAATCTTGAAAAAGAAGAACAAAGTTGAAGGACTCATACTTCCTGACTTCAAAATTAACTACAAACCTATAGTAATCATAACAGTATTGGCATAAGGATAAACATATAGACCAAAGGAATAGAATTGAGGGTATAGAAGTAAACCCAAATATCTATGGTTGATTGACAAGGGTGCCAAGACCATTCAACTGAGAAAGAACAGTGTTTTCAATAAATGATGCTGGAACAACTGGATATCCCCATGCAAAAAGTGAAGTTGGACCCCTACCACACACTACAGACAAAAATTAACTCAATAGTGATCAAACACCTAAGACTATAAAACTCTTGGAAGTAAACCCAGGTAAATCTCTCTGACCTTAAATTAGACAACAATTTCTTAAAAGTACAAGAAACAAATGAAAAAAACAAATTAAGCTTCATCAAAATTTAAAACTTTTGTGCCTCAAAGGACACTATCAAGAAAATGAAAAGCCAACAGAATGGGTAAATTTTGGCAAATCATGTATCTGATAAGGGACTAGGATCCAAAATATATACAGAAACCTTACAATTCAACAACAAAAAGACAAACAATCCAAATAAAAAATTGTCCAAGGACTTGAATAGACATTTCTCCAAAGAAGATATACAAAGGGGCAACAAACGAGAAAAGATGCCCGACATCCTTAGGGAAATGCAAATCAAAACCACAATGAGATACCACTTCACAACCACAAGGATGGCTATTATCAAAGAAACAGATAATAACAAGTGCTGGAGAGGATGCAGAGAAATCAGAATCCTCATGCACTGTGGGTAGGAATGTAATATGGTGGAGTTTCTTTGGAAAATAATCTGGAGTTTCTCAAAAGAGATCAAACATAGTAACCATATGACCCAGCAATTTCACTCCAAGGTATATGCACAGGTGAAATGAAAACATATGTCCACACAAAAACTTGTACTTGAATGTCCATAGCAACATTGTTTTTAATGCCCCAAAAGTGGAAACAATGCAAATGTAAATCAACAGATGAATGGATAGACAAAATGTGATATACCCATACAATGGAGTACCATTCAGCCATAAAAAGGAATGAAGTACTGATATATGCTACAATATGAATGAACCTTGAAAACATTATGCTAAGTGAAAGAAATCAGACACAAAAAAACCACATATTACATGGTTCCATTTTTATAAAATGTTCAGAATAGGCAAATATCTACAGGTAGAAAGTAGATTAGTAGTTGTCTAGGCCTGGGGTGAGACTGAGAGAAATAGAGTTACTGCTAATGGTTATGGGGTTTCTTTTTGGGGTAATGAAAATGTTCTAAAATTTACTGTGGTGATAACTGCACAACTCTCTTAATACATTAAAAACTACTGAATTGTACCTTTTAAATGGGTGATTGGTATGGCATGTGAATTACATCTCCATACAGCAGTTAAATAAAAAAGAAAGTCAAGGGAGAAATCGAGCTGGAGAGATGAATTTTGGAGTTATCAGCATATGTACAGTACTTATAACACTAGCCTCAAAGACTTCTCCAGGGTTGCGCTATACAAAAGAATGAGAAGTGGTCCAAGGACTAAGCCTCCATGTCCTTCAACATTATAGGTAGAGCGATAACAAGGAATCAGCAAAGGAGACAACATCGGTGAGAGAGGCAGGAAGAAAACCAGGTGAGTGTGGTGTCCCGGAAGCAAGTGAACAAAGTGTTTCAAGGAGACCAACTTGTCAAATGATTCTGGCTTCCCCAAACTGAGAACTGAGAAGGGACTACTGATTTAGCAACATGAAGGTTCTCGGTGACCTTGAGAAGAGGAGTTCTGATAGAAAAGTGAGGGCAAATACTTGATTACAGTGGGTTCAAGGAGATTGGAAGGAGAAAAATCAGAGAATCAAGAAAAGAGAATTCTTAAGGAGTCTGCTAAAGAAGGAAGTAGAGAAATGGGGTGGTATCTGCAGGAAAAGTAGAATCAAGAGAATCTATGGGGCTTCCCTGGTGGCGCAGTGGTTGAGAATCTGCCTGCCAATGCAGGGGACACGGGTTTGAGCCCTGGTCTGGGAAGATCCCACATGCCGCGGAGCAACTGGGCCCATGAGCCACAACTACTTAGCCTGCGCGTCTGGAGCCTGTGCTCCGCAACAAGAGAGGCCGCAACAGTGAGAGGCCCGCGCACCGCGATGAAGAGTGGCCCCCGCTTGCCACAACTGGAGAAAGCCCTCGCACAGAAACGAAGACCCAACACAGCCAAAAATAAATTAATTAATTAATTAATTAATTTTTTTAAAAAAAAGAGAGAATCTATGGTTGCTGTTTTCAAGATGAAAGAAACACCAACAGTTTTATGCTGACAGGAATGTGCCACTAGAGAAGCAACTTTTAAGAGAGGGGAGGAAGGCTGGAGCAACACTCTTGACTCAGCAAAGACGAACGAAACCTAGCGCGCAAGTGGAGGCCTTGGGCTTTGCTGGGAGCTAAGACCTACTAGATACAGAAAAGGGGGAAGTAGCACAGATGCAACTAGGTGCATAGATACGGTGGTGAGCGCCAATCATGTTTTCTCGATTAAATAGGAAGTAAGGTCATCAGCAAAGGCTGAGAAGGGACTTTTGAGAAGAGAGGAGAAGGTCTGGAACAGTCCTCTAGGAGGGCAGGAGAATGAATAAACTGTAGAAATACAGCAGGATTCCCAGGCAGCACTAAGGGTCTCCTTGAGGTTAGTGATCGTGAATCAACAGTTAGGCCAGGGGCTTCCCTAGCGGTCCAGTGGTTGGGACTCCCAGCTCTCACTGCTGAGGGCCCAGGTTCGATCACGAGTTGGGGACTAGGATCCCACAAGCTGTGTGGCACGGCCAAAAAAAAAAAAAAAACAACCAGCGTGGCCAGAGAACATGTTCAGAGTTCCCTCCAGCCAAGGAGAACACCCACAGAGCACGCAGAGATTTGGATTCGCAGAGATTTGGATTCGACCGGAGTTGTGGTTTAGCCAAGCAAGTGTGACAAAGCAAAAGAGGGGAAGGGGACTGATAGTGTACTAGAAGAGGCAGTGATTATAATGACTGACTTGGAACTTACATTATCTAAGGAGAAAAGTAAGGGCATGAGGGGGTGAGGGATGGAGAAGGAAATAGGATCAATGCACTATAGGACCTGTTGAGAGGACTGATGATATGACAAAAAGCAGAAAAATGCAGTCAAGGGTGGCAACTCTCACAGTTGACATGGTAAAGAAATGTGTTTTATTTCTCCATCATTTTACGAAAACACAAAGAATGCTATAGGCATTGGTAGTACTTGGTAGGAAGGACACAGGGTGGAAAAAGATTCCCATAATTTAATTTCTGATGGCCAAACTGACTGCAATCTAATAACCATATGAGATACCATTTATTAGAGTCACATCACTTTCTACCTAATTAGGCTTGTTCCCTAACTGCTGGGGCTCAGTTTTCTCATCTGTTAAATGGGGATGCTAACCGTAACCACTTCTACAGATTGAGGATTGAAAGAGTTAATATATGAGAAGTATTTACAACTCTGCCCGGCACTTAGTAAGCAATAAATAAATGTCTGCTATTGCTAATACTGCTATTACATACTACTGTTTAAGACTGTGCCTGTTTCTTATTTTTAAAAGCTGCAATAACCAACAAAAACAGACTGTTATAAAAGCAACAGTCTCAGTAGGGAAGAGTTCAAAGACTCAAGTATTAAGCCTGGCTCAGGCTCAAGTCATTACAGAATTCTTCCAAGTACTTTTCCCACTCTGCTCCAGTTTCTCCACTTTCTGGGGACATGGGAGAAATAACACGTGCCATCCAAAAGGGCTGTGAGTTCATAGGAACTCTACAAACATTAACTTTGCTGTTGGATAATGGGTTCAACTTCATCCGAAACTCAATTTCTAGGTTCTGTGCCAGCTCCTTTACTTCCTGCCCACATGGGTGGCCTTGATAGTCACATGGAATAGCAACATCTTAAAAAAAAAAAAAAACCACTCACACACGAAGAAACCACCTTAGGAAAGGGTGCTTTTTCTTATTTAGGAACATTTCACATGTCCATTTAGAAACAGACCAGACTTCTTTTACAGTTCAAATGAGATGCTTGTTTGGTTACTGGTCATTTTATTACTCCATAGGTCACTGGAGGAGGGAGGAGAGTCAGACATTCGCCTGCCTGTCACCTGACAGAGACTCCTCTGTGGGATGTAATCCCAGACATTGTCCGGGTCCCAGTGGATTGTTACAGGTCCCACCAGCATGCTGCCTGTTTGACAGTTTGTTTGAAGCACCCCGAGGAAGCAAAAGCACCCATTGAGTGCAGAGCCCTAAGATTAGCTGTCTTGTACAGGCCTGGCTTGAAATGTCTCCACCCCTGCCTCCCACCTGTTGTTTTCTTTTAGGGCAGCTCAGATTGTGGATCCAAGGTAAAATTTTCTTATGCTCTAAGTCTAGCTATTGACAGAAGCAATCATCCCATCAGAAGTAAAAATGGGAAGAAGCAGTGAACTCTGGAACGAGTTGGACATACTCAGATTGTCTCAGGATTGAAGGCTGAAGGAGAGAAGAACAGGGGCCCTATGAATCCTATTGCCTGGTGTTATATATTTACCAAATATTCTCTGCATTTGGGGCTGAGCTCTGGGCTCTTTCTATTCTATAAGGTAATTGCTCTACTGAGAACAAACTAAATTAACAGGAGGGGCTATGTGATCTTTCCCTGCGGCATTCTTATAACAACTTACAGAGAAGTGTGACCAAATAAGAGATATGGTCTCTCTACCAGAGAGGTAAAAGGGTGAAAGCATTTTTGGGGCAAACTTCTCGGGCATCAACCTATTACATCATGAGTTCACCCAAACAGACACAATGGCTGGGAGGTGGGCGGGGGGGATTTGCTCTGAATAGGTCCCCCCTCGCAGGTACAAGTTTCTGGAGGTAACAACAGAAACAAAAACAAAATAAAATCTACACATGCACATGGAATGACATGGAACAATGAAGAAAACATTAAATAAAAGACAGAGGTTGTGAAACGAGATAAGCAGAATGTGATTTCTACTGTTTTAAACATATCTACTAGTCCGCGGGGGCAAAAATCTGGAGAAATACATACCAAAGGAATTATGGGGAACTTTTGCTTTCTATCAATACATCAATGTTTGAAATCTTTACAATGAATATTCTGATTATTTCTGTGATCAGGAAAAAAAACCCAGGAAGAACCCATGCTTCCATATTTGCTTGAAAAACAAAAAACTGCTAATCTGGAAACCACAAAGGTCTGTTAACTTCTCTATTTCTGCAGAGCATCTATTAGTTCGTCCTTTCCAACTTTTCACCTGCTATAGGACATTTTTCTCTTTTACAGTTTCTTCTTTTTTCTTCTACAAAAGCTGCCTCTGAATTCTTTCTAAATCCTTCCCAGTCGTCTTACAAGCCATCTTTTTCTTTTGGATTAATTTCTTCCAGAAAGTCAACTCCAAGCTAGCTTTGCCAACCCTACAAATTCCACCAGGATGAACTAATAAGTAATGGATACTTTCTCATAAAAATTACCTTTATCTTCACCTCTAGAATTAACTTCCTTTTTCATGTGTATCTTCACTGAACAACTTTTATTTAGGTACCTACTCTATACCATGAGCCATGAATATTCCAGATAGAATTAGGAAAAAAAAAAAAAACTTCCTCAACTACCATATTTGGTTCATAATGGTACTCTGCAATCAACAAGAACAATGTCCCTTCTCAGAATAGCAAACTCCAAACCTCAAATCCGTAGCAAAGAACAGTAAACAGGTTTAGTCTCGCATGCCAACTTCAGCTAGTTAGTCTGACTTGGGGACCCAAGTACTGTGTTGAGAGGGATTCTGAGTCCATGTAGAGCTCCATAATAAAGAGTGAAGTACGTTTTTTTAGCAGTTCTTTGTCATAGGCAAAGAACAAGGTTGGGGTCACTGGCTCTTCCTTCTCTTCAAAACCTGTTGGGGCCAGGCTGGTATGACCCACATTGTTCTTATTTTTGGTCTATCTTGAGGCCAGTCACTGTGAAATGTTGCTAAATTTGAAGAAGGTGTGGGTGTGTATATGTTGGGGGAGGGGGGGTTGGAGGAAAAAGGTACCTCTTTTCTTCTCTTGAGAATCTTTAACTGTTCTATTGCAACTCAAAGGAGAATGAGATGGCAATTTAAGGGGGTGGAGAAAGATGATTTCACTACAAAGAATTTCCAACCTGAGTCAAATTTCAAGTAATAAGACCTTGGGCTGGTTATCTCCAGTCACTCACAAACCCATCCTCCCTATTCTCAGTTTAATCACAATTGCATAAAATCAACAGACCCATGCAGTAATTCTTCTCCATGTTCCCCAAAGTTTATCCAACATCAGGTTCATTCACCTTTCTACTTACCCTCTTCCCATGGTATCAAACTACAGATAAGACAAGTAGGCTTGGGTTTACCATTTCACCCCGTAAATCATTCTCAGAATGCAACACCCTCTCTGAATTCTTCCCACATATAGATAGTACAGTGATAACTCTAAAGAAAGCCTTCTAGTTTCTGGTTATCAACAGGTTCACTTGATCTATTTTCTGAAACTACACATTTACCAATTCTCTGTCTACTGTGAGAATACTATGGAAGAAAGACTTCAGAACAGCACAGTCCGATAGAACTTTCTGCAGTGATGGAAATGTTTTATATCTGTGCTGTCCAATTATAGTAGTCACTAGCAATTTGTGGCTACTGAGCACTTGAAATATGGCTAGTGTGACTCAAAGGAAGTTTTACATTTTAATTAATTGTAATTTAAATAGCCACAGGTGGCTAGTGGCTACTATACTGCATAGTGCTACTATATAGGACAGAAGAAAGAGAATAAATCCAGCCTCCCTGGAAAATGGAAAGCTCTAAAAGTTTATCCTGGAACTTCCCTCTGCATATCCTGAGTACAGAGGAAGAGTTAAGTCTTCTGTTGCCACAGAAACAGATCCTTGCCACAGCTGTGAGCCCCCAAGAGGTACAGTGCTCAAAGATTTCCCTATATGACTCAGGAGCTGCTCTTCCTCTGGGAGCAGAGAACAAAATGATGATGGGCTTCCAGCTTCCTGCTTCCCTGTTCATAGTGCTTCTTTGCTCCACAGTATAATGCCAGTGATAGGGCTTTACGGAATTTCTGAACAGAAAGAGAACAGAAAGCAGGTAGCCAACCCCACTTACTTTCCCAAAGAGAAAAACAAACCATGAAGGTAAGGTGACTTACTCATTTAAGATTTTTTTTACACAATTGAAGGTAAAAAGTAAACAACCCACAAGGAATTTAAAATGTAGTTCAATGAAACATAAAACTTAATGAACAGGTTAAAAAACAGGTGAATAAAGAATTACTGTACTGAAAGGTAGAGATAGGAAATTACCAAGAGTGCAGCATACAGAAATAAAGAGTTAGAAAATATGGAACTGTTTAAGAAACATGAAGGATAGAATAAAAAGGTCCAATACATGACTTCTAAGATTACCAAAAGGAAAGATGGGAGAGAATAAAACAAAGGCAAAATTTGAAGGGATACATGGCTGAGAATTTCTCAGATTCTTTGAAAGACATGAACTCTCAGATTCAAGGACAAATAGCAAGCAAGAAAAATAAAAATAAATCAAACCCTGAACACACAACACAACAGTAAATTTGCAGAATACCATGAACAAAGCAAAGATTATAGGGACTTGCCTGGTGGTCCAGCAGTTAAGACTCCACACTCCCAATGCAGGGGGCCCGCGTTCGATCCCTGGTCAGGGAACTAGATCCTTCATGCCACAACTAAGAGCCTGCATGTCGCAACTAAAGATCCCACATGCCACAACTAAAGATCCCACATGCCGCAACAAAGATCCTGCACTCGGCAACGAAGATCCCACGTGCCGCAACTAAGACCTGGCGCAGCCAAATAAAAAATAAATAAATAAATAATTTTTTAAAAAAAGAAGACGAAAAGATTATAAAGCAGCTAACAGAAAAAAACGAATTAACTGTAAGAGCTGAGAATCAGACTTCTAAATTACAATATCAGACGCCAAAAGATAATGAAATAGAATAACTTTGTCCAACTGCTGAGAAAAAAATAACTGCCAACCCAGATTTTTATACCCAGCTAAATTATCATTCAATAGTTACAGCAAATAAAAACACTTTTTTAATTTGCAAGCAAAAAAAAAGTGTTTATGCTTAATAAATTCTCACTGAAAAAAAACTTAACATCTACCTCTGGAAGAAGGAAATTTAACTCAGAAGGATGAAGTATGATGAAAGAAGGAACAGCAGGCAAAGAATTTGCTAAGCAGGTGGGTGACTCCAAACAAGCAGACTTTATCAAATAAGAACAGCAACAACTAATTCTAGAGTACAAAAACGAAGTGGAATTAGAATACTGAATCTTGGACTTCCCTGGTGGTGCAGTGGTTAAGAATCCGCCTGCCACTGCAGGGGACACGGGTTTGAACCCTGGTCCAGGAAGATCCCACATGCCACGGAGCAACTAAGCACGTGTGCCACAACTACTAAGCCTGTGCTCCAGAGCCTGTGAGCCACAACTACTGAGCCTGCATGCCCTAGAGCCTGCGCACCACAATTACTGAGCCCATGCGCCACAACTACTGAAGCCTGCATGCTCTAGGGCCCGCATGCTGCAACTACTGAGCCCGCATGCTGCAACTACTGAAGTCCACGCACCTAGAGCCCACAACAAGAGAAGCCACTGCAATGAGAAGCCCACGCACTGCAAGGAAGAATAGCCCCTGCTCACCGCAACTAGAGAAAGCCCGCGCACAGCAACGAAGACCCAAAGCAGCCAAAAAAAAAAAAAAAGAATACTGAATCTCAACAGTGTGTAAGACAAACTGTGGGTTCTTTTTTATTTGGGAAGAGAGTAGAGATACTGATTTAACATTATATATTTTTTTCAAGTATGCAAGCCAAAAATTTAAGAGTAGCCTCTAAAAGAACTGAAAGCTTCCAGATGGTGATAAAGAAAACCCAAGTTATCTAACAGAAGGCAGGAAAGGAGAAAAATGCAAACAAAACACATGGTACATAACACAAAACAACGTATTAAATAACAATATATTTTATACTAATTAGATATTAAATTAACATATAGTGGTATTCAGAATACTTTTTAAATGGATTTGGGACTTCTCTGGTGGTCCAGTGGGTAAGACTCCACTCTCCCAATGCAGGGGGCCCGGGTTCGATCCCTGGTTGGGGACTAGATCCCGCATGCAGCAGCTAAGAGTTTGCATATCACAACTAAGAGCCCGCATGCCACAACTAAAGATCCCACATGCTGCAACTAAGACCCAGCACAGCCTAAATAAATAAATATTTTTTTAAAAAATGGATTAAACTTGCAAATTAAAAGTCTCAGATTAGGTTGAAAAAAACCCCAACTATCTGTCATTTACAGGAGACACATCTAAGACATTAGGACACAGGGACTGAAAATAAAAGGACAGGAAAAGATACCAGCAAATAGTTACAAAAAGAAAGCTGGCATTAATACCAAAGAAAATAGACCAAAGAAAAAAGTATTATTAGAGATAAAGATGTTCTCTACAAAAGCAATTCTCCAGAAGGACATAAACAACTCTAAATAACTATATACTTGAGAAAAGTTCAAATTACACACAGCAAAATTTGACAAAATTATAAAGTGAAGTTGGCGAAGCCATAGTCAGAGAGAGTTTAACATAGTTCTCTCAGGAACTGGTAGATCAAGAATGCCAAAATTTAGTAAGATAAGGAAGATTTGAACAACACAACTGATAAGCTTGATCTAAGGATATCAGAATCAAATTTCACCCAACAATCAGAACACAATCTTCTCAAGCATGAATGAAATATTTATGGAAACTGACCATGCAGTGTGCCACAAATCAAGCATCAATAAAAACCAAACAATCAGGATTATAGAGACTGCTCTGTGACTATAATGCAATCATGTTAGAGGCCAACTTAAAATTTTTTGGAAATTTTTAAATATACTTATAAATGACTCATGAATCAAAGAAATACTAAAAAGTAGAAAATACCTAGAAATGAATGATAAAGGAAACACTACAGATCAAAAATCATGGGACCCAGGGACTTCCCTAGTGGTCCAGTGGTTAAGAATCCATCTTGCAATGCAAGGGACACGGGTTTGATCCCTGGTCAGGGAACTAAGATCCAATATGCCGCGGGGCAACTAAGCCCACGTGCCACAACTAGAGAGGAGCCCATGCGCCACAACAAAGAACCTGCACGCCGCAATGAAAGATCCTGTGTGCCGTGACTAATACCCAACACAGCCAATAAATAAATATTTTAAAATATCATGGAACCCAGTTAAAGAAGTGCTCAAAGGAAAATTCTAGAGCCTTAAATGACTATGTTAGAAAAGGAGATTAAAAAGTAAATGAGCATAGGGTACACTTAAGAAGTTAGAAAAGCATAAACAGTAAGCCCAATGAAAGTAGAAGGAAAGATAAAATACAGTTAAGAGTATAAAGCAATGAAATGTGGCAGGCAGAGGGGAGGCAATGGACAAAACCAAAAGCTGCTCCTTTGAAAATAAAATAATAAAAAATAGGTCTGGCAAGACTTATCAAGAAAAAGAAAACATACAAATAATATTAGGAATGAAAAGGGGGACATAATATAGAGATAGACACAGAGGCTGTCTTGAAATATATGACACAAGAATAGAAAACCTGAACAGGCCAGTAACACTGAAGAACTTGAATCATTAGATAAAAGCCTACTCAACAAAAAAAGTCCTAGGTCCAGATAGTTTTACAGGAGAATTCTACATGTAAGGTCCACCAAGCATTCAAAATACAGATATTTCCTTTGCCTTTATCTGTTTCCTCCAGATCCACTTTCCTCTCTGTTAGCCTTCTCTCCAGAAGACTAACAAGTCTGGACGCGGTTTCCTTGCCTCCCAAACTTCTGTTGCGTTTGGCCAATGGGAATCAAGAAACCAGTGGACAAGATGATAGAGAGACTGGGGGTACTTATTACCTGGCGCCCTCTGTGCTTTGCCATGGTATGGCAGTGGTTCCTTTCTCCTATGTAAGTCCACAGTTCTGTGGGACATCTCTCCCAGGGCTACAGTTCTCATCATGTTTGGTAATGGCTCCCTCCCCGTGCACTTCAGATCTAGGTGTTATAAGAGCTTCCCACTGTGGCCAGTCTCCAGGTGCTTCACCACCCACTGTTAGTTCCTTTAATCCTGCCCACACCTTTGTAAACTGTCTGTTCAATTAAATTTGATTCAATTACCTCTCTGAGTGTGCCATCTGTTTGCAGCCAGAACTCTAATACACCTTTATACAAACTCTTCAAGAAAAAAATGAACATACACTCCTAACTGCCTTATAAAAGGTTACATTAATCTTAATAACAAGAAAAAGATAGTATAAAAATTATGAGTGAAATTTTATAACATATGCAGAAATCCCAAGTAGAATATTAACATATTAAATCTAGCAATGTATAAAAATAGAACACATCACAACCAAGTAGGGTTTATTTAAAGAATATAAGGATAGTTTAACACTACAAAATCTATTGATACAATTCACCTCAGTAACAAATTAAAGGAGAAAGACAATGTGAATAAATGCAAGGGAAATTTTGATAAAATAGCCATTTGTGATATTTAATTTAACAAATTAAGAATAGAAGGAAATAAAGGCTATCCACCAAAAACATACACAATGCTTCCAATGCAAGAGGCACTTCCTTTAATAGGAGGAAAACAAGGATGCCCATGGTTATAGATTCAAATAAACTTTTTACCAGAGGAAATTGCCAGCAATCCTAAGGTAAGAAAGAGGAGTGACACACAAGAGAATTAGAAAAGAAGAAACAAAACTGTCATTATTTACCAACGTTATTCTCTTGGATTTTCTCTGTAGATGCTTTCCATTAAAACTATTAGACCTGTAAGAGTTCAACAAGTCAGCTGAATATACCAGAAAACTGAAATAATTATAAAAAATTTTAAAAATACTATTTACAGCATAAACCAAAAAACTATAAGGTACCCAGGGGTAAATCTAACAAAAAAGATTCAAGATCTTTAGATAATTACTAAGCTTTACCCAGAGACATTAAATAATAATAAGAGGTTACTTTTACTGATCACTTACTATCTGCTGGGCAATGCTTTGAGTGATATGGATATGCCTATAAGCTCATTTAATTGATACAATAGTACTGTATGATAGATATAATTATTATAAGCCTCATTTATCCTTAACCACTACCCCACACTGCCTCTCCTAAGAAGGGGTTTCTCGTGTGCATTAGTGGTATACTGGTGAGCATAGCTGCCTTCCAAGAAGGGGTGTCTCATTGCAGGCACCTCCCATGCAGGCACCTCTGGCTCAGCCAAGCCAAGCCTCCAGAAGACATTCTCAGGTGATACTGAGGCAGACTCGACCTGAATTACCCAGGCTCCAGCTGTCTGAGACTCTCAATTGAAGGGCAAGAAGCCCTTCTTCCATCAGATGAGATCACAGCACAGCGTGGGAGCAGAGCTTGGGACTTGATCTACTTCAAATCACATAAGGATACAGACCAACTCTGAAGAAAGTAGATCTCCATAGTAGGCCTAGCCACTCTTCAGACACCATGTCACTTTTAAGTTCATGTGGCTTTCCCATTCCTAAGAACAGGTCAATGTAGATTCCTCAGACTTGACATGTTTTATTTATTAAGACTTTAAGCTGCTTTGCAGAGTTAAGGACTTAATGGACATTCAACTATTTATGCCTTTTTAGTAACATTTGAAGATTCTGGCTAATGGAAATGCAGTACTTATTTTGCAGTTTTTGCAACTTTTCTGTAAGTCTGAAATTATTTCAAAGTTTTTAAAAATGTAAAAAAATTTTATCCTTACATCTGTAAGTCCATTCCCATCAGGTTCACGGGTAGACCCAATTTTATAAAGATGGCAATTGATAAACTCAACATAAAACTCCAGTAAATATCCTAACAGTTTTTCCCCCATAGAAGTTGACAAAGCTGATTTTTAAATTTATCTGGAAGCAAAAAGCGCCAAAAATAGCTAAGCAGTTTCTGTGGTTTTATTGTTGTTGTCTGTAACATACAGAACTGTTTATTCTGCTGTTTGCAATACAAAGACATAGGGAAATGTTATTGTTTGTGCAATATAGTAGGGGAAAAAATTTGAAACTGTCCATTAGGGTCGGTTTACCAGATGTCCTGTCATTAAGAATAACAGCTATAAACAGAGCAGTTCCTGGTACTCTGTACTTCATTTTGTTGATTCTATCTGGATTCCCTTATTTGTCCCTAGAAAGCTTTATTTAGACAACACAGCTCTGAAAGAGAATAAATAACAATATGAAAGGATTTGCCCTTCTACATGGCAAGACAAAACTATAGTAATTAAGAAAGTATTAGCACAAGGATAGACAACTTGACCAATGGAACAGAACAAAAAACCCAGGAACAAATCCATGCCTGGAAGGAAACTTGATATTTTGATAGAGGTATCTTGAAACTTGATAGAGACAGCTTTGCAAATCAGTAGGAAAAGACTTTACCATTCCTCACTTGCTGCTGGGAGAGCTGGTTATTCATATGGAAGAAGGAAAATATATCTGTATCTTACTCCATTCAAACAATTTAATTCTCCATAGATTAAGGACTCAAATATGAAAGGCAAAATTTTAAAACTTTTAGAAGAAAATATAAGACAATAATCTTTATGACCTCAGGGAAAGAAAAATCCTTCTTAGGACACAAATGCACAAGCCATTAGGGAAAACACTGGAATATTCAATTATATTAAAGGTAACTTAACCGTAAGAAATCGCAAGGAGAATAAAGAGATAACCCACAAACTGGGATATACAGATGTATATCTGGAAACAAAATGAAACAAAAACACAAATTCATACAAACTAGTAAGAAAAGGATGAACCATCCAATATAAACATGGATAAAAGACATGAACAAGAATAATGATTAAATATACATTAGTATATTAATTATATGTAAATGTGTATTACATCAAGTATATAAATAACAAAAATCACAACGATATATCATTTCACACTCACCAGAACTTGCCAAAAATTCAAGTACGACAATATCAAGTTTTGGCAAGAACATGTAACAAGTGAAAATATGCTATTTGGGGAGTATAAATTGGTACGAGCACATTGGCAACCTACTGGGCAATATTTAATCAAGAGTTGAAGGTATATATATATGAGCCTGTGACCCAGCTATCTCAAGACTAAGGATGTATGCTAGAAAAACTCTCATTCAAGTATACAAGGAAACAGCAAAACATTCTCAAAGTAACTGAAAATAACTTTAATATCCACTGATGAGAATGGATTCATAAATGGTTATATCTGTGGTATATTCTTACAATAGAGTACAGCAGCAAAAATGAATGTGTTATAGCAGCAAATAGTACAATGGATTTACAGATCTCAAATCCATTTTGAGTTGTATCTATAGACAGAGATATGAAAGGATAGAGACATTATAAAGTTTACATAAGTTAAATACTGTTTTGGATAGAAACAGGCAGTGAAAAGTATGAACACATACAGGATGATCAACAGGAGAGTCAGGGCAGTGGTTACTTTTGGGAAGGGAAGGAGAAAAATAGGAACTGAGCGAGGTCCATACAATTACATCTGCAATGTTCTATTTATAAGGTGTTATGGGAAAACCCGAATGAACTTTTTGGCCAACACAATATTAATCTGCTTGGTAGGTAAGTACATTATCTCTTTCGCATGCCTGAAATAGTTCATTTTTTGAAAAGATTCCAAGAGACAAGAACTCCTATTCAGAGTCACACCACTATGTGATTTCCTAAAATGTGCAAGTGAAACCAAAATTGAAATAGCACAAACCCCTGTGACCCTTCCATCTTACAGTCACAGGACTGAAACTTTATAGAGTTCATCTAATAAATGTGAATGGACAGGAAAAGGAAGGGGCAGGATCCATCTTGGATCCCATGACAAGATGTACCCTGGGGACCCTCAGGGAAAAGAGAGGAAAGTTATTCCTGCTCTTTTATAAAAGTGATAATCACTTTTTTCTTAGTTGTTTTGAACTCCTTATGCAAAAGATACTTTGTAATTATGCCATCAGTTAAAAAATGTTGAGCCTCCACTATATAACCTAAGAGAAATTTGTCCTCTCAGAACAAACTGCTTTTTTCTTGTTTGAAGAAGTTGGTTAAAGTCATCTCTGCAGGATGTATCTATAATCCTAGAGACCTGGATACCTTCAAGGCCCAGAACTCCCCCCTCCCAGTTCCATGCTTCTGCCCTTTTCTCTTAGTTATTGCTGGCTCTTAGGCATCAAACGCTGGCTTCCTGTTCCCCTTTATTGAGCTCTGGAGACTTGGAACTGGTAAGAGGCTTTGAAGAAAAGTACAAAGCCAGGAAAACACGGAAGGGAGACAACTATGACTTTCCAAAGGAAAGCAAATCTCAACAGTTGTAATAACATTTTAGACTTTCCTCTGTCTGCAGCTTACGTAAGACGTGGCTCAGACAGGAGGACCTAAGAAGTACTTAAGTCACTGAAGTTGGAAACGGTGAAAACTCAGGTTCCGGCGGGCAGAGAGGCTGAGGACAGGCTTTTTTTTCTTTAATTTTATCTTTGGCTGCGTTGGGTCTTCGTTGCTGCGCGCGGGCTCTCTCTAGTTGCGGTGAGCGGGGGCTACTCTTCGTTGCAGTGCGCGGCCTTCTCACCGCAGTGGCTTCTCTTATTGCAGAGCATGGGCTCCAGGCGCGTGCGCTTCAGTAGTTGTGGCACGCAGGCTCAGGAGCTGTGGCTCACGGGGTTAGTTGCTCTGCAGCATGTGGGATCTTCCCGGGCCAGGGCTCGAACCTGTGTTCCCCTGCATTGGCAGGCAGATTCTTAACCACTGAGCCACCAGGGAAACCTAGAGGACAGGCATTTTGGATGCTGGTATTATAATCCTGGCTTGTTCTAAACTCTAAGTATCTCCAGCATGCCCTTTTCACCATCCTATAAAGACACTGGGTGAACTGTTCACTTTGGGTGTCATTCTAAGTGCTTTATTAGACCTAAATTCTTCAGAGCACAGACTGTAGAATCCTCTCTATGTGAGGTAGTCCCACAGTCAGGGCCAAGCACCATGCCACCATTTCACAATATGGAAAAAGGAGGTGCGCTCGTGGCTCTTATATTCTCATCATTAGGCCTGCAGCCATCCCTTAATCCAGAAATATGATGTTGTTCTTGTAAATGGCCTCGGGCCCTCTGACCCAGGGCCTCCATTTCATGATCCTTTTACACTACAATAGTGTTTTAATGAACTGAGTTTGAATGCTGAAACTCCAGTCTCGTTGGTCATGCTACTGCGACAGTTCACTGAGCACAGCCCTCCCCATTCTATTCTGCTGTCCTGCGCTTTGAATTCAGGGCTTGCTGTCAGCACGGAAAGCACCAGAGTTCTGATATGGCAGCCTTTGGTTATGTTCAACCGAGGGATTTATCTTCCACAACCTACTCAAAACCCTCCTCCAAAAGCTACCAAAAATTCCCCTGGTGAGAAATGCTATTATGAGAAGGAGTGGCTGCTTTCTGACTCACACTGTTTCATTAAAAAGATTTTTTTTTTTTCAAACAAATGTTCAGTAGAAGAATCCAAAGGTTTTCCAAAGTCACAGCAAAAACAGAACAGCTCATAATACTATTTCTCAAAGGTCTGTCACTTCATAGGAGATTCCTATACCTCAAAATGCTGGAGATGCTTAGATTCACTATCCTTTTACATTGCATTTGGCCTCTGGGCTGAGAGGAGGTAGGAAGTGGATGCATTAAACGCAGCCAACAAGACCGGGCTCATCAGGTATTAAGACGGAAGGCAGCTAGCTTGCAAGCCAGCCCTGGGCATAGGCCTTGGACTTACCAGAGTTCGCCAGGGCTGGCTGCAATAGTTATGAATGTTTTCGCCATTTCTGACCAGGATTGAGGAAATCTAATAATACGTGTTATATTTCGTAATGCTTATTACAGTAGTGGGCAGTGTTACCACAAAGTTTCTTTGAAAAGCTGACTTAGATGGTGCTGTGCCTCTGGGGGCATTAAAAGTGTGTCTGATCTAAACAGAATAGACCAATATTACAGAAAGCTCACTTGTATTTATGGTAGACCAAGTACTTCATTGGTTTAGGCTGGAATCCCAAGGGCTCCCTCAAATCCCTGTAGGATTCCTGGAGTACTTAAGCAGGCATCAAGATAAAAGAATCTTAATATTTCTTAGTTTTTCTCTAAGGAAAAGCACCTTCTCAGTGCGGAGGGGTGGGGGGGTGATATTTGAGAGGGAAACAAATGAAAAGATCTCCAAAGACTGGAGAAATAGGGGCAAAATGACCAAGTTGGCCGGAGTCTTGGAGTCTCAATCCTGCATTCTCCTCCTACCTCTGTCTCAGATCATCTGGATGACTCTAGATTTAAGTTTCTTCCACACATAATAAATCAACTTTGACCTTAAAAGATACTGTACAGTACAGAGGTGACTAATTTCAGAACAACTCCTTTTGAAGCGTGGCTTATTTAATTACACTTTGCAGAGGGCTGAAGGTACTACCAACAAGCAAGCTGGAGCCATGCTATGCCAAGTCTAATTCACCAAGACCAAAAGGACCACATATGCCGAAATGTAAGGAGGGGTTGCTCCAAAGATTATCCTTCAGAGAGTAAGATATCACCTTACAGCCAAAGTCTGCATAAAGTCTTTCAGCACGGAACATTTCCCTAAATTCTGTACTTTGGGCAAAAAAATACTCAACTCTAACACAGATTTAATAATTATTCCAGGGGGGAAATGATATTTCAGTCACTACTGCTGCCTATCATAAACAAGGCTTTAAAAATTACTTAAAACAGCACTAAAGTGTCAATGTCGCGGAGCTCAGAGACAAACACAAGACCAAGGAGGAAAACTCTTACATTTCCTTATGTACATTTTGGCCTGGGATAAATTTTACAGAGATGGGTTTAAAAGGTGGTGGATCAGGCTTCTAGAAAACAGTGTTCAGTGACCAGAAAGAAAAGTGGCTCTAGGGATGACAAAGATACTAAAGTCAAAGATAATGAAAAAAAAGTTTTTCTTTTGATATTTTCATTGAGAAGATAAGAGGACCATTTATATTGGCACATATGAGGAATTTCTTCTTACCAGGCACTTGACTGGAACCACAAAGAAAAGATCACCTGCCCCAGCCCAGATAGAGGATTTAGTTAACAAGGAATAATGTGAGTGAAAGAGTAGAGAGGAGATCATCCGTGTAGCAGCCTCATGGACAAGCGCCTGAATTTGTTTATTCAACAGAGGAACTGATGAAGAAGGTAAAATCTTCCACAAGCTGCAATATTCAGACTTTCTCTTAAAGGAGTGAAGAAGCAAAAATTCTTAGAAAGAACAAAGTAATGCCAATCACCTTCATAATAAATATACATTCCCAGCACCTAGCACAGGTCCGGGTATACTGGAAGCACTCAATCTCAGTTGAATAAATGAATATCTTAGCTCAACAGATCTCCACACACACACACAAAGTCTCATACTTTCAGTCAGCTTAAAAAAAAAAAAAAAAAAAAAAAGGGTACTTTGTCCACTTTAAAGTCTGGATTCATCCTGAGATCTTGTACTTGTCTAGCTACCTGGCTGGGGATATAAGAAAGAGGATGTAACTCAGGAAGCCCTTCTGTAGCACAAGCAGCCAACGGCAGCTGTGCCTTAGGTGAGAAATCAGGGGAAAGAAGCCCAGGATAGGGGACACTGCCACAACTACCTTCTGTTCGGAGAAACTCAGGACCAAGGCAGATTGGCTCAGGCCTATCTGTAGGAGAAAAATGCTTAGTACCATGTAAAAGAAAACAGCCAAAGAATGAACAATGCTCTTGCTGGGTGGATCTACCCTCTGGGAGCAATAGAAAAGAAGATTTGTATGGATTCTGCCTGGGAAATATCTGACTAGTTTAGTGATACTGAAAGTGATGCTAATGAATGCATGAGAAAAGAATTCAGAGTTCTTTCTCTCTGTTTATGGAGAGAAAAGTTAAAACCATGGTAGGGGTGCACTTCAGATATAGACGGTATTCTGACTACATTTTTAGAATCATTTGTTACAAATTCAGATTCTACTGAACTCTGGGAGTGGAGTCCTGTCCTCTGCATTGTTAATGAGATCCTAGAGAATACCGGGCAGAGTCAAGTTTGAAAACCCTTTGAACCATTCACAGAAATCAGGAGAGCTCCTGTCTGCATCTGCCTCCTTCTCCTTACAGATCCGGGAGTGCACCATAAATTCTTACCATGCCTCCTCTTACTTTACGGCGGCACGGTGAATTCCTCCTTCCTCTTTACTCCCAGCAGAGGAAGGCTGTACTCTCAATTCCAACAACTCGAGGGAGATCTCAAGGTAAACAGTTTCATCAGCCTACAAAGTACCCCAGCTGCGGCTTTCAGATTAAACCTGGTTCTTTATTTGCTTCGCACTTGACGGTTGGTCTTCAGGTTATTCACCCCTCAAGCATTTAGCCTATCAAAATCAGGAACCCAACTGTTGGTTTCAAGGATAAACCTGTGTTCTTATGAGAAAATAAGATTCAGAGGTGAAAACTGCCAGGTCTGTAAGAAGTCCATTCTCATACTCAAGCCTACACCCACTGTAATCACTAGGAACCATTTGATTGAGACAAGGCCGTGGCAAAGCTTGGAAAAGAAACAAATGGAAATTTGTACACATCCATCATTCTAAAAGATGGGGAATAGGATTGAGGTTTTGGACTAACTTCAAGATTTTGGTACCTCAACCTCAGTGACCCAGTCATTAAAAACACCCCCTACTTAAGGGTTAGTAAGAGCAAGACCAAGAGCTTAAGTTACCACCACTTCCCTATGACTTTTTTCCAATTTTGAAACTGTCAAAATTGAAGTTTAGTCTTAAAATCGGGTTTGCTATAATGTAAGTACCCAATAAGCTTGGGTTTAATGTCACATTTGTAAAATACAAAGCATGTTCCTTTCCCCAAAAGGAACTGGAGTTGCATTTCTGGTAAAGAGTGGCTTGGCTCAGAGAGTATTCCTTGTGACCTATTTGGGGTGTGTCTTTGTTTAATGGCAAAATGTACACATCCCATAAAACACACACTTTAAGAGTGAAACCACTGTTTCTTGCAACACCTTTCAAACCCCAGTGAGGGAGAATTAACTGTGACCTTCAAGAAATGATCTTCTCCTCAAGGGAACTTTTTTTTTCTTTTATAGAAAATAAGCCCTCATGGTAATAGAGAGCTAAAAAACCCTGCTTTTTAAAAAGTCTTCCAAGAAAACCCAGTCTTCATTAAGAATAAAACTTCCGCAGGGCAGGGACCCACCATGCTATTTGGAGGCCACAGAATGCTTTTCCTTTTCCAGAAACTATGGAAAGGACCATTACATCTAGCACACCTATAGTGAGGCACAAAGAGGCTTTCTGATCCACTCCAATGGAATTGGCAACTCTCCCTAATTATTTAAGAACAGAGAAAATTAAATCACTTGAGAACCCTAGAGTGGCAGCAGGATAGGACCCATGAGATATCCTGCTGGCACGTTCAAAGACTTACCAAAAAGTCACCATCTATCAGCCCCTGTTCATGGCTTGGTAACAACAGAGAACAGCTTAGTTTTCTGCACATGCACGTGTATACACGCATCTGACAAAGAAGTTGGAGGGAAACCTCAATGACCAGCCATTTTATATTAGGGCCCAGGAAACAGGCAAGCTCTTCCTTCCAACACGGTGGAGCCTCTATATTTTTTCCCCCACATCTAGAAATCTGTATTCTGAGATAAACAGGACTACAAATGGATGACCAGACCTCCAGAATACCACCCAACCATTAGGAGTTAAACACCTTATAGCAAAACGCATTTTATGTGGAAAAGAAGGGACTCTACTCGGATTCTATGAAGCAGCTCTTCTCAAGTGGCATTCTTATTATGGACGGCCCCCTCAACACAGGTCACATGTCAGTAGAGAGCACTAGCTTCCATTTTGGGGAAAGAGTTCACACGATCCTAAATCTCTCTGCCCAGCAACTTCTGAGGAGATGAAAGAAGGCAGAGAACTCTAGAAGTGACCCTGAAAGAACACCACTTCCCATTTCTATGTTATTTGGCTTCTGTAAACACCATGTCATGAGACCACAACAGCGACCCGGCAAGGTAAGCGGAACAGGTATTATCTTCAACTTACAGGTGGAGAAATGGTGACTCTGAGGCTAAATGACTCACTTGCACAAGGTCACAAGACAGGCAGTTAACTAGCAGCCCAACCGGGAGAGGAACCTAGCCCTCTGACACGCAAGCAGTGCAGTTTCCACAACGCTATCCAGCTTCCTCATGTTTTAGGTTGAGAGGCAGTAGAGGGTAATGGCTAAGAGACTAGGTGGATTCTGATACTGGCAGACCTGCATTCCAATCCCAACTCTGCCACCTATTAGCTATCTGGCCTTGTGTAGGTTCCTTAACCTCCCTTTACACCTCAGTTTCTTCATCTGTAAAATGCGAATTAAAACATTTTACCTCCTAGAGTTATAGTGATGATTAAATGAGCTGATGAACATATGGCACTCTAATACATTCACTCAACAAATATTTGTGCCTGGCACATGGAGTGCAGGAGTTACAACAGTGATCAAGAGGCACAGTCTTCCTCTCATGGAGCTTAAAATTTAGTCAACTTAAACAGAAAGAGTAAATGGATAAATACAATGTGTTAAGTGCTATCAAGGTAACAGGTGAGTGACTGGAGAGACTGACAGGCGGGAGCCAATTTTTAAGAGTGGTCTCTAAGGAGAAATTTAAGTTGAGCCCTAAGGGATCATAAAAGGCTATCCCTGTGCAGAATGGAAGGAAAAGCATTCCAGGCAAAGGAAATAGGGCGTGCAAGGGTCACAGCCCAGAGAAGGCAAACGTGACTGTGTGTATCCTCGCAGGATTTGGGGAACAACTTTTACAGGCTGGCTGTATTTGTATTTTAAATTTTACAGGCTGGCTGTATTTGTATCTTAAAAGTAACAAAGACAACGCTCAAGAGAGGTGAGGTGTCTCGTCCAAGGTCACAGCTTCTCCAAGGAGGACCTGAGACTCCAGTATTCTACCTCCTGACATAACATCAGCTCGCTCCCTTTGAGGAAGCCTTCTAGCTCATTGAGCTCCCCCACTTATTTCACTGACAGCTGTTTTCTGTGCCCCTGAAGAGTTCCAAGAGCACCTTGAAAACACAAGCAACGACATCACATCAACTTCCAGGCATCCAGTCAACTGTGCACTGAAATCCTCACTCTTCTACTCTTAAGACACAAGAGTGAAAACTGCTGGGACCTTCCCCAAGGCTCCAAAATTTCTCTTCTTACAGCAACAAACAAGAGAGGAAGGGGATGTCCTGGAAGGAAGAGCCTGTGGCCGGTTGCAGAAGGTGAGATAGAACCACCATTGCAGAAGAGCGGAAATATCAAAGTTCCTCTCAAATGAGTTGCACAGGAAAAACTAATTACTTTATTTGAATAAAACAACAAATCCCTAAGGAGGTGGTTCTCAATCAGGCGATACCCTGCCCCCACCAAGAGCACTGAAATTTGTGGGAGTATTGAGTGGGCAGGGCCAGGTATGCTCAATGTCCTGCAAAAGGACAGGATGGTCCTATAACAACTATATTACCCAAAATATTAACAGCGGCCCCACCCATTTTAATATTAATCCCTCAAGGGATTAATATGCTCCAACTTTTCCTGTAGTCCCTGGTTCAGTGGCTCTTCCTAACCTCACTACAACTAGATAAAAAAACCTTAAGGTTTTATAGCTGAGGAGTCTGAATTCTGGAATCCAATTTTAAGCTCATAGCTCCAGCATGGAACTTGGTGCCGGAATAAGGAAAAAGACGTTTCCAGTAAGAGACAGACAAGAAATTTAAGCAAGGGAACTCCTTCTCCAGAGAAACCTCTGTAAGATTACATTTTTGCAACACACAAAATTCTACTTGCGCTTTTTGAGAATCTCCTTATAGCACCCTTCAGTTTAAAATCAGACACTAATGACAGTTCTTTTAAAAACTTAACTACAATCATCTAAAAAATACACCTGACTCTTTCTGGACCAAATTTTATAAGAAATATTATTAAGTTCAAGATGTCTAAGGGAGGGAGATGCAAGAGGGAAGAGATATGGGGACATATGTATATGTATAACTGATTCACTTTGTTATAAAGCAGAAACTGACACACCATTGTAAAGCAATTATACTCTAATAAAGATGTTTAAAAAAAAAAAAAGATGTCTAAAGCTGATCAAATGTCTAAAAGTACCAACGGTAGTCATGCCTTGCATCTCATTCAGGGCAGAGTTGGATGCATGCAGGTCAGAGAAGCTCCAATGATATCTAGAAGTCTGTTCAGGGATTGAAATTCCATCCTAGCAATTAAAAGCCACTTTCAAATGTTACTCTAAATTAGTCACTAATTCTCCCTAAAAATTATTTCACAATTATTTTAAAGAATTGAAAAAAAAAGACTGTTTTCAGAAACAGAGATACAAAAAGTCTACCCTATTTCACAATAGCTAGAACAGTGATCCAACAAATAAATCCTCCATAAAGCAATCTTTCTTCTACACAATATCTAAATTTTCTGAAGTCTCCCAAAGGAGTCTGAATACGTTAACTTCTTCACTCCAACTTGCCAATTAGCAAATAGCGGCCCCACACCCCTTCTGACCAATTTTCTAGAAGCTTAACCTGGCTTCTCAGGTTAGCTAAGCAGACAGACCTGTTTTCCTCCAGAAGCACCGAGCAGTGCCTTTTCTGCCCTGCCTGTTAGAGCCTGGGAAATCCTCCTCCAGCTTTTCGCTGACCTGCCACCAGAAGTTCACAAAATGAATTCATCCAGGTTCTCTGAATCCTCCTTTCCCCCTGACATGTGCCAACAGCCAGGCAATAAAATGCCACCTCTTGGTTACAAAAAGATGCAGAATACCCAGAAGACCAAGCACTTAGCATGGAGGGGAAAAAAAAGATGGAGGGATGCAAGAGTCTGAGCCAAGGCTACTGCATGCAGCACGGGTAACCAGAGCCCTGGTCCTGCAAAGCCTCCCAGGGAGGCTCCCGGCTGGGCCCTCCATCCAGCAGGCCACACCTGCCTATGACAGCAGCCTGACGGCCGCTCCACTTTAAACAATTCAAACAGATTTCCAGCAGGGTGGCAAAACTGGGCACCCGTCTCTCCCAGCAAGAGCAAGAGCCCTAATCCAAACACCACTTGGCCCCAATTTTTTCACACCCTTTGTTTAGGAGACACCGCTTGGTCAAATTGGATCCTTCTCTGTTACCGGTGAGGCAAGCACAATGCAGCAGTTACAGAAAGAAAGCATCGAGGCCGACTTGCTATAAGCCAGACAAGACCTGAGGATGGGGATGCCAGTGAATGAGACTTCAATAGGCATCCATAAGTGAACCAACACCTGAAGTCCTAATACGCCCGGCTCCGCAGCCTCTCAGAAAGCCTCTTTTCTAGAGGGTGGGTATCCCATTCATCCCTTGGCTTCGGCGAACCAAGGGGAAGGCAGACAGATCCAGGTTGCGCACTCCACCTCCAAATCTTCGCACACGCGCGAAGGTGTGGGGCGCCCCGGCGCGCCCTCGCTTGCACTCCACCCTCTGAGGCCTCCACCAACCGCGGACTCACCACTGTGCGAGCTGAACCACCTGGGTGCGATGTGCAGAGGTAGAGCATCCGCCAGCGAGGCTCGGGAGCCCAGGTACAGCATCCCGTCTCTATGGTGACCGCCGCCCGTCTCCTGGTAACCATTGCCGTGGGCATAGGTGGAGTCGGACGCCGACCCTCCGCCGCCGGGCGCCCTCTCGGAGTCGCTGGTCCCCCGGGAGGCGGGGGTGTAGAGGCCAAAGGGCACCCCCCCGGCCGTGCTGGGGTCCATGCCCATGCCCGCCACCGAACTGACCGAGCGGCTGCGCAGCCCCATGGCCCCGCCGCCCGCCCGGTAGTGCCCAAAGTGGGGCGCCCCTCCTGGAGGGGGCACGGCGCTGTCATCGGTGGAGACCCCCGGGAAAGGGCCCCGGGAGCGGGCCGCCGTGCTCTGCTTTCCCCCCATGCTCGCCCGGGCCCCGGTGGGGCGGGAACCTGGAGGCCGAGACCCTCCCCCACTTCTCAGCAGCGGGGGGAGGGTTGGGCGAGCATAAAGGGGGAGGGAGTCAAAAAAGGAGACCGGGAGAGAAAAAAGGAAAAAAAAGAAAAAAAGAAAAGAAAACCCGCGGGCGGAAGAGGCAGGCGGGCGGGGATCCCAAACTAAGAATTTAAAACGATCCAAGCCAAACGCATGTTTCCCCTCAAGGTCCAAAGAGGCGCAGTCCGGCGCGGGCTCAGCGCGCCACAGGCCGCCCCCGGGCCCCCGAAAGCCGGGGGAGCTGCAAGGAAGGAGGGAGGGAGGCGGCGGGCGAGCGGGCGGGCGGGCGCAGGGAGGCGCCCGAGGAGGCCGCCCGCCCGACAGCAGGAGGCGGAGGAGGGCTGGGGGCGCCGGGCGCGTCCCCCGCCTCAGGACGCCGCGACCATGGACGGCGGCCCGGACCCCTCCAGGCCTCGGGCGGGCTGCGGCGCTGGGCAGCCAGGCGGAGCTCGGGAAGCCGCGGTCGCGTGGCGTAGCGCTCTCGCTCCAGCCGCAGCCGCCGCCGCCGCCTGCCCCGCCAGCCGCACCGCCCTGCTCGGTCCCGGGCTGCGCTCGCCGGCGCTCCTCGCCGCCGTGGAGACAATGGAGGGAAGCAGAGCGCAGGCGCCGCCCGCGCCCCCTCTCCCTCCCCCCCCGCCGGGTTAACCCCTTCGCAGCCCCTGCAGCGCCGGGCTGCTGACGCCCGAGAGGTCCCACCCACCCACCCAGCCCGCCCCGACCCGCCTGGAAACTGAGTGGCCTGAGCTATGGGGCGTCAGGAACAGAAGCAAGGCGTCTTTCCAAGCAAGCACTCTTTAAGCCCCTGAAAGTAGCTGATGATTCAGAGGAGAACCACCTATGGGGGGAGGGGCTACCATGGTTCGAGGGGTGGGAAGGAAACGCAGGGAAGAATAAAAATTACTCTAAACGCCTACCTGGCTTTGAGGGTCACTGGTCAAGCTCCCCTCCCGGCACAAATTTGCCCCCACAGCGCCCTCTGGTGGACGTGCTGTCCGTTCTATCGGAGGTTCCCCATCCTAGAACCCCTAAAATCAGCAAGCTTAGCATTTGGGGGATTTTTAGTTTTTCGGGGGTACTTTTCACTGGGGCAGTTGTGACTCCAGATTTTGCTGACAGTAGATCAGAACTTCCTATTTTGGGCTTAAGCAAATGGGTAGATTCCTTAGCTAAAATGTAATCCTGAAAATCATTAGGTGTACGATAAAAAGTGAAAAGATATAGACATGAAAATGCAATAATGCAGCTAGAACTAGTGATTTTAGAAACTCCCTAGTCCACGGCGGGACCCCTGTTTTGTTTACCATTTATCCTGGCATGCACCACAGGGCCTGCGACACAGTAGGCACTCAATAAATATTTGCTGACCAAGTCTGCATTTTGCAATATGTCTCTCTCACATATTCACACTCACTGATTCATCGTTCGTTCGTCCATTCATTGGTTCAACAACTATTTTTCAAGTGCTGAGTGCTGGCTATGAGCATCACGCAGTCCCTGGCCTGACTTCCTTGCCCTAAATGTCCTCCAGATACTTCCAAATCAAGGAGCCAAAACAGGGTGTAAAGAAATATTAAAACCAAAAAAAGAAAGGTTGATCTGTCACAGGTATTGATTGTCCCAGTGTGACCAGCTTGGAAAGAAACAGGAGGAAGGCTATGTGCAAGCATGGAGTGCTTTTGAGGCCAGGGGAGGCAGTGGACAAAAAGCCCTGCCGAAAGAAGTTGAGATTTCTGTATGAGAAATGATGTAGCAAAAACAGAATGTTTTAATACCCAAGAAGTTATCTGTAAGTGCCTAAATGGGGAATTTGTATACACCTAAGATCCAAATATGTGATCTGAAGAAAAACAAGAAAGTTTAAATTTAACCCAATTTCCTCCCTGAAGAAAGAAGCGGGGTATTTCAGTACCATGCAGAAAAGAGGATACTAGATCCCTTGACAGATCTCTACTGGGGAGATAAATATATAATCAATAAGTATTGTAACCATCTAACTAGCTTTTGATTTACCTATTCATTCAACCCTTTTTTTTTAATGTTGAACAAAATATGAATTTCTTTTTTTTTTTTTTGCTGCGTGGCACAGCTTGTGGGATCTTAGTTCCCCAACCAGGGATCAAACCTGGGCTCCGGCAGTGAAAGTGCAGTGTCCTAACCACTGGACCACCATGGAATTCCAAAAATATGAATTTCTAGTAAGTGCCAGGCACTGCACTAAGTTCTAGCATACGATAGTGAGAAAAACATATAGAGTCTTGTTCTCATAGGGCTTCAGAAGAAACACTAACCTAAATGTCCAACAACTGATGAATGGATAAACCAAATGTGGTATATCCATACAATGGACTGCTATTCAGCCATAAAAAGAATAAAGTGCTGATACATGCTACAACATGAATGAAACTTGAAAACACTAAGTAAAAGGAGCCAATCACAAAAGATCTTATATTGTCTGATTCCACTGATATGAAATGTCTAGAATAGGCAAATTCATTGAGACAGAAAGAAATCCTGGAGGGAGGCGAGAATGGAGAATGACCGCTACTGGGTCTCTTTTTGGAGTGATGAAAATGTTCTGGCATTAGATAATGGTGATGGTTGTACAACCTTGTAAATATACCAAAAAAAAAAACAAAACCCACTGAATTATCCACTTAAAAGGGTGAATTTAATGGTGTATGAATTACAGTGCAGTAACATATAGATATATATATATATATATATATATATATATATATGAAGTATCAAAGCAGGCAGTGACAGTACAGTGTGGTAAATAAGCCTAGAACAGAGACTTCCCTGGTGGCGCAGTGGTTAAGAATCTGCCTGCCAATGCAGGGGACATGGGTTCAATCCCTAGTCCGGGAAAGATCCCACATGCCGCTGAGCAACTAAGCCCGTGTGCCACAACTACTGAGCCTGCGCTCTAGAGCCCACAAGCCACAACTACTGAAGCCCCTGTGCCTAGAGCCTGTGTTCCGCAACAAGAGAAACCACTGCAATGAGAAGCCCACGCACCGCAACACAGAGTAGCCCCCACTTGCTGCAACTAGAGAAAGCCTGCATGCAGCAACGAAGACCCAATGCAGCCAAAAATAAATAAATAAAATAAATTAATTTTTTAAAAATAGCCTAGAACAGTGCCTGGCAAGTACACGACACTCAATAAATGTTTATGAAACGAATGAATGAATGACTAAGTGCTATGAGAGTTCAAGACCATGGTGCTGATGGAAGGAGACAGGCACAGACATAGTGATTCTAAGCCAAGACCTAAAAGATGAGTTGGAGATTAGCCAGGGAAAGCAGGGTGGAGGTGGGGGATTAGCTGTATTTCAGGAAGAGAGGAATGTTCCAAGGAAAGGGAACAGCATGTTCAAAGGAACTGAAAGATGCAGTTGAGCTGCAAAGAGAGGAAGTGGTCCTCAGAAGCTGACAAGAGGGTCCAGGGAGCCATGAGAAGGAGCATGGACCATATCCTGAGGGCATGGGGAGCTGTGGAAAGATTTATCAACATCATTATCATTAAAAATAATGATTAATAAGGCCAATGATTAATGAAGATTCCAACTTGGAAAATTAAGAAACTTATCCTCTCCCCAAATAAAGATCTATATTTTTCTTTGCTTACATATTCATAAAGATACTGGATGGAAACATGAAACAACATAGTGTAGTCCCTTGGGGGGGGGTGGGCAGTAGGAACTGGAGATGGATGAGAGGATAGATGGGAAATGTTTCGTTTCATTATATACCTTTTTGTATTTTAGTGTTTCAGCCATGTAAATTTAAATAGAGAGAGAGAGAGAGAGAAAGAGATAGAGGTATATAGAAAGTGCATACCACATGCATTAAGTCTTCGCCTTGCAATGCAGGGGGTGCGGGTTCGATCCCTGGTCAGGGAGCTAAGATCCCACATGCCTTGTGGCCAAAAAACCAAAACATAAAACAGAAGCAATACTGTAACAAATTCAATAAAGACTTTAAAAATGGTCCACATCAAAATAAAAAATCTTAAAAAAAAAAAGGATATACCACATGCACACTGAAAAGTCATACAGCTGGAAGGAGCAAAGCTGGACTTCTAAGCTTTACAGTGAACATGTTCATCAAGGAATCTTTGCATGACAATTTCATTTTCTCTCTATGCTTTCCAACGGGGTGAAAAAGATTAGATCTGCTTAACAGCTCTATTTCTTTTTGTATATTAATAATTTGCCCTTAAGGTGTATATTCCAGTCTACTATCATAAGCTAGTCTCTCTCACATCTGGCACCACTGAACAGCTGAGAGCCTGATCTGCAAAGGTGAAGCCCCTGCTTTCTGCAATGTGATGACACTAAATTTAGGTAGCCTGTGGGACCTCGAGTGGCAGCCTTTCTCAGGCAATGCCCTTGTTATCTCCTTGTGCAGTTATTTGTATGACAAATTTCCCTCTGAAATGAAAATATTAAGATACAGAGCAGGGAAAGTTCAATCATTCAGTAGCTTGATTCTGTCCTTTACATCTTAGAAAGAGGGACTCATGGCATTAACAACAGGCATCCACTGAGACCTGAAGCCTCAGATTTGTTTCATTTCATCATTTGTTGCATCAAGAGTTCTGTACGTATTTTGTTCCAAGTTTCTCCTGTGGGTTCTTGGTTTAAAGTTAACAGGTCTGGAGACAGTGGCAAGTCATTCTGGATACTCTTTTTTTTTTTTAATGTATTTGTTTTTTTTTACTTTTTGGCCACACCATGCAGCATGTGGGATCTTTGTTCCCCAACCAGGGTTCGAACCCGTGCCCCCTGCAGTGGAAGTCAGAGTTTTAACTGCTGGACCACCAGGGAAGTCCCCATTCTGGACACTCTTGATGCAAGGATATCAGATGCAAGAACGGCCCCAGCTAGACTTGGGACCTCTGTTTTATTTTTTATCTTCATGCTCTCACTTACCCTGGGCGAACTGCTTCGCGGCTCTCCTTCAGCTGTGAAACAGGGTTAATAAATCACTAACCCACCTACCAGAATAGTCAGGAGAAAGAGCTGATAAAATCAGCATTGACTGTAGCCAATATTTTATAATAACTATAAATGGAGTATAACCTTTAAAAATTGCGAATTACTATGGTATACACCTAAGACATATAATATTGTAAATCAACTATACCTCAATTTTTAAATATTTTTATTTATTTATTTTGGCCATGCTGCGAGGCATGCGGGATCCTAGTTTCCTGACCAGGGGTAGAACACCGGGCCCCCTGTGGTGGCAGCACAGAGTCCTAACCACTGGACCACCAGGGAAGTCCCTATACCTCAATTTTTTAAAAAAAATCAGCGTTGCCAAAGCCATTTGCCTTTGCAATGTCAGTGCATAACGATGGTGCAAAACCCCAGTTTCGAACATCATCTTGAAGAATGTAAGTCTGGGGGACTTCCCTGGTGGCGCAGAAGTTAAGAATCCTCCTGCCAATGCAGGGGACACGGGTTCGAGCCCTGGTCCAGGAAGATCCCACATGCCGCGGAGCAACAAAGCCCGTGCGCCACAACTGTGGAGCCTGCACTCCAGAGGCCCGTGCTCCGCAACAGGAGAAGCCACCGCAATGAGAAGCCCGCGCACCGCAACAAAGAGTAGCCCCCGCTCACCGCAACTAGAGAGAGCCTGCATGCAGCAGGCAACAAAGACCCAACACAGCCAAAAATAAATAAATTTTTTAAAAAAAGAATGTAAGTCTGGGACTTGAAGGGTTCAGAAAATGGGGGCAATGGCTCGTTAGGGCCTACTCCTGGGAAATAGCCAGGGTGGGGATGGCATGGACGAGTATCTCCAAGTAAGAAACTTTCTCCCAGGCCTCTCATAGCTCTTTAGGTTTTTAATCATTTTGCTTGAAAAGAGAAAACGTAAATAGAGAGAATCAGGGTAATGATCAACCAAATGTATATAGCAAGGAGCCGGAGCATGTGGGAACATCCACAAATATTTGTTGATTGATGAAGAGAGGGAAATTACTGGTAGAGCTCAGGGCAGGGTTCCAAGATTCCCAGATGTAGAGAGACTGAGGGGTCAGCTAACTCCACATTCTACAGAAGAGGAAACAGGGGACCAGAAAGATAAAGGATCGTGCTCAAACTTGCAAGGCTAGTTGCTGATAAGAGCCAGCCAGAGCCCTGGATTTCTGGGTTGGCCACATACCCTTCCTTCCTGTGGCGTGGCTAGCAAGTGACCTTCTGAAAAGACATTGTTTGGTGATAAGGGCCCCGTGGCCTGGTCAGCAAGTTGAGGTCTGCTTGACAAGGGACACCTCAATGGTCTCCAGTCTCTGACTCAGGACATTCATATGCGGATCTCAGGGGAGCGCAGTAGTGAAGAAGCAAGCAGAGAGCTCTAGACTTGTCTCCGGAGTCCTTACTCTTTCGTGGTGACAGCGTGGGTGGGAGATGGAAAGAAGGCCTGAGGAGGCAGTTAGAAAGGGGCTCATGGTCCCTCTCTCAAAAATTCTACCTTGCCTTTTTCACATTCAAGAAAGAAAACACTGGGAGAACAGAGAGAACCAAGGATTTGAAACTCAAAGTACTTTCTGTACTTAATAACCATGACAAGCAGATTTTGAGAACTAGACAAAAATGAACTAAAGAGGTGGGAGTGGGGGAGGGTTGAAGAAATGCTTGGGCAGGGTCAGTCCTACTGGTTTTAGTGGGAAAGGAATTACCAAGCTATATATAGACAGACAGAGAGCTTTGAAATCTCTCTCTCTACCTCTATCTCTATCCAAAATAAAACTTCAAAGCCTAAGCAGGACCCTTCCTAAATAGCCCTTTTCAACTTTTCTAGCTGTACTTTTTGTTACATCCTGTCATCTACCCTAAGTTACAGTTGTACCTGACTATTTGCTAACCACTCATTCAGTGGATATTTATTGAGCACCTACTACATCCGAAGCAACAGGCAAATAAATAAGAATATGATGTGTTAAATGAATTAATTCATTTATTCCTATGTGATGGCATAAGCATACCTAGAAACTATTCTTTATCTTTCCATCTCTGTGCCCTTCAACGTGGCTTGCAGTTTTTCCCCTTCCTGGCCCTCTGAGCTGAGGCCCTTCTCTCTAGAGCAGTCTTTGGCATTTCTGATGGAGAATTGGGAAGAAACTGGAAGGCAGGAAGAAAAGCCAGTGCAGGACTGTGGAGGCCAGGGCTGGAGGAAATTTTTAAGGGCTGTGTTGTGTGAGTGTAATAACTGATAGATGAATGAGAAAGAAAGCAAGGGATTTTACGGAGAACTATTGGTGATTCTGTATTTCTTTCTGGGTGTAAAGAATTACAAGTAAAGACCATGAATAGTTTTAGAAATTGCTTTTGGTTTCACAGAAGGCATCCTTTGGATTTAGACAGCACTGTGCGGGCATGACATATGCTTTTCGCATTTATTCATTGGACCAATATTCATGGAGTGTCATGTATGTGCGGTCGCCACGCAGGGCTGAACAAAACAGAGCTGGTCCCTCTCCTCCTAAAACTTGAAAATATTCAATAAACAAATATTGAGTTACATATTGTGGTGTGTATTTTGAAGGAAAGAAAGAAGCACAGTGTCGTGAGTGTTAACTGGGGAACTGCTTTATGTCTTTGGAACACATCCTGCCCTTCACACTTTCTGATGCTGAAGTACTTTTTCTGATAGTGGACTCTATCAAAAATCCTAATAATATACTGAAAAGCTCAAATGTCACGGTCTTCAGGATGCTATGTCATGTCTCCCATTTAAGCTGTTCTCTCCTGGCACATTGCTTTTATAAAACACAATTCTGCCAAGTGTATACCTGTTGTACAGTGACCAACTGTCTCTGTTTGCCCACATTGAGCAGCTTCCTGGCGTGAGTTGGTCACCCTAACCTGTTAACAAGTCTGTCTTCCCCATTATATCCAACACTCCAGGAGGGAAAGGAAGCCTTCTTATCTCTATTCATGCAACAACTTGCATGTAGAAATAGAATTAATATTAACAACAATAATAGTAGCTTACACTTGAGTGTTGACTATATTCCAGGCCCTATGCTTGCTTAACTCCTTACAACAAGCAAACAAACTTCTTCCTTCCATAGAGAAACTGAGGCTAAGCCAGTTAAGCCCAGGATTTGAGAGGCTGGGGCTGAAAAAGAGAACCTCTTAATCACCACTCCCCATACTAGCACAGCAGTCCTCCAACTTTTTGATCTCAGGTTCTCTTTACACTCCTAAAAATCATTAATGACCCCCCAAAACTTTTGTGTGGGAGATGTCTAGTACATCAGAAATTAAAACTGAGAACTTAAAAAATATATATTTCATTTAAACATCAATGCGCATTCACATCAATAACACATTTTGTAAGTAAAAAATAACTATTTTCCAAAAAATTGGTTTTGTGAGAAGAGTGGCAAATCTCTTTAATGTCTGGCTTAACAGAAAACCCCTGGATTTTCACATCTGCTTCTACGTTCAAACTGTTACAAATATGTATCATGTAGCCTCTGGAAAACTCCACTGTACACTGGTGAAAGAAAATGAAAAAGGCAAATAACTTCTTTGTATGACTATGAAAATTGTTTTGCCTTCGGAGACCCCCTGGGTCCTTGGATAGTTTGGCAGGCGCCGCTGTACTGTATAAAACAATGAATCGCACGTTCACTCTTTTCAATGCCTTTGTGGCAGGCCTCAGGGGAAGAGGTAACCATTGGTTTGCACTAATGTCGGGCTTTGGTTATACGGCCTGGGCCTTGCGAAGGACACCAGCGAGGAGACAGAGAGGTGCCTCCCCTTGTCCAAACCTTAACCTGCAAGCTCTTCGCGGATTGCCCACAAGTGGCTAGACCTTGGCCTACAACTCCCGGCAGAGCTCGCGGCAGGGGGCGTGTATCCAAAAGAGCGAGGAGCGTGGGTGACTCAAGCAGAGTGACGGAGTGAAGGGGGCGTGTCTGTTTGGGGCAGGCGCCGTGCCGCAATTGGATGATCCGGGAAGAGGGGGCGGAGCCAGTGTTTGGGTCAGCCAATGGTTTGCGGTCAGACGGAAGGGGGGACGGGGCGTGGCTGGACTGAGTCCGGGCTGCGTGGAGCTCACCGAACGCGGGTGTCGTGGGTGGGAACGCGTAGTCCTGGGACCGCCGAGTCTGGGCGCGGGAGATGGCGGCGCGATGGAGCAGCGAGAACGTGGTGGTGGAGTTCCGCGACTCCCAGGTGAGCTCGGGGCCTAATGGAGCCTTTTAAGCATGCGCCCTTCCTGGTTCCCCTCCCCCACGCTGCCGGGTCATTCTTGGGGGTGGCGGGGCGACCCCCAGTCCGGGCTGGAGAGATGGGCAAGGGAGTGACCCGGACCTGTCAGACCCGAGCGGGTGAGGGGGTCCTTGATGACTGTTGCGGGTGTTTGGGGCTGGCATGGGCGGGGTTTCGGGGTTCCCCTCGTGGATACCGGGAGTGGGGTCTGCCTGGGGACATCGAATTGCAGAGATTGCGCGCTAGTAAGCGCTGAGGGGAGGCTTCCCATGACCAGGGTGGTGAGCGAGGGGGGTTTAGGTACCCCCGCGCCTGGTGACTTTGGGCAAGTCGCAGAACTTACTTGAGCCTCAGATGCATGGACTTAACCCTGCCTCACAGGTCTTTGGAGTGGATTCGATTAAAAAAAAATGCATGCAAAGTGCCTGTTTCGCGCCTAAGTTTTTAAGCGGTTACTGATGTTACGACAGTGGAGCACACCGTAGGTGAATAGGAGTATGCACTGCATGTATTGCCCGGGTTCGAATCCCGCCTCAGCTCTTAGCCTGTCATCACCCTCTGTGCATGTTTTCTCACCTGTAAGAGGTGCGAATCGTACCTACCTCATACGGTTGGTGTGAGAGTTTTATGAAGTCATACATTTCGAATGTGTGGCACAGTGCTGGACACATGGTAAGCCCAAAGGAACACTAGTATTTACTAGGAAATTTTATCATTTTTCTATTTCATTCCTTCCATATGCTGGGCCTTGTGCTAAGTGGTCTACATTTCCTTTTTCTAATTCATGAAAGAACCATGCAAGATAAGTAGATTTTTTTTCCCCCCAACGGGGAAGCTGATCCCCGTTTGGCTGATCCCAAGTGACTTGGCCAAGGCCTCCCATTATGTTGTCGCATTGGGATTTGAATGCAGGCGTCTGGCCCCAGGGCCTTGTTGGACTCATTACACTGCTCTGCTTCATACTGTATGAGCCTGTCATACAGTCGTTTTACAATAAATATCATGCCCCCTTTCCCCAGCACCCAGGACAGTGTGTTGGTGATTGTCTTCATGTATCGAACACATAATTTATTGAATACCTTCAGTGTGCCAGACTTTCATTCAGTCATTTTTTCAATAAGGGTTTATTGAGCTTTTGACAGGTGCACACTGTACCAGGCACTGTGTTGGTGCTCAGGTGATTTATACTGAAGGGGAATCTGGATTTACGATAAGGGGGTGATGTGGTTTCTTCTTTCTAAAACCTATCCCTTCTTTTGCCGTAAAGATGCATGAGGGGAGAACCTCCCACCAATTTGCTCTATGGGTGCCCTTGATACATAGTGCCCATGGAGAATTTGAGCAACCGCATTTGGGTGAAAGGATCCTAAAACACTTTGCACTGTCAGCATGGTGTCTCTGGGAGGAAGAAAGATGCCAGACTCCCAGGGAAAAAGAACCATATTCCTGTTACCCTTTTTGTTAATTGCTTTCACTGGGGACTAAGAACAGAATCATGTGTCCTACCTCTGAGCTTGCTAATTTGGAAGCTACTAATCTGCAAACCCTTTAATTTTCACAGAAACCCAGGTAGTCTCACCCCTACTTCTCTACACAGATGTAATTGAAAAGACCTGCAGAGAGGGTGTTGACACATATATTAGGATGCTATGAAGTCATATCAAATAATTAAACCTAAACAGCAGTTGTCATAGTAAGAGAACAAACTAAATTGGGTAATTTAACTGCCTTGCGGGAGTTTCTGTTTTTCTTTCTGGTTTTTCTATTCATTTGGAAGGGTGAGTCTTAGTGTGAATTAGCATGGTTTTGTGATTGATTTTGGTGATCACTGGGAGGGGTAGGGACTCGTTTTATTAACTATTTCATTAACGTAGAAAGAAAAAGTTAAAACTCTTCACACTGCCTTTCTGAAAAGACAGAACAATAAACTTTTCCAAACACCCCACCACTTTTTTTTTAAATTTTTTATTTATTTTTGGCTGCATTGGGTCTTCGTTGGTGTGACCCCACCACTTTTAAAAATCATTTAAAAAATTTAAAGCTTTTAGGTTTTTCAGAGAAAAACCCCAGTCTGAAAGGTGAAACTTTTTTACATTTTATATGTGTCATTTACTTTATAAAACAGATGTTACTTTCACCGATTAATAGTGAGGAAGCTGTGCTGCTTGGCATCTACTCTGAAGTGGTCCCTGGAATTGATGAGTGTGAATGCTAAGAAAGCTTAGCGATAGTTTTCTAGAGCAACACCATCCACTAGAACTTTCTGAGATGATGGAAATGTGGCTCTTCAACACTTGAAATGGGGCTAGTGTGACTGAGATAGTGTATTTTAATTAATTTATTTATTTTAAAATAAATTTATTTTATTTATTTATTTTTGGCTGCATTGGGTCTTCGTTGCTGCACGCGGGCTTTCTCTAGTGGCAAGTGGGGGCTACTCTTCGTTGCGATGCACAGGCTTCTCATTGCGGTGGCTTCTCTTTGTTGCGGAGCACGGGCTCTAGGTGTGCAGGCTTCAGTAGTTGTGGCATGCGGGCTCAGTAGTTGTGGCTCACTGGCTCTAGAGTGAAGGCTCAGTAGTTGTGGCGCACGGGCTTAGTTGCTCCGCGGCATGTGAGATCTTCCCGGACCAGGGCTGGAACCCGTGTCCCCTGCATTGTTAGGCGAATTCTTAACCACTGCGCCACCAGGGAAGTCCTTTTTTTTTTATTTTTATTTTTTATTTTTTTGGCTGTGTTGGGTCTTAGTTGCAGCACGTGGGATCTTCATTGAGGCAGGCGGGATCTTTTGTTGCCGTGTGCGGGCTCTTCGTTGTGATGTGCGGGCTCCTCTCTAGTTGTGGTGTGTGTGTTTTCTCTTTAGTTGTGGTGCACAGGCTCCAGAGCGCATGGGCTCTGTAGTTTGCAGCACGTGGGCTCTCTTGTTGAGGCTCCCAGGCTCAGTAGTTGTGGCACACAGGCTTAGTTGCCCCGCGGCATGTGGGATCTTCACTCCCTGACCATGGATCGAACGCACGTCCCCTGTGTTGAAAGGCGGATTCTTTAGCACTGGACCACCAGGGAAGTCCCAGCACAAGATATCTTAACATTTGTATGTGTCCTTTTCAATTTCTTTCATTAATGTTTTATAGTTTTCAGTATACAGGTCTTTCACCTCCTTGGTTAAATTTATTTCTAGGTTGTAAATGGGATTGTTTGATGCAATTGTAAATGGGATTGTTTTCTTTACTTCTTGTTCTGATGACGTATTAGTGTATATTAGTGTATAGAAATGCTACAGATTTTTGTGTATTAATTTTGTATCCCACAACTTTATTTAATTAGTTTATTAGTTCTAACAGGTTTTTGATGGAGTCTTTAGAGTTTTCTGTATTTAATATCATGTCTTCTGCAAATGGTGACAGTTTTACTTCTTCCATTCACATTTTGATACCTTTTATTTCTTTTTCTTGCCTAATTTGCTCTGGCTAGGACTTCCAATACTGTGTTGAATAGATGTGACAAGGGTGGGCATCCTTGTCTTGTTCCTGATCTTAGAAGAAAGGCTTTCAGCTTTTCACTGTTGAGTATGATGTTAGCTGTGGGCTTGTCATATATGGACTTTATTATGTTGAGGTATGTTCCCTCTATATTTACTTTGTTGAGAGTTTTTATCATAAATGGACGTTGAATTTTGTCAAATGCTTTTTCTGCATCTATTGAGATGTTCATATGATTTTTATTCTTCATTTTGTTAACATGGTGTATCACATTGACAGATTTGTGGATATTGAATCATCCTTGCATCCAAGGAATAAGTCACACTTGATCATGGTGTATGTTCCTTTTAATGTATTGTTGAATTCAGTTTGCTAATATTTTGTTGAGGATTTTTGCATCTGTGTTCATCAGGGATATTGGCCTGTAATTTTCTTTTCTTGTTATGTCCTTATCTGGTTTTGGTATCAGGGTAATGCTGGCTTCATAAAATGAGTTTGGATGAGTTCCCTCCTCTTACGGTTTTTGGAAGAGTTTGAGAAGGTTTGGTATTAAATCTTCTTTGAATGTTTTGTAGAATTCACCAGTGAAGCTCTCTGGTCCTGGACTTTAGTTTGTTAGCAGGTTTTTGATTACTGATTCAGTCTTTTTTTTTTTTTTTATAGATTTATTTATTTTTTGGCTGTGTTGGGTCTTCGTTGCTGCGTGTGGGCTTTCTCAGGTTGCGGTGAGCGGGGGCTACTTTTTGTTGTGGTGCGCGGGCTTCTCATTGCGGTGGCTTCTCTTTGTTGCAGAGCACAGGCTCTAGGCACACGGGCTTCAGTAGTTGTGGCACGTGGGCTCAGTAGTTGTGGCTTGCGGGCTCTAGAGCGCAGGCTCAGTAGTTGTGGTGCATGGGCTTAGTTGCTCCACAGCATGTGGGATCTTCCCGGACCAGGGCTCGAACCCATGTCCCCTGCATTGGCAGGCGGATTCTTAACCACTAAGCCACCAGGGAAGTCCCAGATTCAGTCTTTTTAATAGTAATCAGTCTGTTCAGATTTTCTGTTTCATCATGATTCAGTCTTAGTAGATTGTATGTTTCTAGGAATTTACCCATTGCTTTTAGGTTGTCCAATTTGTTGGTGTATAATTGTTCATAGTAGTCTCTTATGATGCTTTGTATTTCTGTGGTATCAGTTGTAATATGTCCTCTTTCATTGCTGATTTTATTTCAGCCCTCTCCCATTTTTTCTTGGTGAGGCTAGCCATAAGCTTGTCAATTTTGTTTATCTTTTCAAAGAACCAGCTCTTAGTTTCATTGATCTTCTCTGTTGTCTTTTTTTTTTTTTTTGGCTGCTCCACGTGGCATGTGGAACTTCCCTGACCAGAGATCGAACCCGTGCCCCCTGCATTGGGAGCGTGGAGTCTTAACCACTGGACTGCCAGGGAAGTCCCTGTTATTTTCTTTATTCTACTAACTTTGGGCTTCTTTTGTTCTTTTTCTAGTTCCTTGAGGTGTAAAGTTAGATTGTTTATTTGAGACTTTTCTTGTTTATTGAGATAGACATTTATTGCTATGAACTTCCCTCTTAGAACTGCTTTTGCCACATCCCACAAATTTTTGTATGTTATATTTCCATTTTCCTTTGTCTCAAGGTATTTTTAAAATTTCTTTTTATTTCTTCTATGACCCATTTGTTGTTCAGTAGCATGTTGTTTAATCTCCACATATTTGTGAATTTTCCGCCAGTTTTGTTTGAGTAATTAATTTCTCATTTTATACCATTGTGGTTAGAAAAGACGCTTGATATGATTTCAGTCCTCTTAAATTTATTAAGACTTGTTTTGTGGCCTAACATATGATCTATCCTGGAAAATTTTTCATGCACACTTCAGAAGAATGTGTATTCTGTTGCTTTTTTTTTTTAAATTTTATATTTGACTGTGTCTGGTCTTAGTTGCAGCATGCAGGATCTTTTGTTGTGGTGCATGGGCTGCTTCTCTAATTGTGGCGCATGGGCTTCTCTCTAGTTGTGGTGCACAGGCTTAGTTGCCCCGTGGCCTGTGGGATCTTAGTTCCCCGACTAGGGATCAAACCTGCATCTCCTGCATTGGAAGGCGGATTCTTAACCACTGGATCACCAGGGAAGTCCCTGTTCTGTTGCTTTTGGATGGAATATTTTAGATATAACTGTTATGTCTATCTGACCTAATGTGTTGTTTAAGGCCGATGTTTCCTTATTGACTTTCTATCTGGATGATCCATCCATTGAGGCAAGTTGGGCATTAAAATCCTCTAATATTATTATATTGTTGTCTGTTTCTTCCCTTAGGTCTGCTAATATGTGCTTTATATATTTAGGGGCTCCTATATTTAGTGCATAAATGTTTATAAATATTATATCCTCTTGTTGGATTGACCCCTTTATCATTATGTAACACTTGTCTTTTTTTTTTTGGTATTTATTTATTTATTTGTTTATTTATTTTAACATCTTTATTGGAGTATAATTGCTTTACAATGTTGTCTTAGTTTCTGCTGTATAACCAAGTGAATCAGCTATATGTATACATGTATCCCCATATCCCCTCCCTCTTGCATCTTCCTCCCACCCTCCCTAACCCACCTCTCTAGGTGATCACAAAGCACCGAGCTGAGCTCCCTGTGCCATGCAGCTGCTTCCCACTAATCATCTATTTTACATTTGGTAGTGTAACACCTATCTTTGTCTCTGCTAACAGTCTTTGTTTTAAAGTCTATTTTGTCTGATAGAAGTATAGCTACTCCAGCTTTCTTCTGGTTTCCGTTTGCGTAGAATATCTTTTTCCATTCCTTCACTTTCAGTCTGTATGTCCTTCCATCTAAAGCGAATATCCTGTTGGCAGCATATAGATGGGTCCTGTTTTTTTATCCATTCAGTCACTCTTTGTCTTTTGATTGGAGAATTTAGTCCTTTTACATTTGAAGTAATTATTGATAGGTTTCCCCTGTTAATAACATTTCACACTAGTATGGTACATTTTCCACAGTTAATGAATCAATATTGATATATTAACCCAAATGCATATTTAACTCAGATTTCCTTATTTTTTACCTAATGTCTTTTTTCTGTTCTGGGATTCCATCCAGGATACCACATTATATTTAGTTGTCATGTCTCCTCAGACAGATGTCTCCTGTGCCCCTTGCATTGAGAGCATGGAGTCTAACCACTGGACCGCCAGGGAAGTCCCAGATTTTTTTTTTTTTTAAACCACTACACTTTCCTTCTTTTTTAAAAAAAAAAAATTTATTTATTTATGGCTGCGTTGGGTCTTCATTGCTGTGCACAGGTTTTCTCTAGTTGCGGCGAGCGGGGGCTACTCTTCATTGCCGTGCACGGGCTTCTCATTTCTGTGGCTTCTCTTGTTGCAGAGCACAGGCTCTAGGCGTACGGGTTTCAGTATTTGTGGCACGTGGGCTTAGTAGTTATGGCTTGTGGGCTCTAGAGCTCAGGCTCAGTAGTTGTGGTGCACAGGCTTAATTGCTCCGCGGCACGTGGGATCTTCCCGGACGAGGGCTCAAACCCGTGTCCCCTGCACTGGCAGGCAGATCCTTAACCACTGAGCCACCAAGGAAGCCCAGGAAGAGAGGTCTGAAGTGATCTTTAATGTCATGCTCAGGCTATGGGGAACCACTAAGGGAGTGTGAGCAAGCAAGCAGCGTAGCCAGAGGTAGGTCCTGCAACAGCCCTGAGGGTGGAGGGAGCAAGGCTGGTGACAAGCGGGTGTCCCTGTCCAGGGGAGGACCGACAAAGGCCTGAGCTGAGGCAGAGACAGGAAGAAATGGATGGATTAGGAACAGACTTTCCTAGCTGTTCCTTCAAGTGTCCAAAGCTAGGAAGAGTCCAGGAGGCAGTCATGTCACGAAGCCAGTGGTTTTAAGGAGGGAGTGATCATGAGTTCTGATGCTGCCACAGGATCAAGTAAAACAGCCAATAAACAGCCAACAGTGCAGGAGGCCAGTGACAACCTGTGCTGGACCATTTTTTATTGTTGTCCACCAGAGAGGTGGTAGAGAGGGCTCTGAATCCAGTCTGACACAAAGCCCATGCACATCCTTTCTGCTGCACCAGATGAACTGTGTTTTATGTCTGCAGAAATGCCATGTAGAAACTTTCTTCCTTTTGATGCAGAGCAGTCAGTTTCTTTGGATTGGTGAAACCAAATGCTTAAGAACACAGCTGCCTTCATGAAAAAATTATTTTTTTGAACAAGGGCAGCAGCAATTTGTGTACAGAGACTCGCAAAGTCTCATGAAATGGTATCTTTTATCAGCCATCAGTTAGCTTGTCTTTTCCACATTATGAATTACATTTTCTCTAGGCCAGTAAGAATCAACCATCACTGTCAGTGCTATGGCAGTCTTATTTCGTAGAGGTCATATGACTCCTAAAGTGTGCCGCAAAGGCCACCATCCTGCAGAAAGGACAGGGCTGTTAAGAACTTTATTCTCTTTTGTCTAAAGATGTCACCTTGACAGAGAGAATTTCTGAACATAAGTTTGTTTCCAGCAGGCGGGAGAGGAATTTTCAATTTCTAAAAACAAAGGTTCAGAAAAGGTATGATTGGAATTTTACGTCATAAAATGTGGGGATAAGGTACACAAACTTTGCTCGTCAGTTCTCTCTATTCCAATAGAAGGTTTCCCACAGCAGGCAATGAACTATCAAAGTTCATTATCCTAGGAGGTATTAAAAAAGTGAGGGAACTGGAGAAGTATAGATAAATTCACGGGTGATAAGTTAGCAAGGGAAAGGAAGGAGCCTTGGAAAGAAAGTGCTTTTTATTATAAAATAATGCAAATATAGAAATAATACAAAAAGGTAGGCTCATTTAGAGGAATAAAATTAAAATCCCATAGGAACAACTACCATCTAAACATTTTGGGATACTTTTTTCAGGCTAAGTAGCCGATTTAAATTTTAGTTCATAGTAGGGAATGAAATACCACTTTCCTGTACTCCTCTAAGTTGTCTTTAATCTGCAGCAGGGCTCTGCCTGCTGGCGGGAGGTTCTCTCTCAGTCGCTATGGGGCTCCCTTCCTCTCTGCAGTGGGATCACACAAGAAGCCTATGGTTCTTCACCCCTGATGCCCAGACTTAACATCTCTCAGCCGTTCCCCATCGGGTGCACTGAGGGTGCTGAGGCCTTTCCAGGGGGATTCTTGTCCCTGACAAAGCACCACCTTTTACTCTGGTCAGTTTATTTTTACGTCCTTTGCTTAAAACACTTCCCTCTCTCCATTTCCCCCTTTGGGACAGCCTAGCAAACCCTCCTTCATGTGCTCCTGCAAACATAACCTCTTTCTTTCTGGGATAGGAGTAGGGAAATGTCAGTTAGGTGTGTGTTTTTTTGTTTTACTTCTTAAAAAATAACCTGCTCTGATAAGGTGATATGGTGAGTTATGATACTCTAATTGCAGGCTCCTGCATTTTTCTATGTCATTCTTTAATGCTTCTAGAACATTTCATTGTATAGATATCTATAATTTACTTATAGATAACATGAATTCAACAACTCTGTGTATGAAAGTTTTGCTGTATTTTGGATAGATTCTGGAGGTGGAATTACTGAGTCAAAGGACATGACTTTAGGGGAGTTCCTAGTGGTCCAATGGTTGGAACTTCACGCTTCCACTGCAGGGGACATGGGTCTGATCCCTGGTCAGGGAACTAAGATCCTGCATGCCGTGCAGCGTGGCCAAAAAAAAAAAAAAAAAGACAAAATGACAACGTGACTTTTTTTTTTTGGTATTATTAGCAGATCATCCTTTATTGTCACTCACTGTACCACAAACTTAGCAGCTTGAAGCACCACCCACTTATTAGCTCACAGTACTGTAGGTCAGAAATCCAGGCTCTGCATGTCTGCTTTCTCTCTTCAGTCTCATAGGCTGAAATCCAGGCATCAGTTGGCTGTGTTCTCGTCCGGAGGCTCAGCTGACTAGGGAAGAATCTGCTAACAAACTCATTCAGGTTGTTGGAAGAATTCGGTTCCTGAGGGTTATAGGACAGAGGTCCCTGGTTTTTTGCTGATTGTTATTTAGAGGTCACTCTCAGCTTCTGCCATGTGGTCTGTCCATCTTCACAGCTGGCAGCAAAGAGTCTTCTCCATGTTAAATCAATCCCTCATCCTTCAAATCTCTGACTTCCTCTGTCTCTGACCTCTAGACTTAGCTTTAAAGGGCTGATGTGATTAGGTCTCTCTATCTCCCCTTCCTCCCTCCCCCAAGAAATTTTTCATCATCTCAAATGGAAACTCCGTACTCAGTAAACAATAACACACCACACCCCACACCCCCAGCCCCTGGCAACCTCTACTGTACTTGCTGTTTCTATGAATTTACCTAGTCTAGACACCTCATATAAGTGGAATCATGCAGTATTTATCCTTTTTTGTCTGACATTTTACTTAGCGTAATGTTTTCAAGGTTCATTCATGCTGTAGCATGTATGCCATTGTGTGTATATACCACGTTTTGTTTGTTCATTCATCAGCTGATGGGCATTTGGGTTGTTTCGGGTCTCTCTATCTTAGGGTTAACTGATTTGGGACTTTAATTACATCTCAAAATCTGTTTACAGCAGTACCTAGATTACTGTTTAAATAATGGGGAGAATGTGTATGTACCCCAAGGGCCCAGAATCTTGGGAACACCTTAGGATTCTTGCTACCACACACCCTCTAGAAAGATGGTACCGCCCCTGGTTGGAGGTACCATCTTGCCCTCTTTCATACCCTTAATGTATACATTGCACAGAAGAGTTCTGGAAGTGGCATCTCATTTCACTGCCTGCCTTTCCAGCTGGGCTATTCTCTGCTCACGACTCTAGTGGAATGAAGGATGCATAATAATCCCTTTTCAGCCTCCAGTGAAAGCACTCTGGCTTCTTGTCCCTAATATTATCTGTGACATGTTTCTTGAGGGTGTACAAGTGAGAAACCCATTAATAAGACCAGCGAGAGTGAGGAAGGGAATTTCTGTTTACCATTTGTGATTTGTGAGTGTAGCAGAATGTACAAAATGCATTCTCTCTTGATAGACTCTTGGAAAGAACTTAGAGCATTTAATAACCAAACAACGGCACAAACTGTTTCAGATAATGCCCTGAGAATGGAGCAGGACTTGAACTTGTCCAAATAAGCGAATTTAGGGCTATAACTACCATGATTAAAATTAGCCTCGTGCTCCAGCCTGAATGCAGATTTGTTTGATTCAGTGTGGTCTTTTGGAAATTGGACATCAGATCCTGAAAAGATAGTACTCCCTAGGAACTGGGAGACCTGGGAAATGGAAGCCAGTAAAATGTGCTGGAAAACCCAGATTAAATGAGAACTGGGCCTCTCAATGACAAGAATGTGACCGTGGATTCGGCAGAGGTGGTGTTTGAATATTACCAATTGCCATTTGGCTTGGAGGAGGAGTCCATGCCCTTTGGGAAGGCATGGATGGTGTGTGTATGTGTGTATATGTGTGTGTGTATGTGTGTATGTGTGTGTATGAGAGAGAGAGAGAGGGAGGGAGGGAGAGAAAGAGAGAGAGAGAGAGAGAGGAAGATGTCCCAGGTTATATTGTGTGTAGCCCTGGTCTCAGGGGGAACAGACAACTGCTGCCCTATTGTGGAAGGTGAATGTGAGATTTGAATGAGAATTAGAAGGGGGTTAAAGTATCCACTGTAGAGAACTGCCAGCTGGGGACTGCCTGGGCCATGGGAAGAGGAAGACCCACAGGTGTCTACCTGCCTGTCTTCTCTAACCTGAGCTGGCTTTGCTGGCAGAACTGAATCTGTGTTCTCTCTCACAGGCAACTGCAATGTCTGTGGACTGTCTCGGGCAGCATGCAGTGCTTTCCGGGTAAGTGAGCTTACAGAGTTCGTCTGCCACGATTTCTGGGAACAAATTGCAAATCAAGAGGTTTCTGGGAAATTGGAAAATACTTTTTTATTTAAGGATTACGGTCATAGGGTTTAGTTCTGCTGTCCTAGTGACCTCAGCGGTAGTTGTGGGGATTATTTGCAGTTTATTTTTTTCTCTGCCCTAACAGGTGAGCAATAAAGTTCCTTTGAAATGTTAGTGACTGGTAGTTTGGTCTTGAAATTGCCATTTTCTGTTTAGTGCATGGACTCTTCAGAAGGATGCTGTCTGGTACAGTCTAACAGGTAGTTAGTTCCTAGGATTGAGAGGATCTGGGTTACAGTTTGGCAGTGCCATTGATTATGAGCCCCTGGACATTTATTCAGTTGGCCTCCCTGGACTTCGGTTTTCTCATGAAGCAATTCGATTTCATCGTGAAGAAGTTGAACTACATAATTTCTGTAGTGTCTTCTGGTTCAAAATTAAGATTCTGGCAATTAAGGTCCCTGCATTTGCTAATCATCCTAACATTGTACCAGTATGATAACATTTAATGGTCAGAGTCTCTTTCCTTTCATGTTGCTCTAGATTACTACCTCTCAGATTTAGCTATATGTTCATTAACTTAGTTGTTTATGAACCCATTTATAAAATAAAGTGTTTTTTATTAACTTCATTATTTTATTTTGAAATCATGTTTTAAATTACTTTTAAATAAAACCATAGCAAACATTAATTCAAAAGGATATACCATGGAAAGTAAGTTTCCCTCCTACCTCTGACTCCACTCCCCAGAGACAGTTATTGATACCATTTTCTTGTGTCACCCTGAATGCATAGATAGGAAAAATTGGTATGTCTCTTTTCTGCCCCTGCCAACCTCACTTTTTTAAAAAATAGCTTTATCGAGATATAATTCACATACCATGCAATTCACCCTTTTTTTTAAAAAATTTATTTATTTTATTTATTTTTGGCTGCATTGGGTCTTCGTTGCTGTGCGTGGGGTTTGTCTAGTTGCGGCGAGCAGGGGCTAGTCTTCGTTGCGGTGCGCGGGCTTCTCATTGAGGTGGCTTCTCTTGTTGTGGAGCATGGGCTCTAGGTGTTCAGGCTTCAGTAGTTGGCGGCAAGTGGGCTCAGTAGTTGTGGCTCGCAGGCTCTAGAGCGCAGGCTTATTAGTTGTGGCGCATGGGCTTCGTTCCTCCGCGGCATGTGGGATCTTCCCGGACCAGGGCTCAAACCCGTGTCCCCTGCATTGGCAGGCAGATTCTTAACCACTGTGCCACCAGGGAAGCCCCAATTCACCCATTTAAATGTACAAGTCAGTGGTTTTTTGGTATATGTTATTAATTTCCTAGTCAGTTTTTAAACCTCTTTTTTTTTTTTTTTTTTTTAAATCAAGGAAATGCCTGTACATAGTTTGAAAAGTCAAGTAACATTTCAAGGCTTATATTGTCAGTCAGCAGAATCCCACCTCACCTTTTTTTTTAAAAATTAATTATTTGTTTTTTTATTTTTGGCTGTGTTGGGTCTTCGTTGCTGTGCGTGGGGTTTGTCTAGTTGCGGCGAGCAGGGGCTAGTCTTCGTTGCGGTGCGCGGGCTTCTCATTGTCGTGACTTCACTTGTTGCACGGCATGAGCTCTAGAGCGCAGGCTCAGTAGTTGTGGCTCACGGGCTTAGTTGCTCCGGAGCATATGGGTCTTACCGGGCCAGCGATTGTACCCGTGTCCCCTGCACTGGCAGGTGGATTCTTAACCACTGCACCACCAGGGAAGCCCCCCACCTCACCTTTTTCCGCACCCTGATCTCACTCACCAGAGGCAACCAGTTAAGACTCTTTTAGCTATTTATTTTGGATTGCCTCTATTTTTCCAAGTGGTATACTACATACACTGCTATAACTTGATTTATCCATCATAGATATTCAAATTGACTTCTTACAGTAGATGATGAATATTTAGCACTTTTACTTCAGTTGTGAGTCCCTTATGTATATATACCTGGCCTTCCCCCTCCTTCCAATGTAGTCATATAACAATTGTTGGGTTGAATCAGTATTTGGGGTTCTTTTTCTCAGAGTTATTGTCAAGAGGTCCTATGCCATTCTGATTCTGGACTCTGTATGTGACCTATTTTTTCTCTTTGGAGAAATCCTATCTTTATCCCTAGTGTTATCTTTACCTCTTGTGCGTGTGAAATTTTCACTGTGACCGCTTTGGTATGTGTCTTTTTTCATTCATTGTGCTGGGCACTTAGAGGGACCCTCCTCCCCTTTTTGACATTATTACCTGTTTTATCTAAACAAATAGAAAAATAACATATACTTGGCATTATGTAGCCATATTAACAACCCATAAAATACTTTCAGGTGCCCTGGAATAACTGTATCTCAAACGTTAGATTTCTCAGTATTGACTGATGTGGATATTGTCATTTGTAGCATTCTAGGAGAGAACGGGATTATGTAACTGGAAATCATGCAAGTGTTCTTGTTCTGATGTGTTCTTAGACATGCATACATCCATATTATTTTTCAACATGTTCTTGAAGTTCACCATTTCATTTTCTTATATTGAACTTTAAAATATGTGTAGTAAGGTGTATGCTTAAGTGAACAGCTCAAATAAATTTACAAATATATACACCCATATGGTCACCATTCAGATTAAAATAACGAATAATTTTTAGCACCTTGGAGGGCCCTTTCAGTCTGGAAATCTGTGTCTTTTAGTTTGGAGAAATTTTCCTGCATTATGTCTTTGATAATTTTCCTCATTCTTTGTGGAGCTCCTCTTAGTGCATGTTGGATATCCTGTATGGATTCTCTTCTGAACTTTTTGGTCTTTTTGTCTTTCTGTTTTGCATTCTGGGAGTTTTCTTCAACTTTAACTTCCAGCCCTTCTGTCAGGTTTTAAAATTTCAACTATAACTTTAATTTCCAAGAGCTCTTGTTCTCTGTTCTTTAAATTGTCTTCTTTTATGTCTCTGAGAATATTAATTCTAGGTTTTCTTCTTTCCTCTGTGCTGCCCATTTCCTTTTTTTCCTTTTGGCTGTGTTGGTCTCTGTGTTTCAAGTTTCCTGCTGTGACTGATGCTCATGGGCTCTCTGTTAATATTAAAGAGTGAGTGGCATCTCTGTTTACGTGTGCAGTGGTGGGATCCACTGGAGGGAGATCAGGTGGGAACTAGGCCCTTTTGTTGGAGGGTGCCCAGATGTCACCATCTCCAGGGCTTCCTTGTTGTTGTTGTTGTTGTTTTGTTCGCTTTCGTTCTTTCTTGGGCTGCTCACTTCCTCCTGAGAAGAATCCGCTTGTCATTAGTCACCACCTGAAGACTAAAAGCCATGTGTTGTCAGTTCTGAGCAGGGGAGGAGGCCTGAGGGTCTCACCCTCCACTTCCTGCCCTGTTTTGAGCACAGCAGCTCTCGCTCACCCCCTGCTGTGCCTCTTGTCCCAGGCCCAGGGCTCCTCTGAGGTAGTTTCTCTTCCTCTCCAGCTCCTGCGGGCCTGGATTCCACAGTGTGAACCAGCTCGCTCTGCAGGCACTTGGGTGCTGGTTGTCTTTCCTCTAGATCAGTTACCATTTTTCCATCGGCTTTCCGTTTCCTCTCTCATTTTCTTTGTGGGTTTCTGTCTTTTATGTTTTCACTCTTATTCTAGTGGGTCTTCAGTGGGGGATGAAGACAAACATGTATGTCCAATCAGGCATGTTTATCCTGAAGTGCCCACCTTCTGCTGTTCTGCATTTGCCCTGTACTGTCTCTGATTTCCCCTGTTGAAAAACACGCCATATATATAGTGCGTGACCTTTGCCCTGTTTCCATTCTAATGGGAAATGCCGGCCTGCCTGCCATAGGATCAGATGATTCCTTAGGAAGAGGTCAGAGTTTCTAGGTCTTTGTACTATACCAACTTTCTCAGAAGCCCCAGAAATTCTCTTAATTTGTGTCTTACCTGTGCTTCCCTTCTCTCTTAATCCATCCCTCCTAGGGTTTCTGCTAGAGTTCTACATGCCATTTTTACTTTCTACTTCCTGTCTGTTCTGAGCAGGGACAATGAATCTTCTTCTTCATTATCAAGCCCACCTGTCCTTGCCGACTCCCGGGGGCTTGGAGCGCTCCCCAACAAAGAATCGCTGATGGCTGCTGAAGAGGTTGATACACATACCAAGGATTTTTTTCTTAAAACAGAAGGAAAATAGGTGAACAGAGAACATCACTGTTTTCAGATCCTTTATATTGATTGGCACCTTGAACATTATTGGCACTTATTATTATTTTCATTATTATTATTTTTTGGTTATTGTTTCCCCTTCTGATAGTGTTAATTTAGTTCCCGTCACCAAGTAGTCAACTTGCACGGGAGTTTGAGATTTTCTCAAATTATTTGGCTAAGTGATAAGCAAGGTGTTTAATCTTACACACGTTTATTGCATGCAAAGCACTGTGCCTAGTGATGAGGGACATACAAAGATATTCAAGACATGGTCCATACCCCAAACACTCAGTTGGTTTGGGACAGGAACCTTTACGTTAGCAGTTCTGCTGCAGAGATAAGTGCTGTGCTGTAGTCCAAATGCAGACTGTGTCATGGGAGTCGTGTGGAAGCAGCTATGATCCTAACTGGGGGATTGGAAAAGCCTGGGAGAGGGCTGGGCTGGAGCCGAATCTGGTGGAGGAGGTCAGACTTCCATGGATATGGGAGGGAGGACCATCTCTAGAGACAGATCTCACAGGGAGTATGGCTCCCGCTTGCCCAGCAGCCACGAGTTACTCTTGTCACTTGTATGCCTTTCAGAGTCGATAAACGTCATGTACATCTGGGGATTTTTTGAGCACTGCTTGCGAACCGTATGTCATTCCAAATGTGCTTTTCTATCTTAGTGCTAATGCTGTTCTGTTTTCATAATGCTGATGTTGTTTTCCTAGCCGCCGATTCCTATACATCGTCAATCTAGATGCCCCCTTTGAAGGTCACCGAAAGATCTCACGCCAGAGCAAGTGGGACATTGGAGCCGTGCAGTGGAATCCTCATGACAGCTTTGCGCACTATTTTGCAGCCTCGGTGAGCTCATTCGAGGAGTACAGGAAAAGGCTTTTATTTTTTATTTTTATAAATTTATTTATTTATTTATTTATGGTTGTGTTGGGTCTTCGTTGCTGCATGCGGGCTTTCTCTAGTTGTGGCGAGCAGGAGCCACTCTTTGTTGTGGTGCGCGGGCTTCTCATTGCGGTGGCTTCTCTTGTTGCGGAGCATGGGCTCTAGGCGCGTGGGCTTCAGTAATTGTGGTGCATGGGCTCAGCAGTTGTGGCTTACGAGCTCTAGAGCACAGGCTCAGTAGTTGTGGTGCACGGGCTTAGTTGCTCTGTGGCATGTGGGATCTTCCTGGACCAGGGCTCGAACCTGTGTCCCCTGCATTAGCAGGCAGATTCTTAACAACTGCGCCACCAGGGAAGCCCGGAAAACTCTTTTAAATGTGAGATCTAGGCTGGTAGGTCTGTGTTCTACGTAGAGAAGAGAACATAATCGTCATTTCTCAGGCGGCACAGAGGGGTTGCATGGTTCTAAAAGGAAGATGGAGGCAATTACAGATTTAAATGTATATGAAAAGAATTGAGGGTACCATCGATAATTGTAAGAATTGAATCCAGATTTGGAAAGGGAAACCGGTAGATACCTTTATGTCTGTGTGTGATAAGAACCCGTTTTCTGCATGAATGTAACTAGCCAGTGACTGAAAGAGGCTCTAAGGAAGGACCTGGTGAGCTGGTCTGGGGGCGACTGTCATTGCTTTCAGAGGGATCAGAAGATTCCATACACCCTTCCACTCAAAGGAAGGGATTCTTTTTTGATTGAATCCTGTTTATATGTGAATTCTTCCAGGGAAAAGATGCATATGTTTCATTAGGTTTTCCAAGGGGTTCACAACTGAAAAAATATCTGGGCTTAGATCATCTCTGGTATCCCTTGCCCGATTCTTTATCAGTGTTCTGTTCTCCTAGGACAATTAGAGACCTAAACCTCTGGCTCCTTTTGCACTGGGCCGGGAGGGCAGTATTTGAAGGAGCCCTTCTCATCCTCCAGGGAATATGACCATTCGCAGTGCTGTCTGGGTCTGTTCTTATTGGGAATGACAGTCTGTGAGAGGAAAGCATCTCACAAAAGAAAGAAGAGCAGTGCTGTCAGCTTTAGAAGGAACAAAAAGCTGCTCTTCCCCGTCATTTCCAAAATAGAATCTGACAGTCTGCCTTTAACCAGGGACAATGACTAAAGTGGAACTGATTCCTGGGACTGTTGACAGGTCGGGCCAGATCATTCTTCGTGGTGGGGGCTGTCCTGTGCTTTGTAGGAAACTAGCAGCATCCCTGGCCCCTCCCCCACTAGATGCCAGTAGCCTCCTCCCTCACCCCCATCGTGACAGCCAAAAACGTCTCTAGGCAGTGTCAGGTGTCCCCTGGGAAGCAAAATCTCCCCGGATTGGGAACCACAGATTTAGGCTGACCCTTCAGTACTCGGCCCAAGTGGATTAACACTGCATGTGTTTGGGAGTGGCAAGAAAGAGCCTTATATATTTATTTTTTTCAGACAGTCATTTAAAGGGAACAGTTCAGTATCATTTACTACATTCACAGTGTTATGTAACTGCCACCTCTGTCTAGTTCCCAAACATTTCCATCACTCCAAAGGAAACCCCCTTACCATTAAACAGTAATTCCCCCACCCCCAGCCCCTGGCCACCTCCAGTCTGTGTTCCATCTCTGGATTTAGCTATTCTGGATATTTCATATAAATGCGGTCATAACCATACATGACCTTTTGTGGCTGGCTTCTTTATCCACGTCAGAACATGTATCAGTACTTTACTCCTTTTTATGGCTGAATAATAGTCCATCATAGGGATACACCACATGTTGTCTGTTCATCCAACGATGGACATTTGGTCTGGCTATTATATATAGTGCTGCTAAGAACATGTACATGCATGTATACTTTTTTTATATATATAAATTTATTTATTTATTTAATTTATTTTGGCTGCATTGGGTCTTTGTTGCTGCGCGTGGGCTTTCTCTAGTTGCAGCGAGCGGGGGCCACTCTTTGTTGCAGTGTGCAGGCTTCTCATTGCGGTGGCTTCTCTTGTTGCAGAGCACGGGCTCTAGGCACGCAGGCTTCAGTAGTTGTGGCTCGCGGGCTCTAGAGCACAGGCTCAGTAGTTGTGGTGCACGGGCTTAGTTGCTCTGCGGCATGTGGGACCTTCCCGGGCCAGGGCCCGAACCTGTATCCCCTGCATTGGCAGGCGGATTCTTAACCACTGTGCCACCAGGGAAGCCCTGTACATGTACTTTTTTGGGTACTCATTTTCACTTCTTTTGGGTATATTCCTAGGAGTGATTGAAAGGCCATGTGGTAAGTCTGTGTTTTACTTTTTGAGGAACCATCAGACTGTTTTCTACAATGCATAAGACCGTTTTGCAGTCCCATCAGCAATGCATCAGCATTGCATAGCAATGCACAATCCAACCTCACCAAAATTTATTTCCTGTTTTTGTTTTTGTAATTTAAAAATTCTAGCCATCTTAGTGGGTATAAAGTGGTATCTCACTGTGGTTTTGATTTGCATTTCCCTAGTGACTAATGATGTTGAACATCTCTTCATGTGCTGGCTGGCCATTTGTGTATCATTTTTTGGAGATATGTTTATTCAAGTCCTTTGCCAATTTTTGAATTGGGTTGTTTGTCTTTTTGCTGTTGAGTTATGAGTTCTTTATATATTTCTGATACTAGACCCTTATCAGGGACATGATTTGCAAATATTTTCTCCAATTCTGTAGATTATCTTTTTACTTTCTTGATAATGTCTTTTGATACATAAAAGTTTTAATTTTGATGAAGTTCAGTTTACTGATTTTTTTTTTTTTCCCTTCATTGCTCTTGGTTGGAAGGCAAGCATTTTCAGGAGAAAGAGCTTTGCAGTTAGGCAAATCTGAGGTCAAGTCCCAGTTTTAACACTCACTGTTTTATCTTGAGCGCCCATCCAACTTTTGGAGCCTCAGTTGCCTCACCTATGATGCGGGTGATGACACCCAGTGTGCAGTGTGATGGGAAAGAGCAGAGGGCAGGTTTCTTAAGGTTCCTAGTCCATAAACTGGCACTAGCAGACCCTGGAAATGGCTGGGAATGTTATTATGAGATGAGGGGGGCTTTTCTTTACACTCCTATTTCCATTGGAAGCTATTTTGAATCCTTACCTTCTGACAGGAACCTTACCTATTTAGAATTGGAAACTGGCATTTCTGGATAAAAATCTCAGAGCTGTATACAACTGTCTGTCTCTGAGCTAAAATGAAAATCCATCTCATATATACATATATATATATCAGTTCAGAAATTATTAAATAGCCTACTAATAGTAATTAGTCTATTAGTAATCTTTATCCATTTTCAGTGTGTTTTATGAACTCATGATATTTAGGGAGCATTTGCTGGCTTGTTGTTTCTTTAAGAGAAATGTAGTTTGATTGAAGCTTTGTTTTTCTTCCTTTTCCTTATTGTAATTGTGGTTTCTTCTGGCCCATTTTCCCTGTGTCTTTCTGCTTAACCCTTAAAGAAGTTCATATTTCAAGGAGTCTTCTATAATTTTGCCTTCTAAGACACCCTTTTAGTGGTGATTCTGTTTTCTTTCTCATGCATGTGTTTTTTCAAAGTGTGGTAGGTGGACTCCGGGCATTTGATGGTGGGAAGGGTGAGCTGAGACCATGGAGTGTGACAGCAGCCGGGGAGATGGGTGTGTGACCCTTAGGGCAGGGAGGTCGTTCCTCTGATGGTTGGGGGCGGCTCCATAACCCATAGCTCACGTGCTCACGAGCGTGTCTGTAGCCTTAGTTCAGCCGTAACTGTTCAAGATGGGTTTCCCCTTGTCTCTTTTCAGAGCAACCAACGGGTCGACCTTTATAAGTGGAAAGACGGCAGTGGGGAAGTTGGCACGACCTTACAAGGCCACACTCGTGTCATCAGGTAGGCACAGCCCTCCACTGCTCCCTGGCCTGTCTCACTTTGTCACAGTCCCTCGAGAAGTGAAACAAAGACACCATCCCCCTCCAGGCTTGACCCTCTGTGTTGCATTGGCCCCAGGTGGCTGCTGTGTCCTTAGCAGTCCTGAAGTGATGGTCTTTGCGGCGAGGAACAGCCGGTGTTTAGGAGCCAGCGTCCCTGTAGCTGTTCACCCCGATCCCAGGAGACACTTCGGTACAGCCCGGTCCAGAATAAAGGGTTAGAGCTGTTTGCTGCAGGAGGGAGATGAACTTACGCCCACAGAATCCCGCAGCTCACGGTCGGCGGTGCCCCGGAGCACAGAGACCTTGGGGGCCAGCCCTTTGCTGTCTGTCCAGCTGCGGTGGGGCACCACGTGGAGCTCCTGCATCATAGTCCGTTACCCAGATGCCCAGTTGCTTCCCACTCGTGGCCTTCCAGCTGGCTTCTGGAATGTTCCTGGATCCATCCTTTTCTTGGGTCACTGTTTCTGGGTGGGGAAAACTTCTTGTGAGAAGTAGCAACAGGAAGTGTGGGAGTGGTGAAGCTGACGTGGGAGGTGATGGGAAAGGCCAGAACCCCCCCGGCCTGTGTTAACTGTTTGTGTAGCAAGTGCCTTTCAAGGACTGAGGACGTGGGTGGGGAGGACCAGAGCCCTGCTTGCCCTCCTTGAAAGCTGTGTGGCAACACGGCAGTTTGCCAGTGCTTTAAAGATGTTGGGTTTACTCAAGGTATCTGTGGTTGAGTCTGATTTAAAAAACGATGTCAACAATTACGTGGGGTTTTTTTCTTTGTTTTGTCTTAGTTTGCGCAGATGCATGTGTGTGTATGTGTTTTAAGTTGAAATGCTCCATTTCTTTTGGTTTGGGGGAGCAGGTGGTAACCAGGGAAGGACCTGAAAGTTTCCTTCGGAGCTTGGTTAAGTCTTCTTTCCCCAAGAACTTTGGAGATTCCCAGCCTAAACCATGTTCAGGGGCCCATTAACAGTGACTTTCTGAAGCCACTAGAAATGAAATCTGCGAATGCTTTGGAAATGGACTCTGAATTTTTTCTCTTCGTTGTTGTCCTGTTTATTCCTTGTGTTTCCAGTGACTTGGACTGGGCAGTGTTTGAGCCAGATCTCCTGGTCACCAGCTCTGTGGACACCTACATCTACATTTGGGATATCAAGTAAGAACCGTTAAGAGGCATAACCACTTGGCTGTGGGATGATCTGGGACCTTTGTTTTAGAGATCGGGTATCTTAATTTGGTTTTCCCTAGATGCAGACCCTGAGACGAGGAGACGTTGCAGATACGTTGTTTAGGAGGGGACAGAACTGCTGGTGGGGGTGGGGAAGAGAGACAGGATCGGGCACACAGAGAGGGCACGTCATCTACTTGGGTACCACCATGAACAGGTGGAGCTTGGTCTTACTGGGAACACTAGGGGCTGGTGTACCACTCCCTCCTCAGAGGCGTTCCCCTCCGAGGGCTGAGGAAGCGGGCATGCCATCCACTGTCAGTCACTGGCTGAAGGCTGTCCCCGGGGGCCTCAGCTCCCTGGCACTTCAGGCCTGTCACAGAGGTTTGCAAAACGGGCTTCAGCAAACAGGGAAATCCCGTTGTCAGAGAACCACAGGTTCTGGCATTTGGAAGTCAGGCTGGAGTTTCCTGAAGTGGCAGGTGACGGTGGGGGCATTCTGATGGGTACAGACACACACGTGCTGCAGCGAGCAGTGCTCCAGGACAGCTGCTTTGCTCTTGGTGACACTTCACTTCCCCTCTGGAAAGGGGGCTGAGAGCCACCTCGTAGAGCAACTCTCCATGGAGCAAAGAGTGGAGGAGCGCCCAGCCCAGGGCCTGGCGCGTCCTAAGTTCTTAATAAACATCTGTTCCTGTTTCTCTTTGTTAAGCAGATTCCTTTCCCCATAACCGTTAACTAGAGGGCCTGTGGCCTGTGGAGTCCCCAGGACAGGACACCCTCTCCCCAACCAGGCCACTCTGCTCCCAAATGGCAGTGACTTTGTGATACTTTACACTGAAAGGTAAACTGTAGGCAGAGGACAAGCCAGGTATTGAGGTTTGACTGACCAGACAGACCAGGGAAAGGGATCCCAAGGGAGTAAGGATGCGCACAGCTGACTTCACCTGCATCCCATGCAGGTTAGTGCTTCCGAGGTGACAGGTCTAAGGGCAGCGCCAGAGGAGGGAGGAGGAGCAAAAAATCCAGGGGAAGTGGAAGAGAGGGGCTCTTAACAAGCAAACAACCCCCTGGGAGCTCTGGGGCAAGGGTCCCTCATTTACATGAAACAGTTGTTTTCATAATTTAAAGACTGAAAGACACTTGAACTGACTTGCCTTCTCAGGTCTTCTGAACAGTAAGCCAGGGCTGCAGATTTGCCTTGTCTGGCCCTCCTAGCCCTAGGGGGCTGCCCAGTTCTGTCATTTTGACCATTCGTGGTGAACGGTTGAGTCTCCCATTGTATCCAGGAGTAGTTTTTAAAAAAATAAAATTGTGGTAAAAGCCACCAAGCAAAATTTACCATCTTAATCATTTTTAAGTGTGCGGTTCAGTAGTGTTAAGTATACTCACATTGTTGTGCAACAAAGCTCCAGAACTTTTTCATCCTGCAGAACTGAAAATCTGTACCCATTAACCAACTCCCCGTTTGCCCCTCCTTTCAGTCCCTGGCAGCCACCACTCTACTTTCTGTCTCTATGAATTTGACGACTCTAGGTACCACGTGTAAGTGGAATCATACAGTGTTTGTCCTTTTGTGACTGACTTATGTCACTTAGTATAATGTCCTCAGGGTGCATCCATGTTGTAGCACGTGACAGTATTGCTTTCCTTTTTAAGGTCTAATAACAATCCATTGTATGTAGAGACAATAGTGTATTTATCCGTTCATCAGTCATGGACACTTGGGTTGCTTCTACCTCTTGGCTGTTGGGAACATCCAGAGTAGTTTTCCACTCTATCTTAGCAGTGCTGTTGGTTCTTGCAGAATTACGCCTCCACGACTGTCCCGTTGTTCCACAGGAGGAATGACACCAGGAAGGGGTTCTTTTGGCTCCCTCCACCCCCGCATCAGAGTCACCCAGGCCACGCCAGATCGCGTAATTTGTTCTCTGTGGATACAACTGTATAATTGGAAATTCAGACTTAGCCTCAGCTGAAGAGGCTGAGAAAGTTCATCTCCCTGGAGGGAGACAGGCTTCTCTTTACACTACTTTTTAAGGCCCTCACATTCCCACTGAAGTCCAAGAACCCACTGAAAGGAAAGTGAAGAAATACGAGCAGCGGGAGAAAGGCACCAGGTGGATGGGGGCAGGTGAACGGGCATTTGATTTCTGACTCTTATGTTTCAGAGATACACGGAAGCCGACCGTAGCGCTGTCTGCTGTAGGTGAGTGGACGCCCCCCCCGGCGGCCTGCATTCCCTTCCTTCCACTGCTTCACTCCCAATGACCCCCCATCCCCCATGCCCCGGGCTCTGTCCACGGTCGCGTGGACCTGTAAGGTCTGCGTCACAAGGGCCCTGCTCCCGCTCCTCTCAGAAGTTAGAGTCAGGACTGTAGAATGTGGTCAGGAACTTATTTCAGAATTCAAGGGTAGGAGCCACATTGGTTTGTTTCTAAACTTTTTCTTGTGGAAACTTTCAAAAGTGTATAAAACTAGAAGGGGAATGAATTGCCCTGTGTTCGTCATCCAGCTTGAACGTTGTCGACGAACAGACAATCTTCCTTCCTCTTTCACCCACTAGCCCACCCACCCCTACCCCTCTCCCCTTTGGGATTATTTTGAAGCAAATCCCAGGTGTCATATCATTTCATCAACAAATATTTCAGTAAGTATTTTTAATAAGAGAAGAATCCTTTTAAAAAAAACATAACCACAATACCATTAGCATACCTAAAAATATTAACAGTAGTTTAACGTCATCAAATATTTAAGCAGTATTCAGATTTCCCCAGTAGTTTCAGTAGTTGTTTGGTTTTTTGTTCTCTTTTTACAAATTATTTGAATCAGAATCCAAATAAAGTCCGTGTTTATAAGTGGTTGATATATTTCTCATCTCTTTCAGTTGGTAGGTTTCTCCTCCCTCCCCTTTTTTGATTTGTTTGTTTTTCCTTCCCTGCAGTTTCTTTACTGAAGAAACTGCGGTTTCCTCACAGTCTAGATTATACTGATTGTGTCCCAGTGGTATCATTTAATATGGGTATACTGAAACTTTGAAATTACTTTCTGAGCTACCTGTTTTCATCATTCTGTTGGAATTGACTATTTTTGCAATTCTGCACTGGGGCTGTTACAGAGTATTCTCACCACTTCCTGAGAGGTGAACTTGGGCATAGAACCGGTATACCTTGCCCACCATGATGAAGCCCAATCATCAGTATTCTATTTTGGCATCCTTGGTCAAAACAGATCATATTATCTGTCTCTTAAATCCTGCTTTTTTGTATCTTCTTGCGTCATTTGAATTCACATTTGGTGTTTGCTCCAAAATGATCACATGATTCTTCTTTTTATCCCCCTGCACCCCGACACGTCATCATTTGAAGGCATTAAACATAACGACTGTATTAAGCAGTTGGTTGGTTTGTTCTGTGAGGTTAGGGACCACGTCTGCCTTGTTCAGGGCTGCAGACCAGGATCAGCCTAAGCGCCTGTCCTGTGGAGATGCTCTGGGAGTGTTTGTTCCATGGATGTGGAACTCAGGCACCTGTGTCTCTTGTGCTGCGTGCTTAACAGTTGTGCTGGTGCCTCCCTCACAACCTGTGCACACACACTTGTAGGCACTTATGATCTGAGGCATAGAATGGCCCACAGACGTGGTTGCAGAGGACCCTGAGCTGAAAGAAAGTACTAATGGTCTGTGAATGCCTCAGTCATCCATCCCTGACTTTGTTATTTCTACTTGCAGGTTTCTAAGTTAGATGGCTTATAGAGGACCTCTAAAAAGAAAGATTCTTCTAATTGCTTTCTTTTGGGAGTCTTTCTGAAAAAACAGAGGTAGGAGACTTCTTTCTTTTTTGCACCTCAGTGAGGTCTCAGTGGTGGCAGAGCTCTCCTTCCCTGAGAGGTGCAGCCCAGATGCTGCGGCTCCCCAGAGCCTGTGGTCCTCCTCTCTCTGTGAGCACGTTGTTTATACCTCGGGGTAGGGAGTCAGTAAGAGCATGTCCGCGTGTGCTCCAGAGCGTTCTCTGTTTCTGAGAACTCTTACGGTCTGGGAGGTCTCCGTGTGACCCTGGTGTCACGATCCTAGTAAAGCACGTTGAATTAGGGGGGTTCCCAGAATCCTTTGGGAGGCTTCATGTTCTGATGGACCACCTACTGGGAAAGGCATATTTTCTTGGAACTCGTTTTCTTTTCTTTTTCCTTTTCTTCCGGTTTTATTGAGGTATAATTGACACACAGCACTGTATAAGTTTGTGTACAGCATAAGGATTTGACTTACGTACATGGTGAGATGATGACCACAGTAAATTGAGTGAACATCCATCACCTCATTTAGACGCAACATTAAAGACATAGAGAAAAATTTTTTTCTGTGTTGTTGAATTCTTTGGTAACTGTCACATGGAGATGGAGCAGTCTTTTTTTTTTTTTTAAATAAATTTATTTATTTATTTTTGGCTGCGTTGGGTCTTTGTTGCTGCGCACAGGCTTTCTCTAGTTGTGGTGAGTGGGGGCTACTCTTCGTTGCGGTGTGCAGGCTTCTCATTGCGGTGGCTTTTCTTTGTTTCGGAGCACGGGCTCCAGGCGTGTGGGCTTCAGTAGTTGTAGCTCGCGGGCTCTAGAGTGCAGCCTGAGTAGTTGTGGCACACGGGCCCCGTTGCTTCGTGGCACGTGGGATCTTCCCGGACTGGGCCTTGAACCCGTGTCCCCTGCATTGGCAGGCGGATTCTTAACCACTGCACCACCAGGGAAGTCCCTGGAGCAGTCTTTTCTTACACACTTTCTCCTCTAGCTGATATCATTTCTTGCAAAGAAACTGGGTCTCCTAAGTAATACACTGCCGTCCTCCAACTTCAGGGGTCTCCATCATTCGTTCTTAGGTGACTTAAGGTGCCCTGTGTCTCAAGGAAAAAATAACACAACAAACAAACAAATAAGTAAACAAATACCCTCACCAAAACCAAGCAAGGATAAAGTCTGGGCCTTACTCTATTTCCTGTTAGGTTCTAAGTCCTTGCTTTCTTTCTCATACTCTCCGGATTCTTGGGTCAGGTTGCTCTCCAAAGTCCTGGATCCACTGCGGTGTCCCCAAGTAATAAACACCCACCCAAAGGGAGAGGGTGTCAAAGCAGAAATGTCATGTGTTGTCTGAGCAGAGAACAAGAAGAGGCGGAAGGAGAGTCATCATGTGATTCTGGTTTAACATCATCAACGTGATTATTTTAAGAGTCAGCTGGAAGTGCTGCTATGTCCCAATTTTCCACCTGTCTCAGCCCCTTCTGGCATCTTCCAGTATGCCTCCTCTCTTAAGTAGCTCTTTGGTCGCCATTGTTGTTACCTCTGTGTTCTGGCACAGGACTGAGTCCACACGGCGCCAGGATCGCTCCCTTTCCCTGTCTCTACGCAGGGCCACGTCTAACCGTGCGCTGATGGGGAGATGAGAGTGGGGGTGGGGTGCACATAACTCTCTGAGGGCAGAATTGGGCCACGCTGGGGCTCATTCTTCAGCTCAGCCTCAGCTGGAGGCTGTGTTTTTCCAAGGCTGTCCCTCCCCCAGAAACGCAACCAAAAAAACCAGTGTGGGAAGGAGCAGGCTTTGAGCTGAGGCTCTTCTGATTGGGAGCGCAAGCTTGGTGTCGGAGAGGCTGGAGGGCGAGTTTGTGTGATGTGTCAGTTACCAGCCAGCAGAGCCGGGCTGAACCGCTGCTCTGTAAGAAACTGTATTTCCCTGCTGATTCTGCTCGGAGGTAACCTGAAGTTTTTTTTTTTTTTCTCCTTAGTGAGATTATTTCCTCAATTAGGTGACTCTGATCCTGTTCCCATGTGTTAATTCATTTATTCTTTGGCTTCATTTTCTCCTTAATGGTGGAGCTGATGCAGTCATAGAAGCTTGAAGAGTTCTGTTCTTACTCATCCGGAACTCATTATCCAGCTCCCCTGGATAAGCTCCACTCTGGTACTGAAAGCGTTGAGGGCAACAGCTTTCCTCCCCTGATTTTTCTTTGCAGCGGGTGCCTCACAGGTCAAATGGAATAAAAAAAACGCTAATTGCCTTGCCACCAGTCATGACGGGGATGTACGGATATGGGACAAGCGGGTAAGTAATCTTCTTTTTCCCCTCTGAGAGGATATGAAGAGGATGTTGTGAATAGCAGGACTTGTCTTGAGAGAGCAGGGTACCCTGTGCAACATGGTTAATTGCCACGTTAAGATCCTAGTACCAGATGACATTTGCTTCCCAATCAAACTGGTGTTGATGGAAGATAGGGGAGTGAGACATTATGATCAGTGGTTAAGAAAATGAACTTGGGGAATTCCCTGGTGGTCCAGCAGTTAGGACTCTGAGCTTGCACTGCAGGGGACACAGGTTCAATCCCCGGTCAGGGAACTAAGATCCCGCAAGCTGCATGCCGCGGCCAAAAAAAAAAGAAAATGAACTTGGCCTGACCTAAGCTAGCATCCCATTTTGCTGCCTCCTGATTATGATATCAGGTGAGCCACAAACTTTTCCAAGCCTCAGTTTCCTTTTCTTCAGAATAAAGATGATAATAGTGAGTGTGTCACTGAGGGGGTCAAGCCTGGGGGACCAGACACTATTCTAGAATCGTCAGCAGGCTTCTTATTCCTGCCCCAGATTGCAAAGTGAAAACTCATTGTTCTAGGACATATACCATCTAGAATTAAGTCACTGAGGCAGGATACTCGGTATGCTCAAATCTTCCCTTGGAAGTCTAGCTGTGCCGTCAGCCTCAATGAGCCTGCAGAGCGTACGTTCTCCCTGCATTAGCCCATGGACCTGAGAGGCATGAAAGAGTTGCAGGGTTCTGGGCTGCTACTGTAATGGCAAGTCTGGAAGTTTGATATGTTGGCATCAGTGAGAACAGTGGTGCAGGGAAAGGGCCTCTTCCATAACTAACTGCCAGACAATTGGGTAAGAATGCAGAGAGTAGTCGACTTGTGTAAGATCTGGGGTGTAAATTCTGCTTCCTGCTCTGTGAAACCTGCCTTTGTGGGGAGGACCTACTGTTAGTTTTCCTGGAACTTGTTCAGGAACTGTCCCACCTGGGATGCTGCCTGTAAAGTCTCAGCCTTGCTTCCGGCTGCCCTGCTCCCTTCCCCTTCCAGCAGGGAATAAAGTCATACAGTTGGAGAGGAGAGGGAAGTGAAGCAGAGATTGGGAGGCTGCTGGATTGGGTGCCAAGACCTGCTGGGAAAGGGGTGTGCCGGCTGAAGCCCTCGCTTTAAGTGGCTCTTAGGTGACAAGGTGATTTTATAAGGAAAGGATGGATGGTGCATCTTCTATATGTTAGTTTTATCTCTGTCCCTTTAGTCCAGTCTGGTAATAGTCATTCTTCATCCCTCTTTATTTCTTCAATTGGCAATTGGTTTTATTCATATTTGTCACTGGTATAGCATTTAAATATAGTAAATTGTTTAACTAAAATGTTTGGTTAATTTGTAGTGCTTGTGTATTTGCTTTAGACTGTTTTCAGAGCCATAGGCAAAATAAACAATTGGGTATTTTGCCATGAACTCGGTCAGGACCTGTTTTCCAAAACAGTAGCTGTGTTCCTTATCTTGTAGAAATATACTGCTGAACTGTTTCTTTCTAGCCTTCTGATTGGTCTACTCATAACCCTGACTTCCCTTAGCGAGCCTTTTATCTATTTTGTTTAAAGAGCTTTAACTTTTTCTTGGCTATTAATACTTAGGACTTCTGTTCATATGGATTGTAAAACTTGTTGGTTGTAATTTCACTTCTCTGGCACTTTCTAGTATCAAAGCAGGACTATTGGCAGCAAGCATCACAGGCTTAAAAAAGTACAGTATCAGTGGTAATGTTGGATTTTCACTCAAATTCGTGAATGACTAGTAATACTAATATTTCTAAGTGTTTATTATGCACAGGCATTGTTCTAAGAACTTTATGTGTATGGATTCATTTCTCTTTATAACTAACCTTTAAAGTAGGTAATATTATTACCCCATTCTACAGCTGAGTAAACTGAGACACAGTTTGTTGCCAGGATTTAAATTCAGGGAGGCTGGTTCTGGAGATTGCACTCTTAACCTCATAGACCAGTGCTGACTACAGAAAGTAATACGTGCTCTTTGTTGAAAATATAAAAGAGAAAATAAAAATCATTCATAGTCCTGCCCCAGAGACAAATGCTAATATTTTGGTGTTTTCTTTTCTTATGCTGTTTTTTAAAACATGGTTTATCATATCATATGCATAGTTATGCATACTTTTTTCATTTAACATTACAACAAATGCATTTCCCCTGTCTTATAAGCTCTTTCTAAGTGTAACTTTTAGTGGCTACATTATATTGTATCAGACAGCTGTACAATAATTGATTCTAACATTTAATTATTCCCCACTTATTATTCATGTTGTTTCTGGTTTTCTAGGTGTTCCAAATAACACCAAAATGAACATCTTTGGTACCTAAAGCTTTTTGTGAATTTAGGATATTCCCTTAAGAAAGGAAGAATTTTAAGTGTGTTGATAAAAATTGTCCAGTTGTTTTCCAGAACAGGTTATACTATTTTATATGTACACCAGCAGTGACAAATGCAGCCTCACTGCATTGAATATTATTTACAAGTATCTTCTAACTTCATTGCTTAAAACAATCTTTTAATGTTTTAATGTATGAATATATTGCTGAGGTTTCCTTCTGAATTTGTTTTATATATGCTTATTAATCATGTATTGTTTTCTTTTGTGATGTGTGTTCATTCTCTTTTTGAGGTCTTAGGGCTTGATCATTTTAAGCTTGGTGGTTTTCCAATATAGAGAACAAAATAGTGGTTACCAGTGGGAGAGGGAAGTGGGGAGGGGCACTATAGGGGTAGGGGATTATGCGGGACAAACTATTATGTACAAAATAAGCAACAATGTTGTGTTATATTGTACAACACGGGAAATAAAGCCAATATTTTATAATAACTATAAATGGAGTATAACCTTTAAAAATTGTGAATCACTATATTGTACACCTGTAACATATAATATTGTACATCAGCTATACTTCAATTAGAAAAAAAAAGATTAGTGGTTTTACCCCCAGGATTGGGGTTGGGTCTGTTTAGATGTCACAGCCCCTCTTTGTGGGTGATTGTGAGGAAGGGGAGCAGGAATTGCAGACCACGGTACCAAAGGAGAAGAGCATCCACTACCTTGTGTCCTTCATTAAGGCCGTACCTGGAGCCGGAGCGGAAGTAGATTAGGCTCACAGGCCCGTATTCAGAGCACGCGTGAAGGAGAGCTGGAGAAGTCTTCTGTCGTTTGTTTTAAACAAAACAAAGCGGAGTTTCTTAAGAATAGAGGCGGTCTCTGTGAGTTTTTTTGTTGTTGTTTTGGCTGCGCTGTGCGGCATGCAGGATCTTAGTGTCCCGACCAGGGGTCAAACCTGTGCCCCCCTCCAGTGGACGCACGGAGCCCTAACCACTGGACCGCCAGGGAATTCCTCTGGGAGTACTTTTGTATTCCCACTCGGCACCCAGCAGACTGTTATATGGTGGACACTCTGAGTTCCTTCTGAAGTGACAGCTCTCGTTGCTGATCCTGTTGCAGAAACCCAGCACAGCAGTGGAGTACCTCGCAGCCCACCTCTCCAAGATCCACGGCCTGGACTGGCACCCAGACAGCGAGCACGTGCTTGCTACCTCCAGTCAAGACAACTCTGTCAAGGTGAGCGGCGCCCCCAGGGCAGTGGGGGGAGCGTGCTTGGGAGGCATCAGGGGTGTGTGAGCACTTCCTTCAGAAGGAAATTTGCAGTAGGTTAGCATGGCACGTGTTTCAGGGGTGCATGTGCTTTTTGGGGAGCTGGGCAAGTACACCTGGTTATGTGGTCCAGCGGGAGTGATGTAGTAGCACGTATCTGATATGGCTCCTGGCATTTGTTCAGAGGCTTTTCTTCTTTCCCTTTGTGAAAGGAAGTCAGAGACAAAAACATCTAGAAAGGAAAAGAAGTTTACTTGCCAAGAAGTTGTCAGGAAGTCCCATTTCAGGACTGGCTCATCAAAATAAAAACACAACAGATAAACAAGTAAAGGAGAAAAGCCCACATGGTCATTAAAGTTACCAAGTTTACCATTAGTCTGGGGTGGAAAAAGAGCAATTTTCTCATGTGATTATCACATCTGCAAAAGTTAGGACGTCTTCGATCATCAGCATTTCACAAGTAGAGATGGAGTTGTTTTATTAGAGATTCTCTTAACTTACAGGAAATGCTCAAGGATTTATGTATGTCGGTCACCCTATTATTTTTGGTTTCTCTCAGTGTTTCTTGTTTGTTTACCCTCTCTGACTGTGGGATGTGATATGCACCCTTGTTCAAAAGGATGCAGGGCACAGAGTTAGCCGTGCCCCACAGTTCCTGCATATGGTCAGGTCTCTGCCTGGAAGGACAGAGATTTGACTGCAGAAATTTGCTTAGCAACTTTAGGATTCAGCTTCAGCAATTTAATGCTTTGTTTTATTTACACAGGCATGTACGTCTTTTTGGTATGGTTAGCAAAGCTAGAATCGTACACTCAGGCTTAAAATCTAACTTCTGTCTGGAGGTTTGTAAATCCCCTGGGGTTGTAATTTATTCTTATGTGCCAACAGTGGTTTTTCTGTTTGTTTGTTTTGGATTTAAGTGTTTGTCCCCATACCCCATCAGCTTATTTCCCAACTTCAGGAACCAGAAATCATCTGATTCACCTCCTTCTCTTTCTTTGAGGTCCCCAAGTTTGTCAATATTCACTGAAAACTTTACTACCCTTGAGGCTGGGATTCCATAGGTAATAAAGCAGATAACAGGCCAGTTTCCACATGTGAAACACAGTCCTTATTCCTTACTAGTGGGCTTAGCTTATGAATTAAATGAGATTTTTGGCATGGTATTTGATTTATTCCACTATATCCTGGTAGGAAGACAGTTTTTATTGAACATATACAAAAAACATAATTGTAAAAAGTGAAGCAATTTAGAGGTGCTTATAATAGTCAACCATTGTTTTTAGTAATTGGTTGATAAGGCTCAATGCATGCCATTTTTTCCTACATAATCATTTTCTTTAGTTTATCTGACAATTTATTAGCTTATAATTTATAACAATAATTTTTATTCTATTTGTCTTTTGTGGATTCTAAGGGGTCTGCTGGAACAAGATACCATTGAATGAGTTTCACTTCACTTTGTAGATTGTAAACTGTAAAACTGTTGAATTGAGGGTTAGAGCTAGATCAAGAAGAAAGAAAAGGATTTTTCTTCTATGGCCATTAAAAACAGAACATGAACCATAATGAAATTAGTTCATGTCAGTTTGGATAGCCGATTGTTTTTGTCCTTATCTTGGGGTAAGCAGGCTATTTTACAAAATTGCCGTCTTCCAGACTGAGTCCTGGAAATCCAGACCCAGTCCCTTTGTCCATTCTGACATGTTCATAGTATAAGGTGAGCCATATTGAGAAACCTGTACCCAGAGGCTGTTCCCTGTGATGTCAGCAGTCAGGAACCTGGTTCTTGACCGAGGCTCTTCTGACATTTCTTCAGAAAAATTTCTTTTTGATCCCTAGCTTGGCGCAGAGGCCTTTGGCAATGGTGAGAGGAAAGCAGAAGTTACCTACGGATAGGAGGCAGCATGGCTCCGGTTAACTTATTATAATAACCAACTTTATCACATTGAAATAGACCGAAGTCCTCCGTTCAACTATAACGTAATCATTTCATAAGACCCCATCAGTGATGGCCTTGAGAATAAGAGCTTTTTATGAACAGTAAGGACTTTTTCCAGGGTCCTCTATTTATCCCATAAATTATCTGACATAACTGTCACCAATTGATGAGCATATTTAAATCTAGAAACAAAATCCTTTTTTTAGAGGATTAATTTTATTAGTAATTATCATGCTGGTCTTTGTAAATGAATGTGAATATACTTTTGTCCAACCTGAAAAGTAAACTATTGCTGAAGTGCATTCAGAGTAATAATATTTTACTTGTATATAATCAACCCAGGGAGGTTGAACTTCTCTTTTATTTGCTAGTTTTTCGCACAGGGTGGACCTGGTAACAGGAAAGCATTCACAAAGTGTTGGGCTAATTGAAAATACGGAGAATGCCAAGCATACCTAATTATTTCTAGTTTTCCTTCTTTTATAAGTTGAGGGAGCATGTCATAGTTTACCCCGTGGCCGTCTGGGAAACCCAAAAGCAGTTTAGATGGAAATGACATCTTAGCAGTTTTATTATGTTGAATATGGGACTTGAATTCGGCAAAAAAGAGTTGTCAGAAGAAACAAGAATTGCCTCATGCTATACCTATATAGTTCCACCCTCCCCAGCCCCTAACTTCTGGCAACCACTGATCTGTTCTCCATCACCATAGTTTTGTCTTTATGAGAATGTCATTTAAATGGAATCATGCAGAACGTAACTTTTTGAGGTTGGCTTCTTTCACTCAGCATAATGCCTTTAAGATTCCCCCAAGTCGTTTTAAGAATCAGTAGTTCATATACTTTTTATTGCTGAGTAGTAACCCACTATATGGATATACTACAATTTATTATCTCTTGACCTGTGGAAGGACATTTGGGCTGTTCCCAGTTTTTGGTAATTGTGAATAGAGCTGCTGTAAACATTCGTGTATTGACTTTTTTCTGTGAACAGAACTTTTCAGTTTTCTAGGACCAACATATAAGAATGGGATTGCTGGGTCACATGGTGGGTGTGTGTTTAACTTTTTAGGAAACTGCCAAACTGTTCTCTGGAGTGGCTCCTCTCACCTTTTTTTTTTTTTTTTGTCCGTGCTGCGTGGCATGCGGGATCTTAGTTCCCCAACCAGGAATTGAACCCGTGCCCCCTCCAGTAGACCGCCAGGGGAGTCCCCTCCTGTCACCTGTTTTTGACAATAGTTCCTTAACACCTGATAGTTCAGAGTTTCAGTCTTGGCCCTCCTACCTTTGGTGCTCTGCCATTTCCTGCTTTCATGGCAAATGCTTGAGCTCTAAGTGTGTGTTTTTCTGTTAAAAGCATAGACATCTCTAAGGCTCAGTTTTTGTCTGTCTCACCTGTGTGTTCCCTGCACCTTCCGTGTTGGAGTGGGTGGAAGAGTGGACGTGAGTGGTTGGGACCCAAATAGTCGCACAGTCACCTTTTTGCTGCGTGACCTTGACAAGTTACATCGTTTAGTAATTTAGCTTCCATCCTTGTAGAAGAGATTCATAACACCCACTGTATGATTGTTGTAAGGATTAGATGGGATGAAACTCTTAAAGCTCTAAACATCTGTCTGAAATGCAGTCAGCGGTCAGTACATTTTTAACTACTAGCAATAGCAGTAGTTAATTTAGTAGTTAAATTACTCTATGTGGTGTGAAGTGATACAGGATGAAAAGTTGTCACTTCTACCTTTCAACTATGAAGGTGGTTTAATAGGCAGGCTGGCAGTGATCTGCCTCAAGGAGTGATCCTCATGTGTTCACAGAAGTCTTTGTTTCTCCTATAATGTTTCTAAGTGTGAAAGGGGCGTTTCCTGTGTGTCTGTCACAGGAGCATGGCCATGGGGGCTGACTCCAATGCATTTAGAGGACAGAAAGCATGGAGTTTGAAGGCTATGCTTATTTCTTTTCTGTTTTGTTTTTTTTTTAATATTTATTTATTTATTTGGCTGCATTGGGTCTTAGCTGTGGCATGCGGGATCTTTGTTGAGGCATGGGGGATCTTTCGTTGCGGTGCACGGGCTTCTGTCTAGTTGTGGCACGTGGGCTCAGTAGTTGTGGTGCGCGGGCTCTCTAGTTGTGGCACACAGGCTTAGTTGCCCCACGGCACGTGGGATCTTAGTTCCCTGACCAGGGATCGAACCCGCATCCCCTGCATTGGAAGGAGGATTCTTAACCACTGGACCATCAGGGAAGTCCCGGCTATGCTTATTTTGATAGTTGAGTTTTTTTGGGTTTTTTTTTTAATGGCATTTATTTCACAAATTATCCTGCTTTCTTTCTTCCAGTTCTGGGATTACCGCCAGCCTCGGAAATACCTCAATATTCTCCCTTGCCAGGTGCCTGTCTGGAAGGCCAGATACACTGTGAGTGAGATGCCCTACCTCTTGCTCGGAAACATTATCTAGGTGTTTTGGACAGAAGGGGCCAGGGACATTTCCTCTTATTTATTTGTGAGGCAGTTTTCTCCTTCTGTCTTGGTTTAGAAGTGGGACAAAGGTGGTAATGACGGCATAAAAGCTGTTATCTATTTAAAAATTTGCCCTTGGGTCATTGGGTGAGACTCTGTACTAGAAGTGCTAGACTAGCTGGGCTGGGGAGCTGGGCAGTGTGAAGGTGGTCAGTAAGGGAGGGGAAGAGGGTAAGCTGGAGGGTTGAGAGGCTGGAGGTCAGTGGATCGTGGTGGAAAGAACTCTGGCTTTAGATTCAGAAGACCTTGGTTTAGGGCTTGGCAATGCCATTTAATTTTTTTCCCCAGCTTTACTGAGATATAATTGACATATAACATGGCATAAGTTCAAGGTATACAACATGCTGATATGTTACACTTACATATTGCCAAACAGTTACCACTGTAGCATTTGTTAACACTTCCATCGTCACATAATTACCATCTCTTTTCTGCAATGAGAACATTTAAGATCTACTCTCTTTTAACACTCAAGTATATCATATGGTGCTATTAACCATAATCACATGCTGTACATTAGATCTCCAGAGCTTATTCATCTTATAACCAGAAGTTTGTACCCTCTGACCAGCATCTCCCTGTTTCTCCCACCCCCAACCCCTGGTAACCACCGTTCTACTCTCTGTTTCTAAGAGTTCAGCTTTTTAGATTCCACGTATAAATGATATCATACAGTATTTGTCTTTGTCTGACTTATTTCACGTACCATAATGCCCTCAAGGTCCATCCATATTGTGACAAATGGCAGGGTTTCCTTGTTTCTTGTCGCTGAATAATATTCCATTGTATATGTACCACATCTTCTTTATTCGTTCACCCATTAACGGACATGTAGGTTGTTTCTATATCTTGGCTATTGTGAATAATGCTGTAATGAGCCATTTAATATTTGTGTGGCCTTGGACAAGCCACTTGTGTTTTTTGAATAACAGTTTCCTCCTGTGTCAAACATGAATAATAGTGTTTAATATGCCTTGCTCTTTTTTTTAAATTGTGATAAAATTCCCTATTTTTAAGTGTCCAATTCGGTGGCATTTAGTACCTGTACAATATGTTTTCCCTTTGGAAAAAAAACATGTATGAAAATGCTGTATAAACCACAAAATGCTACAAGTATAGTGGATAGGCTGTTATCGACCCTCCAACTTTGTTGCCAGATTGATAATTGATCAGAGATAATATATTTCCTTCAGTGTCAACTTGAAAGGGAGCACAGGGATGAATGAAGGTATCTTTATGCATTAGGCTGCCACCTGCTGCGTCATGGAGTGAGGAAGAGAATTGGGGTATCACTTGGCCTTCGCATCTGGGAGCACTTGGGAGGAAGTCAGGCATTGCTCTTGTGAATTGAAATACTTCTCTGGATTAATATGTTTGCTTTAAAAAATAAACAGGAAAGCTCAGGAGTGCTGCCAAGAGGGCAGGAGAAAATAAGTGTGCTCTTAGGTGGCTTTGGCTTAATTCCTTAAAGAATAGAGTCTGCCTATCAACCAAATGAGCCCCTTAGCTACCTCGCAGATTGGGTGTTTATAAGTGGAAAGTGTCAGTCCTGAAATTGGAAGGTTTTCCTTTGCAAAGCTGTGGTCTTGGGGGCAGTGGGAAGGTGCTGCTTCACGTGGATGGTGTGCTTCTGGTGCATTTCCACATGGCAGGGTTTGTTTGCTGTCTGGGGTTACCCTCAGTGTGCCTTGCACGCTCATTCTGGGAATGCACTCGATAACTCTCAGAGGGAACTCGTGGAGAGGAGCCGGGGTGTGAAACGGTGTGTTCCTGTGTGCAACCCCTAGAGCCATTTGCTTATTTTACATTAAAATACGTTCTTCTCCAAGTATTTGGCTTAGCTTTATTTTTTACTTGCTGTGGTCCCTTCCATCAGCAAAGAAAAAAAAAAAGGAAAGCAAATGAAAAGTAGATGTGATGGTCAACTGACGGTATTTGGAAAAATGTTCCCCAGATGCGTTGGGACCTCCCATCATCCAGTTTATTTTAATTAGGCGAGAATTCCAACGTGGGTAACTCAAGACTCAGCGGATTCTCCCTGGAGCAATGCCTGCTTTTCCCTCTTTTGCCACAGCCTTTCAGCAATGGATTGGTGACCGTGATGGTTCCCCAGCTGCGAAGGGAGAACAGCCTGCTCTTGTGGAATGTCTTTGACTTGAACACTCCGGTCCATACCTTCGTAGGCCATGATGATGTGGTGCTGGAATTCCAGTGGAGGAAACAGAAGGAAGGTGGGTGGGAGGGAGACCGCCAACTGATTTCCTCCTGAGCCCTGCTCACCAGCAGCTCCCGTCCGGGTGGGCCACGTGATCGGAGGGGAGGATCCAGGAACAGGGCTGGCTTAGGAGCGGGAGTCAGGGAACCTCCCCCTTTAATCGTAGGTGGGTGATAGGGTGTGTGGCTGTGCTTCTTCCCCCCAAGTCCATCCCCTTGTGTTCTGTGCAGTCTCTCTCCTGTGTGGAAGGGATCTGGAGAGGTTGGTAGCCTTGCTTTTGGATCACTTCTAGAGCTGAAAAACTCTGGGGTCATCACACGCTCAGCAATCCCTGGCACTTGCTCCTTCCCCCCCTGTTTTTGTTTGTTTGTTTGTTTTGTTTTGGCTGCAACGTGTGGCTTGTGGTATTTTAGTTCCCCCATCAGGGATCAAACCCGGGCCCTTGGCAGTGAGAGCGTGGAGTCCTAACCACTGGACTGCCAAGGAATTCTCCCTCCCCCGTCTATTGATGAGGGAGATGCAAGGTCATCGTCAGTACCACCTACCACGTATTCCCAGTTCTCTTCACAAACACACAGTGGTATTTCACCTCCCAACCCCTTGAAGATAGGTTTGGCCACGTGACCTGCTTGGATCTTGAAACATGAATGAAAGTGATGCAGTCTCTTTTGGGTTGAAGTGGTAACAGCCAGTGTGCAATTATTTACTCTCCCTGCTAATGCCGAGGTACCTGGAGAAACTCCATGTGGCGCTGCTCCCACTAGGGTGGGGGTGAGGTGAAGATATAGAGACAGCAGGAGAGCCTTGCATTAAGCCACTGAGATTTGGGGCTGTTTGTTATTGCAGCTTAATCTAGCTAGCCCTCATTCATGCATCATAAGTATAATGGGGGTCAGGAAGCCCTCGGCCTCAGTTTCTCCACCAACTCACCATGCAAATTTAGTTGCAACCTCCCTTGTCTTGAGATCTTATTGCCACACTCTCTAAATGTTTTCCAGACCAGAAGTATATTTCATGGTCTTTCCATATCACAAAAGGAAAACCGGGCAGTGGAATGGTGTGACTTGTCCAGAGTCCGGGAGAGGTCACTGGTGTACCTGGGATTAGAGCAGTCATCTTATCCCAGCTTGTTTGTGACCTTCACAAGCCTCTTCTAGGATTGTTTTTTTGTTTTTGTTTTTGTTTTAATTTTTATTTATTTAAAAATATTTATTCATTTATTTGGCTGCATTGGGTCTTAGTTTCGGCACATGGGATGTTTGTTGAGGCATGCAGGATCTTTCACTGTGGCGCGTGGGGTCTTCATGGCAGTGCACGGTCTTCTCTCTAGCTGTGGTTCAGGGGCTCTAGAGCGCACGGGCTTAGTTGCCCCGCGGCATGTGGGATCTTAGTTCCCCGACCAGCGATTGAACCCACGTCCCCTGCATTGAAAGGCGAATTCTTTACCACTGGACCACCAGGGAAGTCCCTAGGATTGTTTTTGATAGGAATCTTTTGATCATGCTCTTAATTTTCCCATCTTCATTTCCATAATCTCACTTGCTTCTAGAAACACGAGGCTGCTTGGTCTCTATCCCATCAATTTCCATGCTTGACTTCATCTTTCAACTCTGTCCTGCATTTTGCCATTGAAAAGAGATGATAGAGTTTCCCCATTGTCTGGCAGCGAGAGGTTGGCCTGTAGTTTCGGACTGAAATAAAAAGTTTTTAGCAACCCATTTTCAGTTGTCTGTGTCATCTGTAAGCTGGCAGGGTGAATTGTATAAATTGGGGCTGTCTAGCCAGTAGTGAAATTTTGAGTACAAGTTATAGGTGTTTTTTTAAAATTCCTTTTTATTGTGAGATATATCATCTACAAAATTGCATAAAACATGTAGAGTTTATAACATGAAAATCTGTGTGACTACCACCAAGGTCAAGAAAGAAAACATTGCTAGAACCCGGAAGCTTCCCGATCACAATCCTTTCCCTTTCCTAGAGGTAAACACTATCCTAACATTTACGGTAGTGATTTCTGTTTTTATTTTTACAGTTTACCACCCATTTCTGCATCCCTAAAAATAATTTAGGTTTGTTTGTTTTTGAACCTTTTATAAATGTAATCATCCTGCATGTATTCCTTTAAAAAAAATTATTTATTTAGTTGTGGCATGCGGACTCTTAGTTGCGGCATGCACGCGGGACCTAGTTCCCCGACTAGGGATCGAACCTGGGCCCCCTGCATTGGGAGCCCAAAGTCTTATCCACTGGACCACCAGGGAAGTCCCCATCCTGCATGTATTCTTATATTTTACTTCTTTCTCAACCTAATGGTGTTCCATTTTCTTTTTACTGCTGTGTCTTCTTAGTCAGTTTTTATTGGACCACCTCAGGCTTTGATGTTGGTTTTTCACTGTGGTGAAGGAGCTCTCAGAGGTAGGAAGAGAATCAGGATGTTGTGGTCCAAGGAAAAGGATGCTTCATGAAGGAATCGGAGGTCATTGGTTTTGGGTTTTGCTGAAGGATCTCCATGCAAAGTAAGAGAGAAGCACTTAATTGTATAAATAGGTATAAATAGGAAGCCATACGATCATTGAGAGACCAGTTCCAAAAGCGGATTGAGGAGGGAAGCCTGATTGTAAGACAGCAGAAACAGAGGCAGCACGAACTGGTTTTGTGAATGAGGTTGCCTTCAGAGGCAAGGAGTAGACTAAATTCCTTGGAGGAGGCTGCTGCCCTCTCTGTTTGAAGGCAAGGAGAAGAAGCAAGAAAGGGAGTAGGTGTGAAAGCAAAGGCCCTTTGAAAATAGGAGGGAATAGGGCCAAAGACCCGAGTAGAGGAGTTGGGTTTAGAAAGGAATTAGGCATAACTTTTCTTCAAAGTCAGGGACATGAAAAGAGGCTGGATGTGGAGTCAGAAAATTGTTGCTGGGACTTCCCTGGTGGTCCAGTGGTTAGGACTCCGCGCTTTCACTGCCGAGGGCCCGGGTTCAATCCCTGGTCAGGAAACTAAGATCCTGCAAGCCATGCAATGATGCCAAAAAAAAAGAAAGAAAAGAAAATTGTTGTTATGAACTTGGGCTAGATGGTGGTTCTCATGACAGGTAGTAGCTCAGAATAGTTGCTGTCTTGATAGTTGTGCACAGGGATGTATTAAAACATGGAGGAATGAAGGCCTGGTTGAAGGCAGTGACACAGAGAAGGAACTTTGGCCCTCACTCGCTCTGTTCTCTGTTGCTTCAGTTTCCCCATCCATAATATGAGGGAATTGAATGAAATTATTTCTAGATTCTTTGCTCTCTGAAGATGACCATAAAGAAGATTCTAGATACTGCAGAATTACCCTGAAATGTTCTGATCTTTCATAAAGCTCTTTCAGAAAGTACCTTGGACCTTTTTATTGATAGGATAATTTCCCTTTGACCAGACCTATCGTGTGAAAATACAATTCAGTCAGTTAAGAACATTAAAGATTGATTATTCCTTTTATAAAGAGATGCATTTCTTTACCAAAAAATTATTTTAAACAGTAAGATGTCACGATGCATTTAAAACAATTCATTTTACAAGCAACCTATTCATCCCCAGCTCCTCTGGAGCACGTAAAAGGAAGAACATTTGTGGAGGTGAAAGTTCACTGAGACATTAAATCCCAGCATCACTCTTCACTTGCTAATTTGTGAGCTATTATTTCACTTCCTTTAAGTTTCTGCTCAGGACTTCCCTGGTGGCACAGGGGTTAAGAATCCGCCTGCCAGTGCAGGGGACATGCGTTCGAGTCCTGGTCCGGGAAGATCCCACATGCCGTGGAGCAACTAAGCCCGTGCACCACAACTACTGAGCCTGCGCTCTAGAGCCCGCGAGCCACAACTACTGAGCCCGCGTGCCACAACTACTGAAGCCCGCATGCCTGGAGCCCGTTCTCCACAACAAGAGAAGCCACTGTGATTAGAAGACCGTGCATAGCCACGAAGACCCAACGCAGCCAAAGATAAATAAATAAATTTATTAAAAAAGAAATAAAAATAAGGTTCTGCTCAAAGGTGACTTCCTCAGGGAAGTCCTATCTAAAAATAGTTCCCCTGTCAGTCTCTATCCTCTTATCCCATGTTATTTTTTTCATAACATTGTCACTACTGGACACATTATTGTATGTTTGTCTATTTCCACCATTGGAATGTGAGATCTGTAAAGACAGAGATTCTTGTATTCATGTTATAGCCCTAGTGCCTAGAACAGTACCTGGCATATAGGAGATGTTCCATAAATATTTGTTAAATGGATGAATGGATGAATGAATCTCACCCCATCGCAACCTGTAAGAAACTTGATGTTGAATCCAGAAAAACCTCCACGATTCTTATCTGATGATTTCCAGGGTCCAAGGACTACCAACTGGTTACGTGGTCACGGGATCAGACCTTGAGAATGTGGCGGGTGGATTCCCAGATGCAGAGGGTATGTATTCAATGATACTGTGGAGGAATGTTAACTGGATACACCAGAAACGTAAGATAGAAGATTTGGTAGTTGAAGAAGTTAGAGGATACGTGATGGACATTTAATACGTACTTGCTGGTTGGCCGAGTGGCTTGTGTATGCTACACTGAGGCTTTGAGGTGTTCAGGAGCCCACTTCAGTATTCAGCACTTGAAGGCTGCAAAGCCTCTGAATGTCTTTTTTTCCTCTTGTCCTGGTCTAAGGTAGTGTGGGTTAGCATACTGAGCAAGTGGCCTGGGGGCTTCATTTCTTTCTCTTATAAATGGGCTAGAAGATCTGCCCTGGCACTAGGCAGTGTTCAGAGTCCTCCACGTTCATCAACAACACCTGTTAAGTGAAGCCCTTTCCAGTTTTTGCCCCATAAGTTGTATCTGTTCTTATATGAAGCACAGTGGTCCCTGTGTGAACTGCTTTCGTGGCCCTTGCTTTGCTCTGCCCCATCACGGGGTTCTGTCTTCTCATCCGGTGGCTAAATTCCTTGAAGGTGGGATCGCTGTCTCACTTGTATTGCATCCCATACAGCACTCTGTACAGAGTGGATAGAAAATTCTGGGTCGGATTTGCTACACTGCTTAGTACCAAGTCATTCATGAGCAATTTTGGTCAAATATCATCACCTTATTGCCTTTTAAATCTGTTTTCTCCAAAAAGTACCATTTGCTCCAAATGCTTTGAGGTTATGATATTTTTGCTCTTGGGTTGGCTGAATAACTCCATCAAGGCTGGAGTTTAAAAGGTTTTCTGAGATTTGCGTAAACTACGAACAGGATAAAACATTTCCCAGGGTAGGCTAATAGGGTCTGTTACCCTGTGTATTTAACCAGGGAGAATTGGTGATGGGCAAAACTTATTTTGATTGTATCAGTTTGGGGCTGACATCTCTCTCCTTTGTGATTCCCATTTTTAAGTCAGAACTCAACCAAACACGGCAGTCCTTTCCACTGACTTCTCTAGACCTAGATCTCCTCCCCTCTGTTGCAGCTTTGTGCAAATGACATCTTAGATGGTGTTGATGAGTTCATTGAGAGCATTGCTCTTCTGCCGGAACCAGAGAAGACCCTTCACACTCAGGAGACGGATCACCAGCACAACTCCAGCCACGGGGAGGAAGAAGGTAATTGGTCACACTGATGTTTTCGGTGCGGTGCCCCTCTCTGCATCTCCGAGTTGAGGCAGATACCCCAGAACTGCTCTCTGAATCCATTTCAGAAATCTTTTCCAACAAGTTACCCTCTCTCTCCTGCTAGTCTTAAAGGAAGACCCCCCAAGCAGCCTCCTGGAAGAGAAGAAATCAGAGCAGCTGGGCCTGCCTCAGACTCTGCAGCAGGAGTTCTCCCTGATCAACGTGCAGATCCGCAACGTGAACGTGGAGGTGCTCGGGCTTAGCGGACTGTCTCTCACTTGTGGTTGGCGGTTGGTGGGTGAGGGGACTATTTCAGCCATGATTTAGGCTAGCAATATAGCTTTGCTGCTCTAACAGGGAAGTCTCTGTGCTTGCTTTTTTGTTTTCTAGGTTATCTAAGGACATAGATATTTTACAACTGCAGATTATTTTCCCTTACCCTATTATTTTCTCATAAGATGAACCAAGGGATAAACTGATGCTCAAATGTCTTAAAATCTCCTTAGATGCTCTAACGCCTCATTTTACTCTATGTGAAGATGCTCAGCTCCTGGAAAGTTTAGTGTTTGGCACGGGTTACTGGCAAAGTTAATGGCAAGGCTGAGTTTGGAAGCCAGCCTCTTGACTCTCCAAGGCTCTTAGTACTTTGCTGTACGATCTTGCCTTGTAAGCTGATCATTTCCTCAGAGATTTAGATGCATGTTAAGAAGGTGACCAAGCCTCTTTGTTCATTTAACACACGGAGAGGTTTACTCTTTTCCTTTTGGGCAGGTACTGAAATTCTGTGCTTCAGGGAATTGAGTCTTTCTGTGAAGGAGTTTTAACACTAGATTAGTTTTTCTTTAGCCCAGATTCAATTAACAGTAGGCCTGGATCTGTGCACTTACATAATTGTCTCATTTGGCCTTTAAAACAGTTCTGCAATAAGTGGTTTTATCCTCACTCTACAGATGAGGAAACAGAGACACTACGAAATGAAATAACTTGTCCGAGGTCAACAGCTATTTGAATCCGAGTCTCCAGATTTCCCATATGTGTGTCTCTTTTTGCCATCCTCCAGCTGCCGTCTCTAGTTGGCAGCACAAGAAATCAAAAGAGATAAAGGATTCCTTGATTAATTGGTTATCTATATCAACTCAGTTTATATTCCCTTTGTCCCAGTTGAGAACAGTTTGGATATCTAGTGATCTAGTTCTAAGAAGGAGATCTTGATTCCTTTCCCAGGACTGCTTTTTAAAAATTACGAGAGGGACTTCCCTGGTGATCCAGTGGTTAAGACTCTGCACTTCCACTGCAGGGGGCGCGGGTTCGATCCCTGGTCAGAGAACTAAGATCCCACATGCTGCGTGGCATGGCCAAATACAAAAATAAAATAAAATAAAATAAAAATTACTGAGCTATAATTCACATACCACAAAATTCACCCTTTTAAAGTTTACAGGGACTTCCCTGGTGGTCCAGTGGTTGAGACTTCGCCTTCCAATGCAGGGGGTATGGGTTCGATCCTTGATTGGGGAGCTAAGATCCCACATGCCTTGAGACCAAAAAACCAAAACATAAAACAGAAGCAATATTGTAACAAATTCAATAAAGACTTTAAAAATGGTCCACATCAAAAAAAAAAAATCTTAAAAAAAAAAATAAAGTGTACAATTTAGTGGTTCTTAGTACATTCACAAAGCCATGCAGCCATCACCAGTGCTACTTCCAGAGCGTTTTCATCATCCCCAAAGAAACCCTACATCCCCTAGCAGCCTCTCCCCATTTCCTGTCTCCCCAGCCCCTGGCAGCCCCTCATCTCCTTTAGAGAGGAGGATTTTCCCAGGAGTCCTTTTTTTTTTTTGACATCTTTATTGGAGTATAACTGCTTTACATTGTTGTGTTAGTTGCTGCTGTATAACAAAGGGAATCAGCTATACGTATACATATACCCCCATATCACCTCCCTCTTGCATCTCCCTCCCACCCTCCCTATCCCACCCCTCTAGGAGGTCACAAAGCACCGAGCTGATCTCCCTGTGCCATGTGGCTGCTTCCCACTAGCTAGCTGTTTTACATTTGGTAGTGTATATATTTCATTGCCACTCTCTCACTTAGTCCCAGCTTACCCTTCCCCCTCCCCGTGTCCTCAAGTCCATTCTGTACGTCTGTGTCTTTAATCCTGTCCTGCCCCTAGGTTCTTCAGAACCATTTTTTTTTTTTTTTTTTTAGATTCTATATATATGTGTTAGCATACAGTAGCTAACACATGTTAGCATACATTTCTCTTTCTGACTTACTTCACTCTGTATGACAGACTCTAGGTCCATCCACCTCACTACAAATAACTCAGTTTCGTTTCTTTTTATGGCTCAGTAATATTCCATTGTATATATGTTCCACATCTTCTTTATCCATTCATCTGTCGATGGACACTTAGGTCGCTTCCATGTCCTGGCTATTGTAAATAGTGCTGCAATGAACATTAGGGTACATGTCACTTTTTGAATTATGGTTTTCTCAGGGTACATGCCCAGTAGTGAGATTGCTGGGTCATATGGTAGTTCTATTTTTAGTTTTTTAAGGAACCTCCATACTGTTCTCCATAGTGGCTGTATCAATTTACATTCCCACCAACAGTGCAAGAGGATTCCCTTCTCTCCACACCCTCGCCAGCATTTATTGTTTGTAGATTTTTTGATGATGGCCATTCTGACCGGTGTGAGGTGATGCCTCATTATAGTTTTGATTTGCATTTCTCTAATGATTAGTGATGTTGAGCATCCTTTCACACGTTTGTTGGCAGTCTGTATATCTTCTTTGGAGAAATGTCTATTTAGGTCTTCTGCCCATTTTTGGATTGGGTTGTTCGTTTTTTTGATATTGAGCTGCATGAGTTGCTTGTATATTTCAGAGATTAATCCTTTGTCCGTTGCTTCGTTTGCAAATATTTTCTCCCATTCTGCGGTTTGTCTTTTCATCTTGTTATTGGTTTCCTTTGCTGTGCAAAAGCTTTTAAGTTTCATTAGGTCCCATTTGTTTATTTTTGTTTTTATTTCCATTTCTCTAGGAGGTGGGTCAAAAAGGATCTTGCTGTGATTTATGTCATAGAGTGTTCTGCCTATGTTTTCCTCTAAGAGTTTGATAGTGTCCGGCCTTACATTTAGGTCTTTAATCCATTTTGAGTTTATTTTTGTGTATGGTGTTAGGAAGTGTTCTAATTTCATTCTTTTACATGTAGCTGTCCAGTTTTCCCAGCACCATTTATTGAAGAGGCTGTCTTTTCTCCACTGTATATTCTTGCCTCCTTTATCAAAGATAAGGTAACCATATGTGTGTGGGTTTATCTCTGGGCTTTCTATCCTGTTCCATTGATCTATATTTCTGTTTTTGTGCCAGTACCACACTGTCTTGATTACTGTAGCTTTGTAGTATAGTCTGAAGTCAGGGAGCCTGATTCCTCCAGCTCTGTTTTTCTTTCTGAAGATTGCTTTGGCTATTCGGGGTCTTTTATGTTTCCATACAAATTGTGCAATTTTTTGTTCTAGTTCTGTGAAAAATGCCATTGGTGGTTTGATAGGGATTGCATTGAATCTGTAGATTGCTTTGGGTAGTAGAGTCATTTTCACAATGTTGATTCTTCCAGTCCAAGAACATGGTATATCTCTCCATCTGTTTGTATCATCTTTAATTTCTTTCATCAGTGTCTTATAGTTTTCTGCATACAGGTCTTTTTTCTCCTTAGGTAGGTTTATTCCTAGGTCCCAGGAGTAATTTTAACTTGAGTCAGGTTTTTAACATCTTCCTGCTTTATTTTCCCATCTCAAAATAAATATAACAAGTTTCAGCCTATCTCACAGCTTTGGGATGAAGCTTTTTTAAGTAAAAACACTTTGAACTTATTAAATCAGTGCTAAAATTAAAAATCCATTTTGAAAATGAGTTGTCCACATCTTCCAAATTCATCTTTGGAGACTCTCTCTCACTCCGTTACCAGGAACCTAGAGCATTCAGTTACCTTATTTAAACCTGTTTGCATCTGAAGACCCTTTGCAGTTCCTCTCCAAAGCAGCTATTGATTTGTCCCCTGCAGATGGACGCAGCAGACAGGAGCTGCACAGTGTCTGTGCACTGCAGCAACCACCGTGTCAAGATGCTGGTGAAGTTCCCTGCGCAGTATCCGAACCACGCGGCCCCTTCCTTCCAGTTCATTAACCCCACCACCATCACATCCACTATGAAAGCGAAGCTGCTCAAGGTGGGCATCTGTGTTCACAAGTTCTCCTTGATGTCAGAAGTGGAGAGCACTGCTCATGTGCGTCAGTGTCTGAGTCGAGCAGTGAAGTTGAGTGAAAAAACCAATCGATAAGATTTGGACCTCATGTGTCCTTCCGCCTGGCAGGGTTAACAACTGTATTCTTTTTGTGTAGAAAACATTGAGTGCTGGTTCTTAATCTCTTTGGGTCATGGACCGCCCCCTTCTAAAGTCTAATGAAAACCACACACCCTTCCACAGAAAAATTTGCACAGATATTGCATATAACTTCAGAAATATTGCATATAAATCATAGGCAATTATGTAATTGCATATAATCTCACAGATCTCTTTAAAGCTATGCGTTAATCCCAGGTTAATACAATACAATCTCATTTATTTGGAAACTATAGGCAAAATGTATTCTGAAGCTAAAAGATACTTTCTAATCAGAAAAAAAGTATGTAAGGTCATTAAAAAAAATCTGCTCCATAAAAGGAGATGTTGTTACTTAGAGTGAGGCTGGCTGGCTGGACAGGTGAGGTGTGTGATAGGACAGCGGTGCCTGAATGGAGGGGTACAGCCTGGCATCTCGTCTTTAGCCTTACAGGTTCAGAAACTTGATTTGTCAGTTCACGCAGAGCTAATCAGGTGGAATCCTCATAAAAAAGCCCCATGAGCTGAGATACGTCTTTTTCGGTCTGAGCAGCATCACATGTGAAATAGCAGAAATATCCTGACAGCACCAAGTTGACCTGAATGCTGTTAATTTTTTGCCTCGTTTGTGTTATATACACTTGATTGTTCTATCTTCTTGGGGTATGATAGGTAACCAAGAAATTGTTCAAGCTTTGTAAGGGTCTGTGAAATGCTAATTACTCAGATTTTGTGGTACTTGACAGTTCGTCCTTGGAGTCTGAACATTTCGTTGCCTTGTTTGGACATACAAAAAAGATAGATTTTTCTGTTGGTATAAAAATGATAGGGTAAGCAAGTGTTTTAAAGGTCTAATTCAGTGCTGTCCAATAGAAATGTGATGCAGACTACATGTAATTTTCAATTTTCTTGTAGCCATGCTAATAAAAAAAAAAAGGTAAATTAATTTCAATATTTTAATTTAATCCAGTATATCCAAAGTATTATCATATCAACATGTAAGCAGTATAAAAATTATTGCGATAGCTTACATTCTTTTTTTTTTCTTTTTGGTACTGAGTCTTCAACTTTTGGTGTGAATTTTATGCTTACAGCACATCTCAATCCAGACTAGCCATACTTCATGTGCTTTATAGCCCGGTAATGACTTCCATGTTAGACAGCCCAGGTCCAATTTATATGCCTAGCTTCAGTATGTGTATGTCAGTTTATATTGATAGCATGTGCTTTAAAATGTTAAGCTCCATATATATATGTATATAAAATATATATATGTTATTAAAGTATAGTTGATTTACAGTGTTGTGCCCCAATCTCTGCTGTACAGCAAAGTGACTCAGTTATACACATATATACATTCTTTTTTTAATATTCTTTTCCATTATGGTTTATCCCAGGAGATTGGATATAGTTCCCTGTCCTATACAGTAGGACCTTGTTGTTTATCCGTTCTAAATGTAATAGTTTACATCTACCAACCCCAAATTCCCAGGCCATCTGTCTCCCTTCCCCTCACCCTTGGCAACCCCAAGTCTGTTCTCTATGTCTGTGAGTCTGTTTCTGTTTTGTAGATAGGTTCATTTGTACCATATTTTAGATTCCACATATAAGTGATATCATATGGTATTTGTCTTTCTCTTTCTGACTTACTTCAATTAGTATGATAATTTCTAGTTGCATCCATGTTGCTGCAAATGGCATTATTTTGTTCTTTTTTATGGCTGAGTAGTATTCCATTGTATGTATGTACCACATCTCCTTTATCAATTTATTTGTCAGTGGACATTTAGGTTGTTTCCATGTTTTGGCTAGTGTGAATAGTGCTGCTATGAACATAGGGGTGCATGTATCTTTTTGAATTATAGTTTTGTCCAGGTATATTAGGCTTTATATTTTTAAAGGACCCCCCCCCAAAAAGGTACATTTTAATTTTCACTAAAGTGAAATCTGTTCCCCCTGGCATGTATGTATCACATGGAACAGTTTTCAGTCCAGACTGGAAGATACTACTCTAAGTGATGCTGAGATTTCTCATGGAGGAGGGTGGGGTCGGGAGAGAGCAAAAGAGTAGAATTCACTGTAAAGGAAGAATGGTGGTTCTAATCGTGCTCTCTCAGAGCCAGTGCATGCGCCTGCCGTGGCAAAGGAAAGGGCTCCTGGAAGAGGATTCACGAATGAATCTTCTCCCTGAGCCTCTCGGGGAGGGGGAAGGTGGTGTGTTGTGTTGGCAGCCTCAGACACAGCCACGCTCCGGTGCCCCAGCATCATTGCTGCTTCCGATGCTTCACACAATAAAAAAGAATCAGGAGAAAGAATGTTGCTCTTCTTGACTGCGCTTTTGTGCCTTTTCTAGATCCTGAAAGACACTTCCCTGCAAAAAGTGAAACGCAACCAGAGCTGTTTGGAGCCCTGCCTGCGCCAGCTTGTCTCCTGCCTTGAGTCTTTTGTGGTGGGATCCTTGTTACCAACCTATGCTTTGGGGTTTCGTTTCCTTTCCTCCTCCCTAAAATCCTGGGCTCCCTGATCTTGTAATGTGTCCTGTTTCGTAATTTGGCTTGAAGACAGATTGTGGGTTTTAGTCTCTTGATTTTAAAATTTCAGAACCAAGAAGACAGCGCTTCCAGCAATCCCTTCGCGCTCCCGAACTCTGTCACGCCGCCCCTACCGACATTTGCCCGGGTGACCACTGCCTATGGGTCCTACCAGGATGCCAATATTCCCTTTCCCAGGACCTCGGGGGCCAGATTCTGCGGGGCAGGTTGGTCTCTTTCGGTTCTCTGATTCTAGATTTCGAGAGAGAGAAGCTAAGAATGTCTGTATAAAAATTTCCATCAGAAAATGTTTCTTTGTTTTTATTTCCTGAGAACTCAAAAGATTTCTGTCATAGTGTTATCTGATGCTGAATTGGCATCTGGGGACATACCCTAAGAATGTTCACCAGATTTACAGACTTAATTTGTTTGATTCTGATGAGTGTGAATTTGAGTCTTGACTCAGCCTATTGAAAATACACATAGGAAATATAAAGTACCTGTGAAGACTTTTTCCAAACCACATACATCCCATCTCTCCTGAATCCTGGAGATTCATATCTTTGTTTTTATTAAGTACGGCTGCCATTGTGAGCCTGTGTAGCTTAGGATACTATGTCTTATCCTTCAGGTATATTGAGATAGACAAAAGATTGACCAGTGCTTTCTTAGGATTTCCCATGACCAGCTCATTGACCTTGATGTGCACATGTGATGTCTCCTTTGACAGGGTACCTGGTGTATTTCACAAGGCCCATGACGATGCACCGAGCAGTGTCTCCGACTGAGCCTACTCCGAGGTGAGTCTGGGAGATGCAGGTGTAAGCTACATTCATGGGCCAGAAATAGGCAGACATCTGGGAATTTGTCTTTGGACAATTTGTGTTATAAGATTTACTCCCAAAAGATCATGGTTCATTGAATTTCACCCAAGCTGAGATTTCTACTGTAAAGTTAACTACTAGAAGGAGTTGCTTGATAAAAACTGTTGTCAAAACAAGGCAAATTCTTTTTTAATGTGCTTTTCCCCTATTGATAAAGTATTATCTGAACATTAAATAAAACTAGAAAAATAGCAAGAGATAATCTGTAGTCCCGTAACACTAATAGGCCACTTCTGACATTACCACACACATGTAGGGTATGTGCAGCCATCACTGGAGTCAATTCTAGAACCTTTGCATTATCCCAAAAAGAAACTTTGAATCCCTTAAGGGTCACCCCAGTCCCTAAGTCCCCCATTCCTCCAGCCCTGGGCAAACACTGATCTACTTTCTGTCTATAAATTTGTCTATTCTGGACAGTTCGTATAAATGGAATTATATGTGTGTTCTTTTGTAACTGACATCTTTCACTTAGTATATTTTCAAGGATCATACATGTTGTAGCATGTATCAGCACTTCATTTCTTTTATTGCCAAATAATATTCCATCACACGTATATACCATGTTTTATTTATTCATACATCAGTCATTGGACATTGGGACTATTTCCACTCTTTGGCCATTATGAATAATGCTGCTATGAACATTCTGTGCAAAGTTTGTGTGGATATATATTTTTTCATTTTTCTTGGATATATACCTAGGAACTGAATGACTGGATCATATTGTAACTTTTTTTCTTAATTAATACACTTTATCTTTTAGAGCAATTTTATGTTCATAGCAAAATTGAGTGCAGAGTACATATACCCCTGTCCCCCCCCACACCTTTACAACCTTCCCCATATTAGTGGTTTTTTAAACTTAAATATTATGCTGTAGACTTCTGGTTTTACAGTGTGATGACCAGGATAACTTGGAAACCCTCCTGCTACAAACACCTGGTTATATTGTATATGATATAATTAGCATACTTAATGATGAATAGTTAAGCTAACAAGAAAGAAAGGACATTGCACCAAGTTCATGAGCAGGTGCTACGGCTGTCCTGGGAATTTGCCAGTTTCTGCAGTAACCCAGGCAGATGAGAACTTGGCGCTACAAGAAGTGGGAGTTAAATGCCAGAGAACGCCCTACATTACACCAGATTCCTTATTCGAAAGGTTGGACTAGAAAACAATCACCTACTCTTTTTTTTTTTTAATTTATTTTATGTTTTTGGCTGAGTTGGGTCTTTGTTGCTGCATGCAGGCTTTCTCTAGTTGCGGCGAGCGGGGGCTACTCTTCGTTGTGGTATGCAGGCTTTTCATCGCGGTAGCTTCTCTTGTTGCGGAGCACGGGCTCTAGGCGCATGGGCTTCAGTAGTTGTGGCTCACGGGCTCTAGAGCGCAGGCTCAGTAGTTGGAGCACACGGGTTTAGTTGCTCCGCGGCATGTGGGATCTTCCCGGAGCAGGGCTCGAACCTGTGTCCCCTGCATTAGCAGGCGGATTCTTAACCACTGCGCCACCAGGGAAGCCCCCAATCACCTACTCTTAAAAGGAAACAACAGGGCTTCTCTGGTGGCGCAGTGGTTGAGAATCTGCCTGCCAATGCAGGGGACACGGGTTCAAGCCCTGGTCTGGGAAGATCCCACATGCTGTGGAGCAACTAGACCCGTGAGCCACAATTACTGAGCCTGCGCGTCTGGAGCCTGTGCTCCGCAATAAGAGAGGCCGCGATAATGAGAGGCCCGCGCACCGCGATGAAGAGTGACCCCCACTTGCCGCAACTAGAGAAAGCCCTCGCACAGAAACGAAGACCCAACACAACCATAAATAAATTAATTAATTAATTAAATAAAAAAAAATTAAAAAAAAAAAAGCTGTTTAAAAAAAAAAAGGAAACAACAGATATCTGTATCTGGACTTTGGGTCAGTGGGAAAATGTTCCTATTAGAACATTTTTCATACTAACAGTATTTTATTGGGGTATAATTTAGGGTACACAAATGTGAAGTCTGTACCTTGATGACCAGCACCCAGATCAGGATGCAGAACCTTGTCCTCACTCCCAAAAGTTCCCTGGTCGCTTTACCCAGAGGAAATGATTCTTCTGCTTCCATCATTGAAGTTTAGTTTGCTTGTGCTTGAACTTCATCTAAATAGAATCATCCAGCATGTACTATCTTATGTCTGGCTTATTTTGCTCAACTTAACGTTTTTTGAAATTGATCCACGTTGTTGCGTGTATCAGTAGTTCCATGGTATGAAAATAATATAATTTGCTTATTCATACTCCTGTTGATGGACATTTGGATTATTTCCAGTTTTTATTTTATTATATGTAGACCTACACATACAAGTCTTTTTTTTTTTTTTTAATTTCATACAAGTCTTTTTATGGACATGTGTATTAATTTCTTTACCCAAGGAGTAGAATCCCTGGGTCATAGGATACGTGCGTGTTTAATTTTATTAGAATTGCCAAAAAGTCTGTCCCCAGTGGTTATGCCGTGTTATACTCTTCCAGCAACGTTTCAGAGTTCTGGCTGCTCCACATCCTCTCCAAAACTTGGTGTTTTTAGTCTTTTCAGCTTTAGCCATTGTGGTGGGTGTGTAGTATTATCTCATTGTGCTTTAATTTGTGCTTCCACGGTGACGACTAATGATGTTGAACAGCTTTTGTGTGCTAATTGACCACTTGGATATCTTCTTTTGTGATTTGCCTGTTCTAGTATTTTGTCCAGTTTTTTTTAGACTGTATTTCTTATTATCTATTTATGGTAGTTCTTTATCAATTCTTACTGCAAATCCTTTGCTGGGTGTATGTATTCATTTGCTCCTAATCTATGGCTTATCTTTCTCCCTCTTTAATGATTTTCAATTTTCAGCAGTTATTAATTTTGATGCAGTTCAGTTTATCACTTTTTAAGTGTTAGGGTTAGTGCTTCTGTGTCCTGTCTAAAAAAAAATCTCTGCCTATCCCAAGGTCATGAAAATATTCTGTGTTTTCTCTTAAAAATTTATAGATGTAAATTCCTTATCTAAGGTCTGTAATTAATCTCAAAGTAATTTTTGTGTGTGATGTGAGGTAGGGGTCAAAGTTTTTTTTTTCAGTAGAGGTATATAGTTGTTATATTTATAGCACCATTTATGGAAAAGATTTTGCTCTTGTTGAATTTGCATTGATACCTTTGTTGAAAATCAATTGACCGTATGTTTTGGATCTATTTCTGGACTCTATTTTTTTCTTTTGTTTATTGGTCTCTCCTTATGCCAACACTACACTGTTAATGTAGGTTTATATAGTAAGTCTTCAAATCTGGTAATGTTAAGTCCTCTAACTTTATTATTCTCATTCAGGATTGTGTTGGCTACTCTAGATCTTTTGCATTTCTGTAAAAATAGAAATCAGCTTACTGGTTCCTACAGAAAAAAGCCTGCTCATATTTTGATTGGAATTGTGTTGATTCTATAGATCAACTTGGAGAAAATTGACACCTTAACAATCTGGAATCTTCTAGTCTATTAACACGGTGTATTTCTCTATTGTTTTGAGTCTTTAATTTCTCTCAGCAATATTTTGTATTTTCAGTGCACATTTTTTCTTTAAATGTGTTCCTAGGTATTGAATGTGTTTTGATGCTATCGTAAATGCAGTTTTATTATTTTCCAAATGTTTGTTTTTAATATATAGAAATACAGTAGATTATTGTAGATTGACCTTGTATCTAAATTCACTTATTAGTTTAAGTAGTTTATAGACTCCTTTGAATTTTCTATGTATATAGTCATAGAAACATTCTCCGCTTCTGCAGATAAAGTATTTTTCAGTTCTAAAAGTGCTCTTTGATTCCTTTTCGGAGTTTCCATTTTTTCCCCGTTTTATCCATCTTTTTCTCCTGATTTCATCAAGCACTAAGAATGGCATCACTTAGAACTATGGAAAGATCCAAGCCAGTATGGTTAATCGTGCCTTTTCAACCACAGATCCCTGTCAGCTTTGTCTGCCTATCATACTGGCTTGATTGCACCCATGAAGATCCGCACAGAGGCCCCCGGGAACCTCCGTTTGTACAGCGGAAGCCCCACGCGCAGTGAGAAGGAGCAGGTCTCCATCAGCTCCTTCTACTACAAGGAGCGGGTAAGTGGCCGATCCACGGCCTTTGATTCTTATCCCTTCCCCAGATTCTTGTCCTTGGCCTCCCTGCCTGCCATGCACAGCAGCTAAATTAGTGATCCCCCTGTTGTCTTTCCCTTTCATAGTTAGTGTGTTAGAGAAAGACCATTGCTTTGTTCCTTTTGGTTGGTTTTTAACTACTGTAAATTGTATAGGAGGGGGAGGGGTGGTTGGTTGTTATAATCCGTACTCTTCCCTCCCCTTTAACCCTGTCCTGTGATCCCCATACATGAAGTCGATTCCCATCCTCTCAGATAGAATCACGCAGCTTCAGGTCTTCCTGGGTATTCTGATGTTTGTCAGCAAATTAAGGGATGCTTCAGAAGGCTTGGGATCCTGATATATTTGGAACGTCATAGTTGTGGGAAGTTTTCAAGTTGACCTCTAAGAGGTTTTATACTTTCACTAAGTCTGCACTGAAGTACCCATTTGAATGGACCGGTTTATAGAAAAATCGCCTGAAACTGTCCTTCTGTTCCTGGGTTCTTAAGGAACTCATCATCCCTACAGTAGCTATTAAGCTGTCAGAAACCTTTGGTGACAACAGTGTAGAGAATATTGGCAGAGCGTGGGAATGATTCTGAGAACTTTCTGTGTTATCAGGTTGAGTCTGGCTTAAACTGTCTTTTAACTGACATGATGTATTAACTGGTTACCACTGAGCTACTCACAAACTCAGTCCTTAGGAATTCTTTGTTGCTCTCTCCCACTAATTGAGAAATGATGGATTGACTATAATTAAAATTTGTTTTTTTGTTAAAAATTGAATTATTTAAAATAAAACCCCAATTTCCAGCAAGTGTTAGAGGTGTGTTCACTTTGATTGCAATGTAGTGTCTAACCTTCCTGGTTTGCATGATGTTGGCTGTCACTGACTTTGTCAAGTCTTAGGGTTGTATGTGACAAATGAGTGGCAGGAACTGATGCTTGAGACACGACCAGTCTTGGGCAAAACCTTCAGTCAATTAGGGAAAATGATTTTTTTGTTGCCTTTCTGGCCAGCTCCATAGTCCCTTTCTTTGCATCTCTGACGGAGTTCTCCACCCCACCACCGCCTTCCCCCACCCCGCCCTGTCCTGCACCTGTCACAGAACTTCTTAGAACACTTTTATATTCCCAAGTCCTTTACATTCAAAAAAATTTTTTTTTTATTTTTCTGCAAGCTAGCGGGTAACTGGTGAGAAGCTTTGATAAACTGGTTGGAACTAAGGCATTTTATTATTGATGTAGTAGCTGAACAAACTCAAGGTTGAATAAATGTGGGAATTTTCTTTAGCACCAGGGCCAGATTGAGGAGACCTTTTAGTCAAAGAGGCAGTTCTGAATTCCCCTTTGCGTCATGCCCCGTGCTTCTCGTGCTTGGGTTCAGATTGGGCAGCATAGCTGGGGCTTGCACTTTTGACCCTGTGATAGTGTGTAAAGGTCGTGTTTCATCAAAATAACTCCAGTTCCAAGAAGGAGCCTCTCCTAATGCAGAAGCATTTGTAAGGCCTACATTTATATTTTTGATGGTCTGGACTCTCTTTTACGACAAACACACTGTAATCATGAAGAGGGAACAAAGGCACATAGATAATTAGCTCTTATCAGACAGGATCTGCTGGGGCGTGGAGGAAGGATTGTGATGTTTCACTTTCGGGTGATTCCCAGTGTGCTGTTTCTCCCCAGAAAACGGGCCATTATAGTCCCCTAGGATGACATAGTAAGTGGTCTCCGAATTGTATTTCAGACAGTGAGCGAATAAAATGGGGGGAGGTAGTTTTATTATAATTTTCATATGAAACTTTTGTATTGATGTATAGCATATGTACAGAAAAGTTCACAAATCATAGGTATATAATTCAGTCAATTAGCAATCACAGGAAATAGACTGTTCCAAGAAATAGACTATTCCAAGAACCCTGGAAGCCCTGGGGGAGGGAGGCACATTTTAATGTATGACACATAGTAATTATTAGGTTAAATCATATGAAACTGCTGATATTTGAGCATTTTTGACCTTAAGAAAAAGTTTCACGTGGTTCAACCTAGTAAGAAGTTAAAATCAGTTATTAATAACTGGTCAGTCAGTTATTTTGTGATAAATCTAAAATAAACTTGTAAACTCTCCTTGAAGCTTGTTCATGCCCATCCCATTTACATACGGCATGGGAAAGGAATTACAGGAATGAAATATGGCCATCTTATCTTCCTCACAGAGGACGATAACGGTTTTATCCCTGGAGAAGTATTTTCTGATTCTTGGGTGTCTAGTTTCAAATGTCAAATAATATCACTTTTATTACTTTTGTCCTGGAAACGATTCCAGTGTACTAAATTTCTCTGTGCTTAAGTCTTCATTTTCAGCCCAAATTTTATCTCCTGCATACTTTTATTCTTGTGTAGATCTCTACCCCTGAGAGCTTTAAATGAGTAAGAAGAAAGGAAAAGAATATAACTGCATTAAAGTATAACAATGAAAGAATTATAGAGTATTTTGGAGATTGCAGAAATATCTTCCTAGAGCCACTGGGGACTAATACTCATTTCTCTTGTTTTTGTGTTTTTAACCTGCCCTACTTAGGTCATCTTGTTATATCACCAAAGGTTCTCCAGATGGAATTCCAATGTTTGCTCTTAAAATTTTTTTAAATGTGAGAGATGTAAAAATAAACAAATAAAACCATTAAATTTCATAAGAAGTTAGAAAGCACAGAGAGATGCTAACATTCATTTGGTAACTGGACCATCTATTAATAGTTGATGAAATATTGTTTATTCTTAGGGTAAATCAGAAGGCCCAGGACTTAAGATCAACATCAGGCATCGCCCTGTAAACATTCAAAAAATTTTGCAGCCTCCCACATTCACTTCAGTGGACATCACTAAAATAGCTTTAATGTAAATAACTGGGGAGGTCTTGAAGTTAATAGAGTAATTTCTGATTTCCCGAAACAGTGTTGTATGCTCCCAGTTTCACACTGATGCTCCCGCGGTTAGCGGTTAGCGGTTAGCGAGAGCCCTGGGGACCATCACGCTTCAGTTCTCTCAGGCTCTCACTTCCTCGTGGCACTGCTCTGAGGATGGTCCTGCAGCCCCAAGGTCAAGACTTCAGTTTCCCTGGCGCCCCCTACAGCCACACACCAAAAACAATTCAGTGTTGAATCTCTTGAGGAACTTCTTCCTTCTTAGGAATGAGAAGCTTCTCGCACATACATATGCTTTTGAAGGGGAAGCAGAGTTCTCCACCTGTTTCCTTTTTTTTGGCCACGCTGGCCTGTGTGGGTCTTAGCGCAGCATGTGGGATCCTAGTTCCCGACCGGGGATGGAACCCGCATCCCCTGCATTGGAAGCGTGGAGTCTTAACCTCTGGACCGCCAGGGAAGTCCCTCCACCTGTTTCTTACGATCTTAATTCTTGTAAGAGAACCACAAATCTCCGTCGTAGTTCCTCTGTCAGAGCTGTGTGGATGTCAGCCTCCTGATACCTTGAAATGTGTTTCGGACTAAAGGACAACGACATTGTCCATGCTGTGTATGGAGTGTGATGGGTTGGGAGGGGGGGTGAGGGAATCTAAATACTGCTGTGCTGAGTTTCAGATTTTTCAGTCATTCCCATCCCAATTTTGCAGTATATTATGGTACCTTTGAATCCATCAGATGTGTGGGAAGCTTTCATTTTATTCTATATTTTTTCCCTTTTAATTTTCTTGGTGTTTTTCTTCCCTCCTCGTGGGTGTAACGTTTTCACGCACAGATGTCTCCTCGCTCTGCCCGGCGACGTTGGTCCATACAAGCAATTAACGACTTCCCGGTACTGTGCGCTGTGCAAATGCTCTCCTTAACTAATCCTGTCTTTGCCCAAAGGCCCAAGAATAAAATGCCACCTGCCTGGCTTTGAGGAACCTGGAATGACAGGCTGGCTGGTTTTCAGGACCAGCATAATCAATTTCTCACTCTTGGGAGTCAGGCGCCAAGGACTGCCTCCTGGTTCTATCAGTTTCAAATGGGTGAATACTGATATTGTTAAGGATTGTGAATGGACTTCTTTGAAAATGAAGCTGAATGCTGGATTTCTTGGAAAGAACCCCAGTGATAAACCTTTAGCTCACCTGATTTCACTTGGAGTATTTGTATAATTTCATAGAGCTTTCAAAAGCCTACCTTTGGCATGGCGGGGCAGCAGAGGAAGATATAAGAGGCTTCTACCATTTTGTCTCCGTTTTTATCGTCTTGCTCGAGTTCAAAGAGGGAAGTGCCCACCTGCTTCATTGGCATGACACCAAAGCTAGATTTTAATCCTTTGGGAATTTCCTGGAACAAATTTTTTCCTTGCCATCAATATTTTGCATTGACAATAAAACCTCTGCAATGGACATCTTCTCTTCCTTTTCTCTTGCTTACTCTCTCCTCTTCTGTCTTCCTCTCCCACCCCCTTTGTGTTTCAGTCGTGCCACGGTGACCTCAGGCTGTGCAAGACAGCTTTGAGGCTTTTGTGTAAGTTTCATTTGGTGTAAAGAAAAAAAAAAAAAAATTTAGGGGCATAGTCCTATAGCCTTTTCATATAAAAACCGGTTGAAATCAGGAGCCTTGATTAGCAAGTTCCACTGCTGCCCAACAGCCTGGAGGTGGAGCTGCCTCCACGGCCATCTTTCCTCAGAAAGCCTGTCCTACCAACCCAACTGCTGCGTTTCCACTGATTTTTCCAGAAGTCCCTGCTCCTGCTGCTATTTAAATAGGAACTCGTTTTGACTCACTGCCCGCTCTGCTGATGATTATGCATCGACGACGGGGTTGCTGCGAAGCAGTTGGTGGCTTATTCTTGGGCTGTTTTTACATTTAACCCATTTATTGGCATCGATGTTGCCTCCGATTGTAGCAGTAACACTGGTGGTTCAGTCGCAAGCTGGCTATTGGTTGTCATTCAGTGCTCTCTGCACCAGTGCCTCCCCGCTCCCCCCGCCCCTCCCTCCCCACCCCCATCCTCCCTGTCCTGTTGCCCGTAATTCCATGAACACCTTCTCGGTCTGTTCAGAGGACCATCCCAGTCTCATCGTGTGATAACTTGTCTGTCTTGCTTTGTCTCTCCTCCCTCGATCCCTGCTCATGGAATCTGTGGGGAAGGGGTGTTTTCTATCGATGGGGCATTGAGATGACCTGAGAGAAGTGCAGAGTCCACCTCCCAGAGGTACCGATTTTACTGCACAGAAACGTATCTACATTTAAGCCCGTCAGAGTGGGACTGGAGCAATGCAGGAGGTTTTAGGGGGCTTTGGGGCCCCTGTGCCCTTTCCTCACCCGGAAAGGTCAGCCACACCTCATCCCGGTGTGTCATTGTTGTCGTCACCTGACAGGTGCTCAGACTAGAGAGGTTATTCTAAAATAATAATCCAGCAAGATACGAAGGCAAAGAAGTCTTGGGAAGGTGTGGATGAGGTATGAACCATTTTTGTTGCCAAAACACTAGAGGAAACACTCCATGCTTCTTAGGGAGCAAGTGGGTCCTAGGCCTGATTTGAGATCTACCACATCTTTGTTTAGGCAGCCTTGTTGGATTTGAATCCCCAGAATAATTAGCCACGAGACATGTTTACTGAGTGACCTCCATAGCTTGAAGGGGAGATAGCTCATATTTAAAAACCATCAACCTCCAAGTTTGAAAAAAAAATATTTTGTGACCCCCCCTTAAAGATTTTTTATAATGTTTTATAGTTATTCCTTGCTGGATTAAATGAACAAAAACAGCTGTCCCTTAATTGCTTTCACACTTTGATTCTTGGTGGCAGCTATCATTAGGTTGATCCTGTGTTAGGGAATCTCCTTCTGTTGTAGGCTCAAAGGCAGCTTATCGAGGTCCATAAAGCACCACCTGTACATCAGTACAGATCAAACAGAGAAGCACCTGGAAGCCTGGTGTCTCAAGAAGCTGACAAGGAAGTCCCAGGAAATACAGACAGTGATTTCTGTATTTCTGTGAAGGGTAGTTGCAGAAAGCTGCCCAGACCACTATCTTTACATTTTCATCAAGGACTTATTGATGACTCACATGGGCCCGTTTCTGGCAATCTCCATCACCCAAGACTGCAAATGGGAGAAGAGCCCTGAGACGTCTCTTTGGACCCTGAGTTTTCTTTTCTCTGCATGTGTCGAATCCTAACACATCCAAAAAGGAAATTAAACGGCGCGAGGTTCAGGCTCATGAGCCCGGCCTGAAACACAGCACCTTGGCCTGAGCCTGGCGTGTTAAGCCCTGTAGCCGCAGGAGCTGCCTGCCTCTGCCTGTCACCAGCGCGTTGCTCTGGCTCAGCAGTGCTTGGCAGAGAAGTGACTTTAGAAGTGAGTAATTGTAGACAGTGGTGTGTTGGACAGCCCTCACTGGAATCAGATGTGGATCTCCGTATATGCAGAAATGGGTCTGTTTTTATATGGATCAAACTGTTTACATATTAACAGGTAGCTTAGTCAGGACTTAATTTTCCCCCCTTTTTAATCTAAAATCATACTCTTAAAAGCAGGTTAATAAGTATGGGCTTAGCAGCCTGAGAACCTGTGTTCAAAGCTCAGCTCTTAGGAGTGTGGCCTTGAGTAAGCTCACCTCCTCACTGGTGAAGTCCAGGGCGTCTCTCATTTCCCAAATACTGGCTCCTCTCTGGCCGTTGTAGAGAAGGCTCTGGGGAAATAGGATAATTGCTCGTGATCTTCTTCCACATCCATTACCCAGGTCCCTCTGCTCAAGTATTTTTGACATTCTGAAAATGATCCTTTTTAGAAATATTGCAAGTCTGCTAGGAAAAACGTTCTGACATGAGCTAGTCTATTTGCAAATGAACCACTTAGGGCACATGGGTCTTAATATTATGCTTTCATTGGGTTTGCTTAAAAAGTCAGGCGATTGTGGATGTTTCCAGTGTGGTCTGAAAGCTGTAGACCCCATCCCTCACGAGGCCTCCATTGGTTTCCAGCATTCAGTTAAACGGATCTGTCGTGAATTGCTCAATTGTTAAGGGCTTCTTATTTTCTCTTTGTAATAAGGAGCCAGAGTCAGTGCCTGGAACTGTTTTAAAAGCCTTTCAACCAACCCGGAAGACCCAATTAGATGGATCCTATTTGATTCCAGATGGAATCTTTTGAATGTAGATCTTTTCTTTCTGCCTTAAAAAAAAAAAATCCAGTACCCTAAATCTCATTGGAGATGATGAATTACGTGGGGCCTTGTGGGTATGTCATTTCCCGGGATTTTTAAACTCCCGGAAGTCTGGATGAAAGTCACAGTGAAGTGAGTTTATGGACTTATGCCCTCCGTGTTCTAGTTAACCATGTTGTGCTGTCCCATCACTGCAGGGTCGGTGTATGCTGAGTTACTCTCTGTAAAACCGGTCCTAGTGCTCAGGGCACGTGTGACAGCACAGTCTAATGTCGATAAACGCTGCCTGGCTCCAGCCCATCCTGACAGGCCGTTTTTCTCCTTAGCACACTTGCCCCTTACTTGCACCCACATCACAGTTCTTTAGAAATTAACCAAGGCCGGCAGAGAATTGAAGGGCTACTAGCCCCCAAGAATAGATGCAGTTTCCTCTTGTGTTGCAGAATCATGACTTGTGTATGGATACATAGTAACTGAACTGCTTCTAAGACCAAATAGGTTAAGGTTCCAAATTGATAGCATATGTATTTACAAACGATGATGAACAATTCAAATACTTTAGCTAAACATCTACATTTACCTGCCATGCACTGAGTCCGGGTGTCCTGGGTTTAGCAGGTTCCATGCTGCTTACTAATCCTATAGGAAGTTACGTGCGTTGGACAACTTTGGGGGTTAGATGGGATGTGACCGGTCAGAAATGCCTGGATATAGACCATGACTGATTTATGGAAGAGTGATTGTATCAAAATCACTGGTGGAAAATGAATTTATCTATGAACCATCTAAATAATAATATACTCTGCATGCCCGAGAGTTTATGGACATTTATAATAATTACAGATTTTTAAATTGCACTTTTTCAGTTGACACTTTGCAGTGTCACCTTTTCATTGTCCCCTGATTAACCTTGTGAGATTGGAACCACAGAGCTTATCATGAGCCCAGAGTTACCAGTGAGCAAAGAGAGAGTGACACAAGCCTGAATTCACCGCAAAAAAGGAACGTGCCTGGGGTCTCATTGAGCCAGGGCATGTGTTAATAAGACCAGTAAGCCTTGGTTTCCTGACTCCACATTACAGGGCCCTTTCACTGGCTCCTTTTGCCTCCTTTGTTAATAAATATGTCACTTCCCTCCTGAGTTGAATCACTTTGGTGACCCCCTTTCTAACTTGTGGCAATAAAATAAAATAGAATATTGCTCCCTTGGCTGGTCGTCATTTTGAAGATACCAGATGGGGCTACACTCTCATAATTCTCATTTTCCAGGACATCTCTCATTTCCCACATACAGGCTCCTCTGTAGCCATTTGTAGGGAAGGCTCTGGGGAAATAGGATAATTGCTTATGATCTTCCACATCCATTACCCAGGTCCCTCTGCTCAGGTATTTTTGACATTCTAAATGATCACTTTTAGAAATAATTCAAATCTGCTAGGGAAGACAGGGTAATTTTTCTTGAGCTGCTCAGTTTCTGTGTCTGCCTCCCATAGATGAAAGTTTGCAGATCCCACACTGCTGTGTCTGAATTAAATTTCAACAAATCCAATTTAAATTGTCTGAAAAGGAAAGAAAAAAAAAAAAACTTTGATTAATTTCAAGCAAGAATTTTGAACCTAGGGCTGAACCCAACCTTAAAAGTTGCTCTTCTCCCACATTTTTATGGTCTTTACTAACTTATTTACTTGCTGTTCTTTCTTTTTTAAATTCTGGCTTCAAGGTGTTTTTGAGCACCTGCAGAATGTATATAGCACTGCAGTAGGTGCTTATTTTCCTCTTAGGATTCTGGGCCATGAGCTCAATGCCCTTTGTCATCCTTTTATTTTCTACAGATGCTGATTCATATAATTGTGGGCATGATGTAATGCAAGGTCTCTGCAAATTACCAGTGATCCAACTATGGTGTGCTCTGCAAATGTAGGTTTCCGTTCATCAAAGTCCCCATTAGTTATATCTTGTCATTTCCCCCAGAAATCAAGGAGATGGAAAAGTAAGCGTGAGGGATCGGACTCTGGGAATCGGCCAATCAAGGCTGCTGGGAAAGTGATCATTCAGGATATTGCCTGCCTTCTTCCTGTTCACAAGTCATTGGGAGAACTATACATGTAAGTTCAGAATTTCAACTATGCCGTGCTTCCCACTTAGACATGAATATCAAAGTTGTTTATTTTATCTTATTTTATTTTATTTTTTGGCCGTGCCTTGCAGGATCTCATTTCCCTGACGAGAGATTGAACCCAGGCAGTTGAAAGCCTGGAATCCTAATCACTAGGCCACCGGGGAACTCCCTGTTTATTTTATTTTTTGAGATACTGGAATCCTTTTTAGGAGAGGCCCAGTGCAGTAGCTTTGTTCTGCTGCATAGCGAATTACCACAGACCTAGCGTTTAAACAACACACATTTATTATCTCGAAGTTTCTCTGGGTCTGGGCATGGCTTACCTGGGTCCTTGCTCTGGTCCCCCCAGGCTGAAATTACGAAGTCAGCCGGGTGGCGGTCTTAACCAATGCTCAGGGTCCTCTTCCAAACTCATTCAGGTTGTTAGCAGAATTCATTTCCTTGCAGCTGGAGAACTCAGCCGGAATTTCATCTTCTCCAAGACCAGCAGGAGTGTCTCACTGATGCTTCACTGTCTTTCTAAGGTCTCATCTGATTAGGTCAGGCCCACCCAGGAGAATCTCCCTTTTGACGATTACGGGAGTGATATGTCATCAATATTGACTGGTCTTGACCCCGTTTAAAGGGAGGGTTTATACAAGGCATGTACAGCAGGGGCCAGCAATCTCGGGCACAGTCTCAGAATTCTGCCTCCTGTACTTAATATGTAAAACAGTTTAAAAGCAGAGCTACTTTGGTCGAAGGGAGCTGGGAGGTGGGTGACAGGCACACAGAAGCTGCTGACCTGTGGTTCCCCTTCTTCCTGAACTTGAACACATAATAAAAAATACTTATTTTGTTGTTTATGTACAGCACGTTACTCCTTGTTAGAAACTACAGTCAGCATTATACACATCTAAATCAATTTTTATTCAACCCTTAAGCCTGGGGAACTCCCCAGAAAAGCTAGCTGGCAAATTGTTCTTTGAATCTGGCCTCCTTTCCTGACTTCAAAGAGGTAAGCAATTTCACCTTCCCCAGGCCGGAACTCACAGTGTAACATCAACTGTAGGTAAGCTTTTCCTCCATGTTACGTAGAAAGGGAGCTTAAGGCCAATACGAATAAAACATTTTGAGTGACACCCAAAGAGGCAATTTTTAGTTTATTTGTTAAACCAGGAGTAATTGATTTAGAGGTCAACTGGAAATAGACTTTTTAATTCTTCTTAAATTTCAGATTGAATGTGAATGATATTCAAGAAACATGTCAGAAGAACGCCACTTCTGCCTTGCTTGTTGGAAGGAAGGATCTCGTCCAGGTATTTTCCATTCCTTTTGTTGGAGATCTGGATTTTTCTCTTGGAGCAGGTTCTTTTCACTTTATAGTTGTGGTTTAGTGACATTTCAAGGTGTACCTCCTATTTTGTAATTTCTTTCCCATTTTCTTTGCCAAACTGTAGGGCTAGAGCAGCTTTTTAAATCCCTTGGATGTTTTTCTTATTAGTGCTTAGTTGAGGAGGTCCTAAAGCATTTACTAAGTGTTTTTATAACATCTCTTTTCTATTCTAGGGCAGGGTGATTGTTAATACGTAAATTTGGATGTCTTTATCTTTGCCATTTACACCCTCAGTTCTGTTTTGTTTGTTTTTTACTTTTAAAAATGCTTCATTTCATAAAAGGTTTACCAAGGCATTCCTTAAGATAGAGACATGTTCAGTTTTAAAACAAGGTGTAATATTACAAGAATTAAAATTTCCTTCGTCTTTGCAGAAACACATCAGTGCTTAGGCAAGTTGCTCCTATATTAGTGAGGTTTTTTGTTATTTATTTATTTATTTATTTTTGTTTGTTTGGCTGTGCCACGCGACTTGCGGGATCTTAGTTCCCTGACCAGGGATCGAACCTGGGCCCTCGGCAGTGAAAGCGTGGGGTCCCAACCACTGGACCACCAGGGAATTCCCAGTGTTTTTTTTTTTTTAACTGTTTTATTGAGATTGTAGTCCATAGACCATGCAATTTACACATTTAAGATGTACCATTCAGTGGCTTTTAGTGTAGTCATAGCATTTTGCTATCATCACCATAAGCAATTTTGGAACATTTCCTTTACCCTGTAAAGGCACCCCACACCCCTTACTTGTCACTGCTCAAGCCCCTCTTCCCCCATCCAGCCCTCGCCAACCACTAACCTATGTTCTGTCTCTATTGCATCTTTTATTCTTTAGCATGAGGATTAGATTGAGCAATGGAAACTATGAGCTACTGTCCTATCTGCTCAGTTTTTTCCTTGTAACCCTCCAAGTGACCCAGAGCTAAGGCCTCTCCTTGATTTTTATCTGATAGAAAAATCCCTAAGATTTCCTTTTGTCTCCTAGTAAACACCGTCAAGTCTCTGCTGCAAACCCTTTTAAGTAAAACTTAGAGTCATGGATTTAATCTGTTTCTCTAAGGACCCAGCCACCTAAAATTCTGCAAACACTAAGAAGGCAAAACAAAGTAGTGGAAATAGTGGGGAATTTCTAACAGGTGGCGTCAGCCCGACTCCGCTCCCTAGTGGTGTAACACTGGGCCAAGTATTTCCGACTCTCTCAGCGTCTGTATATTTGTCAAATGAGACCCACAAGAATAATTGCCTCATAGAGTTGATGAGAAGATTGGTTCACGTTCTGAAAAAACATTCTCTGAGGAAAAATTACTTCCTAAAGTGTTTTGGTTTTTTTTTTTCTTTTTCTTTTAAGTTTTTAGGACTTTTATGGCAGGGTTGATTTGGAAGGTCAGGCTAGTCCGAGTGAAGTGGAAAGACCCTTCCCTGGGGTTCAGACATACCTGGGTTTACATCTGGGCTCCGTCCCTTTCATGTTGTGTGATCCTAGGCAGCTACCTAATCATTCTGAACTTCAGTTTCCTCAACTATAGAACAGGAACAATACTTCTGAGGTCCTTATGAGAACTAAATAAGGTGATATGCATACAATTTCCATACCTGTATCTGGTAGATGTAAATACCCAGTATGTGGCAAATTATTGCTGCTCTTCTTGCAATTGCAGTCATCATTGTGGTGTGGTCTTCCTTAACGGGCTGGAAATGACATCAGTGCAGATGCTTGGAGAATTTTTTGTTGTTGTTCTTTTTGCACATATTGAAGATGATGTGTCTACTGTTTTGCAGAGAGTTACAGGAATAAACCTGTCAACTATTTCTGTTGAAGGCACTTAGGAAACGTGTATTACAAGTGAGGAAATAATGGGCCCAAGTTGTCAGCCAGGGTAGTAAACATCCTTTCCTATCCCAGAAACCTATGAACTTCTTCCAGCAACCATCCAGGTGGTCCATTGATCATAGAAATGAATGTTTTTCATTGGAACCAATACTGATGGGCATTATTTAAGTATACTGGAGCCACACGATTTAATTGACTTTTTTTTTTACATATCTGATGTGTTTCTATACCTGTTTTTCAGTATTTTTATTTGCTTATTCTTTTTTTCTTCTATTTTAAACTCCTTGATTCAAAGTCTGTAGCTTCTTCCTTGCGGGTTTTTCTCAGAGTCTAGTAGTGTTTTCCAGTTGGTGGGCATACAGTGATGTATTGCTAGTAAGAAAGATTTCCCAAAAATAGTATTCCATTAAAAAAAACCACATGTATTTATTTATTTATTTACTTACTTATTTATTTGGCTGTGCCGGGTCTTAGTTGCGGCGTGTGGGATCTTTTAGTAGCAGCATGTGGGCTTCTTAGTTGCAGCATGTGGGCTCTTAGTTGTGGCACGCATGTGGGATCTAGTTCCCTGACCAGGGATCGAACCTGGGCCCCCTGCATTAGGAATGCAGAGTCTTAACCACTGGACCACCAGGGAAGTCCCCAGTATTCCATTTTTAAAGGTATAGAGGGGAGGGGACTCTGTTGATGGTGTGATGTATTTATATTTAGCGTGTGCTAAATCTTGGATTTAATAGACACTTCATGGACATTAGTTTCTGCTTGAGGACTCCAAGCCCCGTGAGGTTTCAAGTTTGGGGATATTCCTCAGATTTGATGTCAACAAAAAGAAAGCCGAGTCTATTTTTTCTTGGCCTATTTTTCTGTAACTTCAGAGAGTATACTGAAACTTTTGTAATGGAAGGTTTTTCATTATTTGGGCAAAGGACAATCTTAAGTGTGATACCGAATGCATTTTTTTCTCCCTGCCAGTTCACTAATGAAGCAGCAGAAAAAGTCACATGAGTCAGTGGTTAAATAGACCATCCAGGGAAGTTGTTGCGTGGTGTCATTTCTCTGACGTCTGCTTCATAGAAGTTTTTAAGGCTAGTGTTTCTCAAATGTGCATACAAGTCCCCCGAGAATCTTGCTAAAATGCAAATTCTGCTTCAGTAGGTCTGGAGTGGGGTGTCAAACTCTGCATTTCAGTAAGCTCCCAGCTTTGGCCGCCCCCAGAGTAGCAAGGCTTTAGGCTGTGTGTGGAGGAGGAGGAGGTGGGGTTCTTTCATGGTTCCCGGTCCTGTGCTCACCAGTCTGAGTGTGGGTATTTCTCTTTGATCTGTACAGGTTTGGTCGCTGGCTACAGTAGCTACGGATCTTTGCCTTGGTCCGAAGTCTGACCCAGATTTGGAAACACCCTGGGCTCGACATCCATTTGGGCGACAGCTACTGGAATCCCTGTAGGTTTTGAGAGCTAAAAGTGAGGAACATGAGTGATGTGAATTTTAGGTCTATAAACACTTTCAGTGTTTTTGTCTAAGAGAAAAGTGCAAAGGCCTGAGGCATGAGAAGAGGAAGTGAGACCTTTCCTTTTAGGGCTGCTATAATTTCTGTGCAGAACTTACTTCTTAGAGCAGAAGGAATTATACAGTATTTGTCATTTATAACAAGGATTTAGGACTCATGTGTCCTTGAGAGAGTTATGCTTTGGCCCAGAAGTACATCAGTCTGAACACAGGAGTTTGAGTTCTTGAGGTAGAAAGTTTCTTGGGTGCTATAGAATCTTGCCCCTGAGAGCAGGTTAGAGAATTGCACGTTGGCCTTCGTGTTTTCCAAAGGCCACGATGCATTCACCCTGTTAGACAGTTTATGAAAACCTTGAGTTTGTGTTTGATTTATTGCACTGAAATATGGCAAACTGGAAATACAGTGTGCAAAATGATTCACAACCAGGAAAAACCACTTGAGGCTCCAAGACAGGGAGGCCCAGGTCCTGACAGAGAGATGGAAAAGCTCTCCTTCCTTCAGGTGGAGGTTTGCTTTACCTACTTGTTGAGGCCAGACCTGGGACACGTGCTCCTGCTTCAGGTTGCTCATGGTGCTTGTTCTACCCACTTCATACGAGGCTCATGAGATAGTGTGAAAACACCTTAAACCTATCAGACATTGCTTGGTAGGAAAGTATCAATATTATTCCATCACCAAGGCCAAGTCCCTGGGATCTCTACCTCACATTCTATCTAGCACAGTTGTACTGAAAGGAGCAAAGGGGATGTGAGGACCTAAAAGGTAAAACTATCCCCTGTTGTTCTTACTTAATAGCTCAGACTCATAATGCCACCTCCCGAGTCTGTGACCTGCTCCCCATACTGTGGTGGCACCGTGCTCTCTGAGCACCTCCATGTAGCCTTACGTCATATGAATGGAGGACATAGAAACCCCCCAGGAAGCGGTGTGATGCCTCCTTGGAGTTGGGGAGGCCGAGAGAGCATGTATGGCCTCACTCAGATGTGAGTTGAGTCTCCTTCATTCTTGAAGAAGCTCCATTCGAGTCTGAACCCAGGCCTGGATGCCAGCTAGGAGCTTTCAGATTGGTTATATCTAGGTCATGTGTAATACTCAGATACATGTTATTCCAAAACAAATTTAGCCAGACTCAAAGTCGATCAAGCCCCTGGATCTGTAGAAAGCCCTCGTTCCTGAAGGGGGCTTTTGAGGCAGAATCAAGAATTCTCCCTTCCTTTATGGTTTATCACAGGATATAGTTCCCTGTGCTATACAATAGGACCTTGTGGTTTATCCGTTCTATATAAATGATAATGGAAAAGAGTATGAAAAAGAATGTGTATATATATATATGTATAACTGAAGAACTTTGCTGTACAGTAGAAATTAACACAACATTGTAAATCAACTATACTTCAATAATATAAATTAAAAAAAAAATTCTGCCTTCCTACCCTGATGGCGGCAACCCGCCGCTGTCGTGACAGTCATCCTTCCCCCTGCCCTTCTCATGCCTTCTTCTCTCCTGTCCCCTTTCTCTCCAGGCTGGCTCATTACTGCCGGCTCCGGGACGTGCAGACGTTGGCTATGCTCTGCAGCGTGTTTGAAGCCCAGTCTCGGCCGCAGGGGATACCAAACCCCTTTGGGCCTTTTCCCAGCCGCTCATCTAACCTTGTGGTGTCCCACAGTCGATACGTAAGTTGGGGGTTTCCTGGTGTGAGTTTGACTTTTCCCAGAGGTTGCCGTCACCGGGAACGGCACTCTCATACTGCTCCTGTTTGCTCTGCAGCCCAGCTTTACATCCTCTGGTTCCTGCTCGAGTATGTCTGACCCAGGATTCAACACTGGTGGCTGGAACATAGGTTGGTATGGAACTGCCTTAGCCCACGCTGGGTTTTTTGTTTTTTTTTTTTAAAACATCTTTATTAGAGTATAATTGCTTTACAATGGTGTGTTAGTTTCCACGCTGGGTTTTTATACTCTAAATGTGGTGTGTGATTTAATATGTAATCTTTACTTGATGAATACTCTCCATATTTTTACTTGTTTCTCCTTCACACACACACACACACACACACACACACACACACACACACACACACACACACACACACACAATGCCGCAAAGCTTGCGGGATCTTAGTTCATCTTAATTCCCTGACCAGGGATTGTACCTGGGCCCACTGCAGTGGAAGCTTGGAGTCGTAACCACTGGACCGCCAGGGAAGTCCCCCTCTTTGCCCCTTTTTTTTAAAAAATTAATTAATTAATTTATTTCTGGCTGCGTTGGGTCTTCGTTGCTGCATGCAGGCTTTCTCTAGTTGTGGCGAGCGTGATCTACTCTGTTGCAGTGCACAGGCTTCTCATTGCAGTGGCTTCTCTTGTTGCAGAGCACAGGCTCTAGGTGCACGGGCTTCAGTAGTTGTGGCACGCAGGCTCAGTTGCTCCACGGCATGTGGGATCTTCCCGGACCAGGGTTCGAACCCGTGTGGCCTGCTTTGGCAGGTGGATTCTTAACCACTGCACCACCAGGGAAGCCTCCCCTCATTGCCCTTTAAATTGAGTATGATGGGGATACTGTAGTCAGCAAGGTCTGGGCTTTTCATGTTTGAACAGGCTGGTTTCTGGTCTCTCTGCCTTGCTGGGTTGCTTTCCATCTTGTAACCTTAAGAAACTGACAGTGGGACTTCCCAGTGTCCACCCCCAAACGCTAACCCTTATCCTTTCTCCTGCACAAGGCCCTTTCCCGATCATCTGCCACTTCCTGTTACCTCCCTCTCCCCACGTACCTCCTTCAGGGTAGAGAAATAAAGCTGAGCCTGGTTCCAGCTGGCCATAAAGGTCTATTTAATGAGGAAGTGTATTTGTGTTTTCTGGATTTTTAAAATTTCTTTTTAAAAATGATCTTAGTTTTGTTGATTACAAAAGTACTATTTACCCAGTGAAGAAAAACAAAACAAAAAGCATTAGTGGAGAAAATAGTGATCATCGATTCCCCCACCTAGAAATCATATCTGTTAACATTCCAGAACATTTTCTTCCAATCTTTGTGTGTGTGGGGGGGTCATTCTATATTTGTGGTTTTTGTGTTGCATTTTTGATTTTGTCATGAGCATTTTCTCATGTCATTTAAAGAGTTTTTATAAGTAATGCCTGCCTAATATTCTACATCATCTCTACCATAATTTGCTTAATCATTATGTGTGTACTTAATTATCAAGTTACCTTAATAGTAAATACCTAGACAAAAAGGTAAGGCTAGGAGAGTGTTCTGTTTAGTTCCATTTCTCAGGATCTTCAACTTAGCTTATCTTTCTTCCAGGGAGTAAATTGGACACATATACATTATGAGAGTTTTCAGGTATTTCCCATGCCTTCTCTGATTTTCATCTTCTCTTCCCATTTGATTTTTTTCAGTGGGAAGAGAGACAGAGCACATATCTTCACCCTGGGGAGAGTCCTCACCAGAAGAAATCCGATTTGGGAGTCTGACCTACAGTGATCCTCGTGAGCGAGAGCGTGACCAGCACGATAAAAATAAAAGGTAATGACCTTCGCAGGTGGGAGCTGCAATTTCATGACGCTTAGATTCTCCAAAATCAGGACTCTTAGCATATTATGTGTCATTTGTTATATTAAGTGCTGTTTGGCCTTGAGCTTGTTTCTCTGAAAGGAACTGACTGGAATTTTGAATTTGATCCAGGCTTCTGGACCCCGCCAATACCCAGCAATTTGATGACTTTAAGAAATGCTACGGAGAAATCCTCTACCGCTGGGGTCTGAGGGAGAAACGAGCTGAAGTGCTGAAGTTTGTTTCCTGTCCTCCTGATCCTCACAAAGGAATTGGTGAATAAGATTCTTTCTGTTCCCATCACTCTCTGAAAAGTCCTATAATTTAATGTGCCCATAACATAATACTTGGAATGAAGTTCCAGTTTCTCCTTTATAAGCAGAAATTTCTGAAGCATTTTGAGTCTGTTTCAAGCTTCCGAAAACCCTGGCATTTCATGAGGTGATTACATTTTTACTTTAACGGAAGACGTTTTCTATACAATCCTCAGATATTGATTGGAAGTGAAGTAGGGATATTTATTCGGTGATTCAACTAATGTTTATCAGACTCCTCTGAGTCACAGCGCTAGCACACTCACTCCTTCCCGTGGTGGAACTCACAGACCAGTGGGGGAGAAAAATATAATTACAAATTGTGATCAGTATTTATGAGCAAACAAAAGGGGTATTGGGGCAGGGAAGCAGGGGGGGGAGAATCTTAGAAGACATGTCGAGCTGTATCAGGAAGGCTCTCTGAGGAGCTGAGGTTTGCAGGATGGGGCAGAGCCACACATGCAGCGAGAGAGCAGCACGCAGGGCGTCCCATGCAGAGGGAGCGGGTCCATGGGGGAAATAACTTGTTATTCTAAACAGGTGAAGGAAGGCCAGTGTGGCTAGAACATAATGAGTGAGAAGAGTGCTGTAAAATTAGACTGTAGGATAGTCAGACTTGAGAGTCATGGTAAAGAATTTGGATTATATTCTAAGTCCAATGGTGAGCTTCAAAGGACATTAATAGGTAAGTTATATGACTTCCCTGGTGGTCCAGTGCTTAGGACTCTGTGCTTTCACTGCCATGGGCCCGGGTTCGATCCCTGGTCAGGGAACTAAGATCCCGCAAGCCGCGTGGTGAGGCCAAAAAAAAAAAAAAAAGTAAGTGATGTACTTTGGTTTCCATTGTAAGAGGATCCCTTTGGCTGTTATAGGAAGTAAGGGTTGGAGGATGTTAGAAGCAGAGGTAGGAAGGCCATTTGAAGATTCTTAGAGTAGTCAGAGAGAGATGGACGGCCTAGTCTCGGGGTGACATCAGTGGAGGTGGAGAGAGATGAGTGGAGTAAAAATGTATTTTAGAGGTAGACTCAATATGACTTACTAACAAGTTGGGTATGGGCTTGAGGAGAAGAAGCAAGGCTTAGATGATTCCCAAGTTTCCAGCTCAAGCAACTGGGTAGATGGTGGTGCCATATTCTACGATAGAAAAGATTGGAAGAAAATTGAAAACTCAGTTTGGGACAGTTGGAAATGTTGGTGAGGTTCAGACTGTAGAAATCATGCAGGCAGTTGGATATGAGTCTGGAGCTTAAAGCACAGTTCAGGGCTAAAACTAGGAATGTGGGAATCTGCACCATGTCGGTGGTGTTCAAGCTGTGAGAGTTGAGTGCATTTACCTGGGAGCTGTGAGGTGGGGAGGAAGAGGATGGGAGGAGCAAATAAGAGAGCCCACTTACTCTGGGCCTTGAGAGAAACCAGTACTTGGAGATTGAGTCTTGGAGGAGGCACCAGAAACAGAGACTTAGAATGAGATACCAGTGAGTTTTGAGGAAAAGCAAGACTGTACTATGAAAGAAGCTAAGAGAAGAGATGTTTTCTAAAGAGTGACATGAAAGACAGATACAAGAGTGGACTGAACACACACTGATTTCCTTTCTCCCCTAGACCCTGCCAAGGTGTCTACAAAGAGCTTTTCTAAAGACACAACCATGCAAGGAGAAGTAATGTTGGCAGTAAAATTTGGGACCTGGGGGGCAGATAGGTTAGTGATACCTGATCTCACAGGGAGAAAGCTGAGCCCTGAACTGGCAGGCAGAAAAACAGCAACGCACATGGCAGAACCCCCAGGTGGCTCAGGAATTAGTGGTACCCCGCACCTCTGCAAGTGGCATGAAGGTGACGTCAAAAACAGGAGTATTGTGTCATGGCCTTTCTAGAGTCCCCAGATCCCCACTCCTAGTTTGCAGAGCAGTTATCACCCTTCCTCTCCCCCAGCAGAAAACGGAAGTTCGTTCTCCAAAGAAGGTGGACACATTTCCCAATAAGGGGGCCGCCACGTAGCTAGCATACGAATGAGGAAAGACCCAGGGTTATAGAGAAGATCCTAGAAGCTTCCAGAGAGAGAAAACAGGTCACATACAAAAGATAGGAATATGAATAGCATCACACTTCTCGGGAGCAGTGAACTAGATACTGGAACTAGATGACGACAGTGCGGCAGTGCCTTCCCTGTTCTCAAGAAAATGATCCTCTTAGAATCTCTTAGAATTCTAACCTAGAATTCTGTGCTCAAGTTATCCATCGAGTGTAAAAGTAGGCCTTCAACCTATCCAAGGGGGAGAAATAGATTCAAGCCAGGAAACCAGGGTGTTGGGATGATGGTGAAAGGAGATGTACATGACAGACCTGAAGACAGACCAGTCCAGGTTGGAGCTTCCGAGCATTGTCTCCAAGAAGAGAAAAAAAAAATCTGTGTATTTCAGTATATATAGTGTATTTCAGTATTCAGTGTGTTTACAGAAGATTCAGATGTTTGGAGATGAATTATCAATAAGTATGTAACTAAGCAAACAGGAAAAACAAGACTAACTCTAGGAGGAACAAAATGTGCAAGAAAGAAGGGAAGTCATCATGGTACGTGGCTTGGCTTGAGTAATATTTACCTAGAGAAATAATGTGAAGACAGTACTGATCCAACCAGCTGATAATAGAACCGCATGGGGAAGATGAGGAACAGGTGGTACATGAGTCTGGTTGGGGAGATTGGAGAATGAAAGAGCTTCCACCGGGGAAGGTCAAGAGACAGTGCTTAAATATGACAATTAAGAAATAGCTTTCTGAACATGTTGTGTAGAGATAGGGAGGTAGAAACAGAAGAAATAGTTAAGAATTTCCTCTAGGGGGTGATGGGTGTGGAGGTGGAAGGGAATGTTGCTTTTCATAACATGATACATAGAATAATTTGACCCTTTAAGTTGTGCGAGAATAGTTTCAATTAAAAAAAACAAACCAAACTAATATATAAATACATACATACTAATACATACATTGAATAATAAGGATTATTTTAATATGGATTATCTTTTTTTTTAATTTATTTATTTATTTGTTTTTTTAAATTTTTGGCTGTGTTGGGTCTTCGTTGCTGCGCACAGGCTTTCTCTAGTTTTGGCGAGCGGGGGCTACTCTTTATTGCGGTGTGCAGGCATCTCATTGTCGTGTCTTCTCTTGTTGCAGAGCATGGGCTCTAGGCACGCGGGCTTCAGTAGTTGTGGCACGTGGGCTCAGTAGTTGTGGCTTACGGGCTCTAGAGCACAGGCTCAGTAGTTGTGGCGCACGGGCTTAGTTGCTCCGTGGCATGTGGGATCTTCCCGGGCCAGGGCTGGAACCCGTGTCCCCTGCATTGGCAGGCGGATTCTTAACCACTGCACCACCAGGGAAGCCCCAAATATGGATTATCTTGGTGCATGTACATAAAGAAACACAGACAGAAAATGCTATGTGGGTACATATTTTTCAGAGCATCTACATGCATGAAAGTGTATCAGGGAGAGATTAATGATGGCCTGGAGCAATTTGTCTTTTAAAATTAGTTTCCAGGAAAATAAATGAATCACAGAGATATGTAACTGATGTGTCAATCCATCAATCAGCTAGACTATTGTCATCTCCTATTATAAAGGTCATGCTGGGTTCTGTGGGCTGGACAAAGAATTGTAAGGTGTGGTTTGGGGAGAGGGCATTCAAGAAGTCTATAATCCAATCAGAGAGATGAAACAGAAGCTCATGAAGACTTAAATGATGTTCGAGAATGAATAGTATGTCCTAATACCATTACAAACAATGCTACAAAATTTCAGAAAGAAGGGGGGAGCGTGGATTGTGGAAGAGTCACAGACAAAAACATTAAGTATTTCATCCTTAAAGTTTTTCCTTTGGAAGAGTCAGACTACCCAAATACAGGAAATAGCAGGTATTGAATATGACAAGGTTGCCAAGTTGGTCTCCTCCTGGTGGAAAACGAGCAGTTTCCTCTCACACTTATCACATCTGCAAGGGTCACTCCGTATCAGCAGCAAGATTTGAGGGGCGAGGTTGTTTTCATTTAGGGGATTAGATATTTATAGAAAGGACTCCAGGCTTCATTTATTTTGAGGGGATAATGCTGGACAGAGTATTCTTTAAAAAAAAAAGAAAAAAAAAAGGAAAAAAAAACCTCCATATGCAAGGTGATTTTTGTCTTTGTTTTTTCTATTGAGGTATGAGGCGCTAGGTCAGAATGGTGTTAGAGAAGGTGCAGCCCACCCCCAGTGTCTATCTGCCCACCTGAATTTTATTCAGCAGTTTTCTGTTTCAGTTTATTAATTTAATGTCTTATTTACTTGGCTGGTTTTACTTACATTTGTGTAATGTGGTGTTAATTAACACACATAACTCTTCTATGTGATTAACAAACTAGAATTGTATGACACTAAACCTTTGGAGTTAGCTTCCACCTGGAGGTTCCGTAAAGCCTTGGGAATCATAATTTGATCGTTCCATGTACCAGCAGTATTTTTATTGTCCTTATTAGTTTGTCTGTTAGGAACCAAGAATGATCCATTTCGCCTCTACCAGGTTTCACCTGTGAAGCCTATGCCTGTGATTCTATGCCTCCTTCCCTGAGATCCCCCAAGTTTATCAGTGTTCCAGTGAAAGACAGTTGACAGCTTTGTGGTTTTCATCAATGTCTTATAGTTTTCCGAGTAAAGGTCTTCTACCTCCTTAGGTAGGTTTATTCCTAGGTATTTTATTCTTTTTGATGTGATGGTAAATGGGATTGTTTCCTTAATTTATCTTCCTGATAGTTCATTGTTAGTGTATAGAAATGCAACAGATTTCTGTATATTAATTTTGTATCCTGCAACTTTACTGAATTCGTTGATAAGCTCTAGTAGTTTTCTGGTGGTGTCTTTAGGATTTTCTGTGTATGGTATCATGTCATCTGCAAACAGTGACATTTTTGCTTCTTCCTTTCCAATTTGGATTTATTTTATTTATTTATTTTTCTTGTCTGTTTGCTGTGGCTAGGACTTCCAGTATTACGTTGAATAAAAGTGGCAAGAGTGGGCATCCTTGTCTTCTTCCTGATCTTAGAGGAAATGCTTTCAGCTTTTCACTGTTGAGTATGATGTTAGCTTTGGGTTTGTCATATAAGACCTTTATTATGTTGAGGTATGTTCCCTCTATGCCCACTTTATGGAGAGTTTTTATCATAAATGGATGTTTAATTTTGTCAAAAGCTTTTTCTGCATCTATTGAGATGATCATATGGTTTTTGTTCTTCAATTTGTTAATGTGGTGTATCACACTGATTGATTTGCTGAAAAATCCTTGCATCCATGGGATGAATCCACTTGATCAAAGTGTATGATCCTTTTAATGTACTGTTGGATTCAGTTTGTTAAAATTTTGTTGAGAATTTTTGCATCTATGTTCATCAGTGATATTGGCCTGTAATTTTCTTTTTTTTGTGGTATCTTTGTCTGGTTCTGGTATCAGGGTGATGCTGACCTTGTAAATTACGAGTGTTCCTTCCTCTGTGATTTTTTGGAATAGTTTGAGAAGGATAGGTGTTAACCCTTCTGTAAATGTTTGGTAGAATTCACCCGTAAAGCCTTCTGGTCCTGGACTCTTGTTTGTTGGGAGTTTTTAAATTACTGATTGAATTTCATTACTGGTAATTGGTCTGTTCATATTTTCTTTTTCTTCCTGGTTCAGTCTTGGGAGATTGTACATTTCTAAGCGATTTTGAACACATTCCACATCCCTTTGTACCTCCTAAAGTGGCAAAAGTTAGCATGTTTACGAGCATCACCCAAAGTGGATGCATACTCTTACCAGCTGTTAACTAGTGGTCATGCCATTATGTGCAACAATGAGCGTCAAGAGAGAATATTAAGATTATGCTCAGTGACTTAGAGTTTTTGTATTTTTTCTCTTTGGAAATTTAAATCCATTTAGAAATTGTCCACACCCCTAAAGATTATTCGTTAGTTAAATGAAATATAAGTTCAAGGTCTTAAAGTTGATAAGGATGTTAGAAATTATGTTTAAGTGACACACTAAAAAGAAACGTGATTACTAATGATGTATTGAATTTTTCAGCAAGATGACATTTTCATCATTTTACCCAGATAGAAATGGAGAATAGTTTACATATACAGTTATCTCAAGTGCCAAAGAACAACCCTTTTAAAAAGACATGTTATTATCATTCAGTTTACGTGAACACACGGTTTTTACATTTTCATAATTTTAAATGTTGAATCTATTCAAACCAATAAAACCAGTAAAGGAAACTTAAGAAATATAAACTAATCAGTTTTTAATGAGAACACAAAGCAAAGTCTTACATAATATATACAGTTATGCTTTACAGAACTAGAACAAAAAATTTTTTAATTTGTATGGAAACACAAAAGACCCCACATAGCCAAAGCAATCCTGAGAAAGAAAAATGGAGCTGGAGGAATCAGGCTCCCTAACTTCAGACTGTACTACAAAGCTACAGTAATCAAAACAGTGTGGTACTGGTGCAAATACAGAACTATAGATCAATGGAACAGGATAGAAAGCCCAGAAATAAACCCATGCACCTATGGTCAATTAATCTGTGACAGAGGAGGCAAGAATATACAATGGAGAAAAGACAGTCTCTTCAATAAGTGGTGCTGGGAAAACTGGACAACTACATGTAAAAGAATGAAATTAGAACACTCTCTAACATCATACTCAAAAATAAACTCAAAATGGATCAAAGACCTAAATGTAAGGCCAGACACTATAAAACTCTTAGAGGAAAACATAGGCAGAACACTCTTTGACATAAATCGCAGCAATATCTTTTTTGATCTGTCTCCTAGAGTAATAAAAATAAAAACAAAAATAAATAAATGGAACCTAATTAAACTTGAAAGCTTCTGCACAGCAAAGGAAACCCATAAACAAAACAAAAAGACAACCCACAGAATGGGAGAAAATGTTTGCAAATGAAGCGACCAATAAGGGCTTAATCTCCAAAATATGCAAACAGCTTATGCAGCTCTGTATCAAAAAAAACGCCAAACAACCCAATCAAAGAATGGGCAGAAGACCTAAATAGACATTTCTCCAAAGAAAACATACAGATGGCCAAAAAGCACATGAAAAGGTGCTCAACATCACTAATTATCAAAGAAATGCAAATTAAAACTACAATGAGGTATCACCTCACACCAGTCAGAATGGCCATCATCAAAAAGTCTACAAACAATAAATGCTGGAGGGGGTGTGGAGAAAAGGGAACCCTCCTACACTGTTGGTGGGAATGTAAATTGGTGTAACCACTATAGAGGTTCCTTAACAAACTAAAAATCGAACTACTATATGATCCAGCAGTCCCACTCCTGGACATATATCCAGAGAAAACCATACTTTGAAAAGACACATTCACCTCTATATTCATAGCAGCACTATTCACAATAGCCGAGACATGGAAGCAACTTAAATGTCCACTGACAGATGAATGGATAAAGAAGATGTGATACATATATACAATGGAATATTATTCAGCCATAAAATAACAAAATAATGCTATTTGCAGCATCATGGATGAACCTAGAGATTATCATACTAAGTGAAGTAAGCCAGAAAGAGAAAGAGAAATATCATATGATATCACTCATATGTGGAATCTAATTTTTTTTAAATGATACAAACGAACTTATTTACAAAACAGAAACAGACTTACAGATACTGAAAACAAACTTATGGTTACCAAAGGGGAAACGTGACGGGGGAAGGATAAATCAGGAACTTGGGATTAACATACACACATTACTATATGTGATAAATAACCAACAAGGACCTACTGTATAGCATAGGGAACTCTACTCAATATTCTGTGATAACCTATATGAGAAAAGAATCTGAAAATGAATGAGTATATATATATATGTATAACTGAATCACTTTGCTGTACACTTGAAACTAACACAACATTGTAAATCAACTATACGCCAATAAAATTTTTTTTAAAAAGTTATGCTTAGAGAAAGAAGACAGCTTTTTTCTGGGGGGGTGGGGGCGCTGCGTTGGGTCTTCCTTGCTGTGTGCGGGCTTTCTCTAGTTGCAGCGAGCGGGGGCTACTCTTCATTGCGGTGTGCGGGCTTCTCATTATGGTGGCTTCTCTTGTTGCAGAGCACAGGCTCTAGGTGCACAGGCTTCAGTAGTTGCAGCACGTGGGCTCAGTAGTTGCAGCACACGGGCTTCAGTAGTTGTGGTGCACGGGCTTCGTTGCTCTGCGGCATGTGGGATCTTCCCGGACCAGGGCTCGAATCCATGACCCCTGCATTGGCAGGCGGATTCTTAACCACAGCGCCACCAGGGAAGTCCCAAGACATAGCTATTTTTAACCCAAATTTTCAAACCAGTTTGTCTTAGGATTTACCTTAACTAGGAACTACCATAAAATATTTTCCTTAGTTACCATGTATTTAGAGTCTCTATTTGTCCGTTTTAATGACTGCCTATTGTGGTGAAGCAGAGGAGCTGGCTTTGATAGAAGAAAGAAACCAGGACCCTTCCTCTACAGTAGGAGGTGAAAGAAGAGGGAGATGTGACGATTTGGGGGTGTTGAGATGAAGTGTCCCCCATTGGAAGGCTTCTGTTTTCTTAGGGAAGGGAGGGAAGAGGCCATCAAGTGAGAGAGAGAGGCATGTGGGAGGGGTTTAAGAACGTGGCAGACGTGTGAGGTGGGCACCTGGGAGTCGGGGAGGAAGAGCCCGACCGCTGCACACAAGCCAGGAGTCTACCTGCAGGTGCGGTCAGCGAGACGAGCATCCTGACCGTGCGCCTTCCCGTGGGAACGCTCCCGGGCTGACGCGGAGGAGGCCAGGGGCGGGGCTCATCCAGGTGAAGGTTTTGCCAGGTGGGACCGTGAGGGAGAGAGGGGCCAGTTGCAAAAAAGTGACTATGAAGTGGAACCGGTCAGAGGGGAAACTACAGCCAGAGAGGGGCTGATCGCATGGAAGTGCAAGTGGACTTTGGATAGAATGAAAGACGGTGGTGGATTAGAGGTGAGAGGACGGTGACCTGGGAGGCCAGGTGTGCAGAGGGTTAGTGGCGTGGCTCTTGAAGATGCCAAGGATTGGGGTGGAGGGAAGATTGAGAACCAAGAGCAGAAGTCTTCAGGGCACGGGGTGGGTGTGTGTCCAGAATGTCGGTCGATGACAGTAGAGGGAAAGGGGAAAGGCTGGTGAAGCCAGGGGGCAGTAGCCTCAAAAGGAGAGTACAGTCTGGAGGCAGCCATGCGCCACCCTCCCCTCCCACCCCTCCATCCTTAGGATGTAACACAGAGCCGGCCTTTCCTTCGGAGGAGGCCGAGACGCAGCGGGGTTTGGTTAGGGCCAGGCGGTGAGGGGACCGTTCCCAAAAGAGCCTGTAGAGCACGTGGGAAGGTCTGCACTCGATGCAGCACAGTGGAAGGCGGTCTGGGAGGAGGAAGGATCTCCAGGTAGCAGGGGGTGAGCAAGGGAGCTGGGCGGTTAACACAGGCCGCCTGGCCCCAGGGCCATGGCCGAAAGGGACAGGAACTTCGGGGCAGGCGGGGACCAGTGGAGCAGGGCGGTCCTAACCGCTCTCCCCCGTGCTGGGGCGGCCCTGTGGTGGCCTGACTCCGTCCATCTTAGGCTGCTGGGTCATGGGCAGGCAGGTAGGGAAGAGATGGTGAGACCAATCAGCTCTTGCCTGAGTGTCGACTGATCCTTCAGTGCTTTCAGACAAACGTTTGTTAACTGCCTTCTCTGCATCTGTAGCTGTTGGGGTGGAAGAGGAATGAGATGGAGCCTCGACCGCTGCAGACACGGGGGTTTCCACCCAGGGCCTCTGAGAGCCAGGCGCCTGCTGCACCCCCTGCCCGCACCCTTCCACTGTGGTGATGACAGCAGCTCCTCTTTAAAAGACTTAGTGAGGTTGTGGAAGAAGGGGTTCTGCCATTCAAAAAAAGGAAATTGAACAGCAGGGGTCTAATAGGATCCTACAGAATCCCCCAAATGAGTACCTCGCTCTTACTCACAATGCCTGGTTCCCCTTTGCAGAACTGAACTCACCATGTCTCTTTTTGGCCATCTCCACCCTTCTCCAGAGTTCGGCGTGTACTGCAGCCACTGCCGGAGCGAGGTCAGGGGCACGCAGTGCGCCATCTGCAAAGGCTTCACGTTCCAGTGCGCCATCTGCCACGTGGCCGTGCGAGGGTCGTCCAACTTCTGCCTGACCTGCGGGCATGGGGGACACACCAGCCACATGATGGAGTGGTTTCGGACCCAGGAGGTGTGTCCCACCGGGTGTGGGTGCCACTGCCTGCTTGAAAGCACTTTCTGAACTGACAGCCCATGGGAGTTGTGGGAAATCCCAGAGAACCCGTCAATGCTGGTTGACAAGCTCTCTGCCAGGAGAGAGGCTCCAGAACCCACCCCTCACTAGACAGGGATGTGTTCTCCTCAAAGTCTGACACGGTACCAGCTGTTCATGGGCCTTTGCTTCTCTTTTGTTGGCTGTTGGTGGCATGGATGTCGGTGGAGGAGGACGCGGGCAGGTGGAAGTTTTCTTGGAGGAAAGCACCTGCCTCCAGAGCTGTGTTTACCTTTAAGATGACAGCATCCTTTCTGATGCCATCAGAGAGATCAAGGTTGGTTGCAAAGGACAGTCTCCTGAGCCAAAGGACAGTGGACAAATGGGCCTGTGACATAAGTTGATGCATTTATGAACTGATGGACTGTGGCCTTTTAAAATATACTTAAATTGTAAATACGTAATGTACTTAAGGATCCTTAAGATGTATTTTTTTGTTTGTTATTTCTCTTCCAGCTATTCTCCCTTGGCTAATAAAATTCTAGGAATCGTTTGAAAAACAAAGAGATGAAGTTGAACAATATTTTAGTGAATCTTTTTTTATTCTACTTCTAATTGAAATTAACTCTCTGGGATAGGACCAAAGTCAGTGCTCATATTTTCAAAGGAAATGCTGATTTGCTTTTGTCATCCAACAGGAGAAAATAGAATTTGACATTTAAGGTTCTTCCCAACCCCAAGAGTTTTTTTTTAATCATTTCTTTTAACAAAGGAAAATGAAATTACGTGGCAGCATTGCTGTGAGAGTCTCCCGTTGCCACTGTGTAGGTTGGCTGGGTTCCCGTAAATGCCTTCACTCTTCCCTTGGGCCCCTTCATAGGCTTTGACCCATGTTTATCTGCATCCACCAATTCTCCAGAATGATTCTCAATGCTTCCCATTTTGTATGTGCCAGGAAAGAGACATCTTCTTTTCAGTATTGCTACTGAAATTTATATTTATTTATTTATTTTAAATTTTTTTTTTTTTGGCTGCATCGGGTCTTAGTTGCGGCACGAAGGGATCTTTTGTTGCAGTGCAGGCTTCTCTCTAGTTGTGGCATGCGGGCTTTCTGTCTCTAGTTGTGGCGTGCAGGCTCCAGAACATGTGGGCTCTGTAGTTGTGGCGTGTGGGCTCTCTAGTCGAGGCGCATGGCCTCAGTAGTTGTGGCACGCAGGCTTAGTTGCCCCGCAGCATGTGGGATCTCAGCTCCCTGACCAGGGATCGAACCCACATTCCCTGCATTAGAAGGCAGATTCTTTACCACTGGACCACCAGGGAAGCCCCTATATTTATTTCTTAGAATTTTACAATTCCAAATTGATTAGCTTAAGAAATATAACTCCATGTCTCAAAATGTGAAAGTGTTGTACATCACTGTGGGTTTTTTTGTCTTGTTTTGTTTTTTAATTTTCATTCATTCATTTATTTATTTTTTGGCTGCATTGGGTCTTTGTTGCTGTGCAAGGGCTTTCTCTAGTTGTGGCGAGCGGGGGCTACTCTTCATTGTGGTGTGCGGGCTTCTCATTGCGGTGGCTTCTCTTGTGGAGCACGGGCTCTAGGTGTGCGGGCTTCAGTAGTTGTGGCATGTGGGCTCAGTAGTTGTGGTTCACGGGCTCTAGAGCACAGGCTCGGTAGTTGTGGTGCACGGGATTAGTTGCTCCGCAGCATGTGGGATCTTCCCGGACCAGGCTACATTGGCAGGCGGATTCTTAACCGCTGCGCCACTGGGGAAGTCTGCATCGCTGTGTTTTAAACTACAGGTCAGGACCCATTAATAGATTGTGAAATCAATGTAGTGGATAAAAACCAGAATTTTAAAAAATGAAACAGAGTAGAAGAGACATATCAGAACTTACCAGACATAGGGTAAACATTGTTTTCTGTAACTTGTTTACCAGTGTATATGCACACACCTGCACATGTGTATAACAGATCACAATGTAAATTCCTTCCTTCCTGAGGGTTGTGGTCAAAACGTTTTCAAAGCACTGTTTTGGATGATGCTTATATGAACATCATCCCTGTGTTACTGGGCACAAAACACCATGACATAAGAAAGGCCTGGATCCTGTGCAGTGAGAGCAGAGGTTTAACCTTGGCCTATGATCCGAGGTAAGATGCCAGCGTCTTTGCAGAGTGGGCTGAATAACTAGGTGTAGTAGGTACGTGGGAGGTGGATAAAGGAGGCAGCCAAAGAAATCCGAATTTGTTCACTCTCTCTTGTTCACTTGTTTATATCGACACTGCTGTAATGGCACCACGGGATAAGTCGACAAGTTTTTACAGTAAGTCCCCTATGTACGAACAAGTTCCATTCTGAGAGCGCGTTCGTAAGTCCAATTTGTAAGTCCGACAAAGTTAGCCTAGGTACCCAACTAACACAATCGGCTATATAGTACTGTACTGTAATAGGTTTATAATACTTTTCACACAAATAATACATAAAAAACAAACATAAAAAACAAAGACAACATTTTTAATCTTACAGTACAGTACCTTGAAAAGTACAGTAGTACAGTACAACAGCTGGCATACAGGGGCTGGCATCAAGGGAACAGGCAAGAAGAGTTACTGACTGGAGGAGGGAGAGGAGGTGGGAGATGGTAGAGCTGAAGGATCGTCAGCAATAGGAGACAGAGGGCAAGCTGCAATTTCACTCACACCTGACGTTGATGGCAAAGGTTCTGGTTCCTTGCTGGAATGAATTCTATCTACCCTCTTGAAAAAACGGGTAGTAGCTCTTTTTTCTCGTCATAGATGACACGGTAGCACTGGATTGCATTCTGGATGGCTGCTGCAACCTTCTTGTACCGTTCTATGTTCGGGTCCTGTGCCTCAAAAACTAACAGTGCCTCCTCAGATAAAGAAAATCCCGGGCTTCCCTGGTGGCGCAGTGGTTGAGAATCTGCCTGCTAATGCAGGGGACATGGGTTCGAGCCCTGGTCTGGGAAGATCCCACATGCTGCGGAGCAACTAGGCCCGTGAGCCACAACTACTGAGCCTGCGCGTCTGGAGCCTGTGCTCCGCAACAAGAGAGGCCGCGATAGTGAGAGGCCTGCGCACCGCGATGAAGAGCGGCCCCTGCTTGCCGTAACTAGAGGAAGCCCTTGCACAGAAACGAAGACCCAACACAGCCAAAAAATAAATAAATAAATAAATAATAATTAAAGGTGCTAATAATTAAAAAAAAAAAAAAAAGAAAATCCCCCTGCCATTTCCTCCGTTGTGAATCTCTTCGGATCTTCAGTTACTTCTTCCTCTTGTCTCTCTTCGTCCTTTCTCTGGGCCTCCAATTCCATCAGGTCTTCATTAGTAAGCTCCTCGTGTTGCCCAGCAACAGTACTGTACAATAAAGTACACAAAAGCACAATCACTTGTGGAGGATGCACGTACATAACAATGTACGCCAGACACGTGAACTAACTTACGTGATTGGACAGGCACGTTCTCATCTTTGAAAGTTTGCACCTTGAAGGTTTGTATGTAGGGGACTTACTGTACTGAGGATCTGTCATGTTCCTCAATGAAGTCACGCCATTTGCAGAGAACAATCTTTTCCTGTTCCCCCAGTGCTTGAGCTCATGTCAAAATCTAGTTTCTCGCTCCGATTTTAGTCCTTTGACTCTGTTCCCTTATGGCAGTTATCATTATTTTCCAGTAAGACTTGTGATTGAAAAGCAGTCAAAACTTTCAGGGATAGATAACGGATGTGAACTCGGCCATCACTTTGAAAACATACAACTAATCCTGGGAGACTGGTTATTACCTCCCGAACCAAGTAGCAGAAATCCCCAGCTTTTCCACCAAGGGGGATGCCTGTTAGTGTTTGGGAAGTCCTGTATGGGAAGGCCCATGGATAAATTCGTTTAGTTTGGACTAACAGAAAAAAAGGTAAGAAAAGCACAGACAGGAGTATCCAGCTTCTCCTTCTATCATAAAAATATTTCTCTTACAGTAACATAACTCTCATAACAATCTCTTAGTACTGTCTTTAGTTGGCTACGTTCAGCCAAGATAACAGTATAAAGGGTGCGAAGCGATTAGATAGAAATGACGTCCCTTTTCTCATTGAGCTCAGCTTTGCTGTCACGGCTCTGGATTGCCACGCAGGAAAGCACTCTCTCTCACTCTCTGTGCTTTCAGAAGATTGAAAGTTTGGCCTCCATAACCTGGCTCTCCGTGCTAGATGCCTCTGTGTCCAAACTGGGAGTAACTCTGGTTTAAAGGCCTGGGGCCAGGCCAGACATTACTGTCTTCTGCCATAACTTGATTTAGAGAGAATCGATGAAGAGCACCTCCAAAACCGTCTGTGTTTTTTCTTCTTTTTCTAATGGAGATCAGAAATGGAAGGAAGGGAGAAAAGATCAACATTGGTATCCAAAATAGGTGGATTTTCTTTCCTATCAGGAAGATGTCCCACTTTTCCCAGCAGAACTGGCTGGCTTTAAGAGGCTTGGGCCAACCTGTTTCTTAATCAAACTTTTTTCCTTCGTAAACATTTTGGACACATCAGACGCAACAGAGGTAAAATAGTTGTGCAGTACAAATAGAAGATATCCTGTTTCTTGTTTTACCCACAAAAAGCTTTGATAGAGTTGGAAATCCTGAAATAGAAATGGTCGAAGGAACTCCAGGTGAAATTTTTTCAGAGCACAGAGCTTCCTGACTTTCTACCTTTTTAAACCTGAGAAACTGTTAACACTAGGTGGCAGCAGAGATCTAGACTTGGTGAATCTGATAGATTCCTAAGACTGAAGTGAGGTTGCCGATAAAGATTAAACCAGACTAGTCTATACCTGGTTCTCCAGTCGTGAAATGAAAGATCTGCTCAATTCATCTATATTCATCGATCCGGTGATTGAACAGATATATGCCATCGGAAAAGGAAAGCTAGTTGAAGTCCTGCCCATCACCTCCTCTAGTATGAAAACTTCTCACACATGGCTTTCCCTCTACCTACCTTATTATGTCCTTTCATTCAAAGATCAACTTTGGGTTGGCAAACATTTAATACATCTCAATACATTAATACTTAAATAACGAATTTTTTTTTTAAAGGACAGATTCTACTTTTCCACCCATCCACTTAACAAATATCCGTTCGGTTTCAGGCACTGTGCTACCCTTTGTAGAAACATGCTTGTTCATTAGATGTGATTCCTTCTGTTTCATGATCTTGCATTTTAGTGTGCACTATGCTTATAACGAGGGTCTTCTGGGTTAGAAGTTTGGAGTGGTGGGAATAGCGGCTGTGAATCTCAAGACCTGTGTTCCCACCCCAGCTTTGCTGTGTGACTGTAGTGCAGGCACAGAGCTTCTGTAAATCTCTAATTACTCACCTATTAGGAAAAGGGGCGGAACTATTTCAGGTGTTGCAAATTCCAAAGCTTATGGGGATCAGGCATGTACCAGAAATACAGGAAGCAAGTGGATGTTATGATTTGTTTTATAAAGATACTTTAAGTGTAATTCTCTAGAAAGACATTTTGCATATGGAGCACATTGGACTGTTTTTTCTTACACAAAGAATTTGTCTTCTCTCCCATTTTTTTTCTTGAAACCCTCAGCCTTCTAGATCTTCCATTTGTCTTCCCATGTTGGTAGAGTCACAGTGTAAAGCGTTTTAGTTCAGCCACGGCCGACTCTACCACAGCTGGGAATAATCAGTGAAAGAGAAGTAGCTCACAGAATCTAGGAGGGCTGGAAATCAGGCTTGGGGGTCATGCAGCCAAGGGGAGTGTTAAAATACAGGATGCCCCGGTCAATTTGAATTTCACTTGGAACATATAAGTTGTTCATCTGAGGTTCAAATTAAGTGGAGATCTTGTATTTTTTGTTGTTGTTTGGCTGCGTTGGGTCTTCGTTGCTGCACGTGGGCTTTCTCTAGTTGCAGCGAGCGGGGGCTACTCTTCATTGCAGTGCGCGGGCTTCTCGTTGCAGTGGCTTCTCTTGTTGCGGAGCACAGGCTCTTGGGCACACAGGCTTCAGTAGCTGTGGCACACGGGCTCAGTAGTTGTGGCTCGCGGGCTCTAGAGCGCAGGCTCAGTATTGTGGCGCATGGGCTTAGTTGCTCCACGACATGTGGGATCTTCCCGGACCAGGGCTTGAACCCATGTTCCCTGCATTGGCAGGTGGATTCTTAACCACTGAGCCACCAGGGAAGTCCCAGATCTCTTTTTTTTATTTGCTAAATCTGGCGATCCTCACCAAGGGTCATGCTTAAATTATACCCTGAGATGATCCCAGCTGCTGGCTCCAGCAGGGCCCCCACTCTGGGCATGGGATGCCACCCCTCCAGGTCTCTGCCAGCTCTGACTCTGGGGTCTCACCCTGAATCTGTTCCTCATGGCTCCTTCTTTGTATCACCTGTCCAAAATGAGGTCTTGAAAAGAAGTCCAATAGACAATACACCAAAGGAAAGATGCCCATCTCACTGGTAATCTGGGAAATGCAAGTTAAGACAAAAGATAGCATTGGTGAGGCAGTACACACAGTGGTAAGAGCCTGGACCCTGTGGCCAGAATGCGTGGATTGCATCTCAGCTTGCCTGTATCCTTGGCACTGTGCCTCACTTTCCTCTTCTGTAAAGTATGAGTAACAGTACTTACCCCAGTGGGGTCATTTTGAACAATATATTTCTGAATTTCCAAGATTGCTTCAAAGTTCATTATGCTCTGGCATAGAGTTCTTTCTCCTCCCTTGGCAGGGTCTCCTAGAGAATGAGGGGTCTCCTAACTGCCTAATAATCAGCCTCGCCACCACAATTTACTTTGGAAACCCTCAGGACTCAAGTCGTCATGTCCTGTAACCTTGCTTATGTCAACAGAGAAAGTTAATAAATGTATGTCACTCGACCAGATGATCAAGGTCAACAGTGACAGTGATTAGTCATGTTGACAGTGTGATACGATAATGTGACAAACAGGGCATTTTACCTCTATGGTCATCCTCTCCCAAATCCATAAGCCCAGTCTAATCATGAGAAAAACATCAGACAAATCCCAACTGAGGGACATTCTACAAAATACCTGGCCAGGACTCCTCAAAACTGTCAAGGTCATCAAACACAAGGAAACTGAAAAACTGAAAAACTGTCACAGCCCAGAGGAGCCAAAGGAGACGTGACAACTAAATGTAACGTGGCATTCTGGATGGGACCCTGGAACAGAAAAAGGATATTAGGGGAAAACTAAGGAGATCTGAGTAAAGTATGAACTTTAGTTAATAATAATGTACCAATCAGTATTGGTTTATTCATTGTGACAAATGTACCATATTAATATATGGAGTTAATAAATAGGGAAACTGGGTGTGGGGTGTCTGGGAACTGTCTGTAGTATCTTTGCAATTTTTCTGTAAGTCTAAATCTCTTCTAAAATAAAAAGGTACTTTAAATGAATTTCAGTAAGGAATTTTAAATTTCTCTTAGTGACAGTAATAACTTTCTTCCAAAGCTATTCATAAGAGGTAAGGCAAAGTCTGAAGATGTACTGTACTCCCTTTTCTCTTAGCCTATTCTTAGGACTGCCTGTTTCACATGCACATACAACATTCATTGTCATCAATATCATGATTTCAAATGACATGTGCTGATATTTATAAATAACTGAATCAAAATTGTAATCATTCCTTATGTCATCTTGTTAGTTCCCTCAATTCTTAGCTTGACATTTTAAGATCAAAGAGTAATCAGAAGGGAATTCCCTGGCTGTCCAGTGGTTAGGACTCTGTGCTTTCACTGCTGAGGGCGTGAGTTCAGTCCCTGGTCGGGGAACTAAGGTCCTGCAAGCCATGTGGTGTGGCCAAAACATAAAATAAAAAATAGACAGATTTTGAAAAAAAGAGTAATCAGAAAGTGACTCCCAAGCACTGCTCAGTATATAATTAATCTTTCCAGTTTAGGCTGCAAAGCCGATTAATCACTCTTAGACATAAGGATAAACTTTTGAAATACCAACCATCCCTGTTACTACCTTGATTTATTAAATTGAGTCACCATGTTCAGAAATGGCAGTAACCTTGCACTCATGGCGGACTGGCACACACACAAAAGCACACACAGGAAATGTCATTTTTCCACCTATCAGACTGGCGAAGATAAAAAAGTTGAAGAAGCACAAATGTTGGCTAGTGTGTGGGGAAGCATGCAGCATTATATACTGCAGGTGAGAGTGGTAATTGGTGCAGCCTTCTTAGAAAACAATTTGTCAATAGCTCTCAAACTGTTCACTACCCAACCCTTAGACTCAATTTCCTTTTTAGGAATTTATTCCACAGAGGCAGTTACACAAATGCACGAAAACGCTTGTATGAGCATGTTTATTTTCACGTTGTTTGTTATAGTGGAAAAAAATGAGACAACCTAAATGCTCGTCAATCGGGGACTGATTAAATAAATTGTGATGTGTTCATACAATGGAATATTAGGCCACCATTGGAAAAACATGGATGCCGGGTGTTTGTGCTGCTGTATATATTGTTAAGTGAAAGAATATACAAACTGTATCCAGTATGGTCCTGTTTCTGTTTTTTTTTTTTTTTTCTGTTTTTTTTAAGTGATATATACATATACATTTATAAAGGCAGAGAAAATTTCTCAAAGGATACACTATTAAAAGGAATGTTCTCCGGAGAATAGGCCTGGAGGGGTTTGGGATGGAAAATAATTTTATTTTTTATTTTTAATATTTTTGTACTATTTGTTTTTTTAATATGTTACTTTGACTTTTTAATGTAACAAAAAACGAGTTAAGTATTGTAAGGTTTCCTTGTCAAAAACAAACAAGCAACTTTTTTAAATATAAAAAGAAGTTTTATAGGCAGCTCAGTGCTTGACTGAGAAGAATTTTGTGTATTCGAGACAGCTGGGAGCAAACCACTCCAGTTCCTCAATTCTGTTTTAAACAGGATAGCTGTATCTGGGGCAAAATGTTTACATGGGTCAGAAAGGCACACGCCCAAAGAATAGGTGCTTATATTGTGAGACTTCTGTTGAGCAGATTTATTACTAGGTAAATTTTATGGGTGTGTTTCACATTTCAGATGTGATACCAGTTTGGTCTGAGGTATTGGCCTGAAGTAATAAACTTGAAGGTTAATATTGATAGCTTAGTTAATAGGTAATGACAACTAAAATCAGATTTTAAAAGTCCTTCCCTAAAGAGTTTTGGCATGATGTATATTACAATCCTTGGAATGATTATGGTGCCCAAGAAAACTTGACTCTTCTTCCAAAATAGTCTCAAAAGACAATTATAAAGAGTAAAAGGAAAGAGGGATTCTATCTCAAACAGGCTAGCTGAATTGAAGTCTGTTCCAAGAAATTTGAATTCAGAAAGTTTAGAGTGGGGCTTCCCTGGTGGCGCAGTGGTTAAGAATCCGCCTCCCAACGCAGGGGACGTGGGTTTGATCCCTGGTCCGGGAAGATCCCACATGCTGCGGAGCAACTAAGCCTGTGGGCCACAACTATTGAGCCGGCGAGGCACAACTACTGAAGCCTGCGCTCCTAGAGTCCGTGCTCCGCAACAAGAGAAGCCACCGCAATGAGAAGCCCGCACACCGAAACAAAGAGTAGCCCCCGCTCGCCACAACTAGAGAAAGCCTGCGTGCAGCAATAAAGATCCAACACAGCCAAAAAATAAATAAATAAATTTTTTTTAAAAATTAAAAAAAAGTTTGGAGCAATGTGGAGCCAATAATGGTAATATATCAAGTGAAAAAGACATGATAAAGAACTTATATTTATGTTAGTATTCTAATTGTGTAAAACAAACCAAAAAATGCACGTATGCACATTTAAAATTGTGGACTAATCAAATTTCCATTTCCAGTCCTTCTGCCTCTGCGCCTCCCGGTGTAGTGAGGACTTGAGCGCCCCCAGCTGTGGGGAAAGTGCTTGGCAGCAAACTCGGAGCACCCTGCGGGTGGCCCTGGAGGCTCCCTGGACCCCGTGAGAGGAGGGAGGTCTACACTGGCCTCACAGAGAGGACCTGCTTCCCTGGGGCCCCCGGAAGCCAAGGAGTTGAACAGGTAAGCCGAGTGGGGGCAGTTACCTGAAAAAACGAGATTAGCGGTGGTTACCGAGAGCAATGGGAAATAGAGGTTGGAAAGGCGACCACTAAATCCACTCACTGTGGGAAGCAATCATTAAGGAGGGTTGACCTGTGAGTACGAATTTGGGGGCAGGATCCATTGTTTTTAAAGGTTTTTTTTCTAGTTTTATTGAGATAGGATTGACATATAGCACTGTATATGTTTAAGGTGTTCAGCATAAGGATTTGACTTACATACATCATGAAGTTATTATCACAGTAAGTTTAGTGAAGATCATCTCATTTGGATACAAAAATCAAAGATGGAAAAAATATTTTTTCTTGTGATGAGAACTCTTAGGATTTACTTTCTTAACTTTCATATATAACATACAGCAGTGTTAATTATATTTATCATTGTATATTACATTCCTGGTACTTATTTATCTTATAACTGGTTTTATTTTATTTTTTAATAATATTTTTAAAAATATTTATTTATTTAGGCTGTGCCAGGTCTTAGTTGTAGCACATGGGATCTTTAGTTATGGCATGTGGACTTCTTAGTTGTGGTATGCATGTGGATCTGGTTCCCTGACCAGGGATCGAGCTTGGACCCCCTGCATTAGGAGCACAGAGTCGTACCCACTGGATCACCAGGGAAGTCCTTATAACTGGTTTAAAGTTTTAAAGCAAACCTCTGTCAACACCATCCAGCTGAAGATCATCAGAATCACACTTGTAGGTGAACAAGGTGAGATTTTGCCTGTTGCAGAGAGGGAGACCACTCGCCCTGGAACCTGGGGCATCTTGGTGAGAGGCTGCTCTAAGGACCTTCTTACAGGGTTTGCACTTGTGTTAGGTGATTTTGATGTGAGTTCATGGAAGTGGAGGTTTGCTCTGGGTTGGATGTTATGTTCCTGTCGGAAGCAAGGATAATTCTATGATTAGATACATTAATAAAACGTAATGAGAGAGAGGGGAGACCAGAGTGAGGCTACAGCTGTAGTTGGTAAAGAAGCAACCATCACTCATATTGGCTGGGAGAGGGGGATGGCTGGTATTTTAGGGCTTGGATAGTGTTCAGCTTTAATTTGTGTTTAGACACGATTCCCAGGTGGTCTTGTTCTCGTCTTGTTTCACATGGTCTCAGAGTGGCCCTGTCCAATGTTGATATGACATTGTTCACCAGGAGAACAGCAAGACCTCTCTCAGGGATTCAGACCAACCTTTGGCCGTAAGGAACAGCTTTCCTCTGGCGCACCCACAATTACAATAAATTTTGTCAGACTAATACCACTTTCAAAGTAACAAACCAAGTTTTATCTCCTCAACCAAATCCTTAGCAACTTGGTAGCTTTTCTTATTCTCGAGTCTTTTTTTTTTTTTTTAACAAATGGTGTATAGAAGGGCCACAGGTCAAAGTGTTATCCATCAGTATCTTAATGATCCCTTAACCTTTAATCAAGGGTCTTTTATCAGTCAGATGACAGCAAGAAAGGAACTCAAGACAAACAAACAAAAACACACTATGAAGCTATGCATTTTCTATGGTACATGTATATACCTATAAATGCATGGAGAGCATTCTGGAAGAATACACGTTAAACCAATAGCTATGGTTACCTTGGAGCAGCAGGGAGACCAAGATTGGCAGTGATGATCAAAGGGAACCTAACGTTTTTAAAGAAGAGACTGTTATTTTAGTTTTAGGTTCACAGCAAAGTTGAGTGGGAAGTACAGAAAGTTCCCATCTACCCCCTTCCCCACACATATGTAGTCTCCTATGTTACCAACATCCCCCCCCCCGCAGAGTGATACATTTATTACAAATGATGAACCTACACTGACACATCATCATCACCCAAAGGCCATGGTTTACCTTAGGGTTCACTCTTGGTGCTGTACATTCTGTGGGTTTGGACAAATGTGTAATAACTTGTGTCTGTCATTATGGTATCATACATAAGTTACGGTGTCATAACTTAAATATTGTGGGAAATGGTTTGTAAATATTTGCTAAATTGGTCTTTTTTTTTAATGGTCTTTAAGCAGGTACGATGCTGCACCAATAATGCTCTTATTATTTTCAAGGTTTCTCACTAAGTTCTGATTTTATGTGGAGGCTTCTGACTTCAGTCGTATTTTCTAGCCATTGTGAAATGAAAGAATGTGGGACATACATTTTTCTGTTTCCATAATGCTTCTTCCACTTAATTCCCCATCTTTATTTTTTTTCCAGTTCATATATTTTTTTGAATTTTATTTTATTTTTTTAAATAGCAGCTTCTTATTAGTTATCTATTTTATACATATTAGTGTATATATGTCAATCCCAATCTCCCAATTCATCCCACCACCCCCAACCCCATTTTTCCCCCTTGGTGTCCATACGTTTGTTCTCTACATCTGTGTCTCTATTTCTGCCTTGCAAGCCAGTTCATCTGTACCATTTTTCTAGATTCCGCATACATGCGTTAATATACGATATTTGTTTTTCTCTTTCTGACTTACTTCACTCTGTATGACAGTCTCTAGGTCCATCCACATCTCTACAAATGACCCAATTTCGTTCCTCTTTATGTAGTTCCCCATCTTTAAACTGGTCCTTTCTGTGTACATTTCAGTTCCATTCCTGGGAGCCCCCAAGGGGGAAAAAAATAGCATATTTATTTTTACTAAAACATAACTTAAATTTATCATTCCTTTCAATTATTATGAAGGCATGCAAATTTGTTTTGGGTCATAATTAATGTTCTATTTAAGTTACATGTTTACCCCTCAGTTTTTCTTAAACACCTCCCTTTAAAAAAAGTTTTTAGGGACTTCCCTGATGGCGCAGTGGTTGGGAGTCCGCCTGCCAATGCAGGGGACACGGGTTCAAGCCCTGGTCCAGGAAGATCCCACATGCCGCAGAGCGACTAAGCCCACGTGCCACAACTACTGAGCCTGAGCTCTAGAGCCCACGAGCCACAACTACTGAAGCCCGCGTGCCTGGAGCCTGTGCTCCACAACAAAGAGAAGCCACCTCAGTGAGAAGCCCGTGCACCACAACTAGAGAAAACCCATGCACAGCAATGAAGACACAGTGCAGCCAAAAATAAATTAATTAATAAATAAATTAATTTTTAAAAAAAACTTTAAAAAATTTTCGGATATTTGCAAAGGTAAAATAGTATAATGAACTCTCACATACGTCTCACCGGCTTTCACAATTGTCAATACCTGCCTATCCCATTTTTATCTCTATTCCTGACACCCTACCCCTCCCAACTTGCCACGGGATTGTTTTGTAGCCAGTCTCAGACATCATATCATTTCATCAATAACACTTCAATATGTATCTTTAAAAGATAAAAATTCTCTTGTGAAATCCAACCATGCTACTTTAAACTTTTAACACTGATTCCTAAATATTCAGTTAGTTTTCATATTTCCTAAATTGTGTCACAAATGTTTATTACAATCAGGATCCAAAGTCCACACTTTAAATTTATTGCCATGTCTATCAAGTCTCTTTTAATCCAAAGGATCTGTAGGTTTCCTCCCTTTTTCATCCTTGCAATTTTTCTGTCAAAGAATAAACTGTTTTTTTCTTCCAGTTAGCAAATAAACTATTGTTTCTTTGCAAATTATTTGTAGAAGGACATGTGTCCTGGAGAGTTTTCTACATTCTAGATTTTGTTGATTGTATTCATTCTATCTCCTGTGAACTGGTAGTTAGATTTAGAGTAGGGTTTCCAGATAAAATACAGGACACCCAATTAAATTTGAATTTTAACTAAACTGAATATTTTTTAGTGTAAGAGTGCTCAGTAGTGCAATATTTGGTCATCTTGTATTTTTATTTGCTAAATTTGACAACCGTAATCTAGAGAGTTATCACATTCAGGCTTGGGTTTTGGGCAAGAATACATTCAATTTAGTGTCGTGTACTTCTATCAGGAGACACATATGGTCTGGTTGTTTCTCTTTTTGTGATGTGAAAAATGATGCAAGGGTTCACATTTTGTCAGCTGGATGGATCCATTGTTAATACAACCCTTCAGCTTCTTACCTGATGACTTTGGCAGGTGATGATCATTGCCCAGAATCATTACTTTATTAGGGCTTGCAGAATGATGCTATTCCAGGTCTATCATTCCTTCTGCGTTCATTAGCTAGTATTCTTCTATAAAGAACTTACTCTTCTGTACAATTTATGTATCGATAGGAAAGTTAAGCTCTTTCCTTAAGTCTGAATTTTGCAAGCACCTAAGAGAGAGCCTTACAAATCTAACAGTGAAATCTTGCTAAGGATTTAGATAACTCTTACCAATCCAGCAAATCAAAATATACATTCAGTAAGGTTAAATTTCTAAAACATTTCTATATGTTAAAAATCAAACATATACATTTAGAAAATCAGAATTCTTCAGCATTGAAATGTTGACAGCACACTGAATTAGTTAAATCTTCCTAAGGATTACAATTAAAATTAGATGTTAAATTCTCTAGTATATCAGATTATCTGAAATGTTTCAAACCACTGAAAACTGAATAAAGCCTATAAAAAGAGGCACAATGATTATACAACTTTTCACACCTGGTTTTACACAGTATATATCAAAACTTTATTTCCTCACCATCTATATGTTTGTTATTTATGCCTTTTTAGGATTGCAAACTCATCCACTTAAGGGGAGCTGAGTAAGCATCGCTAGCGTCCTACCGCACCTGAGAGTGTTCAAGGCAACACGCCAGAAAGGGCAGGCAGAACGTGGGAACTTGGATCCACCAAACCCCATATAGACAAGCCCAGGCCTTTCCGTATCTGGCTCTCGAGTCCACATCTTTGAACTGGAGTTAATTATAAATTTCTCAATTCAGAGCATCATACATTCTGGTTGTCTTTCAAACTTCATCCTTACCAATCTTTACTTTCTGATGTAGGCAGATGAAATTCGGCACCTCTTCTGGTCCTCCCAGCATGAGTTGTAGGCAATCTTCCTGCTGCCTGTTCAGAGCTCACTGGATTCTGCACTCTCTCTGTTTTGCTTCTGTATCTACCCATCAGCCCCCCATTGCACAGTTGTTTGTTGACAAATCAACCTTAGACCTCCAGGTGAAATGTGGAACTGTCCCTGTCAAGTTTCTTATTCTTATTGATATTTTTCAGGTAAAGAAATAGCCACTGAGAAATTAAGCAGGTGTTCCTCATGACAAGTTTTCAGCTAAGAAGGCAGGACTATAATTCAGGACTACTTTCCCATCATTACTAGGTCAGAGGTAGGCACTGTGTGACCTGGATGCTGTTGTTGGGTGTTCGTCTTAATTGCCTCAGGCAGATGTCCTATCTACCTCCCATCTGACCTTTTATTCTTCCATTTCTTCATATCTAAGGGTAAGAGATCATTGAAAACAAATGAGCTCGTTTACAAAGATACCATGGTGCAACAAATTGATTGTGACATCTGCATATCTTGAACACAAAAATCTCTTTTTAGTCATTATTCACTCAGTTATATAAAATGCTGACATCCACTGACTTGTTGGAGTGGGCTTTGAGGCTTTCAGGTAAAGATATTGTTTAAAGTAAACTGTATTATTCCTTTTACTATTAAGCAACAAATTTCCAATCTAAAGATGGAGATTACTACTGTCTCTCAGCTCACCTAGCCCATTTCTGTTGTTGATTTGTCCTTGTTTTACAGAGTCATTTGCAGTTTCTATTACATTCGAAATAACAATCTACTCTGGAAACTCCTAAGTGAAAAAAAAATTTTTATGTACTTGCCTAATTCTATATTAGCTTAAAAAATTCGATATACTTCTTTAAAAGCAGAATGGAAGATAGAATCTACATTATGACATTCTAGCTTGGGGCATTTATTATTTTCATGGGGTGACTATAAAAAAGGGCTTTAAAATTTTTATTTATTTATTTATTTTTGGCTACGTTGGGTCTTCGTTGCTGAGCACGGGCTTTCTCTAGTTGCGGCAAGCAGGGGCTACTTTTCCTTGCGGTGTGCGGGCTTCTCTTGTTGCAGAGCATGAGCTCTAGGCGAACGGGCTTCAGTAGTTGTGGCATGCGGGCTCAGTAGTTGTGGCTCACAGGCTCTAGAGCTCAGGCTCAGTAGTTGTGGTGCACGGGCTTAGTTCCTCCACGGCATGTGGGATCTTCCCGGACCAGGGCTTGTACCCATGTCCCCTGCATTGGCAGGTGGATTCTTAACCACTGAGCCACCAAGGAACTCCAGTGCTTTTGTTTATCTTGCTGATTGTAATAGCTTCCTTTTCCTCATGGACTCTGTTCTTTTTTTAAGACTTTGTCATTAGGAGCATTGTGTGATGTTGAGAGTATAGTTGGAAATATCCCAAAGGATTAAAGCAGCCATGTCTTGGCTAGCTCATAGAGTGGAGAGGTCATAAACACCCCATGTCTCTTAGCCTTATCAATTGATAGTTATGCGTCTCAACGCTGGAGGGATTTTGAAAACTCTCAGAGGTCCCCATGGCTGGTTAGCTCTGGCTACTTGAATGCCAAGTTGGGCAACAAGAGCAAACTAATAAAATCTAGACCAGAACTAAAATTCTGTTTTCTATTCGTTTGTAGAAGTATTATTGTAGGCAGCTTACAGTATAAAATCTCACTGTGTTAGGCTGAATTATGGCCCCCTCCCCAAAGATATACACATCCTAATCCCAGGAACTTGTGAATTTGTTATCTTACATGGTATCTTAGTCTGTTTGGGCCACTATAACAAAATTCCATAGACTTGAGTAGCCAATAAACAACAGACATTTATTTCTCACTGGCAGATTCAGTGTCTGGTGAGAACTCACTTCCTGATTCACAGGTAACAGTCTTCTTGCTGTGTCCTCACAGAGGGGAAGGGGTTAGGGAGCTCTCTGGAGTCTCTTTTATAAGGGCACTAATCCCATTCATGAGGGCTCCACCTTTATCACCTAATCACCTTGCAAACTCCCATCTCCTAGTACCATCCCACTGGGGATTAGGTTTCAGCCTATGAATTCTGGGGGGACATGGACATTCAGTCTACAGTACATGGTAAAAGAAACTTTGCAGATGTTATTAAATCAAGGATCTTGAGATAGAGAGATTATCCTGGATTAACCAGTTGGGCCCAATGTAATCATAAGAGTCCTTAGGGAGGTCAGAACAGAGAAGAGATGTGAAGAGGGAATCAGATGCTGAAGTGATGTGCTTTGCAGATGGAGGAAGGGGCCACAAGCCGAGAAACGTGGGCAGCATCTAGAAGATGGAGAAGGCAAGGAAACAGATTTTTTCCTAGAGTCTGCAGAATAAATACGGCTCTGCCTAAACATTGATTTTTACCCCCCAAGACCCATTCTTGGACTTCTGACCTCCAGAACTGTAAGATAATTAATTTTTATTACATTAAGGCAAATATATTTTTTAAAAAATAAGTAAAATTACAAGCATTGTTGCAAGTTTTTCCCCTGACCCAGAAAATACAGGGTGAGGTCACTGAAGCAGGGACAAGAGAGCAAAACAGCCCTGAACTCCACAGAAGGTGAATGACCTGTTTGACTGTAGCCTGACCAGCTCTTAGAAGGAGAAATTAATGACCGAGGACGTGTGAAACAAGGAAAAGCTTTCAAAAGCTAGAACTGTAGCCAAGATCGCTGGTTGTGCAGATAAGCAGTTGGTATTGATACGGTGAAAGTGACTCTTGCCACCTTCGGAAAATGATGACAGTTATTCAAGGTTTACTTTCTTGGATAGAATAAGCCTTCATAATTCTTTCTCTAAGTCTTTATAACTCTTTTTAACTTTCCAGTACTTTTAAAGTCAATACTTTACCTAAATGCAAGAAGGTTTAAATAAATCTATCATGAGAAGCCATAAAATAAATGAAATGATAATCATTGAATGCAGTTAAGGACAAATCCTGAACTATTACTTCTCCACATGGAAGCAAAACACTCCTGTAAGGAGTAATATGGGTCAATTCTGTTAGATTCTGCTAGTTCTAGCTAGAAATCCTTCCAAAAAGAATAAATGTTTTTAAAAAAGAGTCTTTGCTCTGTAGGAAAATGCTTTCTTCTTTTAAACTACACAGCAGCTGTCCACTTGTGGGTGGTACCTACATATCTACAGAACTGTCTGTAATCCAGATCTGAGTCATTACTTCCTCTGTCAGTTGATGATAGGGAACTGCCCATGAAGCCATAAGCACAGCCTGGGAGAGACAAGACAGAGTAGCAGGGGTGGGGACCACAGGCATTTGGGCCACTGCATCATGTAACTTACTTGTGCCTTCAGGGCCTGCTTGGGCCAGATCATGTATATACCACTTCCATTTGATGATGCACACCCAACATTATGGCTTGGTGGGTCAGATAACACCCAGTTCATGATGGGCAGCTCAGGTCACGTGGTAACTTGGTGGCCCACGGTCAAGTGTTCAGTCTCTACTAAGGCCCAGCAGCAGCCAAGAGCTGTTTTTCTAAAGGAGAGTAGTTATCTGTGGATGATGGCAGAGTCTTGCTCTAAAGCCCTAAAGGCAGTGCTGTGATTCACCCTTTCTCTGCCTTTTTGTTCTATTTGCTAGTCACACTGGTAAGGGTGATCTTTTGATTACCCTGATTAATCTTTTGATTGAGTAATGTGCTGTTTCAAATGCTAATCTCTTCCAGAAACACTCTTACAAGACACACCCAGAAATAATATTTTACCAGTTCTCTGGGCATCGCTTAGCCAAGTCAAGTTGACACATGGAATTAACCATCACACATGGTAACTATTAGCCACATGTGACTATTTCCATTTAAATTAATTAAAATTAAAAATTCAGTGTCTCAGTCACACTAGCCATAGTTCAAGTGATCACCAACTAGTGGCCACATATTGGACAGATATAGAACATTTCCGTCCTTACAGAAAGCTCTAGTGGACAGCACTGCTTTGGAGAATGAAACCAAGATGTGAAAAAATTCTCTGACTTGACAGAGATCAAAGATAAGTCTGTGGAACCATCAAGAGAAACAGTCTTCTCTTACACAATCCCAGAGTAGATAATGGCAGGATGATGGATGGAGGGTCAGGGAAGAGTGGTAATGTTTTTGAAACTTCAGCCAGCCTCCTCGGACATCCATATTCGGGTATGTATTCGCAATTCCAATTCCTCTGCCAACACAATGATTATTAAAATCTCCTTCTGCACAGCTTTCTTCTAGGGTGGAGGCCCCAACCTTGTTTCTAAAGTTGCTAAACCCTCTGAGAATCTGATGCAAATATTATTCCCTGTCTCCACCCAACCCAGCCCATTTTTCTGTATATTAAATGAGGGACTGGGGAAAAGATTGGAAGATATGTTTGTAATTTATGTTCCTGTTTTAGGCAGAGTCACTTATCTGCTTCCAAAGACAAAATGAAAACGAATCTATTTTCTGGGAAGATGTGAGTAGATAGAGCCCATAGGTTGGAGTTTTGTGTGAGTGAACGATGGGCTTTTTGCCAATTCTGGTAGAGCTCCTATGGCCCTTTATAGTAATAATCATTGCTAACATTTATTGAAGTGTTACTGTGTACCAGGCACTATGCTAATTGCTTTGCATACTTTATTTAATAGCAGTCCTGAAGAGATTAGTAATATTAACTTTTCTTTGCAAGTGAGGAGGCAACGAGAGGTTAAACACCTTTTCAAGGTCATGCAGCTTACACCTAGCAGAACCAAGATTTAACCATCTGCCTGCAGAGTTTGTGCTCAGAGCCTGGCACTGTACATTTTCTTGATCATGTCCCTGGTATTGTGTTTATTATTCTGTGTTGGGTTTCATCTATCTATTGTGTGTCTCTCTTTCAAGACTGAGAGCTTCTTCTTTTTTGTTTTTTTTATTAATTAATTAATTTATTTTTGGCTGCGTTGGGTCTTTGTTGCTGTGCGTGGGCTTTCTCTAGTTGCGGCGAGCGGGGGCTGCTCTTCATTGTGGTGCGCGGGCTTCTCATTGCGGTGGCTTCTCCTGTTGTGGAGCACGGGCTCTAGGCGTGCGGGCTTCAGTAGTTGTGGCACACGGGTTCGGTAGTTGTGGCTTGCGGGCTCTAGAGCGCAGGCTCAGTAGTTGTGGCGCACGGGCTTAGTTGCTCCACGGCATGTGGGATCTTCCCGGACCAGGGCTCGAACCCATGTACCCTGCATTGGCAGGCGGATTCTTAACCACTGCGCCACCAGGGAAGCCCAAGACTGAGAGCTTCTTAAGGACAAAGTCAGTGCCTTACTTACTCAAGTGTGTAGTTGATTTTGGCGGCCACAGCCATTCCTATTTTTGAGCTCTCCCCACCCCCACTACTGGCTTTGTAGAGTTTACCTCCCCTGTGAAAGCATCAAAGGACAAGAAGTACTCTTTCCCTGTCGCAGGCCATTAGGGTATGGACACAGGACCTGGCTTGGCCGATCACTTCTCCCACCTGGGACAGAGAATCTTGAACTAGCGACACAAAGAGGATGATACGGTTAGGCCTTGTTCACGGTGATGGTGGTAGCATCCCGACCAAATGGTTTCTGCTAAAAAATGGTGTCTGTCTTTCTGCTTGCTGACCCTCCACCGCTGCCTTGTGTCCTGTCCACTTTCCAAACCCAGTTCTCCTCCCTCCCATCTGTTTCTTCCGAATATTCTTTTTGTGTGTGTAGAGTTGGCTTCTGCTGCTTGCAACCAAGAATCATGACTAACACGGTCAGCTTTGTATAACCAAAGGATGAGGGTAATGCTTTAGTAACTGTTTGTTGAGTGAATGAATGAAATCTCGTAAGCTGTCAATATGTCTTGTAGAAGGGTGGACTAAAAGGGGGAAGCAGGCTAAGAATGAGTATTATAAGAATATAAGTATGTTATAAGAAAGTGAGGTAGGGAGGAATAGTTTTCTGTTTAAATTCTTCTCCTTTTAACTTGCCAGATGTGCTTGCTGTAATGTGGAAGCTCTGACAAAGACAAGGCGTGGGACAGCTGTCATTCTTGAAAATTAAATTTTTTAAAAATTAAAAAAAAAATTGTTATTCCAAAAATTTTTTAAGAAAATTAAAATTTTTTAATTTAAAAATTCTTTTAAAAATTCTTAAAAATACAGTTAGAAAAGAAAATCCCTCTGCTTAAATCTGAGGTGCGGGTCTTCAGCCTCCTCTGAAGCTTCCCATAAATTCCACTGTGAGTCTCTTCAACAGCTGCTTTTCAAACACAGTAACCCTGAGCTCCTCCAGGTCTCCGGTTATTCAGCTCACATGGTGACATGCTTGCAGGAAATTGTCCTGTTCCTGTTTCCTGCAACTTTGATGGAGAGCAAGGATTAGTGTGGCTTCACCTTTCACAAGTCGCACCAAGACATTAGGAAAGGACTTGAAAAGATTTGGTTCAGGCAGTCATCAAGAAGTACTTTATAAAATTAAGTCTCATTAATCAGCGCTATGATACTCCAGAAGGCATCCAAATAGACATTGACTTCACAGGAAATGCAACTGAGTAAATGAGCTGCGTAAGCTAGAATGCAGGAAAATTGTTGAGACTTTGTATAGAAAAATGTTCACCTCTATAGGAGTACATCAAAACGGTTACTTATACATTACTCTTCTGCATTCAGAGAAGTTGTTCTTTCCTTGAATAATTATCCGATGGCCTAAACCTAGCTGGACTTTCTTAGTTTGGTTTTACACACTGTTTACACTTGTGTCAGTCCAGGGTCCCCAAGAGACAGGAGGCACACTCAAGATTCTGCCTGCTATTCATTTTATCTATTAGAGAGAGACAGAGAGAGAGCCAAAGGGAGAGGCAGAGTCACCAAAGTCCACTGTACTTCTGCCCTTTGAACAGACTGCAAACTCCCTGCCATGGCTTCCAAGGCTTTGCATGACCATTAGGATCTCACCCGTGTCTCCGATTTTACCTTTTCACACTACACAGCTCTCTTTCCCAAACTCCTGGTCTGCGAACTCTTCTTCAAACACACCTCTGTTACTGCCTTTGTTTGTGTTAAATCCCCGGCGGTCCAGTGGTTAAGACTCTGCACTTCCACTGCAGATGGCGGAGGTTCCATCCCTGGTGGGGGAATTAAGATCCTGCGTGCCTCGCAGCATGGACAAAAAAAAAAAAAAAAAAACAACTCATTAAAGTTTTCTATAGTGATGGCGTATTGTCTTGATAATATTTTGGGTATATTGGGTTAAATAAAATATATTATTGAAATTAATTTCACCTGGTTCTTCTTATCTTTTTAATGTGGCTACTAGGCAATTTCAGTTTCCATTGGTGGCTTCCACATAATTTCCCGTAAAACATACTTTATTAGGTTTACACTTAACCAACTTATTGAATATCTACCCTGAACCAGGCCATGCAGAGAGGAATGTGTCAAGTGCCACTGGAGTACGCAGGGAGGAGAGCCGTGCCCACAGCATTAGGGAGGCCTTCAAGGAGGAAGTGGCATCTGCCCTGGTACTCACTCTCTTCAGAAATCAGCAAGAGTTTCAAGGGTGTGGTCTCGTTGTGGGCTTTGCTCCCTTCGGCATTTTAAAAGCATGGAAGACAGCACCATACACCTCTACCCTATGAAAACCTGACAGCCACACGAGTCCTGGCTTTCCAGCAAAGGGTCGAATCAAGGTAAGGAATATTCTGATATCTGAACCTTAATCTCAGTGTCTGGCCTCATGTGCTTAGTATTTATATCATGAAGTGAGCAGTAGACAAACATTGCTGGAAAAGTTGTTTGCCTTTCAAGGACATCTAAATAATGATTTCTAAAATATTGTGCCAAGTAAAGCATACTGGTTTTTTCTGTTTGTTTACAAATTTACTACTGATTTAATATTCAGTTGGGTTTGGAAAGTCATCCCCAGCTGCTACTGTGATAATCTTTGAGTTCTAGGGGACTTTGAAATGACTTTGCTAACCAGCCAGTTTGCTCTTTGGATTAAGTGTAGCTTCAGCCTGATCCCAGGGGAGCTCTAGGATGTGACCTGTATCACTGAGGTTGTCCTTCCACACGCAGCCAGAGGCAAGGGAGCAGGGCTGTTGTACTCCCACATAGATTAGTCATTGGCCGCAGGCTTCCCTCCAAGGATGGTGCAGAACCTTCCAGGCGTCTCCAGACAAAGCCGTGGTGGCCCGCCAAGGACAGGAGGAGGGTGTAGGGGTGAGCAGTTAGCAGCCAACACCCTGGAGCTGGAGGACAGGTGCATGCCCCAGTTAGGGCATCTGGACGGGACACCAACAGTTCTGTCACAGTCACACTTTGGGAAAAACCATGGCGAGCCTCAGTCCTGCCTATGGTGTCTCCTGCGGCTGCACGAGGATCAGGCTAGTCTTTGGAGCACCTGCTATTACTCGCCTGGCCATTCCTGTCCTGGACTGTCATCATCTCTAAGACAGAGATACCTTATCAGGTGAAGGGGAAATTTCACCTTGCAGTTGCAAGACAGTCAGGACGAATGGCTCTCATCTGTGTGAGAATTTTTTAAAAAAGAAAAAAGAAACCAGTGTTCACTAGCATAAGAAGCTGGCTAAAGTCACCAGGGTCAATGTTAGGACCTCCAGTAGATTCAGGGCTTCAGACTCAAAAACCAGTGCTTCACCACTGGTAACCACAAATATGATCTATTATCTATTTTCTTTGATTTTTGTTTTGTTTTGTTTTAGATTCCACATAGAAGTGAGATCATCAGACACCTCTTAAACTCACATAGAGCTGTATGTCAATTATATCTCAATAAAATAGAAAAAACAAACCCCCCAAACCCAATGCTTCAACAGACACTATGCAGTCTTTTAGCAAACCAACCAACCAGCTAGCCAACCAGCCAATAAACAAAAAGCCCACCAAAAATAAATAAACAAAAACCCTAGGGTTTGTCCCGCAATGAATGAGGTACGTAGTCAATAACATGTGGAAGAAAAAGATATTACCTTCAGATTTTCCTAGTATAAGCAAAATGCTTAGTGTTCAAAAGAGTGTTTGAGGGACTTCCCCGGTGGCACAGTGATTTAAGAATCCGCCTGCCAATGCAGGGGACACGGGTTTGATCCCTGGTCCGGGAAGATCCCACATGCCGCAGAGCAACTAAGCCCGTGCGCCACAACTACTGAGCCTGCGCGCTAGAGCCCACGAGCCACAACTACTGAAGCCCGCGCGCCTAGAGCCCGTGCTCCGCAACAAGAGAAGCCACTGCAATGAGAAGCCTGCGCACTGCAACAAAGAGTAGCCTCTGCTCGACACAACTAGAGAAAGCCCGCATGCAGCAAGGAAGGCCCAGTGCAGCCACAAATAAATAAAAATAGAATAAAATTTTTTTTAAAGTACACTGTTCAATGCCTTACAGTATATTCATAAAGTCATGCAACCATCACCACAATCAATTTTAGAACATTTTTATCATCCCCAAAATGGAACCCTGTACCCCATTGCCAGCACCCCCCGAGTGGGTTGAATTGTGGCCCCCAAAGATATGTCCATTTGGAATCTCAAAATGTGACATTTTTTGGAACAAGGGTCTTTGCAGATGTAATTAAAGTAAGGATCATGAGATGAGATCATTCTGGATTAGGGTTTTTAAAACCAATGATGAGTGTCTTTATAAGAGACAGAAAAAGGAGAACATGCAGAGACACAGAGAGAAGGCAGTGTGAAGATGCAGGCAGAGGCTGGAGTTACAAAGCCCAAGCCGGGAGCATCAGTGGGTCACCAGCAACCACCAGAAGCCAGGAGAGAGACACGGAAGGGATTCTCCCTCAGAGCCTCCAGAGGGAACCAACCCTGCCGACACCTTGGTTTTGGACTTCTGGCCTCCTGAACTGGGAGAGAATACATTTCTGTTGTTTTAAGCTGCCAGGTTTGTGGCAATAATTATGGCAGCCCTGGGAAACGAATAGACTTCAACCTCCCCCTCTTCCCCTGGCTTCTGGTAACCACCAGTTTATTTTCTGTCTTTAGAGATTAGCCTATTATGGACATTTCATACACATGTCATGTAGTCTTTTGTGATTGGCTTCTTTCATTTAACATGACGTTTTCAAGGTTTATCCATGTTGTAAGATGTATCGGAATCCCATTTCTTTTTATGGATGAATAATATTCCATTTTATGGATACACCACATTTTGTTCATCCATTCATCAGTTGATGGAAATTTGGGTTGTTTCTGCTTTTTGTTTATTATGAATGCTGCTGCTGTGAACATTTATGTGGAAGTTTTTCTGTGGACCTATGTTTTTGTTTCTCCTAAGTATATGAGTCATATGGTGACTCTGTGTTTAACGTTGGGAGGACTGGACTGTCAGACTGTTTTCCAAAGCAAATACACAATTTTACTTTCCCACCAGCAATTCCAACTTCTCCACCTTCTCACCAACATTTGTTATTATCTGTATTTTTTTTTTAAAGCAGGCATCTTTGAATCCACCTGCCAATGCAGGGGACACGGGTTCGAGCCCTGGTCTGGGAAGATCCCACATGCCACGGAGCAACTGGGCCCGTGAGCCACAATTACTGAGCCTGCGCGTCTGGAGCCTGTGCTCTGCAACAAGAGAGGCCGCGATAGTGAGAGGCCCGCACACTGCGATGAAGAGTGGCCCCCGCTTGCCACAACTAGAGAAAGCCCTCGCACAGAAATGAAGACCCAACACAGCCATTAATTAATTAATTAATTAATTAATTTTTTAAAAAAAATTAAAAAAAAAAAGCAGGCATCTTTGTCTTTTTTTTAAAAATAAATTTATTTTATTTATTTTATTTTTGGCTGCACTGGGTCTTCGTTGTTGCACACAGGCTTTCTTTAGTTGCAGCGAGGGGAGGCTACTCTTCATTGCGGTGCACGGGCTTCTCATTGCAGTGGCTTCTCTTGTTGCGGAGCACGGGCTCTACTTGCGTGGGCTTCAGTAGTTGTGGCACGTGGGCTCAGTAGTTGTGGCTCGCAGGCTCTAGAGCGCAGGCTCAGTAGTTGTGGCTCGCGGGCTCTAGAGCGCAGGCTCAGTAGTTGTGGCACACAGCCTTTGTTGCTCCGTGGCAGGTGGGATCTTCCTGGACCAGGGATCGAACTCATGTCCCTTGCATTGGCAGGTGGATTCTTAACCACTGTGCCACCAGGGAAGCCCTATCTGTATTTTTTTGATTAGACCTGTAGCCACACCACAAGTCCTCTTGGCCATACACAGCCTTCTATGTCGACACCACAAGCCCCCTCACGGCTTTGGCTTCCTCACCACATGTCCCTTTGGGCACACGTGGCCTTCCATGTCCATGTAAGTCCCCTGGGCTAACACAGTTTACTGTGTCCACAGCATGGAGACCACAGTCTCAGGTATCCAGAGCCTTCTACGTTGACCCCGCGGGTCACCGCAGGTACTAGCATCTCTACCTCCCTGCTACAACTCGCCTTCCGAACACAGAGCCTTCTTGTCCAACACAGAAGTTGCTTCAGGTACGGACAGCTAGCTGTGTTCACGCAATTCTACTCAGGTACACAAGTCTTCTGTGTCTCCATCACATGGCCCCTGGGTTACACACAGCCTTCTTTGCCCAAACCGGAGGTCTCCTGGTTACAAACAGTTTTCTGTGACCACACCACAGGTCTCCTCAGGTACTCAGAGCCTCCTGTATCTACACCACAATTCCAACTGGGTACAACCACCTTCTGTGTCCCCCGGCGTACAAAGAGCCACCTATGTCCGCATCACAAGTCCCCTCAGGTACACACAGTCTTTTTTCGTCTATACCACGATTTTCCTCAGGGACACACAACACAGGTCCCTGAGGTGCTCACAGCCTTCTATCCACACAGAAAGTCTCCTCGGGGACACACCGCCTTTTATGCCCACATCACACGGGGGCACGTGTCGACATGTCTACCTCCACACCACCACACGTCATCTTGGGAACAAACAGCTTTCTTTTTTTTTCTTTTGCCGTATCACACAGCATGTGGGATCTTAGTTCCCCAACCAGGGATCAAACCCGTGCCCTCTGCAGTGGAAGCACGGAGTCTTAACCACTGGACCGCCGGGGAAGTCCCCGAACAAACGCTTTCTGCTTCCACTCCGCATGTTGTCTTGAGCACACACACCCTCGTATGCACAGCATGCATCCTCTCGGGGACACACAGCCTTCTTTGTCCACATCACACGGTTCCTCTGACACCTACACAGACTCAGGGGTCCGCAGCAGACGTCCCTTCGAGTTCACACAGCCTTTTTTTTAAACTACTGAGTCTCTGTGCTCTTGGGTTTACGCAGCCTTCTGTGTCCTCTATCCACACCACAGGTCCCCTCAGGGACACACCGTTTTCTGTGTCCACCCCACAAGTTGCATCACATATACACAGCCTTCCTCTCCCCCCCTCCACAGACTTCCCTCAGAGACACACAGACCTCCCTGTCCACACGCTAAGTCCTCTCAGAACACACACTGTTTTCCGTGCCCAGACCCAAGCCACATCTGGCACACACAGCCATCTCTGTCTACAACACAGGGGCCCTCAGGTCCTTTCACCATCAATGTCTACACCACTGTTCCCCTGGGTACACAAGCCTTCTGTGTCCACACTACCAGCTCTCTGGGTACACATCTATATCCACACCACACATCTCCTCGTGTCTATACAGCCTTCTGGAAACACACCACAGGTTTCCTCAGGAACACACAGCCTTCTGTGTCCATACTACTGATCCCCTTGGGCAGGTACACACGTCCATACCACAAGTCCCCTCAAGAACGCAAAGCCTTTCATGTCCACACAGTAAGCTCTCTCAAGTGTGTCCATCCACATCACAGCTCCCCTCCCCACCCACAGCCCTTTTCCCCCACACAGGCCTTCTCAGACACAGCCGTTTGCCTCCGCACCACAGGGCTGCTCACGCGCACCCAGCTTCCGCTCACACGCACATCTTGGATACACCAGTGTCCACACCATGAGTGCCCGTGGAAGCACACAGCCTTCCACGAACACACCACAAATTTCCTCCCATGCTCCCAGCTTCTTAGTCTCAGGCTTTTGCAAGGACTGCCTTAGTCAATTAATCACATAATATCTACAAAACTCCGGATGACTCAAGTTCATTGTGCTAGTACACCAGTCGCCACAGGCTGGTATTCTGATCAAGTTTATTTTTATTTTATTTCTTTCTAGACCTACATCTAAACTACTGGCTTCTGTGGCTTTTTTTTTTTTTTTTAATGGGATTTATTTATTTATTTATTTATGGCTGTGTTGGGTCTTCGTTTCTGTGCGAGGGCTTTCTCTAGTTGCGGCAAGCGGGGGCCACTCTTCATCGCGGTGCGCGGGCCTCTCACTATCACGGCCTCTCTTGTTGCGGAGCATGGGCTCCAGACGCGCAGGCTCAGTAGTTGTGGCTCACGGGCCTAGTTGCTCCACGGCATGTGGGATCTTCCCAGACCAGGGCTCGAACCCATGTCCCCTGCATTAGCCTGCAGATTCTCAACCATTGCGCCACCAGGGAAGCCCTTCTGTGGCTTTTTCATGTCTGGAGACAATTTAACTATTGGTTAAGTTTAAACTGGCTTGTTCAAGCAGGTTTCATATGTGATATTATCATCTTAAGTGGAATTGTATAATCATATAACCGGGCATTTCAAACTCCTCTTTTCAGTGTGCCTTGACTTTTTTTTTTTTTTTTTTTAATTAATTACATTTTTTTTTTTGGCCTCGCTGTCTGTGGGATCTTAGTTCCCTGATCAGGGACTGAACCCGCGCCCCCTGCATTGGGAACACGGAGTCCTAACCACTGGATCGCCAGGGAAGTCCCAAGTGTGCCTTGGCTTCTTATTTGCAGTTTGGAGGTTCAATGGTTAGAAGTTTTCAGGTGGCCTTAGAGGTTGGGTGGGAAAGCCAGCTGCCTCACTCAGATGCTCTAGAAAGCCTTGAGCTCCCCAAAAGTAGGGCCTTGGGGTCACCACTCATCCAGTTGGACCCAACACTCTCCAGGCAGCACACTTCCTCCAGTCAGATGGAAGTGGCAGGAAAGGAGCGGACACCAAACCCCTAGAACGAGGATTATGAAGACTCTCACGGATCGGGCACTGGCTGCAGCACGTTTCAGCGTCGCCCTGAGGCAGGGATAGGGCAAGTCAACGAGAGGAGACTGGTTCCGTCTTGCCCCTGCCCTGCTCCTTTTCTCACACTCTCATCTTCCAGCTCTGCCAAGGTCATGTTGATATCATGTTTTCCCCATCACTGTGGACCTGCCAACCCACGTTGTTAATAGAGAATAATTTTCCTCACACCCTCTTGGAGAAAGAAAAGAGAAGATGGACTATGGCAAACTGATCTCCTAGACGGAATTTGACTTTGGAACGTCTTCAATTAGGAAAAAAGCCAGACGTTTTCTGTAGTCAAACAATACTCTTCCCAGTTGGCAGTGAAAGCAGAAAAGAGGTGGTCATCCCGCGTGGTCCTTGTTTAGAGCGAGCAACAGAGGAGCTGTGACTTGGGGTCAGCAGTCCAGCCAGAAGGGCAAGAGGGATGATGCTTCCACACCCAGACCCTGGGGTTTGAGCTGGTTCTAGCCTTCTCATTTGTGTCCAAGCTTGGACTTGGGTGACTACTGGTCTGGGAACTTCCCCGCAGTTACACAGAGCAAATCCTCTCTGTAATCTCCAACCAAACTGAATCCATACCCCAAAGCCAGCCTCAGAATAGACTTAGTCTTAGAATATTCTCCATCAGTGATTCTTCCCGATATCCCTTTCCCACCCCCAACCTACTTATTCTGAACCTGACTGGCTTAGATGTGCTAAAGCAAGTACTGACAGGATTCAGCAGGTTTCTTTATGGGAAGATCTCTCAGAACCTTTAATATGCATTTTGGTCCTTTAGGAGGGGAACAGAATTTGCAGAGCTGCTCCCACTTATTTGGCCATGAAACTTATTTCTTACAGATCTTTTTATAAGACTGGTGTGGGCAGGGCATTATTATTAGATGGGTTTTCCAGAAGCAGGATCTGAAAGGGTGGTTGTTGTGCAAGAGATTTACTGAGAGAAGGGGCTCCAAAGAAACGTGTAAGGCGGAGAGGGAAGCAGGATAGGGCAGGGGGTGAGCCAAGGAAAGACATGGGTTTGGATTAAGTGTAGCTTCAGCCTGATCCCAGGGGAGCTCTAGGATATGACCTGTATCACTGAGGTTGTCCTTCCACACGCAGCCAGAGGCAAGGGAGCAGGGCTGTCGTACTCCCACATAGATTAGTCATTGGCCGCAGGCTTCCCTCCAAGGATGGTGCAGAACCTTCCAGGCGTCTCCAGACAAAGCCGTGGTGGCCCGCCAAGGACAGGAGGAGGGTGTAGGGGTGAGCAGTTAGCAGCCAACACCCTGGAGCTGGAGGACAGGTGCATGCCCCAGTTAGGGCATCTGGACGGGACACCAACAGTTCTGTCACAGTCACACTTTGGGAAAAACCATGGCGAGCCTCAGTCCTGCCTATGGTGTCTCCTGCGGCTGCACGAGGATCAGGCTAGTCTTTGGAGCACCTGCTATTACTCGCCTGGCCATTTCTGTCCTGGACTGTCATCATCTCTAAGACAGAGATACCTTATCAGGTGAAGGGGAAATTTCACCTTGCAGTTGCAAGACAGTCAGGATGAATGGCTCTCATCTGTGTGAGAATTTTTTAAAAAAGAAAAAAGAAACCAGTGTTCACTAGCACAAGAAGCTGGCTAAAGTCACCAGGGTCAATGTTAGGACCTCCAGTAGACTCAGGACTTCTGACTCAAAAACCAGTGCTTCACCACTGGTAACCACAAATATGATCTATTATCTATTTTCTTTGATTTTTGTTTTGTTTTGTTTTAGATTCCACATAGAAGTGAGATCATCAGACACCTCTTAAACTCACATAGAGCTGTATGTCAATTATATCTCAATAAAATAGAAAAAACAAACCCCCCAAACCCAATGCTTCAACAGACACTATGCTGCCTTTTAGCAAACCAACCAACCAGCTAGCCAACCAGCCAATAAACAAAAAGCCCACCAAAAATAAATAAACAAAAACCCTAGGGTTTGTCCCGCAATGAATGAGGTACGTAGTCAATAACATGTGGAAGAAAAAGATATTACCTTCAGATTTTCCTAGTATAAACAAAATGCTTAGTGTTCAAAAGAGTGCTTGAGGGACTTCCCTGGTAGTGCAGTGATTAAGAATCCGCCTGCCAATGCAGGGGACACGGGTTCGATCCCTAGTCTGGGAAGATCCCGCATGCCGCGGAGCAGCTAAGCCCGTGTGCCACAATGACTGAGCCTGCGCTCTAGAGCCCACAAGCCACAACTACCGAGGCCAAGTGCCACAACTACTGAAGCCCGCGTGCCTAGAGCCCGTGCTCCACAACAAGAGAAGCCACCGCACTGAGAAGCCCACGCACCGCAACGAAGACCCAACGCAGCCAAAAATAAAATAATTAATTAATTAATTTTAAAAAAAGAGTGCTTGAAATGTGTGCATGTTTGCTTGTAACAAATTTGTGTTTATACTTACTGGCATAATTATAAGTAAATATTTATTGGTTTTCTACTGTGTGCTAAGTGCTGGAGATTCAAACTAACATGGGAATCATTCCCTGCCCTCGAGCACTTCCAGTCTAGTTAGGGAGGGAGGGTAACAGTACAGGACATTGTATGGCAAGGGCAATATGAGTGGGACAGACAGTAAAGGAATCAGAGAAGATTCTTTGGAGAGGTGGTGCTTGAATCTAGGGGTCAGGCCTGCCAGGCAGAGAGATAGAGGATCTTTCCATTTGAAGGAGGGTGAGGTGAGCCTGAGGAAGTGATTAGGGCTCACATCCCAGCTTGAATTTGGATCGCATCATTTTTGCAAGAGGGAACAACCGACAGTTTCTGAGCAGGGTAATGACATGTACTTAGTTAATTTGCACTTCTTCAGTGGTGTTGAAGATGAATCGGAAGAAGCGGAACTTGAAGGAAAAGAGACTGTTAGGCTATTGTACTAGTCTAAGCATCAGGGGAGCATCTGAATTAGAGTGTGGAGTTCAATTTCAACACATATTTATTAAGAACCTACTATGTATCTGAAGCTCTGTGAGGAGCAAAACAGCAATGATGGAGGCAAAATGACCCCTGCCCTTGAGTTGCTCACGTCTAGCGGCAATAGAAAAATTAACATTAAATTTGAAGTTAAACTTGGCTCCCAGCTGTATTCCTCACTAGTTCTATGGTCTCAGATCTAATCTTCCTCATCTATCAAATGATGAAATTGAACCATATTCCTTCTCTTGGGTCACTTTTAATTCTATCCTTTCTACGATGAAAAGAAAATACAAGTTACAGAAGATGCATTTTAAAGGAGAAGCCTGCGGTATAGGTCTCGGGAGACTCTAAGATTTTGCATGTCAGGGCTAGGTGAGCTGTAGTATCGTGGACAGAAATAAGGCAATCTAGAAGGGGCTACTGACTTAAGAAAAAGCTTTTAAGACCTGAAACCGTAAAATTCCTAGAAGAAAACATAGACAGTACACTCTTTGACATGGGTCTTAGCAATAGTTTTTTTGGATCTGTCTCCTCAGGCAAGGGAAACAAAAGCAAAAATAAGCAAACGGGACCACATCAAACTAAAACTCCTTTGCATAGCAAAGAAAACTATCAACAAAATGAAAAGGCCGCCTACTGAATGGGAAAAGACATCTGCAAACAATATATCTGGTAAGGATTTAAATAGCCAAAACATACAAAGAACTCGTACAACTCAACATCAACTAAATAAACAATCTGATTTTAAAATGAGCATTTTTCCAAAGAAGATATACAGATGGCCAACAGGCACAGGAAAAGATGCTTAACATCACAAACCATCAGGGAGATGCAAATCAAAACCACAACGAGATACCCCCCTCACACCTGTTTGAATGGCTATTATTAAAAAAGACAATAAATAACAAGTGTTGGTAAGGATGTGGAGAAAAGGGAACCTTTGTGCACTGTTGGTGGGAATGTAAATTGGTGCAGCCACTATGGAGAACAGTATGGGGCTCCTCAAAAAATTAAAAATAGAACAACCATGTGATCCACCAATTCCACTTCTGGGGATTTTTCCAAAGAAAACAAGAACACTAATTCAAAAAGATATATGCGTCCTTATGTTCATTGCAGCATTGTTTACGTTATTTACAATAGCCAAGGTTTAGAAACAAACTAAGTGCCCATCAATAGATGAACAGATAAAGAAGATGTGGTATATATATACAATGGAATATTACTCAATCATAAAAAGAATGAAATCTTGCCATTTGTGACAACACGGATGGACCTAGAAGGTATTATGCTAAATGAAATGTCAGACAGAGCAAGACAAACATATGAATTCACTTATATGTGGACTCTAAGAAACAAAACAAATGAACAAACACACACACAAAAAACAGAAACAGGCTTATAGATACAGAGAACAAACAGGTGGTTGCCAGAGGGAGGGAAGGGGGATGAGTGGAATAGGTGAGGGAGATTAAGAGGTACATATTTTCAGCTACAAAATAAATGAGTCACAGGGATGAAGTATACAGTATGGGGAATATAGTCAAGAATATTGGAATAACTTTGGTGACAGATGGTAAGTAGACTTGTGATCATCCTGTAATATATAGAAATATTGAATCACTATGTTGTGCACTTGGAACTAACATATTGTTGTAGGTCGATTATACTAAAAAAAAAAAAAAAAAAAAAAAGACATGTACAAGAGTGTTCATAGCAACTTTATTCTTAATTGCCCCAAGCTGGAAGCAACTCAAATAGGTATCAATGATAGAATGAATAAATTAGTGTGGCTTTTTCATATAGTGAAATACTTCACAGCCACAAGAATGTACAAATGATTAGTATACCTCAGAACATGGGTGAATTTCAGGAACATAATTTGAGTGAAAGAAGGTAGTTACAAAAGAGCACACCCTCTATGATTCCATTAATATAAAGATCAAAAGCAGACAAAACTGATGTACAGTTTTTGAAACCAATATGGTGATTTTCTTTGGGGAGGAAAGGAAGTAGTAATGTGAAAAGGGCATGAGGGAGATTTCTGTGGGACTGCTAGTGTTCTATCTTCTGGTAAGTGTGTGTTCATTTTGTGAAAATTCATTGAACTGTACCCTTATGATTTTGTGTACTTTTCTCTATGGATGTCATACTTAAACGAAAAAAGCTTTTTTAAAAAAGAAGCCATTGACAATAGCAAAAACAAAACAAAACCCTATAAGGTATACTTATAAATTAATTTAACATATATATGCAAGTCCTGTATGCAGAAAATTTTAAACTTCATGGAACAATATTACATATGACTGGAATAAGTAGAGATATAGCTCAAGTTCATAAATAGGAAGACTCAGTATTGCAAACATATTAATCCTTTCCAAATTAATCTATAGATACAATGCAATTCCTTTCATAATCCAAATAGGCTTTTTCATGACATTAACAAAATGATTCTAAAGTTTATATGAAAAAGGAAAAATCCAAATATAAGCCAAGACACGCTAAAGGAGAACAGGGAGTGAGCAGTAGACTTACCAGATATCAAGATTTAATATAAGGCTATTATAATAACAAAGACAGTGTGGTATTGACAAAAGGAGAGACAAACCCGATCTTTATAACAGTATAGAAGATGCCCAAAACTCATAGAACTGTATGGTTGTCTCTCCATATCTATGAGTTCCACATCTGCGGATTCAACCAACTGCAGATCGAAAATATTTGGGGAAAAAAATTCCAGAAAGTTCCAAAAAGCAAAACTTGAATTTGCTATGCATCAGCAGCTATTTACATAGCATTTACATTGTACTAGTTATTTTAAGTATTCTAGAGCTGAGTTAAAGTATACAGGAGGATGTACATAGGTTATATGCAAATACTATACCATTTTATATAAAAGACTTGAGCATCCTTGGATTTTGGTATCTGTGGGGAGAGAGTGGTGGTCCTGGACCAAATCCCCTGTGGATACCAAGGGACAGCTATACATTAAAAAGGTCAAATTTTGTATCTCAGTAAAATAACAAAATGGCCTTATGTGTTTGGATCTATTTCTGGACTCTGTTTTGTTCCATCGATCTATTTGTCGGTTCTTATGAGAGCACTACACTCTTTCAAATACGAAGTTTTAAGTCTTGAAGTTAGGAAGTGTAAGTCTGCAACTTTGTTCTTTCTCAATATTGCTTTGGATATTCTAGGTCCTTTACATTTCCATGTAAATTTTGAAGCAGTTTGTCAATTTTTTTCTTGTCTTTCTTTTTTTTTCTTTTTCTTTTTTTGGTGAGAACATTTAAGTACTACTCTCTTAGCAAATTTCAATTATATAATTGTTTATCAATTTCTTAATAAAAACCTAGTGGAAAAAAAAAAAACCTAGTGGGATTATGATTGGGATTGGATTGAATCTTTAGATCAATTGGAGGATTTGAGATCTTAATATTGAGCCTTCCAATCCATGAACTTGGAACTTGGAACTTATTATATCCATGAACTCCATTTATTTAGATACTCTTTCATTTCTCTCAGCAGTGTTTTGTAGTTTTCAGTTAGTTTCACATAATTCATGCTCTTTGACATTATTATAAATGGAATTTAACATTTTTATTTTTCAATTGTTTGCTGATAGTAGTTAACACAATTGATTTTGTATTTTGACCTTGGATCCTGTGAACTTGCTAAATTCACTTATTAGTTCTGGTTGCTTTGCAAATTAGTTGATGTTTTCTATGTAAACAATCATGTTATCTGCAAATAGAGAGATTTTTAAGCCTTCATCTCTGCTCTTTATACCTTTCATTTCTTTTTTAAAAAAATACAGTGGCACAGTGGTTAAGAATCCACCTGCCAATGCAGGGGACACGGGTTTGATCCCTGGTCCATAAGATCCCACATGCTGCGGAGCAACTAAGCCCGTGCACCACGACTACTGAGCCTGTGCTCTAGAGCCCGTGAGCCACAACTGCTGAGCCCAAGTGCCACAACTACTGAAGCCCGTGCGCCTAGAGCCCGTGCTCCGCAACGAAGAGTAGCCCCCGCTCACCACAACTAGAGAAAGCCCATGTGCAGCAACAAAGACCCAATGCAGCCATAAATTAATTAATTAATTAAAAAATATACATTCTGAGTATTCTGAGTTTTATTATTTGAAATAGAACATTTTTATTGAAGTATAGTTGAAGAACCCATATGTACAAGAATGCTTATAATAGAAAAAAAAGAAAAACTCAAATTCGTATCTGCAAGTAAAGGAAAATGGGTAAATAAATTTGTATTGTGGAATATGACACTGCAATGAAAATTGATGGCCTACAGTGACCCTCAGGAACATGGATGAACGCTAAAGCAATATTGAGTAAAACATGAAAGGCTACGTAAATCAAAATAGTGTCATGTGATTTTCATAAAATTCAGAAACAAGGTAATCTAAACAATATATTGTATAAGCATACATATAGATGTGATAAAAATATAAAAGAATTTTTTCATGGACATTAACAAAATGATTCATGGACATTAACAAAAGTCAGGACAGTGATTACCTCTTGGGAGGAGGCAGAGAGATGGGAGTTTTGGAGTGTAGGAGTAGGTACAATTTTTGTAATGTCCTAGCTCTTGGGTTGGGAGGGAAATTCATTGAATTAGTTATACTATTTTTGCTTTAGAACATATACATACTCTTTTGTTTGCATTTAAAATATTTTAAAACTTAAAGAACTTAAAATAGCAAAATAATTATTAGCATACCATACACACTGTTCTTCTTTGTTTTCCACTTACAATATCATAGAGATTGTTCCCTATCGGTACACATAGACCTACCTCATTCTTTCTAACGGTTACATAGTATTCCACTGAATACACCATCATTTATTTAATCAGTCCTCCTTAATGATGAATATTTGGGTTGTTTCTAGTCTATAAGCAACGTCGTAATTAATTAATTAATTAATTATATTTTTGGCCACACCGCGCATGTGGGATCTTAGTTCCCTAACCAGAGATCGAACCTGCGCCCCCTGCAGAAGGGCAGAGTCTTAACCACTGGACTGCCAGGGGTGTCCCCGCAATTAATATTATTATGCATACATCTGATGGGGTTCAGGGCAGGCCACTTCAAAATATGCCACTTTGGCATATTGATTATTTTGAATTAAATTTACTTAAGAAACAGCTGGTACTTAAGAAGGACACTCTGACCTTGCTTTGTCCTCCTAAAAGCAGGAAATAAGTCTTCCATGTGAAAAGTACCCTCCATGTACCAGAAGGGCAGAGGGCATTCTTAGATAGGGAGTTCAGAGCTGAGATGTCTGTATAAAAAAAATCTTGTTAGTTCTTTACTAATATACTACTCCAAGCCCAAACTCCTTTGTCTTGTCAATTCTTCACAAATTTATTGTTTCTTTGTCCAAAAGGTATAAAAGCTGCCTGCTCTGGTCACTTCTTTGGGTCTCATACCTTTGGGGTCCCCTTACATGTGAAATTAAGTTTGTTGTTCTCCTATTAATCTTTTATTTCAGGGAGTGTCTCAGCCGAGAACCTAGAAGGGTAGAAGGAAAATTATTTTTCCTCCCTACACATCTTTATACAGTAATCTGAAAGGTCAAATTTCTAGAAGTGGAATTACTATGGTAAGAAATGTTACAATTCTGAATAGATGACTAAATTGCTTGTTTAACTTCAGGCAATATGAGTTTAAGGCAACGGTGAAAAATCCAAATGCGGGTGGCCTACAGATATTGTCATCAGGAAGTACCTGAGGACACCCAGGAGTGTTTGAATGCTTTTGCACACGCAAGGTATTTGGAACAGAGTAGGTGTGGAAGTGGAGTGAGAGTGACTATGTATTCACTGCTTGAGAAAAGCAAAATTAGTGACCTAAGGCCTCCCTCCGGGCCTGTTGGACAGCAGTTCCACAGCCGACCCATATACTCAGCCAAACTCTTGCCTACTCCCTGAGGGTGAGCCAGGAAAGTCTTGGGAAGGAGAGAAGGAAGGAACAACTCTCCTGACCTTCGACATGTCTATAGTTGGGGTGGCCCCTAGGGCATCTGAGCTAGGCTTTCCCCCACAGCGCTGGCCCAGCATAGGGGCCCAACCCCAGAAGAGCATAAACAGGGGTGACCCTGAAAATACCTTTGGCTGAGAGAGACCAAGGCCAGTTGAATGGGGCAACCTCAGTACCAGGATCCTTTTATTACAAATCATGAGTTCAAGTGAGATCCCCAATTGCTGGGCAGTTAAAGTTGTGTGCAGTTCTCCCCTGTTATAAACAAAACTGGATTGAACACACTTGCTCTTCCCTTCCATCCAGCATGACTACCAGGCTTTACTTCTTTAGGTCCCTATTTCCCCTCCTATAATGGCAGCAGGATTCTCTGTTCGTCCCTTAGGATCCTCCCCAGAAGGTGAGACTAGAGTGAGGCAATTGAGGCAGTCATTCTGCAGGCAAAAATTAAGGGTGTGCCAAAAAACTCAGTAATCAAGATAAAGAATACTTTAGGGAATCCCCTGGCGGTCCAGTGGTTAGGACTCCGAGCTTCCACTGCAGGGGGCAGGGGTTCGATTCCTCCTCCAGGAACTAAGATTCTGCATGCCGCGTGGCGCAGCCAAAAACAAAAACGAACAAACAAAAAAGTGTATTTTAATAATTCAAAACTAATGCAAACAAAAAAATCCATGATGAACAAAATACCAGAACTTACAGTGTTAAAGACGAGATCCAACCCTTCACTTTCACCAACCTGCCGCACTCCTCTCACTAGTCCTGGTTCCACTAAAACTTTATATACAAAATCAGGTGGCCAGCCCACTGGCTGTGGTTTGCCAATATTCCTATTTTTAAAAATTCTTTGTTATATATATTTTTTATTGTGGTAAAATATACATAATATAAAATGTACCATTTTAACCATTTTAAACTTTACAGTTCAGTGGCATTAAGCACATTCACATTGTTCTGTACACGACATGATTTTTTTTAAATATTACATTATAATATTGTATATCGTGATTACTGAGTTTGGGGGCGCCAGAGGCCAGTGTCTCCCTTGCCTTACTCTAGTTCTCACGCTGCCTCCCCCACTCTTCACCCACTCCTGCAGCCTGAGGAAGGAAAACCGCAAGTTTCTCCCATAAGGCAGCAGCGGAAGAGTTATTCCGGTGGCGATCAGGCTATCGAGGACGTCCGTCCACACAGCCGCCGGCAACAGGAAGACTTGTTCCACCTGCGTCCTCCCGCCGCCTTTGCTCTCTTGCAATGAGACACACTTGGCTGGCGCTTCTTCTACCTGCCCAGGACCACCTGACGGAGGGCGGGCATCCCCTGGCCCGCCCCGCTCGGGTCGGCTGGGCGTCCTGCCGGCCAATGGGGAACGGGCCTCTCCGGACACGGGCAGCGTCCTTAGGAGCGGCCAATGGGAGCGCGGCATGCAAATGAGCAGGTGCGGCGACGGCTGACCAGTCAAGGCGGCAGCGGCTCAGGGGATGTTAGAGGCGCGCTGGGCGGCCGCGGAGCGTACGCGCAGGCTTCGAGCTGCGAGCTCCGGTCTCCCGCCATGGCCCCCGCTCCGGCCCCCGCCGCCTCCTTCTCCCCCGCCGAGGTCCAGCGGCGCCTGGCGGCCGGCGCCTGCTGGGTCCGCTGCGGGGCCCGCCTCTACGACCTCACCGGCTTCGTGCGGCACCACCCAGGGGGCGAGCAGCTGCTGCGGGAACGGGCTGGTCAGGATGTTAGCGCCGACCTGGACGGGCCACCGCACCGGCACTCGGACAACGCGCGCCGCTTGCTCGAGCAGTACTACGTGGGGGACCTGCAAGGAGACCCTCAGGTACAGCCGGGCCCGGGGGTCACACACCCTCTATTCCCCCCACCCTCCCCGCCCCAACTCGCCACTCCCCGGCAGGCCGCGTTCACCTGCCCTCTAGGAGGACCCAAGGTGACAGCCTCCGCCCTCACCTCTCTTCTCTCCAGGTAACAGGTCCCTGCCTACCACCACCACCCCCAACCAGGAGTTTGCCCTTCCTCTCCAGCATTTCCCCTGACCCTCCTCTATCTGCTACTTCTCCCACCTCCCAAGATACCTCCTCCTTCCTACTTGTTTCTGCTGCAACCTCTGCCATGTGACAACTTGGATCACCTTTTCTCTCCCAGCCCCTCACACACTCAATCTTTCCTTCCTGTCCCCTTATCGGCCTCTCCCTCTTCGCAACTGCTCTTCATTTCTGTTTGAATAATAGCTTCCAAGCGCACCTGTCCTCTCCTCCCCATCTCACCCTACCCCTGCATCCAAAAGACACAGACCAGTCACCCTTCTCAGCTAGTTTGGATTTCCTGGTGCCACCCTAGTCTTGCGCAAGGGCTTCTCTGGTCGCGTGGAGAGGTTGGCGCGGTGTCTTGGGTGGCCTATGTCCTCCCACCCCTCAGACCTCCCTTTATTCCTTGTCTTGCATGCTGGCTTGGGTGTCCAGCAGAGTGACATGACAGGGTGAGCCAGTTCTGCTGGGGAGAAGGGAGTAGCACTCTGAGCTGCATGCGGTTGTGCACCACAGGCTCGTGATTGTATTTAAGCCTCTGACTGATCCTGGGGTGGGTTTTGTTATCCCCATTTTAGGATGTGGAAACTGAGGATCAAGGAGGCACTGTCATTTGAGGTCAGTTTGGAATTTGAGGTCAATTTGGAATTTGAGGTAATTTGAGCTAGTTAGTGGAAAAGTCAAGTGTGTCTGATTCCAAAATCAATGCTGTCTCCATCCCAAGGATCCTTGGGCCTGGGAGATGATCCTATCCGTTGGGTTCCAGGTAGGCTTGTGCCAGAGGCAAACCGACTCTTCAGGACTTCCTCAGGCACAGCTGTAGGACTGGTGACAGTGAGGCCATCATGCTTGGACATAAACCAACAGTTGTTCCCTGCTTCTAGCTCTTGCATTCAAGATGGCCCCAGCAAGTGCTTTTAGATCTTTGGATGAAAGGACTTGCCTCTCACTGTTCCAGGTGGCTTTTCACTGGGCCATCTTGCCTAATTCTTTAATCATTTATTCACTCCCTCACTTGGTCCCTTAGTGATTGGCAGCACTGAGCTAGGCACTGAGGAGGTATCAATGGACAAAAGCAATACGGTCTTCATGGACCTAACAGGCTAATGAGGTAACATACTAATCCCACAGTAATTCTTCAATTACCTGGTGCTATCAGAGTAGGAATCAGGGAGAGCTTTCTGGAGAAAGTGATACTTACCCTGGGAGCTAATCAATGGATAGGGCTTAAGCCAGGTGAAGTGTGGTGAGAAGAACCTTCCAGACAGAGGGAAAAGAATGTGTGAAGGCTCTGAAGGGTAAGGGCTTGGCAGAGTCAAGGGACAGAAATAAAACCAATGTGACCAGAGGCTGTTGGGCAAGGAGAGGGAGTGGAAGGAGGCCGGAGATCAGCCAGGGCCGCTGTGGTCAGGATTTGGGACTTGATTCTAAGAACAATGGGAAGCCAGGTAATGGATTCAAGCAGGGGTGTGGTGTGGTCAGATTCGCATCTTTGGAAGAGCATCCTGGCTGCGATGCCAAGAAGGGGTGGAAGGAACCCAAGTGGGTGTGAGGAGACCAGGCGGGAGGCTACCCCATAGCCCAAGTGAGAGGTAACGGTGACTATGACCAAGGGAAGGGGAAGGTTGAATTTGGGAGACTTCATACGTAAAATGGCAGGACTCAGCATTCTGCAGCGGGGGCCCAGTTTAATCCTGGAAGCTGATGTTAGGTGTCAGGTCATGCTGAAGGTGCAGAAGGTTTAGCCATAGATATAACTGAAGCTGAGTGCAGGAAATGAGAGGTGGGGGCTGGAATACTAGAGACTTCCAGGCTTGTGATGGCTCATGGAAGCCATCCTACATTGTAACTGTGTCCTATAAACAGGAGCCTTAGGGTGTGGCCTCTCCTCCCAGCACCATCTAGAGCATCTCTCCTGGCTAGCTGCCCTAGATGGCTTTACCTCCCAGCTCTGCTAGCTACCCAGCACTATGGTTTGATTTGGCTTTGTTTTGCTTTGCTTTACCTGACCTTCAGAGAATACTGAGTCTAAATTTGTTTCTTACCCCTGCACTCACCTGTTACCCCAAGAGTCCCAGTGTGGCCATGTTTCAGGCATCCTTATATCTGGGCCCCCACCTGAGGACGTGGGAAAAAAACTAAAACTTAACACCACATTTACAAATCCATGGCCCAAACTTGACCAATGGCCGTAGTCACCCAATACTCCAGTTGCTCGTCAGCTTCTATCTGCTATTCTGGAAACTAGTGTAGGGTTGTCTTTATATTGGGGAAGAGAGGTATTCAGAGGAGAAATCTGGAGAAGATATCTTTTCAGAGAGAAGCCATCTTCGTAAGGGCTGAATGGAGAGAAGACATATCTGTTCTTCTCTCTGGTTAAGCCCTTCTGGCAACCCCCATGCTGCCTTCTCCACCTCTCCCGTCTCCTCCTGCTGGACCAGGGATGCTGACACCTGTTGAGGCTAGAACCCGGCTCCTGTAGTGTGAGGACCAGAAGGGGCGTTGACGGGGAAGGGGAGTGTCATGAACCAGCTCTGTTGTTTGGAGCTCATTTCTGAATGGTGCCCCTCCTTGGAGTCCTTCTTCCCAAGTGTAGTCCTCAGCGGGGAGCCTGCTGGAGCTCTGCCATGAAATTCCAGGGACAAGGCTCAGCCCCACTGGTTTCCCCTTTCCCCCACTTTGCCACACCCCCCGTATACACACTTACCCACACATTCACACTCACAGGGAAGCACACACACATGAAACAAGTCGAACTTGTTTGAGCTAACATACCATGGGGATGAGACAAGATCTGTTGTAGCCCTGGACTTGACGACGTGAATCAGTGATGGCTGAGCAGGGAAGCCAGGCCCTCTTCTCGATTGGGCGCTCAGGGCTCCTCACTCCAAGCTTAGATGAGAGTGGCTCACGTTGTTAGTGGGGCATGAAATCCATTGATTGAGCTGCAACCAGCAATTTTTTTAAAGAAATAGGAAAGAAAAGAACTTCGGGTCCAAACCTCCCAAGGCCATAGATTCTGTTTCGCAGACTTGTCATCTATGAATCACTGTCCCAGTTTTTTTCCAAATTGGCATACGACTTGAGCTATTTAATATTTATCTTTAAGTAGACTCACTTTTTATTTTACCATTTACTCACCCTAGGCAATATTACCAGGGAAATCAGGGTGTACATGCACTTTAAAAATAGAACTATTAAAGTAAATGCTCATCCTCCTATCCCCTAAAGTCCTGAGCACCGTCAGTGGAGTAAGTATCACACTTCGGAAGACACAAGGAGCAGAGCTTCTTAACCCTGGAGTTCTATGGATCATTTTCTGGGATTGATGGAAGAGATGAAATTGTGTGTAAAACATGCATGGTTGTGCATTTTTCTGGTGAGAGAGCTGCAGCTTTCATCACAGTCCAACCAGGATCCTTCCGTCACTCCAGACCTGCCACCAAGAGGAAAATAACTGAAAGGGCAGATCGTTACTGCCCCCGTCTTACACACCCAGACCTTGAGGGGGCCTCCTGTGGGCAGACATCTGACCATGCCCCTGGAGAAAAGCCCTTTGTTTGGGGAGACCCTAGAGGAGGGCAAGCCCTGACTCCCCAGCCCCTGCTGTTGGGTTAACCCTACTGTCTGAATGTGTGTCGCATCCTAATCCCGCAAGGTGTATCTGTCTCTGAGTGGCTGAGAAGTCCACAGATTCTGCCACATGTGGTTCTGCCAGGCTTTGGGCGTCCAGCCATTCAGAACTTTGGAGATTGAGTCATTAAATGGGGATGGACAATAGGGAGGAGATCTAAGTGCAGGAAGACTCAGGGTCCCCAACCCACCCGGGGCTCCGGAACAGCTTGAGCACAGCCCAGCTTGGAATGCCGGTCTGAGCTGAGAATTCAGATAAAAGCTGATGATTGGGAAACTTGCTAAACTCCCCCTGCCTGCAGAGTGGAGTGGATGTGAGAAATCTGCTAACTGAAGGGGGTCGAGGTCTGCTTAGCCCACAACAAGGCTTCCTAAGTGGGCCTGCCTGGCCAGTCAGCAGCCCCCGTCCTTTGCTACCTGCCAGGGACTTGTGAGCCCTGGCCTGCTGTGGTGCCAGGTGAGCCTTACCTGGAGGACGAAGCTAGGGCAAGCTGGGAGAGGGCCAGAGACCCAAGTCACTGTGGTTCCATGTGACACAGGGTAAACACAGGCTCCAAGAGTGCCCCCTGGTGTCACCTCAGAATTCAGTGATTGAAGGGGCTTCGAGACCCAAATTAGGGCGAAGGTTGGAAATTAGGACTCTATGGGGGAAATAAAAAGAAATAGACAGGAATCTCAGAAACACCTGAGGGTAATCATTTCTGGAAACATTCCCAGCAAAGAACCCAAACTGATGCCTGAACAGCATCTATCATCTTCCCTTTCCTTATTTATTTATTTATCTTAAGACACACATTCACTGTTGGTCCATATGTCGTCTTCATTCATTTAGACAAACAGGAAATAAGCGTCCTGTTCTCTCTGAAACCCACCACGGCACTGAAAGTACCCTTGCCAGGGCCATCGGGACCTTCACCTGGCTAAACCTGGTGGTCAGTTCTCACCTGGCCTGGCAGCAACTCTCGACATGGCGATCGCCCCCCCGCCCTTCTTGACACACTGTCCTCAGCTGGTTTCTGGATACCTCGCCCCTTTGGTTTTCTATTGCTGCTGTAACAAATTACCACAAACTCAGTGACTTAAAGCAACGCACATCTATTCTCTTATGTTTCTGGAGGGTCAGAAGTCAGAAATGAATTGGCAGGGCAGCCTTCCTTCTGGAGGCTCTAGGGGAGAACGTTGCCTCACTTTTTGCAGCTTTTAGAAGCTGCCTGTGTTCCCTGGCTCCTGGCCCCCAGCCAGCAGTCACATTGCTCTGACCTCTGCTCTCCTGTCCCTTCTCGTTCTCAGACTCTGATTCTCCTGCCTCCATCGTTCACTTATAAGGAACCCTGTGATTACACTGTGCTCCCAGCCCCCCCACCTCCCCCCACACCAGGTATCCAGGATCATCTCCTCATCGCAAAGTCTTTAATTTAATCACACCTGCCAAGTCCTCTGTGCCATGTAAAGTAACATAGTCACAGGTTCCAGGTATTGGGCCGTAGATTTTGAAGGGGGGGTGCGTTATCCCTCCTGCTTCACCCCTTATATCCCTGGTCATTACGGCTCAGTCTCCACTGCTAGTTTCTCTTGCTCCTCATTTCCCAGAAAAGTCACACAGTGTGTGCTCTGCTGTACAGCTTCTTTCACCCAATACTACGTCTGGGAGATAGTATTTGTGTTTTTCAACTGGGTTTCCAGTTCTGTTTACTCTTTCCTGTATGTGTGTTTTTCAACTGTCTCCATTCCTTGCTCTGTCCTAGAGAATCCAGAGGCTGTAGAGGGGGAAATGGGGGATAACTGGAAAAAAGCAGAGCCAGTGGCTGGGACAGACCCCATGCCCATCCTCATGAGCCTCCTTAGTCTTCCTTCCAGGACGCCTACCCACTACTACCCTACCTTGGCCAGAGCTGCGTTATGCTCATTATTGCAGCAGTCTCCTGGGCAGATCTCTCCCTGCCAACACTTCCTTCAGCCCATGGCCTTGTGAAGCTTTCCAAATATGTTACAGCGGGATTCCTAAATCTTCAGTGGCTCCCGATTGCCACATCCTTTAAGTCCATCTCAAACTCTATTTCTTCCACAGAGATTCTCCTTACCTCCCCATCTAGAACTGGGTTTTTCCTTCTCCCAAACTCTCATAGCACTTGGCCTCTCCCTACATTACAGCATTCAAAATGTTCTTCCTTATTCACTGTGTTTTCACTACGTGTCTTATCTTCTCTACTAAACTGTAAACTCTCTGAAGACTGGAATTGCCTGATTCATCTGGGTTTCCCTAGGAGACAGTAGCCCACTGGTGCCTACCAACAGGAAGTAACAAATGTCTGAATAAATGAATGAATGAGCTGCTTGGAAAACTGATATGTGTACCAGATTGAAAAGGAAAGTGGTGATATTAGCTCACACAAGATACTTCAAGTAGTAAGATGTTAAAAAAAAAAAAAAAAAGAAAGCAGAAACAAACCTCTTTCCAGTTTCTTCTTTGTTAGCTAAAAGGGTTGGGAGTTGATGGAAAGGATGGAGGACTATCAAGTGAGTCTCTCATTTCTGCCTTTGCCCTCAGTTTTTCGCAGCCAGAAAGAGTTGGCAAAATGTCTTCCACGCCAGGCTACTGAAGTTCATCCCTGCCCGTGAGTCCCCTGCAAGGTTAGAAGTGAAATTAACCATAGAAAATGCCAATTGAGAGCCCTCCTTGCTCTCAGGGCTGTGACCCGTCCCCATGTGTCTGTAAGTGTCTGGAAGATGTGCATAGGCAGGACCCAGGTTCCTGGGTTTCCAGTTCTGTTTACTCTTTCCTGTGTCTTTTCATGCAAAATTCTCTAAAGCGTGTCATCTCCGAATGGTGATTCTCAATCTTCTCTGATTGCTGCTCAACTAAGATGGGCAGAAGATTCTAACGACCGTTTCCCCACCTGCTCTTGCCCTCTGATGGAAAACAAACTCAGTCATAGTAACAAGACTGGGGAACAACAAAATTGATGCTAGCAACAGCCACAAAGCTATCATTGAGAAATAGAAACCTCATACTCAGGATTTGTTGTTGTGAAGCATTGCCCTAAAACATAATTATTCAAATGCTTTGTTTTCTGACTTCGATAGTATTTATATTGCAAGGTGTTAAAATAGCAGTACCAGATAAGCAAATTTGGGGGGATGTGTTTTGAACTACGATGCATACAGAATGTCTTAAGGTCCTGTTAGAGGAAAGCTAGTAGCCAAAAATTCCTTTGATGGAAGTACATGTGACTACACACTTAGAGTGAACCATGTAATCTACAACAAATGTGGTTGATAATTACCTAAGTGAATTAGTCATAGTTTCTCCTTTAAAACAAATAGAATTTAAAGGGAGTAGAGTTCTAGTTCTGTACATTCTTCTATGCCCAGCAGAACCTTTTTAACATTGCTAAGCATTGCATGATGCTTACCTTTCCCACTGGAAAATGGAATTGGAGATTTTAGGGATCTCTAGTAATGGCTAGCTTTGTTTTATAAATCCCAAATGTTAATAGTCCATAATAAGCCACTTAGTTGCTAATAAATAGCCCCTAGTCTTATGTAATAATGAATGTCTATGAAACAAGCATCATTTACCCACAAAGATCAAAGAAAGACCTCACATTTTTAAATCAAGTTAAGGCCCACACTTTGAGACTGGCTGCCATGGAGGAATAAGGAGAAGTTACATTTAGCTGAATAAATACAGCTTCCATGACCCCAAGTTAGGCACCAGGACAGACCAACCTGATTTAGTTGTTGCTTCCCCATGTCCTGGGCAAGACCCTTTGGAGTGCCAGGTGTAAAAGATGATGCAGGTTGGAGACAGGGTGCCATAAAAAAATTCAGTTGTTCTTAAACCTGAGTAGGAAAGACCTTGACTCCTAGGATTAAAGGTCACTTAAAATGAATCTACTTTAAATGAAGACCAAAATTTCATAGAAAATGGACCAAGTGGTTGAGAGAAGGAAATTGATTCTCTTTAAAAATGAAACTGAAAAGTTTTTTTTGTTGTTTGCTTTAGTGTATTTTAATCTGACAGCAAGGGAATTCCCTGGCGGTCCAGTGGTTAGGACTCTGTGCTTGCACTGCAAGGGACACGGGTTTGATCCCTGGTCGGGCAACTAATATCCTGCAAGCCCTGTGGCACAGCCAAAAAAAAAATCTGACAGCAAAATTAAGATTGCACTTGGGTGCTGATTCTTAAATTGAGCAAATAATGAATCAAGTAGTGTTGTTTTGCGCATGTGTGGTTTTTCTGACAAAAACGTATGAAAGCACATTGTGACATTCTAAACTTTGCATTGGCTGTTCACAGTGTGATCATAAAGGTCATTTTAGAGACTTCCCTGGTGCTGCAGTGGTTAAGAATCCACCTGCCGGGGCTTCCCTGGTGGCTTAGTGGTTGAGAATCCGCCTGCCAATGCAGGGGACACGGGTTCGAGCCCTGGTCCAGGAGGATCCCACATGCTGCAGAGCAACTAAGCCCGTGCACCACAACTACTGAGCCTGCGCTCTAGAGCCCGCGAGCCACAACTACTGAGCCCACGTGCCACAACTACTGAAGCCTGCGTGCCTAGAGCTGGTGCTCCGCAACAAGAGAGGCCACTGCAATGAGAAGCTCATGCACCGCAGTGAAGAGTGGCCCTGCTCGCTGCAACTAGAGAAAGCCGTGCGCAGCAACGAAGACCCAATGCAGCCAAAAAAGAATAAATAAAAAAAAAAAAAAAAAAAAGAATCCACCTGCCAATGCAGGGGACACAGGATTGATCCCTGCTCTGGGAAGATCCCACATGCAGCGGAGCAACTAAGCCCGTGTGCCACAACTACTGAGCCCGTGAGCCACAAGTACTGCAGCCCACGTGCCTAGAGCCCATGCTCTGCAACAAGAGAAGCCACCGCAATGAGAAGCCCGTGCACCGCAACAAAGAGTAGCCCCTGCTCACCACAACTAGAGAAAGTCCGCGTGCAGCAATGAAGACCCAATGCAGCCAAAATCTTAAAATTTTTTAAAAAAGGTCATTTTAGCAAGAGTATTTAAGGGCTAAGGATCTCTTTTGATCCTTTAATAAACAAGTCCTCCTCTTTTGAAGGGCCTCATCCTTTGTTGATTACCTGTGTTTCAGTGTTAAACAGCCTGGCTTTGCCAGATCCTTATTTGGCAGTGGAACTGTAACTAAAACAGTTTTCTCTCACTTTCATTGACTTCATGAAATTTTCTAAGTTTTTGCATTGATTTTGAATTTTCACTTTGCAGTCAGTTTGCATTTTGTTATATTGTATACTGTCAGGTGGTAGTAACCCCAGCCATCACTTTGTCCCTCCTTTTCTCTATTGTGATAATTACCCATGAACATAGTTCATACAAAAATTTAAATCATTTAAAGTAATGTGCAAAAAAAAAATATTGAGTGCCCCTCCCAACCTAGTCCCTGTGTAAACACTACCAACAATTTCTTATGTGGCCTCAGAGAAACACATATATTATTCTATTTCCCACATAAAGGAGTTGTATGGTACAGGCTGCTTGGCAACTTGCGGCTTTTTTCACCTAATGACATGTTTTGTACTTCCATCCACATCAGCAATAAAAGTTTTCCTCATTCTTTCTTCCAGTCCAAGAGCATGGGATATCTTTCCATTTCTTTGAATCCTCTTTGATTTCCTTTATTTTATTTATTTATTTATGTTTCAGTTGGGTCTTCATTGCTGTGCACAGGTTTTCTCTAGTTGCGTCGAGCGGGGGCTACTTTTCGTTGAGGTGCGCGGGCTTCTCACCGCAGTGGCTTCTCTCATGGCGGAGCACGGGCTCTAGGTGCACGGGCTCAGTAGTTGTGGCTCGCTGGCTCTAGAGCACAGGCTCAGTAATTGTGGCGCATGGGCTTAGTTGCTCCGTGGCATGTGAGATCTTCCTGGACCAGGATTGAACCCATATCCCCAGCACTGGCTGGCAGATTCTTAACCACTGCACCACCAGGGAAGTCCCTTGATTTCCTTTATTAATGTTTTAGTTCTCAGCATGTAAGTCTTTCACCTCCTTGGTCAGGTTTTTTCCTAGGTATGTTTTTGGGGTGGGGTGATTTTAAAAGTTACTGTTTTTTTACATTCCCTTTCTGATATTTCATTGTTAATGTAGAAAAATGCAACTGATTTCTGAATATTAATCTTGTTTCCTGCTACTTTTCTGAGTTCATTTATTAGATCTAGTAGTCTTTGTGTGGAGTGCTTAGGGTTTTCTATATATAGTATCATGTCATCTGCATATAATGACAGTTTTACCTCTTCCCTTCCAATTTGGATACCTTTTATTTCTTTTTCTTCTCTGATTGCTGTGGTTGGGACTTCCAATACTATGTTAAATAGAAGTGGTGAGAGTGGGCATCCTTGTCTTGTTCCAGATTTTAGTGGGAAGGTTTTCAGCTTTTCACTGTTGAGTATTATATTGGCTGTGGGTTTGTCATAAATGGCTTTTATTATGTTGAGCTATGTTCCCTCTATACCCACTTCGGTGAGCGTTTTTATCATGAATGGATGTTGAATTTTGTCAAATGCTTTCTCTGCATCTATTGAGATGGTCATGTGGTTTTTGACTTTTCTTTTGTTTATGTGGTGTATTACACTGATTGATTTGCATATGTTGAACCATCCTTGTGAACTTGGGATGAATCCCACTTGGTCGTGGTGTACGATCTTTTTTATGTGTTGTTGGATTCGGTTTGCTAATATTTTGTTGAGAATTTTTGCATCTGTATTCATCAAAGATATTGGTCTGTAATTTTCTTTTTTGGTGGTATCTTTTCTGGTTTTGGTGTCAGTGTGATGGTGGCTTAAGAGACTGTCTTTGGGAGTGTTCCCTCCTCTTCAGTCTTTTGGAAGAGTTTGAGAAGAATCAGTATAAGTTCTTCTTTGTTTGGTAGAATTCTCCTGTGAAGCTATCTGATCCTGGACTTTTTTTGTAGGGAGTTTTTTTTATTACAGATTCTATTTCACGTCTAGTGATTGCTCTCTTCAAATTATCTATTTCCTCTTGATTCAGTTTTGGTGGGCTGTATGTTTCTAGAAGGTTGTCCATTTCTTCTAGGTTGTCAACATTCTTTCTGATAGCTGTCCCTATTGATGTTTTTCCCTATTATATCAATGCTACAAGAAGCATCCTTACATAATCATTTTGCACACATATGCAAATAAATTTGTAATATAGAGTCCTAGACGTGAAATTTCTAGATCAAAATGATATCCATTTTGTATTTTGATGGATATTGCCAAATTGCCCTCTAAAAAGGTTGTACCAATTAAAACTCCCTCCAAAAGCATACAAGAATGCCTGTTCCTTCACACCCTCACCAATGCTGTGTACTACCAATATTTTTAATCTTTGCCAATGGGTGAAAAAAATTGTTCCCTGTTCAAATTTTCATTTATATGAATTATGAGAGAGTGAGTGTCTTTTTATACATTTCTAAATTATTTGCACCTTTTTGGTAAACTGCATGTTCAGGTCCTTTGTACATCTGTACTGGATAGTTGATCTTTTTCTTATTGATTTATATCACTGTTTATATATAAAGAATATTAGCCTATTTTCCATCATACATAATACTACTTGTCTTCCAGCTCTCATTTGTCTTTTGGCTTGTTTAATTTTTTTTTTTTCTCCATTTAAACCTTTCAGTTTTCCATGTAGTAAAAGCTGTCATCTTATCATTCTTAGAAAGACCACCTCTACTTGATGATTTTATATATAAAAGCAAGCAAAAAATATTTTGTATCCTGCTCATAGTTTTTATCCTTAATGATTCTGTTGTTGTTTGTTTGTTTTTGCTTAAATGTTTTATCTACCTGGATTTTTTTTTTTTTTTTGGTGTAAAGAACAAAATAGAGATTATTATAGGTTTATATTTTTCCAAATGACCAACTGGTTATTCCAGTAGATTTATGGAATAATCTATCTTTTCTCACTGATCTAAAACAAAAACCTTTATCACACATCAAACATTCACAGATATATTTTGGTCTATTCTTGGACTCTATGCTATACTAATGAAATCACTCATTTTCTTATTAGGTTTTAGCCATTCGTGTTTTTTTCCCCTTTCCTCCTTCTGTTCCATTCCATCCTGCTCCCACCTGCTCCACTAGAGAAAGCAAAGGGCAGGACAAGAGCTGAGCATCAATTCTGGACCATGTTGCCAGACTTGGGGAAATACAGTCAAGTCTGACTTTCAGGAGCTGTGGCTGCCCAGCACGCCCTGACCCTGATGTCGTGTGGCTGGAGCAGGGAGGAAGTGGCTCAGGGAAGCTCACACAGGCTGCAGCCTCAGTCCAAAAGCCCATGGGAAGGGGGGGTGCACGGTGGATGTGCAGTGGTTGTGGAATGATAGTGATTTCAGCAGGGAATGCAAGGATGAGGAGGGGTGTGGAGGGAATGTCTGGAGGCAGCCTTGCCGCTGGAACTCAGCATGGGGGCGGGTCCTGTGTACCTTTCCTGCTTTGTGTCCACAGCTTGTAGTTGTAGGAGGGGCCTACAGGTCAAGTTCTATGTGTGTATGAACAGGGGAGGCTAGGAGAGCCGGGAAGGAGCCCTATCAGGGAAACTGGCACCTCTCTTGTAAAGCCCTGTAAATCTAAAACTTCTTGTCCCTCTGGTCAAGGGAACTGAATACTTATCCCCCTCTACCTTCCTTTCATCAAAATCAAATAAGACCTTACTAAAAATAGATTCCTGGGACTTTCTGGGATGGTGGAAATGTCCTACATCTTGATGTGGGCATTGGCTGCAAGGAGGCATATAATTGTCAAAACATATCAAACAATATACTTAAGATTGGTAATTTTTTACTATATGAGGTTTATACCCAATTTTTTTAAAGGAGGCAAATAAATTTAACACATATTTAGTAATTGCTTCTAAAGATATGACCTCATGATTGCAAGTGTTAGATGTTGGTATACACCAGCCTTTAAAATTTGCTTTTTTTTTTTTTAATCATTTTACCGTTGAGTAGTATTGTCTGAAGGCCTATCAACTAGAGATTAGAAATCTTAGCTCAATTAAAAGCATGAAAACTCTGACAGGTTAAAAGGGTTGTCTCTGGTCATTCAGATCTTAATGTCAATCATGTAAATCAGGTTTTTTTCCTGCTAGAACTGGGAAGAATTGGAGCACACTGAGGGAATGCTGGTTTGGATTTTGTGGTGAGGAGATGGCTTTGGAGAAAGGCTCTGGGAAGCAGGGAGGTCCCAGTGGGGTGTCGTTTGGGTAATAGGAGCATACTGTGACGTAGGGACTGGGTTTCCAAGAGCCTTGTGGGGAGGGCAGTGAGACTACCTGGTAGGGAGGTGCAAGGATCAACATTTTACTTAGGACTGTCCACATACTGTGAGGCACTTCTTTGTCCTCTGATCTTCCTCTTCCAGACATATACAGAATACTACAGAAGTGGAATCACACAGTATATACAGGCAGACCTTGTTTTATTGCACTTCACTTTGTTGTACTTCGCAGATACTGCATTTTTTTTTATTTAATTGAAGGTTTGTGGCAACCCTGCGTCAAGCAAGTCTATCGGTGCCGTTTTTCCAACAGAATTTGCTCACTTTGTGTCTCCGTGTCACATTTTGGTAATTCTTACAATATTTCAAACCCTCTTACAGAAAAAAGGTAATAACTCCCTGAGGGCTCAGGTGATGGTTAGCATTTTTTAGCAATAAAGTATTTTTTAATTAAGGTATGTACCAAAAATGCTTTTAAAAAGAAAGAATAGAATGTGAATGGCAGGATCTAGGTAGTAGGGATACAGGTATTCACGGTGAGATTCTTTCACCTTGGCTGCATGTTTAAATTGTTTCATAATAAAAAGTTGGAAAAATACTGGGTAGTTACATCATGGACATCACTCCCAAATATGTTCTTAAAGGATGAGTGGGAAAATAAAACAAGGTAACAGCACATGAATGGTTACGTGTAACAAGGCATCACATTTCTAGTGATATTGTATTAGTTTCCTAGAGCAGCTGTAACAAAATACCACAAAGTGGGTACTTAAAATAACAGGAATTTATTCTCACCATTCTAGATCCTAGAAGTCTGAAATCAAGGAGTTGGTAAGGTTGGTTCCTTCTGGAGGCTCTAAGGGAAAATCTGTTCCTTGCCTCTTTCCTAGCTTCTGGTGGGGCCGGCAATGCTTGGTGTTCCTTGGCTTGTGGATACATCACTCCAATCTCTTCAACCATCTGCACAAAAGCATTCTTCCCTGTGTCTCTGCATCTGTGTCTCCAAATTTCCCCTCTTCTTACTAGACACCAGTCATATTGGACTCAGAGCCCACCCGAGCTCAGTATGACCTCATGAGAACATGATCAGTGCAAAGACACTATGTCCAAATAAAGTCACATTCACAAGGTTCTGGGTGGACATGAATTTGGCAGGGGTTGGGTGCAGAGAGATACTATTCCTCCCAATACAGATATCGTTAAACAACTTCTGCCACTCAAATAACCTAGAAGGAAGTGAATGTGATAGGCACTGGAGAACTGCGTTGTATTTCAGAAAAATGGCTCTAGTAGCAACAGAGATTCTAATATTTTAAGACTTGTGTGAAAAGTTTGATGTTTCACTGGGGTTGAAAAAATAGACATAAAACTAAATTAGAGAATTAATTGCCATAAGGATATATATATATATATATATATATATATATATATATATACACACACACACATATAGATATATATATATGTGTGTGTGTGTATGTGTATGTGTGTGTATGTGTGTATATATATATATATATATATATATATATATATATATATATATTTCATATTCTTGGGCCATTCCCCAAATCTACAAAATCAGAATCTCTGAGGGCAAGACCCCAGAAATCTATACTTTTAACAAGCTCTCTGTGTGCCTTAGAAGCAACATAAAGTTTGCAACCCACTGTCCTAGAAGGCTAAGGGCAGAGGGAAAATGGAGATGGAAAAGCTGGAGTCACTGAAAGTGGCTCAGTAGGTAGATCTGTTGGAATTACTGAAGAATCAGCGTCCCCAAGCTCCCAGAGTGGAGCTTAGTGTAGAGCAGTTGTGTGGTGGGTGCTGAATTGGCAGCCCATCCTATTCCCCTCCAGGAGAGAGGAGGAGCCGGGGATCTGTAGCTCTGGGTCTAGCTCTGGGTCTTACCAGCTATGTGACATCGCATGAGTCACTAAACCTCTCTTGGCCTTGATTTCCTTATTCCTTGCATCACTGCAGGATTTTCTGCAGCTTCAATGACATCATGTGAGCTCTGTAAGACAGAACATGTAGATTAAACTGAGATAGATGATTACGAGCCCCTTTAGCCCCAACTTCTGCTAAGAAAAGGCAGATTCCTGTTAGGTGGTGAGGGATGGATGCTTTTAGGATCTGAGTTGCTATGTGCTCAGACTCTTTTGGGTGAGGCCACTTACCCCCTGGAGGAGCTGGAGAGTGGTGACATTCAGTCTCTCAGAGTTACCCCTCCCCCCAGCTAGGGCATGTGGGGTCTGCACCAACCTGCTGTCCTCATTCTGTCTTCACCTGGACAAGTACAATGTTGGACTGGGGACACGCGCCCTGGTCAGGGACAGTTGGTCTCTGAAACAGAGGCTGGCGACTGCCCCAGTGGTCCCAGGGGCTTGCAGGGCTGCCTCTTTCTCCCCACCGTTCCTTCCTCTATTCACCTGCAAACATAGTGGATATAGTTTCATCATGCCCAGACCAAGCTCAATACTGGGGATAAAAAGACAACTGGTCGCTGCCCTCATGGGGAGTACCTACCAGTAGACAGAGGGAGATAGATAGGACAATTACAGGTGGTGACAAGAGCTGTAACAGAATATATTTTAGATAGATAGACAGACAGACAGAAAATATATTTTAGATCAGGGGGCTGTGACAGAGTCACAGTTGCAGCTTCTGATGGGGATGGTCAGGGAAGGCTTCTCTGGGGAACTGATATATGATGGATGAAAAGGAGCTGTCATAAGAACTGGGTGAAAAAACATTCTAGGTAGAGGAACAGCAAGTACAAAGGTCCTGGGGTCTGGCAGGATTGGTGACATCAGGCATCCAAAAGGGGGCTCTGCTGTTGCTGGAGTGTTGTGGGCGACGGGGAGTGTGGCGTGGGCTGAAGTGGGGAGTAAGCAGGAGCCCTGCCTCAGCGGGGCTCACAGGTCATTGTAGGGGGCTTAGATTTTACTCTGAGAACAAGGGGCTGGAGGACTTGAAGCGGAACACTGACAAAGTTGGTCTGTAGTTTATTAGATCATTCTGGCTGCCATGTGGATGGTAGCTTGAAGGGAGTCAAGAGTGTAAACAGGGAGCTTCCCTGGTGGCACAGTGGTTAAGAATCCGCCTGCCAATGCAGGGGACACGGGTTCAAGCCCTGGTCCAGGAAGATCTCACATGCCGCGGAGCAACTAAGCCCGTGCGCCACAACTAATGAGCCTGCGTGCCACAACTACTGAGGCCTGCACACCTAGAGCCTGTGCTCCACAACAACAGAGGCCACCGCGATGAGAGACTGATGCACCACAGTGGAGAGTAGCCCCCGCTCGCCGCACCTAGGGAGAGCCCACGTGCAGCAGCAAAGACCCAACACAGCCAAAAATAAATAAATAAATAAATTAATTAATTAATTAATTTAAAAAGAGTGGAAACAGGAAGAGAGCTAAGAGGCCATCACTGTTGTCCAGATGACAAAAAGAGGTGGCCTGGACTGGGAGGCCATTGGGACAGAAAGAAGTAGATAGAAATTGGAAATGTCCTGCTGAGGGATTAAACATTGGGAGTGAGGGAAAGAGAGGAGTTGAGGGTGACATCAAGGTTTTGACCTGAGCAATTAAGTGGTTTGATTTGTGGAATGATGAATACTGGGATGGGGGTCCCTGGTTTGGGATGGGGCAATTAAAGTTCACTAGGACCCTATTAGGTTTGAGATGCCCAGGAAACACCCAGGTAGAGATTTCAAATAGTAGTTGAATATATGAGTCCAGAACTCTGGTGTCCAATATGGTAGCCACTAGGCACATGTGGCAATTTAATTTTAAATTAAATAAATAAAAATGCAGTTCCTCAGTCACACTAGCTACATTTCAAGTGCTCAGTAGACACATGTGGCTAGTGACTACTGTATTGGACACGACAGAACTAGAACATTCCCATCATTGCAGGAAGTTCTCTTGGGCAAAAAAGCGTTGGTCGGAGCTGTGGCCCAGAGTCACAAAGGCATTTCTCTCTAGGATAGTGGCATCCTAATCTGGTGATTCGGGGCCAGAAAGCTGGTGTCCCTGCATCCTTCTCAAATGGCTCCTTCGTGCTCTCTCTCTACATGATCACACCAGATCGTGTATTCAGTGATGTCCCTGACATGTGGCCATGTCAGAGAGGCACTGGCCACCCAGGAGGACAGGTTGCCGTGAGGCTGATCAAGGACATCATCCCCTGGGGCTGAGCATCCTTAGAGTGATGAGTATAAACACATGAGCATAAAACGTGGCGTGTAGGCTGTTACTCATGAGGCGGTACCAGTTGTGGGGCTCACTGTACAGACTTGGCTAGTTTGAGAAATGTGCAGTGGGTTTGGAAGTTGTCAGGAGATAAATGAGGGTAGAAAAGAAGACAGGTTTAGAGTTCAACAGTCTTGTGTTCTTGAACTAACTGTGTCCCTGGAGGTGAGCCAGTCAACCTCTTGAACATCAAACATCCTCAACTACAAAAGGGAGAAGATTCCATGCCTGAGCAGGGAGAGGGGGAAATTGCTTGAATAAGTAAAAAGAAGTAGTGGGTATAAGGTTGTTTTTTGTTGTTGTTTTTATTGTTTTGTTTACAAAACAGTTCAGTGACTTTTATTGTTCCTGGCAATATAGTCATTTGCCATTTTCTGTAAACAAAGGAGAACAACAGTATTTTTCTTTCTTAAATTATTAGATTATAAAAGCCACATTTAGGAATCTTGTCTCTGGAATAGTGATATATGAGGTTATTTGTAAATCAATGGTCTTGTTTCTCCTTTAATAAAACAGCAAAATAGTATTTTGAGATTAATCCTTACAGACGGAGTGTTAACATCTGAAATTGTTTTTTTTTAATAGAAGTTGGGTCAGTCAGGAGATAATATATTTTAGATGGCTTAAGTGTGTCTTCCCTGTGGATAGCACATTCTGTTAGACCACCTGAGGTGCCTTGAGGTCTAAGACTTGAGAGACCACAGTCTAGAAATGTCCCGTGGAATCTGCAAAAGGCTAAACCTTGAGGAGTTCATTTCCTGCAGTTGCTGACGCTGCTCATCAGAGCTGAAGCTCTGGTCCCGCCCATCCTACCACTGCAGGCGAGGCAGGGTTTTGTAAGGCAGGACCAAGGAGGTGAGCCTCAGAGAGCTTCCCTTGTCCCCCCTGACCATGCCCAGGTCAACCTCCCCAGCCCAGGCTCCCAGATGGAATTTTCCCCTCGGGCTGTTCCAAATCCCTGAGTTAGGCTTTCATTGGGAAAAAACTGTGTCCGCTTGACTCTTGGTGACTTCCTGGAAATGGTGCCCTCATCTAAGGTTAGAGGCTAGAGCAGAAGGGATCTGCCTGGATACAGATTGTCCATGGCAGGATTTGGTAGAGAATCAAGTTAGTAGCCTGAAAACTTGTGGGGTGCTTTGGCGAGTTTTGAGTGGTAATTTACTGTTTTCAATCCACTGGCCCCCTTTTCTGATGTCTTGGAATGCCCACCTATGCTGGCTCCTGCTTCTGGTGACAAGGTTGCTGGTGATGTCATCCAAGGGGGCTCATTTCATGAGTAAGAACAATGCTGGGTCCACAGCAAACTGACGTCAAGGACCCAGGAGGCTCGGAATGTCTTGTCCACATCCCCACGTCTTCCGAGAGAGAGGCGTGGGGCACACCTCAGGTGAAAGTTTCCTATTCCTACTCATTTCCTCTTTTCCTTTCATCTGCCTACCATGAATACAGGGAGAGTGGCTGGCAGAGCTAGCTGCCTTGCAGTGACTGGGCGAGTGGGACGTGCGTGTGCTTTGGGAGTTCTGTGGCTTGTCATTTGCCAGGCATGGATTTTGTTTTGGTTTGGGTTTTGTGCACGTCAGGGGTTTATTTTAAATGTTTTAAGGCTTGGATAGGCCACAGGACCTGGCTGGGCCTGGTTTCTGATTTGGACCTCATTGCACAGCAGCTTATTGGAGACGGAAGCAAGCAGGTCCTGCCGTCTTCATTTTCGCCCCATGTTTCTGGCTGCAGAAGACAACCAGCTCCAGGGAGGCTGCTCCCTGGGGGGCCCGGGGGTGGGCTTGTTAACACTGGCTTCTCCCCAAGGAAGCCTCTTGGCGTGGTTACTGTCCTCCTCCTTCCAGGGCCTGCCTGGACCACGTGCGACCCAGGTATCCTGAGACACATGGGCCTCTGGGCCTCCGTGGGGTGCGGTGGGGCAGCTGGGCACGGCCTGGGGCACCCTCTCATTTCAGAAGGAGGGTTTTCAGGCCGAACCCAGGCCATGGGATAAAAGGCCATCTGTCTGTCCCTCGGTGCCCAGCCCTGGCTTTCCCAAACAACATTCCTTTATGCTGGGTCCCCCGCCTCCTGCAGCCCCCGCCCCGCTGCACACAGCCTCCTTTCACTGCCTCTGCAGTCGGCTTGTTTGTTTGCCATGCAGAGGGCAGGCTTTTTGTTGTTCTTCTCTTTTCTCTCCCCCTCATGCACCATCCAAGCAAACCCTCTTTGGGGATGTTCTGGGGCACTAGAGAGGGGCTTGGGGGCTCAGGGCAGGGGCTTGGAGCATCCCGGAGGGGATAGAAGAGGACGTGGGAAGGACCTCGGCGGGGACAGCCCTGGAAGTGGATTCCTGGCTGGCTCTCCCAGCAACTGTTTGCGAGTCCTTGAATCAGTGACTTGGTCCGTCTGTGCCTCCATTTCCCTCATCCAGGGAACACGTCCTCAGGGAGAATTGTGTTGATCCCGATGAGATGTTGGCCACACGTGCAACATGGTGGTAATGGCACTCACCGTGGAGGTGGCGCAGCTGTCCCGGAAGCGTCGTGGCTGGGTAGGGGGTGGGGATCGCCAAGTAGGCCAAGGTTTGTGCTAAAGGGGGTCGCGGTACACCGGACACCCCCCCGGTTCAGCCTGCCTCCCCAACACAGTGCTTCCAGGTTCTGGGGAGTGACTTCCCAGGCCCTGAAGAAGGGGAGCAAGGCCACCCCTGGCTGCTAGACAGGGAACGGTGGGCTTGGGAGGGAGGTATAGTAAGTCCCCTACATACGAACGCGTTCCGTTCCAAGCGCACGTTCATAAGTCCAATTTGTTCATGAGTCCAACAAAGTTAGGTAGGTACCCAGCTAACACGATTGGCTATATAGTATTTACTATAATAGGTTTATAATACTTTTCACACAGGTAATACATAAAAAATAAACACAAAAAATAAAGAACATTTTTTTTTTTTTAACTTTGGGTTTATTTATTTATTTATTTATTTATTTATGGCTGTGTTGGGTCTTCGTTTCTGTGCGAGGGCTTTCTCTAGTTGCGGCAGGTGGGAGCCACTCTTCATCGTGGTGCTCTGGCCTCTCATTATCGCGGCCTCCCTTGTTGCGGAGCACAGGCTCCAGACGCGCAGGCTCAGTAATTGTGGCTCACGGGCCTAGTTGCTCCACGGCATGTGGGATCTTTCCAGACCAGGGCTCGAACCCGTGTCCCCTGCATTGGCAGGCAGATTCTCAACCACTGCGCCACCAGGGAAGCCCCAAGACAACATTTTTAATCTTACAGTACAGTACCTTGAAAAGTACAGTAGTGCAGTACAACAGGTGGCATACAGGGGCTGGCATCGAGGGAACAGGCAAGAAGAGTCACTGACTGGAGGAGGGAGAGGAGGTGGGAGATGGTAGAGCTGAAGGATCGCCAGCAACAGGAGACGGAGGGCAAGCTGCAATTTCACTCACGCCTGACATTGACAGAACACACGTTCGCATCTTTGAAAGTTCGCAACTTGAAGTTTCGTACGTAGGGGACTTGCTGTACTCGAATGCCTACCCCTCCCAGTGCCGTCTGTGTGGGCTGCCACCAAGGGCCTGGCAGGAAGGCTGTGCTGATTGCAAGACCCTGGTTTCTGCCGCCTCCTCAGATCTTGTCTCCACATCTCCTTGGACGCCTCCATCATTTGTTCTCGTTCCTGGTTGGATTCCTTCTCCTTCTGTGGCCCTGAGGCAAACCCAGGGGAAACTGGTTCAGCTTGGATTCGTTTGCTAGCGCTGCCATAACAAAGTCCCACAACCTGGGTGGCTTAGGCAACAGAAATTTACATGTCACAGTTCTGAAGGCTAGCAGTCTGAGACCAAGGTGTGGCAGGCTTGGTTCCTAGCGAGGGCTGTGGGAGAGACTCTGTCCCAGGCCTCTCCCTAGCTCCTGGTACTTTGTTGGCAATCTTTGGCAGTTTGGCACTTGCAGCTGCTTCACCCTGGTCTCTGCCTCCCTCTTCACATGGTGTTCTCAGTGTGTGTGTCTGTTTCCAGATTTCACCTCTTTATAGGGGCACCAGCCACATTGGATTAAGGCCCACCCTAATCACTTCACCTTAACTAATCACACCTGCAGTGACCCTAGTTCCAAATAAGGTCACGTTCTGATGGACTCGGGGTTAGGACATCAACATAGGGATTTATTAGAGGTGGGGTGGGCATGGGGAGGATCAAGTCAACCCTCCCTGGAGGGAACGTCCTTGGTGCAGAGCTGCGTCTCCACTGCGATTCCCTCACCCTCACAGATTTGTCTCCTTTCCAGACACCATGACGGGGAAGAGCGCCAGTAAAAATCTGCATCCACCACCCACTTCTGCTTCCTGACACCCTGCCTCCTCTCGGCTAGCCTGGAGGGAGAAGGAGGCCCGGGTTGCCCTTCGTTGAGCCTTGCTGGGGCTCTGGTCCTCGAGTGCTGCCCGCCTGTCACCAACCCACTCAGGGCGTTGGTACAGCTGGGTGGGTGCACGTGGGCTCCCCGTGGATTCCCTGTTGTGGGAACAGGAGGACAAAACCCTTGCTCTTGCCTGTCCATGCCCATCCTTCTCTGAGGCTGTCCCGGGGGCAGGAGGGCTGCAGCTCACCCAGGCTTTTCAAACTGGCAGACCAAGGGCTGTGTTTGTATTCAGGCAGGTTGGTTTGGCCCACATCGTGTGTTTGTTTTAAACAGGAGTCAAATTTTGAAATCTGGAGATGTCACAGAGAAATCTAGTTTTCCAGTTTTTCTTAGAAGTCAGAAGGTCTGACAACCCTGGGCCCCATCGTCACCTGAACTGAACCTCAGTCGGGGCTGCCCCCTTTCCACGGGTTGTGACCCCCTCCAGTTTGCTGCAGTCCCCTCCATTCCCCACAGCCTCCCCCATGCCAAGACCCCACGATAGTGACCATAGATTACTGCACGTGTTGCATTTCTTTTTTTCTCTGTACTGCTGTCTCTAGCAAAAGGGCTCCTCATGTTTTTGCTTGTCTTTTGTTTCTTGGTGCCTCGTGTTTTAAGAAAAAGGAGAGTGAGCATCTTTCCTCATAGAAGTAAAGACTATTCCTATGTATTTAGCCAAAAATAAATAAATAAAAATAAAATTGAAAAAAAAAAGTTCGTGGGGACTTCCCTGGTGGCACAGTGGTTAAGAATCCACCAATGCAGGGGACACGGGTTCGATCCTTGGTCTGGGAAGATCCCACATGCCGCAGAGCAACTAAGCCTGTGAGCCACAACTACTGAGCCTGCGAGCCACAACTCCTGAAGCCTGTGCACCTAGAGCCTGTGTTCCACAACAAGAGAAGCCACCGCAATGAGAAGCCCGCGCACCGCAACAAAGAGTAGCCCCTGCTCGCCACAACTAGAGAAAGCCCACGTGCAGCAACGAAGACCCAACACAGCCAAAAATAAATAAATAAAAATAAAATTTAAAAATAAGTTCTCATCACAAGAAAAAAATTAAAAAAAAAAAAAGAATATTCCTACGTGTTTAGTCTGCACACAAAATGAGTCTGTATTATGAACCACACTCTGCCTGCTTCATTCATCAAAGGCACCTGCCCACCTTCTGAGGCCAGAGCAGGAACTTGGGGTGCCTTTGCCAGAGAGAAGCGCTTCTTGTTCAAGAGGAAGATCCTCAGGTCACAAAGCAAGTCGATGAGGGAGGCTGGTCTAGAACTTAGTCTCTTTATTAAAGCTGAATCTGCAGGGTCTGGAATAGATGGTTGGACCCGGATTCTTCCCCCGAGGGCTGCCTCCCTGAGAGACAGGCATGTTGGGGGAACTGGCTGGAACCTCAGCGAGCTGGCAGGGGACAACTCCTGGGTCCTCTGTGAGTTCGGGTCCGAGGGCATTGAACTCAGTGTGAGAGAGGAGGCGGCGGCTGAGGGAGCCCAGGAGAGGGGGCTGTGGTGTCAGCAGGACCATCTCCATGAGACAAGAGCAGTGGCTCGGGCTGACCTGAGAGGACATCATGATTCATTAGCAGCCGGGAACTGGCACCGTACTGGGAGAAAATAGGGCTGGTGCTGCTGTTTCATTGGCTTCTTTCCCTGCAGCCTTGGACTGTGGCTGGGAGGATCTAAGGAGATCAAAATGCCCTCCTCACCTCCTCCTCCGTATTGCCCAGCATGTCCAGTGGTTCCCAGCTCAGGGTGGGCAGTGCCCGCCTACCTAGTCTCCTTAGCAGGGCACATTGACCTTCTCCCCTCAAGTAGGCATCCTGCCTGCCTGGGCCCCCAGACCCTAAACAGGCCACCATCTACTCAGATATACCATTCAGCACGTATTCAGGTGCTGACCCCGTGCCAGCTGCCAGGGACAGAGCAGTGAGCAAGGCAGCAGGGTCTCTACCCTCATGGAGCTTGCATTCTGGCTTGGGAGGCAATCACAGGGAAATGCATAGGAAAGCAAGAATGCTTTCAGCCCCTGAACTATCGATACTTTGCTAGGCTCAAACAGCCTTGGGCCTGACCATAAAATGCACTTCTAGCCAGGTCTCCTGCCTGCCTTCCCAGGATGGAAAGGTCAGCAGGGCTCGAGAGGAGGGGTGTGTCTTCAGCTCCATTCTTGCTACCCTGGGACAATCTTGTGTCCCTCGGGTAGACCCTCTAGGAAAGCTGTCATCTGACACAGGTGGGTTGGACGCCGCATGTCAAGCCACATCCATCAACACTTGGGCTGATTATTCTTGTGAAAGCCATTGTGAGTCTGACTACAGAATTACTCACTTCCCTTCCCCAAAGTCTGCAGCTAATGCAATCTGAAGGCAGGACCCAGAACAATTTCCAAAACCTGGAAAAGAGTACATGTATCCTTCACTTGCCGCTGCTTTTTATTTTTTAAAGGTTTTTGGTTTTCAGGCTTGCTTCCAGGATCAGGAGAGTCTTTTAAATAATGCATTGTGGAAGTTTCCAAGAAACTTTTTTTAAAAAGTCTTTTAGAGTCTGAGCTGTACCCTAGTCCCTAGGAATGACCTTTACACACTTCTGATTCATAGATGGTGTTTGCCCATGGAATTCAAGGGTGAGCCCAGCTCAACCATAAAGTAAACACGGGGCAGGGAAGTCTGGAAACCATGGCCCAGATCAGTGTGTGTGGTGTGGCGGCTCCCAGCAGGACTCGGTTCCTGGAACACCCGCTCCCCACCCCGGTTCGGATGGGAGCAGCCCCCGAGTGGGAATGGGAGACCTTTTGAAAACTCACAACTAGACTCTAGAAAAAGAGTCAATAAAAGACGTACTAGAGGACACGTCCTTGTACCTGAGGACATTTCTGCTCCTGGCAGCGCCCATGTGCTGCTTGCTCTGGTTCTCCTTGAAATCTCCTCCCGTATTGGAGCTGTGTACAATCTTGTGGTTAATAAACCTGGGCTCCTGCCATGGAGGGCTGTGGTCCCGAAGAGGCCACCCAGAAAGCACCTTGGTTCTGTTGTCAGTCTGCGATCTATTGGCCAAAAGCCTATCACCCACGACATGACTGCCTGGTGGTTCCAGGCCCCTCAAGTTGTGATTAGCTGGGGTGGCAGGAGGAAACAGCCTTCTCCCGTCCCTTCTTCCTCTCCTTTCCCCACCATCCATGGCAGCGCACGGCCCGTGCCAGCCCTCAGACAGGCGCTGGTGCAGGATTCAAGGGCAGCGTCCTGGGAGAGTCCGTGACTGCTCAGGGCTGGGGAAGCAAGCTGGTGAGCCCGGTGCTGGGCAGGAGCCGCTCCCCTTCCTCCTGGCTCTCAGGAAAGAGGCAGAGAGCCACGGGGATCCTCCCTCCATTTCCCTCATTCCACCCGGAGTATTTCCAGCTGAACGACAACAGCAACAAAAAAAAACCCTTGAGGAACAAAGAGAGCATTTGATCTACTTCCGGTTACACAGAGACTAGAGACCCACACCGACCACCATGAACCAAGAAAACAATGACATACAATTAATGCTCACAAAACAAAATTTTAGGTTGTAATTTCTTCTGCATTAATAAATATTTTTAAATGGGATCTTTTTTTTTTTTAATCCCCCTGTAAATTTGCCAAATGCCCTTCCTTGGGAAGAACTGCCTTTTATTCTGCAAGCATGTGTTTCCTACCTATTTCTTTCATTTATGAAATGCTGCTGCTGATAATTTTTTAAATATTTTTTTAATATATGTTTTTTTCATTTATTTATTTTATTTACTCTTTTTTTTTTGGCTGCGCTGGGTCTTCGTTGCTGCGCGCGGGCTTTCTGTAGTTGAGCCGAGCGGGGGCTACCCTTCATTGCAGTGCGTGGCCTTCTCATTGCGGCGGCTTCTCTTATTGCAGTTGCAAAGCACGGGCTACAGGCTTCAGTAGTTGTGGTGCATGGGCTCAGTAGTTGTGGCTCACGGGCTCTAGAGCACAGGCTCGGTAGTTGTGGCGCATGGGCTTAGTTGCTCCGCGGCATGTGGGATCTCCCCGGACCAGGGCTTGAACCTGTGTCCCCTGCATTGGCAGGCGGATTCCCAACCACTGCACCACCAAGGAAATCCCTTTTTAAATATTTTTATTTGGCAAAATAAGATGCTGGTAATTTCATGTCAGACTAATGTACTTTCAGTTCTGCTCATGCCTATCCTATGGACTTGGCCAAAGGGCACTGAGAATATATGGCCCAGATTGGAATTTGACCCTTGTGTCTGGGCACCACCCCACCCAGCCCGAGGTGGCATTCTAAGATTGTGTGTTCAGTGTCCTGGGCGACCTCTCTCTTCCAAGCAGATGTGCTCACCCCCCATTCTTTATATATTTCCAAGGAGCATGAGCCTGGCAGAGTTTCAGGGCTCCACCCCAAGCAGCACAGCCAGGATCCCCTGAGGTTCCTGCCACATCTCAGGGGTCTGGAGTGTCAGGGGATCGTGGCTGTGCTGCAAAGAGCCAACACTGAAACATGATCCACTCAAGAAGTATGAGTGGAGATGTAATATTTTCAAGAGCCCACCCTAGGTAACTTGAGGAGAGGAAACAGTAGTTTCCTGGCCTGTTAGAATCTATTGTTTGTCCACCATTGGACAAACAAGATCATGGCCCAAACATGCAAAAACAATAAGAGGCAGGAAATTGTAAATACCAACTGAGGCAGTGGGACACATGGAAAGTGTGACTTTTTTTAAAGTTGGAAAATGAAGAGCTCATTTCTGGCTAGAATGGTTAGGGAAGAAGTACATGGTGGTCAAGAGAATATTCTGGAGCCCAACTGCAGCTCTACCCCTCATTAGCTGTGGGGCTCCTTCATGCCTTGGCCCTCTCATCTGTCAAGTGGGAATAATAATCATGCCTCCTTCATATGGTTGTTATGAAGATGAAAGGGCTGGGCACATGGTAAGCCTTCGTGAATATTAACCGTTGTCATCATGCTAGATAGGATGACATTTGAGAAGAAAAACGCGAGGCATGTTTAGAAAATGGCAAGTCGTCCCTACCGGTGAGAGGGAAAAATTAGGGTTAATTCAAAGGCGTGACAGGAGAAGAGCTTGGAAATACAGGGGAAAGACGTTAAATACAAGGAAGTCAAGGATAAGCCAACCTACAGAGGAAGATAGTGTGTTCACTCTTAGGAATGTGGTCAGAGGGTCAGACTATAATGTCAGCTGTTGGAAACGTACTCCCAGAGCAAGGAGCAGGACCAGTGTTAGAGAGACGTTGCAGAGTCTTCTGAGCTGATGTGTGGTTGGCATGTTGCAGATGTTCAAACACGTATGTCTGTGGATGAGTGGGTGACAGCAGTGGGTGTGGATCAGATCCTTGTAGGAGGGACGAATTAAGGGAAGAGGCAGGGGACCATAGTGATACTTCACTGAGACCACCAGCCCCTGAAGAGGAGGCGGATATGGAACCAGGGCTTCCGTCCCCGCAAACTCCCCTCGGTGATCCCATTTCTTTTTTTCTTTTTTTTTTTTTTTGACGATCCCATTTCTTAGGGTTTCTCTGGTTTCCACCGCCTTCTGCCCTTCTGTTCATCACTACTCCAGGCATCCCAGTCTTCATCACTGTGGGTCTGTAGGTCCAGCTCGCCTCCTGGGCCACACAAGCTCTCCACACCACACCAGCAGCAGCAGTCCATGAAAAAAGCTTCAGGTGGCTATAAGCTAAGTGAATGAGCCGCATAAGATGGAGGTCAAAGTGCCAATGGGAGCTCAGTTCCCATGGGCTGAAATAGGATGTTCCATGTGGGGGAGGCATGAGCCTTGCTGGGTTCTGGCCTGGTCCCATCACACCCACCTTGGAAGAGGAGCAGGAACCAATCATTATGCTTAGAGACCCTGTTATGTCCTAAGGAGGTCTTGTGGAAAAGCAGATGGCAGTGGTCCTCATGTATGTATAAGCTGACAGGTGAAAAAGAGCCTGTACAGTCCTAGAGGGGAAGAGCCAGGAGTGGTCCCTGGAAACTGAGGCAGCCAGCTGAGCAGAAGGGAGACTTTCCCAAGGACTCGAACTCTCGGAAAGCAGCCCAGCCTTAGGTGACCAGAAGCACGGGCTGGATACACGAGTGCTCTGTGCCCAGTGCTGGAAAGTAATGACCATTTCTTCTGCTTCCAGTGGTTGTTTAGATGCATGTGCCCCAAACAGGTCTGTGTCTGCCACTCGGGGATGTCTGAAAAGTGTAGCGCAGACAAAAACATCAAATGCTAATTCGAGTGATAACCCCTTCCCTGCTTGGGATGGGTGGACCCCAAGACAAGCCTTTTGTGGAGAGAGATGGATGGAGTTGTAGTGAATGAGAGGGGTTGGAGGTGCAGAGAAGGATTAGATCACCCTACTTAAGAAAGGACTTGGGGTGACCAGGAGAAAAGAACTATCCAGGAGGGAGGGAGAACCAATAGGTCCATGATTGGAGGCGTTCGGAGGTATTTCAAGGGTAGAACAGAATTAGAAGGGACAAGATTCTTATATGACATTTATATTTGATACTTAGGGAGTTTCCTTGTATGAAATACTATAAAATCCACTCCATCCTCAAGAGATCATCAGAGTTGCTTTTTAGAAGAATTCAGGTATTAGCATGGTGACAAAGACTAAAAATACTGAGATACCCAGACCAAGACAGGACCATGAAAGCCCGCTTTTACTTGGGTTACATATGTGTTTTCCCAGAAAATGACAGCATCACTGTCACCATCAAGTTCTCTTGGTTCATTTGGAAGCAAAAAATGTAAGAATCATAGCAACAGAAACCCCAACTGGTTGCTCAAACACTCTTCTTGGGTTCTTGCCAATATCCAGGTTCCAAGGGCCCCTTCTCCATGGCCACCACAGCTTCCTTTAGTCACAGGGACTCAGAGGACACCCCCCCCATTGGTAAGTGCTCTCCCCACCCTTTCTGGAGGGAAGCCTGCATTTTACCTACGTGCCAGCCTGCGCTCTCCGGCCTCACCTCACATGACGTCAGGGCCAGCTGGAGCCATGTGATTTTCCCAGTACATTCCATTTCCTTCTGCCTTTGCCTCTTTGCTCCTTCCATTTGACCTTGAGCCCATCTGGGCTCTCCTCTACCAGTTCCGCCCTGCGTGTGGCCGCTGACCCACACCTGGGAGTTCCTGGAGGGACGGCTCCCTCACGCTCTGCTGCCTTTCTTTCTTGTGGGCACGTGGACCTAGCTGCCCAGCCCGTGGCCCACGAGCTCTGTAGAATTACCAGGGAGAGAGGCAGGTGGTGTAGTCATTGGGCGTGACCCAGTGAACCTGCCAGGTCCCCTGGTGCCACCCTGTGACTCTTTACCTGACACCTGCCAGGGGCCTGGGAAAAGGCTGGCAGAGATCTTCTGGGCCAGGGCATTCCCACCCACTGCTCTCATTTCCCTCCAGGCTCTCTGCCAGCTTCTCTCCTCCCCCAGATCTTTTGCCTCTTGTTTTTATGGGTATTATTTCCTTTTTCAGGGAGAAGAAAAGTGCAGAGGTTAAGACCATCCACATCAGTGTCTACCCTTTTTCAAGTGCACTCGGTGCCCTTGATTTCCGCCCACCCTGCCCTGCCATGGTGCTCCCACCACTCCTGAGTGCCTCATTGTGGGGCAGTTGGGGGTTCTCTTCCCTCGCCCACTGTGGGTAATCCCCTTGTGTCTTCTCTTCCCAGGGTTCCGTGGAGAATGGGGCTGTGACCTCTGCAAGCACTCAGAAGACAGACCCTGCGATGGAGCCAAAGCTCAAAGCAGTGGACTGGGACAAGGTAGCGGGCACAAGACAGGGTGGGGTGATGGTCGGGGCTCCCAGGGCCGAGGAGAGGGTGCGTGGAGCCACAGGCTATGGTTATTCATGATGTTTGCCCAGCGAAGATGAGGACCGAGGAGCAGGTGCCCACAGCTCACAAGCACGACCTGGGGCAGCAAACCCGGGCCAAGGTTATGGTGGGTCTGGGGAAACGGTACACGAGATCTGTGCAGAGCCAGGCTCCAAAAACCCCAGAGGGAGGTCTCCCACAGGGACCCCTGAAGCTGAGAAGGGCACGATGACAGGGTCAGGAGGCCCAGACACACCCAGCTTGGCCAGTGCACAAGGCAGAGCTGCCCCAGGTGCCGGCGACCACTCGCAGGAGTGACTGGCATGGGAGCCAGTCACTGAGGCCAGCAGGGAAAGGGCTGGAGCCTTCTGTAGCATGTGGCTGCAGAGCCCGATGACAAACCTCTCTTGGCGCTCAGAGACCAGCATCTTGCTATGATTAGGCACACCCATTTGCTGGTTAGGGAAGTCCTAGAGGAGCTGGGTAGTTACAGGTGGCAGTGGAGCCAAGAGGAGGAAGGGGTAGCGTTGCCTGGGGGCTCTGGAGAGAACCAGACCTGGGTGTCATTTCCCTCCAACCTGGATCATGGGCCTTTCTTAATGTCATGGCGTCATTTCCTCCTGTAATAGACATAAGTGTATATGTCCCTAAATGTCCCCAACCTGTGCTGGACACTGGGAACAAGAGACCAACAGGACAGGCCATTGCTTTCAGGGAGCTCACAATCTGGTGTGGAGGGCAGATCTCCCCCCAGACATGTTATTACAATATGGAGAGATGCAAGAAGCACACCCAAGGGACACAGGTGACCAGAGGAGGCCCCCACTGATTGTTTGCTGGGCCCCTTTTGCCAGGACTCCTGAGGCCCTGACCCCAGGAACTTAGAGATGGCATCTGTCACGTGGGAATCGCCTCTGCCTCTGGGGAAGCCCATCAGCCCAGGGCAAAGACGCCTTGGGGTGCTTCACTGAAGAGGCTGGGACAAGTTGTCCTGTGCCCCATCCCCTTCAAGCAGGCCTGTGACCGAAAGGGAAATTGAAGGCCATCAAGGGGAAAGGCTTGCATAGGCCACGCAGTATGTCCCCAGAGGGCTCACTGGACCTGGTCTCCTGACCTTGACGCCGGACTCAGCCACGATTGCTCATTGCCCAGGCCACGGGCACAGGTTGAAGGTCTCAGTACAAACGGCTGACTTCTCTGGAAACTTTGGGGACCTGGGCTTGTTCTGCATGAGGGCAGGATGGAGGGGGAGACAGCCAGCTTGAATGGGACAAGGACCTTGGAAGCTGGTGGAGTCAGGACCTCGACTTGAAAAAGGAGGAGCTGTGGTGGGAGATGAGGAGGGTGTGGGGATGAGGGTGGGACCAGAGAGTGAGCTGCAGCATGTCGGGCTCTGGGCTCAGCGGCCAGTGGACGGTGCTGAAAGGACCGCAGGAAGAGGGGTCCTTGGGGCCAGCATCTGTGGGCTTGGTTTAGGGGTTGAAGGTTGGAAAGAAAATACAGAGAGCTGAGCAGGCCTGGGGTGGGGAGGCAAGAACGAATCATCCTAGAAGGGAGGGGACTGTCACATGAGCCTGGCTGGGGACGGGCAGGTCACCAGCCCTGCTCAGGGGAGGGGTCCTCCCAGTTCCCCTGGGCTGCCCTCGGCACAAGGCAGAGGGATCAAGTCCCCCAGGCCTGTTCCGCCATCCACCCCGCCCCCGCCCAAGGGGAAGAGAGGCCTCCCCTCCCCCTCCTCCCCCGGGCCCTGCCCAGGCTCCTCTCCAGCACATCCAGGTCATACCTGACTCACCTTCCCCACCTCTGTCATTCTCTCTCTCTCACACGCACTTTCTCTCTTCCTCCTCTCACTCTTCCTTTGTCCCTGGGCTGAGAGAGAGGGGCAAGGGCTGGCCCAAGAGACGTGTGGAGACCCACTGGGAGCAACGCAGGGTCAGCTTCGTGCCTCCCCCAGGCCCTGAGAAGACCCGGCACGAGGGGCTCACTTCCCAGGGAGAGTGAACAGTGCTTTCCTTGCTTTTTTTCCTTTTTTATTCATCTACCACGTGGTCAATCCCAGCCCCTTTGGGGGGAGACGAGAGGCTGGGAGACCCCCATCTGTTTCTGACCCAGGCCAGGGTCTGGACCTTGAGGAGCTCTAGAGAAAGGCCAAGAGGGCAGCAGCTTTGTCTCAGCTGGGGGTCCCGGGCCTGGGGTGGACTTGCCAAAGTTAACCCTTCATGTTTTGCATTCACGGGAAGCCCCTCTAGGTGCTGCTAAGGAAGGGAGTCTTGGTTACCATGGCCCAGCCTCCCTGGTCCTAGAAGCTGGGGGACAGATTCAGCCATGCTGGAAAGAGTGAGGGGAAACTGGGATGGGGGTGCTGGGGCAGAGAGTGGAGGGTGGAGAGTTCTGAAAAGACAGGAGAAAAGGCCAGGAAGAAGCCCGGGGGGCCCTGCCCTGCTTAGAGGTGCAGGATCGTCTGACCTTCCAGCTCTGCATGGGATTTTATTGGAACAATTTCTGAATCATACCTTCCATCACCTCTTGGGCAGGACCCAAGTTTCCTTGTGGGACAAGAAACCAGGTTGTAGCTCCTTACCCCACACTACGCCCTACATGTCGCTCCCTGCTTCCTGGAGCCCAGCCAGCTCGGAGCCTACCCCAGTAGATGTAGACGGAGCGCCCACTGCTCCTGGCTTCTGGGCACACCTGTTCCATTTGTCCCACGGCCTCTTTTGCTCCTTCACTGTGTCCTTGGCAGGGCTTCCCATTGGGGGGCCAGCATCCTGGGAACCAGACTGAACTAGTGTGATTTGAGGGGTTTGCAGAACCCCCTGCCCAGATCCCCCTGGATAGCGGAGTTAACACTGAATCAACTCTTCTTTCATTGAGCTCTTTGGCACAGGGTAAGAGCTTTAGGCTAAGCACTTTAATGAAATTATCTTTTATCAACAACACAAGGTGACAATGATCCTGATTTAACTAATGAGGAAGATCTTCTGCCCAAGGTCAAAGTCACTCTGCTGGTTAGCGTAGGGGGTCACAGCTGAGCCCCCTGCCCTGCCCCCTCCGTGTGTCCTGGAGCCCTTCCACCCTGGTGGCTGGCCAAGAATAAGACCCTGAGGCCCGTGACTGGGAGAGGGGGTGGCAGAAGGCAGGGAGGAGGCTGAGCAGGTACTCAGGGAGGCTTGGCCGCCTCCTCTCCGCATCCTGCTTCCCTCAGGCTCCTGGAGGCCACCAGCAGGTGTCAGAGCAAACTGCAGCTCCCAACCTCCCTGCCCCTACACACACACACACACACTCACACACACACACACACACACAGACACACACACACCCCCCTTGGCATCAGGGGCTGCCTAGCAAAGATGTTGATTTTGCCCAGTGAGTTTTACCCTTTCACGACCCTCACATAAGTCACTGAGAACTTGGGCAAGTAGCACCTGGATCGGAACCAGCGCCCCTCGGGCAGCCGCCCCTGGGACAGGGCCAACCTCGACACCATGGGTGCTGTCTTCCTTCCCAGGACTCTGCCCCCCAGTCACCTGGGGCCCCCTTGAGCCTCCCTTCTCCCTTTGGCCTGCCCCAGAGTAGGGGTGTGGAGGGTCTGGCTGCAGAGGGATCCACAGGAGGTCCCCAGGATGGTCGTCCTGGCCCAGAGCCTCTCAAGTTTCCTCCCTGCCCGTCCCCTTGCCCGGAGGTCTGGGCCCCTCTTCTAAAGAGCTCAGCTGTGCTCAAAAAATACCCCCCGGGGAGACACCAGGCAGGCAGGCTGGGCACTGCCCTCTTTGTCCCTGCAGGGGCAGCGGACAAGGCAGGCTGGGGAGCAGGAGGTGCCACTGGGTGACCACAGGCAGCTCCGGCCTGTTTCTCCATCAAGAAGAAGGAGGAAATTATTCCTGCCCTGTATTGTGTGGGGTATCAGAAAGTGAGTTGCCAGTGAAAGACCACCCCGCCCGGCCTTGGGCTGGGCACCCGGGGCGGGACTGCAGTGGTACTGGCTTTCTGCACAGCACGCCATCCTTCCTCTCTCCCTGGGCCTCCGCCCCTTTGCCCCCTGCTCTCTGTCACTCTCATCTCCTGCGCCTTCACAGTGGGGAGCATAAGGCCACCTCCTCTGGGCACGGGGAGGTTATAGGGCACGGGCGGGGGAGGCAGAACCCGCCCCTGTGGACTTGAGCTTGTCCAGCTGGGAGCCCCCAGTTAGACCTCAGGGGACAGGCCTGCACTCACCCCTGCAAGGCCACCAAGAGCCGCTGCACTGGACACCCCTGCTGGATCCCTCACAGCCTCTGTGCCAGAGAACCCACTGCCGTGCGGGTCCTGAGCCGGCTGAGAGCGGGCCTCCTGGCCCTGTGGTTAGGACCTCGGGCTCCGGAGCTGGGCAGCTGAGGTGCAGCAGACGTAGCTGAGCATCTAGCCTAAGGCTCCTCATCTGTCAGATGAGCTCATCAGAGGCCCCGTCTCTCAAACTTCTGGCTTCCAAGAACAATGGACCTGAAGTCTGAGCCCAGGGGCCTGTTACAAGGATGCAGAAACAGCAGCTGGAATTCTCGTCCTTCACGGGCACCGCCCCCCTTCCCGCCCCCCTTCCCGCCCCCGCTCCTGCTGGTTGGAAGTCGCTCCCCCACCTCCCTGGCCCAGAAAGCTGCCCAGGAGCTGTGAGCTCTGGGGTTTGGGTACGCATTTCTTTCAACAATCGCCTCAGCTCACAGCTGCGGTGGTGGAGGAGCTGCTGACAGCAGCTGCCCCCTCTCCCCACATTTGCCCCTCGCCCTGTCTGGGGATGAGCAGATTCCCACTCCTGAGCTGGGGCTGCCCCTGGAAAGAGTTATGTGCCACCTGGCCCCTGTGCTGCCCAGGAGGAGGGGCCTCTGGAGAATGGGTGGGGCGAGAAAAGAGGCCCCCTCCCCACCCTGGCAGCGCCCTTCCACCCACCCTCTGGGCAGCAGGCTGCCCTTTTCCCCCGCTGGCCCTGCTGCAGCTGCATTCCTGGCATAGCCCGGGGAGACTCCCTCCCCCTCCCTCCCGTTAGGGCAGGGACAGAGCTGCGTGGGGGAGGGGAATGGGATGCCAGGTGCTTGGGCCAGACTCCCCCCGACTTACACGTGTGCTCCCTGGGACTTGGCCTGTTGCTCTGGGTCTTTGAGTTCACTCAAGCCCGCCCCCCACCACCACCCTCAACAAGTGCACTCAAGAGCAGTTTCTGGACGTATCCTCACCCTCATCCATGCAGTCTGGCTTTAGCTGGGTGACCCTGAGTGAATCACTTGCCCTCTCTGAGCATCAGGTTCCACAGCTGTAAAAGGAGGATTTGCTATCGTGAGGGTAGCAACAGAAACCCCCAGATGCCTGGGAACTGGAGGCGTGATCAGTGGCCTGTTCCCCCCTCCTTCCCCCACCCAGCCTCCTTCCAAGGCCCCCAGACCTTTGCTGCCGCCTTCCCTGTCTCCCCTGAGCCTTAGGAATTAGGGGTGGGAGAGGGCCAGGAGCAGGCACCAGCTCTGGAGGAAGAGAGCCGTTTATGTGGGAGGGTTAAGGGGCCAAGGGGTCCCGGCCAGGTAGAGTAGGAAGTGAAATTTATCCTGAGTCCCTTCCCACCTCATGGATCCGAGCCATCATCTCTTGCCATCCTCCCGTCTCAGCCAGCTGCCGTGTTGGAAATGACCAGCGAGCGAGAGGTGTTGAATTAGCACCCACCTGAGACTTTCTCTTCAGTGAGCAGGACTGGAAGAGAATTGAGAAGAGACACCCTGTGTGTGCTGTACTGTCTAAACCAGGGTGGAGCCCATGGTGAATGTCCCAGCTCCTGGGAGATCGTGTGGAGGGTGCCACAAGCTCGGGGGAGGCGGGAAGGGAGCTCCTACTACAGGACCAACCAACCCTATCTGAAGAGTCACCTAACCCCGCTGGGCCTCAGTGTCGTCCTTCTCAAAGTGGGGAGGAAGTCAACCAAGCTGGATTTCTACACTTAATGTGGAAGGGTAGCTTTACTGCCCCTGGAGTAGCAGGACTGCCAGCGGGGAGAGTGCAGGTGTCAGCCTTTGAGGACTGAGGGGGATGTTTGCAGAGAGGAAAGTGAGCCTTCTTGGGATTCCTCCGCCGTGGTCCTTCATCCCCCAGAGTGAAGTGGCCCTTCCTGGGCACCAATGAGGGCTACCTTGCAGAAATGCACGGGGGGCTAGACACAGAGCCCAGGTTCCAGGCCCTCCAAGGCCAGCCAGCAGGTCAGAGGACCCTTGGGACCAATTCAAGACAGCAAGTCCTCCCTTTGTACAGTGGCCAGTGCCCAGTGGTCTAGCCAGGGAGGAACACAAGTCATGTCCAAAGATCCAGTGGGCAACAGGCCATCAAATGAGAGACCCTTGTGTCTGGGAGGAGAGGCTGGCTCTGTTTCCATCATGCCTGTAAACAAGCAGCTCTCTGGCCATCTGAGTCCAGCTTCTCCATACATTCTCTGTCCTTCTGTTCTGTTCCCTTCGCAACAGGGTGTTAGATTCAGGCTGGAATCCCTGCTTGGTGCTAGACCTAGACGTTTCTTCCTGGGTCTCAACTGAATCAAGCTTATGAATCCCATACTGTTTTCTATTCACTTTACAAAATAAGGGCAAAACGGATCAACAGAAAAAATTTTCCCAAGCCACTGCTTGTCTGAGAGAGAGGCCTGCCTGTTCACATCCCTGTGCCACAGCTGGAAACGTTCCTTGTCTAAAGTAGCTAAGTCTGAATTAAGTGTCGTGTGTAACATGCAAAAGTGGAACACGTAAAAACCAGGGCTTTCACTTGAGATAGATGGTGATAAGCTATGGATGCGTATTATCATCCTTTGAACAGCAACTAAGAAATATACAAAAAGGCATAGCTAAAATGCCAACAGAGCAGATAATATAGAATATTTTTAATTCTTGATCAACACAAACAAGTCAAGAAGGGAAGAACAGAGGAGACAAACAGAGAGCAAATAGCAAGACAACATTAAATGTAAATGGACTGAATACTCCAATTAAAAGGCAGAGAGTGTCTGACTAGATCGAAAAGCAAGACCCAACTATACACTGTCTGCAAGAGATGTACTTTAAATTTAAAGGCATGTGCAAGGTGAAAGTAAAAGGGTGGGGAAAGAAAGACCATGCAAACCCCAAGTATAAGGAAGCCTTGCTAAAATCAGACAAAGTGGACTTCAGGACAAGGAGTATTACCAGGGACTATTTCCCAATAATAGAGGGGCCAATTCATCAAAAATGTCTTAACTGGGCAGCCTTGGGCAAGTTACTCAGCTTCAATTTCCCCATCTGCAAACAACAACAATAAAAGTACCCGCCTAGTTATGGGTACAGTGAGGATCACAGGATTTAACTCACCATGCTTAGCACATAACCAGTGTTCTGTGACTCTTAGCCCTCAGTGTTGTTGCATCTGGGACAAAGCCTCAGGCTCTCACCGCGATCCTGGCTGAGCTTCTTCCGAGGTGAGGCTCTGCAGGCTGTTGCAAGATAAGATGTGAACACAGGCCACTACCTGGTTCCTCCAGTTCCCTTTCCGTGTGTGTGTGTGTGTGTGTGTGTGTGTATAGAGACCTGAGGCAGAGGAATGGGACGAATGAGTCAGCCTGCATCCACTAATCCGTTTGCTGCTAGACCCAAAGGATGAAGTCAAGGAGACACTGGGACCGGGCCAGGAGGAGTGCAACGACCAGGTGGGGCTTGGATGATTGCCTGGTTTAACTGGTCCTGGATGGGATGGCTCCAGGCTGACCTGGGTCATCTTCCAGCCTGAGAAGCATGAAGGCAGTCAGCACCTGGGACCTGCCAAGTTCACATGGCAGGAACCACAATTATCTTTGGGCCTTTCCCTCTGGTTGCCGGCACAGAGAGAGTGCTTGGTGACCTTCGCCACTTGCCCCGAGACCCCCAGCCCCCTGCTCCAAGGCTGTAATGGCAGGGCTAGCTTCACCTCTGGCAGGGCTGGGAGCCCTGCTGGAGCTGAGCCAGCTTTGGCATGGAGGCCAGTGCAAGGGTGAGGTTCCAGCTGGGGCTGCAGGCAGGTGGGTTTCTGAATCACGATTGATTCTTTCTCCCAGGCTTCAGTGCTCTTCCTCCACATCCATCCCTTGCTCTTCTCCATTCCTTTCCTGACACCACGTCCCTGTCACCCGCAGTAGCCGCCGAATGCCCTGCATTGGACGTTCATTGACACCCACTGAACACAAGACACTGGGCACATGGTGCCCTCTCTCCTATCGTGGGTGGTGGGTCCAGGCACACCCGGCTTTACAGACGAGAGAGCCGAGAGGCTCTGAGAGGTAAAGGCACTTGCCCAGGATCCCACAGCTGATAAAAGGCAGAGTCAGGCTTTGAAGGTGGTCAACTGACTCCAAGGTCATTTTTCTTTACTGATTTTGGTCTAGATTAATCTTCAATACACCGACTCATCAGAAATCTTCAAGGGCTTCCCATTGTCTTCAAGGGCTTCTGCAGCCTCCAAACTTTTTTGACCTTGCATCCCTATTAAGTAAAACGTTTTGAGCACATTCTCCATTATATGTCCATTTAAATTATCTACAAATTATTTGTGCAAGCTAATGTACTCTTGTATTACGTACATTAGAAAACATTCAAATATGGTTTATATATGAAAGAAATATATCAAAAATAGTCTCTAATATTTTCTCCTCACCTCTGGGGATCAGCCTGTGAGTACCCCTGGGGTACACATACATCCCTACCTTGGAGACAGCCAACCTGTAGGATGAAGTGACAACTCCTGAGCCTGATACTGGGTGTTCTGTCATCTAAAGCCCTCAGCAGATCTCTTTCTACTGCCCCACAGACCAATGTCAAGGAATCAAATGGGCCACAATCATTCTCAACTCCACATCTATGCCCATACTCCCTCCCCACCTCCTTTCCCTTCTCCCCATTCCCAAGTATTCCATATTGTATGAGCTCCAACCCAAACCCTAGGTTCTGTGCAAAGCCCTCCTCTCCTACCCTAGACCCAGGCATTTGTACCAATCATTCTGCCTCCCAACCTCAGCCTGCCTGCATCACCATTAACTTATCTTGCCTGGCATGTCTCACCTTGCTGAGTACTTTATGTGGGTACCATTATTATTACTTCCATTTCATAGCTAGGTAAACTGGGGCTCAGAGAGGTCAAGTAATTTCCCCAAGGTCACACAGTAAGTGATAGAGCCTGTCTCTAGAGTCTGAACTCTGCTTCAGCACTAACCTATGTGAAGCAAAGATGGTCTCTTACATTGTTGTTTATTCTTCCCAGCAACTAACATAGAAATATAGATGTATGTCAAGCAAAGTGCTGAACGAATGATTGTTTGAATGGGTGAATGAATGAATTACACAGGCCACCACGAAGAAGAAAGCCCTTGGACTTCCCTGGTGGTGCAGTGGTTAAGAATCCACCAGCCAGTGCAGGAGACACAGATTCGAGCCCTGGTCCGGGAAGATCTCACATGCCGCGGAGCAACTGAGTCTGTGTGCCACAACTACTGAGCCTGCACTCTAGAGCCCGCATGCCACAACTGCTGAGCCCGTGTGCCACAACTATTGAAGCCCGCGTGCCTAGAGCCCATGCTCCACAACAAGAGAAGCCACTGCAATGAGAAGCCCATGCACCACAAAGAAGAGTAGCCCCTCCTCACAGCAACTAGAGAAAGCCCACGCACAGCAACGAAGACCCAATGCAGCCAAAAATAAATAAATAAAAATACATATATAAATTAAAGAAAAAAAAAAAAGAATCTGCCTGCCAATGCAGGGAACATGGGTTCGATCCCTGGTCTGAGAAGATCCCACATGCCTTGAGGCAACTAAGCCCATGTGCTACCAACTACTGAGTGCACACTCTAGACCCTGTGAGCAGCAACCACTGAGCCTGCACACCATAACTACTGAAGCCCTCGTGCTCTGGGGCCTGCGTGCTGCAACTACTGAAGCCCGTGCCCCTAGAGCCTGTGCTCCACAACAAGAGAAGCCACCGCGATGAGAAGACCACGCACTGCAATGAAGAATAGCCCCCACTCGCTGCAACTAGAGAAAAGCCTGTGCACAGCAACGAAGACCCAGTGCAGCCACACAAAAAAAGAAGAAAACCCTTGTTGGAGGAGAAAGGGCCTACTTGATTCCTAGTACAGAATGTATTGGCTCCTATACCTAAAGAATCCTGGTTAAGACTTCAAGCTTCATGCATGGCTGAATCTGGGCACTCAGATGTCATCACCAGGATTCAGTGTCTCCAGCTCCTGGCTTGGCCATCCTCTGTGTTGACTTCATCCTCAGGCAGCCTTCACTGGCAACTCCAGGGTCATGCCCTGCCAACCTAGCAATCCCAGCAAGAGGAGAGGGTTGTCCGATGGCTCATTGCACCAGCTTAGGCCATGGGCCTATCCTGGATCCCATTTCTGTGGCCCTCGGGTTGGGATGAACAATTAGTCCCCAAGCACTGGAGCAGGAGGGTTGGTAGCTCCATACAGACCACATAAGCTGAGATGGGGCTGGGGAGTAGGATGCTGTAACCAGGAGATGGGAGAACGAATGTGCACAGGTGTGAATATCAAGTGTCCACTTGACTTTATCTCTTGCAGGACCTGGTAGACTGGCAGAAGCCCCTACTGTGGCAGGTAGGCCACTTGGGAGAGAAGTACGATGAGTGGGTCCACCAGCCGGTGACCAGGCCCATCCGCCTCTTCCACTCAGATCTCGTCGAGGCCCTCAGCAAGACTGTCTGGTGAGCCCTGTTCTCGGACCATGGTGGGCTATCCCTCTGTCCTGATGGTACCAGTCAGATGCAAAGGGGAAGGGGCAAATGGATCCCTCCCTGGAGCCCAGAGCTGTACTGTAAGCTCTTGGCGATAGTGGAACATGCCATAGGCATAATCCATTCATATGCATGATTTTGTCCACTGAGTGACAATCCAACATGTAGCCAGAAACCACTTTGAATGTCACTCCTGTTCTATTCCAGACTCCTGTGAGGGGTTTCTAGCCTTCCCTGCCCATGGTGGACTATTTTGCCTGCAATTAGCCCCTCTGCCACAAGAGGTCAGCACCTATCTAGCTGCACTGTCAGCCAGAGGGACTCTTTTTTTTTTTTTTTTTCCTGCCAGTAATTCATCTCAGAGACTGAGACAGACTCACAGCTCCTCTCTTCTTTTCTCCTCCTCCCTTCCCCACCCCCCACATCAGTGTCCCCTGGACCGCAGGTCTCCATATGCTTTGTGGACATGCTTTGGTATCATCTCATCCCCCTCTAGTTGAGAGGTGTGTCTCTAGGGAAGTTGGACCCTCTCGAGCTTCTGTGCATGTATATCTCTCACCCTGACGACCTTCCTGCAGGTACAGCGTCCCCATCATCTGGGTTCCCCTGATGCTGTATCTCAGTTGGTCCTACTACCGAACTCTCGCCCAGGGCAACGTCCGACTCTTCACGTCCTTCACCACAGGTAATGTCGGGTCCTTCCTCAATTGCTCCCGTGGCTCCTGAAGGCCGGAGACCTTGGTGCTCTCCCTGGTCCTGAGTTTCTGAGAACATAGAACCCTAAACCATATCACAAAGATTTTAAAATGAGGTCTATCTGTAGAAATATTCTTCCAAAAGAAATGTCAGACCTCCCCACCCTCCACAAAATGAGTTTTAAAAAACAACCAGCCACACATTAGCAGACACTAAATGAAATCATTTCATCAAGTGGTGTAACAATAAAGACGGGGGTTTCTCACTGAGTCTAAGAATAGAAAAAGTGTGACCTGGGATTGTTCGTCAGGAAACTAAATGAAGTCATTTCACCAGGTGGCACAGCACAGAGCTGAACTTGGAATGGTTCACGAACAGAACACAGATTAGAGCCTGGGAGAGAAGGATCCCAGAGTGTCCTAGAATGTCCCCCAGGGCAAAGGCCCAGCGGCAAAAGCCCTGACTCAGAGTAGCAACCCACTAACCTCTACTGAGCACTTATCACATGCCTGGTGCTTTCCAGGGACCATCTCATTTAACCCTCCCAACAGCCCCACAACAAAGGTACACCCCTTTAGAGATAAGGAAATGGAACCTCAGGAAGTCAAGCGAGCAATTCAGGGTCACGTGGCTAGGATGTAGATGCTAGGTGCCACCCAGTGGGCAGGGGACAGAGAGAAGGGCTGACATGGGGTGACTTCCAAAGAGCCTGTGAGGCTGAGTCTCTCAGGGCAGCCACAGGTTTGGGCCTCTTCTGCCAGCCTGCCTCCCAAGTTCATCACCTACCTTTGGTCTTCAGGTGCGTGCCACCTGCCCAGGTAATCTGTCCGTCCTGGCAGAACCTGCCTTGGGGAAGTGCTTGCCCATGGCAAATGGCTCAGACAGAGGCTGGGTAGGGGGACAGGTGGGAGAGGGGTGCTGGGAATAGCTCAGGTGGGCTTTCCTCTCCTGATCACATGTCATGTTCCCAACTGTGAGCCTCTGAACCCCTGTCTCTGCCAGAGACATCTCATCCCCCTCTAGTTGAGAGGTGTGTCTCTAGGGAAGTTGGACCCTCTCGAGCTTCTGTGCACGTATATCTCTCACCCTGACGACCTTCCTTCTCTCCACATTCTGAGGCTCTCTCCTGCCCGCCTCCCCCAGGAGGAGAAGTTGAGGGCTGAATGGTTTAGATGAGAGGGGCCACGGCCACAGCACCGGGAGCCCCAGTTTTCCCATCTGGTCCAGGATGGGGAGGGGCTGAGCTAGCTGCAGGAAGTCCCCCAGAGCCCAGGCTGCTCCCGGTCCCCAGGGGTTAATGTGTGCGCCCCTCGAGCCAAGGTTACCCTTTTCTGCCCACGCTGAATAGCTCAGGCACAGCACAGGGCTTGTTGCTGAGACGGCCTGCTCACTGAATCACCCACTGTCTGCCGGGCGCTCCCCTAACAATCACCAACAGTGGCAGGGCCGCCAGGGCTGGGGCCGGAGGGGGAACGGGATGCCAGAGCTTTGGCCCAGGTCCCTTTGCAGGATTCCTCCAGAGATGCCACTCGGTACCAGCTCCGGCCTGATGGGCTGACGGGGGTGATGCTGGGGTGAGGGGGCGGGCAGAGACTTGACCTATAGGAGGGGACTCTTCTGCGAGGCAGGGAAGGTGATTCGACGGCTTCATCAGAACCACGGGCCTCTGCAGAGAGCTGAAATGTGCTAATAAAGGTCTAGTGTAGGGGGTTAGTGGGGCTGTGACCATGATGCCAGAGATAGTGGCATGAGAGCCGCACACGCCTCCCTCACCTGCAGCTCATCAGGCAAGGCACAGGCCACAGGCAGAAAAAAATAGAGCCACAAAGCAAGGCGAGTGGAAACTCAGCAGGGTCCCAGCACAGCTGCTGGACGAAGGGTGCACTGGAGTAAATGCAGGAGACTCAGGGTGCCAAGGAACAGCGGAAGCTGCACGGAGACACCAGTGCAAGGCTGAAATTCCTAGGTGCGTGTGTGAAAATGCTTTGGAAAGCAGAAGGCTTCTGCACATCCAGGCTGGCCCCCAGCACAGCTCCTGGAGGCGCATTAGAGTGAGTGCAGAGCAGCGTCCTAGGCAAGCATTCGGGCCTCCATGCGATTGTGGTGGGAGCCCCAGCAAAGGTCAAGACCAAAGTCTGTGGCCAGGGAATGCTTCTGTATGTCCAGTCCTTTCCCTGCTGACAAGAGAGCTACACAGCGAGGAAGGGCTCCTGCACTCTGGGGCGGGGGGGCGGGGGAGCTGGGAAACTCCTTCTCCCCCAACCAGGGACCCTCCAGAGCCCTGCAAGGAGAACTGAGAAAACACAGCACAAGGAGGACTGTGGGTGGAACTTAGATGTACTTTGACTCATTATATTTAAAAATTATAGTAGCTGCTTGTTATACATGAGGCATATTATATTATTATGATAAGTATTAATATACCATATATTATTCTTATATATAAGATATATATTTATCACATAATCAGGTGTTATATTCCCTCTGTCTTAGCAACAGCCCTTCACAAGTGGTAGGATATTTTACTGTTGAGAAAACACGTAGATGGTTCAGAGCCGGGATCTGAACCCAGGTCTGCAAATCCAAAGCCCAGGCTCCCTGCACTTCACCGGAGTGTCCTGAAAGACCCCAGAGGTGTCCAGCCTTCCCTCAAAGTGGGACCTGGCCAAGCAGAGCAGCCCAGGCAGGGCTGGATGGCCACTGACAGGCAATGCTGTCAGGCAAGTGTCTCGTGCCAGATGTGGACACAGCAGGCCCCACTGATGAGAAATGTCAGACCAGCTCAACACCTGATTTGAGAGAGATTGGATGGGTCCTTTGGGGATTGAATCTTAGCTGCGTTGTGTGTTACTTTCCAGGCGAGGTGTGAAAAATCCTTCCTTAGCTTAGAGACTCATTTGGAACCGTCTATCAGAATGGCCCTGGGCCTGGCATCTGGTCCAAAGAGCAGGAAAGTCACCTCTCCTCCTCACCTTCCTGGGCTCTCTCCTTCCTCACTAGTTCCCTGTGGTCATTCACACTGGGCACAGTCCTTCAGAAGTGCTTCCTTAAACAGAACCAGAGGCTGCCCCTGTGCTGCCCTTAGAACAGCGTGGGTCAAATCTCATCTTTGTCCAGCCCTCCAGAGAGACTTGGGCTGGCCCATGAATCTCCCACGAGTGTCTGAGCACCTGCTGCGTTAAGCACAGGAGATACAGAACAGAATACCCACTCTGCCCATAAAATGCTCACAACCTGGTGGGGACGAATGAGTAAAACAGCAGCCATAGCTCAACATGACAAAGGATGATGTGGCAGGCCTCGAACCCGGCCCAGGTCGGGGCAAAGGGCGTCTGCGGAGGCTTCGCACAGGAGGAGACACGTGGGGTAAGGAAGCGAGAGAGGGAATTCCAGCGAAGGAAAAGATATGTGTGGGTGGGGACCGTGGGGCATCTCAGGAGCCACAAGTGGTTCGGTTTGGCCCCCGTACAGGGTGACGGGACAATGAGGCAGGGATGTGGCTGGCAGGGCTGGGTCTCAAGGGAGCTCGAGTGCCAGGCTAGGGGTTTGGACTTTACCTAAAGAGAACGAGGCACCACAGGAGAGTTTTAACAGCATGTAGGGGCAGAGAGTTGGAGTAGGAAGCTGACGCAGCCACCGGGTGGTGAGGTAGTGGGGGAGTCAGAGCAGTGAAGTGACCCAAGAGATTTTTTTTTTAAATTGAGGTGAGATACATATAACATAAAATGAACCATTCTGAAGAGAACAATTCAGTGGCATTTAGTACGTTCACAATGTTGTGCCACCACCACTTCTGTCTAGTTCCAGAATGTTTTCATCACCCCGAAAGGAAACCCCATCCCCAATGAGCAGCTGCTCCCCATTCCCCCCTCCTCCAGCCCCTGGCAGCCACCAGTCTACTTCTGTCTCTCTACATTTGCCTGTTCTGGACATGCCATATAAATAGACTCCTACAATATGTGGTCTTTTGTGTCTGGCTTTTTTTTTACTTTGCCAGAAGATATTAAGGAGATGGAGCTGACAGAGCTTGGTGACAGGTTGGACACGGGAGAGGGGAATAAGTTGAGCCTTAGGTAATGTGTGGAAGTCATTAACCCCCCCACTGAGGTACAGCCTGGGGTGATAGGGTGGGCAGGAAGGAAGAAGAAGATGATTGGCTTCATTTGGAAGCTGCTGACCTTGGAGGCGGGGCTGTGGACAGCTGCATGGAGATGCCCAGTAGCAAGTGGCCGTCCAGGGCTGAGCTGGAGGCATAGATCTGGGGCTTGTCAGCAGGCAGGTGCGGCTGACATCCTAGATCAAACAGAGCATATAAGAGGGGAGGGTCAAGGTTTTGACCCTGGAGACAGAGGCAGTTTCCACGATGGAGCCTGACAAAGGGCATCTAGAGAAAAGGAGAAAAGCCAAGTATCCCAGCAGGCAGGGAGTGGAGCTGTGTGTTCAAACCTTGTTGGTTCAAGTTCCTCTGAGAATCTGAAAATTTGTGGACTCAACCCCCAGAAAGATGCACACAGACGCATCGTTTGGGATACCATGTCAGCAGGTTCACTCTGAAATCCAACCGAGGACTCTGGGTATTCATAAACCTCAGGATGGGAACTTATGGGGTTACAGATTCAAAAATAGAATGGTCACCAATGTCATATGCCACAGCCAAGTTAGAGACGAATTGAAAAAAATTACTTCGATCTGGCAAGAAATACATCACAAATGGCCTTTGCAGTTCTTTGTAGAAGACAGACTTTAGGGACTTGAGCGAATGGGGAGAGGTGAAGTAGATTTGAGTCTAGCCAACCTTTTCAGTAGGTTTGGCTATGAAGGTACTGCATCTATGATGGGAAAGTCTTAAAGATGAGCAGAAGAGCCAGTGAAGGAGAAGTTGAAGATGCCCAGAGTGGTTGGTTGGGATAGAGGGTCCGGCGGGGAGGCAGACTGAGGGCTGTGCACCACCTAGTGGGGTGAGCTGGACAAGTAATGTAAGTTGTCTGTAATTCCACATCCTCACTCACATGGGCAATGCCAGTGCTTCCCTCGAGAGGCTGGAGTGAGATGAAATGTGAAGTAACCCATGTAAAGCACTTGAGTGGCACCTGGCATGAAGGGTGCCTCAATACACATCCGCTGCTGCTGTTATTATTATTATTATTATTATTATTATTATTATTATTATTATTATTATTGCCACCATCCAGTGCCCAGGTACCTGGGTACACACTTCTTCTCTGAGGAGCAAGAAGGAAGTTTCAGGGTTGGGGCACAGTCAGGTGTGGTTGAAGGTGGACGGATGTGAAGGAGCTGTTCTCCCCCCCACCTCTTTTCTTCCACCCCAAGTCGTTTTTTCTCTGTGAAGTAGGAGTCTGGGTGGAAGGAACGGGGGATGTTTGAGGGCAGTGGGGAGGGAGCTGAACCTGGAGACATAAAAGGATCACCAGGCAGTGTTTGAGGTCTAGCTGAGGTTGAAGGCGCCAGACCCATGGCGACACACATCTCCTCTGTGTTCAGCAGCTTGCGTGTGGAGTGGAGAAATAGGTCTTGTGCTGATCCTGGCTTGGGAAGTCATGGGGGCAGCTGAGGTCAAAAGAGAATGGCTAGCTTTAGAAAACAGTTTGGTAGTTTCCCCAAAAGTTAAACACAGTTGCAATAGGTGCCGGCAATTCCACTCCTAGGCATATACCCAAGACAACTGAAAACATACGTCCACACAAAAAATCGCACGTGAATGTTCCTAGCAGCATTATTCATAATAGCCAAAAAGTAGAAACAACCCAGCTGTCCATCAGCTGATGAGTGGATAAACAAATGTGGTGCATCCATATTAATAAGGAATATTATTCAGCCTTAAAAAGGAATGAAGTTCTGATACATGCTACAACGTGGATGAACCTTGAAAATATTGTAAGTAAAAGAAGCCAGTCACAAAAGACCACATACTGTATGAGTCCATTGATACAAAATATCCAGAATAGGCAAATGCAATAGACAGAAAGTAGATTAGGGGATTCCTGGCTCTGGGAAATGGCAGGGGTTGGAGGAAATGGGCAGTGCCTGCTAATGGGTAAAGGGTTTCTTTCTGGGGTGATAAAAATGTTCTAAAATTGTGGTGATGGTTGTACAACTCTGAGTATACTAAAAACCATTGAATTGTACACTTTAAATGGGTGAATTGGAAGATATGTGAGTTATATTTCAATAAAGCTGCTCTTTTTTTTTTTTAATTTATTTATTTGTTTATTTTTATTTTTGGCTGCTTTGGGTCTTCGCTGCTGCACGCATGGGCTTTCTCTAGTTGCGGCGAGCCGGGGCTATTCTTCACTGCGGTGCGCGGGCTTCTCATTACGGTGGCTTCTCTTGCTGCAGAGCACGGGCTCTAGGCGCACGGGCTTCAGTAGTTGTGGCTCACCAACTCTAGAGTGCAGGCTCAGTAGTTGTGGCTTACGGGCTTAGTTGCTCCGCGGCATGTGGCATCTTCCCAGACTAGGGCTCGAACCCGTGTCCCCTGCATTAGCAGGGGGATTCTTAGCCACTGCGCCACCAGGGAAGTCCCCAAAGCTGCTCCTTTTTAAAAGAGAGAGCAAGTATAGCCAAAGCAATAGCTTGTGGAGAAAAGAAGTAGAACTAAGAGGGTGAGGATAGACATGAAGAAAACTGTGACAAGAGCTGAAGTGTCGGTGAAGTCAAAGAATGGATGAAGTAGAGAAAAGAAACGAGAGCCGGAAGGACTGCAGGCTGTCCTCCGAGGGCTGGGCATGGGGAACCTCACACTTGATGATAATTACACCTCTCCAGTCTTCTGGTCTCCGGGCTAATCTTCTTCAGGTTTTTCACATCTTCCTCATATGCTATGATTTTAAGTATTGTTCATGAACCTGTCTCTCCTCGGGTGTTCCTGACCCTCCTGGCCCCCCAGTCCCTGGTGGTTAACATCTTCCACCAATAGCCCCCCAGCTCTGCTGGCTTCATCAGGATCGCCCCCCCCTCTCCTCCATGCTGCTGGGGCAAGGTCACTTTTTCCTGGTGTCTTAGTCCGTTCAGGCTGCTATAACAAAACATCACAGACTGGGTGGCTTGTAAACAACAGACATTAATTGCTCACGATTCTGGAGGCTGGAAGTCCGAGATCAGGGTGTCAGCATGGTCAGGTGAGAGCCCTCTTCTAGGTCAAAGACTCATTGTATCCTCACATGGCAGAAAGGGGAAGAGTTGTCTCGAGCCTCTTTTATAAGGGAATTAGTCCTGTTCACCCCGTGACCTAATCACCTCCCATCACCTTGGGGGTTAGGTTTCAACACATAAATTTGAGGGAACACGTTCAGACCATAGCACCAGGTAAAGGTCCAGTGCTGGCCATAGCTGTTCCTCTTACAGTCCCTTTAAGGAAGATCTCAGATCTCTAGCCAAATCTTACTCTGATACCAAGGCCAGACAAAGACACCACAAGAAAGAAGACTACAAACTAATATCACTGACGAATATAGATGCAACAATCCTCAACAAAACACTAGAAAACGGAATCCTAGAACATATTAAAGGATTATACACCACCACCAAATGGGATTTATTCCAGAATGCAAGGGTGGTTCAACATCTGAAATCAATGTAACACCCCACATCAATAGTCCTCTGAGAGGACTCCTCCTAAGCCCAACACAGATCGTCACAGCCTCCTTCCCATTTTGATTCAGAGGCCCTGATAGTGGGGCTGGGCCCCATAGCTGCTGGGCAGAGGGCAGCAGCTCCCAAGGTGACGGGGCCGTGAGACAGGACCTCTGGAGCTACCAGGCACTGCTGTGCCCCGGGGCTGTCTGCCCTGACCTTGCCTCTCTCCTGCCCCTCTGCAGAGTACTCAGTAGCCATGCCTGAGTCCACGTTCCCGGGCCTCTTCATGCTGGGGCTGCTGCTCTGGAGTCTAGTAGAGTACCTCATCCACCGCTTCCTGTTCCACATGAAGCCCCCCAATGACAGCTATTACCTCATCATGCTGCACTTCGTCATGCACGGCCAGCACCACAAGGTGAGCAGGGCAGGCTCTCACCCGGGTCCCTGCCACTGTGACCCACCCGTGGGAGCTGCCCATCTTGGTGGGAGTCAGGTTGAGAGCGAGGGGAAATCAAGGGCGTGTGACTGGGTCCTAACCTGCACCGGGCGTGGACAGAGTGAGCATGTGTGTCCAACTTTAATCCTCACAACAACTTCATTCCTTCATTTATTCATTCATTCAGTAAATGCTCACTTAAGTGCTCACTATGTGCCGGGCACTGTTCTAGACACCATTGAACGAAACAGTCAAGAATCACTGCCCTTGTGGAGCTTCATTCTGAAGGTGGTGCTGCAGTTCTCCCCATTCCACAGACTGGCAGACTGAGGCTTGGGGAAATAAAGGAACTAAGGAATTCACCCAAGGTCACACCTGGATGTTGTCCCCTGTGGAATCCAGAGTCTGTGCTCTCAGCCATCCACCCCCCTGGGGCTCCTCAAGGGCAACATGATGGTCCCAGCAGCTGGGATTGGAAGCCAGGTCTGCCCAGAGGAAGTTGTGTCCCCCTGCTGCTTCTCTGTCCCTGCACAGTGCTGTTCTCAGCCTGTCCCAGGGTCTCCATCCTCCCCCCGCCCTTCCTTCCTTCTTTGTCCTGGAGCCGGTGTTCTGGCACATAGCCAGCAAGTCCTGTTGCTCCTGGTCAGAGGGGAGGGAGGCCCACATCAGTATATTGCTCTTTCTCTGTCACCTGATTTCTCTCTCTCCTCTTTCAGCCCAGAGAGGGTCTCTCCTCAGAATACTCACACAGTCTCTAAAATCTTACCTGTCTGCCAGGCCCTTGACTTGGGAAGCTCCAGAGCCAAAGACTAGGTTCCTTTGCTGTCTGGTTCACTGTGACAACACCCCCTTGGAACAAAGAAGGCCACCTGGGGTGGGGGACCTGCCTGTTAACACTTCCAGGATCGTCCACCACGTGCGCCTTCATCACCCTCAGGCCTTGTCTAGGTGCCCCGCCTGGTACTTGGGGTGGGGGGTTGGGCCTCCTCTCCAGCACCGAACAAATTCCAGAGACAAAGGGGCCTCTTGAGCATAAAGCGGGGCTCTGCTCTGCGAGCATCCTGCCCACATCACACCCACCCCTGTTTTCTTGGCCGGTTTTCCAGGTCCCATCCTGGCTTGGAAATTGAGGGTGGGACAGACTCTCTAGGGCTTTTAGGCTTGGTGGCCCACCCTCCCCAAAGCCACCGAGGGTGCCAAGCCTACGCCCTCCCTGGACTGTGTGGGCTGCTCCGCCCCATCCCCCATGGGAGCACCTCTGGGCCGGCATGATGTGTGTGACCAGTCAGGCCCTGGGGCCCCGGGCTGCGTCCTGACTCATGAGCCCCTCCATCCACAGGCACCCTTCGACGAGTCCCGCCTGGTCTTCCCCCCGGTGCCAGCCTCTCTGGTGATAGCTTTCTTCTACGTGTTCTTACGGCTCATCCTGCCCGAGGCGGTGGGGGGCACCGTGTTTGCAGGGGGCCTCCTGGGCTACGTCATCTACGACATGATCCACTACTATCTGCACTTTGGCTCCCCGCACAAGGGCTCCTATCTGTACCACCTGAAGGCCCACCACGTCAAGCACCACTTTGCACATCAGCAGTCAGGTAAGGACCTGCCGATGCCTCCCCGCTTCCTCGTTTGTTCATTTCTTATTTGACAGCTACCCCTGAGCTTCCAGCCAGGGCCAGGCACGATTCTGGGGATACACAGTCAGCAAGGCAAGCCTGGGACTCCCATCCTAGTCCCTGGTGCAGGGGGCTGTGCAGAGACAGACAAACAAGGAAACCAGTAAATAGCAAAGACCATTTCAGACAGTGATAAGTGCCACAAAGAAAATAAAGCAAAGTGATGTTAGAGAAACCATGTCAGCGGGGCAGGGGACCCACACTGTTTAATAATATAGAATGTGAGTCACAGATGGGATTTTCTAGTAGCCACATTAACAAGTAAAATTAAACCAATGAAGTTAATTTTAATAATATAGTTTATTAAGCCAAATACAACCAAAATATTATCATTTCAACGTGTGATCAATATAAAAATTGTTGGGAATTCCCTGGAGGCCCAGTGGTTAGGACTCAGTGCTTTCACTGCCGTGGGCCCAGGTTTGATCTCTGGTTGGGGAACTGGGATCCTGCAAGCCGTGCGGCGTGGCCAAAAAAAAAAAAAAAATTGTTAATGAGAAATTTTACATTCTTTCCTTCTATTAAGTCTTCGATATCTGGTGTGTATCTTGCACTTACAAGCCCGTTGCCGTTCAAGGGCTAAATGTTCATTGGAAATACTTGATCCATATTTAGAGTTTATAAAATTTACAGTCAAAAAAGTAGATTCACATACATGAGTTGCTCCAAATGTGCCTAAAAGTTTTCCAGTAACTGAATCGAGTATAGGTTTTTACATTGAAATGTAAGTGAATTAAAATTAAATGAAGTTGGGAATTTAGTCCCTCCATAGCTCGGGCCACATTTCCAGTGCTCAGGAGTCACATGGGCTAGTGGCTACCCTGCTGGACAGCAGAATGCTAGCTAAAGTGGTCCAGGAAGGTGTCACTGCAGAGACGTCATTAGAGCTGAGACCTGAATTAGGAGAAGCCAGCATCCAGTGTCTGGAGGAAGAGCATCCCAGGAGCAACAGGTGCGAAGCCTTGAAGCAGGAATGAACTTGGCATTTTCAAAGAGAAGGAGGCGGCTGGAGTGTGAGGGAGAGAGAGGCAGAGGCAGACAGCAGCCAGGCTCTCCCAGGAAGCCAGGCCAGATAAGAAATTGGGGGTTATTCCAACAGTATCCTTGGGAGTCTAGAAACACTGGTACCCTGCTCTTGACTTCTGCCAGAATGGCCCTGAGAGTTGGGAAGGCCATCGGGGACCGATGTTGAAATCTTCCCCACGTGCTAGCCCCAGCCAGGTTCCCTTCCGAGCAAACTGACTCCTTCAAGAATGCCTCATCTTCTCCCCATTTGTCTCCCTCTCTAGGATTTGGCATCAGCACTAAATTTTGGGATCACTTTTTCCACACCCTTATTCCGGAAGAACCCCACCCGAAGATACAGTGACAACTCCCAGCCCTGTTGTCCTGCCCTCAGCCCCGCCGTGGCCCCTACCCCAGTCCACCCCCATCCAGACCCTGCAAAGAAGGTTTGCTTGACCAGGCAGTACGGGCTTTGTCCGGCCCTCGGGCTTGGTGGAGGGTGCTGGGGAAACCCTGAAGCCCGAGGCTAACCCTGAGACTGCCCTCCTGACCCAGCACAGGAGGGTCACGTCCACTTGGTGGCCCAGTGGCCCTCAGGGACTAGCTCTTCCTTGGAGCATCCCAGCCTCTTCACTCACACCCCCGCCCAGTGCCTTAGCCCACAGGACTGCTTCAGGACCTGGCCAGTGGGGACTTTCCTAAGGGGAGTGAAGGCAACTGACCCCTGGGACCAGCTGGTGTCCCACCTGTATCTTAGCACCCTGGGCTCCCTAGGAGCTGCCCCCCCCCCGAAACCCTGGAACTGCCAGTGTTAACAGTGAAGAACGGGGTCTGCAGGGCCATGGCCCTCGTCTTCCCCACCTTCTCCTCCTGGGGAGGGTGTGGTGGCTCTGGCTGTTGTCCTGAGGACTGGAGAGCACAGAGGTGGATGAAGCGCTCTCAGAAGAGGAGAAAGCATGAAGCCTCCTCCAGGCCACCCCCAATCCTGGGGCGGCACCTTTGTCCCCTGCCAATGACAAATGCCAGCTGCGTCACCACGTGCCTCGGGCTGTGACACATCCAGCACCCACACGCCTGGCCCTCACCTGTCTGTGCAGGTGGGCCGACAGTAGCTGTTGCGGGTCTCAAGGCTGGAGGGAGCCCACGCCCCTTTCTTTAGGAAGCACCAGCTGCTCTAGCCATCTCTTCGCCTCCAGAATCACAAAGCTTTTCCCCAAGGGAGGCTAAAGAGACCTCTCCATGGGTGGGAGCCCCATCCTGTCCCCAGCCATTCTCGACCTCCACCTGGCATAAGTGGGCCCCTGCCCGCCTCACTCAGGACCCTTCCAGCCAGTGCCTCCTTAAGCCGAGAAGAAGCCTTGATGCGGTGCCTTATCTCCCAGCCCCTCCCACCCCAGCGGACGAGGTTCCCACCCTTTCTTCCTCATAACCAAAACCCTCGCTGCTCACAAGAGGGTCTTATTTATAAACTATATAAATACCCTTAGTCGGGCCCCAGACCAAGTAGCTGCTCAGATTGCCCTTTCTAATCCTACATGTCGAGCTTATGTAAAAACGTTTTTGTCTTATTTTTGTTCCCTTCTTACCCACAAACCGTTACTACTTGAAACTTTTTAAAAACTCGATGTGTGTAAAGGCTAAAGGGAAGCAGTTTGACCGATCCTGTGATTTGTACTGTTTACTGCGGGGTTATTTAAAGATTTGGGAATAAATATACAAACTACCGTTGTGAAATAAAGGTGTAAATAAATTGTATATTTTGAAAAATAAAAACATTGGAAAAGAAACCAAAAAAGAGGTGTTACTTGCTGATGGCCACTCACCAGACTTTGTCGAGGCCGGGGAGGTGCAGGAGGGTTGGGGGTGTGTGGCTTGTTGAGCAGGAGGGAGTATTTATTCGATCGCTGACCAGGTTGTGTAGACTTGCTGGGGTAGAGTGATGATAAAAAGCAGACCAACCCCTATCCTTTTATTCAATTTTATTACTGTTTGTTTTTTTTTTTTTTGGTCACTGCCTCGGGGCTTGTGGGATCTTAGTTCCCCAACCAGCGATCAAACCCACGCCGTTCGCAGTGAAATCGCGTGGCCCTAACCACTGGACCACCAGGGAATTCCCTCGTTACTGTATTTAAATTCTCTGCAGACAGCATCTCCCCCTCACTGCTTATACCTGGAGGTGGGCATAAGGGGGCGTCACTCCCACCAACTGCCTTGGTACACAACAGAGGAGGTGTTTCTTCTGGAATTTACCAGACCACAGCTAAGACTCTTGTTGACTTTTCTAAGGCTCCAGCAACAAATGCCCAATGTAGGAACTAGAACTTCAGGCCAGCTCAGTCTGGGTGAAACAGTTTCCCAGGATATCTTCCCAGCCACCACATCAGAACCACCTATGGAACCCATCAAACCACAGATCCAAGTCCTCAACGCTCAGTCTCATTCAGTAGGTGCGGCAGAGGTGGGCTCTGCATTCGCCTGCACAAGGATGCAGAGGCAAAAATGAAAGCGGAGGCAAGCTGATGTTGGCGAGACCGTGGCCACATGGAGGGGCCCCCGCTCCTGCTGCCTCTCCCTGCTCGAGAGAGCAGCTCCCAGCCTGAAGGTTAGGGCGACCTGTCTGAGCCAATCCTCCCTCAAGCTCCTGCAATCAGGCCATCCAAGCAGCAGAAATCCAACCTCCATTCCCGAGATGCTGTTGGGAGTCCAACCACGGAGCATCACTCCCCAGGGGAAGGAAGAAACAAAAAGCAGGAGCAAAGGAAGAGATCAACTAGTTGTAAATACGCGAGTCCACCGGAGACAGGTCTAAGATGAGCAAGTTTGAGCGAAAAATTAATTGGAAAAAAAAATTCTTTAAAAAGATTAAAACAGAGCTAGTAAGAAGTGCCAAAATCTATGTGAGTTTGTGGCATGGTAATGAGAAGATTTAGGGGGGGGAAAAAAAAGCCAATCTATTAATGAAAAGGTCCACTCAGTGAATATTGGACAGACTCCCCCAGAGCTTCCTGCTGTGCTGGCTAGAACTTTCCAGGGGGTTAGGAATTTCCACAAGGCCTTGGAAGGGAGAGAATGAGCCCCATCCTACGGAAGAGAATAATATAGAAAGTGCCCTTAACCTCAAGCCAGTTGGCACTCAAAGTGCAGTCCCTACTCAGTGATCATCTGCTGGAGTCAGAGAATTTTATCTTCAAGTGCAAGACCCAAGGAGGAGTCAAAGATTAGATGCTAAAGCCAGCAGGGGACATTATCAAGATGCCAGCGCATCTAGCATGATGGGAAAGCCTGAAACTCGGAGCACGTGATTATTTCTGTAGTGGGAGAAGACAGAAAAATCATCAAGAAAGTTTAATGTTTACGTGGACCAAGGGCCATTTAAGTTCTGATCAGTGTAAAGTAAATATGCAGGTTGACTGACTCTCAATGATCCTAGCAACTTACCTGATTCTCTAGCAACAACCCAGCTTCCCTGGCAGAGGACAGGGCCATAGCTGTTATCTTTATTTCTGGCATCGCTCTACCTCCAGACATGCTGTCTTCGGGCGTTTCTCGGCTGACCTGAAGAACCGCCCTCTTAACTTGACTCCGTTCCACTCCTGCATTGGCTCTAGCCTCCCATCTCTGCCTTTGAACTTTGTACTGTTTCTAATTGTGCTCAGCGCAAAGCCCAACTTGTAACAGGCCCCAATAAATGTTAGTCTTGTCTCCGTCAGATCTCTGGCAGGTTACATTGTTTGGGCTTTGGTTTTCCACCGGTTCCCTGGCCTCTGCTGCCCTCTGGTGACAGCATGTGGCTCTGCCCCCTTATGACTGGAAATCAGATGCCTGTGACTGTAAAATTCCATCACTTTTCCACCTTACCTGTTCTCTTACCTTACTGTTTTGTCTCATCTACTGTTTTTGAGAGGAAGCTGGAACTATACATATGAACTTTCCAGTTCTAACTTTCTATAAAGATATGATGGTTGGGAAAAAAGATGGAGATTTCTTTACAATGAGGTAATAACGGCACAATGAAGAACTGTTATCTATTAAGGATGCTACAGGGTGAATGTGAAATTTGGAAAATGCCAAGAGTCTCATCTGCACTCCATCCCAGACACCTTATTAGCTTATAGTGTGGGAGGGGGAAGAAGGAGCAATAAGAAAAAGAAGAAAAAATATTATTTTGGCAAAAGCATAAAGGTAGGGGGCTGTCTTCATTTAGGTTCCCTAAAAAGCAAACCTTAAAACAAGAACATGGATGCATGTAGTTTATTTGGGAGGCAATTGCAGAAATAAAGAGTGAGAAATTGGGAAAGATTAGACAGTGGGGGAGCCAAATAAGAATGAGTATGTGAGGTTCTCATACAGATTCCGCAGGGGCATCTTGAGAAGCAGACAGAATACCTGCCAGAATTGTCCACCTAAAGGACAAGAGGCTGGAACATTTACCCACAGCTTCCTCTCCTATTGGTTGAGCATTGGTGTCAACACCCTTCTCACTGATGTGCTGTCCCAGCATGCAATGCAACCAGATTCCTTGGCTCTGACAAAGGTCCTGGAACAAAAGCAGAAAGACAGATGTGTGCAATTGAAGTGGGATGCAGTCAGTACAAGCTGAGTGTGAGCTTGCCAGGAACTATCCACCAGAACTGTGGCTGAGTTCCCGCAGAACCTTCCACCACAACTGAGGTTAAGACCAGAGGTGGGCTGAAGGGACATGACAAGGATGCCAGACATGTCTGCTACAGACCCCAAAAAGCTAGATCCACAGTGGAAGAGTGAACCGGAAGTAAAACCACCTTCCCAGGGCACTGCAAGTAAAATTACCTGCATGGAGTGGAGAAAAAGCTCTTTTGAGAATATAGAACCACAAGCATAGCCCTCATGGTGGTCTGAAGCCTGGATTCACATAAACTGTGTGGTTTGAAACACCTCAAGTCAAAATTTTAGTGCAAAATATCCCTGACTGGTGGAGCCACAAGGCTCTCAGGAGAAGCACTTATAAAGTTTGGTGGAAAAAAATGTAGCTTCAATCCAGGCCTCAAAAAATTCCCACAGATAAAATTCCAAGGACTATAAGCTCACAATAAAAACAAAACAAAACACACAGGGAAAGAAGGCACCATGAGTAAACGCTGGTAGAAACAACATGCAACAAATACACCAACAAAGACATCAGACATAGGAATTATGAGATGGGCTAGATACTTGCCATTTACTCTCCAGATTCACTCTCCCCTTCTTTCCCATCCCTCTCAGTACCCTGTGAGGCTGATCTGTGTGAACTGCCTCAGTGTGTTCTTTTGCATATTGACTGCCAGTTCTGCAAATACAGGCACTGGCAAGAGATTGGCGGTCCAGGTGTTTATACCTGGAACTCTTTAATTTACTTCAGCAATGGTTTGTAGTTTTCAGTGTACGAGTCTTTTCACCTACTTGGTTATATTTATTCCCAAATATTTTATTCTTTTGGCTGCTATTGTAATCGGAATTGTTTTCTTAATTTCCTTTTTTTGTATTTTTCATTGCTGGTGTATAGACACACAACTGATTTTTGTGTTAATCTTATATCCTGCAACTCTGCTGAATTCCTTCATTAGCTCTAGTAAAATTTTTATTGGATACTTGGTTTTCTACATACAAGATTATGTCATCAGTGAACAGAGACATTTTTACTTCTCCTTATCCAATGTGAATGCCTTAAGTTTTTTTTCTTGACTAATTGTTCTGTCTAGAACTTCCAGTACAATGTTGAACAGCACTGATGAAGATGGGCATCCTTCTCTTATTCCTGATCTTAGGGAGAAAGCGTTCAGTCTTTCACCATTAGATATGATGTTAGCTCTGGGTTTTTCATAAATGTCCTTTATCAAGGGGAAGTTCCCTTCTCTTCCTGGTTTGCTGAGTGTTTTCATCATGAAATGGTGTTGAATTTTGTCAAAATTTGTTCCTGCATCAATTGAGGTGATGTGAGGTTTTTTCCTTTGTTCTATTAATATGGTGTATTATATTGATTTCATATGTTGAACCACACTTGCATTCCTAGAATAAATCTCATTTGGTCATATAAAGGCGTACAATCCATTACTGTGTTTTAGGATTCAGTTTTCTAGTATTTTGTTTTGGATTTTTGCATCTATATTCACCAATGGTATTGGTTTGTAGTTTTCTTTCTTGTGGTATCAGGGTAATGCTGGCCTCATAAAATGGGTTAGGAAGTGTTCTCTCCATTTATCTTTTTGAAACAGTTTGAGAAGGATTAGTGTTAATTCATTTTCAAATGTTTTGTAGAATTCACCAGTGAAATCATCTGGCCCAAACTTTTATTTTGGCGGGAAGGTTTTGATTACTGATTCAGTCTCTTTACTTGTTATAAGTCTGTTCAAATTTTTCTATTTCTTCTTGAATCACTTAGGTTATTTGTGTGCGTCTCATCTAGGTTATCTAATTGGTTGATGTACAATTGTTCATATATTCTCTTACAGTCGTTTTATTTCTTTTTTATTATTATGGAAAGAACACTTAACATGAGATCCACACTCCTGACAATTTTTAAAGTGTACAATATATTATTGTTGACTGTAGGTACAATGTTGTACAGCAGTTCTCTGGAGCTTATTCATCTTTCTTGACTGAAACTTGATGCTCAATGACTAGTAACTCCCCATTTCCCCCTCCCCCAGCCTCTGGGAACCACCATTCCTCTTTCTGATTCTATGAATTTGACTGTTTTAGATACCTCTTATAAGCTGAGTCATGCTGTATTTGTCTTTCTGTGATCAGCTTATTTCACTTAGTATAATGTCCTCGAGGTTCATCCATGTTGTTACATATTGCAGAATTTCCTTCTTTTTTAAGGCTGAATTCTATTCCATTGTAGGTATATACCACATTTACTTTATCCATTCATCTGTTAATGGACATTTAGGTTGTTTTCACTTCTTGGCTATTGTGAATAGTATTGCAATGAACATAGATGTGCTATTTCTTTGAAATCCTGATTTCAACTATTTTGGTTAAATACCCAAAAGTGGGATTGCTGGATCATATGGTAGTTCTACTTTTAACTTTTTGAGAAACCTCGATACTGATTTCCATAATGACTGCACCATTTTCCCTCCAACAGTGTGCAAGGGTTTCAGTTTCTCTACATCCTCACCAACACTTGTTGTCTTCTTCTTTTTTATAGTAGCCATCTTGACAGGTGTGAGATGATATTTCATTGTGGTTTTGATTTGCCTTTCCCTAATGATTAGTAACGTTGAGCATTTTTTCACATACAAGTGGGCCATTTGTAAGTCTTCTTTGGAGAAATGTCTGTTCAAGTCCTTAGCCCATTTTTTTTCATCAGGTTATTCATTTTTTTACTATTGAGTTGTAGGAGTTCTTTATATATTTTGGAGATTAACCCCTTATCAAATATATGGTTTGAAAATATCTTCTACCATTCCATAGGTTGCTTTTCCACTCTTGTTTCTTTTGCTGTGCAGAAGCTTTTTAGTTTAATATAATTTTACTTATTTTTGTTACCTGTGCTCTTGGTGTTGTATCCATGAAATCATTGCCAGGGTCAATGTCACAAAGCTTTTCCCTTATGTCTTCTTCTAGAAGTTTTACAGTTTCAGGTGTCATGTGTAAGTCTTTAATCCATTTTGAGTTGGTTTTTGTGAGTGATATAAAATAAGGGTTCAATTTAATTTTTTGGCATGTGGATATGGTTTTCCCAACACTATTTGTTGAACAGACTATCCTTGTCCCATTGTGTATTCTTGGCACCCTTGTCAAAGATCAGTTGATCATATATATGTGTATTTATTTCTGGGTTCTCTATTCTGTTCCATTGGTCTATATGTCAGCCATTATGCCAGTACCATAATGTTTTGATTACTGTAGGTTTGTAATATATTTTGAAATAAGAAAGTGTGATTCTTCCAGTTTCGTTCTTCTTTCTCAAGAATGATTTGGGGGCTTCCCTGGTGGCACAGTGGTTAAGAATCTGCCTGCCAATGCAGGGGACACCACAGGTTCATGCCCAGGAAGATCCCACGTGCCACGGAGCAACTAAGCCCGTGCACCACAACTGCTGAGCCTGTGCTCTAGAGCCCACGAGCCACAACTACTGAATCCCGTGCGCCTAGAGCCCATGCTCTGCAAAAAGAGAAGCCACTGCAACAAGAAGCCAGTGCACCACAATGAAGAGTAGCCCCCACTCGCCACAACTAGAGAAAGCCCGCATGCAGCAATGAAGACCCAATGCAGCCAAAAATACATAAATAAATTTTAAAAAGAATGATTTGGCTATTTATGGTCTTTTGTGTTTCCATATTAATTTAATTTAATTTAATGCACCACGCAGCATGCGGGATTTTAGTTCCCCAACCAGGGATTGAACCTGCGCCCCTTGCAGTGGAAGCATGGAGTCTTAACCACTGGACCACCAGGGAAGTCCCTCCATATTAATTTTAGAACTGTTTTTCTATTTCTCTATAAAATGACATTGGGAGTTTGATAGGGATTGCATTGAATCTGTAGACTGCATTGGGTAGATGCTCATTTTAACAATATTAAGTCTTCCAATCCATGAACACTGGTCTTTCCATTTATTTGTATATTGTTTAATTTCCTTCATCAGTGTTTTGTAGTTTTCAGCGTACAAGTCTTTTACCTCCCTAGTTGATTTATTATTCCTAAGTATTTTATTCTTTTTGGTGCTATTGAAAATGGCATTGTTTTCCTAATTTCATTTTCAGATAATTTGTTGTTAGTGTATAGAAACACAACTCATTTTTTACGTTGATTTTGTATCCTGCAACTTCACTGAATTCATTTATTAGTTCTAACAGTTTTGTGGGCTTTTTAAATGGCGTCTTTAGAGTTTTCTATAGATAAGACCATGTAATCTGCAAACAGGGACAACTTTACTTCTTTCTTTCCTATTTTGATGTCTTTTCTTTCTTTTTCTTGCTTAATTGCTCTGGCTAGGACTTCTATTATTATATTGAATAGAACCGGTGAGAGTCGACCTCCTTGCCTTGTTCCTGATCTTGGAGGAAAAGCATTCAGTTTTTCACCATTGAGAATGATGTTAGCTGTGAGCTTGTAATATATGGCCTTAGTGATGTTGAGATAATTTCCTCCTATTCCTAATTTATTGAGAGTCTTTAATCATTAAAGAGTGTTGAATTTTCTGAAACGCTTTTTCTGCACCTATTGAGATGATCATATGTTTTTATCCTTTATTCTGTTACGGTGGTGTATCATATTAATTGATTTTCATATGTTGAACCATTCTTGCATCCTAGGAATAAATCCCACTTGGTCATGGTGTATGATCCTTTTAATGTGTTGTTGGATTTGGTTTGCTAGTATTTTGTTGAGGATTGTTGTATCTGTATTCAGCAGGAGTATTGGCCTGTACTTTTCTTATATCTTTGTCTGGCTTTGGTATCAGCATAATGCTGAGCTTATAAAATTAGCTTCAAAGTGTTCTCTCCTCTTCAATGTTTTGCAAGAGTTTAAGAAGGATTGGTACTAATTCATTTTAAAATATTTCGTAGAATTCACTAGTGAAGCCATCTGGCCCTGGGCTTTTCTTTGTTGGGAGGTTTTTGATTACTGATTCAGTCTCTATTACTAATTATAGGTCTGCTCAGACTTTCTATTTCTTCATGATTTAATCCTGGTAGACTGTATGTCTCTAGGAATTTATCTGTTTCTTCTAGGTTACCCAGTTTGTTGGCATGTAATTGTTCATCACAATCTCTCTCCCTCTTTTTTTTTTTGCTCATGCTGCAGGGCTTTGTGGGATATTAGTTCCCAAACCAAGGATCAAACCCGGGCCCCTGGCACTGAAGGCCTGGAATCCCAACCCCTGGACCTCCAGGGAATTCCCCATTACAGTCTCTTTTGATCCTTTTTATTTCTGTGACATCAGTTGTAATGTCTTTTATTTGTGATTCTTTTTATTTGAATTTTCTCTCTTTTTTTCTTAGTGTAGCTAAGGGTTTGTAGAGCTTATCTTTAAAAACATAAACTCTGTTTCACTGATTTTTTCTATTATTTTTCTGTTTTCTATTTCATTTATTTCTGCTCTAATATTTATTTCCTTCCTTCTGCTAACGTTGGGCTTAGTTTGTTCTTCTTTTTCTAGTTCCTTGAAGTGTTAAGTTTGGTTGTTTATTTGAGATCTTTCTTCTTTTTTATGTAGGTATTTATTGCTGTGAACGTCCCTCTTAGTACTGCTTTTGCATCCCCTAAGTTTTTTTGTTTTTTTAATTTTATTTATTTACTTATTTATTTATGGCTGTGTTGGGTCTTCGTTTCTGTGCGAGGGCTTTCTCTAGTTGTGGCGAGCGGGGGCCACTCTTCATCGTGGTGCGCGGGACTCTCACTATCGCGGCCTCTCTTGTTGCGGAGCACAGGCTCCAGATGCGCAGGCTCAGTAATTGTGGCTCACGGGCCCAGTTGCTCCGCGGCATGTGGGATCTTCCCAGACCGGGGCTTGAACCCGTGTCCCCTGCATTGGCAGGCAGATTCTCAACCACTGCGCCACCAGGGAAGCCCATCCCCTAAGTTTTGGTATGTTATGTTTCATTTGTTTCAAGGTACTTTCTAATTTTCTTTTGATTTCTTTTTTGACAGGATAGTTGCTCAAGAGTTGTTTAATTTCCACATATTTATGAATTTTCCAGTTTTCCTTCTGCTGTTGATTTCTAGTTTCATTCCACTGTGGTCAGAAAAAATACTTGGTATGATTTCAATGTTCTTCAATTTGTTAAGACTTTTTGTGACCTAACTTCTGATCTATCCAGAGCAGAAGCTGCCTCTTGCTCCAGAGCTTCTTGCTCCAGACCTCCCCATGGAATCTGGCTGAAGCTAGTCTGCACTGAGACCGCATCCTTGCTTAGCTATTTTCTCCCCCTGCCCTATCCTACCCTCTATCCTGAGAGCCTTCCTTCAGTAAATCACAATGTACCTGATTCTCTTTTTTGGACTCTGCTACTAGGGAACCTGACCTAAGAAGAAAACTGATGATGCAGTAGGTGGAGAACAATAGCAGGAGAATATAAATGAATAAACACCCCAGACATCCTCTACCCAGGTCTTCCCTATCCAAAAAGTCTTCTCATACAATCCAATTCTGTCCTTTTAGAGGAAGCAGCCTGATGAGTTAATGAATGTCATTCCTCAGACTTTCTAGCTGGGGACACAGCTAACTGTAATAAAACATGACTCACACCAAAACAGAAAGCTCTGCAATGACCTTAGAGGAGGAAGTTGATTTCCGCCGAACCCTCCCCCCCACCCCAGCTTAAGTGTGTCTCTTCCTTCACTCCCTTCCCCCAACCCCAATATTTTCAAGCACCGAGAAGCAGACACAAGAACCTTCTCTCTAGCTCTGTTTTTTGCTCATCTAATCTTTCCCATACTGTGTCCTGGTTATAATAGTTTCCTGGGACCTTATTCTTTTCTGAATCTCCGGCCCCAAGCAGAGGGCCTGGCCCCAGGAGTACTCTGTAAATAATTACTGAGAAATTTGGGGAAGGTGGGGGAGTGTGGAAAGGGCAAGGGGAGAATACCAGGCGGAAGGAAGGATCCTTCGCTCTGAACCAGATGGAAAGAGGTTCTAGGGAACCAATGCACCCTGAGCCTGGGGTTTGGCTACTAAGAGCCCTGTGAAAGCTCCGAGAAGGCGGGTCAGACTTCCCTGTCCGACTCCCAGTCCTTTAGCTGGCTCAGGGCAAAAACAGCCGCCGATAAAGCTGATTGGGGGACACGTGGAGGGGCCGAACGTCGCTTGACTTCGAAGGGACACATCCGCCCGGTGGCCGCGCGGCACGGGCACCGAGGGCAGGAGGCGCGCGCGGGGACTCGGCACTTCCCGCGGGGTCTCGCGTTCGCAGACTTCTCGCCTGGGAGGAAGGCAATCGTCCGAGAAGCCGGGGTGTCTTCCTGGAACTGCGCACAGGACCGACTGGACGCCCTCAGGAGGGGCGAGGGTGAGTCTGGCAGTCGTCCCGGGGCGCGCGCGGTCCCCGGAGGCGGCGGGGCTGAAGGGCGCAGCCAGATTCCTGGGCAGTGAGGGGAGAGCCGCGGTGGGAGGTGGGGGTGACCCACGGTCCCATTTCCTGGAACTCAGGACCGAGTTGGTTTTCTTTCCTCGGCTCTGAGGGTGGAGCCGCCCGCTCACGTCTCCGACTGCTTCCAGCTAAAGAAGGCGCGGCAAAGGGGTGGGCTCCGGGTGGAGGTCGTTGTGGAAGGGCCTCGGGAACCCAGCTCAGAAGAATTGGCCAAGCAGCCCCAGACAGACAACTTCAGACAGTGGGTCATTGCCAAGGGAGATGATTCCAGATCTTGATGATTAATGCCCTCTTCCTTTTCTGGAGCCCATTTTAGACACAAGGAGAGTAACCTTATGTAAAATGTCTCATCAGGAAAGGTTGCTTGATGGCATTTTTCGGAGGGGAGGAGGAAATGGCATTAGAGTTCTCAGTGGATTTATATTGTTACCACTGTTTTAAGATTTTTCACTTTTAAAATTAGTGACTTTTACCCCTCATTGTTTTTCTGCAAGTAACATATCCTTATCAAGGTTGTTAGCAGTTTTACATATTACAAATAGCACCTCAGTGCACATCCTTAGTATCCATCTATCTGTACACATATGAGCTTTTCCACAGCACAAGTCCCTAGAAATTCACATTGTTGAGTCAAAGTATATATGCATTTATATTCCCTTTCATCCTTTTGGTATCTTTATCCTATACTTAATAAGACCTAAACAATTTTAGTAATTATAATTTTAATATCTTACAGGTAAGTCCCTTTTTATTACAAAAATCCTTGTTATCCCTACTAATTTCCTCTTTCAAATGAACTTGAGGATCATTTAGTTTCAGTACCAAAACGTCCCATTGAGAGTTTTATTGGAGCTGCATTAAATTGGATTTACCTTTGGAAAGGATTGCCAGGTTTGTCATTTTTAATCTTCCCAGCCAGAAAAATAACAGTTCTTTCCATTTCGTTTTTTGATTTTTATTGTGGCCGCGCCTCAAGGCATGCGAGATCTTAGTCCCCCAACCAGGGATGGAACCCGTGCTCCCTGCAGTGGAAGCACGGAGTCTTAACCACTTCTCCACCAGGGAAGTCCCTCTCCATTTCTTGAAGCTTTGTTTTCTGTGGTTTTCCTCATACCACGTTATCACTTTTCCTGCAAAATGTATTGTTTTAAATTGTTGCTTTGATGAGTGGGATATTTTTTCCAATTATCTTTTGATTAGTTGTTTCTGAGATACGGCTTTTTTGATGAGGCTGGCAATAAGATAACTGAAGCTTGGAGCTATGAAGCTGAAATGCTCAAGGTTCCTTGAGCAACATTTTCACATCTGCCTTTGTCTCCGATGGACCAGAGAAAGGTGTATAGTTCATTGCCCTCAGGAGTCCCAGGAAATGGCCTTGAAGCTATCTGCTTAGCAACTGCGAATAGCTGGGCAGCCTGAGACCCACTGAGTCTTTTTAGGCATGCCCTAATACCTGTTACTTCTCTTGTTAGATCAGTATAACTCTAAGGCAACAACAAAAATGTATCAATTAGTTGCTTATTTGGTTTGGCTTCTGCTAGTTTCTTACTCTTGCTTTTAAACCAGATTTGGGCTCCAGACCAGTTACTTTCTTGGAATAGAACTGTTGAGATTAACTTTGTTTAAAAGTACTTTAGAGGGACTTCCCTGGTGGTCCATTGGTTAAGACTCTAACTTTGTTTAAAAGTACTTTAGAGGGACTTCCCTGGCGGTCCATTGGGTAAGACTCCGCACTCCCACTGCGGGGGAACTAAGATCTTGCCTGCCAAAATAAAAGTCCTTTGGCAACCGTTTCTGTGGCCTTGTACTTATTTAAATACAACCTTTCCCTCCCTCAGGATCTTCACCTATACAATGCAGATAACCACAGTGAGCTTGTAGTTCCAAAGCACTTAGCCTGTAGTAATCGTCGCTATTATCATCATTCATTACCGAACCCAGTTGCCTTTGGTTGCAAGTACAGCAAACACGATTCAAATGAGCTTAAACAATAAGGAAGATTATTGGTTCATGAAACCTGTAATTGAGGAAATGGGTAGGCTTCAGGGTCAGTTCAAACCACCAGTGGCTCAGTGTGGTCACTGAGGACTCATTCTTTTCTTTCGGTTCTGCCATCTGTAGGTTAGCCTCATTCCACAGCTTTAGAATCAGGGCTCCATGCTTTCTCACTCATATTCAGAGAGAGGTTGAGAGTTAGAAGCTGACTTCCTGGGCTGTCTTAGGGGAGCCAGGAAGTTCCCCAGCAAACGTACCCCTCAAAGTAGCCCAGGTGCCCAGTTTTGAACCAATCACTGTGATAAGCTACTAGGAATTGTCTGATGGCTTAGATCAACGTTTCTCAACCCCTGCACTATTGACATTTTGGGCTGGATCATTCTTTGTTGGTGGGGTGGAGTGGGAGGCATCCTATGCATCGTAGCACCTTGACCTCTACCTGCTAGATGTCAGCAACACCCATCCCCTAGTCGTGGCAACCAAAAATGTCTCCAGATGTTGCCAAAAGTCCCAGCAGGGAGTGGGGGGCATGTGCAAAGTCACCTTCAGTTTAGAACCACTGGCTTAGATACAAGTCTCACCCTTAGAACCGGGGGTGGGGCCAGCTCCCCACAAACTGATTGCTGAATGGAGGAGGAGCAGATAGTCACAGAAAATTTGGGCAGCAGTAGGAAGTAGAGAAATGGATGCTGTGTAGGCAACACAGATGTCTACCTCAACTCCTCTGGGCCTGAAAAATCTTAGTCTTTAGCGCAAATGCCTCTGAGGGGTCAGCACTTACAACATGAAGGCTTATTGATGAATCGGCCAATGGGGAGGCTGGAACAAATTTACAGAGTGCTAAAAACACAGTAGAGAGGGATGGAGGTGAGAACCAGGGAGGCAGGGCTGCTCAAGCACTGGGAAAAGAGACAGAAAAGAAGATTTGAGATTGCAGAAGCCAACTTCTATTACAGTCCTGAATATCCTCAGCCGGCTGTGGCCAAGGTTGTAAACTGAGGCTTCATGGGCAATATCCAGTTGACAAACATATTTTATTTGACCAACACAGTGTTGGACTGCACAGTTTTTAAAACATTTTTTGACTTGGTTGCAATATTTTAAATTGAGAGATTTAACATAAAAATCCAAATTTCTGATTGCTCTTTAAAAACTAGAAGATCTTCCACCACTGAGCCCTTTATCCTTGAAGAGTTGGTGACTTACTAGGTAATCCTTGCCTTCTTTAGAAAGGGCCTGAGCTTTTCAACCTACTATCCTATAGTCACCCTTATACTTTGGCAGGATATATTTGTTAGAATAGGCTAAACTTATTTAATAAATAGACCCCAAAATATAATGGTTCAAATGCAATAAAAATTTAGTCCATGGCAGATACTCCAGGTTTATGAGCAGCTCTCCTCCAAGTGATGATTCCGGGATCCAGGATTCTCCCTTCTTGGGCTCTACCACACCTAGGGCTACATCATCCTGTGCAACCAGCTGACAGTGTGTGAAGGAGACAAACCTGATTCAGCCCAAAGTAACACTTATATTACTCACACCCCATTGGTGAGAACTAGTCACATGGCCACATCAAGCTGCAAGGAAGGCTGGGAGATGTAGTCCTAGCTGGGCCAACACTTCCCAGCTAAAACTGGAAGATTTTGGTGGACAGCAAGCCATCTCTACCTTACATGAAATTGATGGAGAGACCTCTATAGCCATTTAAATCACAGACACCCTTAGCCCAGTAGTAAATAAGCAGGAGATTCCTGTGACTTAAACAAATTCCATCTGTTTCTTCCAGATATGGATCAATTGAGGCAGATCATCTCCTTAGGCTTGCTTATCTACAACCAGTGTGAAGAGATGAAATACTGCCAGAAACAGTGCTGGCGTCTAAGGAACCATGTCCATGGCCTGCTGCAGCCTCTGCAAATGCTCCAGGCCCAAGGAGAGAGGAACGTGCCCACCGAGATAACCACTGCCCTGAAACGTTTCCAGGCTGCCCTAGAGGAAGCTAAGGAGCGGATAGATTAGGTCAGCAATAAATCCAATATCCAGAAGTTTCTAACAGCAGGGCATGACAGAATACTCTTCAGTGGAGTGAACAAGAGGCTGAGAGATGTCTGGGAGGAGTTCTCACTGCTGCTTCAGGTCGATCAACGGATGCATATTTCAAGCATCAGCCCAGGAGCATTCTGGCAACAGGAAGATCAATAGGATGCAGAGGAAGACAGGAAGGTTATCCAAGGACTGAGAAGTGGTAAGGAGTTTTTTTAGATAGGGGGACTCCAAATGGGGGTATATTAGTCTCATTTTGGTTTACCAAAAAATCAGGAAGGCTGAAGAGGTTTTAGCAGGTGTCTATTCGTGTAACTCAGAACTCCAGACATCCCTGGGTACAGACATGGTGGGGGCTGGTGAGATTTGAGTGTGCCACCAGTGGTGGGGTGGGGGTGAGTCGTGTTTCCCTTTCCATTCTCTTTGATGTCAATCCTCCCAACCTTAGTTTTTCCAGGACCTTCCATTAATATGTAAATTATCCAGGAAGAAAAATTCACTAATTACCTAAACAAACAGGAATTGAGTACCATGTGCCAGGCACTGTTCTAAGTGCTGGAGATTCAACACAGAGCAAAATACACAAGATCTTTGCCTTCATGGAACATAAAATCTGCAGATAGAGGGCTAAGTAAATTATTTTATCTAAAGGCAATGAAAATCGTACACATGGTAATGAGATGGAAAGTGACAGTGGGTGCAGCGAGAGCGGTCAGGGTGACATTTGAATGGATACCTTGAATAATGAAAAGGAGCGAGTCATGTGAAGTTGAGGGAGAGGCGCATTCCAGGCCTGGAAGACAGTGAATGCAAAAGCCCTGCGGTGGGAATAAATATGGCATGTGCAAGGAACAGCCAGAAGCCAGGATGGCTTTAGTGTGGTAGGTGAAGGAGAGATACCAGATTAAAGTGGGGAAGTAGGCCAGAAGATACAGGAGCAAGGTCATGCTGGTCCTGGTAGGCCTGATAAGAATTTTAGATTTTATTCTGAGTCATTAGAAGTCAGTGAAAGGAGATCCTTAAATGTGGGCCTGTCATGATTTGATTTGTATGAAAAGAAAATCACCCAGGCTGCTATGCGGCAAATGGATATGTATTAGTCAATTACTGCTGCGCTAATGCTGCATAACAAACCATACCAGAACTCAGAGGCTTAAAACAATAGTCATTAATTCTCTTGCTCACAGATCTGTGGATCTGCTGGGGTTCTCCTGATCTCATGTAGGCTTGGCTGGGCTGGCCTTTAGGCACCAGATCCAATTTGGGTCTGTTCCACGTGTCTCATTCTGGAGCCAAGGCTGAAGCAGCAATGAGTACCTGGAGAATGTTCTTTCCGAGGTAGAATGGCAAGAAGGGAAGCTCAACTGTGCCAGCACATTTCAAGACTCTATTTGTATCACATCCGTTAGCATCCAAAGCAAGTCATATGGGCAAGCCCAGCATGAAGGGACAGGGAGGGTGGGGTGCCCACTATGAGGCTGTGGCCGGAGTGTGGATGTATAATACTACTACATGGGGGTGAAGAATTGGGAATAATAATTCAGAAAACCCCAGGGGGCAAGAGTAGAAGTACGGCGACTTCCCTGGTGGTGCAGTGGTTAAGAATCCGCCTGCCAATTCAGGGGACATGGGTTTGATCCCTGGTCTGGGAAGATGCCACATGCCGTGGAGCAACTAAGCCCATGCACCACAACTACTGAGCCTGCGCTCTAGAGCCCACGAGCCACAACTGCTGAGCCCGTGTGCCACAACTACTGAAGCCTGCACGCCTAGGGCCTGTGCTCTGCAACAAGAGATGCCACCACAATGAGAAGCCTGCTCACCACAACGAAGAGTAGCCTCCGCTCGCCGCAACTAGAGAAGGCCTGCGTGTAGCAACGAAGGCCCAGCACAGCCAAAAATAAATTAATTAATTAATTTTTTTTTAAATCAAAAAAAAAAAAGAGTGGAAGTATGAGCCCAGTTAGGAGACCACTTTAGAGGCTAGGTAAGAGATGACAGTGGCTTGAATTAGAGTGGCTTGAATTGGACTCGGCAGAGGGCAAGGCTCTAAAGGGATTAAACACGGGCTACGTTGGACTGGGGGATGACAGTAGAGCCAGGGACCACCAGAAGAGGGAAGAGAGGGAAGGATGGACCCGTGACCTCTTTACACTTTTGCAGATCCTGGTGATATGAATTTCAAATCCTTCCCTCTTGTTAGGATTGTGGGTGGAGGGAGAGGAATTAAGGGGACAGTGAAAGACATTTGGATGAACCTTCAGGTAACGGAACTCAGAGGGATAACTGTTCTGCCACCTTGATGTGGAGGGTGGTCCATCCCCAATCAGGTCAGCAGGAGACACTCAAACAGGACAAACCAGATATGGAAGACCTGTGGGCAAAATGTGTTCTTTTCTGGATGAGGAAAAGTGAGGCATTTTTAATCCCCCAACCAAGTACCTGCTGCCAAGGAAAAAGAGAGTAAGGAATTGGGTTGGAGTGAGGTTGGGGGTGGTGCATAGGCTGATCCAGCCAAAGGGCAGGACTGGTCCCTGGCCTTCCTAATCTTCAGAGTTTTCATTGGTCCACTTTCTGGTGGAAGTGGCCTGTTGGTGTCATCAACTTGGAGGAAAGGATTTACTTCCTGCAATTTTGTAAAAACATTTTTATTGGGTAATACATTCATATAGTACAAAATTCAAAAGATACAAAACGGACCCAGCATGAGACATAAATCTGCCACTCTCATCCTTGACAGCAAGGTTCCATTCCAAGACACACGCTCTCTTACCAGTTTCTTGAATAGCCTTCTGGAGATTTAAGTTTATATTTTGTTGTTTGTTGTTATTGTTGTTGTTGTTGTTATTGTATAATCAGTTGCATGCTAAACACACTGTTCTCCTTCTTGCTTTTCTCTTTAAATAACCTTGAATATTCTTCTGTATATATGCCCATAGAGTTGTCTCATATTCCTTGGTAAACATGGACCAGATATATTTAAGCATCTCCTTGTTGATGGCCATTTAAGTTGTGTCCAGTTTTTCACTATTGTAAATAGTCCTGCAGTGAGCATCTTTGTATATATTTCAGGATATCTTTAGGGAAAATTCCTAGAAGTACAGTTACTGGGTCTAATTGCTGGGTCAAAGAGTATGGACATTTTAAATTTTGATACAGGTTGGCAGATTACCCTCCACACAGGTTGTAGAAATATCACTCCTACTAACCATGTCTGAGATTGTTGCGATTTTCCTGGTTTGAGCACTGAAGGTCCCATATCCTCAGAACTCCTCAGTCCTGAGAAAACTGGGATGGTTGGCCACCCTATGTAGTGTATGATCAATTTTTTAACATATTTCTGAATATATAAATCAGGATAGGTTAGATTATACTATGGTTCAAAAAAAGAAAAAAAAACAACTCAGTGTCTTAAAGAAAGAAATGTCTATTTCTCATTCAGGGAAAGTCCAGGAGACTCTCCAAGGTAGCTGTTCTCCTTCCAGGATGTTTCAATATTATGGCACTTTGATGTTGACACAGACTTCCCTGAAATCTCTTTCACTTCACTTCTTGGCCAAAGCAAGGCACACAGCCATGCCTCGGGGCACTTCCTGTGTGCTTAGAAGTGGAGAGCTGAATATTCGTGAGCAGTAATCATTCCTACTGCAATGAATATGATAGATGAAAAAGGATATCTCGGTGTGCTTTTAATGAGCATTTCTATTTTTGAGTATCTGCTGCTCTTTTTCTTGCAGAAAATGAAACCATAGAAACTTTATTGAGGCACTTGGAAAACAACACAAAGAAAACCATCGAAACCGTGAGGAGCTGTGAGTTATCACGTGCCCTGCTGCTTCTGACTGCCCCAAACTAGAAGTCATTAGTTTGCTAGGAACTCCAGCCCACCCCACCCCCACCCTTGTCCATTTTCTGGGCTGGATGGCTGGAAGCAGCCCACAGGTTTGGGGATGTGCTCATGGCTGGCCCAGGCTTCTGCCCCTGGAGTAGCGTTTGAAGGGAACTTCTTGACCAGCCAGATATCTTCTAGCACCTGTCCAAGTGCTGACAACTTCCTTTAGATAGCTTCAAAGCTTCAAGTCATTTGCTGAATTTCCAAGAAGAAATTCAAATCAAATTTAAAATGCTTATCCATTCTACACATCTGTGAGTCTCTGCTTTATGCTGGAGCCAGTGCATAGAGGAAACTAAGATGCAGAGAAAGACCCTGCCTTCCGGGAGCTCCCAGCCGTGGCCTAGAGGAAGGGAGAGAAAAGAGAGACATGTGAGCACATAACAGCAGTGGGGTTACTGAGCTTGAACTATGTATGTACCTATTAGAACTGAAATCACTCGACAAGATGCCAAATGCTCAGGTGCCAAGCTGCGTGGCAGTAGGAGAAGATGAGACAGATGGGTTGAGACGGGGGTGTAGGCTGGAGACAGGGAGGATCTGAAGAGGAGGGAAAGGAAGTACATGAGACATTTCTATTAACCATCCAGATGTGTCTGTACCAGTCACTCAGAAGCACTGGGACCTCGCTTCTGGGATGAGTCAATCAGAAGCTCCAGGCAGGGCCAGCTTTGGTTCACGGTGTAGGGCTTCCCATTCACATGTTGCTAAGATGCCTCTTCCCTTATGACACACACCCTCCTCAGCTTATTGACTCTTTATTACCTTCTCTCCTAGGGATGAGGTCAGTCCCACAGAAACGCAAGAAGGGGCTCCCAGAAGATCAAGTCAAGGAGATTAAGAAGGAGGAGCTTCCAGAAGCCGATTGGATCCTGCTAAAGGAAAATTAATTCAGCACACTTTATGAAGGAAAACAGCGCAAATCTCCAGTGGCCATAAAAGTATTCAACAAACCCCAGGCCAGAGACATTGGGTAAGTTGTTGTGCAGAGTTCTCTCTGTAACCCCCCAAGTTACTTCCTCTCTATAACTCCACAGGGAGAAAGGCATATTGTCTCCATATTTAGATATAGGGGAACCCAGACCCCAAAGGGTTAAATGACTTGCTCTCCGCTACTAAGGAGCACAGTCTAGACTTAAAGACATGTCTTCCAACGTCAATTCTGGAAACTTCTCTTATTTTTTCATGTATTTAGATATTTTTAAAGATGTATTCCTGGGAATTCCCTGGCAGTCCGGTGGTTAGGACTTGGCGCTTTCACTGCCGTGGGCCCACGTTCAATCCCTGGTCAAGGAACTAATAAGATCCCGAAAGCTGCAAGGTGCGGCCGGGAAGAAAAAAAAAAAGATGTGTTTCCTTTTATTCCTGTTTCTTAGTTTCCCATCCCTTCCACAGACAATAAAGTGTTTTGTTTGTATGTGTTCTGGCAAAATGTATGCTGTCATGATATGTGTGTACATTTTATTTATTTATTTTAATTTTATTTATTTATTTATTTATTTATGGCTGTGTTGGGTCTTCGTTTCTGTGCGAGGGCTTTCTCTAGTTGCGGCAAGCGGGGGCCACTGTTCATCGCGGTGCGCGGGCCTCTCACTATCGCGGCCTCTCTTGTTGCGGAGCACAGGCTCCAGACGCGCAAGCTCAGTAGTTGTGGCTCACGGGCCTAGTCGCTCTGCGGCATGTGGGATCTTCCCAGACGAGGGCTCGAACCCATGTCCCCTGCATTGGCAGGCAGATTCTCAACCACTGCACCACCAGGGAAGCCCTGTGTGTGCATTTTAAATTTTCACAAACGGTAGTGTTATATGTCTGCTGCCTACTTTTCTTACCATTCTCACTCAGCATCATGTACTGTACTTGTAGTCCTTTCCTCCTGACTGCTGTCCATGGTGGAGATCCACATTTTACCTTTTTTTCCAGTGATGGAAAACAACCTGTTTCTAACTTTCCCGCGTCAAAAATAATGCTGCCTTAAGTATCCCCTTATGGCCCTGTATGGGAATTTCTTTGGGCTTTATTGCTAGGAGAGGAATTGATTGATCATAGGGTATGCGTATATTAAATTGACTAAGAATTACCAGATGACTCTTCAGAACAGGTTGTATACACCTGTACTCACCCCTGGGAGATGCTGACGATCCCTCACCCCCCACACATACACAGATGGTCACTACACTGAGTGTTCTCTGAAGGACCTCCCGATCCTGAAATACTAATTTCCCCTTTTATTCTCATAGAATAATGAGGCATACTTTCAATAATGAAATCAGAACCATGAAGAAATTTGATTCCCCCAACATCCTGCGTATGTTTGGGATTTGCACTGATGAAACAGGTAAGGCTGCTTCTAGGACTGGGTATGCTTTTGGTGGTCTGTCATATGTCTTCTGTGTTTTACTGCATTGCATTTTTAAAGAACAGCTCAAAGGGTGGCATCTACACAGTGCTTTTTTATCAACGTTAATTTTTTCACATCCCAGGATGCAGGTTCCCATCTCTTTTCAGGAGAAGAGGGCTTGAAGTTGGCTTCAGCCCCAGGGCTGGTTTGCACTAATGCGACCATATCTCCTCCTGCTGGTTCACTGGGAACCAAGGAAATGCTTGTTCAGATGCTGACCTGGGTGATGGGTGGGTTTTGTTGCAAGAAAACGTTATAAAGCTGACTGACCCAAACAAGGACTCTAACGTTGATCATTAGTGCAGAGTGAATCTAAAAGCTAGATTAACCTACGCCTTTACCTAGAACCTCACTCCTCAGGTTCATTTTAACTTTAATTTTTTCAATGTGGCTGCATTTTCCCTCACAGCATGGCCTCTCCTGCTGGTTATGTTTTGCTGCTCTTGCCTACAGAGAGGACAGAGCAACTCCCATCTTATCCTCTCTGGAAGTTTCTCCACAGCTTCAGGCGACCTGACTTTGGAACATAGAATCCCAGTCTAAAGGAGGACTTCCAGTGATGTTTATCCTCCTGGGTGACGGCCAAGGTGACTGACTCACTCTGTGTGTGTCAGTTCTTGCATCTCAGGCCCGTGCCCTTGACTTCCTGTCTGAGCTCCCCTCACCAGCCCCTGCAGTCTGTGCCTCATTTCTTCCTTCCATACATATTTACTCAGCTCCCCGTGAGCACTGTATGCCCTCCTGGGATATATGGTTGAGGCTGGGAGACATTACTCAAATAACTAAGGGAAATGTAGAATTCCGACATGCCAGACGCCACAAAGAATACCCACAAAGACTCGGTGGGTATTGGACCCATTCAGGGAGTCAAACTGTGTGAGATGGAGATGGAGAAACATAGCAGAGGTGAGTCTGTCTCTGTAGAGAGATGGTGAGTGGGCTGCAGAGAGTAGGCCCTCTGAGTGGGGCTGGGTCTTCATAGTGTTTGGCTCCTTTCCATCAGTGACCCCACCTCAGTTATCCATCGTCATGGAGTACTGTGAGCTCGGGACCCTGAGGGAACTGCTGGATCAGGAAAAGGACCTCACCCTTGCCAAGTGCATCATCCTGGTCCTGGGGGCAGCCAGAGGCTTATACAGGTACCAGATGGGGGAGAGGGCACCGAGAAGAACGGAATGAGTCTGTCTTCTTTACTGATAGTCCCAGAGATAAGGAGAGAAGAGGCCAGAAGCCCCAGGTAGCCTTCCCTTCCATAAGTTGTTTTACTACTTAACTCTGATCGTAACACCTGAGACAGAAGGGGGAAATGTGGCTTAATCCAGTGAGCACCAGCTCCCAGAACTGAGGGTTGAATTTAACGTCCAGGCTGCTGTTGTGGAATTGGACAGGCCTTAGTCTTAAGGTTACCAGATTTAGCAAATAAAAATACAAGATGTCCAGTTAAATTTGAATTTCAGATAAGCAGTGAACAATTTTTTAGTATAAGTATATCCCAAATATTACATGAGACATACTTTTACTAAAATTTCAGATATACAGAATTTCATATAAACCATAATACTTTTTTAGTACTTTTTTAAAAAAAATGTATTGATTTTCCAAAATTAAAAATGAGCTGGATGTCCTGTGTTTTATCTGGAAGCTCACACATAGTCTATGGTTCCTTTAGCCCAAGGGCCCCCAAAGGTCAGTCACTCACAGACCGCTTACATGGTTATTACCGTATTCACAATAATGCCGGTATTATTTACTTAATATTTTCCTTTTAATCAGCTCAGTTTTTAAAAACCTAAATACGTTTTTTTAAAAAAAAGGACACTTTCTATTACTACCATAAATTGAAGACGAGAATCACTTATCACAAATAGGTGACCACAAATAAAGCCAAAACAATGTTTTTAAATTCTGGCTGCATGATGCCTCCTGCCCAAAGGTCTGCAATTCAGACCCGGCATTCTCTTTGTGCAGAGGAGATGTCAGCAGATTTAGGGAGGTATTAAAGACATCCAACACCAAACTGAGACTTTCTTCTTGACGTAATTGGAAAGACTGGAATTAAAAGAAGAAGAATTTTCTCACTATGTCATCTTGCATACCACTTATCCATACTTTTGGAAATACTGCCTTAGCTCTTTCTTGGAAATCATAAAGTTTATTCCTTCTCGACTCCCTACACTAGTGGGTTTTATGAGAAGTAATTTTGGACTGCAGGAGACACTGTTAGTGCCTATCCAGGTGGCCTCTGATCCTTTTTACCTGCTCTGCACACTCATCCCCCCCTCAGCATACTTTGCTGCTAAGAGCTCATGGCCGCCATCTGCAGAGGAATATCCATGGGCGCCGGAGCCCCTTGGCCCTGAGAGCTGAAGGTGCCCGGGAGCTTTATAGCCACCTGTCCCTCTCCCCCCACCCCACCCAGTCCACAGTCATTGAACAACAGGTGTGAGTACAAAAGTCCAGCTCCTTTGCTTCGTGCAGAACAAACCCTGAGAGGTAGTTATCCTCTAGAGGTCCCCGTGGGGTCAGTCTGAGCCTGGAACTTCACCTGAAGTCATACCCTTGCTTGATTTCTTCTCCTTCTCTGTCCTGCTTCCTCTACTCCCTCACCTGGTTTCTCCTGGGAATACCTTCTCTTAATCAATCACTTGTACCCAAATCCGTGGCTCATGATCTGCTTCTGGGAGAACCCAACCTAAGGCCAACTCTGTGATAACACCCCAAACTGGGAGGCAGGGGCTCCATTAATCCAAAACACTTAGCACTTACTAAGTTGGTGGGAACCCCAGCTTCACATTCTGTTTCAACCAGAAGGGTCCTAGGTGTGGTCCAACCATCCAGCCATGCCTCTGAGCCCTTTGCTTTGCTCAGTGCTTCCCAGGCAGAGCACCACAGAGGCGTACAGCTCACAATTGTCAAATCTCACCTCTGCATCCTGGTTTTCCCACCTACCCGTGGATAGCAAAGTCTGTGCAAAGGTCACTAATGTTCCCTGTGTTTGGTCGTGTCAGGCTGCACCATTCGGAAACACCTGCAGAACTCCACAGAAACATCAGCAGCACGAGCTTCCTGGTAACTAAAGACTGCAATGTGAAGGTGAGTATGGCCTTCCAGGGGCCCTTTGAGTTCGACCTGTGTGACTGTTTGGTGCTGGGAGAGTGACGCACGTTTCCCAGAGGCCTGTGCCTGCTCGTTTCTCTGCCTTCACCTTAGAACTGAGTTCAACTCTTCCCCTGCCTGGACAGCTTCCCGTGTGCCCACCACAGGACAGACTCAGTCCTGCCTGCTCTTCTGATGCCCGTCGTCCACCACTGCCCAGGCACTCAGCAGGGATGGGCTAAGAGCCATTTCCCCTTAGATGCCTGGACACCACTTCTGTGTCCCTGCAACACCCATGAGGGGATCTTCTTAAGCCCAGGTAGGCATTCAGACTCACAGGCCAGCCATAGCCCACACTTGGCACCTGGAGGCAATTAGAAGGGTATCACACAACACAGCTTGCCAGCAGGGCAGCGTCAAATCCTTCTCTCCAGCCGGAGACGCCACACCTGTCCCCACAATCCTCCAGGAGATATTCTCCTCATCCTCATCCCAGGTGCGACAGAAAGAGGCTCCCCTCGGGTGGGTGCGGGTCCATCCAGGTTTAGAAGCCTCACAACTCACAGGAGTCAATATTCTTTCTTTTTTTTAGATTTATTTATTATTTACTTATTTATTTTCTTTACTTTTTTGGGTGCGTCGGGTCTTAGTTGCGGCACACGGGATCTTCGTTGAGGCATGCGGGATCTTTCGCTGTGGCACGCAGGCTCTTCCTTGTGGCGCATAGGCTTCTCTCTAGTTGCGGTGTGTGGGCTCTCTAGTTGTGGCACATGGGCTCTCTAGTTGAGGTGCAAAGGCTCAGTAGTTGTGGTGTGCCAGCTTAGTTACCCCACGGCATGTGGGATCTTAGTTCCCCGACCAGGGATTGAACCCGCGTCCCCTGCATTGGAAGGCGGATTCTTTACCACTGGACCACCAGGGAAGTCCCCCTATAGCTCTTTATAGCCCGCATCCCCCCGACCTCTTGTCCGTAAACGACTTACTAATCACCCATCATTTTTTAATCAGCAGCAATATTACTTAGGAGCATAGGTAACAGTCAGCTTTTGTCAGTTTCCCGGGGGAGTAGAGCTAAAAAGTTCACTGAAATTCAGATTCTCCTATGGAAGAGAAAAGGGTTCTGTTAACTCGATGTCCACAGTTCCCAAATGCTAAAAGAATATCTTCTCTGTCACCCACAGATAGCTTTCTCTGAATAACAGAAGACGGGTCTTTTCTGCCTTTCAGATGTCTTTCCCCGTAGCTGGTGTAATATAAGTGTTCGCAAAGCATGGTCCTTCTCACACCTGACTGTAACATGTGCTGTTCGGCCTTTCGCCCCTGGTGGCTAGCGTGGAGCCAGATGTCAGAGGATGTCAGTGCTCACTGAACATGTCAATGAAAGGGGGAGGAGCCACCTAAGTGTCTCATCCTTTTCCTGACCTTGCCCCTAGTTTCGGACCCCTGGCTGCGTTTAGGGCTGGCAGCCCTCTGCACATGGATGGTGCTGACGACAGATGGGCGTGGACCAAGGAGAACGCACACTCCCATGACTTGTGCTGTGGCTTCTTTAAGAGCATGACATTGACCGTGCAGGGTCAGTGGGGTAACAGGCTGCCTATAGGTTCAGATACAACAGAGAGGATACCCCTGTGTTGGTTTTTTGTGTGTTTTTTTTTTGTCTGCTTCCGAGAGAAAACGAGCCATCGGTGACTCCAGGCACCCCTGTCCACCCTCACTCAGTGGAGCTGAGTCGTCAACTGAGAAAGCCCTGTATCTAACATAGTAACACTAGAACAACAACATACCAAGTCTTACAGGTGCTTTATAACCATCACCTCAAGTAATCCTCTTGCCCCATTTTATAGAGAAGAAACCTCTTTGTGTTCCTCTTGGTCGTTACACCATAATAAATTGAACCCAGGATGCCAGCCAGGAGAGTAGCCACAGAGCCAGAAGACACCACTGGAAATACATCCCAAAGGAAAAAGACCATCCCCTGAAAATCAGGTGTAGCACCAACCCATTCCCTCTATCCCCCACCCGAGATGGTGCTGTTTCTTTCTGTCTCTGAGTCATTCTCTTTCTAGCTTGTAGGATTTGAGTTGAGCAAAACACAGACTTCCATCAGCTGACCAACTAAAGGAAAAGAAGCAGAGAGAGTCAATTCTGCCACATACATCTCACCTCAGAGACTGGAAAATGTGTATAATAAATATGACATAAAAGCTGAAATATACAGGTATGTTTATGTTCTCGTGCAGATTCTAACTCAGATGAACGGGACAAGAAAGTCCAAGTCAAATGCCATTAAGGAGGAGCATCTTAACTCTGTTGAATGGAATTGGGTGGTAATCAGAAAATTCACTGTGAGGAGTTCCCTGGTGGTCCAGTGGTTAGGACTCTGCGCTTTCACTGCCGTGGCCTGGGTTCAATCCCTGATTGGGGAACTGAGATCCCACAAGCTGCTCAGCACGGCCAAAAAGAAAAAAAGAAAATCCACTATGTTTTCTGGAAATGGCTAGAGGGGCATGGGAAAAGGGAAACTTGTTACAGTTGTTCAGTTTCTTGGTTCTCTTTTAGCTTTGGAATCGTCCTCTGGGAAATCGCCACTGGGAAAAGCCCATTTGAAGGTAACCAGTGTGAAAGTTGGCTCAGGTGGTGCTGGGATTGGGTCGCCTTCCAAGAGACTACAGATTCCCATCAGTGCTGTCCTGGGCGCTTTGTTCTTCAATGTGGTCATTGACTACACTTGTCATTGGGGTCATTGGAAGCTCCTGTTCCTTCAGTTCTCAAAGTCCCTAGTTCCATTGCCAGCCATCAGCATCCAGAGAGATGTGTGTGTGCCAGAGCAATTTTTAAGCCTCCCATCCTATCATTTCCATGCCAGGCTGTGATTCCAAGAAGATCTACCAGCTGGTGGCTGTGGACCGGCAACAGGAGCCAGTGGATAAAGATTGCCCTTCACGGTTGCAGGAGATCATTGATGATTGCTGTGCATATGAGCCCTCCAGGAGGCCCTGTGTTAAAGGTAGGGCTTTTTCTGGTCTAAGGAGCATAGGCCACATGTGTTACTTAACATTTGTGAAAGATTTTCCTTATGTATCACAACCACGGGTTGTTTTGCCCTTCGGGGGACATTTGACAATGTCTAAAGACATTTTTGGCTGTCACAACTCAGGGGAGGTGGGGTGGGGTGGACATGCCACTGGCATCTAGTGGATAGAAGCTTCTCAACATCCTACAAGGCACAGGACAGCCCCCTACAACAAAGATTATCCAGCCCAGATATCAATAGCACAGGAGTTCAGAAACCCAGCCCTAAGGGCATTGTTTAGTCTAAAGTGGGTTGCGAAGGCAGATTACTCCAGCCTATATTCTTTCTCTCCCTTCCTTCTCTTTTATCAACATCCTGGGGATAATTTCCTCTACTCAGACTTGGGGGTGGAGTGCATTGTTAATTGAAGATGCAATGCCTTGAGAGAGGAACTAAAGAGACAGATGTCCAGGCTTTGGAGGTAGTCCCCCAAGGACAGAGCCACTAATTACAGAAGTGTCTGGCATGAGGACTGTCCTTCAAGGCCTTCTCATTTGTGGTCCATCGGGAATCATGCTAACAGTCATGTTAGCAGGTATCTCATCCCTCCCCCTCCTTCACCCCCATCCCTACCTTTTGGGGTGAAAAATCAAAACCCTGGCCTAGCTTCTATCTGAAACTTTCTCTCTGCCACCACAGCGTAGAAGAGCAGATTCAATGGTGCCTCCTGAAGAATTAGCCTTCAGGGTGGATGAGACGCTGACAGTATTTTCTATAGTACCCTCCTCTCCTTCAAATTCTCCTTTGTCTTCTTCCTCCTCTTTCCAGGGTCCTTAAACCCAGGGTCCTCCAGGTATTAGAGAATCTAATACCTGAGACTAATTCACACTAAGATGTGAGCTTACCCCTTCCACGAGCTAGCTGTATTTTGAAAGTTGACAGAGTAAGAGGGATCATCATATCACAAAGGCATGAATGCCGGTGGTGGCTTAGTTTCCAGCCAGACCAAGGGGAATGCAGTTTCTACGGTATTGTGAACTTTGGAAATGTCTGTGTTTCTAATGTGGCTCTCAGTTCCTGCCCTTGTCTAACTTTCTGTTCATTCATTCACAGAAATCTTAGAGAGACTGTCTACTTTTTGTTAAGCCAAGTATTGAAACTGAAACTGAGTTCCTGAACAAGGAGCTGGAAGAGCACAAGCTGGGCATCTTTCTCCCTCATATCCTTCAGCATGGAGTTATTTGTGGGTGCAGGAAGGCAGCACTTGTCTGTTACAAATAGAAAACAACTCCAGTGATACAGAGCCCATCCCACTCCAAATGATATTGTCAAAAATACACCTCTGATGGTAACTCTGATAGATGTTTTACAAAAATATATCTCTCTCTGGATCCACACCTCTTGGCAATTCTTGATTTTTTTTAACCTAGAACATTTTTTAAGTAAAAAAAAAAAAAAAGGTAAAGAATAAACATGAACAAGTTGAACATTGAAAATGAGTCTTTTCTAGAGCTTATCATCAGGTACTACTGTTTTCATCTTTAAAATATTTTGTTCTCTTTGCTGTAGGAGCTACAGTGAACATGCTCCCTTATAGATTAATTATACACGCTCTAGCAGACCCACAAGCAGAGGTAGATTTACTGTGAAACTAATAACGCTTAATCTTCAGGGCCCCTCACTCACACAAGACATCTTCCAAAGTCTGGTACCTAATTTTTTCCTCAACATTTATAAATATAAATATTTTCAAATACACCGAAAAGTCAGTAGAATTATACTCTGAACATCTGTATAGTCACCACCTAGATTCTATACCTAACAATTCACTATATTTTATCACATGCGTATCAGTCCTCCCCTTCCTCTTCCCATCCATTGATCCATCCTTATTTTTTATGCATTTAGAAGAAAATTTCAGACATCAGCACACTTCATTCCTAAACACTTCAGCATTTATATCATTAACTGCAGTTCAATATTTGTTTACAGGGGTTTTTTTTGGCGGGGGGGAGGTAAACTTTCCATGTTGTGAGATGCACAAATCCTAAATATACCATTTGATGAGTCTGACAAATTCATACACATGATTAATCCAAACCCCATCAAGATGATGAACAGTACCATCATGCCAAAAAGTTCTGTTATGCCCACACAATCAATCCTTCTCCTCACTCTTGCCCCACAATTCTGATTCCAACAGCATTTTTGAGGTATAATTGTCATACAGTAAACTACACATATTTAACATGTGCAATTTGATGTTTTGACATGTATGCACCACTACAATCAAGATAATGAATATGTCCATCAACTCCCAAAGCTTCTTCATGCTCCTTTATAATCACTCCCTTCCATGCCACCCCCTCCCCATTTCCCTAGGCAACCACTGATCTGCTTTCTGTCACTATAGATTAGTTTGCATTTTAAAGTTTTATATAAATGAAATCATATGGTGTATAATAAGTTTGCCTTCTTTCACTCAGTATAATTATTTTGAAATTCACCCATGTAATTGCATGTATCGATATTTTATTCCTGTTTTACTGTTGAAAACTATTGCAATGTATGTGTGTAACCGTTTATTTATCCATTGGCCTGTTGATGAACATTTGAGTTGTTTGTAATTTTTGGCTATTACAAATAAGACTGCTATGGATTTTCATGTACAAGTCTGTTTGAATATATGATTTTATTTCTCTTGGGTAAATACCTAGACGTGAACAGCTAGATCATATGGTAGATGTACGTTTAACTTTTTAAGAAACTGTCAAACTGTTTTCCAGAGTGGTTGTGCTATTTTCCATTCCACTAGTAGTATATAGAGAGACCCTCTATATCCTTGCCAACATTTGGTAGGATCAGCCTTTTTAATTTTGTTGATCCTGATAGGTATATAACGATTGGTATGTCATTGAGCCTTTAGTTTGCATTTCCCTAATGACTAATGATGTTGATCATCCTTTCATTTAATTTGCCATCTATATATATTCTTTGGTGAAGTGTCTGTTCAAATCTTTTGCCCATAGTTGTGTTGTTGTTTTGTTTTACTAATTATTGAGTTTTGAGGGTTCTCTATATACTGTATTCTGGATACAAGCCTTTTATCAGATAAATGATTTGCAAATATTTTCTTCTTTTTTTTGGCGGGGGGGTGGGGCACACCGCAAGGCATGCGGGATCTTAGCTCCCCGACCAGGGGTTGAACCCGTGCCCCCTGCAGTGGAAGCACGGAGTCTTAACCACTGGACCGCCAGGGAAGTCCTGCAAATATTTTCTACCAGGATTCAGTTCACCTTAACAGCGTCTTTTGAAGAGCATACATTTTTAATTTTGAAGTCCAACTTGTCAATTTTTGTTTTTATGAATCATGCTTTTGGGGGTTATTTAATAAATCTTTGCCTAACCCAAGGTCATGAAGATTTTCTCCTGCTTTTCTACACATTTATAGTTTTAGAATTTATGCTTAAGTCTGTGACCTCTTTTGAGATAATAAGGTGTGGATTATTATGTCTTCAAATATTTTTTCTTCCCTATTCTCTCTCCTTTCCTTCTTTGATTCCAATTACATAAATGTTAGACTTTTAGATGTTGTCACACAGATCCCTGAAGGTCTGTTCTTTCTTTTTCTTTTTTCTTCTCTGTTCTTCAGACTGAGTAATTTCTGTTGCTGTATCTTCAGTTTAATCGACTCTTCTTTCTCTCCAACTTTGCATTAAGCTCATCCAGTGAATTTTTAAATTGAGATATTGTATTTTTAAGTTCTGGAATTTCCATTTGCTCCTATTTTTTATGATTTCTATTTCTCTGCTGAGATTTCTTTCGTGTTCCTTCATTATAAGCATGTTTTCTTTTACATCCTTGACAGTGGTTACAATAGCTCCTTTAAAACCCCTGTCTGCTAAATCCAACATTTAGGTCATTTTGGGGTTAGTCCTCACTGATTGACTTTTCTCTTGATTATAGATTATCCTCATGTTTTTTCATACCTCCAGTAATTTGGGATATTTCTTGGACATTTTTATTGATAGTTGTAGAGAGTATAGATTCTGTCATAGTTCTTCAGAGAGTATTTTTTTTAACAGGCAATTAATTTGGCTGGACTTAAATTCCAAACTATGTCTCCCCTTTACTTGGTTATATCTGAAATCTCTGTTCAGTATTTTAGGCTTAGCCGCTGCTTGAAGTCTCTCCACACATGCCTAACTCAGAGGTAAGATAGAGATTTGGGTAGAGATTATATACAGAATTGGGGCTTCTCCTCTCTGGTTTTCTCCTTTCCTAGATTTTCTCTCTCACTTTCTAACTACTATGGTCACTCCAAACTTTGTCCTCTGATTTTCAACCAAATTAGACTGAGAGTTTCTCTCCAAGTTTTAGCCACTGCAAATGGTGCCAATGGGGTCCTACCCTCAAGCTAAAAGCCATAAAAAAAAAATGGGAGGCTCACCTAGTGCCATCTCTTTCTTCCATATAGACCCCTCTAGTTTCTGCCTGCCTTTAGCTGCTTTCCAGTGCCTTCAGGTAGCTGTTTTTTTAAAAAATATTTTGTCCGGGAACTTCCCTGGCAGTCCGGTGGTTAAGACTCCACACTTCCACTGCAGCGGGTGCAGGTTCAATCCCAAGTCAGGGAACTAAGATCCTGCATGCCACACGGCATGGCCAAAAAAAAAAAAAGAAAAAAAAATTTGTCAAGAGCTTTTAGTTATTGTCTGTTAAAGGATTTGCTTAACAGGAGATAGCTGGCCTTTACTGGAAGTAATTTTATATTTTTAATTTTGTATACTTTAAGAGGTTCCTCCACATTGTATAAGCTTCAGGCCCATGAAACCTGCATCTACTCCTGCCTACAAGGCTACTTCCTGGGATCTCATGCTGTGTTAGGAGAATGGTGGTGACATTGAGAATAAATTCCCAGTACATATCAATAGTAACCTGTCCACATATCAATTCCCATAGCATTCCAAAAAGCTGATGCAGAGGGACTTCAGACCAGCATGGTTCTGTCTGTTAATATCTGGCAGAGGAGATCATTTTTCCCCCCATCCTGCTTTGAACTTCTGCAGCATTTTGTGGTCTTCTAGATTTGCCGCACTTCAAACAGGGACAACTCTTCATTTTGGTCCAGCTATCTCATTTTGTCATGCAAAAAATTAGGTCCAAAAACGGGCAGCACCTCATGTAAAATATTAGTGATGATTGGGGGAGTAGAGGCAGACCCAGGTGTCCTGAAGCCCTATCCAGTCACATTATTTGGAGCACTACCATGCCCATCACAGCACTTACCTTACTCTATTTTTTTATTATGGTCAATTATAGACTATACACCATTTCTCAAAGTTTTCCTCTGAGGTTTTCAGGTCTCAGCTCTAATATCAGCACCTCAGAGAGTCCTTTCTTGAACCTTCAATTGAAAGAAGTTCTCCTAAGCACTTTCCATTCATGTCCCTCTGTTTTACTGCTTTTATGATATTTACTATATGAAATTACCTACTTTATTCTTGTTTATTGGTTTATACCCCACTTAGTAGAATGTAAGTTCCATTAGGTCAAGAGTCCTCTCTGTCTTATATACCATATCCATACCATATAGACCAGAGCCAGGATTTAAGTAGTTGTTGAAGAAAGTATCAATATTTGTTGACCGAATGAACTAGAAAATGAATGAATGAAGGTACTGCTAATGGTAGAGGGAAATTCATGGCTTTCCCCAGATCCTGGGGATGAGGCTTACCACAAGTGTAAACTTTCTTTGGCATATTTTAACCTTGACAGTTATTTCAAATTTTTCATTTAAATTATACGTTCAGGTCCATAAAAGTAGTTACTATCATGTAGTTTAGGGGAACCCATTAGTTATGTCTTTTGGTGGAGGAAAAATAAAAGACATCCATGTAAACAACTCTTCTATGAAGTGGCGCTTAGTGCATTTTTTTTTTCAGTCTTTTTACAAATGAGCCAACGGGGGGTTGGTGTTTAAGTAATCACCCATAAAGTTGTAAATGGGAATTTCACCCTTAAAATGAAATACAGCCAATACCTTTCTCCTCTAACTATATAAAACTTTTGGAAGTTGGAGACAAGACTATAACCTTCTGGCTTGTGTGTTTATTCTCTTTCTCTTCTAATTAGTAAACATGGCCATTAGGTGGATCATGAATGAATATACTCTCAGAACCTTTTAGAAACATTCTGTATTATTTTTCACTAAGCAGCCCTCTGTGTTGTCCAAATTTTTTTTGCCATGTGATATTACCTATTAATTTTTTTTTAATTTTCAAAGAATCACTCAGTGTTTGATGATGTGCCTATGTATTCATTGACAAGGAAAGCAATTCAAGATAAATTTTGAGATTAAAACACAATTCCATCTATACGTAAATATACACATTTAGATGACGATTTTAAACAAAGTAACTAATGACTTCTCTGGAGACAATTTTTCTTTTTTGCTTCTATGTATTGTCTAAATTTTCTGCATTGGACATGCAGTTACTTATATAACAGTGAGAATCACTCAAAATGTTTTTCATTCTACGCCATAATATATGTATTTGTTTACAAAATAACATTCCTTTTCCTCATATTAACCTTGCTATAGCTCAGTAGAAGCTCCCTTAGGGGCAGGAAAAGGAAAAAAAAAAAAGTACAAATGCTAATGTTCACTTTAGTGACAGGTTTGGTGGAGGAAAATATTGAAAAGTCAATTATTTGGATAATCCATGGCTTTCAGTTGTTTACACTCTCCTCTGCTACTAGTTCCACTCAGAATTGGAAGCTGAGTAAATGAAATTTGGCAGTGTGCAGTCTGTGCCTGAGGTTCAGATTTTTAGGTCTTCCTCCTAAAGGTGAGATTTCGTCTTTCAGGGAAATGCTTGAAAAATGTTTGCTGTCAAGTGATGTGACGGTAGTTTAGTAGCAGGCAATTTGTTGCAATGGTTTGGGATTGAAGAGACCGTGTAGGTAAGTTCTTTTGCATGAGCTCTTCAACCCACTGGAGGATGTACAATATACGAACAGGATTGTCCCACTCTTCTTTATAGGCGCCGGGATACTGCGGGCAACATTTTGAAATTATTGGATTAGCTACCAGCCTTTGGATAAAGACATCGCCTTCACCAAAGACTTAGGGAGAAATAGCATGAGGCACAGTTTTAATATTTTCATCTTTTCAAAATGGACCAAGAAATGCTTCCCTTACGACTTTCTCCCGCCACAAAGTTCAAATAAAGAGCGGTAAAACCCTTCTTCCGCTTTTCTCTGTGGGCGAGAGTTGACGGACGTAGGTTTCTACCAATTGTACGAGGCCTCCTCGAGCGTGGTCCCGCCTAGTCCGTTTACGAAGGATCAGCCAATGAGAGCGCCGCTGTTTCAGCCAGTGGCGACCAAAGAAAGAAGAAGAGAGGGTATTGGCCGCCGACCGGGACTGCTGCCCAATAGGAGCAGGCCGAGCCCGCAACTCGGGCTGGCGGATTGAGCTGCTCCGGAAGTGGCTGTTGGCGCCAGTCCGGCGAGAGGTTTTCTGAGGAGACGGCAGTTGCTGCGGCGGTCCCGCGAGTCTGACCGCGTCCTTCCGGCTTCAGGTGAGGTGGGTGCTTGCCTCTTCCCAGACCTTGGGCCTCTGCTCCGGGATGAGTTCCCGGGCTGGGTCCATGGACGCGGGGCCCCGGGACGCCCCACGAGATGGGCTGCGGGGTTGCTGGTGAGGGTGGGGGCGGGGAAGGCAGGAACATCGGGGATCCCGGAAGGAGCCGACTTCGCCGCGGGGCCGGAGTCAAAGGTCCCGGGTTGCTCTCCAGGCAGCCGAGCCTCAGACTCATCATCTGCAAATAACTGCCGTCCCGTGGAGCGCCCTCTACTTGCATCACTTTCAAGTTGAACGAAGGACCTATTCTATCCAACTTTACCTCACAGCAACACTGTGACGTAAGCACTTTTATTATCCCCATTTTACAGAGGAGCAAGTCGAATAGGGAACCTTCTAAGGTCCCAGAGGTAGGATGTGACAGAGCAGGGATTTGAACCCAGGTCGGCACGACTCCCCGCCGGCGCCTCTTATTCTTTTAACTGGGAGCCATCATCCTGCCTGGAGCGGACTTTGGTTGAAATCTGAGTGACAAAGCTTGGAAAGATTACGGGAGGTCTAGGACCAGGCTGCTCACGGCCTGGGTGAGCGGGGGTTGCAGCCGACGCACCGCTGCTCAGCCCCAGGCCTGGAGGGATTTGTGTTTCCGCACGTTGATTGGGAAGCTTTGCTCCAGGATGACGCTGGTTAGAGAACTTTCTGCCGGGATGAACATGTTCTGTATCTCTCCTGTCTCTCTCTGTCAATATCGGGTGCTAATATGTTCTTAGTTGTTGGGGGATTTTTGGTTGGTTTTGTGTTTTTAGGTGGATGGTGGGTAATTAAGTAAATATTTAGCATCTGCTCTGTACTTTTTGCTGTGTAGGATACACCGATGAATCAGGTTTGGATTCGGCTCTGGGCCTTTCACGTCTTATCAGAACTGGTTTTTCTCTAATCAGATCTGGCATATGATGGGAAGAAATTTCACTTTTTAATATTTAACCATACTCAGAAGTGCACAGAACAATTTTTAAAAGACCCGTGCATTCACCACCCAGATCTAGCAAATCTTGGCTTTGACTTTTTGATAGAATTCTTTTTTTTTTTTCCCTTAAAAAAAAATTCTGTATTCAAAGCCTCATGTGTACCTCTGCACCCTTCCTCTCCTGAATTTGGTATTTTTCATGCCTGGGCTTGTTTTATACTATCTTATATCTATAAATCCATATAGTAGTGTGGTTTTGCATATTTTATAAGTGTCCTAAAATTGGAATTAATAATGGAGGTTGTTCTGTAACTGATATAATTTTTGAGGAAATTTATCGTGTTGGGGTTCTTAGAAGAGAGTTTATGGTTACATCTTGACCAGAGGTTTTGTTTCACTTTCTTCTCCATTTTGAGTTCTCTCATTCTTTTTTTTTTTTTTTTTTTATTTATTTATTTATTTTTATGACTGTGTTGGGTCTTCGTTTCTGTGCAAGGGCTTTCTCTAGTTGTGGCAAGTGGGGGGCACTCTTCATCGCGGTGCGCGGGCCTCTCACTATCGCGGCCTCTCTTGTTGCGGAGCACAGGCTCCAGACGCGCAGGCTCAGTAGTTGTGGCTCACGGGCCTAGCTGCTCCGCGGCATGTGGGATCTTCCCAGACCAGGGCTCGAACCTGTGTCCCCTGCATTGGCAGGCAGACTCTCAACCACTGTGCCACCAGGGAAGCCCGTTCTCTCATTCTTGTACTTCAGTTAATCAAGTATTCTAGCTTGAGCTTTTAATATTATTATTATTTTTTAACTGTCTTTTGTTTTCTGAAAGAGTTACTCAGGTTTATCTTCCAGTCCTTCTATTAAAGCATTTACTTTGGCTGTAAATTTTCTTTTCTAAGAGCTCTTTCTTGTTTTCTGATTTAATCTTTTTTTCCTTGGCATTCTTTTAAGTTTGGATTTATTTCTTTATTTATTTACTTATTTCTGTTTCTTGCATTGTATTCCTTTCTTTTCTCCGAGTTTCTTCTCTTTGTCTGCTTTGGTCTCTTTCTCATGTTGGAGGCTTTTCTTGAATGTCAGTTGTTCTTTGGCTATTTGTTCATTTTGAGGAGAGACCCCCAGAAAACTGATTGGAAGCTCTGTATGAACGACTGAACCTTACCAACCAATGGACTTTTACTGTTAGATGTACGGGCAGAGACCCAGCCATTTTCTTGAGAGTCAGAGCTGTCAGTTATTTATAGATCTTTCCTCTTGAGCTGGTTTTCTCTAGGGAACAATCCTGTAATCTCCTGCCTTGAGGCATAGAGAATGTATGTAAACCAGAATATTGCGTTCTGGATTTGTGCAGCCGGGGAGAAGGGTTGGAAGTGTCTCACACTTGTGAAAGTTTGTAGACTTTCACTTAACTCTTTGTTTTCACTGCTGGTCTTAAGTCTGTCTGGTTCAAACCTCCAGTTGTCTGCAGCATAGGGGGAGGGGTTTTTTGATTGTTTGCCTGAGGGACAGATTAACTACTTTCACAGCCTTTCCATCTCCGTCTTACAATGCTGTCTTCTTTGGTACGTGGTTTTTACAGTCCCCTCAGTGGAAATTAGCTTGCTTCTTAACAGCACACAGTCCTACCAGTTATCAGTCCGAAAAACTGATTTGTGTGTCTCATACTCTCTTTGCCTTGTACTTGTGGATCCACTACTTTCAGTAGTTCAGTCTTCTTATTTTATCGATCTATTTTTTAAATTAATTAATTAATTTTTTATTTATTTATCCTGTGCGCGGGCTTTTCTCTAGTTGCAGCGAGCGGGGTCTACTCTTGGTTGCGGTGCACGGGCTTCTCATCATGGTGGCTTCTCTTGTTGCAGAGCACGGGCTCTAGGCACGCGGGCTTCAGTAGTTGCAGCATGTGGTCCCTAGAGTGCATGGGCTTCAGTAGTTGCAGCACACGGGCTTCAGTACTTGTGGCTTGCGGCCTCTAGAGCACAGACTCAGTAGTTGTGGCGCATGGGCTTAGTTGCTCTGCAGCATGTGGGATCTTCCTGGACCGGGGATCAAACCTGTGTCTCCTGCGTTAGCAGGCTTATTCTTAACCACTGTGCCACCAGGGAAGTCCCTAGATCTATTTTAAAGGATAGTGCTGTGATCACATGACTTCATGTTTTCAAAGGGCAAACAGGAAAACTGGTTATAAGTACTTATTTTGGAAAAAAAAAATCGAACAAAATCATCTCTTTAAGTTTCCCAGTTTTGCCAACAATGATCTTAAACAGAAATATTAAAGAACAGATATGATTAGATAAAACATGTCTTATAGCTGATATATTTTACTAATACTTACAAATATTGTTTTCTCAGTGATGGCTCATGAAGCAATGAAATATGATCTTCAGGTGCAGTTAGAACATGGTGCTGCACAACAGCCTGCTTCTCCTGAAGTGGTCAGTGGCCAAGGGGGACCACCCCTGCTCCAGCCTTCTCATACTGAGGTGGTCAGCAGCCAGGAAGGACCACCCCTGTTTGAGCTTGCACCTGCTGCAGTGGTCAGCAGCCAAGGGGGACCACCCCTGCTCCAGCCCTCTCCTGACGAAGTGGTCAGCAGCCAAGAGGGACTGCCCCTGCTTCAGCCTGCTCCACAGGTGTCCATTGATGTGACAGAGGAGCTCCCAGGAGAAGAGACTGTGGAGAACATCAATCCAGGAGTTTCAGAGGAACGTAGGCAGGAATCTGGTGCTAACCACACTGCCCAAGTATCTCCATTGGATTCAACGAACGGCTTCATCAATGGGCTGCGGAGACTTCATGGCATGCTGGAAATCCTGAGACCAGCTTTGGAACACAGGGTGGGGCCAGTGAGAACTAGGAGGAGGAGGCGTTCTGCTTCACAGAGGGCAAGAGCTGGAGGGTCTCACAGGACAAACAATGCCAGGTAAATACATGTATAAACAGTAGGATTAGTGCCAGATTGGGAATTATGAACCTTAGGCCCTGATCGTAGCCCCAGTGCTGCCAAGAATTGGCATTGTGACTTGGCAAGTCAGGTGACCTTTCTGAACCCCCGTTACCTCATAAGTCAGATGAAAATAAAAGTGCTTGCCTTATTTACTTCACAAAGTAATGGAGGGGATAAGTTACACTGATATGTTTTGAAAACTCGGTGGTAGTTTGTTGGCAGCGTTTTCTGTAGAGGCTGGCTTTTCTTTAGATCATTTGTCTCGTGTACATTAAAAAAATATTTAACTTTCAAGGCTACTCCACTCGCCCAATTTCATTGTTCTCCACTTAGTGGTGCAGTAGATTTCAGAAGATGGGCAGGCTGGATTTAGAGAAGCCTTGTGAAAAGTAGAGTGTGAATTAATTTAGAGCTTATCTGACTAAGTGAGAAACATTCTAGCCCTCCTCACCTGATACTGTGTTGTAGAGTTAAAAATAATATTTTTCCATAGGTTTTGGTTTGAATTTGCCTCTTGAAGGGCTTAGCTGTCAAGTCTTTGTGACAGAGTTATTAAGAAGAATAACAATTGTCTATGCCTTACCTGTTTTTTAACTTCCTCCAGCTTTTTTTGAAATACTTTGTTTCACATTTGGGCTTCTAAGTACCTTCATAATGTTGAAAGAGATTGAATTCAACCTTTTCATTTTAAATATGAAGGAAACTTGGACCCTGAGAGAGTGGTTTGTTCAGGGTCTCATAGTGACAGCACAGAGGAGGTTAGAGCTGGCTTCAGTCAGACCTATTTGTTTTCTAACACTGAAAATAATGAGGTGACAATAAAAAGTGGTAGCTGGGCCATCTATTACTTATGTTTTACAAATGAGGAAGATGATGGGGTGATTTGTGTTTTGACTGGGATAACTCTGGAACTGGACTGTACCTTCTGATTCTGGATTTCAGCATCCTTTTCCATGGATCCTGCTGATTACTGTATCAGGGCCTGCTATTACTGTGACTTCAGTCTCTGTAATGCCTGGTCACTGCTGGATGTGATGCATCAGGGGTGAGAGGTGCCCAGTTCTGTGTTGACAAGAGTTGCAAATGCATGCTACTCTGTTATTTTAAGATGCCGTTTACTCGGATTTTGAAAGCAAAGTAGGATTTCATACATTTGTGTCATAGGCGAAGGTACCTTGTAGTGCAATTTGGGGACCCTGTTGAAGTAAGGGGGCTGAGAGTTGAGAGTGGTGTCCCCAAGAACTGTCAAGAGGCCTCTTGCAGTAGTCCTCACGCTTGGTTGTTCATCCACTCATGAGCAGGCGGGACTGGAGATTGCTCTTGGTTGGGGACTTTTGTGTTAACCAGTTCACAGGAGAGTGACACTTATAAACCAGATGCCAATTTACAGAGAAAATTAGAAACACCACAGAGACCAAATTCTCTTGTTGGCATGGTCAGCATGATTCTCCTAGGGGATGCTGCCACACAGAAGCCAGACTCTAATCAGAAAATAGCTTGATGTTTGTAGAATCTCTGCTCAGGGACTGAGCTACAGAATTTAGATGTTAAATGATGTCAGTTAAGCTATTTGACTGACGGTCATATGTTTGTCTCCACAAAGAGAATAAACCTTAAAGGCAAGGGATTATGCAGTTCAGAGAGAACATGGATTCTGGAGCCAGATAAATGTGGCGTTAAAATTTTTTTCCTTTAAATTGTGTTGTAAACAAATTCCACACTAAATTCACATAAAAGTCTGAGCTTTTCCAGGACTCATTGCTTATACCTTCTGAATTTCTTGAGGTGAATTTCTCATTATGGTGTTTGGCATTACTCACCTGACAGACCATTCCTGGGCCAGGTGCTGAGAGCCTGGGCCAAGGTGAGCAGCTTTTGCCTCAGACTCCACCAAGAAGCCAAAATTGGGGAAACCTGCATAGTGGGATATTTTTCCCAACTACTTCTCAGCCAAGGTCACAAACTCCTTTCCTGTTTCTTTGTTTGAGGCTGCTTGATTCTGACAGCCAGCATCATCACTTATTCATCAAATACTTGTAACACTCCACTATGTGGGACTGAACTTTTGCCTTGGAGATACATTGGTGAACAGGACAGATCAGGGTACCTTTTCTCTTGGAGCTTATGGAATCTAGGACTACAGAGGGTAAGCAAGGGGCAAGAACTTACTATACTGTTATGTAATGCAGAGATGGTAAGTGCAGGAAAAAAGGAGAATTTCTTGGGTTCCAAGACTGTACTCCTAGCACTGCCTCCCAGTTGCTCTTCATAGTTTCTCTTTTATATGTCCCCACCTGACCTTGGAAATGCCTAGTTTGCTATGTAAAAGCAATATTGATGAGTGATTTTTTAAAAAATAGTCAATCACTTAATTTTTTACTGGTTTCTATGCAGAATGCTATTGATATGCATGTAATAGCCTAACTTTATTATGTATTTCATTTGGTTAAAATGTTCTTAGGAAATACTGTTCTTATATTCTTATTCTCATGAGTAGCTATAGCTGCTGTTCATGCACAGTTCATAAAATAAGTTTGTAAACTTGGTTAGCATTTTTTTTGAAAAGGAAACCTGAGTGACATCAGTGAAAACGGCAGAGTAAGGACCTCAGAAAATTCTCTCCATAAAATCATTGAAACAACTGGCAACATTTATCAAAATCAACTTTTTCAGTACTCTGGAAATTAACCAAATACTTGTAGCAATTCAGTGAGTGATTCATAAAGAAAACCAGCTGAATCTCAGAACTGTGAGCTTTGTGGCATTCCCTATTCCCATCCCTCTCTTCAGCTTCATAGTAGTCTTTTTTTTTTTTTAATATTTATTTATTTATTTGGCTGCATTGGGTCTTAGTTGCAGCATGTGGGATCTTTCATTGCGGCACGTGGGCTTCGTTGCCCCACAGCATGTGGGATCTTAGTTCCCCGACCAGGGATCGAACCCATGCTCCCTGCATTAGAAGGCTGATTCTTAACCACTACTATGGAGGGACTTACTATGAAGTCCCTCCATAGTAGTCTTGAAAACTAAATGCCTGCAATCACAATGAAAAGGCAGCAGCCTGGAAGCAACTAGAGAGAGTAGAATGGAATTGGAGGTCCTTCAAAGCCTCATCCCCAGAGAATTCTCTTTCTTTGACCTGTTTGTTGGTTTCCTGGAAGATCCCACTTGAAAGGCAATCCCTGGCTTGTCCAGTTCGAAAATTCTAAAGCCTTTTCCCCAGGGTCTGCCTGTGGCAGTGGATGACCATTGGGGCAAACATTAGACTAACCAAAAAGCTTAAAAGGAAAAGGTGGAGAATGAGATCTTCCTATGGGGTTTTGAAAAGTTCTGACATATTCCTGGGAATCTAGAAGGCCACATACATGCCCAGGGCTGTGTGCAGCTGGGCCCACAATCAGGAAAGACCTAGGAAGGCACTAAGCTCTCAACTCTGGCTGACCTTGAGGCTCTGCGTAAGCAGGAAATGAAGGCTAAGGCAGAGTTGTCACCTGCCTGGCTGATTATTGATGATGTGTCCCAACACACACATCAAGTCCCTCAGCAAAGACTGGGAGGTAGATACTGATTCCAAGTGTTTAAGGAAATCTCTATCTAGTCATGAACTGAACACCAAGCTAACCAAACAGAAACTTCAGTGGCCACACACAACAAAGAATGCAAACTTTATAGAATTACTTCAGAAAAGTCACTAAACCAACAGTAATAGCTATAAGAAATAGCAACAACAACAAACCCTGGGAATGGGTGAAATCTCATTTCCAGAGTTACCACATTATATTATTTGAAACGTCCAGTTTTCAAGAAAAAATAAAACATGTAAAGAAAGTATAACCAATACACAGGAAGAAAAAATAGAAACTGTACATGAAGAAGCCAAGATGTTGGACTTACTAGACCAACTTTAAATCTGCTATTTAAATATATTCAAAGAACTAAAGCAAAGTATAAAACAACAAAATAGACAATATCAATAAAGAGACTGAAGTTATAAACTGTACAAAATAGAAATACTGGAGTTGACACAGTAAATGGAAAAAAATCACTAGAGAGCTCAACAGCAGGTTTGAGCAGGCAAAAGAGAGAACTTTTGTCCTTCTTTGACATTTTTGACTTGAAAAGTGGCTTAAAATAAGAGGTGAGACAATGATGACCATAGCCAGGCTTCATACCTTCAAAAGACCTTGGTCTTAGTAGCTGCAGCAGCAGAATCCCATGAGGCCATATTTGATCAATAGGGCCCTTTTTTGTCTTGCCCACTCTCTTTTCAACCCCCTAATATCAGCAGACAAATTGCTGAGTCAGCCCTCCCTCCCTCCCTCCCTTTCTTCCTTTATATTAATGAGTCACGTCTTTAAAAGGTATTGACAAAAGAAATGCCAGTAAAGTAGGATTAGCTTTTAGCAGAGGGGTCAGGCTTCAGTGTGGGCTAATGGAATACTTGAGTTGAAAGAGCATGTCTAGTCCAGTCAGCACCTGCCTGAATCTCTATTCCTACTTCAGCGTTCAAAGGCAGCATTTAATGGCCTGGTGATGTGTTAAAATGACTAGGATTTACCTCCAAAATACTGTGGATTATTCTTGTGATGATGGTATGTTGTACAAGAATTTTGTTGTCTTTCTGCATATATAGGTTGAGAACACCGTTGGATGCTTACTTTCAAGTGAGCAGGACGCAGCCTTATTCGCCAGCCACCTCTTATGATTCAGAGACTAGGAATCCTGTTTCTGAAGACTTGCAGGTATCAGGTAGTTCTGACAGTGACAGCTCCACAGAGAATGAAGAGGGAGTTGTCCAGGCAGAGGAACCTGGAGCTGTTGTTTTAGAAGGTGAGTGTTTTATCCAGATTTGATTCACAAGGTCAACATCCAGAAAGCGTAGACTCCAGAAGGCTAGAAACTCTAGACTTGTGTTTTGATACCTTCCCTTTTCACCCCAGATGTCATAGATTAATGCTTTATAGTACAGAGCTTTCACTGGCCATAACTATATAGAGAGGATTTGATCTGGCTTGCAATTTAATGTGATTTGTGACCCATTGAGTTGGTCACTTTATAATGGCATTTTACATTCCCTTTCGTTTTCTTAGACAATTGAGAAGGAAGTAGATTATTTAAAAGAAAAGCTTCATAAATTCAGCACCCTGTCTAGTCCGGTACTTTTTAAGTCCTAGTGTAATGTTACATGTTGTGCAAGTGGAACTTTATTTAACAGTAGATGGGCAGAGACCCTTAAGCATATGCTTGTATTAAAAAACTCTCTGGGGACTTCCCTGGTGGCGCAGTGGATAAGAATCCGCCTGCCAACGCAGGGGACATTGGTTCAAGCCCTGGTCCGGGAAGATCCCACATGCCGCGGAGCAACTAAGCCCGTGTGCCACAACTACTGAGCCTGTGCTCTAGAGCCCGCGAGCCACAACTACTGAGCCCGCGTGCTACAACTACTGAAGCCCGCGAGCCTAGAGCCCGTGCTCCGCAACAAGAGAAGCCACGGCGATGAGAAGCCCGCACACCGCAACGAAGAGTAGCCCCCACTCGTTGCAACTAGAGAAAGCCCACGCGCAGCAACGAAGACCCAACACAGCCAAAAATAAATAAATTTATATAAAAAAAAAAAAAGAATCTGCCTGCCAATGCAGGGGACACGGGTTCGATCCCTGGTCTGGGAGAATCCCACGTACTGTGGAGCAACTAAGCCCACGAGCCACAACTACTGAAGCCCACACGCTAGAGCCTGTGCTCCGCAACAAGGAAAGCCACCACAAGGAGAAGCCTGCGCACCACAATGAAGAGTAGTCCCCAGTCGCCACAACTAGAGAAAGTTTGTTGCTCCGCACGAAGACCCAACGCAGCCAAAAATAAATAAAATTAAATCTTTACCCAAAAAACAAAAAACCTATCTGATACCCTACGCTGTGGTCTTCTCACACTAAAGGGAACCAAGGCTTGGAGAAATGGCTTTCCAGGTCTGTGATAGGAAGTATACAAGATGGGCCTAGGGCATTTTATTGTGCTGGAAAGCAAGGAAGCCGTCTGAGTCTTACAGAGTTACGTCAGTAGGCACAGGCACAACCTTGAAAGAGATCCTACTGGCCTAAGTTAGGACAGTTTGAACATTAAAAAGAATAATGAATGTATTCTTAGATTACAGATTGAAATACATCAAATCTGTGTGAATCTATAAATTCATAATTGTGCACTTTTTTAAAAAAAAAAAACCTTACTTATCACCATCATAAGTTATTAGAGTCCTAACTCATTGCTCTGAAAACTGTTGAATAAAGGATTAAGCATTTATCCTGCCTTTCCTATATGAACTGTATTCAGGAAACCAAATAGTTGATGGAGAAGGTCTTTTAAGTGTTTGTTTTTAACACTTTTTTTTTTAGAGTACTTTATGGTTCACAACAAAACTGAAAGGAAGGTAGAGGGATCTCCCTTATACACCTGCCCCCCTCCCTCCCCCACACATACATGCATTGCCTCCCCATTATTGGCATCATTCACCAGAATGGTGCATTAGTTACACACTGTAATCACTCAAAGTGTTTGGTTTACCTTAGGGTTTACTGTTGGTGTTGCACATTCTATAAGTTTGGACAAATGTATAATGACATCCATCCATCATTATAATATCATATACAGTATTTTCAGTGCCCTAAAGATTCTCTATGCTCTGCCTATTCTTCCCTTCCATGCACCCCCTAAGGAAGTTCTTTTTAATAGAAAAATTCCAGCTAGTAATTGTAGCATGAATGATAGGGGGAAAAAATTATCATTTTGTGACTCCTAATTAATTGATGTATCTAGTCAAAGATCATCAGTGACTCTTAAAACCATTAGGTTGGAAGGTTGGTGGGAGTCTTTTTAATAGAGGGACCAGGCTGACACCACCGGAACCCATTTATCAATCTTAGCATTTCAGAAAGTGAAACCATTATATGTGCCTCTTGATGTGCTGCAATCAGAAATGTCCAGGGCTTCCCTGGTGGCACAGTGGTTAACAATCCACCTGCCAATGCAGGGTACACGGGTTCAATCCCTGGTCCGGGAAGATCCCACATGCTGCAGAGCAACTAAGCCTGTGCGCCACAACTACTGAGCCTGCGCTCTAGAGCCCGTGTGCCACAACTACTGAAGCCCACACACCTAGAGCCCGTGCTCCGCAACAAGAGAAGCCACCGCAATGAGAAGCCCACACATCACAACGAAGGGTAGCCCCCGCTCTCCACAACTAGAGAAAGCCCGTGTGCAGCGACAAAGACCCAACACAGCCAAAAATAAATAAATTAATAAATGTCCACACCACCTAGCAAGTACTGTTGCCCCCCATAAAAACCCTGAATGACCTTGAGATTCTAGATATAATAAACAGTTTAGGCAGTTTACAGGAAGGAAATAAAGGAACAAGGTGAGCGATAACTCAAAAATGCAGTCATTCAAATCTAAAATGTAAGACATTCTACAAATGGAACATCTAGGAAAAGGCCTATACATATCTGAAAATCTAATATGTTGTAAAGGGAATATCTCATATCAGTGGGGAAAAAATAGACTTATAATTAATATTATTGTTAAAACTGGATAGCTGGGCTTCCCTGGTGGTGCAGTGGTTGAGAATCTGCCTGCCAATGCAGGGGACACGGGTTCGAGCCCTGGTCTGGGAAGATCCCATGTGCTGCGGAGCAACTAGGCCCGTGAGCCACAACTACTGAGCCTGCGCATCTGGAGCTTGTGCTCCGCAACAAGAGAGGCCGCGACAGTGAGAGGCCCGCGCACCACGCTGAAGAGTGGCCCCCGCTCGCCGCAACTAGAGAAAGCCCTCACACAGAAACGAAGACCCAACACGGCTATAAGTAAATAAATAAATAAATAAAAATTTTTTAAGCAAAGTGTTACTCTTTTAAAAAAAAAAAAACAACTGGAAAACAAATTTGGATTCGTTCCTCATACTATAAACCAGGATATAAGAGGTCAGAGATCTAGTGTGGAAAATGAAACCGTTTAGTATTAGAGGAATACATGAGTGATAAAATCTAGGAGTAAGGAGTACTTCAAAATATAGAAGAACTATAAGAAAATTACATAAAATTTAAAAAAAAATTATGACAGTAAGCCAGCATAGATACTTTGTTTCCACTTATGTAAAATGTCCAGAAAAGACAAATCTATAGAGACAAAGTAGATTAGTGGTTGCGTAAGGGCTGCTGGTACAAATGGGGAATGATTCTAAATTGGTGTGATGGATATTTTGGGGGTGATAGAAATGTTTTAAAATTGGATTGTGGTAATGGTTTTACAACTCTGTAAATAAGTTTAAAAATATCTTGAGGAAGTAGTTGGTCAAATCTAGGATGTAGGACATTTCACAGGACCAATGACCAGATTTCTCCAACAAATCAGTGACAAAACAGGTGAATTTTAATTTAGAACTTCTCTTAATCAAAAGACGTCATTAAAAGAGTGAAATGGCAACCCACTGACTAGAGAGAACATTCATAATACATATATCCAGAAAAGGGCTTATATCTAGAATACATAAGTAACTTCTACAACCTTATAGAAAAATGGGCCGAAGATTTGCAAAGATACTTCCAAAACAAGATAGCTAAATGGCCAATAAATATATACAGAGACTTGATTAGTCATCAGGGAAATACAGATTAAAACCACAGTGTGGTAACTGATATGCACCCACCGCAACAGCTAAAATTTAAAAGATTGACAATATCAAGTATTGGGAAGGATATAAAGCAACCAGACCTCTCACACAGTACTGGTGGGAGTGTAAATTTTTTTTTTTTTAATGCTGCTTATAAGAGGTTCACTTTATTTTTTTATTGAAGTATAGTTGATTTACAATGTTGTGTTAATTTCTGCTGTACAGCAAAGAGATTCAGTTATACATATATATATGTATATTCTTTTTTTATATATTCTTTTCCATTATGGTTTATCATAGGATATTTATTTATTTATTTATTTTTGGCTGTGTTGGGTCTTTGTTGCTGCACGTGGGCTTTCTCTAGTTGCGGTGCGTGGGCTTCTCATTGCTGAGAATGGGCTCTAAGCGTGTGGGCTTCAGTAGTTGTGGCACGTGGGCCAGTAGTTGTGGCACATGGGCTTAGTTGCTCCGTGGCATGTGGGATCCTCCCAGACCAGGGATTGAACCCATGTCCCCTGCATTGGTAGGCAGATCCTTAACCACTGCGCCACCAGGGAGGTCCCTCTTCGGCCCATTTTTTGATTGGGTTGTTTTTTTGTTGTTGAGTTGTATGAGCTGTTTGTATATTTTGGAAATTAAGCCCACGTTGGTCGCATCTTTTGCAAATATTTTCTCCCATTCTGTAGGTTGTCTTTTCATTTTGCTTATGGTTTCCTTTGCTGTGCAGAAGCTTGTAAGTTTGATTAGGTCCCATTTATTTATTTTTGTTTTTATTTCTATTGCTTTGGGAGACTGACCTAAGAAAACATTGGTATGATTTGTTTTGCCTATGATCTCTTCTTAGGAGTTTTATGGTGTCATGTTTTCTGTTTAATTCTTTGAGCCATTTTGAATTTATTTTAGTGTATGGTGAGAGGGTGTGTTCTAACTTCATTTATTTATGTATGGCTGTCCAACTTTCCCAACACCACTTGCAAAAGAGACTGTCTTTTTCCCATTGTATATTCTTGCCTCCTTTGTTGAAGATTAATTGACTGTAGGTGGGTGGGTTTATTTCTGGGCTCTATTTTCTGTTCCATCGATCCATGTGTCTGTTTTTGTGCCAGTACCATGCTGTTTGGATTACTGTAGCTTTGTGGTATTGTCTGAAGTCTGGGAGGGTTATGCCTCCTGCTTCGTTCTTTTTCTTCAGGATTGCTTTGGCAGTTCTGGGTCTTTTATGGTTCCATATAAATTTTAGGATTATTTGTTCTAGTGCTGTGAAAAATGTCATGGGTAATTTGATAAGGATTGCATTAAATCTGTAGGTTGCTTTGGGTAGTATGGCCATTTTAGCAATATTAATTCTTCCAGTCCAAGAGCATGGGATATCTTTCCATTTCTTTGAATCATCTTCAGTTTCCTTTATTAATGTTTTATAGTTCTCAGTGAATAAGTCTTTCTCCTCCTTAGTCAGGTTTATTTCTAAATATTTTATTTTGGGGGGTGTGATTTTTTTCTTTCTTCTTTTTGGCCGCACAGCATGCGGGATCTTAGTTCCCCAACCAGGGATTGAACTCATGTCCCATGCAGTGGAAGTGCGGAGTCTTAACCATTGGACTGCCAGGGAAGTCCCTTGCAGGTGTGATTTTTAAAAGGTATTGTATTTTTACATCCCCTTTCTGATACTTCATTGTTAGTGTAAAGAAATGCAACCGATTTCTGTATGTTAATCTTGTATCCTGCTACTTTGCTGAATTCGTTTATCAGTTCTGGTAGTTTTTGTGTGGAATCCTTAAGATTTTATATACATAGTATCATATTATCTGCATATAATGACAGTTTTACCTCTTCCCTTCCGATTTGGATACCTTTTATTTCTTTTTCTTGTCTGATTGCTGTGGCTAGGACTTCCAGTACTATGTTGAATAGAAGTGGTGAGAGTGGGCATCCTTGTCTTGTTCCAGATTTTAGCAGGAAGGCTTTCAGCTTTTCACCATTGAGTATTATATTGTCTGTGAGTTTGTCATAAACAGACATGTTTATGACAAAAAACGTGTTCTTTTTTTTTTTTTTTTTTTTTTTTTTTTTTTTTTTTTTTGCTGTGCTACATTTACCATCTTTACTAGAACACAGTAACATGGCCTCTGGTACATAGTGTTGCTTTTGATCTGGCATTATTTATTTATTTTTTAACATCTTTATTGGAGTATAATTGCTTTACAATGGTGTGTTAGTTTCTGCTTTATAACAAAATAAATCAGTTATACATATACATATGTTCCCATATCTCTTCATGTTCTTGTTTTTTGAGGAAGGCATGTATTGCTTGAACTTCCCTGTAAGACCTGCTTTTGCTGCATCCCATAGATTTTGTATGGTTGTGTTTTCATTGTCATTTGTCTCAAGGTATTTTTTAATTTCCTGTTTGATTTCATTGTTGACCCATTGGTTGTTTAGTAGCATGTTGTTTAGTTTCCATGTAATCGTTTTTTTCTCATTTCTTTTTCTGTGGTTGATTTCTAGTTTCATGCTGTCGTGGTCACAAAAGATGCTTGAGATAATTTCAAAAAATATCAATTAAGTCTAACAGTTCTGTTGTATCATTTAGGATCTCTGTTTGCTGTATTGATTTTCAGTCTAGAAGATCTGTCCATTGACGTGAGTGGGGTGTTAAAGTCTCCTACTATTATTGTATTCCTTCCTGTCAGTCTCTCCCTTTATGTCTGTTAATTGTGTTTTATGTATTTTGATGCTTCTATATTAGGTGCATATATGTTGACGAGTTAAAATCCTCTTCTTGTATTGATCCTTTTTATCATTAGATAGTGTCCTGTATCTTTCCTTATGGCCTTTTTCTCAAAGTCTATTTTGTCTGATATGAGTATTGCGACCCCCACTTTCTTATCATTTCCGTTAGCATGATATATCTTTTTCCATCCCCTCACTTTCAATCTGTATGTGTGCTTTGCCCTAAAGTGGGTCTCTTGTAGGCAGCATATTGTAGGCTCTTGTTTTTTTTTATCCAGTCTGCCACTCTGTGTCTTTTGATTGGAGCATTTAGTCCGTTGACATTTAAAGTAAATTTTTTTTTTTAAGAAATGTACCATTTATTTATTTTTTAATGTTACAGTTTATTATTTTCTCAATTTTTAAAATTTAAAAAATTTATCTTTATTTTTTTTGGCTCTGTTGGGTCTTCATTGCTGTGCACGGGCTTTCTCTAGTTGCAGCGAGTGGGGGCTACTCTTCATTGTCGTGCGCAAGCTTCTCCTTGCAGTGGCTTCTCTTATTGTGGAGCATGGGCTCTAGACGCACAGGCTTCAGTAGTTGCAGCACATGGGCTTAGTTGCTCTGTGGCATGTGGGATCTTCCTAGACCAGGGATCAAACCCCTGTCCCCTGCGTTGGCAGGCGGATTCTTAACTACTGCACCACCAGGGAAGTCCTTAAGGTAATTATTGATAGATACGTATTTATTGCCATTTTAAACCTTGTTTTCCCATTGATTTTATATTTCTTCTTTGTCCCTTTTTTTCTTTTTGTTTTTCCTTTTGTGGTTTGATTCTTTTTATTATTATTATTAATTTTTATTGGAGTATAGTTGATTTACAATGTTGTGTTAGTTTCTGCTGTACAGCAAAGTGAATCAGTTATACATATACATACATCCACTCTTTTTTAGATTCTGTTCCCATATAGGTCATTAGAGAGTATTGAGTAGAGTTCCCTGTGCTATACAGTAGGTTCTTATTAGTTGTCTATTTTATATATAGTAGTGTGTATTTGTCAATCCGTCTCCCAATTTATCCCTTCCCCCTGATTATCTTTTGTATTATACTTATGTTCTCTTCTTTTTGTGTATGTTTTTAATTTGTGGTTACCCTGTTTTTCAAGTGTAGTAACCCTTTCCTATATCTGCTTGCCTTAGACTGGTAGTCATATGGGCTCAAATACATTTTAGGAAATTTTTTTTTAAAAATCTACATTTTCTTACTCTTCTCCCGCACATTTTATGATTTTGATATCCTCTTTTACATCAAAACGTAAATTGGTACAAACATTTTGCTAGTATTGTTATAAACTCACTATATATATATAGAACCAGTGGCTCAACAATTTCACTTTTAGGTATATAGCCAAGGAAATGAGTACATGTGTTCATGAACGACATGTACAAGAATGTAATAACACTGTTTGTAATAGGAAAAAACTGAAAACTATCCACAAACCCGTTAGCAGTAGAATGGATAAATAAATGTTATATATTTACGCAGTAAAACACTGTACAGAAGTGAAAATGAACTACAACTCCACACATTAGTATGGAAAAATTTTGCAAAGAATGTCAAACAAAAGTAGCAGAAAGTGGGTAACTCAGATGCCATTTATATACAAAAACAGGCAAAACCAGTAGATGGTGTTAAAGTTTAGTAAAGTAGTTACTTTTGGGGGCAAGGTCACCTCCCTGCCTGTCACCCAAGATAAAAGGACATAAGGGTATAAGGGGCACTCTTAGGGTCGTTGGTGATGTTCTGGTTTATAGTTCAGTTTGTGAAAATACAGTAAAAATATTTATGGTACACTTTTCTGTATGCATATTACATTTCAATAAAAGATTTTTTTTTTAAAAGAGCCAATTTGAAGGGATTCTCTCTGGCCTACGATGGAACAATTTGAGCCTCAAAAAGAAAAATGACTAAAAGTTAAGATTACTATCTTGACCATTAATGGAAGCTGTGAAAGGTTGTTGAGGAACCAGATAGTCTAGGGGTCAGACTGACATCACCTGAACCCAGTATGAGCCTCCTGGTGTACTGCTATCAGAAGCACAAAACCTAAGTTTCTTGCTGCCCTTCCTCTTTCCAAAAAACAGAATTGAATCTACAAAAACATCTAGGTCTAACGGCCAGTTTATAGGAAAGGCAGGCAGTGGAGCAGTAAGTAAGGAATACCACAGGAAGCAATCAGCCAAATCCAGGATGTAGGACATTTTATAAGACAAATGATCAAATCTCCCTCAACAACTCAGTGACAAGGAGGGGATAGAAATAAGTGAAGGAGAATTGTTATAAATGAAAAAGACTTAAGAGACATAACAATCCAAGCTCACTGTTTGGAGACCTTGTTTGGATCCTGATTGGAATAAATCTGTTGTAAAGAGCAACTTTAAAGCAATTGGGAGGGACTTTCCTGGTGGTCCAGTGGTTAAGACTCTACGAGGGGCATGGGTTCGTTCCCTGGTTGGGGAAGATCCTGCATGCCTCACTATGTGGCCACAAAAAGCAACAACAACAACTGGGAAATTTTGAGTACAAACTGGGTGTCTGGGATGGTATTGAAGGATTATTGTTAACTTTGTTAGATATAGTATTATTAATTTTGTTAGGTATAGTGTTTATGTAAAAAAAAAAAAAAAGTCCTTATCAGTGAGTGCTACAAAAGTTTTTCCAAGTGAAACCACATTTTAGGGTTTGTTATTAGGAAAGAAAATAATGGGAATGGGGGCTTATTTGGAACAAGATTGGCAAAATATTATTTTTGAAATGGGTGATGGGTACTTGTGGGTTAGTTTACTATTCTGTCTACATTTAAAAATGAATTCATTAGGACTTCCTTGGCGGTCCAGTGGTTGGGACTCCATGCTTCCACTGCAGGAGGCGTGGGTTCAGTCCCTGGTCAGGAAACTAAGATCCCAGGTGCTGCACAGCCAAAAAAAAAAAGGATTCATTGATGCTACTTGGGGAAATTGTCATTCCTTTTACAGCAACAGTATCAATTAGAAACGGAAAGCTGTGGTGAGTCAGGCTCTCCTGCTAGCCTCATACCTGACTTATATCTTCTTTTACATATTACCTATCCCATCATTTCTGGAAACGACTTGGCAGAGCAACTAGGAGGTAACGACTTGGCAGAGCAACTAAGAGATATGTCAACAGAGCAAGAAGTTACATGTATCGGTGGAGGAGAGACTCTCCCCAAACAGGTAATATGAACATCCTTTTAAATGAGAGGTTTCGATTTACATTTAAAAAGGCAGCTGCAGATTAAAGTGGAAAGCCCACAGACTTTGTAGGCAAGGGGTCCAGGTGTAGATCCTATACAAGTTACTCATTATTTGTGTGACTGCCTCCCCTTAGGTTTAAAAACATGGGGTAGGGGAAGATGTGAGGAGAACTTGTCCTGTCCACCTAACAAGGTTAAGTATCAGTTAAAGTAGTAGATATGAATGCAGTTTATGAACTGTCTGGCAGAAAGATTGCTATGAGATAAACAGTTTTTATTTTTAAAAATTACAAATATCACTGTCCTTAATCTGAGACTTATTTATACCAACTGTGGACCCTGCCAGTTCCAAAACATCATTGATCCACTTTTTGCAAGTTTCTGTTTTTATTTATTCTCTCTAGAAAAGTTACTCTCATATAAATTTACTTATGTGTATAAATGTTTTTTCTTTATTTATTGAAATATAGTTGATGTACAGTAGTCTGTTAGTTTCAAATGTACTGCAAAGTGACTTGACATTTGCATACATTATGAAGTGATCACCACAATAAGTTTAGTAACCATCTGTCCCCATACAAAGTTATTACAATATTACTGACCACATTTTTCATGCTATATATTACCTCCCCATGGTTTATTATTTTATAACTGGAGGTTAGTACCTGTTAATCCCCTTCACCTATTTTGCCATACCCCACTCCCTTCCCTCTGGCACTCACCCATTTGTTCTCTGTGTCTGTTAGTCTGAGTTTTTTTGTTTTGTTTTATTTTTCAGATTCCACATGTAAGTGAGATCATATGGTGTTTGTCCACACTCCATACTGTTTCCTATAGTGGGTGCACCAATTTACATTCCCACCAACAGTGCATGAGTGTTCCCTTTTCTCCACATCCTCGCCAATGCTTGTTATTTGTTGTCTTTTTGATGATAGCCATTCTGACAGGTATAAGGTGGTATCTCTTTGTGGTTTTAATTTGCATTTCCCTGATAATTAGTGATGCTGAGCATCTTTTGTTATGTGTCTGTTGGCTGTTTCTTTGGGAAAATGTCTGTTCATGTCTTTTGCCCATTTTTAATCAGGTTGTTTTCTTGCTGTTGAGTTGTATGAGCTCTTTGTTTATTTTGGATATTAACCTCTTATCAGATGTATCTTTTGTTAATGTGTTCTCCAATTCAGTAGGCTGCCTGTTCATTTTGTTGATAGTTTCCTTTGCTGTGCAAAAGCTTTAGTTTGATGTAGTACTGTTTGTTTATTTTTGCTTGCTTCCCTTGCCTGAGGAGACATATTCAAAAAACAACTGCTAGAACCGATGTCAAAGAGCCTACTGCCTATGTGTTCTTCTAGAAGTTTTATGATTTCAGGTCTTATATTTAAATCTTTAGTCCATTTTGAGGTTACTTTTGTATATGATGTGAGAAAGTAGTCCAGTTTGATTTTTTTGCACGTAGCTGTCCAGATTTCCCAACACCATTTATTGAAGAGGCTGTCTTTTCCCCATTGTCTATTCTTGCCTCTTTTGTCGTAAACTAATTGCCCATATAAGTGTGGGTTTATTTCTGGGCTCTCTGTTCTGTTCCATTGATCTATATGTCTGCTTATGTGATAGTACCATGCTGTTTTGATTACTGTAGTTTTGTAGTATAGTTTGAAATCAGGGAGTGTAATATTTCCAACTTTGTTCTTCTTTCTTGAGATTGCTTTGGCTATTTGGAGTTTTGTGTTTCCATACAAATTTTAGAATTATTCTAGTTCTGTGAAAAATGTTATTCATATTTTGACAGGGATTGCATTGAATCTATAGATTGCCTGGCGGGGGTATGATTATTTTAACAGTGTTAATTATTCCAATCCATGAGCATAGTATATCTTTCCATTTGTTTGTGTTGTCTTCAATTTCTTTCATCAGTGTCTTATAGTTTTCAGAGTACAGGTCTTTTACCTATTCAGTTAGATTTATTTCTAGGTATTTTGTTCTTTTTGATGTAGTTCACAAATGGGATTATTTTCTTAATTTCTCTTTCTGATAGTTCATTTTTAGTGTGTAGAAATGCAACAGATTTCCGTAGATGAATTTTGTATCCTTCAACTTTACTGAATTCATTTAAATGTTCTATTTTAAAATTCACACAAGAGGGATTATATAATATCCTGTTCTGAGACTGGTTCCTTTTCCCCCAACTTACTGCATTTTGGAGAGCCTTTTAGTGTCAGTCCATAAAGTTGAATCTCATTCTTATTGGCAGTAATAGCTGCACAGTGTTTTTACATAGGAATACATTTTTAGTTAACTCTTCCCTTGCCATGTACACTATGGTTGTTCCCTTTTTCTTTCTTTCTTTGTTGTTGCTGTTGCTTCCTAATGAGATCATGCTGCACTGAGCATCTTTGTACTATTGTCTTGGCAAATATTTGTGATTATATTCATGGGATATATTTCTAGCAGAGAGATTGGTATATCAAAGGAAAGATGTATGTATTTTTAGTTTTGATAGATAATGCCAAGTTGCCCTCTGGAAAATTTGTGCCAGTTTCTACTTGCAGCAACAGTATGTAAGCATGCCCATTTCTCCCTCACCCTCAGTGCTTGGTGTCATCAGACATCAATTTATGCCATCTAATAGATGAAAAAGTAAAAATGTGGTCTCTTACTTGAATTTTCATTTCTTTAATTATAAGTGAACACTTACTGACCATTTGTATTTTTGTGTGAGTTGTTTATATCCTTTGTTTTTTTCCTGGTATTTTTTTTTCTTTATTCACATGAGCCAGGTATTTTATAGCTACTTGAATTGATTATGGACCTAATTTCGAATGTATAACAAACTTAATATTCCCTGTTGTTATTTAACTGGGTCACTTCTAGTTTTGTTTTGTTTTAATATCTTCATAAATATAGCTCCTTTTTGTCATTTGAATGAAAGAAAATCAAGAATTTTATAAGCTCAAAGGGTAATAATATTTTCATGGCTTATATTACCTTTGACCAGATTGCATTCTGGAAAGAATGGGAAGTGATTCATGGGTGTTGGGGTTTTTCTTTGGCATTTTCAATTGCATTTGTATCATTTTTGTGTGATTTTTTGTCAATTTGATAGAGTTTCACATCTTCTTCAAGACAGATTTTGCATTTTCTCTAATTTGAATGTATTCTGGTTTCCACCTAGCAGTCTCCCCAGAAGTCTAATCCTCTTCTAGCTTCTGCTTCTGTGGATGAGGAAGAAGTGGACACTTGCACAATATGTTTGGAACAGTGGACCAATGCTGGGGATCACCGGCTCTCGGCATTGCGCTGTGGGCACCTCTTTGGGTATAAGTGCATTTCTAAGTGGCTCAAAGGACAGGCACGAAAATGTCCTCAGGTAAAGACCATAGTTAAGAACTGTGCATGTGCACAGTCAACATGTTAAGTCAGGAGGATTCCTAGAACCACACTTATTGTGTCCCATTGGGCTCCTTAGTGCAACAAGAAAGCCAAGCACAGTGACATCGTTGTCCTTTATGCCCGAACCCTGAGAGCTTTGGACGCTAGTGAACAGGAGCTCATGAAAAGGTAGGTGGCAAGAGTCTGCCTAGCTGGAATATTCCCTTTTGGTTCTTTGTATGCACCTCTGAAAAAGGTATGAGTCACTCTTAATGTGGTTCTGAGGCTTTCCTTGGGCCGTGACTGGGGATCTCTGGGGATCGTTGGCAATCTGTCTAACACTGTGATTTATGATACATGTCTGATCATCTGAAGCATGGTTTGCTCTCCATATAGCATTAAAAATGATGATCTGGGGCTTCCCTGGTGGCACAGTGGTTAGGAACCCGCCTGCCAGTGCGGGGGACACGGGTTCGAGCCCTGGTCTGGGAAGATCCCACATGCCATGGAGCAACTGGGCCCATGAGCCACAACTACTGAACCTGCGCTCTAGAGCCCGCGAGCCACAACTACTGAAGCCCGCGTGCCTAGAGCCCGTGCTCCGCAACAGGAGAAGCCACCACAATGAGAGGCCCGCGCGCCGCAAGGAAGAGTAGCCCCTGCTCACTGCAACTAGAGAAAGCCCGCGCACAGCAACTGACCCAGTGCAACCAAAAATAAATAATAAATTAATAAATTAATTTAAAAAAAAAAGTCATAGAGAAACCTTTAGCCATACAGTAATACCTCACACCTAGGCTGGGAAGCAGACCCAATCAGAAAGATAGCCTGGATTTTTTGTAGCCTGTCCAGATTCTTCCCTAGGGATTACATTTACTGCCTGCCTCTGCTCCTAAATACTGTGAACACTGAATCAGGGAATCCTCTGTCTTACTCTTTGTAGCCAATTCATGGCCATCTAGAACACACTCCCAAGTCTCAATCTCTTTGTCACTAGAATAGACTTAATGATACTTTTTAAAAACTGAGGATTTTTGTTTCTTGTGTCCCTAAGCCCTCCTGCAACAGTACTCTGCAAAGAAGTCTCATAACTGAAGCTTTGCACTTGTCATACAATGCAAGAAAGTATCAAGATTTTGGAAGCCCATGAACAAATGCTAATAACACTACTTATAAAATATGCTCTAAGAACATTAAAGATTAAAAATACCTGCACTGGACTTCCCTAGCGGTCCAGTGGTTAACACTGCACGCTTCCTCTGCAAGGGGCACAGGTTCGATTCCTGGTCAGGGAACTAAGATCCCACATGCCTCGCAGCACAGCCAAAAAAAATAAAAAGAACCTGCACTGAGAGACTACAGGGATGTGGGTTCGCTCATGTATTACTGGTAAAAATGTACACGGGCACAAACATTTAGAGAGGCCTTTAGCAATATGCTTCAGAAGTCTAAAAGTAATTCTGCTTCAGGCATTTTCTCTAAAGAAATGATTAAGGATATGTACAAAGATGTACTTAATCAGACTTTTTTTTTAATTTTTTTTTTATTTTATGGCTGTGTTGGGTCTTCGTTTCTGTGCGAGGGCTTTCTCTAGGTGCAGCAAGCGGGGGCCACTCTTCATCGTGGTGCGCGGGCCTCTCACTATCGCGGCCTCTCTTGTTGCGGAGCACAGGCTCCAGACGCGCAGGCTCAGTAATTGTGGCTCACGGGCCCAGTTGCTCCGCGGCATGTGGGATCTTCCCAGATCAGGGCTCGAACCCGTGTCCCCTGCATTGGCAGGCAGACTCTCAACTACTACGCCACCAGGGAAGCCCCAGACTTGATTTTTGCTTAATACTCTGAGGCACATATCCTAGTTGATAGATGTGGCTCTAGTTGATTCATTTTAATTTCTATATAATATTCTATTTCTCTAATTAGAGTTTACCTATATGTATTTCATATTGGTGGACAGTTAGGTGGTTTCCAGTTTTTGTTAATATAAGCCATGCTGCAGAGAGATAGGTGAGAGTTTCTTTAGGTCTAGAAGTGGCTTTGCTTTATCATAGGGTACATGTAATTTCAGCTTTACTAGATATTGTCAAATTGCTCTTCCAAGAGGCTATTCCAGTATATACCAGCAGCAGTGTAAGAGATTTCTCATTTTTTTTCATACCCTCACCTACTTTGTATTATCAGACTTAATTTTTGCCAGTTTCATGGAGTGAAGTAGTATTTACTTTAATTTGCTTTTCCTCAATCGCGGTTGAACCTACTTTTCTATACATTGTGCTCAAATATTTTGCTCATTTATATTGAAAAAAATATATTGTTTCTTACTGATTTATAGTTCTTTGTTTTCCTTATACCAACTCTTTGTTGGTTGTATACGTTGCAAATGTCATCTTCTAGTTTATGGTTTGTCTCTTTAACTTGTCTGTGGTATCTTTTGTTAAACACAAGTTTTTAATTTTAGTGTAGTCATTTATCAGTCTCTCGTTTTGTGTGTTTTTGTCCCTACTACATTACAATCATGGAGACATAATAGCTTCTTTGAAATGTCTTTTTTTTTTTTTAATAAATTTTTTCTTTTGGCTGCGTTGGGTCTTCGTTGCTGCGTGTGGGCTTTCTCTAGTTGTGGCATGCGAGGGCTACTCTTCGTTCCGGTGCGCGGGCTTCTCATTGCGGCTCCTACTCTTGTTGCGGAGCACGGGCTCTAGGCGAACGGGCTCAGTAGTTGTGGTGCATGGGCTTAGTTGCTCTGTGGCATGTGGGATCTTCCTGGACCAGGGCTCGAACCCATGTCCCCTGCACTGGCAGGCAGATTCTTAACCACTGTGCCACCAGGGAAACCCCTTTTAAATGTCTTTAAAAGTTTTAGTTGTTTTTGTTTTTGTTTTTGTTTTTTTTTAATTAATCAATTTATTTATTTTTGGCTGTGTTCGTCTTTGTTTCTGTGCGAGGGCTTTCTCTAGTTGCGGCAAGCGGGGGCCACTCTTCATCGCGGTGCGCGGGCCTCTCACTATCACGGCCTCTCTTGTTGCGGAGCACAGGCTCCAGACGCGCAGGCTCAGTAGTTGTGGCTCACGGGCCTAGTTGCTCCGCAGCATGTGGGATCTTCCCAGACCAGGGCTCGAACCCGTGTCCCCTGCATTGGCAGGCAGATTCTCAACCACTGCGCCACCGTGGAAGCCCCTAAAAGTTTTAGTTTTTACACTAGTTTTTAGTCTACCTAAAATCTAGTATTATGGATAACCACAATTGTATTAATTGTTAAAATTAATAATTTAAAAACTAATAAATAATTTTAAATTAATAAATAAAAATTTATATAGAAATATTCTTTCTATATAAATTTCCATTGCTACCTCTATCCTAAATTAAGTTTCTATATTATGAATGGACTACTCTGTTGTTCTGGGGTCTGTTTGTTAATTCTTGCACCAGTACTTCAATTTAGTCTTTCCAGCTATGAACATTATATAATATCCTTTCACTTATTCACTGTTTCCTTTGTGTCTTTTATAACTGTATTTTGCTTCTTAAAGGCCTTAACTTTATTCCTAGGTTGCTGTTGTTAGAATGCTATTTCGAATGAATTTTTTTCTGTTATATTTACTAGTCAGTTATCTGTGTATGGGGAATGCTGTTGATCTAATTTTCTTGATCTTGACTACAGCAGCCTTGCTGAACTCTAATAGTTTGTGGGTTCTCTTGAATTATAAGAGCCACTTTATCCCTTCCTTTCTAATTTTCATCTTTTTTTCTCTCCTATCTCATTGGAGTGGAAATCCCTTTTTTTGCATTTCATATTTTGAAACATTCAGATTTATGATTTTTATTCCTGGTGAATATGTCCTTTCATTACACATTGTTCCTCTTTATGCCTTTTCATCCTTTTTAATTCTAATCAGTCTTTTTTTAACATTTGCCTAGTGTATACTTTCTGTCTTTTTAACTTCAGCCTCTTTTTTTTATTAATTTATTAATTTATTTATTTATGGCTGCATTGGGTCTTCGTTGCTGCACGTGGGCTTTCTCTAGGCGGGGCTACTCTTTGTTGTGGTGTGCGGGTTTCTCACTGCGGTGGCTTCTCTTGTTGTGGAGCACGGGCTCCAGGCACGTGGGCTTCAGTAGTTGTGGCATGCGGGCTCTAGAGCGCAGGGTCAGTAGTTGTGGCACATGGGGTTAGTTGCTCCGTGGCATGTGGGATCTTCCCAGACCAGGGCTCGAACCCATGTCCCCTGCACTGGCAGACAGATTCCTAACCACTGGGCCACCAGGGAAGTCCAGCCTCTTTTTATAGTGTTCTTTAATTTGAATATCTGATGAACAACCAGTACCTTATTTTCTTTTTATCCAGTAGATAATCTTGGTCTTTTAACAGGTCATTTTTACTCTTTTATAATTTGGTTCTAACTCAAGCAGTGAGCTTGGCTCTAATCCCTCATTTTGCATTTTAGGTCCCCATTCCCTAGTAAGAGCCAAATTCCTGGTCATCACTGCCTACTTCAACACTGAGACCCACCCCAGTAGGCTCATGAGTTCAGCCCTGCATGCTACTTTTCTGTAGTGTTTCTGGGCTTGAGAGATTTTTCACTTGTTATATTTTATTCACTATCATGACATATTAACAGCAAAGTGTGTATATCATAGCATGAATTTACTATGTCATCTTGATGAGAAGTCTTCTGTAGTCTTTCTAATCTCCACCTGTTGCTGGCTTTCCCCCTCTAGTTCCTTAGAAGAGGAGCAGACGCTAAGGAAGAAGGCCGAGTTAGAATCGGCACAGTGCCGGCTCCAGCTTCAAGTCCTCACTGAGGAATGCACTAAGCTTCACAGTCATGTTCAGGTAAGTTTGCCTTTTCTAATCCAAAGAACTTTTGGAGTAGGAATTAAGAAGGCATCTAAATATTATTTAGTTTCATCTCAGATATGAATAGGATTTACCAGGTTTTTCAGGAAGTAAACATGATCAAGTCTTTATTTCTGATTAGGGCTTATATACGTGCTTTATGATGAATTCTACTGCAGTGTGAATTTTTTACAAATTGAATAGCCACCTGATAATCAAAACTTGTTTAAGTCATTTCACTTCCTTTAATCTACCAATTAAATGAGAATTTCAGACAAAATGACCATTAAGGACTTTCAGTGCTTTATGATTCTGTGCTCTCCCTATTTCAATTGCTTGTTGAAATATTGTGAAAACTGCAGCAGTTCTTTAGGATTCATGTTAACATTTTCTTGTAAAGGATAAGAAATATCCTTGTATTAGATCAAGGAATTGTGTATGAGGGGAATACCAAACGAAAAAGCTTCACATTTACAAAATCTTTTTCATTTTAGGACTTGAAAAAACTTATTGTGCAGCATCAGGGTCAGATTTCACAGCTGACCGGGAGTTCCCAAGCACGTTTCCTAAGCAGCCTGCCCTCCAGCCAGAGCCGACACAAATATCATTTCCAGAAGACATTCACAGTGTCTCAAACAGGAAACTGCCGAGTCATGACATACTGTGATGCTCTGAGCTGCCTGGTAGTATCACAGCCTTCTCCTCAGGCCTCCTTCCTTCCAGGTGAATAGTCCAGAACCTCAGGTGTTTTTTTGTTTTTGTTTTGTTTTGTTTTTTTTTAAGGAACATTTATTTATTTATTTTTTGGCTGCGTTGGGTCTTCGTCGCTGCGCGTGGGCTTTCTCTAGTTGCGGCGAGAGGGGGTTACTCTTCATTGTGGTGCATGGGCTTAAGAGATGCAGTGGCTTCTCTTGCTGCAGAGCACGGGCTCTAGGCACGCAGGCTTCAGTAGTTGTGGCTTGTGGGCTCTAGAGTGCAGGCTCAGTAGTTGTGGCGCACGGGCTTAGTTGCTCTGTGGCATGTGGTATCTTCACAGACCAGGGTTCGAACCCGTGTTGCCTGCGTTGGCAGGTGGATTCTTAACCACTGCGCCACCAGGGAAGTCCCCAGAACCTCAGTTTTTATGTTCATTATTGGACTCTATTTCTCTCCTCCCTTCTTGGAGAATCCAGGACTCACTAGTAGGTGAACACTGTCCACAGCCCACCAAATCACTTTTTCCTAGTCACTTTCCTATTAATACAGATACTTTAGGGTACTGCAAAGATATCTGTACTGTCTGTTGACGTCATTCTGTAAATTTGTTCACCAAAAGGGTAGAGATACCGAACCATGGTAAAGTGAGAGAATATGTACTTAGAAGTGTGGGTTGTCCAAGGATAAGAACATCATTCCTGTATGTCCCACTAAAGTACAGATTCATTTTAGACTAGAAATATTTGAAAAAACACTACCCCAAGCTCTAATTCAAGTTAAAACAAGATTTAATGCTTATTTTCAGTAGTGTTCAAATTGACAAATTCCAAATAAAAGAATTTGGGAACATTATTATTTTATTAATATTATACTGCTTTTCTCTTTTTTGTGTGCTTTTCAAGCTTAATTTTAGGTTGTCCTAATGTTGAAAACCAAATCTCACATGCCCAATGTTGTAGATGTTTTTCCTGCTGTCTTCAGCATATGATTTCTGCCAACTGTCAGGTCCCTTTGCTTCAGCCTGATTTCCTGTCCCCCGACTTAGAAGTTACATTAAAATGCTTCAAAACTATGTCCCCCACACTTAGTATATATAGGATTGGTGGTGGAATCCCTAGATTATCTTATATTTCTCTATTCACTAATATTACCTATGAGTTGAGAGGCTATCAGGAGGCTCCAATTGAGGGGAAAGTAAAAGGATTGTTTATAATGTTCCTATATCCCATTCAAAATTTTAGTAAAAAGATTTATCATCATATAAAACCCTCCCCATTAATTGGAAAAATACTTATTTCTTCCAGTTGTTTCCCCAAATTGGGTGTGATCTGTTCCTTTATTTCTTAATGAGTCTATTCCATACTGCACAGCTGATAGACTGATTATGCTAATTTCCTCTTGTTTCCTTTAATGATTAACTAGGCAAATACTCATGTTCCCTTGTTGATTTAAAGCCTGTAGTTTCTGTGTTTGTTTCTCTGGCTCTCCTAATTCTGTTTCAGGAGAAAACACAGTAAACTTTCTCTCACTTTTTTCCCTAGTGAAGCAGAAGTGTGATCTTCAATCTAGGATTTGACAAATTTTGTTTGTGTATAACTCAGGTAAAATAGATACTTGGTAAAAATAAATGTATTATCATAACCTGGTAAGAGAACAGAGTAACAAATAAATTTAAAAGGACAAGTTTTTGGCTTTCTTTTCCTCTCTTGGAATGATATACCTTGATTAGCATACTTGATGGCATCTGTTTTCATTCTGTTTCAGAAAAAGGTAACATATCTTGACCACCTGACACAGAAATTACTTATCTCCATTCTGTATTGTTCATTATCTCTTCTACATCTTGAGTATCTGTGGTTCAGGTGGAATAGTGTCTTTCTCTCTCTTTCTCTCTCTCTCTCTCTCTCCCTCTCCCCCAAGAGCTTTATTATTAAAGTATAATTGATGTACAATAAACTGCACATACTTAACGTGGTATACCATTTGGTGAGTGTTGATACATATATACACTCCTGAAACCATCGCCACAGTCTAGATAATGAACATATCTGTCACCCTGAAAGTTTGCTCAAGCCCTTTTGTAATCCATCATCCACCTGTCCCTCCCTCCTCTCCCCATCCCCAGGCAACCACGTTCTGTCATGATAGATCAGTTTATATTTTCTAGAATTTTACATAAATGGAACCATACAGTGTTACTCTTTTTTTGTCTGGCTTTTTTCAACATAACTTTTTTAAGATTAGCCATATTATCGTGTCTATCAGTAGTTCATTTCTTTTTATTGTTGGGTAGTATTCCATTGTATGTATATACAATGCTTTATCATTCACTTATTGATAGATATTTGGGATGGAATGTATTTTTTAAAATAAATTAGAACTCCGGGGAATTTTTATTTTCTTTGTTCGACTAGCTTTTTCCCAGAGACATGCCAAGAAAAGTGAAGAAAGGACCTACTTGAAATGGTAGTTTGCTTTGTCCTAAATTGACTTTCAGTGATCTGTTTCACTCTCTCGTATCTTTGGCAGGCTTTGGTGTTAAGATGTTGAGTACTGCCAACATGAAAAGCAGTCAGTATATTCCCGTGCATGGCAAACAGATACGTGGACTGGCTTTCAGCAGTCGATCCAAAGGCTTACTTCTCTCTGCTTCCCTGGACAACACTATTAAACTGACCAGGTGAGTGCTTTGTGGGGAAGATGGGCCCTGGGTTGCCTAGGGTTGAATAGTGTGGGAATTAGTTATCTGTGTTATGATGACCTTGGCTTTTGTGGGGGTGGGATGGGAGATGTGTAAGGCATTGTCTTCTCAGATTCAGCTTCATTGATTTTAAAATGTATTGCTTTAAAAAGTGGACACATCTGGTGACAAAACAGAACGTGTGGTGTTCCATTTCTTAAAAATTATATATGTTACAAAATATATCTTAAGTCATGCAGATGAGAGTAACACCCTAGAGTTGGTAGAATGACAATATGGAGGGAGCCTTGGTACTGACACCATGGAGTCACCATACTAGCTTGGGACTGCTTATTCCTTGTCTGTTCCCGGATCGTTGTACCTAACAGAAATGCCTACCAGGAACTCATTGTCCTGGGTGCCATGATGACTGCTCTCATCAGTAACCCTCAGTTACTACATTTTATCTTTCACATGCTCTGCAAGTACCCTGAACCAGATCTGAGTGTGCTCCATGCCTTTATCTTTTAGAAAGTAGTTCTAACCCACGCACCTATGGCCACCTAATCTACGACAAAGGAGGCAAGAATATACAATGGAGAAAAGACAGCCTCTTCAATAAGTGTTGCTGGGAAAACTGGACAGCTACATGTAAAAGAATGAAATTAGAACACTCCCTAATACCATACACAAAAATAAACTCAAAATGGATTAAAGACTTAAATTTAAGGCCAGACACTTTAAAACTCTTAGAGGAAAACATAGGCAGAGGACTACCCTGGGGGTGCATAAGAATATGCCTGCCAATGCAGGGGATACGGGTTTGAGCCGTGGTCCAGGAAGATCCCACATGCCATGGAGCAGCTAAGCCCGTGCACCACAACTAATGAGCCTGCACTCTAGAGTGCGCAAGCCACGTCTACTGAGCCCGCATGCCACAACTACTGAGCCCGCATGCCACAACTACTGAGCCCGCATGCCACAACTACTGAGCCCGCACACCTAGAGCCTGTGCTCCGCAACAAGAAAAGCCAACGCAATGAGAAGCCCGCGCACCGCAACAAAGAGTAGCCCCTGCTCGCCACAACTAGAGAAAGCCCATGTGCAGCAACGAACCCCAATGCAGCCAAAAATAAATAAATAAATTTATTTTTTAAAAAAAACATAGGCAGAACACTCTTTGACATAAATCACAGCAAGATCTTTTTTGACCCACCGCCTAGAGTAATGAGAATAAAAACAAACAAAAGGGACTTAAACTTAAAAGCTTTTGTACAGCAAAGGAAACTATAAACAAGACAAAAAGACAACCCTCAGAATGGGAGAAAATATTTGCAAATGAAGCAACTGACAAAGGATTAATCTCCAAAATACACAAACAGCTCATGCAGCTCAATATCAAAAAAACAAATAACCCAGTCAAAAAATGAGCAGAAGACCTGAGTAGACATTTCTCCAAAGAAGACATACAGATAGATGGCCAACAAACCATGAAAAGATGCTCAACATCACTAATTATTAGAGAAATGCAAATCAAAACTACAATGCAGTATCACCTCACACTGGTCAAAATGGCCATCATCAAAAAATCTACAAACAGTAAATGCTGGAGAGGGTGTGGAGAAAAGGGAACCCTCCTGCACTGTTGGTGGGAATGTAAATTGATACAGCCACTATGGAGAACAGTATGGAGGTTCCTTAAAACACTAAAAATAGAACTACCATATGACCCAGCAATCCCACTATTGGGCATACACCCAGAGGAAACCATAATTCAAAAAGACACATGCTGGGGACTTCCCTGGTGGCGCAGTGGTTAAGAATCCACCTGCCAATGCAGGGGACACGGGTTCGAGCCCTAGTCCGGGAAGATCCCACATGCCATGGAGCAACTAAGCCCGTGTTGCACAACTACTGAGCCTGCGCTCTAGAGCCCACAAGCCACAACTGCTGAGCCCACGTGCCACAACTACTGAAGCCCGCACGCCTAGAGCCTGTGCTCCACAACAAGAGAAGCCACTGCAATGAGAAGCCAGCGCACCGCAACAAAGAGTAGTCCCCGCTCAGTGCAACTAGAGAAAGCCCGCGCACAGCAACGAAGACCCAATGCCGCCAAAAAATAAATAAATAAAAAAATAAATTTATTTTTTAAAAAAACAAAAAAACACATGCACTCCAGTGTTCATTGCAGCTCTATTTACAGTAGCCAGGACACGGAAGCAACCTAAATGTCCATCAACAGAGGAATGGATAAAGAAGATGTGGTACGTATATACAATGGAATATTACTCAGCCATAAAAAGAAACGAAATTGGGTCATTTGTAGAGATGTGGATGGACCTAGAGACTGTCATGCAGAGTGAAGTAAGTCAGAAAGAGAACAACAAATATATTAATGCATATATGTGGAATCTAGAAAAATGGTATAGATGATCTTATTTGCAAAGCAGGAATAGAGACACAGACATAGAGAACAAATGTATGGATACCAAGGGGGAAAAGAAGGGGGTGGGAGGAATTGGGAGATTGGGATTGACATATATACACTATTGCTATTATGTATAAAATAGGTAACTAATGAGAACCTACTCTATAGCACAGGGAACTCTACTCAGTGCTCTCTGGTGACCTAAATGGGAAGGAAATCCAAAAAAGAAGGTATCTATGTATACGTATAGCTGATTCATTTTGCTGTACGGTAGAAACTAACACAAGTTTGTAAAGCAACTGTACTCCAATAAAAATTAATTAAAAAAAAAAAAAAGTAGTTCTGATTAGATGTCTCTTAGTTGACTTCTTATTTAATTTCTCCAGCTAAATCTGAGGGACATCATGATGCCTGCTCCAGGCCTGATATACCTTTTGACTTTTCAAGAATGCCTCAGCTTAATTTTACCCCCAAAATCAATGTACCATTATGTTTTATGTGTATCTATGTGCTATGACTTATTTTAGTAATGCTGAAAATTAGGGGGAGAAAGAAAGGTTAAATAGCAACATGTTATTAATGACTACCTCTGGATGATTGGATTATAATTTATTTTTATTTTTCTTGTATGTATTTTCTAGTTTTTCAATATTAAATATTGATTACCTGTGTAATAGGTAGCTATGGAGAAGGTAATAGGGGTAGGGTAGGGAATGTACTGTTTATCTGTCCCTTTAACTTATTCTTTTACTTCCTTACAGCTCAGGAGGAAAACCTGTCCCCCAAAACAAATATTTTGGAATTAAAAGGAGTTATCTGGGCAGTCCCTAGGGGAAATTGGGAATCCAGATAGTTTTGGTGTGTGGTTATGTTCTTAAAGGATCATCATTAAAATGATAATCTTTACATCTTTCTTCTGTATTTGATTTTTGTAATGCATAGTTGTAAAAGTCTTTTTTAACTCCACAGCCTGGAGACAAATACTGTGGTCCAGACTTATAATACTGGACGTCCTGTCTGGAGCTGCTGCTGGTGTCTTGATGAAAACAATTACATGTATGCTGGATTGGTCAACGGTTCAATTCTGTTGTATGACCTTCGAAACACAAGCTTTCATATCCAGGAGTTAGTACCTCAGAAAGCTAGGTAGGGAGCCACCTGTAGGTAACAGCTTTCTCTTAGACTGTGATTGTATTAATCCTGTCTTTTGAGAGTGTTTCACAGTTGATCAGAATTCCTAACAGAGGGCATTTCTCTGAGTCCACTGATCTATTCTCACTTCAGAATCAGTAAGATCCTTAGAGTTTGTGTTCATGATAGTTCATATGGTAGAAAGTTCTGGTACCAAATATAACCAAATTGACCCAACATGCCAAAATGAAATCAGATATGTGTTCAGAGCCCAGCTCCACCATTTATGAGCTGTGTGACCTTGGTCACATTTCTTGGCCTGTTATGAGCTTCATCTGTGAAATGTGGTTAGCACCGTCTTGCTTTAATAGACACACATGTCTAACACATAGGAAGAGATCAGTAAAGAGCAGCCCAATAAAAAGTGATTTAAAACTTCCCTAATCCACAGCTGGACCACCTTGGTCTAAGGATACCATATTACTATGATTTATCCATTTATAATCCAGTTATAGAGTTGGGAGGTTTGTGAAGTTGGCCCAGGTTCTGAGGATGGGTAGCCACCAGCACCACTTTGGCTCTTCAGAGTGTACAAAAAGGGGGGTAGAGCAATCTAAACATAAAGATATCACTATAGTAATAATTGTTTACTGAAACCTAGCCTCAACACTGTGGGGTTTTCGTTTCATTTGGGTTGAGTGGAATCGTTCTTCAGTGATGTGGTTCATGGGCCTGAAGGTGACTGCTATAAGTTTATACAAATTCGAACTTCAGGCAAACAAGGTGACTGCCGTCTATGTAGAGGATCCACGTAGACAGTAAAATACAGCAAATAGCAAGGGAAGAATATGTATTTGTTTTTGTTTTAGTTTGCTTAGGTTAGCTTCATTATGACAAGGAAATGAAACAAAGCAGGCAACGTGATCACTTTGGCAGCTTTAGCAGAAACGAGTTCGTAGGAACATAGTCTGTAGGCTAATATTTCTGAGAGAACTCTTGGCATGCAGTCTGGGTCATATGATTGCAGAAAGACATTTAGAAAATCTCTAAAGAAACAATCCTGTTTCTGAATTAAAATGTAGTTGCTTTAGGCTGTTTTGTTTGTTTGTTTGTTTTTTGGCCGTGCCACACAGCTTATGGGATCTTAGTTCCCTGACCAGTGGTCGAACCTGGGCCCACAGCAGTGAAAGCACAGATTCCTAACCACTGGACCACCAGGGAATTCCCTAGGCTGGATTTTAATTGAGGGGGTCTGTCAACTACAGCTTGGAAGCTTTAGTTTATTAGATGTATAAGCTGAATTTCCTTCCTGACTTTTCTTGTGTATGTGGCTAACCCCATTTCCAGAAGCTTCACGCCAGTCAGTTCTTGTGTTTGTAATCTTATACTTTTAAATTTCCTAGTCCTTTTTTTTCCCGTTGCTTTTAGAGCATGTGGTGTCCCCTCTGAAACCGAATGTGGAATATTATATGTATGCTCTTTTGTTTCTGCAGAGTGGGTTGGTAGTTTTATCAGCTGTGAGAGGATAGTCACCCTCAGAAGTTTTTTAACCTTTTCTATAGAGTTAGGAAAGTCCTCAAGGGCTCCTGGTAGTGGGGTCTGGAGCAATCCAAGTATTGGCAGGTGAGGCATAATTTCCTTTCTTTCCCTTCAGATGCCCGCTGGTATCCCTGTCATACATACCCAGAGCTGCCTCGGCTGCATTTCCATATGGTGGGGTGTTGGCTGGAAGCTTGGAGGATGCTTCCTTTTGGGAGCTGAAAATGGGCTTTACTCATTGGCCTCACGTGCTGCCCATGGAGCCTGGGGGCTGCATAGACTTTCAGACAGAGAGCAGCACCCGGCACTGTCTTGTGACCTACAGGCCTGGTGAGTGTTGTTGGCATGTCCTCGTGGGACCTGTGGTTTGTTTGGGAGCAGATTGGTAGAGGGGAGAAAAAGAGAGCTTGTCCTAGCCTTCAGGTGGTACTGGTAAGCCCCTCACAGACTAATAGCTCTTGCTACTACAGTGAGGACAGTGGCCCCAGGTTCTTCCACAGAGCCTGCCTCCCTTTTCCTCACTTGTGTGAACTGGGACATATTTGGCCAGGTACTCCTTGGAAGTGAATCAGCCACTTTAGGAGCCCCTATGACTTAAGACAGTAGTGGAATGAGGAGACCTGCTCTTGAAGCCACTGAGCTACCCTTAGATCAGTGTCATGTTTTCTACTTGCCCCTCATTTCACTTAAAAGAAAGGCCCAGATAAGGGGAGTCATGTAAAGAACCCAGACTCTAGGCTATTAGCTGTTCTTCCTTATTTGGGGCCAACACACGTCAGTGAAGAGTAGATGGACAACCGTAGTGGCCCTAGCCAGCTGAACTTCTCATGGCCTCCAGAACCAGGACTGCAACCCTTGACGACCAACTATGCTAAAATTCACAGGTTCTTCCTAGCTGAAAGGTATGAATCTAAATTCCTGATGAGCTATATTGATGGTCAGGCAGATGTTTTGTAAGAGATAGTCATTAAAGTGCTCATACTTCTGCTAGTTGTGGATTGACCTAAGCATTTTAAGTTTTGTTTGAGCTGAGAAGCTGCTTCAGCAGACTCTTCTTTCTCTTTTGGTTTTAGTCATCTAGGTCCTCTATCTCCAAGGATTTGCTATGACTTTAGAAAGCTTGGGGATCCCATTTTGTTCTCTAGCTTTTGTTTGCCTCCCAGCAGAACCACTTGTATGTGCTTCCCCTTCTGTAATAATATGCTTTCACTTTATATGTACAGTTCCAGGGATTAATGGGGTCCTGACTGGGGGAAGGAAAAAACCTTGTAGTCAGAACCCTTAAGGAAGACAAAAACCCAAACAGAGGTCTGGCCAGTTACAGTGATTTTCCTAAAAAGGCTAGCTCATTCTCAGAATTGTTTCCTTCATATACAAAAACCTATTGTAGATAACTTGCTTCATCCTAGCCTAGGGTTCTGAATTTCATTTGTGATGTATTATTTTGTTCTTGTTATGTTTGCTCTGTCACTATTCATGATGGTTTGATAAAATTGTGCCCTTTCCACTCAACTGACTGGTAACCAAGTTCATGTACTTGGTTAATTTCTTTGGACCATCCCCATGGATCAATACTGATTTCTCTGTCTCATAGATAAAAATCACAGCACCTTACGAAGTGTACTCATGGAGATGTCCTATAAGCTGGATAATGCTGGAGAGCCAATCTGCTCCTGCCATTCTGTACAAACATTCCGTGGGGGACCCACTTGCAAACTACTGACCAAAAGTGCCATTTTCCAAAATCCAGAGAATGATGGCAGCATCCTGGTGTGTACTGGGGATGAAGTGTCAAATTCTGCCCTGGTGAGTAGTCTGTCAGTTTTTTATACTGACTTATATAAAGCAAAGAGCCAAAGTTCTCCATAATTGCATGTATCTTCATACGTGTATATGTGTGGTTGCTTAGTTTATTTTTTACACAAGTCACACTTTATTGATACATACTATTCTATAGTTTGCTCTTTCCTATTTAACTTCCTGTTTTGGATATCTTTCCATACCAGTATATTTAGATTGACCTCACTCTTTTTATGTGAGCTATAGTGTCTCATGGGCCATACTGTGAACCTTTTAAAAAAAGTGCTACTGAAACCTCTATAAAATAATTGATCAGGCATCAGCTTCATCAATTCAGGATGAATTTACAGTGCAGGGGTCAGCCTGTCACCACCTGAATACATTGATCAACCTTTGCATCACTCTAAGTGGGTTAACCAGAAATAATTTGCCTCTTGATGTTAGGCAAAATGAAGCACACGATGCCGTCTGTGTGGTGTCCTTGAACCCATAGAGCAGCGCTGTCCAATTATGTCACTGGCCATGTGAGCACTTGAAAGTAGTTAATGTGAATGAAGAACTTAATTGTAAAATTTTTATGTAATTTAATTTAAATGTAAAGAGCCTTATGTGGCATACTGTATAACACAGGAAACTCTGCTTAATGCACTGTGGTGACCTAGATGGGAAGGAAATCCAAAAAAGAGGGGATATATGTATATGTATAGCTGATTCATTTTGCTGTACAGTAGAAACTAACACAACATTGTAAAGCGTCTATACCACAATAAAAATTAATTTAAAAAAAAAGAGCCTTATGTGACTAGTGGCCACCATATTGGATAGCACCACTCTAGAGTCTAATGCTTTCATTTACTGGAATTGCAGTGGGTAGAGGAACAAGTTAAGTAATAGTACAGAAAGCAAACACACAAATCTAGGTTGTGGACATTCTATAGGACAACTGATCCTGCTTCCACAACAAGTCAGTGGCAGAAGAAAAAAAAGTGGGGAGGTTGGATCTGCTCTAGGTTAAAAGAGGCTTGGGACTTCCCTGGCAGTCCAGTGGTTAAGACTCTGTGCTTCCACTGCAGGGGGTATGGGTTCTATCCCTGGTTGGGGAATTAAGATCCTGCATGCCATGTGGTGTGGCCAAAAAAAAAGAGGCTTATTTAAATTTATGACTATTGGACTTCCCTGGTGGTCCAGTGGTTAAGAATCTGCCTGCCAATGCAGGGGACACGGGTTTGATCCCTGGTCCAGGAAGATCCCACGTGCCGTGGGGCAACTAAGCCCTTGCACCACAACTACTGAGCCCACACTCTGGGGCCTGCGTGCCGCCACCACTGAGCCATCGTGCTGCAACTACTGAAGTCCGTGCGCCTAGAGCCCATGCTTCACAACAAGAGAAGCCACCGCAATGAGAAGCCTGCGCACCGCAATGAAGAGCAGCCCCCGCTCGCAGCAACAAAGACCCAGGGCAGCCAAAAAAAAAAACCAAACATTTATGACTACCAAGTATAATGTGGACCTTACTTGGATCCTGATTCAAACAAACCAAATATAAAAAGAGACTATCAGAAAGTTTTTTTTATGCACTAGGTATTAGAGAATACTATAAATTATTGTTCATTTTGTTAGGCATAGTGACACTGAGGTGTAAGAAAATGCCTTTTTTTTTTTTTTTTGGCTGCGTTGGGTCTTTGTTGCTGCACACGGGCTTTCTCTAGTTGTGGTGAGCGGGTGCTACTCTTCATTGTGGTGTGCAGGCTTCTCATTACAGTGTTACAGTGGCTTCTCTTGTGGAGCACGGGCTCTAGGTGTGCGGGCTTCAGTAGCTGTGGCACGCAGGCTCGGTATTTGTGGTGCACGGGCTTAGTTGCTCAGCAGCATGTGGGATCTTCCCAGACCAGGGCTCGAACCCGTGTCCCCTGCATTGGCAGGTGGATTCTTAACCACTGCGCCACCAGGGAAGTCCCAAGAAAATGTCTTTTTTTAGAGATGTATACTTACGTATATAAGGGTAAAATGACATGATGTCACCAAAGAAAAAAATAAAATCAATAAAGCAGGTATGGTAAAAGCTTAGTAATCTGGGTGATGGATGGCTCATTGTACTATTGTACTTTTTATTACTTTAATTTTTTTTTTCCACAATAAAAAATTTTTTTAAAGGAGAAGAAAGCACCAGTTAGAATATAGGTTCCATGAGGGCAGAGACAGGGACTTTTTGTCTTGTTGACCCTTCTTTCCCTAAAAGAGTTCTTGGCACATAGATTGAAGCGGTGAATACTAGGCTTGGTTTTCAGATCCACTCACAGGTAGACTAATTGCTGATTATAGTAGGTGAGGCCATACGTGACCTATGTCAGGTGTGTTGGCTTTGTGCAACCTTGTGAAGGTTAGGGACAGTCTGTTTTGCTCCCCAGGCAATGCTGTCTCTGCGGTGCTTTCAAAGTTGTGCGATGATAAAGAATGCAAGTCCCTAGCTGAATTGAAGGGACCTAGCTGACCTTTGTCTCTGCTTTTCTTTTTTAGCTGTGGGATGCTGGCAGTGGCTCGTTGCTGCAGGAACTGCAGGCTGATCAGCCTGTCTTGGACATCTGCCCATTTCAGGTGAACCATAACAGCTACTTGGCTACCTTAACGGAGAAGATGGTCCACATCCATAGGTGGGAGTGACCATGGTCTTGAAACTTGTCGGGCATGCTGCTGGTTAATGTTAAATGTTGTTTGTTAGCACCTGGCAGCCCTGAGCAAGATCTGTGCTTATTGTCTGTGGCCTAGAACTTTTGGGATTGTGGTTCCGTTGGGTTAGTATGATTCTAGGACTCCAGGTCAGCAAAGCACTACAGATTGTGTATTTTCAGTGTCCATCAAAAGAGTCAGTGACTGGTACTCCATCACATTATACATTTTTTGGGGGTAAAAGCCTTCATGAATCTTCGTTGAGAATCAATATTTTTGATCAAACTTTCTGCCGAACCTCGGAGAGTATCCTCCCAGAAGTCATTTAGGATATGTGTGTGCACCAAGCATTTCCAGAGGATGTGACATCCCACCAGAGTGGTCTTGTCACTTGAGCTATATGACTTGGGAATGCGTATGTTCCTGAAGGGACTAACCATCTTCCTGATGCTGCTTGGATGCAGCCTGGATGCAAAAGAATCTTTAGTTGAACACAAGAGGGCACTGTAGAATCTTCCAAAGGATTTGATCTATTTCTGACCTTGCGGCCTGATAACCTTTTAGTAACTTGGTCTCATCCCTACAGAAGTGTGTGGTAGAGCACATCTGGTCTGCTTTGTGGCAGGAACAGTAATATTCAGGTGTGCAGTGCTGGGATATTGGTAAACCCAGTGATGGTGGTGGCTGATGAGCTGTAGACCCTTCCCTAATGCCGAGTGTACGGAGTTCGTCACATTGTGGGAGTCAAGGAGAGAGACCAGTTGTTTGAGCAGTGAGGAAGACTCACTTTTTTTTCTAGCCAGCTTAGGATCTCAGGATTGGTTTTATATAAGCCAATGCTTTGAAGGCCACTCTTTGTCCCTCTCACTAGGAAAAGATGAGCCATATGTCAGAGCTCTTACTTGAGTCTTCTAGTATGAGAGATCAGGAGCAAGGGGCTAACCAAGAGAGGCTTGCAAAAGAGAAGCTACTCAGACTGCTGTTGAAAGCAAAAGAAGGACTTGTGTTTTCCATTTTGAAAGAGTCTCTCTCTGAATAAAGTCAACCCCTTGGAGTGAGGAGCCATTCTTGAGCGTGTTTAGAATTCCCAGGTTAAATCCTTCCCCCAGGTGAAACTGATGTTTGATTCCAAGTTCCTCTGATTTGCCTCCCTTCCTAACTTTAAAAAAAAGTGTTGTTAGTAAAACAGTTATTCTCAGGAAGATAATAGTGGTTGGAGGCCTATGTGGTTTGCTGGGAAATGCCCACCAGCTTTCATTTCAGCCCTGGATTGTCCAACTTTGGGAGCTGCACTTTTCTCCAATAGAGGGCTCACTTTATATCTGTTTGCTTTGCCAAAGGCTACTCTGCTAAACTGTTGTCCACAACAGAACATATCTCAAGGTGTGTGCTCCTTGTTCTTGGGAGCAGGATGGCTAACAGTGTGATTTTCTTAAATAATAGGAATTTTATTTTATTTTATGTATAAGTTTTATCATTTTTATTTTAAAACAGTTCTGACCGGTCAACTCCTGAACTGTTTCCAGCATTTCTCACCAGCAAGGGGTTATTGCAGTAGATTTCCCCAGAGTTCCACATTCTAGTTGTGCTTTTAAAGAGCGGCCTCCTATTTAAGGACATCTTTCAAAAAGCCAGTTTCCAGAGCCTGGGAAAGAGCCCCCTTTTCTAGAGGAGGTGTTCCTTTTGATATGTTGATGATTAAGAATGACTGCCAGGTCTAGAGCTTCAGTGGCAGAGAAGGATTTGAATGAAAAAGCAGAGCTCATCTGGTTTCAGCCAATGATAAGATAACAGAGAGGATGCAAGTGGTCAGGCCCTGGCTGCCTCTGTCTTTGGCAGGGGCAGAACCCAGGGCAGGGTTAGGATTTGACTAATGTTGAAGTACACTCAGCTGATGCTGATTAATCCCCCCAAGTGTAGGAACCAAGGGACTTGTATTACTAGGGAAGTTGGAAGAATCTCATGTCTTACCAATCCTTGCATTCCTCTAGTAAATTTAGATGTTTTAGAAGCAAATTCTTGGGACTGTGACTGATTTCTCCAAAGGAAAAAAACTTTGCCCCTGCCCCCGCTCTCCTCTGCCTGGCAGGAGAGATTACCTCTGTAGACCCAGACTCTGCCCCACCATGTTCCCTCACCCCTGGCTCTAAGTTTGTTTTCCCATTTGAGGGTTTGGAGTTAAGCAGACTCAAAAATATTTTCTTGTTGTATATATCCTTATACCTGCTTTGAAAACCGGACAGTGGGATCTCTGTTCATGTTCTGTGTTTTAATGTTTGTGTTTTATGTTTTAATGTTAATATGAAAATAAAGCATTTACCATGTGTACCTGCTCCTGATGTCTTTTGTCTTTTTTTTTTTGGCTGTGTTGGGTCTTAGTTGCAGCACGCGGGATCTTCATTGCCATGCGCAGGCGTCTCTCTAGTTGTGGAGTGCAGGCTTCTCTTTAGTTGTGGCATGCGGGCTCTCTAATTGTGGCGCTCGGGCTCCAGTAGAAGCCCTAGAGTTGGCCATGACCCCAGTTCCTCTCATGAAGGTGGTATCCTGACCAGGTAGAGAGAGTGACAGTACTTAACATCACTAGGCAAACAATATGCCCCTTCCCTCAGTTCACCTGAGTCACTTGCTGCCGGAGTCAAGGAAAGGAAACAAATACATTAGCAGATGCTAACGTTTGCTTCTCTGATTAAGACCCCTCCCTCCCCCCCCCAAAAAAAGATGTGAAATTCCTTTAGGAACCATAGTTTGTACAACTTGGCAAATTGTTGTAAGGGAGGTAGAACACCCACACTCCAGAATACTGGGTTCTTCTCTCTGGGTCTTAACAACCCTAGACAAAATAGGGTTCTCACCCTAGACAATCACTGAGATTTCTGTGACAAGTTCAGATCCCTTAGCCGGATAATTTGGAGTGCCTGGAAGTATGTTATTCCATTTTTCATCCCTTTACTCTTGTAAGCCACTGCTGTCGTTCCAGCTCAGTAGTCATACTGTTTTGTTTCTTAAAATTAAAAAGTAATCAGAATAGTTCATTTTAGATTTATAATAACAACTTACATTTACTGAGTATGTACCTAATGCTGTGGTATACCTTTTATATGAAAGGAACTTTCAGAGAAGTGAAAGAATTTGCCCAGGTGTGGTGGCCATGAACATGTGCCTTTCAGATCTCCGACCAAGGAGGGCATAATTGACTGCTGTTCCAGCTGCTGAGCTCTGAAATCCACTACTGCATCACAGCAAGGCCGCACTTCCCAAGGGTTGCTCCCAGCCAGTGACTGAGGATGGCAGGGATACTAAGGCAGGCCCATTTCTGGGAGACGCTGAATGCCTGACAGGCAACTTTAGCTTGAGGACTCTCCAATGGTGTTGGCCAAACTTTCTTAGACTTGAACTTCAGTCTAAGTTGTTTCCACCTAACCATCCTTGCTTCCTTCCTCTCTATCTCTACTTCACACAGGGTGAGATCTGTGTATTTGACTGTTCTAATTGCCTCATCTATGTGGAATCATGCAGTATTTGTCTTGTTGTGACTGGCTTATTTCACTTAGCATAATGTCTTCGAAGTTCATCCATGTTGTAGCATGTATCAGAATTTCCTTCCTTTTTAAGACAGTGATGTTCCATTGCATGCATATACCACATTTTGCTTATCCATTCATCTGTCGGTGGACACTTGAGTTGTTTCCACGTTTTAACTATTATGAATAATGTTGCTATGAACATGGGTGTACAAATATCTCTTTGAGACCCTGCTTTCAATTCTTTTGGGTATATACCCAGAAGTGGAATTGTTGAATCATATGTAATTCTGTTCTTAATTATTTGAGGAACTGCCATACTGTTTTTCCACAGCAGCTGTGCCATTTTACATTCCCACTAACAGTGCATAAGAGTTTCAGTTTCTCCACATCCTCTTCAACTCTTGTTACTTTCTGGGTTTTTTTTTTTGGCGGGGGGGGGGGTTGTTTGTTTGTTTGACAGTAGCCATTTGAATGGTGTGAGGTGGTATCTCATTGTAGTTTTGATTTGTATTTACGTAATGATTAGTGATGTTGAGCATCTTTTCATGCGCTTATTGGCTATTTGTATACCTTCTTTAGAGAAATGTTTATTCAGATCCCTTGCCCACTTTCATTTATTTATTTATTTTTAAAATTTATTTATTTTATTTATGTATTTTTGGCTGTGTTGGGTCTTCCTTGCTGCACGTGGGCTTTCTCTAGTTGCAGCGAGCGAGGGCTACTCTTTGTTGCAATGTGCAGGCTTCTCATTGCAGTGGCTTCTCTTGTTGCAGAGCACGGGCTGTAGGTGCATGGGCTTCAGTAGTTGTGGCACGTGGGCTCAGTAGTTGTGGCTCGTGGGCTCTGGAGTGCAGGCTCAGTAGTTGTGGCACACGGGCTTAGTTGCTCCACGGCATGTGGGATCTTCGTGGACCAGGGCTCGACCCCATGTCCCCTGCATTGGCAGGCAGATTCTTAACCACTGCGCCACCAGGGAAACCCCCCTTGCCCACTTTTAAATTGTGTTGTTTGGTTATTTGTTGATGCCTAATCCCCTTTTGTTTTCTGCTTCCTGGTAGACCTAGATAACACGGGTATGCCAGGAGTGTTCCAGGAAATTTGGTAAGATGGGAATGATTGAGGCCCAAGAATAATAAAGACCAGGTGGCAATGCTTAACTTCCAGAAGCCAGGAGACCACAATTCCATTATTACCAGCAAGATTGAAGAGCTGACTAAGGGGTCTTGACCAGCAGGGAGTTGGGGAGAGAGTTAATAAAAGACAGCATCCCTAGGGGCAAAATAGACACAGCCAATGAGGGTGCTTTTTAACATCTATAATCAAAAAATTCCATAAGAAAAAAAAAATTCCATAAGAAAGGAGGGGCACGAGGCTAAAGGTGGTCGTCCCCAAAGGTCATGCTCCTTTGCTCAGTTTCTAGACCTGAGCCAATTTTCAGATCCAGAACCCATTGATGAATAAGTAGTTGGGAGCCTAGGAACAAAGACCCTACAACACCATGCCAAGCATATGGTTCCTTCAGTCTTTCCCCAAAGAGACTCAATGGCCATTTACTTGGGTGACTATTTGAGGACCATGGGACATTTGGTCCAAGTTGCCATTGATACTCAGACTAAAAGCATCATCATAGGCCCCTGGCCCCTGGGGACCTGGTACTATAAATGGAGTCCTGGCTAGATTATGGCTCACAGTGACCCCACTGGTTATGTGGACCCATCCAGTGATCATTTCCCCAGTCCCCAAGTATATAACTGGAAATGATCTAGAATAATCTAGACCTAGAAACACTAAATCATTGTGAAAATGATCTGGAAACGTGATGTTTCTGGCCTATGGGGTAAGAATTACCATTACAGGGACTTCCCTTGTGGTGCAGTGGTTAAGAATCCGCCTGCCAATGCAGGGGACATGGGTTTGATACCTGGTCTGGGAAGATTCCACGTGCCACGGAGCAGCTAAGCCTGTGCGCCACAACTACTGAGCCTGTGCTCTGGAGCCCACGAGCCACAACTACTGAGCCCAGGCACCACAACTCCTGAGCCCGTGTGCCTAGAGCCCGTGCTCCACAACAAGAGAAGCCACTGCAATGAGAAGCCCACACACCGCAACGAAGACTAGGCCCCACTCGTTGCAACTAAAGAAAGCCTGTGCACAGCAACGAAGACCCAACGCAGCCAAAATAAATTAATTAATTTAAAAAAAAAACACCATTACAGGAAAGGCCAAATGTAAACCTTGGAAACTGCTCTCCAATCACTGGCCAGGATAATAGATTAAAAGCAATGTCAGGAATTCCCCAGCAGTCCAGTGGTTAGGACTCAGCACTTTCACTGCCATGGTCTGGGTTCAGTCCCTGATCGGGGAACTAAGATCCTGCAAGCCGCATGGCGTGACCAAAAAAAACAAAAAAAGCAATGTCTTACTGGGGGATGGAGGATGGTGGAGATTAGTGCCACCATTAAAACCTACAGGATGCAAGTATGACCCTGAAAGACAGTGGAGAGTGAAAAATATTCCAATGAGTAGAGCTGCAAGCTGTGCCCTAATCTTTCCACTTTGTATGGAAGAAGTGGTTTAAGGTGAGAATATAAACAGATTCCTGGGCAGGGTCCAACAGCCTGGTCTGGGATAGTGGCATGTGGTTGGACTATATGGAGAAGGCACAATGTGTAAAGATTTTTCATTACAGGACAATGCACACCAGAACCTCCACCATGGAAGAGGTATTGAACAATCAAGTAGGCAGAATGACTCGACCAATTGACAGCCATTCTTCAGCCACTGTAGACCTGATATGTTGGGCCCATGAATGGAGTGGCCACGGTGGCAGAGATGGAGGCTACATATGGGCCCAAAGTCTGGCTGGGAGAATGGACTGCCACTTACTAAGGCTGCCTCTTAATGTCCAACCTGTCAGCAACAGAGACCAACACTGAGTCTCTGATATGCCCTTTTCCTAGAGAAGATCAAGTAGCTACTTTGTGGCAAGTCAGATACAATGGGCCTCTTCCTCTTGAAAAGGCCAGCAGTTCTTCCTTATAGGGATAGATACCTATTCTGGATGTGGATTTAACTTTCTTGCTCTCAGGGCCTCTGCCAGCAGAATGCCAGATTGAGGCACAGATTGCTACACAACATAGCATCTGACCCAGGGGACCCACTGTACAGTGAAGGGATTGCAGAAGTGGATCCATGACCATGGGATCTGTTGGTCTTGTCATATACTATCCCATCCAGAAACAGCCAGCTAATAGCATACTGATACTGACCTTCTAAAGACATAGCTGAAGCACTAGCTAAGAAGCAACACTCTGAGAGAATAGGGTGTCATTCTTCAGGATGCAGTGTTAAGAGACCTCTATTGGTGTTGTTTCCCCAGTAGGCAGAATACATGGGTCCAGGAACCAACATGAGGAAACAGGAGTGGCTCCACTTACTGTCACTCCCAATGACCTGGGTGATTTTGTACTTACCATCCCAGCAACCTGGGCTCCACATCATTGAAGGTCCTGGGTTCCTACAGGGGTGCACTTTGCCAGAGGACACAGCAAGGGTCCCACTGAACTATAAATTAGGCTGCTACCAGAGCACTTTGGAACCTTGTGCCCAGGGACCAATAGGTGAGAAGAGGAATCACCATATTGGCAGTGGTAACTAACCCTGATCAAAAGGAGGAAGTAGGGCCGCTTGTACATAATGGGAGCAAAGAGGAATATCCAAGTGGTCCAATTGGATGCCTTCTGGTGCTCCGTTGCCTCTCTCTAACTGTGGACAGACATGCAACAATACCACACCAGGATGAAAAGGTTATTATGCCCACTACCAACACCACCCCAGAAATGAAGGCTTGGGTCACATCACCAGGTAAGCCACCAAGACTTCTGAGGTGCTAGCTGAGGGTAAAGGAAATTCAGAATGGAGGAAAAAGAGGATGAATACCACTTGCAGCCCTGAGATCACCAGCTATGATGGACATTAGTTTATTTCACTAACCTCCCTCTTCTTTTTTCCCTCTGAAAAAGAGATCCATGGAAACTATAGAGTAGCTGTTCATCAAATTTGTGTAGAGAAATAAATCTGTGGGGCACAAGGGATGGAATATGATGGTCATGAAAATTTGCCTCTCAGATGTCCAATTGTGGGGACTGTAATTGACCAGCTGCTGTGCTATGAAATCCATCGCTGGGTTCACTCTGAGGCCACACTCCCCAAGGGTTCTTCCAGCCAATGACTGAGCATGGCAAGAGATGCTAAAGCAGGCCCATTCCTGTGAGGCTTTAATCCTAATAAGTTTCTTCCACAGCTAATCCTGTCTGGAGATTGCTTCTCACAGAACCCAGAATAACCCAGCAGGAGGCAAATGTTGGATTAGACAATGAAACCCAGACAGTCCAGGCTGGTTCTTCTAACTACAGTGCTATCCCCAAGGCAGGAAGTACATAGGAGGTGCTCAGAAAAGAACTGCTGAATTATAAATGAATAAATCTAAAAATGGCATGTTGAAAAGGGGTTAATTTTCCTAGGAAGGCTTCAAAAATATTGAGACTTTTGAGCTGAGCATTAAAGGAGAAGAAAAAAAAAATTTTAGGAAGAAAGTGTTAGAACTTCATGGGTCAATGTCATATCTACATGATCTTGAAATTTTGGATATGGCAAAGGTCAGGAGGTGCTTGAGGAAAGAGAGACCACTGATGCAGTCCTGCACTAGAGCAGTAGTTGCCAAGGACTGGCAGGGACCAGTGTTGCCTTGGTTGTTAGGAAAGCATATTCCTGGATTCCATAATCAGAAAAATTTGAAAATTGCTCCAGGTGATTCAGCTGCACAGTGAAGTTTGGGAAAGCATTCCTGTATTTTGGAAGCTGCCATAGTCCTCAAATGGGAAAGATGGTAAGAAGTCAGGGGAGGAAAGTGCTCTGCCCCATCACTTCTTTTCACCTTGCTTGCCCAAACAATGAGAAGAACAATTAGAGGGCTTCAGGGAAGTCACTTCAGCCACTCAGCAGTGGGAGGAGCAGCTTGGCCAGTTCAGTAAGCCTTCATTGATTGCCCTCTATGTGCCCAACATCATGCTGAGCACTGAGGGTACTTGTGAGGTGGTTAAAGACTCTATTCGCTCTTGCTTGGAGATTAAACCACACCCCGGCTGATACCTCTCCAGCAGCTTCCCAATGCACTTAGATTTAAGTAGACTTAAACCTAGTGCAGTTGTTTTCTGTTTATCCTACGTGTTCTTCGTCACTTTATTCCCACCTTTTTGCCTTCTTTTGGATTAATCAAATGCTTTACACTTACACATTCTTGTAGTATTCTTTTAGTGTTTATTCTAGACTCCAGGGCCTAGCAGTTACAATCTGCATCCTTCTTTATATGCTATGGGAGTCATATATTTCACTGTTACATATGTTAAAAATCTCTCATTATCGTTGTTTAAAACAATATTAATTGTCCACATATTTACCCTTTCAGTGCTCTTTATTCCTTCCTGCAGTCCTATGCTTCCATCTGGGATCATTTTCCTTCAGCCTAGAGTAGTGCAGACCATCTAGCAATGAATTACCTTACTCTCTCAGCTTTAGTTTGTCTGCAAATGCCTTTTTTAACTATTTAATTTATTTATTTAAATTTATTTGTTTATTTATCTTTGGCTGCATTGGGTCTTCGTTGCTGCGCACGGGCTTTCTCTAGTTGTGGTGAACGGGGGCTACTCTTCGCCGCAGTGTGCAGGCTTCTCATTGCAGTGGCTTCTCTTGTTGCAGAGCACAGGCTCTAGGCACGCAGGCTTCAGTAGTTGTGGCATGCAGGCTCAGTAGTTGTGTCACACAGCCTTAGTTGCTCCGTGGCATGTGGGATCTTCGCAGACCAGAGCTTGAACCCATGTCCCCTGCACTGGCAGCGGATTCTTAACCACTGTGCCACCAGAGAAGTCCCTGCAAATGTCTTTATTTCACCTTTTTTGAATGGATCTAATTACATTTTTAAAAACTTACTGAGATCAAATTCATGTAACATAAACTCCACTATTTTAACAATTCTAAGTGCACAGTTCAGTGGTTTTTAGTATAATCACAATGTTATGATTGTGATTATCTGATTCATCACCATTATCTGATTCCAGAATATTTCCATCATTCCCAAAAGAAATCCCATACTTCTCAGTTCTCCCCTCCTCCCATATCCTGGAAACCATTAATCTACTTCTGTCTCTATGGATTTGCCTATTCTGGATATTTCATATGAATGTAATCCTACAACTGGTGGCTTTTTGTCTCTGGTTTCTTTCACTTAGTATTATGTTTTCAAGGTTCATCCATGTTGTAGCGTGTATCAGTACTTCATTACTTTTTTTTTTTTTTTTTTGGCCGTGCCGCACAGCATTTGGGATCTTAGTTCCCCAACCAGGGATGGAACCTGTTCCCCCTGCAGTGGAAGCACAGAGTCTTAACCACTGGACCACCAGGGAAGTCCCTAGTACTTCATTTCTGAAGTACAATTTCCCTGGGTGTAGAATTCTAGGTTAGCAACATTTTTTTTTCTTTTGGTATTTAAATTATGTCATTCTACTGTTTTCTGGCTTTCATAGTTTCTTAATGAAAAATCAGATATGCCTGTTATTGGTCCTTTGAAGATAATACATCTTTGTCTGCTTTTAAGATTTTCTCTTTCTCTCTTTGATTGTCACCAGTTTTACAATGACATGCCAAGGCTGTCTGTGAGCCAGGATGTGGGCTCTCACTGGACAGTGAATCTGCCAGCACCTTGATCTTGGCCTTCCCAGCCTCTAGAACTATGAGAAATAAATTTCCATTGTTTATAAGCTATCCATCTATGGTATTCTGGTTTTTTGGGGTTTTAAAATTTTTTTAATTTTTTTTTTTGGCCGCACCACTTGGCTTGCGGGATCTTAGTTCCCCAACCAGGGATTGAACCTGTGCCCCCTGCAGTGGAAGCATGGAGTCCTAACCACTGGACCGCCAGGGAATTCCCTATAGTATTCTGTTAAAGGAACCCACACAGACTAAGATATCCAGTCTGCTCTTTATGTTATCTAATGAATTTTAATTCAGTTCTAGAATGTCCATTTGATTATTTGTATAGAATCCAATTTTCTGTTGAAATTCTCTATTTTCACCTATTTTATCTATCTTTTATTTTCTATAGCATACTAGTCACAGTTATTTTAAAGTCCCCATCTGATGAGTCCAATATCTGAATCATATGGAGTTTATGCTGACTTTTTGTTTTTGGTTATTTAGTTTAGCTTAGTTCAGCTTTGTTTTGTTTTTAGCATGCCTTATAATGTTTGATTCAAAGCTGGACCATGCAGATTAAAAATTATAGAAGCTCTGGATGGTATTAATCTTTCTCCAAAAAGGTTAATTTTTCTTCTTATAGACAGAGTACTGGAGGGTCACCTTGACCCCACTGAGGCATGTTTTAAGCTTTATTAGGGTTGGCCCATTGTAGTTTTGCCTTTTCTTCTAGGGCAAGGTCCTTACCCCTGGGGTGTTGTCCTTCCTCCTGCAATATGGCCTTTGTTCCTAGGGTGTAACACTTCTGAGGCCTCAGTTAAAAGCCAGGGGTGTTTACCAAGGCCTCTACACCTCAGCAGGGTCCAAGCTCTTTCCCCAGTACTATGGGGCGGCTGAAATCTCAATTTATTGCTCTCTCAGCTATTGTTTTCTTCAGGATTTGTTGGAGTCTGACTCTGTGCATGGACAGCTTAGGAGTCAGTCAGCCATTTGAGAGAAATTTGTTCACAGATTTTTGGCTCTTTCTCTGTGGTTTCCTTCTCTCCAGTATTTTGACCCTGAAGTCCCAGCCACTTGGAGGATTCTGAACGCCTACCTGTATATTTTCAGCCCAATAAGATTACTGCTTTCTGCAAGGGCTCAATTCTTCTGAGCCACAATTTGGACAGTCCCCTCAGAAATAAATCTGGGCTGGAGCTCCCCTGTGTACTTCTCTTTTCTCAAAGATTGTAGCCCCCCATTTCCTCACTGTATGAGTTACTTTCTAACCCCTCAAAAGATATTTTATATATTTTATCTAGTTTTTATGGTTTTATTTCAGCGTAAATACAAATTTGTATTTGTACTCGTATTTGGGATCAGAATCCTCCCCAGTTTCATGTATATATAGGGCCTGAGGGCCTTATATGATCTGGCCCTTGATGGGTTCTCTGACTTCTTCTTCTAGTGCCCTCTTTCCTCATTTCAATGCAGCCACATAGGCCTTCATTCTGAAAGCTCATTCCCTTGTCTTGAACTTGCACTTGTCATTAACCTTTGCTTTTGGAACTCTTTTCTTATGGTCTAAATGTTTTTGTCCCCCCTAAATTCATATGTTAAAATCCTAATGCCCACTGTGATGGTATTAGGAGATGGGGCCTTTGGAGGTGCTTAGATCATGAGAGTAGAACCCTCATGAATGAGATTAGTGTTCTTATAAAAGAGATCCCACAAAGCTCCCAGCTCCTTCCACCCTGTGAGGACACAGTTAGAAGTTGGCTGTCTGCAACCCATAAGAGGGCCTTTGCCAGAACCTGACCATGCTACCACCCTGATCTTGGACTTCTAGCCTCCAGAACTGTGAGAAATAAGTTTCTGTTGTTTATAAGCCACCCAGTGTGTGCTATTTTGTTATAGAAGTCTGAACAGACTAAGATATCTTTAGATCTGCCCCCCCTTTTTTTTTTTTTTAATTTATGCCAATTCACTCTTAACTCAATGATCACTAGCTGCCTTTATATAAAATCTCCTCCCCACCCCAGTCATCCCATTTATCTTTTCTTTCTTTCTTTTTTTTTTTAATATTTATTTATTTATTTGGCTGTGCCGGGTCTTAGTTGTGGCACGTGGGATCTTCATTGCAGCATGTGGGATCTTTAGTTGCAGCATGCAAACTCTTAGTTGTGGCATGTGGGATCTAGTTCCCTAACCAGGGATCGAACCGAGGCCCCCTGCATTGGGAGTGCAGAGTCTTAGCCACTGGACCACCAGGGAAGTCCCTATCTTTTATTTTCTTCATAGTACTTATATTATCTGAAATTATCTGGCTCTTTATTCACTATCTTATTGTTTATCTCTCATATAAGCCAGTTCTTGAGCAATGCGTGGCATATTAAAAAAATGCTCAACACGCATCTATTGGATGAGTTACGGAAGTGAGGATCAAGAAACAAAGGGTACAGTAAAGGGTAAAATGAATTCCTAGTTTGTGATAGAGACAGTCTGTTTTTATTAACAAGTCACTGAGTCCAGGCAACCCAGGTCAGGTCAACCCTCTTCCCACTGGCCTGCGGGTTTGTGCTTTCTGTAAAGTCTGACTTGCCTGACACAGCCTGAGCTGGCCAGGTTCCCAGATTTCTCTCAGTTTCTTGCTTGTTGGTCACTGTGATTTCAAGATAGGCACATATACTCCTCCCTATCTCCAGAGGCAGTCTGTGGCTGGGTCTAGGGTTTTCTCACTGCAGGCTGTGAGATGGGCAACTGCTGGCTTCTCTTAGCGGATTGTCAATTTCTGGCCTTAAACTGGCTTAAAAAATAAACTCCCACTTGTTGTCTGCGCACATGGAGACCCATCACTGAAAATTAATGACCCTTATCCAGTGGTTAGGACTCTGTGCTTTCACTGCTGAGGGCCTGGGTTCAATCCCTAGTCGGAGAACTAAGATCACACAAGCCGCGTGGCATGGCCAAAAAAAATTAATTAATTAAAAAATTAATGACCCTAAGTGACTTTTCAAGAACTTCAGGTCTCTAGCCTGCCTGAGATTTACCTATGCCACGTATCTGTTAAGGAACATGTACATTTATCTGTTCTCCCCTGGGCTGTCTTAGTCAATGCTCAAGGTTGGCAGCAACCTTAGCACCACATTATGGCAGTAGCAGGAGTGAGTTTTGGTAGAGATGTCAACATGTCCTCATTCCTAGAGATAGAGGCCTGTGTCAGCCACAGTGGGCAGTTTGTACCCCTAAAATACTCTCAGTCTCAGGGGTTCCTTATGAGGCCTATGAACCCCCACCCGACCTCTCAGGTTCTAGTTATGTCTGGTCTGGTCTTCACTGCCCATTTGTGGGTCAGGACAGCAGAAGCTGCATTTTTGAACATGGATGACCAGTGGGGATCACATGTCCCGAGCTGCCCTCACTCCCCAGCATGGTATACTGGCAGAGTGGGATAAAAGTGCACCATGCCAAGTGAGAGGCCAGGGGTTCTGGTCCCAGTCTGGCAAAGTTCATCCTGGGCAGGACATTTAACCCTGCTGTGCAGAACTGTTACCATCTCTGCCATTCTTCAGCTGAGTGAGAACCCAACTCAGGCCTGATGCATGGCTCAGATGACACAATAGATGTGAAGATGCTTTAGGAAGATAACATCTCTCCTATGGAGAAGGAGGGGACACTGGTGTTAAGTGAAACAACCATCCCTGCCTATAGTGCATGCTGAAGACGCTGCATGCAGGTCAGCAAGACAGTTATGAGGCGCAGACTTAACCTGAGGCCTCAAAGACATGTTTTGTTATTTTCTTTGCCTCCTTGAAACATGAGTTTAAATTCTGGCTTAAAATCTGGCTCACATGCAAAGGGCTTCCCAGTTTATTCATAATACTGGCTATAATTTTTTGAATTCCCTATTGTGGGCCAGGCACTTTATTATTTCTAATCTTCACAATTATACATTAGAGCTCCTCCTTGTCTTTCTCAGACGAGAAAAATGAGGGTCAGAGAAGTTAAAGGACTTGCCTAGTTTGCCGAAGAGCAAGGATTATAACAGGCTCTTTTCTTATTCTGGAACCAGTGCTCCTAACCCTGATTCAATGCTGCCTTCTTGTCTGGGTAAGAGAGGCTTTTGGGGCAGGTGGAAGGAAGCAAGGAGAAATGCAAGAAAAGGTTTTTAGATGCCGGAATACACCTGATCGTGTAAAGTTCACCTCTACACATAAAGTTTTTTTTTCAAGTCATTGAACGGATGACATACTCTACCGGCCATCTTGGTTGTGGCAATCCCAATCCTTTTTTATTTTTCTGTGACGACAACCAAGGGAATTAGGCAAAGCTGCCCTACCCAGATATCTTAAGGAGCACCAGGAACGCCCCCGGCAAGGAGCGCAGCTTTCCCGCCCGCCGAGGTCCGGGGCGTGGGCCATTCGGAGCTCGGCCACTCCCGGTCTTTGCTCCCAGCTGGCGGGTCTGCGCCGGCAGGGGAAGGGCTCGGATGGACCCCGCCGGGCCCCGCCCGACGCCCCGCCCCCTCATTTAAATACGCGGCGCCGGCGGGTGCGTCGAGCTCGCCGCGGACTCAAGATGGCGGCGTGTGGACGTGTACGGAGCGTGTTCCGCTTGTCGGCGGCGCTGCAGCTACTGCTGCTCGCGGCGGCTGGGGCCGAGAAACTCCAGGGCCCGGGAGGCCACAGCCAAGGCCAGGGCCCGGGGGCCAACCTTCTGCCCCTCGGAGGGCAGCCTGGAGGCGGCGCTCTAGGGGGTCAGCTCCAGCTGCCTCAGTCATCTCAGTTCCAGCAGCAGCAGCAGCAGCAGCAGCAGCAGCAGCAGCAACAACCGCCTCAGCAGCCGCAGCCGCCTTTCCCGGCGGGTGGGTCTCCGGCCCGGCGGGGCGGATCAGGGCCTGGCGGGGCTGGCGGGGGTTGGAAGCTGGCGGAGGAAGAGTCCTGCAGGGAGGACGTGACCCGTGTGTGTCCCAAGCATACCTGGAGCAACAACCTGGCGGTGTTGGAGTGCCTGCAGGACGTGAGGGAGGTGAGGAGGCAGGACGGGGCCGGGAGGTCCAGGCCTGGTGCGGGCCCGAGGGTGTCGCCGGCCTTGGAAGCCGCTGACGACGGTCTGCTGCTTCTCTCGCTTCCTCTGAGCTGCGCTCGCTCCTTCCCTCTCTGCCCCTCGCTCCCCGGCGCATTCCAAGAAGGGGACCCCACCCCCACCTTTCATTACCTCTGGGTGCGGGGGTCTGGGACGCAGACCCCAGCTCCCGGCTGCAGTCGGCGAAGGCCCAGAGCGTGTTTATATTTGCTCCGGTCTTTTGTGTGATGCTCTAAGCGCGGTGGCTCCTCGGTGAAAACCTGTTTAGGATTTTGCCATCCGTTTCGACTTGGATAATTTGTAGCAACCCTTTTAAACATGAAAAATGGTTGGCGTACTTAAGCTGTTAAAGAATGCCCTGCTGTTTATTGGCAGTAGATAATGTTTGTTTAGGTAACTGGTTCTATTCTGATGTGTATTGTAGACAGCAACCGAATTTACTGTCTTTACCCTATTCTTTGTAATTCAAAAATTCCTGTTATTTACCAGCTGCTGAAACTAATATATGCTTATTTTTTTCCTTCTTCTTCATTTCTTTTGGTCAATTTGTAATGAATCTCAAGTGTAAGCTATTACTCCAAGTGATTTAGAGTCCCAAAGCTTGAAAAGTTGGGGCAGTATTTGAAGATGGATTGTGGGGTCTCTGCCTTTCTGACGTCTGACTATGATTTTAACAGTACCTTTTAATGCAGTCTAGGTTTGATGTTGTTTGATGTGATTCAGTTAAGTAACAGAAAATTTCTTCTCTGGATTTAATGCTGCAGACGTAAGTGCATTTTTGACAGTTACCAAAGTTTGGGAGCAAATCTGGTAGGGATACTTTTTTTTTTAAGGTTTAGGTATATAGAATTAGGCCCAAAGGTTGACAGATAGAATGAAGCCACCACTGGATACAGTTTTATTTGGGAAATTGTTAACAGAATTGTCTAAGGTGTTCATGGTCATAGGAAAACCACTGGTTTGTACAGAAATGCTAGTCTTGGCAGTTTTTTTCCCCCTCATCCCCCTGTGATATTTGCTCTGGTATTCCACGCAGAGTAATTCACAGGAGGAAAAGATATACATGCAGGAGACAGAGGGAAGGGAAATTTCTAGAGCCACCAGAAATGTGGGGCCTTAGATGACTTATCTACAATTTGAAAACTAGAAAGATAATCCTTTGTTATTCTTTATTCTTCAACTACTCCTCTAGTCAATAACAGCTATGATTCTTAACTCTGTCAAGCTTCTTGAAATTTTCTATTTGGCCTTTGAGGATATATAATAGATGCTGTTCTCTCAAACTAGGATCCTAATATTGAAGACCAAACATTTGGTTAAGCAGTTTGTGGTAGAAACAGGATGTTATTAGGGAAAGTGGCAAAAAGTGGCCCATTCAAGGAGTACATGTCTCTTTATGTGCATTAGGGACATTTGGAAACAGTCACTCACAGGAGCAGTCTTCCTTTGTCATGCATGTAGAAGTGTGTAGCAGCATATATAATCTATAAATAACTTAGCTTTGACCACTTTTGGAGTCTGTTTAATTTAGTTGGTACTATCTTTCTTGCATTAGTTAGTGTAAAGAACCTGGCCTGAAAATGTAGTCCCTGCTCCACCTTTGACTGTAAGATTCTCAGCAAGGGTATTCTTTTGGTAACTACATTTTTCTTCCTTTATAGGGATTTAAACTCTTTGAAGGTATTTACTAGGTCCTGTATTTCCTTTGTAACTTTTCAGAGTACCTAATTCAGTGCTGAGACTCAGTAAGTAGTGTTGACTGATTGAAGGTGAGTCAGCTAATGGAGCCCGTTTTATGCTCTAGAGAAAGAAAAGGTGTCATATAAATTGGAAGAGGGGGTTTGGGGGGGGCAGGGGTTTCCAAATTTCCAATTTAATTAATTTTCCTCCAACTTTATATACATAAAAATTGAAAGAATAGTATCATGAACAGCTGTGTATATTCTTTAGGAGGTGGAGCTATTTTTAAACTACTTCTTTTTTTCCTTTAAAGACAGCAAAAAGAAATTTTATTCCACTTAGAGAACTAGTTAAATCTCAATTATGTGTTTGAAAGAGCATAACGATTAAAAAAGTAAACTAGCTAGGCACATTTGAAGTGAAAGTGTGGAATATGTTTTGTATGTGCTTTTTGGTAAGTAGGACAGTTTGATAGGAAAGTAGACATTTGTGCTTCTTTATCCCTTTGGATACATATTTGGGGAAGATTGTTCTCTGTGTTCTTGCTATTAGAATTATGAAAAGGCAAAGCTTGTGAGTATTTAAATGATAGTATAGTAAACCACATTTTTATTTTGAAACAATGTGGGTAGGTTAAGTCTTTTTTTTTTTTTTTTTTTAATTTATTTATTTACTTATTTTTGGCCGTGTTGGGTCCTCGTTGCTGTGCGGGCTTTGTCTAGTTGCAGCGAGCCGGGGCCACTCCTCGTCGCAGTGCGTGGGCCTCTCACTGCGGTGGCCTCTCTTGTTGCAGAGCATGGGCTCCAGGCGTGCAGGCTTCAGTAGTTGTGGCTCGCAGGCTCAGTAGTTGTGGCGCACGGGCCTAGTTGCTCCGCAGCATGTGGGATCCTCCCGGACCAGGGCTCGAACCCGTGTCCCCTGCACTGGCAGGCGGATTCCCAACCACTGTGTCACCAGGGACGTCCCCTAGGTTAAGTCTTAAGTTCAGATATTTTAAGGTTCTCTTTAGTGTTCAAAGTTATGTACTAATTCACTTAGAGAATCTATCTGAAAGTATTTATACTTACCTTTAAAGAATTTCAGCGGATACTTTCTGTTTGTCTAATGCATCATATGCCACCAAATTATGCATCATATGCCACCAAATTAAAATTTTATGTGTGAACTGTATTAAAACTGCACATAGACTAAGATTAGTTCACAGCTTTTTCTCCTTTTGGCCACTATTTTAAGGCTATATGTTGTGAGGGATTCTTTTTTTAACCCTCTCAGCTGAGTCATACTTTTTAAAAGGTTAAGTATACCCAGCGGGCCCCCAGTTACATAGTGGGTATATTAGCAGTAATGATAGATAGTAGTCCTGGTTATGTGTGTGTGTATGTATATGTAGTTAGTAGTAGTTCTAGTTATAAGAATATGTAACTAGAAAGTATAAGGGTAAAAACGAAAAATACATCCTGGGCTGTTCTACCAGGTGGAGGAGAAGTAATACCAAAGGGATTACTGTCTAGTATTTGATAAAGAGATAAGACATGCTTTATGTTGAGAGTAATTTTAAAATACTTTATATATTTTTGGCTGAAATGACCAACAGTATCTTTTTCTTTTTTTTTTTTATAAATTTATTTATTTATTTTTGGCTGTGTTGGGTGTTCATTGCTGTGTGCGGGCTTTCTGTAGTTGCGGCGAGCGGGGGCTACTCTTCGTTGCGGTGCATGGGCATCTCATTGAGGTGGCTTCTGTTGTTGCAGAGCACGGGCTTTAGGCACACGGTCTTCAGTAGTTGTGGCACGCGTGCTCAGTAGTTGTGGCGCACGGGCTTAGTTGCTCCGCGGCATGTGGGATCTTCCTGGACCAGGGCTCAAACCTGTGTCCCCTGCATTGGCAGGCAGATTCTTAACCACTGTGCCACCAGGGAAGTCCCGACCAATAGTATCTTGTGTTTAGAAGTTGCAGATGGAGATGTTGGTTCTTTAGAAGTTTATTAGTGATGTGCATAGTTTTTCTTAGGTTGTTTTTTTTTTTGTTTGATTTAAAAAAAAGAAACAAAAAACTTTCTAATATGGAAAATTTCAAACATAAACACAAATAGAACAGTATGATGACTCCCCACATACGCATCACCCAGCTTCAGCTAGCCTCACTTTTTTATTTTTTTTAATCGCAGGGGTTGGGAGAATGGATATTTTAAAGCAAGTTCCAGACACTGTCATTTCTGTTATAAATACTTCAGTGTGAGTCTCTGATAAGGACTTAAAAAAAAAAAAACAAAAACCAGAACCTAATTGTTATTTTTTAGTATTTGAAAGCGTTATGAGTATTTCTTCTGAATTTCTTGGTACCTTGTCTTGATATATCAGTTTCAGGTTATGAATTTGTGACCACTATCTCTAAACTATGCACAGAGTGAATGCTTTGTAAATATTTATTTAAGATGGACTATTTTACATATTGAACAGGAATTAATATTTCAACATTGCAAACTGTAAACTTACTTTCAAACTCATAGGTGAACATTTTCTTATTCCATTCTTAGCCTTTCTCTTAACTGTATGTATCCTAAGATAGTATACCATAATATCTATATTATCTCATTTATCCCGTGAGGTGAATAGTGTTATTATCTTAGTGGAGAAACAGGCTCAGAGAGATGAAGTAATTTGTCCAGTGTTATATCCTAAGTTGTAGGGGTGGTATTCAGCAAGTTCTCTTTGACTTCAAAGATTGTATTCTTTCTAATCTGCCATGGATGGTTGCAGCTAGGGAAATTAGTCTGTGGCTGTTGGGAACGCCAGGGGTTCATAAGTGCACACAAAAGGAGAAGAGTCACCTGGAATTAGAATCCTCTTTTCTTCACTACCAAGAACAACTGGGTAGGAGCAGCACCTTTGCGTGGGAGTATTGTAGATTTCTCAGGTGGACAGACTGGCATTATTAGACACAGCTAATTTAATTACTAGTCTGAGTCCCATTACAAGTAGAGTTTCTGCTTCATGAAAAGATTTCAGATCCCATCTCACCTTAAGCAGAATTTGTACTAGTATAATGGAAGAATTTAGATATATTCCCCTACTATTTGTATTGAATCAATGGAACACCACAAAGAGTAAAGTAGGGCTAGAGCCGGCACTGCCAATAACTAATTGTACGACTGTGAGCAAGTCAGTTTACCACTCAAGTCTCAGTTTCCTCATGTGTTAAATGAGAGGTTTGGGAAATAGTACAATTTACAATTTCTAAGATTCCTATTATTTAACCTTTATGAGTTGTTTCCTGTGTATATTCTCTGTATGTATGTATTTTATAGTTTCTAGGATTTATATGTGTGCCATCTCCTGGTTCCTTATTCATTCACGGGTGGAATAGTGAAGTGAATAATGCAAACAGCTGTTAATCCAAACATCGTTTGGCTTTAGGATATATTATGATTGTTTTGTTTGAGCCAATATGGAATTTCCTCCTATGCTGACTCTCAGTGGTTGGAAGCAGTCTAACCACATAATCAAGGCATTATTGATCTCCTATTATGCACTTATCATTGTGGAAGAACACTAGTACTTTAAGACACCACCATTGCTTACAGTTGGTTTGATAAATGGGATTGTGATCAAGAAACAGTTATAGGGGCTTCCCTGGTGGCGCAGTGGTTGAGAATCTGCCTGCTAATGCAGGGGACACGGGTTCGAGCCCTGGTCTGGGAAGATCCCACATGCCGTGGAGCATCTAGGCCCGTGAGCCACAACTACTGAGCTTGCGCATCTGGAGCCTGTGCTCTGCAACAAGAGAGGCCACGATAGTGAGAGGCCCGCGCACCACGATGAAGAGTGGCCCCCGCTTGCCGCAACTAGAGAAAGCCCTTGCACAGAAACGAAGACCCAACACAGCCAAAAATAAATAAATAAATAAATAAATAAATTTAAAAAAAAAAAAAAGAAGGAGCCAAAAAGAAGGCTTACTCATTTAAAAAAAAAAAAAAAAAAGAAAGAGTTATATAAGAGGGTGTTCATCACTTGGTGTCACACAGACAGTAAATTCTTTAGGGCAATGAAAAGAGCACAAAATTAGGATTTAGACTTGGATGGAACTCTGCTCTGCTACTCTTGGCTTAAAAATCTTACCACTTTTTTTTACCCTTAAGTAGGAACAGTTTAGCCCTGTTGTAAGTGAAGATATACATGAGTTCTTGAGTTTGATGTGCTAGTGATATTTTTCTTTTTTATGTTAAACAAAATATGTTACCATTAAAGTAGGCAGTACTAACACATACCACCAGAAATCATCTTGCTTACCACCTATGGTACATGCTTTGGAAAATTCCAAGACTGGATTATCGCTTAAGATCCTTCCAGCTCTGGTACTTTGTGATTCTGTCATCTGTAGGAATACAAAACATTGCAAGGGAATCATAAGCACAAGTAAAAAGGGAAGATGCTTTGAGAAATTAAGGGGGCTGTACTGACTGTACTGAAGTAGAGAGTTTGAGAATTTTTTCAGAGTCCAGATTATAAAGGGTCTTGCATGCACCACTGGCTTATTCTCCAAGTAAAGCCCGGAAATGGGATGTGTTTTTATCCCTGAGATAAAAATATTCCCGCAGATAAATGAGTTACCTGTAAAATAGCACAGTCACTTATGGAAGGAACTTTTTAAGAAGCCTCTTGATAAGACTGCTTTACAGTATATAGTTGCTGAATAATTTCATTGCTCTTTGGAAGGAAATAAAATACTCGATCAGTCTAAGAGATGAGATGATACATTTCTCCTAATGTGTTCAAAACAAATTTCGTCAGCAACAGTCCTTCCAAAAAACTTCTCCTGCTTATATGAGAAATGTATGTAGTATTTTAAAAAGAAGCAGTTAAAATGACTTGTAGGATGTCATGCAAATTAATTTTTCTTCCTTCAGCAAACATTTATTGAATACATACTGTGTACAAGACACTGTGCTTAGTGTTAAAGGTTACAAATGTATGATAATAGCTAGCATTTATCAAGGGCTTTTTGTGTGCCCTGCCCTAAGGGACCAGATGTTCTCTAGGTGTTATATCTCATTTAATCCTATGAGAGATAGATCATTAGTATTATTTTAATTATTACTATTTTTTAAATGAGGGAACTCCCTCAGGGCCAGTAAGTAGTGGGATTGATATTTGAAAGCAAGTCTGTCCAACTGTAAAATGGCTCATTCCCCCTCCCCCTATGCCTGTGGTAGTCCAGTGTGGTAGTCATCAGCTATATATGTTGCTACTGAGCAGTTGAAATATGAGTAGTCTGAGTTGAGATGTGCTGTAAGTGTAAAATGCACACTTGATTTTGAAGACTTAGAACACACAGGAAGGTAAACTATCTCAATTTTTTTGGGGGGGTAGGGGTGCGCTGCACAGCTTGCAGGATCCTAGTTCCCCCACCAGCAGTCGAAACCGGGACCTCGACAGTGAAAGCACAGAGTCCCAACCACTGGACTGCCAGGGAATTCCCGTCTCAGTTTTTATATTGATTACATGTTTAAATGATAATATTTTGGATATATTGGGTTAAAAACATTATTAAAGCTAGTTTTACTTTTTATTTTTTAATGTGACTACTAGAAGACATAAAATAATATATGTGGCTTCCATTATATTTCTGTTGGACAGCACTGATCTGGAAGAAGAAAAAAGTATCTTTATTAAAACTATAATACAAGTTATAAAGTAGTAAGTACCATAAGAGAAGGATAAATTAAATGCTATTCGCATATGGTAGAGGAAATGGTTGGGAGAATCAGAAAAAAACTCTTCACTGCTTTTCAGTCTTAAATCGATGTTCATATCATGAAATTCTTAATTTAGCCACCTTAAAATGCCTGGTTAATAGATGGATGTCATTTTCCTCATGCCGACTTTATGAGTTGTAAAGGGGTACAATAGCTCCTTCAGATTAAGAGGAGCAGGTAGGAGAAAAAAAAAAAGAGGAGCTATACTCATAAAACTGGAAGTCAGTAAGTGACTCATCTTTATTTGATTGAATTAGATATATTTAAAACTTAAGAAAGAATGTCAAGTGATGGCCCTCAGAACTGTGCCAGTACTAACCCTTGTATCTGCATTAAAATAGAGTGTGGAGGAACAAGAAGTGTGGACTGGAATCTAAAAACAATGAATTAAGAGAACCAGGCATTTATTTTCATTCAGTTTTAATAATTTTACTGAAATTAGAATATTATGTTAGATCGACTGCATGATGTTTACAGTACCTATAAATTCTCCTATTGAAGCCTTGAATAACATTATAACTCTATACAGGGGGAGTCATAGTGAAAATGGGTACTTGGTTGAATTCCTAGATGTGTATCCTTGTAAAATAGAACAAACTCTTAAAACATTTTTGTGTTCCTTTAAAAAAAAAAAAACAAATGTGATGTATACTTAAAATCATAAGGAAGATAAACAGTGAAGTGAAATGATATCTGAGAGACATTAACCAGGAGAATGTGCGTATGTTATAAATCAATTCAAATGCAGAGTTACAAAAAAAAATGAAAGAAAAAAATCATGTTTAAAGAAAATGCTCTGATGTCTAGGAAGGTTTCATTTGTAATTTAAGTTAACGTAGAAAGACAGACTGCAAGTCACTTAACAGAATTCCCAAAGTTCCTATGCTGGCCAAACCAGCTCCGTAATGTGATAAACAACATAAAGTGAACAAAAACTTTAAGGAGGGAGAAGGGAATGTAATGGAGAGTTTTAATCATGCACAGAGTCTGCCGTTTGTTAATTAATGCCATCTACTGTGCATACTTGTTGCACATGAAATAATCAGCAGAGATAAGGTCCTATAGTCATGTGGAGCTCATCATAGGAGGAGCAGTGTGGTGAGTGGTAAAAGAGTGGGCTCTGGAACTGCAGTCCTGGATTCAAATCCTAGCTCACTTACCACTTACTGTGACCTTGGACAGATTTATCTCTTCAGCCTTCACTTTTCTTATGTGTAAAATTGAGGTATGAAACCACTCCCATGGGGTTATGAAGAGGATGAAAAAAATTTAAATATATAGAGCATCCATCAAATTGCACTTGCCCATCAGTGGTCTTTCTGCCCTTTGTTGTTGCAGATGGCGTCCTTCAAGATATGGCTTTATGTTCACTGTCTTAAGAGAAATCTGAAGTAAATTGTAATGTGCCACACCTTTTATTATAATCCTTCCAAGGCTTCTTCAAGAAAACTGTAGTTGAACTTACTTGAAGAGTAGTAAGGTCAAAAACTTTTCATAGAGTCTTTACGAGGTATTTAAAATGTGTACACTTTGAGGTTGTGGAGTGCAAAGGAGTGAATTCTCTGGGTAAAGGAATTCAGTTCTACCAAATGTTCTTTCATTCTCTTGGCCTAAATGATGCCTAAATTTGGAATATACTGCCTATCAAACAAAGGAAATCTCTGTTCTTTTGATATAAGAGGACAAAAATTAGTTCTTCTATTTCTGAAGACTGTTGCTTAAAACATCCTCCCTCTGTAGAATGGAATGACTAAGCAGCTGTTTTATCAGCTGAGAAACAGAAGGCATTGATTGCTATCTTTTTGCCCTTTGTAAAACCAGATAAATATAAAAATCACTTAAATTTTCGTAAAGTTGGCAACTTTTCAGAGGGAAAGTAATATGTAAGGACTTCTGTGTTGCTAAGGTGGGAACATTTTCTGGCCTATGAAACAGTCTATATTAAAGTATAAATACATAAATTAATCATACATTAAGGACAGCACAAAATATTCTCAGTATGTAAGCCTTCTTTCTGAGGTAATTAGGTAGTAGAGTTAGTTTTGAATAGTTTTGAAATAGATAAAATTCCACAATCTCGGGACTTCCCTGGGGTCCAGTGGTTAAGACTCCGCACTCCCAATGCAGGGGGCACGGGTTCAATCCCTGGTCGTGGAACTAAGATCCCACATGCCACCTGGTGTGGCAAAAAAAAAAAAAAAAAAAAATCTACAATCTTTTATTCAGACTCTGATTTGCTAGATTAGAACCTGACTGACATGTGTATAGATAAAAGCTTTTAGTGTGTAGAGTTGTTGGTTTTCTTTTTTTAAATCATTATAAGAAGTTTCAAGAATTTATACGATTGTATATTGATTTTCAACTTGAAAGTATCATCTGAAACAGGAGAAATTAGAGCAGTGAAAGCGGAAGTCAGCAGAGATTGGTATGGTTCCCTTCCTCTTTTGGAAACAAATTCACATTCTTTAGCCCAGGGTCTCAGGCTGCTTCTCCATTCTCCAGCTCTGCTTCCCACTCGCTCCCTACATGACATCCTGCTGTTCGCTACCTTTCCCCCAAGTCGTTTAATGGTGTTGGCTTCCAGAGAGTGCCAGTTACAGCTGTTGGGTTTTTATGTAAATGTTTTGTTGGCAGAGATTTTATATTCAGTGATTTGAGAAGTTTCTGCCCCAGACTGTTGCTCTTTCCCTTTCCCTTTGCACAGCCCACTGCCCCTACCCCCTACCAGTTCTCCTTTAAGCATTGTTTTCTGGCTTGTTTTTACTAGCAGACTGAACCATAAGAATTACTGATATTTGATCATATTTGATTTATAAAAAGCAGTTTCATATGGTTCAATCTGTTGTTCATCTTGCTCAGATTTTGAGTAAGCAGTATATGCTTCTGTAGCAATATCATTGTTTCCTTTTGTATCATCTTAAACTCTAGAGACAGGAGAAATTTAGTCATTTTAGTGTAGGGCTTTCACTGTGGGAGTCTTCCTGAAATTTTTTTCCCAGCTTCTCATTTGGTTTATCTGCCCCTAGGACCAAAATAAGAGAACCAGTGTAGATTGTTTCATACTTTTACTCATTCATTTGTGAAATATTTACTGAGCACTCATTGTAGGGGTTAATTAATAAGCAAGATGATTATTTGGCGTAAAAAAAGGTGACATGAGAGTTTTGTTTCTTAAAAAATAATGTATTCTGAAAAACTTTTCTTACCTCTCTTACAATAGGGGAAATGTGGAACCAGGTATAAATGTCGGAGAAGAACTCACCAAATATACTTGCTTTTTAAAAATTGAGTATTGACCTAACAACTTCTCCCTAAATATTTAGTTACTCTGAGTTAAGTTGCTAGCTAACATTTAGTTTATGGAACCCTTTTAATCTCATTTGCAGTTCTTGATAGTGGTATGTGGTAGATAGGACAGATATCAGCCGTATTTTACAGACAGAAAAACCACAAGAATCAGATGGATTGTGATTTGGCCAAGTCTTGTAAGTATTAAGAAACAGAGCTTAGACGCCAACTCAAGCCTTTTTAAATTTAAAGCCTCTGTTTTTCCGTGTTACCACATTGCTTCTCTGATAATTTTCACATTTACATAAATGATATATTTTCATATTTTTAAATGTTTCTTTATAGCTCATTTTTATTTAAGTCTGCCAACAAATATTTGAACACATACTGTGTGCCCCTATTTCTTAAAATAATTTTTCTGTTCTCTCCTGGGCGCTAATCTTACACAGGTTAAATTGCTTGCTATTGTCTCACAATCATGAGGCTCTTTTCTTCACCCTCCTCTCCCCACCAGCAGTGGGGTTGGGTTTTTTTTTTCCCCTCTGTTTCATTTTGGATTATTACTATTGCTGTATTTTTAGGTTCATAGATCTTTTCTTCTGTGGTTTCCAGTGTGCTGTTAGTGCCATCTGTCCAGTATATCTTTTATTTTAGATACTCTATTTTTCATCTGTACAAGTTTGATTTGGATCTTACATATATATTCCATTTCTCTCTTCGTTATGTTCATATTTTCCTTTACAACCTTGAATGCATTTGTAATAGCTGTTTTAAAAAGGTCCTCATCTGCTAATTCCATCATCTGTCATTTCTTGGTCTTTTTCCACTGATTAATTTTTCTTCTGGTGGTCACATTCCTACTTCTTTGCATGTGTGGTGATTTTTTTTATTGGGTGTTGGTCATTGTGCATTTTACATCTTTGCTGAATTTGGTTGAATTCCCTTAAAGAGTGTTAGATTTTGTCTGGCACACAGGTTATATGGAGATCAGTTTGATCCTTTTGAGACTTGCTTTTAAACTTTGTTAGGGCAAGTCCAGAGCAGCCTCTAGTCTATGCCTAATTTAATTCTACTGCTGAGATGTGACTCTTCTGGGACGTGAGGTCTCTCCTTTCTGGTTGGTGGGAATGAACTACTCCCTGCCTTGTGAGCTTCAAGAATTATTTGGCGTATTTGCTTTTCAGTGTTTCGTTTCCCACTGCACACACATAGGATAGGACTTGACTCAGGGCGATCCCTCTGAAGATCTCCTGGGATCTTTGTACAGCTCTCCTTTCCATTACTCTCTCTGTCTTGCAAATTCTGGCCGCCTTGGATCCCCTGAACTTTGATTTCTCTCCTCTACTCAGCAAGTACACTAGAGGCTGTTTGGGTTCCTCCTCTCTGTGCTGCAGCCTAGAAACCGCCTCCTGGCAGTAAGATGGGGTGATCGTCAGGCTCACATTGTTTCACTTCTCTCAGGGATCATGGGCTTATGCTGCCTGTTGTCCAGTGACTGAAAATTATTATTTCACATATTTTGTCTAGTTGTTAATTACTATGGGGGCAATTTCTCTGGTAATTAATCCTTTGAGAGCAGTAGAAATCACCATCCCTTGAAGTTTAACTTCTGACCTATCAAATGGAAATGAATAGAAGAATTTGTTAGAAAAGGAGATTGAGAATTACTTATTAAAATTGCAAATGTATATATCTATCTTTTGAGCTAACAATCCTACTTATGAAAATTTATACATAACAGTATGATCAGTGTGTAGAAGGTATTTAATTGAAGTTTTTTTTTTTTTTTTTGGTAATAGCAAACAATTGGAAGCAACCTAACACTCTTCAATAAAGAAGTGATTAAATAAATTTGTGCATCAATACAATGAACTATTGTATTACTGTGGAAAAGAAACTCTTTATGTCAGGTATGGAAAGAGCTCCAAGATCTGTGACTAAATTAAGAAAGTAAAGTTACCGCTTTGTATAGTATACTACCTTTTTTACAATCAAAGGGGAAAAATAAGAATAATAATATTTATTAATATTTGCTTGTATTTGCATTAGAATGCTCCAGAAGGGTACAGAAGAAATTAGGGCTAATGGAGGATAAAAATGGGGCTTCCCTGGTGGCGCAGTGGTTGAGAATCTGCCTGCCAATGCAGGGGACACGGGTTCGAGCCCTGGTCTGGAAAGATCCCACATGCCGCGGAGCAACTGGGCCCGTGAGCCACGATTACTGAGCATGCGCGTCTGGAGCCTGTGCTCCGCAGCAAGAGAGGCCGCGATAGTGAGAGGCCCGCGCACCGCAATGAAGAGTGGCCCCCGCTCGCCGCAACTGGAGGAAGCCCTCGCACAGAAACGAAGACCCAACACAGCCAAAAATAAATAAATAAATAAATTAAAAAAAAAAAAAGTAACAAATGTTCAAGTACAATTAGTGTCTTTAAAAAAAAAAAAAATGGGTGGGAAACTTCCCACTCTATTCTTTATATTTTTGATTTTTTTTCTTTTTGGCTGCACCGTGTGGCTTGTGGGATCGTAGTTCCCCAGCCAGGGATTGAACCCAGGCCTACGGCAGTGGAAGTGCCGAGTCCTAACCACTGACCACCAGGGAATTCCCTATATTTTTGATTTTTTAAAAAAATATTTGAGCTGTATGTATGTGTTACCCGTTTAACCTTTTTTTTAAAATTAAGATAAAGACTTTGTTTTCCCCTTGCTCATGTTGACTAAACTATCTTAGTATGAGAGTTCCACAGGTATAATTTCATTTTGTGCCAAGGTCAGCTTGTTTGTAACTGGGTTGAGCCAAGCCTTTCACCAACTTAGAAGATAAAAGATTTCCTTAATGTATTATTTAGGGCAAAACTAACTGCCATACCAAACCCAAAACTACCAGTGGCTTAGCACAAGAGAAGTTGTGGAAGACTATCAGCCATCTGGTGATCGGGAGACCCTGGTTCCTCCCAACTTGTGGTTCTATTTCTTAGGGCTTTAGAGTCTTCCGCTTTCAGGCAGGCAAGAGATTAGAAACCCTGCCTGCTGCTTTTTCTTTTTCTTTTTTAAGTTCGTATTATAGAAAATTTCAAAAATACAGAACAGTTTTAAAAAATCATGCATTGATCACCCATATACCCGACCACTAAAATTTTACCATTAACATTTTGCTCTACTTGCTTTATCACATAAATATGTTTTAAACATTTACTGTAAGCTATATGAAAAAATTGTATTCCAAGTCAGTTTTAGTTCATAGCTTTTCTTGTGCTTAATAAAAACAAAACACTCTCCTACTGCCAGAACTTTAAAAAAAAGAAAGAAAAGAGAAATTGTATCTTAGTTAAAAACAACTGCATTTATTTTGTGTTAGTCTTTTTTTTTTCCTCCTCAAGGTGGTTGGGAAAACCAGTGTCTTTTTCTGAAGCAGGTCTGCTCATTCTGCTATGATGAGCCAAAATCCTTAGACTTTGCTTTTTTCCTCAGTTTCTGAAGATGTTATTTTCACGGTCATCTTTTTCTAGATCTGGCCTTTCCATTATTATAAGTTTATGTAACCTAAAAGGAATTCCAGATGATTCAGGATATACCAAGCTTGGGAAATTGAGCTGTATCCTGAATGGCTGACCCTGCAACATGGCATGGCATTTCAAACTGATATATGTTGGAACTTTTGCTGAGTTTAACGACGCCATGCAATGGTGATATATAGATTACATTGAGATAATAATAGATTCATTTTTTAGATCAATTAGAACGTAGCAAGTAGAGTGTAGCAAAAACGCAGAGTATTTGTTCCTCTGAGCTAGTATCCTCCGTCATCCAAAATAGTTGTTTAATAATTTAGTTATAATAATAACCTGTATAGGATGTTGTCAGCCTTTTGACGTGTATGTTTAGTGTACTTTTTTAAAAATTCCATTATTTTTGTTCTCCATTGGATGATTTAGAGATCAGTCTTTTGTGATGATAAATCACTTCCATTGGCATGCTAAAGTCTGGACATAGGTTTATTCTTGCTGTACAGTGCCTATATTTCCTGGATTCAGAAGATGGCCGTCAGCTGGAGCTTTCTAAGGGTCAATTTAATATGATTGACTATATGTTAAAATGTTGTTGGTATTTGTAATGACTGCTTTTTGCCAGGAGGGCATTTAAGTTTTTTTTTTTTTTTTTTTTTGGCTGTGTTGGGTCTGTCGCTGCACGCGGGCTTTCTCTAGTTGTGGCGAGTGGGGGCCACTCTTTGTTGCAGTGCGCGGGCTTCTCATTGTGGTGGCTTCCCTTGTTGTGGAGCATGGGCTCTAGGGTGCACGGGCTTCAGTAGTTGTGGCTTGCAGGCCCCAGAGCGCAGGTTCAGTAGTTGTGGCGCACGGGCCCAGTTGCTCCGCGGCATGCAGGATCCTCCCGGACCAGGGCTCGAACCCATGTCCCCTGTGTTGGCAGGCAGACTCTTAACCACTGCGCCGCCAAGGAAGCCCCATGCTTTTTCTTTTCTTTTTTTTTTTTTTTAAATATTTTAAGAATAGTTTAAAAATAATTAGCAATTTGTCACTCCATAAGGCTAGACATACTAAATAAATTTGTTTTAAATTGTTATGATCACCTTTAAAAAACAAAGTATCTTGAAATTGTTGTCACAAGGCATTAATTAGCATATGTAGGAATTATAGAGTGTGAAATTAAGGACAAGCAGTTCTTTTTTTTTTTAATTTTTATTGGAGTATACTTGATTTACAGAATGGGTTCATTTCAGGTGTACAGCAAAGTGAATCAGTTACATATATACATATATCCACCTTTTTTTTTTTTTTTTTTTTAGATTCTTTTCCTATATAGGCCATTACAGAGTATTGAGTAGAGTTCCCTGTGCTATACAGCAGGTTCTTATTAGTTATCTATTTTCTGTATAGTAATGTGTATATGTGAATCCCAATCTCCCAATTTGTCCCTCCCTCCTGAAAATGTTTATTATTAAAGACCTAATGAGAGATCATTATAATGGGATTAACACACAGATCTGTTTATTTCTGTGACATAAATTGTTAAATTAGGACTGATAACATTATATCAGGGCATCTTTGAATTTCAGGAATTTCATACAATTTTGGAACACTTCTGTTAATATATTCCTATATAAATATAAGGTTAAAAGATTGTTTTTCTTTTTTTTTAATTTTTGAAAATTTATTAAAAAAATAAAACGTAATGGTACAAAAAGGTTGAAAGTAAAAGAATTGGAAAAGATATACTGTGCAAATATAAACCAAAAGGAAATTATATAATAACAGATGCAGTAGACTTGAAAGCAAAAGCATTACTAGAAATAAACAAGGGCACTTCATATCAACAAGTCCAATTTACCAGGAAGTTTTAAATTTGTATGCACTTAACTTCAACTTATATAGAGCAACAGAGCTACAAGGAAAAAATAGAGAAATTCACTATCATATTAGGAGATTTAACATACTGCTGTCATTCACTGATAGAGGATACCGCTTTCAGAACCAGGAGACACCCACCAAAAAAAATTAGCAAGGATATGAAAAACTTAAATAACGTGAGCAGCAAATTTGATTCAACAAGCAGATATATAGTCACTATACTCCAAAACTTTAAATTACAAATTATTTTCAAGCACACTTGGAACATTTTTAAAACTGACCATATTGTGCTATAAGGCAAATTTTAACAAATTTCAAGGTTTTAATATTATACAAAGTGTGTTTATTGACTTGTAGTTAAGCTACAAATCAGTAACAAAAAAGTAACCAGAAGTTATGAAATACACTACTTCTAAGTAACCCCCCAAAAAACAAATCACAATTGGAGTTAGAAAATAATTTGAACTGAATGATAATAAAAATATTACATACCAAAACTTGGATGTGACTAAAGCTGTGCTTACAGGAATATGTATAAGGACAAGCAATTCTTAACATTATCTTTTCAATTAGAAATGAAGTCTTTAGAGGGACTTCCCTGGTGGTCCAGTGGGTAAGACTCTGTGCTCCCAGTGCAGGGGTCCTGAGTTCGATCCCTGGTTGGGAAACTAGATCCCGCATGCTGCAACTAAGACCTGGTGCAGCCAACAATAAATAGATAAATATTAAAAAAAAAAAAAAAAAAAAAAAAGAAAGAAAGAAATGAAGTCTTTAGAGTGTTTAATTTTCATCTGTCACCATCATTGTTATATAGTCCTTGTAATGAATTGAATTTGATTCTGGATCAATTGCAGCAGACAACATTTCTTCCATTTCCTCCTGAGAAAAAGGCTGACCTTCTTCAGTCATATAGTTAATCAGTTCTCCCTTAGAAAGAAACCCGTGTTTAGCTGGATCTAATACTTCAAAAGCTTGAAGAAGGAGATCTTCCGGAATTGGTCTGTATCTTCTTTCCAGTAGTACTTAAGTCATCAGGAAGAAATTTTTCAAATTCACTGTATCCAGTGGGTTCTTCTTCCTCTACCTCTGCAATCAGATCATGTAGCTCTCCTTCACTAGGGCAGCATCCTAATGACCTGATAATTGTTCTGATCTCTCTGTGCCTTCCTTGTCTCTGTCGTCCACCATCTTGTTCTGTCTGTGCTTTTTCTAATTCAGAGGTACTCTAACTTTAATAATGCAGTTTTTCAGTTCAGGAAGTTCTTTGTATTGAAGCATGCATAAAACTCTGCAGACATGGGATTAAATCACTTAGAAGTGTTATATGTGTTTTGAAAATAAAGAATCTTTTGAAAGCTTGTTAATATTTTGTTCTATGTGGCTCTTAACTATAAATGATGTGAATAATCTGTCTTATACTTACCTTTAGAAAACCCAGTTTAAATGATTGGACTTAAATAAGAAGAGAAACTAAGCCACTTGATTGTATTACATACGATTATATTTCATAAAGATTTTAGTATCATAGCATGATAACACATTATAGTTGAAATTTTTCTTATTTTTAGGTATATATTTTGTAAATTTTATTTTGTACACAAACTATCCCTTGAAAAAGAAACTTGAAGTTTCTTAATGGGCTATATTTTTTTAACAGATTTTTTCCTAATGTTGAACCAGAGTTCATCTGTTATTTTAGATAGCTAAATTAATTTGCCATAATTTTATTTAGAATTTTGAATCTGTGAGCATTGGAGTTTAAGGACAAATTTATAAAATGAAGCTGTCTGAAACTCTACTTGATAACAGTGTTATAAATAATAATATTAATCATACCTTGTGAGGAACACCCTAAGAGATAGTTTGTAAATGTTTTGCCAACAAAACTTGGTTACTTAATGTTAGGCCTTTGTGATGCAATTAATAGTAACATTTTCAAGGTAATAATGCTGGTGGAGGTCTGCAAGGAACTTAAAATAAAGGAGAGTCAAAGAGAAGAATGAGTCATTGTTTTTCAGTGCCATGGCCAATGGGAGAACTGCCCTGAGCAGCTGACATTAGTTGTCCTTGGCAAATTGAGCTCTTTAGTGAAATGTCTGCATTAGCTTAGATTTGTTTTTGAGGGAAATAGGAAGTCACTGAATATTACTGGGTAGGAGAATGGCATGGGAAATTATTTTTGTGTCAGTGTGGATTGAAGTAAGGAAGATCTGAAGGAACTCACTGAATAAGGTGCTTTTGTAATTAAACTGTGGACCACAGTGGACTTGTAGCAATGGAGATGGCAATGGGATTGAAGGGATACTCATTACTTAGGAAAAACTGAGTGCTTTTGTTCATTCATTTGCCAGATTTTGGGTAACTGTTATTTACTACATGTCTGAAAGTTAATGGTAGGTGTTGGGAATATGGGGATTATCATACCACTCATCTCCTACTCCTAAAAGGCATGATCCTTGTTCTCGTGGGGCTTACCGTCTGGTGGAGGAGACAGCCATTAAAGAATCGCAAAATAAATGGAAAATTATAGCTACAGTAAATGCTTTGAAAGAGATCTATGTGGACATTTGGCTAATCAGAGAGTCAGGAAATATTTTCCTGAGAAGACGTTGGCTGAGCTGAAGGAACAGTAGAATTTAACCAAGTGAAGAGAGGTTAAAGTTTAACTGTTAGGCTCCCTCCAAAAATATATAATTCTTAGCTTGTGTTGAATTTGAAGTGACAGCCAGGCATGTCAAGCAATTTCCAGTAAGAGGGTGTAAATTTGGAACTAGATCTTGAACTGAATCTAAATTTTAGTCATTCAGCTTAAAAGGCTGTAGTTGGAGGTATGAAAATGGTTGAGCCCTCTTAAAGAATGTATAAATAGAAGAGTATGATTCCAAGGACTGAGCCCTGGGGAATGCTCACAATTGAAGGTTGGAAAGAAGCTTGTTGAGCGAATTACAGGGAACAGAAGGAATGGTTGAGAGTTAAAAGAAGATTTAAAAGAGTGTTTAATTGTGGAGGCCAAGGAGGAAAATTTTAGTTGTGGGAACCAAGGAAAGGGACATTTGAAAGGAGGTAGTAGTAATCACTAGGGTAAGTAACACAGTTAAGGTTAATGACTGAGAAAAGGGTGTGGGTTTTTGTAAAACAGAGATAGAACAGATTCTGTAGAACCCAGATTTGGACTATTTGAAACTATATTAGTCTATTTCAGAAGTGTGATAGTGACAAGAGGTGAGAATATCTGGAAGGGAGACCGTCTCAGTTAAATAAAGATTTTTCAAGATTAAGGAAATTCATTTTAGTTTAAAGGCAGAGAGAAAGGAACAAGTAGAAGGTAAAAGATAGGAGATGCTGGTGAGTAAGAAGGTAAATATAAATGCTCATAAAGAAAGAAAGGAGCAGGAGATTCAAATCAGTTTGGTGTCAGAAAACATGATTTGTAATTTTTTGGGAGAACTGAAAGACTATAGCCCTTTTGAATTTCACAGACCTTACCAGTTCCCAAGAGAGTTGCTGTCTTAGGTTTAACTTACAACCCACAGACTAAAGATTATTCTGCTTTTCTTCTTTTTTTCCTTCCTCAGAACTGTTTCATTCTTTTTTTTTTTTCCATTCTTAAGTTAAATTTCAGTGAAAGTAAATAGAGATGTTTATCCCTATTGTTCAAAATAATTGTGTAGTCATTTACTAAATTGTCACCATGTTGTTTAGTATTGAAAGGTAGTTTTGGGGTGGAGCCAAACACTTGGGACTTTGTGCCCCACAAATAATATTTAGTAAGCCTGGTTGCCTATAGGAAAGTAGACCAAAAAAATGGTTTAAATGCCATTCCGGAATAGATGCAGAACAGTTGGGAAAAGCACCATAGTAGCTTCCGTAAAGAAGAATTACAGCTTTAGGAATGCAAAACGTCAGGACTGCAAGAGTGAACTTTCTCTATCCAGCTAGAAGTTTTTCAATACGTCGTATAATGCCTAAACTTTAACAGTGTGTGTCACCTGATTTTGTGTCTGACTAGTAGCACCTGGCCTCTTAGGCTCTGGGTGTATGTGCATGCTCACAGCAACACAACTGTTGTATTCCACCTTCCTAGCTGAGTGCCTCTTATATGCTCAATAAATCCTGAATGAAAAAAGAAAGTAACTTTTTATTGGCTATGAGTAATTAGAAACTTAAATTATTTTAAGTTTCTCTGCCACTAATGCAAACAAGGAGTGTCTGGTTTTTGTATAGTTTGTTTTCTTTTCTTTTTTTAAAAAAATATTTATTTATTTTGGCTGTGCCGGGTCTTAGTTGTGGGATCTTTTAGTTGCGGCATGCAGACTCTTAGTTGTGGCATGCATGTGGGAGCTAGTTCCCTGACCAGGGATCAAACCCGGGCCCCCTGCATTGGAAGCACAGAGTCTTACCCACTGGACCACCAGGGAAGTCCCATGTATAGTTTGTTTTCAAACTTGGCATCTACCCAACTGCTTGTTTTATTATCGTACCAGCAACATACAAGTTCAAAAAGAACCCAAAACTGTGTCATTTGTTTTTTTTTATTGTGGTAAAATATATGTAACATAGAATTTACCATTATTAAACATTTTTTAGGTCTACAGTTAAAAATGAATTAAGTATATTCACATTGTTGTGAAACCATCACCACCATCCATCTCCAGAACTTTTCATCATCCCAACTGAAACCATACCCATTAAACAATAACTACCCATCCTCCCTCTCCCTAGCCCCTGGCAATCACCATTCTGTTTTCTGTCTCTGAATTTGACTACTCTAGTACCTCATATAATAGTGGAATTGTACAATATTTGTCCTTTTGTGTCTGCCTTATTTCACTTAGTGTCTTCAAGTTTCATCCATGTTGTAGCATGTGTCAGAACGTCCTTCCTTTTTAAAGCTGAATAATATTCTATTGTATGTGTAGACTACATTTTATTTATCCATTCAGCCATCAAGCAACTTGGGTTGCTTCCACCTTTTGGCTATTGTGAATAATGCTGCTATGAACATGGGTATACAAATATCTGAGACCCTGCTTTCAATTCTTTTGGATATACATATACTTAGAAGTATCAGTAGAATTGCTGGATCATATCATAATTGTTTTTAATTTTTTGAATGTATGACCATACTGTTTTCTGCAGTGGTTGCACCATTTTACATTCCCACCAGCAGTGCACAAAGTTCCAATTTCTTCACATCCTCTCCAACACTTGTTATTTTTAAGTTTTTAAAATTTTAATTAAATTAATTAATTAATTTATTTTTGGCCATGCCGCGTGGCTTGCGGGATCTTAGTTCTCCGACCAGGGATTGAACCTGGGCCGTGGCAGTGAAAGCACTGAGTCCTACCAACTGGACTGCCAGGGAATTCCCTATTTTTTTATTTTTTAAATAATATTCTAATGGATGTGAAGTGATATCTCATTGTGGTTTTGATTTACATTTCCCTGATTATTACTGATTTGAGCATCTTCATGTGCTTATTGGCCATTTGTATGCCTTCTTTGGAGGAATGTCTATGCAAGTTCTTTGCCTAGTTTTTAGTCAGGTTACTTCTTGTTGTTGTTGAGTTGTAGGAGTTCTTTATGTATTCTCGATATTAAACTCTTATCAGATAAATCATTTGCAGATATTTTCTCCTATCCCATGGGTTGCCTTTTGACTCTGTCTATTGTGTCCTTTGATGCACAGAAGTTTTTTATTTTGATGTAGTCCAGTTTATCTATTTTTTCTTTTATTTGTGCTTTTGCCATCATATAGACGAAATCATTGCCAAATTCCATGTCATGAAGGTTTCCCCCTATGCTTTCTATTAAGAATTTTATAGTTTTAGCTCTTACATTTAGGTCTCATCCATTTTGAGTTAATTCTGTACATGCTGTAGGGTAAGGATCCAACTTCAGTATTTTGCATGAGGATGTTAAATTTTTCCAACACCATTTGTTGAAAAGACTGTCCTTTCCCCATTGAATGGTCTTGGTACCCTTGTTGAAAGTCATTTGACTATATATGCTAAAGTTTATTTCCGTCCACACTAGAGCAGTTGTCAGTAACAGTGTAAGTGTTGCTGTGGGTACTGGCTCCAGTAGTGGGCTTCTTCTGGGCTTCAGCTTCCAGTAAACTGTGATTCCCTGTATTCACCTGTCTCCGATTTTGGGGCAACAGTTTGCCGAGTGACTTCAGGTCTGATGGATTTCAGAAGAGTTGTTGATTTTCAGTTTGTTCAGCTTTTTTCTCATCGTGAGGGTGGGAGGGATGATTTCCAAGCTCTTTACATGTCGGACCAGAGACTAGAAGTTTTCCTGGCTCATCTTGTACTTTTCCAGTCCCAGACCTGGAATCAACCACTTCTCTAAGGAACTCTGTTTCCTTTTAGTGGAGAGTGGTCTTTAGAAGCCAAGGTCTGGGTGCTAGATGTGCTCATTGCTACTCATGTGTCATTGCTTCAGCAGACAGAGCTAGAAACTGTGTAGTGTGTGTGAATCTACATACATGCATTAATATAGACATATGCACACACGTACACATATGTGTATATACACAGACATCTATTCATATCTGTGTGTATACATATATAGACAAACATGTTAAAAGCTGATTTTTATTCATATTGATGCCTCCAGTACCACAAGGTTCATTCTAGCTTTCTCCCTTTCCATGTTTATAATTTCCTTCCATGACAGTGAAAAACTTGGTTCTTAACTATCCACAAATTATTTATTTGATTGCTGAATCATATAATACACTTAAAATAGTTTCAGAATGCTAAACTATGTCACTATGAGAAAGCAAACCTACTAACTAGGGTTCAGTATTTGTTTATAGCTCTTTTTGTCATTGCACTGAGGATATAAAGTCAAAATACTGTCTTTATAAACCACTAAAGTGAATCTCCCTCCTCCTTCCTCTCTCTCCCCTGTGGTTATGGTATTCATTTGAAATACAGTTAGGTTCATTTGTTTTTCTTTGAATTGCATTTTTGCCTTCCCTCATTCTTATTTTTAAATTTTTGGGGACTTCCCTGGTGGTCCGATGGGTAAGTCTCCGTGCTCCCAATGCAGGGGGCCCGGATTTGATCCCTGGTGGGGGAACTAGATCCCATATGCATGCTGCAACTAAGAGTTGGCATGCTGCAACTAAGAGATCCTGCATGCTGCAACTAATACCCAGCACAGCCATAAATAAATGAATGAATGAATGAATGAATGAATAAATAAATATTTTTAAAAAGTAAATAAAATTTTGAGTCACTAAAAATAACATGGTTCCAGAGTTGCCTCCCTGCTACACCTTTTACCCCATTCCCATCCTTCCACCCTTTTCATTTCCCCTTCTTTCTTACCCAGAAGGTAGCATACTTGATACTCTTTTGTACTTTGCTTTTTTTCATTTAACCTTATGTCTTGGAAATCACTTTATATCAATTCATAGAGATCTTCCTTAGTTTATTCAGCCACTCTCCTGTGCATGAGAGTTTATTTCCTGTATTTTGTGGTTATGAGCAATGCTGCAGTGAATAGCCTTGCTTTTATGTAGTTTCATATTGTTGTAGATAATATTCCTGGAAGTGCAATTTTGTTGGCTTTTGTTATTGCACCAACAGCATATCAGTTCAAAAGCAAACAAAAAATTTTTGAAGTTTTTTACATTTTATTGTTCACAAGCATTAGTTGATATTTTCAAAAACCTCTTCATAAAGGACTCCCCAGGTACTGCTACTGGGTGATGTAACCAGACAGAAAAATCCCACCTAACTGAATTGCTCTAAAAGTGAACATGGTAAAGTGGAACGGGAAGCATCTCCTTATCTCAGGTTGGTTAACTGCTCACTTCTAGGTCACAAAACATTGTATATATTTCATAATTATTTTTCTTAATTAGTAATTCTTAGTTGGAAATTTTGGGAAAAGATTATATCGTGTACATCACTGCAAATAATGTGAAGTACAAGCCTGTCACTCATTAGGAAAAAAAAGCTAAACATACATTAACAATACTTATAATTTTAAAAAATGGGGCCTGATTAAAAAACAAAAACTTTGTTGTATTTATTATAAGTGTGGTGTTGCTTCTTAAGTACTTCCTATGATGAACTGTTGCTTTTCTCTTCCCCAACCCTTGTATCTCCCATTTTCCTGATAGGCCCAGAAAAGCCTAACTGGTGTTTGTTCTTAACCCCATTTAGAGCAACATTTTCAATTTAGTTTTTTGATTTAGCATCTTTAAAATGTGATAGCCTTTAGGATTTAGATACGTGTTTTGGACAGTGGTGCAGCACGAGATTCAACTATTCTGGAAAAGTTTTGCTAATATCCTTAAATGACGATCTCTTGAGTTTTTAAAACAGTTTATGCATTTAATATCTCAAATCCTGGTACAGTATTGCTATTCAGCATTCCTGGGGCAGCCTTGAACCTTCTGATTCAGAATCCCAAATCATTTATGTGGATTATTAAGAACTGGATCTTAATAAATGCAGAACTTTCAGGACACATCTACCCGTTTTCAGCTAGTTAAAGATTACTGAAATGCCTTCTTAGACCATGTTATCTTGGAAAAACATTGTTTCAAAGGTCTTTTCCTAAATCTTGTTTTAGCTGGTTGATTCAAGATAATCTATGCAAATGGTATTTTGGGGGAATTAAAACAAAACAAAACCAGCATCACTAGACCAGATAACTTTCTTTGTGTACTGAAGCACAGCAGAGTAGAATTAGGAGTACATCTTCAGAAAATGCTCCCATGTTCGCATAGATTCCATATGTCCTGGCAGGCATATGGATTTTGTTTCTTCCCTTCCTTTTCTTATTCAGTAGTACATACATAGTTATAATACATAAAAATAAAAGTCAGAGCACAACCAGGTTTATAATGGAAAACTGTAATATCCTATGTTAGCTTTCCCTACTTTCAACTCTTAGTTCTTTATTTTTGTATTTATCTAATTTTTAAGTAGAATACTTACATTGTTCTCTTTTTTTATTAGACATTATCTATTGATTTCTTATAAACTATCTACATTTTGTCCTCATAAAACACACTTAACAGTATTTACTCTGAAATTGAACTTTGTAGAGCAAGAAATCCTACAAAGCTAAGGGATAAAATAGACTGTGCTGCACCACAGACAGGATTCATACAAGTCATTGGCTTTAGAATATGGCATTAATTGGCCAAGTTCTACAGAAAGCTTTGACCTACTCTAATGAGATCAATTTTGGTCTGTTTCATTCTTGTCTCAGTCTCATTCATCAATCCTGAGTAATCAACATACTCATATACTAAACAGTTTCTTAAAAAAGAGATCAAATTCATTGCTACTTAGGTCTGATTAGTTAAAAAAAATAAAAGCAAACAAATGAAAAAACCTACAAAAATCCACAAAGTTGTGTCTTACTCATTTTTTTAGTTTTAACAGAGAATGGGGAGCAAGTCTAAGTCATTGCTGTAAGAATGTTTCAATGTGAAGCCAGACTACTTCAAGCAACTATCGATCGCCCCTTTGTGTTTTATGATTTTCATTTTTATATTTCTGTTATAGATTACAGTCTTCTAGCTATGTTTCGTTTGCATTTCTGGATCCACAGTCATGACCCACATTAATTCTGCAGAGTTCTTTCGTTAGAAAACATTTCTAGAGTCTACTTTTTGGTGATGATTTCCTTTGTGATTCAAACACTATCAGAATAGATTTACTTAGAACTTGTGTGAATCTGGTTTTTATTTTTTTTTTAATTTTAATTTTTATTTTTGGCTGCCTTGGGTCTTTGTTGCTGCACGCAGGCTATTCTTCGTTGCGGTTCCCGGGCTTCTCATTGCGGTGGCTTCTCTTGTTGCAGAGCACACGTTCTAGGTGCGCGGGCTTCAGTAGTTGTGGCACTCGGGCTCAGTAGTTGTGGCGCACGGGCTTAGTTGCTCCATGGCATGTGGGATCTTCCCGGACCAGGGCTCGAACCCGTGCCCCCTGCACTGGCAGGAGGATTTTTAACCACTGCGCCACCAGCGAAGTCCCTGAATCTGGTTTTTAAATTTGGAAAAGTTATACTCTGCGTGGGAACAGCTAAGGGTGTATGTCTGGTTAATTTGAGACCCTCCTAAATTGGCATTCAGTTTTTAAGTTTCTCTTAATAACTACTGAAAACGCCATTTATGTAAAACTCAGCAGTAAATTTATTTTCTCTTCTATAAACAGGTACATACTAGGCAGCACAAATAAAAAAACTCTTGCCTTGGCTTCGCTTTTCACTAGTCCTAGAGACTTACTTCTCCTTCTTGATGGTTATCAGAGCCTGGATAGGCTTTGCTATTAGCAAAAATGAATAGGATGATCCTTGAAAAGTTATTTTTTGTGTATTTATATTGAAGCCCAGGTTTGTGGAGAGTGGGGTCCCATGTATAAAGTATGATAGGAGTCATTAGAAATTTGCCCTCAATAATATCTTGACGTCTATTTTTCTAAATCAGAATTGGTACATGATTTCCTCCAAGAAATAAAAATAAAATATTTCTTCAGGTACTCATTCAGGATCATGAGTAAACAGAACGTTGTCAGTTATATTTTAAAGTGAAAAGAATAAAAAATAAACTTTATCTTCAGTAAGCTTCATTGTTTTTTGGCTTAGCAGTTCTTGTTAAAGCATTACTAAATAGCTATTAAATTGAAATCTAGAATAGATCAGTTCTCTAATTTCTTCACAACCTTGTTTTATGAAGCACTCCTTTATGCCCATTTGTATCTTAGACTAGAAATTGGCAAACTACAGCCCACGGGCCAAGTCCAGCCCACAACCTGTTTTTGTATGTTTCTGGAGGTTAAGAGTTGTTTTTACAGTTTTTAAAAGGTTAAAAGAAGATACCACAAGACTGTAGAGATTGTTTGTAGCCCACAAAGCCTAAAATAATTAGTCTATGTCCCTTTACAGAACAAATTTGTTTTAGACTATAATATATAATGTATGTGCAACTCTTTATTTTTATTTATTTATTTATTTTGTGCAACTCTTTTTAAATGGTTTACAATCCATCTGAATTACCGTCACCTTCAGTAAGAAAAATGTCTTGCTGTATCTCATTACATATCCTTCATTTTTATAGGAATTCACCAAATTTGTTAGTTTTTATAGTTGATATGGACTTTAAAATTTTTTTCTTAATTTTTAAATTGAAGTATAGTTGATTTACAATGCTGTGTTAATTACTACTGTACAGGAAAGTGATTCAGTTATATATACACACACACACACACACACACACACACACACACACACTTTTTTTTTTTGGACCACACCATGCGGCTTGTGGGATCTTAGTCCCCCGACCAGGGATTGAACCTGGGCCCTTGGCAGTGAGAGCCCGGAGTCCTAACCACTGGACCGCCAGGGAATTCCCAACATTCTTTTTTAATATTCTGTTCCATTATGGTTTATCATAGGATACTGAATATAGTTCTCTGTGCTATACAGCAGGACCTTGTTGTTTATCCATCCTATATACAATAGCTTACATCTGCTCACCCCAGCCTCCCAATCCATCCCTCCCACAACACCCTCCCTCTTGGCAACCACCAATCTGTTCTCTATGTCCGTGATTCTACTTCTGTTTCATAGATAGGTTCATTTGTGTCATATTTTAGATTCCACATATAAGTGAAATCATACGGTATTTGTCTTTCCCTTTCTGACTTCACTTAGTGTGATAATCTCTAGTTGCATCTGGTGTGGACTTCTATTAATCAGAATCTGTACACATGACACTGTGGACTTAAATTAAACTAGCTTGGGGTTTGAGACAGAAAGACAGCACCCCCGCAGGTACTTGTGCTTACTCTTGTGCTTGCTCTTTGGTGCGTGCATTTTTGTGATGCTGCTTTAGGAATGGTAATGAATTTGAATATTGCCATTTCTTCATAGATGCAACATTTTCTCATTGATACCTTTGCCTACTGCATAGAGTGTGTTATTTCTTTGAGGCTGTATTTTGATGTTAAATTGGGTGGTGTGGTTGGTTTGGCTGAGAGGTTTTTTTAAAAATAAATTTATTTATTTTATTTTATTTATTTTTGGCTGTGTTGGGTCTTCTTTGTGGTGCACAGGATTCTCATTGTGGTGGCTTCTCTTGTTGCGGAGCATGGGCTCTAGGCACGCGGGCTTCAGTAGTTGTGGCACATGGGCTCAGTAGTTGTGGCTCGCAGGCTCTAGAATGCAGGCTCAGTAGTTGTGGTGCACGGGCTTAGTTGCTCCGCGGCATGTGGGATCTTCCCAGACCAGGGCTCGAACCTGTGTCCCCTGCATTGGCAGGCGGATTCTCAACCACTGCACCACCAGGGAAGTCCCTGGCTGAGAGTTTTAATAGAAAAGTTTTAGTAGAGCTATAAAAGAAAAAAACCTGGTTATAATGCTTTGTCATTTATCATATTTTATTGATTCTGAAACACACTTTTTATTTTTCGCCTTAACATTTTTAAAAAATTTATTTATTTTAATTAATTTATTTTTGGCTGCATTGGGTCTTCGTTGCTGCGTGCGGGCTTTCTCTAGTTGCGGTGAGCGGGAGCTACTTTTCGTTGCCATGCGTGGGCTTCTCATTGCAGTGGCTTCCTTGTTGTGGAGCACGGGCTCTAGGCACGCGGGCTTCAGTAGTTGTGGCTCACGGGCTCTAGAGCGCAGACTCAGTAGTTGTGGCGCACGGGCTTAGTTGTTCCGCGGCATGTGGGATCTTCCCAGACCAGGGCTCGAACCCGTGTCCCCTGCATTGGCAGGTGGATTCTTAACCACTGTGCCACCAGGGAAGCCCCACATTAACATTTTGGAAATCAGGATGTATCTTAAATTTTATGACATAATTACAATTGGCAGTTTTCCCCCCCTGTGGTGCATAAAATAATGGTTCATCTTAAAATCAGTAAGGCATGGTTCATATATTTTACTCACTTATATTAACTGTTAGGTGCATTGTTTTCTTGTTCCTTATATAAATTTTTAAATAGGTTTTTTAAAATTATGTATGTATTTATTTATTTATTTAGGCTGTGCCGGGTCTTAATTGCGGCACACGGGATCTTCCTTGCAGCATGTGGGATGGTTTTTTTTCATTGCGACATGCGGACTTCTTAGTGGCTGCATGCGGGCTTCTTAGTTGCAGCATGCATGCAGGATCTAGTTTCCTAACCAGGGATGGAACTTGGGCCCCCTGCATTGGGAATGTGGATAGAGTCTTACCCACTGGACTACCAGGGAAGTCCCTCTTTTTCCTTATATTGATTTCACCCCTTTTTACTTATTTGGATATTGCAGCCAAAATTCATTATTTTGGAAATCTTTAATCATTAAAGGATTTGTTTGGGGATTTATTTTAATTCTGAGATTTGTAATTTGAATTAGATAATAAGCACCATCATCCATATCTGGTCAACAGAGCAATTTAGGAAAATCAACAGTTAACATAGTGTTTTGAGTAGCACAATATCCTGATCTGTTACTGTTAGTTAACAGATGGCCTGCAGCCTGGTCTTTTGTGTTAGTTACTATTTTGCTGAATATACTGTAGAAGAACATTAACCAGAAAACCAGTTTAGCTTTAGCCTTACCTGCAATTTTCTTGGGTGTTTGCAGCTGAGAACACCCTGTGAATTTATAGTAGTATCCTGTTGATGGGAAATAATTAGAAATTATATAGTAATTGTTTTTTAGGCCTTTAGTATCTCTGAAAGTAAGCCACTTTGTATTACAGAGACAATACATTTTTTAAAGCTTATTTTAATGCAGAATCACAAGTCAGTAACTTCAAAAAAGGCAAGCCAAATAAAAGGGGGAGGAAGGTGGGCACTAATGCCAACATTAAATATACAGGCGTATTTAAGTCGGTGATTCTAAACTCTAGTTGTACCTAGAGCGATTTTTAAAATATCAGTACCCAGAGGTCTCAGGTAAATTAAATTATAATGCCTGGAATTGGTTGCTGGCATTGAATTTTAAAAATATTTTAAGATACTATTATTATTGTGTTACAAAGGCAATATTTTTGTAGATTTACCCATTAGTTAGTACTTTCTTTGCTCCTCATACCTTCTTGCTTCTCTAAGCTTCCATCTAGGACCACTTTCCTTCTGCCTACAATACATTTTTTAGAATATCTTTTAGTGAGGGTCTCCTGCTGGCCAGCTGTCAGGTTTTGTTTGTCTGGAAATGTCTTTATTCTACCTTACTCTTAAAAGATAATTTTTGCTGGGTCTAGGTATCAGTTATCTATTTCTGACTAACAAACCATTCCAAACTTAATGACTCAAAAACAACAACTATTTCCTCATGAATCTGTGGGTCAGCAGTTTGATCAGGGCTCAAGGGGACGGCTTGTCTCTGATCTACCTGGTGTCTCATTCATCTACTTGTAGTCGCTTGTCACATCAGCTGGGAGCTGGACAGTCCAGATGACCTCACTTATATGTCTGGTGGTTTGGTAAGGTGAGAAAGGAACTGGGCAACATATCTCTCATATCTCTCAGCTGGCTAGGCTAAATGCCTTCATGTGGTGGCTGGGTTCAGAAAACAATATAGGGACTTCCCTGGTGGCGCAGTGGTTAAGAATCTGCCTGCCAACGCAGGGGACACGGGTTCGAGCCCTGGGCCGGGAAGATCCCACATGCTGTGGAGCAACTAAGCCCGTGCGCCACAACTACTGAGCCTGCACTCTAAGCCCGCGAGCCACAACTACTGAGCCCAAATGCCACAACTACTGAAGCCTGCGCGCCTAGAGCCCGTGCTCCGCAACAAGAGAAGCCACCGCAATGAGAAGCCCACACACCGCAACAAAGAGCGGCCCCTGCTTGCCGCAACTAGAGAAAGCCCACGTGCAGTAACGAAGACCCAGTGAGGCCAAAAATAAATAAATAAATTTATTTTAAAAAAAAAAGCAGTGGCAAGCTCCAATGCACAAGTACTTTTCAAGCTTCTGTTGTCATATTTGCTAGTGTCTCATTGACCAGAGCAAGTCAGATGGCCAAGCCCACATTCCAAAGGGTGGAGAAATTAGATTCCATCTCTTTATGGGTAGAGGGACAATGTCACATTCAAAGGGATGTGCTTTAAGGAATGGGAGGGATTTGTGGCCTTAAAAAATCAATAACAGTGTAGAATTTTAGGTTGGAATATTTTTTCTTTCAGCACATTTTCTTTCCACTGCCTTTTGGCTTTCACTGTCACTGTTAACCAGTTTGTTAGTTCCTATGGCTTCCTTTCAGATTTTCTGTCTGTGTTCTCTTGATCACTATGATTTGTCTTGGTGTGAATTTCCTTTTATTTCTCAACTTGAGCTTTATTGAGTTTCTTTTGATTTGGTGTCTTTCATTCTTTATGGAAAATTCTCAGCCATTATCTGCCTCCACCCCACTCTTTCTCTTCTTCTTGAACTTCAGTTAAGTTAGATTTCTTGCTATTTTTTCATGTTTATTTATTTTTTACTATAAAGGTTTTATTATGCACAGAGAGGGGAAGGGGCTCAGCGCTTGACAGCTGCTTTCCTCTTGGCAGCCAGGACATCACTCAGGTCCTCTTGCCTCTTGGCATGGATGTGTGTCCCCACTCTTTTCCTGATGAACTTTAGGGCCTGTGTGTCCTTGGAGAACTTGAGCATGTCCCAAATGCTCTGCTTGTATGAGGCAAAGCCTCATACTTCTCAGATCATGTCCCTTAGGGACTTGGTGTGCTTGGTGAGGCATCCATGGCAGTGGCTGTGCCTCAGCTTGCTCATGTTCTTGGTCACTTTGTGGCCCTTGTTGAGGCCCATGGCCATGGGGTAGCACAGAGCCATGGCTTTGTTCCTTAATGGCTGCTGAGGCAGAGTCTTCATATTTATTAACTTTTCGTCTTCATGCTACATTCTGGATAATTTCTTTTTACTTTCCTTTCAGTATACTAATTTTCTCTACAGTTATACCCAGCTGCTTAACTCTTCTACTTTTTTAAAAAATTAAATTTACCATAGTTCATCATTTTTTCCTTTTTAAAAAAATTAAGGTATGATTTACGTGTAGTAAAATTTGCTTTCTTTTTTTTTTTTTTTGGTTTGTAATCTACAAGTTTTTTTTCTATTTACGTTGTACTTTTTATTTATTTATAATTTATTTATTTATTTGGTTGTATTTATTTATTTGATTGTGTTGCGGCACGCGGCCTCCTTAGTTGTGGCATGTGAACTCTTAGTTGCGGCATGCATGTGGGATCTAGTTCCCTGACCAGGAATTGAACCCGGGCTCCCTGCGTTGGGAGCGCTGAGTCTTAACGACTGTGCCACCAGGGACGTCCCTGCAATCTACAAGTTTTAATATTCATTCCTTTTATCTGTAAATCTGTGCTTTTGCCAATAGCACACTCTTAATTACTATTGCTCTACTGTAAGTCTTAAAATCAGGTAGTATTCCAACTTTCTTTTACAAAATTGTTAGGGTCTTCCATTTCCAATCTGCTAGATCACTTTTTATATTTTCCTGTTCCCTAAAGATTTTGTCAAGTGTATTTCATTTAACTCTTGTACAAAAGGGTTCTATTGGACCCAATTTTAGTTTTTGAGTTTCTTTTTTGAAAAATAATATTTGTGAATATGGATATCTCGTGACACTTATTCTTTTTTAGAAGTCTTTCAGAGAACAAAGGGAATATTTACTTTGTATTTTACAATTATATAGATGCATTGTTTGTAACTCTTAAGATACCATTTTTGTAGTTAACGTTAAGCTTTCACAGAACACAGTTGAAAATTCAGAATTTTTCAGTTTCTGCTCATAATGGCAAAGAGAGGAACATTTAAAAAAAAAAATTTATTTAGGCTGCGCCAGGTCTTAGTTGCAGCACATGGGATCTTCGTTGCAGCATGCAGGCTTCTTAGTTGCAGCATGCGGGCTTCTTAGTTGCAGCATGTGCACTCTTAGTTGCGGCATGCATGCGGGATCTAGTTTCCCGACCAGGGATCCAATCCGGGCCCCTGCATTGAGAGCGTGGAATTTTACCCACTGGACCTCCAGGGAAGTCCCAAAGAGAAGAACATTGACAGAAGAATATACTTCACACAATTTTATGAGTTAGAAGATAAACGTAAAGAGACAAATAGCACTGTAGACACATGTATTTTGGTATGGTATCCACCAGCTATATGTGGCTAATGAGCACTTAAAAAGTGCATTTGAGGTGTGCTGTAAAATACACATGGGATTTCAAAGACTTGGAAAGAGAAAAGAAATTTAAACTTTCTCAATTTTTACATTGCTTACATGTTGAAATAACATTTTGGACATATTGGATTAAGTAAAGCATATTAAAATTAATTTCACGTATTTCCTTTTTTTTTTAATGTGGCTACTAGGAAAAATTGCATATGTTGCTTACATTGTATTTCTGTGGGACAGCAGTGGTCTATACTCTAATAGTATAGAAGCAACATTTCAGACTGAGTCTTTAGATGACAATATCCTAGATAAACTTTCTGAAACTCAAAGTTCAATTGAGTGAACAAACTATTTCTAAGGATAAAAATGAAATATAGTATTCTCAGTTATTCAGCAAGAAGGTCTTTATCATGCAGTATTTTGTGACACATATCTAGAACACCTTCTTTTGCTAGAAGAATGTGTGACAGTGTTTGTACATCTTTTTTTAAATATAAATTTATTTATTCATTTATTTAATTTTTGGCTGCATTGGGTCTTCGCTGCTGCATGCAGGCTTTCTCTAGTTGCAGTGAGCGGAGGCTACTCTTTGTTGTGGGGCGCAGGCTTCTCATTGTGGTGGCTTCTCTTGTTGCAGAGCACAGGCTCTAGGCGCGCAGGCTTCAGTAGTTGTGGCACACGGGCTTCAGTAGTTGTGGCTCGCAGGCTCTAGAGCGCAGGCTCAGTAGTTGTGGCGCACGGGCTTAGTTGCTCCACGGCACTTGGGATCTTCCCGGACCAGGGCTTGAACCCGTGTCCCCTGCATTGGCAGGTGGATTCTTAACCACTGTGCCACCAGGGAAGCCCCTGTACATCTTTTATGACGTTTTTGCACTCATATTTACCAGACAGGTGGACAAATGCTGAAGTCAAGTGTGTATATAAAGGTGAATAGAAGGATATAGGTATTGTAAAAATGAAAATATTCTTTGGATTTATTATTCTGATTGGTTTTTATTAATATATAAATGAAAATGTTTTGCTGTGGTGAAGCAGAGTCAGTTCTGTTTTCAACAAGATTATGAGGTATCAAAATTTTCAAAACTATTGCATTTTGATGATGCAAGTGCAAGAAGAACCAGACATAATGATAAATTAGAATCTAGTAGAGATGTTTTTGGATTCTGGAATCAGTATTACAAGGGGGGTATGTTCCAGGTTTGTGATTAACACTTGATAGGCATCTGGGTATGTATACCTTCAAACTCAGGAAAATATAGAATAAATATTGGGTTTACTGTGTTAAAATATATGTTAAGATTTCTAATAGAATTTTTCACTTTCATTTTATTCTGCCCTAAATTATTCATAAAATATTTTTCAAAAAGTAATTAATATGAGAAATGATAAATGATTATTTTTTCCTGTTGTTCTAAAGGTTAAGTATAGCAAATACGATTGTTCTATCATCTCTGTCTGATAATTTCAATAACTGAAGGCTTTTAAGATCTGTTTGTCTTTCTGCTGATTCTCATTCATGGTGTCTTGTTTCATAGTGTGTTATTTTTACTGTATGTTGCTCATTGTCTTTTGGAAAATTATTTGTAGGAATAATTCATGACTTAGATGAAAATGCTGTTTTTCAGAAAGGATTTCTATTTGTTTCTGTCAGGCAATTTGGACCACTACCAGTCCAGGACCACCTTAAATCGGTTACATAGTCTTGAGGTTTTCTGAAATGCCCAGACAGTACAAATCTGTGGAAGGGCTAGTTTACTGGCAGTTTGTCCTTGACTTAAGAGTGTAGCCTTTTGAGGGAATTCCCTGGCAGTCCAGTGGCTAGGACTCTGCACTTCCACAGCTGGGGGCCCGGGTTCGGTGTATCTGGTTGGGAGAGTAAGATCCCGCAAGCCGTGCGGCGTGGGCAAAAAAAAAAAAAAAGATGGGAAGATGGGCAGGACTTGGGCTTGGGTTCTGCCCACATGGCCCTTAAAAAAGGAGGATCCGTTTTGATCCGTTTAGCAAGTACCTTCAAGGGAAAAGTGAGCTTTTGAGCTCTCCTGTGTTTCTGGGCACCCCTTTAACTTTGGCTGCGGTTTAGTAATACCTACAGTATTGTTAGCTCTTCATTGCTTTCTAGAAGATTTTTAATCTTCCAACATTTTTTTAAAGATTTTTATTTTTATTTTTTATTTCTTGGCTGCGTTTGGTGTTTGTTGCTATGCATGGGCCTTCTCTAGTTGAAGTGAGTGGGGGCTACTCTTCTTTGTGGTGCGTGGGCTTCTGTCGTTGCAGAGCATGGGCTCCAGGTGCGCGGGCTTCAGTAGTTGTGGCACGTAGGCTCAGTAGTTGTGGCTCGTGGGCTCTAGAGCACAGGTTCAGTAGTTGTGGCGCATGGGCTTAGTTCCTCCGCGACATGTGGGATCTTCCTGGACCAGGGCTTGAACCCGTGTGCCCTGCATTGGCAGGCAGATTCTTAACCACTGGACCACCAGGGAAGTCGCTTACAACAGTTTTAGTTGTTTATAGTTTGAGAGTTGTTCCAAAAAATTTAACCCACCATTACCAGAAATGGATTACCGCATACGTATTTTTTTAAGCTTTTTTATGTATACCAGATTTAAGATACTATTGATTAAGCATTTTGCAAATAGAAAATATATGTGGAACTATAAAAATTAAATAGCTGGAAGTCACATTTTACAAGGGGGGACCTAAGAGTCATTAAAGTCAAGGGTAACGTTCATTTCAGTTTAAACACACACACACACACACACACACACACACACACACAACACAGATGAAACAAAATGTTTTTGTTATCTTTAGGGTTTTAAGTTAGTCAGATATGTTTGTGGCTGTAGGAAGTTGAGTGTTACCAGTGTGGAAAATTCAGGCTTGATATAAAAAAAAAATGGTTACCAAAACACTGATTGATGGCGGTTATAGTGCCTGGATGACAAAAGGTCACCCACCTCATACTCATGAGTTGTGACATGCTTGGTGGAAATGTAAGGTTAAAACTTTTACAACAACCTTATTTTGAAAATAGCTTAATCCAGTGATCTAAATTTATTTTAGGATTCAATTTTTTTTAGTGAGTCATTTTTCTAAGCTACCTTATATATATGCAGCAAAGCAGTTGTAATTTGACATTCTCTGGTCTAAATCTACAGGTGAGATGTAAAAGAATGTGATGTAATAATTTTGTTTCCTTCTACTAAAAACAAATTTTTCTTATTTTCTAGTATATTTACATGCTCTGTAGCTAAGGAAATGACAGTTTTTCTTGACACTTAACAAGTGGCTTTGCTTGCCACTCCTCTTTAAGAATGTGGTTTATGGGAGTTCCCTGGTGGTCTGGTCTAGTGGTTAGGATTCGGCACTTTCACTGCTGTGGCCCGGGTTCAATTCCTAGTCGGGAAACTGAGATCCCATAAGTTGTGTGCCACGGCCCAAAAAAAAAAAAGAATGTGGTTTATAGTGTCGTTCTGGACTACACAAGCTAGGAATTAAGGTATTTAAGTATTATAGGAAGATCAAATATTTTGGTAATTTGCAGTAGGCTGAGGCTGTGATTCTTGGGTCTTGAGGTTAGTGGTCTTAAATTAGACATGTCTTTTCTTGAACAGCAAAACAAATGTTTTATTTTTTAAATTATTTTGATATTTTATTTATTTATTTATTATTTTGGCTGCACCGCACGGCACGTGGGATCTTAGTTCCCCGACCAGGGATCGAACCCGAGCCTCCTGCATTGGAAGCACGTAGTCTTAACCACTGGACCTCCAGGGAAGTCTCAAAACAAATGCTTTAGAGCCGTGTGTCGGAGACATGGCAGAAGGTGAATCAAATTTGTGTTATGGTGAAGGGATGCTTAACAGCTGGTACTTTTGTCTCCACTCATATTGTATCTTATAGTTGACACAGGCAAAAGAAATAAGTTAATAAATGTAGTTGTGCTGTAAGGAATGATACTTTTGCCCCTTACGTGATTTGATAACTGTGTGCCTTGTAACATGCTCACACAGTAGTTAAGGTCAACACTGATGTTTGCATTTTGCATGATGAATTATGTCTAGGTTCATTGTCAGCTGAGAAAGTCACTGTAAAGTCAAACTGGAGTTATTCCAAGCATTGAATAATTCAGAATGCTTTGAATTGCAAAATTGAGTGTGTTAATTTTTCCAGGCTATAAGATTTACGACATTTTTACATCAGTGATCTAGAACCATTGTTATGAAAACATAAGCAAGTTCTCTTCCACACTTGTCTTTCTGTTTAATATTTTTTGCTTTCTCTCTTGGCTCTTGCATTCTTGTAGTAGTTGTAGCAGCAATTACTGCAAACCAACAGCAGCAAAACTCTATTTTTTGTTTTGTTTTGTCTGAGAAAACAAGCATGGTGACTTCTTTCCAAGGCTAATTACATGTTATCCATGGGCCTTCCAGAGAGGCAGGCATTTTATTTTTAATAGTTCCACAAAACTCCCATTTGGTTTGTTTTGCTGTAAGACTATCACTGAAATCCCCCTCCAGGATTTCAGTACACTATAGCTGCGGCCAGGGATGTGTTAATAGAATTGATATGATATTGAGCTGTAAATTTAGTAGTTTGCCATCTGCCCATTAAAAAACAAATGAGACTTCAAATAAGCAGGTTAAAATTTAGTAACTCTTCTAGGCCTTCTTGAAAATTGTGATTTAGAAGGCTGACAGATCCCATTGAGATTAGATAGATATAGGATATGAAAGTGTGGCTTGTTACTTTTGGAAGATGTAAGAGAGAAGTTGCTGTTAATGTGCTGTGGAAGTAAACAGGCCCATTTGCTAGAGAATAGAAAAATTAATGTCTTAAAATTACTATGTTCCTTTTCCCCATATCTCCTTAAATTTGATTGGGTAACTTCATTGCATTTAACATATAGAGTACATAATCCTACTGAATTTCTTTGAAAGAATAGGGACCTTTACTGTGTTGTCATTACAACTTTAAACATGGGCTAGATTAAAGAGTGGTAAAATTACTCTGTTCCTTTCGCCTTTGTTTTATCAGAGTGAGATTTAAGTATAAAGTGTATGTTCCTCACTATGTCAGGAGTTATGATTCTTTTGTAATAACAGGAAGTCCTATCCAAACTAGCTAAGCTAGAAAGATAATTTACTTCATGTAACTGTAAAGATAAGGTATAACACTGGCTTTGGGCTTAGCTAAATACTGGGCTCATCCTCTTAGCTGCGTTCACTTCTGGGCAGGCTTCCTTCACAGCCTCCACCTGGTGGCTGGCAGGGTGGCCAAAGTAGCTCTTATCCCTACACCTCCATCTGTGCCCGCATTGTTTGCAATATTTTATTGTTTTTCGTTGTCCAAGTCCCTGAACCACTTAAGAATATTTTGGGGAGTTTTATTTCTGAGTGACCCAAATCAAAAACAGTTCTGTGTCCTAGGAAACTAATGTTTTGAATTCACTTCTTTCATTAGAATAAAGAGATACTTGTCAGTTTGCTCATTTCACATTCTAAAGAGTTGGCATCGTAGACTTCACTGAAATCACGGTGAGCCAAGCTAGAGCTGAAGGAGATGTTCATAACACAGGTATTTGAACTTACTGTGCTCCTTCCACCAAAACACAGAACAGAGGAGGCAAATAGCACACGCACGCGCTCGCTAGCATGCGCTCTCTCTCTGTCTCTTTTAATGAAAGGCAAGTCCAAGAGGCCAGTGCTCATGTTCCATAACCCAAATTGTAGATCCCAGCTGTTAGTCCTCAGCAATGACTTTGAGAACTTCATAGTAAAGTTTTGGTATTTTGCTGATTTAAAGTTTTCAACCTCTATGCAATCATATTTCCCTATTTTAAAATATAATTTTAAACCTTTTCTAGTCAGAAATGTTGTGAGCATTCTATAAAAGCAAAAAAAAGTAAATGACATTTGGGTAACTTACACTTTATTTTCTCAACAAAAATGTGTCCCCTTTGTAACCCCCCCACACACACACTTTTTTGCCACTGTTACCATTTTTTATTTCATATGTTAAATAGTTGGAAAAACTATACCACATTATCTCCAGCTCATAGGTCAAGAGACAAGATTGGATCCCTGTGGAATAGGCTATGTCATTTTAGTCAAGACGTTCTCCTATAAAAAATTCAAAACACCAGATTTGAAGAGACCATTGAGGAGTCTGAAAGATTTCCTTAGATTATTTTCCTGGGCAAGGACACTTTCCTTTTCTTAGCTTCTTAGTTAGTTGTAGTTTTGCAGCACCTTAAACATTTTCTCCTCTGACGTTTACACTCTTCCTGTATTATAAATACTTTTCATCCACACCTCAGCAATATGTGTTGTTTGAAATAATTAACATTTAAATATTTCTATTGTTTCTTTAATTTTCTGCAAGCTGTTTTTATTTTCCTAGCATGGAGACTAAACTACGGTAAAGAAAAATTTTGTTGTATCTCCTACTTCCCCAACAGTTATTTATTATGTACTTTCTACATTGTAGGTACAAATCAGGGATACTCTTTCTGTCTCTCCGGAAATTTCTGTCTCATACAGTATGACTGTATGATATATGAAAGGCAGATTGGAACAGAACAAGGCATGGAGGCCACCAAAAAAAAAAAAAAAAAAGAGAGACCTGCTCAGAGATTGTCATCTAGAAAATGAGGATTTGGATTAAAGCAATGACAGAAAGAAAGGAGATTGACTAAATCTAATACTGAAAAAAGATGACTAAGGAGAGCTTGTTAAAGGACTAAGGGGACTTGCAGGAGAAAAAGGAATCAAAAGTAAACCCAAAGTTCCATTGGGTATGTGGGCATTGCTTACTGGGGGAATGATGATGCCATGGTAGAAAAAGAATTAAAAATAATTTATGTAGATACTTCCTCTTCCAAGAGGTAGAGCTTAACTCCCCATTCCCCTCTTGAGTATGGGCTGAACTCAGTAAATTGCTTCCAAAGAGTAGAATGTGGAAAGGTGGAAGGGAGTCATTTTACAGTGGAGAAACCTGGCAAACACTCCCTTGGCCGGGTGATCAAAGTTGGCATCCTCAGCATGTATGCCCTTGATATGATGTGTTGAGAATGGCAGTTCTTCCCCAAAACCTATATCCTATGAGAAAAACATCACACTAACCGAAGTTGAAGGACATTCTACAAAATACCTGACCAGGCTTCCTCAAAAACTGTCAGGTCATTAGAAACACTGAAGCTAAGGAGATCAGACTAAATCCTGGATGGGAATAATGTTTGACCAAATATCTGGGCACCTGTTGGCCCAGTCAAGTTGACACATAATCTTGTGTCACTGTCCAAAACTAAGAGAGGATGGAGGGTTAAAGAAGATAAAGGGTTAAGGAGGAGAGAGTTGTTTTTTAAACATCAAAAACAGCAGAAAGCCAAAAAATGGGATAGAGAAGATGACTCTTAATGATAAAAATCACATGAAGCAGGAAATCAGGAAATGTGGTCTGACTCCTCATTTAAAAAGTGAAAGGAAGACGCACAGTCAGTGACAGAATGGATAATAGAAGTAAGTTAAATTTTCATTTTACAGTTGACCTTTGAAGGTACAGATTTGAACTGCACAGGTCCACTCATACGCAGATGTTTTTTCAGTAAATACTACAGTACTGCATGATCAGAGGTTGGTTGAATTCGCAGATGTGGAACCACAGATACAGAGGCCAACTCTAAAGTTATCCTCGGATTTTTGACTGTGAGTAGGGTCTGCGCCCTTAACTCCCCCTAGTTGTTCAAGAGTCAACCTTATTTTATCTGCCCCTCTCTTGGGATATCCCTTTTCTTCTAACTACTCCAGTCCCAAAGTAGGGCCAAAGTAACTAACTTTGGGGGGGAAAACAAGTGTTCCCCCCACCCCCACCCCCCTGGCCCAAGAAAGAAAGCAGATTCTTCACATCCACTAAAAATGTCTTGAGGTTCTCCAGTACTCAAATTTATGAATGTGTATCCATGGATACAAGGATAAAAGTCATATAGGTTAAAGTTAAACTTACATGTTATAAAGCAGGTGCTCGGCGAGTTAACAAATATTATAAAATCCTAACTTACTCTTAACCTTTTAGGTACAGTCTTCAATAATATAGTTCAAACATTTATGCACACTCTTTCATTTTATTATTCATCCTTTATAATTGAATTCATGGAAGACTGGCTCTAGGCCAGAAAGCAGTAAATTAAATTTGAAATGCTTCTTTCTGCTAGTATTTAGCACTTGCATTTTTCTTCCCTTTTTTTCCCTCTAAGCCCAATAAAATATTCTAATAATTTCACAATGATATGCCTTAAGAGGTGATACTGCCAAAGGTGAAATATTGCTGGGCAAGTAGTACCTCCACTCAGTAGCTTAAAAATTTGCCAGCTGGTAAACACAATATTTAAAATCAACATTTAAAATTCTCCTAGGTATGTAAGTATATAATGTACGAAAATCAGATTATGAAAGTTGAGAACCATCTGTAAATAAAAATGCAAATATTTTGAATTCTTAATTACCCAGAGTTTCATTGTTTTACTACTTTCTTTAGTGTGTGTCTAACAGTTTAAAATGTTCTCCTGGGCTTTGATCTAGCAGTGTCTGCAAATTGTGTTCACCGTCACCCAATCACATGCTCTTAGAGTAGCCTATACTCCGTTGCTTCTTAGATCCTGCCTATTTTAGTACGTAAAACTCTCTATGATTAAAATTTCTCTCAGTTGAGATTCTTACTGCTTTACTTCATCTAACTTACTATAAAATAAAATGGATAACTATCCAGTGAATAAATATCTCTAAAAATAAAATGAAACTCACAACTCAAATATTATGTAGTTATAGAAGAGTTTGTGATATTTGAGATAAGGATTTACAAATCTATTAAATCAGACCCTGGGTTCCTTCTAGTTTTGCTAACTATGCCAATTTTATAGGGGATTGAGGGAGAAATTGGTCAGTAGGAAAAGTATAGATTCACCCTACTGATTCAAGTGTGGAGGGTAAATCTTCCTCCTACTAAATTAATAAACTACTTCACTGTTCTGAACAGTGACAATCTGAATACATTTTCTTTATGAGAATACAATTAAGTTAATTAAAGACATATTATTAGGGTTGTTCTTATAAGTTGTTCTTATCTGCCTACATAATGTAAACAGCCTACATACAGTTAGACTGTTAGTTTTAGCTCTGTTTTTACCCCTTGGCTCCAGACTTTAGGTTATTTCCCATATAACCTGCCTAACAGGGTGCTCCATACAAAAATTGGTTAAATAAACGTGCTTGAGTTAGCCTCAAACAGAAACATACGTTTTGTGGAGAGAAGTCCATTTCTCCTAGTAAAAAAACTTTAAACTTTCTAGTAAAAGAACTTCTGGTATTTAAAACCAAGTTTTATAATGTGATAAAAATATTCAGTATTGTTGCCCGTTTCCATCATCTTGCTTTTCTCCTATAGGACTCTTTCACTTTCTTGTAGTAAAAGCAAAAGGGTATTTGTGTGTGTGTGTGTGATTTAGGAATTTAGAATTAACTCACCAGCTTATTATAATTGTCCTGTATGAATTAGTGACTGTTTTTTCCACAGAAATTGTTTCTATCCTAGGCTAATTGTTTCTGAGCCATTGCTCAACCTGTTTTCAGAATGGGAGCACATTTTATTAATAATTAGCTCAAGAAAAACATAATTAATAAAGTTAATCTGTTGCTAAGTAAAACCATATGAAATTCCAAAGCAAAATACAAATATGAGTTTATGTGTTCCAGAGCGAGTTCCTTAGCATAAGTAAGTGATAGAAAGCCCAGGCATGATCCTAGTTCTTGCTGTACAAAAAGGAGCTAGCAGGAGACTTTCTTCTTTGCCATCTTCTGCAGTATGTGCAAATTCTGCCACTGCTGCACTATATTAAGAATCTGGTTGACACACTTTTAACAGTTATCTTGGTGTTATGCATGGTTATTTTATACAGAAATGTAAAAATAGTGGCAAATCATTCTTTGAAGAACAGAATCACATTTTAAATGTATTGATGGAGTTAGTGATTTAAAGGAAATTTGTGCTAAGTTTTAAGTTTTTTGTTTTTGATCTGTATGGCAAGTCCCTTCGCAACATGAATAACTGACCTATTTTATGTTTCGTTGTCTGAAACAAAGCCACTAAACAAGACAAGATTATGATTTGGGGAATTTGGTGACCTGATTCAGTTTTCAAAGAAGGAAAAATTATAATTTGTGAACTTTTAAACTACCATAGTGATCATTTGATCAGTATGTGAGAATAGTCCATTTAGTTAATATGTCCAAGCACAGCTATAACTGTTTTTTAAATTATTTTTTTCCATTTTACCTATAAAATAAACTGAAGGAAATTACATCTTTTTATATTAGCATCTCTTGGGTATAACATAGTTCTTTCTCTGACTAGTCATTTTCATCCTGATTTAATGATGTCCCATCTGACTTTCAGTGACCAACTGATATTTAGCACTAATATATTCAGAAGAGTGTAGGAATCTCAACCCATTTATTGAAAAAATTCTGTCTTAAATATTTTCAAACAAAGTAGGGTTTAAATAAGTAATACTGAGGAATTGTACAAATTGGTTTTTATTCCCCAAGACTGTTTTTGTGAGCATAGTAATTCCCAAGTATCTCTTTAAAGATCATTTTGTGTTGTACCTGGTTCTTAAAGACTTATGTTACTGAGGTTTAGCATGGTTGTAAACTATGTTGCCATGGTTAAGAATGTTGGATGCGGGCTTCCCTGGTGGCACAGTGGTTGAGAGTCCGCCTGCCAATGCAGGGGGCACGGGTTCGAGCCCTGGTCCGGGAGGATCCCACATGCCGCGGAGCAACTACGCCTGTGCATCACAACTAGTGAGCCTGCGCTCTAGAGCCCGCGTGCCACAACTACTGAAGCCCGCACGCCTAGAGCCCGTGCTCGGCAACAAGAGAAGCCACCGCAATGACAAGCCTGCACACCACAACGAAGACTAGCCCCCACTCACTGCAACTAGAGAAAGCCCGCGTGCAGCAGTGAAGACCCAATGCAGCCAAAAATAAATAAATAAAATGAATAAACTTATTTAAAAATAAAAAATAAAAAGAAGAATGTTGGATGCATATGCTTTGGGTTGAAGGGTTTTTTTGGTTTGTTTTTTGTTTTTGCTGCGCCACACGGCTTGCGGGATCTTCGTTCCCCAACCAGGGATCTAACCTGGGCCCACAGCTGTGAAAGTGCAGAGTTTTAACCACCAGGGAATTCCCGTGGTTGAGGATTTTTAATAATCCCATGATAAATCTAGATGGATAATTTGTATCTTTGTATATGTGAGTCCTGCTATTATCAGATGGCTACTTCTATAAAAGAGCTGTTTCCTTATACCAAATTATGGAATTTGGATATACAGTGAAAACTCAGCTTTTAACAGCTACAAGAAGACCAAAATAATGGCAAAGTGTAATAAGAACTAGAATGGAAACTGCTATGGAGTCCATATTTTAAAGAATGTTCCAGGGGATCCCTTGGCGGTCCAGTGGTTAGGACTCCGCGCTTCTACACTGGGCCAAAAAAAAAAAAAGAATGTTCCAGAAAATTGCCATTTGTCTAACTAACACTGTTAAGCTAGAATCTGTCAAAACAAATTTTGAGCAAAGATAAAACAAGGTCCTGTGACTCAACCATGGACTTAAGTACAAATTAAGAGGGAAGATTTCTCTTAAGAAAGGAAGAATGGAGAACTCTCCCTGAATCTTTGCCTTTTCTGAGGTGTGGCTGCAACGACACTGTAAAGGCAAACCCCACAGGAAACTGCTCACATTCTTCTGGCCCTTGTGCTCGAAGTGACCTGGCCTAGTTTTGATTTTTTTTTTTAAATTTATTTATGTATGTATGTATGTATGGCTGTGTTGGGTCCTCGCTTCTGTGCGAGGGCTTTCTCCAGTTGTGGCAAGCGGGGGCCACTCTTCATCGCGATGCGCGGGCCTCTCACTATCGCGGCCTCTCTTGTTGCGGAGCACAGGCTCCAGACGCGCAGGCTCAGCAGTTGTGGCTCACGGGCCTAGTCGCTCCGCGGCATGTGGGATCTTCCCGGACCAGGGCTCGAACCCGTGTCCCCTGCGTTGGCAGGCGGACTCCCAACCACTGCGCCACCAGGGAAGCCCTGATATTTTTTTAAAGGCAGTTGTAGAGGAGACTGAGCGGTCCATCTCATACACACCACCACTGCACTTCCACACTGGAGAATTAGCGGTGTATTTACAAGAAACCAGGTTTCCCTCCTCATTTTTTTTTTTTTCACACACACACACACACTGTATTTTATTTTTACAAGAGATAAATAAACTGACACCAAGCATTGTAACTGGATGACCACAACAAAAGCAACAATGATTGCAATTACCAAACACGAAACACACTCATACTATGTCATAATATTGACATTCAGTCCAGTAATCCTCCACTGTAACAGCTCCTTTACTTTGCAGTGAAAATTGATTTGTATATTTTTTGCCTCTGAGTCCTTGTGGGATTTTTTTTTTTTTTAATTCAAACAGAAAGTCACAAAAATTATAATCATCCTCATCAGTTCACTCAGTCCCGTGTAATTAATTTTTTTTTCACCTCCTCATTTTTTAAGAGTGGTATAATAATATATATATTTGATCTTTGTCTCCAGTTCCTGGCACAGAGCTCCGAAAACCCTTGGAATTTCCTGAGTAATAGGATTTGTTACTTCATAACACGCCCCTTTCATTACACTTGAGTTTATGCTAATGAAGTGATTTAAGACCCCTAGATAGCCTGAGAATGGGCCGGTCATCAGGAGTGATTAGAAGGTTGGAACGTTCAGTCCCACCCACCAGCCTCCAAGGATGGGGTGGGATGGCTCTCTGGAGACTGAGCGTTATAAAAACTCAAACTAGAAGACCTGGGGAGCTTCTGTGTTGTCGAACAGATCAAGGTGTCAGGAGGTGACATGCCCTGTGTGGGCCTGAAGCTCGGTGGTGCCTTTCCTCACTTTGCCCTAGGCATCTCTTCCATTTGACTGTTCCTGAGTTGTATCTTTTATAATAAACTGGTAAATGTAAGTAAAATGTTTTCCTAAGTTCTGTGATTTTGTCTAGAGAGTTATTAAACTTGAGGAGGGGGTCATGGGGACCCTCAAATTTGTAGCCAAGTCAGAAGAATTACAAGTGTCCTTGGGACCTGAGAGTCACGACTGGCATCTGAAGTAAGGGCAGTCTTGTGAAACCGAGCCCTCAACTTGTGGGGTCTGCCTTAACTCTGGGTAGTTAGTGTGACGATGAAAATTAATCAGTAGTCAGTATATGAAAGTAGTGGAAAATTTCATTTGAGCCAAATTTGAGGATTATAACTTGGGAAGAGCATCTCAGAAAGCCCCCAGAACTGTTCCTCCCATTGGAAGTCAAAACACAGTTACATAAGTCCTTTTAGACGAGGGCTATACATTAGATGACGTATTATTGACAGTTTACACAATCCAGATCTAAGCATGGCCCTTACAAGATCAAGAAGGAATGTTATCTTTTAAGGAGTTGTCTTGTTGATTTTAGGAGAATGTTGCTCTTTGCTTAGCTTGAGCAGGTATTTCTTCTGATGGGGGAGGTTTGGTTGATGCATAAAGCAGATACACAGTAGGCGGGGAGAGAGGAGGCCAGAGGGCAGAGAAAATTTTTTACGTTTAAATTTTTCTTGTCTTGCTATAGAATATGAATTTTATTTCACAGTGTCAGAACTAAATTGACACCCAGTTAACGTAGGAGAATCTGAGACCTGGTATCACAAAGAGTAAGCTCTGCTTGGGACTTCCCTGGTGGTCCACCTTCCAATGCAGGGGACGCAGGTTCGATCCCTGGTCGGGGAACTAAGATCCCACATGCCGCGGGGAAACTAAGTCCGTGTGCTGCAATAAAGACTCAGCGTAGCCAAAAAAAAAGCATAAGCTCTGCTTTGGTTTTGGTTTTTTTGGTTTTTTGTTTTGTTTTGTTTTGTTAAAATTAATTAATCAATTAATTATTTTGGCTGTGTCGGGTCTTCATTTCTGTGCGAGGGCTTTCTCTAGTTGCGGCAAGCGGGGGCCACTCTTCATCGCCGTGCGCGGGCCTCTCACTATCGCGGCCTCTCTTGTTGCGGAGCACAGGCTCCAGACGCGCAGGCTCAGTAGTTGTGGCTCACGGGCCTAGTTGCTCGGCGACATGTGGGTTCTTACCAGACCAGGGCTCGAACCCGTGTCCCCTGCATTGGCAGGCAGATTCTCAACCACTGTGCCACGAGGGAAGCCCTCTGCTTTGTTTTTATGTGTTTAGTAGATTTTAACATTTGCATTAAAAAATACATAAGAATAAATTTGCTCAAAGAAAGTGTCAACTGAAGAAAAATGCACAACCTAAAAATAGTAAGTTATGTTTTATTTCGGGACCTTGCTGAAAGATAGCTCTGAGGAACTGTTCCAAAGAGGTAAGGGAGGAGCTAGGATATATAGGAATTTTTGCTGAAAAAGAGTCATGTAGTTGAACATCAAAAGATTACTGCTAATCGCAAAAAAAAACCCCAGACATTTCAAGTTAATGATTTTATTGCTTTTCTGTGTATGGGAAGATGCTAGAGTCTGGGCTCATTGAAATTATTTCTTAGATACGCATCTTAACAATTTAGGGCCAGTATCCTGTTTTTTCTCCATCCTGAATTCCCCTTATAGCACACTGTGGCACTGTGGCACTGTGACGGGGTGGGGGCTGCAGTGGCTGGTGGCTTGGTGGTGGCCACATTTGCTGTTTACTGGAATGACGGGCAACATTGTTTGTTTACTGGAATGGCAGGCAACATTCTTTGTCCACAAAAGTAAAGATCCAACTTAACAGAAAGAGATAATATTCTTCCTAGATTTGGAAGACCTGCAGATCAGTTCAATGCAATCGCAATCAAAATCCCAGCAGGCTTTTGTGGGGGGCTAGGGAATAGAAACTGACAAGCTGAGTCTTGCATTTATATAGAAATGCAAGTGAGCTAGTATAGCTAAAACAGCTGAAAAAGAGTAAAATTGGATGACTTGCATTACTTGTATTTCAGCACTTACTATAAAGATTTACTATAAAGTAATCAAGACAGTATGGTAGGGCTTCCCTTGTGGCGCAGTGGTTAAGAATCCACCTGCCAATTCAGGGGACACGGGTTCGAGCCCTGGTCCAGGAAGATCCCACATGCCGCGGATCAACTAAGCCCATGTGCCACAACTACTCAGCCTGTGCACCTAGAGCCCATGCTCTGCGACAAGAGAAGCCACCGCAATGAGAAGCCCGCGCTCGCCACATCTAGAGAAAGCCCGCACGCAGCAACGAAGACCCCAACACAGCCAAAAAAAAAAATTAAATAAAAAATTAAAAAAAAAAAAAAGTATGGTATTGTCAGAAAGATAAACTTATAAACCTGGGGTTCACAAAATGGCTGTGTGTTTTGTAAGTAAAGTTTTAGTGAAACAAGGCTAAACCTATTTGTTTATGTATTCCCTAGGGCTGCTTTTGATCTAGTTACCAAATTGAGTATAACAGAGACTATATATGGCCCCCAAGCCTAAAATACTGTCTATTCAGTAGTTCAGAATAGAAAGTTGATAAATAGGTCCACATATGCCTGATTGTTACCTGAAAACTGATTTCACCTCTTGGTGGATGTTGAGCCAAAAGATACAACCAAGCCAAAGACTGGGAGAAGGAAGGATTTGTTACTTGCAACAAGTAAGGAGGAGAACATGGGAGATCTTTCCCAAAGCAGTGTCTCCCTGAATAGCAAAACTGGGGAAGTTTTAAGCTAAGGGTACATGCATATTCATGAAGGGGCTTGAACAGAAGAGAATTCAGCATAGAACTGAGGCAGAGGTTGAGTCCAAGCTTTAGCTGATTAAAGTCATGAGGGTCAGAAAAGGTCAACGGTATAATTCCTTAGATTCTGGCCAGTCTGGGGTTCTTAGCATGTAGTTGCCATTCTCCACCTGGATGGGACCTTAGTTCCTGTTGAACAGCTCAAAGATATGTATCAGATTGTCATTTATATCCCTTAAGAAGGAACTAGGACTCTGTTTTATTGCTGAACTATTGTTTCTTTCTTTTTTTTTTTTAATATTTATTTGGTTGTGCCGGGTCTTAGTTGTGGCAGGTAGGCTCCTTAGTTGCGGCTCGTGGGCTCCTTAGTTGCCGCACGTGGGCTCCTTAGTTGTGGCATGCAAACTCTTAGTTTCGATATGCATGTGGGATCTAGTTCCCTGTCGAGGGATGGAACCCAGGCCCCCTGCATTGGGAGTGCACAGTCTTAACCACTACGCCACCAAGGAAGTCCCTGAACTATTGTTTCTTGACTGCTTTTCCTCTGTTCCTGCATTCCTTTGTTCACTTAGGATCATTAATTGCTGAGACCTGTTAAGGGCAAGCATTGTGGCCTGGCTTAGATTACAAAATGGCTTAGGCCTAAAATGGCTTCTTTTATGTCAAAAAAGGCTGTATCTGGTTCTTTTCCTCCGGGGATCCTATACCCTATCTGCCTACATGATCAAATGATTTTCAACAAAGATGCCAATCAAAAAGGAAAGGATAGTTATTCAAGCACAATTTGTTGAGGAATCTGTTGTGTTTATAAGGGAAAAAAAATTAACTTCAGCCTTACATCACACCTTCACAAAAAATAACTTGAAATGGATCATAGATATAAATTTAAAAGCTTGTTAAACAAAATTGGACTGAGTAAAAATGTAAAGATCTTACTGGCCTTATTCAGTGATTCATGAATAGGGCAGCATCCCATCTAGCAAATAGAAAGGAGCTCTGAAGAGCTATACAAAATGGGTGGCTTTTATAGGTGAAAGGGGACAGAAAAAGGAAATTTCTAGCAAAGAGTGTGTTGTTTCAGGCAAGGTCACCTTCCTTTGGGGGACAGAAGGGGTCTCGGGCAGATTACCTCACTAGTGCTGACCAGTAATTAATCAGATTGACTGGTTAAAGGTTACATTCCTGGTAAAGACTGAAACTGCAGTTAGGTTAGGTATTAAGTCTTGATTTGCTGATGTGGGGCCATTTTGGGCCTGCTCTCTCTTTTTTTTTTACAAGCTAAAAATAAAAATTCTAGAAGAAGATACAGAATATTCATCAACTTGGAGTAGGCAAAGATTTCTTAAGACATAAAAGCACTAACTATAAAAAGAAAAAATGGATAAATTTGATTACATAAAAATTAAAATTTCTGCTCTTTAAAAAGCACCATCGGGACTTCCCTGGTGGTGCAGTGGTTAGGAATCCACCTGCCAATGAAGGGGACACGGGTTTGAGCCCTGGTCCGGGAAGATCCCACATGCCGCGGAGCAACTAAGCCCGTGTGCCACAACTACTGAGCCTGCTCTCTAGAGCCTGCGAGGCACAGCTGCTGAGCCTGTGTGCTGCAACTACTGAAGCCCATGCGCCTAGAGCCCGTACTCTGCAACAAGAGAAGCCACTGTAATGAGAAGCCCACGCATCGCGATGAAGAGTAGCCCCTGCTCGCCACAATTAGAGAAAACCTGTGCGCAGCAGCAAGACCCAACACAGCCAAAAATAAATAAAATTGAAAAAAATAAAAATAAAAAAAATAAAAAGCACTATCAGAAAACGAAATGGCAACCACAGACTAGGAGAAAATACTTGTAAAACATATATCCATCATATGACGTGTCTAGAATAAATCAAGAAGTCTTAAAATTCAGTAATAGTAAACTCAATTTTTAAAAATAAAAAGATTTGAACAATGCTTTACAAAAAAATGATGTTAGTGGCCACTTATCACTTGGAAAAACTCTGTATATCATTAGTCATCAAGGAAGTGCAAATTAAAACCATGAGATACCACTTACTATCCACTAGAATGGCTAAAATTAAAAACATGAGCAATTGTTGGCAAAGAGGTGGAGCAACTAGAACTCTCATGCATTGCTAGTGGGGTGGGTTCTAAATTGGTGTAACCACTTTGGAAAACTGTTTGAATTAAAAAAATTTTTTTTTTTTACCGAGGTACAGTTGATTTACAATATTATATTAGTTTCAGGTGTACAACATAGTGATTCACAATTTATGTAGATTATACTCCATTTAAAATTATTATAAAATATTGGCTGTATCCCCTGAGCTGTACAATATATCCTTGTAGCTTATTTATTTTATACATAGTAGCGAATTTTCTTATATTTCAACATACACTTAACATATCCAGAAATTCCAGCCTTAGATATTTACCCAAAGTATACCTCGAAGTTTATTTTTAAAAAGAATTTTATTAAAAAATAATAAATAGGGAATTCCCTGGCAGTCCAGTGGTTAGGACTCTGCACTTTCACTGCCGTCAGCCTGGGTTCAATCTCTGGTTGGGGAACTAAGATCCTGCAAGCCACATGGCACAGCCAAAAAAGTAAAAAATAAAGAAAAAGAAAAATAATAAATAAACAGCATCTCTTTTGCAAAAGTAATTTGATCACGTCTATCCCCTGATTAAACTCTTTTAACACTTTCTCAGTACATTTCAAGTAAAATCCAAATTCTTTCCTGACTTCTTTTTGAATGTATTTTCTGCCACTTTACTTTTCACTGGGCTTTGTCCATACCTGCACTCCTTAGTTGCTAAAACATGCCAGACTCTTTCCAGTATGATGTTCCTTCTGCCTAGAATACTCTCCATCCACCCCCACCTTCCCCACCCACTTGTTCATAGCTACATCCTCTCTGTTTAGATCTAGGCTTAAATGACATCTCCACAGAGAAATTTTTCCTGCCCTCCTTACCTAAAGTAAAAATTTCCACTGTTATTCTTTATTCCCCAGTTTCTTTCACGACAAAATTTGCCATTATTTTAGTTGTCTGCCTATTTTTTCATTGTTTATCTCATCCTCTCACATGAAAGCTCCACAAGGGAGTGCCCTTGTCTGTCTTGTACAGCACTGTGTCTCCATCACCTACCTCAGAGTTACCTGGGCTTTGTGAAGGAGTGAACATTGTTCCCTAAGCCTGAAATCTCTCTTCCTTCTCATCTATTGTAATTCCCCCCTCATCTTTCAAGGCCCAGCTCAAATGACAGCTCTTCTTCAAAGTCTTCTTCCACTCCTTGTTTAATTCCTTAGTGTATAAGTTAGTGTTTGTACTACACTAAAATGTTTTCAAAACTGGTGAAGGGAGACTTCCCTGGTGGTGCAGTGGTTAAGACTCAGTGCTCCCAATGCTGCTGAGGCACTGGGGACCTCAGGGGTCCTGGGTTCGATCCCTGGTCAGGGAAGTAGATCCCACATGCATGCCACAACTAAGAGTTCTCATGCCACAATTAAGGAGCCCGCCTGCTGCAACTAAGGAGCTGGCGAGCCACAACTAAGGAGCCTGCCTGCCACAACCAAGACCTGGCACAACCAAATGAATGAATGAATGAATGAATGAGTAAATTTAAAAATATTAAAAAAAAAAACTGGTAAAGGAACTTAGAACCAAAGCAGAGGTTGAACACTGGCTTAAGCAAAAGGACCTATAACTTAACGGAGTTCATATCTTCCAAGTCAAGACATTTGAAGGTAAAGACGGTGATCTTTGGTGGAAAATATAGTCTATTTTCCACTCCTCCAAACTAGGTCATAGCAGTGTCTTAAACTATACACACTTCAAACTTCTTTGGTTAAAACTTAACTCCTCAGGAGGATAGGTATAGGACTGGTAAGAAAAGAAAAACTGGAAAGGTGTTTGCCATTTTCTTTTAGTTGTAATTAACTTCCTGTTCTAGGCTAGCTTCTGTTGTGCCTACTTGGACGAATGGGTAAAATTTTTAAGAGCCTGCAGGTGAAAAAAAGTAGTTTTAAAAAGATGCCTTCCCCTTCTTCCTCCTCCTTTCTCTCCCCAGTAATTCTCCTGGTACATGATTTACCTCATTCATTTGAAATTAGCCTTTGCTATGACACCTGAAGGTGAGCCCCTATGCCCCCGAACACACACACGTGCACACAAATCAACCAACTGACACTTTAAAGTTGTATTTTCTTTCATTAAAAAAAAAAAAGATACCGCATTTGAAGGGATGAGAAGATACAATTCTGTAAAACCCTAAAAGCATTTCTCAGATAATCCTGTCATAGTCCTCTGATTAATTTATAACTTCTAGGCATTAATATTCTCAAGAAGTTACAACAGCCAGTATGACAGAATAAACCAAAGTTGCTAGATTGCTTTTCAGCCGTTGTGATCTGTATTTGGCATACTTTGTCTTTCTCATATCGAAAGTCCAAGTACTGTTATTACTTCAGTGGTTCTTAAACTCGAGCATGCATCAAATCACTTTGAAGCCTGGTTACAACATAGATTCAGTAGGTCCAAGAATTTGCAGATGCTGATATTGATGTACTTCGAGAATCACAGTAGCTTATATGAATATTCCTACATATTTGGGTTGCCCAGACAAAAGCCCTCTTTAGGTGAATGTTATTTGAGTTTACGATTCACCTTAATCTAGATAATTTGTGTTTATTGTTGTTCAAGGAATTGAATGGGCAGGAAAGTGGAGTTCTCATAATTTTAGATTTAACCTAGTCCTTAAAATTTTTCTTGCCTTATGTAAGGCAGTTCATAAAACCTATCTTGTCATCTCAGGCCAAACTAAAAGCTATTTTTATTACGTATAATTAAGCTAATTCTCAGAAAAGGAGCAGGCGTGGGGGAATGGCCAGCATTGAAACAAGTGTGGAAGCTCTCAAAAATTGCTTTTCTGAAATTAATGTTACCAGCCTCAATATAGCATTTGAAGTTGTTGTTTTTAGAATCTTGGACCTAGTTACTCAGATCTAGGGCTGAGTTTGTAAGGGTTAAATAGTTTGTCTGTGGATTCAACATGAATATTTCCAAGGTTGTCCTAACTTCAAGCATTAGATCAGCTTATTTGAGAAGTTGGAGGTGTGTTACTGTGCAAAAACTTGGAGAAGTAGAGAGAAATATAGAATCCATCCCATTGGTGAACCGTCTTTCAGCTTCTCACATCTACTGCCCTTGTTTGATGTTATCACAGCATAGTATTCCAAAAGCTGTTACTATACATAGCATCTTTATGTTTATAGTATAACTATGGAGAAGTTTTGTTTAAATCTTTAAAAAAATTTTTTTCAAAGAATTGTTGCCAAGCTTATTCCCCATCTTTTGACTTTTGTTTGAATCTTTGTCTTATTTCGAAGGCTGAGAGCTGTTACCCAATTGAGCCTTGAATTATAAAAGTCCAATATTTTTGAAATCGTAAAATTAAAAAATCTTTTTTAATTAAAAGATTCTTATGTTTTAAATTTTGGACTTATCACGTCTTATGGACCAAAATAGCACATTCAGTTTTTGGCAGCTTCTGTCCTGCCCATGCCAATAAAAGCAGCACCATATGGTGTGACTGCTGTCCCACTAGGAAACCCACACCCTGTGGAGACGTTGCCTGCCATGAAGCAGAGCCGCTGCTCCCCATATGCTTATCTTTTTAAGCCAACATATTGACCAGGATATATTAAGATTCCAGGACATCCTATCAGTTGAGTCTTGTAGTCCTCTTTCCTACCAGTTTTAACATTTGACCACATTATGAAAATACATACTCAAAACTTTATGGAATCTCCTACCCAGCCTCAGAAAGAAGCTTTTGAATGACTACTGCAAGAAACGAAAATATGTACCTTTTAGAATACAGTCAGTAAGTGTTTTAGTGCTCCTTAACTGCTAGTACTCCTCCACAGCTATCTCCTCTCTCGCTCACCCCCCTGCCCTGACCAAACACCCAGAAGGAAAAGGGTTTGCAAATATTAATCTTAGGTGTTGGTGTAAGTGTAGGAAGATGGGCTGAAAGTTGTAGTTCTCTGTGATGGAAAGAGTTTAGAATGTGACAGAACGAGGGAATAATTGCTGTTCTACTCACTTCTGTGTATTTTGTCCTTTGTTGAATAGGTGTACAGTGTTTTCCAAATAACCACCCTCTGCTGCCTGTTCTTTGTCTTTTTTATGCTGGAGCAGCCATTTAGTTCATTGTAACCTTCATCCAAACATTTCTCTACCTTATAAAATTACTGTTAAGGCTTTCCAGTATAAAATTATCTAATTCTTCTGAAAATAAAGGCACACAGCTAAGTTTTGTTCATCATATAGATTATGTCCATAGTTTTCAATAACTTTATTTAGTTATTCTTGAAACATATATTATTGAGCATTTACTGTGTTAATTGTATTGGGCAATGTGTATATGGAATAGACAAAATTCCACCCTCCAGAAACAGATAAGCAGGTTATAATACAGTATAATGCTTTACTGAAAAGATATACAGTATACTATGGTTGTATCTTGAGGCAGCTCCTGAAATTAAAATTTCTAAAGACTCAAAGGAAAATATAAAACTTTGGTGTTACAGCGAAGTGCTTATAAATGTTATTGCCTGGTCTGTCAAAAAAGTGCTTAAAGCTCAGAGAAATTTATAAGGCTGGTTCAAGCTAAGTGACAAATAACTGAAAAATATCTCTTTAAATATTTTATGTTACAATATTTCTAAAATTTGAACATCTAATAGTCATGTGCGATTTTGCAATGTGAAAATTTTGGGAAATTATATTTTTAATTTGAGTATGGTGAAATGTTTTGTTAGTAATACATATGCCTTATATTTAAATTTCTAGAATAAGAATCTACAGGTATTTTACATTTTGAGGTGTTACTAGATAGGAACGTGGTTTAAATCAGTGTTTTTCAGCAGGAATACTTTTGGCACTTTGGAGGAATCATTTCTCCTTGTGTAGTACTGTCCTATACATTGAAGGACATTTAGTATACTCAGCCTCTTTTTATATTTTTTATATTCATATAAAAAGTTGAATGCCTTCTTACAACTGTTTGACCCAATAACATTGAGGCTGCTTTTATTACGTATAAGTGAAGACCAGTATGTATTTCTGATTTACTGTTTTTAAAAGCAGTAAATGGCAGTTAAAACATTGCCCTCTAAATGCTACTGTTTCTCCCCCTCCCAGGTTGGTGTGATAAAGAAAAATATCCCTTCACATTTCCAAATGCACCTTGTTGGGAGTTGACCATCTCCTTATTACATAATACTTTGGCTTTCTGTACATGTGTACAAAATTTTACTTTCTGAACTTAAAGAGAGTTGCCCTGAACTTTAATAAATAAGACATCTCTCTTTCTTTTTAAAATTAGAATACATGCTTAGATATGTATGGGAAGGGTTTCCAGCTGGCTTGGTGCAGGATCGTATAATTTTGTTTACTGTAAAGCTCAGCATACATTTTCTCACACTAGGGACAGTAGCCACATCACAATGTGGAAGATGCAATACTCAACCTGATCTTTTTTTTAACAGCTTTATTGAAGTGTATTTTACATATCACAGAATCCACTCATTTCAAGTTTACATTGATTTTTAGCAACTTTACTGAATGGTGTAATCATCGCCATAAATCAGTTTTAGAACATTTTTATCACCCCAGAAATATGTCTCGTGCCCATTTACAGTTAATCCCCATTCATTCCTTTACCTAGACTCTACTAACCTACTTTATGTCTCAAAATCTGCATTTTGGGACATTTTATATAAATGGAATCATCAGCATGTGACCATTACCTTCTTAAAACATTTCTCTGTGGCTTCCCTATCAGACTGTTGTTTTTCACTCACCTCCTCAGTCAAGGGCTTGAATGTTCTATCAAGGGCTCTGTTCTTGCTCAGCCTAGGTGATTTCATTCTGACCTAAATGTGATGATTACCCTATCTCTATCACTAGCCTAAATCTCTTTCCTGAGCTCCAGACACATATTGCCAACTACACCTGCAGGGTATGTCCACAGGCACCTCAGTCTCAACATCTGTGAAACTGAGCTCAGTACCTGCTAATACAAGCCTGCTGGGCCTGAATTTCACTTTTCAGGGAAGGTACCACCTTCCACTTTGTTCCCCAACTTGTAAAGTAGGGCAGCCATCATCCTTCATTCTTCTTTCCCTCACTTCCACATCCAATAAGTTACCAACTCTGAAATTACCCTTTAAATACCATACACACTGAATACAATCAACCTGAGTTTAGGTAGTATAAGTATGCCATGTGGTTTGGGTCAAGAATCTGTAGAGATTCTAAGCAAGATCAGGCCTTAACAGGAAGTGTAGTAAATTTTCACCCATTTTAAGTTTTGAGATTCACAAGAATAAACTAAGCACACTTAGTAACAAGGTATCTTTAAGAAGTTTCAGAATTCTTTATTATAATTTTATTTTAATTTTTCTTTAAGTTTTTTTTAATAAAAGTTACACATAATTTAAAGAATCAATGGATTCTATAGTGTTTCTTTTTTCTTTTATCCTAAATAAATAAATTTATTTATTTATTTATTTATTTTTGGCTGCGTTGGGTCTTTATTGCTGTGCGCGGGCTTTCTCTAGTTGCTGCGAGTGGGCTTTCTCTAGTTGCTGCGAGTGGGGGCTATTCTTCATTGCGGTCCACGGGCTTCTCACTGCGGTGGCTTCTCTTGTTGTGGAGCATGGGCTTCAGTAGCTGTGGATCGCAGGCTCTAGAGTGCAGGCTCAGTAGTAGTGGTACAAGGGCTTAGTTGCTCTGTGGCATGTGGGATTGTCCCCCACCAGGGATCGAACCCGTGTGCCCTGCATTGTCAGGCGGATTCTTAACCACTGCACCACCGGGGAAGTCCCCCCTTTTTTAGAAAAAAAAAAAAAAATTATTTATTTATTTATGCTGCACCCGGTCTTAGTTGTGGCACATGGGATCTTCCTTGCCACGTGTGGGCTTTTCGTTGGTGCATGTGGGCTCCTTAGTTGCAGCATGTGGCCTCCTTAGTTGCAGCATGCAGGCTCCTTAGTTGCAGCATGTGGGATCTTTAGTTGTGGCACACGGGATCTTTAGTTGCAGCATGCGGGATCTAGTTCCCTGACCAGGGATCAAACCCAGGCCCACTGCATTGGGAGTGCAGAGTCTTAGCCACTGGACCACCAGGGAAGTCCCTACAATGTTTCTTAAGGCATGTAGCAATCTGTATTTCCCCTTATAATTTTTTTTTTAATTAAGGCTAAAACAGAGATTGTTTTGGCTTTTACCTCCCCACTCCCAGATACTCTAAGTAAAGTTTTCCATTTTCTATAGAACAGAAGAATAATTTACAGTTTTCTCACAAAACACAATTGGTACTCGCATAACAAATTGAATGTCTGTTTGCAGTGGTTTGACACAATTAAGTAGAGGCAGTTTCCTGTTCAGTAAGTAAATAAAAGAGTAATGTTTTATAGCTTTACAAAAGAGTAAAGTTCCTTTCTATTTTATTTAGCAGCAAATTTTAGTTGGATAAAGAGCATTTTAAATTTTATGTAAGATATTTGTTGACTTAGATTTTCAGGGTCCTCATCACAAAGACTGAGTGGACTTTGTGAAGAACATAGTGGAACACGGGATAGAATTAGAAATGAATTGTTAGACTTCAGTAGAAGCTAGCAAGAATGTCTTTTCTAAGCAACTGTTAAGAAGCTAAGGAAAGGGGTTTTTCTTTCCATATAGGAGATGACTTTCCCATTACTTCCTCTTCTCTTTTGAATTATTTTTGTTTGTTGTCCTAGGGAGATAATCATTTTTTGCTCTTAGTTCTGTCTCTCTCTGTCTCTCCTCCAGATCTAATCCATTGGTGTTTATTCATATGAAATTTTTTCCTTAGTCATTTCTAAAAGCTTCACCTGAAGGATGAGCAGTTTCTCCTGACGGAATTGGATTTAAATGAATAAGGGTGATGAATTCCTTTAAAGGTGCGCAGAGGAACTCCAGAAATGTAATTCTTGATAATCCTTTCCTTCTCCATCCTAGTGCTATTCCGTCAAGAATCCGGAATAGTGGATTTGGTTTTCTGAGAAAAGTGCTCTTTGACATCCTTATTTAATAATTTCTTGTCCTGTCCAGCTTAAATTCATTGCATAGTTTTGGTCTTAATTTGGGGGTATCTTAGGGAATTGATGTTAAAATGAAAGGCCTGAAAAATAGACCAAAAAGGAAGAAGCTTGGGAGAAGCTGTTTATTTCATTGTGACCCCAGTGATTGACAGCCTGCCTTTGGAAGCTTAGAGATCAAATAGAATTTCTGTCAACCAAGTAACAAATATTTGTAGAATGCCAGTGTGTGCCTAGTATTGTGTAGCACAGGATGTAATTACTGCCTTCCAGGAACTTCCTTAAATATAAGTTATCTGAAGAAGAAAATTTTTGCCAGGGACTTGTGGAGGTTTGTGATCAACCAAGAATTTATTTTATTAGGATTTTAATATTTTTAGGAAGATTTTCAGGATAGATATAACTTGGAGCCAAAAATTATGTTTCATTGCTTGCTCTGTGATGTCATAGTTGCACCAAGTAAGAATTAGAACATAGATTTGAAATTCTTACTCAATTTCAGTTGAATAAAGGTATCCTGCAGCAGATATTTTTAGAATGGAGGATCAACTGAAGGGCCCAGGTTCTCATGCAGAAACTGATATTGGGATACTGACTTTAAAACTTTGAATTTTTCACTCTGAATTATTTTTCTGTTCTGAAATGCAAGTTTAAGCTGTCATCAGTGGATTAAATCAATATTTTATATATATAATAAGAATATAACTTTTGATATCAGAGACAACTTAAATGATCCCTCTATTAATAGGAAGTGGATATTTTTCACAGATGTTAACTGTTGAGTTGGTGATTATACTATCAGAATTGTCAGATGGCTTTAGATAGGTATGGCTCTAAATTTTATGGGAGAAAGGTTTGAAAAAATGTGTTTTTCTCTTTTCACCATACTTAAAATTTAAAGCATTGTAATGGCAGAGGATGGGATTAATGATTAGCGCCTCCCAAGTCATAGTATGAGTTAACTGGTAGAATAGGGATAGGAATTAACAATTTCATAGTCTTAGTCAGTTGCTTTCCTCACCATGCAAAAAGAAAGCTAAATGTGAAAAAAATGTTTTGAATTTTGTCATTAATGGAAACTAGCGTTAAGCCAATACACAGATATAAGACACTTTTGTTGTGTCTGATCTATTTTGGTGGCAATTAATTATGTAAGTTAGATCTACTTAATCTTAAATTCTAAGGTGAAAGTGATCAGTCATCTTTGGAAAAAGAATCTGCTATTCATTATTTCTATTTTTTTTTCCTGAGATTTTTAGAGAGGATGTATAATTATATTAAATAAGCTATTGGTGAAACAGGGAAAAGGTTGCAGAGATAAGTTACATTTTTAGGAATTTTTTTGTTACTTTTTTAAAAAAATAAATTTATTTATTTATTTATTTTTGGCTGTGTTGGGTCTTAGTTCCTGCACGCGGGCTTTCTCTATTTGAGGCGAGTGGGGGCTACTCTTCATTGCTGTGCACGGTCTTCTCATTGCGGTGGCTTCTCTTGTTGTGGAGCATGTGCTCTAGGCATGCGGGCTTCAGTAGTTGGGGCACGCGGGCTCAGTAGTTGTGGCTCACGGGCTCTAGAGCGCAGGCTCAGTAGTTGTGGCACACAGGCTTAGTTGCTCTGCGGCATGTGGGATCTTCCTGGACTAGGGATGGAACCCGTGTCCCCTGCATTGGCAGGTGGATTCTCAACCACTGCGCCACCTGGGAAGCCCTTTGTTACTGTTTTTAAATGAGGTACTACCACCTCCAAGGGGGCCAGGAGCAAAATAAAACCAGAAAAACTTAGGAATTTTTTTTATTGACGTGTAGTTGATTTACAATTTTGTGTTAATTTCTGCTGTACAGCAAAGTGATTCAGTTATACACACACACACATTCTTTTTTATATTCTTTTCCATTATGGTTTATCACAGGATATTGAATATAGTTCCCTGTGCTATATAGTAGGACTTTGTTTATCCATTCTCTATATAATAGTTAGCATCTGCTAACCCCAAACTCCCAATCCATCCCTCCCCCACTCCACTCCCCCTTAGCAACCACAAGTCTGTTCTCTATGTCTGTGAGTCTGTTTCTATTTTGTAGATTAGTTCATTTGTGTCATATTTTAGATTCCACATATAAGTGATATCATATGGTATTTGTCTTTCTCTTTCTACTTAACTTAGTATGATAATCTCTAGGTCCATCCATGTTGCTGCAAATGGCATTATTTCATTCTTTTTTATGGCTGAGTAGTAGTCCATTGTATTATGCACCACATCTTCTTTGTCAGTTCATCTGTTGATGGACATTTAGGTTGTTTCCATGTTTTGGCTATTGTGAATAGTGCTGCTGTGAACATAGGGGTGCATGTATCTTTTCACATTATATTTTTGTCCGGATATATGGCCAGGAGTGGGATTGCTGGATCATATGGCAACTCTGTTTTTAGTTTTTTGAGGAACTTCCATACTGTTTTCCATAGTGGCTACTCCAACTTACATTCCCACCAACAGTTTAGGAGGGGTTGTCTTTTCTCCACAGCCTTTCCAGCATTTGTTATTTGTAGACTTTTTAATAATGGTCATTTTGATCAGTGTGAGGTGGTACCTCACTGTAGTTTTGATTTGCATTTCACTAATAATTAGTGATGTTGAGCATCTTTTCATGTGCCTATTGGCCATCTCTATGTCTTCACTGGAGAAATGTCTGTTTCGGTCTTCTGCCCATTATTCGATTGGGTTGTTTGTTTTTTTGTATTGAGCTATATGAGCTGTCAGAAAAACTTAGGAATTTTTAATGGCGCCAAAATGAACTTATAAGAGTCTCTTTTAAACCAGGGAAGTCGATTTCCAATTCCTCTGCACTGTTTCTTTGTTTCGGAAGCAGGAACAATTTAGTAACCAGTCTAATAAATTACTTGGTAAGTCATGGATGTTGAGATCATTTATTCAGTGTCAAGCCTTTTGGAAAGGGAATATTAATACCTTCACTTATCTTTCTTTTCAAACTTCATTAACTGGCTGTTAGACCAAAACTATCCCATATTATTTTATGTTTTAAAATGTGTATTTGGTATTCACTATGTACTATGATGTAAAATAAACTCTTCTATACCTGAAAAAAGAAATGTATATTTGGTAATTTTAAGATGAAGTTTAAAAATTAAAATCCTGGCTAAAGGTTTTTAGTAAGTTACTTAATTAGATGATACTAAGATATCCCGTATGAATTATGTCCTAAATTTTTCTTTTAAAATTGGTCATGAGTCACATATTTTGGCTTATGTATATGCTTCTGAATTCTTTATGTTAATGGCATAACTAGCCACCAACATTCATAATGTTGTAAGATTCTTAACCAGACAGATGACTCAGAGTAGACATAAAGGTGTGTACAGTACAGCTTACAATTGAAGTGTGTATTTTTTTTTTAATTTTTTTTTTAAGTCTTTATTGAATGTGTTACAATACTGCTTCTGTTTTATGTTTTGGGTTTTTTGGCCGTGAGGCATGTGGGATCTTAGCTCTCCAACCAGGGACCGAACCCACACTCCCTGCATTGGAAGGCGAAGTCTTAACCACTGGACAACCAGGGAAGTCCCCAAAGTGTGTATTTTAAATAAGTCTTAGAATGTTGCATTTTATGGATTTTATTTAGTCCATATTACAGAGAGAAGTCTCAGGTAAATGCTTGAATCTTTTCTTCTTGCATACTGAGGTGAAAATAAGGATCATAGAGAGTCTAGGTAAAAGATTAAAAATATTCCTTGGCATCAAAAGCAAGAGAGAAAGCAATCCAAAATTGACTTTCTACTGTTCCCCTCTCCCCAGTCTTTTTTTTTCTTTCTTCTGAAACTGTAACAAAAATATGTTTGGGGTTATTAGATATTAAGTCCTGCTTCTGAATAGGTATAGTTATGCCCTACCTAATGCAGAGAGCCTTTCCCCAATCGAGTTCTGTGATGTGGATTATTTAGTAAGATTTCAGTTGGGAAAATGCTTGTGTTCTTTCTGTGGCTCACTTATGTTACTTGTTCTTTCCTCTTTCTGTGGTCCATGAGGCATTTCATTTGTATCACATGTCAGAATTTAAAATATTATCTTTGAAATAGTGAACTTTCCTCCAGTCATAGATCCTTATCTTCTATATTTCTGGTGTAGACTAAAGATTCAGAGACCCTAAATCAAAGGCTTCTATTTTATATTTATTTATTTATTTATTTATTTTCGGCTGTGTTGGGTCTTCGTTTGTGCGCGAGGGCTTCCTGTAGTTGCGGCGAGCGGGGGCCACTCTTCATCGCGGTGCGCGGGCCTCTCACTATCGCGGCCTCTCTTGTTGCGGAGCACAGGCTCCAGACGCGCAGGCTCAGCGGTTGTGGCTCACGGGCCCAGCTGCTCCGCGGCATGTGGGATCCTCCCGGACCGGGGCTCGAACCCGTGTGCCCTGCATTGGCAGGCAGACTCTCAACCACTGCACCACCAGGGAAGCCCCAAAGGCTTCTATTTTAGACATTAGATTTCCCAGTACTCTTCTGAAGAATAATAACTGTGATGATCAAAATTTTAAAGATACTGTTGTAAGGTCTGAGTGTATTTGAAAGAATTATGGTAGTAACCCTGGACCACTTTTGTACTGCTTTGTACGATCTGTTCACAGGTGGCTGTCAGGTGACTTAAAGTAACAAACCCAGACAGATACATGGCATTGACTGAGTTGTCAAAGGCATCAGTCTTGCTTATTAAAATTGACAGTTGGTGACAAGCAGCATTTACTTTCACAAAATGAATCAACTTGAGTTTGATGTGATGAGAGAAGTGCATTGACTGCCAGCAGTGGGCTAGAAACATTTACCAAGTAAAATTTAGAAAAGCGATTTTAGATGACTAAGAGCCTTGGTTTGTTTGCATATTTAAAGATACTTGCATCTAAACAGTTGGACTTAAATACAGAGATTGTTTGGAGCCTTAAAACAGTTGAGTGAACAAAATCAAAACTATTTAACTTCTGATGTTTGCTTAGAAACAAAAACCTAAGTGAAGTTCAAAACAGATATCTAATCTGGATTTGTATATGGATATTAGATTGAGAGATTAGAGTGAGGAGCAAGACAAATTCCACACACACTTATTTGTGCTACGCAAAATTGGTGAAGTGATGTAAAGACTGTTCTTTCCATTAGGATAAGATTTTTCTGCCTTAATTTCCTAAATTAATTTATTCCTTTACTATAGTTTATCCTAATGTAATTGAACTACTTAAACTGAAGTTGCCTTCCTACGGCTAAGAATCTATGTATCTTAGATTTAAAAAGAAAACCTCTGTTTTTTTCCTTATTTTTGAAATTGGTTTATTTTGGGGTTGGGGCAGTACAAAATGAACTCTTCTAGAAGTATACTATAATAATAATAATAAATGTTATTATTTTTATAGATAATATTTATTGTATATTTACAATGAGCACTGTGCTAGGTGCTTTATGTGTTTTGCTCTACTTACTGCTGCATGTGTAATAAATACTCTTATTATCCTCATTTATAGGTAAGGAAATTTAGGCTTACAAAAGTTAAATAATTTGTCCAGGGTTACACAGCTAATACCTGGAAGAGGCCAAATTGATCTGATCCCAGGTATGTCTCTCCAAAGTCTATGCTGCATAGCCAGTTCTACAGACTATACAGTAATGAGTGCTCCAAAATACCTGGAAGTGTCTTTTGTTTCCATTATTGGAAGTAAATATTTTTTTACTGGAGAAGTAATGCATATTTAAACCACTGACAAACTTACAGTGTTTTAAAACAATAATTCTAAAAGAATCTGTGATTGTTCTGCCTATCTCCTTTCACCTCTCCCAGTTATTTCTACAACAGTATTTCCCCTTCCTCAAAAAGGTAATTATCTGTTTTTATAGAATCATATTAGATAACCAATTGGAGTCAAAATGTCTTGCTTTTTATTCAGTTTCCTACCTATTGTAACTGAAGTGTGGGGAATTATTATATATTCAGGTCATATAGTGATCATTGGCTCAACTGAAGTTACCAGCAAAAGGATCCTCCTGGTTTTTTGTTCTTTGCACTTTAGTTTCAAATCAATTTTATAATAGAAAATTACCACTTTAAAAGGCAAAGATGTGATTTAGAGATTTTGGATAATTCTTATTAAATATTGCATCTTTATTAGTTTATATTAATTTATCAATATTTCCCAAAGTGTTTAATTTCTATCATTTCAGCCTTTATAGTTTGATATAAATGGTAATTATTAACATACGATTAATGTACCTTTGTTCTACCGACTGTAGAATGATATTATCTAAGCAAGAAGAAATATGGAAAACTTTTGAAGATTTCTCTAGATTTTATGTACATTACTGATGTTGTTAACCCCAGAAGATTGTTTTTAAAATATATCAATTAAGTTTTTCCCTGTTCAGGCCTAGATGCCTTTGAACTGGATGTTGAAGGATCTGTTGGCATAGAACCTGATGAACTCCTCCAAATTTCACCAATCTGTTAATAAAGCAAAGCTGAATTTATTAGAACTTACTACAGTAAAGGAGAATACCACCTTGACAGGAAGAAGTAAAAAATGGGATATTTAAATGGCTTTGAGGTCTGAGGTCAAGTGGCTTTAAAGGGTTTTTTTTTTGGCCGTGCTGAGCGGCTTGTAGGATCTCAGTTCATTGCAACACACAGGCTCAGTATTTGTGGCATGCGGGCTTAGTTGCCCTGCGGCATGTGGGATCTTAGTTCCCCGACCAGGGATTGAACCCATGTCCCCTGCGTTGGAAGGTGCATTCTTAATCACTGGACCACCAGGGAAGTCCCTGTTCAATAGTGATTTCTTTTGCCCTTTCAGTTTCTCCATGTGACTCCCTTTTTTTTTTTTTTTTAATAATTTTAATTCATTAATTACTTTATTTTTATTTTTGGCTGTGTTGGGTCTTCGTTTCTGCGCGAGGGCTTTCTCTAGTTGTGGCAAGTGGGGGCCACTCTTCATCGCGGTGCGCGGGCCTCTCACTATCGCGGCCTCTCTTGTTGCGGAGCACAGGCTCCAGACACGCAGGCTCAGTAGTTGTGGCTCACGGACCTAGTTGCTCCGCGGCATGTGGGATCTTCCCAGACCAGGGCTCGAACCCATGTCCCCTGCATTGGCAGGCAGACTCAACCACTGCGCCACCAGGGAAGCCCCATGTGACTCCCTTTTGAGAGGAGACTATTTATGTGATAACTCTTTGCTGTTCCTCTACCACTTTTCAAGTCCATTTAAGCATCCACTGGTGTTAAGGTATCAGGTACTCTTCTTCCCCCATTCCAACTTACCATACTCAAATGTTCTTTTTTTTTTTTTGGCTGCATTGGGTCTTCGTTGCTGCACGCAGGCTTTCTCTAGTTGCGGCGAGCGGGGGCTACTCTTCGTTGCCGTGCACGGACTTCTTACTGCGGTGGCTTCTCTTGTTGCAGAGCATGGGCTCTAGGCGCGCAGGCTTCAGTAGTTGTGGCGTGCAGGCTCAGTAGTTGTGGCTCGCGGGCTCTAGAGTGCAGGCTCAGTTGTTGTCGCGCACCAGCTTAGCTGCTCCACAGCATGTGGGATCTTCCTGGACCAGGGTTTGAACCCGTGTCCCTTGCATTGGCAGGCGGATTCTTAACCACTGCGCCACCAGGGAAGCCCTACTCAAATGTTCTTCATTGGGACTTCCCTGGCGGTCAAGACTTCGTGCTCCCGATGCAGGGGGCCTGGGTTCGATCCCTGGTTGGGGAACTAGATCCCACATGCATGCCGCAACTAAAAGTCTGCATACCACAACTAAGAAGTCCGCATGCTACAACTAAAGAGCCCTCACACTGCAATGAAGATCCCACATGCCACAACTAAGACCCGGTACAGCCAAAATAAATAAATAAGTAAGTAAGTAAGTAAGTAAAATATTTTTTTTTAAAAAAGTTCTTCATCTCTCTCATCTAACTGAATTTTTATCTCCTGCCCATTCCTGCTTCAAAACTTGCACATCCTTCAGAGTTATGCAGTGTAGTTGCAGACTTAATTCAGAGAGAAGGCCAGTCCCTGAATCACAGCTGTTCTCTTAAGCAGCACCAATCATCTGAAATGGGTTATACAGAAAGGGTTCTGTGCAGTCTGGCAATTCAGCCCTATTGGCTTCTCATCAGGCCAGTAAAAGTAAACAGTGCACTCACCACTAGTCAGTATGGAAGAAATGTGGTATTTTTAGATACTTGGGTATGGAACATGAGAAATTATATTTAATTTCAGGACTTTTTTTGCATCCTGTAATCTTATATCCATTTTTTGGTTTTATCTTTTCACAATTATAGAAATAGCATAGTTGGATTGGAGGTAATGAGCTACATTGATAGAATCATTCCAGATTTACTGGGTATAAACATTAATAGTATTGTCAGATGTCTGGAAATTTTGTCTCTCTTTTAGTCTCCTTTCCCACTTTGCATTTGGCTGTAGTAGCCACTGTTTTGACACATTTGTACCTATATTCAGCTGTTCCAAATCATCTGAGATGGCAAATGAAGAGTATGAAAGGTACCGTATTAAAATTGACATTCTGTTCCTTTTCTTTCCCTTCTAGTTTTATTGAGATATAATTGACATACAGCATTGTATAAGTTTAAGGTATACAGCATAATGATTTGATTTACATACATCATGAAGTGATTATCACAAAAGTTTAGTGAATATCCATCATCTCTTAGAAGTACAAAATTAAATAAATAGAAAAAAAATTTTTTTCTTGTGATGATAATCTTAGGATTTACTCTCAACAACTTTCATGTATAACATATAGCAGTGTTAATTATATTTATCATGTACATTACATCCCTAGTACTTATTATTTTATAACTGAAAGTTTGTACTTTTTGATTGCCTTTGTCCAATTCCTCTTACCCTCCCCACCCCCTGCCCTTCTTCTCTGGTAACCACAAATCTGATGTCTTTTTCTATGAGTTTGTTTATTTGTTTGTTCTTGAAATATAATTGACCTACAACACTATGTTAGCTCCTGTTATACAACATAGTGATTCAGTGTTTCTCCTCATTCCAAAATGATCACCGTGATAAGTCCAGTTGCATATGTCACCATACAGAGATATTACGTGGTTATTGACTATAATACCCCACACTGTACATTTCATACCCATGGCATTTATTTTGCAACTGGAAGTTTGTACCTCTTAATACCCCTCTCCTATTTCTTACTTCCCCCTACCCTCCTTCTCCCTGGCAGACATCTGTTTGTTCTCTATATCTGTAACTTTGTTTATGTTTTGTTATGTTTGTTCATTTGTGTTTTTTTTTTTTTAGATTCCACATATAAGTGATATCATACAGTGTTTGTCTTTCTCTGATTTATTTCACTTAGCGTAATACCCTCTAGGTTCATCCATGTTGTTGCAAATGACAAGATTTCATTCTTTTTTATGTCTGAGTAATATTCCATTATGTGTGTGTGTACCATATCTTCTTTATCCATTCGTCTGTTGATGGGCACTTAGGCTGCTTCCATATCTTTGTTATTGTAAATAATGCTGCAGTGAGCATAGGGGTGCATATATCTTTTCAAATTAGTGTTTTTGTTTTCCTCAGGTAAATACCCAGAAGTAGAATTGCCGAATCGTACGGTAGTTCTATTTTTAAATTTTTGAAGAGTCTCTGTACTGTTTCCATAGCTGTTGCATCAGTTTACAATTCCACCAATAGTGTATGAGGATGACATTCTGCTCATAATTCATATAATGCTTTTCAGAGAATTTTGTTTTCATCTCTCATTTTAAAACTCCCATGTAACTGTTGACCACACTGGGAAAACTAGGCCGTAAAATTGTTAATGTGCTTTTCTTAGAGTAGAACTACCAATGTAGGACTCTTTTTTTTTTTAATACACATTTCTTCTTTCTTTTATTTATTTATTTATTTATTTATTTATTTTTTAATTTAGTGTCTGCACTGGGTCTTCGTTGCTGTGCGCAGCCTTTCTGTAGTTGCGGCGAGCAGGGGCTACTCTTCGTTGTGGTGCACGGGCTTCTCATTGTGGTGGCTTCTCTTGTTGTGGAGCGTGGGCTCTAGGCGTGCAGGCTTCAGTAGTTGCAGCCCGTGGTCTCAGTAGTTGCGGTGCATGGGCTCTAGGGCACGTGGGCTTCAGTAGTTGTGGCTTGCCGGCTCTAGAGTGCAGGCTCAGTAGTTGTGACGCATGGGCTTAGTTGCTCTGTGGCATGTGGGATCTTCCCGGACCAGGGCTCGAACCTATGTCCCCTGCATTGGCAGGCAGATTCTTAACCACTGCGCCACCAGGGAAGTCCCCTGTAGGACTCTTAAAAGGGCCAGATTTCCACTTGCCATGTCCCAGAGGATGTTGATATTCCATATTTCCTCCCCACCACTACCTGATTTGGAATAGACAGTGGAAGAGAAAAAAAGAGAAAAATACGGACTGAGGAGGGTATATCATTAAATTTCCTCGGTGCCCCAACCATGAAGATGTATTCCAGATATTTTCAAAGGTGTCTAAGTTTATGTCTTAAAGTGGAATTATCTTTGGTTTTTCTTTTTTTTTCTTCTTTTTTGCATGTGGCACAAAATTCAAAAAGTGCAAAAGGGTATATAGTGAAAGTAAATATTTTTATATGTCCTTTCAGAGATAGTATATACAAATACAATCAAATATGTATGTCATTTATTTTGAATTCTTATTCTTCTCCTACATGAATTATGGACTACTAAAAAGCAGTAATGTTGCTTTTGATGTTTATTTGATTATATTATGTGCAGAGACTGAAGGGCCAGTATTATATTTGCAAGGCCCTCTATAATTTTCAAAGGCCTTTTAAATAATTCTACTCATAACAGCCCTGTGAAGTACGTAAAGCAGGATTTATCTGTTTTGTAGACATGAAATTTGAAGCCTGAAGAATTATGTGACTTTATCAAGGCTTGTTATGCATGAATATAAAATGGAACTGGAATCAGAACTTAAGTTTTTTGGCTCCTAATCCAGAATTCTTTCTACCATGTTTCCTCTCAAACACGATGAAATGAGGGGATCTACTGTACGGTGTCTGTTTTTATGAGGTATGAAAAATACTGTGGGTAGCTATTTCAGAAGAATTTTGGTGCTGTATTTTTGTAGTGTTGGCATAGTAGTAGTAGTCATTGTAGCCTCACAGTTCAGAGGAAGTATGTCCTTTTTGGTGAATTTTCTGCAAAATACTTTATAAATGTTAGGCACTTTAGACTGAATGATAATGCTCTAGGTGCCACTCTTGTAACATGGGCACCAAAACTGACTTTATCCAGGAAACTGGGCAATGAAAAACAAGGTCTTTTATCTCTTTACATCTGTGTGCCTGTCATGGCTGGAAGCCACGTTGATAGACCTGTCCAAGATTCTTTCCCTTGAAGCTAAAGGGGAATCTGGCCAAGCATTTGACAGAATGCCTGACTCTTTTTTCTTCCCTGCCCCCCCAAATTAGGACCAAATTGGATTCTGAACTTCTAAGTTGTCTCCTAGGGAGAAAAAAAGAGTTTGTAGGAGGTAACTTTTTTCTCCTTGCTGATAGTAGGCTCTCATGAGGATGATTTAGTTCCAGAAAAACTCATTCATTAACGATGGTGAAGTGAGGCAGAGTCCTTGCAAGGCCATAATTGGATTTTAAAGCACTTGTCATTACAAAACAATCCCTGTATTTCTTCAATATTAGGCAGTCCCAAATGGAAGGCTGATGAAAAGGTTGAATGAGCTCTGTATGTGAAAGAAATATCTCTAAACATTCTTTTGAGGATGACCTGTCTCCTACAGTTTATAGGTACCTTTATTTCTGATTCATAATAGAAAAATGGGGGGGGGATGGGGAAAAACTTCACAATATTTCTTATAGTACAGAAAATTACTTGGTTTTGTAATTTACATTTTTTAATAAACTTTAAGATTTGTAAAATGATAATCCAATGTGTATCCTTTGGGCCATAATGTAATGATGCAGTTTTTGTTCAGTAACTAGATTACTATATCCTTATTTGTCATTCTCTGCTCTGGGCACAGAAGATGATAAATTTTATTAATGTTGAGTGTTTCCATTTGGTCATTTAAACTAGTTTTAGAGTTTTCTTAGGCAAAAATAAGATGTAATTTGACTTCTCAAAGTGAATTTTGGGGCATAGCATCTTCATGGATGTGGATCATTCTGTCAGTGAGTCAAGAGTTGCTCAGTCTTGGTGTGTGAGCTGTTAAGTCCGGTAATTAGCCAGGTTATTGCACTTTCATATTTTTAAAATAGAGCTAAAGCCTCATTGAAGATGAATGAATTAGTACTTGACAAAGCTGCAAGTCTTGCCAGTATTTTTTATCTATGAGTAAGTATGTTACCTGAACCAGAGCAGAACCATTTGCTAATTCCCACTATAATATAGATATAGATATAGATATGGATATATATATATATATAATTAGAATTAAAGGCCATTGAGGATATTTTTCATTTTAAAGGTACAAGACAAGTAAGTCTTGACTTCATCATAGTCCCCTGACTGTCCAAGAACCAGGGTTAAATGGGCCCTAATTTGTATGTGGGGGTCTTGCCTATTTATCTTTTATCCCTTTAAATTGCATCATGTTCCTATAGAAGTAACATTGAGTAACATTCTTGGTGTTGAGTTTTGGGGCTGTTTCTCTGAACTACACCTAAAGTAGTGCCCTGGTCAGTAGTCTGCTCCAACACCTCCGACCTGGGGAGGAATATGATGATGGTGAGAAGCCCCTTGATGTCTGTTACTCTTCGTGTTGCCAGATGGTCCTGGTACTGGGCTGTCAGAGAAATTACCCATGAGTCCCCAGGATTGGTCTATGTAATTGATGCTGCCAAACACAGGCACAAGTCTTGTAACACAAGTTGAAGATACTGTGTATCTTTGGAGGCCTGAAGGTGTGGAAGGACAGCGCAGGAAGAAGTGTACGAAGTGTAGACTGCCACTCTTCTGCCGGTCCCAGCTGAAGAATGCTCCCATGGCCTCCACTGTGGATGGAGCAGTAGTCAGGTTTGGCCAGGGTTTTGGGAAAATGAAATACATATACCCAGAAACAAGAGCCTCCTAAGAAGGTGATAGTGACCAAATGGACTAAAGACATGGGCACGTTCAGCTCTGTCACTGTGTCTGCTATTGATGAAGAGGAAGAGAAGACTGAGGCTAGGGAAGTTGCTGCCTTGTGTGCACAGAATGCCAAAGCGACTGAATAACAGTTGGAACGCAAAGTCCTGAGCAACAGGCGGTTGCAAGAGCTGGCTGAACTAGAAGCCAAGAAAGCAAACATGAAAGGGACTTTGACTAACAACCAGTTCAAATGATCAGGACCTTTCTCTGAACCCAGCTGGAATCAAACATTTAGATCAAGAGGAAAAAGAGCTTTTCTTAGACTACATGGACTGGTTCCTACCTTTATGCCCCAGCAGAAGGCTTTATGTTGCTTCCCTTTGATTCTCCTAGATTCAGTGAGGTCTATGAGTCCCTATGATCTGCTTTCTAGAAATGGATTTTTCTGAATCTTTCTGTATATAGTATATGGGTCTTCTGTACTATTTTTTGCCCCTGTGATGTACACTTCTTGAGCTGTGTAAAAATTCTATGAATAGATCAGTGCTTGAGTGTCTCTAGTTTCTAAAGTAGCTGTTCTTACTCCTTCTTCAAAGTTAATAAAATGTTTAAAGATTATTAAAAAGTAATTATACATTATTTACCTGTTGTTAACCCCACCACCCATTGGGGGAGCACAGAGGTAAATAACAGTAAATTGAGGCACCACTCTCTGCACTGAGTTTACCATAACATATTAATATGGACGATGGCAAACCACTATTGGACCAATGTTGGGATTTTATTAAAATTTTGTAGTTACCTCACCGTGTATTAGGAGATGCCAAATATGTCAGCCTAAGAATGGTCACCACAGAGTTCCTCACTTTCTTGCTCAGGTCTCTGCCCTCTGTACAGAATATACCTTTCAAACTCCTCCACACCTAGTATTCACAGCCCCCCTCTCATCTGCCTCAACCTAGACACAGTATTACATCACCAAATCACAACCTCCTTTTAAGGCTGAACTCAGTTGTTCCCTCCTCCATTAGACTCTCTCTGATTCTATCATCCTAACTCATGAGGGGTGGTGGTACTTCTTTCGTTCTTTAAGATATCAAGCTCCTTCAACTCCACATTCAACTTTGTGTGATCGTTAGGTACAGACTCATGTTTTACCTCCTCTACCACAGTAATTTACTTGAGAGCCAGCATCTGTAACTCTGTTTCATACCTTTTCTTTTTATCTCGCACTGAACCTGTACATAAATCCTTTCTGAAAAGATGGATGAATGTTAAAGAATCATACAAAAGCAAAACTCTTTAGTGAATCAGAGCACAGTTGGAGGGCATGAAGCTTATGTTTATCACTGTTCTTTTGGAAAAACAATACTTAGCTATCCTGGGTACAAATAAAAATTAATTCTGGAGGACTTCCCTGGTGGCGCAGTGGTTAAGAATCCGCCTGCCAATGTAGGGGACATGGGTTCGAGGCCTGGTCTGGGAAGATCCCACATGCTGCGGAGCAACTAAGCCCGTGCACCACAACTACTGAGCCTATGCTCTAGAGCCCGCGAGCCACAACTACTGAAGCCTGCGCGCCTAGAGCCCATGCTCCGCAACAAGAGAAGCCACCGCAATGAGAAGCCTGCACCGGAATGAAGAGTAGCCCTCGCTCGCCGCAACTAGAGAAAGCCCACACGCAGCAGTGAAGACCCAATGCAGCCAAAAATAAATAAATAAATAAATTTATTAAAAAATTAATTCTGACTAAGCCAGAATAAGGCACTAAGAGGAACTTAGTTATGAATCTGACTGAGGGTTAATATTCAGTTTACACTTGCTCAGGGAAAGTTTACCCAGACTAAACGACTGAGTTTATCTAATCATTACCAACTATATTATTTTCAGTGTGCTTTTTTGGTGGGCAAGAGTGAGGTGGTTTGGGCCAAGTTAATAAATGAATTGCTCATATGATTGGAAGTTTACGGGGTTCTTAATGTATAAACTCCCAGAAGAAGAATTTACTTACTACTGTAGCAGAATGTTTCTAATCGGAAGGAGGCATCGGGCTGTTGCCCAGCCTTCAGATTTTTGCAAGGCCGTGAAAGCACCAATGCTACTGATTTTTTTCTTTTGTTTTTTTGTTTTCTCTTAGTGATTAATAAACAGAGTCTATTGCCACTTAATTTAGTATCAGGTGTGATCTGGTGGGTAGTTCAACTTCAATGGATGTGACTATAGAATGTTTCATATTTTAGACAGTCTAATTCCCAAGATTTCTGTTTCAGAAACTGGGACAACTTCCAAGTTAGTTTTGTGAATCCTTTAATTTCTCCTGCCAGACTCATTAACTCAGCCTGTTCACCTTTGGGGAAATCGTAGTTCCAGACTTATACTCTTTGTAAAAATCATCCTCTTAAGTGAATGTGATGGTTGAATTAATTGAGAACATTCAGACTCAAGCTTTTCAGCAGTATATTCTGAAACCTGTTTGTTGTGACTTTGACCAGCAGAGAATGATTAAGATGAAGTAGTAGGAAACCATAATCATAATACAAAAATTACCTGCATTAAAAGATGTGGAATTCAACAAATACTCTATTTTTGTGTTCCACATCTCTGCTTTTATAGACTCAGAAAGCTGGAAAGAATCTTGACCATCTTAGACCAGTGTTTCTTTTTTTTTTTTTAAACCATAGTGTGCATTTATTTTTAAAAATCCAAATATAAGTGGACCCATGCAGTTCAAACCCATGTTGTTCAAGGGTCAACTGTACTTCAGTGCATTGTTGGCTTTGATTATAAACTTTATTATTCTGAAGACTGCCATAGTATTGTCTTGAAGGCTGTCCAGTGTTCTTTTTTTTTAACTTTTTATTTTATATTGGAGTATAGTTGATTAACAATGTTATGTTAGTTTCAGGTGTACAGCAAAGTGATTCAGTTATACATATACATGTATCTATGCTTTTTCAAAGTCTTTTCCCATGTATGTTGTTACATAATATTGAGCAGAGTTCCCTGTGCTATACAAGAGGTCCTTGTTAGTTATTTTTTTAATTTTTATTTTTACTGATTTATTTACGTATTTATTTATGGCTGGGATGGGTCTTTGTTGCTGCATGCGGGCTTTCTCTAGTTGCGGCGAGTGGGAGCTATTCTTTGTTGCAGTGCGCGGGCTTCTCATTGCAGTGGCTTCTCTTGTTGCGGAGCACAGGCTCTAGGCGCATGGGTTTCAGTAGTTGTGGCACGCAGCCTCAGTAGTTGTGGCACGCAGGCTCAGTAGCTGTGGCTCGTGGGCTCTAGAGTGCAGGCTCAGCAGTTGTGGCGCACGGGCTTAGTTGCTCCATGGCATGTGGGATCTTCCTGGACCAGGGCTCGAACCCGTGTCCCCTGCATTGGCAGGCGGATTCTTAACCACTGCACCACCAGGGAAGTCCCTCGTTACCCATTTTAAGTATAGCAGTGTGTACATGTCAATCCCAAACTCCCTAACTATCCCTCTCCCCTACCCTTCCCCCCTGGTAACCATAAATTTGTTCTCTAAGTCGGTGAGTCTGTGTCTGTTTTGTATCTCTGTTTTGTGTCTTTTTTTTTTTTTTTTAGATTCCGCATATAAGCAATATCATGCGATATCTGTCTTTCTGACTTACTTATGGATCTTTTTGAGATTATGATGACAGCTGTGGATTCTCTTCTCAGGAAAATATACTTGCACACAGAAGTTTGTATTCCGTTTCAGGACAATATCACTCCTGTCTGTCATGGATCCTAGGTGGTGAAATCCCTATTATAGTCCAAAGCCTGTCCTTGGGAGTCTAGAGAAGTGACACATCTAAAATCACAGAGCTTCTAGGGACTTCCCTGGTGGTCCAGTGGTAGAGAATCCACCTTCCAATGCAGGGGATGCGGGTTCAATCCCTGGTCAGGGAACTAAAATCGCACATACCATGGGGCAACTAAGCCTGTGCGCCACAACTACTGAGCCTGTGTGCCTCAACTAGACAGCCCACGTGCCGCAAACTACAGATCCCACGCACCCTGGAGCCTGCGCGCCACAACTAGAGAGAGAAAACCCTCAAGCCACAACTAGGGAGAAGCCCATGTGCCGCAACTAAGACCCGACACAGCCAAAAAAAATAAAGGAGAAAATAAATAAATAAAATAATAAATAAATATTAAAAATAAATAAATAAAATCACAGAGCTTCTATAGCTAAATACTTCTGCTAGTCTATTGTTCTTTCTCCACAGTTCTATCCCTTAAAGCCCATACTGAGTTTACAGAACTTAGAGGAAGGGCTAGGGGTATTAAGCCTTAAAATCAACTGTTTCAGCTTAACTTACCCAGTTAGGAGATTAAAGTACAATAATACCCCAAACATTTAAGTCATTGATTTAGAAAAGCCAAATGAACTAAGCAAAGTTTTTTTAATAACCTGTTGTGGTTATTTAAAGAGCTAGTCCAGATCCCTAGTTGATCTAATTACCAGTTTCTTACCCAAGCTGTGGGCATCTGAATTCATTAAACAAATCAGTCTAGAGCACTAGTTCTGTTTATTCATCCTGTCTACCTTTCTTTGGTTTTGGGGGGGTTGTTTTGTTGGTTTGTTTGTTTGTTTTTAACATCTATATTGGAGTATAATTGCTTTACAATGTGTGTTAGTTTCTGATGTGTAACAATCAGCTATACGTATGCATATATCCCCATATCCCCTCCATCTTGCATCTCCCTCCCACCCTCCCTATCGCACCCTCCCTATCCCACCCCTCTAGGTGGTCACAAAGCACTGAGCTGATCTCCCTGTGTGATGCAGCTGCTTCCCACTAGCTATCTATTTTACATTTGGTAGTGTATATATGTCATTGCTACCCTCTCACTTCGTCCCAGCTTACCCTTCCCCCTCCCTGTGTCCTCAAGTCCATTCTCTATGTCTGTGTCTTTGTTCCTGTCATGTCCCTAGGTTCGTCAGAACCAATTTTTTTTTTTTGAGATTCCATAAATATGTATCAGCAACGGTATTTGTTTTTCTCTTTCTGACTTACTTTACTCTGTATGACAGACTCTAGGTTCATCCACCTCACTACAAATAACTCAATTTTGTTTCTTTTTATGGCTGAGTAATATTCCATTGTATATATGTGCCACATCTTCTTTATCCATTCATCTGTCAGTGGACACTTAGGTTGCTTCCATGTCCTGGCTATTGTAAATAGTGCTGCAGTGAACATTGTGGTACATGACTCTTTTTGAATTATCGTTTTCTCAGGGTATATGCCCAGTAGTGGGATTGCTGGGTCATATGGTAGTTCTAGTTTTAGTTTTTTATGGAACCTCCGTACTGTTTTCCATAGTGGCTGTATCAATTTACATTCCCACCAACAGTGCAAGAGGGTTCCCTTTTATCCACACCCTCTCCAGCAGTTATTGTTTGTAGATTTTTTGATGATGGCCATTCTGACTGGTGTGAGGTGATACCTCATTGTACTTTTGATTTGCATTTCTGTAATAATTAGTGATATTGAGCATCTTTTTATGTGTTTGTTGGCCATCTATCTGTATGTCTTCTTTGGAGAAATGTCTGTTTAGGTCTTCTGCCCATTTTTGGATTGGGTTGTTTGTTTTTTTGATATTGAACTGCATGAGCTGCTTGTATATTTTGGAGATTAATCCTTTGTCAGTTGCTTCGTTTGCAAATATTTTCTCCAATTCTGAGGGTTGTCTTTTCATCTTTTTTTATGGTTTCCTTTGCTGTGCAAAAGCTTTTAAGTTTCATTAGGTCCCATTTGTTTATTTTTGTTTTTATTTCCATTTATCTAGGAGGTGGGTCAAAAAGGACCTTGCTGTGATTTATGTCATAGAGTGTTCTGCCTATGTTTTCTTCTAAGAGTTTTATAGTGTCTGGCCTTACATTTAGGTCTTTAATCTATTTTGAGTTTCTTTTTGTGTATGGTGTTAGGAAGTGTTCTAATTTCATTCTTTTACATGTAGCTGTCCAGTTTTCCTAGCACCACTTATTGAAGAGGCTGTCTTTTCTCCATTGTATACACTTGCCTCCTTTATCAAAGATAAGGTGACTATATGTGCGTGGGTTTTTCTCTGGGCTTTCTATCCTGTTCCGTTGATCTATATTTCTGTTTTTGTGCCAGTACCATCTTGTCTTGATTACTGTAGCTTTGTAGTATAGTCTGAAGTCAGGGAGCCTGATTCCTCCAGCTCCGTTTTTCTTTCTCAAGATTGCTTTGGCTCTTCGGGGTCTTTTGTGTTTCCATACAAATTGTGCAATTTTTTTGTTCTAGGTCTGTGAAAAATGCCATTGGTGGTTTGATAGGGATTGCATTGAATCTGTAGATTGCTTTGGGCAGTAGAGTCATTTTCAAAATGTTGATTCTTCCAGTCCAAGAACATGGTATATCTCTCCATCTGTTTGTATCATCTTTAATTTCTTTCATCAGTGTCTTATAGTTTTCTTCATACAGGTCTTTTGTCTCCTTAGGTAGGTTAATTCCTAGGTATTTTATTCTTTTTGTTGCAGTGGTAAATGTGAGTGTTTCCTTAATTTATTTCAGATTTTTTGTCATTAGTGTATAGGAATGCAAGAGATTTCTGTGCATTAATTTTGTGTCCTGCTACTTTACTAAATTCATTAATTAGCTCTAGAAGTTTTCTGATAGAGTCTTTAGGATTCTCTATGTATAGTATCATGTCATCTGCAAACAGTGACAGGTTTACTTCTTCTTTTCTGATTTGGATTCCTTTTATTTCTTTTTCTTCTCTGATTGCTGTGGCTAAAACTTCCAGAACTATGTTGAATAATAGTGGTGAGAGTGGGCAGCCTTGTCTTGTTTCTGATCTTAGTGGAAATGATTTCAGTTTTTCACCATTGAGAGCAATGTTGGCTGTGGGTTTGTCATATATGGCGTTTATTATGTTGAGGTAAGTTGCCTCTATGCCTGCTTTCTGGAGGGTTTTTATCATAAATGGGTGTTGAATTTTGTCAAAAGCTTTTTCTGCATCTATTGAGATAATCATGTGGTTTTTCTTCTTCAATTTGTTAATATGGTGTATCACATTGATTGATTTGTGTATATTGAAGAATTCTTGCATTCCTGGGATAAACCCCACTTGATCATGGTGTATGATCCTTTTTTTTTTTTTAAGTTTTTTTTTAATTTATTTTTTTATATTTTATTTATTTTTTTTTGTCTGCATTGGGTCTTTGTTGCTGTGCACAGGCTCTCTCTAGTTGCTGCGAGCGGGGGCTACTCTTTGTTGCGGTGCGCGTGCCTCTCATTACAGTGGCTTCTCCTGTTGCAGAGCATGGGCTCCAGGTGCGCGGGCCTCAGCAGCCATGGCACACGGGCTCAGCACTTGTGGCTCGTGGGCTCCAGAGCGCGAGCCCAGTAGTTGTGGCACATGGGCCTAGTTGCTCCACGGCATGTGGGATCCTCCCGAGCCAGGGATCGAACCCGTGTCCCCTGCATTGGCAGGCAGATTCCTAACCATTGAGCCACTAGGGAAGTCCCTGTATGATCCTTTTAATGTGCTGTTGGATTCTGTTTGCTAGTATTTTGTTGAGGATTTTTGCATCTGTGTTCGTCAGAGATATTGGCCTGTAGTTTTCTTTTTTTGTGACATCTTTGGTTTTGGTATCAGGGTGATGGTGGCCTCATAGAATGAGTTTGGGAGTGTTCCTCCCTCTGCTGTATTTTGGACGAGTTTGAGAAGGATAGGTGTTAGCTCTTCTCTAAATGTTTGATAGAATTTGCCTGTGAAGCCATCTGGTCCTGGGCTTTTGTTTGTTGGAAGATTTTTAATCACAGTTTCAATTTCACTCCTTGTGATTGGTCTGTTTATATTTTCTATTTCTTCCTGTTTCAGTGTCAGAAGGTTGTGCTTTTCTAAGAATTTGTCCATTTCTTCCAGGTTGTCCATTTTATTGGCATATAGTTGCTTGTAGTAATCTCTCAGGATCCTTTGTATTTCTGCAGTGTCAGTTGTTACTTCTCCGTTTTCATTTCTAATTCTATTGATTTGAGTCTTCCTTTTTTTCTTGATGAGTCTGGCTAATGGTTTATCAATTTTGTTTATCTTCTCAAAGAACCAGGTTTTAGTTTCATTGATCTTTGCTGTTGTTTCCTTTTATTTCTGATCTGATCTTTATGATTTCTTTCCTTCTGCTAACTTTGGGTTTTTTTTTTGTTGTTCTTCTTCTTTCTCTAATTGCTTTAGGTGTAAGGTTAGGTTGTTTATTTGAGATTCTTCTTGTTTCTTGAGGTAGGATTGTATTGCTATATACTTCCCTCTTAGAACTGCTTTTGCGGCATCCCATAGGTTTTGGGTCGTCGTGTTTTCATTGTCATTTGTTTCTAGGTATTTTTTGATTTCCTCTTTGATTTCTTCAGTGATCTCTTGGTTATTAAGTAGTGTATTCTTTAGCCTCCATGTGTTTGTATTTTTTACAGTTTTTTCCTGTAATTGATATCTAGTCTCATAGCGTTGTGGTCAGAAGAGATACTTGATACGATTTCAATTTTCTTCAGTTTACCAAGGCTTGATTTGTGACCCAAGCTATGGTCTATCCTGGAGAATGTTCCATGAGCACTTGAGAAGAAAGTGTATTCTGTTGTTTTTGGATAGAATGTGCTATAAATATCAATTAAGTCCATCTTGTTTAATGTGTCATTTAAAGCTTGTGTTTCCTTATTTATTTTCATTTTGGATGATCTGTCCATTGGTGAAAGTGGGGTGTCCCCACTTAAAGTCCCCTACTATTATTTTGTTACTGTCCATTTCCCCTTTTATGACTGTTAGCATTTGCCTTATGTACTGAGATGCTTCTATGTTGGGTGCATAAATATTTACAATTGTTATATCTTCTTGTTGGATTGACCCCTTGATCATTATGTAGTGTCCTTCTTTGTCTCTTGTAATAGTCTTTATTTTAAAGTCTATTTTGTCTGATATGAGAATTGCTACTCCAGCTTTCTTTTGATTTCCATTTGCATGGAATCTTTTTCCATCCCCTCACTTTCAGTCTATATGTGTCTCTAGGTCTGAAGTGGTGTCTTGTAGACAGCATATGTATGGGTCTTGTTTTTGTATCCATTCAGCCAGTCTACGTCTTTTGGTTGGAGCATTCAATCTGTTTACATTTAAGGTAATTATTGATATGTATGTTCCTATTACCATTTTCTTAATTGTTTTGGGTTTGTTATTGTAGGTCTTTTCCTTCTCTTGAGTTTCCTGCCTAGAGAAGTTCCTTTAGCATTTGTTGTAAAGCTGGTTTGGTGGTGTTGAATTCTCTTAACTTTTGCTTATCTGTAAAGGTTTTAATTTCTCCATCAAATCTGAATGAGATCCTTGCTGGGTAGAGTAATCTTGGTTGTAGGTTTTTCCCTTTCATCACTTTAAATATGTCCTGCCACTCCCTTCTGGCTTGCAGAGTTTCTGCTAAAAAAATCAGCTGTTAACCTTATGGGGATTCCCTTGTATGTTATTTGTTGCTTTTCCCTTGCTGCTTTTAATATTTTTTCTTTGTATTTAATTTTTTAAAATAAATTTATTTATATTATTTGTTTATTTTTGGCTGTGTTGGGTCTTCGTTGCTGCATGCGGGCTTTCTCTAGTTGTGGTGAGCGGGGGCTACTCTTCGTTGCAGTGCGCGGGCTTCTCATTGCAGTGGCCTCTCTTGTTGCCGAGCTCAGGCTCTAGGCATGCAGGCTTCAGTAGTTGTGGCCCGTGGGCTCTAGAGCGCAGGCTTGGTAGTTGTGGCGCATGGGCTTAGTTGCTTTGCATCATGTGGGATCTTCCCAGCCCAGGGCTTGAACCCATGTCCCCTGCATTGGCAGGCGGATTCTTAACCACTGAGCCACCAGGGAAGCCCCTTGTATTTAATTTTTGGTAGTTTGATTAATATGTGTCTCTGCGTTTCTCTTTGGGTTTATCCTGTATGGTAGTCCCTGTGCTTCCTGGACTTGATTCACTATTTCCTTTTCCATGTTAAGGAAGTTTTCAACTATAATCTCTTCAAATATTTTCTCAGACCCTTTCTTTTTCTTGTCTTCTCCTGGGACCCCTATAATTCGAATGTTGGTGCATTTAATGTTGTCCCAGAGGTCTCTGAGGCTGTCCTCAATTCTTTTCATTCTTTTTTCTTTATTCTGCTCCTTGGCAGTTATTTCCACCATTTTATCTTCCAGCTTATCTGTCCTTCTGCCTCATTTATTCTGCTATTGATTCCTTCTAGAGTATTTTTAATTTCAGTAATTGTGTTGTTCATCACTGTTTGTTTGCTCTTTAGTTCTTCTAGATCCTTGTTAAATGTTTCTTGTATTTTCTCCATTCTGTTTCTGAGATTTTGGATCATCTTTACTATCATTACTCTGCATTCTGTTTCAGGTAGGTTACCTAGTTCGTCTTCATTTATTTGGTCTTGTAGGTTTTTACCTTGCTCCTTCGTCTGTAACATATTTTTTTGTCATTTCATTTATTTTTTTTTGATGGGTGATGCTGTATTCCTGTCTTACTGGTTGTTTGGCCTGAGACGTCCAGCACTGCAGTTTGCAGGCAGTTAGATAGAGCTGGATCTTGGTGCTGAGATGAGGACCTCTGGGAGGCCTCACTCCAATTGATATTCCCTGGGGTCTGAGGTTCTCTCTTAGTCCAGTGGTTTGGACTCGGAGCTCCCACCACAGGAGCTCATGCACAACCTCCAGCCTGGGAACCAAGATCCCGCAAGTTTCGTGGCGTGGTGAAAAAAAAAAAAACGAAGGAAGAAAGAAAAAAAAGAGCTATACAATATCAAAGAATAAGAAACAAAATAAAATTAGAAAGATAAAAAATATATTAGGAAAAATAAAACTATAATTGAAACAGCTGCAGTAAGGTAAAATAAAACCACAGCAGAAAAAAGAAAAAAAAGAAGGGGGAGGGCAACAAGCCAAAAGGAGAGATCACTAACAAAGTATAAAAAATAAAATAAAATTAGAAAAATAAAAGATTTATTAGGAAAAATAAAAATATAAAAGAATCAACAACAATGAATCAACAAGGTAAAACAGAACCCCAATCTAAAAGAGGAAAAAAGAAAAGAAAAAAAAAAGAAAAAAGTGTTGGCTATGGGGGTGGAGTTTAGGAGCAGGTGGAACTTAGGCAGGGGTGGGGTTTTGGGTGGGGCGGGACCTAGGCAGGTTGTGGGGGGTTGATGTTTGAGCATGGAGTGGGGCCTCGGCGGGGCACGTTCAAGTGTGGGGTGGGGCCTCTACTTAGGACCTGGGGAAGGGGAGAGGCAGCACATCCAAAGGAGGTCCTCTGGAGTGTGGGGTTCTGGAGTTTGGAGGTAGGGCCCTGAGTGAGGGTGTGTGGGTGGGGTTTAGGCCCAGCTCGTTGGACGGGATCTCCCAGTGTAGAGGTGGGGCTTGGGCTCTGTGCGCAGGAGGGGGGCTCCGAGGACAGAGGATTAGGCCCGGGAGCCCAACAGTCTTCCCGGTGCCTAAGTGGACAGGGAACGCACTGGCCGCGTTCCCTTCCGTTCCTCCGCACCCCTCCCCCACCTTCTTCCCCAGGTTCTTCCCCCCCTAACGGGGGTGGGTACCGCTTGGTATAAGAACTCCTCACCTCCCCCAGCCACCCCTCAGGGGTGCCGGTCCTGGAGGTCCGGCCTTTACTTTTGCTCCACCTTGCCTTCCTCCCACTCCCTCAGGACCTGCGCAGCTGGAGGGGGCCTCTGTGGGCAGAGGATCAGGCCTGGGTCTTCAGCAGGCTCCCAGGGCCCAAGTGGGCATGGTAAACCTGGCCACACTCCCTTTTGATCCTCTGCCCTCTCAGTGGTTCTCCAGTTTCCCCCTGCGGGCATGGGATCCCTTCCCCTCCCACAGCCACCCCTCAGAGGCGCCAGTCCCATCCCGCCTCCACTTCTCCTTCCCCTTCACTACCCCCACACCCCACATCCTACCCAGTCACTAGGGGTTCCTCCCGTCCCCTTAGGTGTCCATGGTCCCCCACCAGTGCCTGGTAGGTGTCCTAGTTGTGAGGAGATGCGAATTCTGCATCCTCCTAGTACGCCATCTTGACTCCGCCCCTGTTTGTTTTTAATTGGCGTGGCATGTGGGATCTTAGTCCCCCAACCAGGGATTGAACCCATGCCCCCTGCATTGGGAGCTCAGAGTCTTAACTCTGGACCCCACGGAAGTCCCTGTCTACCTTTCTTTTTCTTGTACCTCCCAAAGGCCCCCCATCATTGTGCTCACCCTGACCTACTGGCTGTTTTTCGGGAGTATCAAGGTGAAAGCATCACAATAAGCATGGTTGTCATTTACTATCATTAGGTAAATTCCAGTTTGTTGTCTCCTAGCAATGTGCCTTTGGTTACATGACTTGGTTTCTCTGTATTTCAGTATCTTTATCTGTAAATTGGATGCAATACCATTTTTCTTGCAGTCCATCATGTTGTAGGAAATAAATGTAGCACCTAGCTCAATTCATTGACAACTTCTACTGTTTTCTGCTACACCCATCAGATTCTTTATTGGAGTCAGGCAGGTGTCTCCAAGTACTCAGGGCTTGTCTCTCCTACAGTGCTATTGCTGCATCATTCATTCAGCATTAACTGAGTTCCTTCTCTATTTTAGTCACTGCTGTGTTTGTTTGGGGGGATGCTTCATATTTTCTTCTTTTTCTCTTTCCTCTATTCATAGTCATTTCTTTTTTGATATTAATATATGTAACTTCAGCAGTGTCTTTTCCAAAATTTGATCATTAATTTAACAGAAAGTTATTTGTGAGGCTTTTCATAAATTTTTCTCCTCCCAGTTTTCCATTGTTAAGAGGGCAATTATTTTAATTCCAAAGAGGAAACACTTGATGTAAGAGTCTTTTCAAAGTCCAGATTTCTATCTCCAGAGTAATAGAGAACAGCTAATAATGTGGCAAAGCTTAGCTTCTAATTTACTGCTTCCACAGCTAGGAACCTTCACTTTGCCTCTGATTTGAAGAGTTAGGGATGGGGGTAGGACTCCTAAACTGGTGAGAAGAAAGGTTTCAACTCTCAGTTTTCTATCTTGATCATGTTCTTCTTATCATTTGAAAACATTATTAAGCATACTCTAGTAGATATATATTCATAAAATATTAATTATTCTAACATATATTATAAAAACATTAAAGTGTAAATTAAAGCATGAACTTTTCAAAAAAGAGAGGTTCCATTATTTTCTTCCTGAGCCCCAGGGGATCATCTAACTTGCATCCCCTTTGGAAATCATTCTTCTGTCTAAACCTTCAGGCCTAGCTCAAGTCCCTGCTCTTGCTTACTTGCTTGATTTCACCATTTTATTTCTATAACTGGATTGTAAACTACCTGAGGTTAGGGACAATTTGTGTCTTACCTTTCTTCTGTATCCCACAACAATGCCTAGCACAGTTTTGGGTACTTCATAATTATTCAGTATTTACTTGTTGATTGATTTCTTGAGATCATTTCAGAGTATTATTTCACTGATTGTTAATAAAAGGAAAAAATCCTCAGCCTTTTTTTACCTTAGTAGTTCTGGTGTTAGTCCTCATACTATTCGTATTCTAAGATTAAAGATCATCAAGCCTATCTGCATTTACAGATTTGCAGAAATAGATATGTCTGATGAAGTGACTTGATTGGGACCTCATGGCCATGGTGTAGGCTCAGAACCAGACCTGTGTCAGCACCCATGTTTGTTTTTGTTCCTTGAAATTTCTGTCTTTTAGTTTCTTATCAAATGGCTGAGTGCCAAACCATAGCATTTTCTCTTTATACTTTCTCTAAAGTTAGTTTGTGCTGGCATTATTCATGTTCCCACTGTTTGGGTATACTACTTTATATTTTATATTCTACAAGTCTCTGTTCTGTTCCTCTGAACCACTACTTTGTCCTTTGATTCTAAAGGCTCTTTTAAATTTATAAGAGTAACTATTCGTAATTACACTTAGAAATTCTTTATAGCTGTTCAGTTCAGTGAACCTCAGTGGCTTAACATCATAACCTTGTTCTCATGGCACTCCTATATTGTCTTCTCTTTGTGGGTAGAAAAACTAAATCTAGAAAGAAAAAAAATAAGCCAGTTGATTGTCAATTGCAAATTGAGACAGCGAGAGAGATGAAAACCAAACACTGACCTCCACATTTGCAGTTCACTTATGTCTCTGTGGACTGTGTCATTCCTTCATAAAAGATGTAGTATTCTGTACTTACTAATATAATTCACTAAATTAAATCATTGCAGTTACCAATTACAACTTAAAGGTTTTGAGATTTTTCTTATTTCATTTGCCTGATGGGCTTATTAATCATTTTTTTCTTCATTACAAACACCCTCAAAATTTCAAGGGCTTATAATGACAAATATTTATTCTTCTCGCTCATGGCTGCACAGGTCAGTTGGGGTGGCTGTGCTCTGGGCTACGGGTTAGGTTTACATCTGCTCCACGTGTCTCTCCTTTTCCTTGTACTAGAAGCTCTCTGTACATGTTGTTCGCATCGGGAATGTCAGGAGTGCGAGAGTACAAGCCAAACCACCCAAGCACATTTAAATGTGAAGAGGCTTAAAAGCCTCTTCTCATATTATGCCTGCTAAAATCCCGTTGGCCAGAGCAAGTCAGTGGCCTAACCTAACATCAGTGGAGCAGGGTATATACTCATTCCACAGCAGGAGGCTATGCAGAGTTACAGGGCGAAGGATCTGGATATCAAATCCTATTAAATAAGAGTAGAAAACGGGGGGAAATAATCCAGTCTATCACTGTAGGAAAGTAAGACGTTAAAACAATCATTAATTTGCTGATATAAGTCCTATGGACTGTAAACGTGGCAATGCTTTTTTTCCATGGGTAACTTAAGTCTTCTTTGACTACTTTACTTTGAAAATTCTCCAATGCTCTGAATTTCTTTCAAGAATGCCCCTTTAATCCAAAGTTATCATTTAATAGAAATGAACACAAGTAGAGATGCTAATGGTATTAATTGCCATCTGTGCTTTGAGAAAGAGCTAGAATTACTGATTGATTGGAAAAAATTGAAAGGATAGATTAAAAGGGGATAAGGTAGAAAACTGCCTATACAAAATAAAGTATTCTTGCAAATAAACTGTTAAGGGCTATAAGTTAAGCACTTGGAATTTCAGTGAAGGGAACAGAGTTAAGCTAGATTAACTCATAGTATGGAGGCTGATTTCTGAGATTTAGAAAGACATCTCAGAAAGACATTAAAATATCTATTCTTACTTAGACAAGGAAGGGGAAAGTTCAGAAGTGGTGTGTTACAATCTCATGATTGCCTAGCAATCTAATTAAAGTCAATTTTAATATAATATTTTATAAGTAAGTACAAAAATGTTTGTACATTAGAATTAATGCCTGCTAAATAATGTAGTGGAATGAATAGTTCCCTAGAAACCTTTTTCTTCCTAAAGTGAGGCTAGGTGTGTCTGCTTAATTTGTTAATATTTACTGTTTTCTCTATTGCCTTATTTCTATCCTTGAATAGGGAGAATCTTTTTATTTTGAAAGTGGCATCTTTTACAACCTATGTCGGGAATATTTCATAGAGGGGACACAATTTACTCCGTTTGAGCAGGTTGGAGTACTATGGAATCTCAAAGGAAATAGTGCTTTATTATGGCGTGCATTATGACAATTGTATCTCCTTTAATGGTATGAACAAGGAAATTAAAGGAGAAGTGTATGGCAAAGCTATGCAATATTAGGCATAACCTAGTCTACTTTTTTGTCACAGAATTGAAAGTTCATTTTATCTCTGTTATATGTACCTGACTTTATGAGCAAATGTATTCATGGGAATATATAAATAATTTCTGTTTTTTTAAACTTTGTATTTTTAATCATAGACCTGCAAGATTATAGACTCATAAGAAGTTACAAACATAGGTGTAGAGGTCCCATGGACCTACCACCTCACTTCCTCTAATGGTGACATGTGAGACTAACTTTTAAATCATTGTCGGACCTTTTTTGCCCTCTTTAATAAGCCTGCTTTTTTCCAGATATCTAACTTTCTTTAAAGCGAGGGCACCTGTATTGTGCCTGATCCTCTTCAGCTTTCAGAATTATGAAGTATCGTGTAAGGATCCTTCTGTCGCTGTTGCTTTATGTCTTTAGTACATCCTTCTCCATTTTCCCAATTTCCAGATTGTCCATTGATTGGGAAGGGCCTATGTCTCATCCTTTTCTGGTATATTTCTCCTCAGCAATCTAAAAGATGTATAAGCCCCATTTTACTCCTCATATTGAAGTATTATATTCAGTTGAATATTCAGATTTCTTGTTTTGAGTTTATTTTGGTGGTGTTTGGAAACTTGAGAGGATATTTTTTTTTAACATCATCTCTTCTCTTTTTTCCTTTTAGCCTGAAAATGAAATTTCTTCAGACTGTAATCATGTAAGTATGGATTTTCCATAATTCACGTTATGTGCTTTATATATATGATGACAGATATTGGGATGCTTTTCCTGTTGTTCTGGGAAGCATAATGTTTTCTTAAATTCACTTAATCTTAACGAGAGTATGATTAACCTTATTTAAGGGCCATGGTAAATCTACAAATATTCCTCTATTGTCGAAATCAGTAGGCTCTGCCAAATAATATTTATATACTTAAGTTTAAATTTTTCTTTAGTTACAGCTACCATATGAAATTGTTTCTCTGCATGTCAGGCTTACAATTGTAGAGTTTTGTATTTTAAAGTTGTTTCATTTAGTCATCATACAGTCATCTACTGTGTGCCAAACACTGTGGTAGAAACTAAAGACACACAAATAAGCACCTTGAAGATAGAGACATATATTAGAGTTAACAGATAAGAACTCCAGAGATAACTACGATTAATACATTCAATGTCATATATATGTGTCATATATATATTCGTAATACATTCAGTGTCTATATATCTCCCCATATTACATACAGTCTGACATTAAAAGGAGAGTGACGTGAAATCAAATCTGTGCAAAAAGTACCAGATTCTTTGGCAGAAACTTGTAAGAGTACAATGGGGACACAAGAGTGAATTTTGCCCAGGTGGGTTGATGTCAGGAAACACTTAATAGTGGAGATGATACTTGAGTTGTGTCTTAAAAGAGGAGTAGTTATATATCTGAAATCACTCTGTCTCCACATTATTTGATAGTTTGAATGGGAGACTGCAAGAATAGAGAAGCAGGTTGGCTGCCTAAGTTGACTACTTATTCTAAAGAAGGTCTAGATAGGTCAGAGATTTAAAGTAAAAATAAAACCACAAGAGTAATAGAAGAAAACATGAACAGAGGGTAGGGTTTTTAAAACATGATACAACCTCAAAAAATATTTAAAGAAAAAAAAAGATTTATAAATCTGATTGCATTAAAAACTCAGAAAAGGGGACTTCCCTGGTGTTAAAGACTTCACTTTCCAATGCAGGGGGTGCAGGTTCAATCCCTGGTTGGGAGCTAAGATCCCACATGCCTTTTGGCCAAAAAACCAAAACATAAAACAGAGCGATATTGTAACAAATTCAATAACGACTTTAAAAATGGTCCACATCAAAAAAAAAAAAAATCTTTAAAAAAAAACTCAAAAAAAAGAGATTTGAGGGTTTTTTCCTCAAAAATGTTATGTAAATTATGAAAAAATATTTACAGTGCAGATGAAAAGGACTACATTCTTTAATAGAAAGTGCTGTTAATAAACATAGAAAATAGACATAAATAGACTATTCACAGGAAAAGAAAAAGATGTCCAGTAAACAACAAAAATTTTGATTCTTTCATAATTTAAAGTGTGAAAATTAAAAGAAAAATGAGTGTACTGTTTTTATCCATCTGATTAACAAATATTAAAAATTTGATAAATATACAGTATTGACAAGCATATGGAAATTTAAGCATTCTCTAGCCCACCAGTCAATGGCTACCCATTGGCCAAATCCAGACCACTGCCTGTTTTTACGCATAAAGTTTTATTGGAACACAGCCACACTCATTCAGTTACATACTGTAGCTGCTTTCCATGTTATAATGGCAAGGTTGAGTAGTTGCAACAGTGACTGTAGTTTCCTGAAAGCCTAAAAAATTTACTTTCTGGCCCTTGCAGGAAAAGTTTGCTAAACTCTGCTCTAGCCTATAGATAGGAATATAAATAAGAAAAACTTCTTTATAAAGCAGTCAACTTAAAATGATATTTGTTATGGCATTATTATGGCATTATTTATTAAGCAAAAGATTAGGAAAAAATCCCCAAAAATCTATTAATAGACTGAATCTGACAGAGAGGAAGCCCAGAAAGAAGCTCCAAAAGGGTGGAGAAAGAAGCTGATCTCCAAAGGATATTACACTGCTGAAAATGGGGACAAATAGTATACAGAAAACGGAAGGATTGATGTCCTAATAAAGAGAGGTTAGGGCACAGACCCAGGAGAAAATGGACATCTACAAGTCAAGACGAGAGCCCTCAGAAGAAATTGGTACTGCCGTCACCTTGATCTCAGACTTCTACCCCCCAGATTCGTGAGCAAATAAATTTTTGTTGTTTAAGCCACCCAGTTTATGGTATTTTGTTGCAGCAGCCCTACCAAACTAATACACTTGGATTGGGATGGAATGCATTATAATTGTTCCCATTAAAGTTTTTATTTTATTTTTATAAATTTATTTATTTATTTATTTATTTTTGACTGTGTTGGGTCTTCGTTGCTGCGCCTGGGCTTTCTGTAGTTGCAGCAAGCAGGAGCTACTCTTCGTTGCGGCACGTGGGTTTCTCATTGCCATGGCTTCTCTTGTTGCGGAGCACGGGCTCTAGGTGCGCGGACTTCAGTAGTTGTGGCACGCGGGCTCTAGAGCGCAGGCTCAGTAGTTGTGGCGCACAGGCTTAGTTGGTCCGCGGCATGTGGGATCTTCCCAGACCAGGGCTCAAACCCGTGTCCCTTGCATTGGCAGGCGGATTCTTAACCACTGTGCCACCAGGGAAGCCCTAAAGTGAATTTAAAAGTAACACTATTTAAAATAGCATATAAAGCATCAAATACATAAGAATAAATCTAACAAAAGTATGTAAGACATCTCTACAGATAACTATAAAATATTAGAGAAATTTGAAGACCTAAATAAATGAAGAGATATATTAATATATACTGTGCTAGTGAGTTGGAAGACTCCATATTATAAAGACGTCAGCTCTCACCAAATTACAGATTCTGTACGATCCCATTTTTGTTGTTACAAAAAATAGTAAGCTGATTCTAAAATTTACATGGGAACACAGTTTTGACCAATAATAGCCAAAACTCTTGAAAAGAACCAAGCAGAGAGAATTTGACCACCTGATTGAAGACTTAAAGTAGCAATAATTAAGGCAGTGTGGCAGAGGCACAAGGGGTTAACAAATAGACCAGTGAAACAGAGTGAGTCCAGAAACAGGCTCATATATAAACAGACACTCGAATAAAAAAATTTTAATCTTTACTGCACACCATTCACAGAAATCTATTCTAGATGCATTATAGATCTAAAGGTGAAAAGTGTAATAATAAAACTTCTAGAAGATAACATAAGAGACTATGTGGGATAAGCAAAGATTTAATAAATGGGAAACAAAAAGCAGTAAGCAAAAGCAAAAGATTGATAAATCAGATTATATTAAAGTTTGTTTCATTAAATATAGTATTAAGAGTGTGAAAAGGCAAGCCATAGAGAAGGAAAAAATATTTCAATCCTTATCTGACAGTATGTGCAGAATATATGAAGAATTCATACAAAGCAATAAAGAAAAGACAACAGGGCTTCCCTGGTGGCGCAGTGGTTAAGAATCCGCCTGCCAGCGCAGGGGGACATGGGTTCAAGCCCTGGTGCAGGAAGATCCCACATGCTGCAGAGCAGCTGGGCCCGTGTGCCACAACTGCTAAGCCTGCTTTCTAGAGCCCGTGAGCCACAACTACTGAGCCTGCGCGTCTGGAGCCCATGCTCCACGGCAGGAGGGACCACCGCGGTGGGAGGCCTGCGCACCCCAGTGAGGAATGGCCCCTGCTCGCCACAACTGGAGAAGGCCTGCATGCAGCAACAAAGACCCAACGCAGCCAAAAATAAAAGATAATAAATAAAATAAATATTAAAAAAGTCTTAACTATTAAAAAAAGAAAAGAATCCCGCTGCCAATGCAGGGGACACGGGTTTGAGCTCTGGTCCGGGAAGATCCCACATGCTGTGGAGCAACTAAGCCCATGTGCCACAACTACTGAGCTTGTGCTCTAGAGCCTGCGAGCCACAACTACTGAAGTCCGCGCACCTAGAGCCCGTGCTCCGCAACAAGAGAAGCCACTGCAGTGAGAAGACTGCACACCGCAACAAAGAGTAGCCTCTGCTCACCGCAACTAGAGAAAGCCCGTGCGCAACAACAAAGACCCAACACAGCCAAAAATAAAATAGATAAAATAAATTTTAAAAAAGGAAAGAAAGAAAAGACAACAATAGAAAAATGGAGAAGATAAATTTAATCAAGGAGGTGAAAGACGACCTGTATATTGAAAACTACAAGACATTACTGAATGAAATTGAAGAAGACATAAATAAATGAAAAGATAGTCCATGCTCATGGGTTGGTGGAATTAGTATTGTTAAAATGTTCATACTACTCAAAGCAATATACAGATTCCGTGCAATTCCTATCAAAATTCCAATGACATTTTTCACAGAAATAGAAGAAACAATCCTAAAATTTGTTTGGAACCGTAAAAGACCCCAGTTAGCCAAAGCAATTGTGAGAAAGAAGAACAAAGCTGAAGGCATCACATACCCTGATTTCAAACTATATTACAAAGCTATAGTAATTAAAACAATATGGTATTGGCATAAAAATAGACACATAGATCAGTGGAACAGAATATAGATCCCAGAAATAAACCCATGCATATATGTCAGTTAGTTTACAACAAAGGAGCCAAGAATATGTAGTGGGGAAAAGAACAGTCTCCTCAATAAATGGTATTGAGAAAAGTGGACCACTGCCTTACACCAGACACAAAAATTAACTCAAGACCTGAGACCATAAAACTCCCAGAAAAATAAAGGCGGTAAGCTCTTTCACATAGGTCTTGGTGATGGTTTTTGAATGTGACACCAAAAGCAAAAGCAAAAATAAAGCGAGGCTATATCAGACTAAAAAGCTTCTGCACCGCAAAGGAAACCACCAAGAAAATGAAAAGGCAACCTACTGAATGGGAGAAAATATTTGCAAATCAAATATCAGATAAGGGGCTAACATCCAAAATGTATAAAGAACTCATACAACTCAATAGCAAAAACAAACAAACAAAACCCAATTAAAGAATGAACAGAAGATCTGTATAAACACTTTTCCAAAAAAGACATACAGATGGCCAATAGGTACATGAAAAGATAATCATCAGAGAAACCAAATCACAATGAGATGTCACCACACACCCGTTAGAATGGCTGTCATCAAAAGGACTAGAAATAACAAGTATTGGTGAGGAGGTGGAGAAAAGGGAACCTTTGTGTACTATTGGTGGGAATGCAAATTGGTACAGCCACTGCAGTGTGGAGGTTCCTCAAAAAGTTAAAAATAGAACTACCATATGATCCACTTCTGGGTATTTATCTGAAGATAATGAAAACACTAACTCAAAAAGATACGTGCACCCTCATGTTCATTGCAGCATTATTTACAATAGCCAAGATATGGAAACAATATAAGTGTTAAATGGTTAAGAAAATGTGTGTATACATATACATACGTACACACACACACAATGGAATATTATTCAGCTGTAAAAGGAAGGAAATCTTGCCACTTGAAACAACATGTATGGACCTTGAGGGCATTATGCTACTGAAATAAGTCAGACAAAGACATATACTATACGATCTTTCTTTTATGTGGAATCTTAAAAACAAAACAAAAAACAAAAAAAACAACACCAAGCTCATAGATACAGAGAACAGATTGGTGGTTGCCAGAGGTGGGAGAAATGGGTGAGCTGGTTTTTGTTGTTGTTGTTTTAGTTTAAATAAATTGAATTTTTTAAAAATAGAAATTGTTCCATAAGATACAATATAACTGCTGGATGGACAAATTTAGGATAAGCCCTTAATTAAAAAAAAAGAAAGAAAGAAAAGAAAAATGGGTAAGATACTTGAACATCCATGTCTTAAAGATGGTACTTGAATGATCTACAAATAAATGGAAAGGTGCTCATCCTCATTAATAATCAGGGAAATGGAAATTAAAACCTGAGTGAGATACTAGTATCTACATTCACCATTAGAATTGCTAAAATTCAGAAGACTGACAGTGTTAATACCAAGCATTACTGTGAATATAAAATAAGGGAGCTTTCGTGATCGCTTCGGTAGCACATATACTAGAATAAGGAAGTTTTCAAATACTGATGGTGATAATGTAAATTAGTGTAACTACTTTGAAAGCTGTTGGGTATTACTTACTAAAGCGGAACTTAGGCATAGTATATAATACAGCCTTTTCACTTCCAGGTACTTACCCCACAGAAATGCTTATGTATCTGTCTACCCATGTAAGGAACATTTATAGCAGCTCATAATAGCCCTGTGAGTAAATGGTTAACAAAACCTTTCTTTCCCCTTCAGGAGAATTTCAATCCTGTTAACTATGTAGCTCAGTTCCCTGGTGACCTAATAAGGGTAAAATACCAACTAAGGTTCAAGGCAGTATTACTTATGATAAAAATGACCCTGATTGGTAAATTCTATATGGATTGGGGAGAACTATAAATGAATTATAAATACTCATTGGGGGTGCCATACTAGAGGTTTCCCTGAATGTGGTGACTCTTATACCTGGGTGTGTGTGTTCCTTGCAGGGATCCTGGAAACTATGCCCAGAGGGCTGTTTCAAGAGATAATGGCTCGAATGGGGCTTGAGGGTTTCTAAGCCAAAACTACCTCTTACAGTGCCTGTTGGGAGTGTTGTCTTCTCACACCTGAGCTGTCATCTGGAGAGAAGATACCGCCAGATGGCTACATAGACTGTTGCCATGACTCCCATTGGAGAGGAACAGTTGATGCTGCCCTGCTGGCTGACAATTTGTGGTTCCTGTCTTTTCTCCAGCACAGACTTGTCCACAAACTCCAGACTCCAAGTGCTGATTTCACGTTTCTACGCTGTCTCACAGTCATTTCTAGAACTGAACTCTTGATTTTCTACCTCTAAACCTCTCTTGTTACAGTCTTCCCAATCTCAGTTCTTCCCATTGCTCAAATCAAAAACCTTGATTCCTCGTGTCCTCTTATATCCCACATTCAGTCTGTTAGCAGCCTTGCTGTCTGGCTGCTCCTTTTGGAACGTGTCCTAAATCTGACCATTTTCACTGCTACCCCCTGGTTCAAGCCATCGTCAGTTCTCTTTTGTGCTTCTTTAATAGCCTCCTAAGTAGTCTCCCTTCTTCTGCCCTTGTCCCTCTACTGTCTGTACTCCATGCTACAGCCTGAATGATTCCTCTAACAGTCAGGTCATATTACGTCTCTGCCCAAAACCCCAGAAGCTTTTTTCTCACTTATTAAACTCCCAGGTCCTTAACAGTGGCCTACAAAACACGCAGAGAGCAGAGACCTGCTCCTTGGCCTCTTCTACCACTGTCCGCCTTGCTAACTCTACTTAGGCCACAAGCAGCCTCCTCGCTATCCCTCAGATATTCACAGAATGTGCATTTGCTGTTCATCATGGAACAGTCACCTTTTCAGGATATTCATTTTCCTTGTCCCCCTCTATTAAAGCACCCCTCACCCGTCACTTCAGCTCTTTTATACTAGCTTAATTTTCTTTATAGCATTCAATACCTGATCTATTTATTTGATCATTTGCATATTATCTTTCTCTCCTTCATACAATGTAAACTACTTGAGGGCAAGGATTTTGCCCTTCTTTGCTCACATCTGTCTTGAGTGGTGCCTGGTATATATTAGCCACTCCAAAAAAAAAGAAAAAACTTGAATGAAAAATACGAGAAAATTTCCAAGAACTGAAGGATGAGTTTCTAGATTAAAAGTGCCCATGAGTGCCTCACACCATGGATGGAAAGATAACCCAAACCAATTTTAGGGTTCTGAAAAGAACCCTGGGAGTAAATAAAAGATCTCAAAAGCTTTCAGAGAAAAAAATAATAATTAAAGTACTGGGAGTTTGAATAATATGATACTTCTCATTAGCATTACTGGAAACTAGAAGAGAGTAGACCAGTGCCTTTAAAATTCTGAGGAAAAATTATATTTAGTCAAGATAATACAAAATAGACATTTCATACATAAAATTTTTCAAGACATTTACTACCCATACATGTTTTCTCATAAAGCTACTAGAGGATGTGCTTCACCAAAATGAGGGAATACAGCAAGACAAAGAAAATTAAAGAACCCAGTAATTAGTGCATCAGCCTAAGAAAAAGCAAAGGAATTCCCAGGATGCTGGTGAAGGATGACACCTGTGCAGAGGCTTAGATGGTAACCAGTCCTGACTGAAGCAGGAAGATGGAAGACTCCAAGAGGAATGTCTCACCTGAGAGATCATTGAAGCGTTTGAACATTTTGAGAGATTTGCTTTTCCAGTGAAGAGATGGGGGATTAATTAGTAATGGGCATATCGAAAATAGGCTTATGAAATAAATGACTGTTAACTATATGACAAACTAAAAATTGAAAGAAATATAATATTCTATATGGCTCATTATATATAGTATTTTTACATAATCAATAACGTAAATACTGAGTATCTAATGACATGATGATTTAACTATATTGGGAGGATTGGGATCCGGAAGAGGGTATAAGAGTTCATTCCTTACCTTCTGTAGTATAAAGCTATTATACAGTATCTAAAGCTAACAGGTCAAGAAATAGCAATTTAAGTAGCTTAAAAGTATGGAGGTAATTACCATAAGAAAAAGCTAAAAGAATTGTCTCTGGGTAATGGGTAGGACTTTAGAAAGGGACTTTGTGGGGGACTGCTTGTTTGTTTAGATTGACTACCTTTGACTATTTAACTAAACAGACAGCTTTGATTTAAAAAATTTTAAGGATGAATGGAAGAGTAAGTAGATTAAATAAACTTAGACTATACTTTCAAGGAGCTTGACTGTGAAGGAAGGATTTTCGTTCATAAGTCAGACAGAGAAAGACAAATATCATATGATATCGCTTATATGTGGAATCTTAAAAAAAAGGGTACAAATGAACTTACCTACAAGAAAGAAGTAGAGTTACAGATGTAGAAAACAAACTTCTGGTTACCAGGGGGTAAGGCAGGGGAGAGGGATAGATTGGAATATTGGGATTGGCATATACACACTACTATATATAAAATAGATAACTAATAAGGACCTACTGTATAGCTCAGGGAACTCTACTCAATTCTCTGTAATGGCCTATATGGGAAAAGAATCTAAAAAAGAGTAGATATATGTATATGTATAACAGATTCACTTTGTTCTGCACCTGAAACTAACACAACACTGTAAGTCAACTATACTCCAATAAAAATAAAAATTAAAAAAAAAGAATTTTCCTTCACTCCCCACACCCAAATCTTGTCGTTATTCTAAATAAATATCTCAAATATATCCCATCTTCTCCCATCCAAAAACTCTTGCCTTTTAACTGGCCTACTAACCCCCTCAGTGTAGCCCTTCTCTATACAACCAGAGTTCATCTTTTGAGTTCTCTGATTAAAATTATCCATTAGCCTCTCATTTCCTTTAAGATAAAATCCAGATTCTTTCATATGAGCTATAATACTCAGTGTGATCTAACACCCCTTCTCCCCTGATCTTTCATACCCTCAACTCCAGCCATTCTGAACTATGGGATTCCCAGAAGTTATCATTATTCTTTCTGTCCTTTCTACCCTTGCAGTCCTAGAACCCCAGTCTTCCTCAGTTCATCTGACAAAATTCCTTCTTACTCGTGGCCCAGTATAACTTGACCACTACCAGCCTCACCTATCCCTCCTCTACAATCACTGTGATATGTTCTTTCCTTGTATTCCCATAATATCTTCTGCATGCTTCTGTTACCACATTTATCACACTGTGTTTTTATTGCTTATTTTCTTCCCAATCTGACTCTTCCTTCTTTTCCTGTGGTGGAGCTTCTTGAGTACCTGAGACAGTGACTTTTTTTTTTTTTTTTTTTTTACTTCCAGCTTTCTCAACTTTGTCGCCTAACACGATACTCAGATTATAGTAGTTACTCAGTACATATTTGGGGGAGGGAGATGGGTGCGTAGGTGGATTCAAAGATGAGACTCTTAAATTTAAGGAAATTGAAGCTGAAATACATCATGCTAACCAATAGTATTTATTGTCAAATTGCAGTTATTTTTCTTAGTTGATTATAGCCACTCAGAGGAAAGGACACTTATCAAATATGCTGTAAATAATCAGCTCTCAGTAATCAAATGTAATGTGTGTTTATCTGTTTTCTAGAGGAAAATGTACTTGTGGCAACCTATGTTGAATTCCCTTTTTACCTATATTCCTGAAAGAGAATAATAATGCATTAATAAGTCATATTAAAAGTGAAAGACCAGAATGTAGATTAATGGTTGCAAAGGATGGGAGTAGGGAGGATGGGGAGTAGAACAGGCATGGGGTTTGTGCTGGGGCGATAAGAAGATTCTTGAATTAGAAGGTGGTGATGGTTGTGCACCCTTGTGAGTGCAGTTGACCCGCGAACGACACAGGTTTGAGCTGCACGGGTCCACTTACACACAGGTTTTTTTTCAGAAGTAAATACTGCAGTACTGCAGGAATCTGAGCATGGGGGACTGTGGATGCAGAGGGCCCCCTATAAGTTATACTCAGATTTTCAACTTCACAGAGGGTTGGTGCCCCTAATGTGGCCTTTGTTCAAGTGTCAACCATATACTAAAAAAACACTGAATTGTACACTTTAAAATCGTGAGTTTTATGGTATGTGAATTATAACTGAAACGTGAAAAAAAGACGAGAGGTAGAATATTTAGCATTAGACAATAGTATCATAGTTATCTGGGAGGAGTCCTGTTCGTAAGGAAATTTACACCTATTATCAGAACAAATAAGGTTCCAAATTAAAAGTTAAAGACATTCAAAAGATCTAAATGATTATCTAAATGGTTTTTGTCAGAAAATCTGTTTCTAGCCCAATCATAGGACATCTGAGTTTGCATTAGATAAAGTAAGGAAATAGTCTGTGGTTTGTATTTATTTTTTTTGACATTTGTTGCTGTTCACTCCAACTCTAAGTACCAGACAACTTTTTTCTTTCTTGCATTTTCTCTTTCTTTCTCTTCCTTTCTTTTTCTTTTTTTTTTTTACATGGAAGAAATGGCATTGGGTCAGCTGCAAGTCACTCAATAAGGAGGACATTTTTAATCTGTCTTTGGTTTGATATACATATAGAATCAGAATGTGTTGCTTTAATTTTAAAATATAACATTTAATTACCATGTAGTACTGACTTAGATAGATGGTAGTAGATAGATAAATAGTAAAATGTATTTGTCCAGTTCTAACCACATCTTTTGAATCATGGGATCTACTTCTGAGGAGCCAGGAGGCCTAAGATGCCTTCAGTTAGAACTAAGCTTCTCCTATATCTATTCTCAGTTTGGCCTTATATGTACTATTGGTTGAACTTATCATGGTATAGATTTGTTCTTTTGTTGATCTTTTCAACAAATATTTATCAGTGCCTGTGTGTTGCATGCACTCTTCTAGGCACTGGGCATATAGTAGTAAACAAGGCAAAAGTCCCATCCTCTTAAAACTTTCATTATAGATAGTAGCCAGATTCTTACCCCTTTTTCTGAAAACTCACTTATTGATGATAGTTGGGCGATTAGAGTTTTTTACTGCTTTTCTTTGTTTTTTGTTTTTGAGGAGGGAGGAGAAGAAATCCTACTCATCCTTTATATTTTATATCTTCACAAAATCTTCTTCAGCACTCTTACGCGGAATTTACTGCCTGTTTCTGTGTTGTTCCTAATGCACTTTATATTAGCTTCTGTTCTACTTCTAAAAAGCAAATCCGGTCATGTCACTCCCTTATTTCCCTTTTAGTGACTCCCCATTACTCTTGGGTTAAAGTTCAGACATGACTTACAAGGGCTTTATGATCTGGTCCTGGCCTGTGTCTCCAGAGTCAATCCTCCATTGGACTTTCAGTTCGTCTAACATGCCCTGCTTCCCATTCCAGTGAGCTTCCACGCATGCTGCTTTATTTACTTAAAACAGTCTTCTTACCCTTTTTAATATGGCTAACTGCTACTAATTTTTCAGATTTCATCGTAGATAGCACTTTCTCTGGTAAACCTTCCCTGACCAAACCCCCTGGTGCAGTGTGGGGTACTCCTCCCCTGTACTGCTGTGGCGCCTTGTGATGCCATTAACCAAATACACATTACCTGCTATTACCATAGCCACCACTGGACAGTGTTTGTCTTTCTCCTCCTGTTTTAACCCCCAGTTCCTAACACAGTGTGTGCTCAAACATTTGCTTCTGTTTCCTGTAATAACCTATGAAGCCCTTGAGAGTAGACTGTGTGTGGTACATCATAAGAAGTGCTAAGCAGATGTTTGAATGAATCGGTGAATGAGTGATTGTATTCTTTAGTCTTGGAGTGCAGCCGTCTGAAAGAAAGGCTTGTGAACTGCCCCTCCACCCCCCAAACCTCTTCATGTTCTACGTCATACAAAGCTCCTGCTCTGTCTCCCCATCTGAGCAGAATGTATTGAAATTTTTTAACTGAAGCTGCAAAAATAAAGTAATATTCAGTCCTCGCCCATGAATGGCTTTAGAGATTTCATAGCTTAAGACATGTTAAAACAGTTGTGTAAAATAGACCTTATCGTGTATATGTCAAGTTGAGGGTTTTAGAGGAATAAAGAAAGATGTGTCAGGAAACTAGACTCTGGACAACACTCCTTCATAAAAATGATGTGTGAAAAGCACTGTTGATTGTGAAATCTGCAACTAAACCTACCAATTCTTGAGCTTCTGGGTTAGACTTTTTGATTTAAGAATTTTGCATATACAACCTATTTATATTTTCTCTGAAACCCTTGTCAGGAATTTTTATTTTAATTTTTTTCCTGACTTAAAAAAAAATTTGTCCTTAAGTAAAAATAGAGAAAAGTGTATGTCCGAATGGTAGTGTTTTATTTTGTCTGCACATTTTTTCCTTTTATCTGTAAATACAGTGACATTTTCTTTTTGTTTGTTAACTGAAGTGTGAATATGTTTTATCTGACTCTGTATAATGAAATTTTATCATTTATAGTAACCACTGATGTTAAATTTCATACTATTCTAACTGGAGTTTTTTTGTTTTTTTTGTTTTGTTTCTCTCTTATACCTAGTTGTTATGGAATTATAAGCTGAACCTAACTACAGATCCCAAATTTGAATCTGTGGCCAGAGAGGTTTGCAAGTCTACCATATCAGAGGTAGGTTGTGAAAGAAAGAATTTTGTGGATATTTAATGACTTAGAAGCAAAAATTATATCTGTTGACCAGACCAGTCATTAAGGGAGGAATGACTGATTGAGTTACTTTACTTTTCTTGGAATTAACATATGTCTCGGCTCAGAGATAGGCTGAAGGGGTGTAATTAGACTTCTTTTTCTTAACGTTCACCTACACTTACAGTAGGATGCTGTTGATTCAGACAAGTTGGAAATCAGGCTCTTTTTGTCCCCAAACGGAGAATACAATCACTTCTGTCATCAGTCAGTGCTCTCACACATTGTGCAATCTGCTTATGACTGGGTTGTATCAGAATGGTTTCCCCAGGAGGCTGATAAACATTCCTAAGTGTTTTGGCTATGCACTTGGACCAGTTGAACCACAGGGCATATGCTTCAAATAATAGGACTTAGCATTAAAAAGGTTTGTAAAAAGATTGTTTATATTGTTATAAATGGATATTGAGTATAAAAACAAAAATAAAAATAATTACTAAAAATGTATAACATTATATGGATGCTAATTGGTGATATTTTTCAATGATTTCTCTTGGCTCAGTGTAAATATCAAATAATATTAGTGAAAATTGTGGTATTGGAATTTTTATTTTAATTTATTTTATTTTTTAGAATTAGTGATAGAAATTCCATGAAGCTGGGGATTCCTTCATACTGAAAGAATCACAAAGAAAATAGTTGCTATTTTTTTACCTCAAAGTTAATAATCACAGATCTTGCATCATATAGATTTGTCCCCAAACTCTACCCTATTGATGACTTAATTCAGGACCATTTTCTCCTGAGGTCTTAAGGAAGACTCTACTCCAACCAGATAAGTCCTCAGCTTGTGTTCCTAACTTTCGTCATTATGGGATCTTGTGGAACCTGTTTTCTTCCTCAAACTTTCTACTACTGAATCAGATACGCGTTATTCTTTTAAAGCAGTGACCCTTCTTCATATGCGTTGGGGCTTCGGAATAGAATAGCTTATTTTAAAACATTGATCTTCAGCTTCTAGGTTCAGTATTATGCACCTCAAACTCCCTATGTGACTCGTGTACATACCAGTTTGAGTGCCATGTGGAAATTTAGCTCATAGAATATGCAGATTCATCAGAATAATCTCCCCCTTTGCTGGTTTTATCCATCTATATTTATAAAATGAAACTGGCTTCCTTGTAATGTATATGTTATGTTATGGCCCTCTTGTAACCTTTTGGGGTGTTGTGGTTTTATAAAAGATTAATGTAACAGGGACACTTCTCCCTCCCTAGAGGGAGATTATACTGGAGTCAAGAAAATTAAATATCAGGAAGAACATAGTTGCCAACAGAACATTTTATTCTGCATCTCCCTCTTCTTTCTTAATTTTGGAATCCTTCCAAGGAGGAAAACAACATCATAAGAATACTGAAGACCGCCAACCAAACTTTTTATTTACTCTCCATGATTGAGTCAAATATTGCTTGCTTTTCTCCTGCCTCATGTCAAAAATAGAGTGACTATAGCATTTTATAATGGCACCTTAAGAATCTGCTCCCCAGCCACTTCAGAGTTTACACCCATTCATAAATATGTTGACGATTTAATGCTGTTTTTTGCTGTTAATCTTAGAAATTTATTTTATTATATTAAACTTCTCTCCAATAGAGTGGTTGAAGAAAAGCATACACTTTTAATTCAAACACTACATCTGGTTGTAATTGGTGGTGAACAAATAGGTGTTTCAGTAAAATCTCAGGTGATTGAAGCTAAATATACATTTAATTTCTTATTGAGGCTCCAATTCACAATGTCTCTTGGTCTTTCTTCAGAGTTTTAAACCATTGATTGCCCAGTATTAGAGCCTATATGAATACTTCTACTTCATTGTTTTAAAACCCAGGTGTCTGCCACTAGTCCTGTGTTTTTTATGCAGGGTTTTTCCAGTGGTTGAATTATAAATGCTGAGATTTTCAAGCAGCTATTTCTCCTTTCACTTTTGAAACTTACCTCTGTTTTGCTTTAAAAAAATCACAAACAAACAAACAAAAAACTCTTTTCTTGGAAATACATTCACAGCCCTCTCTCTAGGCATCACCCAAAAAAAAGAGCTCAAGGTTAAGCTGAAAACATTGCATTCAGCTTGTTGACTGTTGAAGATCTCTGCTGCCTCTTGAAGCCAGTGTGAGGCTATTTAAATTTCCAGGTTTGCTTCTTTAAAAGTAAACACAATTTCCTGTCTTGAACTGAGTCTTTGACTTGCTCTGGATTTAATCCTGGGGTCAGACATGAAGAGACCCACCGGCCCATAGGACAATTAGTATGTGGTATGTCCTTCACCTAGCACCTTTTGGAAAAGGAGATTGTACTTGTCTTATCAAGTGTACATGTTTACCATAGATGGTGTAATAGTAGAGAATGGTCTCCGTTAGTTTCAAAAAAACCAGTAAAATATTCCCTTCTCATTTATATTGGAAACAGACATTTACATTTGGCTCCTTCCTCTTGTCAAAACTGCCATTTTTGTTTGTTTTTTTTTTAATTGCTCCAAATGCAACAGGCTTTTTCTAAACAACCTTCTCTGCTTTATAATTCAAGCTTAAAACCCTGTAAGTAGATTTCACTTTTTTATGCCTGAATTTCAGCATTTTGGGGCTATTTTCCTTCATTAGCGCTTGTGATTTTATGTGTACTTTGCAGGAACACTCCCCATGTGGAGTCACGCTGTGCTTGATCCACTAGATCATATGTCTAAACCAGCCAGATTAGACTTGCAATGGCCTTCCCCTTCCCAAACTTCTTGCCAGACTGCACTCAACATCATTTTTTTAAAATAAATTTATTTATTTATTATTTATTTTTGGCTGCATTGGGTCTTTGTTGCTGCGCGCGGGCTTTCTCTAGTTGCGGCGAGTGGGAGCTACTCTTTGTTGCGGTGCGCGGGCTTCTCATTGCGGTGGCTTCTCTTGTTGTGGAGCACGAGCTCTAGGCGCGCGGGCTTCAGTAGTTGTGGTTTGCGGGCTCTGGAGCGCAGGCTCGGTAGTTGTGGCGCACGGGCTTAGTTGCTCTGCGGCATGTGGGATCTTCCTGGACCAGGGCTGGAACGCATGTTCCCTGCAGTGGCAGGCAGATTCTTAACCACTGCGCCACCAGGGAAGTCCCTAAACATCATATTTAAACATATTTCTGTTGTAGACCACAGTGTTAAAGCTGGGATTCTGCTAGGTTCAAAACATATGTCCAAATCCATAGTTAATTCAGAACACATTAATGTCATGTCAAGAGGTAATAGTATGCCTTCCTCCCTCCCTCCCCTTGGTCATTAGGTTTACCTAACATTAATAGTTTGCTGTGTAGCTTGGCTTGGGATATGCAACTAGACTTTAGTTCTGCACCTGTTTTTCAGACCTGTTCCTTAGACTAATCTTCTCACTGTCCATTGTGTTCTTTGCATGGCTAAAGGGACTTCTCAGTAGAATCATTATAAAAAGAGCTGTCAAAAGCTCTTTTCAATAAATACATTTTAATAAATTTTCTCAACAAAGCTGAAAATTTTTAAAAAGCTCTTTTTACGCCATTTAAACATGGGTTCTACCTAAGCATTTGTATATGTATGTATTTTCTTGCAAAGCATATTAATCAGGTGTTTCCTAGAAGGTGCAACGATCTGAGTAGGCATGGCACACTATTTTCTTTAAAACACAAGCATTTCTAAGTGTTTTCCTTTTTCTCCCGTGGAAGAAGAAACAAGAAAATATCATTCTCTCTTTTGTAAAAGTTGTTTGGTAAGAGAATAGAATACTTGTGTAAAACAGCCACCTTCCTTTGAGCAGATCAAAGAGTGTGCTGATGAACCAGTTGGAAAAGGTTACTTGGTTTCCTGCTTGGTGGATCACCGAGGCAACATCACTGAGTACCAGTGTCACCAATACATCACCAAGATGACAGCCATCATTTTCAGTGATTACCGTCTAATCTGTGGCTTCATGGATGACTGTAAAAATGACATCAACATTCTGAAATGTGGGAGCATTCGGCTTGGAGAAAAGGTATCTACTACACTGCCTTCACCAAAGGGGTCTTACAGACTCGATGAATGAAAAGCTTTGTATGACTGGTATGGAAAAAATTTAGCACTGGAGGTAGACTTAAAGTTGAGGTCCAGACAGCCCCAATATCTAAGGCTAGTTGGCCTGTGGGTGCACTTCATCTGTTTGTAACAAAATGTTTCAATACTGTATGGGGGAGTAGAGGAATTAATATCTGCTAAGATTAGTGTTAGCTTCAAAATGCAAAACCAGCTGCTGGTTACCTATAACGTTCCTCTAGAAAAGTATTCTGTAGTCCTGTGGGAAAAGTAGTTGGATTAGGAAAGACTCAAGTTCTCTAACCTTTCTTTGCATATACCTCACTGTTGCCGTTAAAAAAATTACTTAGTAAGCACACCAGTATAAAAGAAGATAGCATATATAAAAATTAGAAAATTTTAAAACATGGAAGGTACTTTTAGCTTCTCAGAAGAAAGCTACTCTGTAAATGTGATATATGTTATGTTCATCTCAGGAGAACTAGTTTTAGTAAAGGCAGGAAAGAAAATAACTACCTAGCTTCTTCTTCCTTAATTATATCTGATCTTATTTTTGTCCTTAATAGTCTGTTGTCCAGAGGGTCACAATGGAGGTTCAGCCAGGTTTATGCGGAATTTGTTTGCTTAGCAAAAATGAAAGAACTCCTGAGAAGTAGCAGATGCCAGTGGGAGAGGTAGTCTGAGACCTGTGTATGGCATCAGCTGTTAATTGCTGCTGCTCATTAATCTGCTGTTTAGGAAGTACGAGAGAAAGCAAAATCCAGTTGTGCCTTTGCCCTCTGTTTGTTCAGAGCGCTGTGACTTGCAGGCTTCCGTCCCCGACTGGGGGGCGTGGTGTTAGAATTCTGGAACTGCACACACCAGTTCAAATGAAGGTTTGAGTGCTGGTTATTGTCTGGCTGTCACCAAATACCCTTTGCTTCGTACCAGCACAGGGCTCGCCCTTTCACAGGGAACCTCTGGGTCGGTCTTGAGAGCACTGTGAACTGGCATACAGCTTTCAGGCAGCTAATGAAAGGCCAGTTTTAATAAAGGAGGGTGATTCTTCACTTTCCCAGCACACTGTAGAAATGGCACAAAAGCATTTAAGTCACCCTGATAATTCAGGAAGCGCCTCTGACTTTATTTAGGGTGTTGAGGGTTATATCCAGTTCCAAACCTCACTCTTAAATCTTCATAGAAGTGTTACAGACACACTTTTCAGGAATCAATGATGACTCATTTTCATTTCTGTGGTTAGTGATCCGTGCTGTAGAGCAGACCATTACAATTCACCTCTCTTTGTAGTAGTTCTTCCCTGTTGCCCACCAAGATAATTGCTGGTTAGCTTCCCACTAGCAATCTGAATTGTCAGTGTAAAACCTGCTTTCAGCTGCGTGTACAAGTTACTAAGTCTGCACTGACTTGAACCATGGCAGAATATAATAGTGCCAGAGCCCAAAGATGTGACAGTGAGGATTGATTTTTCAGCTTAGTTAAAATAACAAAAATGCTTCCATGGACCATCCAAATGCACATTTTTGTCGTTTTCATCTTTGGCTGTACCTGCCAGTTAGATGAATTTCTTTTTACTCCAGACCCCCACCCTAGCACCCTAGAATGACTCATGCCTGCACTTCTGAAAAAGCACGTTCCTTTGTATGTAATCCACCCTATTGCTACAGCCAAGTTTAAAAACGATAGCAGTCTGTCCTCAGCCCTTCTTTGCCTTTTTCTAACTATAGTTTCCTTCTCTGAAGCCAAGTTATTTAGTTTTGAAAATTATCCTGAGAATTTATAAAGTCAGCCTCTGACCACAGAAGAGAACACACTCATCAGTTTTAAATTTGTTGCCCTGAAGCTTGCAAACTCCTCTGTGACTAGCTTTGAACTCACCTCCAGAGGTCAGAGGTTAATCTGTTTATACCCTGCCTCTGTATGAACATATAAATGTCATAATTTCAGAACTCTAATGATTTTTTCAGAATGTTAATATATGTAAATTTTTAGAACAAAGACTATATATTTAATAAAACCTTTAGAATTTTATAAATAAATATTTTTAAAATGAAAAGGCAGATCTCCAAAAGTAAATGTAAATAATTTATATCATTTGAAGAGAAAGCAGGATGTGGCATCCAGTCCAGGAACTTAGTTGCGGACAAGTGCCCCACATTATTACTACTTTTATACTTTTCACACACTAGTTTTATCATTTTATCCTTTCCTGCTTTTAACCAACTACTTTGAAATTCAGTTCAGACATTCTTTTTCTCTCTTTACCTATAGAGGTAGATCACAGAAGACATTACAAATGTTGAAATGGAGGATGGTTAATAGCAGAGATGAAAACTGAGTTCTTGCCCACCTTTTTGTGATTAGTGTTATCCTTCTCTGGTCTTTCAAAAAAATTTTTAAAAAGGACAAGGTGTATGGAGAAGAAAAAATATTACTTATTGAACTGCTAAAAACTGATTGGGACACTAGTAATAGTTTTAAGACAGACATTTGTCTCACCACAATAGAATTTTAAAAATTCATTGTAAGTCCGTTTACAGTATCATTTGTTATTCATATGTCAAGCCTGCATATTAATAACTTTTTAAAACCTAACCCTAAGTAATTTCATTTTCTTGTAGGTAATGTGCTGCTATACAGTCCCTTGCTTTCATTCACATTCAGTAATAACCCTACAGTCTTCTTTGTCAAATATTTACATACATTTCAGTTGTATAACTCAAATGGGCTGAACTGAAAAGCTCAGAGACTTTGGGAAACTGAGAAGAATTCCTGAAATATCTTTATTAGAAAAAATTATCTAAAGTTATGATAAATGAAAACATCTAATGGAGGTGATGTTATGGCGCAGTACTAATATGTGGTGCTACAATTGCTATAATTAAAATTACATCTCGGATTCCTTAGAGGGTCTCAAACCATGGTGCTGGTGCATTTAAACAGTTGTAAACCCTAAGTATAGAGGGAAACACTTAGACTCATTACAGGGAAATCATTTCTTTACCCTATGATGTCAGAACTAAAGGGTAAGTCTAAATCGTGAGTTGGCTATCATGCTATTATTTTCAACCTTTTTTATATGATTACGATCTAATTGCTAGCAACCTCTCAGTAAGTTATTATGAGCTACTAAAATTTGGTATAAGATATTATTTCATTAACAAAACATGTTTATAATAATCTCTTGTAAACTGTAAATAGTAAGTGACTGATATGTTTCCAAATCTTTGTTATCACAGGTTTGTTTTTCCTTTGAGAAGTGGAAATGGGTAGGGCTTTTCTAAGTGGGCCAAAGTCAGACAAATTTTAGTGTCACTCATAAATTAGGAAGAAAAAATAAGCTTTACTCTGAATTTCTGGGGTTTGTGTCCACTCTTCTCTCTGTCCTTATCTTTTTGTCACTTGTCCTTCAGAGTTTTTTCTCCCTTCAGAATTACTCTCTAAAAAAACTTTTTGCTCATCTCAGGTTTCTAAGCATTGGATGGAATCATAAAGCTAGTGAGAAAGTTTGAGGTACAGATAGAAAATAGGAAGGCATGAGAATCTGCTGGTATAGTGTGCTTCCTGATCTTTTTTGGATCAGAAAACCTTTTGGAATTTAATGAAAGCTATGAACTTTCCTCAGGAAAAATATACAAAACCCACATACAAACTGTAGGAGTTTCATAGCACTCCAAGGTCTAAAAAAATAAATGGTGGACTGTTAGCTAGGTGCCTTATGTTCTGCAGCTTGGACGAATTGATAAACTCCTCTAGGCCTCTGTTTACTCAGCTGCACAATAGGTATCACAGCTCGTAGCCCCTTTTCACAGGTATATTAGGAGAGAACATGAAAATTTTCATGAAAATACTTGGAAATTAATGTGCTGTGGAACAAACCCTATTACAACAAAATGGAAAAAAACTATATACATTTTTTGTTGAATTGAAATTTTAGTAAAATAGATATTTCCCTACCTAGTTTTAGGAGTCTTATATACAGATGATCTCATAAACATGGTATTTTACTATAACGAGATTTTATATACACGTGTGTGTGTGTGTGTCAGTAAAATGATAACACTGAATTTTCTGCTGCTTTGGTTTGGTACATTTATGGATATACCTCTCAAGTTTTTGAAGCATATCTTCTGAATATAGAAGATTAGGACTCTTAAATAGAAAATGTTTAGGGGAAATTTTTCATATTTTGAACAAATGAGTGCTTGTGGTTGCTATGGGGTAGATGCAATGTACAATTAAAGATAATTGGATGGTTTCAGGAAAGCTCTCAAAAGCAGTTTGTGTAAATGGTGGTAATCTTGTTAAATCATATTAAGATAAATCCAGAACATCAAAGTGAACATTACACTAAAGAGTGGGGTCTTTGCGGACAGTATAAAATAGAAAGAGAAAGAAGGTCTCTATAACATGTTTTCTCAATGAATTTTGAGGTTTGTTGTTATTTTTTAAACTTGACTAAAGCACTATTATTTGAGAAATACCTAGCCCTTAGAGGTAAATTAACAGATATTTCTGCAGTGTTCTATCAATATTGACATGAACTATGATCACCACATTGGGCTGATGTAATTTCTTTAAAATTTTCTGACATTTTAAACTCTGAAAAGTCAGGTTCTTGTTTCTAGTGCAAACTAAACTGACTTAAATTTCCCAGGATCTGTATTTTCATTTATAGCTTGCAACTATTACATTCTTACCAAAGATTATCGAGGGCATTTTCTGTAACTTCCACAATGTAATTGGTTCTCACCCTATTTCTCAATAGAACATTGATAAACTATTGTGTGTTGAGTTGGTTTTTTTGGTTTTTTGTTTTTAACCAAATGATGTTTATTTGATGCTCATGGTGGTGAGAGTTTTTAAGTGTTAGTATCCTTGCTGTTTTAGGATGCACATTCACAGGGTGAGGTGGTATCATGCTTGGAGAAAGGCCTGGTGAAGGAAGCAGAAGAAAGAGATCCTAAGATTCAAGTCTCTGAACTCTGCAAGAAAGCCATTCTCCGGGTGGCTGAGCTGTCCTCAGATGACTTTCACTTAGACCGGCATTTATATTTTGCCTGCCGAGATGATCGGGAACGTTTTTGTGAAAATGTGAGTCAGCTCAGAAACTGTTCTTCTTTGCTTCCTTTTCTTCCTAAATATTTTTTTATACTCGATTCCAAAATTAAACCAACACAAGCTGTCACATGTAGAAAAGTCACTGAAATGGAAGGTAGAGTTGGTCCCAGGATAGCAGAAAGTTATCTGGGTATTGGATACGGCTGCTCAGCCTTGAGGTAACATCTAGTTAACACTTGGCTTCGAACAGTCTCCATACGTTGTTTTTTCTACTCTATCTCACTTCTCAATTTCATTTCTTGGAAATCTGTTTTATATATAGGAATCCTATCTTACCAGGGAATCCCATTTCACATATATTCCATGGCTAAGACGAAGGAAGCAGCAGGTGGCTAACTTTTAAAACCAAATCCTTGGTTACTACCTGCGTACCCTATAGAACAACTTTCCAACCCTTTAGGCAGAAATAATCTCCATCTTTACCACAAAGGACTGAGCGTGACTTGTGTACACTCCTACTCTGCCTGCTGTTTTGAATTAATAGCTTTAACTATCAGAACCACTGATCAGAGCCAATGCTAGAGTTTTACTGACTCTAGCATAAAATTGTAAGAAGAGAGACTCGTTGACGCTTCTCTTGGTTTCCTAATTAACAGTATGTCTGGGAACACATGACAGTGTATTCAAATACCATGGGAAATTTTTTTTCATCTTTACTGCAATCATTATTTTCTTTCAAAGGCTACTAAATTTTATAAATGACTGAGCCATGTGTTCAAAGGTAGTCATCATTATAATAATTTAACAAAGTTCTTTGTAAGATTGTGGATACTGCCCAGCGTAACTACTTAGCTAGTGATGATAATGATGATGTTATATTCCATCTTACAGACACAAGCTGGTGAAGGCAGAGTATATAAGTGCCTCTTTAACCATAAATTTGAAGAATCCATGAGTGAAAAAGTAAGTATTACTTTGAAACAAACCAGCATTTTATTCATTTTCTTAAAAGCTTTCTCAAATCCTCTCAAACAATATTCTTATAAACTCATACCAAAATATAAAATACTGATACAGCTTGTCCTTTTCGGAGGTAAGATACTTGGCTTTTAGTAGGAAACCAAAGCATATTTCACTTAAACCAAAAAAATTAAGCTTCTCGTGATATCTGGACTTTGGGAAGCCAATGGGGAATCAATTTGGGGAGTAAAATCAGAGAATTTTATATCAGAATTACACTGAAGCCATCCCTATGTACTCAAGAAGTTTAGACTGACCAAACCAATATGCTTCATAGATAATTAGCAATTTAATTGTTCAGCAACTGTCTCATCAAGCTTTCTCATTACTGTTAGTTCTCTGTCCCTGGATGAATGCAAGAATCTTTCATGACTTTTGAAAGTCGTTATTTTTGGCTTTGCTATCCTGTCACTTACTTTCCTGTGCAGCTGAAGAAATGTTCCTCATTTCACTTCCTTAAATCATTTAGTATTGAATAATTATGTTTAAAAAGTATAGAATGGAGCTTCCAGAGTGTTATGTCAGTTGCCACTTTCATGCTGGTGAAATTTACTTTAGGGATATTGTTGAAGAAGAAAAGAATACTTTGTCAAGTTAATGTATTAGCATCTACCAAATATTTATGTGTTCTGGACAGTTGCTATTGTTGCAACAATCAGCAATTCACCATAGAATTTCAGGCTTTCCTGCTCATATACCCCTACTTCTTGCTACACTAGTTCAGCACACTTGTGCTCAATTTTAACCAAACTTAAACATAGACATTTTGGTAACTACTGCAGTTGTTCACTGTACTTGGCCATGAGCCTCTGCTTGTCTTAGAGGTACATGTGAACGGCTCAGCCTCCTGAGCGGTCTCACAGCTCCCTTTCTGCCCGCTTTCCTCAGTGTCGAGAAGCACTAACAACCCGCCAAAAGCTGATTGCCCAGGATTATAAAGTCAGTTATTCATTGGCCAAATCCTGTAAGAGTGACTTGAAGAAATACCGGTGCAACGTGGAAAACCTTCCTCGGTCCCGGGAAGCCAGGCTCTCCTACCTTCTGATGTGTCTGGAGTCAGCTGTGCATAGAGGTAAGAGTTAATTTCTTTTTATCTTTTTCACTCCTTTTTGGTTCGTTTCCTCCTATGTGGGCTCTTTTTTTTTTTTTTTTTTTTAAACATTTTTTTTTTAAATTAATTAATTAATTTATTTATTTTTGGCTGTGTTGGATCTTCGTTTCTGTGCGAGGGCTTTCTCCAGTTGTGGCAAGCGGGGGCCGCTCTTCATCACGGTGCGCGGGCCTCTCACTATCGCGGCCTCTCCCGTTGTGGAGCACAGGCTCCAGACGCGCAGGCTCAGCAGTTGTGGCTCACGGGCCCAGCCGCTCTGCGGCATGTGGGATCCTCCCAGACCAGGGCTCGAACCCGTGTCCCCTGCATTGGCAGGCGGATCCCTAACCACTGCGCCACCAGGGAAGCCCTGGGCTCTTTTGAGTACACTTGTACCTTGTGACTCAGGAGCCTTTCTTTGTAAGCAGAACTCTAGGCTGAAGGCTTGGTATCCCTAAGTCTTATTGAAGCCCCTTCCTCTTAATTCAACAGCCCTAAATTTTGTTTTTCTTTACACCCCAGCTTTTTTTAAGTAAGGTATATTTCTCAAATCCAATTTAAAATTTTTAAAATGCATGTCACACAGCAATTTTAGGAGAGTCAGGGAAGCATAATGATGTAGCATATGAGCTTTGGGTCAGAGAGACGTGACTTCAAATGATGCCTCTATCACCAAACTAACTGCCTGGGGACCATTATTTATGTTTCTTAATCTCTCCAAACCTCATTTTTCTTATCTATAAAACAAAAATATATTACCTCTGTTGAGGAGTTCCTGTGAGGATCGAATGAGGTTTTTTGGCATAGCACGTAACATACGCTAAGTGATGAGTACTGTTATTATTCCAACAGTGTTGATATAAAGAAATAAACAGTGAAAGAAGGAAGGATTACCTTATAAGGTCAGACTCAGGGTCTGTTCAGTCCAAAAGTCAATCCCTGATAAAGGAACTAAGAAGGATGTATAAAAGGTCAGGGTCATTCAGAAAGAACATTTCTTAACATGGACTGTAGGATGTAAAAATGAAATTCCTAGCTGTCAAATGAATGATGCTGGGACAATTGGCTAGTGATTAAAAAGTTAAGTGGAAGAAGATCAGTTGTTAAATAAAACTCAGAACTTTTTGTTGAATTTTTTTTCTCATATCTGGGTAGTGAAAGACTCCTAAGCTTAAAAGCAATGAATAGCAACCAGAGACCATGCATGTTTGGTATTCATGCAAACAAAGGACATTTTGGAGGAAATTGGAGAATTTTGATTATGGTCTGGTTGTTTGATGAAATTTTCTTGAAATGTAAAGGTGGAGATTGTTGACTACTAAAAGCATATTATAAAACAGTATGCATAACATCTAATTTTGGTATTTAAAAAATAGAGAGTTAATCTCCTTAAACTGCAAATTAACAGGAAACACAAAAAGACTCAGCAAATAAATGGCCAAAGGATATGAACAGATAATTCATAGAAGTTATACAGATTTTTAATACTAAAAAGTCTGACCATGTGAGTGTTAGTAGGATGTGAAAGCACTGGAACTACACTACTGATGGGAATTTTAAATTTCTCCTTCGGAAAATAGTTGGCCAGTTTCTTAAAAAGTTCCACGTACATCTACCTTATGACCCAGCCGTGTAAATTCTAGGTTACCCAAGATATATGAAAGCATATATCCATATAAACTCTTGTGTATGAATGCTCATAACAGCTTATTTGTAATAGCCCAAAACTGGAAATAACCCAAATGTCCATCAGCAGTTTAAGGGATAAACGAATTGTAATATAGCCACATAATGGAATAATATTACTTAGCAGTAAAAAGGAATGTACTGTTGATTTGTGACTGAATCTCAAAAAATCTGAAAGAAGTCAGACAAAAAAAAAAAAAGAGTCCATAGCATATCATTCCATTTATATGAACTTCTGAAAAATGCAAACTAGTACAATAATCTGTAGTCACAGAAAGCAGATCAGTGGTTGACTGGGCGGGCATGGGGTAAGTGGGTAGAGAGGAAAGGAAAGGAGGGATTCTAAAGGAACATGTGGAAGCTTTTGGAGTTGATGGTTATATGTTCGATATCTTGATTGTGGTGATGGTTTCATTGATGCATACATATGTCAGACTTATCCAATTGTATGTTTTAAAAGTGTAGTTTATTATATGTCAGTTATACCTCAGCAAAGCTGTTTTTTTTTTTTTTTTAATTTCATAAGTTTTACCAGATGGCATTGACAGCTCAAAGAAGAGTTGGGGAGGTGTAGTGAGTATTTGAAGTGAAGATTTTTCCACAAGCTTAAAGGGTGTAAGCCAGTAGGGATTTTCCTGGCTTTCATTTTTACCCCAGTAGTTATCTTATTGATAAGACTTCTGTTGGCAAAACACATGCATTACTAGTTCAGCAGTATAAAATTCTGTATAAGGCAGAACACTGACAAGGTAAACCCTAGTCTTTGGAGTATTAAATTCATTTTATGCTGATAAAGCTTTTGCTAAATTCTCTGCTTTTCAGTCTAGATAATAGTGTGACTGGTATATTCTAGGGAAAAACTTGTACTTTTAATATGTGGTAATATCTGATCCTGTAGCTCACCATCCATAATGTCGTGACTTAAATCCTAACAGGGCGGCAAGTGAGCAGTGAGTGCCAGGGCGAGATGTTAGATTACCGCCGCATGTTGATGGAAGACTTTTCTTTGAGCCCTGAGATCATCCTGAGCTGTCGGGGGGAGATTGAACACCACTGTTCCGGATTGCATCGAAAAGGGCGAACCCTGCATTGTCTGATGAAAGTAGTTCGGGGGGAGAAAGGGAACCTTGGAATGAACTGCCAGCAAGCGGTAAGGAGAGATTTTCCCCTGCCTTTTTTTTTTTTTTTTTTTTAAAGATTTATTGATTGATTGATTGATTGCTATGTTGGGTCTTCGTTTCTGTGCTAGGGCTTTCTCTAGTTGTGGCAAGCGGGGGCCACTCTTCATCGCGGTGCACGGGCCTCTCACTATCGCGGCCTCTCTTGTTGCGGAGCACAGGCTCCAGACGCGCAGGCTCAGTAGTTGCGGCTCACGGGCCTAGTTGCTCTGCGGCATGTGGGATCTTCCCAGACCAGGGCGCGAACCCGTGTTCCCTGCATTGGCAGGCAGATTCTCAACCACTGCGCCACCAGGGAAGCCCTCCACTGCCATTTTTAATGTTACATTTTATCAGCCGAGGAGCCTCTTCCTGACACTGTCCCAGCTTATTTATCTGGATCATTTGTGACATCACAGTGAACCTTAGGTATTAAGAACTAGACGCAAAATATTGTTTCTTCAGGCATGTCAGAGTAAAAACGTGGAATTTGCTGCAGAGCAGAAGTCTGAGCCCATAATAAATAAAAAGAGCTATACAGTAAACTTAAAGAAGTAGATAAAATGCATTGTTTACTGGAGTGTTTAAAGAAGAGGTATCTGGCTAGATTGTATTTACTAAGGCAAACCAGGTTCTGGTAAATCAGAAAAGGTCTTCCAGCAAAAGAGAATGTGCCTCTCGCACCACGTTTGATTGAGTTGAGGCTGAAAGAGAGCTGAAATGAATTGAAACTTTCTAAGATTCTCTTCGTACTACTGATATAAAGCATGGCATGAATTCCTGGCCTGAAGGATCAAGAAAGCATGTCGTTTTCAAAATCCCACCATCTTTTCTTGTTCGACAAGGGCAGCTGTGCATGGGAGGGTCTGTCTTTCTCTACCGCCAAACTCTACAGTCAGTTCTGTAAAGATAGTTGGAAAAAATTAGCGTGCTTTGCTTGAGAAGATAAAGTTGTTCTTGATCCAAGGTTCATAAACGAGTAACTATAGATCAGGTACATAATATAATTTAACAAAATATTATAATAGATAGAGTGCATCTGTTTCATTACCATTATCCATGTTTATTGCTTTTTACCGAATAAGAGTCTTTGAGCAATTTACAATACGAAATGTAACAGTGGCATCCTGTACAATGAATTCTGTGGTTTCCTATACATTCCTTTAGGAAGCACAGAAGATAGAGTGTAGCCTTATACTCTGAATTAGAAGGTTGAGGTTCTCTCCTAAGTGAAACTTTAGAAAACTGCAATTCATTAGTCTCTTGTTTTTGTTGTTGGCATTCTTTATTAAAAACTGAATATTTTAATTGAATTTGATTTTCCTGCTAATCAGGTAAAATCAGAATTTTACAGTCTGAAACACAAAATTTCCATAGAATTTTGATGTGGAGTAAAATTTCATCTTAGCTTCTACTACTCACCCTGACCCAGAGTGGACAGTAACGTACACATCCCATAGTGGGAAAACTAGACAAATGTCGCCTCTTCTCCAGAACGCCAAGCCTAGCTAGAAGGAAGACTTCTGGATGTAGTTCCTCAGGAGCAGTCTTTGCTGGTGATTGTCCTGGGAAACGTCTGTGACAATGTGTGTGCCTGGGCCCCAGACCAAGAACACATCAAGACATTTCATCCTTAATGCAGCATGCAAAGGGGAGGGTGGTGGTCAGGAATAAACTTATATTTTTACTGAGGCTACACTTTGTACTAAGGTGTACAGAAAAAAGAAATCAGTTTGATTTTATTTGGAAGCATCTGGTTTACCTCCAGGGCTTTTTGAAATTTAGCTTGTTGAGAGAGAAATAAATAGCACCCACCTCATGCTTTGTGCCCAAAAGAAAAGTGCTTCCAAACCTAGAGGTTAGCCTCAAAAGGTAAAATACGTGGTTTTGTCCACATTAAGTTTAGCTAAGTGGGCAATAAACACTTCATTTTGTTTTTCACGGACCTGTGGTCTTTAGCCTTTGCTCACAAAAATTGAAGATAGGTGATTCAAAGGGAGAAAGTTTTCCTTAGTCTTCTACTTCATTATCCGTCCTCAGTCAAATGGAGGAATGTTTTGTAATAATTTGCTTTTCAAAGTTTCTTTCCTTGATACAGTAGACTTCCATATTGGTCTGTGGTTGACCATTAGTTTTCCCTTGTTCTCTGCCTGGTGGTGCTTTGATTTAGTGATCTCTCAACAAATAGTAAAGCGAATAAATAGTGAAGCATAAGAATAATTATTATCTTAATGAGTATATACTCTTCCAAATACACTGTGATCATGAACTTAAATTCTTTTCAGTTATGGCTGAACAAATCTGGGCCCAGTCTCTCCTAGGCTAAGGAGACTGCCGTCTATTCTCTAGACTAATTTTTTGGAAGCATTTTCTCACGTTTTCCTAAGCAATCGGGGCAGGAATAGATGTATAATCATGTAATAGTTCACATACTTAGTGTTTATTTCCCACACTGCTGTCACTGGATTCCAGAGTAGCAGTGATCCCTTGAGCCTTTAACCTCCTAGAATCTGTAGGGCATTCATTGTCTTCTTTTAGAACCTGCAGTCTGGTACATGCGTGGAGAATTCTCAAAGTTTGCCTGTCAGTCATGGATATTTAACTGATAAGTTCTTAGAGAAACTTCCAGACTCCCATGATGCTTATAATGTCCCTCAGAAAAAGAAGTAAATATTTTGGTCTTTGTCAGCAATTAAAATTGGTAGTCATTTGACAGTAGTAGTAATCTTCCTACTAACTAACCACTGCATTTTGAAGCTTCTCCAAATTGCACCAAGAATTGGTATAAATAAGTTCCATCCCAGAATATCAGATATCTTTCATACTTCTCTTATCTTGATTGTTGACTTCTTTTAGGAGAGACAGAATTGGGATTTTCTTTTGATCTTTGTTCTCTGATCAAGTATGTGATGGGGTCAGTGCTTTCATATGAGCCTCTATAGGATTGTAGGTCAAATGTATGAGGATCAGAGAAGGCTCCTACAGAGGCTAAATCAATGACACAAAAAGGGCTCCAATTCTTTAACTTGGAACAAAAGGAACCCCAACCAGAAGGACCATAGTTTTCAAATTTGCTTTGTGTTATTTAAGATTCCCACCCCAAACACCATCTGCTACCCATCTGTAGTAATAATGATCTTTTACATCTGTAAAATGCTTTGCAGCTTACACAACCTTCTATATATTATTCTTCCTTATAATTCTTTGCAGTTAAAGAAACTGGAACTTAGAGGCTAATCAACTTGCCTTTGTTCTCAAAGCTAGTATCTGGCAGAGACAGAACTATTAATAGAACTCAGGTTTTCTCATTCTTAATTTAGAGCTTTTTCATCTGTGACCCGACTGCTTTCTCCTCAGACAGGAAAAAAGAATCTGAGGCACATCTTCTTATGCTTTCACTTTATTCTATGACAGAGTGTGGAGCAAGCAAAAGTAAATGTTAAAGAATATATCCTCATTTTCAACTGCATAATGACAAGTATTTTTCTGTATTACTTGTAATGAACAAGCTCTGGTTTATCTCTTGGTTATATAAAAAATAGTTGAGGAAATATAGGAAATTATAAGTAATATTATATTCTTGGTTTTTGTAATTGGTATTTCTTGCAACTGAAGCCTCACATCTCTTTTTAATAAAGCAGAGTATACTTGTTTTATGCCATTATCTTTGCAGCAAAATTCAAATTCTAGATTTTTAAGACCAAATTAGATCTCTAACTGGAAATGTCTTCTGTTTACTCTTCTCCACTCAACTCTGGCTTGGCACTGAGTGTCAGATTTAGTAATTTGATTAACAGATGTGAGGAAAGAGGCAGCTTTTATATTGTAAGGTCCTCTTGTTTTGCACACATCCAGGGATGGTTCAGACAGGTAGGCAAGCTATACCTACAACGAGTTAAACAGAAAAACTTGCGAAGTAGAGGAACTAGTTGGAAAGTATTTGACAAGAGCTGTTGAGCTTGGCCAGTGACAATTGTAGTACCTTGTTAAGAATACATTGTGATATACCAGACTGAGAACTGATTGAAGACATGACATTGTTCATCCTAGATGTATAAGTGACTTTCTTTCTTCCTTCTTAATTTTTTTTAATCCAGCTTCAAACACTGATTCAGGAGACTGACCCTGGTGCAGATTACCGCATTGATAGAGCTTTGAATGAAGCTTGTGAATCTGTAATACAGACAGCCTGCAAACACATAAGATCCGGAGACCCGATGTAGGTTATCTTATTTGTGGTATTGTATTGTATTTGGCAGTGCAGCATGGGGAATATATCCCCAAATGCCTTGCCGACGGTTTAACAACTTAACTGAAATTTTGTTAAGCAGGAACACATACCAGCTTTTGTTAAAACTAGTATTGGGATTGAGACTTGGGCTCTGCCTCATCCATGATGTAGAGAACCTAGACCTAGCATTGTGATGATGTTTGTTGACGGTGACTGAGCATATACAGTCCTAGACATTAGGTCACTGAATAATCCTACTTAATGGTCAAATAAAAATCAGGGAGAAAAACTCTCAGGATAAAATGAAACATGCTTTGGCTCTGTACTTTTCATCCTATTTGTATATTGTCTCATATACATTGGCAACTTGATAATTATTAGAGGGTAATTAATTATAATTGAAATAAAACACAAAATGTGGTGGTTGGAGGGGGTAATCATGGACAAAGTGAACTCTGAAGTTATATCTAAGATCTAGGAAAGCTGTAAAATGCTATAATAAAGCATTTGAGTCTCATGTATTGGTTTTATTCCATATGATGTGCAAACAGCTCTTAAAACCAGGTTGCAAGTAAGAACAGGTTTTCCATTCTGCAAAAATCTTTATAGCCTGCAGCCGGCAGTACCCAACTGTGTGAAACAAATGCAGTCTGTGTTTCTCATCATTCTGCTGTGCATATACTCCAGCTGTTCATGCTGTGGTAGGAGGTTAAAAAAAAGGTCTTCTTCCTTGAAGCTCTATGTATGGCTGGTGGAGGTAGACAAACACTCTTAAGACTGATTAAGACTATTTACCAATATGAAGATAACTGTGTCAACTATTAAGGGGGCAGGGGAGAGGGAGGAAGGAGGGAATCTGCTACAGATTAAATAGATTTGAGATACTGTTAATTAAATGCAGGTTATGGACCTTTTCTGGGTCCTGATTTGAACAAACATGTAAAAAGGCATGAGATAATTGGAAAAATTTGAAAGCTGACAGGATATTTCATGATATTAAGGATTTTCAGATTAATTTCTTTAGTGGATAATGGTATTATGTTTTCATATTATAGAGAAACATGCTGAAGTATAATATTTACAAATGAAATGATAGGGTATCTGGGATTTATTTCAAAATATTAGCAAGGGGGGTATAGGGTTAAAACAAACTTGGCCATAGGTTGATAAAGCTATGGGAAGGGAAGATGGATATTATATGATTCTCTGCTTTTGTATGGTTGGAAGTTTCTCATAATAAACAGTTAAATATAAAGCAGCTGCACACAGCTCTTGTGTAAGCTGAGCCCTAAGTGCTAAGTGGCTCTGAAGTTGATAGAAGGCATGAGCACTGTTAGGTTGAGTTAATTTGAGTGATTCTCAGGAAAGTAAGTCCCTGATTGCCCTAGGAAAATAGCTAAATGGCTTTTTCTACAGACCAAGCAATACTTGGTGTGAGAGTTCTGAATCCATTGTCAGAACTTTCTCTAGTTACAATTTCACCCCTGTTTTATGCCCAGGATCCTCTCGTGCCTGATGGAACACTTATACACAGAAAAAATGGTGGAAGATTGTGAACACCGTCTCTTAGAGCTGCAATATTTCATCTCCCGTGATTGGAAGTGAGTATTTTGTTTTGTTTGGTTTGGGGGTTTTTTTGGCCACGCAGCATGTGAGATCCTAGTTCCCTGACCAGGGATCGAACCTGTGCCCCCTGCATTGGAAGCACAGAGTCTTAAGCACTGGAAGTGAGTATTTTGAAGCCATAGTAAGGTAAGCCTCAGCCTGTTCTCCTGTGTAGTCACTATCCCTTGTATTTTTAAAAAATAATCAGTAGTAATTTGTTTTTGTTAAGTTGTGGGATAGCTGACACTCTAATCTCCAGAAAAACCTCTTTCTTGCTTTCAGAACAGTATCTAAAAGCAGAGACAGGCCCTGCAGGTCTATTGCCAAGTGTCCCCATTAACTACTACATTGAAAGTCAGCATCAAGTGTTTCTGATACCACAGACGTCTATCTAGAAAGAACTTGGGCAGCTGTGGGGCAGCAGAAGCATCTTCAGATATGTCTCTTACAGTGATTTTTATTTTTATTGATTTGTCCTGGGTATGGGAGTTTGCTTTATTTCTTTTACTATTCAAAGTTATTGAATTTATTCTGTCTTAAGAAGCTCTTCTCAGTAAATGACAAGTTGATTCTCTTCTCATCCTGTTAGCCAGAAAAAAGTGGGGAGGTAGATGAAATAGAAGTATATCTCTTATGGTCAGAATAACTGTTTATTGGCTGCAATCCCTCCCTCTTTCCATGTCTTATTTTCTCTTCCCACCTCCAGACCAGGCTGTTTCTCCTGCCTCCCAAGTTCAGCTGCTTCCTGATTGTTTTAAGCCACTGTACTTTGGTCATTAATTATTTTTCTGGTGATTAATATATGTTTTACCCCCATACTTTACTGGAAAGAGATTACTTGAAGACTCAGTGTGTCTATTTCTGTTTCCTCAAGTTAACTCTTGAAAGGACTTCAGAAACTTGGGTGGGAATTTGCCTGTGCTTACTCTGGCTATCTAAACCGAAATAACAGAGTGTTTACTGAGTTTATTACCTTGAAAAATTATGTTTTTCCTCTTCTGTAATTCCTTCATCCATGATCAAAAGATGCTTCACAATCTTTAAAGCTCCTTAAATATTAGCCTTCTTCCTCCCATTAAGCAGCCCTCCCCAAAGTTGATAATATAACGCAGACAGAATGAAGCGTCCATCGGTCTGATCTGGAGAGGCAGGAGGCTCATCACCTAATCCACTGTCTCCAGAGTCAAAGTTGAATGTCAAGTTTTTTTAATTGATAAGCATGTTCAGGTAAACTAAAAATATAACTGCCTTACCTTGCATGGGAAGAAGAAGTGGAACAGTTTTACTAGAAAAGAACTTGAGGAGGAGACTGTGTATCTTGTCCTTTCCTGATCTTAATGAACCTAGTGTATCAGGTGAGATTGACTTTTACTCACAGAAGAAGTACTGAGTAAAAGTTGTGAATTGCCTGGTGATTGCTACAACCCTTGTCTCATTTCAGCTAGGGCACGTTAATGCTGAGTCTGTTATTGTAATGCTGTGTGCCTTACATTGCGAAGATACCACCTTTGAGGCAGAATTTAAATCTTCTATATTAAGGATTAACAAACTTCTACAGATTGACCACTGTGTGTTCATGAAGAACAAAATTCAGGAATGTACTTGTGCTTACCTGCTGTCTCCACTACCCTAGAAGTGATTGTCAACGGGTACACAAACAAGCACCTTGCAGAAACCCTTAGCATGTCTTGGGAGGAAAGGTATAGTAAGAGTGGTTATCTCTTAACTCTTAACCTTATAGGCTGGACCCTGTCTTATACCGAAAATGCCAGGGAGATGCATCTCGTCTTTGCCACACCCACGGTTGGAATGAAACCAGTGAACTTATGCCTCCTGGAGCTGTGTTCTCTTGCTTATACCGACATGCCTACCGCACTGAGGAACAGGGCAGGAGGGTATGCACTCAATGTTGACTTCATTTCTTCCTGTCATCATTTAATTCGTTTGCTGTGAATTGTTGTGATTCCTATCATCCTAGGAAAACTTTGTTAGTATATCTGGCGGGGAGGGGTTGCTGCACTACTAGAAGCTTCTTCATTCAGTGAGTGTACATAGAATTGTTCTACCAGCTTCTTTCCATCTGATTTTATGTGTTTAACAAAATGAGGGGACATTTCCAGTTTTTCTTAAAATTACCAAAATCTAAATCACAAGTAGACAAATGCCGCTACCCTAACTGTATTTAGCGTTAAAGATCCGTTAGAAGCTCTTAGCCAAGGTGTAAACGCTTCTTAGGCTTCTGCCCTTGGCAGCAGAGCCCATAATGCGTGTATTGCTGAGGCCCCTCAGACAGCACACTCGTTGGAGCTACACCCTCCACGCCCCACTCTCTTGGTATTTGTCTGCCCTGAGTACTGCCTCTTGTTGGGATATTTGTGTCTGCTTGGCTCTCAGGTAACATTTGTTGCCTTCTGGTCCCATACTGGCATGCTGCTTGCTCTCCAGGGTGGCCTTTTTAAGCCTTCTGAGATACTCTATTGCATTTCAGCCCTGCATTTGTTACAGAAAATATAGATGGTATTATTTCACAGGCATGTTTGCAAATACCCCTTCTGAGCTTAATGCAAAAGTCTGACTGTTTAGGATTCAGAATGAGGAGACTCAGACAGAAAGAAATGTCATACTTTAGTTACTGCAGTATTATTATATTGCAGTTTTTATATTGCTATGTAAGAAAATATGGAAATTTGTTGTTACTTTTTTCTTCGTATAATGAGCCTGTCATTAATCACAGGAGCTCCTAAATCCTAGCATCTTGGTAGTCACTATAGTAGGAGGTTCCTTGTCTTTGTAAATAAAGAAAGAGTTGGAATCTGGTATGCTGTCCTTTTAAAAAATAGGCTTCTTTTAAAAATCGAGGTTAAAGTCACATAACATAAAGTTAATCATTTTAGAAGGAAAAACTCAGTGGCATTTAGTACATTCACAAAGTTGTGCAACCACCACCTCTATCTACTTCCAAAATATTTCCATGTCTCCGAAAGGAAACTCCTATGCCGATTAAGCAGTTACTCTCTATCCCCACCATACCTCCCTCCAGATGTGTTGGCTCTTTTAGGAGGAGAGACTGACTGTACCTGTCAATGACAGCTTTCTCACAACTCTCCCCAAAATATTAGTTTTCATCTGTTTGACCCTCTGCTAATTCTCATTAACTTACCTAGAAGAGTCTGGTTCTGAACTGAAGTAACTCTCACCTGCTTGTTCCGAGTTTAGGTAAATTTGAACTCAGTTCTCCTCACCCAAGTGTTTATTCTTTTTTGAATCAGACCCAGCATTCCACTCTACATTCATAGAGTAGTGGCAAATTAATTTTCATAAACAAAAAACTCTCTACCTCATCTGAACAAATCCAGTTCATTTTTTAATTGAAGTATAGTTGATTTACAATATTCTATTAGTTTCAAGTGTACAGCATAGTGATTCAGTCCTAATTCACCTTTATCAGGATACTCTGAGAAAAGAATATTGTTTCATACAGTATATTAGAAAATGCTGAATGTATTTATAATCGCATTCCTAGAGATAAAGGTGTTTAGAAGCGTCCTAGAACATTTAATTTTTATTCTGGAAGAGATTCAAGGTATAAAGTTCGGTTCAAATAACTGTAAAGTTATTTGTTAGTTTCCTGACAATGGATTTGTTCTATCTAGTGTCTTTTGGTTTTGGTTTTGGTACCTTTGAAGTATTTTGCTTATTATTTCTCATGTAGCTCTCACGGGAATGCCGAGCTGAAGTCCAGAGGATCCTACACCAGCGTGCCATGGACGTTAAGCTGGATCCTGCCCTTCAGGATAAGTGCCTGATTGATCTGGGCAAATGGTGCAGTGAAAAAACAGAGACTGGACAGGTCGGTGACAAAGCTACCTATTTATGGTGTAGTAATAATAATAATGTTCATGATTAACATTTTATATAGACTACAAACACTGTAAAATCCATCTCCATCAACTTCACAGGTGTGTGATTTGCTATATTATTTAGTGTTCTTCGTATAAGAAATCCCGAGGAAAATGTTCTCTTTGGTCTCTATAATTGTACTTTACCTAAACAGTTAGTTTGTTTTAATGTTATGGTTATTATGTTTTGTAATTGATTGTTTTCCCTCTTTGTGCTGCCTCTTAAAAAGCCTCAAGCCAAAGATATGGCCTGCCTCTAGCAGGTGTATTAGATTTTGTGGTAGGCGTTTTGTGTACTAACTTACTACCGGCTTCATTCCACTTTCCTTAACATATTTTCTTTTTCTTTTCTCTTTTTTACTCATTTTTAATTGATTTTATCTTGCTTTTTTTTTTTTTTTCTTTTCTCATTTTTGTAAGCTACATTAGGTCCTTTTGAGGGAAGGCAGAGTATAAATATATACAGCGGTATGGGAATACTGATATGCATGAATAGTATGCTTGCCCTACGACAGTCCTAGAAGAGATGTAGGAATGGAATTATTTTTTCCATTTAGTAATTGATACAGTTGAGGCTCAGAGAAATGAAGGGTATTGACTTACTTACCTAGAGCTCAGGTCTAATCCTAGCCAGGCATTTGTTCCGTTTTATTATAACCTCTCTGTACAGGAAAGTGTAGAGAAGGAGCAGCCCCAAGAATTAATGTGTATGCTATAATGGTTTCTTAGGATTTTGTGCCTAGTTTAAAAAAAAAAAAAAAGAAGATATGTTGTTGCATTCTAGCAAATTAGGTGGGAAGGTAGCTTGTCTTTTAGATCAAGGCAGAGGAACCATGCAGTGAGGAATAGCTGCTTATTTAAAGCCCCATTAATACTAGAAGGAGGCATGAACGGTTCCACTTGTACCACTCCAAAACACCCTCTGGGATTAAACTAATGAAAGTCACATGTGCAGGAATTGGATATTTTTTAAAAGCAACTTGATGCCTACTCAGATCTGTTGGGCCTGGGAATATCGTTTTCAGCAGTCTGTTTCCTGGGCCTACTACAGTTCTGTCGAGTTTATTGTTAGGAAATGCCATATAGTTTAGCTTTCTGTTGCCTCTGTCTAATGAAACAAGGGATATGGTCATATGGAATCCCATGAAACAGTTTCCTTTCATACCCCCTGTAAAGTAACAGTGAGAAGGCTGCACTACATTACAGCCCATCACTGTGAAGCTAAACTTAGGAAAGGAGTCCATGAGTGGAATTTTTCCCTTAGCCGTTTATCTCCTCCAAAAGTTGCATGCATTTTCCTTTAGGGTCCCCCCCTCCACACTCCCTTTCTGGGTCTTGTATAATTCCCACAATCCTTCTCCTCGCTTCCCATTCTAATTCTGAAACAGAGATTCTTGCAGAATAGTAAGTTAAACTTGATCCTTTAACAGAGCCCTTTGCTGAGAAATAGCTGTTCATGTTCTTTGGGAAAGTAAGCTAATATAAAACTTAAAACCTCTAAGTCTCTAAAAGGAATGGCAATAGACTGATGTTACAAGGTAACTCCAGCTCAGTTTCCAAAGCCCAGGTGAGATAGCTTTTAGATACTCAAACCCTAGTGTGCTCGCTTGTTTTGCAGTTACCCTCAGAGGATCCTTTTATGTGGGTTAGGGTTAGAATCCCAGATTTATTTGCAGGAGCTATCAGCTCTCTACCGTGTTTCAGACCCTGAAACTGGGTCCCAACCTACTTGCCCACGAAGAGTCGTAGAATATGCCGTATCTTTCACTGTGAATATTTTGTCCAATGATCATTATCAAAATGCAGGTTAGTAGGGTGTTGACAGAATGGAGTAAAGGCCTGATAAGATTTTTAGACTCTGAGGACACCTGAACATTGATTCTTGTTGCACTTATCAGTTTGGCCTTCTGGAGGATTTGCATGGCTGTTGTACCCCCTTGACCCTCTTAACCACCCTGATACATCAAATAATTATCTTTTCAAAAATCCCAGTTTGGGGACTCAAATAAAGCTCTAGCATTCTGTTCAGTGAAGTTGTTTAAAAGAAAAGAAAAGGAAGACCACTGAAAAGGAAGTGGACACTGGTATCTCATCTACCCTTGATTATTTATATAATTGACAAATGCTAAGAGAGTGCCTTTTTATTTGCAGGAGCTTGAATGCCTCCAGGATCATCTTGATGACTTGGCTGTAGAGTGCAGAGACATAGTCGGCAACCTCACCGAGTTAGAATCCGAGGTAAGCAGTTTGCAGCTCATGGAAGGAGAGTGCCCTGTCAGCAGCCTTTCTTTTCTTCTTCGTTCTTTTGTTTCGAGACTCTTGAGAGTTCAGATTCCCTGTAGAACAAAAGAAACCTTGTCAGATTCTCTGTTTGCTTTTTAAAGAAGAATATCGTGATGCTTCTTGAACCCCTTTCCTCATTTCTGTAGCTAAACACTGCATTTAGCCCTTCGGTTTTCTTCAAAAATTAGAATTATCACAGTGACAAGACCAATCTTTTTTCCCCCTTTAAGAAAAGATAACAGCTATACTTCAAATCCCTTAATCACATTCAAGAATAGTCCAAGCATTCCTATTCTGTCATCCTTAGCTCTTTCAATTAGGTCATTTGGTAATGTTTTTTTAACTTATTTATTTATTTATTTATTTTTGGCGGCATTGGGTCTTCTTTGCTGCGCGTGGGCTTTCTCTAGTTGAGGCGAGCAGGGGCTACTCTTGGTTGTGGTATGCAGGCTTCACATTGTGGTGGCTTCTCTTGTTGTGGAGCACGGGCTCTAGGCGTGCGGGCTGAGTAGTTGCGGCTCGCGGTCTCTGGAGCGCAGGCTCAGTAGTTGTGGCTCACGGGCTTAGTTGCTCCGCGGCATGTGGGATCTTCCCCGACCATGGATCAAACCCGTGTTCCCTCCCATTGGCAGGTGGATTCTTAACCACCGTGCCACCAGGGAAGTCCCCATTTGGTAATGTTTGTGTGTCCACTGAAATAAAATAAAAGCCTGGGATTTGCAGTTAAACATGGAAGATTGAATATTATTCCATGTTTATCCCTGTTCCATCCTAAAACTCACTGAAGTACAAAAAATGAGATTAAAAAGAAACCTCATAAGCATAGGCATACTGTTTGAAATACAGAAGGTATTGGGGGAGGCAGTTAAAATGTGAGAATTGTCTTGTAGGGCCAGAAATCAGGGAAACAGGGAATAGCTATTTTTTTTTATAAGCCTTTTAGAGCTATTTAAGTTGTCAAAATAGGCAATACATAAAATTACATTTCTTAGGGTCTTTTTTTTCTTTCTATTTTTCAAAAATGCATTGCCTTCTTTTATCTTGTGTCATCTCCTGTCTCATTCTCGTTGTCCTTGAGGGCTGATGAGGATGTTCTGGGGTGTGTAACTCTTTAAAGGAAGATATTGTTTCAGCAGCTGATGCTGCACAGCAGTTACTCTGCTTGAAGGCAGTTGGCGTGTGTTCCCGAGAGGTAGTAGTTTGTCGTCTGGTTCGAGGACAGGATGATAGATGTCAGTTGCTCCTGCTTTCATTTTGAACTGCTTAGCTTTGGGGAAAAATTCCAAAGGCTTTACATACTCTAATATTATTTTTATGTTTATTTTTTTATTTTATTTTATTTATTTTTTATTGGGGTAGAGTTGTTTATACTGTAATATTATTATTATTATTATTTTTAGACGGAGAAGGGAGGGAGACTGTGGGTTAAGTACTCTTATAGACTTTTTTTTTTTAATTATTTATTTATTTATGGCTGTGTTGGGTCTTCGTTTCTGTGCGCGGGCCTCTCATTATTGCAGCCTCTCTTGTTGCGGAGCACAGGCTCCAGACGCACAGGCTCAGTAATTATGGCTCACGGGCCTAGTTGCTCCACGGCATGTGGGATCTTCCCAGACCAGGGCTCGAACCCGTGTCCCCTGCATTGGCAGGCAGATTCTCAACCACTACGCCACCAGGGAAGCCCCCTCTAATATTATTTTTAAATGTTTTTTTCTCCCCACAGTTCTTACTTCTATCTTCTCTCTTGCTCAAGCATGAGGGGAATCTGCCTCTAGAAAACTTGTCTTTCAAAGTATAATGAAGGAGCGTTAGAGAAGTAGCATAGAACTGCTGTTCTGTCTGTGCTGGGGCCATCTAACCGAAATACTGGAATAGTTTCCAAATGTACATATTGGATTATTTACCCATCAGATGATGCTGATTCAGAGAAAGAAACTGCTCCTCCCCCACCCCTGGCTCTTTCTAAAGCAGAATTACTGATATTTTAATCTTCTGCAGGATATTCAAATAGAAGCCTTGCTGATGAGAGCCTGCGAGCCCATAATTCAGAACTTTTGCCACGTAAGTGATGTCTAGAGGAACAAGGGTGAGAAACAGAACCAGTTTCACTGGGGCTCTGGCCCCCACGTGTATTGAACTCATCTCTGTCTTCAGCTCACATTGCTCCTAAGTGCTAACCAACTTTCACCAGTTAAAGTTGAAAATGTAAACATCAAGAGGGGCCACCATCCTGGGAAACCTTATTTGCTTACCCCTCATAGGTGACCAGATCGTTGGTTAACAGCACTTGCTGAGATGCCCTTTGTAAGGAAAGAGGGGAGGGGGAAGCCCCATTAGTAGGGCTGAATTGCTTCTGATACATACAGCCGGGATTTGTTAACAATAATGTGGTTTCCCCTTCCAGCTCTCTCCTTGTACCTGATGTTGAGGGAATTCCGTTACTTTATTACTTTTAGTCACTTACTGAACTACCTAAATTGTGGGAGTGAAACACACCCAGGAACCATAAGGATCTGACAATCAGCAGACAATGTTAGATGTTATCCCTAAAGCCAGCTGCCAGCATCATATAAGGAAAAGAGTTAAAAGACCTGCATAGTACATGTTCTTGTTGGAGCTTCACGCAGGGAGGGCAACTTGCTGTGTAAATTTTATTCCCCTGAATGTTGATCCTTTGTAATGTCTCAGACTTATTTTGACATAATTTGTGATGTGTCTTATTTGTAAAGGCTCTAGAATCAATCTCGTTTGCATTTTTTTTATGGGCTGGGGTGCAGGCTTTTTGTTCACTAATGGTTACAAATGAAGTGTAAATGTGCACTACCTTCCCCAGGATGTAGCAGATAACCAGATAGACTCTGGAGACTTGATGGAGTGTCTCATACAGAACAAACACCAGAAGGATATGAATGAGAAGTGCGCCATTGGAGTCACCCACTTCCAGCTGGTCAGTAACACCTGGCACATCCTTCTTGTCTTGACTGCTTGGATGGTTACTGAATCCCTTCCTCTTTCAGAACATCAGAGCACCTCTTCTGTGAAAAATCATTTTTTCCAAATATCTGTTCAGTGCAGCAGCCCAAATGTGTATCAGTACACTAGAATCTAAGCCTTTTTTTCCTTTAAGTCATACTACCCAGGTCTGGCATTTGAATAAGAAGGTTAAACCATAGTCTTCATAGTTACCACATGTCTAAAGGAAGTATTTCTGATAAAGCAAGCACTTCCTTCCTAGAAGGGTGAAATCCAGTCATCTATGTAAAATTGACCTCTTCTTGGGGCACCTAGCCTCCCTGACTGCCTTCCCCAAATGGTACTGAGGGCCTCTGAACTGTGGGCACTGGGAGACAGGGGGGAACCGACAAATCCTGCCCTTGTCGACTTGTTTACATTCTTGTGAAAGAAAGATGCAAAAATACATTTACAAATAAATAGAGAGTTTCAGGTGAGCCTGTGAGGAAAAATAAAGCAGTGTAAGGCCTGCAGGGTGATGGAGAAAAGCGACTTGAGAAGGAGGTATTTGAATAGAAGCGTCAAGAAAAGTGAGGGAGCAAACCATGGGAAGATCTGGGGGAAGAGTCACAGCCTGTGTGTGACTGGAAGCTGGTGTGCCCGGAGCAAAAGATGCCGTGGGGACCTTAGCAGGTCATGAAGTCAGAGACAGAGTTGCGCAGGCCTGGAAAGCTAGCCGCTGCAAACGGTATATGAACACACTTACACCCAGCGCTGCTGATTAGACCTTGTCACAGAGCTTCTGATTTTCTTTTTCATCATCTTTTTTAGGTGCAGATGAAGGATTTTCGGTTCTCTTACAAGTTTAAAATGGCCTGCAAAGAGGACGTGTTGAAACTTTGTCCCAACATAAAGAAGAAGTACGTAGCTTTTAACTGATTCATTCTGCTTCCCTAAAGTCCCTCTTAGCTACTGAATGAGTATCCAAGATGTCAGGTGGCCTGCTGCTATCTGACAGGATTAGCCCTGCAGGCCTCCTGCACCCTCCTTTGGTAGTATGGCCAAACACTTGGATTGTCTAGACATATCCTCTTCATAGCAGCCTAGAGCCACACCTGGTGGTGGTAGTTCTGATATGGAGAGCCTATGTCCTAAAGGAGCATTTTTAATTTTTCCAGATTCAGGCTATCTAACTGATGAAGCACATACAGATTGTGTACTTAGAGGAGCACCTTGCAGTGTGAATATGAGGTTAACTGATTTCCTCGGAACATCATTCCATCGATGTTCCTCAGAACATCATTCCATCGGAACAGGCAGAATGCTTCCTTGCCTTCCGTCTTCAGGGAAGCAGCAGAGGCTTTCACTGAGTTAGAGATGTAGTAAAGAACAAAAGCTGTATTCATTTAAGAATTAGGTGTTAATGAGGAGAGTGATGAGCTTTTATAGCATGGCTGCCCAAATTCTTCCATGCTGCTCTTTGCAAAGGTGCATTTCTAGAACACACTTCCCCTCATATAAACCAAGTTCCTGTGTTTGCTTAGATTTCTGTACTTTTCACGAATGATTTTCTCAGTATATCAAAGACACTGCCCAGAGTTAAGAGTAGAGTAGCATTCCTCTCTGGTCACATGTTTTCATCAAAACCAGTGTTGAACTGTCCTTGCACACATGTCCCCTCTCTGGCCTCCCCATCAGCCAGGAATGTTGTCAGCATCTGAGCTGTGGCCCAACTTTTATGACATATACAGACAAATTGCTGGTTTTAGCTCTCTGAATACACAGTGAGGCTTACAGGAAAGGCATTCAAAAACATGGTAAAGGGGTTCCTGGGTTCTGGGGGGATGGTGTGGCCCCTGCCCCAGCCCAGTTCTCGGCCATCTGCCTTTGTGTGGCTCCAGCCAGTCTCAGGCCTCTTCTTTCCTTGGCAGGGTGGACGTGGTGATCTGCCTAAGCACCACCGTGCGCAACGACACTCTCCAGGAAGCCAAGGAACACAGGGTGTCCCTGAAGTGCCGCAAGCAGCTGCGGGTGGAGGAGCTGGAGATGGTAACGCCGCAGAGCACAACCTCTGGTCCAGAAACCACAGGGCAGGGCTTAGAGAGTTAGGTGAAGGGTGAAGGCAAACTGAAAGATTTTAGCCACAAGCATGATGGTTAAGACTTGGAGCTGCATGCTAAAATTTTATCATAGGACAGCTTCTTGTTTCCCTTTTTTTCAATGATAAAGTATTTTTTTACCACACACAACTGGAAGTCCAGCTGTAAGACGAGCTGTAAGCATGTGATGTAGTCATTGCATCAATAATGTCCTCGAGGATTGAGGGTCTCTCCCTCTCCAGTCTGCTGCCTTGGACACCAGCTTCATTGTTACGGCTGGTTTCCCTCATGGCTGCACAATGGCTGCCTGCAACAACTGGGCCACCTGTTGCAATATTCATCTCCAGCAGGAAAATAGAAACAAGGGAAAACTGCCCCCAGCACGAAATAAAGGTCCCTCTCCTCAATTTGATTGTGTCAGTTTGAGATCTGTGCCCCATCCCCCATCAGGGGATGCGCTCACTGATGAGCTTACTGATAATCAAGGTGAGGCGGATGTTGGGAAGCCACCCACAGTGTGCACTATGAGAGGACACTTCTTTTCACTGTACTTTTGAGGATAAGCCCAAGCCACATTAAGACAGCTAAAAATATATTTTAGTATGTTTTGTATTGTGAATCATACTTACTTCACCTCAGTCTAAGCAAAAACTAGTAATGGACACCAGGTATTATTAATATCCCCAAAGTTGCAGTACCAGATTTTCACATACGGAGGTAGTGATTCTGTGATAATTATGTTAAGTGGAACTGGCCTAAACATACTTCTATAATAGAAACTTTGGGTCTTCAGATTTGAACCTGGCTCTTTCAGTAAAATAATAATAATAATAAAAGTAGAGTCCTACATCTGTATAATGGTTTTAGCTTTCAAAGTGGTTTCCACATCATACTATCTTATTTCATCGCACAGCAGTCCTGTGAAGGGGTCAGAGTAGATGGTAGCATTTCATTTTGCAAACAAAGGCCAAGGCCTTGTAGCTAGGTAGTGGCAGAACTGAAACTCAGTCCTACTTCTCCGTTTACTGCAGTGACCACACTGCTGCCCTTGGCTGTGTAGAAGTTATGCCACCAGACAAGATCCAATCAACAAATAAATATGTAGAACATTTGATCTCTCCAGCTTAGAGTAAGCTCACTTTTCCATGCTGGTTCCCCCTCATACAGACAGAGGACATCCGTCTGGAACCAGATCTGTATGAAGCCTGCAAGAGTGACATCAAGAACCACTGTTCCACTGTGCAATATGGCAATGCTCAGGTAACTTTTTGTTTTTATTTTTTAATTGTGAAGGTACCTTTTTAATAATTAATTCTGTGCTGGTGAGATAGGCCCCATCACATCCTATCCAGCCTGATCATCCCTTCTTAAGCTATGCCAGGCTGCTTTTCCCAAACAGACTACTTTTGCTCACCTTCATTCCTCTTTGTCACCTATTCTCTTCCCTCTTTCAGGTTACCTTGTCCTCCCCGGCCTTGTCTGCCTAGTAAACTCCTAATTATCCTTCAAATGCCTCCTCCTCCCTATAGCTTTCCCAACACTCTGCACCTCCAAAATTAATTATTCCCTCACATGATCCCATTGCACAGAAGTTCTTAACTAGAGGTCACGTAAGAACCATCATGGGAGGTTTTTTTCCCCTAAATTCACAGAACAGGACCCTACCCAGAATCATCAGGAATGAAATGCAATTAAGTGTTTTTTTGGTTTTGTTTTTAATGTTCTTCCATTGACTCATCTACCTCTTCTAGTTCAGGGCATTGCCAGGTGCTTTAGCCTTTGAGATACGGCTTTGTTGTCCTCTAGTATCTGCTGTTGGTGATGCAAAGTCTGATGTCAATCTGATTCTCATTTCTGTGTAGTTAATCTACCTCTGAGTTTTCTCTTTATCTTTAATGATCTGTAATTTCACTGTGATATAATTAGATATGGTTTTTGTTTTCATTATCCTGGTTGGCTCATTCAGTCTCAGAATTCATGTCTTACTTCAGTTCTAGGAAATTCTCAAACCTTTGAAATATTGCCTTCCTTTTCCTTCCTTCTGGAACTCCTGTTAGACATTTGGAGCATCTGAATCTGTCCTCCATGCCTCTCACTTTTTCTTTTATGCTTTTCATTTCTTCATCTCTCTGTACTACACTGAGGTAATTTTTCAGTTCTGTTTCCCAGCTTCATAATTTATCCTTTAGCACTTTCCATTCTGCTCTTTAGAGAGACTACCAGTTGGGTTTTATTTTTCATTTTTTTTTTTTTTCTCATATAGTGTATGTATTTTATTAGAGAGCATTCCCAATTCCTTCCACTCATCCCTTGTGACATTGCTATTATTCATTTTTTATGCATATGCTATGATCACCCAGTACCTTGTTATTAGGCAGTTATCAGATCAATTAAGAATAAGAAAAATAAATCTTTTTTTTCACTTTTTTCCTTCTCTAATGCTCTTCCTTTCTTTATGTAGATCCAAGGTTTTGACCTATATATTTTCCCTTCTCCCCAAAGAACTTCTTTTTTAACTTTTTTTTTTACAAGGTGCATGTATGGGCAATGAATTCCCTGTTTTTGTTTGTGTGAGAAAGTCTATCTTCTCTTCATTTTTGAAGAACAGTTTTGCTGGATATAGAATTCTAGGTTGCTGGATATAGAATTCTAGGTTGCTGGATTTTTTTTTCTTTCAATACTTTAAATATTTCACTTCACACTGTTTTCTGCATAGTTTCTGATGAGAGGTCCACTGTAATTCTTGCATCTGTATATTAGTTTCGTAGAGCTGCCAAATTACCAGAAACTGGGTGCCTTAAAACAAATTTATTATTTCACAGTTCTGGAGGCCTGAAGTCTGAAATCAAGGTGTTGGCAAGACTGCTTTCTTTCCTAAGGCTCCAGGGCAGAATGCTTCCTTGCTTTTTCCATCTTCTGGTGGTTCCAGTCCTTGACTTGGGGCTGCATGATTCCAGTCTCTGCCTCCATCTTCTCATGACCTTCTCCTCTCTGTCTCTCCTTTGTGTATTGTTTATATTTTCTTATTCTTATAAACTTATAAAGGCATTTACGTTAGATTTAGGGCCCATCCAGATAACTCAGGATGATCTCATTTTGAGATTCCTCACTTAATTACTTTTGCAAAGAATTTTTCCCCCAAATATTCACATTTACGGCTACGGGTTTAGGACTTATACATATCTTTTGGGGAACCAAAGTTCAATCTACTAAAATCTCTTTCTCTATAGATAAGGTGTTTTTCCCCTCATATTATCATTTATTTAGGTTTTCTTGTTGGTTTATATCTGCAGTGATTTTTAGTTTTTGGTGTACAGTTTTTCTACATCTTTTGTCAGATTGATCCCTTATGTACTTTATATTTTCTGATGCTATTTAATCTTGTAGTTGATTTCTAATCTCACAGTGTTGTGGTCGGAAAAGATGCTTGATATGATCTCAGTTTTCTTAAATTTACCGAGGCTTGCTTTATGGCCCCTCGTGTGGTCTATCCTGAAGAATGTTCCATGTGCACTTGAAAAGAATGTGCATTCTGCTCCTTTTGGATGGAATGCTCTATAAATATAAGTTAAGTCCATCTGGTCTAATGTGTCATTTAAGGCCTATGTTTCCTTATTGATTTTCTGTCTGTCCATTGATGTAAGTGCGGTGTTAAAGTCCCCCACTATTATTGTGTTACTGTTGATTTGTTCTTTTAAGGCTGTTAGCATTTGCCTTATAGATTGAGGTACTCCTATGTTGGGTACATATATATTTACAATTGTTATATCTTCTTGGAGTGATCCCTTGATCATCACGTAGTGTCCTTCTTTGTCTCTTGTAATAGTCTTTAAAGTCTATTTTGTCTGATATGAGTATTGCTACTCCAGCTTTCTTTTGATTTCCATTTGCATGGAATATCTTTTTCCATACCCTCACTTTCAGTCTGTATGTGTCCCTAGATCTGAAGTGGGTCTCTTATAGATGGCATATATATGGGTCTTGTTTTTGTATCCATTCAGCCAGTCTATGTCTTTTGGTTGGAGCATTTAATCCATTTACATTTAAGGTAATTACCGATATGTATGTTCTTATTGCCATTTTGTTAATTGTTTTGGATTAGTTTTTGTAGGTTTTTTTGCTTCCCTTCCTCTTTTGTTCTCTTCTCTCGTGATTTGATGACTGTCTTTAGTGTTGTGTTTGGATTCCTTTTTCTTCTTTGTGTGTATATCTATTGTAGATTTTTGGTTTGTCGTTACCATGAGATTTTGATATAGCAGTCTATATATATATACACAAGATTGTTTTAAGTTGCTCGTCTCTTAATTTCCAATGCATTTCCAATATCCTGCATTTGTACTCTCCTCTTCTCATGACTGCTGGTTTTGATACCGTATTTGTGGTTGATTTCCTACCTTTACTGTATGTTTGCCTTTACTGGTGAGCTTTCCCATTCGTATTTTCCTTGTTTCTAGTTGTGGCCTTTTCTTTTCTGCCTAGAGAAGTTCCTTTAGCATTTGTTGTAAAACTGGTTTGGTGGTGAATTCTCTTAGCTTTTGCTTATCCGGAAAGCTTTTGATTTCTCCATCAAATCTGAACGAGAGCCTTGTTGGGTAGAGTATTCTTGGTTGTATGTTTTTCCTTTTCATCACTTTAAATATATCATGCCAGAGGGCTTCCCTGGTGGCGCAGTGGTTGAAAATCTGCCTGCCAATGCAGGGGACATGGGTTCAAGCCCTGGTCTGGGAAGATCCCACATGCCGTGGAGCAACTGGGCCCGTGAGCCACAACTACTGAGCCTGCGCATCTGGAGCCTGTGCTCCGCAACGAGAGGCCGCGATAGTGAGAGGCCCGCACACCGCGATGAAGAGTGGCCCCCGCTTGCCACAACTAGAGAAAGCCCTCACACAGAAACGAAGACCCAACACAGCCAAAAATAAATAAATCAATTAATTAATTTAAAAAAATACTATGAAAATATACCATGCCAGTCTCTTCTGGCCTGCAGAGTTTCTGCTGAAAAATCAGCTGATAACCTTTGGATTAGTTGGGAATGGGAATTCTCTTGTATGTTATTTGTTGCTTTTCCCTTCTTGCTTTTAATATTTCCTGCTTGTCTTTAATTTTTGTCAATTTGATTAATATGTGTCTCAGTGTGTTCCTCCTTGGGTTTATCCTGCCTGGAATTCTCTGCATTTCCTGGACTTGGGTGACTGTTTCCTTTCCCATGTTAGGGAAGTTTTCAGCTATCATCTTTTCAAATATTTTCTCAGGCCCTTTCTGTCTCTCTTCTCCTTCTGGGACCCTTATAATGCAAATGTTAGTGCACTTAATGTTGTCCCAGAGGTCTCTTAAACTCTCATTTCTTTTCGTTTTTGTTTTTTTTTTAAATTCTGTTCTGCAGCAGTGATTTCCACCATTCTGTCTTCCAGCTCACTTATCTGTTCTTCTGCCTCATTTATTCTGCTATTGATTCCTTCTGGTGTATTTTCATTCCAGTTATTATATTGTTCATCTCTGTTTGTTTCTTCTTTATATCTTCTAGCTCTTTGTTAAACATTTCTTGTATCTTCTCAGTCTGTAACTCCATTGTTTTTCCGAGATCTTGGATCATCTTTACTATCATTACTCTGAATGTTCTTTTCAGGTAGATTGCCTGGCTCCACGTTACTTAGTTGTTCTTCTGGGGTCTTTTCTTTTTTCCTTCGTCTGGAACATATTCCTCTGCCATCTCATTTTGTCAAACTTTCTGTGTTTGTGGTCCCACAGGCTTCAGGATTGTAGTTCCTCTTGCTTCTGGCGTCTGCCTCCTGGTGGGTGAGGCTGGGCTAAGAGGCTTGTGCAGGTTTCCTGGTTAGCAGGGCCGTCTCAGTGGGGTGTGTTTAGAGGTAGCTGTGGGCTCAGGAAGACTTTAAGCAGCCTGTCTGTTGATGGGTGGGGCTGTGTTCCTGCCCCATTGGTTGTTTGGCCTGAGGTGTCCCAGCACTGGAGCCTAAGGGCTGTTGGGTGGGGGCCGTGTCTTGGTGTCAAAATGGTGGCCTCTGGGACAGCTCACGCCAATGAGTACTGCTCAGTATCTCCGCCACCAATGTCCTTGTCCCTGCAGTGAGCCACAGCTACCCCCTGCCTCTCTAGGAGACCCTCCAAGTCCAGCAAGTAGGTCTGGCCCAGGCTCCTATGAAGTCACTGCTTTTTCCCCAGGGTCCTAGTGCACACAAGACATTGTGTGCGCCCTCCAATAGTGGAGTTTCTGTTTCCCTCAGTCCTGTGGCATTCCTGTGATCAAGCCCTGCTGCCCTTCAAAGCCAAATGTCTGCGTGCTCCTCCTCCCGATGCCAGACCCTCAGGCTGGGGAGCCTGAGGTGGGGCTCAGAACACTCACTCCTATGGGAGAACCTCTGTGATATACTTGTTTTCCAGTTTGTGGGTCGCCCACCCAGTGGGTATAGGGTTTGATTGTATCATTAATGCGCCCCTCCTACCATCTTACTGTGGCTTGTCTTTGGAAGTAGAATATCTTTTTTGGTAGGTTCCAGTCTTTTTTGATGGTTGTTCAGCAGTTAGTTGTGATTTTGGTGTTTTTGTGAGTGGAGGTGAGCTCAGGTCCTTCTACTCCACCGTCTTGTCCCCTTCACTTATTTTTCATTTGTAACATCTCTAATTGGTTCTTCTCATAACTACCTGTTCTTGATTCTTGTTTACTATTTTTTCTCTGTTGTTCAGAAGATATTAAATATACGTTTGATTGCTCTGTTGCCTTTTCTCCTCAGTTTTGAGGCCTTGGTTTATTTTGTTTATCATCTTTCTTACATTATTAGTGTTCCTTAACTGCAGTTGACCCTTGAACAGCATGGGGTTAGGAGTGCTGCACGTCCACATAGTTAAAAACCTGTGTATAGTGTCAACCCTCCATATATGTCAGGCCCTCCCTATCTGAAGTTCCACATCCACAGATTCAACCAGTCACAGATCGTGTAGTACTGTAGTGTTTACTATTGAAAAAAATTCTCATATAAGTGAACCTGCGTAGTTCAAATCCTTGTCATTGAAGGGTCAACTGTATTTGGTGATTCTTGGTTGTGCCTTGAGGATTTCACAGAAGTCTCATGACTACATGCTACAGCCCTAGCTACTGCAGCTTCCCATCTGCTTTCTTTCTTTACCTTTTTTTTATAGTAGCTAAACGTTTGTTGTAGGGAAGGGGAGGTTTTAGGATACACCTAATTCACTATCTTAAAATCTATCCCATGGCAGTTTATTCTTTTATGTTAACTCACTCATCTTTTTTATTGTAGTTGTTTGTTTATATAACTTTGCCCTGTGTGACTATATAGTCTTCAAAGGTAAGGATTGAGTCTCATTCATAGCTGGCATCTAATGGTCTGTTCTCATGTGGTAAATGGTGAGTTGAACTGAACTTCCTGGCTTGTGCTTACTGTCGAGTCAGGGTTATTGCTCCAGGGAAAGGCAGAGAGCCTGATGTATGCTCCAGAAGGAATCTTGACAAGGAATAGCCCTGGAAGGAAGAAGAAACCAGGAATCTTGAGAGGGTTTCCTTCCCCTTAGACTCCAGTACAACCTGCTCTTTATACAGCCTGCTCTAATTTTTATACATTTGGTTTGCTATTAGCCCTGGGGTTGTAAATCTATAAATATCATTCTCCTTCGTGAGGAAATCCTGATTCCTATTACCTAGGAATTAGAAATGAAAGGTACCTGTATAGGAAAGTGAGGATGTACTAAGAACTTCAGTTCAGAAAACATGGATTCTAATGCTTCAGTCAGAAAACATGGGTTATCAGTACCTGATCCACCTCTTAACTTGCCCGTAACTGTTATGCCCTAGATTATTGAATGTCTGAAAGAAAACAAGAAGCAGCTGAGCACCCGTTGCCACCAGAAAGTCTTCAAGCTGCAGGAGACAGAGATGATGGACCCAGAACTAGACTATACACTCATGAGAGTCTGCAAGCAGATGATAAAGGTAAGGGACCCAAAACCAAGGGTTGAGCACAGGGTAAGTCAACGTAACAAAAACACAAACTTCTTTAAATTTCAGAGAAAATTCATATAATCTCTCAATGTCAACCTGTTTTATACAACTGCAGCTGTGGTTCTCGAAGTCTGGTCCCTAGACCTGCAGCGTCAGCACCACCTGGGAACTTACAAAGTCTCAGGCCCCACCCCGATCTCTGAGTCAAGCTCTGGGAGTGGCGCCTTCTGTTTTCACAAGCCCCTGGGGGTTCCAATGAAGCTCAAGTTTCAGAACCACTAAGCTAAGATAGCTAACCTCACTTTGACCTGAGGAACAAGTAAATAGATGTCCATTAAATATGTGATTGGTTTTGAGCGCGGTTGGTGGTAGGTATACTGAGGAAGCCACTATCAAATGTCCTGATCGTCCATCTATCACCATCAAAGGCTTTTTTTGTTCTACAGGTTGTTTTGCTTCATTTACTTCTCCAATAAATGCCCCCTGCAGCAGGGCTGACTGGAGAACCTGGATGTCAGTTCCTGGATCTGTCCACACGTACAAAGAGATGAAACTTAAAGTGCTAACCCCTTATTTCAGCTTCCCTTTAAAATAAAATGATACTCCTCACCCTATCAATAAACTCCAAAGAGAATTGTGAAAGTTAGAAGTCTCTTTAGCTGGGTCTGGAAGAATTGAGTCCTCTGTAAAAGTGGAAATGTTAGGCTCTGATTTGAGGGAGGTTTGTAAGATTTTGATGACTTCTATAAAATTCAGTCAGCAATCCATTTCCCCATATTAAGATAACAGTGAACTATAATTAATAGGCTGTGGATTAGCAGATAGAGATGGAGTTTATCACTAGTCCAAAATGAATCTCTGATTTCAAGGACACTAACAAGTGTACAGGGGCTGGCCCCACAGGATTTGGTAGGATTATAGCCCCTCTGGTGAAAGGGTGAACCAGATAGGTCCTTCCCCCACATCCCTGTTCACACTGGTTGCTGGGTAATTCCTAAATTTCCCATTGGGATTGGGTAGATGTGGCTTGAGGGCTACGTGGTCACCTGGTACAATGTTACGTTCATGCATAAACAGTATGTAAGCTTACGAGAGGCCGTGTAATGTAGCATAGCCATGTAAGTAGGGGATCCATCCTATCCAAAATAGGAAACAGGTAGGAGAAAGAAATGTGAGAAACATAGTAGAGAATAGATAAAGGGGAACTTGAGGCTGGGTGATTATTCAGGCTTACCATTTCTTGTCCCAAGTGATACCTTTAGGTTCTGTCATAAGCTCCCCAAAAGATGTAAGAGTGATAAATATGGTGTTAATTGCCATATATGGGTAACTACTTTTATAAAACTTTGTTTCTTTGCAGAGATTCTGTCCAGAAGCGGATTCCAAAACTATGTTGCAATGCTTGAAGCAAAATAAGAACAGTGAATTGATGGATCCCAAATGCAAACAGATGATAACCAAGCGCCAGATCACCCAGAACACTGGTAACATTTTGGCACGGCTTTCCTGGTCCTGCTGGGTATGGCTTGAAAGGAATTGAGTGGGCATATACTTGCCTAATTAAACTAAAGGTGCTTTGTTGCTCTTGAATGTTAAGGAAAGAGTCTGGATGTAATGAGCAAAGTGACTTGCTTCTTCCTTGAAGAGCATCTAGAAGAACAGAATGAAAGTCATGGGAAAGAGGAGGCTGAAAACATAGGAAACTTGCCTTTGAAGGGTGTACAAAACGAACTAGGGCTAAAGTTCGTTGAAAAGTCTAGAAATTTAGTAAAACTTCACGCATGTGGCAGGAGAATATATGGGTAATCTGTTTTAGAACAGAGAAATTTAATCTCTGAGTTGCAAGACCTTGTAACTTAGTGGTCAAGTTGAGTTGGATATTCTGTTCTCAGAATTTTCAAAAATATGTATCATGGGGAAGTTTGCTGATGTCTGCTTGATTTTTGTGAGGACTGCTTAGAATGTTGGCCTCAATAGATCCTGCAGAGCTGCTGCGGAGTAGGTTTCCTGGGGGTCTCCACGTCTGCTCTTCCACTACAGTATATTGCTGAGTTAAAACAGTGTGTTCAGGGAGTTCCCTGGTGGCCTAGTAGTTAGGATTCCGGGCTTTTACTGCCGTGGCCCAGGTTCAATCCCACAAGCCACAGGACATGGCCAAAAATAAAACAAAACAGTGTAGTGAGAGCTCAGTAAACATTTACCGAATAAACAAATCAGTGGTTTATTAGTGGTCATTGACGTAATATGCCCCCTTTGGGTAAGTGGATCTCAAAACATTTGTGAATCCAGGTGGAGTGTTTTATCATGTGCTTATTACTTTCTGCTCTAGATTACCGCTTAAACCCTGTGCTAAGGAAAGCCTGTAAAGCTGACATTCCTAAATTCTGTCATGGTATCCTGACTAAGGCCAAGGATGATTCGGAGTTAGAAGGTCAAGTCATCTCTTGCCTCAAGTTGAGATATGCTGACCAGGTAAGCTGCCCTGGGCTTTCCACAGAGGTGTACTTATGGAACCTCCACTAGTCCTGGCAGTTTTTTCTTTGGAGGTCCTTAGCTTGCTGCTACTTTCCCCAAGACCTTTTTGCACACCTTCCCCAAGCCAGGGCCCAGATAAAAAGCTGACGTGTTCTAATAGGCTGGCATATTCTCCCTTGTCACATGTAGCGCCTCTCTTCAGACTGTGAAGACCAGATCCGGATTATTATCCAGGAGTCTGCTCTAGATTACCGACTCGATCCTCAGCTCCAGCTACACTGCTCAGATGAGGTAGGATTTGGGGACAAAACTGGTTGTGAACAGAGCTGGCCAGAGAAGTTTTTACTGGAGAAAAGTTCTTTACTCTGTTTCCCTTCGGCCCTGAATCCAGGGCTCTTCTAGGCTCTCCACTGTCTGAGTTCCTGGTTCTGTGTAACACTGAATTTGGTTTGTCCTTAGTCCTATCACTATTCAGTTTTGATTCCATATTTCTCTATTGAACAGCGTATATCTGTCTACGTCTAGTTTGTTCTTCCCTCTCCTTATTCTGATGTTCAACGCAGAACACTCCCAACACTTGCCAGGAGGATGAAAGTGGTCCTGTAATACCTCTAACAAAGTGCCAGTCCTTGGATATTATTTGACTTTCTAGCTAGAAAAGGTCATATAGTGAACCTTGTTCAACATATGTCCATTTTATGGGAACATAGCTAAAGATATTTCAAAAAAGCTTACTCATAAAGCTGTCCAAAGAAGGTTAAGTTTTTAACTGTGCTGCAGGCTGTGTGTCAGGACCCCTTTGTGTGTGTGTGTGTGTGTTTCCAAGTTGTGTAGCTGGGTTGACCCTGAACCTCTGTCAATGTCAGGCATTTGCTTTTAGGATTTTACTTGGCTGTATGACCTTCCTCTTGAGGAATCAGAGAGTAGCCTTCTTTGTGACCAGCCCTGAGACAGTCTGACTCAGGTCTTGGGGTTGACAGCATGAAGATACATGTATTGACCGTTTTTCAATTCTGTGCCAGTCCTTGTGAAGGAGAAGAGAGCCTGGCATCCCATATGGGAGGGAGGGGAGTGAAATCCACCAGGAATCCGTTTGAGAAGAGCCCCGGGCACATGTGTGGGAGGATCTCCAGTCAACATGCTTCAGAGACCAAGGTGTCTCGTGACAGTAGGGGTGCCCTTGTTTTTTGTGTGTGTCCTGAACAGATTGCCAGTCTATGTGCCGAAGAAGCAGCAGCCCAGGAACAGACAGGTCAAGTAGAGGAGTGCCTCAAAGTTAACCTGCTCAAAATCAAAACAGAAATGTGTAAAAAGGTAACTACCGTCAGTCACCATTTTCTCTCACTTGCTTTTCTCTCCTCTTCCTCTTCTTCCTCTTAAAGCTATAGTCTGTACATCTTAGTGATAAAATCTAAACCTTCCTTCCCAGAATTCTATCCTGTTCCCTCTTACCAAACTAATTTGCCTTTTGACCATTAATTGTAACTTAAATAGTCTTTCACGTGTACTAATTACTTGTGAATATGTCTCATCCCCATGACTAGACCATTGTTTAAGGTCATTGTTTAAGTGCTATGCCAAAGTAAAAAGTCAATTCCAATATATCAATAAGTGTACTGCATTCGTAAAAGTCAATGAAACTACAAATTCAGTTCATTTCAGAAACATCACATAAAAACAAATTTATCAAAATATGATAGCTGGGGCTTCCCTGGTGGCGCAGTGGTTAAGAATACTCCTGCCAGTGCAGGGGACACGGGTTCGAGCCCTGGTCCAGGAAGATCCCACATGCCATGGAGCAACTAAGCCCGTGCGCCACAACTACTGAGCCTGCGCTCTAGAGCCCATGAGCCACAACTACTGAGCCTGCCCTCTAGAGCCCACGAGACACAACTGCTGAGCCTGCGTGCCACAACTACTGAAGCCCACGTGCCTAGAGCCCATGCTCTGCAACGAGAGAAGCCACCGCAAAGAGAAGCCCGCGCACCACAACAAAGAGTAGCCCCCGCTCACCACAACTAGAGAAAGCCCACGTGCAGCAACGAAGACCCAACGCAGCCAAAAATAAATTAATTAATTAAAAAAAAAAAGATAGCTAAGCATGCATTATCTTACAAAATTGAAAGTGAAATAATATATTTGATCTTTTTTAAAAAGCTTTATCTCTTTTTGGAAAAGTGTTTCAATGATATTACTGAGTCACTGTGAATATTGTGTGCAGATATTTTCATCCGCTAAAAATGTTTCTAATTCCACATGGTCTGAGGAGTGGTAGGAGTTGGCTAAAAGCTAAATCCAGATATTTTCCTTTGAATACTTTTTCATCAAATTATCCCGTTTAACTTCAAGGAGGACTCTTTGAACAACATTTCAGGGTTTTTTTGTTTTTGTTTGTTTGTTTGTTTTATTGTTGTTTTACAGTCTGTGAAGTGCAAAGTAATTTTTACTTAAGAAAGCAATTTTTGACTGTCTACCTGCTATAATTTCATCATGTATAAATGGAGAGTCTGCAGAGTTGATTTCAGTTCTATCATGTTTATATTCCTGTTGTTCAGAACATCTTTAAACTCAAATAAGAATTATTCTTGGAGTAGAAGTTATGCTCTGTCAGTTCTTTCTTTCCTTTTGAGGATAATGGAAGTAAAGTGAAACATTTTGCAAATACACCTTTCTGTTTGGGAATTTTAATATAACTTATTACTCTCATTTTCAATTTTCACATTTTCAGACTTCTAAAGTAACAAAATAACTGCATTAAATCAATATAAACACTAACACTTAGTATTTAATAATATAGCATACCAGAGTGCCCAAAACCCAATTCTGATCTTAAACTTGCCTCGCTTTGCTTATTAGCAAACAGCTCTGCACACACTAGGTCCCCAAATTGTATTTATTGAATTAAATTGGATGGTAACAGCCTGCGTTCTTTGCATCATCACCACGTCGCCACCTATCTCAGAGTAGCCTCTGTGGGCTTAATCGTCCCTCCTTGACTTTTCTGTTTGTATGTAAAGTATTTACAGACAACAGATCTGATGTATTTCCTCTATAAAAGCTCTCTCTATGATCTCCCCTTCCTAGGAAGTGTTAAACATGCTGAAGGAAAGCAAAGCAGACATCTTTGTGGACCCAGTTCTTCATACAGCTTGTGCCCTGGACATTAAACACCACTGTGCAGCCATCACCCCTGGCCGAGGGCGTCGTAAGTCACGGTGTTCACTCTGACCCTGTCTGAACTGTCTTGGGAGGAGCAAAGACTCCCTCTGAGACATCAGTTCCAGCTACTGTGTTCTGTAGCTGCAGCTCAACCATAGACAGCACCCACTGGGGGCCTGGTTGATGCCTTTGTGGCAAAGTGAGTTTAGGAGTAATCCTGCTGCAGGTTTGAACTGATAGAGCCATGACCCGAGGTAAAGATTTGATGACAAGAGAAAGTTGAGTTATTTATCAGGGAGGCAAAAGTTAAGCTATCATCATGGCCCTCTTCCCTGCCTTGTCCAGCCTTGAACAGCTTCATCAGCTTCCCCAGTGGCCACAGTGGGCTCAGCAGACAGGTTCTGTGTGAGGTGGAACCTGGGCAGGTATATGGTTGTTTCTGAGCCATGTGTGTCCAATGAAAAAAATGAGAGAGGTTTTAAGAGAGACTCTGGACAGCCAACCTTAAATATCCTTCTCCATGTTAGATCTTGGGTTAAGTGTCCTTGAAGGGGTTTAACTTTGTATAGCCTCCAGATCTGAATTCTCTGATGGTTAGGTACCCTTCTCCCCATCCTTACTGAAATTTCTGTTCTGTAAAGCTTCAGACGCTTCTTATCCCTTTCCCTTGCACAGAAATGTCCTGCCTTATGGAGGCCCTGGAGGATAAGCGGGTGAGGTTACAACCAGAGTGCAAAAAACGCCTCAATGACCGGATTGAAATGTGGAGTTATGCAGCAAAGGTAATGAACTCGAGAATCTCCTGATGTGGCGTCTCCTCTATCAGTTTCCCAGGTCTCTTTGAGATACTTCACTGGCCTCCTTGTCCTTGTTGTGAGACTGGCAGTAGGTTTATTTGAAAAAATCTCTCAGTGCACCGTAGGACGCCTGGGCCCTGTGAGCCTGGAGCCATCATCTCCAGATAGCACAGCAGAGACATTAATTAGTCCCTTCTTTCGTCACTGGTTTCCGCTTTTGAGCCGCCAAGCATTGCTTCACAGTGGCTCCACTGCTAGTTTTTTGTTGGCAAATGTTGGTGCTTAAATCACATTAATCTGGAGCCTCCTTGCTCTGTTCTGAGTACATGGATGAGCATAGAAGCAGCCCAGACCTCTCTGGGCTGGACCTTTTTCAGCACCCAGGCTAAGTTGAGACTCAACAGAACAGGTCTGTGTGCACCTGGGGAACCTTTTGGTCCTGATTCTGCCATGGTAGCCTACCATAGAGGTCCACTGGAGAAAGCACTGAGGAAAACTGAGGACGAAAACTGGTTAGACTCTGAGTGTCCACGACTGGGGGAGTGATTAAGTATATTCAGTCAGCATAAGTCATGTTTGCAAGTTGTTTTTGGTGGGGGGGGTGCTGATGATATGATGGTGAGTGGAAACAAGTCACGACAGAGAATTAGCACCCAACAGAATCTCAACTTTTCTCTTTGTTTTTAAAAAGACAGCAACATATGAAGCAAATAAATCAAAATATGTAAGAACCTGTGACCTTGTGCAAGTCACTTGACCACTTCCCACCCCTTGGGCCTCCGGGTCTTCATCTGTAATGTGGGAGTTGTAAAATCTACGCCCCAGGATTAATGTGAGGACTAAACGACTGAAACATGCTGAGCCCTCTGCCAGCACACCATCAGGTCCGCAGTGTGAGAGCTGTTACTGCGCGGGCGGCAGTGATCACTGTGATGAATTGTATGATCGGGAAAAACAGTTGTAGCTCGGTGTTTGATTTTCTTGCCCGTTGCCCTCCTCTCTCCCCAAAAGAAATGACCTAAGTTACAGTAGGAGTCCAGGGGGGCAAGTTAGAGCAAGCATTGTCCCAGCCCACTTCTCTCTGAGGACGATGGCCCTGTGTGTTTTCCAGGTGGCCCCAGCGGATGGCTTCTCTGACCTCGCCATGCAAGTGATGACATCCCCTTCCAAGAACTACATTCTCTCTGTGATCAGTGGGAGCATCTGCATATTGTTCCTGATTGGCCTGATGTGTGGACGTATCACCAAGCGAGTGACACGAGAGCTCAAGGACAGGTAGAGCCACCTTGAGCACCAGAGGAACTGCCCATCCAGTGCCCAGTTTGTACAGCCCTCCTGTATAGCGTACCCACTCACCTTGTCCTTCTGCGAGGTGACACCGACACCCATGTTAGAGCAGCAGCAGGTATCCACCGCATTGTCCCATCTCAGACTTCACCCATGTCCATGGTATCCTCCTCCTCGACCATTTGTGCAGCAGCTGGCCGCTTTGGGTATTGCCTTTGTTGGCAAACTCGGGTTTACCTGCCCATAGACAAGTCTCTCATACCGATGGAACTACCAGTACTTCCAGAACCAACTCACCTGACCTGCAACTCAAATGATTTTTTTTTTAAAAAACACCAAAAAAAAAAAAAGAAATTTTTAAAGAAAAAAATGTATATAGTAACACATCTCCTCCAGGCTTGATATGAGCAATGGGGTTATTTCTTCTGTGCGACGGTGTAAAATGAAGGCAGGACTTTAGAGGGGAAACACACCACCCAATGTGCTATAACTGGGATGTCTTGCTTACTTCTCAAAAGCACCTTTGGCCCATGTCAGGGCCATGGACTTCACCGAGTAGTGGGAAACGACTAACCAGCCCGCTTTGGGTCTTGTTTTCTTCTGCTGAAACAGTGATGCCTTCCAGTTCCTACCCTAGTAGAGCCACTGCTGGTCCAGACCCCACAGCCGTGGGTATTTGTGTGATCTCCTCACCCCAGTGAAGTAGAGCATGGGCTTCCCTAGGCCGAGGGCAGATGGCTTGGAGAGGGGATCAGAAGTGTGTGCAGCTGGTCAGTCCACTGATCTGCACGGAGAGGCTGGACCCTGAGGCCCAAGGCAGAGCATCCCAGTGACCTGCCTCCTCCGGGGCAGCGCAGGGCTCAAGCCGCGTTCGGATTGATCCTGCTGGGGCGGCAGTTCCTCCAGAAGTCCTCCGCTTCACCGGGAGGCCATGACTATGGGGGGATGGAGCTCAGGGCAGGAAGGAGGAGCAGGGGATTGATTCACTTGGCTTTATTTTTCAGGCAACAATACAGGTCAGAGACAATGGCTTATAAAGATTTAGCGTGGTCTCAGGGTGTGACTGGCAGTCCAACCTGACCCTTCTGCAGGTTCAAGGCCACCTTCCCAGACAAGCTCCTTTAGGCCTCTACATGGAGAGGGTGTGGAAAGTTCCTACATTAAAAGATGGAGGCGTTTCTCCGTTTTTTCTTTCTGTCCATTTGCTGCATACACCCACTACAGTAGGCATTGGCTAAATGTTGTACTTTGATGATTCATCAGTCTTTCCCGAATCTGAGCTTTATGGAAGCAATATTCCTGACCATCCCTCGTCCCTCCAGTGTAGAGATGACAGGCTTGGAGTATAAAAAGGGAGGCGTGCAGGCGTCACAGTTCAACTTGGTGCACCTGGACTTGAGTTTGGGGCATGGAATCCAGTGGCTGCACAAGAGGGCGGCGTGTACAGTAGAAGATATATTTATATAATATATATTTTATTAACCTGTTAGACGTCCACAAAGTATTATAAATCACGTGCCTAAAACTGTCCACATAGACCATGCTCCGTTCCTTGCCCTGCCCCTCTTTGCCACTGTCCACACGTGCTGAGGGACCTCCCCACATTTGTCTTCCCTGGAATGTGTTCAGTACACAGTGGGTCAGTTTGTGGGTCGGTTGATCCAAATGACTCCTTGTCTAACCTGACTGACATATATTTGAATACTGTGGTTTTCTTCTTTTTCTTTCTTTTTCCTTTTTACTACCCTTCCTGGAGGCAGTGGGTTCTAGAAGCTGCATATGCCCCCTGCCTAGGGTACTCCAAGTCATGAAGGGGAGCTTCTAAGCTGCTTGGTCCCCCAAGTCCTGCTCTTAGGGTCTTCCTGATTCTCAGCAACCATCCTGGGGTTCTTCAGCCTCATAAAACTTGAAACTCTCGGAGTCCGAGCAGCACCCCCTCCTACCACCACTTCTGGACTGAACTGAGCTGACCTAGATAGTCCGCCTCCAGGGGCTCCTCCCTGGTGGTGGGGTCTGGGATCGAGGACCGGGGATATATCTGTACACAGGCCCCCACTGACATGTCTGATGTGGTTTACAGGATAGAATGACTGTTGCCTGTTTGATGAGAGTGGGAGTAGCATTCTCCATCTCTGCAGTCTCCCTCCCAGTGTGTGTAAAACATCTCCATAGTTTAATGTGTCTTGATACTTTTGTTCTTTCTGAACTGAGAGGTGATCTCAGTTGTCTGCAGCAGATCTGGAAGTTTGAAAAGGAGTTTGATTCTTGAAACATTTGTCATCTTTAGAAATGATCCGGATAGATAGAAGGCATAACTCTGCTGGTATCTTTGATTGCTTGTTGTCAGAAAACATTTCACCATCCGACTTGGAATAGTTTCAATGACTGGTTTTTAGAATAGTTTCATATGACTGAGCAGTTTCCTACATCCAAGGGGCCCAGCACCATCTGAAACTACGGCCCAGCTATATCCGTTCTGTACCTCATTGGTGTAACAAAACAGGTTCTGGGGCACCTCTGGTTACTGGACTCATAGGTCACTCTTGGGTAAATCAGCTAGTCAAGAATTAGTCAAGAAGAAGAAACCATGGCCCTAGTGGAGCTGATGACAGACCTGTGTCCTTTATCTCTTCTTCTGATGTCTAGCCCATGAACAATAACATAAGCAGCAGGTAGGGTTTTTGTCCAAGGCCAAGGCTCCAAGCACTTGCTGAAGATTACAGTAGCCAGAGAACTCATCAGGCCTTGTCAGCTCACTCCAGTGTCTCAGAGACTCAGACTTAGTGTCTCTACAACACCCCAGAGGTGCCAGGAGGTCAGTCTCTGGGCTGGAGGCCCTGCAGTGCAGGAGATGAGAAATCTGAGCAGAACGTCAAGAACAAGGCTGTCTTCTCCCTGCATCGGAGTTTCTCACACAGAAGTGTGGCTGTGGGAGTGAGACCTTGACCCTGGTGCATCCCTGGCCTTCCTCTGCTATTGCTGCTGTCCCAAGAGAAGTCTGCTAGCAAGATGCTCTGAGGCGGGAGCCATCGCACGGGCTTGGGTTCACTCTAGCAGGAAAGCCCTCCTTCTTGGCGTTCCCTAAAGTTCTGGTACCACTACCAGGCCCAGTGCTGTGGATCCCATCAGCTTGTTCTGAGCCATTGCATCCTTAGAAGCGAGGGGAATTCTAATACTGAGTGAGCAGGTGTTGACTTGTATTCATTGCAGGCCTTTGACTGTCTCACATCCTGCACGTATTCTTCTTGGGGACGCTGGGGAAGGAGGGAGATTCTGCTTTCCTAGGTGTGACAGGAAATTACCATCAGATTTCATTTCTTCCTGTTTCCTGAGGTCAAGTAACAAGAGAAGCCAGTAGTAAAGAGTCGTAGGATCATTTACGTTTTATCAGACAGAGTGCTGACTTCCCTCCACCTTCCCAAAAGAAGATTCACTCTCCTATATGAGCCTGACTTCTGCACCACCTCCAGGCTTGTGGTACCACTTCTATCCTAAAGATCCCCACTAGCGTGAGTCACCCAGGGAGGGGTAGGTTGCTTTGTGGGACCTCCTTACCTGGTCTCAAGTTCCTCTGAGAAAAGGCCTCCCCATCCCATTTCTTCCCCTCCCCCACCAAAAAGTAAAAGTTTTCCGCGTATAACTTACTCTAAGCAAGCAGATACAGAGAAGGAACCTGGAGTAGGGACCCTTAGAAGCCAGCCAACACAGCCTGACACATTCAAACTAAATTTGGGCCACAGAACAAAAAGAAGAATATGGCTTTTTGAATCATGTGCATTTTGGTATGTTTACTTACACTTCTGATTCTTCGGAATTTGAAAAACCTCAAAGACTCCTTTTATTTATTCTCACCATTTGGACAGCACCTAAGTAATTTTATAAAATGCAGCATTCCAGTTCCCTGAGTTTCCCCCAGGCCTTTAGGGAGACTCCACTCCTAAATCACCTCTTCCCCACTGGTCTTCAATTCCCAAAGGGCCTGGGGCCAGAGCTGATGTTCTGGTCTCGGTCTCTCTCTCTCTCTCTCTCTCTCTCTCTCTCTCTCTCTCTCTCTCACACTTGTCTTTGGTTGGTCATCTCTCCAACTACACTCCTCTTGGTCCTCCTCTCCCCTAGGACCAGGGTCACATGTCGGGGCAATCAAGTGTGAAACCGAACCCCCCTTCCTGCCCAGACCTCAGACAGAAGGTCAGTCGTTAGCAAACCGAGACTGACTCTTCAGTGACAGGCTCATCCGAGCCATCTAGTGAGATCGCTGTGGAGACCCAGGGGCTGTTTGTCATCTGGAGCACAGAGGCGGGACTGTCTGCGCGGGCTGGTAGTGGCAGGATCCTGACGGTGGTTTCCTCTCCTTCTCCCCTCCCAAGATCTGCCACAGCGCACAGGTAGGGGTGTTGGGATACTCGCAGTGGAGGAATCTCCTTGGGCTAGGAGAAAATTCAGATAGTGCCTCTATATTCTGTTTTGCCTTCCCCCCAACATAGAATTGACAACTGGACCCCAGAGCCCAGCAGGCCCTGTACCACACATGCTAGATGGTTTGAACAGGTCCCCCGTCAGACTGAGGGGCACTAGAGTGGGTGACCGACAGGAGGGGCTGGCAGCCCGAGGCTTCCTGAGCGGCTTCTCCCAACACCATGTTCCCAGGTCAGTCGAAGCAGGAAAACAGACTGTACAGCAAATGCTGTGTGAGATCTTAGGCCTTTAACTTTTTTTTTTAAGAAGGAAAAAAAGAAAAGTAAATCTAACAAGCCTCTTTTGTAAATGGTTTTCCTTTCTATGTATAAAATCCTGGCAGTTTCTTGTTTTTACATGTTCATGCTGTGTAATTTTGAGATGTTACTGAGATTCTGAACATAATGTGCATTTTTTTCTGTACAGATGAAATGGGAGAATTTAATAAAGAGTTTGCAGGTTTTTACTTGTTAAATTTTCTCTGTGGTGACTGGGAGGACCCTCCTCCAACCACATGCTCTGCTGGAAGAAGTCTCCGGAGCTGTGAGCACTGACTGTAAACTTGCCACTGATGCTCAGAAACTTACTGTTAGAATGTCCGTGTTCTTGGCTAATTAGGTCAAGCAGAGTAGGACCATAGGCCTTTACAGGAGAGCTGGAAGCCAGATGTGGGGTTTTCTGACTCTCAATCTCATGTGTCCAGAACTGTTCATTCTACTGATGTGTTTAAGCCATGTCATGAGGCTCCTTCCTGGGGGGAACACATACCTGGACTTCTCCTTACAAATGTGACACATGGATGGCACCTGGTCTCTGATGGCCGCCTTCCCATTCAGGCCCAGAACTAGGCCACATTTATTTTCTGGGCCCTGCTATGTCCGCGTTTAGTCAGTGCTTGCCTCCCCCTTCCAACAACCCAGCCCTGAGGTCAGTGACCTCATGACACCCTTCCCGAACCTTGTCTTCTACCTCCTCTACTCTCAGCAAAGCCGATCTGCGTCCAGCTGTTAAAAAGTAACAGCTTAAGGAATTGCATGGTAGCAACGATTTCTTTAAGTAGTAATGGCTGTACTAATATTCAAGTAATGAAATGGGATGTTCAGTGAGAAAGGAGGGGTAACCTGGAACCCAGGGTTTCTTCTCAGAACTCCTCAAATCCATTTTCAGCAACTGTCACTTAGGAGATAGTAGGCCTAGGTGTACAGTGGACATGGGAGAAGGTGAAGAGTAGAAGAAGAAAGGAGGGAGGGGTTGAGGGGCATTTTTGAGCCCCAATGTGAATATTCCTTTATCTGGGAGGCTCAGGGCAGCCGTCAGCCCTGAATGTGTGCCCTGGAGAGGCTACCCTGCTTTGGTGTAAGTGTAGGACATGAGCTGTGGGTTCAGGCTCCTCGTCACCTGTATCTCTACACGGGAGAAGTGGCTCCCCAGCCAAGCTGCCCTCAGCCCCCTGAGGGGACACCGCAGCAGTGAATGGGTTACGTGCTGCCCGGCTGACACCTTAGCAGTCTCTGAATGAATTGCCCCCCTCCCAAATTTTGTGTGTGATTTTTCTGGTAAAAGATCCTTGGCCAACTTCAATCCTCAGAGGCGTTTGGCCTCTGTTTTCCAAAGGGACTAAGAACAAAAGAGTTTTAGGTGAAAAGGGGAGGAACTTAGACTGTCCAAGTCTCTCACTTAGATGAAAAAGTGAGGTGCAGGGACTTCCCTGATGGTGCAGGGGTTAAGAATCCGCCTGCCAATGCAGGGAACTACGGGTTCGAGCCCTGGTCCAGGAAGATCCCACATGCCGCGGAGCAACTAAGCCCGTGCACCACAACTACTGAGCCTGTGCCCTAGAGCCCGTGAGCCACAACTACTGAGCCCATGTGCTGCAACTACTGAGCCCATGTGCTGCAACTACGGAAGCCCGTGCTCCTAGAGCCCATGCTCCACAACAAGAGAAGCCACCGCAGTGAGAGAAGCCCGCGCACTGCAACGAAGAGTAGCCCCAGCTCGCCGCAACTAGAGAAAGCCTGTGCGCAGCAATGAAGACCCAACGCAGCCAAAAATTAAAAAAAAAAAAGAAAAAGTGAGGTGCAGAGACGGGGAGGGACTTTTTTTCACATATAGCTGATTAGCAGCGAAACGAGAGTGTCTGCCCCTGCCATATGCTTTTTCTCTGACTAGCCAGATTGGCTTTGGGACCTGTGTGACCGAACTAAAACTCCAGCCCTCATCCAGCTCTGGGCAGAAGCTGCTGACCTGACCCCAGAGCCTGCAGACCCTGCACAGGCCTCCCTTGGGAGCTCTTGACCTTGGTCCTGGGTTCCCACCTCCCTTGCTCAAAACAACAACCGGCAGCACAGTAGTGTCTTCTCAAATTACTTGTTAACTACAGAGAGAAAAAAAATTAGTAACTTACAGTGGAGAAGACACAGCCATACCACGTGATCCACGTTAACATCAAGAGGAACAGAATGAACAGACATCACGTGCCTCCTGATACAATGTACTGAGGACACAACATCCTTTCTGTCATATCCCTGTCAAAAGAGCAGAGCTTGAATCCAATCATAACAAAACATCGGACAAACCCAAACTGAGCAACGTTCTACAAAATAACTGCCCTGCACTCAATCATGAAAGATAACGACTAAGGAATTGTTCCAGATTAAAGGTGGCTGAAGAGGGACGTAATAACTAAATGCAGTGTGTGATCTGGACTAGAAAAAAAATGTTTTGTTACCTAACACACATCTGAGGTAACCTTTTTGGAGAATTGGGTCACTAGGTTTTTAAGGCTGCCTCTGCACTACTGAGACCAGGGGGCCAACAGCAGTTCTTACTTTGTAATCATTTGATGCAACCAATAAAGAAGCCTTGAACATGAAAAAAAACCTTTTACTGACCATTGTATTGTGTTACGCTAAGACTGATGGCTGACTTCGAATCAGAAATGATGGAAGTCAGAAGACAGTGAAAAGACATATTTAAAGTCCTGGGGTGATAAAAAAAAAAAACTGCCAATGTATAATTTTTTTTTCCTAATGAAAATAACCTTTAAAATAAAGATGTTCTCAGATAAAAGCTTAGAGAATTTGTCACTATGAGACCTGCACAAAAGGAATCCTAAAGGAAAATCTTCAAGCAAAAGAAAATGATTCTAGATGGAAATATGGAAATGCATGAAGGAGGAGCACTAGAAAAGGTAAATATGTGCTTAAATATAAGCAAAACTTTAAATAATATATATTAATTTTAGTGAAATAAATTATTTAAAATAAATTTAAAATTTTTTTAATTTATAAATATTGTACAAAACAATAGAAATGTCTTTAAAATATATGTTGACTTAAAATGTCTTAAAAAGAAAAAACCACAAACGTTGGTAGGAGGCAAGTGAAGTTGAAGTGCTCTAAAGTTCTAGCCTTACTGGAGAAGTGATCAAAGTAATGTATTAGACTATTAAGTCAAATGCTTTGGTGGGGGGGTAAATTAGGAGTTTGGGGTTAAAATATACACACTATATAGAATAGATAACCAACAAGAACCTATTGTATAGCACAGGGGAGTATACTCAATATCTTGTAATAACCTATAATGGAAAAGAATCATATATATCATGGAAACTGAAATGCAGACTACAGTGAGGTCAGCTGCACACACACCTGAATGGCTAAAATGAAAAGACAATGTTTCATTTTGGCAAAGATGTGAAACCACTGGAATCCTCATACATAGGTATTTTATCTGTTTTTGTTCATATTCCAAAATCAGAAGGAAATATTTGAAACCATTAATAGTAGCAGAGTGTGGGTTTATGATTATGGGAGGTCTTTTAACTTTTAATATTTCTCCTGTTTAATTGTATTTTTCATGCTTTAATCAGACAAAAATGTTCAAGTTTCACATTTTGAGAAGAACAAGCCCCTTTCGCACCACACACGAACACCAAGGCCCAGAACCTCAGGACCTCTCACCTTCATCTCTCCCGGCCTTCCAGCCACGCTCACCCCTGATGCCGCGGGCTCAGAACCTCGGCAGTCCTCCCCACCCTCCTCTCCCTACCCCCTTCCGTCACCCCTCCAGGGCCCTCCGTCTTAGTCCTTGGCCTCTCTCTCCCTCACCCTCTCTCCCATCAGGGTCAGGGTCCGTCTTTGCTGAGGGCGGCTCAGTTTCCCCCGGTCTCCGTTCCCAAAGGAGAACGGGGAACAGACCCCGCCCCCTGCCCCTTCGCAGCCGGGCTCCACCAGCACGCACCCTCTGTCTCTGGTCCTGCAGGTTCCTCTCCCACTCAGCCTCCCTCCACCAAAGCCTGCGGAGCCCAGGTCTGCTTTGCCTGCCGCCTGGGTGGCGCCCAGCTCCCGGCTGCTCCCGCTGACCCCTCTCCCTGCTCCAGCCCATCCTCCACCAGAACTCCACCACGTTCGCCAGACCCACCCAGACCTGCAGTGGCTCCCGTGCCTGCTGACCGCCGCCCCCTCCCCAGGTCGGCTCCCCGACCTGCTAGCTGTGTGACTGTGGATAACCCCGTGTCACCTGTGCAGTGGGGGGTGTAGGACCTACATCACAGACTTGTCGGAAAGGGTAAAGGAGAGACCGTCTAGCGTGAGGTGGCTGTCTCATCAGTGCGGCCCACTCCTGCTGTTTGTTAAGCTTCAGTGGACAGCACTGCAACAAGGTACCCCCACTGCGCCCCCAGAGTACTGCCTCTCTGTGCCTGGTGCTGTTCCTCCACCCTTCAACTGCCCTTCCAAGCCTCCCCCAGCCCGTCCGTCCAGGTCCAGCCCTAGGAACCTCTCCCCTGCCCCCTGCCCTCCCATCCCTCAGGCCTGTGTTCTTCACGAGGGGTGGCAGTGAGGGGCCCACAGGGTTCTGCACCAGGATTCTGCCCTCCAGCCCATGGCCTCTGATACCCTCCCCAACCTAGGAGGCCCCTTCTTTATGGGCTCCTAAACCAGGATTTGTCTGTTGCACAACCCACCCACCCCCACCCCATTAAAAAGGAGAAAGAGGCTAAGGATCTGGGGGTGGGGGGCTGGGAAACAAGGACCTCGCCTGACGCAGAGAAGAGCAGCCAAAGCCCCAGGGTCCAGCCAAGCCGGGAGACTGTGGCTCCTCTCAGAAGCTTTCCTTGGGTTACCATCTCCATATCTGCCCCGGGACAGAAGGCGCAGCGCTTCTCGAACTGAACCCTCCTTGTCGGGGGCTTGGTATCTGCTTCCTCCCTAGGTATGGAGGGTGGGGGACAGACACAGGTGCCTCTCAGTTCAGCAGCCGTGCCCCAGCCTCTGCCCACAGAGCCTCCTCCTCACTTCCTCTCCATGTCGCTCTCTAAAGGGCGCCTCTGCTTCCTGATGGGTCCCAAGAAGTGGGCAACAGTTTCTCTTACAGCTCAGTGGTAAAAGCCCCAAGGTTCGGTCATCAGAGACCTGAGGCACCCTTCCTTCCCAGGGACCAAGACCTCATGGTTCTGTGATAACAATCAAGATCATCATCACCATCATCATCATCATCATCATAGAAGATAATTGGCCACCTCATCTCCGCCTTGGGTTGGGTTGTTGGGAGGGCTCAAGGACAGTGCCTTGCCTGTTGGAAATACTTGGTGAATGAGGTACGTTTGTGTTTTCCAAGATGGCCACCACAGCCTATCACCTCCCACGTGCCCTTCTTTCTTTTCTTTTTAATTTTTATTGGAGTATACTTGATTTACAATGTTGTGTTAGTTTCAGTGTACAGAAAAGTGAATCAGTTATACATACCTCCACTCTTTTTTTAGATTCTTTTCCCATATAGGCCATTACAGAGTATTGAGTAGAGTTCCCTGTGCTATACAGTACAGTAGGTCCTTATTAGTTATCTATTTTATATATAGTAGTGTGTGTATGTCAATCCCAATCTCCCAATTTATCCCTCCCCCCTTAACCCCTGGTAGCCATAAGTTTGTTTTCTACATCTGTGACTCTATTTCTGTTTTGAAAATAAGTTCATTTGCACCCTTTTTTTTAGATTCCACACATAAGCAATATCATATGATATTTCTGTGTCTTTCTGTGTCTGACTTACTTCACTCAGTATGAAAATCTCTAGGTCTATCCATGTTGCAACAAATGGCATTATTTTGTTCTTTTTTGTGGCTGAGTAATATGCCATTGTATATATGTACCACATCTTCTTTATCCATTCCTCTGTCGTTGGACATTTAGGTTATTTCCATGTCTTGGCTATTGTAAATAGTGCTGCAATGAACGTTGAGGGCATTTATCTTTTCAAATTATAGTTTTTTCTGGGTATATGCCTAGGAGTGGGATTGCTGGGTCATATCGTAGCTCTATTTTTAGTTTTTTTAGGAACCTCCATACTGTTCTCCATAGTGACTGTACCAATTTACATTCCCACCAGAAGTATAGGAGGGTTCCCTTTTCTCCACACCCTCTCCAGTATTTATTGTTTGTAGATTTTTTGACGATGGCCATTCTGACCGGTGTGAGGTGATACCTCATTGTAGTTTTGATTTGCATTTCTCTAGTAATTAGTGATGCTGAGCATCTCTTCATGTGCTTTTCGGCCATCTGTATGTCTTCTTTGGAGAAATGTCTATTTAGATCTTCTGCCCATTTTTTGATTGGGTTGTTTGTTTTTTGATATTGAGCTGCATGAGCTGCACATGCCCTTCTTTCTTTTTCCAACCTAATATTTTTTTATTTTTAAAATTGGCCCACAGTAAACTGCACATATCTAAAGTGTACAATTTGGTACAATTTAACATGTATACACCTGTGAAACCATCACCACTATCAAGGTACTGAGCATATCCATCAACCCTAAGTTTTCTCATGCCCCTTTGTCATCCCTCCCTCTACCCCACCCCTAGCATCTCCATGCAACCACTGTGTGCTTTCTTGTCACTACAGGTTAATTGCATTTTCTAGACTTTTATATAAATTGAATAATACTGTGCATACACTTTTTTTGTCTGGCTTCTTCCACTCAGCATAATAATAATTTTGAGAGCCATCCATGTTGTTGCATGGATCAACAGTGAATTCATTTTTTTTTAATTCAAAAATTTTTTTTAATTAAAAAAATTTTTTTTGTTTTTTGGCTGCATTGGTCTTCGTTGCTGCGCACGGGCTTTCTCTAGCTGCAGCGAGTGGGGGCTACTCTTCCTTGCGGTGCGCGGGCTTCTCATTGTGGTGGCTTCTCTTGTTGCGACTCTAGGCACGCGGGCTTCAGTAGTTGTGGCACATAGGCTCAGTAGTTGTGGCTTGCAGGCTGTAGAGCGCAGGCTCAGTAGTTGTGGCACACGGGCTTAGTTGCTCTGTGGCATGTGGGATCTTCCTGGACCACGGATCAAACCCGTGTCCCCTGAACTGGCAGGTGGATTCTTAACCACCACACCACCAGGGAAGTCCGTTAGTGAATTCATTTTTATTGTTGAATTGTATTTCTCTGTACAGCTATACCATAATTTACTTATCCATTCGCCTATTGATGGACATTTGGGTTGTTTCTCATTTTTGTTTACTTCAAATAAAGCTGGTATGAACATTCATGTGTAAATCTTTGTATGGACATCTGCTTTCATTGCTCTCAGGTAAATAGCTTGGAATTGCGTGGCTGGGTCATATGGGAAGTGTATGTTTAACTTCCAAAGAAACTGCCAAGGATTTTCCAAAGCGGTTGTATGAGAGCACCGTTGACAACCCTGGGTATGGCAGGTCTTTTTTATTTTAGACATTCTACTAGGTGTGTAGTGGTATCTCATTGTGGTTTTAATTTGCATTCCCCAATGACTAACGATGTTACCTGGGGTCACCAAGCTGGGAAGAAGCCGAGCGTCGGCAGGGAGAAGCCCACATGTAGGTGTGCTGCTGAAGACCAGCCTCAGCTTGCAAGTCAGCAAACCCTCAGATGATCCCAGCTTCCAGCCTTCCAGCCACCCCTGCTGGTGCCGCATGGGGCAGAAACAAGCTGACCCCACCAAGCCCTGCCCCAGCTGCAGATTCGTGGGCAAAGTAGATGATGGGTGTCCTAAGCCTCTCTGTTTGGGGTGGCTTATGCAGCGGTGGCTAACTGAAACAGAGAGTCTGATAGCTGTGATGTGTTACTACTACTGACCTAGTAGTTCTTTTCCTCCACATGTGGTTTATATTTGTCTTCTCAATAAACCCTCAGTTCCTAGAAGACAGACATCGTTTCTTTCATTTCTGGAATGCCAGCCCCAGAACCTTGCTCCTGACTGTCCTGCCACCTCCCCCTGGCGACTCCCTCCTCCAGTCCTACCACATTCTCTCGTCTGTTACATCAGCTCCCTCTGACCCTTTGCCTTCTCTTAGCCACCTCCCCAGGGGGCAGAGTAGAGTGTTGAAGAGCTTAGGCTCCCCTGTTGGACTGCCTGGATTTGAATCCTGTCTCTGCTCCTTCTTTTCTAAGCTGTAAGAAATTGACCAAATTCTTTAACCTCTCTGAGCCTCAATTTTACCTTCTATAAAATGAAAACAGTAGCACCTACCGCAGAGGGTGGTGATGAGGCTTCAATGAGATGATGCATGTAAAGAACTTAGACTTGGCCTGGCGCCGCTACTGTTATTTTCACTATGGTGTTGTCTGTTGCCTGTATGGATATAAAAACACCTTCTCTCATTCTCTCTCAGGTAGCTCGTCTGCCCAGCTCCTGATGGAAAGGCGTCAGGTGTCTGGGTGGGAAGAGCTAACATCCGTTGTCCTAGGAGATTTACAAACATGAAATTACTTGCATTTTTTTTTCTTTTTTATAAATTTATTTATTTATTTATTTTTGTCTGTGTTGGGTCTTTGTTGCTGCGTGCAGGCTTTCTTTAGTTGCGGCGAGCGGGGGCTACTCTTTGTTGCAGTGTGTGGGCTTCAGTAGTTGTGGCACATGGGCTCAGTAGTTGTGGCTCACAGGCTCTAGAGCACAGGCTCAGTACTTGTGGTGCACGGGCTTAGTTGCTCCTCAGCATGTGGGATCTTCCTGGACCAGGGCTCGAACCCATGTCCCCTGCATTGGCAGGCGGATTCTTAACCACTGAACCACGAGGGAAGTCCCTCACTTGCGTTTTTAAATCCTGGCTTCTCTCCTTACAGGTCTTATATTTCCGGGCAAAATATTCCCTCCTTCTGAGCCTACTTTCCTGCACCCAGAACAGGGGTAATGCTGTCTGCCAAACTGGGGTGAATGCAGTGACGTTACAATGCACTGTCCTGACACAAAGTGAGCCCCTGATAAATGGTAGCTTTTAACACTAATAACATTTACTCTGTGATGCAGCAGGTAATAGTTACTGAGGAAGGAGAACAAGGATGGGGGAAGATTTTTCAATGTATATTTTTTGGAGCTTTAAAATGTTTATATTATCTATGTTGTTATAAAATTAAATATAAATTTTAATAAATGAATAAAATTGATAAATTCAGATTATTAACAAATAAAATTTAAAATATACTATGTTCCAGATAACTATTTTTGCCCTATTTTATAGATGGAGAAACTGAGTCTCAGAGTGGAATAACTTGCCCAGGATCAAGCAGCCAGCCAGAGCCGGAGCCGGGATTAGAACCCAGGTCTGCCTGACTCCAGCGCCCGGGGCCTTTCCCTGCGCTTGCTCTCTGGTTTCTGGGTAAGCACCATGGGGTGGTCAGGCGGCCTAATGGATGGGAGTAGCATCCTGAAATCAGCTTCCCAGTGAGAAGCTGGTCCATCCCCATGCCTCCTTAGACTCCTGAAGACGGGGTGTCTCCTCTGGAAATCTTCCGGCTGGGTGTCGGGGCCTCCTGACCCTCCCACATTTGCTCCAGCGGGCAGGTCCCCACACCTCGGATGGCAGCTGTGTCTAGGGCTGAGCAGCTTCCTTCAGAGGTGCAGACCCATCACTCCCAGTTCCGCTAACTCATGGTCTCACGTGGGGAGCAGTCCCATTCCCACGGGGTGGGGGGCAGTTTGGGAGGGCTTTGGCACCTCCATAATTCCCATCAACTCCTTCTGCCAAAATAATGAAACAGTTTCTAGGCAAGTCCTTAAGTCCCCACTTCTCGATGCCCCTCATTAATTACTATGCAGACATTCCATACGTGACCAGTGGCTGCTGTCAGAGCTGTTTCCTGACTGTGGCTATGCCACAGTCTTCCTCCTTCTGGCCCAATAGAAATTCAGCCCAAATGTTACAGGGAGCAACGAAAGTCTAGAAAAGTACAGAGCTGTGGGGCAGGGGAGGGCCGGTGTCACGGGGCCTGGCCCCATCATTTTGCACTTGAGGAACGTGGGTGGGAGGGGGCACTGACACATGTCGAGTCAGCCGTGGCACGGGCTCTCCAGGCCTCCTGAGTGCCCACTGATGCCCTTCTCCCTAAAGAGCTTCCTGAGCACTGGCCCTTTGCAGGGAGTTAGAGGACAAACAACAAACAAAACAAAATCATTGCCTTTGAGCACTTATGAATGTCCCTGCTGGAGAGGAGAAGATAGATTGAGGGGCGGAGCACTGGATTCATGTCAAAAAAATCAGGGAACCAAAGGCCATCCAGTAACAAAGTCCTGCAACTCTCACAGAGTCCCATGGTCGCAGGGTCTGCAGACGTATCCTGGGTACCTGCCCCGCAAAAGACCACACCTGATATCCACAGAACACAATTCACCGGCTCCCCTGGGGGCAGAGACTGGCATCCAATGTTCTTTTAAAACAGCTTTATTGAGATTTAACTCACATACCATTCAATTAACCCATTTTAGATGTAGAAGTCGATGGTATTTAGTACATTCACAGTGTTGTGTAACTATCGCCACAGTCAATTTTAGAACATTTACATCACCCCAAAAAGAAACCCCATACCTGTCAGCAGTCACCCCTGTTTCTCCCCAGCTTCCCATCCCAGCCTGTTGCAGCCATAAATCTACTTTCTGTCTTTATAGATTTGCCTGTTCTGGCCATTGTCTATAAATGGAATCATATAATATGTGGCCTTTATGTCTGGCTTCTGTCACTTAGCTTAATGTTTTCAAAGTTCATTCATGCTGCAGCTGTACCCACACTTCATTCCTTTTTATTGTTGGATAATACTCCACTGTATGGATATACTCTATTTTATTTATCCACTCATCTGTTGATGGGCCTCTAGGTTGTTTCCACTTTTTGGCTATTCTGAATAATGCTGCTATGAACATTCATGTGCAAGTTTTCGGCACCGAATTTTCAAAACATATTTACAGCAGCTCAGTTATCTAATAGGAACCACTGCCTCAGTTGCTGTTCCTTTAAGGGAAAGTGGTAAATCCCATCTAGAAGCAGACTGACATGAGGGGCCCCTCTAGGTGCTCCTGTAAGCAGTGAAGAGAGTGCTGGGAAGGGGACGACTGATGGCTAACAGTGGCAAATTTTCTATAGCTCTCACTCTGCCATGGAGAAAAAGGAAAACTGTAAAAATAGTTTGTAGGTGGATCCCAATGTTGGTTTGAACTTCAAAGAGCCTCCATCAATAACTGTCTCCTAGTTGCACAATCAAGGTGTCGAAATGGTTGGACCTCTCTTATTAGCTGCTTCCTAGAGAGTATTCAGCTATCCTTTTTTTTATTCAGTGTGTTTCACTCAACTCTAGTTGCAACTTGAGGAAAGAAAACACATGTCAAGTCTCCTAACAGAAGAACAAATCACTGAGCAGAAATCAGCCAGCGGGCAGATGTCCTGGGGTTCATAGGATGTAGAGCCAACTCGAGAATCTGCTGGGCATTGGTGAGCAGGTGGGGTGAGGGAAGGAGAGAGTTCTGGGTGTGTTTGATTCTTCCTCAAAAGGTAGGGTATAGTCATTCAGCCACTCCTGGTAAGAGACTCCGGAAACACCTAAGGAAAGAATCTCCCTCTAATTCTGATGTAGGAGCTTCTCAGGGTGGGGCACCCAGTTATCTGGTGAAGGCAGGCGTCTTCAAAGTGGAGGCAAAACAGGTTTTGCTCAGTTAAACACCATTAACATAACTCTGCGAGTGTCCCAGCGGGTTCACAGGAGCAGCCGTGAAATGGTTCAATTACGCTTTTGAAGGGAAAAGAAGATTCTGAGAAGTGACCAACATGAGGTGTGAACAACGAGCACCACGCAGGCCTCCGAAAAAGCTGGAAAGCACAGAGGCCAAGTCAGCCAAGATCACCGGAGGCCGGGGTAGAGCTGCTCACAGGTCATCCACACACATGCATCCCTGGGCCTGGAAAGAGCTCACTCAGCTCAGACAAGCCCACTGGATTCCCAGGCTGCCTCCTGAGTGAGTGAGTTAGTCTCCACCAAGCCCAAGTAACTCGTAAACAAGTCATGATGAGCGCAAAGCATCAGCCCCAGGGGCACCTGGGACTCCCGCCCAGCTCCCGCCACAAGCGTCCGGCTCACAGGCCTGGGCACAGGTCTCTGCTCTTCAGCTGCGTGTCACCAGCCTCCGTGGTCATTCAGTTTGGCTCATCACCCCCACCCCCCACAGTCTGGAGCCTCAGGTGCCAGGCCGTGCAGCTCACTTTGCAAGAATAATAATAAAAGTAGCTGTTGTGCAAAAACTTTCACAAATTTTGGGCCAAATATTGTATACACATTATTTGAGTCTGCAAAAACAAAAACAAAAAGATATCATTGCCCGTTTTACAAGCAAGTAATCGGAGGCTGTGATGATTAATTTTATGTATCAACCTGGCTAGGATATGGCGACCAGATGTTTGGTCAAGCACCAGTCTAGATATTGTTGTAAAGGTATTTTCTGGATGTGAAGAACAGTAAAATCAGTAGGCTTTCAGGAAAGCAGATTACCCTCCATAATGTGGGTGGGCCTCATCCGTTCAGTTGAAGGTCTTAAGAGAAAAGACAGAGATCCTGTGGAGGAAGAAGGAATTGGGCCTCCACACTGCCTACGAACTCGAGACCCCCAACATCAGCTGTTCCCTGGGTCTCCAGCCTGCCCGCCTGCCCTGTGCATTTCAGACCTGCCAGCCCCACAATCCCGTGGTGAGTCACTTCGACATAAGTCTCTCCCTCTCTCTATATATACATCCTATTGGTTCTTTCTCTTTATATATAGTCTCTATTGGTGATTACTACAGAGGCCCAGGAAAGGTAACCACCTCCCAGGGTCATACACTAAGGAAGAGGCAGTGCTGGCCAGCTCCAAAGTTGTACTCTTAACCAACCACCACAACAACCCTTTCAGCTTGGACTCTGAGAGGCTCCAGTCAGATGATGCCCCAGATCCAAGTGTCTGAGGGTCCCTAACTCTACAGAGCATCTCATGGGAAGGACAGCCGAGGGATGGGCACACACCTCTCTTTGGGAGGCTGCACCAAAGGAGCTGCTCCTCAGTGGCTCCTGTGTCACAGAGACCACGCTGGGTTATCACCCCTCGGGGTAGATTTTATTAGTCTGACTTGGGTTTCTAACTAATCTCCACGTGGTGTCCTCCATATGAGGGGCTGTGTGAACCAAGGACACAGCATTTCATAGGCTGCAGCACCACCTACTGCTGGTTTATATGAACAAAGAGAGTGACTGAATCACGCTGATCTGAGGCCACTCCAGCATTAGCCCCATTTTACGGATTGGCAAACAGAGGTTCTTGATTAAGAACCAGCTCAAGTCCTGCCTCATCCACAAAGCTTTACACAACTACCACTTCTCCTCCCAGACTTTTCAAGAGTTGGCACCCAGGGGATTCCAGATACAAGAGGAGTTCCTGGAAAGCTCTTTAGAAGAACAGACGTGTCTCTCAGCCTTGCTGATTCCAGTTCATGTGGAGGATGTGGGTTTAGATTCCCCAAGTGATTCTAATGCACCACCACTGTCTCTACCACATTTCTTAGCACTGACTTGAATAGTTCACTACTTCATAAAGACTTAGATGTGAGGCCTGGTTTCTATTATCTGCAACTTGAGAACGTGCTTCTCTAGGCCTCACTTTCCTCACAGGTCAAGCAGGGATACTCTGCTCTAATTCACACAGTTTTGGTGAAGTTTCAACAAGGTAAGGCAGTTAGGGCACAGGAGACACTTATAATATCACTCTGTCTTACAGGGACTCTGTGAAATAGCGCCCTGCACCCTGCACAGCACTGAGTCCATAGCAGGTGGTTTACTGCAAAACTGCACCGTGATTTGTGGGTGGAGGTTGGTGTGGTGAGTGCACTGGCTGCTTCTCTCAGACAGAGAGCTTTTTTCCCCACAGGTGTGAACAAGAATGTAGGCACAGCCCTGGTTTCCACACAGACATGGGCTCACAGGTACATGGGGGATACGCCCCGTGCCAGGTTCTTACCATGGAGCCAGTGTAAGGCTGGATGTCAAGTCCAGCGACAGCGATAGTAACTTCAGGGGGAGGAATGGGGTTTCTCCCCCAGCCATGCCCCTACTGCATGGAGAGTAACATTTGTAAATGTTTGTGTCTTCGTTATGTCAGTTCTCAAATTCTCTTTTACACTTCGGTAACAGGACAATGGTTTTATGTGCAATGTTTATCCCATCGTCTAACACAATGCCCGGCCACAAGAGGCCATCCATTAAACAAAACTGTCTTGTGTGGTGAGATGGGCTTGAATCCAAAGAATGGGAACTGGTGAGTGTGGCCCCAAATGGAGCATAACCTGTGCCCATTCGATTGTTATCCATTCAAAGACATATTTACTGGACAATATGCCAAACACAGTTCCAAGTGCTGAGAACATAGTCGTGCATGAGATTTAGGTTCTGTTGTCAGAGGGCAAAGCTTGCAACTAGTGGGAAAGGCAGTCAACACTGATCTAATTTAGTGATAGGTTCTATAAAGGAAAGAAAACAGGGTGATGTGATAGTAAGCGGGGTGCTGGAGTGGATGGGGAGCTTCTGAGAGGACAGAGTGAATGATTCCTCTTCCTCTGGTTCAGACTAGCAGGGAAGGTGCAAAGAGTAAGATCCAGCCCGGAGCTCAGTTCTTCTTATCCTGCCTCTGAGGTTGGGCCAGGCTAGCAGACTGGATTTCAGATCTGCACTTTGGTAACAGGACAACCATTTTATGTGCAATGTTTATCCTTAGAGATGGTAAATACATATGCCTGGTAGCTACAGATATAAAACATTTCTCAAGCAGACATGGCAAGAGTAGTGAAACGTCTGTTCATTCATTTACAAACCTAGTGACATGAAAAGAAAATCTTCATTGAAATCCAGCTTGATAGAAACTGTGCACAATGTTAATACCACATTTGCGGAGGGCAGAAATGCTCGGTCACCCTGTGTGCCTGCCATCACCAGGGCTCGTGAGAAAGATCCCATTTACTAAAGTGCCTCAGGGAATTGCCTGGTGGTCCAGAGGTTAGGGCTCCGGCTTCCACTGCTGAGGGCCTGGGTTCAATCCCTGGTGGGGAACTAAGATCCTGCAAAACGCGAGGCACAGCCAAAAAAAAAAAAAAATTATAATAATAATAAAGTGCCTCAAATGACCTCAGGACCATATGCTGATGCAACACAGGGACAGAAAAGGCTGAGCTGAGCTGGACATTTACAAATGCAAAGAATGAGTTGTAGCCTTTACAATAATTACAGTGGTGTTATCATACATCCCAAGAGTTGACCAGAGAGTAGAGCATTAGCTGTGCTGTTAGAAAACCCTTCACTGAAACGAGCTGCACTTTTGACCCCACACCCTCTTGTTCTGGGAAAAGAGAAGCTATGTAGAGTGAATGGTTACCTTCAGACAGAAATGAAGGTACTTTTTCTTCCTCCTTCACATCTCCACCCACCATGTGACACTCTGCAGTATGAGGCACTAGAATACAGCTTGGAAGAAAGAGGTCCCCCAAGCTTCAGTTCTTGGTGTGCAAAGCAAATCCTGGCGTTGATCTTTTGAAACAGGCGCTAAAAGTATCCTCCCCACCTCTTGTAATTCCTGTCCTTGAGAGAATGAAAAATGAGAAGGTAGAAGGTTTGCAAAGGATAAAATAGATGCACCTAAATATCAGGAGAGACATGGCCCATGAAGAAATGTGTACTTCTGCAAGGGCTGCATACACTCTTCTCAGAGGATTCAAGAATCACAGAAGAAATAACTCTGGTCTTTAATAGAAAAAGAGAAGTCAAGATCATAAAAACACTCAATCCTCTTGAAAAATAGTGCATCAGTTGTTACGAGAGCCTACAAAGCACAAGACAAAATTGACAATGAAAGGAGCCTTAGGACTTAGCATTTTAAAGTGGAGGCCAGAAATGGCAATGGGGGAGGGAAGCAGGGAGAAATCTAAACAGCTTGTTCAGTACTTACTGCTTGAAAACAATGTAATTAACAGGTTAAATATCACTATTCCGTCCACCATTTCCTATAGACAACTAGATTTTTCCCAAATTCACATGCCTGGGAGATGGCTCATCAAACGTATTTGTGACGGGACTTCCCTGGTGGCACAGTGGTTAAGAACCTGCCTGCCAATACAGGGGACACGGGTTTGATCCCTGGTCTGGGAAGATCCCACATGCTGCGGAGCAACTAAGCCCATGTGCCACAACTACTGAGTCTGAGCTCTAGAGCCCGCATGCCACAACTACTGAAACCCGTGCACCTAGAGCCTGTGCTCCGCAACAAGAGAAGCCACCGCAATGAGAAGCCTGTGCACTGCAATGAAGAGTAGCCCCCACTCGTCGCAACTAGAGAAAAGCCCATGTGCAGCAACGAAGACCCAATGCAGCCTAAATAAATAAATTTTTAAAAATATTTTTAAAAAATTTTGTGACTATTTTCCCTCGAAATTGCCACATCCAGGTATCAGAAAGATTTCCCCAAGAATATACCTCAGATCTGTTAGTCTATTTCCTCTTCTTTTTTGGGGCAGCTGTTGACCCTAAGCTTTAAGCCCAGAGCTAAAATATTAACGTATGTAGCTAGCATGGAGGCCCAGAATGCCTTGAACTTTCATGTAACAGAGTAGCAAAAGGCAGTGTCTGTTCTCAAGAAACCAGACCTCATACGGGCTGTCTTGTGTGAGTTAACTGGCAAGTGACAGCATGTAAGGCTGTGGGCTGGCATGGTGACACAGAGGTCCCTGGAACTTTACTGCCACTCCTTAATAGCAGAAGCCCTTTCTTTCTTGTGCACTGCTGAAACCCGTCACCCAGCAGGATGCCCGGCCACAAGAGGCCATCCATTAAACAAAATTGGTTTGTGTGGTGAGATGGGCTTGAATCCAAAGAATGGGAACTAGCGAGTTGGCCCAACACACAGGGGAGGCTGTACCTTTAGATCACTGTCCATTCAGAGAATATGTACTGGACTTTGTGCCAAGCACTATTCTAAGTACTGAGAACATAGCCCTGCACGAGATTTAGGTTCTGTCGTCAGAGGGCAGAGCTTGCAACTAGTGGGAAAGGCAATCAACAAACACTGATCTACTTCAGTGACAAGTTCTATAAAGGAAAGAAAACAGGGCGATGTGATAGTAAGCAAGGTGATGGGGAGCTTCTCAGAGGATGTAGTGAATGATTCCTCTTTCTCTGGTCCAGACAAGCAGAGAAGGCGCAAAGAGTAAGATCCGGCCCAGAGCACAGGTCTTCTTATCCTGCCTCCGAGGTCTGGCCGGGCCAGCAGACCGGATTCCCGATATGCTCTGCTAGCGATTCGCCCAAGAAGACCCAGGCGACTTCCAAAAAACAAAGCGGCTGTCAGTCCAAGAATCTTCTTTACGCCCTGACTAGAGTGTCTTTGGGCAGCGGACGACGTGGGACAAGACCTGGGGACTCGCATAGAAGGAAGAGAGAACCCCCGCCCTCTCCACACTGCAGCGGGGCTGCCGCCAACTCGGCCGGCAGGACTGCAACTGCAGAAAGAGCAGGGTCCGAAGGTAGAGTCCTAAAGCGGCCCTCAAACACCAGGACTGCAGCTCGCCGCCATCTTGGCGAAGGCGACCCCCCCCCTTTAGGGGCGGGGCCTCGTGAGACCCAAACAAGCCCCACGTGTCAGGGGCGGAGCCCTACCCACTAACGTCACGGTGCGCGTGCGCGAGTGAGGTCACGCGCCGGCGTACCCTTGCTAGGCACCGTAAAGTGCGGAAGGTCGCCGTATCAAGCTTCCCCGGAACTTTTTCCTCCCTCCTGTCCCGCCCCCTTCCCTATCCCTGTCCCACCTTCCGGCCCCCGGGACCCCCGGCAACGGTTGTGGCTGCTGACCCGCTTCAGCCGGAGTGTTGCTGAGCGCGGAGCCCGAGGGCGCCCGTGAGGTAAGGAGAAGCTGCGGGGCCGCTCTGGCGTCCCCGTCCGCGCGGACCGTGGCGGCCCGGGACCCCCAGCGCCCCCCCTTTCCGCTGTGGTCTCGGTCAGGGGGCTTCCGGCGTCCCTCGTTTCCCGTCGGTTCTGCCTGGTCCTCGGAAGGCGCGTCCCGGCGCCGGGACTCCGCCCGCCGGGGCCGACAGCGCGTCGCCCGGTCTCCCTCAGCCTCTCTGCGGCGGTGGCGTCTCGCGGACCCGTGCCCGGCTGCCCGGGGCCAGCGCACCGGCTCTGCCAGGCATCCGCAGCCCAGCCCAGATGCCCAGGGCGGCCGGGGTAACCTCGCTCCTGATGCCCGCTTCGGGCAGGCAGCCCCCACCCCCACCCCGCAGCGTGGGTCGGGCTTGTCCAGCTGGGTAGTCTCTGCAGGTGGAATTGTTTTCCCGCGTGACAACGTGCGGTCCGCTTGTGCTTAACTAACCAGTAAAAGTGCTGCAGAGTCAGCGGTGAGGTTAGGTGGAAACGTCCAGGCCGGGGCGGTGAGCTCTCTTCCCAACGTTTGACCCTTTGGGCCTGATGTGTATGACACCGAGATTTGATTCAGGCATCTTCATGTCCGTTTCGCCCGTGCCTTGTAAGCATGTTGTCGGGGGCTGCGGGGCGGCGAGGTAGCCGGGCTGAAGGGGACACGTTCCTAGGGCTGGAGATTTGTATTAAGTTCTCAAACTTGGCTGATCACCTGGTGCACTTGTTGAAAAATACAGCACCCTGGACCGCAGGATCAGAATCTCCAGAGAGGGAGCCAGTGAGTGAGTGAGAGAGAGAGAGAGAGAGAGAGAGAGAGAGAGAGAGAGTGTGTGTGTTTTAAAACACGTGTCCCAGGTGGCTCTCGTTTGGAGGCAGGTGTGGGAAATGTTGTGTTAATCCGCCTCTTCTCACCCAGTCTCCCTCGTGACCAGCAGCCAGTTTGTACAAGGTGTTGTGACCATGCAGAGGAGCAGCTCAGGAGTTGGAGCTGTCCTCTTGCTCTTGTTGGCGTAAGCAGAGCTGAGCATAACCAGCGTCAGTATTGAGATTGTTTAGCAGAAACTCTTCTCCTTAGCAGAAATTAAACACATAATTTATTTTCAACCAGGTGTGTGTTTTACTTTGTTGTCTTTGACATCTTCCATTTCTTCTCTACTGGCTTTATCTCCTTTGCTCTCAAGCTTTATTTTGCTATAGGTGCCAAACCTACTGCAATAGACTGTGATGCCTTCTGTACCTTCATTGTTTGCATCCACTGTAAATCCTTCTTTTTTTGTCCTCACCACTTCACTGACTCTTGAAGGTCATGATGAGCACAAGGACAAAAATCCTTTTCTTGGTTCTTATCATTTTGGCCTTTTAGTATTATTTCTTCCAACTTGAAACTCATCTGTTGTTATGTTTTTAATGCTACCTTTGCAATTCCTTTTTTTTTTTAATATACAGATGTGTGGTAACAAATACCAACATTTCAACTGCACATGCTATCTTCTTCCCTGTATTTGACATTTTGTAGTTAGCTGGAGCAGTATAAGAAGCACTGGTGGGCATTAAGGAGGCTTGGTTTCTTTTTTTTTTTTTTTTTTTATTTATTTATTTATGGCTGTGTTGGGTCTTCGTTTCTGTGCGAGGGCTTTCTCCAGTTGCGGCAAGTGGGGGCCACTCTTCATCGCGGTGCGCAGGCCTCTCACTATCGTGGCCTCTCTTGTTGCGGAGCACAGGCTCCAGATGTGCAGGCTCAGTAATTGTGGCTCACGGGCCCAGTTGCTCCGTGGCATGTGGGATCTTCCCAGACCAGGGCTCGAACCCGTGTCCCCTGCATTGGCAGGCAGACTCTCAACCACTGTGCCACCAGGGAAGCCCTGCAATTCCTTTTTTCTATTAGGGGAAGTGCCTTGTGGTTCTGGCCTCCCTCACAGCTACCCTTTTTTAATCATCTAATCCTAACTTACAGGTAGCATGAAGTAATGATTCAATGGCAGACTGTAGTGCTGAACTGGCAGGCTTTGAATTGAGGCTCTGCCACTCACCGGTATTGTAGGATCTTGGATCAGTCACTTCACGTCTCTGTGCTTCCTTTTCCTCAAGTGTAGAATAAAAATTGTAACGTCTTCCTTCTAGATTTGTGAGGGTTAAATTAGTTGTATGCATAAAGCAGTACCTGGCACATCATAACTACCTATAAGAATATAACCTTTTTAAAAAAAATTATATCAGGTTATTTAGAGATCTCCTCACATCTGGGGGCCTAGCCTTGAGATCTGAGTCATCACTGAATTTTTTCCCCATCTCCTTTGTTCTCTGTTCTCATGTATTTGTCAGGTTGTATTTCCAAGGTGCCTACGGTGACTGCTGGGAAAACCCTGATCAAGTTATAAGTGGTCCCTGCTCTCAGAGAGCTCCATTATCCCAGGGGGCTAAAGGCTACCACTTTCCAAGTGCTTCTGAGGCGCCACTTGCCATGTTGTTCCTGTATTTCTGCTTTAGTCTTGCAGCAGCCACGTGAGGTAGGTATTCCTAGCCCATGTAACAGACGAGCAGCCCGAACCACAGAGATTGAACAACTTGCTCAAAGTCAAACAGCTAATGAGTGGTGGGGGAGATTATCAGACCCAGATCTGTCTGCTTCTGAAGTCTGTTTCATCCTCACGCGGCTTGCTGTTTTGCTTCCCTGATTGGCAGACAGACCGTTACAGAGCGTGGCTGGCTCTGAGCTGGGGCTTGTGCAGGGTGTTTGGGGGAATATAGAACAGTTACCTAACTGAGTGTTGGGGGGAGAGTGGGAACAAATAAGATGTCAAACAGGCTGAGAGCTGCGGGGATTATCTTTATTTGGGGGGAGGGGTGGCAGGAACTATGCCAGTGAGAAGGAACAGTCTGCACAAATCCCAGAGGTGGAAGAGAAAGTTCATGCCTGACACGTGTGAGGAGTTAAAGTAGTTTAGGTTTGATTAGAGTGTGAGAGGAGAGAGAGAAATGAGATCAGAGATAAGAAGTGAGCAGGGTCTTGCACTTTGTATTAAGGAATTTGACTTTTTCTGAGGGCACCAGATAGTCATTGAAGGGTTTGAGCAGGCGCACGAAATAGGATCTTCATTTCAGAGATATGCTCAGGCCTCTGTGTGAAGGCTGTGGGGCGTGGGGAGAATGGTGTGCAGATTAAAGGCGGGAAGCCCAGTTGGGAACCTTCTGCAGTAAACTGAGAGAGGATGGTGGGCTGTGCTCAGTTCAAGGCAGTGGAGGTGGAGAGTAGATCCATTGGAGGGAGATTTAGGATGTAGGGTTGTTGGTTAGGCCTTGATGATTGACTGGAGAGAGGAGATGAGAGAAAGGGAGGAATGTGGGATGACACCCAGGATTCTAGTATATGGTGTTCCTGGGGGACACAGGAAGTGGAGCAGAGTTGGAGATTGGGGAAGATGGCTTTACCTTTTGGATGTGCTCAGTTTGACCTGTGGGAGTCCAAGTGGAGGTGGCCCTTCTTCCACTAGACGTGCAGGTCTAAGGCTCAGGAGTGCTGTGGGTTAGGCCATCAATCATGGCAGGAAAGGGAATCACCCTGAACAGTGGTGGATGGGGAAGAGAAGCTGGCCTCAGGGAGCCCTGGGGGACGTCAACACAGAGGGAAGGGCAGAGGAGAGAGGCCAGCAAGATGTGATCGGGGCAGAAGGCGTCACAGAAAACAAGGAAAGAGTGTGTGAATAGGAGGGAGTGAGATGGTGCCCAGAAAGTGCCCTTGGAAAGTAGCAACATTTGGGTTCCTGGTGAGAGGAGTGCAGTGGCCTGGTGGGGCAGGAGAGAGTAGGATGGGGGAAAAGTGAAAAACAAAATATAAACAACCTTTTCTGTACATTATTTATTGTGAAGTAGAAAAGACAGGTTGTGAAATACATGTTAAGAAATTTTTGCTTAAAAAGTCCACTGGCCGACTGTGCCATCACCAAGGTAATAAAAGAAGGATTTAAGACAAAGGTGGTGGCAAACAAGTGGACATCAGGGCAGCTCACTGCTGCAAAAGTAACATTCTGGGAAAATATAATTGACACTGGTATTGGTGACCTTTGAGTGGAGGGAAATCTTAACTTCCTCCTGTTTTTCTTTTTTTTTTTTTAATAAATTTTATTTATTTATTTTTATTTTTGGCTACGTTGGGTCTTTGTTGCTGTGCGCGGGCTTTCTCTAGTTGCGGCGAGTGGGAGCTACTCTTTGTTGCAGTGCACGGACTTCTCATTGCAGTGGCTTCTCTTGTTGCGGAGCACGGGCTCTAGGCGCGCAGGCTTCAGTAGTTGTGGCACGTAGCCTCAGTAGTTGTGGCACGCGGGCTCAGTAGCTGTGGCTCGTGGGCTCTAGAGCGCAGGCTCAGCAGTTGTGGCGCATGGGCTTAGTTGCTCCACGGCGTGTGGGATCTTCCCGGACCAGGGCTCGAACCCATGTCCCCTGCATTGGCAGGCGGATTCTTAACCACTGCACCACCAGGGAAGTCCTTTACTTCTGTTTTTGATTTTTTGCAGACCATCATTTTATAACTTAGAATTTTAAAAATTAAAAATTGCTAATTGAAGAGTGTTTTGGAGCTTTGTTTTATTTCTTAAATCCCCTGGGCGGGGGGAGGGGGTACTTGAGCACATCTAAATGCCGAGGAGAAGGAGGTAAACGTGAAGGTATGTGAAAGAGGGAGGACAGTTGTAGGAGCTTGGTTCAGGGAAAGGGGGCAGGAAGGGGGATCCAGGCCACTGTAAGGGATTAATTTCTGACCCTGTGAAGGAAGGCAGAGATGGTTTGCTGATGCAGGGAGGTTTACAGGTGGGGTTTTGGGGAATAAGATGAGACAGGTTATCTCCTTTGATGAAGGAAGAGAGGAAATGGTGTTAAAGGTTGGGAGAAAAGCCACGTTATGGGTTCAGAACCCGGATGTAGAGAGAGCTGTGCCTGTGGCTTAATAGGAAGTAGCCCGGAGCTAGGCAGGGGTGCCTGCTAGCTTAAGGCACAAAGGAACAGGGTCTTTTCCAAGCGTGACTGAGTGGTAATGGTTCAGAAGCAAGGAGGATGCCGACCGTGCCTCTTGATGGTGAGGTCAGTGGAACAGGGCTGGCCGTGTGACAGTGACAGTTCCCTCAGGAGAGCTGCATTTCCATTAAGACAGAGGGTGGAGAGAACATTAGTGAAGGGGTGGGTGGGTCACTTTTGTAAGGGTGTTCTAGAGGACCCATAGAGAGGTTTTAGGGGAGGAAAACAGATGGTTTGGAACTGGGGAGAGAAATTGGTCATGTGGAGGTGAGCTTACAGCTAGACTAGCTGTGTGGAGAAGCTTCCATCTTGAGACAGAGTTTGACAGGGACATGAGGTGTGGTGGGGCCTAAAGTGGCCAGAAGAGTTAGTCCCTAGTTGGTTGGGATTTCTCTTGGGATGCAGTCTGTGCCTGCCCTCGTCACAGATCTGAGAGTCCTCTGACAGATGGGTGTTGATACGTAGCCTTAGGTGATTCAGGCTGATGGTGGAGCGTGCTGGGTCCTGAGGCTGCTGGTGGACATGTGTTGGTGACTTGCTAGCCACGTCCTACCCTCATGTCTGCTTGTCGCCCCCATTCTGGTCTTCAGGCCTCGTCTTCCTGTACGTCTGTGACCGCATAGTCTGCGAGCAGGTCTTTCTTCAGTTTCTTGAAACTTGAACAGTCCCCTGTTTTGCTGTTAGATTAATTTTGTTAAAACCCTGCCTTTGTTATATTCAGCCTGTGGTACCGGACCAAGTATCAGAGCCTTCCATGGTCTGGCTTCACCGTACTTCAGTTTCTGCTATTACCCAGGGTTCATAGAAGCTGTGGCCTCTGGGCCAGGTCCTTCGCTGTCATCCACCAGTGGGTTCTTGGACTCTTAAGTCAGTAGAAATTGAGGCAAGGCTTTATCGGGACTCAAGGGAGCAAAAGCAAGCGGCAGGTTCCCGTGCTCACTCCCCCGGGGTGGGGGCAGATCGGTGGGTGGGGCCAGGGGGTGGCTCGGGTGGCCTGCCCACCCCCTTGGTGGTGCTGTGCGCGGGGATCATGCGCAGGACCCTGCTTTTGCTTCTGGCACCTCAGAAATGGCAGGTGGGTTTTGGCCTGTTTGTATCTTTGTTCTTTTTGCCCCCGCTGCCCTGCATGCAGTTATTTTTAGTCCCTTATTGTTTCTCTGTGTTCGGTTGCTCCAGGAGATGTTTGTCCTGGGGCAGGCACTGCAACAAAGGGTCCCAGGTCCCAGCCTGTCTCACAGGCAGTTAGGGTCAGACTTGTCCTGCAGCTTGATGGTGTGTGCTTCCTGTCTCTGTCCCGATTTTGCCCCTCCCAGGCTCAGCTTAGGTCTTACTCTGTACACGATCCTCGTCCCCATGGACCTGGCCTCCACGCTTTTCCTTGTCTATCTTAGGATGTTTATTGTCTTGTAGAAATGTGTCTTGGTTACAGCCTGTGACTGGTGTGTAAGTGATCAGCCTGACGGGGCTCCTCATCCTCTGCTCTCAGGAGCGCACACCTGGTACCTTCAACTCCCCCCATCGCGTGGAAGCACGAGGCGAGCTGTCCTTCCCTGCAGCTTTGAACCCCGTCTCTCTCTCTCTCCTCCTGGGCCTCATCCTTTGTTCTTGCCTCTCCTTTCTCACCGTCTCTTCCCTTTTTACTGGCTCATCCCCCCAGCAGTGAAACATGCTTAATAGCTCCGGGCCCTAAACGCAGACCACCTTGCTCGGCTCCGAGCTCCTCTGCTCCCCTCAGAGCACGGTGTAGCGGTTGCCTCACTCCCTCACCTCGCTTACTCTTTAGTTTGTTCTAGTCTCTGTTTTATCCCTGCCATTCCCCTGAGAATGTTCTTTTTGAGGACACCTGGGGCTCTGTGCTGTCACATCTGGTGGACACGTGGCCGTCTTGCTCCCGCCTCGGCACCCTCTGTAGTTACCGCTTCTTCACACATGTTCCTCTCTTGGCTTCTGTGCCCTCTGCCTGGTTTTCTTTCTACCTCACTGGCCACTCCTTCTCTATCTCTTTAGCCACTTTTCTTTCTCAGGACACTCTGTGCGTCCACAGTGTTCAGTCCTGTTTGTAGTCCTTTCCTTCTCTTCCTTGTGTGTAAATGCCGGGAGCCTTGGGGGTCTTGTTCCTCGAGATGCTAGGGCTTCAAATATTGTACATATGCTAATGACTCCCGGACCACACCCCCAGGTTTCAGGCTTGGGAACCCAGCTGCTGTGCCCTGTTTCCACGTGCTGCCTGCTGGGTCTCTGGCTGTTGACATCTAAGACTGGGGCCTTTCACTGTTCACACACATGCACCCCCTCACAGCCTCCCTCCCTGTGTCTGGTCCATCTCACATAATCCGTGGTCCCAGTTGCTTACCCCACAAACTTAGCCATCATCCTTATTTCTCCGTTTTTCCCGTTTTAACATCCAGTTTGTTGGCAAGTAAGTTCTGTCTTTTCTACTTCCCAAACAATCCAGTCATTTCTCTGACTCTGCTGCCACCATCCTTGTCTGAGCCACCATGGTGTCCCCCCTGGAGAATTGCCATCACTTCCTGACTTACCCCTGCTTTCCCTGTCCTTCTAGGTGCCTTCCATGGAGCCAGCCTGATCTTGGGAAAACAGACCAGATTATGTCATTGCCCTGCTTTAGTATTTTCCTTTGCATGTAGAATAAATCCCACTCCTCGTGGTGGCATCCAAGAGCCGTGTACCATTGGTCTCTGCCACCTCCAGCTCGGTCTCAGGTCCCCTCCCCTCCCTCACGTGCTGTGGACACACTGGCCTCTTTTCTGTGCTTGGACTCCTCAAACTCTGTCTCACTTCAGGGCCTTTGCACATGCTGGTTCTTCTGTCCGAACGCTCACATAGCTGGTTCTTTTTCATCCATCAGGTCTTTTCAAATGTCACCTTCTTTGTGACCATGATATTTTGAGTGTGCCCCTAGTGACTCCGTCGTACTAGCTTTGTTACTTGTTTTATTTGTATATCGGCTGCTTGTCTCTCTCTGTCTCAAATGTAAGTTGTGTAAAGGCAGGGACCTCGTCATTGGTCTTCATTGCTGTATCTATACCTAGCAATGTGTCTGGAACTCAGTAAGTCCTCAGACATTTGCTGAATGTACAATTATTGTTCTGTGTTTCAACACTTTCTCGTTTATTTATGCTCTTGGTTTTCTCTGTCTAGTTTGAATTCTTGGGATCTGCTTCTTACCTGAGTGAGAACACATCTCCCAGTTGCTGACAGACGTGATGTTTTACTGGTTGCTGTCGGTGATCCGAAGACCAAGAAGCAGCCGAGGATGGCAGAAGTGGTCCTCAGCCAGAAGCGGTGCGTCAGCTGCCAAAGCGCATTCTGTGGCCCTGCCTGCCCAGGCACAGGTGGTCATCTGTGGTGGTGGAATCATGGGCACATCTGTGGCCTATCACCTCTCCAAGATGGGGTGGAAGGATATCGTCCTTTTGGAGCAGGGCAGGTAGGGATCAGCTGGACATGGCTTGTGGCTGTGCTGCCCTGATTATATGGGCTTCCCTCATCCCTCTCATTTCAGTAATGCTGACCCAGCAATAGCTAATGTGAGTGTCACTAAGTAGCATAAGTAGAATAACAGAAAAGTGAGATCTTTGGTACTTTGTTTTGCGATGCCTAATACTCCTGTTTTCTGGTTTTCAGAGAGATGGCAGATTGGAACATAACAAGTAGCTAAAGGATGTGTTTATTTCCGGTTCAAAGCACATCTTATCATCTTGCTCTCTGTTGTAATAATACAGCAATAAATCCTGAGACTCAGGTGCTTCCTCTTTGAGCCAAAATGAAATTGGCTACATTCCTTCTTATTTCTGTTCCTTTTCAGTTGATTAACTTACTTTAGAACAGTTTAGATTTATAGAACAATTGCAACAATAGTGCAGAGTTATCATATACCTTGCATCCAGGTTCACCTACTATTAACATCTTATATTAGGATTAATGTTTCAATTAATGATGCAATTGTGATACATTATTTTAAACTAACGTTGCTGCTTTATTCAAATTTATTCACTTTTCACCTACTGTCCTTTTTCTGTTCCATGCTCTTTATGTTCTGTTGCCTACCACAAATTGGACAACATTTAAAAAATTTAAAGTGTGGTTATTTCTGAACAGATGATACATTTACATAGTTCAAAATCGAAAATGTGTAAAAGAGTATACAGGGAAAAGTCTCCATCTGCTCCCTGACCTCTAGCTACAAGTTCCCCTCACTGGAAGCCAGTTAAGTTCCTTAGGTACCATTTCAGATACTCTTCTCCATGTATAATCAGATGTGTATTGGTAGGTATGTATGTGGGTATATGCATATTCATTTATTTTTTTTCCCTTTTTCATACGAGAAGTAGCATACCTTAAACAGTGTTCCTCACCTGGCTTTTTTCATTAAGGTTGTTCCATTAGGATTGGTGCATAAAAGTGTTCATTTATTTTTTATGGCCGTAAAGTATTCTGTTGTATAGGTGAACTCCAAAATTTTATATCATTCTCATGTTGATGGACGTTGCAGTTGTTTCCATCTTTGGATGTTACAACAGTGGTATAATGAAGAACCTTGAACTTCTTGTATTCACCGATATATGTGTCTACCTAATAGCATTTGCATCTATCCTGCAGGCTGGCTGCTGGCTCTACGAGGTTCTGTGCTGGCATCCTAAGCACCGCCAGGCACTTGACCATTGAGCAAAAGATGGCAGACTATTCAAACAAACTCTACCATCAGTTAGAGCAAGAAACAGGGATCCATACAGGTAAGCAGGTAATCTAGGCTCTTTTACTCAGTATTGTATTTGGTCCTGTACCAAGTCAGCTTGTGATTTGGGAATTCAGACTTGAGTTTTAATACAGGTTCTGCCACTTGTCAGGATATGACCTTGGGCAAGTCAGTTAGCTTGTTGAGCTGTCTTCACTTTCCTTATCTGTAAATCGAGGGCCTTCAGTCAGTATCCTAGCTCCTTTTCAGATTCTATAATTCTTATAAAGTGAAAGTTTTCCTGGGCCATTTCCTATATATTTCACTCATTGAAGTATAGTAAGTGGCAACACTTGGCTCCTAAATGAAGAGGAGGAGAAACAACTCAACTTTAGGTGCTTGGTAGTTAAATCATAGTTTGACCCACTGCACTTCAAAAATTGATATTAAGGATATTTCTAACTAGAAAGCATAAACATGTATTTCTCCTTACCTGTGTGATTAAGAGGGTAAGGACACAGAATGGTAAGTTAAATAATACTGGAGTAAGTAGGAACTGTCCCAAGAAGAGGAAGACGAAGCCACGTTATGGTCCCATATGGTAACAAGGTAGAAAGAAAGTCCAGCACTTTGTTATAAGGTGATGGATTAGCTAGAAGCCCAGAGTCAAACCCAGTCTCGTGTCTGATGAAGCAGCTTGGTGACCACAGTATAATCATGAGAGGGTAGTGAGGCCCAGTGATGAAATTCAGGACAATGCCTATATGAGGCAGACCTTGCATAATTCAGATCACAGATACTTCAAGATTAATACTGACAAAAATTGGTAGCTTTTCTTTTTGCCAACTGAAATGTAACCTTATTTGTAAATTGTAACTTAAGACTGATTTTCTAATAACTTGGATATGATAGACTTGGACCTAACTGTATTTCATTCCTTTTTGGTTGGATTTAATTTAATGACAACAAGGTAACTTGAATCAGATACTGACCAGTATTTGAGTCAGAAGAGGGTCCACATAATGAGCCCAGAAATGGAACTGCTGACTCCTGGTCCTTTGGTTCAGTTACTCGTGCTTTATTGAGCCTTGCATGGCTCAGCTGGTTAGATTGCAGAGGAATCGGGGCTGCAGGCTTCTTTTCTGTAAGGTAAGTTAGTCTAGCTTTTGTTCGAGGTCATTGGCTGGAATCCTTTATTGGGCCTGATCTCTCTTTGATGTCTGTGGGGCAGTGAGGAAGTCAGGCAACAGAGAGTAAGGGCATCCCCCTCAATCTGTCACCCCCATTGTAGTTCACCAGTGATGCAGTGAAAGATGATGTAGGGACTTCCCTGCTGGAGAATTCTGTTGTCCAGCAGAATGTACAGGTGTACATTCCAGTGACTGCTGTCATTCAGTGGACTGCTTTGAGATATTAAATAAGTGCCATGTGTACAACATAGATTTGGTGATAACATATAATAAGCTAATCTGAAAACAGTTCATTCACGTGAGGTGTGTGTTAACTGCTTTCTACTCTGAATTACTGGGTCATTCCAGGGTCCTCATTATGCACATACTGGTTTCTGCAGCGCTTCTTTTGCACATGATGTGATTTTTGTCAAGTGACTGAACATGATAATCTAAAAGTTTTAATAATCTTTGAAAGTATTCCACATATTATTTGATCTTAAAATAAGGAAGGATCATTCTTTTTTTTTTAATTTGTTTATTTTACTTATTTATTTTTGGCTGCATTGGGTCTTCGTTGCTGCGTGCAGGCTTTCTCTAGTTGCAGCAAGCGGGGGCTACTCTTTGTCGTAGTGTGCGGGCTTCTCATTACGGTGGCTTCTCTTGTTGCAGAGCACAGGCTCTAGGTGCGTGGGCTTCAGTAGTTGTGGCATGGGGGCTCAGTAGTTGTGGCTCGCAGGCTCTAGAGCGCAGGCTCGGTAGTTGTGGCACACGGGCTTAGTTGCTCCGTGGCATGTGGGATCTTCCCGGACCAGGGCTTGAACGTATGTCCCCTGCATTGTCAGGCGGATTCTTAACCACTGCACCACCAGGGAAGCCCAGATCATTCTTTTACAGATGAAAAACCTAGATGCAGGTAGATTAAACCATTAATTTACCAAGTCGGTGACAAATCAATTTTTAAAAATTATTTAGTGGGTTAGAAGGAACTTTTAAAAAGGTTTAAACATATGCAATAAGTTATATACTCATTATAATAAATGTGAACAATACAGAAATCTGAAAATAAAAAGTGATCCTCCCCACTGAATACCCACCAGAAGGTTACTAGTCTGTGGTTAGTTTGTATGTATATACAGGTCTACTTTTTTTTTTAACCCAAATGAGATTGTATTAAGCATATTATGTACTTTGTTTTTTCCACTTAAGAACATCTTGTACAAAAATATACGTGCATGAGATTGGTAAAATAAAATGGAACATCCCCACAAAGGATTATTAGGTAGATGTAAAAAGAAGGAGGAAGATGTCTGTGAACTGCTATGGAGTGATCCCTGTGATAATTGTTAAATGAGAAAAACAAGGTGTTAAGTATATAAAATGTGCTACTTTTGTGTAAGAACTAATAAAAAATAAGAAAATATGCAAATGTATACTTAATTTTGCAAAGAAAGAAACATAGGAAGGATAAACCGGAAAGTACTGAGGTTGGTTACCTCCCAGGGTAGGTGGGAAACAGGGTGCAGGGTGGGGGCCTGGGGGGTAGTGGTATTTCTGGCCTGACTTTGTGTAGTTTTGACTTTTAGAACAATGTAAACATTTTGCATATTCAAATATAGAATAAAACCATCAGGAAAAGGGGGGAACGTTCAGTGGAACACTATGAGACATAATCTAGTTGTGTTTCGTATGAATGACAGCTTTGCTGCAGGGGAAGAAGGAGGAACACACCCAGGGGCTTCTGATCTCAGTATGTAGACTCCACCTTCAGTCGAAGACACAAGGAAATGTGAACAAACATTGACCCCTAATTAGCAAGTTTGTTTTTCACAGTGGTATGGACAGTTGCTTTCTGTGTACCCCAGGATTGAGTAAAGGAGTAAATATATTGAGGATAAATTTGCCACTTATAAAACCAGGCTCTGAAATTTCAGTTTTCCGAACTTGGCAAACTTGTCATGTCAGCGAAGGGCATATTTATCTGATGATTTCAGAAGGAACAATAAAATATTTAAATTATTGTGACTGTATTTCCTTTTTAAGAAGACACTTGATTGATTCAAGTTTTTGTTCATAAGACCTAAGACTCATTGCACTCTAGGGGGGATTGTCATTGACTCAGGTGTAATAGTGGTCGTATCCAGTACATTGATTGCAAACAACAGGAATTGACCGTGGCTAACTTGGGCAAAAGGAGTTTGTTGGAAGGCCACTGGGGCCTGTAGAGTTGGCAGGAGGCTGCCAGCTGGAGGCAGGGTGGAGGCCAGGTTGTAGGGACCCAGCAGCAGCCAGTCCCTCCGCTGGAACAGGAATCATGTGGCCAGGACGCTGCTGCTCCTGAGATGAGGGACGTCCAGCCATTCCCCTCCTTGCTCAAGACTCAGTATTCCCGGAGGATCAGATTGGCTGAGCTTAGGTCACAGGCCTGCCGGCTGTACTGAGGCAGAAGATGTGCTGAGTGGCCTTCACCAAGGGTTACTCTCCCACCAACAATAGGAGGAGAAAGGGTCTAATTATAAATTACATAAACGAGTGAAGAATTGATGGGTCACAGTTACTTCTCGCGCCCCCCCCAAAAAAAAAAACACAAAGGTTTGTTCAGCAATGGTGTCCTTCATTTCTAGTGTAAGAGTGATTTTATGTACATTAGACTCATTTGATCCTCACAAAAGTGTGAGCTGAGAATGTTTGGGACGTGGCAGTCCAGGACTCATCACGGGTCTCCCACTTTACAGTCTAGTGGGCTTGCCACTCTGCCCCCCTGCATTTGGCCTGGTCTGTCTCAGTTTGGGCTGTTTTTTCTTCCAGGTTACATAAGGACAGGCTCAATCTTTCTGGCCCAAACACAGGACCGGCTGATCTCCCTGAAGCGCATCAATTCAAGGCTGAAGTACGTATGAGGCTAGAAGCCTGTCCTGACTTTACTGTCAGCTGACCTCTGCCAGAGGGCAGTGAATGTCATTGTCCCCCTGTGTTCTGTGGCAGTGTTATAGGCATCCCCTCCGAGATCATCTCCCCCAAGAAAGTGGCCGAACTTCACCCTCTCCTCAATGTACACGACCTGGTGGGGGCCATGCATGTCCCCGAGGATGCAGTGGTGTCCTCCGCTGATGTGGCTCTTGCCCTGGCAAGTGCTGCCTCCCAAAATGGTAAGTAGGCTTTGGGGTTAGGAAGGAAGAGGTCGTCTAAGAAAGCATCTCTCAGTAGGCAGGAACACCAACCAACTTCCATATTGGGACACTGGCTCCTAGAATTTTTGTCTTAATATAGTATCTGTTAATAAATATTTTTCCTCAGGGCCACATTTTTCTTATTAAGTTCCAAGGAACTGCTTTTAGTCCTGTTTAAAGCACTTCAGATTTAAGGGCATTTTCTCCCCCACAGGACTTGAGAAGCTCTAAGGTTGAAACACACCTTGGGGATTTAATCCGCAGCTTGGATCATATCCTGATGTTGGAATGAATGGGGGGAAGACTAATCAGTGTCCATGGTGTTATATACTTTGGATGAACTGATTCATGATGTACGGAGATTAGGATTTAAGGATGCCCTATGGCACTTTTTCTCTCCTACCCCTTTTATGATCCCTGGAATTTTTTTTTTTGGCCATGCTGCATGGCATGTGGGACCTTATGTCCCTGACCAGGGATCGAACCCGTGCCCCCTGCAGTGGAAGCGTGGAGCCCTGAACACTGGACCGCCAGGGAATTCCCATGATTCCTGGAATTTGATTACATACTAAAGTCAGTTTTTTCAGTTGGCCTGGTATTTTCAGTCTTGGGAAAGGTCCATTTACACAGTCTCAGGATGCGGTTCCAGGAGTTTTTTGGTTTTTAAAATTAAAGGCCATCATCAACCTGGCCTCTTCCGTGTTCCTTGAGAGTCTGCTGCAGATGCCTAATTCTGAAACATCAGATGGTGATGCCCCAACTCTTTGTTTACCTTGGAACAGGTGTTCAGATCTATGACCGGACAAGTATTCTTCATGTTATGGTGAGGAAAGGTCAAGTCACTGGTGTGGAGACTGATAAAGGACAGATCCAGTGCCACTATTTTGTCAACTGTGCCGGTCAGGTAGGTTAGCGACAATACTGGGTCACTGCTTTTCTTATTTAACTTTTGTCTCCAGGACTTTTTTTGTGGGGTGGGGGTGGGGGGTGGTACAGACATATAGTTAATATTGTGATGGACTAAGCAAATGTCAGGGACCACATTGTTTCTTGTTTGGACAGGAAAACTCAGAATTCTCTCACTCCAAATCGGAAGCCTGTTCTTATTCCTCAAATAGTAGCCTGGGTGACCTTTTCCTTCCTCCCCCCTGGCTAATTGGCACTGTCCTGGTCAGGAAGGCCAGGAGAGAGTTGGGCATTGACAGAAATCAGTCCTTGGCGTCAGGTCTGTCTGTGGTGTTTCATTTCATCCTACCACCCAGCAGATGAGTATTAGGCTGTTTTATTGTGTCAGGAGCGTGGATTCAGTTTCCAGGACACTAAACTGCTGCTGCTTTGAAGGCAGGTTGGTCCCTTGCTTCCCACTCCACAGTCCTAAGGGGGGCCTAGGAGTACTTGCTGCCATGTGGAGTTCTTTATGATTGGTATTTGGGGTTTGTGGTTGAGGCCAGGCGTTTTGTTAGAAGGGCCTCACTTGCCCCCCACGAGCTCCTTTCACGAGCTGGTAAGTCTGTCTTCTGCTGCTCGGAAAGCAGGCTTTGTGGTTTAAAGGCTGGAGTGTTGCTCCTCGTCCAATACCTGAACTAAAGCAGGCTGGAACTTGGCTTCCCACAGCTGACGTGGAGGCAAGAGCGCACAGAAGCCACTTGAAATTAAACTCTTTTCAAGAGGCTGCACTTGCTCATTTGTCTTTCTGTTCCTCTTCCACCCACAAATCAATCTGTCCGTTTGTAGTGGGCATACGAGCTGGGTCTGTCCAACGAGGAGCCGGTTAGTATCCCGTTACATGCCTGCGAACACTTCTACCTTCTGACTCGCCCCTGGGAGACCCCTCTGCAGAGCAACACACCAAGTGAGGACTTGCACTTTGTTTTTAATCTTGTTTCCTTGCCCCTGTTCTGTCCTCTGCAAAGGAAGGCTTTCTGCTAAGGACAGACTGCACTGGAAGAGTCTTTTCTTTTCGTTTCTTTTCTGAAGCATGGTACAGGGAGGTGGACCCCATTCTAACTTGACTTTAATAACTCTTTATGAAAGGATGGACAAAGTGGGCATTGCACTTAAGCAGTTTTGTTTGTTTGCAAGCTAACGGGTAGTCCCAAACAGAGGTCTAAACTGAGAGTGTTTGGAACGTAACCTAGAGTTCTTGACTTAATGCTACACATTGTGGAGATGTCACAGGTGAGCTATAAACTCGGGCTGTTCAGAGACTCCCAGCGCTGTAGGGAGGGTTTGATACCACTTGGAGGCCTTCATCCCTGGAGTGGGCTCCGCAGTCCCCGCTTCTCTCTGGCTTTCACATGGCACAGTGGCAGTTAAGCAGTTTGATTCTGAGAACTAGTCAAAGCTTCTAGGTAAGTGATCTGGTTAGGGATAATCTGAGAAACAGTCTCCACTGTAAATCTGAAAGGGAGGATCCTCCCCCATGACCGGGAACAGTATTTTAAAGCTAATGAATGCCTGTGTTCACTGAATGCTGTTTGGTTAATAAGTCCAATTTTGGGTGTTTCTGTTTTGCTGCTTTTTCTGTCCATTTAGACAGCTGGCTTGCCTCTCAACCCTGTCTTCTCCTCTACCCCCAACCCCCTTGTCATTTCTCTTCCTCAGCTATTGTGGATGCCGATGGAAGAATTTATATTCGGAACTGGCAGGGTGGCATCCTGTCTGGGGGCTTTGAGAAGAACCCAAAACCAATTTTCACTGAGGGCAAGAACCAGCTGGAGATTCAGAATCTACAGGAAGACTGGGATCACTTTGGTGTGTGAACTAGATTATAACAATATTGCCTTATATTTGTCTAAGATGTTACACTTTAAAGCCTTTTCAGGAACACAGGCATACCTCATTTTATTGTGCTTCACAGATACTGAGTTTTTTTTTTGGTTTGGTTTTTCAATTTTTTTTTTTTTTTTGAAGTATAGTTGATTTAGTGTCATGCCAAACTCTGCTGTATGATACTGAGTTTTTTATAAATTGAAGTTTGTGTTGAACAAGTCTGTTGGTACTATTTTCCAACAGCATTTTCTCACTTTGTCTCTCTGGCACATTTTGGTAATTCTAACAATGTTTCAAGCTTTTTAATTGTTATGGTTGTTACGGGGATCTGTGATCAGTGCTTTTTGTTGTTACTGTTGCAAAAGATATGATTTGCTAAAGGCTCAGATGATGATTAGCATATTTTAGCAGTAAAGGTTTTTTTTGGTTTGTTTTTGTTTTTTACTTTTTTTTAGAAGTTTTTAGTAATACACTGAAGTCTAAGTAGAAAATTTTTTTAAATGATCTTTTTTTTGAGGTATAATTGATGTACCATATACAAGTTTCATGCATACAAACAATATAGTGATTCACAATTTTTAAAAGTTACGTTCCACTAATAGTTATTATAAAATATTGACTACATTCTGTGTTGTACAATACATCCTTGTAGCTTATTTTTTTTATACATAGTAGTTTGTACTTCTTGATTCCCTACCCCTATCTTGTCCCTCCCCTTTTCCCTCTCCCCAACAATAACCACTAGTTTGTTCTCTGTATCTGTGAGTCTGTTTCTTTTTTGTTATATTCACTAGTTTTTCTTTTTTAGAGTCCACATATAAGTGATAACATACAGTGTTTGTCTTTCTCTGACTCATTTCACTAAGCATAATACCCTTCAAGTCCATCCATGTTATTGCAAATGGCAAAAGTTTTTTTTTTTAAGAGCTGAGTAGTATTCCATTGTGTGTGTGTGTGTGTGTGTATATATACACACACATCTTCTTTAGCCATCTGTTGATGAACACCTAGGTTGCTTGCACATCTAGCCAAGTAGTTTTTAATTTACATTGTTTTTGGTTATGTACATTGTTTTCTTAGACATAATGCTATTGTACATACAGTACACTATAGTATAGTGTGAACAAAATTTTTATATGTACTGAGAAACCAAAAAATTCACGTGACTCTCTATATTGTGATATTCACTTTATTGCGGTGGTCTAGAACTGAACTGAGGTATACCTGTAGTTCCTTATTTGATCTTTGTAACAGCCCCTTTTGGTGGTTACAGAGGGTAGTCTACAGAGTTTGTCTGATCTAAGGAAACAGTTATTGGTGAGCAGATTCAGGGACCTAAAATTAAAATCTTGGTTTAAGGGACTTTTGGCTTATCACTTATTCGCCTAAAATCATTGCTGAAATTTTAGGCTGGGAGGAAACCTTCTTTTGATAGGACTTCATTTAAAATTGAAGAGAATTTTAAGAAGCAAAATAGTTTCATTAATATGTTCTTTTACTCAATTTTTAAATAATTTTAATTTAATTTATCAAATAGGTAATATAGTCACATGGTTCCAAATTCAAAAGGTATGAAAGGGTCTATAGTGAAGAGTGTCCTTCCTTCCACTTGGACTTAAAATTTTTTTTCTTTAAATTTAGGAAATTTCAAACTTTTAAAAGTGAAGAGAATAATATAAAGAAATCCCATGTACCTACCAGCCAGCTTCAGTCTGGCTTCATCTTTACCACTGTCCCCCTGGATCATTCCCTGATGAGGGACTTACCTTAAAACAGGCTGAGGATCTGTCTTTTGCAGCTGTTCCAACTTAGGAAAACATTGCCTTTTATTGCACATCTCTTTGGGGGTCATTTAAGAGCTTTTCCGTGAGTCCTGATCCCTTTGAGATTCTATAGCCAGATGTAGTATTTGCTCTTCCAGAGCTCCTTTCCCTTCGAAAGAGTATCTTTTTTCCTCCGTCTTTATGCCAAGAACTCTGTAGGAATGTCCCATACTTCCCCAAGGCTTCTGCTTCTGATAGATGGCCCAGTTGGCTCATCTTAGAAAACCTCCACAAAACATTTTCTGAAAGGAGAGGGGGACTAGAAAAGTGTAAGGGGTAGGGAGTTTTGAATCTCCTAAAGCTGAGGACTGTGTTTGGGTCTGTTTTTGTTGCTCAGAGCCCCTGTTGAGTTCCCTGCTGCGTAGGATGCCAGAACTGGAGACTCTGGAGATCATGAAGTTGGTGAATTGCCCCGAGACCTTCACCCCAGACATGAGGTGCATCATGGGCGAGTCCCCTTCAGTGCGGGGCTACTTCGTCCTGGCGGGAATGAACTCTGCTGGCCTTTCGTTTGGTGGAGGAGCTGGAAGGTAAGTCTTTCCCACTCAGGTTCGGCTTGCAGGGCTTCTTCCTTTCTGGAATTACTTCTGGTTCATAGGGTTTGTGATATACCTAACCCAGTATGTTCATAATAAGAGGAAGACACATGTCATGAGAGAGTTGTCCCCTTGAAAGTACTTGCCATGGGAGGCTCTCCCCGTGTTCCAGACACGTCATTGTACAGAATGTTTTTGGAACTCCTCTTTTTGAGTTAGCCTTGGAGCCAGTGGGATGTTCTTCTGTACTACTTCAGTCATAACAAATGTTGGTCCTTTGAATATGTATTCGAGTTTGGAAATAGCCAAGTGTGGCGAGTGAAGTAAAAGATCATGCTGATCACACAAGTTTTTATTTTCAAATTTGGTACTTAGAAAAATTAAGCAAGGGACTTCCTTGGTAACACAGTGGTTAAGGATCTGCCTGCCAATGCAGGGGACACGGGTTCGAGCCCTGGTCCGGGAAGATCCCACATGCCGCAGAGCAGCTAAGCCCGTGCACCACAACTACTGAGCCTGCACTCTAGAGCCCACGTGCCACAACTACTGAAGCCTGTGTGCCACAACTACTGAAGCCTGTGTGCCACAAATACTGAAGCCCGCATGCCTAGAGCCCATGCTCCGCAACAAGAGAAGCCACCGCAATGAGAAGCATGTGCACCACAACAAAGAGTAGCCCCCTCTCACTGCAACTAGAGAAAAGCCTGTGCGCAGCCACGAAGACCCAATGCAGCCAAAAATAAATAAATTAAAAAGAAAAATTAAGCCAGTGTTGAAAGGACAAATACTGTATAATTCCATCCATATGAATACTTACAGTAGTCTAATTCATAGAGCCAGACGAAGAATGGTGCTTGCCAGGGGCTAGGGTAAGGAGGGAGTAGGGAGGGGCTGCTTAGTGGATATAGATGTTTGTTTGATGAAAAGAATTCTGGAGGTGGATGGTGGTGAAAGTTACAGATAATGTGAAAGTGCTTAATACCCCTGAAGTATACACTTGTAAATGGTTAAGATGGTAAATTTTATGTTGTGTGTTTTTTACCACAATTTAAAAAAATTTTTTATTAATTGACCAGTGTTCTTGAGTGAATTGTAGAATGGCTCTGAAGACAGTTATGGAGTAGAAGTTACCAAAAATGTTTGGAGCAAAGGCGATATGGCCAGATAACTGTATAACCTCCTGAGGTGACTTTTTACAGGAAAAAACAGAAAAACAAAAAAAACCCCATAAAAACAAACAAAAAAACCCATTGGATGTATAGAGTACATTTGTATGTATATTTTAGTCTTATTTCTTCATAGTTGTGGCTTATCTGTATACTTTCTAGGGAATCTTATCATTAGAGCTCATATCCTCATAGTGGTCTTGTGAGAGCAGTAGATGGATATAATTTGTTTCTTCTAGAAGTTAAGGAAATTGCCCAGAATTGCTCAACCACTCTTGACAAGATAGAGTCTTGCGATTCTGTTGGAGCTTGATTCCCAGTACAGCGCTGAGAGTATCACGGTGCTGAGAGGCCCAGCAACTTCCCCCATCTACACAGGTACCTCGCTGAGTGGATGGTGCACGGCTATCCCTCAGAAAGTGTCTGGGAACTGGACCTGAAGCGTTTTGGAGCCCTCCAGAGCAGCCGGACCTTCCTGCGCCACCGTGTCATGGAAGTCATGCGTAAGTGAAGCTTTATCCCCGTTGCCCGTCGTTGCAGGCATCTGACTGGTTCTGTCATCCAGAGGGGCAGATTCTTCCTTGGTTCTTTAGTAATTGCTTTGAGTTGGGCTTCTGAGTTTGGCTGTTTCAGGCCTGTGTTGGGGGCATTATGCCCACGTGACATTGCTGGAACATTTTCTTTAGTGTGCCGTATCTTCCTTACCTCCGGGACCAGGAAAGTGGACTAGGACGTACAGGTGGTGATTCCTGTCAGACTCCTGGCAGCAGCTTCTTGAACATTCCCAGCATTGCCTCCTTTCCACTTTGCTGTGTCAGAATGAATGCTCTCACTCCCCACTTGGTCTTTGAGATCATGGTTTGCTTTCCAAGGCAGAGAATTTGCCAAGTTAGTCTCAAAGCTTCAGGCTCCTTTGAGTGACTCTCGTCATTAACCCATCCTATGCTAGCAAGTTAGGAAACCATTTCTCATGTAAATACCAAACATACATTCCTGCTCTTTCTCCTTGTTTTTGCTTCTCTCTGACTTTGAAGGATTGGACGCTTTTACCTTGTTACTACTTTGTCGTGGCTTTATTTTCCAGTGAGCCCTTTAGAGATAGCTTTTGAATCAGGAAGTGAACCAAATCAGATTGTAATTTCATTTTTCTATACCGAGGAACTATTTCCAGACTTGCCAAAATATACCTATTTGGGGAATAGTTATCCTCAGGACTACGATTCTGCATTGGTTGTGACCAGCATTATTGGTTAAGGATGGACTGCTGGTTTAGTAGCTGGAGGTTCCATTAGCAATGAGGCCTTTGGGTGACCTTTCACACCTGTGTGCTCACTTTTGGCCTGTGGCAGAGAATTCACGTCCATGGGAGTTAAAGGACCTGGAAGCACTATGTGTAACTGCTAAGGTTGTTTAGTGAATGTTTTGGTTACAGTGTTGAACTGTTAAGAGTCTAGGTTTCTACATCCATCGTTACTTTGGAAGCTGTGCAAATCGTTAATGAGCTGGAGCTTCTTCTTGATGATACAGTACTTTTGGTGGCCTTCTCTGATTCTCATGAGATGGAAGTTGCAGGCATGATAGAAAATGGGGAAAGGGAAAGTAGAACCTAAAGCCCAGAGGAGATTGTCACAGTATAAGGACGCCAGCTTGGTTTCCTTCTCTGTCACCTCCCAGTCTCCCCCCACGCTGATGTACCGCTTGTTTGGCCTGGTGTGAAGTCCGGTCTTCTCTCTGCAAGAGACTAGAGATCACACTCTTTCTGGATATTTTACTTATTACTGTTGCAGATTGGACATTAGGAGAAATGAATTCTGACCCTCCCTTTGTTATGTAAATAATGTCACTGGGACAATACTTTGCAACCTGTCAGATTTCAGAGCCACCAAATCAAGGTATGCTGTGTGCCCTTTTGCTTCAGAAATGGCTAAATATTAGGAAAAGTGTGTAACAGGTCTGAGAGTCCAACAACACAGTCACTGGAAAGAATCAGGTGCCATTTTTTCACACTTTGTAGCCACCTGTGTCCGTGTAGACGTAACCTTCATCTCTGCTGGGAGCTTAACAAGGTTTAGAACTCTGACCTTTCTCCCATTGTTTCTACCTACTAATTTGGAACAGTAATTATAAACAAAGATCTACAGTTGTTATGTGACTCACAGCTATATAAGTCTATGGAGGGGCGATACCAGCTCTTGCAATGTGATCCTTTCTTCTGGAACATTCCTGTCCAGGAATTGGCAAATTAGGCTACAGCAGTCTGAAAGCATGCTTTTTTGAATAGGAGCAACTCCAGAGGCCCATGGATATTGGTGCTCAGCTCTGTGCCTTGGGCTTTCATAGACTGCTCTTCTCTCTCCTAGCTCTGCTGTACGATCTGAAGGTTCCCCGTTGGGACTTCCAGACAGGAAGGCAGTTACGCACATCTCCTCTGTATGACCGGCTGGATGCACAAGGAGCCAGGTGGATGGAGAAACATGGATTTGAGAGGCCAAAATACTTTGTGCCACCAGACAAGGGTAAGAAGGCACATTCTCATTTTTGTTTTTTGGGTTTTTTTAGTCTTAAGAATAATAAACCTTGTTTTTAAATGTGTATAGCTAGTTTGTCTTCTGAGGAGAATAAATAATAAAAACCTATTATACTCTACTAAGCTATCAAGGAGACTCACCAGTACAAGTCCTCTCCTTTTCTGTCTTCCTTTGGTTTTCTCTGTCCTGTAGACCTCTTGGCCTTGGAGCAGAGCAAGACTTTTTACAAGCCAGACTGGTTTGAGATTGTGGAGTCCGAAGTCAAGTGCTGTAAGGAGGCCGTGTGTGTCATTGACATGTCCTCTTTCACAAAGTTTGAAATAACAGTAAGTATTTGGGAACCAAAAGAACAGATTTGGAAACTTGCATATTTATTGAATGCCTCTTGTTTTTCATCTGTCACTTCAAAACAGACTAAGAACTCTGATATATTTTAGTGTTTCACCTGTATTATAACATTTTCTGGAATTTTTAGCTCTTTGTTTCTGGTTCTTTATCTGCTTGCAGAGGCTCATTTGACACTAGAATCAATAGCTAGCTTTCTCTGGAGCTCATTGCAGTGGAGCAAATCTGCAAATACCGTTGCACGAGTACCGGCTAATTGAATTTTCTCCGCAAGTGACTTTGCTTGTCAGGCCGCACTACCGGCCAGAGGTTCTCACGTTTGTTCTCTCTGCTTCGTTCCCTAACCCTGCAGTCCACCGGGGATCAGGCGTTAGAAATTCTCCAATACCTCTTCTCCAATGACCTTGACGTGCCCGTGGGCCACATCGTGCATACTGGCATGCTCAACGAGGGTGGAGGGTACGAAAATGACTGCAGCATAGCACGGCTGAGCAAGCGCAGGTGAGCCGGCTGCCGCTCTGCTCCCTCCGCCTAATGGCTGTGGCGGAGCTGAGCCCTCAGCTCACCTCTCCAGGAAGCTGTAATAACACTGAGGACAAAAAACATTTCATTAAGTCAGGGCCAGTTCATTAGCAGCCCAGCACACACACACAAAAAATCACCAGGAGGAAAAAAAAAAAAAAACCCCACCAGATTATGTAAAACTTGGTGTGGAAAAATTAGTAACTCTACTGAGGAAAAATGCCTTATCTTATGTTAATAGGTCTGTATAATTTCTTGGCACTAGCAGAAAGCCAGAATCTTCTGTTTTGTCATTATGTGGTATATCCTAGAAGTATGTGCTGTTGGCCTTCCCTAAAAGCTAAGAGATCATTCACCAGTATTCTGTTCGTTGCTTTGAAACTAGCTGAGAACTTACTGCTTCCTGATCATTTTCCTGCTGCCTGGTTTTGATTACTTTTGGGTCTCACTTTCAGTTTCTTCATGATTTCTCCAACCGACCAGCAGGTCCACTGTTGGGCCTGGCTTAAGAAATACATGCCAGAAGACAGCAACCTGATTCTGGAGGATGTCACCTGGAAATACACTGGTAAGGGGGCCCTCTGCAGTCAGCTGAGCGAGGAAAAGCCAGCTGATCGAAGTTGATCCAGATCTGTCTTCTCCATTTGCCTTCTCTATATCTGATATTCAAAAATGAGTGTCAGAATTAGAATCTTGGAAGAGGCTCCTGGTCATAGAAAATTGATCTCTAATTCTTCCCCATGTTTTTATAAGTGAAGTGTGAATGAGTTAGTGCTTCAGTTTCTTTGTGTTTTGTTTACTGCTGTATCCCCTACAGCCAGCATAACAGAGTGCAAATATTTGTTGAATGAATGAGTGACTCATTATTAAAGTATTTTTATATTTATTACCTAAGTATTATTTTCTTCAAAATTTCCCCTTAGTTTCTTTTTCCTTTAATGAGTAAATACTTTTTAAGGATAGATAACTTAATTTCCGTATTATCTCTTCCTCAGCAGTCTTCTCAGGGAGCAACCCCTCCTCTTCTGCCACCCGATTCCAGCTTTAACCCCTCCCTACCCTCAATGGACCCCTGCCCCTCGCCTCCACCAGGCCCTCATCCTCAGTTCATCGTGGTAGCAAATATGATTACCTTCTTGCTACCAGATTAGAAAACTATAGAAGCTTATTGAAGCAAGCCTATTTTCTAGTCCATTTAAGGGTATTTGATGTGTAATTAGCTTAGGTGTTGTCGTCAACGTGACAGAATCCAGGCTGGGTGGGCAGCTCTCCTCAGGGCTCTCCTGGTACTGATTTGGGTTTGGGGCTTTTTCCATCATGTAGCCACATTGGGAAGAGGAGGGGAATGGGAATTGTTTTTGTTTTGTCTTGTTTTTAAATATTAATTTATTTATTTGGATGTGCCAGGTCTTAGTTGAGGCATGCAGGATTTTCATTGCAGCACACGGGATCTTTAGTTGCGGCATGTGGACTTCTTGGTTGCGGCATATGGGATCTAGTTCTCTGACCAGGGATCGAACCCGGGCCCCCTGCATTGGGAGCATGGAGTCTTAGCCACTGGACTATCAGGGAATTCCCGGGAACAGGAATTGTGCAGGGGGTTTTTGGCCAGCCCCGGGAGTGGGCTCCTATCCCCTGGCCTCATGATCCCAATCAAGTTGCAAAGGAGGCTGTGGAGTTTTGTCTTCCTTTGTACCCAGGAAGAGGCAACATACTAGCCAGGCTGTCAGATGCCAGGAGTCAGTAGCAGCATTTAGCAGCCCTGTCAGGAGAAGTGTATTTGCCAGAATCAAGGTCCACCCTAGGATTGCCTAAGCAAACGGACATTTTCATGGTCTTGCCACCCAGACCTGGCCATAGGTGAGCAAGTCCAGAACAGACCTTTCCCATTGGTTCAGCTATTCACCTGGAGCTGCCAGACATCTCTTGTTCTTTTCCGTTTAGCCCTCAATCTGATTGGTCCTCGAGCTGTGGATGTGCTGTCTGAGTTGTCCTATGCTCCTATGACTCCAGACCATTTCCCAAGTCTGTTTTGCAAGGTGGGTACTAGTAAAGTTCTAGTTTTTAAATAAGCAGGGAATATTTCTTTTATAGAGATGGCAATTACATGTTTTCACTATGGTGTTAATACCCACAAAGCGTGTTCTGACTTTTATTAAGCAAACAGAATGAGTAAATCCATTTCTTTATTTTTCAATCTTCATGTTCTTCTTGTTTAATACACATTGATATCTTTGAAGACCTAATTTCTCTGAATATCAGTTCTATATATTTATTGATTTCTGTAGAGGTGGATTAAATTTTTAAGTTATAGTATTATGACGCGGATGCCAAAAAATGCCAGTCGAGGTCAGGTCCCTTCTCCCCATGCAGTGCTTCCTCTTTTCCATACACAAAGTAACTTCTGTGTATGTGGCACCTTCAGGTAAGAAATGGTTTAGGTGAATCCCTAAACAACTTACTTTTCTTTCTTTCTTATACATTTTCTTTCTTATACTTGGCAACTAGAGCTGAGTGCAACAAATTGTAACTGAATAAAAGGAATGATAACTGAGCGCTCTGTGGGAAGTGGCTGACTGGAGAGGTCCAGACAGACATGTTTTGGCAGCCTGTAACAGGCAGCTTCGGGACAGTGACTGACGGGATGCTCTTTGAAGTGCAAACCGAAGTTAGGATCCACCTCTTAAGTGATTTTACAGCTCTCCTTTTTCTCCATGGCACAGTTAAAGCAACAGGAAACTCTGTTAGCTGGCAGCAGACCCTGTCACAGTACATTCTTTGCTCCTTGAAGAAGTAACCCACATGCGTGCGCCTGCGGTGTACTGCATTATGCCTGCTCCTCGTGGAAACAGTCTGCTTTAGGGCCGTCTGGGGCTTACCACTTCCCATTGCAGGAACGGTGATTGAGTCAGGGGCCCCTTTTGGGCAACTGAGCTGCTGGAAACATGTTTTGAACATGAGAAGCCCAGTCTCTTTCCCCAGGGTAGCAGGTGAACGGTGTTCTTTGGTCATTCGGCATCATCTTCTGTGGGGCAGGTACCCAGGACTTGTCTGCCAGGTCCTCCAGAGAACACATTTGCCTGGTCTTCATCGCTCCCGGCGTCTCTGACTAAAACAAATCTTTAGCACGACCTTGTAAAAAGAAGTATTTCATGCTTGTCAAAGACTTTGCCTCCACTTCCCTCCAGTAGCTTGGCTGGCACTCCTGAACTGGGGCTGTTCATGAGAAGAGGCATTGGAAAGGCTGTGCTCTGTTCCTAATGACCCCAATGCCTGGAAACAGACTGTCCTGAGGAAGAAATTTTTATTCACATGTATCTCCATTAGGGTCCAACACAGGGTACAGAGCTAATGAGAGGGGTTGCCTCAGGCATTCATTCCTCTAACAAACATGGAGGGGCCCACTTCCCCTGACGAGTTTCCACGATGACCTTCTCCCTTTGTTTCCACAGGAGATGAGTGTGGGCTACGCAAATGGGATCCGGGTGATGAGCATGACTCACACAGGAGAGCCAGGATTCATGCTTTATATTCCTATAGAGGTGAGAACCACGAGAGGATGGGTGCTGGCAGGGTTAGAGCGCCATGTCCGACCGGGCCTTGGTCACTGAGGTAGGCTGCGTTAAAGAGATTTTAATGTTTTTAGCTAAGTTACGTACTTTTTTTGTGTAGGTAATATATTTACATGGTCTAAAAATAAAAACCTCTAAAAAGTATTCAGTGCCACCCGACTAGTTCCCACCAACCACTACCAGTGATATAATTGTTAGTTTATATCATGTCAGATTTTTGTGCATATGGAAGCAAGTTCAAAGATGTATTCATAACCCTCTTTTTTAGAAACACAAATGGAGGCTTACTGCTGTTCTTCATCTTGATTTATTTTACTTAGCAATTTAGAGATTTTTCCCTGCCAGTACCTAAAGAAGAAAGAGCTTCCTTTTTCTTTTTTTCTTTGTTTTTTAATGAAATTGATATATTATGCCATTATATAGTTGAATCATAATTTATTTAACCAGTCTGGTACTAATAGACATTTATAGGGTTTCTAGTCTTTTGCTGTTATAAAAAATTCTGCAGTGTACAAGAGTGTCTTTTTCTTTATTGCTTGTACCAGCACACAGAGGTGTCAAACTTCGGGCTGATGGGTGCAGTTTCATGCAGGAGATCAAGCTACTTTTCAAAACCCATCTCACTCCGAGTAAAAGCCCATCTGCAGGGCCCACACAGCTCTGCCGACCCTTCTCCACACTGCTGCTCCTGATCTCACCCTGTCTTCTTGCCTCTCACTCCTTGCTGGACATGCTTCTGCCTCAGGGCCTTTCCACTTGCCCTTCCCCTTTCCTTGGCGTATCCCTCCCCCCGTAGAGCCTCCCAGGCTCACAGCCACACCTGCTTCAGGTCTTATTCACACCTCACCTTTTTTTTTTTTAATTAAAAAAAAAATTTTTTTGGCCATGCCGCACAGCCTGTGGGATCCTAGTTCCCCAGCCAGGGATTGAACCCACGTCCCCTGCAGTGGAAGCACGGAGTCTTAACCACTGGACCACCAGGGAGGTCCCCACACCTCACCTTTTGTTTTTGTTTTTTTTTAAGTTTATTATTTTTGGCTGCGTTGGGTCTTCGTTGCTGCCTGCACGGGCTTTCTCTAGTTGTGGCAAGCGGGGGCTACTCTTCGTTGCGGTGTGCGGGCTTCTCATTGTGGTGGCTTCTCTTGTTGCAGAGCACGGGCTTTAGGCGTGCAGGCTTCCGTAGTTGTGGCATGGGGGCTCAGCAGTTGTGGCTCACGGGCTCTAGAGTGCAGGCTTAGTAGTTGTGGCGCACAGGCTTAGTTGCTCCACGGCATGTGGGATTTCCTGGACCAGGGCTCAAACCCGTGTCCCCTGCATTGGCAGGCGGATTCTTAACCACTGCGCCACCAGGGAAGTCCCACCTCACCTTCTTGAAGAGACCTTATTTAAAGTTGCAGCCTCTGGCCCCCTCCTCCCTAGCCTCCTTCCCTGTTTTATTTTTCTCAAGAGTGCTTACCACTGTCTCATAGAATATATATTTTCTTTATCTTGTTCATCACATTACCCCTGTTTAAATGTAGGTTTGCTAAAGGCAGGGATATTTGTTTAACTTCTATATCCCCAGCAGTTAGAGAAATACTTGGCACATAGTAAACGCTTAATAAATGTTGCATGAATGAATGTTCTGGCAGTATCTTTTGTCCATTTTTGTATTGAATTATTGGTCTTTTCCCCCAATTCCTAGGCATTCTCTGAATCAGCCAGCCAGTCCTTACTATTAAGTTGTAAATTTTTTTTCCAGTTTGTCATTTGTCTTGATTTGTTTTTTTGCCACGTAGAAGGGTTTTTTTATACTTTTTTTTTTTTTTTGGCTGCATTGGGTCTTTGTTGCTGGGCGCAGGCTTTCTCTAGTTGTGGCAAGCGGGGGCTACTCTTCATTGCGGTGCATGGGCTTCTCATTGTGGTGGCTTCTCTTGTTGCGGAGCACGGGCTCTAGGCGCGTAGGCTTCAGTAGTTGTGGCATGTGGGCTCACTAGTTGTGGCTCACGGGCTCTAGAGCATAGGCTCAGTAGTTGTGGCACACGGTCTTAGTTGCTCTGTGGCATGTGGGATCTTCCCAGACCAGGTATGGAACCCGTGTCCCCTGGCAGGTGAATTCTTAACCACTCTGCCACCAGGGAAGTCCCAGAAGGGTTTTCTAAATTTTACTTTTTATTATGGAAATGTTTCATATGTTGCAAAAAATTTTTTTTGTAGGTGAATTGATGAATCTTTTGTGGCTTCTAGAGCTTAATACATAGAAGGGGCTTCCCCACTCCAGAGTTAAAAAATTTTTCCACTTCTGGTGCTTTTATAGTTTGTGTTGTTGCTATTTATGGGTTTGTGTGGTTTGTTTTTTCATATTTAAATGCTCCAACCTTTTGCACTGTCTCTTGGTACACTTTATGAGCTATGGATCAAACTACTTTTTCTAACATGGATGACCAGTTGATGTGAGATTCTACCTTTATCACATACTAAGTTTCTATATATATATAGATTTATTTCTGGACTTCTATTTGTGTATCCAGTATCACATTGTTTTAATTACTGAGTCTTTATTGTATATTTTAATACTTGGTAGTGCTTATCCTCCCTCATAGCTTGGAAAACTCTGGAAAAGAATAATTCCTGTTTCCTTATTTTTCCTTATAAACTTTTATGATCATCTAGTTAAAAACACCCTGAGTTTTTGGATTGTGTTATGTTTGTAAATTAGGAAGAATTGACATTCTTTTATATGTGTTGAATCTTACAATCAAAATATACCTTTCTTTAATGCGGGTTTTTATTTTTTTGGTGACCTTCAGAGGTATTTTGAAGTTTTCTTCATGTAGATGGTATACATTTCTTAAATTTATATGAATAATATTTTGGTGGTGTTGCTGTTGTGAATGGTATTCCGGTGTCTTCTGATTTATGAAAGCTTTTTTCCCTGTATATTAATGCTTTAACCTGTTTCCCTCCTAAACTATTTTACTGTTTATAGCTGTTTTTTAGTTGATTCTCTGGAATTTCCAGGGTTCAGTCTTACCATACACAAACAATAATAGTTTTTGTTTCTTAACAATTTTTATTCCTGCATTTTCTTTCCCTTGTCCAGTTGTGACAAGTAGCAGTGATCTTCAGCCTCGTCATGTTTTGACATTAGTCATACTACTCGTGGTCTTAGGTTTCTTTTTAATTATTAAATGAAGCATGGATTTACCAGCCCATGAAATTTTATCTGCTTTTCCACACCAGAAGTATTATAATAATATCAAGGTGAAGGGATTATTCATGATTCGAGAAGAGTTGATATGCATGTAGCTGATATGTTTTGCCTGTACTGAAGTGCCATATGGTCATTCAGGTGTTACCACCTGCTCCTGGGTCATTAATCAGCCAAGCCCATCAGGAGGGAGAAACCCTGTTTTCTACCCAATTTTCCTGGGCTGGTCCCATTTTTATGGTTTTCTGTGAGTCCAAGAGGTAATTTGTGCACTGCTTGGGTTCTTTTCAAGCTGGTTTTTGTCCTCAAGAAGCTTATACTTGTCTCTGAGGAGCTGCCTTCCAAAGCATGGTGGCAGATAGCAGATTGGTTTGTTCACACTCAATCCCTGGCATCTAGTGAGAAAATGAGTAAGTAGTGGGGACCCACTTTTCGCTTTGCTCTTCTCTAGCCCAAGATTACTCACCTGCTTTAAATCTTTCCTCCTTTGTCTTTTTAATTCAAGTACGGAGCATTCAGCTTGAGACACTGAACCTGCCCGAGATACAGCTTATTCTTACTCTCGTTTCCCAGCCAGTCTCCACTGGTCTCCTCCACCCACCTTTGCTATTTGCAGTGTTTCACTTACACACGTACCACAGGCTGTGTTGTACCCAATAGCTCAGACTCCCTTTTCCACATCTAAAGTTGTCTTGATCACAGTGGTCTGTTTAGTCAGTGCCTGTTCGGCTACAGTAGTGCAGTTTATAGAGCAACATACATTGCCAGGATAAAGAATTGCAATACCAATGAAGCAGATTTTTGTTTTTGTCTCCCCCCCCCCCTTTTTTTTTAATTTATTAAGCTTTGGCATTGGTTACTTTTATTTATTTATTTATTTATGGCTGTGTTGGGTCTTCGTTTCTGTGCGAGGGCTTTCTCTAGTTGCGGCAAGCGGGGGCCACTCTTCATCGCGGTGCGCGGGCCTCTCACTATTGCGGCCTCTCTCGTTGCAGAGCACAGGCTCCAGACGCGCAGGCTCAGTAATTGTGGCTCACGGGCCCAGTTGCTCTGCGGCATGTGGGATCTTCCCAGACCAGGGCTCAAACCCGTGTCCCCTGCATTGGCAGGCAGATTCTCAACCACTGCACCACTAGGGAAGCCCTCCCCTCCAGTTTTATTGAGATATAATTTACATACATCATTGTATAAGATTAAGGTGGACAGGATAATGGATTGACTTACATAGACTGTGAAATGATCACCACAATAAGTTTAGTTACTAGCATCCATCATCTCATATAGACACAATAAAAAGAAAAAATTTTTTTTTCCTTGTGATGAGAACTCTCAGGATTGGCTCTTAATTTTCATACGTATCCTACAGCAGTGTCACCTAGTCATCATGTTGTGCATTATATCCCCAGTACTTACCTTGTAACTGGAAGTTTGTACCTTTTGACCACCTTCCTCCAGTCCCCACCTGTAACCACAAATTGATCTCTTGGTCTGTGAGTTAGTTGCTATTTTGGTTTTATTGTTGTTCAGTTGTTTTTTTAAGATCCCACATATAAGTGAGATTATACAGTATCTGTCTTCCTCACTTCTCTGTGTCTTGTTTTCTGCTTTACTTTTACAGTTTTTAAAGTAAACAGTGTAGTTTGTTGTTGGGCTTTAGACTTAACAGAGTATGTTTAGATTATTTGCTTTCAATTTGGAAAACTTTTGTTCATTTAAGTTATGTGATACTTAAACGTGTCTGGAACCAAGAACAAAACAACATGAGAGACGGGATATTGTGGGATACGGGTAGGAGAGCTCTGATTTTCAGGGTCCTCTGTGACTCACTCTAGGTCTCTTAAGATATGCCATCATCTGTGTGACAGACCAGAGCTGTGCATGCACGTCTAGAGTTATGTGTAACACCAGTTTCACAGCATAGGCCAGTGCATAAGGGAAGGACCAAGTTCAGGGAACTGGGGCAAGAGAACAAAGCCAGTGGAGGGTGCATGGCTCTTGGAGAGGCAGTTACGAGACTGGTTGTTTACTGAGAGCTTCTGTGAGTTATTATTTAATAAGTGCTATACACTGAGATCCTAGACATTTTAGAGAAGTAAAGAGATAAGGGTGCTGCTTTCGTGGAGCTTAAGCCTGGGCTGCAGCACTTTGGTTCCTGAGGATCGTAGACAGCCTTCTCCCTTGTCCAGGTAACAGTGTCAGCCATCAGGCACTGCCAGACAGAGTCCATGTTTTAATTCTGAAGGTCTGCTGGTTACTGACCTTTTGTCTCTCCCTCTAGTATGCCCTGCACGTATACAACGAAGTGATGAGTGTTGGACAGAAATATGGAATCCGGAATGCTGGGTATTATGCTCTTCGTAGCCTCCGAATTGAAAAGTTTTTTGCCTTCTGGGGTCAGGATTTAAACACCCTCACCACACCCCTGGAATGCGGACGAGAGTCTCGGGTGAAGTTAGACAAGGTACTGTACCTGTGCGCACTCCACTCTGCCCTCAGCTTCCTGAGCAGGGAGCCTGCATGAGAACAGGAAGAGCTGAGGTGGGAGGAAAAGTGTATAGGTGTTGAGACCTCAAAATGTATCTATGGGATAAAACGCTTAATATGGAAACATCATAAATAGACAACACTTGTTTGGGGCACTTTGCTCTCTTTTAGACTGAGTGCTTTCTGGGCAGTTTTTCTGAGTTGATTGTGGTAATTCATTAATATGCCATGAATATATATGTACAAATGAGTCACTTTACATTCAACTGCCTAATTTTTTCATCATCACCATTCAAGAGGATGAAAAGTCTCTTTCCCACCTCTGAGCCCACCCAATCCCACTGCCAGCTTGACCAGAAGCAGCAGTGTCCTGCCTCTCCTTGTAGAGAGCTTCCGTGCAGTGCAAACAGACGAGTAGTTTCCCCTCACCACTTTCTTAACCTTGGTGGTTGGATACTATATACTTGGTATATCGCACCTTGCCCTTTTCACTTAAAATATCTTAGCAGTCATTCCCTATCAGTATAGTAGATCTCTGGTGTTCATTTTGAGCAATTAGGTAACTAACTATTTTTCTCTGATATAAAAGTAAAGAATACTCGATTTGGAAAATAGGGAAAAAACATAAAGAATAAAAAATCGCTTTTTTTTCAGCGACACGCATTGTTAAGAGTTTATTTTATCCTGCTCTTTTTTGGACATATGCATATGTAAATATTTATGCATTGAATACAGATATATATGCATGGATTTCTGGTTGAGATTATATAAAAACATTGTTTTTCTAAAATAATTTCTAGCAGGCATTTTCAAGTGTTGATTTTTCTTCCTATTTTTGTTCTGTGTGGTCTTGTGATTGAAATGTGTTTATAAAATAGAAAAGAGAGCGATATGTACCTGTGTTGTTACAAGAATTCTCTGCAGGTGTCTTTCATACTGGGAATGCAGTTTTCCGCATGGGGGAAGCACACTTTCTCCAGAGCTTGCAGGGGTGTGGTGGGGAGTGGCGGCCCACTGCAGCGACACTGGGTCCCGAGTGGTGACGCTGTCTCTGTGCTGCCTCTTTCCTAGGGGATGGATTTCATTGGGCGAGATGCCCTGCTGCAGCAGAAGCAGAACGGGGTGTACAAACGCCTCACTATGTTCATCCTGGACGACCACGACACGGACCTGGACCTCTGGCCTTGGTGGGGGGAGCCCATTTACCGAAACGGGCAGTACGTGGGCAAGACCACCAGCAGCGCATATGGTTACACCCTGGAGCGCCACGTGTGCCTGGGCTTTGTGCACAATTTTTCCGAGGACACCGGAGAAGAGCAGGTGGTGACAGCAGATTTCATCAACCGGGGAGAATATGAGATTGACATCGCAGGACAGCGGTTCCAGGCCAAGGCCAAGCTCTACCCGGTCACCTCCCTCTTCACCCATAAGCGCCGAAAGGATGACGTGGAGCTAAGTGACTTGCACGGGAAGTAATGCCAGGCAGTCTCACCACCTTCCCACCTTCTAGTTATCTTAGGAGCTTTTCTCTTCCTGATCCCATCCCTCTTCTTGATTTAACCTTTGCCTCCCACCTCTTATCTCCCTGATATAATTTTAAGCGTTTAAAACTTTTCCTTTGCACCCTCTCTTGTCCCTCCATCTTCTCCTCCCTCCTGCAGTTTCCCATCTCCTGATACTCACTCTGGGCTGGTCATCCCTCCACCCATCTCAGGTTCCTGTGGGGACAGGAAGGCAGGACAGAGGTAGACTCCACTTGTGGAAGTGGGTTACAGTGACAGCCTGACTTCAAATGCTGTGTCTTGAAGCAAGGGAGGCTTGTGGTGTGCAGGCCTCAGGGTAAGAGTCCATCTCCGTGGGGCTAAGTTTTCTCGGAGTAACCTGCGAATTCTGGCTAGCTGCTGTCTGTCTGTGTGATACAGCCGTGTGGAAGAGCTTACGCCTTTTAGCCAGGTAGGTCCTTCTCCCGTTCCTTTGTGCTGTGGGTCGGCACCCTGATACCTCTAGCAGAAGGATGACCATCTACCTCGCTGATGAGAGGCATCGTGTGGGCGTTACCTGGGGTTTAGCACAGATAAGTAGTTAACCATCCTGGGCCTCGCTACTGACCCAGTTATCAGACTGTTGGGCTAGGGCCACCTGCCTATAATTTTCTTCATCTCTTGCTAATCTGTATAATGAGGGGGGTTGTGGTTTATTTAGCCGACTAAACAAATAAGCCACGGTGTTCGAAAGGGAAAGACCATGTTGCCTTTAGTGTTGCTTTTCCTAGCTGAAAGGGTCTGACCTCAAACTAAGCTCCAGCGATGCTGAGTTTTCTATGAAACAGTGCTGCTTTTCTCTCAGCTATTCACAGTTCAGTCACCCCACCTTGATGTTCCTCTTCTCCGAGCGCATGTGACTTTCAGTTCAGCCTCATGTGTCCCTTCCACAGGAGGCCCACTGGCTCAGTGCACACTCTCTCCCTTAGAAGAGTACGGGGGAGGCAGGACAAGCATCCTGGCTGAGTAACTAAACCTTGTGGCCACGCTGAGTTGAAGAGAGCTACTGGGACCCCAGGGTTGCTTCCCCCGCACAAAAGACACAGAGATGACCCACTTGGGTCCCTTGAGAGTTCCCAGTGTGGAGAGCGTATGTTACCTGAGTCCAAGGTCTGCTTTCCGTCTTCTCTTTCCAGACATCTCTCCACATCTTCTGGAATAGAAGGTGACTTGGGGTAAGAGCGCCCTGCACACTTTTAAGCAGTGTCTCTGTTTTCTAAGGGTGGAACTTGGATCACACAGACTGTGGTATCCATCCCCACACTTAATTTCCCCTTGCAAACAAATGGCTGCTAGAGATTTTAATTAACCATAGCCTTTGTTATTTTGGTATCTTGGATGCATTAGTTCTGATAGGTCTATAAGTATATTAGAGACAATCCTTTCATTTTATTAGAGCAGCTTACAATTCTCAGGTGTCTGCCTGCTCTGGCATTTCTCTGGGATTTCTGTTTACCCACTTGATCACTGACTTTAGTGTCCATCTTCTTACGAGGTCTTCATTGATTTAATGAGGGAGTATGTGATTAGAATTCTGTCGGGGGGCCTTGGTATTTTGGTGCAAATGGGAATTTAACTAGCTGAGAGATGCTGCTTCTAGGCAAAGAGGAGAGGTGCTGCCCAGCTGGAGAGCAGTGAACAGCAGCTGTGAAACTTGGAAGAGTAGGAAACTGGCACCGGACAATGCATGTGTTACCAGCAGGGAGCCGACTGACCCCAGAAGATGGAAACAGATGTAGAACTAAAGGTATCCCATGCTCACACCACTGCAAAGTCGTCTTCATAAATGGAAAGTTATTTGGGACTGAATCAAAAAGAAAATCTAGATTTACACATAAATTACATCTTGTCCATAAGTAGGGGTCACACTTCTAAGACTCTAAGACTCTGACAAGATGTTAAGATTCTGGGGGGAATCACTTGTTTATTGAGTGCCCTGAAACTTACATATTTATCTTCCAGCACTTTACAATTCATCCTTCAAGTCTCCTTTGGTTCATTCAAATATAGGCAATATGAATCTGGTAGGTTTCTCTATTTGGTCCTAAACAGAAGGGGGTGACTCTTTCCTGCCTCAAGCGTAGTTGATAATCAAAACATCTTCATTTCTGTGTCATCCCCAACTTGGGCACTGGGATCAAATGTGTTTGCTTTCTGTGACAACTCACCTCTCCCTGGAGATTGGAGGGATTGTTCAAGGAGTAGCTGGACTCTTGTTTTAGGTGGTTGGTACTTTTTTCTTCTCTCTGAAATGATCTGTTATCACCACTTCTGCTGTATTGGGAGAGGGGCTCCACAATCTTCTCAGCATATGCAATCGAAGAATCATTTTTGAACCTAGAAACACAAAGTGTGTTGGCTTCAAACAGATGGAGAATCAAGGTTGCAAGTTTCCTGTGAGCCCTCTCCTCTCTTGAGATAAGCCCCTAGTTACTTGTGCCACATGTAAATCCCATGGTCATGAGACTGACATTGAAGATTTCTTGTCTGTGAGAAAAGCTCTAATTCAGAAAGTTTTTAGAGCAAAAAGGGACGGACAAGACCTACCTGCTTGGATAGCACAATTTGATGTCCTTTAACTTGTGTTTTGGTCACATAGCACTGCATGGGCAGGACATGCTCCAGGAGAGAAAACTGAACAGTTCCCACTACGTTCTAGTGCTTTTCTGAGGAGTCCCTGTACCCCCAAATGCAAGAGATGCCATTTAGCCCAGTGATTAACCCCAGTCTCACTTTGGCCCCAAAGTTCCCATTTCTGCAGGAGTAGCAACCAAGTCACTTGTTTGATTCTCATCAGGAGGTGTGCTGGCCCTGGATTCTACCTCCTTGTACAGACCAAGAGTTTTAGCCATCTCTCTTCTTTCCTAGGCTGTTGTTTCCAAGAAAGTAACTCAACGTGAAAAATAACTCTTCAGCTTTCTCCTTTCTCCTGCCTTTTGCATGCATTTGCGATGTTAACCCCTCCCCACTGCCACCATGTATGTGGCAGGAATGATAGGAGCTTCCTAAAGTGATTTTGCTTCACTGGAGAGATGACCCCTCTGCCTTGATTTCTGCCTCTGTAAAACAACGGCACTGGCTGGCTTCCAGGCATTAACTACAAGTTCCTTTTTATATCTTTGTTGCCTCTTGGCCAGTGTAGGCAGCAAGGATCTAAGTATCTTTGGTATCTAAGATAGAGATTTGGTCAACAGTGCTCAATCCTGAAGTGTAAGTATAACCTACTGTGTTCATTTTCTTTCTGCACACCACCCCCCCCGAATCCCTCACAAACTTTGATATAAGCAGCATTTTATCAACAGGAGGTAGGGAAAAGTTTCTCACGAGTAAGGAATTTTCATCTGGCACATGTCATGTGCAGGCACATGGACTCAGGTGCAGCACAGTTGAGTGGAAGAGATGGTAGATGAAATAATAGGCAGTAGCCGCGTCCTGCAGTGAGTCGTGAGGGAGCTAGGGAGCCACGCGTCAGAGCCGCTCCCCACACCCACCGCCACCGCCCTCCACTTTAAGGTGCTCCGTTAGTTGTAAGGCTCCTTCACTGTCATCACGGGGCTGGCATCTGCAGTCCCTTAACCATGACAAATACACTATTTTTCAAGAGGACTGAGTATTTTTGTACGTCTTTGCCTTCTCTTTTATCCATTAAACACCAGAGTTGTTCCTTGTGTATGATTCGTGACTTCTCTGAGCAGAACCCTTGGGGAATTACACATTTCTTCATGGGCCATTTTTCTCATGATATTTAGATACACCTACTTTCATCCTTTGCAGACTTTCTGCCTTCTCATTTTTCTGTCTCTCAAGGACAGAAATTGTAAGACGTGGAGAGGATACTTATAGCATCTGTTTCAATGGATCTATGCCAGGATTTCCTTTGCACACCAAGAACTGGAGCTTGGGGCATCTCTTTCCTCCAAGCCAGGTTCTAGTGCCTTACACTCCGGAGTGTCACATGGTGGGTGGAGACGAAAAAAAGTACCTTCAACAGATGGGTGTAGGGTCGAAAGCTTCTGCAGCTCGTTTCAGTGAAGGGTCTTCCAGCAGCACAGCTAACACTTTACTCTCTGGTCAACTCTTGGGATGTAAGAAAATGCCATTGTAATTACTGTTGTAAAGGCTACAACTTGTTCTTTGCATTTGTAAACATGCAGTTCAACTCAGCCCTTTTCTATCCCATGTGTAGCATCAGCATCTGGTCCTGAAGACGTGCGAGGCACTTTACTAAATGGGATGTTTCTCACGAGCCCTAGTGATGACGGGCACACAGGGTGACAGAGCATTTCTGCCCTCTGCGAATGTGGTATTAATGGTGTGCACTGTATTTCTATCAAGTCAGATTTCAATTTTATTTTATGTTACTAAGTTTGTAAATGAATAAACGGACATTTTCACTACTCTTGCCGTGTCTGCCTGAGAAATGTCCTGCATCTGTGGTAACCAGATATATGTATTTGCCATCACTAAGAATAAACACTGTACATAAAACCATTTGTACCTGTTCCCATAGTGTACAAGAGAATTTGAGAACAGGTAAACAAGATACCTTCCCTCCTTGCGATGGGGGGCATGGCTGTGGGGGAAAAGCCCCATTCCTCCTCCTGAAGTCCCTATCACTGTCACTGGACTTGACATGCTGCCTTACACTTGACTTCGTAGTAAGAACCTGGCACTTATCACTCAAGTATTGGGTTGGCCAAAAAGTTCATTCGGGGCTTTCTGTAAGATGTTACGTAACATGAGCCCATGTCTGTGTGGAAAATTAGCTGTGTGTGTATTTTTGCTTACAGCAGTAGGAAGAGAAAAACATCATCAGAGAGAAGCAGCCAGTGATCTTTTACTATACTTAGCTTCCATCCAGAAATTTAGTCACTGGACTTCTATCCTCTTTACCCAACTGTTCTGTGAGCCACCACATCTGGGAATCCATAGGTAGGCTAACATGTCTAACAAAAATTTCATCATCTTATCGTCCAAACCTGCTCTACTTCCAGTTTCATGAATGAGCAACATTTGTTATGACTGAAGTAGTTCCAAAAAAACATCCCACTGGCTCCAAGGCTAACTCCAAAAGAGGAGTTCCAAAAACATTCTGTACAATGACGTGTCTGGAACACGGGGAGAGCCTCCCATGGCAAGTACTTTCAAGGGGACAACTCTCTCATGACATGTGTCTTCCTCTTATTATGAACATACTGGGTTAGGTATATCACAAACCCTATGAACCAGAAGTAATTCCAGAAAGGAAGAAGCCCTGCAAGCCGAACCTGAGTGGGAAAGACTTACCTTCCAGCTCCTCCACCAAACGAAAGGCCAGCAGAGTTCATTCCCGCCAGGACGAAGTAGCCCCGCACTGAAGGGGACTTGCCCATGATGCACCTCATGTCCGGGGTGAAGGTCTCGGGGCAATTCACCAACTTCATGATCTCCAGTCTCCAGTTCTGGCATCCTACGCAGCAGGGAACTCAACAGGGGCTCTGAGCAACAAAAACAGACCCAAACACAGTCCTCAGCTTTAGGGGATTCAAAACTCCCTACCCCTTACACTTTTCTACTCCCCCTCTCCTTTCAGAAAATATCTTGTGGAGGTTTTCTAAGATGAGCCAACTGGGCCATCTTTCAGAAGCAGAAGCCTTGGGGAAGTATGGGACATTCCTACAGAGTTCTTGGCATAAAGACGGAGAAAAAAGATACTCTTTAGAAAGGAAAGGCGCTCTGGAAAAGCAAATACTATATGTGGCCCCAAAATAAAATCTTAAAGGGATCAGTGGTAGTAAAAGAGCTCTTAAATGGCCCCCAAAGAGATTTGCAGCAATTCCAACTTAGGAAATCCTTGCCTTTCACTGCATAAGACAGATTCTCAGCTTGTTTTAAAATAAGGCCAACACCAGGGAATAATCCAGTGGAACAGTGGCAACAGATGAAGCCAGACTGAAGCTGGCTGGTGGGTACATGGGTTCTTTATACTATTCTCTCCACTTTTAAAAGTTTGAAATGTCCCTGAAATAAAGTCCAAGTGGAAAGAGGAAAACTCTTCGTTATAGACCCTTGCATATATTTTGAATTTGGAATGTGACTATCTTAACTATTCAATAAATAAAATTATGTTAAAATTGAATAAAAGACCGTATTAACACAATTCTGCCTTCTAAAAAATGTCCTCAGGACTTCCCTGGTGGCACAGTGATTAAGAATCCGCCTGCCAATGCAGGGGACACGGGCTCGAGCACTGGTCTGGGAAGATCCACATGCCGCGGAGCAACTAAGCCCGTGTGCCACAACTACTGAAGCCCGTGTGCCTAAGAGCCCGTGCTCCGCAACAAGAGAAGCCACCGCAATGAGAAGCATGCGCACCACAACAGAGTAGCCCCCACTTGCCGCAACTTAGACGAAGCCCGTGCGCAACAACGAAGACCCAACCCAGCCAAAAATAAATAAACAAAAAAAAAACTCCTTAAAAAATAAACAAGTAAAAAAATAAAAGGACCTATGGGAGACCTTTTCTTACTACTGACATTCTACTAGATGAAGAAGTGAACCAGGCCCTGAGATATATTATTAATCTAGGACAAGTTCAGAAGACAATCCTGAACTATACCCACAAGGCACTGCCAGCTCCCACTAAAAATACAGAGGAAGGAGCAGTTCCTTCACAAATAAATCCCAGGCACCAAGTTCTTCTTAAAACCTGGAAAGGGGTCCCCTGAAGACCAACTATTGCCAACATGGAAGGGCCCCTATAAAGTAATTTGAACCACTCCCACTGCTGTCAAAGTGCAAGGGATATCTAGTTGGGTACATTTGTCCAGACTAAAGCTTTTACCTCCAGAAACCCCGCAGGTTAACAACAGAAGAACAATACACCTGTAAGCCACTGGAAGATCTGAGATACCTATTCAAAAGACAGGCACCTTCGACAGATAAGTAAAATGATGTAGTAGGTTGGACTCCTGTTTGCCATTCTTGCTACTGTACTCAGCGGATCATACATGAACATCTTGTTAAAAATGTTGTAGAGCTTTATATGCTTAATCATCAACATAATAGTCTGCTGTCTCCTAATTGTTTAAGTACTAACAACAGTTATGTCCTTCAAGGGCTATCTGGTCTTAACTGTGAAACAGACATTCAGGTCTGCACCCCCTGAAGGGTTTGTTTTCCTCTGCGGACACCCAAACCATCATATGTTACGGAATTATCGACAGACCCTGTCCTTTTCCAACCAAGCTATAGCATATAAATGCACTGATAATGTTCACTTCATAGGAGAGTGTGCTGTAAGGACTACAGGGTTAAGAGGGATTTTCATCTGCAACAGAACCAGTCAGGTTCACCACCAAACCCAGAAAGCACTAGGAATGATCTTTTTTCTCTATATATGTTTGTTTATTTATTTGGCTACGCAGAGTCTTAGTTGCGGCACACAGGATCTTTAGTTGCGAAACGCAGGATCTTTTAGTTGTGGCATGTGGGATCTAGTTCCCTGACCAGGGATCGAACCCAGGTCCCCTGCACTGGGAGCACAGAGTCTTAGCCACTGGACCACCAGGGAAGTCCCCTGGGAATGATCTTAGCAAGGGCAGAGCTGGCCACAGGCCTGGCAGCTCCATGGTGGGGAGGCTCTACCTATCATGAAGCAACACTGAGATCAGACAGCTTGGTTATACGATGGAACAGACAAGCCTTAATGGGGCTTAAGACCTCTCATTTCTTTGGCTAATTTAGTTCTTGACAATCGTCTAGCTCTTGATAACCTTCTGGAAGAACAAGGCGGAGTTTGTGCGATAATACTTCCTGCTGCCCCTGAATTAGTGTGATAGGACAGGTGGAAGTTAACATTAAGGAAATATACGCCCAGGCAGACTAGCTTCACAATTTTAGCAGTGGCGATATCGCCTCCCCTGCCTGGTCAACAGTTAAGGAAGCCCTCCCAAAGTTACCCTGGTTCCTTCCCTTTCTAGGCCCTTTAGTGGCTACTGGTGTTCTCCTTTTGGGCCCTTGTTTGTTTAGCCTTCTGGGCAAGTTTGTGTCTTCTAGGCTCTAACATTTCAAGTAAGACTCATGATGGCTCAAGGAATTCAACCCATTCCAGCAGAGGGTGGCCCAGGTCCCTACAGGTCCTTGGAACAGTCAGCGCGGGACTTCTACACCTCTAGGGTAGGCTAGGGTCTGTGGCCCTTGTCCAGCAGGAAGAAGTTCCAGAAGATGAGACCCTTGGCCCTTTACCCCTTAAGAATAAAAGGTGTAGAATCCCTCAGGGGATAATGAGACAGACTAGGACCTGGGACCCTTTGCTGCAGTGCTTACACCTGAACAAATGAAATACAAACAAAATACAAAGAAACTATAAGGGACTAAAAATAACTATATACATGCATGCACAGCTGGGGGAAATTATGGACAAGATACAAAAAGACCAAAAAAAAAGCCAACTGCCACTTCTGAAGAGCTGAGAGCAAAAGCAGGGTACTGGGCATGCCCCCTGCACTCACCACCACCAGAGGGGTGGGCAGACCACCCAAGCCACCCCTCCAGCCAACTCCTGGACCCGCCCCTGCCCTCACCTCATATAAGGAACCAGCTCGCTGCCCGCCTCAGAGCGATCAAGGGAAACTGTTACTTGTTTTCACTCCCGCCTGCTGCAGCAGGAGCCCAATAAAGCCTTGCCTGAATTTTTTGTCTGGCCTCATCAATTTCTATTGATTAAGGAGGCCAAGAACCCTGGTTGGTAACACTTCACTAATGTTCTCTCCACCCTCTGTCTTAATGGAAATGCAGCTCTTCTGAGGGAACTGTCACTGTCACACGGCCAGCCCTGTTCCACTGACCTCACCATCAAGAGGCACGGTCGGCATCCTCCTTGCTTCTGAACCATTACCACTCAGTCACGCTTGGAAAAGACCCTGTTCCTTTGTGCCTTAAGCTAGCAGGCACCCCTGCCTAGCTCCGGGCTACTTCCTATTAAGCCACAGGCACAGCTCTCTCTACATCCGGGTTCTGAACCCATAACATGGCTTTTCTCCCAACCTTTAACACCACTTCCTCTCTTCCTTCATCAAAGGAGATAACCTGTCTCATCTTATTCCCCAAAACCCCACCTGTAAACCTCCCTGCATCAGCAAACCATCTCTGCCTTCCTTCACAGGGTCAGAAATTAATCCCTTACAGTGGCCTGGATCCCCCTTCCTGCCCCCTTTCCCTGAACCAAGCTCCATCAACTGTCCTCGCTCTTTCACATACCTTCACGTTTACCTCCTTCTCCTCGGCATTTAGATGTGCTCAAGTACCCCCTCCCCCCGCCCAGGGGATTTAAGAAATAAAACAAAGCTCCAAGACACTCTTCAATTAGCAATTTTTAATTTTTAAAATTCTAAGTTATAAAATGATGGTCTGCAAAAAATCAAAAACAGAAGTAAAGGACTTCCCTGGTGGTGCAGTGGTTAAGAATCCGCCTGCCAATGCAGGGGACACGGGTTCGAGCCCTGGTCCGGGAAGATCCCACATGCCGTGGAGCAACTAAGCCCATGCGCCACAACTGCTGAGCCTGCGCTCTAGAGCCCACGAGCCACAGCTACTGAGCCCGCGTGCCACAACTACTGAGGCTACGTGCCACAACTACTGAAGCCTGCGGCCTAGAGCCCGTGCTCCGCAACAAGAGAAGCCACTGCAATGAGAAGTCCGTGCACTGCAACAAAGAGTAGCTCCCACTCGCCGCAACTAGAGAAAGCCCGCGCACAGCAACAAAGACCCAACGTAGCCAAAAATAAAAATAAATAAATAAAATTTATTAAAAAAAAAAAAAGAAAAACAGGAGGAAGTTAAGATTTCCCTCCACTCAAAGGTCACCAATACCAGTGTCAATTATATTTTCCCAGAATGTTACTTTTGCAGCAGTGAGCTGCCCTGATGTCCACTTGTTTGCCACCACCTTTGTCTTAAGTCCTTCTTTTATTACCTTGGTGATGGCACAGTCGGCCAGTGGACTTTTTAAGCAAAAATTTCTTAACATGTATTTCACAACCTGTCTTTTCTACTTCACAATAAATAATGTACAGAAAAGGTTGTTTATATTTTGTTTTTCACTTTTCCCCCATCCTACTCTCTCTTGCCCCACCAGGCCACTGCACTCCTCTCACCAGGAACCCAAATGTTGCTACTTTCCAAGGGCACTTTCTGGGCACCATCTCACTCCCTCCTATTCACACACTCTTTCCTTGTTTTCTGTGACGCCTTCTGCCCCGATCACATCTTGCTGGCCTCTCTCCTCTGCCCTTCCCTCTGTGTTGACGTCCCCCAGGGCTCCCTGAGGCCAGCTTCTCTTCCCCATCCACCATTGTTCAGGGTGATTCCCTTTCCTGCCATGACTGATGGCCTAACCCACAGCACTCCTGAGCCTTAGACCTGCACGTCTAGTGGAAGAAGGGCCACCTCCACTTGGACTCCCACAGGTCAAACTGAGCACATCCAAAAGGTAAAGCCACCTTCCCCAATCTCCAACTCTGCTCCACTTCCTGTGTCCCCCAGGAACACCATATACTAGAATCCTGGGTGTCATCCCACATTCCTCCCTTTCTCTCATCTCCTCTCTCCAGTCAATCATCAAGGCCTAACCAACAACCCTACATCCTAAATCTCCCTCCAATGGATCTACTCTCCACCTCCACTGCCTTGAACTGAGCACAGCCCGCCATCCTCTCTCAGTTTACTGCAGAAGGTTCCCAACTGGGCTTCCCGCCTCTAATCTGCACACCATTCTCCCCACGCCCCACAGCCTTCACACAGAGGCCTGAGCATATCTCTGAAATGAAGATCCTATTTCGTGCGCCTGCTCAAACCCTTCAATGACTATCTGGTGCCCTCAGAAAAAGTCAAATTCCTTAATACGAAGTGCAAGACCCTGCTCACTTCTTATCTCTGATCTCATTTCTCTTCTCTCTCTCCTCTCACACTCTAATCAAACCTAAACTACTTTAATTCCTCACACGTGTCAGGCATGAACTTTCTCTTCCACCTCTGGGATTTGTGCAGACTGTTCCTTCTCACTGGCATAGTTCCTGCCACCCCTCCCCCAAATAAAGATAATCCCCGCAGCTCTCAGCCTGTTTGACATCTTATTTGTTCCCACTCTCCCCCCAACACTCAGGTAACTGTTCTATATTCCCCCAAACACCCTGCACAAGCCCCAGCTCAGAGCCAGCCACGCTCTGTAACGGTCTGTCTGCCAATCAGGGAAGCAAAACAGCAAGCCGCGTGAGGACGAAACAGACTTCAGAAGCAGACAGATCTGGGTCTGATAATCTCCCCCACCACTCATTAGCTGTTTGACTTTGAGCAAGTTGTTCAATCTCTGTGGTTCGGGCTGCTCGTCTGTTACATGGGCTAGGAATACCTACCTCACGTGGCTGCTGCAAGACTAAAGCGGAAATACAGGAACAACATGGCAAGTGGCGCCTCAGAAGCACTTGGAAAGTGGTACCCTTTAGCCCCCTGGGATAATGGAGCTCTCTGAGAGCAGGGACCACTTATAACTTGATCAGGGTTTTCCCAGCAGTCACTGTAGGCACCTTGGAAATACAACCTGACAAATACATGAGAACAGAGAACAAAGGAGATGGGGAAAAAATTCAGTGATGACTCAGATCTCAAGGCTAGGCCCCCAGATGTGAGGAGATCTCTAAATAACCTGATATAATTTTTTTTAAAAAGGTTATATTCTTATAGGTAGTTATGATGTGCCAGGTACTGCTTTATGCATACAACTAATTTAACCCTCACAAATCTAGAAGGAAGATGTTACAATTTTTATTCTACACTTGAGGAAAAGGAGGCACAGAGACGTGAAGTGACTGACCCAAGATCCTACAATACTGGTGAGTGGCAGCGCCTCAATTCAAAGCCTGCCAGTTCAGCACTACAGTCTGCCATTGAATCATTACTTCATGCTACCTGTAAGTTAGGATTAGATGATTAAAAAAGGGTAGCTGTGAGGGAGGCCAGAACCACAAGGCACTTCCCCTAATAGAAAAAAGGAATTGCAGGGCTTCCCTGGTGGCACAGTGGTTGAGAGTCTGCCTGCCAATGCAGGGGACACGGGTTCGAGCCCTGGTCTGGGAGGATCCCACAGGCCGCGGAGCAACTGGGCCCATGAGCCACAACTACTGAGCCCGCACGTCTGGAGCCTGTGCTCCGCAACAAGAGAGGCCACGATAGTGAGAGGCCCGCGCACCGCGATGAAGAGTGGCCCCCACTTGCCGCAACTGGAGAAAGCCCTCGCACAGAAACGAAGACCCAACACAGCCATAAATAAATTAATTAATTAAAAAAAAAAAAAAAACCAAGCCTCCTTAATGCCCACCAGTGCTTCTTATACTGCTCCAGTTAACTACAAAATGTCAAATATAGGGAAGAAGATAGCATGTGCATTTGAAATGTTGGTATTTGTTACCACACATCTGGATATTAAAAAAAAAAAGAAAAAGGAATTGCAAAGGTAGCATTAAAAACATAACAACAGGGCTTCCCTGGTGGCGCAGTGGTTGAGAGTCTGCCTGCCAATGTAGGGGACATGGGTTCGAGCCCTGGTCTGGGAAGATCCCACATGCCGCGGAGCAACTAGGCCCGTGAGCCACAATTACTGAGCCTGCGCGTCTGGAGCCTGTGCTCTGCAACAAGAGAGGCCGTGACAGTGAGAGGCCCGCTCACTGCGATGAAGAGTGGCCCCCACTTGCCACAACTAGAGAAAGCCCTCTTACAGAAACGAAGACCCAACACGGCCATAAATAAAATAAAATAAAAAAAAATACATAACAACAGATGAGTTTCAAGAGAGAAGAAATAATACTAAAAGGCCAGGATGATAAGAACCAAGAAAAGGATTTTTGTCCTTGTGCTCATCATGACCTTCAAGAGTCAGTGAAGTGGTGAGGACAAAAAAAGAAGGATTTACAGTGGATGCAAACAATGAAGGTACAGAAGGCATCACAGTCTATTGCAGTAGGTTTGGCAGCTATAGCAAAATAAAGCTTGAGAGCAAAGGAGATAAAGCCAGTAGAGAAGAAATGGAAGATGTCAAAGACAACAAAGTAAAACACACACCTGGTTGAAAATAAATTATGTGTTTAATTTCTGCTAAGGAGAAGAGTTTCTGCTAAACAATCTCAATACTGACGCTGGTTATGCTCAGCTCTGCTTACGCCAACAAGAGCAAGAGAACAGCTCCAACTCCTGAGCTGCTCCTCTGCATGGTCACAACACCTTGTACAAACTGGCTGCTGGTCACGAGGGAGACTGGGTGAGAAGAGGCGGATTAACACAACATTTCCCACACCTGCCTCCAAACGAGAGCCACCTGGGACACGTGTTTTAAAACACACACACTCTCTCTCTCTCTCTCTCTCTCTCTCTCTCTCTCTCTCACTCACTCACTGGCTCCCTCTCTGGAGATTCTGATCCTGCGGTCCAGGGTGCTGTATTTTTCAACAAGTGCACCAGGTGATCAGCCAAGTTTGAGAACTTAATACAAATCTCCAGCCCTAGGAACGTGTCCCCTTCAGCCCGGCTACCTCGCCGCCCCGCAGCCCCCGACAACATGCTTACAAGGCACGGGCGAAACGGACATGAAGATGCCTGAATCAAATCTCGGTGTCATACACATCAGGCCCAAAGGGTCAAACGTTGGGAAAAGAGCTCACCGCCCCGGCCTGGACGTTTCCACCTAACCTCACCGCTGACTCTGCAGCACTTTTACTGGTTAGTTAAGCACAAGCGGACCGCACGTTGCCACGCGGGAAAACAATTCCACCTGCAGAGACTACCCAGCTGCACAAGCCCGACCCACGCTGCGGGGTGGGGGTGGGGGCTGCCTGCCCGAAGCGGGCATCAGGAGCGAGGTTACCCCGGCCGCCCTGGGCATCCGGGCTGGGCTGCGGGCGCCTGGCAGAGCCGGTGCGCTGGCCCCGGGCAGCCGGGCACGGGTCCGCGAGACGCCACCGCCGCAGAGAGGCTGAGGGAGACCGGGCGACGCGCTGTCGGCCCCGGCGGGCGGAGTCCTGGCGCCGCGACGCGCCTTCCGAGGACTAGGAAGAACCGACGGGAAACGAGGGACGCCGGAAGCCCCCTGACCGAGACCACAGCGGAAAGGGGGGGCGCTGGGGGTCCCGGGCCGCCAAGGTCCGCGCGGACGGGGACGCCAGAGCGGCCCGAAGCTTCTCCTTACCTCACGGGCGCCCTCGGGCTCCGCGCTCAGTAACACTCCGGCTGAAGCGGGTCAGCAGCCACAACCGTTGCCGGGGGTCCCGGGGCCGGAAGGTAGGACAGGGACAGGGAAGGGGGCGGGACAGGAGGGAGGAAAAAGTTCCCGGGACGCGAGAATCCAGCTAGGGTTTGCCGGCGCTAGTCTCCCTTCCAGCCGCCGTGCGCCGTGACGTCAGGGTAGGGCTCCGCCCCTGACACGTGGGGCCTGTTTGGGTCTCGCGAGGCCCCGCCCCTGGGTGTGTGTGTGGGGGGAACCGTCTCTCCAAGATGGCGGCCAGCTGCAGCCGTGGTGTTTCAGGGCCGCTTTAGGACTCTAGGCTCGGGCCCTGTTAAATTGTCCAGGTGCAGCCGGGACCGCCAACATGGCGGCAGCCCCGCTGCAGTGTGGGGAGGGCGGGGGTTCTCTCTTACTTCTATGCGAGTCCCCAGGTCTGGTTCCACGTGGCCCACCGCCCAAAGACACTCTAGTCAGGGCGTAAAGAAGATTCTTGGACTTACAGCCGCTTTGTTTTTTGGAAGTTGCCCGGGTCTTCTTGGGCGAATCGCTAGCAGAGCAGATTGGAAATCCGGTCTGCTGGCCCCGCCAGACCTCGGAGGCAGGATAAGAAGACCTGAGCTCTGGGCCGGATCTTACTCTTTGCGCCTTCTCTGTTTGTCTGGACCAGAGAAAGAGGAATCATTCACTACATCCTCTGAGAAGCTCCCCATCACCTTGCTTACTATCACATCGCCCTGTTTCCTTTCCTTTATAGAACTTGTCACTGAAGTAGATCAGTGTTTGTTGATTGCCTTTCCCACTAGTTGCAAGCTCTGCCCTCTGACGACAGAACCTAAATCTCGTGCAGGGCCATGTTCTCAACACTTAGAACAGCGCATGGCACAAAGTACATATTCTTTGAATGCATAGCAATCTAATGGTACAGTCTCCCCTGCGTGTTGGGCCAACTCGCTGGTTCCCATTCTCTGGATTCAAGCCCATCTCACCACACAAGCCGATTTCGTTTAATGGATGGCCTCTTGTGGTCGGGCATCCTGCTGGGTGACGGGATAAACATTGCACATAAAACTACTGTCCAGTTACCGAAGTGTAAAAGAGAATTTGAGAAGTGACATAACGAAGACACAAACATTTACAAGTGTTACTTCCCATGCAGTGGGGGCATGGCTGGGGGAGAAACCCCATTCCTCCCCCTGAAGTTACTACCGCCGTCACTGGACTTGACATCCAGCCTTACACTGACTCCATGGTAAGAACCTGGCACGGGGCGTATCCCCCATGTACCTGTGAGCCCATGTCTGTGTGGAAACCAGGGCTGTGCCTACATTCTTGTTCACACCTGTGGGGAAAAAAGTTCTCTGGCTGAGAGAAGCAGCCAGTGCACTCACCACACCAACCTCCACCCACAAATCATGGTGCAGTTTTGCAGTAAAACACCTGCTATGGACTCAGTGCTGTGCAGGCTGCAGGGCGCTATTTCACAGAGTCCTTGTAAGACAGAGTGATATTATAAGTGTCTCCTGTGCCCTAACTGCCTTACCTTGTTGAAACGTCACCAAAACTGTGTGAATTAGAGCAGAGTATCCCTGCTTGACCTGTGAGGAAAGTGAGGCCTAGAGAAGCACGTTCTCAAGTTGCAGATAATAAAAACCAGGCCTCACATCTAAGTCTTTATGAAGTAGTGAACTATTCAAGTCAGTGCTAAGAAATGTGGTAGAGACAGTGCTGGTGCATTAGACTCACTTGGGGAATCTAAACCCATATCCTCCACATGAACTGGAATCAACAAGGCTGAGAGACACATCTGTTCTTCTAAAGAGCTTTCCAGGAACTCCCCTTGTTTCTGGAATCCACTGGGTGCCAACTCTTGAAGAGTCTGGGGAGAAATAGTAGTTGTGTAAAGCTTTGTGGATGAGGCAGGACTTGAGCTGGTTCTTAAAGAACTTCTGTTTGCCAATCTGTAAAATGGGGCTAATGCTGGAGTGATCTCAGATCAGCATGATTCACTCACTCTCTTTGTTCATATAAACCAGCAGTAGGTGGCGCTGTGGCCTATGAAATGGGGTTTCCTGGGTTCAGAAAGCCCCTCATATGGAGGACACACTGTGGAGATTAGTTAGAAACCAAGTCAGACTAATAAAATCTCCCCCGAGAGATGATAACTGATAACCCAGCGTGGTCCCTGTGACACAGGAGCAAATGAGGCTCCTTTGGTGTAGCCTCCCAAAGAGGGGTGTGCCCATCCCTCCACTGTCTTTCCCATGAGAGGCTCTGTAGAGTTAGGGACCCTCAGCCACTTGGATCTGGGGCATCATTTGACTGGAGCCTCTCAGAGTCCAAGCTGAAAGGGTTGTTGTGGTGGTTGGTTAAGAGCACAACTTTGGAGCTGGACAGCACTGCCTCTTCCTTAGTGTATGACCCAGGTAACCACCCTGGGAGGTGGTTACCTTTCCTGGGCCTCTGTAGCAGTCACCAACAGAGACTATATCTAAAGAGAAAGAGCAATTTTTAAATTGATTTAAATCAATTTTCAAATTGATTATGATAGGGCTTCCCTGGTGGTGCAGTGGTTAGGAATCCACCTGCCAATGCAGGGGACACGGGTTCGAACCCTGGTCCAGGAAGATCCCACATGCCGCGAAGCAACTAAGCCTGTGCGCCACAACTACTGAGCCTGCGCTCTAGAGCCCGCAAGCCACAACTACTGAGCCTGTGTGTCACAACTACTGAGCCCGTGTGCCTAGGGCCCATGCTCCGCAACAAGAGAAGCCACCGCAATGAGAAGCCCACGTGCCACAATGAAGAGTAGCCCCTGCTCGCCGCAACTAGAGAAAGCCCACGCGCAGCAGCAAAGACCTAATGCAGCCAAAAATAAATAAATAAAATTAATTAATTTTAAAAAATTGATTATGATAGCAACCAGTTAATACTTTCACTTGGGCAAAATGTCTCACAAGGATGGTTCAACATACACAAATTAATCAATGTGATATACCACATCAACAAAAGAAAGGACAAAAGCCACATGATCATCTCAATGGATGCAGAAAAAGTATTTGATAAAATTCAATATCCATTCATGATAAAAACTCTCATTACTTCTATTAAACATAGTATTGGAAGTCCTAGCCATAGCAATCAGACAAGTAAAAGAAATAAAAGGTATCCAAATTGGAAGAGAAGAGGTAAAACTCTCATGAAATGCAGATGACATGATGCTATACATAGAAAACCCTAAAGACTCCAAACAAAAACTACTAGAACTGATAAACGAGCTCAGCAAGGTAGAAGGATACAAGATTAAAATACAGAAACCTGTCGCATTTCTTTACATTAATAATGAAATATCAGAATAGGAAAGTAAAAAAAGAAAATCCCTTTTAAAATTGCATCAAGGGAATTCCCTGGCAATCTAGTGGTTAGGACTCTGCGCTTTCACTGCTGAGGGCCCAGTTTCGATCCTTGGTAGGGGAACTAGGATCCCACAAGCCACGCAGCAGAGCTAAAGATAAAATAAAATAAATTTAAAAATAAATAAAATTGCATCAGAACAATAGAAATAGTTAGGAATAAACCTGAACGAGGAAGTGAAAGACTTATGTGCTGAGAACTATAAAAATATTGATAGCTCATGCAGCTCAATAACAAAAAAACAAACAACCCAATCCAAAAATGGGCAGAAGACCTAAATAGACATTTCTCCAAAGAAGATATACAGATTGCCAACAAACACATGAAAGAATGCTCAACATCATTAATCATTAGAGAAATGCAAATCAAAACTACAATGAGATATCATCTCACACCGGTCAGAATGGCCATCATCAAAAAATCTAGAAACAATAAATGCTGGAGAGGGTGTGGAGAAAAGGGAACCCTCTTGCACTGTTGGTGGGAATGTAAATTGATACAGCCACTATGGAGAACAGTATGGAGGTTCCTTAAAAAACTAAAAATAGAACTACCAAAAGACCCAGCAATCCCACTACTGGGCATATACCCTGAGAAAACCATAATTCAAAAAGAGTCATGTACCAAAATGTTCATTGCAGCTCTATTTACAATAGCCAGGACATGGAAGCAACCTAAATGTCCATCATCGGATGAATGGATAAAGAAGATGTGGCACATATATACAATGGAATATTACTCAGCCATAAAAAGAAACGAAATGGAGTTATTTGTAGTGATGTGGATGGAGTTAGAGTCTGTCATACAGAGTGAAGTAAGCCAGAAAGAGGAAAACAAATACAGTATGCTAACACATATACATGGAATCTAAGGAAAAAAAAAAAAAGTCATGAAGAACCTAGTGGTAAGACAGGAATAAAGACACAGACCTACTAGAGTATGGACTTGAGGATATGGGGAGGGGGAAGGGTAAGCTGGACAAAGTGAGAGAGTGGCATGGACATATATACACTACCAAACGTAAAATAGATAGCTAGTGGGAAGCAACCGCATAGCACAGGGAGATCAGCTCAGTGCTTTGTGACCACCTAGAGGGGTGGGATAGGGACGGTGGGAGGGAGGGAGATGCAAGAGGGAAGAGATATGGGAACATATGTATATGTATAACTGATTCACTTTGTTATAAAGCAGAAACTAACACACCATTGTAAAGCAATTATACTCCAATAAAGATGTTAAAAAAAATAAAACTTAAAAAAATGAAAATTAAATTTAAAAAAAAAATTGATAAAGGAAACTGAAGATGATTTAAAAAAATGGAAAGATAGCCCATGCTCTTGGATGGGAAGAATTAATATTATTAAAATGGCCATACTACCCAAAGCAATCTACAGATTTAATGCAATCCTTATTAAATTACCCATGACATTTTTCACAGAACTAGAACAAATAATCCTAAAATTTACATGGAAACATAAAAGACCCAGAATTGCCAAAGCAATTCTGAGGAAGAAGAACAAAGAAGGAGGCATAACCCTCCCAGACTTCAGACAATACTACAAAGCTATGGCAATTAAAACAGCATAGTATTGGCACAAAAACAGACATATGGATCAATGGAACAGAATAGAGAGCCCAGAAATAAATCCACACACCTACAGTCAATTAATCTTTGACAAAGGAGGCAAGAATATACAATGGAGAATAGACAGTCTCTTCAGCAAGTGGTGCTAGGAAAGCTGGACAGCCACATGTAAATCAATGAAGTTAGAACACTCCCTCACACTATACACAAAAATAAACTCAAAATGGCTTAAAGACTTAAACATAAGACATGACACTGTAAAGCTCCTAGAAGACCACATAGGCAAGATATTCTCTGACATAATCATAGCAATGTTTTTTTAGGTCAGTATCCCAAGGCAATAGAAATAAAAGCAAAACTAAACAAATGGGACCTAATCAAACTTATAAACTTTTGCACAGCAAAGGAAACCATAAACAAAATGAAAAGACAACCTACAGACTGGGAGAAAACATTTGCAAACAATGCAACCCACAGAGCTTAATTTCCAAAATATACAAACAGCTCATACAACTCAATAACAAAAAAAAAAACAAAAAATAAATGGGCAGAAGACCTAATAGACATTTCTTCAAAGAAGACATCCAGATGGCCAATAGGCACAAGAAAAGATGCTCAACATTGCTAATTATTAGAGAAATGCAAATCAAAACTACAGTGAGGTATCATCTCACACCAGTCAGAGTGGCCATTATCAAAAAGTCTACAAATGATAAATGTTGAAAAGGGTGTGGAGAAAAGGGAACCTTCCTACACTGTTGGTAGAAATGTAAATTGGTGCAGCCACTATGGAAAACAGTATGGTGGTTCCTCACAAAAACAGAGTTGCCATATGATCCTACAATCCCATTCCTGGGCATATATCAAGACAAAACTCGAATTCTAAAAGATACATGCACCCCCACAGTCATAGCAGCACTATTTACAATAGCCAAGACATGGAAGTAACCTAAATGTCTGTTGACAGATGAATGGATAAAGATGTGGTGTATGTATATACAATGGAATACTACTCAGCCATAAAAAAGAATGAAATAATGCCATTTGCAGCAACATGGATGGACCTAGAGATTATCATACTAAGTGAAGTCAGTCAAAAAGAGAAAGACAAATACCACAGGATATCACTTACATGTGGAATCTAAAATATGACACAAATGAACTTATTTATGAAACAGAAACAGACTCACAAACATAGAGAACAGACTTGTGTTGCCAAGGGGGAGGTGGGGTGGGGGAGGGAAGGATTGGGAGTTTGGTATTAGCAGATACAAACTATTATATGTAGAATGGATAAACAACAAGGTCCTACTGTATAACATAGGGAACTATATTCAGTATCCTGTAATAAACCATAACGGAAAAGAAAAACAAAAAACTGGGACTTCCCTGGTGGCGCAGTGGTTAAGAATCCGCCTGACAATGCAGGGGACACGGGTTTGAGCCCTGGTCTGGGAAGATCCCACATGCCGCGGAGCGACTAGGCCCGTGAGCCACAATTGCTGAGCCTGCGCATCTGGAGCCTGTGCTCCGCAACAAGAGAGGCCGCGATAGTGAGAGGCCCGCGCACCGCGATGAAGAGTGGCCCCCACTTGCCGCAACTGGAGAAAGCCCTCTCACAGAAACGAAGACCCAACACAGCCATAAATAAATAAATAATTAATTAATTAATTAAAAAAATAAAAGTTGTGGTATATTCACAGCAATGGAAAAGAACTACTGTCAAACCTAACAACATGGGTAAGTCTCATGGACATAATATTGTTATGTCTAACAAAACCCCAAAGAACACATGCTAATATAAGTTTATTTACCTGAAATTTCAAAAATAGGCAAAAAGGGCTTCCCTGGTGGTGCAGTGGTTAAGAATCCGCCTACCAATGCAGGGTTCACAGGTTCGAGCCCTGGTCTGGGAAGATTCCACATGCCGTGGGGCAGCTAAGCCTGTGCGCCACAACTACTGAGCCTGCACTCTAGAGCCCAGAAGCCACAACTACTGATACCGCATGCCACAATTACTGAAGCCCGCGTGCCTAGAGCCCATGCTCTGCAACAAGAGAAGCCACCACAGTGAGAAGCCTGTGCACAGCAACGAAGACCAACACAGCCAAAAATAAAATAAATAAAGCAAATAATTAAAAAAAAATTTTTTTTAATAGGCAAAAAGAGAGACAGAGAGAACCAGTAGGATGTGTATATATGTAGAGGGAGAGATTTATGTCGAAGTGACTCATGGGATTGTGGGGCTGGCACGTCTGAAATGCACAGGGCAGGCGGGCAGGCTGGAGACCCAGGGAACAGCTGATGTTGGGGGTCTCAAGTTCGTAGGCAGTGTGGAGGCCCAATTCCTTCTTCCTCCACAGGATCTCTGTCTTTTCTCTTAAGACCTTCAACTGAACGGATGAGGCCCACCCACATTATGGAGGGTAATCTGCTTTCCTGAAAGCCTACTGATTTTACTGTTATTCACATCCAGAAAATACCTTTACAACAATATCTAGACTGGTGCTTGACCAAACATCTGGTCTCCATATCCTAGCCAGGTTGATACATAAAATTAATCATCACAGCCTCCGATTACTTGCTTGTAAAACGGGCAATGATATCTTTTTGTTTTTGTTTTTGCAGACTCAAATAATGCGTTACAAAATACTTGGCCCAAAATTTGTGAAAGATTTTGCACAACAGCTACTTTTATTATTATTCTTGCAAAGTGAGCTGCACGGCCTGGCACCTGAGGCTCCAGACTGTGGGGGGTGGGGGTGATGAGCCAAACTGAATGGCCACGGAGGCTGGTGACGTGCAGCTGAAGAGCAGAGACCTGTGCCCAGGCCTGTGAGCCTGACGCTTGTGGCGGGAGCTGGGCGGGAGTCCCCAGGTGCCCCTGGGGCTGATGCTTTGCGCTCATCATGACTTGTTTACGAGTTACTTGGGCTTGGTGGAGACTCACTCACTCAGGAGGCAGCCTGGGAATCCAGTGGGCTTGTCTGAGCTGAGTGAGCTCTTTCCAGGCCTAGGGATGCATGTGTGTGGATGACCTGTGAGCAGTTTTACCCCGGCCTCCGGTGATCTTGGCTGACTTGGCCTCCATGCTTTCCAGCTTCTTCAGAGCCCTGAGTAGCGCTGGATGTTTGTGCTTCATTCCCACTCAGACCAGCTGGCCCCCCTCTGCTGGCTAGACCTCCTCCCCTGGGTGACCAGTTTGGACACCCAGCCTCTGTTCCTACAGGCTCTAGGTTGGAACATCACAGCAGCCTCCCAGGAAACTTGTGTCCTGTCTCTCAGCCCATTGTCACAAGCTCCTGCCAGTCTTGTTCCTTGAGGAGCAAAGGCAGCCAGGACCCTTGGCCACAGAGGAGAGTGTGGATTCAGGGGAGCCTGGCCAGAGTCTCACCCAAGCAGAGGGCCCCCACTTGTGACTCGTTCCCCTTATCCTGGCAGCTTTTTAAACCGAAGCTCAGCAGAATCACGGGAGAAAGAAACACCAGTGGCAACAAGCACGGAGGACTTGGGCCTGAAAAAGCAGGATCCCACTCTCCTCTCCACTCGCGCTCAGTGCCAGAGCTCTGGGCCTACAACACGCTTGCTTGTTCTGGGCTCCACCTTTCCTCCTCCAAACGCTTTCTAAACATCTGGTCCACATACCCTTCTCATTAAAGGTTAGGCACAGACTCTCTCCATATGACCTGGTGACACACCCCATCCCACATGTAAAATTCTCTTTGCCTAGCCAGGCCATGCTTTCCTCCTCCAGGCAGCCCTCCAGGATCTCCACCTGCAGATGCCCAGCCAGCTAAGGAGCTAAGAAGAACAGAGAACAAGAGAGGCAGATGGGGATGCCACCTCCAGGCTCCTGCAACCTCTAAGCCCCACTGCACCACCTGAGGCAGGGGCAGGTTCTGGAGACTCGAGAGGGCTCGGGGCCAGTCCACCACCCTCAGCAGCCAGGAACCCTCCACGGAGGAGCAGCCCTGACCTCAGGGAACCAGCCTTGGGTAACTTTGGTCTCCAGCTCAACCAAGCAACCCAACCAGGCGAAGGTCTTGGGCTGCTCACTCACGTAGGACCTGCTTATTACTTTCCTTATGACTTAAGTATCAGCTTTTTATGACTGATTTTTAAGTTTAATTTTGACTTTCATCAAAGTAATACCAACACAAATTTCAAGTCAAGTAATACTACAAGTGATTCTCAATCCCCAGGGGTAATCGTCTGACTCTTACAGGTCTTTCTTCTGGTGATTAACTCTTTTTTTTTTTTTTTCTTTTTTTCTTAATTCATGCTTATCCTGCTATTTTATTGGTTTTCCAGTTTTCAGATATTCTCTGCTGACTTGGAAGATGATTTAGCTCCCACACTGTATACACACACTCGTTCCTTCCACTTGCCACCAATTTTGTAAGCTTTGTTTTTATTTTCCTTTTGGATTAAATCCATATTATTTACATTTTTTGTCTTTATAAAAATTATTCTCAGCTGAGACATACAAATTCATTTCCTTTTTTGCATTTTATTTTTAAAGATTTCAAATGTACTGTCAAGTTAAAAGCATTTTACAATGAATATCAAAATACTTAAGGCTAGATTCTACCATTTTTCTAAACATCCTTTATCAGATCTTTATTCATCTATTCATCCCGATATCAATTCACTAATTTAACCTGGTTTTGGTACATTTCAAAGTAAATTGTGGACATTAGTCCACTTCACCCTACATACTTTTCTTGTAATATCTTTGTCTGGTTTTCATATCAGTGTAATGCTGGACTCATAAAATGATTTGGTAAGTGTTTCCTACTGTTTGTTTGCTTTTTAAACAGCTTTATTGGGAAATAATTTATCTGCTGTGAAATTCACCCACTGTATATGTACATTTGAATGACTTTTTGTCAATTTATACATCTGTACAACCTTCACCACCATCCAGGTTTAGAAAACTTTTATCATCCCCAAAAGTTCTCTCATAAATATTTATAGTCAGTCTCTACTCCCATCTTCATACCCGGACAACCACTGATCTTTCTCCTCTAGAGATGTCCCTTTCTAGAAATTTCCTATAAATGGACTCATACAATATATCATCTTTTGTGTCTGACTTCATTCACTTAGCTAAAGGCATTTGAAGTTCCTTCATGTTGTGGCATGTGTCGAAATTTGTTCCTTTATATGATAATTATATCTCAGTAAAGCTGGGGGGAAAGTTTGTTCCCTTTTATTGATGAATGATATTCTATTATATAGATATACCACAGTTTATCAGCTCACCTTTTTGATGGAAATCTGGGTTTTTCCAGCTTTGAGCTGTTACGAATGATGCTATGATCATTTGTGTATAAGTGTTTGTGTGGACATGTGTGTCTATTTCTCTTGGGCAGATAACTAGAAGTGGAATTTCTGGGTTTTGTGATAAGTATATATTTAACTTTTTAAGAAACTGCCAAACTGTTTTCCAAAGTGGCTGTAAAATTTACACTGCCACTAGCATTATATGCAGGTTCCAATTTGACCACATGTCATTAAAACTTGGTATCATCAGTCTTTTGGACTATAGTCAATCTACTGGATATGTGGTGGTACCTCACTGTGGTTTTTTTTTTTTTTTTAATTTTTTTTCTTTAATTTTTATTTATTTATTTATTTATGGCTGTGTTGGGTCTTCATTTCTGTGCGAGGGCTTTCTCTAGTTGTGGCAAGTGGGGGCCACTCTTCATCGCGGTGTGCGAGCCTCTCATTATCGCGGCCTCTCTTGTTGTGGAGCACAGGCTCCAGACGTGCAGGTTCAGTAACTGTGGCTCACAGGCCTAGTTGCTCCGCGGCATGTGGGATCTTCCCAGACCAGGGCTCGAACCCGTGTCCCCTGCATTGGCAGGCAGATTCTCAACCATTGCGCCACCAGGGAAGCCCCCTCACTGTGGTTTTAATTTTCCTTTCCTTAGTGACTAATGATGTTTAGCATCTTTTCATGTGCTTAGTCTCCATTCATATATCTTTTTTGTGAAATGTCTATTAAAATCTTTGCCCAATTTTTAATTTGTTGTTTGTCTTCTCACTGTTTAACTGTGAGAGTTCTTTGTGTACTGCATATAAATCCTTTATCAGACATATGATTTGTACATATTCTATGTGGCTTGTCTTTTCATTTTCATAATGGTGACTTCTCAAAGCCAAAAGTTTTAAATTTTTATGAAATCCATTCCATCAATTTTTCATTTTATGAATTGTGCTTTGGGTATCATAACTAAGCATTCTTTGCCTAACCCAAAGTCACAAAGATTTTCTCCAATTTTTTCTCTAGATGTTTTATAGTTCTAGCTCTTATACTCAGGTCTATGATCCATTTGAAATTCATTTTGTGTATGATGTGAAGTAGCTGTGTAACCTCATGATTTAGCATATCCAATTGTCCCAGCACCACTTGTTAAAAAGATCATCCTTTCCCCCACTGAACTGTCTTGGCATCTTTGTCAAAAATCAATTGACCATAGGAGAAAATATATATTTGCAAATGAAGCGACCAACAAGGAATTAATCTCCAAATATAAACAAATGCATATATACAAAATATACAAACATGCAGCTCTATGTCAAAAAAACAAACAACCCAATCAAAAAATGGGCAGAAGATCTAAATAGACATTTCTCCAAAGAAGACATACAGATGGCCAAAAAGCACATGAAGAGATGCTCAGCATTGCTAATTATCAGAGAAATGCAAATCAAAACTGCAATGAGGTATCACCTCACACCGGTCAGAACAGCCATCATCAAAAAATCTACAAACAATAAATGCTGGAGAAGGTGTGGAGAAAAGGGAACCCTCCTACGCTGTTGGTGGGAATGTAAATTGATACAGCCACTATGGAGAACAGTGTGGAGGTTTCTTAAAAAACTAAAAATAGAACTACCATATGATCCAGCAATCCTACTCCTGGGCACATATCCAGATAAAACCATAATTCAAAAAGAGTCATGTACCACAATGTTCACTGCAGCACTATTTACAGTAGCCAGGACATGGAAGCAACCTAAGTGTCCATCGACAGATGAATGGATAAAGAAGATGTATATATATTCCATTGGCATCCATTGGCATATATTTCATGGTATATATATTCCACTGTGTGTGTGTGTATATATATATAAAAGAACAAAAGATATAGCTGGTCATACCAGCATTAAGACTAAAAGGACGCCGAGCCTGGGTTTGATCTGCTCTCTTCCTTACCTCCCAATAGCCAACAGCTACAGAGTTGTAAAGAAAAGCATCTAGAAATGAATTATTTATATACAGCTTCATTTTGGCAAACTCATTCTATGGACTCACAAGTGGGAAATGTATTAAATAAAAATATTGGAAGGGAAACTAAAAAAAAAAAAAAAGAACAAAAGATAACAAAATAATGCCATTTGCAGCAACATGGATGAACCTAGAGATACCATACTAAGTGAAGTGATATCACTCATATATGGGATCCAATTTTTAAAAAATGATACAAATGAACTTATTTACAAAACAGAAACAGACTTACAGATACCGAAACAAACTTATGGTTACCAAAGATGAAATGTTGGGGGGGTGCATAAATCAGGAGCTTGGGGTTAACATACACACACTACTATATATAAGACAGATAACCAACAAGGACCTACGGTATAGCACAGGGAACTCTATTCAATATTCTGTGATAACCTATATGAGAAAAGAATATGAAAAAGAATGAATATATGTATATGTGTAACCAAATCACTTTGCTGTACACCTGAAACTAACACAACATTATAAATCAACTATACTCCAAAAAAATTTTAAAAAACCAATTAACTATAAATTTAACTATTTCTGGAGTATCTATTCTCTTCCCTTGATCTATATATCTATCTTTTCTCCATACCACATAGTTGTGTTTATTATAGTTTCATAGCAAGTTTTGAAATCAGGTAGTATAAGTCCTCCCATCTTTTCCTTTTTCAGATTTGTTTTGGTTATTCCAATTCCTTTGCCTTTCCAGATACATTTTAGGATCCAGTTCTCACTTTCTTTAAAAAAAAAAAAGGCGGGCTTCCCTGGTGGTGCAGTGGTTAAGAATCCGCCTGCTAATGCAGGATGGGTTCAAGCCCTGGTCCGGGAAAATCCCACATGCCGCGGAGCAACTGAGCCGGCGAGCCACAACTACTGAAGCCCGCGTGCCTAGAGCCCGTGCTCCACAACAAGAGAAGCCACCGCAATGAGAAGCCCACGCACTGCAACAAAGAGTAGCCCCCGCTCACCGCAATTAGAGAAAGCCTGTGTGCAGGAACGAAGACCCAACACAGCCAAAAATAAATAAAAAATATTAAAAAAAAAAAAGTTGTGGGATTTTGACAGGAATTGCATTGAATCAGTAGATGAATCTGGGAATAACTGGCATCTTAACAATATTGAGTCTTCTAATCCATAAATATGAAATGTCTCTCCATCTATTTAGATCTTTTTCCATTTCTCTCAGCAATGTTTTATAGTGTTATGCATTTAGGTCTTGTGCTTTTTTATGCCATTGTGAAAGGAAATATTTCTCAGTTTCATTTTTGGATTGTTTATTGCTAGTTTATACAAATACTCTTGATTTTTATATATTTATTTTGTATCCTGAGACCTTTGTTCTAGTAGGTTTTTTTTTTTTTAAACATTGCTTAGGATTTTCTACATACAGGATCATATCATTTGCAAATAAAGACTGTTTTACTTCTTCCTTTCCAATCTAGATGACTTTAATTTGTTTTTCTTGCCTTATTGCACTAACTGCACATTCAGCATTACAATGTTAGCTGTAGGGTTTCCATAGGGGCTGTATGAGTTTGCTAGGTTGCCATAACAAGTTACCACAGACTGAGTGGCTTAAACGACAGAAATTTATTTACTCACATTCTGGAGGCTAGAAAGCCACGATCAAGGTGTCAAGAGGGTTGGTTTATTTTGAGGGTCTCTCCTAGGCTTACAGATGGCCATCTTCTGTGTCTTTACATGGTCTTCCCTCTGTGTATCCTAACCTCCTCTTCTTATAAGAGCACGAGTCTATGTCCAGGACTTCCCTGCTGGAGCAGTGGTTAAGAATCTGCCTGCCAACGCAGGGGTCACGGATTCAATCCTTGGTCCAGGAAGATCCCACATGCCGTGGAGCAACTAAGCCCGCATGTCACAACTACTGAAGCCTGCGTGCCACAACTACTGAAGCCCACGCACCTAGAGCCCATGCTCTGCAACAAGAGAAGCCCCCACTCGCCCCAACTAGAGAAAGCCCGTGCTCAGCAGCGAAGACCCAACGCAGCCAAAAAAAAAAAAAAAAAAAACTATGTCCAAATGTAGTTACATTCTGAGGTACTGGGATTAGTATTTCAACATACGAATTTGGGGGGATGCAGATTGTATCAGCCCATAACAGGGACCCTTTAACAGGACGAGGAATTTCCTTTCTATTCCTAGTTTGTTGAGAATCATCATATGGAATAGGTTTGGGATTTTATCAAATGCTCTTTCTGTGTCTTTGAGAGGATCATATGGGTTTTGTCCTTTGTTCTATTAATACAGTGCATTACATTGACTTTTACATGTTAAACCAACCTTCCATTCCCAGAATAAATCCTACCTGGTCATGGTGTTAATCATTTTTTATGGTGCTAGATTCGTTTTTATAATATTTCATTGAGGATTTTTTTTAATTTATTTTTTGCTTATTTGTTTAAATATTTATTTATTTTTGGCTGCATCGGGTCTTAGTTGCAGCACACTTGATCTTTTGTAGTGGCTCACAGGCTTCTCTCTAGTTGTGGCATGCAGGCTCAGTAGTTGCGGCACACAGGCTTAGTTGTCCTGAGGCACGTGGGATCTTAGTTCCCCGACCAGGGATCGAACCCGAGTCCCTTGCATTGGAAGGCGGATTGTTAACCACTGAACCACCAGGGAAGTCCCTCACTGAGGATTTTTGTGTCTGTATTCATGGGTGATACTGATCTATAGTTTTCTTTTCTTGAGATATATTTGTCTGGCTTTGGTAGCAGGATAAAACTGATCTTGTAAGATGAGTTGGAAAATCCTCTTCCTCTTCTGCTTTCTGAAAATGGTTATGTATGATTGGTATTACTTCTCCCTTAAATACTGACAGAATTCACCAGTGAAGCCATTTGCACTTAAGCTTTTCTTTGTGGGAAGACTTTTTCATTCAGTTTCTTTTGTTGTGATAAATCTACTTAGATTTTCTATTTCTTCTTGAGTCACTTTTGGTAATTTGTCTTTCTAGGAATTTGTCCATTGTTCTTATGTTGTCTATTTTGTTGACATAAAGTTGCTCTTAATATTCCCTTACAACCCTTCTGATTTCTGTAGGATCAGTTGTGATGATGTCCCCTCTTTCCTTCAGGATTTGGGTAATTTTGTCTTTTCTTTCTTTTTTACGTGTTTATTAAATGAAAATTTTAAATCGTACAATCATGTTTATAGCAACTTTATTCATAATAAACAAAAGTTTAAAACAACCCAAATAACCATCTGTAGGAGGATGAAAATACAATGAAACACTACCATCAATTAGAGCAACAACAATGACAAAAGCAAAAACAACCTACTAATACTAAACAACAACATGGATGAATCTCACAGACATTTCATGGAGCAAAAGAGACCAGGCCTCAGAGCTAGTATATTCTATGAGTCTGTTTATATGAAATTCAGAACAAATAAAATTAACCTATGGTGATAGAAATCAGAATACAAGTTGCTTATTGGGGAAATTTGTCTTACAAGAAATTGGATGCCCATTCTCAAACCCCACTACAACCACTCAGCAGGTTCCTGTAAAAAGTTTGGACCCAGGAGGAAATATTACATACACCAAAGTGCAATGCCCTAGTTAGGGAGTCCAGCGAGATTGTCACCCCTGCTTTACACCATTGGACACTGAGACCCAGGGTGGAAGTGACAATCCCAGGGTCACAGAGAGCACCTCAGATAGAAGCTAGGCCTTCAGATGTCTGGTCTGGCATTTTCTCTGCTCAGCTTCTCCTCTTCCGGCTCCTGAAAGCCGGGCTCGCCCTGGCCTCCTCTTACGGTGAGCCAGGGCCGCTCAAAAGTCGTTCCACCCCAGGCCCCAAAATATATTTTCCTCCCACCTGTGTCACGTGCCCAGCATTGTACTACAGGAAAACTAGCCACATTTATCTTCAAAGCCCAGGAGCAGGAACTGGGTCTTTTGTTACCTGGTGCAGAGCAGGGCTGTGGGAATTGAATTCAAAAGGCCGTGATGTGAACTAAAGCAGATCTGCACCAGGGTCTGGGAATGAATGTGAAGACAGAGCCCCCGGATTAGCTGGGATGCACCATGTGCCCGCCGGGTGACCTGGGGCAAGTCCCTCAGGCACACTGAGCCCAGCTTCCGCATCTAAAAAATGGGCTCCTCATCTTCTATTGCCCCGGGTTGTTGCAACAATTAAGTGAATTCACATATTCGAAGCTGCTTTGTAAACGCTACAGAAAAATATCCCTGTTTTATTAAGCATTGCTGGGACCCAGACAGGGTGAATTTGAGGTTGTCTGGTCATCCGTTTGAGGGAGAAGAAACTCCTCAGGCCCTGGGTATTACAGGGGGATCCCCAACCCCAGACTGGCTTAGGGGTCCTTGTGCCTGGCCCTGTCTCCACTCCCCAACATCCACAAATGTATCCACATTCCATCGGTGTTTCCCCCTCAAAAGCCAAGCCCACTTGCCTCTCAGCAGAGCTTCCAGGGAACTGACACCTGGTTCTGAGAGGGTGCTGGTCCAGGGGTCAGGGGTCACACAAACTCCAGAAGGAAGAAGTACCTGGCTTTCAGGGCTGTCCTTTGGGATGGCTGAAAAACCTTTGATCTGCCCTGAGAGGAATGTGGGCATTTGGCTGTGGCCTGTGGGACAAATTTTATTTTCTAAGAAATGTGGGCCATGGTGCAGATCTGCTTCAGCTTATTCCAGTGGGACTGTGCTGGCCGCAGCCAGGCCCCAGAGCATCATGGCAACTGGCTGCCTTCCTGCCTGTTTGTCTGGAGGCCGACTTGTTCCCAGCAGGACTCGAGTCAGCCAAGGGCATCACGTGCTCTCCTCCTGCTTTTGCCCTCTCCTGGCCTGCAGTCACGTGGGTGGGCCTGGAGGGGCACCAGGGCTGGGGCCCAGCCCCCCACACAACCCAGACAGACTGTCCTAAGGCACCCATTTCCTCCCCCTGGGGCAGCCCCTGCCAACTCCCCTACAAACCCACTGCCCCAGTGCCCCCACCCACTGGCGGCACCTGACTGGTGTGCGGTTACCACCCGCCTATGTTTAATTCATGGCTGGGGGTTGGGAAGGGTTTCCCAAGAAAGGAAAGAACTCTCCTGGGGTCTTGCCCAGTTCTTGCCCGCCCACAGGGCACATGGCCGCAGCCTCCCTGGGCCTGGGGCTGGGAGGAGAAGCTGCCCATGGGCCTGGAGGACACTGTTCCAGCATGGGCACAGCCATTATTCGTTAATCTGCAGCCCTGGAATGTCTGCGGGCCAATCAGCAGGGTCTCCGAGGGCTCCCCGAGGGCTCCGATAATCCTGCAATGATTAGCAGGGGCCACGGGGTCGCTGCGAACCACTCGGTAGGTTGGTCGGTTGGCTGTCGGCAGGCGGGCGGGCTGACCAGGCCAGCAGCCGGGGGAGGGAGGGAGGGAGCCCTGGGACTGGAGCTGTCTGTCTCCTTTCATGCCAGCGCCAAGGAAGGGAGGCTGTTTGGACTCACCGATTACTCACCAGCCTCCCCCTTTTGTCTGCCAGCCCAGCCTGACTCTTAGAGACTGTGAATAGCTCCATCCAGTCTGGGAAGCGGGCTGGACAGCTGAGCCAGGCAGAGCCCCGAGCAGCCAGCAGGCCCATGTTGAGGCTGCAGCCCTCCCCTGGGCTGGGGGGCCACCGGCCTGGCCCCCTGCCCGTGCTCCTGGCTCTCCTTGGCATGACCTGGGCAGAGGTGCGCCCACTCCAGCTACAGGAGAAGCAGGTTCCAGTGCCTGGAGGTAAGGGGCCGCGGGGTGAGGAAAAAGTGGAGGAGCTATGAGCTCTGCAGAGGGTCCCAGGGGGCTTCTGGAAGCCAGTTCCCAGGCCTGAGCCCTGGGCAGGCTGGTGTGATTTACAGAGCCACCCTCGAACAGTCCAGGGGCCGGAGATGGATGGAGGAGGCTGGGACTGGGGCAGAAGGATCAAGGGGAGTGGGCCCAGGCTTGGGGGTGAAGGAAAAACACTGGGAGCCTGCAGCAGGGACCCCAGAAGAGACTCAGTGGCCGAGAGAAGCCCCAGCCAGAGGGGCCGCTGCGAGCCCAGGGCTGGACCCCTCTTCACACCTAGTCCCCAGGCCCCCATTCCCTTCTATCACCCCAGCCCCAGCTCTCAGCCTAAGGCTCCTTTACACCTACACCTGTCTCTCCGTCTCAGCCCCACTGCTTTCTCCACCTCTCCCCACCCCTCTGCTCCGGGTCCTCCCATACACACCCACCATCGTCCTGTCCCATCTCAGGTCTTGTTCCATAAGTGCAGGGTTGCATTCTCATCTTGCCATGGTGACCCCCGCCCCATCACCCAGGGGCCGGGCCAGGTCCCACTGCTCAGGTGGCCTGACCTTGTCTCCCACCCCAGCCCTGAGCAAGAAGGAGAGCTTCCTGCTCCTCTCCCTGCACAACCGCCTGCGCAGCCGGGTCCACCCCCCTGCAGCCAACATGCAGAGAATGGTGAGTACCCCCAACCCGGGCTGGCCAAGGGGGCGACTGGAGGGGCAACCCTGAAGAGGATTGAGGAGGCCATGCCAGTGCCAGATGCCCTTTCACCTGGCAGAGTGGGACAGCAGCCAGTCAACTTGCCCACTCTGGGACCACGCCTGGTTGCCGGGGGGCGTGGAGGGGGGCCGTTGCTTCCTCCTCCCCCAGAAAGGCAGCCCTTCGGCTTTTCCTTGCATCCCTTCCCGTTGCCCCGGAGACCAGAAGACATGGAAAGAGCTGGGGTCCCCTCCTCCAAGAAAGAGGAGCATCACAAAAGAGTCCCAGCAGGATGGGAGGCTAGTCAGGGAGGGAGAAGCATCCTGCTGGGGGTGGGAGGGGTGAGGCTTGTGTGTGACCAGATCCACTGCTTCTTCAGCAGTTTGTCTAGGCGACTAGGAGGGGCCCCCTCCCAAATTCCCTGCTCATTCACTGGGGGCCAGGGAGCGGGGTATAGCGTTTCCCACCACTCCCTCGGGGCTTCAGGGTTGAAGGTGTCATCCTGGGGCCCAGAAACACTGCCCCATAGTATGGGACCCCAGCTGCCCCCTCCCATGGTAACAGTCGAGGGAGCGAGGGAGGGGTAGTGTGGGGCAGGCAGGGTTCCCCATGACTGCTTCCCATAAACTCCTCTGAGGCTGGCGCAGCGGTGGCGACCTTGAGAGCTCCAGGGTCAGGTTCCCAGGAGGTGGGGGTGGGGTGGGCAGGAGGGGGTCGCCTCTCCCCCTTTCCCTGCTCGGCGGCGGCTCTGCCTCTCCTCAGGCCCAGGTCCTGGCTCTCATGCCCACACTCCCAGCCCTAGTGTCCGGTGTGAGAGTGCTCCGGTCAGTTTCTACACTTCCCATGGCCCTGCTGCCAAAGTCTTAGAAAACAGCATTTCATAAAAAATGCAAGTGGAGCCCCACCACTCAGCCTCTGTCACACCCACAGCTTTGGCCCTGGGCACCCCAGTGGAGGCTGAGGCTTGGGGGTGGTCCGGGCTGCTGAGGTGTCCCACGCAGTCCCCGCTGCTCCCAGCTCGTCCCCATCAGCAGTAAAATCACAACCACCATCTGCCCGGGCTGCTGCAGGTCAGGCCCTAAGTACAGCACTTTTCTCTCTGCATCCATTTAATCCTCACACCATCTTACCCTATGCGTACCTTATTATCTGGTTTTTTTGGTTTGTTTTTTTTGTTTTTGTTGTTTGGGTTTTTTTGGCCGCACAGCACGGCTTGCAGGATCTCAGTTCCCTGGCCAGGGACTGAACCTGGGCCATGGCAATGAAAGCCCGGAATCCTAACCACTAGGTCACCAGGGAACTCCCACCTTATTTTTCATTTTACAGAAGAGTATGTTGAGTCTCATGGAGATTAGGAGACTGCTGGAGGTCACACAGCTGGAATGAGGGGGCTGGGCTGGACCAGGGCATGACGATCGGGTGACACATGTCATCCTGGTTGCTGAGCCCCCTGTTTCAGAGGATGAGGGGCTGTTGGATGGGGGTAGGGAAAAGGGCAGCTGGTACGTGGTGGGAAGAGCAGATTAGGCCCACTGCAGAGAACTCTGCTTGCTGAGACCAAAGCACTGAGGCCCTGGAGACCTTTTACACCCTCTCTGGTCCTGACTCCCAGCTGGTGCCCCTATGAACTCCAAAACCAGATTTAGGGAATAAGACACAGCGGTATGGCTGCTGCAACTTTTTGCATCACAGAAGGGAAGCCAAGAGGGAGCCTTTCTGACAATGGCCAGGGTCAGTTTTACCTAACACGGAACCAGTTTGAAAGGCTTGGGCACTGTCCAGGGTTCCCATTACCAGACAGGAAAAATTACGGCAGAGGCCCATCCTATCACGTGGGCTGGCACCTGCACCCAGGAACACCCATCCCCCTTAGTGGGCGGGGCCTGAGGGTACCCGCCACTGGAGTCAGAAGGATGGAAGCTCTCAGTCCCGGGTGGAGCCGGGCTCTGGGTGGGGGGTCCAGACAGGGCAGGTGCTTTTCCAACACCACCTTGGAGCATCCGTTGCAGGTCCTGTCTGACCTTCCCTGGCCCCAGTGAAGTCGGTGAAAGCAGCTCAGAGCACTCAAGCAGCCAAGCAGGACCCCTGTTTGGGCTGGGGTCTCTTCTCTGCAGGACCAGCACCTCTGGATGTGCTGGGGTGGGGGCTGGATCACTAAGGCCTGGCCCAGGGGCCCCCCTGCTGATGTTGCTGTTTGTGGTCCTTCTCCCCAGGACTGGAGCGAGAGCCTGGCCCAACAGGCCCAGACCAGGGCAGCCCTCTGTGGCGCCCCAGCCCCAAGGCCAGCCTCTGTGCCCCGGGCTACCCCGCAAGTGGGCTGGAATGTGCAGCTGCTGCCCGTGAGCTCGGTGTCCTTCACCCACGTGGTGGGCCTGTGGTTCTTGGAGGGGCAGCAGTACAGCCAGGCAGCGGCCGAGTGTGCCCCCAATGCCACCTGCGCCCACTACACTCAGGTGAGGCCCGGGTACCGGCTCTAAGGCCCCAGCCCTGCTGGGCTGGTTCGGAGGTCTGCAGTTTGGCCTAAAATTGGTGGTTGCTTTTCCTCCCATTTGTTTAGTTTTACTTTTTTCAGCTTTAAATATGAAATATTTCAAACCTAAATCAAATAACGGACTCCTTCTTATCCACTACCTAGCATTAGAAAATGTTAACTATATTTGTTTCTCACCTCTTAAAAAAAACAAAACTAAGCGTAAGCCCTCCTTCTGCCCTTTCCTCTGTCCCTCCCCAGAGGTAACCTTGCTGAAGTCCAGGTAAAACACCCCATGTTTCCTTTTTTTCCCCCTCAACAAAATTTGTTGAACGTCTTCTCTATAATTGGCATCGTTTACGTACTAGGATCCAGCACTGGAAAACACAGGCAAAATCCCAAGCATGTTTTTCTCTCTTTCTTTTTTTTTTTTTTTATGGTTACTTTTACGTGTCAACTTGCAGGGTAGTGGGTTGGTTTTTGGGTTTTTTTTTTTTTTGGCATGACATTAACATTTTTTATATGAATTTATTTATTTATTTATTTTTGGCTGCGTTGGGTCCTCGTTGCTGCGTGCCGGCTTTCTCTAGCTGCGGCGAGCGGGGGCTGCTGCTCTTCGTTGCGGTGCGCGGGCTTCTCATTGCGGTGGCTTCTCTTGTTACGGAGCACGGGCTCTAGGAGCGTGGGCTTCAGTAGTTGCCGTGCATGGGCTTATTTACTCCGCGGCATGTGGGATCCTCCCGGACTAGGGATCAAACCCATGTCCCCTGCATTGGTAGGCGGATTCTTAACCACTGCACCACCAGGGAAGTCCCTGGTTGTTTTTTTTTTTTTGGCCGAGGGTAGTTCCCCGATCGCGTATGGAACCAGGGCCCCAGCAGTGAAAGCACCAAGTCCTAACCACTGGTCCCTCAGGGAATTTCCCCAAGCATGTTTTAATACCTGTACTACACGTGGAAGGGTTTTGATACCTTTTCTACTTGTGCAAGTGGGTTGTGTGTTATTAAATCCTACCTAAGTGCTCTCTCTGTACATCTCCTTTTGCAATTTGTGTTCATCACTTCAGACCACATTTGTAAGATTTGTTTCCATTGATCCGAGCATGCATGTGTGATTCACTATGAATAAACTGCAATTTACAGGCATCTGGGTTAATTCCACTTTTTTTTTACTATCCCAAGTCATACTGCAATGCATAAATCCTAGTTCCGGTCCTCTTGTACATATGTGTCCAGACTTTTTCTAGGACACACTTGGAAGGGGAACGGCTGGGTCAGAGGGAGTACGCACCTACAACCTTAGTAGCTATTGCCAAAGTGATGTTGCCAACTCTACTCCTGCCCACAAACCAGTTCTCACTCCCCATTCTTACCCTATTCATTAAGGAGTATTGTCAGCTCCTTAATTTTTGCCAACTCAAGGCTGTGAAATGCCACCTCATTCTGTTTTTAATTTGCATTTCCCTGATTACATGTGGGACTGAGCCTCTTTTCTCTTCTTTTCATTGCCTGTTAATTTCATCTTTCCCTTATTAATTTGTAAACATCTTTGCTATATTCTTTGTACTTTTTGTTGGTCATATTGGTTGCAGATACTTTTTTTCTAATACATGGCTTGTATTTTCTCTTTGTTTATGTTATCTTTTATAAATCTTTCAGAAGATTTTAATATTAATGTAATCAATTTTCTCTTGTTTTTCATTATAGTTCATCCATTTGTTGTATCATGTTTAAGAAATCCTTTTCAACTCTGACATCAGCAAGATAGTCTTCCTGTATTTTCTTCCAAAGTTTAAATGTTTTCCTTTTTTTCATATTGAAGTCATTAAGCCATCTAGTGATGTAGGATTTAATTTTATCTTTTTTTTTTACTTCTTGTATTAAGTACTGAATCCCCCACAGACTCTAATGCCACTTCAGTCATATACCAAGCTCACATATCCACATGGGTCTGTTGCTGAGTTCTGTCTTCTATTTTGTTGCTTTTTTTGTTTACTCCTGCATATATGTGCTTTAATTATTATGGCTTTATAAAAAGTTTTGACAGGAAAATCCCCCATGTTATTATTATCATTCAAAAATTTCTTGGCTATTCTTGATTCTTTCTCCTGATTCTTTCATATGAATTTAATAAGTAGCCTTTATCAGGTTACAGACATTTCTTTCTAATCTAAGTTTGTTAAGGATTTTTAAAGTCATGAACAGGTTTTGTGTTTTATCAAATGCCTTTTGCGCATCCATTGAAATAATTACAAGGTTTTTCCTTAACTATCTACAGTGATGAAATACATGAATAATTTTTGTGTGTGTGTACAAAGCTGTTACATGACACTACATCTTCCTGGTCACATATTTTAAACATTTTATTATAGAAAATTTCAAATATATACAAAGCAATCAAAGTGATATAATGCACCCCCATCTACCTATCATCCAGCTTCAACAATTATCAGCTCACAGTTTCATGATTCATATTATTTAGTTATTTATTTATATTGAAGTACAGTTGTACAGTATTATATAAGCTACAGGTACACAATATAGTGATTCACAAATTTTAAAGGTTATACTCCATTTATAGTTATTATAAAATACTGGCCATATTCCCCATGTTGTACAATGTATCCTTGTAGTTTATTTTATACCTAATAGTTTGTAGCTGTTACTCCCCTACCCTTATACTGCCCTCCCCCCTTCCCTCTCCCCACTGGTAATCACTAGTTTGTTCTCTATATCTGTGAGCCTGCTTCTTTTTTTTGTTATATTCACTGGTTTGTTGTATTTTTTAGATTTCACATATAAGTGAGATCATACAGTATTTGTCTTTCTCTATCTGACTTATTTCACTTAGTATAATGCCCTCCAAGTCCATCCTTGTTGCTGTAAATGGCAAAATTTCATTCTCTTTTATGGCTGAGTAGTATTCCATTGTATATATGATGTGATGCGAAATAAACCGATGTAGGGTGTGTGTGTGTGTGTGTGTGTGTGTGTGTGTGTGTGTGTGTTATTGTTGTTTTTAATTAATTGCTATATTTGGTTTCCTAAATACTATTTGATAGTGAAATTGACCTCTGATTTTCTTTTCTCATACTGCCCTCACCTGGTTTATATTAACCTCATAAAATGAGTTGGAGGCTTTGCCTCATTTTCCGTTTCCTGGAATAGTTTCTATAATATTTGCTGTAACTGTCCTGTAAAACTATTCGGGCCTTGTCCTATTTTTTGATTGTTTTGTGTGTATGTGTATGTATCCATGGATTTTTAATTACTGATCCAACTTTTAGAAACGGTCGTAGATCATTTCAGATTTTCTATTTCTTCTTGAGACAGTTTTGCCAAGTTCTATTTTCTAGGAAACTATCCATTTCATATTTTCCAGTTTGTTGGTCCTAACTGTTAATTATTTAACAGAGATTTTAAACTAGAATTAAACAGATTTTTTAAATGTTTCCTGTGTCTGCAGCTATGTCCTTTTAAAATTCTCGATTGTATTTATTTGTGCCTTCTCTCTTTTGTTCTTTACCAGTCTTCCCAGAGGTTTGTCTATTCTAACGAATCAGCTTTTTGTTTGTTTTCCTTCTCTCTTTTTTCCAACCGTCCACAACTTTATTCTTCTTTTTATTAATTTCTGCTCTTTTTTTTTTATAAATTTATTTATTTTTTATTTATTTATTTTTGGCTGCGTTGGGTCCTCGTTGCTGTGCACGGGCTTTCTCTAGTTGAGGAGCGTGGGGACTACTCTTCATTGCAGTGTGTGGGCTTCTCATTGCGGTGGCTTCTCTTGCTGCAGAACACAGGCTCTAGGTGCACGGGCTTCCGTAGTTGTGGCACGCGGGCTCAGTAGTTGTGGTTCACAGGCTCTAGGGCACAGGCTCAGTAGTTGTGGCACATGGGCTTAGTTGCTCCGCAGCATGTGGGATCTTCCCGTAGCAGGGATCGGACCCATGTCCCCCGCATTGGCAGGCGGATTTTTAACCGCTGTGCCATCAGGGAAGTCCTTCTGCCCTTGTTTTTATTATTTTCTTTCTTCTACTTTCTTAACTCATTAATTTTAACTCCCTTTTCTTTTCTGGTATATGCCTTTAAAGCTATCAATTTCCCTCTAAACTTTGTTAGCTACATCCCATAAGTTTTGGAATTTAGTGATTTCATTGTCACTTAGGTCTATGAGTTTCCTATTTTCCATTATGATGCTGTCTTTGATTTTGAAGTGTATATTTAAATTTCCAAACTATGTTTTCTCCTTTACTTACTTCTAAATTATTTCCTTAGGAATTCCCTGGTGGTCCAGTGGTTAGGACTTCACGCCTTCACTGCCGGGGCCTGGGTTCAGTCCCTGGTCAGGGAACTAAGATCCTGTAAGCCACGCAGCCAAAAAATTTTTTTAAAAAAATGAATTAATAATAATAGTAAATTATTTCCTTTATATTCTATTGCATTGAATTCATAGAATGTGTCCTGTAGGATGTTGGTTATTGAGTATTTATTGAATCTTGCTTTGTGGCTTAGTGAGGGGTCAGTGTCTGCAAAAGTTCCACGCACTCCTAGAAAGAATGCATATTCTCTAATTGTTGGGATACATAGGTATGACTACATGTGCATTTCTCCCCGCCTCATGCTGGTCATTTTTAGTGGCTACCAGAGTTTGCTTGGCTATTCCTGTGTATTGACCATTTGTGCTATTTCCAAGTTGTCACTGATTCTAAAACTCTAAATCTAAGTTTTGAATATTAAAGACCTGTATCTGTTAGCTGTTGCTGCATGACGCACTACTCCCAAATATAGCATCTTACGATTCTGCAGGTTGGCAGTTTGGGTTGGGCTCAGCGGAAAGTTTCTTCTGGTCTTGGCTGGGCCCACTCCTGCAACTGCAGTCAGCTGCTGGGCTGGCTGGGAGCTGGCTGTCTAGAGTGGCCTCAACTGGCTCACCTCTGCCCTATAAGGTTCTTCAACCTCCAGCAGCCTTGTTCACGTGGAGGCTGAGCATGAGAGTTCTATGAGAATGAGTGGAAATTGTAGGGTCTCCTGAGGCCTAGGTTTAAAACGGTTCAATATCATTTCCCCTGCATTCTGTTGGCCAACAGAAGCCACAGGGCCAGCCAGATTCAAGGTGTGGGAAAGAGATTCCTCCTCTTGATGCAAAGAACTGCAAAGCCACATTTTATAAAGAGGGGGCTGTAGGGAGAAGTGAAGGGTTGTGGCCATTTTTTCAGTCATCACAAGGCCTTTGATGTCCAAATCTTTCTTTTCCCACTCTCCTCCACTATCCACAATCTCCCTTCCCTTCAGGTATCTGCTGGCCCTCACCTCCCGACCCAGAAGGCCTTTCTAGACTATTCCCACCCATCCTTATATCCCTGCCCAGCACAGCTACTGCTCCTGGGGTCCCCAGGGAGGTGACAAAACCGTTTATCTGCTTGGTTTGGGGCAAGAGCTGTGTCCACCCTTCCCAGGGGGGCATCATCTAGGCTGCTGGTCCCCAGACTAGGAGTGGAGGTGGCCCATGAGAGGGTCTCTGAGCCACTGTGTCTCCTGCAGCTCGTGTGGGCCACCTCGAGCCAGCTGGGCTGTGGGCGGCATCCCTGCCCTGGGGCCCAGGGTGAGATGGAAGCCTTTGTCTGTGCCTACTCTCCCGGGTAAGCCTCCTCCACGGCAGCTGCCCTGCCGTCCCCTGCAGCTGCCCTGCCGTCCCCTGCTGGGCTGCGGGGTAGGGGATGCTGTCACCCAGGGTGAGACACTCACCCACCCGCCCACAGGCCTTTACCCCTGGTGGGAGAGGGAAGAAGGAGGAAAGGGAGAGGGTTCAGAAGTGGGCAGCACCCAAGATTCTGGCCACGCAGAATGTGGCTTCTTCTCAGATGCCCCTTCCTGGAGGCACCACCCAGCGTTCAGGGCATCTGCCCAGTATTAGTTTGGAGGTCATCTTTTCTTTCCTAGGAAATCTCCCTGTCTCACCCAGCTCCCAGCTTCCTGGCTGGGCCAGAAGGAGCTGAAGGGGCTGGTGGGTCAGGCAGCAAGGCCCAAGGCCAGGCCCTTCCAGCCTCTGCTGCTTGCTCTCACAGAGGCAACTGGGAGGTCAACGGGAAGACCATCGTCCCCTACAAGAAGGGCGCCTGGTGTTCGCTCTGCACAGCTAGCGTCTCGGGCTGCTTCAAAGCCTGGGACCACGCAGGGGGGCTGTGTGGTAAGTGCCCCACCCTGCCTGCCTCTGGCTGGGGCAGCTTGATCTGGTGATCCTGGAGGAGGCTGGCAGCATCCTGAGGGACTGTCCCAGAAGCCCTGGCCCTCAGCACTCAGGGAGGCAGCTGCCTGGCCTGCCGGGGAGAGGCCCCCTCTCAGTGTTTCCTTCTTATCCGACCAGAGGTCCCCAGGAACCCATGTCGCATGAGCTGCCGGAACCACGGACATCTCAACCTCAGCACCTGCCACTGCCACTGTCCCCCGGGTTACACAGGCAGATACTGCCAAGGTGAGGGGCAGTATCTGGGGTTCTGGATCGTGACCAGCCGGGGGACCCAGGGAGTGATCCTCGCACAGCATATCCTCACGCAATAAGCATTCACTGAGCACCGACGGTCTGCCAGACCCTGCGCCGCGCAGGGAGTTCAAAGTGAAATCAGATCGGCCCCTCAGGCTCTGGGATGGTGGGAGGAGGGCAGTATTAGGATCCAGAAGTGGATTCCTTTCCCACTGTCCCCCGCCCCCAGCTCTTTGACCATGAGCAGGTCCACTCCCAAGCCCCGATTTGCTTCTCTCTACAAGATCAAACCAAAGATGCCAAACGTGGCAGCGGTTGGGAGCCCAGATGGGTTCCATCTCTGGGGGGGGTGGGGGGGTGTTCTTGCTGTGGTTGGCCATTCTGCGCACATCCGTGGCCTGTGAGGGGCAGCCTGGGGCCCAGCGGCTGCCAGCTGAGTGCCGTCCCCTCCCCTGCCCCATCCTGGCAGTGCGGTGCAGCGTGCAGTGCGTGCACGGCCGGTTCCGGGAAGAGGAGTGTTCCTGCGTCTGTGATGTTGGCTATGGGGGAGCCCAGTGTGCCAGTGAGTCCTGCTGCAAAGCCCCTCAACGAGACGAGCCCCTCCCAGGACCCCCTCAGCATGGTGCTGGGTCCGGCTCGGACCAGCTCACAGGAGCCCATCGTACGCACCTCTGCCCCATTCCCCGAACAGTGACGTCACAGTGGTGGCTTGAACTTGGCCATGGTGGGGGTCTTTACACCATCACAGAAATAGCAATGTTAAAATCACAGACTTTTTTCTTTCTGAGAGAGAGAGAGCTGGTTGTTACACATTTACCAGCACACCACTGACCCCAACCCCCTCTCCTGCTTGGTGGCCAGAGGAAGGGGTACCTTGAGCTTAATTAACATCCTGGCAGGACCGGAAGGGTAACGATTCTGAGGTGCCCACACACAAAATCAGGCTTCCCTCCCCCCAGCCAAGGTGCTCTTCCCCTTCCACACCTGTGACCTGAGGATCGATGGAGACTGCTTCATGGTGTCCTCAGAGGCAGACACCTATTACGGAGCCAAGATGAAATGCCAGGTAATGGTTGGCCGCTGCCTTCCCAGGGACCACCCCCCTGCGTTCTTAACAGAGGGACCCTGGGCTAAGAGATGAATTCCTTTGACTTCTCCTGACTCTCATCTTTAGTATAAAGCAGGGGTTACAACTCAAGAGGCCCATGGAAGCCAGGAGGTCACTTAATGAGCTGAGGGACCCAGGGACAAGGCCCCACTCAACCCCCATCTAAGGGGCCATCCTGACTCAGCTCGAGCTGCTGGCTGCCAGGCAGGAATACAAGTTCAGGGAGGCCAGGACCTGGAATTTTTCAAGAGAACCAGAAATTCAGAGTTTCACTGAGCTCTCTCAATGTATTAATGTTGGCAACCAATTCAAATGTATTAAAGACACTGAGCAGGTGAAACAAAACCCTTCCAAGGGTGGGACCCTGCCAGAGGAGCTGTGGGCAGGGAAGAGAAGGCAGACTCTGCTCTAAGACGCAGGAGGCTTTTGGGGGCTGAGGACAGCCCGGCCAGCACACAGATTTGACATCCATGGCCACGGTGGGTGGCAGGATGGAAAGGAAGGGCTGGCCTGAGCTCTGGGGCCAGCATGACCCGGAGCGGGGGTTACAGGGAAAGGGCGGGGTGCTAGCCCAGATCGAGAGCCAGAAAGTGCAGGACATCCTCGCCTTCTACCTGGGCCGCCTGGAGACCACCAACGAGGTGACCAACAATGACTTTGAGACCAGGAACTTCTGGATCGGTGAGTGCCTGGCTGATTGGGGAAGGGGGGAGGGATGCAATGAGTGTGGGGCTGGGATGCCTCACGCTGCTCCAGGAATCTGGGCCGTGGAAACCCAGAGCACCTACCAGTGGGCAGTAAGGGTGTGGTGAGGGTTTGGGGCCCAGAATGGGGCCAGTGGTCAGGCTGGTGACTCCTTTCCCTGTGGAGAGAGCCGAAGGGAGGGAGAGCCACCAGAGGGGCTGCAAGTGCTGGGAAGGGGGCTTAAGGGCTGGGGGTCAACAGGCATTGGGCAGCAGGCTCTGGGCTCAGGCCCTCATCGCAGGGAGCCCAGGCTGCCAGTGGGGCCCAGGGATCTCGGGTATGGGGCCAGCCTTGGCTGCTGTGGCTCAGGGCTCACCTACAAGACCGCTAAGGACTCCTTCCGCTGGACCACCGGGGAGCACCAGTCCTTCACCAGTTTCGCCTTTGGGCAGCCTGACAACCAGGGGTGAGTCTGGGGTGCCCTCCCTCCCCTGGGCCCACCTTCTCACCTGGGCCTGCTTGCTGAGCCTTCAGACACCGCTAAACAACCTCCACCCTACCTGCTGCTTGGCTGAGCGCCCTGAGGGTCTGGGCCTTATCTGGTGCCCAGGTGCCAGGAAGTCTGGGCACAGCTGGCTATGGGCCCAGTGCTGAGATGAGGTACATCCCTGACCTCCAGGGGCTCACATAAAAGAGAGGGAACCCAAGAAGGCTTCATCCATCCACAGTCCCCATCATCCCCCCAGCTGTCTCTCCGTCTCTCTATTATCTATCCATCCCTCCCCCCCACCGTGCCCCCTCTGCCTGTATCAATACACTGATTCTGCCCTCCTTAGCTGGCCACCCACCTGCGTCCACTTGTGCACACATCTGCCCACTGGCCCGCCTGCACTGAGGCCCAGCCCTGGTCTTCAAAGCCCAGGAATGCCCAGGGCAGGGGGGAGGTGGTCAGGCTGTGTGGCCACCAAGGCTCCAGATACCCCGCCCAGCTCTCCTTTGACCTCCTTGATGGCAGCCATGCCCAGACCCCTGGCCCATCCCTAGAGTAAGCCGGCTCGGTGGGCCCCCAGGCATACCTTCTCCTGCTGGGAGGAAAGATGTGGGCCTGCCTGTTCCAAGCCCCCTGCCCCCACCCGCAGTGGCCGGCATGGCTGAGGGCTGCAGCGGTGGGTGGCGCTGTCCCCACTGCACCCCGAGAAGAGAGGGCTGCAGCGCTCTGAGGAGCAGGCATGGAGCCAGGGGCTGGGGCTGGCTCCCAGAAGCCCCATACGTGGGACGGGGGCACCTAAGAGGCACCTCCCTAGACGCAGGTGGCCCACTATCGGGGAGGATTTAAGGACTCATAATTTCATTCCTCCACCCTGAGCACTCAACAATCTTGGCAGGTTTGGCAACTGTGTGGAACTGCAGGCATCGGCCGCCTTCAATTGGAACGACCAGCGCTGTAAAACCCGAAACCGTTACATCTGCCAGTTTGGTGAGGGCCTTCCCATGGCTCCCCTCCTCTGGCCCCTGGCCCCTGGGGATATCCAGATGAACAGTCTAGAGTGTCTGAGCACACAGGGCCACGAGGACATCCTGCTCAGGGCCTCGTTGGACCTGTAGGCCCCTGAAGCACAGAGAGGGAGACTGGCCTGGGCTCAGCCACGCAGGGGCAGGACCAGAACTACAGCCCGGCTGGGGATTTCGCCAAGGTCCCTTTCCTCCTGTCACTAAAGCTGCCACATGGGGACCCAGCGGGTTCTTCAGCGTTCCCTGATTCCCTAGAGCACAGTGAACTGTGGTGGGGACAGAGGTGAGACCTAGCCCAGAATCAGCCCCCAGCAGCACCTGCTAGAAGGATCTGGAGCTGCAAGTGGGATCATGGTTACTTCTGGACCTAGTGCAGCAGGGTCCCCAACCCAGGACTGCCTGGGCTGTCACTGACCCTTGTTCTGTTCTCTTCCTTTCCAGCTCAGGAGCACATTTCCCGGTGGGACCCAGGGCCCTGAGGCTCACCCATGCCTCTCCCCTGCCAGCACCTGGATGCACAGCCCTACTTGCCCTTCTGCCCACCTGTTTAGAACAAGGGCCGGGCTAGGACTGCAGGCCCAACAGCCAAAGAGGCCTCAGACCTTGCAGGAAGTGGGGCAGGGGGTACAAGTGAGGCTGATGGAGAGCCCGGTATAGGAGGAGGGGAGCCTGGGGTCCCCCAGCCTGCTTTTGAGTGGGAAGATGGATCTTAATTAGGCACTGAAACAGGAGTCTAGGGCAGCGGTCAGAAGAGACCACTCTCCTCCATCTGGGCTGGACCCTCTGGGGCAGATAGAGGTTCCTTGCTGCCCAGGATGCACCCCACAAAGGATTAAACTAAGTCATGGATCAGCTGGACTTGTGAATGCTCATTGTGAAGGGGAATTCAGACAACCCAGAACGATCCCAGGAAGACTGGTTTCCTCCCAGCCACCCCAGTCCCATCCCTGCTCACCCACATGACCCAGGCCACCCTCTGGAGGTTTTCAGACTCTTAGTCCTGAATAATGCACAGATTTAGAAGCCTTGTTTGTTTGCATCCCTAATTTCCAGCTCCTCTCACCACTGCCTCTGTCAGCTTTGTGTTTCTGTTCACACCTCCTCCTTTATTAATCATGCTTGCTTCTACGTGTCTCTTCTTTCTCTGTGATAATCTGAACTGCGGCCTGTTATGGCCCCACCTCCTCCCTCTCCCTATAGTGGTGAGAGGGTGAGTCCAGGCAGGCGCAAGACTGGGAGGTGCTACCATTAGTGTCCAGAATGCACACTGTTACGTGCGAACATCGAGTTGCTTTGCTGGTTGGAAGTATCAGTACAAGTGTGGCCTGGGCCCATGGAACCGGGAGAAGCAGATCAGTCACGGTTCTTGGTTGCAGGCAATAGAAACATAGAAACAGCTCTGGCTAGTCATGGCAGAAAAGGAATTTATCAAAAGGGCAATGATTTTTAAATGGGCAAAGACTTGAATAGACAGTTCTCCAAAGAAGATATACAAATGGCCAATAAGCACATGAAAAGATGTTCAACATCACTAGTCATTAGGAAATCCAAATAGAAACCACAGTGAGACACCACTTCACACCCATTAGGATGGCTGTTAGCAACGAAACAGACAATAACAAGTGTTGATGAGGGTGGGGACCCATTGGAACCCTCATACATTGCTGGGGAATGTAAAACGGTGCAGCCACGGTGGAAAATAGTTTGGCGATTGTTCAAAAAGTTAAACAGGACTTCCCTGGTGGCACAGTGGTTAAGAATCCGCCTGCCAATGCAGGGGATGCGGGTTCGATTCCTTGTCCGGGAAGATCCCACATGCCGCGGAGCAACTAAGCCCGTGCACCACAACTACTGAGCCTGCGCTCTAGAGCTCGCATGCCAGAACTACTGAAGCCCGCACACCTAGAGCCTGTGCTCCACAACAAGAGAAGCCACCGCAATGAGAAGCCCGTGCTCCGCAACAAAGAGTAGCCCCTGCTCACCACAACTAGAGAAAGCCTGCATGCAGCAACGAGGACCCAACACAGCCAAAAATAAACTAATTAATTAAAAAAAAATTAAACACAACTACCATATGACCCAACAATTCCACTCCTAGGTATGTACCCAAGAGAAACGAAAACAAGTGCTCAAATCCTTAAAACACAAAGTTCATAGCAGCATTATTCACAATAGCCAATAGCCAAAATATAGAAACAACCCAAATGTCCATCAATGGATGAGCAGCTAACAAATCGCGGTGTATACATGCAATGCAATATTATTCAACCATTAAAAGGAATGAAGTACTGATACATGCTACCAGGTGCACGAACCTTGAAAACATTTTAAGTGAAAGAAGCTAGTCACAAAAGGTCACATATTGCATGATTCCACTTATCTGAACTACTCAGAAAAGGTAAATCCATAGATGCAGAGACGGGTGGTTGCCAAGGGAAACGGGAAAATGAGGGTATGGGTTTTATTTTGAAATTATAAAAATGTTTTGGAATTTAGATAGAGGTGGTGGTTGTACAACACTGTAAATGTGTTAAATGCCACTGAATTGGTTAATATCATGTTATGTAAATTTAACTTCATTTTTTTTTTTTTTTTTAAGTATAATGGTTGGTCACAGGATCCTAGGGAGAGTGAGAGAGACACGCTGGGGGCCTATGTAGCCAGGAATAGTGCTCCAAATTCTGCTGCAAAGCCCATCTGGGTAGACTCCCATGCCACTGCTGCCAGGCACAGGAAATGCAGAGCCTACTCTGACAGCAGAGACACAGGAGCCACCTTATTGCAACTAAGGTTGGCAATCCAATGCCCTTCTGAGCCTCTAACACCCCAGACACCAGATTCACATTCAGCTGCAGCTTCTCCCATCAGCATTCCTGGCGCTACAGCGCTTCCCTCACCAATGTATTTCTCAGTGCCTTGGCAAAGGACGCGCTTGGGGCCGTCTCAGGGTTTCTAGGTTGGGGTGTCAGTGAGCAAGTCCTACCTGAAAAGTCCATTCCAACATTCTCATCTGCAGGCGAGGCAGCCGAACGCCACGGTCCTCCATGTTGGTCCACAGGCCAGCAGCATTGGCATCACCTGGGAACTTGTTAGACGAGCAGATTTTCAGCTGCCCCAAACCTAATCTGAGTTTTAACAAGATCTCCAGCCACTTCAGATGCAGGCTCAGGTGTGAGAACCACTGGCAGAGGCAGAGTTCGGGTCTAAAGTCAGGCTACCTGAATTGGAGGACAGGCTCTGTCACTTACTAACTGTGTGACTTTGGTCAAGTTATTAACACCTAGGTGGACCCACTGTCCCAGTTTGCCTGGAACTGTCCTGGTTTTAGCATGCAAAGTCCCACATGCTGGGAAACCTCTCCATCCTAGAAAAACCAGGACAGCTGGTCACCCTAAAACATCTCTCTGCCTCATGATCCTCTTCTATAAAATGAAGGTAATAAAATGAGTTAATACATTAAAGTGTTTGAAACAAAGCCTGGGGAGAGTAAATACTGATGAATATCAGCTGGACTGAGCCAGCGCCCTCATTTCTCAATTCCTCCATCAACATTAGACTATCTAAACCTCATTTGTTAACTAAGTAAATTTGTTAAATAAATGAAGTGCTTAAAACTGTCCCTGGCAGAATAGTAAATGCTCAGTAAGTTTTAGCTATTCTTATTCGTATTATTATCTATTAGCTTTTAGCTAATATTATTCGGCCACAATTGAGCCCAGGCTTTAAGCAACCATCAGACCAAACAATTGGAACCATCCCAGCCACTCAAGTTACCTCCATAGAATCCTAAATATCGGTATGTTCAACCAGACTTCCCTGGTGGTCCAGTGGTTAAGACTCCACGCTCCCAGTGTAGGGGGCCTGGGTTCAATCCCTGGTCAGGGAACTATAGCCCACATGCTGCAGCTAAAGATCCCACATGCTGCAGCTAAAGATCCCACCTGCCACAACTAAGAACCAGCACAGCCAAATTAAAAAAAAAAAAAAATACATTCAACCCCGTTTAACGTTTTCTTCCTTCCCCACTCTCCACCCTCAGAATCCATTCCCAGATCATTTTGCAGGTTTTGTCAATAAAAATTAGCAAAATCTCATGGTTCTTCTGGTGTTTCAATATCTTCCTCCCAGATTTGAAGTCATCGGTCCCCTGGGGCCTGCTGCAATATGACTTGTTATTTAAGTCTGGAGAAAATGAGGGGTGATGGGGTAGGACACACAAGGGGTCTCCTTCAGGGCAAGGTCATTACAGAGTGTATTTTTTAAGGAAATGCTGCTGGCCTGGTTGCACATGTGCAATGCAGGGGGGGAACCCAGGCTGAGCAAGGCCCTGCCACCAACAGCACATGGCTCCCAGCTCACCCAGGGCACTGGCATTCAGGTGGCCAACTTGGGAAGCAGGAGGGCTGATGGTCACTTGGAGGATGCTATGGGTCAGGCATGAAAGTGGTACACATCCCGCCCTCCCGCTGCCACTGGCCACACCTCAGCCATGCAGCACACTAACTGCAAGGGAGGGTGGGCAACTCCACCTAGATGTGCACCCAGGAGGAAAGGGATCTGGGTTTGGCAAAGAGCTAGTGAATTTCTGCTACCAGGACCTTCAGAATGACCAAGAAGAGTCCCTTTGGCAGGCAAGGGAACCTCTGTAGCAGTGGGGGTCCTGAGTCTTCCACACCTTCCCGCAAAGCCCTCCACTCTCTCTGCTCCCCACTCTCCACTCTTTCCCAATTAGAGACCCAGAGAGGGTGAGAAGCCACCTCATGGTGTCATTTTATAACCATTGATTAAGCCTTAAGTTTGGGTTGTAACTCTCTCAGCCTTGCAGCCACAAGATATAAAAATTCCCTGATTTTCTAACCATGTCTTGAGCCGCAAATTTGGACTTGGATCTTGTCTTTCCTTTACGCTGTTGGTGCTGTTAGCACACAGCCTGCCTAACAGCCCTTGACTTCAGGGTAATCTTTATATTCTTCTATGGCAAGAGCCACCAGGTCCCGAAAGCCTTGCCCTTGATGGGCGCTTTGTTCTGGGGACCACAGGATTAACTGTCTCGCCATGGCATGCCGTGGGCCGCTGGTGTCCTGTCCCTTAATACTAGCTGGATTTTCACTGTCCCCTGGCCGCTTGCCAGGCTTCCATCACCCCCATTTCCCACAGGGCTTCTTGTTCCATCCACCTCTAGTCCTGTGTTTGTATCAATCAAGGTTCTTAACTGTAAGCAACAGAAACTGAGTCTGGTGACTCTAAGCAGAAAAGGAATTTGTCCAAGTTACTGGTTAGCTCCCAGGAGTTCTGGAAGGTCAGAGGATCAGATCTGGAAGAGACCCTACTGCCTCTGCTGGGCACAGATGCCACAACGGGCATCACCAACGAGGGATGGAGGTGCCATCACCTTTGAAAGCCGGATATAGCTGCTGGCACTGCCGCCATCAATTGCTGAGATGAGCTTCTCCCACCGGCAGCTTTACCTTGAAGTTGGGCATGTAGCTCTAATTGGAGGAGCCAAGTCATGTGCCCAGGACCTTGCTGCAAGGGAGGCTGGGAAAAGGAGGCAGAAAGGGGCATTTTCAGCTTCTTTCAGGGAGGCAGCCTCTGTCTTCAAGCTGGGGGATACCTCTAACACAGGAATGGGACTCCGATGTGGGACGGCCAAGAGAATGACTCAGGTCCACTGCAAGAAGCCACTTGGTACCCCTGGGCCCCTGGGCCCCTGGCCTGCAGCACTGGCCCTGTCATCCCACGCTCTAACCAGGGGCCTCGCCAGCCTTTGGAGTCTGTGCAGGGTAAGGTAGGTAATGGAGCACACCCGTGCAAAGGCAGTGTGGCCTGGAGGTCCTGACAGAATCAGGCTATGCTTGTAGCCGAGCCTACCAGTAAGTGTCTTTCAGTAAGTCCTCTAACTTCTTGGAACACATAGTGATTGCCAGGCAGGCGACTGAGATCTCATTACTCCTCTCAAGTGGCTCTCCATTTGACCCTGGGCACATTCGGTAGCCTTTCTATAAGATGGGGAGCATCTACCCTGCAAGGCTGTTGTGAGGATTAAATGAGATGATGGATGTAAGTTTGTAGCACAATGCCTGGCAAACAGCTAGAATTCAATCACTGTTAGCTGCCGATTACAATTTTAATACTGGGGATGATACAATTACCCTTTTCTTTCTTTCTGGGAGCTCTTTGCAAAAAAGTGAACTATTTTGTATCCATCTCATGAATTCAGGGTGGATGTGTCTGGGAGTCAACTCAGGGAACTCTGGGGACCAGTTGTTCAGTGTGTCCAGCCCCTTCTCCTCCTCTCCTTTTTCCTTATTCTTGTCCTTCCGTCAGCTTGGCCTCTCTGTTTCAGCCTTCTTCTGTCTTCCCACTGGACTGCCAACCTCCCCATCCTTGCATCATTTGCTGTCACTCGTTATGACTCCCATTCATTAACTGTCCTACCCATGTTCCGTGCAGTCAAGCACTCACAACCTGGGGGAATACAGGAGGGTGTCCCTTAGGAAATCTGTCTGGGAATCTTTGTGAGAGGTGAAGATGGAGCAAAGACCTCCACCCCATTTCCTGATTCTTGGTCCCTATGATGGTTAATTTTATGTGTCAACTTAATTGGGCCATGGGTTACCCAGACACTTGGCCAAATATTATGCTGGGTGAGTCTGTGAGGGTGTTTTTGGATGAGATTAACATTTGAATCAGTGGACTGATAAGTTTCCTCCTTTTGTAATAGATTGAGTAATGCAGACAAGAGCATTTGGTCTTTCCAAGAAAAAGAGGGAGAGGATAAGGGAAGAAGTAAGAGCAGGAAAGAGTATACAGGCCTGTTCTGGTCATCTTGGGAAAGCTGTCTCCTTCAGCTGCTGTCTGCTTCAATTCCTGGTGAAATTTGATTCAGAGGTCTCCAGCGCTTGATTATATCGGACTGGATGTCAGTTGGAGCCTTCTTTACCTGTGAGATGTATATCCAAGGCTTGAGTCTCAAGTTTGGCTGCCATCTGGGTAGTGAGGAGGACCTGGTGTAGTCCCTTCCAAGGACATTTAAGGGCAGTCTTTGTTCTTACTGATTTCAAATAAGAAGGGTGGGAGAAAATTGGAAACAGTTTAGAGATTTATAGTCAGATATTTGAGGAAACTAGAAGAGTTTAGAATCCAGTTCAGCTTACAGCTGTATAAAAAAACCTTGAAGCTTTATCATTAACAGGACAAGAATCTAATATCGACGAGGACAAGAATCTAATATCTACAAAGTTGCAAACACAATTTCTCTCTTAATAATTATTCCCCTTATTATCAAAGATAATCATAGTAAAACTAATTTGTTTGTAGTAAATTTGGTTTGATTATTTACAAAAATACAGCAAGAATAGCGATTGACCATATAAGCCCTTTTTTTTTGGTCATGCAGCTTGAGGGATCTTAGTTCCCCAACCAGGGATTGAACCCGGGCCATTGGCAGTGAAAGCACAGAGTCCTAACCAGTGGACCGCCAGGGAATTCCCTCATATAAGCCCTTTTTAAGATTACTTTGCTGGAACCTTGTAATCAAGGTACTAGGCTGATTTTTCCAAGCAGTTCCTTAAAATTGTCTGGTCATACCTGAATCTATGCATATCTCTCTTGAATTTGATAATCCAGTCAAAGCCTTGGTAATATAGCCAATATTTCCAATTGTTTTCTATTACAAGGAGAAAAGATTCTTATTGAACTTATGCAAATATTGTCATGAAAAATAAGAATATTTAATAAGAGTTTCCAAATTCTGGAGGAATCAATTAGGGAGAAAAAGATAATGTTTCTTCTTTGTTTACAAAGGTGTATTTTACCAAATTGCTGTAAGTCATAGATGCTGAAGAGAAGTTTCCTTAAATCTGGAAAAGTAAAACATTGGAGAACCAGCATAAAAAGTCATAAAAGTTACAATCATCCTCATTAGTTAATTTAGTCTCCTGTAATTAATTCTTGTTGATCTTGATCTTGGGTTAGCAGCTTTATGAATCAATCAGTTTTTCATTAAAGTTTTAGAAGTTTTTACCAGTTCAGCGTTATGATCTTAAAGTTATTAGGACCTACATTTTAGGGACTTCCCTGGTGGTCCAGTGGTTAGGGCTCTGTGCGTTCACTGCCAAGGGCCCAGGTTCAATCGCTGGTTGGGGCACTAAGATCCTGCAAGCCGCGCGGCATAGGAAAAAGGGAAAAAAATTGTGAATCACTGTATTGTACACCTGTAACTTATATAATATTGCACATCAACTATACTTCAATTTTTTTTTAAATTTATTTATTTATTTATTTATGGCTGTGTTAGGTCTTCATTTCTGTGCGAGGGCTTTCTCTAGTTGTGGCAAGCGGGGGCCACTCTTCATCACGGTGCGCGGGCCTCTCACTATCGCGGCCTCTCTTGTTGCGGAGCACAGGCTCCAGACGCGCAGGCTCAGTAATTGCGGCTCACGGGCCCAGCTGCTCCGTGGCATGTGGGATCTTCCCAGACCAGGGCTCGAACCCATGTCCCCTGCATTGGCAGGCAGACTCTCAACCACTGCACCACCAGGGAAGCCCTATACTTCAATTTTTAAAAAAATTTTTAAATAAAAAATAAGAAGACAGCTTTTCTGAGTAATCAAAGATCTGATAAAGACAAATCACAGAATCTTATTGTTCTTAGGCAGATTACATCAAAGGCAAAGAAACTTTGTTGTCTTTTTTTTTTTTTTTTTGGTTACCTTGGGTCTTCGTTGCTGAGCACGGGCTGCCGTGAGTGGGGGCTACTCTTCATTGCTGTGGACAGGTTTCTCATTGCGGTGGCTTCTCTTGCTGCAGAGCACAGGCTCTAAGCTCACGGGCTCAGTAGTTGTGACTTGAAGGCTCAGTAGTTGCGGCACACGGGCTCAGTAGTTGTGGCATGTGGGCTCTAGAGCGCAGGCTCAGTAGTTGTGGCGCACGGGCTTAGCTGCTCCGCGGCATGAGGGATCTTCCTGGACCAGGGCTCGAACTCGTGTCCGCTGCATTGGCAGGTGGATTCTTAACCACTGCACCACCAGAGAAGCCCGAGAAACTTTGTCTTCTTAACAGAGAGAAAAACCAAATTCTAATTTTGCACCAGTGTACTTTTGATATTAAAATTCATTTTAATTAAATTTATTTTAATTTTAGCCAGCTTGACCATACATTAAAATTCCTTTTCAAAGATTCGTTTTCCATAAACTTTCTACAACTTGTTTCCATTCAGCTTTGTTCTATCTTTTTTGTTTTTTGCTGATAATTTCAACTTTATTAGTTCAGATGTTATTGTCTCAATTTCAAAAACTTACAAATCTTATCTAGAAAAGAAATGATAAAAGGCAGTTGTTACAGAATAATTACAGATTTACTTTTAGAGGCTCACATAATTACCTATGCATTACATTAAATTAATATAAACTCCTTCCACATAATATAGTTAAAATAAACCATACACTTCTTGAAAATTACAGTATAAGATTCACTCGTGTCAAATGTTCATCCTGACATTGCTCTGCTAGACTGGGAATAATAGAACAGGCAGGGGCAATAAGATCCCCACATTTCCAGAAGAAAGTTGCTCTAAGTTGAGTAGCAGAATAAAGATTTGAAAGATGGGACCCGCAACCTATAAATAACTGGGAAGCCACCACCAGAATTTCCAGCTTTGTAAGTAGTTATAAGAAACGGGGGATGTGGGAGTTCCCTGGTGGCCTAGTGGTTAGGATTCTGGGCTTTCACTGCCATGGCCCAGGTTCAATCTCTGGTCAGGGAAGATCCTGCAAGACATGTGGCAAAAAAAAAAAAAGAAAAAAATATATATATGATGAAAAGACCCAGAATTGCCAAAGAAATCCTGAGGGAAAAGAATAATGCTGGATTGGGTGATTGGAATTGACATGTATACACTGATGTGTATAAAATTGATGCCTAATAAGAAAAAAAAGAATAATGCTGGAGGTATAACCCTCCTAGACAATACTACAAAGCTACAGTAATCAAAACAGCATGGTATTGGCACAAAAACAGACACATGGATCAATGGAACAGAATAGAGAGCCCAGAAATAAACCCACACACCTACAGTCAGTTAATCTTCGACAAAGGAGGCAAGAATATACAATGGAGAAAAGTCAGTCCCTTCAGCAAGTGGTGCTGGGAAAGTTGGACAGCTGTATGTAAATCAATGAAGTTAGAACACTCCCTCACACCATACACAAAAATAAACTCAAAATGGCTTAAAGAATTAAATATAAGACATGACGCCACAAAACTCCTAGAAGACAAAATAGGCAAAACGTTCTCCAACATAAATCGTATCAATGTTTTCTTAGGTCAGTATCCCAAGGCAAAAGAAACAAAAGCAAAAATAAACAAATGGGACCTAATCAAACTTATAAGCAAAGGAAGCACAGCAAAGGAAACCATAAAAAAAACAAAAAAGATAACCTACAGACTGGGAGAAAATATTTGCATACAGTGCAACCAACAAGGGCTTAATTTCGAATATATACAAAAAGCTCATACAACTCAATATCAAAAAAAAAAAAAAAAAAACCCAATCAAAAAATGAGAGGAAGACCTAAATAGACATTTCTCCAACGAATTCATACAGGTGGCCAACAGTCACATGAAGAGATGCTCAACATTGCTAATTATTAGAGAAATGCAAATCAAAACTACAATGAGGTATCGTCTCACACCAGTCAGAATGACCATCATCAAAAAGTCTACAAACAGGGCTTCCCTGGTGGCACAGTGGTTGAGAATCTGCCTGCCAATGCAGGGGACATGGGTTCAAGCCCTGATCTGGGAAGATCCCACATGCCGTGGAGCAACTAGGCCCGTGAGCCACAACTACTGAGCCTACGCGTCTGGAGCTTGTGCTCTGCAACAAGAGAGGCAGCAACAGTGAGAGGCCCACGCACCGCAATGAAGAGTGGCCCCCGCTCGCCACAACTAGAGAAAGCCCTCGCACAGAAACGAAGACCCAACACAGCCAAAAATAATTAATTAATTAATTAATTAATTTAAAAAAAAGTCTACAAACAATAAATGCTGGAGAGGGTGTAGAGAAAAGGGAACCCTCCTACACTGTTAGTGGGGATGTAAATCAGTGCAGCTACTATGGAAAACAATATGGAGGTTCCTTAAAAACAATATGGAGTTCCTTAGCAACTTAAGTTGCTAAGACATGCAAGCAACCTAAGTGTCCATCAACAGAAGAATGGATACAGAAGATGTGGTGTATATATAGACAGAGGAATATTATTCAGCCATAAAAAAGAATGAAATAATGCCATTTGCAGAAACATGGATAGACCTAGAGATTATCATACTAAGTGAAGTCAGAAAGAGAAAGGAAAATACCATATGATATCACTTACACGTGGAATCTAAAATATGACACAAATGAACTTATTTACAAGAGAGAAACAGACTCACAGACATAGAAAACAAACTTGCGTTTACCAAAGGGGAAGGGGGAAGGGATAAGTTAGGAGTATGCAATTAGCAGATACACACTACCATATATAAAATAAAGAAACAACAAGGATTTACTGTATAGCACAAGGAACTATATTCAATATCTTGTAATAACATATAATGGAAAAAAAAACAAAAAAGAATATGTATATATATATATATGTAAAGAATCACTTTGTTGTACACCTGAAACTAACACAATATTGTAAATCAACTATACTTGAAGTAAAAAAAAAAGAAATGGGGGATGTGTATATCAACTATACTTCAATTAAAAAATAGAATAAAAAAAGATAAATGGGGTATGTTCTTTTAAATAAGGATTGCTACTTGGCTGTGAATTTGAAAAGACAAGGCAACAAAGTATGAGCCTATCAACAAGTGATTATAGCCTGGCCTTGAGAAGTTATCACTGAGTGTGTCCAGGGCAGAAAGGGTGGTTGTTCTGTATTGGTCTTTTCAGCTGGCTGTAAGACCCTTTTGTTGCTCCATTTACTGTGGTATAAGAGCAGTTGTTTTCAAATGTGTTGGATCATTCCACAGTAAGAAATATTATGGTCCAACATATACTTATGTATAAAAAAACATATAAGTAACTGAAATAAAAGTTAAATAAACTGTATTTCCTATTTGCAGTGTATGTCATGCATGCACTCTATTTTGCATTTTATGAAATTATTCTCTTCTATTTATATATAGATAATAAACAAATCTATAATAAACTTATCTATAAATTATAGATAAAATTGAAGATATATATTATTAATTTATCTATGTAGGTACAGACAATATGTATATGTTCTATTTAAATAAACGTTAATCAAATTCACCAATGGTCTATGATCACAATTTGAAAAACAAGAAGTTACAATAAGTCCTGGGGCTTCCCTGGTGGCGCAGTGTTTAAGAATCCGCCTGCCAATGCAGGAGACACTGGTTCGAGCCCTGGTCCAGGAAGATCCCACATGCCGCGGAGCAACTAAGCCCATGAGCCACAACTACTGAGCCCACATGTTGCAACTACTGAAGCCCACGCACCTAGAGCCCGTGCTCCGCAACAAGAGAAGCCATCACAATGAGAAGCCCGCACACCACAATGAAGAGTAGCCCCCGCTTGCTGCAACTAGAGAAAGCCCATGTGCAGCAACGAAGACCCAACGCAGCCAATAAATAAATAAATAAATAAATAAATAAAATAGATTTTTTTAAAAAATTTATTTATTTATTTATTTATTTATTTATTTATTTTTGGCTGTGTTGGGTCTTCATTTCTGTGCGAGGGCTTTCTCTAGTTGTGGTAAGCGGGGGCCACTCTTTATCGCGGTGTGCGGGCCTCTCACTATCATGGCCTCTCTTGTTGCGGAGCACAGGCTCCAGACACGCAGGCTCAGTAGTTGTGGCTCACGGGCCTAGTTGCTCCGCGGCATGTGGGATCTTCCCAGACCAGGGCTCGAACCCGTGTCCCCTGCATTAGCAGGCAGATTCTCAACCACTGCGCCACCAGGGAAGCCTCCTAAAATAGATATATTAAAAAACAAACAAACAAACAAAAAATACTAGGAATCACACGTTTTCCCCGCTTTGAACAGGAAGGGTGACTTACCAGAAAGCTGCATGAAAACAGATTCCAATAAAGCTGGAGAGTTCAAAATGCAAAGAGAGCAGAGCTTGGATTCAGGAAAAAACTTACCTTCAAACTCCAGGGTTGACAAGAAAGCAGTGAGCTCAATGAACTCCATGGGTACCAATACCTGCTTGTTCACCAGCCTCCAAGTCATTAGAGGGCATCTCTGGATCCCACTTCTGACACCATGCAATGTCAACCTTTAAAGTAAAACATCCAGTTATTTTACTGGCAAAATAGGTTTACTCAGAAATAACAGAGAATTGCAATTTGGGACAAGCATGTTATGATGTATCAAAGGCAAGCCTGCAGAACAAAGGAGAGGCGCTTGCTTTTATTAGGTTTTAGGGGGAAATTGGGGAGAGCTGTTTTGAACAAAACTTCATTGGAAAAGAACAAGTGTTCAAGGTTGTGGCAGTTTCTCATTGGCTGCAAGTGGTGGTAAGAGAGTTGTTGCTGGGGCAGGGAGGAAATTTCCTTTTTTTTTTTTTTTTTTTGTAAAGCAGGAGAGGGAGTTCACTGGCAGTCCAGTGGTTAGGACTCCGTGCTTTCACTGCTGAGGGCCTGGGTTTAATCCCTAAGATCCCACAAGCCAGACTTCCCTGGTGGTTAAGACTCCATGCTCCCAATGTAGGGGGCCAGGGTTCTATCCCTGGTCAGGGAACTAGATCCTGCATGCCGCAACTAAAAGATCCTGTGTGCCGCAACTAAAGATCCCGCATGCAGCAACAAAGATGCCACATGCGGCAATGAAGATCCTGTGTGCCACAACTAAGACTCGGTGCAGCCAAATAAATAAATAAATATATATATTTAAATTTATTTATTTTTTATTTTATTTTTGGCTGCTTTGGGTCTTTGTTGCTGCACACAGGCTTTCTCTAGTTGCGGCGAGCAGGGGCTACTCTTCGTTGGTGTGTGGGCTTCTCATCGCGGTGGCTTCTCTTGTTGCGGAGCACGGGTTCTAGGCACAGGGGCTTCAGTAGTTGTGGCATGCAGGCTCAGTGGTTGCGGCTCGCGGGCTCTAGAGCGCAGGCTCAGTAGTTGTGGTGCACGGGCTTAGTTGCTCTGTGGCATGTGGGATCTTCCTGGACCAGGGTTCAAGCCTGTGTACCTGCATTGGCAGGCAGATTCTTTTTTTTTTTTTTTCATTTTTAACTCCACCACGCATCCAGTTACTTTTATTTATTTATTATTTTTGGCTGTGTTGGGTCTTCGTTTCTGTGCGAGGGCTTTCTCTAGTTGCGGCAAGCGGGGGCCACTCTTCATTGCGGTGCGCGGGCCTCTCACTGTCGTGGCCTCTCTTGTTGTGGAGCACGGGCTCCAGACGCGCAGGCTCAGTCGTTGTGGCTCATGGGCCTAGTTGCTCCGCGGCATGTGGGATTTTCCCAGACCAGGGCTCGAACCTGTGTCCCCTGCATTAGCAGGCAGATTCTCAACCAATGCGTCACCAGGGAAGCCCCAAGGCAGATTCTTTTTTTTTTTTTTTTTTAACATCTTTATTGGAGTATAATTGCTTTACAATGGTGTGTTAGTTTCTGCTTTATAACAAAGTGAATCAGTTATACATATACATATGTTCCCATATCTCTTCCCTCTTGCATCTCCCTCCCTCCCACCGTCCCTATCCCACCCCTCTAGGTGGTCACAAAGCACTGAGCAGATCTCCCTGTGCTATGCGGTTTCTTCCCACTAGCTATCTATTTTACGTTTGGTAGTGTATATATGTCCATGCCACTCTCTCACTTTGTCACAGCTTACCCTTCCCCCTCCCCATATCCTCAAGTCCATTCTCTAGTAGGTCTGTGTCTTTATTCCCGTCTTGCCACTAGGTTCTTCATGACTATTTTTTTTTCCCTTAGATTCCATATATATGTGTTAGTATACTGTATTTGTTTTTCTCTTTCTGACTTACTTCACTCTGTATGACAGACTCTAACTCCATCCACCTCACTACAAATAACTCCATTTCGTTTCTTTTTATGGCTGAGTAATATTCCATTGTACATATGTGCCACATCTTCTTTATCCGTTCATCCGATGATGGACATTTAGGTTGCTTCCATGTCCTGGCTATTGTAAATAGAGCTGCAATGAATATTTTGGTACACGACTCTTTTTGAATTATGGTTTTCTCAGGGTATATGCCCAGTAGTGGGATTGCTGGGTCTTTTGGTAGTTCTATTTTTAGTTTTTTAAGGAACCTCCATACTGTTCTCCATAGTGGCTGTATCAATTTACATTCCCACCAACAGTGCAAGAGGGTTCCCTTTTCTCCACACCCTCTCCAGCATTTATTGTTTCTAGATTTTTTGATGATGGCCATTCTGACCGGTGTGAGATGATACCTCATTGTAGTTTTGATTTGCATTTCTCTAATGATTAATGATGTTGAGCATTCTTTCATGTGTTTGTTGGCAATCTGTATATCTTCTTTGGAGAAATGTCTATTTAGGTCTTCTGCCCAAGGCAGATTCTTAACCACTGCGTCACCAGGGAAGTCCTAAATAAATATTTAATAAAAAAAAAGGCAGAAGATAAAATTCCCATGTGATTAATGTCCTCCTCTGTCAAAATAATTCTTATCTTCCCTCTTCCTGCTGGTTATACAGACTGCAATGAATGGTACATGTGTGCAAGTTCCCTCTTCAGAGCTTCCCAAGTCCGTTTTAAAATTTATTGATTTATTTCTATTTTTGGCTGCGTTGGGTCTTCGTTGCTGCACGTGGGCTTCTCTCTAGTTGTGGCGAGCGGGGGCCACTCTTTGTTGTGGTGCACGGGCCTCTCATCGCGGTGGCCTCTCTTGTTGCAGAGCACGGGCTCCAGGCATGCAGGCCTCAGCAGTTGTGCCTCGATGGCTCTAGAGTGCAGGCTCAGTAGTTGTGGCTCACGGGCTCAGCCGCTCCGTGGCATGTGGGATCCTCCCGGACCAGGGCTCAAACCCGGTCCCCTGTATTGGCAGGCGGATTCTCAACTACTGCACCACCAGGGAAGCCCCCAAGTCCGTTTTAAATGAGGTTTTCTTTATATATTTTCATAGTGCTCATGCACTGTTGCCCTACACAGTGGACATGGGTGTGTTTTTCTGTCCTCTCCGGACATTGCAAATACAAAAGTCAAAGAAACAGACATAGAAAGCCAGACAACATGGAAGTACAGCTGTTTTCTTGGTGCATGGATATCTGTTTAATGTGTTCCTGAGTGGATAATTGGGTAAGGCAGGACCATGAATGGAAGAGAAGGGCTGAGGGTGCGGGTACAGAATTGCCAGCTTCCTCCCACACGAACACTCGATCTGGATTGTCAATGCCTCAGGGACATCGTTGCTGGTCTCCTTGTTCCTCACCATGAGCAAGCTGGTGCTGGATAACTGCTCTTGGTGATTGTGTTGCAGGAAGTCTTGTGAACAGGAAAAGGAGAAGGCTCGCATTTGTTGCTGTCTTGGCAGTTAAAAGTGGGCCATGGATGATGATCATAGATTCAGGAAGAAAGGGGGTGGGCTCAGGGAGGGGCCTCGAGGTCACAGGTGAAACTCTGGGGTCTGATCCAAACCCACAGGCAAAAGCTGGAATTTATTTAATGGAGTTCTATTCATTTATTCAGCAGAGAGCAACTGAGCACCTACTAAGTGGCCAGGCCCCAAGTGAGCTGCGGGAATACAGCAAGGAGCAGATTCCCCTCTGTCTCCCACGACCATAGAGCTATGTGCTCAAGTGGTGAACACTGAAGGAGCCCAGAAAGGAGACAGTCTGCCCGTGACTGGTGCACAGACAGCTGCCTTGCTTGACTTCTCAGCCCTCCTCTAAGTCGGGTTCAGCTGACTCTTGACTCCCCTGCCACCAAGAGAGAGGGCAGCGGGGTGTCCCCACCCCAGACCAGGCAGGCTGCTTGCTTTGTTTCTCAGAGCCACCCTGGCCGTTTCAGACGCAGCCAGCCCAGGAGCTTAGACCAGAGGCAGCTGTGGGGCGTGGGCCTGGCAGCAGGCAGGCCCGTGGGCGGGCAGACAGGCAGCAGGAGAACACTCGAGAATTAACCCAACCAGGGACCGGTGTCTCCTCAGAGGATCACGGACATCCCCTCTCCTGCCCTTTGACGGTACCACCCCCAACTTCCAAGGCCTGGGCGATGGGGTTGATTCCCGTGGTAATTTGGGGGAAACAGTAGAGCAGCCTCCTCATCCTCGGAGGTTTTTTGTTTTGAAGTTAGCCAAAGGGACTGTTTGTCTCAGAACCATGGTCCCCTGAGGATGGAGATGACCCCTCTGGAGCCGGAGCCCAGCTCTGAATAGGCGGGCCCAGGGTCTGGAAGCCAGGTCGGGCTGCCCACTGACTGGGGATGGGCGCTCCAATGCACTGCCTCTCAGGGGGCACTGCCCACCACCTCAGAGCTGAGGAGCAGGGAAGGGCCAGCCAGGGGGACAAGTGGGGCCCGTGTGCACTTGGCCCCATTTTCCTGCATCCCTCCCTCTCTCTCTCCTGCTCTGACCCACTCTTTGGCTCTCTCTTCAGATTGAGACATGGCTCGGGAGCCCAAGCCCGGCCCTGCCCGGCCAGGCCAGAAGAGGCCATGGGGCAGAGCCATCTCCTGGTGAGTCTGCCTGGCGCTGCTTACCGGGGAGGGAGTCTGATCACCAGCTTGTTTGGGGCTCTGGGCTCCCCTGGGACAGAATAAGAACCCCAGGAGGCTTGCTCAGTGTGCTGCCCACCCAGCCGGCCAGGCTGCTCGTCCTACTCTCTGTGTTACCGGAGGAGGTCCGGTCTCCCTCGGCCACAGGTTTTGTCTGTAAACTGGGGGGAGGGGTCAACCCAGCTCATTCCAAGGCCCCTTCTCGCTGACAAAACCCAGCCACCCTCCTGCTAGTGGTGCCCTCTCCTCTCGCCTGGACCCCGGGGGGGTGTGAGTCCTCCAAGGGGAGCCTCACCTGTGGGGTGCTCGGGGGCTTTTTCTGGGTATACATGTTTGGGAAGTAGACAATGGGAACCTTTCTGGATGAAATCTTCCCTCTGACTTGGGAAGCTTCAAGGAATTTTAAAGAAACCTTTAAACATGTTTAGAAAGGAGCTCACCAACCTCTGCCAGCCGACGTGCCGTTTTCACAGGCATAACGAGGGTGTGTGTGAACCGGTGGCCCCTTAGTCCCCTCAGCTGGGAGGCTGTGATGTCTGCGATCAGCTCCTGGCCTGTCTGTGGGCATTTGAGTGGTTTCTGTCTTGCCAGTGGGGGAGGCAGGGAGGCAGTGGGGCAGGTGGTTGCTGTTAGGTACAGCACCATGTAAACAGCCTGCTGCCAAAGGTTCTGGTTTCTTTTGGGGTTTTGTTTGTTTGTTTGTGGGGTTTTTTAATAATTTTTTTTAATACTTAATTTACTTTTCTTATTTATTTTTTTATTTATGGCTGTGTTGGGTCTTCGTTGCTGCACGTGGGCTTTCTCTAGTTGCAGCGAGCTGGGGCTGCTCTTCGTTGTGGTGCACAGGCTTCTCACTGCAGTGGCTTGTCTTGTTGCAGACCATGGGCTCTAGGTGAGCAGGCTTCAGTAGTTGTGGCACATGGGCTCAGTAGTTGTGGCGCACGGGCTTAGTTTCTTCCACGGCATGTGGGATCTTCCTGGACCAGGGCTCAAACCCGTGTCCCCTGCATTGGCAGGCGGATTCTTAACCACTGGACCACCAGGGAAGTCCGGTTCTGGTTTCTTTTGGGTCTCATCTCCTCAGAAGTGCGATGGCTGGGCTGGGTAGGGGCTACTCTGAGAAGCCTCTGCACCTCCAGGTTGACCTCGAGAGACATTAGGCCAAATCTCTCTCTACCTGCGGCAGCCAGAAGGTCTACATCATCTTTGCCAGCATGGACTGCTTTTTCACTGTGTTGTTTTGGGCTGATGAGTAGATGTGTACTCGTAGTTTTTTAAGCTTGCGTTTCTTCAGTGATGTTGAACTGCATATGCGGTGTGTTGGTTTGCCTCTAGTCTCGTGCGTGAGACTCTCATCTGGGAGTTCATACGGTTTGGTAAATATCCGTCTGATGGGAGGTAAGTGGTTTCTTCCCATAGTTCTCTGCTGTGTTTTTTCACACGGCCGCTTTGAGGCTGAGTTAACCCTTCCTCAGTTCTTCAGTTCCAGTTGCCTTCTCCAGATTTCATGTCCCCCCACCCCCTTGCCTAGCAGGTTCGGACCCAGTCCTGTAGGTGCAGGTGGGAGAACAGGGAAGCAATGGGGAGTGATGCCAGCTGTCCTGCAGGAGCTCAGATTCCATTCGGAGGGGTGCCTGGCATTCACGGCCTGGGGCAGGGGTGGCTTCCTTAAGACCCATGTGTCCCTAGGGGACTCCAGTGGGGAGAATGAAACCCTTCTCTGGGGACTAGGGCAGCATGTCTGGAGCAGCAGGCTGTTGCTGTGGCTCTGGCCCCTTTGGATAGTCACCCAAAGAGCGGTGGTTTGGGGATGGGGTTCTGGTGGCCCCTGAGTTGTTGGATGACTTCTCTATGAGAACTGGTCAAGTCCAGGTCTTGTGTCTTGGGTCTCAAAATGGCATTTGTCAACCTGGAGGGAAAGGTTTGTGGTGGAAGGATTGCCCCAGGTCCCTTCCCCTCACATCTCCCCCCCGCTTGGCCCCTGAGGACACTGAGGGAGGTGGCTTGACCTCTGCCCACGGGGTCATACTGATGGTGCATTTTATTTCTCTTATTGTGGGAAGTCCCAGCTTGCACTGTAATCATTAGCCCAGACCAGGGGACAGATGTGACTGCAGACCCTGTGTGACCAGGCCAGGGACAGAGCAGGGATGACCCCAGACCGGGAGGGACCCTCTACCTACAGCAAACTGGAGCAGCGAATACCGCCTAACCTCTAACCCGCAAACTCATCCTGCCTCTGTCTCAACTCTGGTAGCTCCCAGGTCTGTGCTCAGCAGTCAGTGAATTACCATTCCTTTACCATTAATTTTTAGGTACTCTAAACAGTCATTTTAGGAAAAAAAGTGAGGAAGAGGTGTTTAAAGAAAAGTGTGCTTCTTGCATTGGCTGGGAATTGAACCCTGGCCTCCCACGTGGCAGGCAAGAATTCTACCACTGAACCACCAATGCTGTTGTAGGACAGGATTCATCGAGGTAGCTCAGGTGGTCAGCTACCGGTCCCTCCCCATCTCCCTCCCCTCCCCTCCAGCTGTCTGATCTCTGCTGAGGTTTCAACCCAGTCAGGGATAGCCAGCCCAAGGCGGCTATCGGTTTGGTAAATATACGGTTTGGTAAATATCCGTCTGATGGGAGGTAGGTGGTTTCTTACCCCATGGCCAGCCCAAGGCCAGCCCAAGGCGGGCCGGACAAGCGAGAATTTTCCCGGAGTGGTCATGCTCAGCTGAGACTCGTACTCAGCTGAGACTCGTAACCTTGAGCTCTGTCCTGGCACCCAGCTGTCCCAGCTTGGTCGTTGCTGACCCTCAGGGGGCTGCCTGTTTCCTGCACCGTGCCCCTGGACCCTGACCCCAACCCCAGAGCGCCGAAGGGATGGTTACCTGCCCTCCCGCGCTCCACTGGCTCGCTTTCCTTTTTCCAAGGATGGGCCTCCCACCGCCGGAATCAGCATCCCCGCGGCTCCTGGGCCGCCCACCAGACTTCCTGAGGCCAGAAAGCGGGGGCGGGGGTGGCCGGAAATCTCACCCACAGGCTTGGGGACCTCACGGCACGAAGGCTATGGGGCCCCCTAATGTTCCCTATTCCGCTCCAGTGGCTTCCATAGGCCTCGCCCCTCATCGGCTGGGCCTGAGCTGGTGGCGTGGGCGCACAGTCCCAGAAAGTTATTTCAGAAACTTTACTGCCCCCAGCTTGCAGCCCCTCTCTTCCCCCTCAACTCCTCACTTGCCTTAACCGAAGCCTCAGGCTGCACCCGAACTTCCTGCAGCTGTATCCCCACAGGATCTTCCTGCCCAAGGCGGACCCAGTTGTCCCTCTGCACCCATCTCCCCTTCCCTCCTAGGCACCAGTTCCCTGGAGGTGCATGGTGCATGAGAGCAGGGGTGAGGCCAGGCAGTGACAGCCTGGGACCTTCCAGACTCAGCCTCTTTCCCAGGGCCTGGAGCGAAGGGAAGGTGGCCTGGCCACGGCCCTAACCCTGCCTGTCTGGCCCTGCCAGTGCTGAGCCCTGCATCCTGGCGAATCCCACGCAAGGATTAAAGGCTCTCTCCGTGGCTTTGAGCCCTGACTTAACTCTTCCCTTTCATCCTTTGCCAGACTAAGAACCAGAATAAGATCAGCAGTGCCTAGGTCAGGCAGAGCAGCCTTTGGACAGCCCAGACCTGGCTGGCCAGAAGCCTGTGGGCAATTGCCCCCTCCTGCCACCTGGAGGCACCCGGAATGTGCCCCTAACAGAGGTCAGCTATGGGGACGCTGGTTTGCTGTGGTCTCCCAAAGTGACCTTGGTCAAGTCCCTAGGGGCTCTTCTGGTGAAGAATCCTGGGATTCTAAGGAAAAGCTGCATACATCAGTTTCTCTGAATTAAACTGGAGTCGAGGCAAGGATTCTGGCCCTGCACAATGACCCTTTCCTCATTTATCTCTATTTCAACAGCAACTATGACCTGGATTACAAGCTGTACAGGGAAGATTTCCCCTACAGGTAGGTGGGTCCTGCCCCGTCCTCTGGGCAAGCAGGTGGGGCTAGTCGGCCTGACTCCCTCTCCATCCTGTCCACAGGGTGTATGAATGCCAGAGGATCCCTCCACTGATCAACCGCGCGCCTATCAAGATCCGGAGCACCCATGTGGGCGTGGGGGTCAAGAGCAACTTCAGCCCCCACAAGGCTCCCAGGAACAGTCAGCTGACCCCCAAGACGAAGCGTGAGTGAGGGAGCACAGCCCTCACCTGCAGGGCTAGGGGAGAACTGGGAGGCCCTTAGCAGTGAGGGTGGGGGGTTCAGGAGTCCTCGCAGCACTGCCCTCTGCCTCCTGAACCTGATGGATACCAACTCTGGCCCCTCTCCCAGCAGTCCAGACTGAGGAGCTGCACTCCATCAGGGGAGAGCTGAGCCAGATCAAAGCCCAGGTGGACCGCCTGTTGGACAGTGTGGAGCACATGGACCAGCAGAGGGACCAGCTTTCAGGTCAGTTCCCCCCAAGTGTGGGCCCAGGCCACACTCCTAGCAGCCTCCAGGTTGTCCCACTCCTGAAGGTACCAGGGGCTCCTGCCTCCGGCTTTCCTTGGGTGCAGGGCTCCTCCTCGCCCTCCCTGGAGTTCAATTCCCCCCACTCCCTCTGGGTGCTTCTGCGGCTTGAGGACCCTTTTGGCTTCTAGATTGTTCTATGACCCCCACCTACTCAGCAGCTGTCTGGAGCCAGAGCAGTGTCCCAGCCCATCCCCATCTTGTCCTCTCGAGCCCTAGATACCCTAGATCAGTGCTGGGCATCAAGTGGCATCTTTGGGGTTAGCTGGGGCCTTCCAATCCAGCCACTGACCAGTGACTCTCCCTGTGCAGGGACAGAGGACTGTCAACAGAACAGGGGCTCTGGGGGTAAAGGTCCCTCATGCAGAACCACTGAACCCCAGCAGGAGCCCAGGGGCCAGAGGGCCCACCCAGAGGCGGACAGCTCCCAGAACACAGACCTGGAGGCGGCAGTGAGTGGCCTGGCGCCTCCCCCCATTCTCACCCTCCTTGTGGCCTCTCTGTGAGCAAGGGAGGGACTTGGGTTTGTGTGGGAGACCACAATGGTGGTTGCGGGGAGGCGTCTGACTTCCATCACAGGCAATGCCCAGGAGAAGATGGGGCTCTGCCCTGTTTTTTCTCCCCTCTTAATTCGGGCTTGGTGGGCTCAAACGGACCAGGGGCTACGGCTGGGCAGCTGAGCCAGTTCTGGGCTGAAATGCCATCTCCTCCTGGAAGGTGGGTGGGGAGGGGGCTTTGAGCATTGTACAGGGAGTATCACAGGTGTGCCCCATGGCCCCAGATCCCTTGCCCAAAAACCATCTGGTAAGCCTGCCCCTGCCCACCTGCTGCCCCAGGGTCTTTGGGCTGTCTTGCATTGTACCATACTCCCCAGGAAAGCTGTAGCACACACTGACCTTCGTGGACTGAGAATACCCAACCCTGGATCTGATAACAGCCTTTTGTGCAGCTTCAAAGGGCCCAAATGTTCCCTGCCCTACCATTTCCTCCTCTCCTATTGGTGGTCCCTGAGATGGGCCAAGCCCCTACTGTTGCTAGGGCCGTCTCAGCAAGGCTGGGGCTGCTGGGAGGTTAGCAGTGAGGAGCTTCCTTTCCTCCACTTGCCTAGCTCTGGCCTGTGGGCTCCAGGGGACACTTACTGCTGCCCAAGACTGAATCACATCTAGGAAAAGACTGGGGTAGGTGGAGAAAATGCCTTCTTCTGTTTGGTGGTCCTGGGTTCGCTCCCAAGTCTCAGGAAGAATCTACAGTAGCACTGAGATGTTAGAGCTGCCAAGAAAGGGAGGTGGGGGTGAGAGACTGGGAGTTGTTAGCAGATGGCCCTCCCTTTCCCAGCCATACCACACCTCTCAGCCCTCGGGGCTAGAGTCCTGCTTCTGCTTCTCCTACAGGTGAAGAATCATGCAGCAGACCAGGAAGACAGACAGTCGTAACCCCTCCAGGCTCATCAGCTCCAGGCACCTTCCCGAGTGGTTCCTTTCCTTGCCTTGAGTGATTTTCCAAAGGCCTCTCAGTGGCACCCATGCAACCCATTCTGGAGCAAGGGCAATGGAAATGGAGGCACGGCTCAGCCAGACCAGCCAGGAAGCCTCCCCCCAGTGCTGGCTTTAGCTTTGGTCTTGTTTCCAGATGACAGTCTGGGGACTGGCAGGGAAGGGAAGCGGCCTGCAACTGCCCAGCACCAGCTCACCATTCTCATAAAGCTGAGGCCCACTAGTGGAAGGGGCAGCTGGACGGGGCCCACCTGGGAGCACCATCAGCCCTCTCTGACTGCAGGTACTGTTCCAGCGGCTCTCCTCCCTCTCAAAGCCCCCAATCCTGTCTGGGTGTCAACAGGGGTATCCTTTTTGTGTTGTTTCTATCTTGTTTCTTGCTGATATGATACCATGTATTTCAGATCCGCTTTGGAAATATGTATTATGTCACTGGGGGGAAATAAAATTTATATTTTTTTCCTCTTGATCAGGGGTTCTCATTGTGGTCTCCAAGCCTTATTCTGGCCCTTCGGCTGTCCCAGGCCAGCCCTTCCTAGAGAAGCTGAGCAGGCCCGAGACACACAAGCTCAGAAGCTCACACCAAGCCAGGGCAGAAAGGGCACCAGGCTGCCCCGCTTTTCTCCAAACCAGACCTGAGCACAAACCTGCACGGCTCAGGAGCCACAAAGGGAAGATCCTACCTTGTGGTCAGACAGGCCAGCTCTGCCCTGTAAAATGGCCAGACTCCATCTCCAACATCCAGAAACTCAGTCCTGGCAGTTCAAGTGCCCTCTCCCAGGAGCCAAGACGGGATGAGGGACACCAGGACACATATAAGATAATGCTGTCTCAAGCCCTTGACACCAGGAGTCCGAGAACACACTACCCAGCTCAGAAGAGCCTTGCTCTCTTAAATCCTGTACCAAGAACAACAGAATTTTTCAGATATAAAAGAGTTTATGTTTTAGCTCAGATATTAAGTGGGAAGGTACAGCCCCCTTGTCCATTCTCTCAAAAGCAGCCCAATAATATAGGAGGAGGGTCACTGGCCGGCCTGCATAGGGTCCATCCCTTACGAGACACTAGCTCCAGGTTCCATTTTCCAGGTAAGTCCAGCTGAAGTCCTTTCCAACTTGGGGGTCAGGCTGCATTCGCAGGTTTCTTCAACTGAGTCGTGGCTGGGAGCCAACTCAATTAGAAAAGTTCCTTTAACAGAACAGTTTGTAAAAAAATCATCCCAACACAGCTGTCCAGTGCATCAGTTCTGAGCACGCCTCCCCAGAGCCTCTCCCGTGGTCCGAGTTCTCAGCTTGGCGCACGCAGTCTGCAAGCCGACGGCGCGGGTCCTTTCGGGGACAGCGGCAGCTTGGTCCTCGGCGTCCGTCATTGCTCAGGGTTCTGGTTCAGGGCGGCGTGGCGGCGCCCCTCCGGCGGGCGGCCCGTACTAAGCACTGCTGCAAAACGGGGTAGAGGCGCTGGCAGCCCTCGAGACCCAGGCGCACAGCCTCCGCCCAGCTCTCGGTCGGGCCGCCCTCCCCGCTGCCCAGCAGCCCGGCCACCTGGTTGAGCACCGGCATAAGCGCCACGGTGAGGCCGGCGGCGGCGCGTTCCTCCTCTAGCAGCGTGGGATCCAGCAGCCAGGTGGGCTCGGGCCCCAGCGCGCGGCTTAAACCGCAGCCCACCACCAGGTCGTACATTTCGATGCCCGCGTCGGCCAGGGCGATCGCGGCAGCCGTGAGCGCGGCGGCCAGCGCCGAGCCGCCGTCCTCGAGCAGCAGCGCCGACACCTCGAGCTGCGCGCGCGGGTAGCGGCCCAGGCGCACGGCCGGCTCGAGCGCCTCCTGCAGCGCCAGCGCCAGCTCACGCTCCTCGCTGCCACCCGGGGGAGCGCGGCGCCGGCGGCCCGAGAAGGGCGCGCGGCGAAAGTCGCAGAGCAGGCGGCCCCGCAGCGCGGCCGGGGTCTCGCCGCCCGCTCCGGCCGGGCCACCACCGCGCTCACCGCCCTCTACCTGGCGTGGGCCGGACACTGCGCACAGCACCTTGGTGCCTCCCGCCTCCAGGTAGGCCGAGCCCTTGGCCTGGCTCAACAGCCCGGCGCGCGCGTACACAGGCCGGAGCCGCGTCGGGTCGCGAGCGGCCGGCACCTCGTCCTCGTCGGTCGCGTACAACTGAGGCGGCTGCGACTCCTCGGGCCCGCGGATGCGGCGGTTGTCCCCGGGCATGGCGGCACCTAACGTGCGAGCCGCCTTCACCCGTCGGCCCGGCCTCGCGCACCGGCTCTTCCGCCCGCTCAAAGCCGCGCGCTCGCGCGAGGACTGTCGGGATAGCGGCAGGCCGCCCCGCACCGCCCCCTGCCGGCCCGGAGGGAGAACGGCGAGCGCTGCAGAGGCCTGGGGCCGCCGCAAGGACGCCCGGAGCTCCGTGGATGGATGGACGATGTACCGGGCAGGCCTGCAGAAGTGGGACCTAGGCCGGCTCGGCTGACCTCTAGCCTTTGCGCTCAGGGTGTAGGGCTTCTTCCTTTCACTTGTGAAGCTGTAATTATTTTAATTTTGCACTTATTTGTGTGACTATTTTATCCATGTTCCCCACTGCCTTGCCCAAGAGGGCAGTGACCTTCTGTCTTGGTCACTCCTGTACTGTCAGTGCCCTGGCTGGCATAAACACTTGTCGAGTGAATGAACGCTCCTTACCTGGCATGCACATATTGCAACCAAGGGCCTCAGCACCCTCCCTCTATCTGCTTTTCATACTTCTCACCCCCAGGCCTTGTGACTGCTGGCCTCTGCTGCTTCTCTCAGCATAGACCTGCTTTTCCTCCTCCCTCAAAGTCAGCAGGCCTGAGAATGACCCAGGGCCCCAGAGCCAGCCTGCTGTACTCAGGGGACATGAAATCAGCCAGAGCAGGCACAACCAAGTACTGTACACTACTGCTACCAAACCCAACTGTCTTCAGACTTGGGTGAATGGACACAGAACCGGGTCAGAGTCTCCACCCTTACCATCTAAGTGAGGTCCTGGAACCAGGAATGATGTGGCAGTCAAAGGAGTGGGGGGAGGCAACTGATGTACCCTAAACACCTCCTATACCAAAGAATGCCTCTGACCTCACACCCAACCTGCACATCAAGTGAGGAAAAGGGATATGGGCCTAAAAAATGAACATAATCTCCTACAAGGGGCTCTATTCTGTGGACCACCTCCACAGATGTCCTGAGGAAAATCTAGCGGCCATTATTCCCGAACCTCAGGGGTCTGGGGCTGGACTCGTCAAGGACTGCGACCAGAAGCCAGTTGGAGCCACAGCATTTATTCTACAGACACCCAGGGAGCCACGGGCTGTCACACTGGGGGCACCCATTGGGGGTGGGGGTTGGGGGAGAGAGGGGAGGAGGAGGAGATAAGAAATCACATGGCATTATCGAGTATTGCACATGGTCCTTTTATTCTCTGCAGCAAAAACGATTCCTCCCTGCAGGCCCAGAGCCTTGGGTCTGCAGAGAACTCTACAGACACAATCCTGGGGTAGTGGTTCTAGACAGATGGCGCTGATGTGCTCGGGGCAGAAGCGTAACGTGGGAATTGAGTCACAGGCTGGCTCCCAGGTTAAGTTCCAGTTACTGCTGGGTTAGGAGGACAGATGGGGCTGTTTAAAGGTCCCAAGATTAGAATGCCCTTGTGGGGGATGGAGCGCTCCTGGCTGGACGGATCCATCTGGGTGCGGGGGAGATGCCTCCTCAGGGAAGCCGCCCTTCCGCCTCAGTTCTTCACATCTCCCAGGTGGAGCTGGGCAAAGGAGGTGGCCAGCTGCAGCGCCTCCTGCAGGCAGCCCACGTTCTTGCCTGTGGCCTGAGCGGACACATCTTTGCCACCACCTTTGCCATCCATCAGACCTGACACCTGTTGCACCCACTCACTGGCTTTCAGGCCCCGGTTGGCTGCATTCTAGAAGACAGGAAGGAGAAGTGGGGGTCAGGACAGAGGACGGGATTGAGGGAGACAAGGAGAGGGGTGGGATGGAAAAAGGATGGGGGAGCCAGACACCCAATCCTGCCCTGGGTGATGCTGCCAGAGCTAAGAGAGATCCTACAGTGGGTACGACAGCCAGGGCGAGGCATACCGAGTAGCAAAGCCAGCACGGTTAAACATATCCACCAGGGAGGGGAGAGCCTGAGGGGAAGGGGTGCTGGGGAGGTGACAAACAGGTGAGCAGGAAAACGGCCACTTCTAACAGGGGTTGCACAAACACACATGGGTCTTGGCAAACAGGTGTAAGAAGAACCGAGCTCCCTGAGAAAAGCTATGGCCACTGGCACGGAGCTGCTGTGAGCAAGACTGCAGGGCACTCTGACCTGGGGGACTTGACACAAGCATGTGATCTTGCCAGCCTCATTATCCACTGTGAAGAGCATGGCAGACGTCTCAGGGGAATGCGTCTTGAAGAGCTTCAAGGCTTCGTTCAGGGCCTGTGGGGAGAACCTGGCATCAGGCCATGGCCCTGGGGAAGGGGGCCACGCTCTCCACAAGTGCAGCGCGTCTGCAGAGCTCAGTTCTCAGAGTGCTCCCACCCCCTACCCCCTTCTAAGAGCAGGTGCTGGTCCCCGGAGCCTGGATGGAGGACTAAGCACAGGGCCTCGCCCACGCTCTGGCTCGGAGCTTCGCCTTCCACCTCGAGGAGCCACAGCTCTCCAGCCACCAGCTCTCTCCATGGCTCAGCCCAACCTCAGTCCCAGAGAGTGGGCCGTCAGGCAACTACTCTGCTCAGAGCCACAAGGCTCCCACTTCAGCCACCACAAGGCTGAGACCCCGAGAAGAGGAGACAAGCAGCAGACAGGCACAGGGCGGTGCCATGGAGCCCCAACCCCGGCTTGCCTTGGCCGAGGCGCCGCTCTCCATCTCCAGGATGACAAGGGGCTGGTTGGGGCTGCTGTCAATGAGCTGCTTTGTCTTCTCCAGCACCTGCAAGGAAGGAAGTCCAGAGGAGAGGCCTCAGGTCAAAGGCTCAGACTCTGACACCCAGAGAGCAGGCTGCACAGCCTTTGCTGGGTAAGTCCTCCCGGCTCCTGCACCGCCAGGGCTCACCCGCTTCTGGACATCGGCTTTGTTAGCTCGGTCTAGGTCATCCATGATTTTCTTCAGGGATCTGAGATTCTCCCGGAATTCATCCTTCTGCCACTGAGGGATGACTGCGGTGGCCAGAGCCTGGAACCAGAACAGGAACACCACTGGGAGCTGGGCCACAAGGAGCTAGGATGTGAGCCCACCCCACCCTTCTGGCTTCTGACACCGAAGTCCCCCAACCAGTGTCCAGAAGGAGCGAGAACACAAGAACAAAAAGGAATCCACGGGCCTTGAGACCAGTCACTTAATGAGCAACTGCATCAGTTGTAAGGAGCAGGACTAGAGAGAAAGGGGCAGAATAAAGAGAGCTGGGATCCTCTGTTAGACCTGGTCCCCCCAAGGCAGTGAACACAGTCTGTGATGGGCTAATGGGAAGCCCCCGAATATTAACAAACACCAGGAGACCTGGAGACAGTGGGCTCCCACAGCACCTCTCCCAGCCCCCTAAACACCGGTGCCCACTAGTGCTCAGAAGGGGCTGCCCTGCCATCGGCAACGGGGGCAGCAGCTGGTTCCAGGGGTCCGCAGGCCAGGATCCGGAGTGTCCCCTTTGCAAGGTTGCCGGACATCAGAAGTCAGTCCAAAGGCCCACTGCACCGAGAACCAGGACCCGAGGAGGGAGGCCGCCCCTACCTCACCGAGGTCCGCGATCTCCCTCTGCACGTCCTTATTTGGCGCAGTCTGGGCCTTCACTTTGGCCTCCGTGACAGAGAGAGATTTCTTCAAGCTCTCCGCTTTCCTGAGCGCCTGGGAGAAGGACAATCAGAGTTGTAAACTGTGGGTCAGGCAACTTCCAGCTTCACGACTCTGTCTGTAAACGGTGGCAGACACTGATGGCAGGCTATGGAACAACACCCCCCCAGAACACCAGAACTTTCTCTTCCTGCAGGAGCAAGTGTTTGCAGCCTCGTGCCCCAGAAAGGTGCACCCTCCTCACACACCTGGCCAGCGGAACTCAGGTTCAGGGGCTGACGGAGAACTCATGAGCCAGGAGCCCTTCCCACCTATGAGATCATCACTCCTCAAGCCTCGGCACACATCAGGCGTGAGCTGCAGTCCGCACCCCCAGAGCAACTGTCCCCGTACTCCATGCGTCTCAAACTGGGTACAAACCCCTAGGGAGGTGTGGCTAAGTGCTAGGGGCACAGAAGCCACAGCAAAACTATGGCCTACCCTCCTAGACACAGACATCTTATGGCAGAATTTACCTATATTTTAAAAGATTAAATGTAAGATAGCTAGAACGTTTCCTGCGGTGCTGGCTTTCTTCTGCCAGGTGGGGTAACGGGAGGACACTCTGGAGGGAGTGCTGTACCTCCGATTCTGACCGCAGCGGCCACGTGACCATCGACACTGTGGATCCACAGATTGGGCCCCTCTTGCCTTGTTCAAGTAAGCCACAAACCAGCCTGACCTGCTCACCTTCTGGGCTTCGGCACCTGTGACAGCAACAATCCTCCGGATGCCCTTGGCAATAGCTTCTTCACTCACAATCACAAAAGCTCCCGCGTGACTCGAATTCTGCAGATGCCTGAATGGCAGAAGGCAAAGTTCATGGTCCTCACAGCACCCAGGAGCCCTTGGCTGGCAGACAGGAGCCCTAAGTGGTAGTCACTCCCAGGGAAGCTCCCTCAAGGGGATGATGAGAAAAGGCCCTTCGTGTTTATTTCAGAACGCAGCTGTGGCCTGGAAGGGGCAGGCAGTCAGAGAAGGCCTGGCTGGGGCCGATACTGAGCAAGGAACCATGTTCCTGTGCCTCAGTTTTCTCATGCACGAAATGTGGATAGTTCTCCCTCACTGGACTGCTGCCTTCTGTCCCTGCTCAACAGCCTGAGAGTATCGGTGGATTCCCTTTCAAGTCTTACCACAGCACCTCAGACAACCCCAGGGGCTCAGAGAACCTCAAATGCTCATTTACTCTCAGCCACTCCGCAAGGATGATGTAAAGTCTCCGAAAGCTGTTTCCAGTGCTCTAGAGAGTGTCATGTAGAGAGGTATTAAGGCAGATGTGGGACTCATTTGAAGGCCCAATTCTACTGGACAGAGGGAGGCCTGGAATGTGACCTCCCAGATCCCTACCCCATCCTCCACGCGCCCACCTGCTCTCTGCCTGCCTGAGGCTCACAGGAGGCCCTGGATGGGCTCTACCATGGCCTTAAGAATGTTTTTTTCCCCCTGATTTCTTTGCAAGCAGGAACTTCCCAGGCCACCAGACGGTCCCAGAAAGACCCCAAGGGCTATGGAGGACTCCAAGTTGGCAGAAACACGCGGCTGCCCACAGCCAAAGTGAGCCGGGTCTACCGTGGGGCCTGACTCAGGGGCTCTGAGACAATGAGGTTAATTCCACAGATGCTGCTCAAGCCTGCAAAGGGAACTATGTGAGGCCCTGGGAATGGAAAGTGGCTAGGACCAGATCAGAAGCTCCAGGGCCCTGCTGAATCATGAATCCCCAGGCCTTCTGTCGTCATCCGTCCAGGGAACGAGAGCAAGCAGCTGTAAGTGTTAAGATGACATTTTTCACCTTCCCTCCTCGGAAGAACATTTCATCACACACCCAGTAAATGTCAACGTCAGACACTGTGGGGTCTGATGGGAGCACGCAGGTGCTGATTCCTGGGAACGCTGTTTGGCAACTGCATTTCTGAGGACTCTGTTTCAACCTCAGACAAACGAGAGCTGGTCTAGCCTATCACCCACATCCTCCGAGGGCGACGCAGATTAACAAAAGGCAGGCCCGCCCACTGCTCCCCCTGAAGTACTCACGTTCCCCCACAGAACTCAACAGAAGTGAGCGAGCCAGCAGGACCGGAGGGATCATCCAACAGCTCAGACACCGGGACCCCAATAGAGACGACTCGCACAGGGTCAGGATAGGTCTCATCAAACACAGCCCGCAGGCCCTGGATGGCTTTAGCTGCTGCCAGAGGACAATCCTGGGTGTAGACAGGCTGCCACGGAAAGAAGATAGGAAAAAAAGCTGGGAAAAGATCTTCTCTGGAGGTGCAGTAGGAAGCAGCAGGGAGAATGCAGTCTTGCAGGCAGGGCTCTGGGTTTCTGATCCCGGCTCTGCCCATCATGTGCCCTGAGCCTCCCAAAATAAAGCCCCATGTGTAAAGTCAAGGGGCTCAACATAGGAATTTCCAACTGCTTTGTTAAACCGTGAACCAAATCTCAAATGGATGTGCTATATGTAAAACAGATTTAACTAAAAGAGCTCTGGTTGTCCTAAGGAAGGGGCGGACCAAAGACCTCCCTGAGGCCCCCCACTGAACACCAGCACTGCCCCCTACCCAGAACAGTTAAGAATCACTGCTTTGAACACGTGTTCACAGGACAGACTATGGCTCGACAGAGTGAGAGCATCTGGGCAGTGGTGGCTTCGTACATAGAAAGCGATGGTGCAGGAAGGAGTGAAGTTCATGACCCAAGAGCTCACATGTAATGCAACCTACCTTGGCAGCTTCAATCATCTCGTTTGCAATCTCCTCGGCCTTCTTGATCTGTTGGGTGGACATGGCTCCCTTGGCGGTGAAGTCAAACCGAAGGCGGTCAGGAGCAACCAGGGAGCCTCTCTGGTCAGCCTCCCCAAGCACGGAACGCAGGGCGAAGTTCAGGATGTGAGTGGCTGTGTGGTTGCTCATGACAGGCCTCCGTCGGGGCTATAAAGGGCAGAGCAGGCTGGTGGAGAGGTCCGCAGCGGACTGCTGGTTGGCCCCCAGTACCTGCTCTCCCCTTCCTCCCAAGTACTAGAGTTTTTAGTTGGACCCATGGCTGCCCAGAATAAAGCCTACAGCTTCCCTGGCCGCTAACTGTGGCCATGTAACTAAATTCTGGTCAGTGGGCTGTGAGCAGAAGTGACGTGTACCCTTAAAGGAACACACCCTCCCCTTCCTCTTTCCCACTGTCTAGAACAGGAGTTGGCAAGTTATGGCCTGTGGGCCGAACCCGTCCTGCAATCCATTTTTATAACTAGGTTTATTGGAACATAGCCACACCCGTGTGTTTACGTATTGCCTACGGTGCTTTTGTGCCACAACGGCAGAGTCGAGTAGCTGTGACGGAGACAGTATGGTTCAGAAAACCAAAACTATTTACTATCTGGCACTTCACAGAAAAAGTCCCCCAACCCTGGCCTAGAAAATGGATCTGATAGCTACCTTCTTGGACCATGAAAGCAAAGGCAACGCCCCAGGAATGATGGTGGAACAAAAGCAAGGAAGAGCAAGGCCCTGTGACTTTGTGGGGAGGGCCTCTGCATCAGCTCAGACTTTCAGGTGAGAAACACATTTCCGTCTTGTTTTATGCTACTATTATTTTGGAGCTCTGGCACGTGCAGCAGAACCTATTTCTTCATACAGGATCCTTGGCTCCTGAAGAAGTATTTGAGGTTAAGCTGGAGAAAGGCAATCCGTGAAAATGAAGGTATAGGATCTCAACTGAAATCACTGTGGTCTAACTTGGGAAAAGATTTAACTCTCATTGACATCCCTCAAAATTTACTTCTGCACCTTACACGCAATCATCTACTTATAATTTTACTTAGGAGGGACAGTAATGATGGACCAATTTAAAGCCAGAGGAGGAGATGAATTCCTTTCACAACCTGCATCAAATCACTATGATGTACACTTTAAACAACTCTTGTAATTCTACATGCCAGGTATGCCTCAATAAAGCTGATATTTTTTTTAAAAGGGGAAGGAGAGATGATTACTAACCAGCCTAAAGCAACTCAAACTCACCTCATCAATAAACAGCCGGACCTGATCCCCCACTTTCAGGTTGCCATAGATTGTTCCTATGTGCAGGACATATCCTCCTCGGACCTGAGCGTTCTTCACCGTAAACTCAGTTTTCTAAGAGGAGTCAAGGAGGAGACCAATACATAAATAAATCCAAATACATATGTGTGTGTATATATGTATATATATAAATATATATAAATGGACATAAATATGAATTCTCCCTTTATGTACTATACACACATACCATTAATACCATTATATATACATACATACATATATATATTGACCACTATATAAATATTTATCATTACAAACACACAACACTTTAAATATGTAATACATGTGTATATATACACAGACACAGACACACACACACTCTCCATTAAGGAGCATCTTAGAGAATTAAAGCCATTGTAAGGAAGCTCAAGCCCAAGAGACTAGGTAACTCATCCAAGACCGCAGAGACAGCAGTGGCTGAGCTACAGGCCACGTCTTCTACGAGGATGTCTGCCCTCCAGAGAACTATCTCTCCTTATTTACAAGGAAAGCCTGGAGGAATCAAGGATCAACCTAAGCAGCCTGGCTGCAAGGATCCTGCTACAAGGGGACCTAACGGTGATGAAAGCAACACAGTACAAGCAGCAGCTCCCTCGGCTTCAGAAACACTGAACACAGAACACGACCCAAAGGCCGGTGGTGTCTGCCCCTCAGGGCTGGGAGCACCGAGGAGACAGAGCAGCTGCCTGGGGCCCAGGCCCGGCCCTTTGCTGGGCCCCCGCTCCTCACTAATGAAGAAGAACTGCTGGCTCACGTCTTCGCTGCTGTCATCGACCTTCACCAGGTAGCCTTCGTCGTAGATCTGCCCTCCTTGCTCGGCATAGAAACAGGTCTTGTCCAGCACCACTCCACACTCCTGGCCTGTGGACACTTCCTCCACAAACATCTTGTCCCTGCGCAGAGCCATCACTGTAGCCACCGCACTCTCAAACACTGCATACAAGGGGAAAACACGGTTGATGACTTCATTCACACATTCTTAGCTGGCTTTTATCGGATTCTATTTCTCAAACTCTCCTTAGGTCCTAATTGTCTAATTTCATGTTGGAAGAAGCCTATTAGACTCCACAAAAGGGCTTAACATGCTGGTTTTCTACTGGAGAATCTAATACTCAGTAGGGGTGACCAACTGTCCTGGTTTGCTTGGGACCAAGGGATTTCCCCGGGTATGAGGAAACACTGGGACAATTTCAGCATCAACACTGGGACAATTCTGGGAAAATGGGACAGATGGTCACCCTAACTGTGAGCTACTGAACAGAAACCTGGTGAATTTGATTAGTAGGTATTTAAGAGTAGTAATAAATTCCCTACTCCAAGGTCAATTCATAAGGAATGTATTCCTTTTGTGAGCTTCCTTAGATAGATTTAGGTATCTCTGCTGGAGCAAAAAAAGCAAAAACATGTAGCGCCTGTATATTTCTTTTGAGTTGTCTTAACTTTAGAACGCTACTATCCCGATGCAAAATTCAACAGCCACTGTGAATTTTATCAATCAATGTCATTTTCCTTGTTTCCTGCAAGATGTTGCAATTAGGGAAGACTGGGTATAAGATACAAGGAATCTCCTGGTAAATTTATTTTTCTACAACTTCCTGTGAATCTATAATTATTCCAAAATAAACAGAAAGTCAATCACCAAGGGTCTCTCTGAGTATAAAATTACACAGCATGACTACACAGCACTGCAGGCAAGGCTACCATGGATACCTGGGTTCCTAATCCTGAGACTCACTGCTTGAAAACCACCCCAGATGAGCACACTAACATACCGTAGCTCCCACTGGAGTCCGAATGGTAATTATACTTTGGGGAATCATCTGTTGCCTCCAGACCCTTTTCCCGGAGCTCTTCAATAGCATAAATGTCCAGCATAATGAGGTCTTCCCCACCAGCTCCCTTGCCCTGTGATTTCAGCTGCCAGTAAGAGAAATAAGCATAAGTTACCTCAATGTCAAAGAAAAAGAACTCTGAAGGACTTGAAATTGCTAAACTATGCCCAATGTAAAGCTCTAAAACAGAGTTTTTTGATCTCAGCACTCCTGACATTTGGGGCCAGGTAACGCTTGTTCTGGGAGGCTGTCCACTGAAGGATGTTGAGCAGCATTCCTGGCCTCTACCCACTACAGGCCAGTAGCATTCATCTCCAGTTGTGAAAACCAAAAAATGTCTTTATACGCTACTGCCAAATATCCCCTGGGGTAAGGGGGGCAAACTGCCCCCACTTGAGACTCACTGGTCTTGGAAAAAACAGAATTTCAAAGACTTTAATGGAAGGAAACTCTTTCTTGCCTTGCAGCCAAGTGCTGCCTTGATTGGTGCGGAGTTTCTTGCTCATTTCCCAAATGCTTTACCTGAGCCAGCTTCCTCTCCTCTTCAAAGCCATCCATATCTACCACCAGGCCCTTCTCTTCAGCAATCAGTCCAGTAAGATCCACTGGAAACCCATAGGTGTCATAGAGGAGCCAAGCAGTGTCCCCTACACAGCACAAAGGAATCACGTAAGAATGACAGGGATGGCCCCCCTTCCTTTCCATCCCGACCCCTTCCCAGGAGGACACTGGCAGTGACAGGAGGGATTAAAGAGCCAGGCAAGTTAGTAATGGTTCTGTGTATCTGTCAGAAAATCCATCAAATCTTTTGCAGTCAACCTGGGGGAAGCACAAGAGGTCCCTGGAAAAGTTGTTTCTTAATCTGAACACAAGTGTGTTCAGTTTGTGGAAGTCCATCAGGCTTTCACCTTGAACATTACATTATACTTCTATAAAAAGTAAAAACTTTTGGATTTAATTTTCCTGTCTGGTAAAAAATTAAAGTTGTAAAACACTATATACTATTCGTTCCCATTTTTTGCTTGTGCACGTGCACACACCCCTATATACGTTTGTATGCAAATACAGAAAAGTCCTGAATAGTTATACAACAAACTCTAAAGAGTTGTGACTTCTGAGAAATGAGTTTGGGAAAGAGGATTTTCACTTTTTACTTCTGTACTGTTTGAATACTTTGCCACAATAAAATGTTACTTTTATTTTACTTATTTATTTTTGTCTGTGTTGGGCCTTCGTTTCTGTGCGAGGGCTTTCTCTAGTTGCGGCAAGCGGGGGCCACTCTTCATCGCGGTGCGCGGGCCTCTCACTATCGTGGCCTCTCTTGTTGTGGAGCACAGGCTCCAGACGCGCAGGCTCAGTAATTGTGGCTCACGGGCCCAGTTGCTCTGTGGCATGTGGGATCTTCCCAGACCAGGGCTCGAACCCGTGCCCCCTGCATTAGCAGGCAGATTCTCAACCACTGCGCCACCAGGGAAGCCCTAAAATGTTACTTTTATAATCTTACTATAAACCCCATTTTACACCAAAAGCGGTCTAACCAAGCTATGCTCAGCCTTTGGAGACACAGGAGTCCACTGTCAGTTTGTGAGAAAGGGCTTGCCTCTTCCAGAAAGATGAACCAGCCTATTGAAGAAAGGAACAAACCGGTCCTTACCGGGAATGGTTTTACTGTCTCCCAGGCTCTGAATTTTCCTGTCCAGGATGCGACGCCCTCTGCTGAGCGTCTTGAGAAATTGCACCTCTTCTTCATTAATGATGTCCTTCACCATATCTGGGTCCTTCTTTAGCTCAGGAAATGCATCTCCCTGGTAAATGGGAAACACAGATATGAGCCCAATGAAGGCAGGGACTATACTATGACTCCTCTAAAAATTCTCATTAACAGTGTGATATCTCCCACTCTACACCTTTTAAGGTATGTGCTTCAGTACAGAAGAGGTGAACAGGAAATACACCTACCAGGGACTGGACGACAACATCTGCTAATGTAGCAAAGAAACCCCTGCTGGCGTTGAGTTTCTCATGGGAGTATCGAACAGCCCGGCGGAGAATCCGTCTCAACACATACCTGTAAAAGGCAGAACCCAGTCTCCTGCTAGACAACATTCCCAGCCGAGCGTTTTGTAGTGGGTCCTTTGGAATTCTACCCAAGCAACATGACCAATTTTTTGTCTTTCTCTTTCAGATTCTTTCTTTTATCCTAAGCCTGCTTTTTTTTTTTTTTTTTTGCATTCCCCTAAGGTCATTACATTAATTCCAGCATAAAACTCAGTAATATAATCCACAAATATGCATCAAGGATAACCTGGGATAACCTTGGTTTATTTTCCAAGCTTGTTCTGCTGAACCAGAGATGGAGGCAAGAAGTACAGACCAGACGGCCAACTTGATGCCCACAATCCAATCCCAGGTCCTGGCTGTCAGTAATGAAGTTGCCTGGGGTTCATCAGTATCTCCCCTGCCCCTGCCAATATCTTATCAGACAACCTTAAATACCATCCTTATCATCTTGTACTTGGCAGCAGAAATTTAATATAGTGAACTCTTCAAAGTGAGCTGAAACTCCCTTTATCCCTAAAAAAAATAAAAGGATCCCTCCAACTACCTAGAAGACAAACAATAACGAAGTATGGTGTTAAGTTCCACAGAGAGCCATAAAACTCAACAGCGTCAGTCCTAACCCTGCCCCACGTGTAACACACTTACCCCCGCCCTGTGTTGTCAGGTCGGCCACCATCAGCCAGGGCCACGGTGATGGTCCGAGCGTGGTCGGCCAGCACCCGGTAGGCCATGTCGATCCCATCAGCATCATCAGCACCAACCTTCCCAGTGTATGGCCGAGCACCCGTGCCCTACAGATAAAAACCAGGAGGCAGCTCATCAGGAAGCAGCCCTCCTAGTGTTGCCTCACCCTAGGAGGTTCAGAGAGGACTGACGGGGCATAAAGAGAAAGGATGACCCTCTTGCCAGATCCTATAACCCCAAGAAAGGTAACAGGAGCAAGAGTGAAGAGCCTCCAGCTAGGCCCCTGCACACAATAAAATACAGTGCCTTGTGCTTAGACCCCTGTGTTATTAACAATGAAGTTGGTAGATGGTCACAGGTACCCTCACCTGGCAAAGCATATGATTGTTTTATCTTTGACAGTACTAAGGGTCCAGCCTGGAAACTTCCATAGCAGTCTGCAATAGGACCAGTACCTTCTGAATGGCTTCAAAGTAAGGGACAAAAAGGTCAGTGTCATAGTTGGACATTTTATTCTGCAGCACAGACACCAGTCGCTCCAGGCCCATCCCTGTGTCAATGCTTTTCTTGGGAAGAGGTTTCAGAATGCCATCGGTTTCCCTGCAAGATCCAGAGAAAGAGGAGGATGAAACATGGGCTCAGGCTGCCACCTCTCCCTACTGGGCAGAACTCACTTTGCAGTTTGCAGGCTGTGACTATTTGCCATTTGCCTCTGCCTGTTTTGGTGGGAGGAGGGGAGTGAAGGGGGAAAGGGAAGAAATACTCTGGGGTTCATTAAAGAGTGAGGCAAGCTTCAAGGAAATGAGCTTTAAAACAGCAGTTCAAATTATAGCAAAAATGACATTATAGGAATAGCCCTTAAGCAGGTAGTATGTGGAATAAAACTAGTTTATAAAAGAATAGGCCCAGCCCTGTCCCAGAGATCAGAGGGAAAACCTGAGAAATAAAATTGAACAAATGTCCACAAGATCCCATGATGCCTTTAGCAGTGCCCCACTGTCCCCAAAGACGAGGATGGGAAGACAGCCGTGTGCTCTGAGTTCCTCTCGTTCTACGCAGCTTGAGGAAAGGTGCTGCTCTTAGCAGGAACAGATCAGGACCCCAAGGCCACCTGTTATACTGGATGAACACGAGGTTCCAGATCTCTAGCACATTGGGGTCATCCTGGTTGACGAGGTGCGCCGCATCCCGACCACCAATCCGGTCATAGTGGATCTCACTGCAGGGACCACAAGGGCCTGTGTCACCCATCTCCCAGAAGTTATCCTTCATGTTGCCCGGGAGGATTTTGCTGTCATCCAGCCTGCAGAGAGCGGGAAGATAAGCCCAGTTATAGCTAGTAACAGGATTCTGCACAGACTTGCATCCACCAAAAAAGGAGATCCTTATGCATTTCTAGAAAGAAGGCTCACTCTTTGGCAATTACTAGTGCTGAGTCTGCATTCAAATCCTGATAAAGAAGCAGAACGTGATTCTTTTCAAGAGTGGCTACAACAGAATACAAAATGCACATATGCTGTGATCATAAATAAAAACATGTAAACATATAGATAAAGCCTAGAAAGGAACACATAAAAATGAAAACTTTCATGCTGAATACGACCAGAATTTACCTATCTGTCTATCTATCTATCTATCGGCCACCTGGCTTGTGGGATCTTAGTTCCCTGATCAGGGATGGAACCCATGTCCCCTGCAGTGGAAGTGTGGAGTCCTAACCACTGGACCACCAGGGAATTCCTGACCAGAATTTAAACAAATTTCTTTGCACGTTTCTTTGCAAATGTTCCTTCATTTTTATAAATGAAAACAATTATATTATGACAGTATAAGTGTTGAAAAAAAGCAGCTGATCATTTAAAGTCACCTCTCTATGCCTCAATTTAGTCATCTTTTACCTTAAAATGACACCAAAAAGAATTTAATAAGGTTAAAACATTTCCAAAATATTGACTCTGCTGAGAGTTGCTAGATAACAGAGCACTCAAAAAAGATTATGCTTGCTTGAAAACAAGCATACATATATATACAAGCCAAGTAAAACAGGATTCAAAAAGTCAAGATTAGTATTTAAGTTTCACATGTGTTACTACTCAAAACATCCAAGTACATTTAGACTATAGAGTCTAACCAAAGAGGGATTTCAGACCAAGTACAAGGGGAAGCTGGATTGGAATAATATACCTGGAGTAAAAGTAATTTAAAAAAAAAAATTAAAAATAAAGGAGAAGTAGCAGTGCTTAAGTATATAAAAAGCTACGCACTAAAGGACAAGAGAGTGTAAGTAAAAAGAACAAGAAAATGAGACAAGGACATCATGGGCATTCTTGTTATCTACAGGGGAACATCATTCCACAATCAGATTCCTCTTGATACAGAGCTTCATAAATTCTATTATGTTCAAAGCCCAGTACACATATCGCTCATCTATCATGTTACTTTTTATGCTATGTGATTTTATATTAGAATTATATTACGTTAAAAAAAAAAAAACCCACAACTTCCTCTGTCCTAGACCTGTTTGACGCCATTACATTTCTATAAGAAATAAACTGTTTCATATCAATACACTCTGTTGAAAAAGACACACACATACACACAGGGCTACAGAAATATGAAAAAAGGCCTGAGAGACTATGGGGTATCAAACTATTAACAAGGACTAATGTTAGGGATCTTCCATTTCCTATTTTTTACATTTCCATATAGTTTGAAATTTCACAACATATGCACTCTATGTACAATTTCTAAAAATATATAAAAAGCAAAAAAAAATGAGACTCTTTATGTTGGCTTTCAACGACAGAATGATCAAGTAAACCTACTAAGAAGCAACGGATGCGCCAAAGGATAATTACTCCCAGTCACCTCCACCTCCACATACACACCCCGAAATAGGAAATGGCGATGCACCCCAAGTCCTAAGACCCCACTCTGGCACTGAGTGTAGGAACCATTTTATTCCTCCATACTCATACTCTCCACATGCGAGCTACATTCTTACCCCAAGTTTTGCCAGATCTGTTTGCACTCCAGGTCTGGTTCTAAGCCGGCTGCTTCATCCCCCCCAAAGTAAGTAACGTAGAGTCTTTCAATTGGAATGCCAAACTCTTGGGTGAGAAGTTCTAGAGCCATCTTACATGCCAATTCCTACAAAAAGATAAAAAAGATGTGGAATATGACCAAACCAGAATCTATTTAATATGAGTAGGAGAGGTCCAATACAGTATCTTCACCATAAACAGTCAAATTTACACAAGAAATCCACACGTAAACTGAAATCATAAAATTACAGGTACTGCTTCCAAGAAGTCTTAGAATTGATAAATGTCCTTCACTTCTGAATCTCCTAGATGATATTTTGTATCATGAAACAAGCAAAGTTAGAACCCATTTCCCTCCGTAGAAATGACTGTTTTGCTCAATATCCCTTTGATCTTTGCTCAAAGATCTCCTCTTTGAACTTACCTTGAAGTAATCTCCAAAAGACCAGGAGCCCAACATCTCAAAGAAGGTGTGATGATAGACATCCTTGCCCACATCGTCCAGGTCATTGTGTTTGCCCCCAGCCCGGATGCATTTCTGGGTATTGGCAGCTCTGCTCAGCTTTGCCATAGGGTGAGATGGGTCAACAGTATTCAGAAAGATGGGTTTGAACTAAAAAAGAAAGGGAACATTTCAACTTTTAAAGAGCTGCTGTTATATCAGGTGGTTACATGCTGGCAGGAAGAGAACACACATAGACCATTCCCTTCCGGATGTGATTAGCCTGCAATACAGAAACTTATCAGAGGCAGGTGGCCCTGTGGGCTGCAGCAGAGGCAGCCTGTCTTGGAGCAGCTCCTCCCTGGTCCTAGTTCTCCAACGGTCTCCACCACTGCCAGTAACACCAACTGCGCAAAGCAAAGCCCTGCCAGATCTGGGATAACAGTCAAGGTTGATGCAGTGAAACCTGTGTTTCCTCTCAAGTCTCTGCAGTCAGGGCTTATACCATCTTTCTGGAAGAACTTATTCTAAAACCAATGTGCTGGCTTGGTAGTAAAGGTGATAAGGAAGAAAAAAATTTGAGACCTCTTAAGGGAGTAAAATTAGCGCCACTTGGTCACAATAAGTCACACTAGCTCCATAATCACACATGGCTGGTGTGTGATTAGATATAGAATTACCATCATTGCAGAAAGTACATTGTACAGTCCTGCACTAGACCGTAAACTCCTTAAAAGCAGAAACTATCTTACTTAGCTACTATCCAGCACCTAGAAAAGTACCTGAAAAGAATAGATGCTCAATAAATACTAATTCAAAATGTAAAAACAAACAAAGCAAAACAAAAAAAAACACAAGGTATTTCTGATTAAGAGGCATAGAGCACATAAGCAAGTGACTGTCTGGGTTCAAATCCACGCTCCAGCATTTACCAGCTTCATGAGCTTGGGCAGTTTACTTGAGCCTTCAGTGCCTCAGTAGGATGGCACAGAGTGAGGATTAAATGAGTGAATATACATAAGACACAGAGCAATGCCTGGCGTATAGGAGGTGCTACACGCAGGCTACTAGTTACTGTTATTCAGAGAATGTTTATAAACCTTGGACTCCATGGTCCTTCTGCCAAGTACATTCAGTTCATGTGGGAGAAGACAAAGCCTAGGTATGCCTGAGTAGAATAGAACTGTTCCAGTGTTCCAGAAAACTCACCACCTTGGAAGAGTCCACCTAAAATTAGTGCCCTCAGTTCCAGGTGTATGCATGGGACTCACACAACTGAAAACACTTTTATAACTTCATGGTTCATGTAATACAGGTGGAAAATGTTCCCAGCGCCTCTAGTTTTCCATGCCAGAGAATAGACCTGAGAGAAGAGAAAACGTCAACTTATCCCACAGTGAGGGGCATCCTAAGGGCTGGTGGGTCCACCGGGCTAAGCAGTCACCCAGAGAACCTCCAAAGGAAAAGTCCTGAGGGCCCCATCTAACCTGAATCCACTTCCAGCCAATTAAATAGTTTTCAATGTCACAGGTATATTGAAAAACTCCTTTTAAACACCTTTATAAACTTGTGATGCTCTCATTACTTCAAGAGAAAATGCTTGTCTCCAAAAATAAAACTTTTAAATATCTTTTATAGTTCAATTGCCCCAAACACAAATCCTACTAATAAAGTTTTGTCAGCAGTAGATCCGAATTGGCATTCGTGGCAGTAACTTCAAGAAAGGAGTTTAAAAAAAAAAAAAAATCAATAAGCCTGTGCATGGGACTTCCCTGGTGGCGCAGTGGTTGAGAATCCTCCTGCCAATGCAGGGGACACAGGTTCGAGCCCTGGTGCGGGAAGATCCCACATGCCGCGGAGCAACTAAGCCCATGCGCCACAACTACTGAGCCTGTGCCCTAGAGCCCGTGAGCCACAACTATTGAAGCCTACGTGCCACAACTACTGCATCCCACGCGCCTAGAGCCCGTGCTCCACAACAAGAGAAGCCACCGCAATGAGAAGCCCGCGCACCGCAACGAAGAGTAGCCCCCACTCGCCACAACTAGAGAAAGCCCGTACGCAGCAACGAAGACCCAACGCAGCCAAAAATAAATAAATAAATACATACATTAATTAATTAATTAAAGAAAAAAATAAGACTGTGCATGGCCTAGAATGGGAATGAAAGCAAAGCCTTAAAAGAATCCTGAAGAACTGACATTTTATAAAGAAAAAAACAAGGACAAAGAAAAGATGAAGAAGAACCACAACAGCTGAGTTAACAAGTCTCTTCAGGGCTCAGCAAGATTAACCCAGCCTCTGATTTTAATAAAGCACAGCTTTTTCCTTAGGAAAAAAAAAAAGAGGCAAAACTTTACAGACTAGATGTAGGCTGTATTTTTCTTGAGAGGCATACAAGTTTAATCCATGAGTATCGAGGTCTCTCATCATAATTAAAAATAATGATAGTTAATATTCAAGTACCGGGGCTTCCCTGGTGGCGCAGTGGTTGAGAATCTGCCTGCCAATGCAGGGGACACGGGTTCGAGCCCTGGTCTGGGAAGATCCCACATGCCGTGGAGCAACTAGGCCCCTGAGCCACAACTACTGAGCCTGCGCGTCTGGAGCCTGTGCTCCGCAACAAGAAAGGTCGCGATAGTGAGAGGCCCGCGCACCGCGATGAAGAGTGGCCCCCGCTTGCCGCAACTAGAGAAAAAGCCCTCGCACAGAAACAAAGACCCAACACAGCCAAAAATAAATAAATAAATAATTTAAAAAAAAAAAATTCAAATACTGTGCTAAACATTTTAAATGCATTATTTTATTTACTCCTCACTGCAACCTAAAGGCAGGCACTATCATTATTCCTCATTTCACAGACAAAGAAACAGAGGTTCAACGACATAAAGTAGATTCTGCAAGATCACACAGGAAGGACAGAACTGGGATTCTGACTGACTCCAGGGCTGCTTTGCTGCCTCTGTGGACAAAAAAAGCCAAGGGGAAGGGAAAACACCCTTACCTGGTTCATGCCTGCATTGGCAAAGAGCAAAGTGGGATCATCCAAAGGGATGGTGGCAGATGAGTGAACATAGGTGTGTTCATTTCTCTTGAAGAAATCTATAAAACGCTGCCGGATTTCACTTGCTGTTAGGGTTGAGTCCATCTCGAAAATAACCCTACGGAACTAACCAAAGGAAAAATGAAAGAAAATTAGGGGAATTGAAACTAAGAGATAAGTAAACATTACACAAGACTCCTAGCTTCTCAGGCCATGTCAAAGCAGGACACAGGTAAGCTGTTTGATCCTAAAACCTCTATGTTCTAATGTCCAAGGCTAAAATCATCATCGAAGCAAAACTTGCTGCAGTAGCAGACAGTAACTCCACATGCTCTTCCTTCCCCGGCCAACCTCAATCTGTTCAATACACCAACACATTAAGCGGAGGAGGTGGTTTCTTCATGCATTCATTCACTGCAAAAATGTATGGAGCGTCCGCTGTTCCAAGCCCTAGGTCAGGAATTAAGAAATGGGAATAAAACCTCACAGTTCAGTCTAGCAGAGGAGCCCCCTGGAGACGAGGGAGGCTCAGGAGACCCAGGTTCCAGTCCTAGCTCCAAGTCCTTAAGGGAATTACTTCACCAACAAAAGGGGGCCATAAAAGATGAACTCTAAGGGCCCTTCCAGCTCTGTCTTAACCCACATGCCTAGAACTGTGCAAAGTTCCACTATCCCCAAAGCCAGGGCCTCTAGGTTTGGCCTGACCGTCTTGGGGAGGCAACAGTGGACCTGGGGATGGGTCCATCTGTACAAGGAACTGACTTGCAAGTAGCAGGAATGTACCTGCCTCCACTTAGCTCCTCCAGAACCCAACTGCTAAACTGCTGCCTTCCCAGCTATTTGACTGCTAGGGAGTGAGGACGTTGTTGCCACACTGAGGAAGTAGAGCTCAAGAGCCAGTGAAAGAGAGAGGGAATCAGAAGAGAGGGAAATTAGGAATAAAACAGCTTTACAGTTTCAAAGCGCTTTCACATATATTACACAGCTTCTCTGACAGGCGGGTTAGAGAGAAGTGACAGGCCTTGGTAGAGGATACCAATCACAGGCATGGAGTTGTAGTGCCATGTAGCACTGGGTGTCTAGAAAAATAGGAACCATGTCGTTCACAACATTATCTAAAAGTCTCTAGAATTCTAGACCTAGCTCTAACCTTTAAAAAGTCACTTTGGGGACTTCCCTCGTGGCGCAGTGGTTAAGAATCCACCTGCCAATGCAGGGGACACGGGTTCGAGCCCTGGTCCAGGAGGATGCCACATGCTGCCAAGCAACTAAGCCCATGCACCACAACTGCTGAGCCCGCGAGCCACAACTACTGAAGCCTGTGCGCCTAGAGCCCGTGCTCCGCAGCGGGAGGGGCCACCGCGATGAGAGGTCCGCGCACCACAACGGAGAGTAGCCCCCCGCTCACCGCAACTAGAGAGAGCCGGCACACAGCAATGAAGACCCAACACAGCCAAAAATAAAAACAAACAAACAAACAAATAAATAAATAAATTTATTTTTAAAAAACAGTCATTTTGGGACTTCCCTGGTGGTCCTGTGGTTAAGACTCCGCGCTTCCAATGCGGGGGTCGCGGGTTCGATCCCTGGTTGGGGAACTGAGATCCACATGCCTCACAGCATGGCCAAAAAATTTTTTAAACAATAAGTAAAAAGGCACTTGTCCTAAATTTGTTTCCTTTTTCATAAAAAAGTAAGATCTACTCTGCCTACGCCACCTGGGGTGTGAGGCTCAAAAGCCATCCTGTATTTGGAAGCAACTTGTAACCTGGAACAAATTGGATACTATTACTTTACATCACTTAGCTCAAGGTTTTCTTCCTTCCTAGGAGGAAGATACAAAGAAAGATGTACACAGCGAACATAATGAGACTGACTCTTAGATTTATGTTTAATCACAATTTCAACTGATTTATTCACAACTCAATCAACTCATTACTCAAACAAAAAGCCCATTGGGCAAAAAGATGGTGAAACACTGGCAGACAGAGCCAAGGAGCTGACTAAAATCCCCACAGCTGAGGACTTTCTGTTCACGCTAAGGAGTCAAGGCTATGGTTTCTAGAAAGTTTGTCACACCACATTCTTCCTCGACCCTTCTCATCACGGCTCTCAATGAATATTAATCATGGTGGCAACAATGAACGTACGGTGCTAATTCTGACTGAGCAGCAACATCATAGCTGTTTCAGAATGTTCACTGCTCCTCCTCTAAATGTGTTACCTGAGGAAAATAAGCAGTTCCATTCCAAAAGACACATGAATTTTCCATCTTTGTTTATTCATTCAACGTATTGAATACATACTGTATGCTGGGAACCAAGATGAAAGAGAGTTCATGCCCTTAATAGGGAGATAGTCACAGAAATAACTGCAGTATGATGTAAAAGGATCCAATATATTGCTGTTAGGCCCAATGGAGGCTGGGACTATTAAAGGCTGTGTCACCATCACCACTCATTCATTTATTCAATATAAATACACAGGAAGGCTATATTGGATACAGAGGTAGCACAAAGGAGGTCAGATTCCATTTTCCAGCAGGAACTGTAAAGGTCTTAAGTACCTTAAATCACACTGGCCTTTGGATTTAAGGCTCCAGCCACTGGACCTTTCAACATGCTCTTCACTTGCCAGGTAAGCTGACTACCCTATTCTCCCTTTTTGCCTTTTCCTAGTTAATTTCTCATTGTTGGCATCTCAATTTCAAAGAGACTTATTTAAGGAAGTCTTCTCTTTCTTGATCAGATTCTCCCTATTTTATTCTCATAGCCCCAGGTGTCTCCCGTCATAATTTGCACATGCATTTGACAGCTGGAGGTCCATCTCCCCAACAGGCTGTAAGTTCCAGCCCAGTGGGAATCATGACTGGTGGTTTTTGCTCACCATTACGGGTATGGCCTCAGCATCCAGCACAGTGGTTGCTAAGTATTTCATGGTATAATTAATAACCCTTTAGTAGAGAACTGCGAATGAACTTAAATCACACTGGAAACGCAGACCCTGAAAAAGTAATATCTAAACGTGATGGAGCACGGAAAGTGCTTCTAGATGGGCCTGGACTAGTATCAGTTATTAGCTAATTTTAAGAATTTATGGAACGGCTCACAGCCTGATTCCACCCGTCTTGACCACTCTACCCGCCCGCAACCCCGCCCGCCCCTAGGGGATTAAAACCAGGGGAGATAAAACCTCCGCTTTGGGCGGATGGTCAGCGACAACAGTGATCCTTCCAAGGTCTCGGTCCTCAGCAAGGCCACCCGAGGCCACTCCACCCCCAGCGCTCCAAGGGTCTGACAAAAGGCCACTCTCCAGCTGCCGTGTCGCCAAGCGGCTGCCTCAACCCCGGCTCCAGCCCATGCCCCCGTTCCAGAGGACTCACAGGGCCTGGCCTAGGGACCAAACGCCAAGCACAGCCGCTATCGCGGCGCCGTAGAACTCTCTCAGAGGTCAATCTGCTTCTCCCGAGGGTCGCAGTTCCTAACTCCTCCCTCAACGCCCAGCGCCCGGAGCCACGGTTACCTGTTCCCGCAGACACGCAGATGTACCAGCGCCAAACCGCTGCCCTCGGCAGCACGCACCTCCCCGTCCAACCAGAGCGCGCGGATGGAAAGTGCCCCGCCGCGCCTTACCTTCCCGAGAAATTATTGGCCATCCGACATGCCAGTCAACTGGAGCACGAATCAGCTTATTAGTTGGTTTCTGGGAAGGCGGCTCTAAATCGGCTGATGCAATGGCAGGGAAAGAAGGGACTGGGGCACGTCACGTGACAAGTAAGGATGTGGACTTCTGGGGACCGACATTTTAGTATCCATACTCAAAATCCTAGTAGTTGACATGATTAATAAGGGGGAAATGGTGACGTGTGTTTGGTAGAGGTCACAGCTCTTAGTATCTAGTTATGTTCGTTTTAGTTGCAGAATGGTATGCAGACCTCAGATTCTGATACGTTGTGCTCATGGATACACTTGTCCTTTAGACCTTCTTGGATTTGGTGTGGAAGAAATAATGTACTCTTTGAGAGACAATTAAATTGGCATTTGGTCCTCGATTTGCCTTTGAAAAGTAATAGTTAATGTTTATATGTGAGGCATTATTAAACATTTCCTACATTATTTTGTTTATTTTTTTAACCGTGTATGAGGCAGGCCAACTGGCATACCTTTTACAGATGAGGTAACTGCCTTGCCTAAGTACACATTGAAAAGTAAGTTAAAGGGCCAAGATTCAAACCCGTTTCTGTTCAACTCCAAAGCCCATGACCTAAACCTCTCCACTATTAACCTACATCATCTTGTATATCTAAATGCAAGGGTATAAAATTGTGCTGCTGGTCATAACTGGGTTAAAGATATTGTTACGGAACACAAGTTCATATGCCCCATGCACAGGAAGGCCAAACAACCCAAAAAGTGGGAATTTGGAGCAGAGAAAGGTTTATTGCAGGGATAAGCAAGGAGAACGGGTGGCTGGTACTCAAAAACCCCAAACTCCCTGATGATTTTGGCGGGGGGGGGGGGGGGGTTATGGTAAAATTTAGGGTGAGGGCTGCAGGGTGTGTGACGTTCTTCTGATTGGTTGGTGGTGAGGTAACAGGGTAGTGCTCCAGGAATCTTGTGCTCAGCCTGAAGTTACCATCCCCCACCTGAGTGGGGGGCCTTAGTTCCTGCAGAAGAACTTAAACATATTATATGTATATTCCTTGAAGAGGAACCAGGACCCTACCCCAAGGCTGCACTATTGTTTCTTGACTGCTCTTCCCTTGTTTCTGCATTCCCTCCCTTCCCTGATTAGCAACTGTCTGAATCTGCCCTTTGGAACTCTGGGAAGGTCAAGGAGGCTGAATAAAACCTATTTCCTAGAAAGGCTTTTGTGCCCAGGATGGCCCCACAGGGTCCTGCTTGGTTTCAATACTTCAGAAAAATTTTACTCATTTTATGTAAAAGAGCATGCTACACAAATAGAAGGTCAAGCTCAAAAGCTAGCACTTAATTTCCCAGTTCACAGCAAAGCATTAATAATCATCATCACACCTAATGTTTGTTGAGCACTTAGTATGCAGCAGACACTGATCCTCACAACAACCTTATGAGTTACTTTTATTACCTGCTATTAACAGCTGAGGAAACTTAGGCACCCAGAGGTTAAGACAGCTAAGGTCAAAACCAAGAGAGATAACTGTTCTGATCCAAAATGGCCCAAAATAGGTCTTCCCTGGTGGCGCAGTGGTTAAGAATCCGCCTGCCAATGCAGGGGACATGGGTTCGAGTCCTGGTCTGGGAAGATCCCACATGCCGCGAAGCAACTAAGCCCGTGCGCCACAACTACTGAGCACAGACTACTGACCCCGCGTGCCACAACTACTGAAGCCCACGCGCCTAGAGCCCGTGCTCCGCAACAAGAGAAGCCACCGCAATGAGAAGCCTATGCACCGCAATGAAGAGTAGCCCTCGCTCTCTGCAACTAGAGAAAGCCGCTCAGCAACGAAGACCCAATGCAGCCAAAAGTAAATTAATTTAAAAAAAAAAGATATTTAACAAAATGGCACAAAATAGCATATTTAGTCACAACAACCTGAGAAATGGGTCAGACTTTTGTACCCGCACATTTAAAATGGAGAGCCAAAATTGTACAAACTGTACTTTCAAAATAAAGTAATATTGGTTGTAGCCTTAATAACTTAGCTATGTTGCCATAGTTGTTGCTGTTAATATAGCACTTTCACTAACAAAAGAATTGAAGATAGATTAAAAAATGTTTTTTATTCCCCAATGATTGGTTCAGTACACATGAAGAGAAATTGTTGAAGCCCAAAAGTCACATTCTTCTAAAAATGAATTTTCTACATGAATTATTCAGATAATTACCCAGTTCTCTATGATACTATTACCGAGTCCAAGCTTGCTCTGCTCGCCACACAACAGGCCAGTAAATCAGAGACGAGGTGTTGAGGCAAGGAATACGAGTTTATTCAGGAAGCCAGAAGACAGAGAAGATGGCAGACTAAAGTCTCAAAATAACCATCTTACTGGCGTGTGGATGCCAGTTTCTTTTATAGTACAGAGAGGGGGAGGAGATGAGGAAGTAAAGTAAAAAGACCGAAAATTTTGCAAATATCCCCTGTAATAGCCAGCCTCAGGGAGGGGATGTGTTAATTTCTTATTTCTTGCAGCCATCCACAGGTGGACAGGGTCCAGATATTTCCCTGAACAAAGGCACTTTGGTTTAACATTCAGGGGCAGGGTTCCCTGAGGCAGGCCACTATCTATAGACAGTAAGTATCCTTTTAGTGAACAAAGCAGCGGAAAGCAAAGGTTAAAGTAAAAGAAACAGATCCAACATGTAGTCAGATTTGGCTCTTCCCTATTACAATATTTTTCCCTGGCAGATAGTGTCAACTATATAATAGAAGGAAAACTATCTTAATGCAACATGCAAATTGTCTATTTGAGGTAACTACTAACTTATTCTGGGCTAATTGCTTAGGACTGTAGGTAAGACTGAGTGCTATACACATGGCTTGCTCTGCAGTAAAATACTGGTTGAACCTTACCTGGGGGCATGAGGAAGATAGCAGGGGCTCAAGATAGTACAGCTAAAATACTTAGTTTTGGAAGGATGTAGTCTAACTCTTCCATGGCACCTAAGCTACTTCTATCATCTATAAAATGGACTTTGAATGTTCATTTATTTGCTATCAGGTCAAATGGGGGTGACTGAAGAGTTTTCAGACCATGAAGTACTATAGGAGTCACCTAGTGATTTCGGATGCATGCAGCAGTAAGCAGTAGCTTGCAGCAATTAACAGCGAGTGGTAGCTGGAAGCAAGATCTTAGTTCCCGGACAGGGAGTCCTAACTACTAGACCACAGGGGCCAGCGGCTAGGGCTTGGATCCCTAGTTCTTGCCTGCCTTGTCAAGAATGAATTCAGGCGAGGAGGCAGAAGGTAAAGAGAAAAGGAAAAAGTTTATTGGAAAAGCAAAGTACATGCAGAAAGACACATGGGCGAACTCAGAGAAAGAGTCGCGCCTTTGGGAAATTCTTAAATTCTTTTTTTATTTTTTTATTTTTTTTTAATTTTATGGCTGTGTTGGGTCTTCGTTTCTGTGCGAGGGCTTTCTCTAGTTGTGGCAAGTGGGGGCCACTCTTCATCGCGGTGAGCGGGCCTCTCACTATCGTGGCCTCTCTTGTTGCGGAGCACACGCTCCAGACGTGCAAGCTCAGTAATTGTGGCTCACGGACCCAGCTGTTCCGCAGCATGTGGGATCTTCCCAGACCAGGGCTCGAACCCGTGTCCCCTGCATTGGCAGGCAGATTCTCAACCACTGCGCCACCAGGGAAGCCCCTTAAATTCTTTATAAAGGGGCAGTTTTCCGGGTCTTTGTCTTCCTTCTGGCCAGTCATCTTGTTTTGTTCTCCCCTGGCTAATTTGTCTCAGGACCCTCCCCTTAGGTGCGCATGCACCTCTCAGTCAAGATGGATCCCGACGTGGAGGTGTCTGGGAGAAGCAAGAGTCACCATGGCCTGGAGTTGTCCCCTGACTTTTGACCCCCAAGGAGGCTTTCTGCCCATGTGTAGTGTCTCCCTTGCCCCAAGGAGAGGGGAAGCGGAGATCCCTTGATCCTTTACTCAAACAAGGTTTTGCCCCTCTTTGTTCTTGCCATGACTGTTATCTTAAGGCATCCACAAGAGACAAAGCTTGGCTATCTCCCCTGTCCCTGTCATTGCTTCTATTTCAGAGCAAGCAGGAGACTGATTGTAAATGCCTAACCTGCAGCCCACCTATCTCCTGTCTCAGGAAATGCAAACAGGAGGCTAGTTTTAAGTATCCAGCCTGTCCCACTTTTTTCTGTCTCATGAAATGTAAACGGGAGGCCAGTTGTAAATGTCTAACCTGGGGCCCATCTATCTCCTGCCTCACTAGGATCTTAAAATGCAGATCCCAATTTAGTAGGTCTGGAGTGAAGCCTGAGATTCTGAATTTCTAATAAGCTCCCATGTGTTATCTGTGCTATTACTGGGGGATCACACTTGGAGTAGCAGTGGCCTAAACTAGAGAATGAGCTTCTTCACCTATTTGTTCAGAGGCAAAGATTAAAAAGTTTGATCTACAGGGACTTCCTTGGCAGAACAGTGGTTAAGACTCTGCACTTCCACTGCAGGGAGAACGGGTTCAGGGAACTAAGATCCCATATGCTGCAGAGCCTGGCCAAAGAAAAAAAAAGATTAAAAATAAATTTAAAATAGGGACTTGCCTGGTGATCCAATGGTTAAGACTCCGCGCTTCCAATGCAGGGGGGCAGAGGTTCGATCCCTGGTCGAACTGGGATCCCACTTGCAGCGCAGCGCAGCCAAAAAATAAAATTAAATAAATAAAATTAAATAAAATATTCATTAAAAAATAAATTAAAAATAAAAATGTTTGATCTGGGGGGCAAGGAGGGGGGATGTGCATTCCTCATCTATTTATTCACCAAGTGAGTGTCTCTTATGCGCTAGACCCTAGAGATCAAGATTAAGGAGAACACTGCCCTGTCCTTATGGAGTTTCCAACCTAAGGCGGGAGCCTGACATTCAGCAAAAAACAACTCGGTTTAAAAAACTCAAGGCGGGGGGAGGGGGAAAAAAAAAAAGCTCAATACCCAAAGGCTACCCCTGTTGAAACATAGACCTAGCCTTTTGCACCTAGGTACTTTGGTGCGCATGCGCCAGGCTTGCCGTTCCCCTTCTCTGATTGGCTGGCGGGACTGGCTTCTAGGCCTCAGCCAATGAGACTCGGGCTGTGAGCGGCCGTTGGCGGTGGTAACTGTAATGCTGAGGGGCGATGGCCTGGGCTGCTAGCCCGTTCCGAGGTCGCGCCGTAGGGCGCTTTCCGCTCGCCCACCCTGTGGGCGACGTGAGTATCTGAGGGTAGAAACAAGACCTTTTTTTCCACGTTTAGGCTTCTTCCCCGCCCCCACCCCGGGCTCGGACGGGAGAGGGGACAGAAATAATAATAATAGCGTATATTTAATCAAGCCTTCGCCAAGGGCCGGGCACTGGGCCGATGGCCCTTAATCTTGTGATTTCGTTGAATCCTCGAAGCGTGAGATGAGTGCTTACCAGGATTTCAGAGGAGACAGGCTGCCTAAGGTCACGTGGGAGTAAATGCAGGCGACTGAATTCAAATCCAGGTGCTCTTATTCCCTTGATTTCTCTTTCCACGCCCCACTTTGGGAACCAGTTTCCTTCTTACCAGGAGTCTCACATTGTGCAGGTGTTGGGGGTGGACATAGAAAAGTCTAGAATCCTGGGACTTATTTTTAAGTTTTTTTTTTTCTTTCTTTCTAAATAGGAAAAGCTATACATACTAAAAGCATTTATGGGAAAGATAAGCACTAAAATTCAGGAGAGCTTCTGTCTCTTGGGATGGCATTGCAGGGGCTTCATTTGAATCTTAACTGTTTTATTTCTTAAGCCTTGAGGTGGGAATCTAGATGTCTGTTATAGTATTCCCTTTCCTGTTTGTCTGAAATACAATTTTAAAAGGAAAACACGCACGTGGAAAAATTTTCAAAGGATTAACTGTACACAATGAAAAGGAAGTCTCCTCCCACCCCAGACTTCTAGAGCCCCTCACTAGAAGCAGCCACTGATAGCAGTTTTGTGTGTATCTTATACATTTTCTGTAGTATGTACAAGCATATATGTGAGTTTGTTTTGTTTGCACAAGTGGATCCTATTGTATACAGTTCTGCACTTTGATGGCTTATTTTTAACCTCATTAAACTTAAAAGTTCCGTAACCTCTTTTAGCCCTGTGATCAGTATAATTTGGCAAGACATTCCCAGGGTTGCTTCTCACATGAGATGTAGGTCATGGCCTGCCATAATGCATATTTACCTTTTTCTTCTTGCACATCCTCACCTGTAGGGTCCAAAAAAATCTCCCCCAAATTAACCCTGTAAGGAGTGCGGGAGAAAAAGAATCATGGCAAGAAGAGGATTGCAGGAACTGCTTTACTCTTTCCCAAATATTTTTACTTATAGTCTACAAGTAAAATTCCCCATAGACCCCACTGTTACTTGAAATTAATTTGTTGTAGTGGATTACTGGCAAAGTGAAAGAAGGGGGGATTCATTTCTCACTCAGGTTGCAGGAAAGTGCCCAGCTTCTTTCTAGTGAAGTAACAAGGAGAGAGAAGCTTGTTTGATCCCAGTTAAGGTAAAGTGTCACACTTAAACCTTATTTTACCTCTTCTAAAAGCCACATACACACACACACACACACACACACACACACACACACACACACACACACACACATATATATATATATATTTTTTTTTTTTTTTTTTAAATTCTCCCAGTCACAGAACCCTTACATGAGAGAGCTGGGATTCTAGCCAGGCAAGGCTAACTCTAAAAGTCACACCGGAGTGGGGCGATCCCTCGAGTGAACTCATTTGCTCATAAGCTGCTCTGCACGGCCCTTTTAATGGACCTCCTATCAACTTCATCCCTGGTTCTTGTCATCATTCCAGAAACTGTGTTTTGTTCCACAAACCTGCTTGCTTTTTGTCTCTGATTTTCTACCTGGAACACATTTCCCTAGCACCCTCTCTGAGTATTTTTCAAGGTTAAATTCCTGTAAGTGGTGTTGCCACATAGTCTGTGGGACAAATTTTTAACCAAACGGTGTTTGAGAGGGCTGATTCCCAACACCCTAGCCAACACCTGGACATTTAAAATTACCAACCTGAAAAGCGAAGGAAAAAATCTGTTTCAAATTCATCTTGCTCACTATCCGTAATGGTTTTGTGTATTGATATATTCAATCTATATGAGCATCTTCTATGCCACCGTGCTGGGAGATAATGTGGCATCTCTCCCAGCACGGTGGCAATAGAGAGCAAAATGTGGTTTTGCCCTTTGGTTGGAGAGCCGGTTGACAGGAGCTTAGGCACTTTAAGATACTACCTTAGTCTGCGGTTCTGGACGTTGGATAAAAAACCGAGAGCAATGAAGGAGTGGGGGCCTGAAGGCGACAAAAGCGCCACACCAAAGCAGGTGAGGGGCAGCCGGTCCGGCGGCAGACTCTGACGTCACTGCGGCGCGCCGCTTCCGGTCCCCAGCGCCTGAGCGAAAGAATGCCCCCCTCTTTGGGGCGGGAGTCTACCCTGATCGCTGATCGCGCCGCGCCAGCCGGCTAGTTTGCCGGCACCTGCGTCCCAGCCGTGCCCGCGACCATGGCCACCGACTCGTGGGCGCTGGCGGTGGACGAGCAGGAAGCGGCAGCCGAGTCGGTGAGTTGGCTTCAGCCGTAAAAGGGTCAGGGGGCCGTTTTGGCCGTGATCAGATGCCTGGGAAAAGACACTCCCTAGGTTGGTCTGGGCCGGGATGGATGGAGCCTGGACCCTGAGCTGGCTTTCTTTACCCACCCGCCAGCCCCCGACAGGTTACGTAAGCGCAGGTGCGCAGGTTACGTAAGCGCAGGCGCCCGCCTGTCTTCCTGGAGTCAGGACCTTGAATTGTAATAATCACCTATGTAGGTGTCATTTTCCACCTCCCGATTCTGAGCTGCCTGGGCTCAGGAACCATGGCTTATTCATTCATATTTCTGTGCTTCCTCAGCTTGCTCAGTGATGATGAATGATTGACTCTGTAGGCTTGGCAGTCAGTGAATCCTCTCCTGATCCGTTTAACTTTGTTCTGGGCCTGACACGAAGTAAGCAAGATATGGGTTAAACGTTACTATGTAGAATTCATTTTTCCCGCCTAAACACTCGAGTTCTGATAGTGCTTTGAACCCGCTTTGTCGGTACTTATTTCTGTTAATTTCTCGAGAACAAGGACTTAGTCTTATTTTTTATAACTGATAAAAATGTTTCATATGCACATAGATAGAGTCAAATAGTTTTAGAAAGTGGTTCCCGCCAGTTTCTTCCTCCCCAAAGAAAATTGTTATTTCTCTTGACATTGATTTACGATACTGACCTCCTTGTTCCCTGAATAACATGCTTGCTTTGCTACTTCTTGAATTTTCCGTTTTAGGTGTTTATTGATTTTGACACTTTCCTACATCCTCCTTTCCCCACCACAAAAGCACAGCTTCCCATTCCCCATCTTTCCATTATATTGTGATTTTAGTTAGATCAGTATTCTGTGCTTATATTATTAGTAACTCAGGAATACCTTTATTTCCTATACAACTTTTCCTTGGAATTTTTAACTGCCTTTTTTTTTTCTTTGTGTTTATCACCAATTCAACCCCAGGCTCTTTGCTAATTGTCTAAGTTTATCTCAGGATGTTCCCACACATCAGGTGTTCTGTCAATTCCATTTCTCCCAGGTCTTTTAGCCTGCTTCAAACTGTACTAGTTGCCCCAATTCATTTTGGGGGCTGGAGGGGAACAGGGCAAATTTCCCTTTGCCCTCATTCTGGGGACTTCCTCCTCTTCTCTTGTATTGGATCCCTTCCTTTCTGTATCCCCTCTCTTCATCTTTCTCGATTTGGTGGAGCCATTTATCAGCTTTCTGAAGGTGTACGGGAAGTAAAATTTTTAAGATACTGCCTTTCTGAAATTAGCTTATTTTGCCCTATCATTTGAACAATAGTATTGCTGGGTGTAGAATTGTTAGTTGGAAATTATTTTCCTGCCAAATTTTAAAGACATTGTTCTATTGCCTTCTAGATTTCTGTATTTGTTGTTGAGATGTCTGAGACCATTCTGATTCCTGATGTGACCTCTTTTTCCCTTTCTAAGCTTGAAGAATCTTCTATTTGTCTCCAGTATTCAGAAAATTCATGATGATGTGTCTTGATATGGGTCTATTTTCATTCATTTTACTAGGCACTGGGTGGGAACTTCAATCTGGAAAACTCTTGTCCTTGTGTTATGGGAAATTTTCTTGAAAAATTTCATTGTTGATTTCTTCCCCTTGGTTTTTCTTCATTTCCTCTTTCCAGACTCTTATCAGTTGAATGTTGGATCTCTTGGACTGCCTTTTAATTTTTTTAAGTCAAGTTTATTGTGATATAGTTTATATAAAGTAAAATTCGCCCTTGTTAGTGCTACAGTTCTGTGAATTTTGACAGAGACGTACAGTTGTATAGCTACCATCACAATCAATATATAGAACGTTTCTACGACTCCAAAAAGTTCCCTCAAACTTTTTGCATTCACTTCCTTCTTTCCACCCATCTCTGGCAGCTGCTGATTTGTTTTGTGTCATTTTAGTTCCACCTTTTCCAAAATGTGGTATAAATGGAATTATATAATATGTAGCCTTTTGAAAGATCTGGCTTTCACTTAACATAATGCGTTTGGGATTCAACCATGTTGTTGCATGGATCAGTAGTTTGTTCTTTTTTATTGCTGGGTAGTATTCCATGCATGGGTGTACCACAGTTTGCTTAGTCTTCTGTTGATGAACATTTGTGTATTTTCTAGTTTTTGGCATTTATCAATAAAGCTATTATATACATTAGGATACAGATTTTTGTATGGACTTATGTCTGTGTTTTTCTTGGGTAAATACCTAATATGAGATTTGCTGGGTTACATGTTAAGTGTATGTTTAACTTTATAAGTTACAAACCAAACTGTTTTCCAAAGTGGCTGTACCATTTTGTAATACCACCAGCAATGTATAAGAGCTCTAGTTGCTCCACATCCTCACCAGCACAGCATGGCCAGTTTTTTCCCTCCATTCTAATAGGTGTATAGTGGTATGTCACTGAGGTTTTAATTTACATTTCCCTAATGCCTAATGATGTTGAGAGTCTTTTCATGTGCTTATTTGCCACCTGTATAACTTATTTGAAGTGGCTTTTCAAATCTTTTGCCCACTTAAAAAATTTGATTGTTTTCTTATTATTGAGTTGGGAGAATTCTTTATGTATTCTGGATACAAGTCCTTTATCAAATATGTCGTTTGCATAAATATTCTCCCTGACTGGAACTTGCCTTTTAATTTTCTTAACAGTACTTTTTTGAAGAGGAGACATTTTCAATTTTGGCTAATTCTAATTTGTCAATTTTTTCATGATTAGTTCTTTTTGTGTTCTAAGAAATATACCTTACCCAAGGCCTCAAAGCTTTTCACCTGTATTTTCATCTAGAAGATTTATGGCTTTAAATGTCACATTTATGTCTGTGATCCATTTTGAGTTAATTTTTTTATGTAATAGGAAGATTAGATCAACATCACCACAGTCAATTTTATTTATTTATTTATTTTTATTTATGGCTGTGTTGGGTCTTCGTTTCTGTGCGAGGGCTTTCTCTAGTTGTGGCAAGTGGGGGCCACTCTTCATCGCGGTGCGCAGACCTCTCCCTATCGCGGCCTCTCTTGTTGCGGAGCACAGGCTCCAGACGCGCAGGCTCAGTAATTGTGGCTCACGGGCCACATAGCTGCTCCGCGGTATGTGGGATCTTCCCAGACCAGGGCTCGAACCCGTGTCCTCTGCACTGGCAGGCAGATTCTCAACCACTGCGCCACCAGGGAAGCCCACCACAGTCAATTTTAAAACATTTTCATCACCTCAGAAAGAAACCTGTACCCGTCAGCAGTCACTCCTATTTCTCCTCAACCTCCCAGCCTAGCCCCTTGTAACCACTAATCTATTTTCTGTCCCCTTAGATATGCCTATTCAGGACATTCCCTATAAATGGAATCATATAATATATGCTCTTTTGTGGCTGGCTTCTTTCACTTAGCATGTTTTCATTGTTCATCCATGTGGTGACACGTGTCAGTACTTCATTCACTTTTATTGCCAAATGATATATCCATTGTATAGATACCACATTTTATTTATCTATTCATTGATGTCCATTGATGGGCATTTGAATTGTTTCTACTTTTTGACTATTATGAATAATGTTGCTGTGATTATTCATACGTACTTGATCATGTACAAGTTTTTTTTTTTTTTTAATTTATTTATTTATTTTTGGCTGCGTTGGGTCTTCGTTGCTGCACGCGGGCTTCCTCTAGTTGTGGCCAGTGCTGGCTACTCTTCATTGCGGTGCGCAGGCTTCTCTTGTTGCGGAGCACGGACTCCAGGCATGTGGGCTTCAGTAGCTGTGGCGCATGGGCTCAGTAGTTGTGGCTCACGGGCTTTAGAGCGCAGGCTCAGTAGTTGTGGCATGTGGGCTTAGTTGCTCCGCGGCATGTGGGATCTTCCCGGACCAGGGCTCGAACCCGTGTCCCCTGCATTGGCAGGTGGATTCTTTTTTTTTTTTTTAATTTTATTTATTTATCTATGTTTTTATTTTTGGCTGCACTGGGTCTTCGTTGCTGCATGCGGGCTTTCTCTAGTTGCGGCGAGCGGGGGCTACTCTTCGTTGCGGTGCGCGGGCTTCTCATTGCGGTGGCTTCTCTTGCTGCGGAGCACGGGCTCTAGGCGTGCGGGCTTCAGTAGTTGTGGCTCGTGGGCTCAGTAGTTGTGGCTCACGGGCTCTAGAGCGCAGGCTCAGTAGCTGAGGCGCACGGGCTTAGTTGCTCTGCGGCATGTGGGATCTTCCCAGACCAGGGCTCGAACCCGTGTCCCCTGCATTGGCAGGCGGATTCGGCAGGTGGATTCTTAACCACTGTGCCACTAGGGAAGTCGTACAAGTTTTTGTGTGGACATTTTCAGTTCTCTTGGGTATCTATCTAAAAGTGGTATCGCTGGATTATATAGTAACTCTGTGTTTAACTTTTGAGGAACTGCCATACTGTTTTCCAAAGTGACTGCATCATTGTATCATCTTTAAGTTTATTATTATTTTTTTGAGATTAGTATCATCTATGAGAGGCAGTATTGTGTAGAAGTTAAGACCTAAGACTTTGTAGCCAGACAGACTTGGATTTGTATTCTGGGCCCATCACTTATAACCTTGGGCAAATTGCTTAACTTCTCTGTTCCTCAATTTCCATATCTGTTAAATGGGGATAATCATAGTACCTACCTCACTGATTTATGGACATGCCTGAAATAAGTGCTATATAAGTGATTGTTATTATTATAGTTATTGTTATCTATAATTCATTTTCTTTGCAGGAATCTTTTGAATTACTTATCCATATTGTACAGATTAGTTGAACCTGGATAAGTTTTGTGAATTTACTTAATCATGCACAGGTAAATTATAATAGATCCGAATATTCTAAAACTGAACAAATGAGTAAAGACAGCTCTTTCCTTCTGCCTTGTGGAACCCCCACTGAGGATCTCCACAGGAATTGTGTGATGTAGGTGACTCTGACATGTGCAGTGCAAGGTTACTGTGTTTTAAATATTCATCAAGCTCCATTTCTTATTCATTTTAGAAAAGAAAATATTAGATCCTATTTATGTTTATTTCCTCATTCCCCTGTGGTTCCTCTTTGTTCTCCTTGTTCCTTAGGAAATTTCAATTTAGAGAAGGGCAAAGGGAGTAGGAAACTCTGATGAGTAAGACTCTTAAGTCTCCTACTTCACCGTTGTGACTAAGGCATTCCTTATTCAGTATAACTGAATAACCATTAAATCTTCCTTCTTCTGTCTCAAGAATCCTTTCTCAAGTAGCTTTTGAATAAAATGCAGTGTGTAACTGTATAGATTCCAATTATTTTAACACCTCTTAAAAGCTAAAGTATTAACTAAAGGCATTGAAAAAATGTAGATATTATAAGGTGGGTGTTTTGGCTTTTTTGCCTTTTGGTTAATTTTTTGGATTGCAAAATAGTTTTGAATGAAGTTGCAAGAGAAATTGGTTTCTCCTTTTTGGTCCAAGTAAGCGGAGCAAAGGAAGGAATCGGAACTAACTGGACTTTCAATTTAAGTTTCAGCGTTCAGTTCACTGACACTGCAGTAGGTGATGTGAACTTCACTGTCCTGGTGCTTTTGCTGTTTAGGCTTTGAGATCCTTACAGCCGAGTGAGGGCTGAGTAAGTTTTCAGAATCTTCTGGAACCTCTCCAGAATTCTGATACATTGTAATCAAGACAACATTTCTTGGTTTCATTTACATTGTTGCTATCAACTTTTTCTGTACATTGCATTTTATTTATTTTAACTGTTTATTTACTCTGTTAGCTTCATTTTTAACAATATACCAACAAAAGAATAGGTTGTCCTTTTATCACAGATTATTACAGTAAAGGATATTTCTAACTCACTTATACCTCAACCCTGTCATTTATTTTAGGTAGCAGTTATCACCCTAGGAGTGAGTACTATTAACCCTGCCCTTGTAAATATTGCCAGTAAGTCAGTCTGTCTGCCTCTGTTTTTAACAGCCTTGAATATTAGGCTTAAACCATGTTCATTGGTAGGTTGTGGAAGAGGAGTGCTTTAGTGAAGACTAGAATATATTGAACGCCTATTATATATCATACACGGTGCAGGTTGCCTCATTCATTATCTGTTAGTGTGCTCTCTGTCCTTCAGAATTAATGAAGGATTTTTACTGCTTCATAGTGATTTCCTTTTTTTTTTTTTCCAATTCCCTGTCTTGCCAATCTCTCCAGTGTGTTCCCCCGCCCCCCGCTTCCTCCTCCACCCACCCCAACAGCGAAGTAGACAGACACCAGAAACTCCCTTTTCAGTTTCCATCAATAGAAGTGAGGTTCCTCCATTCCCAGCTAACCACCCATTAAAACAGTTTTTTCATTCCTCCCTCCACTTTCCCCCTTCTTGGACTTAGAGGAAAAGCAGAAATGAACCTCAAGACATAGAAAACCTGTGCAAGTGGTGCTTTAAGCAATAGCCGTTTGATTGTGGCGATTTTCATTCTTTTTCCCTTCTCTACATGATGTCTTAAGCCCCACTTAATATTTTATGATTAGAGCACCTGCTTTGGCTAGATCCAAAGGTCAACTAAAAATAAAAATATCCCGTCTTTAAGTTCTGTTCTTTTCTTTCTTTCTTTTTTTTTCTTCTTTTTTTTTTTTTTTTTTGGCTTTATTGCAGTATAATTGACAGATTTTCATACTAATAGGGGAGATAAGTCCTTCCAGGATATCCCTAACTTACAGTGTTTGATCAAAGTCCTAATAAATCTTTCTTTGAAATGTCTTTCCTTTATCCCTTCCTTTCTATTCCCACTTCATCCTGCTGGGTATTTTGATTACATAGTGTGCCATGATGCTCTAGGCTGTTCCCAATTTAAGATACCAGACATCTAGCACAAGGCAACCCGAACGTGAGGCGTGCTGTGGCCCCGTCGCTCCAACATAGCCTGCAGCGTGACTGGTTCCCACCCACAGATGCTTTTCATTGCAGTCTTCCCGCCTCAGTGCTCTCTGAAGAATGACTGCATTCTCCAGTATCTCTCTAAATTTCCTCTTGTTTGAAAAATGAGAGTGGCAACTCAAATGGCATTCTGTTGAGAGATTGAGAGAATCTGTGTAATCCGGGCATTAAGCAAACTCACAAGTTATAATTCTTTCTAAGGATTGTAATTAGGAAGTGTGGATTTTGAGCTGTTGTGTAACCAATTTTTTTCAACTGGTTTTGTGGGATATTTTGTTTATTCTCACTCTAACATTTAGTAAACAAAAGGAGCCCAGCAGAACAACCTAATGAATATGTCCTAACGAATAGGTCATGAGAGTGGTTCATTGCTTCCCAGCTTCACTGGGGGAGGCACTATTGATGCAAAATCTTGTGATTTTCCTGACACTTTCCCTGCCATGTTCTCCATTTAGTTGAGCAACTTGCATCTTAAGGAAGAGAAAATCAAACCAGATGCCAATGGTGAGTAACTAAATGCTAGTTTGAAAACAAAAATAATTTCCTTTAGTATTAATGTCTTAACATAACAACTGTCTGGAAAAAAAATTATATGTGTACCAGACAGGGGGCTGGCAGATATTGGCAGTCATTTGATTTGGGAATCAACAAACGGGATGATTTGGTATTCTGCTTCATATAAGCATGAGGATGCCTAATGGGCTTATAAATTATAAAGTGTATTACTAACCATGAAAATATACTGCCAATGATTATTTGTTTTTTTAAATATTCCTCAATTTGAGATGAGATAGACAACGTATGAACAACCTGAGGGTTAACGTATGAACAACCTGAGGGTTAACCTATTGTAATTATTCTGAAATCGTATCTACCAAAAACCTAATATGTCCATTGAATTTTTGTTGATGTATTTAATATTATAGGGGAGAAACTGTAACCCTTACCTCACTCTGAATTATTTTTCTGTATGTTTTCACAGAACTACAACATTGAATATATGTTTCTATTAATCAACAATATATATACAAAGAGTCTTAATGGCACTATGGTGTTTGTATATTGACGAAATATGATTTGCATAGATATAGATATTCCTCTGTTGAGTATCAAGGTGGTTTTGGTCATTGCTGTAACCATCTTTCTGTAACATGAGAGAAATATTGATGCTGTGAGGGATTAATATCAGTTTTTGAGGTAAAGTGAAAGGACTTGGAAAGAACTGAAATATAAGCGACAGTTTTCATACCTTTGTTTATATAGGAACAATAAAATGTTTTTATCTGTGGCTTGGTTTCCTCATTTATTTTTTTGCTCCCCAGGCCTTTACATTTCTAGTGTCTCATAGAATTTGAATTGTCTCAGCTGTCGGGTATGGGATGTGATTTTGAATGACGGTCGCTTTGTGTCTGATAAAGGTGCTGTGGTCAAGACCAATGCTAATGCAGAGAAGGCAGATGAAGAAGAGAAAGGTAACCTAGCCTAGAGTTATGTATACATGAAGTTCTACAGTCTAAGAGAATGGAATGTTATGAGGTTTCATTTTTACACCCTACTTGGCTGGACTTTAATGGGAGTCACAGTGCTAATAAAAGTTCAACATAGTCATTGGTAAAGGGATTCTAATTCTTTACATTTTAGAGAAATTTTACTTTGAACAACTGATAAACTTCAGCAGCAGCAGGAAATATTCCCTGAATGATTATCTTGTATTGGTCTTTATAAAAGAAATTTTAACTTGCGTCACCATTTTCTAATAAAATTATATTTGTTGATATTTTGACACATTTAATGAACAGCTTATCCAACATTAAGATACAGACTTTGTTAATTTGTTTTTTTTCCATTGTTGTGATGTGGTTTTTAAGCTCATGATTTTATTATTTATTTTTGGCTGCGTTGGGTCTTCGTTGCTGTGCGCAGGCTTTCTCTAGTTGCAGGAGTGGGGGCTACTCTTCATTGTGGTGCGCAGGCTTCTCATTGCGGTGGCTTCTCGTTGCGGAGCATGGGCTTTAGACACGCAAGCTTCAGTAGTTGTGGCACGTGGGCTCACTAGTTGTGGCGCACAGGCTTAGTTGCTCCGCGGCATGTGGGATCTTCCCTGACGAGGGATCAAACCTGTGTCCCCTGCATTGGCAGGCAGATTCTTAACCACTGCGCCACCAGGGAAGTCCCTTAAGCTCATGATTTTAAATTTATATTGAGTGTCAATTGGGGAGTAAATATTTGGGTTTGGATAGGAGGATCAGTAACCTCAAGAAAGGATAGTTGTTAGGAATAGAGTTCTGGAGAAGAATATGAGGCCCCCACAGATGATACGAGTTATCATAATTTTTCACTTTAATAAAACTATTTTAATTGCATTTATAAATCAAAACTAAGCTATACCTTGAATCAGGAGTCCCAATACAAATGCATGTTATTGCTTAAAATACCAATGGCAGCTGAATTCAGATGAGATCACGCTGGATTTCATGAACTTTTTAAAATCTTCTCGCTCTTTTTTTCCTGACAGAGGACAGAGCCGCCCAGTCCTTACTCAACAAGCTGATCAGAAGCAACCTTGTCGATAACACCAACCAAGTGGAAGTCCTGCAGCGGGATCCAAACTCCCCACTCTACTCGGTGAAGTCCTTCGAGGAGCTTCGGCTGTGAATATTTACTTTCTGTCTCTCCCCTTTGTGTTTAGATAGAAATCCTAGGCCTGTTACAAGTATTTTTTCATCACTACAGAACATTTTTAGTTAACACAAGTTTAATAAAAGAATTTAGCTGCTTTGAGCTAGTAAGTAAAATTTCTAGGTAATTTGTAAAAGCTTTAGCTGCACTCATACATTGTGTCCAGTTCACAATTCTAGTACTGTTAGCTAGATATTTGGCTTCTTTCTTCAACCAAAGAGACTGTGACTTTCATCTTTAACTGTTTTTTTAGGAAACCACAGCTTCTCCAGGGAGTCTACGCCATGGGCTTCAACCGTCCATCGAAGATACAAGAGAACGCATTGCCTTTAATGCTTGCTGAGCCGTACGTGTCCTGATGCAACTCTATCCCATTTTTAACGTCCCATGTTTTTTTTTAACTTTTATTATTTTAAAAAACTATACTAGTAATACATGCTCATTTTAGAAGAGTTATAAAACAGTGAAAAATAAGAAAAAAGAAATAATTTGTAATCTCCCTCTCCCCTACACTATTAATATTTGGAGTAGAGACTAATACATGTTTTTCTATGTAAACTTGCATATGTATACTTTTTTCTTAAAGGAACCATATAAAATGTTTAAATGTTTTTTTGATACGATAATTACATAATTGTATTTCTATGTTGGTAAATACATTTATATCATTTATATACACCATGATTTCATTATATGGATAAGTAAAATATATGTCTCAAATGTAGAAGACAAAAACCAAACAGGGTTCTAGGAGACCAGAATAGTACAATTGCTAAGGTCATTTTCTGGTGCAGTGCTTCTTACTCTTTCGTAGGCGTTTGAATCTCATAGGAATTTATTAAAATGCAGATTCTGATTTCAGGAAGTCTGAGGTGGGGCCTGAGGTTCACCATTTCTAACAAGCTTCCCGGTGTTGCTGGTGCTGCTGGTGTCAGACCACATTTTGAGGAACAAGGTTCTAGAGCATGAGGAACTTTTTATAAAAACTGATCCCTACATCACATATGATTATCTAAATTTGTACTGCATATAATCCTAAATCCCCCTTTCCCTATTTGTCTGAAAATAGATACTTTAGGTCTGTATTTTCTCAAAGTTTTTTTTTTTGTTCTGTGTCATAATAATTGTATTTTTCAAGATGGATAATGTCTTTTGAGCATACTTAAAAATGAATAAATTGAATGTTTATTAGATTGTTTCACATTTGCCACTTGTGTTTATGGATCTTGATGCTTTCATAGATGCTCAGTGTTAGATTGTCAATGTTAGAAGAGATCTGAGAGAATTTTCTAGTCCTTTTTCTTCATTAACATATTTATTGAGGGCTTGGTTTGTAACAGATACTATTCTAGGCACTTGGATACATTAGTGAACAAAGCAGACCAAAATTCTTGCTCACAAGGAGCTTACATTCTAGTTTGGAGTATAGATGATATATTTTTATTAAACATAAATCAAATATATAGTCTGTTAAAAGGTGAAAGATTGTAAATATAATTAATGCGACTGAATTGTACACTTAAAAATGGCAAATTTTATGTTATCTATTTTACCACAATTTAAAAAAATCATTAATGTAATATACCAAAAAGCATTGACTTGTATACTTTAAATGGATGAATTGTATGGTATATGAATTATATCTCAATAAAGTTCTTTTTTAAAAAGTTGATAAGTGCTAAGGAGAAAAATAGAGCATGATAGGGGGGATTGGGAATACCAAGGACCTGACTGCAGTTTTACTCTCAACGTTTTATTATGGAAAAGTTGAAAGGATTTTATAGTGAACACCTATATACCCACCTCCTAGATTCTTTCACTGACATTTTACTGTGACTATTTACTATGCTCTATCGTGTATCCATCTATCAGTACATCTTGTTTTTTAAGGCACTTCAAAGTAGGTTGCAATTTTAAATCAAGTAGTTAGGGTAGAATCTCATTAAATAGGTGATATCTGAGCAAAGACTTGAAGGAGAGGAGAGAGTTGGCATGTTATCATCTGGGGACAGTGGTACCAGGCACTGTATAGCCGGTGCAGAAGCCCTCAGACAAGAGCATGGCTGGCATGTTTCCAGAGCTGCGCCGGGGCGTTGTGGTGGAGGGGAGTGAGGAAGGGGGAGGGCAGTGGTGAGGTGGTAGAACAGAGAGCTATTGGGGAGCCACATTAGGTGTGACCTTGTAGGGCATTAGAAGAACTTTAACTTTTGCTGTGAATGAGATCAGGAGTGATTGGAAGGTTTTTGAGCAGAAAAGTGACATGAGCTGACTCGCATTTTAAAAGAATCACTCACTGCTGTGTCAAGAATAGATAAAAGATAAGGAAGGAGTACTTCAAATCCCACCATAAAATCTTCTATTTGTGAAGCTATCATATGTAACTTTACTACAGAATCCAAGGCCTCCTTCTGTAAATTAAGTTGGAATATTCATTCTTTAATTAAGCTTTATGCTTCATTTTTATTCACTGAAAGAATGCATGAGATTTAAACTCCTAAACAGTGTGTTTTCTTGTGCAGCCCACAGAACTTAATAGCCCAGTCTCAGTCTGGTACTGGTAAAACAGCTGCCTTTGTGTTGGCCATGCTCAGCCAAGTAGAACCTGCAAACAGATACCCCCAGGTAAGGGCTTGGTGAATTTGGGTTTTCTAACTCATAGCTGGAAGGGAAATGCCATTTGATGGATTAAAAGCCGAGCTATGTATTACTTTTCACATAAACTAGAACCCCTTAAGTTGAGCACAAACAACATGGTTGATCTTCCAGTAACAACAAAAATCCTGTTCCTCTTTCGATGATTTGCCAGTCCTGGGATACTGCTGATAGGCTTGGCTTCTTTAGTTGCAAGAAAAACCTCCTTAATCTACAACTGTCATCCATTAGGAACTTCTGAGAACCTTCTGAGTAAGAGAAAAGGAAGCTTATCTCCAATTGGAATTTCAGATCCCTGCTCACATGGGGCTTTTGGTACTCCAGTGGCCAATAGCTGTTCTCAAGTGTCTTTACCCAGCCAGAGTTCTGACCCCTGAGAATTACAGCTTATGACTCTGCAGCTTAGAGTCAAATGGTGTGCACTTTATATATTCTTTGCTTCAGCCTCAGCTGGAGGAATCATTAAGTTCTAATGGCAATTCCCTGTTGCATAATAGTGAGTGTCTTGAATTCTCTCTCTGCATTCTTTCCCTACCAGTGTCTCTGCCTCTCCCCAACTTACGAGCTCGCTCTTCAAACGGGAAAAGTGATTGAGCAGATGGGCAAATTTTACCCTGAACTGAAGCTAGCTTATGCTGTTCGTGGCAATAAATGTGAGTATGCCTATGTGATCCTTGTTCATTAAGCTAATTACTTTTTATTTTGAAAAATTTCAAAACGTACGCAGTTGAAATAATACAATGAACACATGTTCCTTCCACCTAGATTCGAAAAGTTAACATTTTGCCATATTTGCTTTATCTGTATATGTGTGCATTTTTTTTTTTTTTTTGGTGAATCATTTGAAAGTAAATTGTAGACACTGTGCTCTTTATTCCTAAGTACTTTAGTGTGCATTTCATAGTAAGAACATTCTGCAGCATATCCACAATACCCTTATCACAACCAAGAAAATTACACATTTTTAATAACTAACATCTAGTCCATTTCATTTCCCCCTAATTGTCCCAGAAGTGTTTCTTTATGTCTTTTTTGTTGAACCAAGACCGAGTCAGTGTATATGCATTGCATTTGGTTGTTATATCTCTTTCTTCCAGTCTAGAATAGTCGCCTCCCATCCCCTCCACTACGTTACATTTGACTTTTTGAGTAGACCAATTACTTATAAAATAGACTGATTTTTTTTTTTAATGTCATTAGAAGAGCAAAAGTGTTCTAGAATGTTCATGGCAATTAACCCTGGGAGATATTTTTATTATTCTTTTTTCTTTATCCATTCTTTCTACTTTTGCTTGCTTTACAACAAACTAACAATATTTAAGTAATTATAAATTTGTTGGAATCTTGGTTGAGTCCTGTGGATCTTTAACACAAACCTTTGACTTGATGACTGGCAGAAGTCCACTCGGTGTACGTATCCTAATGGCAACTTAAGTCAGTTCTTTTTTTTTTTTAATTTGTTTGTTTATTTATTTATTTGTTTTTGGCTGTATTGGGTCTTCGTTGCTGCGCACAGGCTTTCTCTAGTTGCGGCGAGCGGCGGCTACTCTTCGTTGCAGTGCGCGGGCTTCTCATTGCAGTGGCTTCTATTGTTGCGGAGCACAGGCTGTAGGCACAGGGGCTTCAGTAGTTGTGGCTCGTGGGCTCTAGAGTGCAGGCTCGGTAGTTGTGGCGCACAGGCTTAGTTGCTCCGTGGCATGTGGGGTCTTCCCAGACCAGGGCTCAAACCCATGTCCCCTGCATTTGCGGGAGGACTCTTAACCACTGCGCCACCAGGTGAGTCCTCTTATGTCACTTCTGAAGAGAAAAGTAAATACGACAATAAAACTTAGTGGAAAATCTAAGTCTAGATTAGATGTCTTAAGACATCTAAAATATTGCAATTTGTATTTGAGTTAGAATGGCAGAGGATTCTGAGTGTTTGTGGAGGGCAGTAATTGGTTTGTTAACTGAAGTAAAAAGGAGCATTTGTTAGCTTTAAATTGACTCAACATTAATGTTAAGGCAAAATTGTCTCTGTGACTTTTTTTTTTTCTTTATTTGGTTGCACTGGGTCTTAGTTACGGCTCACAGGCTCCTTAGTTGCGGCACATGGGCTCCTTAGTTGTGGCATGTGAACTCTTAGTTGCGGCATGCATGTGGGATATAGTTCCCCGACCAGGGATTGAACCTGGGTCCCCTGCATTGGGCGCGTGGAGTCTTAACCACTGCACCACCAGGGAAGTCCCTTGGCTGTGACTTCTATGGGAGCTTGTATGTATTTGGTTAAGGTTATACTGTAACTAAAGGACTAAAAATTGAATCAGTAAGTACCATCTAACCCAAAATGAGCCAAATTCTCAATTTCAGGCTGTACAGGACCAAGAATGTGCCATGCTGTGCCAGGCCTAGTCTGGGGAAGCACACTCTAAGAGAGGCAGTTTGTTTCTTGGAAAAGACAAAACCTTCCATAATGAATCTTATTTACTGACCTGGGAAAGGGACACCTAAAGGCAACTGACTTATTTGACATAGATGCTGGGATAACTGAGAGGCAGAGTATACTGGAGTGAGAACGTTGAAAAAGTCTACTTGTGAGGAAATGCAAACCCAGGCAAGGGAGAATGATGTTGACAGAGAAGAAATAAAGATAAGAAATCCTTGAAAGAGGAATGATGATTATAGAGAATGTAAAAGAATACCATTTTCATCTCATTGTTCATACTCTTGCCAAATCTTTTCAGCATTACTGTTTTTTGTGTGAATGTCTATTAAATACTGTAGTGCTATCCTAACCTTTCCTTAAAATATTAATGCAAACATCAAAACAATTGCTTTAAAATACATCATAGCTTTAGAATTGCTCAGAGAGTAGAGCTGGCTTTGCCATGGAAATACCCATGGAACACATCTTGTCTCCACAGTGGAAAGAGGTCAGAAGATCAGTGAGCACATTGTCATTGGCACCCCTGGGACCGTTCTGGACTGGTGCTCCAAGCTCAAGTTCATTGACCCCAAGAAGATCAAGGTGTTTGTTCTGGATGAGGCTGACGTGATGATAGCTACTCAGGGCCACCAAGATCAGAGCGTCCGCATCCAGAGGTAGGAACTCTTGAGCCAGGAGGAACTTCTCGGCCTCCTGATCTGCAGCATCATCTCCTTTTACTTCACCCTCCTCTTCTTGCCCCTGCCAGGTTCTTTACTCTGCAGCTTTCAGAGGCATTTGTTTGGTGGGCCATTTCCATGTCAGCACTGACCATACCCCCAGCCTGGGTTGAGGAAGGAGACTTAGGGACTCTACCACCACCCGTCCCTGCCCCACGTCTGCTCCTCCCTCCTCGCTGCGGTGCTCCTCCCTGCTTTGCCACCTTCCTGGGGACGCAGGTCATCCAAGCCTGGGGAGGCTGTGCTTCTGTTCCTTCCAGAGAAACACTCGGTCGGGGTCATGTCGAACACCTGGGCCTTCCCTTGCAGGATGCTTCCCAGGAACTGCCAGATGCTGCTTTTCTCTGCCACCTTCGAAGACTCCGTCTGGAAATTTGCCCAGAAGGTGGTCCCAGACCCAAACATCATCAAACTGAAGCGCGAGGAGGAGACATTGGACACCATCAAGCAGTATTACGTCCTGTGCAGTAGCAGAGATGAGAAGTTCCAGGCCTTGTGTAATATCTACGGGGCCATCACTATTGCTCAAGCCATGATCTTCTGCCACGTGAGTAGCAGCAGCAGCAGCAGGAGGTGGCGTGCGGGGGAGGAGCTCCACGGGAGGGTGTGGCCCTGCGCCCTCCCTCTCAGCCAGCTCCACCTAGTGCTGGGGGACCAGGTTCCCTCCCTGTGGCTGGAAAGGAAATGAATCACCTCCATCTGCCCCAGGACATATTCTCGCAGGTTGTAATGAGTTTTAAGGGGAAGACTGAAGATCTAAACCTTCTTTGGTCCCACTTCTTAGAGATAACTTGGGAAAAAAAACTCCAAAAAATATCCAGGAAAATAATTTTAAAGTTTTAATAATATAGAGTATTTAGGAATGAAGACCTTTGGCTCAAACCAGTCTTTATAGATAAACACTAAGATCATTGATGGAATTTATCCAAAAAAATCACATGGCTAAAAAATATTCAGAAACTTTAAGCCTAACCTGCTGACTGAACTCAGTAGAGCCTTCATATATACTAATGGCAACAAGCCACTTTTCTGCAGGTGTCTTCTTTTTTTTTTTTACAGGTATCTTCACTTAAAACAATTCTTTTCAATTCTCCAGACGCGCAAAACAGCTAGTTGGCTGGCAGCAGAGCTGTCGAAAGAAGGCCACCAGGTGGCTCTGCTGAGTGGTGAAATGGTGGTGGAGCAGAGGGCTGCAGTGATTGAGCGCTTCCGAGAGGGCAAAGAGAAGGTTCTGGTCACCACCAACGTGTGTGCCCGCGGTGAGCAGAGATTGTGTCCTGGTCTGCAGGCTCAGGGTAGCGAGAGAGACCCTCATCTGCGGGACACTCCGGTGGTTTGCGGGAGAGCCTGTTTTCTAGGAGAGCCTGTTTGGATTCCCTTGGCAGAGAACTTTCACAGAAGCCAGGAGTCCTGACTTGGTGGCTCAGAACGGCGCCTGCTCTTCTTGGGGCCCCCAGTGAGGCTTTAGCTGCTTCTCCAGATACTGGTATCCAGCAGAGGCTCTCTGGAGCCTGATGGCTGATTTCATAATTTGGTCAGCACCTGCCACAGTTCTGTTTTCTCCCTCTGGGTTCTGCTACCTGCCCCTTTGTCTGAATCCCAGAGCTGGCCCATCCCAGACTGTTCCTTCCACCTGAGGTTGGTGTATGTAGGCCTGACTGTGGACGACAGGGATTTCTGTCTCCCATCCTTACTCCTGTCCAACTCTCCTTCATGCAGGTATCGATGTGGAACAGGTGTCTGTCGTCATTAACTTTGACCTTCCCGTGGACAAGGGTGGGAACCCGGACAACGAGACCTACCTGCACCGGATCGGGCGCACCGGCCGCTTTGGCAAGAGGGGCCTGGCCGTGAACATGGTGGACAGCAAGCACAGCATGAACATCCTGAACAGGATCCAGGAGCATTTCAGTGAGTCCCTGGGAGTGTCCCCTGCCGGGCCCTACCTTACAGGGGCGAGTCCGGGGGCGAGGGGAGGGTGAAGGGTAGGTTTTCCTGTGGCCCCGAGAGAGGCCTGTGTCCCTGTCCCATTCCCCTCCTTCCCTACAACGTGGAAGTTCTCAAAGAGCACATCTGGAGAGGGCGGGGCTCAGGGACTTGAATGACAGTCCCCCCTGACCAGGCTGAGGGGCCTGGGGCTCTGGCTGTTGCTGTCCGTGTCCCTTGCTCAGTCACTGGAAGCCTTTGGGGTTCAGTGAAGGATCTCTGTGGCCAGAGGCACAGCACGTTCCTAGGCGGCAGAGACCTGTGTTTCCTCCCTCCCTGCTGTGCTGTCCCTTCCCTGAGTGTGTGTCTCTGTAACCCCATGTTGGTCTCTCTTTGAATTCTCTTTTCTTTCCCCCAGATAAGAAAATAGAAAGACTGGACACAGATGACTTGGACGAGATTGAGAAAATAGCCAACTGAGAAGCTCCTGCAGTCACTGGTGCCGCCCTTGGTGCTCCCCCTGCACGGGACACTAGTGCTTTCACGGCACAGGCCTCAACAGTCAACACAAAGATGAAGGCACGAGGAGAGAGAAACTACCTACCTCATTTTAAATTACGTTTGGACTTGACAAAAATTGTACAAGTGATGGGGGAAGGTAGAAAAAAATTGTTTACACAACTTTTGAAGATTAGGCGTGAATACACAGAAATTTACCTTTTGGAAATTCCGTCTGTTTTTTGGCCAGCGTTTTCCCACATCATTATGCTAATCTATATGTTGTGGCTGATCACTTGCTCAGGAGCCTTTGTGGCAGCCCCTGAGGCAGCCTGTTCTCTGCTTAGAATTGTTCAGGCCAGCCTCCAGCCCTTGTGAAAGTGACAGAGTAGAGGTGAAGAGGGAACATAGAGAGAGAGAGACCGAGTAGGTTAGGTGTGTAAGCCAGTCATCATGTTCGGAGTGTGGCATGAAGCAGCAGAGGAGACCTGCGAGCTGCTGCTCTGGATTTGGGTTGGGACAGCTCATCTGAGTGTTGTCAGTCTCCGCTGTCCTGATGGCCAGAGCAGGAAGATTTGCTAAGCATGGACCAAAATGCCAACCTGGGATCTTTGGTGTATACAAGTCTGTGTTGCAGACCATGACTTGTTCTTCTCAGCGGGTGCAATCTCTGTAGAATGCACATCTGGTAACTGTGCTTGTGCTTGAGCAAGTCCTGTGGAGAAGTCATCGTGGAGAATTAGTGGTGGTCCTGGCTTGCCACAAAACCTGATCTTGTGGGCACTTGCAGCATCTTTTTTACATCCCTAACATCACCTTGACCGTTTAGTAGCCCTAAGCAAATAAAAGGTGCTCTGAGGTTTGGATCCTCAGTGAAAATTGTGGTTTCAAGTTGCTGATGGCCAGTCTCAGGGCTCCAGAAGCGATCAGCAGTAGTCAGATCACAGAAGGCAAGTTTTTTATCAGTGCTGGGGAATGATTTCAGAATTTAGGCATCTTGATTATAAAAGGATTCTGAATATCTGCGTTCACAGTGCTTGGAATACAAACAGGTGCAACTAAGGGACAAGGTGGACTACAGCCATTCATCTGTCCAAGGCAAGAGTCACTGCCAAGGCCTTTGCTCCATCCTTACTTGGCATCTTTGTGCAGAGCAGTCAGAGCAAATAATAGTAATGGACACTTCCTCATACCTGGCCAAAGCTGTTGGTACCCACAGAGTGACAGAGCAAAGATGAGATGAAGCTGAGTTACAAGCGCATATGAAACCCCAGCTGAGAGTCCTCTTCAGCTCTTTGACTTCGATACGGAAGGGCCACTTTATCTAGGACCAGGCCTGAAAGAGGGATTTTCTGTGATGAGAACTATTCCAATCCTAGACCTTCCTTGTAGGCATTTCTGTGTTTTAGGGCCAGATTTGTCTCCTGGGAAGGGAAGGGGCCAGTGTCAGCCTCCCAGGTGGTTTCCCTAATCTGACGTTACAGATGCTACAGAGAGAACCGCAGACTGTCAGTCCTGCCACATTCCCCTGTGGGCACTTGACTGTGTTGAGTCTTGTTTGTACTTCTGGCCAACTCTGACCCACCTTGGGAGTCTTGTAAGAAGGGAAGAAATTTTATGCCCCCCCCAACCCCCGCAAAGTCCTGTGGACCAACCCTGAAATAACTTAAAACAAAGGCAATAATTAAAGGAGTGTGGACTCCTGAGGCTGCAGGCTGAGCACATCCCACCTTCTCACAACATGTGTAACCTACCTACTGAGTAGCCCTAAATCTGAGCAGGAAAATGGGAAGCGATGTGCTTCAGACTCTTCAATAGTAGGAATAAATGGGTATCTGGTAGAAATCCAGATTAACAGTTCCTTATCTGGGGCTAGACCCCTAAGAACTCACTGGATGGGTTTTATGGAGTTTATGAAGTTTATTCAGTGTTTTGAGTTTAAATGTATTTTCCTGGGGAGAAACTCCCAAAGGAGTATGTGTCTTTTTAAAAGGTAAGAAAGACTCACTGTATGGATGGCTCCGGAAAGGCCCCCAGTGTCACTGCAGTCCATGTTCATTTCTGCCAGAGCTTAGCCTCTAGGGCGTAATGGTCCATAGCTGCTTCTGTGACCTTGTGCCATTTTGAGACATCAGTGATGTAAAAATGTGTGGAGCCCTTGAGCTTCAGTCCCCAGAGTTTATTCTGCTGATTTTAGTAAGTTCCTATGTATGGAATGATAAACTGTGCCCTACAACAGAGAAACTCGCTTGAGAAAAGGAGATTTGGGCCCAGTGGAAAATTCTGGATATGTTCATTATCCATAAACAATGGATTTTATTGGTTTTTTGGAGTGTTCATTGGTTGTATGCATAAGAACTAATCAGTCGTTAATGTATTCTTTTTTTTTTTAATTTAACGGTTTATTATGATTTATAAGTCTCATTTTAAAAACATCAGTCCATCAAACCATGTAGAAGTAAGTATGCAAAAAGTCTGCAAAACAAAAACATACTTTAAACATGTTTGAGTAGAGAGGTTATCTGAAATTCCAGATTTTCAGTCACTTCATTGTTATGCAGTGGCAGCCAAGTAATCCTTAACTTCAGTTGGAGTCAGCCTCTTAAATCCGGCTGCATTGCAGATTCCAACTTCTATGTTATCTTGTCATCTGCCCTTCAAAGCTTTCCTTTAGGGTTAATATGGCTGCATGAATGGCATCTTCAAGTTCCAGATCTTTATTATATCTTTTCTCAAGGAAAGTTTTCCCATTCACATAGTTCTTTCCCATTGCTGTGGCTTTCCAGGCAAAGTAAGCTCCAGATGGATCTGACTGAAATAAATATGGTTGTCCCTCATTCCAGCCACAAATAAGTAAAGAAACTCCAAATGGACGAACACCACCTGACTGGGTGTATTCTTGCATCACGGAAGCTACTCTCTGTACCAGCTGAGCTGTGGGAATGGGTTCTTGGTAAACGAGATAGTATTGTTGAGCTAGTTTTCGAGCTCTGTGCACAAGCACTCTGAAATCTGGGCCTATGCCGCTATACACCAAACCTATATGCTTGGTGATTGGCTCCACTTTGTGGACGCTTCACTCTTCATACAAAATGGATTTCTGTTTCTTCTCAGTTGCCAAGACCACACCATTTGCAGCTTTTATTTCCACTGAAGGGGCTCCTCCAGCTACAGCAGCCAAAGCATATTCAATCTGGACAAGCTTACCAGATGGGCTGAATGTAGTCAGCGAAAAGCTGTAACCACGCTCCGCCATCTTTACCCAAAGACCCCGTTAATGTATTCTTTATTGACGTTTAACTGAATTATGACATGTTCATGTTACTAAGACATCATTTCTGAGTATAAGAAGAAAACAGCACGTTTTGGTTGCTGGTATTGGTGAAGATTTATGTATTATTCCATAGACTAGTCATCACCTGATACTACTATTCCATTTCACAGTTGACATTGCTCCAACATAAGCAGTTGGGATGTCACCATAGGCCAAGGGCCCTACTCAGTTGCCAGAGGACTCCTTACATTCCTGTTTTTCCTGCTGGCAAACCAGAGTATGCTGGCTAACTAATCAGAAAGAAGGTAGATGCCTGCATTACAAAGGCCTTATATTCGATTTTCTAGTCCTAGGAAAGGAATACAAATAGGGCTTGGAAACAGGTCTTCTCCCTTTTTTGTTCCCATCTTGTTTATTATTTAACGTGAAGGCTGTTTCATTCACAGTATCTGATATTCAGAAGGTAAGGATTTCTGAGGTTAGAGAAGATTTCATGAAGGGGCTGAGTTTGCTTATGAGAGAAAAGTGGGATTCCAAGTGACAAGAAGAGTGGCCTAGGCAGATTAGGCCCTATTAAGACCAAAGCAACTTCACTAGGATAAATGCAGTACACTGGAAGGGTAGTGAAGGAAGCAGCCTTGCCACATGGGCAGAGAAAAGTCTTGTTAAGTAGAAAATGAGATTTGATTATTTGAACAGTATTTGGATATAGTAGTGAATTGTCATAGATTCTTAGATCACAGGAAGTGATGAAATGGGGTTTTGGGAAAAATGGTCTAGCAGAGACATACAGGATATATTGGAGCTGGAAAAGGCTGGCATCTGAGAAACCAGTTAGAAGATTATTACATCAGTCCCATCACACAGTAAGTGCCAGGATGTCACTGGTTGTACTGAGAACACAAAAGAAGAAATGGGGAATTCCCTGGCAGTCCAGTGGTTAAGACTTGACGCTCCCACTGCAGCGGGCGTGGGTTCAATCCCTGGTCAGGGAACTAAGATCCCACATGCCAGGCGGCATGGCCAAAAAAAGAAAAAAATAAAAAGAAGAAATGGACTGGAGGGGTGCTGCAGAGGAGGAATGGTAGACTTTTATACCTGCTTACTGTTGTTATTCTGAAAAGAATCTGTGGCTCTTAAAATTTAGACACACTATACACAAATAATTCTGGGGAGAGATCCAAAGGGAAGGTTTGGAAAGAACAAATGACATCAGGGTTGAGTCATGAATGAATGACTCATGAATGATGTCAGGCCTGTCACCTTTGCAAGAAGGGACTGGCCCTTCTTCTTCACCAACACCCCTAAGCTATTGTAAATTTCAGAGGCCCTCTTCAGGTTTCTCTTGATCCTGAACGTAGAAAACAGGGTCTGCAGTTTTATCTGACTTTGCTTTTCTGCTTGAGAATAAATGTTCTTTATTCTGTTGTCTGACTCAGGTTGCAGCATCTTCCAAAAATGACACAGTGGAGGTGAGGGAACCTGAAGGGCTGATGCTAGGAGGCTCCAGTACCCTGCTTTCCTGCTTTCCTGCTTTCCTAATCCTGAGTCTGGAACAGGGCTTTCCCAGAAGAGCTTCAAACACCTAGTGGGAAGTTAGAGGGCAGGTGGGGATCTGCTTGGAGGATATTTGTCACACTCCTACCTTCTGTCCTCTCTTTCTCCAGCCCCTGTTGTTGGATGCTCCTGCTTTGGCTTAGAAACGGTTCTGGCATTGGTATTCAGCAGAGCAAGGGGCTTCTTCTTAGTAGTCCTAATTGTAAAGTGGGGAATAGGAGTAGGTGGAGAAAAAACATTAGATGAAGCCTGAGAATGGTCGCTGTCCGGGATGTCAGCTGCTCAGATGAGACACTTATAGTCTCTGCTTTATCCATATCTCATAGGCAGAGGTGCTTGGGTGGCAGATCTTTCTTTTATGCAGGACTACAACTAGCTACTCCCAGAGGAAGCGGGGTCGGGGAGGGGGGCTGTTTAAATGGAACTCTCCTGGAAGTACTAGTACACATTTTGTGAGTCTTTACAACTGTTATATTCTCATCCATAGGCTTCCAGCATCCTTGGAATTCTGCAATTGGAGAAATGCCAAATAGTCTTAAGTTAGCTTAGACCCTGGTCTAGATCACCACTGTCATCTGTTCTACACTGGCTTCCTAACAGGTGCTCCTGCCTCTAATTGGGTTTTCCTCTATCTCATCTGTCACACAGCAGCCAGTGTGATCTTTGTAACATTTGAGTCTGATTTTCCCACTCTCCTGCTTAAGCCCCCCATTACTTTCCATTTTCCTTAAGTGCAAACCATATAACATGTTGTGTATATACACCTGACACATGTATGTAGTAGGCATTCCAGATCAGGCACCTCAAGTCTCTAGCCTCACTTGCTTTACTTCCCCCTTGTACTCTGCTCCAATTCCACCCTCACCAAAATTTGCTTTTGTGCTAGGCCACGCCGCGGAGAGGTTGGTGATCCTGTGCATTTCCGTCTCCAGTTTCTCATTTTGAGACCGTTATTTCCTCCCCCAGCCAGCCCACTTTGAAGCAGGAACAAAAATTCAAAGAAACTGCCAGGACTTATGGGTGAGGTTAAGAATGTTTCACCTCCAGGATTCTAGCTAAGATGGGCAGGAGGAAAGAGAGAAGGTAACTCAAAATGGGAGTCCTCAGAGGCTGCAGGTGGTCAGGGAGCAGAGCAGGAGTTCAGAGGATACTTTCTTCACGCCACCCCAGGGCATCACCTGTGGCCAACCTCCTGTTCAACAGTCCTTGTCTCTTAAAGTCCCCCCTTTCAGCAGAGCACCAGAGATTTCGGTACTCCGTGTGGGGAGAGGAGCCTGGAGGGGGAACCTCTCCCCTCTGCCAAGTGGGCCCCAAACAACCAGTGACCAGGTGCATCAACTGCCGTGGTTACACCTCTACTTGGAACTATTCTCCCAGTTCTTCCCTTCCTTCTGTCTCACTCCTCCTAGTCCTTCCTCTTTCAATGGTAAAAACCACTTCTTCAGGAAGGTGTGCCTCAGTCCCCTGTCATAATCTCCAGGGTGCCCTGTACAGGTGCCTGTACTTCCCTTATTATTTTTTTTAATTTATTTTTTTGGCCACACTGCACAGCACGCGGGATCTTAGTTCCCCGACCAGGGATCAAACCCGCGCCCCCTGCAGTGGAAGCGCGGGAGTCTTAACCACCGGACCACCAGGGGAGTCCCCACTTCCCTTATTGACATTACTGTGTCAGGTGACCTTCAAAAGGTCTACATAGATGGCTTGTTTACTCCTGACAACAAATGTGTTATGATTCCTATTCTACAGATGAGGACACAGGCACAGAGAGGTTAAGTCATGAGTCCTACTACATACAGGTCAGAAGTAGCAAGGCAGGCTACACGCCTGGGCAGTCTGGCTCCAGGACCCACCTTCTTAACCGCTAGGCTGTATTTGCCTCTTATACAAACATGTATATGTTTGGGACTGCTTGTTTAGCGTCCGTCTTCCCTTGAGGTGAAGTCCAGTAAGGGTAGGAGGTGTGTAATCAGTCATCACTGAATTCCTAGCTGTCAGCAGGCGTGTTGCTGCTTTGTTAATGTGTGTTAACAGTGGAGTATGTTTTACAAATTTTCTGTAAAAATTATACCCAATCACTTTTTCATACAATTTTTACAAATTGATCTTTATAAATTAGTCATTAGAATTTTGCGGGCCAAATACAAACTTGGTCTGGCTCCTGCCACTATTGCTAAATTATTTTCTGAATCTTACGGCATTCCTCTTCCCCTTCCCGTCACTTCCGGTACACAGAGGCATCACGAGGGAGAAGGAGCAGTCATTCCGAGAGCAGAGCCGCCATCCTATCGTGCCCACCCCCACCGCACACGTAAGCAATGCGAGTGCCCGCACGCCTCGGCTCAGAACACATGATGGCGCCACAGAATCAGGCACGATCGTGAGATGTTCTTTGCCGACCCTTAATTGACTTACTGATACGTTCACTCCCTAATTCAACAGTTGTTTATTGTGTCTCTGCTACGGGCGAAATGCTCGGGATCAAAAGAGGTAAGGCCCCTGCCAACGGGACATACAGTTCACTGAAGACGAAATCATCATGTGATCCGGCAGTTCTAAACTAGGCGCAGTGCAAGCTCACCCAGTCAGCATCTAAGCCGGGATTTGGGCCCAAAGGGCCAGTTAGAAAGTGCCCGGGGCAGGGCTATTGCCCACCTCTGATTGGCTGGAGCGCCCGGCCTCGGCCAATCGGATACCGGCACGGCTCGAAACTTGAAAGTAAAGGGGTCCCAGGAAAGCCGGCCCCTCACTCCGCTCTTGGTTTTGGGTTTTGTCGCCCAGAGTTTTCTGGAATTCGGTTGCCCAGATTTGCCACTTATTAAGCCATATGGTCTTGGGAAGTCAACTTCTCTGAACGTCAATTTCCTTATTTGTAAAATGGAGAAAACAGGATTGTTGTGAGAATTCAAGTAAATCATGTAGGATGCATTTTTAAAATGTGAGCTCTTGTTGTCATCTGCCCAGTTTAATTGAATCCGACTCAGGGCAGGCTGTCTAGTTCGCAGCTTCATGAGAACGTGCCCTTCTTGTTGGTCTCGGATCTGAAGAGGAATGGGATTCTCAGTGGCTACCAGCAGGATGCTGTCCTTTAGGGATATAAACCTCAGCTGACCAGGGTATTGGCAGCCTTGGCAGAGGGTTCCCTGTTGCCCAGAGCTGCTCCAAACAGGCTGGCTGGTTTCACTGTCCCAGTTGGAGCCTCAGCCTGCACCTCCCTGAGAACACTCACCTGGATTAAACAAATGCCAATCACCCTTCCAGTAGGTGCAGACAGTGAAATAAATTTAAAAATTTTTTAGTAAGCACCCTAAAATCAAATGCAAGGAAAAATCCTATCAATTCCCCCAGAGACCACGTTTATCTCTAGGAATTGTGTTTCAGTGGAAGCAACGTAGGAATCACCCTCTCAGTGCTAGGGCAGCTGCACTTCGTAATGAAACAGCAGTGGAAAGAGGGTAGTAGGCACCCAGACTTCAATTTTTGCTCTAAGCAAGATCCTCTGCCTCCAAAATAACTTTAAATTGAGTCTTGATATTGCTGCTTTTGACTGTCATGAAAAGCTTTGCTGTGTTTGAGATAAAAAAAGAGGGATAGTTGCCTCAAGATCTAGATTTTTTTTTAAAGCGATTGTTACAATAGTAAGACAGAAGGAGCATTTTTCCCTTAGATAACCAACTAGCAGTCTCCCTCAGTGTTGCTGCCTTACGTGGAGTTAGACCGTGGCGCTGCCTCCTAATAAACAATGTAGTCTCTAAGCAGTAACTCCATTGGTGGTGCGCTGGGAATTAGACTAGTCACTTGGGACGACAATATGGCGTCTGGCATTCTTACTTCTGTAAGCATAATGTGTGCATGCCCTCTGTTTTGATCAGTGGTTAAGAACTGAGAAAACATTCTTACCCTCCCCCCACTTTTTTAAAGTAAAAATAAATTTATTACTACCTCTATTTTTTACACTTTGATTTTCTCATTACATTGTTTTATTTTTAACTGACATATACATAGACTTGCAATGCACAAATATTAGGTGTATAATTCTAAGTTTTGACAATTGTATACACATGTGTAACCACCACTCCAATTAAGATACAGAACATTATTAAAAAAAAAAAGAACATTTTCATTGTTATCAAATGGGGGTCCCGCTGCTTGCTGCTTACAAAATCAATACTCACAAATGGTAAAAAGGAAAAGGGCCTTTAATCAGAATGCCAGCAATCTGGGGAGATGGTGGACTCAACGTACCCCAAAAACCACCTCTGAAGATTCTGCTCGTGAAACTTTTAAAGGGAAGGAGGGAAGTAATCTCAGTTAATCACTGAGATGGGGGTCTGAGTCATCGCCATCCCCCACTGTGTGCGGGCTCCTCAACTTCTTGTGATCTTCCTCTAGATGTGATCATGTTCACACAGTTTGATCACAGAGTTTGTTTGGGAGATTACTGAAGGGGAAGCTCGGGAAGAGATCTAGTCATCTGTTAATCACTTATTCTTCTCTTCTACTTCTTTGATCTGTGGAAAGGACCAACAAGTTAGGCAAGGTTTTGTGTGACTAAAAGATTTGAAAGGTGTGCTTGGGCCATTGATAAGTAGAGCATGGGGGTGCCGGGCTTAAAAGTTAGTTACTATACAGCTTTACTAAAGTGACAAGAAAAGGGGCTTCCTGCTAAGGGTGGCCTCCTGCAAAGAGCTGCTTACACTGAATCTCATACAAATGGATTAAACAGTATGCATGTCTTGTGTCTGGCATCTTTCCTTCAACATAATGTCTGTAAGATTCATCTATTTCATCATGTGTATCAGTAGTTTGTTCCTTTTTATTGCTGAGAAGTATTCCATTTAATAAATATACCAAAATTTATTTATCCATTCTCCTGTTATTTATTTATTTATTTTTGGCTGTGTTGGGTCTTCGTTGCTGTGCACAGGCTTTCTCTAGCTGCGGTGAGCGGGGCCTACTCTTCATTGCGGTGCACGGGCTTCTCATTGCAGTGGCTTCTCTTGTTGTGGAGCATGGGCTCTAAGCGCACGGGCTTCAGTAGTTGTGGCTCGTGGGCTCTAGAGCGCAGGCTCGGTAGTTGTGGTGCACGGGCTTAGTTGCTCCACGGCATATGGGATCTTCCCGGACCAGGGCTCGAACCCGTGTCCCCTGCGTTGGCAGGCGGACTCTTAACCACTGCGCCACCAGGGAAGCCCCTATCCATTCTCCTGTTGATGAACATTTGGGTTGTTTCCAGTTTGGGACTATTATGAGTAAATCTGCTGTGAACATTTGTGTACAAGTCTTTATGTTTCATTTCTCTTGGAAAGTAACTAGGAGTAGAACTGCTGGATCACAGAGTAAGTATAGGTTTAACTTCTTGAGAAACTGCAGAACAGTTATACAAAACCATTGTACCATTTTACCTTCTCTCCAGAGGCTTAAGAGAGTTCCAGTTGCTCCTGACAGTTTCCTTGCTTGACCAACATTTAGTCAGGCTCCTGAACCTTCTCCTAGGACCATCTGTGCACTTGTAAAATCTAGTTTTAACAAGAACCGCCCACCCTTGATATCTGATCGCCCTCAATATCTGGTCAGGTTCTTCATCCTCCACCATCTCCCAGGTGTTGTCTGATCATCCTGGCCTGTCTTCAGCAAGAATACTGTTACATCGGTTTAACAAAAACTCTCCTTACCCCTGATGTTTCCTCTTAGTAATTTTCCATCCACTCCCCTGCTCCTTGGCTATAAATTCCCACTTGCCCATGCTGTATTTGGAATTGAGCCCAATTTTTCTCCTCTGGTGCAAAATCCCATTGCAGTCATCCCTATACTTATGGCAATGGTCCTAAGTAAAGTTTCCGTTATCATCTTTAGCAAGTGTCTCTGATTTTTTTTTTCTTTAACATTCCACAACCTTATCAACACATGGTGGGTCAATCTTTAATTTTAGCCATTCTAACCAGTGTGCAGTGGTATCTCATTGTGACTTTGATTTGCATTTCCTTAATAACTAATAATTTTTAATGAGCTCTTTTTCTTGTGCTTACTGACCATTTATCCTTTTTTTTTTTTAATATTTACTTATTTATTTTAGCTGCGCCATGTTTTAGTTGTGGCACGTGGGATCTTTATTGCAGCATGCGGGATCTTTTTTTTTTTTTCTTTTTTTAGTTGCGGCATGCGTGTGGGATCTAGTTCCCCGACCACCCAACCATGGATCAAACCCTGGCCCCCTGCATTGGGAGCTCGGAGTCTTAGCCACTGGACCAGCAGGGAAGTCATATATTCATACATTTTGACATAAATGTTGCAATGATTAGAAATGTGTCCTAGAGTAACATATTTTGAACTAAAATCTTCATTAGTCTATTCAGCCATACATTAAAAAATATTTATTGGGTGTCTACCATGTGCCATGCACTTTTCTAGGTTCTTTAATCAACTGTGATTAAGACAGATAAGATCTTTGCTCTTGTCTGAAGAGTTAATATTTTAGTGGGGAGAGACAAAATATAAACTGGAAGCAAACAAGTAAGATGATTTTTGATAGTGTGGAAATGCTCACTAAAGTGTTATCAATTAATAATAAAACATGGAAACAACCTATATCCCTAAGGGGGGGGAGAAAGGGGACTTAGGTAATTTACATGATATGAGACTGACGGACTATAATGACATTAAACCGATAATTGACTTTAAAAAATACTTAGCCGTATAAAAAAGCAAATTTAAAATTGTATGTGTACTTTGTTTAGGACTATGTAAAACACCTGTGCTACGATGCATATGTACAGAAATTAGAAGGACGCAGAAGGTAAAGAAAACGCTGGGGTTTTTTTTGTTTTTGTTTTTGTTTTTTGTGGTGGAATTATGGGGGTTTAAGGCGTTTGGTTTCGCTTTCTTTTTTGCTGTCTTACACGTTATCTTGTTCGCTAACAGTAGAGACTGTCATCATAGAGTTTTCTCCTAGGACTTTCCTTTGCGCAAGGCTTTACAGCTCAGAGACTTACACATTTATTATGAGACGTGGCAGACCTAAAAATAAAATTTAGGTTACTTCAGAGTGACGTAAGGCAAAGAAGTGAGGTCTACGAGTTTCACCCCATAGAACTTACGCATTTCCAGGCACGATGAGGTTGCTCCCGGGAAAGTCCGCGGAAAAAGCAGGTTTGCGCACGAGGAGGGGAATCGAAGCCCGATGTTAGGCCCTGCGTGGCGCCGCGCGGATGGTGACGTCTCGCGCCGGGCGGGAACTGACGTCATCTTCGCGCATCGCCGCTTCCGGTCCGCGTGAGTGTGGTTCTTGCGCCGGCAGAGAGCTCAGGGCTGGTGTTGCCGTGCGTGCGGTTGTGTTTTTCGCCAGTCGGCCTTCTTCCTCCGGGACCATGGCCACCGATTCGTGGGCCCTGGCAGTGGACGAGCAGGAAGCGGCTGTCAAGTCGGTCAGTGGCTTCAGCTCCAGGCGGGGCGAGCGTAGTAGGAGGGCCCAAGCCGACCCTTCTTGGAGTCCAGGGAGTTCTCTGGGTTGGGCAGGCCCGTGGCCCACACACCCCTAAAGGTTTGCTGGGAGGAATCTCTTAGCTTTGTTTTGCGGCTAAGGCAGAAGAGACCAGTATGGAGCCTTTTCCTTTGATCTCGGCCAGTTAAAGACTTTTATCCTGTGGCAAATCTGGCCCTGCTATGTATGCTGTCTTTTCTGCACTGCACCTCCTTCTCAGTGGGGATTGTAAGAAAAGGCGCAATGCTGATTCTCTTTTTTCATCTGGTTTCTGAGTGATTCTCTGCTACTCTTATTTTACCATTTTTTAGATGCGTGCTTAACATGGTTGGCAGTTTGTAGCACTTTGCAGAATAACAGATTCAGGTTTATATTTAGTGTTTCAATCTACTGCAAACGGGGGGAGGCACTACAGATTGTTTCATCTGTGTTTAAAGAGACATTTAATTTCATATACTGGTTCTTTGATTAATGAAGATCCATTCAGTGGGAAGTTAACTATAGTGTAAACTGTGACTCTCCGTTCTGATCTCTAAGTTACCTTTGTTTGGTGGTAATAGACCATTGATTTTAAGAATATAGGGGTTTTTTGTAGTCAGAAGTCTTTCCCCCCACCCCCACCTCGGTGTGGCATGAGGGATCTTAGTTCCCCGACCAGGGATCGAACCTGTGCCCCCTACAGTGGAAGCGTGGAGTCTTAACCACTGGACCTCTAGGGAAGTCCCATGTAGTCTGAAGTCTTATGTAACCTTTTAATGCCTAAATTACATTTCTTTTCCAGTCACCATTTATTGCTTTGGGAGGATTGTCAGTTTCTCAGCAGATAGTTGAAATGGGCTAAATTCAGGAAAGTTTAGGAAGAAGCTTTACAAACTAGTTAGGAAGCCTAGAATGTGGGAGGTGCTGTGAAAAGGGTAAGAATAATGTGAGAAATGAACTTTGAATGGGGAGAGGATGTTTATGAGTAGGAAAGTCAGGGAAATTCCTCATGAAGAAGTTTATATTTGTGCTGGATATTAGAAAATAATCATTTAAGATAGAGATGAAGGTGAATGGCATTTTAGAATAGAATGCACAGAAGTGCTGGACTTGCCTAGAGAACAGGAATGAGAACTCATTTTTGCTGCAGCTTAAGCTTATCGGGTTGTAGTAGGAGCAGTACTGAAAATATCATAGGAGTGTACTTTGGACCTTATCAAAGAACTTAAAAATGAAAGGCTTTATTTGGCTGGTTTGGGGGTTTTTAAGAAGGATACTGACAAGATTAGATCTGAGAGCTAGCAAGATTTATTGGACTGCAGAGAACAGTATATATTAGGAGTGATGTCTAAAGGAAAGGAGATCAATGTGGAAGTTACTCTTATAGCCCAGAGATAGAGGGCCTGTGTTGAATGATGAAAGTGAAGATGAGGGGATGGATTCAAGAGATAATTGTGGAGGTATGAAGATTTAAAAAAAAGAAGAGAAGGGAGATGAAGGCAAAGATTACTGTTTTCAACCTGGATCCCACAAGGTGGTATTAATATAGTGCTAATAACAGGATTAGGGGAGTGGGAGGAACAGCAGATTTCATATGTAGGATGATGAGTTCATGTTTGGCTGTTCTGAATTTGAGGTAAGGAGGACAACTTGGTAAGTACCTGTGTTGGGAATCACCAAGAGGTGTACAGGTTCAATGATTTCCCGGGAGAACTCATAGGACTCAGCATATGATTGTACTCACAGCTGTGATTTATTACAATGAAAAGCAAAATTAGCAAAAGGAAAAGGCCCGTGTTGCAAAGTCCAGAGGAAACCAGGCACAAGCTTCCAAGAATCTTCTCCCAGAGGAGTCACAAGCTCCACTTAATTCCTGCTTAATTCCTCTAGCCACAGATTGTAATAACACATATGAAGTGTTGTCAGAGAAGCTCATTGGAGACTCAGTGCTCAATGTTTTTATTAGGGGTCTATCACATCGTCATTCTTTGCCTAGCAGGTACCAAAATTCCAGACCCCTAGAAGGAAACCAGGTGTTATCATAAACTACATGTTTTTAGAAAGGTAGTTAGTGAACCCCTCAGCGGTTCTGGGAATGGTGGGAACCCTCTCCAAATCCAAGTTTCCAGATGCCAGCCAGGGGCCAACTTTGCAAGCTGGCTTTCCTAAGGATAGCAGTCAGACCTGCTGTGTTAACTCTTTTCTATACAGTGCCCATCAAGCATTTGGAAATGTGGCACTGGAGTTCAGGAGGAATCAGGTCAGAAGTATAAAACTGACAGCCACAAATAAATCAAAAAGTATTATAAAGGATATGATTCTGTACTCTAGAATTTAAATCTAGTATTTAGCATCAGATATTCCCTAAAAGACAGTTACTGAGAATTGGTTTCAAATCTTTTTTAACCTACAACCCTAATCTAGCTGTGTTATTATGAATAACACAAATATAGACCTAAACATACTTGGTATCTGGTTTCAACCACTCTGCTTATTGGGTGGCTGGTATAAGTAAATGTTTTAAAATGTTGCTTCCTGGGAATTCCCTGGCGGTCCAGTGGTTGGGACTCCGCACTTCAACTGCAGGGGGCACAGGTTTGATCTCTGGTCAGGGAACTAAGATCCCACATGCCATGCGGCGCGGCCAAAAAAATAAAATAAAAATTAAAAATAAGTAAATAAACATAGCTTCCTAACAGTTGGGTAAGACCCTCCCTCCCCCCTTTTTTTTTTACCATTTAGACTTGTGTACATTAGCTTAATAAATGTAGTTAACCATTGAACAACTTGGGGGTTATGAGCCCCCAACCCTCCCTGCAGTTGAAAATCGCCAAATAACTAACATTGTCCTTCCGTATATGTGGTTCCACATCTTTGGATTCAACCAACCATGGGTTGAGTAATACTGTAGCATTTATCCTTGAATAAGTGAACCCTTGAAGTTCAAACCTTGTGTTTAACGGTCAATTGTGTAATTCATGGCATTTGGTTATCAGGTGTCTCTACTCTTAAGTGTTTCCTTTTATTCCCATTCAGATGAGTAATTTGCAGATCAAGGAAGAGAAAGTCAAACCAGATACCAATGGTGAGTCACTAGTAACTAGAAGCTACATGTGCACTTCTGCTTTGCACTCATAGCTGCAATGTGGAAAGGAGCTTTCATTTAGCATGTTTGGCAAATGTCAGCACTGGATTTGAGAACCAGTAAATTCGGTTTCATTAATGATGGAGATAGATTAGTTTTCCAGATTTTATCTAGCTTCTGACTCCTTAAAATCAAGAATCACTATTGGATTGTACAGTCACTGTTCACTTGATAATGTTTCCGTAAGTTTTTTTTAATTTAATTTTTTGAAAGGTTAACCTGGGTTCAAAATTCAGAAAGTATAAGTAAGTGAAAGGCCTCCTTCCCATCCTGAACCACCATTTACCCAGATCCCACGCCCCACCTATGTTACTTTGCTAGGGCTCCCACAACAAAGTATTACAAACTAGGTGGTTTAACAACAGAAATTTATTGTCTCAGATCTGGAGGCCAGAAGTGTGAGATCAAGGTGTCAGCTGGTTTAGTTCCTCCTAAAGGCTGTGAGGAAGAATCTATTCCATGTCTCTTCCTAGCTTCTGATGGTTTGCTGGCTATCTTTGGCATTCCTTGGCTTATAGGCATTTCTGCCATCAATACCCCAGTCTCTGCCTTCATGGTGTTGTGCATGTCTACATCCAGAATTTCCCTTTTTAATAAGAACATTGGTCATACTGGATTAGGGCCCATCCTAACAACCTCATCTTAACTAATTACATCTGCAGTGAACCTATCTCAAAAGGAGATCACATTCTGAGATACTGGGGGGTTAGGACTTGATCATATGAATTTTGAGGGGGACACAGTTCAACCCATATACCACCCTATGCCATAAGTAACCACTGTTATTGGATTTTTAATATTCTTCCAAAGTTTCTTTTTTTTTTTAATTGAAGTACAGTTGATTTACAATGTTGTGTTCATTTCTGCTGTACAGCAAAGTGATTCAGTTATACATACATACACATTCTTTTTTTATATATTCTTTTCCATTGTGGTTTATCATAGGATATTGAATATAGTTCTCTGTGCTATACAGTAGGACCTTGTTGTTTATCCATTCTATGTATAATAGCTTACATCTGCTAACCTCAACCTCCCACTCCATCCTTCCCCCAACCCCCTCCCCCTCGGCAACCACCAGTCTGTTCTCTATGTCTGTGACTGTTTCTGTTTCATACATATGTTCATTTGTGTCATATTTTAGATTCCACATACAAGTGATCTCATATGGTATTTGTCTTTCTCTTTCTGACTTACTTCACTTAGTATGATAATCTCAGTTGCACTTCCAATGTTTCTTTATGCAAAACAAATACAGATTTTTCTCCCTCTCTCCCTGTCTCTCACCAAAAGATGGCAGAGTATACACAGTGTACTTACTTTTTTTCATTCAACAACATACCTTGGCAAGCTTTCCTTACCAGTAAATGGAGTTTCCTCACTCAGTTTTGTAACCGCATAGTATTACAATGTGTTGATAGACCATAATTTATTTAACCAGTCATCTTTTGATAGATACTTGGGTTGGTCACATTCTTTCACTGTTATAAAGTATTTCATGTAATAACCATGAACTTAATTCTTTTTACATGTATGCAAATACATTTGTAGGATAAATTCCCCCAAAATGGGTATCCATGGTCAAAGGCATATGCACTGGTGTCCCGGCTACACGCCGGCAAGACGCCTTCCTCCGTGGCAAGCGGGAGGAAGAGAACAGGTCCCAGGGGGCGGGATTTGCAGCACCTGAGGTCGCCATGGCTACCGAGCCCGAGACCCCTGTGGCCGCCTTGGCTGCGGAGCCCGCGGTGCCGTCGCTTGTGGATCGTTACTTCACTCGCTGGTACAAAGCGGATGTCAAAGGAAAACCCTGTGAGGACCACTGTATACTACAACACTCTAACCGAATATGTGTCATCACACTGGCAGGATCCCATCCAGTTCTTCAAAGGGGAAAAGCAATTAAAAGCATTTCCTATCAAATCAGTACCAACTGTAGCAGACTTCAGAACAAAGTCTCTGGGAAATTCAAGCGGGGGGCACAGTTTCTAACAGAACTTGCACCTCTGTGTAAGATTTACTGCTCTGATGGAGAAGAATACACCATATATAGCTGTGTTAGAGGACGGTTGATGGAAGTGAATGAAAACATTCTCCATAAGCCATCTATTCTTCAAGAGAAGCCATCCACCGAAGGCTACATTGCAGTTGTGTTGCCCAAGTTTGAAGAAAGTAAAAGCATAACAGAAGGGTTACTGACACAAAAACAGTATGAAGAAGTCGTGGTGAAACGCATCAATGCCACAACAGCGACCTCATGAGGATTAAGATTGAGTAAAAACAACAGGGCATTCTTATCCTTACCTGGCCTACCAGTCAGTGCACTAAGGAAGAACCAGAGATGCTGAAATGTACTTCACACCCAGCCATCCGCAGGGAGGCCTGATCTTAAAACCTGACCTAGGTTTCCTTCTTCCTCTTGCATAACAAGCCTTGATTCCATTTTGTCTTCAACCTCCCAGATCTGCCTGCCCATGTACTCACTCTGTTCTTCTTTTGCTTTTCTCTTTCTAAAAACTGGCAAGTGAGAGACATTTTTCTGATTAAAAACCAACAAACAAAGCACTTTGAGGAAAATTTGAAAAGACAGAAAAGTAAAAATAATTTACCCATCATCCTGTAACCCATTAGTAAATACTAGGTTTTGATGTAATTCTGTTTGAATATTGTGTCATGGTTATTGTTTTTGCCTCAATTTTCCCTCACTTTGAAGTTGAAAAACAACAACTGGCCTTTCTTACCCAGTCTGCTTCAGTGTGACACGACCAATACGTCTGGTCCCACCCCTTCTGCCCCAACTCCCCCGCTCAGGTTGCTGGGAAGAGGCAGGGTGTAGAGTGTACCTTCTCTAAATCTATGGGTTGGCCTTCAACTCTGAACAATGTAGCACTGTAACACTGGTTTCTTAATGAGGGACACATGAAAAGGCTTTGAAAGGGGATTTGCTAACATGGAAGTATCAATATTATAATGCTGTATGAAGTAACATGTGCATTTGTGGTCTCTCAGTCTCACACTCTAGTTACAGGGTAACCAGCAAAGAAGTTCCCGAGAGGTTCCTGGAATTCAAAGACACACATGCTTTTGAACAGAACAAAAGCTTTCACATCATTTAAACAATAAACAAAAAACTATGAATTCATGGTTTAAGATTGTATACTTGTTTACATTGAATTTCAAATAAAAGGACTTTTCAAAAAAAAAAGCATATGCACTTGCACTTTTTATCAGTATTTTTCAAGGTACCCTCCATAAGTATTATACCAATTTATATTTCTATCAGTAAAGCATGAAAGTGTTTTCCTATAGCCCCACCACAGAATTTTTAGTCAAAAACTTGAAATTTTGCTAATCTGACAGGTAAAACATGGTGGATCAGTGTAATACATTTTGTATTTCATTAGTAAGGTTGAATATTTTCATAAGTATAAAGGAATTTGTGTTTCCTTTTCTACTGAGCTTTTTGTCTTTTTTCTAAATATGAACTTCATATTTTAAGATTGTGATAGAAGTTGCTAATACTTCAGTCAGTTTTGTCTTTTGACTTTTTTCTTGTGTATTTTTGCTCTGCAAACTTTTTTTTTTTTAAATTAATTATTTATTTATTTGGCTGCACCGGGTCTTAGTTTCGGCATGCAGGATCTTCGTTGCAGCATGCGGGATCTTTAGTTGCTGCATTCAGGATCTAGTTTCCTGACCAGGGATGGAACCTGGGCCCCCTGCATTGGGAGCATGGAGTCTTAACCACTGGACCACCAGGGAAGTCCCTCTGCAAACATTTTTATATAGTCAAACGTATCAGTCTTTTACATTATTATTTCTGGAATTTGAGTCAGTTTTCATACTTCAGTCTTTGATCCTTTTGGAATTTTTCCTGGTGTGAATTGTGAGGTATGGATCCAAAGTGTTTTCTCTAGTGTGTTTCACCTTTTTAATTTCAAGATGGCTACAGATTTGTTTCAGTGCCACTTTTGTAATAGTCCATTCTTCCTCTCTAGTTTGAGATCCACCTGTATTATATACCAAATTCTGCATTTTCTCATCTATCCTATCAAGTTTATTTTGCATATTCATGTACCAGGTTCATATTCCTGATTGCTGGAGCATTATGACATGCTTTAATATCTGTGAGTGCTGGTCCCCATTCATTGATCTTTTTTTTTTTTTGGCTGTGCCGCACAGCATGCGGGATCTTAGGTCCCCGACCAGGGATCGAACCCACACCCCCTGCAGTGGAAGCACAGAGTCTTAACCACTGGACCGCCAGGGAAGTCCCCATTGATCTTTTTTTAGAGTGTTCCTGGCTATTCTTATTTTCCATATGTATTCTGTTATAGTCAACTTGACTAGTTCTAAGAAGACAAAGAATCTTTTAGTATTTCTCCTAGGACCATGTTACATTTATAACTTAACATCTATATGCTATTGAGTCTTTTTATAAAACCTATGATTAAGTCTTTCCTTTTTTTTCAAATCCCTTTTTGTGTCCTTTAGGAATGTTTTAATGACTGTAGCATATGTGATGTCCCCTCTTTCATTTCTATTACTGGCGGTATGTGTTTGTTCTCTTTTTTTTGATGAGTCTACCTAGAGACTTATCAGTTTTTTTTATCTTTTCAAAGAGCTGGGCTTCGGCAATGTTAATTTTCTTGAATATTTGTCTTTTATTTCATCGATTTCTACTCTGTATTTTTTTCCTTCTACTTACTTGGGGTTTACTTTCCTCTTCTTTTTTATCATATACTTAAAATAGTTTCAGTTTCCCTTTTGATTTCTTCATTGGCCCATGGATAATTTAGAACTGTGTTGTTTGATTTCCAGATATTTGGGGGGTTTCTAGATATCTTATTAATTTCTAATTTAACTCCATTTTGATCAGAAGCCATTAAATATGATTCTGCAGTTATTGGGTATAGTGTCCTCTAAATGTCAATTAGGCCACTGTTGTTGATAGTGTTACTCAAATCTTCTATGTCTTGACTGTTTTTTGTTTGTTTGCTTTTTGGTCTAGTTCTTCCAGTTGTTGAAAGAGAAGTGTTAAAATTTCCAACGACAATTGTGGAATAGTCTTATTTCTCCCTTTAATTTTGTCAGTTTTGGCCTCCTGTGTTTTGTAGATCTGTTGCCAGGTACATTCACATTTATGTCTTCCTGATGAATGGACCTCTTATTAGAAATATCCTCCTTTATCTCTGGTGGTGATTTTGGTCTTAAAATCTGCATTACCTGAGCCACTCCAGCCTTCATATGCTTACTGGTTGCGCGATGTATCTCTTTCCATCCACTGACTTTCAACTTGTTTGTGTCTTTGTATTTAAAGTGTGTCTCTTGTAGGAGTATAATCTATAAAAATTTTGAATCACTATGTTGGACACCTGAAACTAATACAATATTGTAAATTAACTATACCTCAATTTAAAAAAATTAAAAAATAAAGTGTGCCTCTTGTAGACAGCTGACAGTTGGATCTTGCTTTTTTATCCATTCTACTAATCTCTGTCTTTTAATTGGAGTATTTTATCCGTTTGCATTTAATGTAATTATTGATGTGGTTGGGTTTAGGTTAGCAATTTTACTGTTTGTTTGTCCCCTTATATTTTGTTTCTCTGCCTCTTTTCCTGCTTTCTTTTGGGTTAATTGAATATCGTAGAGTTCCATTTTAATTTATTTATGAGCTTTTTAGCTTTATCTCTTTGCGTTAGTTTATGAGTGTTTTAAAGTTTTCTTCATATAAGTCTCACATATTTTTTGTTAATTTTATTTCTAGGTGCAATATTTTATCTTTTTAGTTGCTATTATAAAGAGGATCTTTTCAATAATATCTCTATTTATAAAAGCTACTGATTTCTATTTATTTATTTTGTACCTAGCTCTTTTATCTTTTCCTGAGATATCTTATTTTGTAGTCATTTTTAAGTTGATACTCTTAGTCCTGCAAGTTTACAATCATGTAATCTAAAAAAGTGATCATTGGGCTTCCCTGGTGGTGCAGTGGTTGAGAATCTGCTTGCCAATGCAGGGGACATGGGTACGAGCCCTGGTCTGGGAAGATCCCACATGCTGCAGAGCAACTGGGCCCGTGAGCCACAACTACTGAGCCTGCGCTCCGCAACAAGAGAGGCCGCAATAGTGAGAGGCCCGCGCACCGCGATGAAGAGTGGCCCCCGCTTGCCGCAACTAGAGAAAGCCCTTGCACAGAAACAAAGACCCAACACAGCCAAAAATAAATTAATTAATTAATTTTTAAAAAAGTGATCATTTTACCTCTTCCTTTTAATTTTTAATACATTTATTTTCTTTCTCATGTCTCATTGTGTCTGCTAACATAATGCTATATTTTAAATATAGTTATAATAATGCTATATTTTATTTTATTTTTTAAAATTTTATTTATTTATTTATTTTTGGCTGCATTTGGGTCTTCGTTGTTGCGCACGGGCTTTCTCTACTTGCCGCGAGCGGGGGCTATTCTTCGTTGCAGCACGCAGGCTTCTCATTGTGGTGGCTTCTCTTGTTGCGGAGCACGGGCTCTAGGTGCGCGGGCTTCAGTTGTTGTGGCACGTGGGCTCAGTAGTTGTGGCTCGCAGGCCCTAGAGCGCAGGCTCAGTAGTTGTGGCACACGGGCTTAGCTGCTCCACGGCATGTGGGATCTTCCAAGACCAGGGCTCGAACCTGTGTCCTCTGCACTGGCAGGCGGATTCGTAACCACTGTGCCACCAGGGAAGCCCTAATGCTATATTTTAAATAAGTAAGTCAGAGGTGACATATCTGATCACTCTGAAGTCAGCCAGCATTTCTAGAAATTTGAAATTTTCTTATGCACTAAACTTCCTAGGAATAAAAATCCATTAAACGTATAGAAACGCCAACTATTTAAATTTTGATCACTTAAATAAGGTTTGATATTTATATTGTCCCACCTTTTGAGTGGATTTTATTTTAAAATAAATGTATTTATTTATATTTATTTTTGGCTGTGTTGGGTCTTCGTTGCTGTGCACGGCCTTTCTCTAGTTGCGGCGAGTGGGGGCTACTCTTCGTTGCATTGTGCGTGCTTCTCATTGTGGTGGCTTCTCTTGTTGTGCAGCACAGGCTCTAGGCGCGTGGGCTTCAATAGTTGTGGCTCGCAGGCTCTAGAGCGTAGGCTCAGTAGTTGTGGCGCACCGCTTTAATTGCTTCGCCACATGTGGGATCTTCCTGGACCAGGGCTTGAACCCGTGTCCCCTGCATTGGCAGGCAGATTCTTAACCACTGCACCACCAGGGAGGTCCCCTTTTGAGTGGATTTGATACTTGCCTTTCTGATTATGATAACTGTTTTCTTGTGCAGGTGTTATCAAAACCGATGCCACTCCAGAGAAAACAGAAGAAGAAGAGAAAGGTAACTAATCTTTGAAACCCTGTAGCAAGAGACATAGTATCACCTAGGATGTGCCTCTCTGGAGCCAGAGGCATTCTGAGTTATAAGATCAAGGAGATGAGGGGAATCAGCCAAGGAAATTGAAAACAGTGAGATAGAAGGAGAACCAAAAGAGAGTGGTATCCCAGAAACCAAAAGAAGGAAGTGTTTCAAAAGTAGGGAGTCATATATAGGTAATAAGTTGGTTAAGAGAACTAAAAATTGTTCAGTTGATTTAGAGTGTAGAGTCATTGGTGAGCTTGACAAGGGCTGTTGAGGTCAGGTGGGGAGGTTAAATTAAAAAAACCTCTTCAGTGTACATTCTGCAGAGAAGGGGAGAAGAGAAAGTGAAGACATGAGTACAGACAGCCCTGTCAGGGAATGTCCTGTGAAGGGGAGCAGAGAACTGGGACAGTAACTGGATGGGGATGTGGGATAAAGGCGGAAGCACATTTATGATGAGACGTGTTACAACGTGTATACGTGTTACGACGTGTATACGTGTTACGTGTATACGTGTTACGTGTATACGTGTTACAACGTGTGTACGTGTTACAACGTGTATACATGTTACAATGTGTATATGTGCTGGGGGGAATGATCCATTAGAGGGAGAAACTGATCATGCAAGAGAGAAGGTCACTGCTGGGAGAAATATCCTTGTCTGCAAGACGGAATGGGACCCATTGTATGAGTAAAGGGGCTAGCCTCAGGAGCACGGCGGTCCATCCATAGTCACAGCAGGGAAGGTGGAAAGGACGCACACAAACGCAAGTGGGTGTGTGGGTTGTCACGGCAGCGCGTGGAGGTGCTTCTGATTACGTTCACTTCTCAGGGAAGTGAGTAGCAGGGTCATTAGATGAGTGAGAATGTGGAGAGGTTAGAAGTTGAAGAGAGAAGAAATAAGTGGTGTATAGAAACATAAAGTCTTGCTGGGCAGCTCAGCCCACTTGAGTCTAGCAGTCAGGAGTTTAAAGTGAGACCTTTTGGTGTGATTATGTTTTTCTCCCACCTTGCTGGGCCATTCAGGTGTGGGTGCAGACATGGGGAGAGAGGTTTCACAAGGGTGGGGTTTGCCCAGTGAGTATGAGGAAGATCTACTGGTTTTTTCCTACAGAGGACAGAGCCGCCCAGTCCTTACTCAACAAGCTGATCAGAAGCAACCTTGTCGATAACACCAACCAAGTGGAAGTCCTGCAGCGGGATCCAAACTCCCCACTCTACTCGGTGAAGTCCTTCGAGGAGCTTCGGCTGTGAGTATCTGTTCCTTTGAACAACTGTTCCTTGCTAGTCCCTCCTTTATAAGACTTAGCATATCAGAGATCTTGTGGGAATTTTACTTTCTCCTTTTATTTTTAAAAAATCTTAGTATATTTACTTTCTTTGACTAGTTAATAATTCACATGTTTCAAAAGTTTAAAAGTGTGAAAAAGTGATGGTCTCCTTCCACCCTTGTCTCTTGGCTACCCAGTTCTTCTCCTTAGGGATTTTTTAATGCCACAAATTTATTCATCATAGCTGAAAGTCTTTTTTCTTTTATGCTCTTAGAACTTTCAATAAAATATTGGCTGACAGGTGATTTCTGGATGTCAGGAACATTTCTTATTAGGTAAGCCCTTTTGTTAGACTATAGGGTTTACAGTGTTAAGAACAGTTTATCTGCTTTTATAAAATCTGTCCAAGAAGCCTGTGCAGGATTCCCAGTAACTGCAGTGGAAATCAGCCTTCAGTGTTCCAGAATTTTTTGAAAAATCCAGAACCCAGAATTAAGCCCTAAGTGTGCACATTTATGCACTGTGGTGAGAATGACTTCTAACATGTCCTTGTTTTAAAGGCAGAGAATTATGTAATGTTATGCCAAGTTTTTTGTTTCCTTCAGTAAGTTAGTAAAGAGGTATTTAGGGTTGTTGGTTTATGTACATGACACTGTGCTGGGTGTTATGAGTAACACAAGACATAGCTACCATTCTTGCTGCCTGCCAGGACTCAAATCATAGAAAATAGCTAGTGAATAAGAAAGTGGTGGAATGAATGGATTCTTTGCCTTTGTTCAGCAAAATCTATCATATGCCCCCTGTAGGCAAATAGGGGCCACGTTTCTGCCAACTATTGCCACCACTTTAGAGTAAGAGACACTTAAAATAAGAGAGCTAACTAGAACCAAATCAAGTTGTTAATGCAGCAATAGCTAAGAGCAAGGTTTTTAAAGTGAGGCCTCTTTTTTTGAATATTTTCAGGACATTATACTTTTCTATGTGTATTTTCTTTGTCAAAGGCTTTTTTCAGCAAACCTGTCATCTCTGCTTCCATTCATAAATTCTGTCCGAGCAGCTAGATGTGCTCTGACAGCTTGCTTTTCCAAGTATCAGTGGTCTTTTTAAGTTCCTTTCATTTAAAGGACTGGAGTTCTCAGGTCAACCAGTGATGAAGTGTCCTCTTTGAAAAGGCAAGATCTTTCTGATTTAATTGTTAGTAGCCAAAGGAAACAAAGAATAAAACCTAGGTTACCGAATATACTTTGTCTGTTTTTTACTGAAAAGATCTGCAAAATAAAAGAAAAATAATGAGCCACTGAAAGTTCTTGGATCACTTGAGTCCTCTTTCAGTAGTGACTTTGTTTCCTTGGCAACCAAATCAGAATCTGCTAAGCTTCACAACCTTTTCTTCCAAATGGATGTTACTTTTCAAAGTTCTTTGTATCTGAGAACCACCATATGCCAGAAGAATTGCCTTTTAGAGAGCCTGTTAAACTTTAAGGAAGGCTTAGAGAACACTCCTGACTTGGTTTGACTTTTCTTTAAAAACAGTGTGGTGGGATTTTTGTTAAACACCCTGTCAATTTAGAGGTAGCAGAGAGCTTATTATAAATGTACTACAAAAGCAGCTTTATTTGATATTTGTTGTGTGGCTACTTATGGAAGAAGTTGGTGCTGTTCTAGTTTTGATTTTGCCTAGACATAATAAGTAAATCTCATCACTCGTAAAGTTCAGTATGATAACTGAACTCCCTTTACCTATTTACTAGAAACTGGCTGAATCAATTTTCTTACCTCTCAATTGTCCCGAGTTCTTGCACAGCTGGCTTTGGAAGGCCCATGGAACACAAAATGACTGTGGTTCAGTGGAACATCTGCACTAAGAAATGAAAACTGAAATCTCATTCCCTAAAGGGACTTCTGTATCTTAGTGGCATAGTAAGCAGTGTTTATTTTTAGATATGTCTTTTATAATTTATTTTATACTATGAATTAATAAGTACCATTCTTCCAGTATCCTGGGAATGTTTGTCATCCAAGGCCAACCAAATCTGTGGGTCTCCTGAAAGATGAATTTCTCCAAGAAAGGAAACTAGCCTGGATTGTATAAATTGCATAATAGTTTCAGACTAAGATTTAGTAGGGAAAGATTTTGGTTTTGTTTTGTTTTAGTTAGTATTTTTTAAGGCACAGGAAAATATGTCTGACAGGAAGTATCATTCTTTGCTAGATATAGGGAAAAATAAAATTCTAGGCCTTTAAAACAATTTCAACAACTAGGAATCCATCTTTCTCTCCCTGGCCTCCTAGGAAACCACAGCTTCTGCAGGGAGTCTATGCCATGGGGTTCAATCGACCATCCAAGATACAAGAGAATGCGTTACCCATGATGCTTGCTGAGCCGTAAGTATATGGACCCTGGCACACCTCTTCAGAACTGGGTTCAACATCTTCCACCAAGAGCTGTAGTGTTCCTGAGCACAAGATGGGCCGTTGGGAGCAACGTGCTTCTTCAGGGGAACAGCTTAGACAGGTGCAGAGAGAGTCTGATGCAATTCAATACAGTTTCTGCCTTTTCCACTTAATAAAAACTGATAGAAAAAGTTAGTGCTGTTATTCTATGCAGCTTTAAAAACTGTTTTTTTGTTGTTGTTGTTGTTGCTATTGTTTTTTAATAATTTTGAAAATTTTGGGACCTGCAAAAAATATCAGGAGCAATACCAGGAACATCTCCGTAACCCCATCCTGCCAAGAAATAAAGCTGCCATTAATCTAGTTGGCAGTTGTAGCCCCCATGTAACTCCCTCCATTCACAGCCCCCTCCCCCTCCCCCTCCCAAGTGAGCATCACTGATGTGGGTCATTATTCTCTCATGTTTCTTTATCCTTTTACTACGTAGTTTGCTTTCATTGTTTGTTTTTTTTTGGCCACGCTGTGTGGCTTGTGGCATCTTAGTTCCCTGACCAGGGATTGAACCCGGGCCCTGGCCCTCGGCAGTGAAAGCGCTGAGTCCTAACCACTGGACTGCCAGGGAATTCCAAGTTTGCATATTTTTAAACCTTACATAAATGGTATCATACTTAGGTAGCAACTTTTTTCATTCAACTATATTATTTATTTGTTTGTTTGTTTATATTTTGGCTGCACCACACAGCATGTGGGATTTTAGTTCCCCGACCAGGGATCGAACCTGTGCCCCTTGCAGTGGAAGCTTGGAGTCTTAACTACTGGACCACCAGAGAAGTCCCTCTTTTTTAATGATAACAATGCCACCTAGGACTTCCCTGGTGACTTAGTGGTTAAGAATCCGCCTGCCAATGCAGGGGACATGGGTTCGAGCCCTGGTCTGGGAAGATCCCACATGCCGTGGAGCAACTAAGTCCGTGCGCCACAACTACTGAGCCTGCGCTCTAGAGCCTGTGAGCCACAACTACTGAGTCCGCGTGCCACAACTACTGAAGCCCACACACCTAGAGCCCATGCTCTGCAACAAGAGAAGCCACCGCAATGAGAAGCCCGCGCACCACAACAAAGAGTAGCCCCTGCTCACCGCAACTAGAGAAAGCCCACAGGCAGCAACAAAGACCCAACGCAACCAAAAATAAAAAAAAATAAAAAAAATAAAAAAGCCACCTATTCCCATGACATTGGGTTACCTGAAGTGAAATGTGAAAGTTCCCTCTAAAGCATGTGACTTGTTCTCTTAAATTTTCCATAAAGATGAGAAAAGGGAGCACATAGTAGGAGCCGAGTCCTGAAGACACATTATGGCTCAGGGATTTGTCTGGGCACAGATGCAATTTCCATAGGCCCCTTGGGGTATAAAACTAGGGCACTCTAGCTCTGCTAGAGTCTAGAATGAGGATTTCTTAGTGTGAGCCCATCTAAAATAATCATCATTTCACTTAATATTTAAGCAGTTTTTTTTAACAACATATAAAATTTTATCATTGTACTCAGTGCAGAAAACCTGGATAATAGAAGCATGAAGGGGGAAAATCCCTATTCCTACCACCCAGAAAGAACGTTTGGACACTTGATTGTTTTTTGTTTTGTTTTTAATAAATTTGTTTATTTATTTTTGGCTGTATTGGGTCTTCGTTGCTGTGTACAGGCCTTCTCTAGTTGTGGCGAGCGGGGGCTACTCTTTATTGTGGTGCACAGGCTTCTCATTGCCGTGGCTTCTCTTGTTGCGGAGCATGGGCTCTAGAACGCAGGCTTCAGTAGTTGTGGCTTGCGGGCTCTAGAGTGCAGGCTCAGTAGTTGTGGCACACTGGCTTAGTTGCTCCACAGCACGTGGGATCTTCCCAGACCAGGGCTCGAACCTGTGTCCCCTGCATTGGCAGGCGGATTCTTAACTACTACGCTACCAGGGAAGTCCCGACACTTGATTGTTATTAACCAATATTATTTTCATCTCTGTTCTTCCTTCATCCAGCCCACAGAACCTGATTGCCCAGTCTCAGTCTGGTACTGGTAAAACAGCTGCCTTCGTCCTGGCCATGCTCAGCCGAGTGGAACCAGCAGAGAGATACCCGCAGGTGAGGGGGTGGAATCCTGGGGGCCCTGGCTTGCTCATCCTGGGAATGGCTGTGCCATCTGGGGGCGTTGTCTAACGAGGGTGCCCCTGGTACAGTCTGAATGTATCTGATGCCTCAGACTGTTGCTCAGGCAAAGCCCAATGGTGCACCAGGCCCTTACCTGGGTAGAAGTGATTTGGAAGCAGCAGCCTTAAACAGTGGCTTCTGAAGGCATCTGCCAAGCCAGGGCTCCCTATTGAAGGCTTCTGTCTACAGCTGAAATGTGGGCCTGGTTGACGAGGATGTGGTTTCCTACACTGTTCAAGTGGTAATGACATCAGTGTACTGGTTGCTTTAGAGCCTGTTGTCTGTTACTACAAGGCTCTCCTAAACTCATCTTCTATGATCTGCCTGTTAGTGTCTGTGCCTCTCCCCAACATATGAGCTGGCGCTTCAGACAGGAAAAGTGATTGAGCAGATGGGCAGATTTCATCCAGAACTAAAGCTTGCTTATGCTGTTCGAGGCAATAAATGTGAGTATAAAGGGGCAAGACCTAGGCCGTGAGTTGGGACGGGTGGTTGGGTATTTGAATTTTGAAGATGAGGTGATGATATTCAACTTTCTAGTTCAGTCTGACCTTGGAGCCCAGTGTTGCCTTTAGCAAATCTATTTAAATACTTGCTGATTTGTTAATAATTCTCTCCACTCCTAAAATAAGATTTTAAGTTGTTAAAAAAAAAAAATCCCTGCATGAGTCATGGGGTTCTTAAAGTGTGGAGTATTTCACTGAGGAGCCAGGGTTTGAATTCAGCATCCAGAGTTCTGGAAGCTGCTTAAGAGGGAGGGATGAGCACTGAAGATGGTAGGTTGGGTCAGTTCCCTTTCTTTAAAAGTAAAGCACAGCTTTAGTAAGAGTAATCTAAGAGCACGTACAGTTCACTTGCTCTTACCAAATCAGAAATCCTTCCACCAATTCCTTTTTCATGTGTTCTGCAGAATGTAGAAAATATGGGTTAAAATGGGAGGAGGGGCAGGTAGAAAATGGGTAATGGAGAAGTTATCAGAATATATGAAACTACAAATCAATTAGAAAAAAGTAAGCATTCCAACAGGAAAATGGACGAGAGAGGCCCAGTTGAACAGACGCTTCACAAAAGAAGGAATTCAGATGGCCAGTAAACATGAAAAGATGATGAGCTTCATTAGTCATCAGGGAAACGTCAGGTGAAACCACTGTATGCCTCTCAGATGGTAGAAATGAGGAAGTCTGACAAACCAAGTGTTGACCAAGATGTAGAAGAACTGGAAGCCTCATGTGCTCCAGTGGGGAGTAAACATCGGCACACTGACTTCCAGAAGCAGTTGGCATTACATAGAAAAATGGAAGAGAGACATCCCTTCAACCCAGCAGTTTATAATCGCCTAGAGCAGCGGTTCTTAAACTTTTTGCTCTCTTACACTCTTAAACATTATTGAGGACCCCAAGTACTTACTTGGGAAGAATATGAAGAAAATCTAGCCTTTCTTATAATTTTAGATATTGTTTTTTTGGATGCCATACCAAAACTTAACAAATGGTAATTACTTAAAAGTTAGTTGCCATGTGATATCTGAAATCATACTAATGAACTCTTCGTACTGTCACATTAAAATTCCTTGGTCTCCCTTGCACTTTGAATGCATCTTTTGCCCAACTGTGATTTTCTAACATCATACCTTGGTCATTTGGAAAATACTGTCTTACTGAGTTATGCTGATCTTCCAAATGTTGACATATTTCATAATACAAAATTTTAAATAGCATTTAAAATTCATTAGTATCACCACCAACCAACTCAGAGGAGTTTATACACGGAGAAACTCTCAAACCTACAGCAGCACATAGAAGTGTTCCAAAATTCTAATTTTCCCTTAAGCTGAATCGTTATCATGACAACAAATAACAGTCCGTTGTTTTCATTTAAGAGATAGGCTCTCTTTGTTCATTTTCAAGAAAGTGTATATCAAATTCCCTACTTGATTTTCTTTCTTCTTCTTTTTTTTTTTTTGGCCTCACTGTGCGGCTTGTGGGACTTTAGTTCCCCGACCAGGGGTCGAATTTGGGCCCTCGGCAGTGAGAGCGCGGAGTCCTAACCGCTGGACCACCAGGGAATTCCCCCTGTTTGATTTTCTGTAGTTTGTCAGTCAACAAACAAAAACGGCTAGTACAGTTACCACACAAATAATCACACAAGGGCTTTTCCTGGAGGAAACCATCATGTTTCAGCATGCAGAAAGAGTACTTTAACCAGAAATTATTAGTATTTTTGTGTGTGTTTGATGTCTTACACTGATAGGTGCAGCTAAGTGTAGTGTACCAGAATCTTGTGACAACATGGATCTTCTCTAGATTGTTTTATAACAACAGGGGACTTCACTGTGTCTGAAGGATTAGTATATTAACTATTTAAGGTATCATTTTTTTAAAAGTTCAGTTTAGACTGATGGGCAGTGGACAGTGAGAACCACAATGTATTGAAGGGTTCATTTAAAACTTTTCCAGTGGAGTTAATGAATTCCTGACCAAAGTCCCTTTCTCCTCGAACTTTAAATTTTGTTTTGAAAATAATTGACATTCACATGTTTCAAAATTGAAAAGGATATATGGTAGAAACTTTTCTTTTCCCATACCCTTCAACCACCTGGTTCTGCCTGCCTAAAGGTACCCAGTACTAACCTGTTCCTCACATGTCCTACCAGAGATAGTCTGTGTGGCTACAGGCAAGTGATAATGTGATAACATGTAGGGACTTCCCTGACAGTCCAGTGGTTAAGACTCTGTGCTTCCATTGCAGGGGGCACGGGTTTGATCCCTGGTCGGAGAACTAAGATCCTGCATCCCTCATGGCACGGCAATAGAAATAGATGTGATAGATAGAATACTCACACACGCATGTACATATATTACATGTATTCTTTTTTGCCCCTATTGGTATACAAATTGCTCTGCAACCTCTTTTTCACATTTAATAATGTATTTTGGAGATTGTTCCACATCAGTTCCTAAACAGTTCTATACTTTGATTGGTGTCATCCATTTGGTGTGTCATATTTTGCTTAGTTATGTTTTAATGCATGCATATCCTTGCATATATGTTATTTCACACATATTCATGTGCATACAGGATTGATTCGTAATAGTGGAAGCACTGGTCAAAGGCTACATGCATTAGTAATTTTGATAGATGGTTATATCAGTTTCAACTCCCACCAGCTATAGTTTGAGAGTAATGTGTTTTTTTCAATCAAAGAGAATTTGTACTTAGGAAAACTGTCTACACAATTAGAATGTCTAACAAAGCAAAAAATCATTGGGCCAGGATCCTAGGACTCAAAACTACCAATTTATAAGGAAATCAATGAACCATGAGTGAAGGGATGGTATAAAAAGAATAAGTGTTATGCTAAAGAAAAAGAGTTGGGTAATGGGGAATTACAGGAGAAAGTAGAAAAAGGGAAACTAACACTCATGGAGGGTTGACTGTAGGATTTAATCCTGACCACAGTGCAGTGAGATAGGTGTCATTATGCCCATTTCATAGTAGAAGAACACAAAACTTTTGGGTAACACCCTGTGTTTTGAAATCTGGAATTAACTTGTTCTAGCTCTGGAAGGATGGGCAAGGCTTTCATTTTGAAAGCGGGTTTAGCCATGGAAATACCCACAGAACACATCTTGTCTCCACAGTGGAAAGAGGTCAGAAGATCAGTGAGCACATTGTCATTGGCACCCCTGGGACCGTTCTGGACTGGTGCTCCAAGCTCAAGTTCATTGACCCCAAGAAGATCAAGGTGTTTGTTCTGGATGAGGCTGACGTGATGATAGCTACTCAGGGCCACCAAGATCAGAGCGTCCGCATCCAGAGGTAGGAACTCTTGAGCCAGGAGGAACTTCTCGGCCTCCTGATCTGCAGCATCATCTCCTTTTACTTCACCCTCCTCTTCTTGCCCCTGCCAGGTTCTTTACTCTGCAGCTTTCAGAGGCATTTGTTTGGTGGGCCATTTCCATGTCAGCACTGACCATACCCCCAGCCTGGGTTGAGGAAGGAGACTTAGGGACTCTACCACCACCCGTCCCTGCCCCACGTCTGCTCCTCCCTCCTCGCTGCGGTGCTCCTCCCTGCTTTGCCACCTTCCTGGGGACGCAGGTCATCCAAGCCTGGGGAGGCTGTGCTTCTGTTCCTTCCAGAGAAACACTCGGTCGGGCTCATGTCGAACACCTGGGCCTTCCCTTGCAGGATGCTTCCCAGGAACTGCCAGATGCTGCTTTTCTCTGCCACCTTCGAAGACTCCGTCTGGAAATTTGCCCAGAAGGTGGTCCCAGACCCAAACATCATCAAACTGAAGCGCGAGGAGGAGACATTGGACACCATCAAGCAGTATTACGTCCTGTGCAGTAGCAGAGATGAGAAGTTCCAGGCCTTGTGTAATATCTACGGGGCCATCACTATTGCTCAAGCCATGATCTTCTGCCACGTGAGTAGCAGCAGCAGCAGCAGGAGGTGGCGTGCGGGGGAGGAGCTCCACGGGAGGGTGTGGCCCTGCGCCCTCCCTCTCAGCCAGCTCCACCTAGTGCTGGGGGACCAGGTTCCCTCCCTGTGGCTGGAAAGGAAGTGGTTTGTGAAGATGTAAGAAACAATTTCTTCTTAGTATCCTGAGGCATATACATAGTCTAAGCATAGAGTCTCCTGAACTTTATATCATTTGTAGGTGATACATTAGAAAACCCAAGTAAATCAACTGATATTTGTAGGAAAAATAAGAAACTAAACAGGACGGTTGGTTAGAAAGTTACTAGAAAATAAGTAGTTTTCCAGTGTCAAACACAAACACTTAGAAAATGGAAGGACAGACCCCATTTATAATAGCCAAAATAATTTTTCAGGAATAGTTAAGATCGCTGAAGAAAACATCAAAATTCTGTTAAGCGATGTAAGAATAAGAGAGCTCTTACTCTATTATTGGAATACTTGTAGATTAAAAAAAAATTTTTTTTAGAGTGGCATTGTTTTCCCAAACTCAAATTGAAACTTTCAAACCTACAGAAAAGATGAAAAAAATACAAAATGAGCACTTTTATGCCCTTCACCTATTGTCAACATTTGCTTTATCCATAAGCTTTTGTGTGGGGGATATCTGTACTTTTTCCTGAATCTTTTTTTTTTTTTTTTTGGCTGCGTTGGGTCTTCGTTGCTATGCACAGGCTTTCTCTAGTTGTGGCGAGCAGGGGCTACTCTTCGTTGCGGTGCGCGGGCTTCTCATTGCAGTGGCTTCTCTTGTTGCGGAGCACAGGCTCTTGGTGCTTGGGCTCAGTAGTTGCGGCACGTGGCCTCAGTAGTTGTGGCACGTAGGCTCTAGAGTGCAGGCTCAGTAGTTGTGGCACACGGGCTTAGTTGCTCTGCAGCATGTGGGATCTTCCCAGACCAGGGCTCGAACCCATGTCCCCTGCGTTGGCAGGCGGATTCTTTTTTTTTTTATTTAATAAAATACTTTCAGTTATTTTGCTTTGGGATATATATCTAATGCCATATATGGTAGAAAACTGCAGTATAGATCCTTTTGATTCACTGTTTTATTCCAGACATAATGTAACTCAGTATATTTAGAAAGTATGTGTGTATATAAATACTTATTATAAAAAAAACCTTTTGTAAGCATGTTATTCCTCTACTGAAATGTAACTTGATAGGAGCCATGCCTTACATTATTAAATTATCAGGTGATTTGCACCATATAGCACTAATGATTTTCCATCAAAGAAATTACTCATTTCTCATTTTGTGAAAGTATCAATTAATAAAGCACCTGACAGTTTTAAACAGTAAGAATTAGAAATTCAATATAAACAAATCGTGCCTAATGTAATTATTTTAAATTTGTTGTGTCCCTTTCTAGAGTAAGGGTTTTATGCACATTTTATTATTATTTTTTTTTAACATCTTTATTGGAGTATAATTGCTTTACAATGGTGTGTTCGTTTCTGGCAGGTGGATTCTTAACCACTGAGCCACCAGGGAAGTCCCTTGCTGAATCATTTTAAAGTCAGTTGTAGACATCAGGACACTTCCCACCTAAATGCTTCCTAAGAATGAGACGTGCTCCTGCATGAGCACAGTACCATTGCCACACCTTTCACAATGATGCAGCGATAGTGTCCTCTGTGTCGTCCATCGTATGCCACTTTCCCCATGTGTACCAAAATGGCCTTTATTGCTTTTGGCTGCTGCTGTTAAACCTAAGAGCCAATCAGAGATTGTCTGTTGCATTTAGTCTCTCTTGAGACTCCCTTAATCTATAACAGTTTCTCCACCTTTCATGACATGGACATCTTGAAGAGTCCAGGCTAGGGACTTCCCTGGCAGTCCAGTGGTTGAGACTTTGCCTTCCAGTGTAGGGGGTGCTGGTTCGATCCCTGGTCAGGGAGCTGGGATCCGACATGCCTCGGGGCCAAGGGGCCAGGGCATGGAACAGAAGCAATGTTGTAACGGGTTCAATAGAGATTTTGGAAATGGGACACATCAAAAAACCTTAAAAAAAAAAAAAAAAAAAAGAGTTCAGACTAGTAAGTAGTCTTTAGAATGTCCCTGATTTTCCCCCCCTTGTGATTATATTAAGGTTAAATATTTTTCTAAGATTAGCACCCAAGTGACATGGTTACTTCTTTATACCACATCATGTTAACAATTTTAAGACATTTAATGCTTAACTGCTAAGTTTTAGTAGTCTTCCAGATCAAAAATATTCTCTTAAGGTACTTTCATTTCTGAAATGTTTTCTTCCTTCCAGACCCGCAAAACAGCTAGTTGGCTGGCAGCAGAGCTCTCAAAAGAAGGCCACCAGGTGGCTCTGCTGAGTGGTGAAATGGTGGTGGAGCAGAGGGCTGCAGTGATTGAGCGCTTCCGAGAGGGCAAAGAGAAGGTTCTGGTCACCACCAACGTGTGTGCCCGCGGTGAGCAGAGATTGATTGTGTCCTGGTCTGCAGGCTCGGGGTAGCGAGAGAGACCCTCGTCTGCGGGACACTCCGGTGGTTTGCGGGAGATCCTGTTTTCTAGGAGAGCCTGTTTGGATTCCCTCGGCAGAGAACTTTCACAGAAGCCAGGAGTCCTGACTTGGTGGCTCAGAACGGCGCCTGCTCTTCTTGGGGCCCCCAGTGAGGCTTTAGCTGCTTCTCCAGATACTGGTATCCAGCAGAGGCTCTCTGGAGCCTGATGGCTGATTTCATAATTTGGTCAGCACCTGCCACAGTTCTGTTTTCTCCCTCTGGGTTCTGCTACCTGCCCCTTTGTCTGAATCCCAGAGCTGGCCCATCCCAGACTGTTCCTTCCACCTGAGGTTGGTGTGTGTAGGCCTGACTGTGGACGACAGGGATTTCTGTCTCCCATCCTTACTCCTGTCCAACTCTCCTTCATGCAGGTATCGATGTGGAACAGGTGTCTGTCGTCATCAACTTTGACCTTCCCGTGGACAAGGACGGGAACCCGGACAACGAGACCTACCTGCACCGGATCGGGCGCACCGGCCGCTTTGGCAAGAGGGGCCTGGCCGTGAACATGGTGGACAGCAAGCACAGCATGAACATCCTGAACAGGATCCAGGAGCATTTCAGTGAGTCCCTGGGAGTGTCCCCTGCCGGGCCCTACCTTACAGGGGCAAGTCCGGCGGGGTGGGGAGGGTGAAGGGTAGGTTTTCCTGTGGCCCCGAGAGAGGCCTGTGTCCCTGTCCCATTCCCCTCCTTCCCTACAATGTGGAAGTTCTCAAAGAGCACATCTGGAGAGGGCGGGGCTCAGGGACTTGAATGACAGTCCCCCCTGGCCAGGCTGAGGGGCCTGGGGCTCTGGCTGTTGCTGTCCGTGTCCCTTGCTCAGTCACTGGAAGCCTTTGGGGTTCAGTGAAGGATCTCTGTGGCCAGAGGCACAGCACGTTCCTAGGCGGCAGAGACCTGTGTTTCCTCCCTCCCTGCTGTGCTGTCCCTTCCCTGAGTGTGTGTCTCTGTAACCCCATGTTGGTCTCTCTTTGAATTCTCTTTTCTTTCCCCCAGATAAGAAAATAGAAAGACTGGACACAGATGACTTGGACGAGATTGAGAAAATAGCCAACTGAGAAGCTCCTGCAGTCACTGGTGCCACCCTTGGTGCTCCCCCTGCACGGGACACTAGTGCTTTCACGGCACAGGCCTCAACAGTCAACACAAAGATGAAGGCACGAGTAGAGAGAAACTACCTACCTCATTTTAAATTACATTTGGACTTGACAAAAATTGCGCAAATGATGGGGGAAGGTAGAAGAAAAAATTTGCGTTTTGGAAAATTTAGTCCTTTTCCTCCCATCCCTTTTCAAAGCCACGGTTTCCTCCGTCTTTATAATAACGTGCTCACTATTGGTAATCGCTGGCCCCAGGATCCCCTGCTTGTTTTCTGGCTAGGGGTATTGAGACCAGCCTCTAGCCCCTGAAGAAATGATAGAGGTGTAGGCAGAGGGCAGGAAAGGCCCGGGCAACTCAGCCGTGTGAGCTCCTGTGCGTGGGTGGAGCATGGGGGGCGGCGGCAGAGAGGCCTGTGAGCAGCAGCCCCCATCCCTGACTGAGACTTGTCACGAATGTCTCTTGCCCTTGGCCGCCTTCCTTCTCCTCAAATCCAGAGATGTTCCAGCTGATCCCTTTTACCTCTGTTCTCTGTGCACAGTATATCCTTCTCTCTCCCTATGTGAGCATCTTGGCTACTTTGTAAACCTCAGATTTGGGGAGAACCACAGAAGTCAGTGAATCTTCAGAGGGACTGCTCTGGCAAGAGTGGATGATCTAGGGCTGCCTTCTCCTCCCGCAGTTGTTCTGTCTGCTCAGGTACCTGGTGTCACAGCAGCCAAGGGACACCTGGTGGTTTTCTGACACACGCCTGGCCGAGTGAGTTGATTCTCACCCATGGATGTCACACTGTGCCTGGAGTCGAGCAGCAGAGTTTGGAAAGGAAGTTATGACCAAGTGAAAACTCTGATTATGCTGTTCATCCGTAACAGTAGATGAACTTTAATTCATACATTGTCTGTATGAATAAGGATGGATAAATTAGAGCTATACCCATCATTCATTATGTTAAGAAATTTAAAAATAATTATGAAATGCTTTACTAATCATTTGTTTTTACCTGTATTTTTCTGCTTATTAGACTAATATATGCTCATTAAAAAATGTGTGTGTGTGTATATATATAAAGTGTAAGTGCTCATCCCCACCTCTTCGGGATCACCATTGCTAGCAGCTTGGTGAACATGCAGTGTATTGCCATCTGTTTGCATATATCAACCCACTTTTCTTTTACAAAAATGTGAACATTCTACTCACGCTCTTGCGCGACCTGCCTTTTCACTTACCCGTGTGTCTTGGACATGTGACATGGATGTGCCTCACTCTCAACAAGCATCACTCCAGCGTGTAGCCGCCCCAGCATTACATCATGGCTCCTAGCGATAGGCACATGGGGGCTTCCACTGTGTTGTTGCCCACGGTGAAAATACCAGTCCCGCTCCTCTCTGAGCCCAGCTGAGACTCACTCAGGATGTATACCTGGAAGTAGAGTTGTTGGGTCAGAGTGGGGACCCTTAACATTTGAACACATTGTTAATATAGCCTGCCGAAAAGTTTTTACCAATTTATGTTATTACAGTGATAACAAAGATACTTACTACGTGCTTACCAACCCCCTCTATTATCAATTTTTAAAACTGCCAGTCTGGGTAGCAAAAATAGATTATATAACTGTCTTTTTTTTTTTTTTTTAATTTAGTGATGTTCGGCAAATTTTCAGTTTATTGGTATTTGTATTTTCTGTTTTGGTGTGCTGCCCATTCGTATCTCACCATTTTGCTACTGGCTTGTTAGTCCTCATTGAATTTTAGCCACCTTTCTATTTTAGGGAAATTAGACTGTCTTGAGTGGTGGACGTTTTCCTAGTTTGTCTTTACAAAATCATTTTTTCTTAATACTGCACAAAAGTTTAATATTGGTCAGAATGGCCATCATTAAAAAGTCTACAAACAATAAATGCTCGAGAGGGTGTGGAGAAAAGGGAACCCTCTTGCACTGTTGGTGGTAATGTAAACTGATACAGCCACTATGGAGAACAGTATGGAGGTTCCTTAAAAAAACTAAAAAAAAGAACTACCATACGACCCAGCAATCGCATTACTGGGCATATGCCCGGAGAAAACCATAATTCAAAGAGTCATGTACCACAATGTTCACTGCAGCACTATTTACAATAGGCAGGACACGGAAGCAACCTAAGTGTCCATCAACAGATGAATGAATAAAGAAGATGTGGCACACATATACAATGGAATATTACTCAGCCATAAAAAGAAACAAAATTGAGTTATTTGTAGTGAGGTGGATGGACCTAGAGTCTGTCATACTGAGTGAAGTAAGTCAGAAAGAAAAATACTGTATGCTAACATATATATGGAATCTAAACAAAAAAAAATTGATTCTGAAGAACCTAGGGGCAGGACAGGAATAAAGACACAGACGTAGAGAATGGACTTGAGGACACGGGGAGGGAGAAGGGTAAGCTGGGATGAAATGAGAGAGTGGCATGGACATATATACACTACCAAATGTAAAACAGCTAGTGGGAAGCAGCAGCATAGCATAGGGAGATCAGCTCGGTGCTGTGTGACCACCTAGAGGAGTGGGATAGGGAGGGTGGGAGGGAGGCAAGAGGGAGGAGATATGGGGATATATGCGTATGTATAGCTGATTCACTTTGTTATACAGCAGAAACTAGCACACCATTGTAAAGCAATTATACTCCAATAAAGATGTTAAACAAAAAAAAAAAGAAAAAAAAAGTTTAATATTGCTCAGACTTCATTATTAAGAAATCTGGATTTCATGTCATGGCTAGAAAACCTTTCCTCATCTCAGTATTATAAATTATTTACTCATGTTTTTGTATGTTTTGAAGTGTCGTTTTGCCCGCCTGATTTGCTGTGAGCAATTACAGTTACCTCCGGGTGAGTGGGTGTGTGGGCTGGAGCCGAGACTGAGCGACAGGGTCCAGCCGGGATCGGATGTGAGAGAAAGTGAGACTGAGTGTCCTGGGGGTGCAGCAGGTACGGTGACTGCAGGTGTGTCAGGGGCGCATGCAAGCCACTGGTGCGGGAAGGGGTTCTGAGAAGAAAAGTGGGAGCGAGAAGTGGAGCAAGTTTCCAGAAAGGCCGCGGACAAGGCGAGGGCGGGTAGAGAGGAAGCAGTGCGAGAGGTGCTCAGAAGGGAGACAGGCAAAGAGGGAGAGGAGGTCGTGTGCAGTGCCAGCATTCCAGATAAGTGACACCCACTTTGACCCCAAAACACAACAGTGATATAGAAAACGTAAAACTAGAAAACAAAACATACCGCCCGACCCGAAAAACGAGATGAATACTTCTGTGGACCAGTAACGGGGAAAAATGCAAAGCTGTGAGCAGGGCTGAAGCCAAAGCTTGCTGGACTCCCGTCCGGGGACCGAGCAGCTGCAGGCTGTTAGGTCCCGCTCAGCAGAGGGGCCGGGAAGCGAAGCGCTGCACACAAGACCAGAACTCCAGGCAGCCTCGCCGCTTGGAGGGCACTGGATTGGCGCTTCGCCTGCACGCCAGCTGGACAGAGAGTTTCATCGAGATGCAGGCCCAGAAAGGAGACAGGAGGATGCGGATCCCCACTGCAACCGGTAACCCACACCATCCTGTCTGCCTGCCTGGTCTGATATCCTCTGATCTCACTGAATCAGCACACCTGGCTCTAGAATAAGGGTGAGAGGGGCGGGGAGCTGGATGGAGCCAATTCCTAAATCCACTGGTGGGGTTTCCCTGGTGGCGCAGTGGTTAAGAATCCGCCTGCCAATGCAGGGTACATGGGTTCGAGACCTGGTCCGGGAAGATCCCACATACCGTGGAGCAGCTAAGCCCCTGAGCCACAACTACCAAGCCTGTGGTCTAGAGCCCGCGAGCTACAACTACTGAGCCTGCGCGCCTAGAGCCCATGCTCTGCAACAGGAGAAGCCACCGCAATGAGAAGCCTGCGCACCGCAACGAAGAGTAGCCCCCGCTCGCTGAAACTAGAGAAAGCCCGCACGCAGCAACGAAGACCCAATGCAGCCAAAAATAAATAAATAAATAAATTTAAAAAAGCAAACCCATCTGTGGATTGTGGGGAGAGAAGAAACTGAATGCAAAGCAAGACGCAAACAATAGAAGGAAGGTGGGGAGGGGCAAGGTAGGGGTATGGGATTAAGAGATACAAACTACTAGGTATAACATAAATAAGCAGCCAGGATATACTGTACAGCACAGGGAAATACAGCCCTTATTTTTTAATAACTTTAAATGGAGTACGATTTATAAAAACATTGAATCACTGTGTTGTACACCTGAAACTAATATTGTAAATCAACTATACTTCAAAAAAAAAAGGTATCAAATTCACCCCAAATAAAATTTATTTTATGGAATGGCCTCATAAAACGCTTAAAGTATGTTTGGATGCTCAAAGAGAAAGCGAAATGACTACATTTCACTGAAAAGAGCAAGAAACTATGAAGTAAATTTGGACAAGAGCAGTGGTGTGCTGAAACTCACACAAGCTGGCTGGTAAATCACTGGCAGATTGAAACTGGCTGTGCTGGGAATATTTATACCACAGAAATCAGCAACACTATAAATCAGGGGTTTTAGTTTGTTTTCAGAGACAGTTTACCAGCATACCACTGGGCAGAAATAAAACAAGATTAGAAATTTTAGAAATGAGAAAGTTAGTCATTGAAATAAACTCAGTAAATGGGAATCTCAGATTTTAAATCCTAATTATACTCTCATTTTAAGGACAAGAATAAGAGCACAACCAAATTTCAGCAGATTCACACAGTTAAACTATTTCTTGCTCCCATAAACTCTAAACTGGATGTTCCTGATTGGTTGGCTCTTCTGGACACTTTCCCCTCTTTCCACTGAAAAGAGTGGGTTTTTTTTTTTTAATAGAATTGATTTTTTTTTAGAACAGTTTTAAGTTTATAGAAAGAAAAGGCAAAGTTACCTCATAGCAAAAGAAGGATTGAACTCAGATCCTTCTGAATGCAGACACCATATGTTCTTTCTACTTCACCAAGCTTTCTCCCTGCAGAGAAGCCATGTTGCCAGAAAGAGCCTGTATTATTCTCAGGAGCAGAAACAGCTGTTAGATGAAAGGTGTTGTTTCTATATTCTCGGGGAGCAGGCTGGTCCTGATACCCACAGTTCAGCAAGTGTAAGGGGAGGGACCATCTTGCATTTTTGTGCATTAGTTGTCACACAGACAAACTTACCGCAGAAGCTGTGATTTTTCTGGAAGGGTAGTGAGAAGGAGCTTTGGTTCCTAATTCACTCAGAAAGGAATAATTGGATTTTTTGAAGTGTTTCAGGATTTCACCCTTCCCCTCACCAAGCCAGGAATGATGTTTTCCTACTTTGCCAAATATGTCACAGGCAGCAGTTCCTTGCCTGCTGAATGGCAGCCCTCAGCCATTCATTCCTCTGATGGGTAAAATATTTAATCACTTCCTGCCCTTCCTCTAGCATCCAGCCAGAGTGCCAGCCAAGTGTGTATCCACCACCCCTGGTCAGGCCATAAATCTAAGTGTTTCTCTCCAAAGAGCCCTCTGTGTTCAGACTGTATTACTGCTCACTCAAACATGGTGCCTCTCCCAGAGGAACACACATCCCTGCTAGACTGAGGCATGGACATGGGACTTCTCTGACATCAAGGAAATGTGAACTTCTTGACAGAAGCATTCAGAGCCAGCCTGTGGCTCACCAGATACTCTTTTCCTGGCCCTGAAACAACAGATCCACCACAGACGGCACTCCTTTCTGTCTGGGTCCCTGAGTGACCATGAAGAGCACAGCCCATGATGGGAAAGTGGCTTGAGTGAGAAACAAACTTTGTTGTTTTAAGCCACTGCGAGTTTGAAGGGTGTTTGTTACTGTAGCACAACCTAGCTTATCCTGACCACCCTCCCTGCCTTGGAACAGCTGGTTCCCTGTCCAGTCACCCTAAGGTCAACCCATATCATAGATATGCTCCATCTCGGTACACAAAATTCCCAAGCAGCTTCTGGATCCACTATTTCAGAGAACAGAACAATTTCCAATTCCCAATTATTTTAAAAGCCTCCATCATGACAGAGAGGGGTTAAATAAACAACCACAAAAGATCAGCTCTGTGGAGACAGAGGAAAACAGAGGAAGAAAAAGGTGTCTGCTAGTATGCGATTAAACACCACACTTACCTAACTTTCCTTTCCAAGAGCTCACTGAATTTATAGGGAAGGAAGGAAAAAGGTATAAACTCACATGGACAAATAAAATGGAAGCAGTTACATTGGAAGAGGGAATTTAACAAAATGTTTGGAATACACAGAAAAATGAATGAAAAAGCTCCAATTTTTAGTAATACAGGGAACTATATAGAGCATGAAAAAAATTCCAATCCAAAAACCAGCTACAAAGCTGATAATATTCTGTTTGAATATATCAAAGAACTACTACTTTTAGGGTTTTATTTTTAACATTTAGCTCTGATTCACTTGGCATTTTGGTGAATGGTTTAGGCTATGGATCTAATTTTATCTTTTTCCAGATGGTTATCTAGTTATCCCAATAAAAATTTATTTAAATATCCATCTTTTCCTAAGTGATTTGAGAGGCCATCTCTATTATAAACCAAATTTCCATGCGGCGGACTTGGGTCTAGGTAATCAGACTAATGAAAGAGAATTGAGTATCCAGAAATACTCAAGTGAATATGGAATGTCAGGGCGGTGGTCACCTTCAGGGGAAGGAAGGGGGCTGTGCTTGGCAAGGAAGATGGAACAGAGAGGCCTCTGGGGTGCTTGCACAACCTGAGTGGTGGCTACATGAGTGTTCATCTTAAAATAATTCATTAAGGAACCGCCATACTGTTTTTCATAGTGGCTGCATCAATTTCAGTTTCCCCCAACAGGGCACAAGGGTTCCCTTTGTTCCACATCCTCACCAGCGCTTGTTATCTCTTGTCTTTCTGATAACAGCTGTTCTAACAGAAGTGTGGTGATATCTCATTATGGCTTTGATTTGCATTTCCCTGATGATTAAAGATGTTGCATATCTTTTCATGTACCTGGTAACCATCTGTATGTCTTCACTGGAGAAATGTCTATTCATATCTGCCCATTTTTTAATCAGATTGGTTTTTTTTTGCTATTGAATTATATGAGTTCTTTATATATTTTGGTTTCAGGTTTTACATTTAAGTCTAATCCATTTGGAGTTAATTTTTTTGAGTGGTGTGAGATAGGGGTCCAGTTTCATTCTTTTGCACGTGCATATAGAACTACCATATGATCCAACAATTCCACTTCTGGGTACACATCCAAAAGAATAAAATCACTGTCTTGAAGAGACATCTGCACCCCCATGTTCACTGCAGCATTATTTACAGTAGCCAAGACGTGGAAATAACCTAAATGTCCATCAACAGATGAATGAATAAAGAAAATGTCGTGCATATATACACAATGGAATATTATTCAGCCATAAAAAAGGAAATCCTGCCTTTTGCAACAACATGGATGGACATTGAGGGCATTATGCTAACTGAAATAAGTCAGATGGAGAAAGACAAATACTGTATGATCTCACTTTTATATGGAACCTAAAAAAACTAAATTCACAGAAACAGAGAGCAGATTGGTGCTTGCTAGGGTGGGGGAATGGGTGAAGGTGGTCAAAAGGTATAAACTTCTAGTTACAAGATAAATAAGCTCTGGGGATGTAATGTACAGCGTGGTGATTATAGTTAACAATATTGTACTGTATGTTTGAAAGTTGCTAAGAGAGTAGATTTTGAAAGTTCTCATCACACACACAAATATTTTAACTATATGATGTGATGTGTTAACTAATCTTATTGTGGTAATCATTTTGCAATATACACACACATAAAATCACTATGTGTATACCTTACATACATATATAACTTTCTATGTCAATTGTATCTCAATAAAGCTGGAAAAATAAAATTCTAGCTTTTCCAATTCTTCCATATAACATGTTCAATCACCTCTTTTTTCTTCAGTCCATTTTGATATCCAAATGGCAGTGGAAATTGCTTTTCCTTTACCACAGGAATTATATAATTCTATCTATTTATAATCTATAATCTATATGTATTATATAATATGCCATCTTTGCTTTACGAAATAAATGTCCATTATGGAGCTTTTAAAAAATAATAATTCATGAAGCTATATATTTTTATACATTTATTCTTATGCTCTTTTCTGTTTATGCATTATATCCCACAACAAAAATAGTTTTAAAAAATTAATTTAAAAATGTATTAGTCGGGGGGCTTCCCTGGTGGCGCAGTGGTTGAGAATCCACCTGTCAATGCAGGAGACACGGGTTCGATACCTGGTCCGGGAAGATCACACATGCCGCTGAGCAACTAAGCCTGTGCGCCCCAACTACTGAGCCTGTGCTCTAGAGCCCGTGAGCCACAACTACTGAGCCTGTGCTCTAGAGCCCGTGAGCCACAACTACTGAGCCCACATGCCGCAACTACTGAAGCCCGCATGCCTAGAGCCCATGCTCCGCAATGAGAAGCCACCACAACGAGAAGCCCGCGCACTGCAACGAAGAGTTGCCCCCGCTCGCAGCAACTAGAGAAAGCCCGCGCGCAGCAGTGAAGACCCAACACAGCCAAAAATAAATAAATAAAATAAATAAATTTATATTAAAAAAAATGTATTAGTCGGGACTTCCCTGGTGGCTCAGTGGTTAAGAATCCAACTGCCAATGCAGGGTACACGGGTTCGATCCCTGGTCCAGGAAGATCCCACATGTGGTGGAGCAACTAAGCCCGTGCACCACAACTACTAAGCCTGTGCTCTAGAGCCCGTGAGCCACAACTACTGAGCCTGCGCTCTAGAGCCCGCATGCTGCAACTACTGAGCCCACATGCCGCATCTACTGAAGCCCATGCGCTCTAGAGCCCATGCTCTGCAACGAGAAGCCACTGCAATGAGAAGGCTGTGCATTGCAACGAAGAGTAGTGCCCACTTGCTGCAACTAGAGAAAGCGTGCACGCAGCAACGAAGACCCAATGCAGCCAAAAAACAAAAATTAAAAAAAACCCATCATTTCAAAACAATGTCTTTAAAAAAAGAATGTATTAGTCATGCACCCCTATGCTTCAGAGCAGCACTATTTACAATAGCCAAGACCTGGAAACAACCTAAATGTCCATCGACAGATGAATGGATAAAGAAAATGTGGTACATATATACAGTGGAATATTACTCAGCCACGAAAAAGAATGAAATAATGCCATTTGCAGCAACATGGATGCAACCAGAGATTATCATACTAAGTAAATCAGAAAAAGCAAGACAAATACCGTATGATATCACTTATATGTGGAATCTACAATGCAACACAAATGAACATATCTACGAAACAGAAACAGACTCACAGACGTAGAGAACAGACTTGTGGTTGCCAAGGGGGAGGTGGGGTGGGAAGAAGGAAGGATTGGGAGTTTGGGATTAGCAGATACAAACTATTATATATATAGAATGGATAAACAGCAAGGTCCTACTGTATAGTACAGGGAACTATATTCAATATCCTGTGATAAATCATAATGGAAAAGAATATGAACAGGAATATATATGTAGGGCTTCCCTGGTGGTGCAGTGGTTGAGAATCCACCTGCCAATGCAGGGGACACAGGTTCGAGCCCTGGTCTGGGAAGATCCCACATGCTGCGGAGCAACTAAGCCCGTGTGCCACAACTACTGAGCCCACGTGCCTAGAGCCTGTGCTCCGCAACGAGAAGCCCACGCACTGCAATGAAGAGTAGCCCCCGTTCACTGCAACTAAAGAAAGCCCACGCACAGCAACAAAGACCCAAAAGCAGCCAAAAAAAAAAATTAAAAAAAAAAGAATATATATGTACAACTGAATCACTTTGCTGTATAGCAGAAATTAACACAATATTGTAAATCAACTATACTTCAATAAAATTTTTTTAAAATGTAGTAGCGATTGAGGCACCATCTTTAAAGAATTCTGGTGGCTGTTATGTGAGGGTCAGAAAATGGATCTCAGCCTGACAAAGACGAGAAAGCCGTGCCTCCCTACCTGACCCAGGGAGGCACATTTACCACAACAATCCAGTTTGGCAATTAGAGTTCTGACCTATAAGCATTTGGGGCAAGTTAATCGACCATTAAGGTCCCCAGAAGTAAAACAGATGCTGGGCAGCCTACTAAGGTACTGCTTGATGTGTATGGGAGGGAACACTCTAGGAGTGCCGAGAAGAAACCTGAGTCACAGTGATGGGAATTTTTGGCTTCTTACCCAGTTCCCAGACCTAATCAGGTCACACACCTGGAGCCTTTTTCAAGGCAATCTCAGGGTCCTTTGAGGAACTATTCTCTGATGTAGCAGGTATGTAGTGTGGCTCTTCCCCTAAGCTTTTCCAGAGGAACCTATTTCCTGGAGTGACAGGGCACTGGGGAAAGGGAAATACCCAGACCATCAGGAGTTATCAGACACTGGCTCTGAGACCCAAATGCCAATGCAGTCCACCTTATTATGAGAGTTGGAGCTTACTATGGCTAATGATAGATGGAGCTCTGGTCCAAGTCCATTTAATGGTGGGTCCAATGAGACCACAGACCTATTTTAAGGTAATTTCCTTAGTTCCAAAAGGAAAGAGAGATATTTACTACCTGGCAAAATCACCATATTGGCAACCAGACCTGTGGAGGGAAGGTGATTATGATGGGATGGGCCTAATAGAAGTCCCTGGAACTATCTCCAACATGGTAAGTCAAACTCAATACCACATTCCAGCAGGATTTGCAGAGATTGGTGCTGCCATCCAAATTGAGTTATGGAAGGGTGGGTGACTTCTTCCTCGTTTCATTCACTCACCATCTGAATCATGGAGAATGACAGTAGCTTACTGCAAAGGTGAACAAGTGGCAATGTTAACGTAACCTGTGGTTCCAGATGTGATATCTTTGCTGAATCAAAGCAACACAGTCCTTGGCCAACATTAAAAAAAAAAAGACACATGATTTGGTGAGACTCTTGATTCTGGAGGTAACAGGTACAACATCTGGAGCGCTGCTCCCACCAAGTGTGGTGACCCACAACCCAAAAGACTGGGGCCCAGATAAGAAACAGTTCTCGGAAGCCCAGGCTATGTGCACGTCATCCGGACGCTGCACCTTATCACTCAGCCAACCAAATGCTATTGGAGAGTGTCTGTGGCAAAGAGAGATGTCATATGGAGCCTATGTCAACTCCAAATAAGAGAATTACAGCCCAGAGTCCTAGGGTTTTAGAAAAAGACCTATACCCTCCTCCACCAAAAAGTATTCTCCATTTGAAAAGCAACTCTGGGCTCGCTCTTGAGCACTGACAGAAACTGGATTGCAGGACACCATGTGACTACACACTCTAAGAGAGATCCATCGTGAGGCCCACATTATCTAATCCACCAGACTATAAAACTGTACATTCAGTGCCATTCTGTTGCATGATGGAAGTAGGCTCGAGTGGGTCCAGACAGCCCAGTTAACAGCACAGGCAGTTACCGCAGACCACTGTGGCACCAGCTCCTACCATTCTGCCAAATCCCTGCCAACCCACACCTATGGCATCATGGGAAGTTCCACAGAACCTGGAAAAGGAAGGGGGAAAAGCCCCATCCTGGTGCCTGCTGGATCTGCATGCTGTGCTGGCGCCTTGCAGTGGACAGTGTCTGCCCTGCTGATCGACTCCGGGGCCCTGAAGGACAGTGGTGAAGGCCACCCTCCCAGAAGGCATAGCTGGCAGTTGGGGGTTGGGAAGCCTCACGTATAAGGAAAGGGTGGGAGTCGTGCCCTCCCCTCTTCACATCCACCCACAACAGTCTTAGTCATCACGTGGTCACAACTTCCCACTGACAGATACACCTTCTTTTCACCAGCAAACACATTTCAGAACAAACAAACAACTATATAGTTTCTTTGCTCTTTTTAATTCAGAAAGAGAAAGGGAAGAAAATAAAACAACATTTGTTTAAATAACTGTTGTAGAAAAGAAGATCTGGGCCAGATGCTGGGACCTACCTCTTCCAGAATGGGGATTTATTAATATTTTAAACAAAACAAAATCCAAACAAAAGAAGAAAAAGGAACAGAAAAGAAATAAATTATTCTGCTCAATACTGTTTGGCATATTGCATTGTTTTGTCATCTTTTAAACACTCAAAAGAGCCTCTTCAGGAAGCACTGAGATGAGACTGGCAAGAATAACTGGTACCTCGACTCTCTAAAATGACAGTGGGAGGTGGTGAGAGAGGCATTCCACTAAAGGCCCCCCTAACCCACCCACATTCTTTACTCCTACTTCTGGAATTGGGAAGGGACAGACTCAAGCTAAGTTCTCAATATATTAACTTTTAGGGGTGCCCACTGCCCTGCCCTAACCCTCTAATACACTCCCCTGCTGGCTACTGTTCCCCCAGCCAGCTGCAGGAACTACACCAATGGCCAGGAGGCTGCCGGGTGGTATCAACTCACCAAGAAAAAAGGGTGGTTTTTGTGTCCGTCACTGTTGGGAAGGGGGAATCCTTTTAGTGGTTTGGAAGCTTCACAGAAGCCCTTTCACCCCTCCTACACTTCCCCAACCTTGAAAGGTGAGAACACCTTCAGCAGCTTCCTCCAGGGACTTAAGCTGGGTTCAGTCATGCAAGTAGCTTCCAGCTGTAACCTCTGGTTGTTAGCTTCGCAGCCCTTCTAGAGCTGGAAATGGAAAGTGGGTTAGAGGGAAAAGGCAGGAGGTGAGCAAGGGGGAAGGGATGTGTGGGCAGGGGAGGAGGCATGCAGGGGGCAAGTCTACTCCTCCCCAGCTATTTGCATGGCCAGCTTACTATTTGCAAAGAATCTGTTGGTCAGCCACCCCTAGTAACTTCAGGTTAGCTAAATCATGAGCCCAAAGCATCTCCAGACTTCTTTCCTACGTGTTGCTCCCTCTCCCTAGAGCCAGACAAAGGGGGAAGGGCGGGGAGCAGCAGTGCCCCAATCAGGGCAAGTTTTGATTTTTTTTTTTCCCAGAGCAACAAGTAGGCTGGTGAGGAGGCCCAGGGCCTAGGGAGAGACACTTAAAAAAGGTTGTGGGCGAACAGGGGCCGAGGGTACACGTGGGTGTACCTTACATTTGATGTGACGGGGCTTCCTTGTCTCCTGCCCTATTCTTACACCTGTGTTCCAGAGTTAAGCCCTAGGCGAATTCCGCCCCCAGCAAGACGTGAAAACAATTCTAGTTTTCTGGTGAGACACTAAATGCCATGGTCAGAAAGGCCATTCCATAGGGTGGCCAAAGGCGGGAGGGGAGGAGGCAGGAGGAGGGGACCCACGTGCCCTCTGGATTCTCACTGCATTTCTTTGGTGGGTTTGCACTCACCCATCTGCGCCTGACCGATAAAGAAAATGTGGGGTCTAGTTCTCTCGGAGGTCCAGAGCGGTTTGGGAGGGCTCTAACTTTTCCCCTGGGGAAAAACGGGCTCCTTGGAAACCACCTGACCACCCGCAAGCCTCCGCGAACGCCCCTCCGCCCGCCCCGAGGCCATGAGGGACCCCCGGGAAGGGGAGACCGGGCCGCTACTGTCCCGCACCTTCCCCACCGTTTCCTCCTCCGCGCCCCCTGCGGGGTCAGGCCGGCCGGCGACTGAGACGCCTCCTGCCGAGCCTGAAGAAAGTACTTCTCGAGGCCGGAACTTCTGCTCCTTTGAAAGCGTGAAATCTCGATAAATTCCTACCCAAAAGCATACGGGAGTGGGGATTGATCGGCCGCCGGCCCGCCTCCGAAGGCCATTGATTGGAGGAGACGGGCCCCAGCGCCGGAAGTTCACCTTGAGTCGCATGATTGGCTGGGAGAAACAGAGGCTCCGGCCGGCGGCAGCGCTGATTAATGCCAGGCCCAGCCAGCGCCCAGAGTCTCGTGATTGGCGGAGGATAGCCGGCGCTCGCTAGACTGCAGCATGATTGGTCCAGACTGCGGCGGCGTCGCTCCCGATTGCCTGCTGACGCCCAATAGGGCGCCGCGCCCGCACTTAGGCCACCACCCCCGGGCTGACCCTGAGTCCCGGCTGGAGCGCTTGCCGGCGCCTCGCGGTAGGGCCGGAAGAGTCACGGCTGGGTCGGGCTCAGTTCCCTCGGTAGACCTCGATCTTGCTGGCCTTGGCCAGCATGTCGATGATGTGGGCCTCGAAGTCGGCGTCATGCACGCCCGTCTTCCGGAACTCGCCCGCGTACCGGTTATTCTCCCAGTAGTGGTGCCAGTTGCCCCGGCTGTCGGCCCCGAACCCGTACACGTTCACCTGCGGGGGAGGGCGGCGCGGGTCACCCCAAGTCGGGGACCAGGGAGCAGAGGGCGCGGGAGAGCCTCGGGTCGTGGTGCGGTGCGGGAGGAGAGGGGAGCCGCGACGAGCCGACCACAGCCAGAGGCCGGCAGCTCATCAATTTACAGCGCGCGGTTAGACCGGGGACACCCAGCCCTGACGCTAAGGACACTGTCCCAGAGGGAGACTGCTGCTCCCTTCCGGTTCTCCTTCCAACCACCCTCTGATTACATCAAGAACACCTCAGTTTGGGGCTAGTCTGTGACAGCTCTCCAACCCTTGCTAACTTTTTTTTTTTTTTTTAATGGAGTACTTTTATTGCAAGCTGGTCAAGTACCCAGTACCATACACTGAAGAGTTTACTGGCAAAAGTGGGTGTGCTGGGCATAAGCACTACCGTGTATGGCACAGTAGCTCCCCCTGCTAGAGAGATGGGCTCCTTGAATGACTAACCTCCATTTTTAACACAGAGTAGGCCTGGGGCCCACAGCTGTGGGAGACACCATCCCGCTGAAACTTAACTACGTCGTTTCCATTCCATTTACGTTTATGCTTATTGTTTATGGCAAGTAGTATCAATTACAGTAGTATTCAATTTCCTTTTTAAATAAATTTAGCGTTTCAATGAAGTGATTTCAGATTTGGTAAAATCATGAAAGTAGTTAAGTTTGGGAAATGCAGATCTATACCTTACAACCTAGAAATTGGGGGAATGAAAGCCACTTTGTTTCTTCCTGCAAAATCACATTCCTCTTGAAGCACTGCTAAGCCCCGACAAGGGCTGACTCCCTCTTGTCTATGGGTCCCGCTATTTTATCAACTACCCACCTCATCACACACATGCAGAGCAAAGAAGAGTACCAGCATCCCAGTGGAAGGGTACCGCCCATGATGCTCTGTCCACCTGTCGTGGATGTACTTGAAGAAGGCTGGGTTGTAGATCTGGACCTGGGAGGAGAAGATGTAATGAGCACATGAGGGCTTCTGGGGCCTGGAGGCTCAGGCCAGGCTCTGAACAGCTTCTGCCAGTTCCTCCATGCTTGCCAGTGGACCTGTTCATCAGGGTTCTCTGGTTCCTGCAGCCTCTGTGTGGGGTCAGGCATACCAGCAGATGGGGACTCTGAAGGTTCTAGAAGGGTTTTGGGGGGTATCTGAACCACAAGACCAGGCACAGCACAAGTCAGGTCTGCACTGTTTCCTCTGGGGTGGGGATGAAGAAGGGGGAGGAGGAAACTTACCTTTTCTTTGTCCACTCGAAGGAAGGACTTCACTGGGGCATAGGTGCTGAAAGCAGAAAGAAAAATAACACTGAGATGGCTCCGTGGAGCCAGGGATGCCTTTTCTCCCACTGAGGCCCGAGTGATGACAGCCTCACGACAGGCTCCCCTGCTTCCAGACTGCTGTCCCATAGCACATCACTGCAGTTCCTTGCTCAGAAACCTTCAGTGGCTCTCTATGTCCTTCAAGATGAAATAAGGATGTTTTAGACAAGCACTGGGGCCTTCCATAACCCAGCCCCAACTTTTCTTCCCACAACACTCTGCTGTGATCATCTCACACCCACCATGTTTGTGCTCTTACCTCTGTCCACAATAGCCCTCTTGCTACTCTCCTCCCATTTGGCACAAATCCCTCCTTCCCTATTAGTCAGCCATGGTGCCTGTAACCTACACTCCCATTTCTGAGTATCCATGGGACTTAAACTCTACAGCACTTATTTTAGCCCTTATGACTCCCAAACATAAGATAAAGTCAGAAAACTGTAACTTATACTTCCGTGTTTAAAAAATACATGGTGGGGCTTCCCTGGTGGCACAGTGGTTGAGAATCTGCCTGCCAATGCAGGTGCACACGGGTTCGAGCCCTGGTCTGGGAAGATCCCACATGCCGCGGAGCAACTAGGTCCGTGAGCCACAACTACTGAGCCTGCGCGTCTGGAGCCTGTGCTCCGCAGCAAGAGAGGCCGCGATAGTGAGAGGCCCGCGCACCGCGATGAAGAGTGGCCCCCGCTTGCCACAACTAGAGAAAGCCCTCACACAGAAACGAAGACCCAACACAGCCAAAAATAAATCAATAAAAAAAAAAAATATGTGGTGACAACAGGCAAAAGGTGGCAACAATCCAATTGTCCATTGACAGATGAATGGATAAACAAATCTGGTATATCCATACACTAGAATACTATGCAGCCTTTAAAAGGGATGAAATCCTGACACAGGCTATAACATGCATGAACCCTGAAAACATTATGCTACTGAAATAAGCCAGACTCAAAAGGACAAACACTATATGATTCCACTTGTATGAAGTACCTAGAATAGTCAAATCATAGAAACAGAAAGAATAGAGGTTATCAGGGGCTGGAGGGAGGGGGGGAATGGGGAGTTACTGTTTAGTGGGTACAGAGTTTTCATTTGAGATGATGAAAAAGTTCTGGAGATGGGCTGTGGTGAGGTTTGCACAGCCATGTGAATGTACTTAATGCTAATGAACTGTGTGGTTAAAATGGTATATTTTGTTACACGCATACATTTTTACACACACACACACACACACACACAAACCATGGTGAGACAAAGAGTAGATTAGTGGTTGCCTAGGGCTGCGGGGGAGGAGAGGGTGGAGGGAGTGGAGGGGATGGCTAAGGGGTACAGGAGTATCTTTAGATTATCTTCATCTTTAGAACATGCATGTATTCTAAAATTAATTGTGGTGATGGTTACACAACTCTGTAGACATACTAAAAGTCCCTGAACTGTACATTTTCAATGTGTGAATTGTATGGTATGTGAATTATATCTCAATAAAGCTGTTAAAAAAAAACTACTTGGTGAATTGAATTTCCTGAGGTTCCCAGCTGTGACTGGGCAACTGCCTCCAAAGAAAGTTCTCAGAAGGCAGAGCTCCCACAGTAGGAGCTACCTCCTAGAAAGGAGACCTGGAAAAGTGTCCTTCTCCACCTTTCTACCGCCAGTATGCTGGCTGCCACCATGCAGGGAGTGACCCAAAACAAGCTGTGGCCTCAGCTAACCACCGTTTTGGGCCCTCCCTACCACTGCTTCTCTCCTCACCTGCCCCTCTTGGCCAAAATATTCAATTAAAGGAATTCTAAGATCCATTGCCTGGACAACTCCTCCCAAGGTGGGCCTGTCACCCATATCCCACTTCCAGCCAGCAGAGGAACTCACAATCGGATCTGCCCCGTGGACAGGGCACTGGCGATCCACAGTAGGTCCAGGGCTTTGAAGGGCACCAGCACGAAGCTGACGTTGGCGGGCAGGTTCTTGGCACTCTCGGGGTACATGAAATGGTGGGTGGTTCGGCTGCCGACATCCTGCTCAAAGCCCACGGTTGGCGCCTGATTCATCCTGCAGGGACAAGAGGGTGGCGTGAGAAGACACCACCGTGGAAACTGGTACGAGAGTTTTAGAGGACAGTTTGTTGCTGGCCATCAAACACGTAAATAGGTGTGCACTTACCCAGCAATTCCATTCTTAAAATTTATCCTATAAAAATGGTTGCATAAGTGTGCAAAGGATATTCACTGCAGTATTATTTACAATAGTGAAAAGGAAAACCAATCAAACAATAGAGAACTGGTTAATACATTTTGGTACATTCATGTAACAGAATAGCATGTAGTCATCAGAATGAACAAAGTAGATTTACATGTGCTGGTAAGAAATACGTCCAAGAGCTACTGAGTGAAAAAAAACCAAGTGGCGTGAGGAATCTCACTTCTTTCCTTTTAACACATATCTTTTGAATACCTGTGCAGTCAGAGGAAATTATAACACAGAAAAGGAAAACTGAAAATTAGATAGTGTGATTCCATTTTTTGTGAAAGAAAACAAAAAAAAGAAAGGATAGAAGGAGAGGGAGAGGGAGAGAGAGAGAGAGAGAGAAAGGAAGGAAGAAAGGAAGGAATGAAGGAAGGAGGGAAGGGAGGAAGAATAAAAACTAACTTTTGTATATGAATAGAAAAAAAATCTGGAAGAGTATTAAAATTTTAACAATGGTTACTCTTAGGGAATGGGATAATTCACTTTTTAAAAAAATATATGTTTTAGGGCTTCCTTGGTGGCACAGTGGTTGAGAATCTGCCTGTCAATGCAGGGGACACGGGTTCGGGCCCTGGTCTGGGAAGATCCCACATGCCGCGGAGCAACTAGGCCCGTGAGCCACAACTACTGAGCCTGCATGTCTGGAGCCTGTGCTCTGCGCCCTGCAACAAGAGGGGCCGCGATAGTGAGAGGCCCGCGCACCGTGATGAAGAGTGGCTCCCGCTTGCCGCAGCTAGAGGAAGCCCTCGCACAGAAACGAAGACCCAACACAGCCAAAAATAAATAAATAATTAATTAAAAACTTTAAATATATATATATATATATGTTTTATTTTTAGCTGCGTTGGGTCTTTGTTGATGCGTGCAGGCTTTCTCTAGTTGCGGTGAGCGGGGGCTACTCTTTGCTGCAGTGCGCTGGCTTCTCACTGCGGTGGCTTCTCGTTTTGGAGCACGGGCTCTAGGTGCGTGGGCTTCAGTAGTTGTGGCATGTGGGCTCAGTAGTTGTGGCTCGTGGGCTCTAGAGCACAGGCTCAGTAGTTGTGGCGCATGGGCTTAGTTGCTCCGTGGCATGAGGGATCTTCCCGGACCAGGGCTCAAACCCGTGTCCCCTGCATGAGCAGGCAGATTCTTAACCACTGCGCCACCAGGGAAGTCCTGGATAATTCACTTTTTAGTGCGTACATTTCTGGGGGTTTTTTCCCCAAAAACAAGCACATATTACTTTTATAATTTTTTTTTTTTTTTTAAAAAGACAAGACAGCCTTTCACAGCTTACAGCTCACCTGGCTGTTCTGTCCTCTTTCATAGAAGACATGGAAGCAAGACAAGAAGCTGAAGCACCCCCTCGGCCCCTGGGCGGATGGCTCAATTCTGCCCGTCCCAGCCACCCTGTCCCTGCACTTTAAGTTCTTGTCTCCCTTTTCCACTCCAAGGCCAAGAGGGATGCCCGCGTTCTGACAGAGCCCACCCTCAGCTGTCCCGGGCAGATGTGCAGTGTGGGGCTGTCTCTCCTCTGCTGTCTTAGAAGAACCTGGAACCCCAGAGCAATCTCCCCCCTGCCCATCCCCCAGGCTGTGACACACCAAGAAGGCTTCTAACTCAAGTGGTGCAAAACACAGGATCAAAACTCCCTTTTTTTGGTGAGCATCTTAAAAACAAGTGATCCAGCTTTAAACACAAACCTGTTCGCCTTTTCTCTTGTGACGTATTATGAGAACATTCCTATCTTGTGTGGATCACAATTCAGAATCATACACCTAGGAGGGTGACTGTAACCTGGGCCTCCACTGGGGACACAGGGATCTGGGAGAGAGGGAGCAAAGTCTCCTCCACGTGCTCTCCCAGCTTTTTACGCCCGTTCGAACGTTCCCTGTCCATAGAGGGGCCAGCACCCCCTAGCTGGGCCCTGCGTCACAGGGGTTCCCCTACTGCCTCCCTCCTGCCCGTCTCCCATTGATGGCATGATGTGGTGACACTGTGTCCAGGATGCCTGCCCCTGCCCCGTCCCCCCACACTGGTCGCTGTGCTGTACCTCATGCCTCTCTGGTTCCCTTCCCTTGAGAGACTGGAGGGTACTTTGGGCTGGGAAACCAGGAGTGGCCTGATTTGGAACTAGAGAGTGAGTCCTTGTTCTTAGCCACTTCAGTTCCAGTCTGCTTCAAGCAGAAGCCTAGAATCTTTCCTGCAGCTCCAACGGTGCTCTGGCCCCCAAACAGGGATTAAGATCCTGCCTCTCTTCTCCCAAATCCATTTCTTTAGAACTGCCAGTCTGCCTCCCGTCTGGGTACCCCTCTGATGTCTTGGTATTTAGGGTTCAGAGATACTGTCTCCTAGAGGGGATGAGAAGTATTTTTCCCATTCATTAATAACAGTTTGCTGGGACTGCTACAGCTCCACACACAGCATTGGTCCTATTGTCACCAAAGCCACAGTCTGGATCTGCCTCTGCCATGACAGCCCTGGGGTCTGTGAGGAAGAGCAGGAACAGAGCAGTTGGAGAGGAAGCCTTAATGGGGATGGTGTTTCTCAGCTGGTGGCTGTGGATGCCTGGATTTGGCCTAGCATCCCCCTCTCCCCCCCCGCCAACCATTCTCAACATGAGAAAGGTTCTGCAAGGAATGTTGAAAGCCTCAGAGACATATTGCTGCCTTGGTGTTGCTATGGAGACAGCAACAGTTTCAAAGACAAAGCCCTTCACTCTGCCTCCTGGGAAACCTGGTCTTTCTGCAGTGCTCATCCTAAGAGATGCTTAGTGAAAACTGGGCATTTTCAGTATCTTTACTCTTAGGGCTCTTCCTCCACCAAGGAGTGGGATGGAAGGATCCCCACTGTGGCATTTCCTGCCCCAAGTCTAGGGAGATAAGTCAGAAAACACAGCAGTTCAGGAGCAGAATGAGCAGCCCATGTCCGGGTCACAAATCCACCTCTAGTCCCTGCTCACACTCGGGTTCCCTGCTCCTGTCTTCGTCTGGAATGAGTGGCCCCCCAGCCCTTCTCTTTTCCTCAAGTCTGGGCACAGACATCTGTAGAATGAATGAGCCCCTGCACAATCGAAATGCTATGAGGTAAAGGTAAGGGATGGGAGCCCAAAGCAGGCACCGACAGCTCCTTTTTCTGCCCAGGACGCCACTCCTCTGCGAGTCTGCCAGAGGCATCATCTGTGGCTATTAAGCAAGACACTACTTTGGGGCCCACACTCCTGGCCCAACTGCTAAAGGGGACCAGGCAGGTGAAAGGGCCTCTGGGGGGAGTTTTCACATGATATCAGCCAGGAGTCTAGTTTCAGCTCTTTGCAGAGGCATTCAGAGTTGGAAGCTGAGCGCGGGCCTCAAGCAAAGTTCAGAATGACAGTTCTGCCTCCTCATCCACCCCGACAAACACAAGCGAGAGACTTGAGCCTCTGTCACAGCACCCCCGGCAGCTGGCCGCTCCTACGCGGCCGGACAAGGCCAAGGAGGCCAGGGCCCCCTCCTGGAGGCTGGTCCTGGGTCCAGCCTTGAGCTCCCTGGGACTAACCTCATGATGAAGTTGTGCCCGTCCACATCCGGCCCGTAGCCAGAGCCCCGCAGGTTGCCCGAGTTCCCCACCACAGCACAGCGCCGGCACCGGCGAGGGTCCCGGAAACGGTAGGGGTTCTCGCCTGGTACTATCTGGAACAGCTTCTCCAGCACCTCGTTGGTGTTGTGTGACTTGAACTGGGGCTGCAACATCTGGGGGGGGGGAGGGGAGAAGAAAGAAGGAGGGGTGTGATCGGGAGGGGACTCCCGCCTGCTCCCCCTCCCTGCCCTCACCCTCCAGTGTCCAAGCGGCGCAGGCCTCCTACCCAGGCTGTCAGGGGGCGGAAATCCTCCCTGAGCAGTAAGGACCCTCCCCTTGTTCAACAACAGCGCAGTCTCCCTACCGAGACCAGACCAGGGAGGGCCCTGCTTTCGGGAGTAGCCCTGCGGTACTGGTTGGGCTTGGGGGTCAAGGCGCTATTCAACACTTTCTCCAGGGGTCTGCAGGCCTGTGCCGCGAAGCACAGAGGCCCCTGCTCTGCTGTCCTCTCGGGGCAGCTCTGAGTCTCATGGTCATTTTGAGGTGCAGTTAATGTGGAAAGCCCCGGGGAGCTTCAGGGGCTTATTCCCAAGTAGCCTGCAGGGGGCGCCCCTGGGACTCAGCCTGAAACTCCAGGCAAGATCCACAGGATATCCAGAGCCCTGAGCCCTGGGGAAAAGGCAAAGAGGCACAGATATTCTTTCAAAGCCAGAACAGCTGGAATGAAACCGGTCCCCTGCACCTCCCACCACCAGTGATGCAAGAGACCATGAAATGAGGCCAGGGCAGCACTTAAACGCCTATAATGCCAGGCAGGTAACATGCAGGAGTGAAGAGGCAGGTGGGGCCTACAGCCAACAGGAGTTCCCATCAAAAAGAGGTGACTGGGGCTTCCCTGGTGGCGCGGTAGTTGGGAGTCCGCCTGCCAGGGCAGGGGTCGCAGGTTCGAGCCCTGGTCTGGGAGGATCCCACATGCTGCAGAGCGGCTGGGCCCGTGCGACAGAACTCCTGAGCCCATGTGCCACAACTACTGAAGCCCACGCACCGCAAAGAAGAGTGGCCCCCGCTCGCACACTAGGGAAAGGCCTGCGCACAGCAATGAAGACCCAAAACAGCCCAAGATAAATAAATAAATTAAAAAAAAAAAAAAGGGGGTGACTTCAACCAATTGTTGCCTTGTGGGATTGTCAGCCCAGAAGGACCAGATTTTCTGGTTTTTCAAGGGAAGCTGAAAAAACAGATGTCATGTGAAATATCCTGATTCCTAAATGATGGTAACTCATGCAAATAGTTTAAAAACATTGAGTGAGCTGGATTCAGCCCCTGGGCCACCATCTGTAAGGGCTTTAAAATGCTCTGTGGTCCGAGCGGTAACGCTGTGGGTTTGCGGCTAAGCAGGAGCTGCTCAGGGGACAGAATGCACGGAGGGGATGGGTGGGCCTGCTTCTCTGCCTCTTTTCTGAGCACAGGAAGGGCCCCTGAGCACAAGAACATGAACTCAGTGTGGAGAAGCAACTTAGCCCTGAGACAAGAATTTCTAAGTTCATAGCAAAAGAGGGTGACTGTGGGGAGCAGCAGAGAGGTGGCTTCTGGGGCTTCAACAGCCCTGAGCTCCACCCGTGAGCAGGGGGCCTGGCCTGCCTCTCGGTCCATCCCTGCCCAGAGGCCTGTGCTGGCCCTTCGTGGCCACCACTGAGACCTATGACCAGGGCAAGCCCAGGGCACTCTCTGAACCTTGATCTTCCCCGTAAAATGAAGGGTGTGACTATGAGCAACAGGCAGGACCCTGCAAGGGCTCCAGGCTGTCATGGGAAGGACGTGTGTGGCTCCTGGTGACTCCTGCTCTGTAGACGCCCCATCCTTAGGGACTCTGACAGTCCGGGCTGGGAAGCAGGATCTCTGAGATGCTCTGATAAGCCTGACCGCAAGAGCGCATCCTCACAGTTGTCCTAACTGTGAGAAAAAGGGAGAGTCATCACCCTCCCCATTTGCCAGCTGGGGAAGCCAGGGACCACGAGCTGCCTCCCAAGTCCCCCAGCAGGAAATGCCTGCAGCCTGCAGGCCCCCCTGGGTCAAGTACTGACACTGCTCCACCTCTGACATGTGTGGCAACCAGATGGCCCTGGCAAAGCCTAGGGAGTGACGCTCCAGAGATGACAGGTACAAGGTGAAGGGAGCTAAAGCAGCAGCAAGGTGACAGGATCCGGAAGAGCGGGGAGGCTTGGGCACACCTGTCCCCCCATCCCCTCCCCTTCACCTCCCTTAGCCCCCAGAGGAGTTGCTGATGCTTTCCTATCCCAACCCAGAAGAAAGGCTTTTCCAGCAATTGGAAGGAACCAAGTGAGTGGCATGGTGTTTCAAATTATTTTGAGCAAACATTTACAAATTAGGATACTGCCTGCATAGCAACAATCACTGGAGCTGAGCCGCTGCCTCCTTTATAATGGGCAGGCCTTCTTCCTGTTGCCATGCTCACTTCTCACCATCTTCTCCCTGGGGAACCTGTTTCTCCTGTCTATTTCACCTCCCTGGCCCAGCAAGGCATTTCTGGTCTCTGTTTGGCCTCTAGAGGCACTAGAAAATATTAGTTCTCTTTCCTTCCAGGCCAAAGCTCGCTCTCCCCTTCACAATCTGTGATCCTAGTAGCTGGCTCTGGTCCAGTGAACCTCACACTTTGTCAAGGCTCTGGGGGCCAGAAGACAGACAGCCCCAATCCAAGAAGGGGCTCTAAGGGTGACTCCCAAATGGGGGGACAGACCCCCGGAGAGGAGGCAGGAAAAGCCACGGCTTTCTCACCATCCACCACCTCTGGACCTCTGGGGGCAGGTCCATGTTCTCTCGGGTCCAGACCGGGGAAATGTTGCTGTTGAAGTGGCTATCAAACCACTCAGAGGCGCCAGCGTCGCCCATGCAGCGGCGACAGGCACAGCTCTTGCCGGCGGGCCCCTCCTTGCTGAGGCGCTGAAGGCCAGTGTAGCCGGGCACCAGCTTCACCCGGTGGGTCCCGTCCAGGGCGCCCGAGTCCAGGTAGGGCAGGGTGGCCATGCTGTGGTGGGAGTAGGTGAACAGCAGTGACATGATGAACACCAGCAGGAAGGCCACGGAGAGGAACCACACCCGCAGGGAGCACTTCATGGTTCGGCGCCCCGGAGATCCGGGGCCTCAGCCCGGCAGTCAGGCGGGTGTCACCGTGGCCACTCCTTTCCCAGCCCGCTGATGAGCCAGCCACAGTGTAGCCTGCTTGTTCTGGCACCACGCGCAAAGGGCATATGGGCACGTGCCAAGGAGGGGACGGGCAGGAGTCCCACACCACGCCCTCCCTCAGTGTCAGGAGAAAGCACGTCGGCAGCAGTGGCTCCCCTGTCCGAGCCGCCTGGCCCTGCTTATGGCTTCATTGGGTCTCTCCGTCACTAGCTGGGCCACAGAGGCTCTGCTTCTCCCGGAGCCCTGGCAAGGGGGAGGTCAGTCCATCCCAGCCCTCTAGTCCCTTGGGGTTGCTGGCTGCCAGCTCTGGGGGTCCCCCTCTTTGGTGGCTTGAAACGATCCAGTCTGGAGCATTCGGGGTCCTTGTGGCTCATGAGCAGATGCCGAGGCGGCCCCTCGTCCCCTGCAGCAGGGAAGCCCTTGAACCCCAATCACAGCAGAGAGCACGTGGGCTTCAAGCAGCCTGAATCTCATGTAAGAGTCTTCCCCCTCTCAGTTGGCCCTCAGGGCCCAACCCCTCTGCCAGGGGAGGAAAGGAAACCAAGCCCCAATCCAGAGAGAAGAAACCCAGGAAGCTCTGTGGGTTCCAGAAAACTCTTCAGAGATCAAGATCCTCCTGGCGTTAGGTTCTGCCCTTCTACTTCCCATCCGAGGCGCCAGCCCCTTCCCCCGACGGTCGCAGCCCCAACTGCAGTTGTGTAGGGGTGGTCAAACTCCGGCTGCTGTTCTGAGGTCCTCTGGGGCCTGGGAACAGCCGCTTCTCAGCAGGGTGTTGCTTCGAATGCCATCAGGGTCAGCCGAGCGAGTGTGTGCCAAGCTCCAGGCCAGGGCCCAGGCCTCCGTCTTGGTGCTGCTGGCCCAGGCTTGGAGGCTGCTCTGCCCATCTCCGCTCCCCTGAGGCCTCTGTCCTGCCTTGAGCTAGCAGTAATCCCCTGGCAGGTTCCCCTCACTCGTCAGGCGCCAGGCTGCCGCAGCATGACTCTGAAATTGCAGAAAGGAAAAATAATGTGCAGACAGATCGCACATGCACACGTGCTCTCCCCCAGCCCTGCCCCCAAGTCCCAGAGGGGACAGAGCTGGCAGTAGAGGAGATGCCCACTTAACTGAAGGGTGGACAAGAGAAAGGGCTCTTCCCTCTAACTGCAGATAGCATCACTCTGCTCTCCTTAACTCGGGCCTCTAAAGACCAGATTAGCCCGCCACCCTCACTCATTAGCCAGAAGGTAAACAAGGACGGAAAGTGATTTCCCTAGAGCCACAGGGCAAGTCACTGGAAAAGCCAGGTTTAGGAAGTTCCTATTCCAGCTAATATGACGTTAATTTCAGGAAACTTAAGAGAAAATGGCCCAGAGAAAAGATTGTAGGGGACTGCAGATATGACCCCCTGCCCGGGCCTTCTCTACCCCTGAGAAGAGGTAGAGAAGCCCCCACAAAGTGAGTGGGGGCGGTTGACCTGAGCCCTGGGATTTGCCCTCTCCCCTCTGCAGTGTGGGCTACAGATGAGGCATTCCTGGGTTAGCTGGGTGATTCATTAACAATCCTTCCAGCTCTGGTGTCAGGGAGAGAACCTGACCGTGTCAGGACCCTCAGCACCACCACCACTCAGCCCTCTGGACAGCTGCCTTCCTCTGCAGGTTACCAAATAAATGCCAGGGGCTACTGACAGCCTGAGGCCCTGTGCTGCCCTGGGCAAGAGCAGGGAGAAGAGGCAGCAGGGTGCTTTGGGGATCCACCCTAAGGAAAGGAGCCTGAATCCATGCCACGTGCTAGGGAGCCAGCGTCAGAGTCAGGGACAAGGCTGAGAGTGGAGCCTCCGGGCCCTGGCTCCATGCCATGGGGAGCACTTAATCCTAGAGGCCTGCCTGTCCCCACCAGCTCCTCTCCAAGTCCAGCCAGCCCTGGTTCTGACCCGGCCCCTGGGCCTCACAGCTGCTCTCGGAAAGCTCCAGCTCCAGCCAGCTCCTCCAGGTCCTCTGGCTGTGCCACCAGCTGCACAGAAGGCACCTCAGGCTCTATGTTCAAGAACCTCTGCCGCCCCCTCCATTCATGGCAGCTCAAATTTCTGGGGCCAAGCCAAACCACAAAGCCATCAGGGAACAGAACTAACACGTTCCAATAAGGAAACATTATTCTGGGTGGAGAAACAATGCTCACAGACGTGAAGGAACTTGCCTAGTCACAACCTCCTGAGTGTAGCTGAGATTTGAGTCCAGGTCTATCCAGTTCCAAAGCCTGCAACTGGCCAGAGCGTAGAAAGAAGCCCATGGGTTCCTTCAACTACCCAGAGGCTCCAGGGTAAGAGACAAAGAGACACAGAAGCCGGCTTCCCAGGGTCAAGAGTGAAGCTTCGCCCACAGGCCTCACCGGGGCTCCCAGCTCTAACCCACAGACCCAGTGGCACTGGTCCAGTGTGCTCCTTCCAAAGGTTCTACTGCACCCTTTGGCATGCCGGACTCCATGCACAGCCTTTGGAGGCGCTGTCTGTAAATAGAAGCCAGGTCACTGTCTCTTCTAGGCCTCCCTTTGCTCATATCCATGCCCAACATCTAAGGAAAAGAACTCCGTTTTGCAGGGTCTTGCTCCCAGCATCTTGTGACCTGAGGAGAGCCAGCCACGAGGCATGCGGCCCAGGAGGTGGTGACTTTCCAGGCTGAGCAAGGGATGGAGCGAGGGGCCTGGCTGGGGAGACCTGGTTTCTGGTGCGTGGCCCACTGTGGCCCCCGAAGGCGGACTTGGGCAGAAGTTTCCTTCAGGAAACATCTCTCACGTTGGGGAAGACTGTAACTCCTTGTAGTCTTAACTCAACAAAGGGGGCATCTGACGTAACCGGCTGCCTGGTCAGGGGGAGGAAAAGCCCCAGTTTCGTCACTGTGTTTGGGAAGAGCAGAGAGGGTCTTCCCAAACAAGGGTCACCGGCAAAAGCCCTTGCTCTGGGAATCCCAGGGCTGGGCTGTTTCTGGGAACGTGTGCTGAGGGCAACTGAGGGCACAGGGCAGAACGGAGCAAGAACGGTCAGAGGTCCCAGACATGCACCCCGAATCCCAGAAGTCACCTGGTTAAGAGCTTTTATGCATGTCATTTGCTCTGGGGTACTCCCCGTGCCCTCCAGTTGCCAATGCCTAATTCTCATTTCTCCCTTTCACAGCTGCTCTGATCTTTCACTTTAAGCCCATGCAAACCCCAATGTAAAAAAGTCGGGGGAAGGGCACACACTTGGGCATCAGCTCCCACCTCTGATGCCTACAGAGGGAAGCAGGCCAGTCTTCCAGGGCCACTTGGCTGGTGCTGGCTTATTTATTCATTCGACAGATACTTAATGGGCTGGCGCAGGGCTTGGGGGGCTAGTGTGGGACAGTACACATGCATCCTGTCCTAATGGAGCTTCTGGTCTAGTGGCAAATACAAAGGCAAGGCACAGGGGATTATAAAGTGCTATGACAGGGAAGTTACAGGGTGCTGTGAGAGGGAACAGAATACACAAGGAGGAAACAGCCTGATCTGTGAAAAACATGGCAAGAGGGGCTTCCCTGGTAGCGCAGTGCTTAAGAATCTGCCTGCCAATGCAGGGGACACGGGTTTGAGCCCTGGTCCGGGAAGAGCCCACATGCCGCGGAGCAACAAAGCCCGTGCGCCGCAACTACTGAGCCTGTGCTCTAGAGCCCGCGAGCCACAACTACTGAAGCCTGCGCACTTAGAGCCCGTGCTCCGCAACAAGAGAAGCCACTGCAGTGAGAAGCCCGCGCACCGCAACGAAGAGTAGCTCCCGCTCGCTGCAACTAGAGAAAGCCCGCATGCAGCAACGAAGACCCAACGCAGCCAAAAAATAAATTAATTAAAAAAAAAAAAAAAAAACCAAAGCATGGCAAGAAGGCCAGCAAAACTGGGGAGGGTGTCGGAGAGGTAGGCACGAGGGGCCCGGCCACAGAGGCCTTTGAAGGGATTAGGATTTATTATTAATCTGATGGGGGGGTTTTGGGGAGGGATGTGTCATGACCTGATTTATATTTTAAAATGGACCCTTGGAGCAAATTTTTTAAAACTAACAGTACTAAGAGTTTAGAGAGGATGCAGAGTATCAAGCACACTCACTCACCATTGGTGGGAAAATAAATTGGTACAATGCTTGGGAGGCTAATTTGGCATTACTTAAAAAACACGGACATAAGTTTATCCCAGTAGTATTTCTTTTTAAAGAAAAATTAAAAAACATCTTTCTCACAGAAAAAGATGGAACACTGGGGACACAATGAGAGATTAGAAAGTTCCCCCATTTGTCCTGAGCTAATTTATTTTGTGATGCCCCATGTGAGAAGACATCCTCAGAAAATGTAGTCCTCCTCCAGTTTGGGTGGGAATGGTTTCTCACCCAAAGGTTGAATATTTAGAATCAATGAATTATAAAGCTGGTGAGCTCAGCCTGCTTGTCCTATTAAGCAGATTTAAAGCTTAAGTTGAACCCTGACAACTAGTTGAACAGACTGTTTCATTTTCCCCCAAAATCGTGCCCCTACTTGGGACAATCTATTTTTCTCATTGAGGTTTAATTCACATATAATAGGATGCAGACGTCTTTCAATGTAGAGCTTGATGCATGTTTATCCATGTGTGCATGTGTGTAAGCACCCAGTATAAAATACAGAGCATTTCCACCACCACCCCCCAACCCCGGAAGTTCCCTTGTGCTCCTTCCTGGTCATTGTTCACTGCTATACTACTTTGCTGAGTCTGGTCACCATAGATTAGGTTTACTTGTTCTTGAACTTCATATAAACACTCCTGCCTGGCTGGCTTCTTTTGCTCAGCACGATGTTTTGGAGATTCGTCCATGTTGTGTGTATCAGTAGCTTATTCTTTTCCATGTTTGGACAGTTGAGTTGTTTTCAGTTTTTGATCGTTATGAGTAACACTGCCCTGACCTTTCTGTACAAGTCATCTTGTGGACACATACTCTCATTTCTCTGGGGTAAATACCTGGGAGTGGAATTATAGGGTCATGGGGTACATACACCAGTATGTTTAACTTTACCAGAAATTATCAAATAGTTGTCCAAAGTGGCTGTAGCATTTTATGTTTCCACCAGTAACACAGGAGAGTGCCATTTGTTCCATGTCCTGGATATCTGCTATCTTTTTAATTTTAGGCATCCTGGTGGGTATGTAGTAAACTCTAGTATTTCTACAACCAGATACACGTGAACACGTGTACCAAGAGACATACGAGAATGCTCAAGGCAGCACTGGGTAATAGCTGAAAACTGCAAACAACTCAAATGTCCATCAGAATAGGATGGATAAATTGTGGTCCATTCATGGAATACAGTAAAAATGAATGAACTCCAGTTTCAGACATAAACAGGAATGAATATGACCAAAAAACTATTATGTTGAGCAAAAAGAATAAGTCAGGGATGAATACTTACAGTACGGGTTCATGAAAAGTTCAAAAGTATGCAAAGCTAACAAGCAAGAAATTGTTTTAAGGCCTCTATACACATAGACGATAAAACAACAGATAAAATCAGGGAAACACTGTAAAATCCAGGAAATTCCCCTGGACGGGAAGACGGTAGATGAGACAAGAAGAAGGGTCTATAGGAGCTTCAGAAGTACTGGGGAATGTATTACTCCTTAATCCAGACAGTAGAAACAGAGTATATAAAATTTTTAATCTTTAAGGAATTTATATGATATATACTATTCTGAATGTGTGATGCATTTCATTATAAAATCTAATTTTTTTTTTTTTAGGTTAAAACATTTTTTGCTAAGGGACTACTCTGGCTGCTGTGTAACACTAGCAGGGGACCAGAGAGAAGCTACTTCAATATCCCAGGCAGTGGAGGTGGTGAGAAGCAGCTGCATGCATTCTGAAGGGTTTAACTGATGGGTGAGATGGAGGGTAGTGGGTGGGAGAGGAAGACTGAACCAGGGGCACAGGACCTTGTGGCCCAAGCAACCTGGTGGGGGGGGGGGTGCCATTCTTTCATACAGAAAAGTCAGGAAAGAAATGGGTTTGGGTAAGAAAAAAAAAAAAGTTTTGTTTACAACAGGTTAAATTTGAGATGCCCTTTAAATGTCCAGGTGGAAATGGCAATAGGCAGCAGGACACAGATGTCTGAAGCTCACGGATGAGGTCACAGCTGGAGGGATACATCTGAGAGTCATCAGAGCACAGTTCATTTTTAAAACTACAGGACCAGAAGAAATTATCGACAGAAGGCCTGGCATAGATAAGAGAAGGCTGTCAGCAGTAACCTTCACAATGGCTGATCCAGAGGTTTGGAGGGGGTGAACACCTGACTGGATGAGAAGTGGCCAACAGGCAGGTGAAAAGGTGCTCAGCATCATTAGTCATCAGGGAAATACATATCAAAACCACAATCAGACACCACATCCCACTCACTAGGATGGCTATAATCAAAAAGACAGATAATAACAAGTATTAGTGAAGATATGGAAAAATTGTAACTCTCATACATTGCTGGTGAGAATGTGAAATGGTGCAGCTACTTTGGAAAACAGTCTGGCAGTTAAAAGGTTAAACAAAGAGTTACCGTATGACTCAGCAAATCTAATCCTGGGTCTATACCCAAGAGAAATGAAAATATATATCCACACAAAAACACATACACAAATGATTATAGGAGCATTATTCGTATCAGCTCCAAAGTGGAAAGAACTCAAAGCTCCATCAACTGATGAATAAACAAAATGTCAAATATCCATGCAATGGAATCTTACTCAGCCATAAAAAGGAAGCACTGGTACATGCCTCATGGATGAACCTTGAAAACATGGTGCTAAGTGAAAGAAGCCTGACACAAAAGACTACATATGATGTGATTCCATTTATATGAAATATCCAGAATAGGCAAATCCATAGAGTAGATTAGTGACTGCCTAGGGCTGGGGGTTGGAGGAGATGGGGAGCGACTGAGAATGGGTATGGCGTTTCCTTCTGGGATGATGAAATGTTCTAAAATGGTTTGTGGTCTAATTGCATAACCATGTGACTAGACTAAAACCAACTCACTTGTACACTTGAAATGGCTGAACTGTATGGTATGTGAGTTATATCTCAATAAAAGTGTTACTAAATAAAGGGAATGAGATAAAACAGAATGGGAGATATTACAGAATGTTTGTAAACTGGTGGGGATGGTTCAGTAGAGGGAGAAGTTAAAGCTGCAGGAAAAAGAGGATAATTAAGAAGCAGAGTCCTTGGGACTTCCCTAGTGGCGCAGTGGTTAAGAATCCGCCTGCCAATGCAGGGGACACGGGTTTGAGCCCTGGTCCTGGAGGATCCCACATGCTGTGGAGCAGCTAAGCCCGTGTGCCACAACTGCTGAGCCTGAGCTCTAGAGCCCACAAGCCACAACTACTGAGCCCGTGTGCCGCAACTACCGAAGCCCACGAGCCTAGAGCCCATGCTCTGCAACAAGAGAAGCCACCGCAACGAGAAGCCTGCGCATCGCAGGGAAGAGTAGCCCCCGCTCGCCGCAACTAGAGAAAGCCCGTGCAAAGCAACAAAGACCCAACGCAGCCAAAATAAATAAATAGATAAATAAAAAAGAAGCAGCAGCAGAGTTCTTGAGCAGCAAGAACGGGGCAGAGGGTGGTGGGAGCCAGTGCCCGCATGGAGAGGGTTGACCTGCCTAGCAGGAGGTGAAGCAGAGCATGGGCACAGGCACAGGGAGAGATGCATCTTTATTGCTGGGGTTGGAGATTTACAGAGATCAGATGTGAAACAGTCCTCTAAGAGAGAAGGAGAGTAACGAGGGAAATTTAGTGGGAGGCAAGGCAATACTAGGGTCTTCTGAGAGGTCTGTGGTCACAAATTTAGCAAATTTGGTGAGACCACTTAACGATAAATACCCCCTGAATGGCTGGCTGAGCTCAAAATGCTGAGGCTGAACAGTGGAACTGGAGACCAGAATCCAGAAGGTCAGGGGCAGCCTTGAAGAACGGATGGTCTTCCCTAGAGCCTTCTACCAATCAGGGGATGCATGCTTGAACAACTACGCTAATACAAGGAAACAAGGGAAACCAAAGGAGGCTCTGGCCAGCTTGCAGGTGGAAGAAAGGAAAAGCAGGCATATGGGATTGAGCAGCAAAGCTTGCCCCAAAGGAGAACGGACGGAACTGGGTTTTGGAGGCTAGTGTGTTTTTAGAACCAGTCTCTGGTCAGTTCCCAGGAGACAACCCATCAAATTAACCTAATGAAGCACAGGATATAGCACAGCCTCAGACCAGCGCAGCTGAACACAATCTTCTTGGCAGGCAGAGAAAAGAAATGTCAAAATAAGGAGCCAGAGGATGGGGGGAGGGAGACTGCTTGAATCTGGAGGGGGTGGAGAGAAAGAAAAAAAATCCCAGCCCAAGACGCTGATAAAGCACCCTCTTTCCACCCACTGACACACAGCCTAAGGACGTGTCCCAGAGCCTCAATGTAAAGGCATCAAACCACAGATTAGTACTCACATTGCATGGTGTTTTATGAGTTTCTGAGCATGTGCAGGCATAGCCTCTCATTCGGTATTCACAAAAGTCCCAAGACGAGCTGAACCAGGTCAGCCAGGCGATAAGTGACAGAGCTTTAATATCATTCCAGGTCTGATGGTTCCAAGGCCAGTGCTCCTTCCAAAAGCTCCCATTGCCTTGCAGAGAGGCTTTTCCCACTAACTGGGGTACAACCATCAAAGGGTTCCCTGTGTCCCAGAACCTTGCCAACCTAGCAACCCAGGAAACTCCCTGCTTGCTGGGTGTGGCAACAGCCGACCCCAGCAGAAGATGCCCTGGGGTGTCAGTCATTATCTGGAAGAAGAGACCTGACAGCCCCTCCCTCACACTCAACTGAAGCCCAGAGAGGCACATCCTTGATGTGTCTGAGAACTGGTTGCTTCACCTCTGCATGCTTGGCTGACTGAAGTCATCACATTGCAACATGCTGGCACCACCCTCTGGCACACACCCCTCAGTTATCCTAGTGACTCAGGCCTCCTCGCTCCCCAGTTACAACCCCTCTGGCAGTGTCTGCCTCAGGAGCCCCTGTCTTCCGGCAGGACACCTCACTTTGTCTTGATGTCGAGTCTGAGATCTCAGCTCCAGTACTTCTGATGCTGTCCTGAGTTGGCAGCCAGGAAACCAGAAAGCAAGAGCTAACATTTCTTCCGGCCTATGATCATCACTCTGGCTAACTTTCAAATAAGTCCCAGAGAAATAAACCATCAGTCTCCATCACAAGCAGATCGATGTTGCACCCTAAGAAACAGGCTCTAAGGGGAGGAATGCTGGGCTCTAAGGCACGGGGAGAGGGTGGGGCAGGGGGACAGCTGGGATGTGGGGTCCCGGCTCTGCACCACACCTGCCCCTTAAAGGAGTCCCAGTGTGATTTGTTGGTGTTGGGCGTGGGGTAGGAGTCCAGGAATTTGTTATACATATCTACAGTAGGCAGGGAGAGATCTAGAAAAACAATACCATCTCAGTAGCAAGGCAAAGCCAGACAGAAACTGTTGAGGAGAGGCAGGAAGATGGGGTGAGGAATAAATAGAAAGTTATTTAAAGAACAGAACCACCTGTATGATGAAGGCCAGGGCGGTTCCTGTTAAGCCCCTGTGTCCACTGACCAGTCTCTCCAGGCTCCAGACCACTTCTTATTTGCATTTTATCCAGTCTGATAGCTTTTTTCTTTTTAACACATGAGTATAACCCTTTACGCTTATGTATTTGGACTCATGTTACTATCTTTGTTTTCTCTTCACTAGTTTTCCTTTAGTTCTTTTTTCTTTTCCTGACTTGTTGGACTGACACACTATCCCTACTCCCACCACTTTTTTTCCTCCTGGCTTGGAAATTATATTCCTCTTCTTTTAGTGGTTATCTTAAATTGTTAGCATATATACATTGTCCTAATGAGGTCTACAGTTTTCAGCAGTACTATTCTGTTTAACAAGGCAGAAACTTGATGTGATTTAACAAGGAAATTCCCTTCCTTACTTTACCTTATTCTTCCTTGATAATGTGGTCAACAATTTTAGTTTTCCTTTTGTAAAATTAAAAAACAAACTAGACACTGGATTTCTGTTTGTGTGTTTTGCTATCTGTGGCAGACACTGTTGGTTGCCTACCAGCAGCCACTCCCCCTTCTTTCCTGCCAACAGAATCCTGATTTTGCTCAGGCAGCAAAGAACCCAGTCCCAGGAGATGAGGCAAGCCTGGTCAAAGCCAACCACAGTAAGCCTGTTCCCTTTTACCAGGAATTGGTGTAAGAATGAACCAGCTCGGGCCAATGAGACATAAGGAGATGTCTGCTGGGGCCTTCTTGGACAGATTCTCCTTCCCAAAAAAGGGGCACATTAGAAAGCTCCCTTTCGGGGCTTCCCTGGTGGCGCAGTGGTTGAGAATCTGCCTGCCAATGCAGGGGACACGGGTTCGAGCCCTGGTCTGGGAAGATCCCACATGCCGTGGAGCAACTGGGCCCGTGAGCCACAACTACTGAGCCTGCACGTCTGGAGCCTGTGCTCCGCAACAAGAGAGGCCACGATAGTGAAAGGCCCGTGCACCATGATGAAGAGTGGCCCCCACTTGCCGCAACTAGAGAAAGCCCTCGCACAGAAACTAAGACCCAACACAGCCATAAATAAATAAATAATTAATATTAGTTAATATTAATAAATAAATAAATAAATTAATTAAAAAATTAAAAACAAAAAACAAAAATAAATAAATTAATTAATTTAAAAAAAAAAAGATCATGGTCCTTAAAATGATGTATTTAAAAAAAAAAGAAAGCAAGCTTCCTTTCTCTTAGCATCTCCCTGCCTTCCTGCTTGGGAAGCTATAGGGTGATGATATGTTACCTAGAGCAGCAGCAGCCATCTCACAACCATGAGAAGAAAGATCTTATACCCTTAAGATGGCACAGCAGAACGATGGAATGATCCAGGGTTCTTCATGTCAATATTAGACCACTGCCCCAACCCTGGAACTCCCTACCTCCACACTTCTCATTATAAGCTAATTAAATATTTTCTAGAGTTTAAGTCACTGTGAGTGACTTAAGCATCCAGATATACTGTCTATAGTTAAATGTACCAACGTACTATTTCAATTTCTGCGCTCAATGCTGGTGCTAGCAACCCCCTCCTTCCCCCGAGTTTTCTTCTTACTGAAGTATACCTTTAGTAGTTCTTTTAGCCAGGATCTATAGATAAAACTGTCTTAGCATGTCCAAAAATATCTTTATTTCACCTCATTCTTGAATGATAACTGGATATAGAATTCTAGTTTCCCTAAGATAGTCCTCTATCATCTCTGGCATCTAATGTTGATGAAATGTTGTCTGTCGGTCTCATTGCTGTTTCTTTGAATTCTTTTATTTCTCTGGTAGTTTTAAATATTTTCCCTTTAATTATTTTATTTTATTTTGGCTGTGCCACACGGCTTGTGGGATCTTAGTTCCCTGACCAGGGATCAAACCCGTGCCCCCTGCAGTGGAAGCACGGAGTCCTAACCACTGGACCGCCAGGGAATTCCCATATTTTCCCTTTATTCTTATCTGCAGTTTCACTATATCTAGGTATTTATTTTGTTTGGTATTCGTGCTGTTTCTTCAATTCTGGAATTCTCAGCCATTATCACTTCAAATATTTTTTTGCCATTTCCTTGACTCATATCTGGAATTCCTACTAGACTTGTGCTAAAGCCTGTAACATGTCCTCCATGTCTGTGCTGCATTCTAGATTAATTCCTCAGCATTAGCTTCCAATTCTTGAGTTCTATGTGTCCAGGCTACAGCTATCCATTGTTTCAAATTCTAATTACACTATTTTTCGCTGCTAGAATTTTTAATTTAAAATTTTCATAATCACATATTCTCGTTTCTTTTACAATTTCCCTTTCTTTTCTTTAATGAATATCCTGTTTCCCTAATCTCTTTGAGGATCCTTAACCTATTTCTATTAAAGACATTTTCTGATTACTCTGTTATTTTCATTTCTTCTGGGGTAACTTTTTCTTTTTTCATATTAGTTTTCCTCACATGTTTCTGAATATATAAGCTCATCTCTCCCCAATCTGGGGGTTTTCACCTTTGCCTCCCCAGGTCCTTTGGGTCTCCTGGTCTAGAATCATATCTTATAGTACCAGCTCAGCTTAGGTCCAGGCTCTGATGGTCTGTCCCCCTAGGTAAGCATCTTCATGGTAAGCCATAGCCCCAGGGAATGGGTGACAGCAACTGTTTTCCCAGCCCCTGGGTTCCAGCAGTGTACCAGCTCTAATTCCATGCTTTGTGTTGAGCACTTCATAGCTCTGTTACCCCAGATTTCTAGCCACTTCTGCCTGCATCCAGTCTCAGAGACCAGCAGGCCTGCAGCTTCTGCCCTGCTCTCCCGTGTGCATTCTTGCTCCATTTCTCATCACAGGGATGTTTATCATTTTGTGTGGGGAGGGAGGGGGAGTACATGACTATGTTTTCAGCATTTTTTCTCTTTATGTATTACTGCTATGTGTTTAGAGTATAAATTTACAGTGCCATCTTCACTGGATGAGTTGGATTAAACTATTTATACCAAGGAACTGGGAATCCCTGCCAATACCAGTCTCCTGAGAAGGTATATCAAACCAGCTCTAACGAGATTCACAGAACTCCAGCCAGTACACTGAGGGAAGCCGACTGAGACAGCCTGGGGTAAGCTGATCAAAAGTTCCAATTAAAACTGCTCTCCCATCCCCACCCCATCTTCATTCCAGTCCACCATGGGATGGGGACAGGGGCGGGCAGACATGCAAATAGCATCTTTCAGATGTGGTCTGACCAGGTCTTCACTGAGGAAGGCCAGCCCTGCCTTCAGCCCCTCTTCCACACCACTTGAGCATTTCCCAGTGTTTCACCTGGCCGGGGAAACATGCATACTGGCTACATGGACACTCCTGATGAAAGGTCCATCTGACTCTCTTCAAGTCCCCAGCCCACCTGCAGCAGGCCCAGCCTTTAGTTTCAATTACATCAGAACAGCAGTGAACTCAGGAGCCATATTCGAGTCCAGGCTATCACCAGGCAGCTAGCCACTTTTTCTTTCCAGGCCAAGGTTCTTGAACCATCAGAGGAAGGCTATCCCACCTCCAGCCTCTTCCTCTCTGATTATCTCCTGCTTGTTCCTGCTGACCACCACTTTGACTTCCAAGCCATCACAATCAGCTTTCTTGACTCAGACCCCTCACTGCTTGTTTCTTTCAGCTGCTAATGGATTCTGAAGGTTCAGCCCCCAGCCCTTTTTCTCCTTTGCCTCTCTACGGTGCCCCATCCCCCTCCAAATCAAGAGCCTGCCCTTCTACCCTAGATTCTAGATTGTATTCTCAACTGCCTCTTTAGCCATGTGGCATTTCAGACTTAACAAACTCATCACCTTCCTGCGTTCAAAAGCACATAAGATGGAGATGCAGCTCTCTCAATCATGGGGCCAAGGTCAGGCTCTTTCACATAGCATCCAGAGATCCCCAAACCAGGCCACCCTCCTAAGCCTCATCTCTCACCGTGTCCTACCCTCCAGGGGTTATGAGTTAATTTGGACCACAGGCCAAATCTGGCCCATATTTATTAAGATCATACACGAAACCTAAAAAGACACAGACATGTTTATCTCCTTCACTTAAGCTCTAAGTGTACAGACACCATGTTATTTAATTCACTATCTAGCATTGGCCTTCATATAGTAGGCATCAAAAAATATTTGTCCATGGGGGGGAGGGATAATTTAGGAGGTTGGGATTAACATATACACACTACTATATATAAAATAGATAATCGGGGCTTCCCTGGTGGTGCAGTGGTTGGGAGTCCGCCTGCCAACACAGGGGACACGTGTTCGAGCCCTGGTCCAGGAAGATCCCACATGCCGCAGAGCAACTAAGCCCGTGCGCCACAACTGCTGAGCCTGTGCTCTAGAGCCCGTGAGCCACAGCAGCTGAGCCCGTGTGTCGCAAGAAGAGAAGCCACCGCAATGAGGAGCCCGTGCACCACAACAAAGGGTAGCCCCCGCTCGCTGCAACTAGAGAAAGCCCTCGTGCAACAACGAAAACCCAACACAGCCAAAAATAAAAATAAATAAATTTATAAAAAAAAAAAAAAGATAATCAACAAGGACCTACTGTATAGCACAGGGAACGCTACTCAATACTAAATACTATGTAATAATATGGGAAAAGAATCTGAAAAAGAATAGATACATGTATATGTATAACTGAATCACTTTGCTCTATACCTGAAACTAACACAGCACTGTAAATCAACTACACTCCAATATAAAATAAAAATTAAAAAAAATTTTGTCCAACTGAATATCACCTCTCTACATAACCCCAGGGTTATAAGAAGCAGAAGAGGGGGGTTCCCTGGTAGTCCACTGGTTAGGATTCGGAGCTCTCACTGCCATGGCCCAGGCTCAATCCCTTGTTGGGGAACTGAGATCCCTCAAGCCGCACGGCATGGCCAAAATAAAAAATACATATGAATTTTAAAAAGTAAAAAATAATAAAAAATAAGAAGTAGAAGAAATAAATGGTAATGAAAAAATGTTTTGAAGCCACTTCTATAAATCACTGTATAAATATGCAGATGGAAGTGATCATTATAATCAGCCCCCACTCTTCCAGCTTTGACATTCTAGAAGTGAAAGCTTTCTCTAACTTCTCATGGACCACCAAGAAACACGAGGCCTCAGGTACAAACCAGATTTCACAAATCGGAGGCAATGAGAAGGGTGAGTGTGTAAAAGCTAGAGAAGCTGCCGGGACGGTGGGAACAGTTGAAGTGGACTGCTCTTGAGCTTCTGTCAGCAGAGACACACCAGGGCTGCTAGGGACAGTACTCTCTCTGGTGGCTCCCCTAAGCACCGCAGGCTGCTGGCTAAGTCCTCCCTAGCTAGGACTCGTCAGATCTCACAACCATCCACCGCAGCTCAAAGTCCCTTTCCAGTCAAGCCTCCCAAAATGAAGAAGGCACCTAGAAAAACCTGGCTTCACTTCCTGGTTTTGCCGCTTGTCAGCTATTAACCATTTAGCCCCTCGGATCCATGCCCTGATCTGTAAAATGGGAGTACCATCTATTTTGGAGGGTTTCTGGAAGGACAAGAGCCAGAAAGCTCCCAGCCTCAGTGCCTGTGCTCCTGGGGTGGGCGGGTGGAGGGCCACGGTTTGGTTAGTCCCAGACCCAGCCTGGCCAGCTCTCTGGGCTGCAGGCCCGTGACCCTGGATAGGCACCACAGGTTCCTCAGCACCCTCAGCCCCACTCCAGCCCCGGCTTCCCCAGGCCAGCACCGCCAGGGTCTCCAGAGATTCCTTCCCTGCCTAACCACAGGTACTGCCCGCCCACCCCATCGACCCCCCACAGTGGCAGCTTCCAGGGAGGTGGAGTGGGCAGCGTAGACCTGAGGTCTCCGAGCCAGCTCTGCCCCAATGACCCCCACCCCCAGGCTGCACAGCGAACAATGCTGTGTCCATCCTGTGGCAGAGCTTGTGGGTCACGGAGCCTGTCACCTGCTCCCTGGCTTCATCACACTACACAGAACAGAGGCCTGCCCTGAGCTGCTTCTAAACAGCTCACTGAGGTCCATCCCATACTTGGCCACCTCTGTGGCTCTCTAGACACAAGCTGGCAGCAAGATTCTAGAAAAGACACACAGCACCTCACACGCGTTTCATTCTACAGACGACGCACCCGGGAGAACTTTTCAAGTGAGATTTTTAAAAGCCTTAGTCTTTGGTGTCTTTTTTTAAGTTTTCAAACTGTTAAGTATTGGGCTTTGTATTTTGATGAAAACTCAGAATAGTGGCATTTGGGGCTGTGACTAGTAATCAGACCAAACTTGTAACCGACCATGGATCTGAATAAACCTATTCTTGGTCCTGAAAAAAAAAAAAGATTCTAAAAGAGACAAAGTTTATAAGGGGGTTCCTCTACAGGGCTGAAAGCCTCTGACATTAAGAGAAGCAGGAGATGGACCTCCCTGGCAGTCCAGGGCTTAAGATTCCACGCTCGCCCCAAAAAAAGAAAAAAAAAAGAAAGAGAGAGAGGCAGGAGACAGGCGGAAGACCCTGAAGGTAGGAGATTGGGAAAGTAATCTAAGTTTCTTTGAGGACTTTTGGAGGAAGCAGGGAGCAGGATGAATTAAATGGTGGCCTAGGGCAAGTCAGAGAGGAGTCTGGAGAAGCTGAGGTCTAGACCTTATTGCCCAACTCTCCCTTCCAAGGGCAGTTAAACTTGACTACCCCACCCACACCCAGGGTCAGGGGACCATGGTGCTTACAGTCTGCTCTGATTTCCTCTAAAGATAAGGTTCAAAGCGTGGGAGGCTTGGCTATTCTTCACTGTTTAAGATTCAGATCTCAGTCACACCAGAGATGTAATGAAGAGCCACAGAAAAGCTGCCGGGCCCTCCTTTTCCTTCTGCACCTTGTCAGGATGCCTAGGGGATGTTCTGAATCTCAAGAGAAAAGCAAATATTTTTATTCAGCAAATATTATCACAGTGGGGAGTGGCAGACAGCATGGGAAGAGCCCCAGGCCTCTCCCTCCTTGTACAGTCGCATCACTGACCCCTTAGCAAAGCTCTTCTCTCTCCAGCCTCGCAGCTCCTGCTCTGTCGAGGAGCAGAGCAATGGGACTCCTCTGTTTTGAGGACGCCCCACCAGCCCCTCTAGTCTGCCCGCCACCCAGGGCTCCTTGGTTTTGCCAGCCAGGCTCCCCCTAGGAGAGCTGCCCTTCCAAGGGTATGCCAAGGGCAGCTGACCCCAGAGACCAGCAACCCAGGTCCCAGCTGTCAGCCTCTCCCTCTAAAGAGGAGGGAGCTGGTAACAGCATATCCCAGAGGCCTTCAGAGGGGCATAACCAGAGCAATACCCACCAGCTAGAACACGGGTGGAGGGCAGAGCCGAGGGCTTCAAGAAAGAAGAGGTGAGTCAATCCTCAACTTACAGACCCCTTGGGGAGAAGGATCATGCTTCCCGTCCAACTCACGCTTATCAATGGGAGTCCTCCTTGCTCAGAAACATGGGCTACTCCAATCCTCCTCAACGCTGGCTCCCCCAAACGCACACACCCTCTACCCTGGGGTGGGAGGACTAGTGTAAGTTTGATAGATAGAAGGTTTAAAAGAGAGTCTCAGTGCATTCCATTGCTCCTGCCAGAACTGGGTGAAAAGAAAGGAGTAAATGGTTTCTCCAGGTAACCTTCAACCCCCTTCTCCCCAACCCATACACCCACGTGGCAGGGGACGAGCCTGTGAAAACCTGGTCCATACACCCAGACAGCTTCCTGGAATGCTCCCAGGCAAGGGCATGCAGACTGAGAAGGAAGCTCCAGGGGCTGGGGGCAAAGGGCGAATGTTCTCCTGAAACAGCAGATTCATACACATGGCAGAGAGAGGCAGGGCGTTGCCTTTCTAACTCCCAACCAGCCCCCCCAAGAAATCCTGCATCTGATCACTCTCGCCCTCACCACTGGGGAAGGGACAGGACTGGTGCTTCTGTGTGCCACCACTGCCCTGGCTCGCCCCCTCCCCAGCCTGCACTGTGGCACGGGGCTCTGGACAGGGTCCTCCTCCCTGTACTGTAAGCACCGGAAGGTTGGCCACCTGAAGAAAGCTGATGGGGAAGGGCTGAGCTAGGGTCTGTACAAGTCCTGCCAGTACACACCTAGGGAAGGGAGAAGCTGTGCTTCTAGAATCTTCCAGGCCACAGTCTCTGTGGCTCACAACTCCAGCCAGGCCTTGGCCCAGGCCCAGAGTTGAAGGATTCAACTTAAAACTCCAGCATCTATCCCCACATCCTCTGTGGGATGGGGGGATGGGGGAGAGAATGCCGGGGGAAGAGGTCTTAACCTAACTGGCCTGCACTGTGACCCTGCGGGAGAGGGGCCCGGGAAGCAGGGTGACTGATGCTTCGCTGGAAAGGAGGGCTGCAGGACCGCTGTCTGTGTACTCATTGTACGCGCACGACCCAGCAGGACTCCAGGCCCTCAGCAACCAGGGGGCAGACACCAGCCCTTCCTGGGGGGCATACTGGGATGGACCTGGCCCAAAGCTCTGATACATAGGGCAAGCTCCGGCCCCTGACAAGGCTGGCAGAGCTCCTGGGATGCGAAGGTCCAGAAACAGTGCTTCTGGGAGCATAGCAGCCCCCGTTCTGGGGGTCTTCCGTCCCCCAACCCGGGGCGGAAGTCAGGGGCGCACACTCACTCCACTAGGGCCAGCGTCACACTTGAAGGTGCAAGTGAGAACAGGGCTCTGTGTCCTCAGTGCCAGGACTGTGTAAACCTCTTCCCCTGAGTTGGTATAACCTATGGCTGGAACTCTTCAATCCGCATGGCCCAGCCAAGCCACCCAGGTGGGAAGTCTGCCAGAGCCTCTAGGACCAGGCAATATCATGAAGGTGACAGTCCAGGCTGCAGGCACGGAGGCCTGCTTTGTCTGGGGCAAGTTTCTCTAAAGGGCTCCAAGCTCAGCAGGGCAGCAACAGTGGGCTGTAACCGTCGGCAGACAACCTCCCTTACTCTATCCGCCCTGCCCCCACATTTCCTTATCAGGAGGCGGTTCTTTTGATTTTTTTTGCGGCTTCATCTGAACACTGGTTATGAAATGGGAGCACCTTGCGTGCTGGCAGGCAGCCGTTTGGGGCGTGGACACCGTCTGGCTCCTGGGCACCACCTACATGCCAGGCAGGATGCAGAAGTGGGGCTGCAGGCTGGAAACTCCGCTTTGTGGTCAGGCGCTTATCTCCTTCCTTCATCAAGACTAGATGACTTCAAAGTGTTCTTTTTGCTTTTTTTTTTTTTAAACCAGAACACTCTTTCCCCCCAACCCCACCCGAAAACTTACATCAACCAGGCCAGCTTATCAGTTTCTATTCTTGTGGCCCAGTGGGAAGAGGGAGGCTGGTGGTGAGACTTGTATAATTCCTGCCAAGATCAGATGCCGGAGAACCACCAAGCCTTTACGGCAGCTTGTGGGCTAAGCTGGGGCCTGAGTGCTGTGTCAAGAGATGGGGCCCTGTTACAAGGCTTACTTAGAATAAATAAGGTGACACTGTTATAGGTACAGTCATGTAGGTGCCAATTCCCTGGGGGACCTCGGGAAGGAGCTATATTCCCTCACAGCCAATCAGCCCTGAGTAGAGAGGAGGTGGCCCACCTGCCCTGAAGAGGACTCATGGCAGGATGGGTCCCAGGGGTCCTTAGACAGGGAGACAGGTCAGCGCTAGGAGACCAGAGACTGGCAGAAAGGCGTACAGAGGTGCGCTGGTCCCAGGGGTGGGTATCTCCAGTGGGGAGAGTACCCCGAAAACCCTGGAAACAAACCAGTAACCTGTCCTTTGTGAGCCAGACTGTTTTTACTCTTCATACACCCTATCTTTAGCTTTCCTTTGTTCTCCTTTTATACTTAGTAACGTCTTTCGGAAAGGTCAGCCTGTGGCAGCTATGCTAATGAAAACCCAAAGGAGGTGTTTTTGCATCCATGCCTGGACCAGGAGATTAAAGGGAGCAATGTCCCCTCTCTCCCTCGGGAGTGGAGGTGCAGAGAGGCCCAGAGGTGGGCCCTTTGCTCAGCCTGTGTCCTCTGGAGTCATCTTTCCCACAGAAACCTTGGGATTGCAGTTAGACGCCCCGAGCTAGTGCCCAGCCTGGTGCCACAGGGCAACTGCCAGCACCAATCCCGCAGGAAGCACCCCTGCCCTGCGCCCCCGCTAATCCCTGTGTCACTAATATTCAGCTCCAGAAGGCAGAGAGCAGGTGGCTGGTAAACTGTAGAGGCCAGTGCACACCTGCTTTCATTCCCCCCTTGCTCTGGCTAAGCCGTCTTCCTCGTCACTGAGGAGCTGATAATATACTGTGACTGACTCAGGCAGGACCCCTGGGAGGAAAGAACATCCCCAAGGTTGCTAGGCAGGTAATCCGCTTTCCCTTCAGGGAAGTGGCAATATCAGCTGCTATGAGTAGAGCAAAGGCAGCCTTCCCCTTGCCCTGCCTCTGCCCCTCGCCCCTGGGTGAGGAGAGCCAGGGTGGGGGAGCAAGGAGCCGTCCCCAGTCCCATCCTCAAAGAGCGATTCATCCTCCTGGACCTGGCCTACGTTATATGTTCCCTGCTAAGATAGTATCTGTCATCACATCTATTACTGTTGTCAACCTCGGGGGAACATGGAGGGGAGGAATACACCGACTGGGGTCCATCACGATGGTCCCCAGGGAGCGGTATCTTTTGGCTAACTTTATTATGTATCCTGGGGTTACAAGGGGATGGCCAATATGATGGTGCTTATTTGGGGCTTGGGCTGTACAGGGTGACCTGGGGGCCACCAAGAGGTGGGGCCCAGGGCCTCCTTTCAAGCCCCTTGGGTGGTGAGACTGGGGCAGCCCCACCTCAACATGTGTCTATGAGTTAACATTTTACAGTGAACTCTGGACTAAACCCAGATGACCTCAATTCCAGGACTGGCTTTGCTATCCGACAGTTGCATGTCTGGGCAAATCTTACCTCTCTGGGCCTCAGGTCCTCCAACTGTAAAATGGGCATCATGATGCCTGCTGCCCTGCTTACCTCACAGTCCCCGTCAAGATGAAATAAGCGATGACTATAAGCTGCAAGGCACTATGTACCCGAGGTACCAGCGAATTTCAGCCTCACCGAGAAGAGGGAGTCAGGGACAAGAGTAGGCACTGTGGCTAAGCCTGAGGGAACAGGAGGCCGGACCCAAGCTGGCCAATCTCTGAGAACATGAACCCAGACAGAAACAGGTGGACCAGGGAGCCTGCGGGAGCCAAGCATGCAGGGCAGACACAGCGCTCTGGTCAGTCTGGGTTGGCAGACAGTTCAGGAGAGAAGACTGGCTGTCAGCAAGTATATGAAGGGCAGGAGGAAAGATGCATGAGGAGATGGTCAGAATGAAAAAGGAATTCAGTCCCAAACTCAGAAGAGCCCCGCCTTGCTCACTGAGCACCCTGGAGCTGGGGAGAAGCACCCCCAAGCTCCCAGGACCTCCAGCATCTTATTAACATACATGTCACACTCAGGGGACAGCCTTCCCTTTCTGACCAGGGGCCCCAGGGGAGTGACCCACTCTGGGCAAGACACCTGTGTCAGACTGAACTTGAGGTCTCCTCCTGCTAAGGTGAGGCTCGAAGCCCCAAGCACTTTTTTTTTTTTTTGCTGCACCGCCCAGCTTGCAGGATCTTAGCTCCCCAACCAGGGACTGAACCCAGGCCCTCGGTAGTGAAAGCGCAGAGTCCTAACCACTGGACCGCCAGGAAATTCCCTCAGAGCTCTTTCTACAACACCCCATTCTTGGCTCTGCCAAGCTGGGTCAAACATCTGTACCCTTTACAAATTGGGGGTGACGGGCGAACTGAGGCCAAAATTGTGCTATTCATCTCTCTGTACCTGAAACTGGCACCACCATCCTGGGCATTCTCTTCCAAGGGAGAAGACACAGGGGCACAACCCTCCCCAGCAGGAAATACAACATAATCCAGAAAGCACAGCAGCCCTAGAGCCACATCCTTATCTAGGCCCCAGCAGGAAACAGCACAGAGGAGGGTGAGCATCTAGGAAGCTGAGATGACAGGGGAGACGGGGAGGGGATGGAGGCAGCACCAGGGCAGAAGCGGGCAGACTTGGGCCAAGGCCTCCTCTGTTTACTGGGACCTGGTTGAACGCACACTGAGTGAATGTCTCCCTCATCTCAGACAGATGGCCCCGGGCCACCACGAGGAAGGGACCATTTGCCATAACCTGCCTGTGTCTACTCTTTGTCTTGCAGCCCAGGGGATGAATGACTTTGTGGATGGGCAACCGGGGCACGGGGGCTCCTCCCTAAAAGACACCACTTACTACTGGAAAGAGCCTCAGCCTGCAAGTCAGATGACCTGGGTTCTGGACTCAGTTCTTCTACCTACTGGTTTGAGGAGATCCGGCATATTTCTCAACCTCCACTTCCTGATCTGTAAATGGAATGACTCAATGATTCTAAGTCCCGTTCTACATGCTAGCATTCAGTTTTTAACAAGGCGAATGAATACATGGCAATAAATCCTTATAAGTTTGTCTACAGTGGTGATTCTGACATGCACACCTAGCTCTGCCTATTGCCTCCATACACGAAGCCTTCAGAATGGACGACAACCCCATTTTCCTTTGGGGAGTCATCTCTCCCCAAATTTCCATCCCTGTGCCTGGCCAATCAGAGCACCAAACGCAGCCAGCCACAGTACTTGATCCAAGGTTGGGCAAGGACCCTGATTCCAAGTGAACCCAGGACTCCTGTGGCCGTCCTGGGATGGGATGCTGAGAAGACGGAGGCCTGCACTGCTGACAGCACCTTCCACCACGTGGGAACTGAGAACGGTGTCACCATGGAGAAGGGCGGGGCGAGATGGCGTTGTTTGAGTCCCTCATCTTCCCTGTACGTGGCCAGCCATTCTCTCAGGTATGAGTCAACGGATTCCCTTTTATCAAAGCATTTTGAGTTGGATTCTTGGCTGTTGTAATTGAAGAAGTCCAACTGATACAATCTTGCACACATGTACAACCATTCTGCATTTCATTTAAAGGAATTTTAAAAAGCCACTACAGTATCGCTTGCCATCTGGTGCAGAAGGGTTGCCCTGAACCTGGCCCTAAAACCCTGTCCTTGATACGTCAACCCAGCTCAGAGGCCCATGGGCCCACAGGAACAGGAGTGATTCTGGGATTCCCATCAGTGACTCATTCCTGGCCAGGACCCACACCCTTCTCCAGCCGGGGACACTGCCCAGATGTACAGATGGTGAGAGAGCCACTGACGTGCATGGACTTTCTGGGTGGCCTGGGGTCAGGACTGCCCACAGCTGGAGTCCCCCCATCACAAGCAAGACTCTGGAGGGGAGGGTGCTGCCCGGCTGGGCCCTGAACCGGCTGAAGTGGTCAGGGAAAGAAAAGATGACCCTGGACATAGAACGCAACAGGAAGTCATGACCCTAGGTTCCATTCCTTGTCTGGCAATGGATTTTGGGAGGAACCCTTTCCAAACCTGTTTCTCAACCTGTTAAGAGTCATGTCTGGCTTTTCAAATGATGCCAGACACTCCCCTGAACTCCAGACACATCTATGCCACTCATTTCTGGAAGCCGCCCCTTTGATGACATACCTTAGAGGCACCCAAAAGTACCTCAAACTCACCCTGCTCCAAATCAAACTCACGCATGCTCTAAGCCCCTCAGACTGGACTCCCTTCTGTATTCCCAGTGTCTGGAAAGGGACATCATCCAGCCAACCCTGAAACCTGGGAGCCATCTCTGTCCCTTCCTTCCTTCAACCTCCTGCAGCCAACCTCTTATAAAGTCCACCTGTTTACCACCCAAATCTCTCAGCTTTCTACCTTCCTCCACGTCTGCCACCATCACTCTATCCAAGGAACTGTCACCCTCCACCAATAGTAGCCCCTTAACTGCTGAAGTCCCAGATCTACTCAAGGGACACCCCCTCCAATTCATTCTCCAGAGAAAGGCCAAAGTTATCTTTCCAAATGCAAGTTCCATCAGATCCCCATTTCCACTCCTCCCAGCAAAACACCCAGCCCTCCCAAAGCTCTGGGGCAAAGGTGGGACTCCCTTAAGACCCCATGGTCCCACGTCTGGCTGGCTGAGTGGCAGGTTAACCCTGAGACCAAAATGCACCAGGCAGGTCTGGGAGTCACTGCTCAGCCCAGAGCCCTGGCTGCACCCTGGAGTATGTCCCACTCCCAGGTCAGGCTCAGAACAGCTCAGTCTTGCCAGGACTGACCCTCCCCCAGTACAGACTTCATCTAACCACAGATGGGAACGGGAGCTGGAGGCCAGGCAGGGGAAGCCCAGCTGGGCTGAAGCCAGGGGCTGTGTATATCAGAAAGGAGAGAAGATAGAGCAGGGCCACAATAGCCTGTCAGTTATCTGTGGCGCAGGCTGAGAGAAGGCAGCTGTCAGGAGGATAAAACTCAAGAAGTCTATCTCTTCCCTCTTATCAGACTGACCCTTGGCAGCCTCACAGCCTGTGGAGAACAAACGGTCATTAACAACCCTTCCCATACTTCCAGCACAATCGTGTGCAACCAGTCCAGCCCTGGGAAAGCCCAGGCCTTCCCCCACTGCCAGGGTGGTTCTTGGGGCCCATCTCTTGGCCAGACCTCTCCATCCTGCTTCTCCTTCTTGAGCAATGAAATGTTATGCTCTGCTCAAACTGGTCTCCTCGGGGCCAGTGGTCCCTGCCCATTCAGTTCAGGCCTTTGCATCATGTTATGTGTGGCCTTTGCCTCACCATCTTCCTTCTCTCCTCTACTAAGAAACTCTACCCAGCCCCCTTCCAGGCGTGTTCTCAACTCCTTGCAGACCCGCCAGGAGTCTGTGCTGCCGATCTGGCGTCTCCCATGATCAGCCTGTCATCCAACCTCCCATGCTGGCTTTGGGGAAAAAATCTTGCTAGAGCAGAGTGAGGGCATAAGGAGGTGAGGGGACTGGGAGCAGAAAGAAACAGGAAGCCTATAAACAGTCACCCCAAGGCCTAATCAGTTTAGGCCAGTATAGGAAGGGAAGAACGCAATGAGAGACCAGTTGGGTTTTTCTGCCTGAACCCAGGACAGAGGCAGAGCGAGGGTTGGGAGGTGGGGATGAGGACAACGGGAGGCACGGGGACAGCTCCCTTGGCTGCAGGAGCCCAAGTTCTCCAGAGAGATGCCGGAGCAGGCTGGCTGCTGTTCAGTACATCCAAGCGGGTTAGCAGAAAGGTCAAACCGATTCCCACGGACGTCTGGACTGCATGGTGGCATCCTGGGCCCCAGCACTACCTCCTCACTCAGGATACGGCATTCCTCTGTCAGGTCTACCAGACGATTTGAGAGCAAATTCCTGAACAGGTCTTTAAATTCTTTATTTACAGATGAGGACTCTGGGGCCCAGAGAGGGGCAGCGACTTCCCCTGGGTCACACAGCACCAAACCCCCTGCGGGTAAGTAAGACAGTGAGAATCCTGTATACACCCAGCCAGACTGGGCCCTGGACTATGAAAATCATCGGGGCCCCCTGACCAAACAAACTGCTTCCTCTTTGGAAGAGCCAAATAGCCCTGCCCTGAGGCTCTCATTCAGGCCAGGCCCCCACCCTGGCCACAGTGGCAGACAATAGAGGGTCTGCTGGCTCCTCTTCCTGTTTTGCACAGGATGAATGGCAGGGTAGGCCCACAGATCCAGGATGGGCAGGAATTGCTGGCATGGCGGGTGGGCAGCATGAGTGGAAGAAGACACCTTGTGAAATATCTCAACCAGGTGTAAAGAGGGGTGAGGTATCTTCTGTGTTAATCACAGGAAATGCCACTTGAGAGCTCTGAACTCACATTTATCCACTGCTGCTTTAGGGTCAAGCGTGAATTGCTTTTCAGACACTGAGGAAACCCCTTCATCCATCAGCTGCCACTGTGGCCTTGGGCTGGAGCTCCCTGACATAAAACTGCTTGCCCTGCTCCCATTTCACAGCATCTTCCTCTAAGGAAGTGCCAACGTTGGCTCCCCGATACTGGAAGAGCCTGAACAGGGTTCCCATGCCTCTCCAAACCCCCTTCGGGCTTTCCCATCTCCCTCTACCTGTGGTATCTGGGGTTTCCTCCTGAGCTATGCTGGAGACCCCAGGAATTAGCCAGAAGCTACACAGGTGTGGGCTCAGGGAAATACAAAGCCCTCTGGGACAGGACGGAACAGAGAGAAGGCCAACCCCTGGAAACTCCCTTGTGGCTGCCTCGGACTCAGATGGTTCCCTAGAAAACCCAAGAGACAGGAACTGGGAGCTCAGGGGCTCTCGCCCCTCCCCTGCCTTCCCGCACAGCCTCAGTCCCTCCGGCTGCTGTCTGTTCCACTTGCTCGGCCAGAGGACTCAGCACCGGGCCACAGAGACTTTTGTTTCCTCCTGACTCTGGTTCCAGCTTACCATCAGTATCAAAAGAGGTATTTTGTTTTCAACTGAACTTGGGTGAGAATGAGGGTTGGAGGGAACTCCACTGACAGGTCAGGGGAGAGTCCCTTGTAAACCCAAAGGGACCCTCCCCACCAGGAAGGAAGGAGGTGGTAACTATGCATGGTGACAGATGTTAACTCATTTGCAGACATTTCACAGTGTATACAAATATGGAATCATTATGTTGTACACCGGAAACTGACCTAAGGTTATATGTCAATTACATGTCAATAAAAAAAAAAAAAAAGGAAGGAAGGAGTGGGAGTGAAGGAGCAGGGTGGAGCTGTGGGAGGTGACATGAGTGGGGAGGGGGAATCCCCACTCCCGCCCTCAGTTCCCACACTTGTGCCTCCTCCTACAATCCACCTCAACTTCCCCTCTCACTACCCACTCCAGCCTCTCTGAATTCCCTTCAGCCACACTAACAACTTGTTGATTCTTCCTCACCAGAACGGTTCCCTCTAGACCAATTAGCTATTCGCTTTTGTTGCTGATTTTCTTCCTCAGAAGGCTGCAGACCTGCTCAAGCTGGGAGGCTGTTGCCTGCCTGCTGTGCTAGGACTTTACAGCAGAAGGATTCAGAGAGAAAGGGTGAGGGCTGCCCTCTGGGGTCCCTGGGTCATGCCCCAACACCTCAGGGTCTCCTGCCCTCCCTCAAGCCCCCTTTCAGGAGCAGGACGGGCCTCATGCCTCAACTGCACAGAAGCAGGGCTGCTTTCTGTGTCCCTCTGGTATGTTTCCCTCCCTGATCCTAGAGAGGAAGAGAAGGAGAAAAAAGGAAAAAGGATGCTAATGGGCAAAGGTGATAAACTAGCAAGAGATGAGAAACAGAGGACTGCAGGACAGAGAACGACGCCCCTCCAGGCAGGAGATGCGTGTGCTGCCGGCTCCCCTCCCACGTCAGCAGCCAGTGGGGTGATGTCAGTCAACCTCTTTCCCTCTCTGGACTTCCTCATTTGCAGAGTCACATCCCCTTGAAGGAAGAAGCCATTTGAGGATGTTTTTCAACAACTGAGAGCAGAACTGTTTGTTTTGTTTTAATGTTATTATTTCACAAATACAAATTTAGCACTGACATCAAAATAAAGAAAAGTTACATTTTTCTCTAGATTTCTCTTGTCCCTGGTTCACCTTACTGTACATGGTGGAATGCACTGCATTCATAGGTGACAAAATATCACTTATATTTGAATGCTAACAGCCCTAACTGAGGGGAACAGTCCTCTTCACCCCAGGAAGATGACCTTCTCTCTGAGAATCTGTGGAGATAAGTACTCTTCAGCACTGCCCCTCCTGCCCCACCCCAGAGAGGACCCTGTCCCCTCCCTCCCGTTCCTGTAGGAGGAAACTTCCCCAGTTCTCAGCTAGAAAGTTGGGGTGGCCCAAAGCCCAGCCTACGCCCTGGGGCCTTAGGAGAGATCTGCAATGGCAACATGAAAGCGTGATTGACAACATGCTGTATAATGATTTATGAATAAGCACCAAGAAGTGCTCTAGAACGGCTGCTTACGGAAACACACAGGCGTCCCTGGTGAGCCCCACCTAACTGGAGGAAAAGCCTGTTGTCCCCAGATAGCAGGCAAAGTTCAGACCCTCTCCTTGCAAAATGTCATTTGGAGATGTTTGCCCTAAGAGTTAGTGAGGACTTGTTAACAACCATTCTGAGCAGAAAATCTAAAACCTAAGTCCCCAGAGAGCTGGGCCAGGTCCTTTAGTTGGTTAAGGGCTCAGGTATTGGGAACACGTGGTGGGGGAATTTGGGGCATGGGATCTGAGTGGGGAAGGGGAAGGAGGAGGAAGAAGGCCACCCAGGGGGAAGTGTGGAGACAGAAGAGATGTAGGCATGTTGAGCGTGGACAAGAAAGCCCCAGCTGCTCTCAGGATGTACTGGGCCCCTGAAGCTTTGGGGCCCCACCTCCTCAGGGCTGAGGCCCCAAACCTCAGGCAGCATGGAGTCAGGAGTAACGAGCTCACCAGGGTTCCGTGTGTGCCGTGAGCACCCCGCATGCAGCCCTCCAAAGCAAAGACGCATCATCTCCTGCAAACTCTTTCTCCTCCTGACTGCCCCATTTCAGCTAAAGGAACCAACCTCATCACCCAAGCAATGAAGTGTCAAACCCTAGCCAATCAAGCGTCTGTTCCAGAAGATATCCACTTTCACAATTCTCTAGAATCAGTCCCTTCTTTTCCATTTCTACTGCCAAGTTCCAGCCTTCATTACGTCTCACCTGGACCCTACCTAGTTTTCCGTTTCCTCCCTCCCTTCTTTTCTTGTCCCCTTATGACCCAGCCATACCTTGCTGCCAGCCTGCCCTCTGCCTGCTCAGAAGCCTTTCAGAACCAAGCCCTCCCTTTGCTGTCTGCCGATTCGAGTCTTCGTTGAGCACCTTGCTGGACTGATCTCTCGCAGTGCCCACTGCCACTTCTTCTGGGGACTTCAGCTTTTGGATACAGTCTGGGGGGACTGCCTACCATGCCACCAGCCCTTCCCTGGCCAGGGAAGGAGCATGGCCCAGCCTGGGCCAAAGAGACATATCCTCCCTGGGATATGACTCCCAAGCTGTGGTGACAAAATTACAGAGCACAGCTGGAACAGATTTATCCTGGCGACAGAAGTACCCTGAAGAGGCTGGCCTTTGGCTCCTGCCTTACCCACTCCAAGACCCTGGAGGGGACTTGGGTCCTGAGTCATCCCTCAGATTCTAGGAGTTCCCATAGCCCTCCAATGAAGTCCTTTCCTGCCAAAATCAGCCAAGCTGTTGCTTGCAACCAAACAGGATCTTCTCACTGCTTTTTGAAATACTTCTCCTATGCTCCAACCAAAAGGGAAAACTCCCTAAAAGTGCCATGATGGCCTCTCTCTGCACCTGTTAGCCTGCAAACTCTCCAGCCTGTAGGCACTGCTGGAACTCTACCTGCCCCTTCAGGGCCCAACCCAAAGGCCTCTTCTGAACCCTCTACGCGGATGACTTCCGCCTCCTTTAAACCCACAAGCCGCTGGCTGCCCCTTCTGCCTTCCACTGTGGACACTAGTGTACCTGTCTTATCCCCCTCCCAGCGGACAGTGACTTGGTCATTCTCTCCTCCACAACACCTGGCATAGTTCCAGGCTCAGTAAAATTCACCAGGCTCTGGGGGCAGACAACCCAGAGGACAATTACAGGTTTTCTGGGCAAGACAGACAGTGAGTGACACAGAGCACAGGGTGTGCTGTGGGTAAGGCCTGAGTCTGACTTCCGTATCCTCCACTTACCAGCTGTCTGAGCTTGGGCAAGTCTCATAAGTTCTGTAAGGCTCAGTGCTTCTTCTAGGAAAGAGTGACAACAATGCCGACTCCACAACACTGCTGTGAGGATCTGACGAGCTGACGTGTGAAAGCATCTAGCCCGGCGACTGGTGAGGAATAAGCGCTCAGGGAACTGCAGCCATTATTCCAGCTGTTCATAGCGACTGGTTTAGTAGATGCTCCATCAGAGGGTTGGAATCAGGAGCCCTGGGCCTGCTGTGTGACCCACAGTGCATCTCTCTGTTTCTCAGTAACCCCGCCTATGTCTACATCTGCCTTATCAACCTCCTAAAGAACAATAGGTGGAAAATGCTTGGCAAAGTAAAAGCACAATGTAAGGGGTTCCTCCTGTTTTTCTAAATTTCAGAGGTTCCCAGGCATCCCGTCCAGTGTGCAGCATGGCCAGCACCCCAGCCTGCTCGTTCTGAGGGACAGGGCAGATGAGTGCCTAGTTTGGCGTCTGCTTCTCCATGGCCACGCAGCCACCTCTTTTCCAAAGCCCTGGGGCCTAAATGTCCTGCTTTTGTGGGGCCTTCTTCCAAATAGCCATAGGGCAGTGTCTGCTATGTGGTTACAGGGAGACTGGGAGCTCAGGGCCCACAAGTCCCCCCTACCATCAACCTAGCCAACACTGGGCAGCATGAGAATGGAAGGAAAAGGCTAATCCAGGGCAGCTGCCAGAACAAGCCTGGGTGGGGAAGTACAGTAGGAGGAAATCTCTCTTAAGACTTTACCTCTGGGGACTTCCCTGGTGGCGCAGTGGTTAAGAACCCGCCTGTCAGTGCAGGGGACACGGGTGCGAGCCCTGGTCTGGGAAGATCCCACATGCCACAGAACTAAGCCCGTGCGCCACAACTACTGAGCCTGCTCTCTAGAGCCTGCGAGCCGCAACTACTGAAGCCCGCGCGCCTAGAGCCCGTGCTCTGCAACGAGAAGCCACCACAATGAGAAGCCCGCGCACCGTAACGAAGAGTTGCCCCGCTCGCCGCAACTAGAGAAAGCCCACGTGCAGCAACGAAGACCCCACGCAGCCAAATAAATAAATAAATTTATTTAAAAAAAAAAAAAAGACTTTACAATCTGCCTGGATTAATCACCCAAGCAACTGTCATGGCCCCAAACCAGTGGTTCTCAAGTGTTATGGCCAAGAAACTGGGCAGAAATCAAATCAAATCCTAGGCCCCACCCAGACTGCCTGAACCAGAAAATTCTGGGAGTGGGACCCAGCCAGCTGTGCTTTAAACAGCTCTCCAGGGGGATGCTGATGTCTGATCAAGTATGAGAAATCCTGCCCTTTAACTGCAAGACTCTCCACTTTAACTCAAATTACTGAACACCTACTATGCGCCAAGGACCAAGCCGGGTGGTGATACTTCATAAATGAGGACATGTCTGAAGAACTTCCATAGTTTAATGGTGGTCGAAATCAAGTACACAAATACACAAGGCAGGATGGGGTATAGAACAAAGCAACGGAATCAGCTTCCCATCCCTCTCGCCAGACTCCACCCCTCAGATCTTCTCTTGCCGTGACCGCGGAAAAAGAGAACTCCAGTTCTGGGAAACCGGTCCCCCCATGCTTCTATTCTGGGCTCCTCATAATTGCAGGTAGTTTTTTGGAGAAGAGTGATCCTCACCCTGAGGCATGTTTCAGGTCCAGAGATTTGGCTCATGGGGAAATAGCCCATGAGGCCATACCAAGTGGTTCTTAGCAACTTGGAAACTGGCACTATCTAGGGTTTGGGCTCAGAAAGTTCCTAGAGAGCTGTGAGCATGCCACAGCACATCACAACACCGCATTCCCGTGCAGGGTCACTCCCTCAGGTCCCTGGCAAGCTGGCACGTGACTGCAGATGCAGACATAAACACGCACACAGACAGTTGGCCCCCTGGCCTCCCTTCCTCCATTCTCAAGTTACAAGGTTAAAGGCGTCCTATTCACAGCCAAGGGGGAGGGATGAGAGAGGGGTACTGAAGCAGAGAACCATCTGGTTCAGATCAAGATTGCTCATTCAGGACCCCAGTGGAACTCCCAGAGCCTGCCTTCCTGATGGCTCATAGATTTCCCTCCCTCCCCCAACTTCCCACTGGGAAACTGAAGACTGGGCTAAGAAGGGGTGACCCCTAGGCAAATCTACCGAAGGAAGACAAAAAACTGAAAACAAAAAACTGAATTATACACGCAAGTCTGTGCCACCTCTCTGAGCCCTGGCTCTCTCTTTCCTTCAAATCCTGAACACCACGACTAAACTTGCGATCACCACCTACAGTCACTGCATCTTCCTCCACAAAGAGCTCAGGGCACCTAGCAGGCATCCTTCCCTGAACCGGCAAGCCCCTCCAAAGTTAGCAGCAGAAGCAAGATGAGGCTTAGGGGTGTGGTCTCCCAGACTCCTCTTACACCGCCATCTCCACCAATGTAGGAGGTTCCCTCCATCTCAGGGGGACGCTGGAGTCCATCAGGCATAATAAGAGGAAGGGATGACCAACCAGCTTCCAGACAACTGTCCCAAAGACAAGATGGGAGTGTGCGTTACTGGCTAGGATTGACTCACCCAGGGACCCCAGAGTGCCCTGATCCCCCCTCAGCAGCTTTGGTTGAAAGAGGCTGCCACTCCCTTTCCACCACCAGCCCCTCTCTCTCCCCTTTCCCCCCAACACCACCTTAGACTCTGTTCTACAGTGCTTTATAAAGCACTGTAGAGTAAGATGCGGGATGGGAGATGGATGCAGTTGGCAAGAAATAAAAATCAAAAGGCTAACTTGACTAAACGAGCAATAGGTGGGTGACCCTACAGGCAGAGTAGGCCAGAAGTGAAATACAGGAAGGAGGAGGGGGAAACAGAAGTGGGAGAAAGCCCAAGGGGAGACTAAAGTGAGCTCAGCCCAGAGGTGCAGCAGGGAGCTGGAAAGTTTGGTCCCGTCACCTAGGAATGACTGGAGGGAAGAAATGACTCTTCCATGCCAAGACATGGGCTCAGACCAGCCCCACAGGACTGGGGCATGGACTTGGCCAAGTTCCTGGTTTGTGCCAAGCCTCAGTTTCTCCAAAGTGGGAAGGAGGTCAAGCTGTTAGTTCTCATCAGAGAGAACTGGGCCATTGTGGGTGGCTAGGGGGCAGTGCCAGGTAGGGGAAAGAGGAGAGAGGTGCTGATGGTGCAGAGACATCCTTCGGCCAACAGGAGCGGGGCAGGGGTCTCTCAGTAGTGCACAGGCCAGGAGCGCGCGCGGGGGTTGGCGGTGCGAACTAGGCAGTGGACTGAAGTCGGGACTGGGGCACGGAGCGCTTCCCAGGGCTGGGGCTGGCGCTGCGGGCTGCCGCCAAGGAGCGGAACAGCCACGCGTGGGAGCGGCTGGAGGTGCAGAAGCAGAAGGCGGGGAAAGGGGATTGAGGCCAATGTAAGCGGACCCCCGCCCCCACGGGGGAGCCCAGCGCCCCGACCCAGGGGAAGTTGCCGGGGTGGACCGGGCGGGTGTGGGCCGCTGGCCGAGCCAGCTGCCCGCGCAGAGGGGATTCGGGGCAGAGAGGGGCCCGGGGCGCCCCACATCCCGCCCGCCCTCATCCCGCCCGCGCACCTCAGTCAGCGTCGAGCGCCGCGCGGGCCATACTCGCCGCTCCTGCTGCCGCCTCCGCCCGTGCAGAGAAAGCCGCCGCCGCCGCCAGCGTCTGGACCCGTTATCTCCGCGGCTCCCCAGTCCGCCCGCAGCGGGCCAGTCCCGCCCTTGCCGGCCGTGCCCTCCCCAAGCGAGCAGCCGAGCCGCCGCCGCCGCCTCAACCCGGCCCCTCCCCCCACCCCAGCCCGGCTGGAAGGGAAGGGTGGGGGCAGGGGGGCAACTGCCCCCTCCCCATTCACATCCTCCTGGTCTGTCCCCTCCCACCTCCTCCTTCACACCCCTGGGCATGCTGGGATATGGAGTCCAGCCTGCGCCGGGCCGCTAGGAGTGTCCGGCATCCAGAACTACTACTTCCAGAAGATAGCGCGTGAGCCTTGGGGCTTGTGGGCTTTGTAGTTTCGCCAAGGCTCAGGGATTCTACCGCGCAAGAGAGGAGCGGGGGATGGGAGATCTCGATTCCCAGAAGGCCGGGCTCGCGATGGTGGAAATAGGATTTGGGGTCTGCGATGCCCCGGACCCGGGTTGAATACCTGGATCTCAAGGGAGATGCAAAGTAGCCGAGGATGCCTCTCAGACACGGCTGTGGTCAGCTGCAGCCGAGCGGGACTAGAGGGGAAGCCTGCGGCCCGAGAACCGCGCCCCGGATACCATTCCCATTTACGCTTGCAAAGAGCCTTGACCTGAGGCTAGCTTGGCTTCGTGCCCGGGCTCCGCAAGCTGGAGCTGCGGTGGGGCCGCTGCGCACAGGCGGGAGAAGAGAGAACACCAGGAGCCACGTGGGCGTGTGGTTTTCCCGACTTGGGAAAAAGGGGCTGAGTGTCTGGGTTTCCTGGAGCGCTCACCCCCTGGGGCACCTTCTCATTCCAGTCTCCCTCTCTGGTTGGTGCCCTTATCTCCCAACTGTTTAGGGCAAAGTGCACACATTTTAAATATTTTTCCATGTCTTCTCTTAGCACATGCTTCCCCCAATTTCCAAACCTACCTCAATCTTAATGAAGCTCCAGGTTGCCCTCCAAGTTTCATCCCCTCTGGCAGAGGGGAGGCCTGTAAGCCAGTGGTTCTCTAACTGGCGTCTATCAGATTCTCCTGGAGAGTTTGTTCAAACACAGCTGACCCATACCCCCAGTTGCTGTTTCCTTAACTCCAGGGTGGACCTGAGAGTTTGCGTTTCTAACAAGTTCCCAGGTGATGCTGGTTTGGGGAACCACTTTGAGAAGTGCTGCTATTGGCGTTTGTTGGCTAGAGTTCTGGCATTGTCCTTCAAGGATGGGCCGGCTGTGGAATAATATTAGCCTCTGAAGAACCAGGCTATAGAAAGCGGGGTCTCAGGCTAGTTTACCACAGAAATGCTCTTTTTAATTTAAATAAATAAATCAGTTCATGCAGTAAAAGGAAAATACTACATGGGCCTGAAAGGTGTTCCAGACCTTAGCCCTTAGCATTCTCTCCAAAGCTGGGAAAGTTTTCTGTTTCAAAGAGGGGCAGGTGGGGTATACCTGGTGCTACTCCCCAAGCTCTGGGTGCAAGCCAGGGGTTGAAATCTCAAATCTATAGGATAGGGTCAGCTCAGTGGTATCCTCTGCTTCTGGGTGTATGATGACCTATAACAGGCCGGAGGATTGAGAGGTGGGGAGGTGGATTCCTGACTTGTCTGTTAGCAGAGAGTGACTCTCACACCTACCCAGGTAGACCCTACTTACCACATGATGTTCTGGGAGCTACAAACCTCAGAAGGGGAAACTTGGTGACCTTCACTCTCAGGCACGATCTCAGACTCTTTCAGCTGTGAGATGACAAATGTTCTCTGCTCCACCAAACTCTAGCCAGGCTCCTCTGGGCCCTCTTCTCCAACAGGCCTCAACCTTGGCCTATAAAAACTACACTCTTGGGACTTCCCTGGTGGTCCAGTGGTTAAGACTCCGAGCTTCTACTGCAGGGGGCATGGGTTAAATCCCTGTCGGGGAATTAAGATCCTGCATGCCGCGAGGGGGGGCCAAAAAAAAAAAACCCACAAACAAACAAAACCTACACTCTCAACACAAATAATTTTATCCACCCTCCTCCGCCCACATTAAAAGACTTAAACCGAATAACATAGTTTCTAACACCTCAAGGCCACATCCCTAGGATGACCCTAACCCCCTTTAAACTGCCTGCCCGAGAAAGCTCCAGAATTTACTGTTTGTTCTAGACAACACCTGTAATAAGCTCTCCACCACCACCCCTTTCTCAGAGCATATACTAAAAAGGGCTTACAACTGTGACTTCTTCCTGCCCCTTTGAGGTGTATATCAGATGTATATGTATTATGTGTCTTTCTCAAGGACCTGAAAGCCATTCCCTTGAAATGTAATCATTGGAATGGATAGGGCCTCTGTCTCCCAGTCTCTGTGGGTGGGTGGAGTCCTAACTTCAATAATTGCCAGCTCACAAATACAGCTGGCCTAATCAGCATTTACACTGACCAACCCTTTGTAATTTTTCACTTTGACTCTACGGAGCCCCTGCTCACCTCCCTCCATACTCCCTCATTCTCCCTTAAAAAGGCCCAGTCACCTCTGTGCAAATTGAAGTTGCAATATACTATTGCGATAGTATATTGGTTAAAATCTGTCCTTACTACTTTAACTAGTGCCCGGCTTTGTTTATCTTTGCTATGAGTTCTCGGGCCCCAGGCTCTAGCCTTCCTCCCATCCACCAAGGGCCAAAGGGAAAGTTATTGCTAGGTCCTTGGGCAAGTAGCCAAGAGGCCACCAGAGGCATTGGGTCCTAACTAATGTTGACCCTTGAATGCTTTTGGTTTTTTTTTTGGTGTGTGTGTGTGTGTGTGTGTGTGTGTGTGTGTGTGTGTGTGTGTGTATCCCCGTCACAGACCATAGAGGGGCTAAGTAATCCACATGCAACCCCATGCTCTGCCCCTAAAACCAGCTGCCAGGCCCTTCCTGTAAGGGCTTTGCCTCTGTACCCGAGTTACATGCAATGGCAACATTACCTCACAGGCAGAAGGTAATTAGCCTTTTTGAATGTACATCCATCTCCCAAAGCTCTGTTAGCAGATTACCCAGGCAGAATTAAGATGTCCTTTCATGGGCAAGACAGACAGACCCTCTCTATCCCTCAACTCCAACAGGAAGCCCCATCATCACCCTGACTACCTCCCAATTAGATGTCAAATCGGTTTTTACCCATTTCCCCTTGCCGGTTGTGTTTTCCTATCCTCTCCACCCATCCAAATTCTGCCTGACTCTCCAAAGTCTACCTTGAGTTTTCCTTCTTCCACAAGGTTCTCCCCAACTGCCTCAGCCGCACAGCCACCGGTGAACATCACCCCTCGGGGAGCACTTGAATTTGCCTCATTCTCTTAAAAGCCTACCTTTGTTGGTGAGCATCCAGAGCAAGGAAAGCAGTGGAACAGGAAGTGAACATGGTGGATGTGAGCAGGGGCTTTGGAGGCAGACAGCTACTAAGTAGCAAGGTGCAAAGTGGAGCTGGCTCCCTCCCTCCCTGGCTTTCTGTTTGACCCATTTGGCAGCTCCCACCCTAATGGCTTGTGTGACCCAGAGCAAGGTACACAGTTCTGTGTTGTGTTAGTTTCAAGTGTACAGCAAAGTGATTCCGTTATGGATATATATGTATTCTTTTTCAGATTCTTTTCCATTATAGGTTATTACAAGATATTGAGTATAGTTCCCTGTGTTACATAGTAGGTCCTTGTTGTTTACCTATTTTATATACAGTAGTGTGTATATGTTAATCCCAAACTCCTAATTTATAATTCATAAAACGGTTTTTAAAAGTTCAGTCAGATCTCTACCTCATACCTAGCTAAAAACCAAAACCACAACAAGGGCTTCCCTGGTGGCGCAGTGGTTAAGAATCCGCTTGCCAATTCAGGGGACATGGGTTCGAGCCCTTGTCCAGGAAGATCCCACATGCCGCGGAGCAGCTAAGCCCATGAGCCACAACTACAGCCCGTGAGCCACAACTACTGAGGCCCGTGTGCCTAGAGCCCATGCTCCGTGACAAGAGAAGCCTCGCAATGAGAAGCCCGCACACGGCAACGAAGAGTAGCCCCTGCTCACCGCAACTAGAGGAAGCCTGCGTGCAGCAACGAAGACCCAACACAGCCAAAAATAAATAAATAAATAAGTTTATTAAAAAAAAAAAAAACACACAACAAAAACCAAGTCAATAGGAAAATGGAAGAAAATTTTGCAATTTATATCAGGGTAAAAGGCTAATACAAAGTGCTCTGTAAATCAGTAAGAAGATGACCAAGGAACAACAGGAAATGTGAAAAGAATATAAACGGACAGGTCACAGAGAAGCAAACACAAATGGCTGTGACATGAAAAGATGCAAAGCTTCACTCTTTATGTTTTGTTGTTGTTGTTGTTGTTGTTTTTGGCCACACCTCGTGGCATGCGAGACCTTAGTTTCCCTGGTACCTGTGCCCCCTACAGTGGAAGTGCATAGTCTTGACCACTGGACCACCAGGGAAGTCTGCTTCACTCTTTTTTAAAAAATTGTGCTAAAATACACATAAAACTTACCATCTTAACCATTTTTAAGTGTACAGTTCCGTGACATTAAGTACATTCACATTGTTGTACAACAAACACTACCATTTATCTTCAGAACTTTTTGGTTTTCCCAAACTGAAACTATGTACCCATTAAAGGATAACTACCTACATTTTCCTCTCCTCCCAGCCTCTGACAACCAGCAGTCTAGTTTCTGTCTCTACGAATTTGACTATCAAGCCATGTAAGTATGAAGACAATATTTGTCCTTTTGTATCTGGCTTATTTCACTTAGCATAATGTTCTCAGTGTTCATCCATGTTGTGGCATGCGTCAGGATTTCCTTCTTTTTTTTAGGCTGAATAATATTCTATTGTATGTATATACCACATTTTATCCATTCGTCCATTGACGGACACTTGGGTTGCTTCCATCTTTCGGCTATTGTGAACAATGATGCTATGAACATGGGTTTACAAATATCTCTTTGAGTTCCTGTTTTCAGTTCTTTTGGATATATTCCAAAAGTGAAATTCCTGGATCATATGATAATTCTGTCTTTAATTTTTTGAGGAACTACCATAATGTTTTCCACGGCAGCTGTACCATTTTACATTCCCACCAACAGTACACAAGTGTTCCAATTTCTCCACATTCTAACCAACATTTATTTTCTCAGAGCTTCACTCTTAATAAAAGAAATGCAAATTAAAACCACACTGAGATATCATTTTTCACCTATCAGATTGGCAAAGATCAAAAAGCTTGATAGCTGTCTTGGCAAGAGTGTGGAGAACAAGGATTCTCCAGCCACTGCCAACGGGGCTGGAAATCCATACAGCCTCTCTGAGAAGAGACTTGGTAACATCTTCAAATTGCACATGCACACACAATTTGACCTAGTAAGTTCTAGGAAGATATCCTATCTGCACATGTTCTTAGTTACATATAGAGATGGATATCTGTTATAGCATTGTAAGAGCAAAGATTTAAAATGATCTAAATGTTGATGATCCAGATTAAAGATTAAATGAATGCAACGGAGGAAGCTTCAACTGACGGTGTCTTTTGTCATCATTACTTCACTAGATAACAGACTATTGGAGAGCAGAAGACCGGCTTTTGTAGGTCCACACAGACCTTCCAGAAATGTTGATTAAATTAATTATTTCTTAGCCTCTGGCAGAACTAAATTGGCAGATAGCTCAGGGAGGTAAAGTGGTTGGTCCAAGGTCTTCCATAGAATGTGTACTACCTATTCCTTATGTGGAAAGCACACCTGCCGGCACTGTGAAAATGACTGATAAAGAAGACTTAGACCCTATCTTCTTGGAGCTTGAAACCTAGTAAAGCACTCTGACAGACATTAAAAGTGTTAAACTTTTTTTACTGTCCTTTCAATTATATCAATGGAGACCATTGGTCTGGTATATAAAGTAAGTCCCAGCTCAGAGAAACAGTTTCTCAAAAGTTATACAAAAAGGCAGAAGAAGAGTGCTGATTAAAACAGGAGTCATAGGACTTCCTTGGTGGTCCAGTGGTTAAGATTCCGCGCTTCCACTGCAGGGGGCTCGGGTTCGTTCCCTGGTTGGGGAGCTAAGATCCCGCATGCCCCGCGGCGTGGCCAAAGCCAAAAGTCATCCCCCCAAAACAAACAAACAAAAACCCCAAACAAACAAAAACAGGAGTTTGTCCTTCCATTTGTGCCCCATCCTTAGTGTCCCCAGGGACTCATTTTAAGGGACCCACTTTCCACCAATGTTCCATGCGCTGGGTCAGCCTTCTACATTATAGGTCCTGTGAGATGCTCTCAAAAAAGGCTTCCCTGGGGCTTCCCTGGTGGCGGAGTGGTTGAGAGTCTGCCTGCCAATGCAGGGGACACGGGTTCGAGCCCTGGTCTGGGAAGATCCCACATGCCGCGGAGCAACAGGGCCCGTGAGCCACAACTACTGAGTCTGCGCGTCTGGAGCCTGTGCTCCGCAACAAGAGAGGCCGCGATAGTGAGAGGCCCGCGCACCGCGATGAAGAGTGGCCCCCTCTCGCCGCAACTAGAGAAAGCCCTCGCACAGAAACGAAGACCCAACACAGCCATAAATAAATAAATTAAAAAGAAAGAAAGAAAAAAAAGGATTCCCTAACCTGTTTGTGAAATGCTTTATAGGTTAGCCTAGAGGTTCCCCATACATATAGGTATTTTTTTCCTTAGCTCTGTCCACTGAGAAGGCCTGGGAACAGTGACACCCCATTAGCAACAAGCACACTGAGCTTGTCGTGGTTGTTTTTTTAAATTGAGGTGAAATTCACATAACATAAAATTAACCATTTTAAAGCATACAAATCAGTGTATTTAGTACATTCACAATGTTTTGTAACCAGTACCTCTATCTAGTTCCAAAACATTTTCATCATCCCAAGAGAAAACTCTGTACCCATTAAGCAATCACCCCCCATTCTTCCCACCAGTCCCTGGCAACCATTAATCTGTTTTCTGTCTCTATGGATTTAACTATTCCAGACATTTCATACAAATGGAATCATATAGTATGTAGTTATTTGTGTTTGAGTTCTTTCATTTTGCATAGTGTTTTCAAAACTCATCCATGTTGCAGTATGTATTAGTATTTCATTCTTTTTATGGATGAATAATATTCCATTGTCTTTGTTTATCCAGTATATTGGTTTAAAAGTTGTGGGAAGAAAATAAACCTGTCTACCTTTGTTTAATGGATCTGTACCTCCTCTGCAGCAACACTTGTTAACATCCTATAGCAGCACTTTTTGAAAAATACTGCATAAGATATTTGGCAAAGGCAAATCAGGCATTGGGGAAGATGGGCCACTTAATGATAAAGTACACTTATTAGCTCTCCAGAAAGGGTTAACTATTTGGTTATCCTATCAGGTCTGGGTTTTGATTATTTAAAACCATACCAGGGACTTCCCTGGCGGTCCAGTGGTTAGGACTCTGCACTTCCACTGCAGGGGGCACGGGTTTGATCCCTGGTTGGGGAACTAAGATCCTGCAAGCTGTGTGGTACGGCAAAAAATAAAAGCAAACAAACAAAAACATATCAGCTGCTTCAATTTCTCCTTGGAAGACCCAGCAGGAAAAATTAATATCCTCTCCCCATTTTCTTCATCCAGTTCCCATCTCTTTGCCAGTCCCCTGGCAGTAAATACTCTTGGTTATATACCTTTACAGGGACGGTGCCCCCATTCCCCTGCTGTTGTGAGTGCTGGCTGCTAATGTCTCATAGATTCACCCTTCTCTGAAGTATTGGTATCAGTCCCTGTGAGCTGCTTTGCCTGGAGATGCCCTCCTTTCCCTACCTCCCCTTGGCCCGCCCACAGCCCATGAATGACTGATGTGGGGAAAAAAGTCCAGCTCCCTTGCTTCTAAGAGGGGTAAACCTTGTGATGTATTTTATGCTCCAGAGCTCCCCAGAGGATCAGACTGAGGCTGATGCCAGCTCCTGTCAGTTCAGCTAGACTTAGCTGAACTGACATCTTTGCTTGGCTTCTTCCCCTGCCCTATCCTGCCTCCCTCACTGCCCTAAGAGATCATTTGCACAAGAATCCCTTTCTCAGGCTCTGAGAACTCAACCTAAGGCATCTAGGGAACTCAACCTAAGATATCCCTGTGGGTAGTCCTGGCTCCCAGAGGGATTTCCTGCTACCAGCAGCCTCATATCTCATGCAGGGTCCTGCAGATTGTACCTCCTCCAAGAAGCCTTCCAGACTTGCACCCTTACATTTTGGCAGAATGAGCACCCTTACAGTTTGGCAGAATGATTGTTTAATAAGGAAGTTGGATGCCTACTCTGTGCCAGACCCTTTATATGCATTGGCTCATTGAATCCTCCCAACCTGGTTAGGCAAATACTATTGTATTCTTACTGAGGAAGAAAGCTGAGCTCAAAGAATTTGAGTGGCTTGCTCACACTGTCAGAAAGTGATGAGAACTGGGGAGGATTTGTCTGATTCCAAACCCTGTATTTAACCACTAGAATCTACCCTACGTTATAGCATCAGAATGTTTTTTCATGGCTCTGTCTACCCCAGGCCGTGGGGTGGAGAGCTACATGTTTTTGTGTCTGCTGCTGAGGGGTTTATCTTATTAAAAAGGCTTCTGTGAGTATCTCTGCTAGTGGCCTTGGAGCCACGCCCTACCGGGCCAGCATGCCCGCCCTAGGAGGTGGGGTGAAGCCCTTGGCCTCTGAGCTCCTCGGAGCTGTTTTCCTTGAGCCTCCGCCACGCTGCAGCTGCAGGCATCCCTGCCTTCCACTCCACTGCAGAGCTGGGATCTGCGTTGCTGAGAACAGCAGCAGTGGGAGGCAGCTCATCTCTTCCCTGGAGGCCTGCTGGGTTCACAGTAGAAGAGAGCAGGTGCTGAAGTGGGGGAAGGAGGATGAGACCTGGGCCAAGTGAAGAGGGGGGATGACTCTAGTGGGAGAAGACTGAGAGAAGGAGAGAGATTTGGGGGAGGAGGCAGGGTAGCAGGAGCTGAGCAGGGGACTGCTCTTTATTCATTCCTTCATTCAACAAATTGTTGGGAATTCCCTGGCGGGCGAGTGGTTAGGACTCCACGCTTTCACTGCCGAGGACCCGAGGACCGGGGTTGATCCCTGTCTGGGGAACTAAGATCCGGCAAGCCATGTGGTGCGGCCAAAAAAACCCAAAAAACAAAAAAAACAAACAATACAAACCCAAATTGCTTTAACCACCTACAATGTCCTAGGCACGTTCTAGTGACTGAGGATACAATAGTGAACAAACCATTGATCCAGCTTTAAGAAGTCCGCATGGGAATAACAACAATCAGCATAATAATGGTTAATATTTTTGAAGCATTTACTATGGAGTCAAGAATTTATTTATCTCATCCTCATAAGAATCTTAGGCATTTGACACTATTATTACCCCATTTTACAGATAAAGACAACGAGGCAGAATAGCCAAGTGACTGGTCAAGGTTACACAGAGTTAGAGCAGAATCCCTCATCTTCTCTGAGACTGACCACTTGGGCCTCGCAGGCTCCCTATTAAGGACACTAGATTTGGAAAGTATATTCTCATAAGAAAAATTCAAACAATACAAATAAAGCTCACGTTCTCCCTGCCTAGCCCCATCCCTGGCAGTCTCCACCTCAGAGTGTGCTCCTTCCGGTCCGGTTCCTATCCACATGTACTATATGTCCGCATACATTATTTTTGACACGAGTAGATTCCCATACATAATGTTCTTTAACAAAGTGTCTTGAACACTTTTCCCTATTGTACATGTAGATCTAGCTCATTATTTCTAACTGCTGCAGAGTATTCCATTGCATGGATGTGCCTAGTTTATTTTCCCAGTACCCTGGAGAAAGAGACAGTGTTTCCAGTTTTCCGCTATTACGAACAAGGCAGCCATTCATCACTTTTCCAAAAAAGCCACAGATCTTTTTCCCACTACAGAGTTGAAAAGTTTCTACCGGAAGGACCCACGTAATGAACCCGCGAAAGCATGGCCAATTGCCAATCCAACGGTAGTCGCTTACGCTCGAACGACACCTGTGGGGTTTTTCCTCCCGGTTTGATTTCTGTCTCTTCGGGGAAACGCGGCGGCACCACGCCCCCAGCCAGGGGGTTAAACAAGCGAACAAAACACAAACCTGGAACCACGAGTCTCAGAAAACGAGTTTTGTCTTTACAACCCACTGGTTCCTCTGGGAGTTGTAGTTTTGCTGCCCAGCGGAGCCGCCTTCTCCCCTCACCTCCCTTCTCGAGGGGAAGAATCACTGCCCTTTAGGAAAGCGCTGCCCTGACCATCTCCGCTGGCCCAGGCGATAGCTCCGAGCTGGGCTTTTGAGGAGGACAAGCCAGGGCGGGCGGAGGGCTGAAACTACATTTCCCAGGGTGAGCCGCGAAGGCACGCACAGCCCCGCGTTAAAGATCCCGCTGTGCCGAGAACCGGCGGAGGCACGTATGTCAGACCGCGCGGATACCGGCACCGCACACCCAGTGTCCCGCGCCGTTTTTCCGCCTCCCGCCCACACTCTTGGACCCGCAAGACTGAGCCGGGCCACTGGCTGTCTGGTTCCTGATAGGGAAGAGCGTCGGGGAACTCTGCAGCCACCCCCGGGCGCCCACTTGCTCCAAGGGGCGTTTGCGGGTCCTTCTACCCGTTGGCCTGGGTCTTTCTACAGGAGCTCCGGGACCTGGGGACGCCCGGGACAGGGACCACAGGCAGGTGGGCCTCTGGATGCTGGCGCTGGTGATTTTTCCTTTGAGGTCGCTTTTCCTGCCTCCGTTTACCCCATCGGGGCTCGTCATTATCCACAAATCTCAATTATATGACGTTTGTGTAATTTGCAATGTAATTTTACTCCCAATCACCTTCCTTCTGCCTTTTTTCGCTTCCCAGAAGACAAATCACATTCCTCCGTGGGGCTGCTTTTTCCCTTTAAAATGCAAAATCCCTGCCCCACTTCTCTTCAAAAAGCAAATATGAAGAGGCCTTACTATTTTATTCTGTCCCTGGCTCCCCTTCCCTATCCTAATTTTAGGCAGCGTGTGGCTGAGGACATTAAGAACTATTTCAACTTGGCCTCAGTAGATAAAGTTCTGTTGGAAGTGTGCAGAATATTGGATAGAGGCCTGTATTATCTAAGATTTCTGTACAAATGTCAGGTATGACAGAGGGCAAAGACTCCAGGAGAGATGTCTTGTTTCTACAGGGTGGGTAAGAACAGGAATCTTGGAGTTGGATACACCTGACCTGCCTGTAAAAGCTGTATATGTCCTTGGGCAGGCTATTTCATCTCTTTACGCTACAATTTCCTTACAAATTACGTGGGTGTGGTAAAATTCAATTCATAGGGCTGTTGAGTGGGTCACATGAGCTGATACTTCAACGTGTCTTTGGCGTGGTGCCTGAAAAAGACTCTCCCTATGCTACCAGTACTGTTCCACCTTTTCTGTTCTCATAATACCCTTTAGTCTGATCGGGCAAGGCATGCCACTTAGCCTTGGTTGATTTTCCCAGGCCTTCCCTGATTTTTTTCTTCTACAGGAGCATCTTTGACCCAGAGAATATATCAGAGCCTTCACTCCAACTTGCTTCAGGGTCAAGTCGAATTCTTCTGTTGCTTTTCCTCACTGGAGAGAACTACCATTCATTGAGCTCCTGCTGTGTGCCACATATTTTTATGTTTTATTTAATGCAACCATCCTAGGAGGTTGGTATCTTTGGCCCCAGTTTTCAATTGGGGAACTGAGGCTCAGAGAGGTTAAGTAACCTGGTCAAGATCACACAGGAAGAGGGAGAGATGGGGACAGCCTCTGGGGGGTTGATTCCCAGCCCAGGACTATTCCTCTGCTCCAGTTTCTAGTAGAGTACAGTCCAGATTATGCCGTCCTCCCTCCTCTGCCTGTGACCTGTCATCTGCTCATGACTCTCAGTCACTATGCCAAGACCAAGACTGGCCTCAGACCTTTGGACTCTCCTTGGGGCATTTCTTTCTTGCTCTCTTTTAACACCTTTGCTTGGGATCAAACATCATTGTCACCATCACCTGAGAGACCCAGGTCCCGTTCATGGATGCAGCATCAACTAGCATTTGTAAAGTGGACAGAATACTTACCTGGCAGTGGTGTTGTGAAGATGAAAAATCATAGTGTCTTAACTATGGGTCTTAACTTCTAGTGGCTGTTATCATTAATGCCATCCCCATTTCATTGTCACCTTGTATTGGGCACTTCACATATATTTAGTACGTTGGTTCTTTTTTCCATCCTACAAAGTAGGTTCAGTGTAGGGGTTAAGAGAATGGACTCTGGAAAAAAGGTGTCTGGGTTCAAATTTGGCTCTACCACTTGCTAGCTGTGTGACCTTGGTCAAGTCACTTAATCTCTCTGTGCCTCAGTTTCTTCATCTTTAAGTATAAAGAAAGTACTTCCCAGACATTAATTTAGAGGTTCTTACAGTAATTTTTCCTTTGGCAGTCCCAAGAGGAAGATGATATACTCCCATGTTGGTTCAGGTCCTCAGAGAAGTAGAGAACAAGATGGGATTAGACTTGCAAGAGATTTATTGGGGGAGGGAAGAAGGGGAGGGAGCTGGAGGAAGCAGGGAGAGCTGTCAGTTTTCAGTTCTGCTTCCTGTAACAGCACCGGAAGGAAGAAGGGAGGTATGGGTAGAAGGCTCTCAGACTGCAGTGCAGTTCTAAGACAGTTTCTGTTGGGTTGATGGGGAGTTCTGGAGCCAAGGGTGCCTGTCAGAGGATCCCCATCTTGTAGGAGTGGGTCTGTCTTCTTCATGTCATTGGTTGGTGGGAAGCATGGCCTCCGTGTGAACAAGATGGGGGCATCTATCCGTTACACTCCCTACCACAGGAGGCCAGAGAGGGTTAGGGGTGCCGAAGATCACACAGGGAGTTGGTGGCCCATCTGGAATCCCCAGCCACCCCCTTTACTGGGAAGGCCAGATGGGTAACCTGGGGAATGCCTTTGACCTCAGATGCCTGGCCAAGATCTCTAGCTCAGGTTTCCCCTCTGGATTTCCCTCCTGAGCTGAACAGGGAACAGAGCAATTTTTGTTAGTGGTGGAAGCTTTCCCTGAAAGCTCATGGGAGTGTGGGTGTTGCTAAGTGGCAGTGTCTGTCAGCCTTAACCATAGGCTTGGTGGCAGCAGAGTCTGGCATAAGAAGAAACCATTACTGAGGTTCAGGTTTCCTGTTGGCTCTGGCTGGGGTGAGGGTTGACTGCAGATGGACGTGTGGTCAGGGCACCTCTGGGGTGGCATGCAGCTCACTCCACCGGCCCACCCCACACTGAGCTTTGGGGGCTGGAGGGAAGAGGTGGGGGTGGGCTGCTGCATGGGACAGCAACTGGGACCCTGCCAGCGGTAGACGCCAGCGCACTCCTAGAGACTCGTCCACAGAGGTCTTGGGGAGGCCAGGGACTCTGCAGTCAGATTGGCTTCTTATCTGGTAGGAAAGGAGTGTTGGGGGGATAGGAGTGGGTGAAGCCATAGCTTTGGCTTCACCTTCCCCTCACTTGCTCAGAGTGCCCTGGAGGCAGATGGCTGACAGGTGGGGTTGCAGCCCCCTTCTGGCTTGGAGCCTCTGGGAGGGGAGTTCCCCTCTGAGGTCCCTGTAGTGGGTGCTGTTGGCATGCTGCTCTTGAACAAACTGGTGCCCCTCTCCCAGAGCTTCCCTCTTTTCCGGGGAATTGCCCTCAGCCTCAGGAGCCTAGAAGTTAGAGCCTCCCTCCCTGCAGCTCAGTGCCAATGATTGGATGATGAGGGGCCTGCGGTACCGAAAGGGCAGCCCCTTGTTTTAAGGTGGGACCCCCTGTCAACCCCACCCCACTCCCCTTACTTCCTCTCCTGAGGAAATGTCATGCACCCAGATTGATGAAGTCAAAGATAGACTCATCACATGACCCAGCAATCCCACACCTAGGTGTCCGCCTGGAGAGACGAAGTCTTATGTTCACGCTAAATCTGCATGAATGTTTATAGCAGCTCTATTCATGATTACCAAAACCTGGAAGCAGCCCAGATGTCCTTTAGTGGGTGGGTGGAGAAACAGACTGTGTGATGTCTATGCGACGGAATACTGCTTGGCAAAAAAAGAGAAAGAACTATGGATATGCATAGCCAACTTGGATGAATCTCAGAGGCATTATGTTAAGTGAAAGAAGCCAATCTCAAAAGATTACATTCCAACTATAGCTTTGGAGAACAGATGGCTGGTTGTCAGGGGTGAGGGATGGAGGAGGGTGTGACTGTAAAGGGTTAGCATGTGGGAGCTTTTTTAGATGCAGATGGTGGTAGTAACCACAAGAATCTATACATGTATTAAAATTCATAAAACTACTTACAACCAAAAAAAATCAATTTTAGGGTATGATAATTTTAAAAAATTCACATATACCCGTATCTCTGCCCTGGAAGCCCCTCAACTTTGGCCAGAATGGAGCAGCCGAAGGGGGTTGATTGGACGGTCATCATCCTGACATGCCAGTACAAGGACAGCGTCGAGGTCTTCCAGAGAGGTAGTTGACCCTCCCTCTCCACTCTGCCCCTAATGTGGAACCCTCTCCCCTTTCTTTGCCACATACGCCTACAGCCCCAGGAGCCGGGCAGACCGGGGTTCAAACCCAGATTCTGCTTCTTCCTAGCCACGTGACCTCAGACATAGGTCACTTCACTGAGACTCGGTTTTCTCATCTGTGCAATGGGAGTAATTGTACTTACCTCACTGAGTTGGGAAAAGATCTAATGAGCTACTAGATGAAAAGCTGCTAAGTCAAAGAAGATTAAATAATGGCTGTCAGGAGGTTTGCTTGAGGTGCTTGGGACCAGGATGGAGAGGCTGGGGCGCAGGTCCCAGTCATGTTCTGACCACAGAGCTGGAGATACGGCAGAAGCGAGAGCAGATCCCCACCAGGACGATGCTATTGGCCGTGGAAGACCCTGAGGTTCATGTGGGCAGTGGAGGAGCCACCCTCAACGCCCTGCTGGTGGCTGCTGAGCACCTGAGTGCCCGTGCAGGCTTCACTGTGAGTGCTCCTCAAGCGCCCCCCTGGGCACAGCAGGGATGGGGGGCTTCAAACAGAGCCTTTCCGAGGTCCCCAGCTCTTCGGGCTCCATTTTCCTGCCCAGTTCAGGTTTGGCATCAGTTTTTGCATCTGTAGATTGAGCAGACTCATCCAGCTGAGGGCAGAAGGCAGGGGCAGCCTTTGTAGTGGTTTTAGAAAGTCAGAGCCAGTATCTCGGAGTTAGGCTTTCTGGCTTCCCTTGAGAAATCTCATCTTGCTACCCTGGACTCTCCTTCCCACATAGCAATGGTTTGCTGGAACTGAGGTGCAGTGGCCCCCAGTGCGTAGAGCGTGGGCCCACGTCCCACACACACCCAGCCACTTCACGAGGTCACCTTGCCTGCATGGCACCCTGGCACAGGCAGTGAGGGTGGTCACAGGCATGGACACGCTCTGGCAGTGGGGGTGGTGCCCGCAAGGGAGGGGACCACTGTGTGGTTGCCATGAAGCTGACTTACTGTGAGTCACCCGCCAGCCAGCCCCACGTTCTTGCCTGCAGCCTTCCCTAAAAACAGGGGACAGGGGAGTGGCCCAACTGGAAGGCTGCTGTGCTTCCTTATCCAGGAGTGGCCAGGGCTGCCTCGTGCCTGCCTGTGGCCATTGGTCTTGACCTTGCTGGTTGTTCCTTTGGTTCCTTTTTTTTTTTTTTTTTTTAATTTATTTTATTTATTTATTTTTGGCTGCGTTGGGTCTTCGTAGCTGCGCGCGGCCTTTCTCTAGTTGCAGCAGGCGGGGGCTACTCTTCGTTGGGCTGCGTGTGCTTCTCATTGCGGTGGCTTCTCTTGTTGCAGAGCACGGGCTCTAGGTGCGTGGGCTTGTTGTGACGCACGGGCTCAGTAGTTGTGGCGCACGGGCTTAGTTGCTCTGCGGCATGTGGGATCTTCCCGGACCAGGGATCGAACCCGTGTCCCCCTTCATTGGCAGGCAGATTCTTAACCACTGTGCCACCATGGAAGTCCCTCCTTTGGTTCTTGTGTGGACTTGTGCCGGGGGTCTCTCCCTGCCCAAGAGGGTGCCATCCTCGGGTGCCATCTGCCCAGACCTCTGTGAACAGTGCTCTTCCACTTTTGATAGGTGGTCACATCGGATGTTCTGCACTCGGCCTGGATCCTCATCCTGCACATGGTCAGTCGAATGCTGGGCAGGGGCCATGCAGAAGGATGGTCAGTCCTCGGGGTTGGATGGGACTGTAGGGGTCTTCTACCTTTGTGTGCAGGTGTGCATTGTGCAAATCCTGAAGAATCAGAAACAGAATTAATCCAGGTGTCCAAAATAGGGAACCGGTTAAATATAAACAGCATATCCTCCTGGTGGAATATCAGACAATGATTAAAAGGTCCATTGAACTCTCTGCACTGACCTGTGCATTGACCAGCTCTGTGACCTGGGGCAGGTCACTTGACTGTTTCGAGGCCTCAGTTTCCTCATCAGTAACATGAGGATGGCAGCAGTTCCTACTTCATGTGGGTGTGCTGAGATGACCTGTCAAATGCTTAGATGGGGGCCTGGCCTGGCTCACTGTGAGCATCGGTGAGTATACTTTCATTGTTCAGTGAAAAAGGCCAGCTGCACAAGTTTGTACAGAATGATCTCAGCCTTTTTAATTGGAAGTTTGATTGAGGTCATTGTAGATCCACATTTAAGAAATATTCCAGAGGGAAGCCTCTGTAAACTTTGCCCAGATCTCGCCAATGGTCATATTTTCCAAAACTGTAGTGTAATTACAGCCAGGATATTGACATTGATATGGTTCCCAGTCTTTCTCCAGTTTGACTTGCACTCTTGTGTGTATGTGAAGTTCTGTTGTCTCCGTCTTTTTCATTTTTGTAAAAAAAAAAAAAAAAAAAAAAAAAATAGTCTGCATGTGAGGTATACAAAAGGGCGTAACCTCAAAGTGAGGGCAATGGTTATTATCCCTGAGGGGTTGTTTTTCTTTTTGTGTATCTGCATTTGCTCATTTTTTACCATAATCATGTAATTTAAAAAATCACATGAGAACACACTTTGTAAAAGTCCTCTGGCTTGATGGCTTTCTGCCCAGGCTGTCTGCCTCAAGCTCTTCTGCCTGTCCCTGCTCCCGCCCCAGGGCCGAGACTTCCCCTTCGATGACTGTGGCCGGGCCTTCACCTGCCTCCCTGTGGAGAACCCCCAGGCCCCTGTGGAGGCCGTGGTCTGCAACTTGGACTGCTTGCTGGACATCATGAGCCATCGGGTGAGACAGGCAGCTGCCATGGGGCCTTGTCCTGCCGCTTTCCTGCTGAGCCACCAGCCATAGTCTGTGCTGGCTCAGACGGGGGATGCCAGGAACAATGGCTTTGGGTGCCTGGAGTTAGTTAGAGCTTCAGGATGTTAGTGTTGGCCACACTGGGGGGAGGTGCGGCCTCAGGAAGCAGGCGGGAGGGCTGGCATCGGCACCATGGATATAGGGAGGCCCCTGTTACCTCAGCAGCCCGAGTCCCCCTGGAACAGGCTGAGGCTGTGCTGTGTGGGAGCAGAGGAAGGGCTGGGCCCGGCCATCAGCTTCGTCCTCTCTCCCCACAGCTGGGCCCAGGCTCCCCGCCAGGCGTGTGGGTTTGCAGCACCGACATGCTGCTGTCTGTTCCTCCAAACCCAGGTGAGCCTGAGAAGGCTTGGGACTGCCCTCCCTAGCCACAGCCAGCGTGGCTCTGCCTCTCCTCACCCACCCCGTCTCTGGGCCTGGCCTGCTGCCCTGTTCACGAGGGAAGCTCTAAGGTTTGAAGGATGGAGCTTAGACCAGGAGGCAGGGCTTCCCCTGCTGGGCCTGTCTGCCTGTCCGTAGAGTGGAGATACCCAGCCCTGCCCGCTTTGTCCCAAAGGGCTCTGTGGCCACACTTTGGGGGTGAGGTGTTGTCATTCTCCCAGAGGAATGTCCGTTTGGCTTTGGAAACCATATTTTCTTTAGAGGCGCCTGGATGCCCCCGCCCTCTTCCTGGAAGGGAATTCCCCCATTCCTTGGGCCGGGGTCCCTGGAGAGCCTCCTGACTCCCCCACCTGCAGGGATCAGCTGGGACGGCTTCCGGGGAGCCAGAGCGATCGCCCTTCCGGGGAGCACGGCCTATGCCCGGAACCATGGTGTTTACCTCACTGACTCCCAGGTAGTGCCCCTGGGGCAGCAGCGTGGGCAGCTGAGCCATCCTGGGATGGCCTCCTGGTCCTGTGCTCTGGGCAGCCTCGCCCTGGACTTTCTGGCATGGTCTGGATCTGGAGGAGTTTCCCCCCATGGCAGCAGCCCTTGTGCTTAGTCTTTTGCCAAACATGAATTGCCCCTGATCCTGTGCCAGGCTCTGTGCCCAGGCTTGGGGCTGTGGAGACATTTGAAGCCTGCCCTCTGCTGTCAGGGTGGGGGAGGTCTCAGGCACTTGTATCCCCAGGAGTATGCTGGGGCCTGTCAGACTTGCGTCCTAGGTTTACATCTGGAGAACACCCTTGCGTGTCCTCTTTCGTAATCCTCTCTTGCTCCCTTCCCTAACTCTGTTTTCTGCTTCCATGTAGGGCTTCGTTTTGGACATTTATTACCAAGGCACCGAGGCAGAGATACAACGATGTGCCAGGCCTGACGGGCGGGTGCCACTGGTATGGCTGCCAGGGCAGAGCCCCACTCCTTCTGGGGAAGGCTAGAACCAGAATCTGAGGAAGATCTGGAACTGGTATTCAGGGGAGCGGGTGAAGCCAAAATCTGAGGAGGGGTAGCCTTGGAATTCAGGGTCTTGTCCCAAATGAGAAAGGCTGGAACCAGACTCAGGGGATCCTTCTAGAATGAAGGACAAAGGTACGAGTGGTGGATAAGAGCCTGGGACTAGACTATAGGGAAGATGGAGAACTGGGATTGGGAGGAGACCTGAAAATTGAGGGGGTCCTAGAAGTTGCCTGCTGAGGGGCCCTTGGTGGAGCTGCCTCCATTAAGCCTGGAGTCTGGGCGCTGGAGTGGCCCAGAAGATGAATGATCCTGTCCGGTGTGGCAGTCAGCCTTGCTTGGCCCATCTGCACATGCCCTCCCCAACTCAGGCACAAGGCTGGCCCCAGGGTCTCCCACCTGACCCTTGTGGGGGCCCCTCCAGGTTTCTGGGCTTGTCTTCTTCTCTGTGGAAACTGCTGAGCACCTCCTGGCCACCCATGTGAGCCCGCCTCTGGACGCCTGCACCTACATGGGCTTGGACTCCGGAGCCCGGCCTGTCCAGGTGACTGGGAGTGGGGACTGGCAGGTCCTGGCCTGGGCAAGAGGCACTGACACTGGCACCTGGCTGTGTGACCTCAGGCCAGTCCTTTCCCCTCTCTATGTCAGCATCTCTAGAGATGGAACTGCCCCAGCTCAGCCTAGGTACCCACTAATAGCAGTGCTTCCCACCTTTGTCCCAGCTGTCTCTATTTTTTGACATCCTGCTCTGCATGGCCCGGAACGTGAGAAGGGAGGACTTCCTGGTGGGGCGGCCCCCAGAGATGGGGCAAGGTGATGTGGACATCGCGGGTTATCTGCATGGAGCCCGGGCTGAGCTGTGGAGGGAGCTTCGTGATCAGCCCCTCACAGTGGGTGGGTACTGCCTCTTGGCTCTCCGGGGTAGGGAGGCCATGGGAGTGAAGGCCCCCAGAATGAGGCTCCCACCCCACCTGCCTGGCCCCCAGGCTCCTGGACCAGGCAGGCCTAGTGAGTGCATGGACTGGACGATTACCCTCTCCCAGTTCAAAGTCCCCTGCTGAGGTAACTCTCCTCTTCTTCCTTTGTCTCTTTCCTGGGCTCCAGTCCTGGTCTTTCTACTTTCTAGCTGTGTGACTTTGGGCAGGTTGCTGAGCCTCTCTGGATCTCAGCTTCCCCGTTGGCACAGCGGGCTCATTTCCATGCTTGCCCTCCCAGGCCCTGATGAAGCTGTGTCTTCTGGTGGGAGGCCCAGCCTGGTGTCAGAGCTGCAACATGCAGGGTGTTGGGGTCAGTACTTGTGTCTTTACAGCATATGTCCCTGACGGCAGCTACAACTACATGACCAACTCAGCCAGTGAGTTCCTGCACAGTCTCACATTCCCGGGGGCTCCTGGGGCCCAGGTCGTGCACTCCCAGGTGGAGGTAAGACCTGCCTGGAGGTAAGGCCAGCAGAGGGGCCTACGGGGTACCTGGAGACAGGTAGGAATGGGGGCTGCAGGGAGGGGAGCGAATAGCTCACGCTTGGGACAGATTATCTATGCGTGTAGGTGTTATTATCCCCATTTTGCACGTGAGTCACTGGAGGCTCAGAGTGGTTAAGTTACTTGCTTAAGACCACAGAGCCAGTAAGTGGCCAAGTCAGGATTCTACATCCAAGTCTGAGCGAGCAGCTAGAGAAGATTCCCCCCCCACCCTTTCTGAAGGGTCTGCTTGGGGATTCAGGCAAATTCATGGTGATGGGGCAGGTAGAGTTCAGAGGTGGCCCTCAGGGTGGCGGGGGTAGGGATAGCTGGACAGGTGGGAGAGGTTTTCTGGGGGAGCTGTCATCTGGTGGGACTTCCACTACTGGGTGCAGATTTGCTTTGGAGGAGAAGGCAGGGAGAGCGTGCCCCTGGGGGAGCAGCAGAAATCAAGATAGGATGGGAGTCAGCCTGAGGCTGGGGCCAGGGAGGTATCGAGGGGATCTGGCTGGCCGACAGGCGCGGGGAGCAGCAGGAATTCTGGCCCTGGCTGTGGAGGAGAATTGGGGCAGCACCCGCCCCGGGCCCTCACAGCTTTCTCCCTGGCTTCACAGGAGCGGCAACTACTGGGGGCCGGGAGCTCTGTGGTCAGCTGCCTGCTGGAGGGCCCCGTCCAGCTGGGTCCTGGGAGTGTCCTGCAGCACTGCCACCTGCGGGTGAGGCCTGAGAGGGCAGGCAGAGGGAGGGCAAGGGTACGGGAGCCAGGGTCCTGTGTGTTTTGTGGGCGTGCTTGGGGTTCCCCTGCCCACGCAGGACGCCTGCCCGCTCCCCTGCCAGGGCCCCATTCACATCGGCACCGGCTGCTTCGTGAGTGGCCTGGACGTGGCCCAGTCCGAGGCACTGCACGGCTTAGAGCTGCACGACCTCGTCCTGCAGGGACACCATGTGCAGCTGCACGGCGCCCGCAGCCGGGCCTTCACCCTCGTTGGCCGTCTGGACAGCTGGGAAGTAGGTGCTCACCTTCCTCCCCTCGCCCCCATTCTTTAGGCTTTGGGGAGCACCGGGGGTCCTAGCCCAGCTTCATTGCAGGGCTCTCTGAGCGCTCACCTGAGAGATAGGCAGTGAGGAGAGTGTAGCCAGTAGAGTCTCATCAGGCCTTTACCTCCCTCCTCAGCTGCTCTGACGCAGGCTGGGTGGGGATTCTTATCCCCATTTTTCAGGCCGGAGACTGAGGTTCGGAGAGGGAGGTGACCCGCCTTGGGCTGCAGAGCCAGTTATGGAGGGTCAGGCCTACAGCCAGGATTCTGCTCCAGGTTCCAGGCACCCGGGCTGGAATGTGGAAGCTCCAGGACTTGACGCTGTTTCAGAACTTGCTTGCCTAAGTGCCCCTGTCTCTTTTCCTGTCCCCTCTTGAGCAGATCCTGGCCTTATTGCCCTTAACCCCTTCCTGTGGCCCCTGCAGCCCTGACTGCTTCCTTCTCTTCCCCCAGAGACAGGGGACAGGAACGTATCTCAACATGTCTTGGAGTCAGTTCTTCCAGAAGACAGGCATTCGGTAGGGTTGGTGGCCCCACGGGCGTCTGTGGGCCTCGGCAGCCAGGGTGGTAGCTGCTTGGAGGCTCATCCTGCTCCTGCCCCACCCCCCACCATCCCTGCGGTCTGGGGTAGTTTTTTTTTTTTTTAAATTTCATTTATTTTTGGCTGCGTTGGGTCTTCATTGCTGCGGGCGGGCTTTCTCTAGTTGCGGCAAGCAGGTGCTGCTCTTCATTGCGGTGCACGGGCTTCTCATTGCAGTGGCTTCTCTTGTTGCAGAGCACGGGCTCTAGGTGCGCGGGCTTCAGTAGTTGCAGCACGCAGGCTCAGTAGTTGTGGCTCGCGGGCTTAGGTGCTCCACGGCATGTGGGATCTTCCTGGACCAGGGCTCGAACCCGTGTCCCCTTACTGGCAGGCGGATTCCTAACCACTGCACCACCAGGGAAGTCCCCTGGGGTAGTTTTGAGCAGCCTCATTTGCCCTAGCATCTTCTCCCTGGGCAACTCCAAATTCCTGGCCATGCTCAGGCTTTGGGATTTTGTTCAATGGCCTGGGAAAGGAGGCAGGGCAGCTGGGCCTCCCTCCCTGAATTGCCTGCTTGTGCTGCCTCTGGAGTTCGTCCTGTCCCCATGAATGAGCCAACCCCCAGCTGACAGGTGGTCAGGGCTTGGTGACCAGGCAGGAGCACTTGCTTCCCTCCTGCTCATGTGTCTTCTCCCCACATCAGGGACTGGGACCTGTGGGACCCAGACATGCCCCCCATTGAGTGCTGCCTTCTCAGTGCCCGTCTCTTTCCCGTGCTCCACCCCTCGAGGGCCCTGGGGCCCCAGGACATGCTGTGGATGCTGGACCCCCAGGAGGATGGGGGCAAGGCCCTGCGGGCTTGGCGAGCCTCCTGGCGTCTGTCCTGGGAGCAGCTGCAGCCACGCCTGGACCGGGCTGCCACACTGGCCTCCCGCCGGCACCTGTTCTTCCGCCAGGCCCTGCATAAGGCGCGGCACGTGCTGGAGGCCCGGCAGGACCTCAGCCTGCGCCCGCTGATCCGGGCTGCTGTGCACGAGGGCTGTCCTGGGCCCCTGATGGCCACCCTGGACCAGGGTGAGTGTGCTGGGCACCTATGCTGGGAAGCCAGACCCAGCATCACCTGCCCTGTCTGCCCTCTAGGTCGTCAACCTGAGGGTACTAGGGAGTCTTGAGACTTTAAAGCAGGGGAAAGACGCAAATGGACTTAACTTTTAGGTTTCTGGGAAGCTCTATCCCTGTTAGTGGGGAGTTTGGTGAGCGGCGGAGGCCTGGGGGTGAGGCTCTGGGTCCTGTGAGCATCGGCAAAGCCTGCACGTTCTGTGCAGGGGGCTGGATGTGGGTGAAGAGCTCCAGCACAGCCCCAGGGGGATGTGGCCCGCCCTGCGTGGGACCCAGGCATTCTGGCTGGGGACTCAGCCTTAGCCTCACAGGGACTGCCTCATTCTCCATTTCAGTTATTCACTCATGGCCACACAGCTGGTTGGTGGGGGGCTGAGACTGAACCCAGGTGGTTTGCCCCCCCAGCCTGAGCTCTTACTCATTAAGGGCATCCTGGGTGGGGGGTGCAGAGGCATATCTGGGCTGGGGCTGGTGGGATGAGAACTTTGCCAGGCAGAAGAGGGGAGCATTCCCAGGCAAGGATACATCTTGGGCAAAAGTGAAGAGGTGTGAGGAGTCTGGGGTGCCTGAGGGCAGGGGGCATTGAGGGCGGGCCTCCTCCCCAGCTGCTCCTGACTCCTGGTCCCTCAGTGGCAGCTGGTGGGGGAGACGCTGGCGTGGCAGCCCGGGCACTGGCCTGTGTGGCGGATGTCCTGGGCTGCATGGCAGAGGGCCAAGGAGGCTTACGGAGTGGGCCAGCTGCCAACCCTGAGTGGGTGCGGCCCTTCTTGTACCTGGAGTGTGGAGACCTGGCGCGGGGCGTGGAGGCGCTTGCCGAGGAGCGGGACAAGTGGCTGAGCAGGTGGGTGCTAATGATGTCAAAACCCTTGGAGAAGCCTCCTGCCGTCCTTGGAGGTGGAAACCCAGAGAGAGGCGGAGTGTCCTCAGGTCACCTAGGGCAGTCGGTCCCCAAACCCAAGCAGCCCGCCCCCAACTTGGGGCTCCATGCCACCATCTCTCCCTTCCCTCCTGGCAGACCAGCCTTACTAGTACGAGCTGCCCGCCACTACGAGGGGGCTGGGCAGATCCTGATCCGCCAGGCTGTGATGTCAGCCCAGCACTTTGTCTCCTCGGTGCCGGTAGAGCTGCCAGCACCCGGGCAGTGGGTGGTGGCTGAGTGCCCGGCTCGAGTGGACTTCTCTGGTGAGCCCCTGGGGGGGGGGTAGGGGTGAGGGTAGCCACCCCAGAACTGAGCTGGCAGCCCCTGTGACCAGCTTGGTCTCGTTCAATTGCCACAGGGGGCTGGAGTGACACGCCACCCCTTGCCTATGAGCTTGGTGGGGCAGTGCTGGGCCTGGCTGTGCGATTGAACGGCCGCCGGCCCATTGGGGCCAGGGCTCGCCGCATCCCAGAGCCCGAGCTGTGGCTGGCAGTGGGACCTCGGCAGGACAAGATGGCCACGAAGATAGTATGCGGGAGCCTGGATGACCTGCAGGATTACTGCCAGCCCCATGCCCCAGGTCAGGGCACCTGTGATTTGTGCAGGTGGGGATGGCACACCTAGCCAGCTGGGGGATGGGGGCAGAACCCGAGAGACCCTGCAGGCCATGGGTGCCTGGCCTGAGGGTGAGCCAGTCTGGTGGAGGAGCCTTCATGTTACCCTGCCCAGGCACAGGAGGTAGAGCTGGCACATTTGCTGGTGTTATGGAGCCCAGAGGAACTTCTGTGGCTTGGGGATGGGGTCTGCGCCGAGCCCCAGGCCAGGCTGAGATGGGTGGGGTTTCTGTTTCCACCCCTGAAGACCAAACTCCTTGCCGGATGCTGCTCACTCCACAGGGGCGCTGTTGAAGGCGGCCTTCATCTGTGCGGGGATCGTGAGCGTCCACTCCAAGCTCTCGCTGAGTGAGCAGCTGCTGTGTGCCTTTGGGGGCGGCTTTGAGCTGCATACCTGGTCTGAGCTGCCCCATGGCTCTGGCCTTGGTGAGCAGGCCCTGTCTCCCTGCTGCTCACCGACTCCGTTCCCCCTTTCAGCTTTGCCTCCAATCCTCTCCCCAGCCTCGGCCCAGTGGAGAGGGAGGGGGCGGGGCAGGATTGGGCTGGGCAGAGCCGTGTCATGGCTGGTGATCTCCTCCGTGCCCTGCAGGCACCAGCAGCATCCTGGCGGGGGCTGCCCTGGCTGCCTTGCAGCGGGCCGCAGGCCGGGCGGTGGGCACGGAGGCCCTGATCCACGCGGTGCTGCATCTGGAGCAGCTGCTTACCACAGGTACGGACTGCCCCAGGGCAGAAGGGAGGTCGCGGGAACTTTTTCAGGGCCCCCAGGGCCTTCCCTGGACGTGCAGACAGCCACGGAACTGTGCTGCTCCTTACAAGGGTTAGAGCTTCCCTCTCACCACTCTGACACTCTCTCTCTGGTGCTTTTCAAAATGAAATATTTCTACCTCAAAGGGCTTGATGTAGGAGCACCTACTAAGTGTTAGAGTCTGTGCTGCACCTTTCATGTGTGTTAGGTATTCCTCATGTCTCTGTTCCTACCCAGGGCTGTCCCTCAGGGCAGGGCTGGGTTTGGATTAGGGGACAGGACCTTCAGCCTGTTCTTCAGCACCATGCCTCTCCCTTGGGCGAGGGCCACTTGTGCCTCGCTTCCCCCACCACATGATGGGGTACCCAGTGCCTGGCTGTGATCATACGGAATGTCACTAGCACCACGCTTCTCCTACTCATCACTGTGGCCCCTTAGCATCCATGCACAATGGAGAGCAGCCAGAGGTTTGTCTGGCTCTAGGGTGCTCTGGTCACCTCAGGATGCCAGGCCTCATCTTCAGCATGACTGTGGGAGGGAAACTGCCACAAAGATGTATAGATGCCTGATTATGGTATCTTCTCTGGCCACTTTGTAGCCTAGCTCCCTCCTTTCATTGTAATGACTCACATCCCATAATAGGTAGTCATTAGCAAAAGGGGCAGATGGGGAAGCTTTTTTAGTTTTCTTTTGAGGTACACTGTTCATATCTCTCATTTGGTCAAATGACAACTATTTATCGAACACCCGCTCTGTATTGGGCCCTGGGGATAAAATGAGCAAAAACAGCATCCCTGCCATCAGAAGTCTTACGGTCTATTGGAGACAAACATGGATCAATAACCACTCCAGTAAATGTATAATTACAAGCTACGCTACGTGCTCTGAAGGAGAGGGGTGCGATTAAGGAGTTCTTGACATTCCAGGCCTGACACTAACCACATTTTGGCTGTAAAGTTCCAGATGCCTCCTGCCATTTGCATTTTATACTCGAAATCCTTCCAGGCCCTTCTCCAAATATCAAAGGCCTATCCCAGAATCATCTCAAGTTTTGACATTTTTATATAGCTGCAAGAAGAAAAGAGATCCATACCTTTCATTAGTAAAGCAAAATGTGAACAAGCTATTTTAAGTTTGATAAGAGATGCTTAGGAGCTTATTTCCACCATCAACACCCTTTATCAGGCAAGCCAGGGTGCAGGGACTGTTAGGCTGTAGGGAAAGTCCTATGTCATCCCTCCTCAGGGGGAAAGGTTAGTGTAAGGTCTTAATCCTTTGATGTGGTTTACCCCAATTCCAAGTACACATTAGGTCTGCAACAAAACTCAGGCCTTGTGCATTCTAAGCTTGGCTCCAGAATGAAGCCCCTTCCATTGCTGGGCTCAACTTGCTCCCAGGGCGGGGGCAGAAGCTGCACAGCTCACCTGGCCCAGCTGAAGTTGCGGGGGGAAGCTGTCTTCCCACGCTGGTCCCTGCCAGGGATGCAAGGCCAGGAGCCTGTACTGGGAGAGGGAAGCTGGGCCAGATAGGCTTCAACAGTGACGGGGCCTGGGCTCTCACAGGAGGTGGCTGGCAGGACCAAGTGGGTGGCCTAATGCCTGGCATCAAGGTGGGGCGCTCCCGGGCTCAGCTGCCGCTGAAGGTGGAAGTGGAAGAGATCACTGTGCCTGTGGGCTTTGTCCAGAAGCTCAATGACCACCTGCTCCTGGTGTACACTGGCAAGACCCGCCTGGCCCGGAATCTGCTGCAGGTGAGCCCTGGCCCCAGAAGAAGGGAGGGACGCGAGGCGGCTCAGCTAGGCTGAGCCTCACTGCACCCCTCCTGCCCCATCTGTAGGACGTGCTGAGGAGCTGGTATGCCCGGCTGCCTGCCGTTGTGCAGAATGCCCACAACCTGGTGCGGCACACCGAGGAGTGCGCTGAAGCCTTCCGCCAAGGTAAGGCGCTTCTTCCCCGGAGCTCAGGCACCAGGAGTGAGTGCCTGTTGCCTGTGGGTCTGAGGCCGGGGGCCTTTGCAGACTTGGCACCGTCCCTAGGTATGAAGCCTCTGTCCTCTGCAGGGTCCCACACTTAGGTGGGAGTCACATCTCAGGACAATACCTGCATCCTGGGGAAGGCCTCCAGCCCCACCTACCAGGAAGCGGATGGGGGAAGAGGCTTGGCTCCATAGCCTAGTTCCAGGGAGTCGGGGCTGATTAGGGCTACACAGTTCAGTGAACACTGTGCCGGGTACCATGCCAACTGCTCTGTGCTCGTTAGTCCTCAAACAACCCCGTGAGATGGGCTTTGTCACTCCTGTTTCCAGCCAGTACCGAACCCAGGTTCTTAACTATGACACTGGTTAAGCAGTGCCTCTTGGCACCCCATCCAGTCTACAGATGGGCACTGAGTGAATATCCTGGCTCAGGCACACAACTCCCCTCTCTGCCCCCACCCCAGGGAGCCTGCCTCTGCTGGGCCAGTGCCTGACAGCATACTGGGAGCAGAAGAAGCTCATGGCCCCAGGCTGTGAGCCCTTGGCTGTGCGGCGTATGATGGCTGTCCTGGCCCCCCACGTGCATGGCCAGAGCCTGGCAGGGGCAGGTGGCGGGGGCTTTCTCTATCTATTGACCAAGGAGCCACGGCAAAAGGAAGCTCTGGAGGCTGTGCTGGCCAAGACTGAGGTATGGTGTGGTTGGGGTATGGTATCTGGCGTGGGACAGGAGCCCTCCCTGTGGCCCACCAGCTAACCAGCGGCTACAGCTGTAAGCCCCCTTGGCCCTGCAGCCACAGTCCAGCCTCCCAAAAGCCTAAAACCCACCCAGAACCCTCTAAGCACCTCTGTCCTTTGCTCCTAGGGCCTCGGTAACTACAGCATCCACCTGGTAGAAGTGGACACTCAGGGCCTGAGCCTGCAGCTGCTGGGGACCGAGACCTCAGCCTGAGGCCCCTTCTCATGAGGCTTGTCCCTCTGCAAGAGGAGAAAGCCTGGAGCTATAGCAGGCCCTCCCTTCCTTCCCCCTTGGGAGCACTCACTCTTCTATTCTCCACCCACTTCGTGAATCTGCTTCCAAAGGAAGCCAACCTGAGCTCAGGCCCAGCCCTTTCTAAAAGTTGGTGAAGCACAGACGGTGCTTGGGAACAGGACTGTGACCTCCTGGTTGACAGTGGCCTAGGCTTGGTGTCTGGACATAGGAAGGTCCTAAGTTCAGTGTCCCCTGTGACGTTTACAAATCTGATGGCCCAGCTTGGGCCTTGGCCTTCTCACTCTCCATGAGGGCCTGGAAGAAGGGGATGACAAGCAGACTTGGCAGATGGCTGGGGTCCCTTGGTAAGGCCGACCCTGAAGAGGCCCTTTGAGGCATTTCCTGTGGCCTTCCTTAGAGGTCAGGCTTTTGCCTGAGTAGAGACTTGCTGTTCCACACTCACTCCCAAGCTGACTTAATGGGGGAGTGGGAACAGGGGTGAGGGTCCACACTCGTGTCTGTGGCGGAGAGCCAGTGCAGTCCCGCAGCAAGTCACTGCTGATCGTGGCCTTAACCAGCAACTCTGCCATGTGCCTGTGGGCCGTGAGTTCTCAGGACTGCAGTCTTCTTGGAATAAACTCACTCTGCTCTTCAAGGTTGTCCTCATAAAGATCCTTTTTGTTCCTGCTGGGGGAATTCCCACTTGCCCCGGCACTGTGGGAAACTGCCCCTGGGATGATCCAACGTCTGGTGCTGAGGGCCCAAGAGATGGGATGAGGGTCTGGGATTGGATGAGGCACCTGTTACCATGTGGGTCCTGGTGGTGGCCATGTGCCTCTCTGGGTGTGGGAGGAGGCTGAGGATTTAGGCTTTTGCCTTCACATTTCAGTGCAACTGATGGACCTGTCGCTCTGTAGCATCCAGCCCTTCCTGGAAACAGCCACTGGCATCTCTTCAAGGAGTATCTTTATTTAGGGTGATCATAAACATCATAGCTTCTCCTCGGAATAAACCTAATTCCTTAGGTCCCTAGATAAACCCAAGTCCTTTAAGACTGGCAGGGAGGCAGCCCATTTGCTGCAGTGTCCAAGGACGAGAGAATGACCACCCATGCAGGAGACTGGCCTGCCCTGGCTTCCCCACCTAATTAGGAGCCAAGGGGGACCTACCTCACTTGGTGGGGAGAGACTGTCCCCCAAAGCACCCTGACAGGTCTGAGAACAGACAGTGGACTGCGTCAGGGCCTTGTTTCCCTGCTGCCAGCAGTGGAACAGTCTGGGCTGTGGCCACTTAAGGAATGGGCCCCAAAGCGTGATGGGCCAGGTGGGGTCACCCTGGCAGCTACAGGCGCAGCCTCTTGATGTCCTCGCTGCGGAAGTCTATGCGCAGAGCCAGCACCTGGCGTACTTCAGCAGGAGTGAGGCGCCACGTCAATGGGCCAGAGTTGGCGCCCCAGTAATCTAGGATCTCGGTCACCTACGGGGAAGAACAGAGACGAGTCAGCAAGGAGGGGCTATCTTGAGAGAAGGCCTTGGGATCCACCAGAGGCAGAGCAGGGGTGCCCAGGAAGACGGTGGCCTGCAGGGCTGGGTTGCTGGTGGAGACTTGGTTTTGAGGGAGTGGCAGGGATTCAAATTTTGTCTCTGCCTCTCTTCCCAGTCACCTTTACCTGGCTAGGCCAAGGGAGCCCTACATACCCGCTCCAGATTGAGGATTGTGGCCATCTGGGAGAGCCGGGCAAACTTGTCTCGGATGGTCCAGGTGGTCACTGTGGTGAGGTACGCAATGAGTGACCTCAGTTCCTTGTCAAACTGCAGACCGCCCAGCTGCAAGGGAACATGAGCCCAGTCACTGTTTAAGGCCTGGCCCTCTGGCCAAGCAGAACTGGCCCCCAATTTCGCTCAGTGCTGGGCTGCAAGGCCAGCTGGGCCTCAGATGGTGCCTCAGCTGGCCCCACTGCCTCAGGGCAGGACTGAGCCTAGATATGCAGGGCCTGGGGGTAGCAGACAGAGGGGACGGACTTGTCTTCCTTAGAGGGAAAGCAACAGAGCGGCAGGCCTGTGCTCCCTTGACATTACCCGGTTGAAGGTGGACTTCAGCACCACTTTCTCCAACTCAACTGCGACAAGGCTGGTCATGAGGCTGGTCAGGCTGTCGTAGATGACTGGAGACAGGCTGGCCTGCAAACAGGTTAGGCATCAGCGGGAGTCCCATCTCACCCCTCTGCCTCCCAGGAGTCTTTCTCCTGTGGGAGTATCTCTATGGCCTGGGGCTTGGAAGAGCTTCCTGGGTTCCCAGCAAGAGTGTGATGAGAAGCCTCAGGCTGCTGACTGGGGCAGAGGTGGGTAATTCTATAGGCTGGTCCCGAGAGCCCCTGCTCACCTTGAACTCTGACATTTGCTGCTCCAGATTAAGGATGAACTGTTGTACCCAAGGGTCGTTGGCCTCATAGTCATTGAATTCTTCCTATTATCAGGAAGCAAGGTGGGTCACCAGGGGCGTCTCCAAGAAGGACCATTCACCCCCACCCTTGTAGCTTATGACTCATCCAGCCTAAAATCAGCTTAAAATCAGGCTGGCAGAAACTGCTGCTGTTTCTGCATCACACTTCTGACCAGCAAACGGCCCTGGGCTGCAGCAGTGGCCCAAGCAATATGGTAAAGCTCCTGGCAGTTTATTCCCTCTTGTATCTCATGTTATACAGGAATGAAAAGATTAGGCTAGAGGGGCTTCCCTGGTGGTGCAGTGGTTAAGAATCCACCTGCCAATGCTGGAGACACGGGTTGGAGCCCTGGTCTGGGAAGATCCCACATGCTGCAGAGCAACTAAGCCCGTGCGCCACAACTGCTGAGCCTGTGCTCTAGAGCCCGCGAGCCACAACTACTGAGCCCGCGTGCCACAGCTACTGAAGCCTGTGCGCCTAGAGCCCATGCACCGCAACGAAGAGTAGCCCCTGCTCACTGCAACTAGAGAAAGCGTGCGCGCAGCAATGAAGATCCAATGCAGGGAGGGAGAGAGGGAGAGAGGGAGGGAGGGAGGGAGAGAGGGAGGGAGGGAGGGAGGCGGAGGGGAAGGGAGGGAGGGGGAGGGGGAGGGGGAGGGGGAGGGGGAGGGGGAGGGGGGAGAGAGAGAGGGAGGGGGGAGAGAGAGAGGGAGGGGGAGAGAGAGAGGTAGGGGGGGAGAGGGAGGGGGGCAGAGAGGGAGGGGGGCAGAGAGGGAGGGGGGCAGAGAGGGAGGGAGGGAGGGAGGAAGGTTCCAAGTCTATAAGATGCGGGGCAAAAAGAGCCTCAATAAATGAGAATGCGTCAGGTCAAGGCAAACTCCCTTTAGATGTCTTTCGGAGCCCTCTGACTGCAGGAACAACCTGTTTCTGGGAGGAACCACCTGTTTCTGGGAGGAACCTAGCCTTTGAGCATGAGGGAAGTGGGCCTGAGAAATATGTAAGGTCTAGTCTGTTCAGACAGCTCCACTGCGCTCCAGCTGTGGGCTGGGGAATGAGGGGTAATCCTGGGCTTGGTGGCCGTCCGTGGTCAGGCTGACCTCCTCGATGTTGTGGGAAACAGAGAGAAAGGTGTTGATCCAAGGCTGCACCTGTGGCTTGATGGCTGTGCTGTTTAGCTCCATCAGCCCTTCCTGTAGGACAAGGCAGAGACGCATCAGACACAGAAGGCACGTGCCTCCATCCCTTCCCTTTCTCCTGCTCCACCCATCCTTTGACTATCAGGGCATCCTTCCAGCCATGAGGCTTTTCTGCAGGCCCTGTCTGAAGTCTCACAGAAATAATGCTAATCAAAGACGCCAGGAACAACCTGTTCCTTTCCAGATATATTCTGATTCAGGTCCAGGCCAGAGATGAGACCATGGGGTTGGTCTGTTAAACTCTAGAAAGAAGAGATTTCTGAGTGCCTGGTACTAAGCAGCACCTTCGGCTAAGGCCAAGCAGATCTCAGTACCCACATGGTTCAATTTCCTCTGAGGACCCTTCTGAGGGCTCCTGGCACTGTGGAGATTCTAGAGGACCAGAATGCCAGCTTGTCAACGTGACAGCCGCACTGCTGAAAAACCTTTCGTCTTCAAGGGACTCGCACAAGTTCAGTGGCTTGCACTCTGCCCCCTCATGCCTCCTCTTCCCCCCTCCCGTTTCCTTATATGCACGAAGCCCATGATAAGCCAGTGACAATATTCTCAGAGCGAGACACAGGCCCAGGATTCAGGCAGCGGTTGAACCTGGGGCTTACCTGCAAGAGGTCTCGGAATTTGTTGGACACGGCAACCAAGTCAGAAAGGCAGCTGTCAAACTTGGCCTGGGCCTGCTCCCCTCCAATGCCCTGGTTGAACAGCTTGGTGCAGTCACTCTAGGGGAGAACACCCAGTCATCAGGCTTCTGAGCATGCCTGGGCCATGGGCGTGTGAGGAGGGCGAAGAGGCCAACATGAAACCAGCCATTTCTCCTGTTCCAGCCTTCTCTGGGAGCAGCTCTGGTCAATCCGAGGCAAGAACCCTGGCTGGGTCTCAGGAAAGCTGGATTTGATCCTGTGGCTAGTCATTTGGCTCCCACTTCCCTCTTTGTAATATGAGGGTATTGGGGTCAGGGGGTGTGAGTAAGAAACACAAATATCAGAAGTTTTTCACACCTTTAGAGTCAGGCATTCCTGGCTTCAAATCCTGGCTCAGCCATGTATTAGTTGAGCGACCTTGGTCAAGTGATTTAAAGCTTCTGAGCTTTAATTTCCTTGGCCATAAAGTGGGAACACATTCCTGCTCCCATGGTGGTTGTGAGAGTTGGATGAGATGATGCACAAAGTGCTTAGCCCAGTGCTTGGAATGTAGTAGGCACTAAGGAGACACTAGCTACTGTAATAGGATCTGCTTTGTAAATAATTTGGTCTGGCTGCCCAGGGGATATTGTTATGACCATAGGTAAGATTTAAGTGCCTACTGTGTGCCAGGCCCAGTTTTAAGCATTTTACTTTTATTAATTAAAGTACCTTTCTTAAGGAGTAGGCACTATTATTATCCCTACTGTATAGATGAGGAAACTAAGGCGCAGAGAAATTAATAACTTGCCTAAAGCCACACAGCAGTAAGTCGTAAAGCTGGGATTCAAGCTGGGAATTATGGCTCCAGAGCACCTGTTCCTAATCCCACACTAAGGTCTAGCTGTAGAGAATGCCACAGGGGGAGCTGCTTTGGATTGGCAGGAGCTGCCTGCATTTCCTATAGCCTCCTAACAGTTGGTGCCATTTTGGCTACAGTAGGAGCAGCTGTGAGGAAGAGCTGCAAAGGGACTGATCCAGCAGGGAGAGGTCCTTGGTCCCCGTGGCAGCTCCAATACTTACTATCTTTAACTAGCCTTTTAACCTCATCTGTTAAATGGACGTCACACCACCTGACCTGCCTATCTCAAAGGACTGCTGACGGGGTTGAGAAAGAATTCATGTGAAATGCAAATCTAAGGGGGGGGCGCGATTTATGGGAATTGTTTTTTCAGCTCTTCGTTATCCTTCTTTTCATTCACTTGGCTAATTCTGCTGGCTCAGTTCTGAATTCCTAAGATTTCCCAAAAATTTACTTCAAAATCCAACAGACTAATTAACGTTAAGGAAAAAGTCTGGAATACAATCTAACGTGCCATGACTTAAAAACAATGACGACAACGACCTTGTTGAACACTTGTAACGTGAGAGACACTACGCTGCTGGTAGTCTGTGAATATTGCTCTTATTTTATTCCATTTTAAGGCCTTTTTGGGGGTGAATTCCTAATCTGGTCCAGTTTACACTGTAAACTCCCACCTGACTGCTCTCTCCGGGCCTCCTTCAGGAACCCCGTCAGCAATTAGGCCCTCTTCTCATGTGCTGGCTCCCGGCCTCCTCAGTCCGCCCAACCCTAAAGCCAACACTCAGCACCAGCCTCGGCACTGAGCCCCACGCTTCTGTAGCCAAGCTCTAGGGGAGCTGTTAGGAGTGCCCTGGTATGAGTGCCCGCTGGGGAGGCAGGACCCTGGCTTCCCTCTTCTCCCAGAGGCAGAGTTGGGGAGTGGTGGAGAGCTGGGCTCTTCGTTTTCTAATACTTAACAAAGTGATTACTCCATGATGTTATGTATAACTACTAATACGATCATTAACTACCGCTGCATGCCGCTCATGTACCAGGTGCTTTATATGCTCGTTCAGTTCTCACAACAAACCTGTGGGGCAGAGAGCATTACCCCTGTATACAAAAGAGGAAACTGAGGCTCAGGGAGGTTAGAGAACTTGCTTCAGGCCACACAACTGGTCAGTGGTCAAGTGGGGACTTGAACTCAGGGGTATGTGACTTCCAAGCCCAAGCAACTTCCACTGTTATATGGCCTTCCTTTAAAAAATGACAACAGCAACTGGCTCTGTACAGGGTTAAGTGAACCCTGTATCATCTTTTTTTTTTTTTTCGGTCACGCCACGCAGCTCGCGGGATCTTAGTTCTTCGACCAGGGATTGAACCTGTGCCCTCAGCAGTGACAGCATGGAGCCCTAACCACTCACTGGACCGCCAGGAATTCCCCCCATATCATCTTAATCTCAAAATTTATAGAGAGCTTTATCACTTTTATAAAGTGCTTTCAATCCTGTTTTTTTATCAGGCCACCCAACAAACCCAAAGCAGGGCACCATGGAGATCTGTATCTTGTTTCATAGATGAGAGAACTGAAGCTCAGGGAGTTAAGGGGTTTGTCCAAGGTCACATGCCAAGTATGTGCTGGAAGAGCTAATTTGAATTCTGATCTCCTAACTCATGGGTCAGAGCTCTTCCCATAGTTCAGAGATGTCCTGCTACCACGTCATTCACTAATGAATCCCCTCAAATGCTCTGAAGAAGAGCTGGCTCAATGCCAGGGAATGCCATAGCCCCCACTAGGAGGAGTGCACAGGGCTCACTCTCAAAAGGAGGCCTGGGGAGGCTACAGCCACTGAAAGCTGATAGGCAATTTCCCCTGTACCTCCAGTGTCTTCTTCAAAGTGGAGATGTTTTCACTGCAGACTTCCACGTTGTTCAGGGTCACCTGGGAGACAAGGACAGAAGAATGTAACTTCCTGCTCACTATTATTTGTACCCACTCCAAGGCCAGACTGGCTGACAGCTGCACTCCTGAGCCTCGCGGGGGGGCGCTAAGGACCACCCACACCAGTGTCATCAGGCAGGGGGCTCAGGTCTCAGTGGGCAGAATGGTGAACCAGGCTCGCCCTTTCTCCTGGGCTTGACACAAAGGCAGCAAAGCCATCTGACCTCAGAGGTAGTGACCCAAGGTTTCAAGTCTTTTTGTTCCATGTTTAGGCATGCAAGTCTCGGAGAAGTCCTTGGGCTCCAAACCTCCAAGCCCAGGTCAGTGATGCAACGGCTGACACTGATTAAAGAAATGCTTCCTGAGAGCCTGCCACCTATGAGGCATTTTCTCATCATTAGTTCTTTGGCTCTGTTGAATACCTTCTGCAAAACAAGTATAGTTGACCCTTGAACAACGCAGGAGTTAGGAATGCAGTCGAAAATCAGCATATAACTTAGAGTTGGCCCTCCGTATCTGCATCTGTAGATTCAACCAACTGTGAATTGTGTAGTACTGTAGTATTTACCATTGAAAAAAATCCACGTGTAAGTGGACCTGTGCAGTTCAAACCTGTGTTGTTCAAGAGTCAACTGTATTATCAAGCCAGCTCACAGGTGGAAACATGACTCCTAAGAAGGTGAAATAATTCACCAAGGTCAGTCAACTTTTGATTCAGCAAATATTTAAGGTGCCCACTATGTGCCAGGCACTGTTCTAGGTACTGGGAAGAAAGCAGTTAACAGACAAAATCCATCCCCTCGCAGAGTTTACATTCCAGAAGGGAAGTCAATAAATAAGTGTCAGGTAGTGATAAATGCCATGAGGAAAAATAAAGCAGGGTAGGAGGACAGCAATTCAAAGAGTGACAGGATTAGAGCCAGGATTAGAATTTAGGTCTCCCCACTCTAGGCCAAGGGCTCCTTCCTTCATAACTCAACAGCCTTATGAGCTTGGTGCAGAAACACCAATCATAAAAAGCATGTGACAAAAGTGACAATTAAGGTAAAAACTGCTATGGTCATTTAGAGGAAAGACACAATGTTTTGGTCTGAAGCATTCTAGGAAACTCCATGGTAGAGTAGGTAACTGAGTGGAACTTAAAAGGCTGGAACATAGTTCTGAGAGGAGAGGAGGGTGAGTACATTTCTCCACCCCCATCGGCCTCCTCTAGTCCAGTGTCCTGTTTGATATTACCTTAATGGTACTTAGGATTATCTGATATTGTCTTGTTTGTTTCTTGTTTCCCTTTCCCACTAGAATGGGAGCTCCAGGAGGCAGGGATCTAGTCTGTCTTCTCTACAGCTGTATCTCTAGCATAGCACCGTCCAAGAGAACTTTCTTGATGATGGCAGTATTCTAAATCTGAACTGTCCAGTACGGTAGCAATAGCCATGTGTTGCTACCGAGCACTTGAAATGTGGCTGGTGCAACTCAGGAGCTGGATTTTTAGTTTAAAGTTAAATTTAAATAGCCACACCATACTGGGCAGTGCAGCTCAAAAACCTAGAACAGTGCCTGATATATAGAAGTTTCTCAATAAATATTTGTTGAATGAATGAATGAGTGAATGACTGTCTTCTGGAGAAAGGATAACATAAGCAAATGCAGAGTGGCATAAAATCCAAAAAGGTATTTGGGGACCAGGAGAGTCAGTGCACAGACATGTGCAGGGAAATGGCAAGAGGTGGAGCTGCAGAGATGGGTGAAGTCCGACTGGGAATTGGGTGCTACGGTGTCCTGTGGACAATGGAGTGGCACTGACGATTATTTAAAGCGGGTGAATGCCACACGAGCACAGCTCTGGTTTGGGAATACTAATTTAGAGGCCTTGTGTGGGAGAAATTAGAGTTTGAGAAGATCACATTGCCTTTGAACTGGTGTGCTGGTGCCATGACCAGGAAGGCCGAGGTGAGGTAGAGAGGGGCTAGTATTTCAAGAGATGAGTCAGAAACTTCAGGATTTCAGGGTGAAAGAAGAATCCTAGAAGCCCAGGGATTGAGATTAGGATGTCCCTCCTGTCTTCCACAAAAATACTGCCCTTGTCAGTGTCCTGCAGCTAATACTGCAAGATTACGCTGCTGACAATGGTGCTAAGACCACTTGCATGGTGGATGGATGAGACTTGAGGTCTTTCATTAGCATGCCACAGCACAAGGCTGCTAACATCACAAGCTTCCAGAGAAATAACTGCACTGTCATGACAGCTCAAGGATGAAGGCCACAACATAAATGTTTCCAAGGCATTTGAGGGCATAAGTAAAATCTGTCATGAGGGAAAAATGGATTTGAGTTCAAATGGTATTGATTTCAAACACCAAAAACTTTGATGTCAAAGTTTCCTTGTACTGACAGTCCTTGTAAGCATGGATTCACTGGGCTTATCCCTAGCTCATGGTGAATGATACATCAGCACTGTTAGGGAATTCATCTTGACAGCCAAATGAATCAAGGTGACATAAGAAATAGGTCCTCCAGTGGGAGTGATGACATTTTAAGTACTTGGTATCAGGAAAACCAGAAAACTGTCACCAAGCATTTAGCATCACCTTTTCTTGTTGGCCTTATTTTCTGGGCCCTCAAACAATGAAGCTGTCTGAATGGGAGCAGCGAATGTGTGAACACACAGCAGCCAGCCTACTGGGGACTTGTGGAGCCAAGGGATGGAAAATAGGACTAGAGTGACAGGATGGATCAGATTCTGGAGGCCTTCAGCAAACCGTCAGGCAAAGATGTCTAGTTTTGATGTGGTAGGTAGCAAGGAGTCATTTCTGAGCAGAGAAATCAAAGAATGAAAATAAGTTCTATAAAAAATGAAACACAATGCAAACAAAACGAAAAATTTAAGTCAGTTCATGAGCATATGAAGCTGGTTGCCAGAAATTTTGGCAAAGTTTTCCAAAGGTACCATATTTCAGAGACAATGGTTTCTTGGAGTTCATCCTCTTTCTTGGCAACAACTATGACATCCTAAAAAGACAGAACCCATGCTCAGGGAAGATATTTTCAATGACAAGGAGAAAGTAAGGTTTCCAAAATAGACTTCATTGGATCTGTCTGAGGACTAGTTACTGTGGGCTCCCCTGCATAGGGGCAAGGTAGATATTAGCATGTTTAGGCTTCTGTCTCTGAAAGCAACATCTTAACTCTTTTGGTGTTATAGGCCCCTTTAAGAATGATAAAAGTTAAGGACCTTGCTTCCGGAAAAAAAACGTGTATACATTTTTTCATCCTACCCCCAGGTGTTCAGAGACCCCATCTGTGGACTGTTGAATGAGAGCTCTGCTATTGGATGCTTCCGTCAGGTCTCTGAACCCCAGGAGCCAAGCATACTCAGAACCTGGCCAGCGTGGGGGTGGAGCAGAATGACTTCTGACGGCGCTGTACCCACACGTGAAAAGACACCATGTGCCAGAAACGCCTGATCACAGGCCCAGGGCTCATCTGCATTCTTTCTGGCTCATCACAAATTGGTTGTTACCCTGTATAAATCCCTTCATCCTTCCACGCTTCTCCTTCCCCAGCTGTCACACAATGGTAAGACTGCCGTTCTGTGTAGCAGGACTGTAAGAAGGTCACCTTTCTGAGGAAGCTGAGAGCCTGAGAAGTGCGCTAGAAAAGCAGTTTGGTAGGCCTAACGGGTCAGCCCCAACCCATGTTGTGGGATGTCCTCAGGGAAGTAGTCTGGGGGCCTGGCACAGATGTAATCCAAGCTTGAAACTCAGTGGAACCCCTCAACAGCTGGGTAGTGCTCTTGGGAATAAGCGCTGGGGAGAGCTGAGGCGCCTAGCCTTCCAGGCAGGGAACAGTGCATGTCCTGGTTCGGGCTGCTCTGAAATAGGTCCCTGGGTAAGAAATGGTTTCACAACCTTCTAGGACGAGCTTTCCTTAAAGGAGGAGTTTTCCTTGTATATAGACACTGGAGGAAAAGCCTCCAGTTGAAGGCTTGTTATACTGTGGCTTAGAGGTCACAGTTCAACCCCTTGAGATAAATTGAGCAGCTCCCAACCTGTGGGGCTACCTACCAGGAAGGACAGCTTGGCCTCGTCAGTGCTCTCGATGCCTTTAGTGTCAAATTTGCCCTGCTGGAGGCTGCTGTGCATGATGTTCACGGCACTTGTCACCCCACGCTGGATGTCCTGAAAGGTGGTGGCTGGGAAGCCCATCCGCAGCTTGTTACACAGAACGTCCCTGGGGGGCAGATTGGCATATGAGAATTGACAGCACTCAACCTGGCCTCCAGTTCAGCAGCACCAAAGGGCTCACTATCCTGACCCAGAAGCATAAGTTGCTCTTTCCAGGGAATAACCAATCCTTGAGATCACCATAGGAGACGCTGAGCAGCCAGGGTATGAGAGGCCAACACCCTCTCAAAGGCACTGATATGAAAGAATACAGAGGAGACTGGCCAACTCTTTACTCCCTATGAGGCTTTCACTTACCACCACTGAGCTCCAGAAAACTCAAGAGAAGGCAGTACAGCTTAGTGAAAGGCAGTACCGTGTCAGAGTTGAGAGAATAGGTTTTGAATGTCACACTCTACTCCATATTCTACCATTTATGAGATGTGTGATCTCCTTGAGCCTTTTCCGCATTTACAAAAGACAGCTAATGGTTCCTACCTCATAGGGTCGCTATTAGGACCGAACAGGAGCAGGAAGTTAGCACAGTGCCTGGTCTGTAGCAGTGGTAACTATCATTGTTAATATTACAACTACTGCCCTCATCTGAGCTGCCTGGTCTCTTTCCTAGGTCTGAGGGCCAATAACTCCTCCAATCCAGTCCAGGGAACACAGATTTGGCCTATAACATATCTGGTTGCTGTACAACTGCCTGGAGTCAAGGATGTTGTGCTACGGATGGGAGCTTATATCCTGTATAGAACTGAACTACAATCATAAGGAAAAAAAGGAAGAAACAAAATGGGCCTCAGGAAGCAACCACGACTAGGACCTTTTTGCCTCCTAGAAAGCAGAAAGAGTGTTAACTGTACCTGAAGTCAGACTCCAGCTCTGTGGTGGCGAGGTTGATCATGGCACAGAGACAGTCGATGCTGGAGCTAGACAGAGCCCGCCCAATGCACTTCTTAACAATGTAGAAGACATCATCCACCATGCTGGATGTCAGCTGGCCCTTCTCATAGGTGTCCAGAGCCACAGCCTACACAAAAGGCAAAGCACCCAATGAGGGCCCCAGTTCTGTATGTCACGGTTCTAGATGCTTCTGGAACAGGCCCTGGCTCTGCTCCCTTTTCTGTACCTTGTCCATGTTTTTCCCAACATAGCTTATTCTGGTCACAGCTTGGTGTGGTTCTTCCTTGCCAAAATAGCTCACTTCCCTACTGATCACCACGTTAGGAAATTAAGTATTTCGGGCGTTTGCCTTGGGAACATCTGTTACGTAGGTTGTAAGACACCAGGCAAGGCCCTTCTTTCCCAAGGCTCCTCCCCCACATACCTCCAGGGAGGCAGGGAACAGGTAGGTTCCCTGAGGAGCTGAGGTGTTCTTTTGTGATCCTTGGGAAAGAAGTCCCAGTTGGGTCCACAAAGAGCCTGATCACTACAAAGATGCCCTCTAACTATTCAAAGCAGGTACACTCAGTCTGCACGCAGGGTATTCTCAAAGCAGGACCAAGAACTATGACATGCCTCGGCCATTCCCTTCAGCCTGGCTTCTTGGACAGGAAGCCCCAATTCCCAGGGATGTGTCCTCTCTCCTACCTTGTTGACAGTCTCCCTCATGAAGTATTCCTCCATGGTAATATATAGACCAATTAGCTCCTGCATGGTGCAGCTCAGCAGGCAGTTATTGAGGAGTTTGTCCAGGGACTTCTGGTGCTCTAGGAGATAGCCAAGAAAGGAATACTCACTCTTCTTCCCCAAGGGAAATAGATCATTTTTTTCAGGTCCCTTTCTAGTCTCTGTTCCAAATCTGTACATGATTTACATGGTTATAATCACAGTACCAATAAAATTTTGTATTCTGCTTAAAAATTATATCACAAATATTTCTATGTTTCTACATAGCTTAGTTTTTCTTCTTTTTAGCTTACTTATTTTTTAATGGCTGTGTGATATCTTATCATGTAGATGGTCTGTTTTTAGACACCTGGGTTATTTCCAAACATTTTGCCATTATTAGAGATAATTGGAAATCATAGTAATTGGAGATTTTAGTTAATGTTATTGTACAAAGAAGTTTTTACTTCTTTTCCATTATTTCCTTAGAATTAACTGGTAAGACTCAAAAGATGTAAGCTTCCAAAGCCAAAGACCAAAATATATTGGGTACAGACCATTTCATTCTCTAACCAGTGCTATCCAACAGAATTTTCTGTGATGACGGAAATGTTCTATATCTGTTGTCTAATACAGTACCACTATTAAGTACTTGAAATGTGCTTAATATGATTGAGGAACTGAATTTTTAATTTTATTTAATTTTAATTAAATGGCTTGTGGCTTCTGTAATAAACAGTGCAACTCTGAACACACATGGTTATTATTATAACAGCAATAAGCACCAAACTCTAAATGAGCGTGTATCCTCCTTTAAACACCAATTCAGGGAATTCCCTGGTGATCCAGTGGTTAGGACTCCGTGCCTCCACTTCAGGGGGCATGGGTTCCATCCCTGGTTGAGGAACTAAGATCCCGCAAGCCACGCAGCGTGGCAAAAAAAAAAAAGAAAAAACCACCTGGGTCATATAAATAATTCCCTTGCCGTGTATTATTGATACAAGCCATGCAGAATGCCACAGATGTTGGGTCAGTTTCAGGTCTCCAGTTCAGGGAATCCTGCCTATACTCAACCAGCAGGAATTAAATGGTCTTCTTCAAAACGTGGAGAGTCAATTTGTCCATGAAATAGGACTATGGCACACCCTTTTATTCAACATATTTATCCCTTCAAAAATTGCGACTGGAGGAACTGGGAGACTGAGGGAGGGAGTGAAAGGCTTTCTTTATACCATGTACTCTTTTTGTATACTCTTTATACTACATATTCTTTTCTCAATATTATACCTCAATACTACATTGAGGTATAATTTATATACCATAAAATTCACCCACTGTACATGTACAATTCAATGATTTTTTTTTTTAGTAATTCTATAGAGTTTTGTAACAATAGCCACAATCCAGTTTTAGAATATTTCTATCACTCCTTTAAGTTCCCTCCTGAAATTATGTATATTTTTTTGTTCTATCTATCTACCTATCTATCTTGTGCACATATCACCTACTTAAACACCAATCCCTAAATCTGAGCTGTTGAGGAAGCATAGTGTGGGGAAAAGAGCAGAGGAAAATCATTGAACCACTCTTGCCTTTAGCTTTCCTCATCTGTAAAATGATTAGATGGCCTCAAAGAGCCAGTCCAATTCTAAAATCTGGTAAGTCTAGATTTCCTCCTGGGAGTCAATTTGTCCACAGACCTCCCACAGACTAATAAGCCCCAATTATTTCCTTATTAAAAGATCTGTGACTTAAGTATTACAAAACAGAGCCAACTATACCCCAACCCATCCCAGAGAACATGGGAAATGCCTTTACCTTGTTTTACTTCTTCTGAGGCCATGGAGTCCCCCACCTCAAAATCTGAGCTGATTCTTTTCCTGAGGAAGCGTAAGTACAGCTCACTGCGGGCATTCATCAGGGTGACCTCAGTCAGGATAGGATCCAGTTCCCTGAGACACATGGAGCAGAAAAAATAAGCAGGACACTGGATTCCTTCAGATATAAGAGCTACAGGGCAAACATAGTCCCAAACTCCCCTTCCCCCTGGGCCCAGAAGGGTCAGCTCTGCCCGATGGACCTCCTGGCTCTGCTGGTCCCATTATAGTCAGAGACAGCTGTCAACCACATAGCCCATTTACATGTTTCACCTGAACTCTTCACCCACTAAAATCCTGCCAGGGCTAAATTAGAGATTGGGAGATGTATTTTTGTTAGTGGTTTAAAATTATCTATTAGTAAAAATTATCTATGGTTCATGTGAAAGAAATCACACCTCCCTAAGCCCTCATGTAGCTGTGCTGGGATTTTTTAGGGTCCACCCTTAAACTGTGTCTCACACCCATTCATCTATCCAGATGAATAGCCAAAACAATCTTGGAAAAGTAAGGACTTGGAGGACTCACACTTTCCAATTTTAAAACTTACTACAAAGCTACAGCAAACAAGACAGTGTGGTTTTACTGGCATAAGAACAGACATACAGATTAACTAACAGTCCAGAAATCTTGACGTTTTTGGTCAACAGATTTCCAACCAGAATGCTAAGACAATTCAAAGAAGAAAGAGTAGTCTTTTCAACAATTGTGCTGGGATAACAAATATCCACATTACCAAGAATGAAGTTGATCCCCTACCTCACATTATAGAAAAAATTTACTCATTTTCCACACTGAAGTCCAAGAGATCTTTTCAAAACATAAATCTGGTCATACCGTAATCACATGATTTCCATAGCTCTTAGGATACAAGACACTGAATGGCCTGACTCTAACAACCTCACCAGGTTCATCTCATAGCAGGCTCTTGCCAACTCTCTGCACTTCAGCTATACTGGCCTTCTTTGGGTTTTTCAAATACACAGGGTCTCTGCACATGCTTTCCCTGCTCTACGTGTTACACATTTCACCTCTTATTTCTATTTACTCTTTCCATGCCGCGCGGCATGTGTTACCCATTTCACCTCTTATTCCTATTTACTCTTTCCGTGCCGCGCGGCATGGGGTATCTTAGTTCCCCAACCAGGGATGGAACCCCTGCCCTCTGCATTGGGAGCACGGAGTCTTAACCACTGCGCCACCAGGGGGTCCCCCTATTTACTCTTAAGTCTCAGATCTAAGGTCATTTCCTCAGGATTTTTTTCTTGAACTTCATCAGCTGAGGTTACATCCCTTTATTACATGCTTCCCTGTACTCTATGCTCAGTATGTTGTAATGGTTAACAGCACCAACTCTAGACTCAGACTGCTTGGATTCTATTCCTGGCTCTGCCACTTTCTAGTTGAACGACCTTGGGCAAGCCACTTAACCTCTCCAGGCTTCAGTTTCCTCATCTGTAAAAAGTGTTTATGGATTAAATCAGTGATCTTAACTGGGGGTGACTTTACCTCCCGGGGTACATTCGGCAGTGTCTGGTGGTATCACGCTACCAGCGTCTAGTGGGTTGAGGCCAGGGATGCTGCTAAACATTTTATAATGCACAGCTAGTTCTCCACAACAAAGAAATTACCCAGCCAAAATGGCAATAGTATGGAAGCTGAGAAACCCTAGATTAAATGATTTAATATTGGTTAAGTGTTTAGAACAATGTCTGGCAGATAGTACACACTATATACATGTTAGCTATTATTGTCTACTTTATAGACCATAAATGCCACAAAGAAAGAATTATGTCTGTTTTGCTCACTTTGCTTTCTGACATATCCCCAGTACCAAGGACCAGTGCGTGACACGTAATATGTATAGAGTAAAAATTTACTGATTGAATGAATACACTTTTATGTTTAGCATTTCTTTTAATAAGCATATGTCACTTTTATTAGAAAAAAGTAAAAGTTAAAAATTTTAGGATAGTAGTTACTTTTGGGGGAGGAGAGTCACTTTGGGGAGTTCAAAAGTATTGGTAATGATCTAGTATTCTTTACAAAACACAAATATGTTATACATATGCTTTTGTTTGCATGCTATATTCCATTTAAAAAAAGAGTCATAGATAAAGTATTTTTAAAACATAAACCACATTGTAAGAGAGCAGTCTCTGAACAATACTTGATTACCAATTCAAACTCCTATGGGCTGAAGAAAAGAGCATTATTACCTTGGTTCTATTTTTTCTGATGTAGAGTTTCTCATCAAGTTGTTCTGGACATGCCGGAACTGCAATATACCACAGAAATGAGAATGCTCTTCCCCTCCCTCCTTCTATCTGCCCCTCACTGGTCACTCCTAACTTCTGGCATAAGTATGTTTAGGTTTAGTTTGTTTAACAGACAAGCCAAAAGTAGGCTCTCAGGATGAGGAGCCAAAGATTTACTTTTGATTTATAATGCTAACATTCACCTCTGTTATCGCACTTAAAAGTGATGCTACAGGGAGATCAGCTCGGTGCTTTGTGACCACCTAGAGGGGTGGGATGGGGAGGGTGGGAGGGAAGGAGATGCAAGAGGGAAGAGATATGGGAACATATGTATATGTATAACTGATTCACTTTGTTATAAAGCAGAAACTAACACACCATTGTGTAGCAATTATACTTCAATAAAGATGTTTAAAAAAAAAAAAAAAGTGATGCTAGTGGTGTTCCAATGGACTAGTGTCTAGAGTCTCCCAGAGTTCTAGAAATAAAATTGTATGGGGCTACTCCTATTTCTAAGTCCTACTCTTACTTTATCTGCTCAAAGGAATGGAGAAACAAAGTTCTAAAAAAGCAAATGCTACCTTTAGCACTTAAGGAATGAAGGAGAAATTTGAGACAAATTACTTAACACTGAATAGGACCTTAAGAAGTAAAATTCCATTAAATCACTAGAAGGCACTGTTGTACATTCTGTGATAGAGAAGTGGTCTAACGTTTCTGTTGTGTTCCTTTTAGGAAGCCCTTTCTATTTCCTTCTTAGTAGTGTACTGAGGCCATCATTAACTTGACAACACCTCAAGTCCAAAGTAAGCTGGTGAGGGGCACAATGCAGGCCAGTCTGCATTTGCCATTTTTCTCCTAGCTGCACCTTTTTTCACTCCCCTCCCTAATTGACTCTATTCAGTGTTGCACGCTAATGCTGCTACTAAACCACCTATAAGCCTCCCCTGCTCACCTGCTGGTGGTAGTCCCTCTGCTTGATGAACTTGTCTACCACCTTCTCCACCTGTCCGTCACATTCCACCTGCAGATATTTTATCAGGGTATAAAGTCTCCCTGGGCCATAATAGGTTTCCACTATTGGTTGATGGGTCTCTACAATTCGGGCAATCCCTAGAAGGGAAAAAGTGAGAGAGTTGTATTCCAAATATTCTTCCCACAAGATAAACTCCTTTCTTCCATCCAGGACTGACCTGGGGTCTAACTCAACCCTTTTTGGCTGTTTAACTTCCCGAAATGAACACAAATTGTACTCGTCAGTGCCAGGAGTTGCTAAGCAAATCTGTCTGTTAAATATGCACAGTGCTTAGTAAACCAGCAGGCATTTGATAAATTATACTAATAGTTTCTACAGGAGCATCTTTGGAAATAAGCATCACTCTTCCCAGTCATTTATTTTGGGGTTAAATTCACTCTTAGAGTTTGGGTCTCGAGGACTAGGGAGAATCAAAACATCTGAGAGACGCTAACTAATCTTTGCTAATCAGGTACTGAATTGGGAAGTTAATTCTCCAATAAGTCAACACATAGCAAACCATAGGATTAAATTAAAGGCATCAGGCTAGCAAGAAGAAAAGCTAGTGATGCAGGTGTTATAAGTGTCTCCAGTCTCCCGAGAGTGGAAAAAGGGGCTTGCCTTCAAACAGAAGAGTGAGTGTATCTGCAAAGATGACAGCAGCTCTTCGATCACTCATGTCTGTCCCTAGAACCAACAGTAGATTCTCCTCAGCTTTACTGGCCACCTGAAAAAGTAGAAAATTCACACATTTCTTTTTTTTTTTTAAAGGTTAACTGCTCATATTTCTGTTTTGAACATATATACGTACATATACGCACAAGAAGAGAATGTTAAAGTTATTTTTTCAACTTTTTTTTTTTTAATTTTATTTTTGGCTGCGTTGGGTCTTTGCTGCTATGTGCAGGCTTTTTCTAGTTGTGGCGAGTGGGGGCTACTCTGTTGCGTTGTCCGGGCTTCTCATTGCGGTGGCTTCTCTTGTGGAGCATGGGCTCTAGGTGCATGGGCTTCAGTAGTTGCAGCACGCAGGCTCAGTAGTTGTGGCGCACAGGTTTTAGAGCACGTGGGCTTCAGTAGTTGTGGCTCGTGGGCTCTAGAGCGCAGGCTCAGTAGTTGTGGCACATGGGCTTAGTTGCTCCGCGGCATGTGGGATCTTCCCAGACCAGGGATGGAACCCGTGTTCCCTGCATTGGCAGGCGGATACTTAACCACTGCGCCACCCGGGGAAGTCCCCACATATATTTCTTAGACCAAAGGCTAGTTTCAGTTTTCCAAAAAGACCTCCCATTGGCTTTCTTTTTCCCTTGATGCTTGAAAGCCTAGACAGCACACAGGAACATCCCTTGGGGGCTCTGGGTTGTCCAGGCCTCAGGGAAGACAAAGAACTTAACACAGTTGTTAACTCTTCTTCCATTCAGAGGTATAAATAAAGCTTTCCTTTTCTTTGATAACATCTACAGTCATTAAACTGGGGAGAGAGTCCCAAGTTTCAATAATTGTTTCAAAGTATAACTCAAAGTTATCATTATTATTAATGGTGCTTCGTTGAGCAGGGGAAGGAATCTGGGTACTTGGAAGGGATTTTTAAGGGATCAACAGTAGAAACCATTTCCAGGTTTCAGATGGCAAAGTACTGATTTAAAAAAAAAAAAAAAAAAAAAAACTGATAAAAGAGTACCATAGGGACTTCCCTGGTGGTGCAGTGGTTAAGAATCCGCCTGCCAGTGCAGGGGACACAGGTTCGATCCCTGGTCCGGGAAGATCCCACATGCCGCAGAGCAACTAGGCCCTTGCGCCACAACTACTGAGCCTGCGCTCTAGAGCCCATGAGCCATAACTACTGAGCCCACGTGTCACAACTACTGAAGCCTGCGCGCCTAGAGCCCATGCTCTGCAGCAAAAGAAGCCACCACAATGAGAAGCCCGCGCAGCGCAATGAAGAGTAGCTCCCACTCGCCACAACTAGAGAAAGCCCGTGTGCAGCAATGAAGACCCAATGTAGCCAAAACTAAATAAATTTAAAAAGAAAAAGTCCCATAAAGCAGTTATATTTTATTTTTAGTTAATTAATTTTTAGAATGGGTAAAACATACTTAAACATTCAAAAGAAACAAAGGAGTGTCTGGCGAAAAGTAGTTCTTCATCTTACCTATGTCTCTTGGTCTCCTAAGTCTCCTCTTGAGAGGCGACCACTGTTAACCACTCCAAAAATATCCTATGTTTATATAAGCATACATTTTTACTGCCACTCCCTTCATTTTAAACATGAATGATAGCATACTGTTATTTAACTTAACCAACCACATGTTAGAGAGTAAAATGTGTCAGCACATATGGAACTGTCTCATTTTTCTTAATGGCAAAATAATGTTCCATTATACAGAATTGAGGGGGTGGGGACAGGATGCACTGTGACATATAGTTAAAAAATAACAACAACCCTGTGCACATATGCCTACTGATGTTTGCTTCTCTCCATCTAAGGTTGGGCTGGGCGGAGGCGAGCTGAGACTAACTGAAGCCTGTTTCTTTTTCAGTTTTAATCTTAAGTGACCTCACCTGCTTCACCTCAATTTTTGAGACGTAAGCCTGGGTTCCCCCCTCACCACCAAGTCTTATTTTGAGACTCAAGCCTGTATGAAGTCTTAAAACCACTAACCAACTTCTCTGAATGCTCTTAAAAGAAGCCAGTCCCTGGTTGACAGCTTGGAAAGGGTGATTCAACTTGTCAGAGAATCTGCATTTTAATTTTCCTATACTTTCACTTGGTCTGTTGGAAATAAATGTACAGCAGCAGATGTCCAGGCCATGCCTGGTACACAGTAGACTGGTAATAGGTAAGTGCTGAATGAATGTATGCATCCAGTCCTGCCAGGATACAGCAGAAAAGGGGAGTCAAATCCAGAGGTAAAAAAGTATCCACAGAAAATGTATCCATCCAGTGCCCCAATCTGCAGGTGGAGAACTGTACATTATCCTGCCAAGCAATCAGAAGCCATACCTGCTTGCAAAGGTATTCTGAGAACTTGCTTAGTCCCTCCTCATGCAAACCCAGCAGTGGGAAGATCTTGAAGAAGCGCTCCACCTGGGGCAGATCCCCTTCCTTAGTGGCAATGGCAAACTTCTCTGTGACAATGGCTTTGAGACGCTGCTCAGCTTCCTGCAGCAATTTCAGGTTGGCATCAATCATGCTGCCTGCACAATGGGGAGAAAATGAGAATTAAGGTAAAGAATGGTACTATGTCAGGTATATGCCACCTGGTCTGCACATTCCAAAAATATGTATTGAGCACTTAGGGTCAGATGCTGTACTAACAGTATGGATGACTAAGAGATGAATCAGCCATGATCCTATCGTCAGAGAAGTTACAATCAACTGAAAGAAATAAGATTTGTGTGCAAATAACTGTAATAAAATTCAGTGTACGATAAGTGTCATAAGAAAGGTGCCCAGTCACATTTCTGGTTGAAGTAATCAGAAAAGGCTTCCTAGAGATGATATTCCATCTCTCAAAGACGGGCAGGATTTTGATACCTGAGCAGGGGAACATACATTCCAGGCAAGGGGAATGAAATGAGCAAAGGATTAGAAACAGAAGGATGCAGAGTATTTGCTGAGTATTGCAGAGAGTACATATCCTGGTATACAGAGGAGCTCAATAAGTGTGTGCACAATGGATGGATGCATGAGTGAATGGCATGAAATAAGGCTAGAAAGACAGAGTGGGTTGAGATCATGGAAGGCCCAGAATACCAAGCTAAAAATTTAATTTTAAATTAAAAAATATATATATTTATTTATTTGGCTGCACTGGGTCTTAGTTGCGGCATGTGGGATCTTTGTTGTGGCACGCAGGATCTTTTAGTTGTGGCATGCGGGATCTAGTTCCCTGACCAGGGATCAACCCCGGGCCCCCTGTATTGGGAGCATGCAGTCTTATCCGCTGGACCACCAGGGAAGTCCCTAATTTTAATTTTATAAGCAGGCAACATGGTCAAGTGTAAAGAACCCACGGGTCAGAGGAACAGTAGATCTGGATTCAGTTTTCTTTTCCGTAAAGTAGGAATAACAGCCTCTGCCTCGTGATGGTCTAGGACCTACATAGGGTCTAGTACCAGACAAGGAAATTTCCTAACAGATGTCCTTTTGCTGGTTGAGACTGCCTAGTTCAGATTACAGATGCTTGTACCTAAACTAGAAATTACAGATGTTTAAACTAGATTACAGATGCTTGTAACTAAACTACAAATCAACAGTTTGGGATGCCAACCTTCTTTGCCCTGTCGGCTGAGCTCGATGACTGACTTGTCCAAGCACAAGTAGCGATGAATGTGGGCTGCAGCCTGCTCATAATCTTCATTTCTCAAAGCAGTCTGAACTCCATCCATGCAGAACTTCAGGTCCAAGATGTCATCAGCTCTCTGAATGGCCTGATAGAGGCGATTCTGCAAAAAGACCTGGTGGTTAGAAACAATGTCCTATTCTTTCAAAAATCTCTCTCCAGAAGGTAGAGTTTCAGGAGCTGAATGTGATTAACCAGAGGTCCTTTTCAGTTTTCACTGGTAAACTAAAAAGCACCACCACTACCACTCACAAAACTTGTTGACGATGGTCAATACTACTGATGGGTATCACACAATTTTATTTATTTGATTGACCAGATCATTTATTTTAATGGAAGCAGGAAGGGGGATAATCCATATTTATATTTGGCTTATACTGTTAAATTTATAACATGATCAAAATGTATTTGACATTTTGGGAACATGATATTGTAAACCAAGTAGTAAAATATGCAAAATACATGGAAAGTATTTTTGCTTTATTTATTTACTTTTTATATATTGTCTTTATCAGTATCTCATTCTTTTTTTAAAATTTTTATTGGAGTATAGTTGATTTACAATGTTGTTACAGTGTTTCTTTTTTTTTTTTTTTTTTTGGCTGCGTTGGGTCTTTGTTGCTGCATGCAGGCTTTCTCTAGTTGCACCGAGCGGGGGGTGGGGGGTGGCTCTAGGGCTCACAGGGTCTAGAGCGCGGGCTCAGTAGTTGTGGCACATGGGCTCAGTAGCTGTGGCTCACGGGCTCTAGAGCGTAGGCTCAGTAGTTGTGGCACACGGGCTTAGTTGCTCTGCGGCCTGTGGGATCTTCCCAGACCAGTGGTTGAACCCGTGTCCCCTGCATTGGCAGGTGGATTCCTTTTTTTTAAAATTTAATTTAATTTAATTTAATTTATTTTTGGCTTCGTTAGGTCTTTGTTGCTGTGTGTGGGCTTTCTCTGGTTGCAGCGAGCAGGGGCTACTCTTCGTTGCGGTGCGCAGGCTTCTCATTGTGGTGGCTTCTCTTGTTGCAGAGCACGGGCTCTAGGCGCGCAGGCTTCAGTAGTTGTGGCTCGCGGGGTCTAGAGCGCAGGTTCAGTAGTTGTGGTGCACAGGCTTAAGTTGCTCTGCGACATGTGGGATCCTCCTGGACCAGGGCTCGAACCCGCGTCCCCTGCATTGCCAGGCGGATTCTTAACCACTGCACCACAAGGGAAGTCCAGTATTTTTGTTTTAAAGAAGAACATTTAAGAAAACTTTAATATGTGAGTTGGTAGCTGTGTGGCTATAATGTTTCATGGTAAATTATTTTGGCAGAATCTGAACAAATAGATAGGGAAGAGTTATGCTATTTCACAGGGGCAACCTGAGGCTGGGACTGACTTGTTCAAGAACCCAGATCCTGTGCTTGTGTTCAATACAGCAGCTACGAACCACCGGCGGCTAATGAGTGCTTGAAATGTGACTAGTCCATGGGGAATTTCCTGGTGGTCTAGTGGTTAGGATTTGGCGCTTTCACTGCCGTGGCCCAGGTTTAGTTCCTGGTTGGGAACTAAGATCCCACAAGCCGTGCGGCACGGCCAAAAAAAATAAAATAAAAATAAAAACTTTAAAAAAAAAGAGGTATAAACGTGGCAATAAACTGTATCTTAAAAAAAAAAAAAGACAAGAAATGTGACCAGTCCAAATGAAGATGTATATGAGTAAAATAAACATTGGATTTCAAAGACTTAGCACAAAATAAGGTAAACTATCTCACTGATACCTTTTCATAGTAATTTCCGATATAATGGGTTAAACAAATGTTATTTTTAAATTGTTAAAATTATATTCACCCATTTCTGCTTTGCTTTTTAAAAACGGTCACTGGGAAATTTTAAATCACATGTGGGGTTCATATTAGATTTCTTTTCCAATCTGAATGACTTTTATTTCATTTTCTTACCTAACTGCCCTGGCTAGAACCTCCAGTACAATATTGAAGAGAAGCAGCAAGAGCTAACATCCTTGCTTTGTTCCTGAACTTGGGGGAAAGCACCTAGTCTTTCACCAGTAAGTATATTAGCTGTGGGATTTTCATAGATGCCCTTTATCAGGTTGAGGAAGTCTCTTCTATTCCAAGTCTGTTGAGTATTTTTATCAAAAGGGGTGCTGGATTTTGTCAAATACTTTTTTTGAGTCTATGAGATGATCATGTGGTTTTTTTTTTTTTAATTTTACCTATTTTTATTTTTGGCTGCACTGGGTGTTTGTTGCTGCGCACGGGCTTTTCTCTTCTTGAGGTGAGCAGGGGTTACTCTTCCTTGTGGTGCACGGGCTTCTTATTGCAGTGGCTTCTCTTGTTACGGGGCATGGGCTCTAGGCACGCGGGCTCAGTAGTTGTGGCGCGTGGGCTTAGTTGCTCCGCGGCATGTGGGATCTTCCTGGACTAGGGCTCGAACCTGTGTCCCCTGCATTGGCAGGCGGATTCTTAACCTCTGCGCCACCAGGGAAGCCTGACCATATGGTTTTTGTCCTTTATTCTATTGATATGGTATGTTACATTCATTCATTTTCAGAGGCTAAACCAACCTTGCACGCCTGGGATAAATCCCACTTGGTCACAGTATAGTCTTTTTTTTTATATACGTTGCTGGATTTGATTTGCTAGTGTTTTTGAGAATTTGTATGCCTATATCCATAACAGCTATTGGTCTGGAGTTTTTTTGTGAGACCTTTGTCTGGTTTTGGTATCTTGCGTTAGGTTTCTATTGGATGGTGCTACTCTAATTTCTAACGTGGTAGCTTCTCTACTGCCCTCTACTAACTCAAATATCAAAAGCTCAACAGGATTACCTTGGCCAGGTCAAGCTGACGGACTTTGCTGGACACATTCTCAGCTAGGTTGCAGGTAAAGGTGATCATTCCAGCTAGCTGTTTTGCATCTCCTTCAATCAACTGCAGGTTGGGACTGAAGACACACATTGTCAGCACACATATCCATAGGGGTAGACAGTAGAAGAGATGGAAAAATTTTTTTGCAGATGGAGACTACATCTTCTACCTCTTTTGTACCTCCCTACAACTATTAGCTCTGTTCATTCTATTCACAGCTTTTTCTCAAGAGTGTTTTAGTGAAAACTCAGACCTATACTTAATAATAAATTAATTTCAATAACTACTAAAGACACCCCTAAATAGGTACTGCCAAAGAACCTATTTAGATTTTCCCAATTGTTAAGTGAGCATAAAATGCACTAACCAACAATCTAAGAGGATGATGAAATCAAAAAGCAATTTTTATGACTAGAAAATATACAAAATCTGTAAAAACAAGGGTTCTCAAACTTGAGCCATATGTCAGAACCACTTGGTATGCACATTAAGCTAGAGATTCTAGGGCCCCACCCCCAGAGTTTCTGGTATAATAGGTTCGGGGTGAGGTCCCAAAATTTGCATTTCTAACAAGTTTCCAAATGTTGATACTTGCTGGTCCAAGGACACTTTGAGAACAGCTTAACTATACCCTTAGGTAAACACTTTACCTGGAGATAATGCTCCTTTTCAATTCAAACTCAACTTGCATTGTATAACAGAAAGTTAGGAAAAATAATAACTTATCCAGTGGACCCTAATGGAATTAATAATAGGTCTTGCTGAGATGAAGACTCACCCCATCCGGTGGAGAGTGACCATTTTACTTTCAATGGTGTTTTGCTGCTCTAAAAGAGCATCCAGCTCTCTCTCCACCACTTTCTGAAACACAGAGAAACAACCTGTCATTAGGATGATCAGAAGGAACCTTAAGAGTTATCTAATCCAACCACTTAGCTGAAGGGTAAATCCCATTTCAAACGTCTTCTTTCCTCTCACTAAGCTCCCCTAGGACTTTAACAAACAATACTTCATTTTTGCACTTACCATATTACATAATAATTGTTACCTTATGTGTATCTTATTCCATCTAGGAGATGAACACAACGAAGGGAGAACATAAACTTTTATTCAATTTCATTAGCATAGTGCCTCACACAGGAAGGCATTTAAAATATAAAGGCTCAAATAAACAAATGAAACTTCTAAAGTGGCAGTTATAAAAAGTCTCTTCTAGTGTATAGTCAGTAGCCAGAAGCGATAAATATAATTCTCTCTCAACCAAGTCATTTACTGCACTACCTTAACTAATGTAACCTTATGCTTGAGTTTCTTCATCTGTAAAATAGGGACAGTAATATATACCCCATACGACTGTTGTGTGAGCCAAACAAGATAACACATATAAAGTGCTTAACATAGCATGTTGTGTATGGCTCAACAAAAGCCATTAGTATTAGCTATATGTTTCTATTAAAATAGTCCAGTAGGATCCAGAGGAAAACATGCCCTTGACAGTCATCAAATACAAATACAAAACTAATATTGTTTGTTCTGTTTGTGAGACTGACTTAATTTTTCCCCCCATTCATTGAATGCAAGCTTAGTACTGAACTTTATAAAGCACATCTTGCTGAAAAACGTATTAGAAACTGCTAGAGTTGGTATAAGTTAATATTATATTTGAAAATTCTCAAGATATCAATGACCACCTCTGCTCCAGTCTGAAATTGCTTTTTGTACTCAACCTTAATAAAAGTTTGGTTTAGGGAACAGCTACTAAACTTTTAGATTAGAGTTTAGATCTTTCTTCTGACTGGCAAGGAACCCAAGTGGCATTCAAAATTGTATTGACATCATCAAGTCGCACGGAAAAGTGAAGCAGGCTGCAAGGAATGAATCTTAGACAGAATATAGCCCACACCCCTCATTTGACACCATGCAGGGGTACAAGAGATTAAGTGACTTGTCCAAGATTAGACAGTTGTGCCTGAGTCTTAAAATCTCAAGCTTCTATAAAGCCCTGTATTTAACTGAAACACTAAAATTACACCCCCAAATTCATTCCCCACAGGAGGAAATCTTAAAACGCTTCAAGGTTATTTGCAATGATTTCTCGCTTAAATGAGATAATGGGGTAAAAGCATTTCATAATTTTTAAAATTGCTAAGCCGTTGCAAGAGAGCCTTTCCTCTTATTTTGAAAAGCAAGCGAGCCGCCGTATACCCTCAAGCCTAACTTGACTCTGGCGGAGAAACCTAGAGATTAAGGGCCAGGGAAATCAACGGGGGAGTGGCGGCAGATCGCCTAGATGACAGGAAAACATGCTTGGGGGCATCAGACCGAGTAAACAGAGAAGTCAGGTCGCCCCAACTACACTCAACTACACGCTTGCTTCTCGAGTAGGTGCTTTTTTGTTTCCTTGGCAAGAAGAGACCTTCCCACAGCCTGAATTTCCCAAGACTGACGGCTCCTAAGGCCACACTGCCCCTGCATCCTCCTGGAAAAAGAAGCGCAGCCCCCAACCTCCTCGCCGCAGAGCCGTTGATACACAGCTTCCAGCTCCTGCAGCTCGGTCAGGGAGCGAATGAGCTCAGTGGAGATACCCGAACAGCTGCCTCCTCCCACGCCGTCAGGCGGCGGAGGCACCCCTAACAACTTCTGACTGGAATCGACGTCTGCCATCTTAGTCCCCATTCCTCGCTTCCGGCCCCGCGAGGCCCCCCTCGTTGGCGCGTCACGTCTTTGGGGCTGCCCACGGCAGTGCCCAATGAATTTGTAGTTTTTTGTTTTTTTTTTAAAGTCTACTTTAAAAGGTCAATTCATTTCCTATTCTCCTGGAAAAAGTGACGGTCCTAAAGTATATTTAAATAATTTTCAATGCTGTGTGGAAGCAAGACAGAAGCAGTAAAAAAAAAAAATTATATATACATTCTTCAGGCGCCGGTTGGGGACCTTTTTCCGTCGCGCGCCAACCGGAAGGTCCCTGGCTTAGGAGCTAATGGAGGACGCCGGCGGCTTGGCGTTGGCGGTTGTTTAGGGCTTGAAGGAAACTGAGGATCTGTCGGATATCTACGCCATCCTCCTGGCTGCAGGGTAAAGAGACAGCTCCCCGACCTCCCCGAGACCGGGGAGGCGGATAGCGGCCATGTAGGAGGGTGGGCCGAGCCTGTGGCAGGGGTTTCTGAGGCATCTTAGGCCCGAGAGGTACGGGAAAGGGAATGCTTGGGGCGGCTTTAGGGAATCGTCTCCCGTTTCCGTTCACAGTGTGGGAACCAGGCCTGGCTCAAAATAAGCTTTCTAGAAACTGCCTACCTTTTAGGCGCTGGGGGAGGTGTGAGAAGGAGCAGAAGGGACGTCTTCTTCTGGAGAAAGTAAACGACACACGGGAGGGTGGAAAGATCGAGGGTGTTAAAAGTGTAAATAATGGAAACAGCCTTTGAAATCAAGACTTTTGTATTTGTATTTTGGCATTTGGGCGATTTGTTTCCTTCTCTGATCCTCATGCGGTGATGTTCTTTTGGCACATGGAGAGGGGTGGAGGGGGCAATCACAGGCTCATTTCCTAGTATTCACAGGCAGGAGATAGAAGTGGGGGAAATCAAAATTTACCAAGTTTGGGCCGTTACTGGTTCCTGGTATATTGTTCTTGGCTGGTCTGCTTCCAGATTGCAACTTCCTCCATTTCCCAAGATAACAATACTTGGGGAACCTGGATCCAACTAGGTTTGGGGAAAATGAATTCCAAAGATAGTAAAGGATAGCATAGGCTGTAAAGCTTTTCCAGGTTTCAGAAGTGGCCTGTGGTTTCCTCTGTTGTTTTCTAAAAAATTCTTTATTTTTAACGTAATCAGTCCTGCAACACGGATCACATTAACAACATGGTAGGGCTTTCATTGTAAATTGTGTTGTTGATAACTGGAGATTTGAAATTATGCTTGAAATTTTATAGTAAGAGTAAGATGCAACAATAAATTATGTCTGAGAATCACATTCACTACTTTTCAGTTAAGAGCAACTGCAACACATTCTCTGCCTATTTTTTACCCAGACTTTAAGCTGGGCACAACTTTCCCTGGAAATTTCCCAGTGTCTAAGCCCTACTGGGTGTGTGTGTATCTGTGTCTCCGTGTCTGTATGTTTTTTCTATTTTTCTTCTTGTAGGTCATTTCTCACTCCCTTCTTGTTCCATCTCAAGGCTTTTTCCTTCTTTCCCTGTGATCCTATAAGAACATTCCTTGGTTTCCTTGATGTTCCTTGGTTTCAAGTAGGAGAATGTATATCTCTCAGGACCTGTTTCCAGACTGAAGGATCTTTTCCTCTCTTAGGCACCCTGCTCTTGCCCAGCCCCAAAATGATTATTATTTATAAGGACATTTGCTCATAATTTTCTTTTCTCATTTAACAAAACCAAACTCATACATTAATTACACAGTGATCACTTTGAATTTCTCAAGATCCCTTCCTTTTGGAATTGAGGAAAAATAGCTCAGTTTATTTTCCAGCAGTAACTGTGTATAGGTGTAGTTTTGGTAATTCTTTTATGGTAGAAGTGCATCAGTTTGCAGTCTTCAGTTCTGTCTGATGAGAAGAATCCTTTTCTGTGACCGTATACTCCTTTGGGGAGGCTTGCTCCTGAAGTGACAGTTCAGTTTAGAGATACAGTCATGCACATATGAATGGCCTATATATGAAAGATTTTCTTTGCAGCAGTGTTCATAATAGCAAGAGATTGGGAAGAAACTGAATGTTCATCAATAGGGTGTTGGCTAAATGAATTGTGATATACCCGTGCAATGGAATACTATGTAGTTGTAAAATAAAAATGAGAAAGCCTTTTGTTTGTTGCTATCTCAAAATATAGGTAAAGTGATAAAAAATCAGTTGCACTATGATGTGAGTGTATGATATACAGTACCCAGCTTTTAGTTAAAAAGAGATAATAGACAGTATTAATATATATTTTTCTTTGTACATACAGAAAATATCTGGAAGGACACAATATAACTTGGTGAAATTGATTCCTCCAGGGAGGAAAACTGGGTGGCTAGGGAATGGATGGAGTCAGCTTTTTGCTGTGCTTCTGAATTCTGAACCATGTGAAAGTAGAGCCTATTCAAATACAAGTAAATGTAGACCTACTTAGTTTCTATCACAATAAAGTCAAATAGACAGTGTTGGTTTAATGGTACAGATCCCTGCTCCCAGCGATTTTACTACTTGTTATGTGACCTCAGGCAGACAATTTAATTTCTTAGCTCAATTTTCTTATCTGTAAAATTAGTGTAATATTGAGTACTTCATAGGATTCTTGTGAGATTGAAACAGGGTGTATAGTAGCATAGTGCCTGGTATGTAGAAGGCACTCTTAATTATAAGTATGTTGTTCCTCAATAGGCCTTACTTTCCTGGTTCTGCTGTCTTCAGCCAGAAGTTCCCATACAGAAATGTCTGTTAAAATAACAATTGCACAGCTGATATTCTTCTGCTTTTATGTGCCCTTAGCTTGCTTTGACTTGGTATAACCAAGGCCTGGATTGTGGAGTTGTGGGTGGCTCAGTGTTACTGCTACCATGTTCCTGTACAACTTGACCTTGCAGCGAGCCACTGGCATCAGCTTTGCCATTCATGGCAACTTCTCTGGTAAGTTTTTCTATTATTACCTTTCTGAGCTTAACATTTAAAAAAAATTTTTTTTGGCCGCATGACGCGGCTTGTGGGATCTTAGTTCCCTGACCAGGGATTGAACCTGTGCCACCAGTAGTGGAAGTGCGGAGTCCTAACCAATGGACTGCCAGGGAATTCCTAACATTTTTAATATTACTAGTTTTATGCTTCAAATTGCTTTTTCAATATCAAACCTTTTTTCTAAAACAAATTATGAAAAAAATCTTTTAATCATTAGAGAATATTGTAATTTATGTGATGCTTTACAGTTTCTAAAGCACTTTGGAGTACTTGATCTTCCAAAGGACCTTTGGAAAATAAGGTGGCCTGATAAATGATGGCATTGAGCAAATGAGAATGGATTGAGGTGGGTAGGAGTGGCATATCAGATAGGATAGGAAGCCATTTAGGCATTAGATAGTGAGGCTCTGTATTAGGGCAGTGAGGATAGAAAGAAAGAGAAAATATGAGTTTGCAACCTGGGTGGCAGAGAAAATGACAGTAACATTGATAGCAGGTTACTTGAGACCAGAGAGTGTGTTTGGGGAAGGAGGAACTTGGATATTTTAAACGTTTAGTTTAAAGGTGATGACAACTCATCTGGGTGGAATTACATAGCAGGGAGAGATGGGGACAAGTTGACTGTTACGTATTTGGAGGTGTTGATTGCAGTTATGAAAGCAAGTGAGCTTTTTAGGAGTCAGTTTAGAAATAAACAGCATATATTAGATGGTAGCTTTGAAAGGTCTTTGAGATATTATACTTAACAGCCCCAAAAATTAATATGATTTCTTAGAACAATAGACTTAAAGATGGGCTAGAAAGAGCCTTTGGTAATTTTTAATTTTACGAAGCAAAACATTATATTTTTTTTTGTTTTGTTTTAAAATTATTTATATTTGGCTGCGTTGGGTCTTCATTGCTGCGCGTGGGCTTTCTCTAGTTGCGGCGAGCGGGGGCTACTTTTCGTTGAGGTGCACGGGCTTCTCATTGCGGTGGCTTCTCTTATTGTGGAGCACGGGCTCCAGGTGTGCGGACTTCAGTAGTTGTGGCACGCGGGCTTAGTTGCTCCACGGCATGTGGGATCTTCTGGGACCAGGGCTTGAACCTGTGTCCCCTGCATTGGCAGGCAGATGCTTGACCACTGCGCCACCAGGGAAGTCCCCAAAACATTATATGTTAGTGTCGTTTGTAGACGACTCCGAATTACACAGATTGATGGCAAATCTCAGAAAAATAAAAAGGAAGTTTAAAAATAACTTGTGTGACCATTTTTGAAAAGTTCTTCTTTGATACTACTTTTGTTAGATGCTTTAAATTCTGGGAAAAGTACCTTTTTTTTTTTTTGCCTTTAAATTTATTTAATTAATTTATTTATTTTTGGCTGCATTGGGTCTTTGTTGCTGCGCGCGGGCTTTCTCTAGTTGCGGTGAGCGGGGGCTACTCTTAGTTGTGGTGCGTGGGCTTCTCATTGTGGTGGCTTTTCTTGTTGCGAAGCATGGGCTCTAGGCGTGTAGGCTTCAGTAGTTGTGGCTTACGGGCTCAGTACTTGTGGCTTGTGGGCTCTAGAGCGCAGGGTCAGTAGTTGTGGCGCACGGGCTTAGTTGCTCCACGGCCTGTGGGATCTTCCCAGACAAGGGCTTGAACCTGTGTCCCCTGCACTGCATTGGCGGGCAGATTCTTAACCACTGTGTTACCAGGGAGGCCCAGGAGAAGTACCTTTTAAAGTAGAATAAATTAACTTAAAATACTAAGCCCCCAGCTCAGTTATATTTATCTTTTGTGGCTTTTTTTTTTTTTTTTAATTAATTTATTTTTTTGGCTGTGGCAGGTCTTAGTTGCAGCAGGCGGGATCTTTCGTTGCGGCCCGTGGGCTTCTCTCTGGTTGTGGTGTGTGGGCTTCAGAGCGCGTAGGCTCTGTAGTTGTGGTGTGTGGGCTCTGTAGCTTGTGGCACACAGGCTCTCTAGTTGAGGCACGCAAGCCCACTAGTTGTGGCGTGTGGGCTTAGTTGCCCCACAGCATGTGGGATCTTAGTTCCATGACCGGGGATTGAACTCGTGTCCCCTGCATTGTAAGGGGGATTGTAAAGATTCTTTACCACTGGACCACCAGGGAAGTCCCTTTAGTGGAATTTTGATCCATTCAGGTTACTAGTTCTGATTGTTCATGATCTTTATTTTTCGTGTTTTTCAGGAACCAAACAACAGGAAATTGTTGTTTCCCGGGGAAAGATCTTGGAGCTGCTTCGCCCTGACCCCAACACCGGCAAAGTACACACTCTACTAACTGTGGAAGTATTTGGTGTCATCCGGTCACTCATGGCCTTTAGGTTGACAGGTGGCACAAAAGACTACATTGTGGTTGGCAGTGACTCAGGTCGGATTGTTATCCTGGAATACCAGCCATCTAAGAATATGTTTGAGAAAATTCACCAAGAAACCTTTGGCAAGAGTGGATGCCGCCGCATTGTTCCTGGCCAGTTCTTAGCTGTGGATCCCAAAGGGCGAGCTGTTATGATTAGTGAGTGACTTACTCTGTTGACTTTTTGACTCTTAAAGAAGCTCAGTTCAGGATAACAATGCTGTGATCTTGGTAGTGTGCCAGGAAATCACTCAGCTGGGTAAAGTTTGGATCATTTTGGATGTTTAAAGTTTAAAGTTGCTTTTCCTTTTAAAACAATGGGAGAAGTTTTAACACACCTTTTCTACTTCTTATCTAGTTGGAAATGGGTGTTTTTCCATTTCTTTAAGTGTAGCAAAAAGGCTACACTGTAAGATTTCACATTATTAGACAATGAATATGGTTGCTTTCATCAGCCTGAAGTGATGATTCACATTCATGTCTCTTCTCTGATAAATATCTTGAAGAAAATTCTGTGTATCTGATCAGGCTTCCAGAGGGCAACCTTCTTTGACCAGTCACAAAATCATTAGATCTAATTCAGAGAATAAAGCTGGCAATTCTATGAATTATTGTTTAGTTTGTCATAAGAATTTTTGAAGAGTTAGTGGGATATTAAGATCCCTATTAGGAAGGAGGGGGTAAAATTATGCTCTTGTCTATTTTAATGATAGAGAGCAAAATCCTAAAGCATGCATACACTTGTAGAGTTAGTGCTGGCTATTAACGATCTTTCAGAAAATAATTGTGATGTGACTCTAGCTGTTCTGTAGCCTCTCGTTTCATTATCTGGAGTTTTCTATGTTTTGTCTCCTTCAACAGGTGCCATTGAGAAACAGAAATTGGTGTATATCTTGAACAGAGATGCTGCAGCCCGGCTTACCATTTCATCTCCACTGGAGGCCCACAAAGCGAACACTTTAGTATATCATGTGGTCGGAGTAGATGTGGGATTTGAAAATCCAATGTTTGCTTGTCTGGAAATGGATTATGAGGTAATGGCGGGGGGGTCTCAATCTCTCTACCCACCTTTTCCTTCCCCTCCCTTCTCCCCCTCTCCCTCCTTTGGGTTTCTTCCACTCACCTTGGTGCTTTCCTGAGATTGTTTTCTTCATTGTGTATTTCTTATATCTTACTTGCTCACAATTTTTTTTTTTCTATTCCAAATACCTTTCTGAAATACTTTGGAGTGTTTCAGAATTTACCTGATTTGAATAGTCTCCCTGTGGAAACAGGGTATTTATTGGGAAAAGCTCCCTGAAAAAGGAGGTGAAAGTGTATTTGGGATATTTTTTCACTGGGAGATAGTGAAAGATGGGGCATACCATTCTTTTGCTTGAGAGGAAGGCAGTATTTTCTAGTAGAGCTAACCCTGGTCTCAGAAATAGAAAACCTGGGTTCTTGCTTCCACTCTGCCATTACTTAGTGTGAACTTTGGCAAACCATTTGGCGTCTGTGGACCTTTGCTTCCTTGTTTGTGAAATGGAGGAATCCTGATGCCCTTTCCAGCTATGTTTGTTTGTTTGTTTAAATAATTTTTATTGGAGTATAGTTGATTTACAATGTTGTGTTAGTTTCAGGTGTACAGCAAAGTGAGTCAGTTATACATATACATATATCCACTCTTTTTTTTTTTTAATTAATTTATTTATTTATTTATTTTTGGCTGTGTTGGGTCTTCGTTTCTGTGCGAGGGCTTTCTCCAGTTGCGGCGAGCGGGGGCCACTCTTCATCGCGGTGCTCGGGCCTCTCACTGCTGCGGCCTCTCCCGTTGCGGAGCACAGGCTCCAGACGCGCAGGCTCAGTAGTTGTGGCTCACGGGCCCAGTTGCTCTGCGGCATGTGGGATCCCCCCAGACCAGGGCCCGAACCCGCGTCCCCTGCATTGGCAGGCAGACTCCCAACCACTGCGCCACCAGGGAAGCCCTATCCACTCTTTTTTACTTTCCAGTTTTAAAAGTTTGATTTTATGGTACTGATTAGTCTCTGTGCCACTGTTATTCTATAGGAAGCAGACAATGATCCAACTGGGGAAGCAGCGGCTAATACCCAGCAGACACTTACTTTCTATGAGTTAGACCTTGGTTTAAATCATGTGGTCCGAAAATACAGTGAACCTTTGGAGGAACATGGAAACTTTCTTATTACAGGTACTTTTCTCTTAGAGCTGCTCTGTACCATTTTGCTTGGTCCATTTTATGTTCAAACTTAACAGTGTTTGCTTAATATGATTTGGAAACTATAATCCATTTGTAGTAAACCTGAGTGCCTTGTCTATGTTTTGGCAAGGTTAGAAATTCATGTGGTGGTTAACTCTTATTCTCTAATGGGGGCAGGGAAGAAAAGAGAGCAGTCAGCTTGGAATATTGATTACTATTGGTTGCTCTGGTGTCTTGACTGTAGTCAATCTTTCACTCATTACAAAAATCAAAACATGGCTCTGTGAAAAGACAAATGTAACTGTTACCAAAATTGATCCAAGAAGAAATTAAGAACCTGAATAGACCAGCATTTGTTAAAGAAATTGGAGCAATAATCCAAAGTTTCCTTCTCTCAGAAGATTTAAGGTCGAGAATTTTCAGGGACCTTAAATTTCTCCAGAGATTAGAAAAAAGAATAAAAACTGTTGTACCACTTTATGAGCCTAATATAACATCAGTACCAAAACTAGAGAAGGATAGTAATAAGAAAAATTTGCAGGCTGGTTATACTTGTGACTATAGGTGCAAAAATCTTAAATTTCAGCAAATCAGATCAACAGTGTTTTAGATGCACCAGAGCAAAGTATGATTTTTGTAGGAGCTCAAAGATGTTCACCATGAAGAATCAGTATTAGTTTAATTCATATTAAAAGACTAAAGGAGGGCAGCTGTATTTGTGGTAATCTAAATTTCATCAGGCTTGAGTAAGACAATGATCCAGTCCTTTCTGTTTCAAGTCATTTGCACTTGAATTGATGTCTAAAGTGAAATATGTCAGTTGTTGGGGGAGGATTTTAGAGAAGAAAAGTACAAAACAGCACTTGTCTTTGAGCATTAAATCTTAGGAAGAGACTTCTTATATATTAAGCAGAAGAATTTTAGAAAATAGATTGTATTTAATTACTTGCTGTAATGTATTATTGTACTTCTCATTTATGAGGGTTTCATTCATTAAAACAAATTTTTACTGAGCCTCTGCAATCAATATGTGCAAAATCAGTCTACTGGGCCCTGGGACTGCAGTGATGAAAAATTAGATGTGGTGTTTCCTTTTATGCAAGATTGAGCGTAGTGGTGAATATGTGATAGTAACAAAAAAATTGCCAGTGTGCCAGATGGTATGACAGCATGGAGGAAGGGTCCCTAACCTAGGGAAGGAAGGCAATGTGTCAGAGAAAGGTTTCAGAAGAAGTGCTCTCAACTGAGAACTGAGGACTAGTTAGGAGTTAGCTAAGTGTAATGGGGGTGGAGGAGGAGTTTCTGTTATGGCCAAATGGAACAGAATGCACAAAAGCCCAAATGCAGGAAAAAACATGGTTCATTGAAAGAACTGAAAGCTCATTGTGATTGGATCATTGGAGGTAAAGGGATGGGGTAGAGGTGGGAGGTAGCTACTGAGGGATTTTTAAGCAGGAAAATAATGACATGTTAAAGGTGAACGTTTTTAAAAGATCACATGCTTACATTTTGGTAATGGAATGGAAGGTAATAAGCCAGGAGATTGGTCAGGAAGCTGTTTCACTAAACCAAGAGAGATTCGCAGCATGAGGACTGCTAAGGAGGTAGAATCAATAGGGCTGTGGGAGAGGGGAGAATTGAAGGATGACATCCTTGTTTCTGGTTTGGTCTGTTGGTCGATGGCAGTGTTCTCTAAGGTGGAGAACCCAGGAGGTGGTTTGGGAAGGAACTCTGCACTTGTTTATGAATACGTTCATTTTTAAGCTGCTATGGAATATCCATGTGAGAGTGTCCAGTAGGCAGTTGGATTATAGGTCTGAACCTAAGAACTGAGTTCTGGTCTTGGAGCTGAACATTTAGATGCATTATCAGAGATCTGGAGAGTCCCCAGATGGTGCCCTATCCTTGTCTAGCATAACTATCAGGGAAAAGAAACATTGAATGTTTATCACCTTTAGGCACACTGTACCTTCAAGTTGTGCTGAAGGAGGGAAGGAATTGAAGGCTAAATTGTAATTCATGGTTATGTCAAATCATTGCTGAGTTTCATTTTCTCTTGACAGTTCCAGGGGGGTCAGATGGTCCAAGTGGAGTGCTGATTTGCTCTGAAAACTACATCACCTATAAGAACTTTGGTGACCAACCAGATATCCGCTGTCCAATTCCCAGGAGACGGGTAAGGTCTTTGTTTTCCATAAGAGAAAATATATTTGTGTTTGTGAAATGAACTTAATTTTTGTAATTACAGTGTGGTCTCTTAATTTATATGTTAATCAAGTTTTAGTTTCTTTGTAAATGTTGTTTTTAATAAAGCCAGTAAAATACCTTAGCAAAAGCAAAACAAAATCTTTGAGAAAGGGAGTTAAAAGTCAACACAATTCTATGTTGTACACCTGAAACTAGCGTAATACTGTAAGTCAATTGTACTTCAATTAAAAAAAAAAAAACCAACACAGTTTTTATTCTCGAAGAACCTATGGAGATTATCAATTTGAAATTTCTGGAAGTTTCTAGTCTGAAGAATCCAGGTGTATTCATTGGAGATAAATTGTGTTTCATTCTCTCCCACCCCACCCCATTCCAACATACAGAAAAATCTAAAAGGAGAGAATAGTGAATTCCTGTATACCTTTCACTTAGATTCAACAATTTATACTGCTTTGCTACATTTGCCTTTTCTTTCTTATGTATCTACAAATTTTTTTAGGCAAAACCATTTGAAGATAGCTTGTATGACACTGCAAGAATTTCCTAAGATGTAGCTCTTAAGAAGGAGGAAATTTTCCTACACTATCAATATTGTGCCCAAGAAATTTACCATTTTGAGTAATACAGTTATCTTATGTACAGTTCTCTCATTGTCTCCCAAAGTTCACTTATATCTACCTTTAGTCTCCTTTAATTTACAATATTTCCTCTCACCTTTGCTTTTTTTTATGATACTGACATTTTTTTTTAAGAGTCTGGGTTAATTTTCTTGTAGTTTGTCCCATAATCTTTTTCCTCATGATAGCATCCATGTTATATTTTTGATAGAATTATTACTTAGGTGCTGATATATATTTCTCATTACATTACATTAGGGGCACATAATGCTGATTTGGTTCATTATTGGTAATGCTAAATTGATCACCTACTACTTCTCTTTGTTGTAAAGGTACCTTTTCCTTTTTGTAATTGGTGTGGAAACTAGTGAACTCTGAGACTGTGTAAATACTCTTTGCCCCCAAATCTTTTCACACAGTGGTTTTCCTCTCAGTCAGTTACTACACTGGTGGTTGAAAATGTTGCTTTATTGCTTTTAATTTTAAGTTTACTGTGGAAATCATTAAGCATACAATTGGGCCTCCATATCTGCAGGGTTCTCATGCATGGATATGGAGGGCTGACTATTCCTTGTACTACCCCATTTTATATAAGGGATTTGAGCATCTGTGGATTTTGGTATCTGTGGCGGCTCCTTGAACCAATCCCCTGCAGATATCAAGGGATGATTGTGTATATAATAAACTTCTGTGTACCCAGCTTCAGCAGTTATCAATAGCACATGGGTAATCTTATTTGATCTCTGCTTCCTCAATCTGTCCTCTCACTGCCTATTGTTTATCTTTTTAATACTAATTTATAGGTGCTGAGGTTAAATCTTTTAAGACTTAGTTTATCTAGTACATTGTATCTGAGTAAGAGTCCATCAATTTTAGAATATCTGGTAAGATTAGCAAGTTAAATTCTTGGTAAGGAGTGCTAAGTGATTCAGTTTAGTTGATCAGAAATTTATTAAGCACCTCACTGCCAGGTGCTGTACTTGGCTTTGGGGCTGCAAAGAAGTATAAAACATGTTTTTCCCTTGAACTTACTCAGAGAAATACAAAATGTTGGAAACATTAAAAAAGAAAACCAAAGTCCAGCCAAGGGGGAATGCCCTTTGGAAATCAGGGCTGATGATGATGCTTTGGATGGTATTGTCGTGAACATGTAACAGTCTTTTATTCACAGCCTGAAATGATGATTCTTTAAATTTCATGTCTCTTCTCTGACATTTTTCTCTGGAGGTAGTTCTTGCCTTATTGATCTGATTAGGCTGTAGAGTGGAATTGTGGCTTTTTTTTTTTTTTTAAACGTAAGCTTTATTATGTATTTATAGTAGACTAGAATTTTTGGTTATTGCGTTTTAGTCCTGTGACTGGCAGGCTGCTCTGAGTCAGAGCTTGCATGGAGAGGCTCCAGATGCCTCTAGGCCTTGGATGGCCTGTATGATCCTTGTCGGTAAAGTGTTGAATTCCAGAAAAGGAGTACTCATTTCCAAGATGTTGGTTGTGTATTTGACTTTGCTAGAATGACCTGGATGACCCTGAAAGAGGAATGATTTTTGTCTGCTCTGCCACCCATAAGACCAAGTCAATGTTCTTCTTTTTGGCCCAAACTGAGCAGGGAGATATCTTTAAGATCACTTTGGAGACAGATGAAGATATGGTAAGTAGACCATGGAGGGAGGGAAAAAATTGAAAAAAACCTATTTGTTGTGGTTATTCTAGTTAATGAAACTTTCTACAGTTTCATCCTAATTTTAATATAATTAAGTAACTTTATTTTAAAAACTGATATGTGTGTGCATTTAAGGTTTACAGAGTGGTTTTATAAACCATTTGTTCATTACAACTACTCTCTGAGATAGAAAGGATAATTTACAAGTTAAAAAAATGGAAACAGAATGCCTTAAAAAGTGGTTGCCTAAGGTGTTAAAGCTTTTAAAGTTTGGAACTGGTACATGAATGTAGGTTTTCTTCCTCTGGTTAACAGATTTTTGGTCTGATCCCATATAATGTGAGAATGGGTAATGCCGTTTCTAGTGAATAACAAGAGAAAGCTCTCCATGTCTACTGAAAACTGGTAATATACATGATCTGTTACTTTTTTCATCCCATGGAAGAGTGCTGAACACCGGGTGATTTCTTAGATACCTGTTTAGCTCAGGAGGTGGCAAGTTTTTTTTTGTAAAGGCCAGGTAGTGAACATTTTCGGCTTTTGTGGGCCATGTGGTCCCTGTCTCAACTACTTAGCTCTGCCATTGTGGCACAAAAGCAGCTGTAAGCACCGTGTAAACTGCGTGGCTAGCCTGAGGGTTGTAGTTTGCTGACCGCTGGTTTGGATATGAAGGACAGTATTTTATTTGCTACTTTGCTTACTACACTATCTTATAATACTGGGCTATTTTCCATGGCGTGGCTTCACTTGCCTGTACACTAGAATCTTTTTCTCTTTCCACTCCAGGTTACCGAGATCCGGCTCAAGTATTTTGATACTGTGCCTGTTGCTGCTGCCATGTGTGTGCTTAAAACAGGCTTCCTTTTCGTAGCATCAGAATTTGGAAACCAGTGAGTAATCCTTTTATTACCCCATTTCACCCTGGTTACTATAAAAGTTGGCAGGAGGGAGATGTAGTTTCAAGCTGTGGAGCTTTTCCCAAGAATGTTTTAGTTTCTTCAGAACAAGTTTTGCTCTCTTTCCCCTTTTATATCTTTCTCTTGGTGACTTCCTCTACTTTAGTGGCTTCAATCAATATCTGTGGGTAGCTGCAAAAAAACAGCTTTAAAAGTGATCTCTCCTAAGCTTTTTGCTGGACATTTCATTGAATAAATATCTATTGAACTACTTAGTGTTAAGTATATGTTCCACAGACACTTCACTTGTATAAATCTGAAGTTGAACCTCATCAGAACCCATAGCTTCCCATCCACATCACCAACCCTTCCAACCTCACTTTTTTTTTACATTCTTTTTTTTAATATTCGTTTCCATTATGGTTTATCATAGGATGTTGAATATAGTTCTGTGTGCTATGCAGTAAGACCTTGTTTATCCATTCTATATATAAAAGCCTACATCTGCTAACACCAACCTCCTAATCCATCCCTCCCCCAACCCCTCCCCCTTGGCAACCACCAGTCTGTTCTCTATGTCTGTGATTCTGCTTCTGTTTCATAGATAGGTCCATTTGTGTAATATTTTAGCTTCCACATATAAGTGATGTCGTATGGTATTTGTCTTTCTCCTTCTCACTGACTTCACTTAGTATGATAATCTCTAGTTGCATCCATGTTGCTGCAAATGGCATTATTTTGTTCTTTTTTTTTTTTTAAGTTTTTATTGGAGTATAGTTGCTTTACAATGTTGTGTTAGTTTCTGCTATACAGCAAACTGAATTAGCTATACATATACATATATCCCCTCTTTTTTGGATTTCCTTCCCATTTAGGTCACCACAGAGCACTGAGTAGAGTTCCCTGTGCTCTACAGGTTCTCATTAATTATCTATTTTATACATAGTAGTGTATATATGTCAATCCCAATCTCCCAGTTCATCCTACCTCCCTTCCCCCCCAGTATCCATATGTCCGTTCTCTACATTTGTGTCTGTTTCTGCTGTACAAGTAAGTTCATCTGTTTCATTTTTCTAGATTCCACATGTAAGTGATATTATGCGATATTTTTCTCTTTCTGACTTCACTCTGTATGACAGTTTCTAGGTCTATCCACATCTCTGCAAATTGCACAGTTTCATTCCTTGTAATGGCTGAGTAATATTCCATTGTGTATATGTACCGTATCTTCTTTAACCATTTTTCTGTCAATGGACATTTAGTTGGTTTCCATGTCTTGGCTATTGCCATTCTCAGTATTTCTGTTAATGTCTGATGGGGCAGTTCCAGCATCTTGAGTGTAAAGTCTCGATTTTGCTGTCCTCTACAACTTTCAGTTGAATGCCAAGTTGTTTTTACTTCTGTATCCCTTTTTTTTGGTGTTAGTCTGAACTAGTTCCCTAGTTTGCTTATTGCAGTTCATTGTCTTTCCTGTAAAACTTGGCCTTTATAGAGTCATCTCATTAAGCAGACAAGACACAACCCTGATGAAATCATTTCCCCATCCCGTGTTATAGTCTCTGATGGCTTTTCATTGACAAATGGCTTAAGTCTGAACTCTAGCCTTGAATTTAAGACCAGTATTGAAGACTCCAAATTGCTTATGAGATAAGCTGCCATGGTCTTGCTTTCTAGTTCAAGTTTTGCCAGTATCTGCTAAAGTGTGTGCAGATCACTTACCTAATGCTATTTCTTTGTAATGAAAATGAAGGTGTTGTCTAGAATTCTGCAATTCTATTCCAATTTTGCCTTGTCTCCAGTTGTTCTCCCTTTCTTTAACATGCCTTTTACTCTTCCTCATTGACTATTCCAACGTCATTACTCCTTTTCCCAGTTTATATACCTCTTTTGATGCATTTTTCACATTTAGCCTGTTATTATGACTATTTTCATCCATTTCTAATTTTTTAGTTTTTTAACGAGGAATTTTCATTGTAGAAAAGTTAGGAAAGTTCATGTAAGCAAGTATGTCTCCTGTAATCCTTCCACCCAAAGATAACATTTTTTTTTGTGTAGCCTTCCTGTGTGTGTATATATTTAAATGTTTCTACGGAATTGCAACTATGCACTATATATTGTTTTGTAACCTGCTTTTTTTATACAGTAGTAAATAATAAATATTTTTCTTTACCAATATGTACAGATCTTTAACATTCGTTTTTTGTTAGCACCTTTTCTCTCCCCCACTTTTTTGTGGTAAAATACATATAACAAAATTTCCCATTTTAACCATTTTTAAATGTTCAATTTGGTGGCATTAATTACATTTACAGTGTTGTATAACCATTACTGCCATTTTTCCAAACTTTTTTATCACTCCAGACAGAAACTCTGTACCCATTACGGAATAACTCCCCATTCCCCTTTCCTCCAGCGTCTGGTAACCTAAGTGGAATCATATAACATTTGTGCTTTTCTGTCTGGCTCATTTTACTTAGCATAATATTTTCAGAGTTCATATGTAGTAGCATGTATCAGCACTTTATTCTTTTTATCTCTGAGTAATAATGCATTGTATGTATGTATGTACCATATTTTGTTTATTTACCTGTTAATGGACACTTGGGTTCTTTCCACCTTTTTGGTATTGTGAATAATGCAGCATTGGACATTGGTGTGCAAATACCTGTTTTAGTCTTTGTTTTAAATTATTTTGGGTATGTACCCAAGAGTGGACTTTCTGGGTCATACCGTAATTCTCTTTAACTTCTTGTGGAACTGCTAAACTTTTTTATAGCTGCTGCACCATTTTCCATTTCTAATGTATGAGGGTTTTTGTGGGTGTTTCATACAAATGCCAAACACTAATAAGTACTTTTTGTTGTAAGCATTTAGTAAATGTTGACTACTCCCATTCTTGTTATTTTACTCTGATAATGTAGAAAGTTTTGGAAAATGAATAAAAGAGCAAATAAATAATGAAAATCACCCATAATCCTAGTATTCCAGAATAGTTACTTTTTAACATTGTATCTGCTTACAGTGTTTTTACTTTCTTGTATTTATATGTAGTTTTATTTTAGAGAACTGCATCAGTCTATAAAAAACTATTAGTCTACTATTTCAAACACGCAGTATATCCAAAAATCTTTCCATGTCAATAAGTCTGTATTTTTCACTTAAAATTATTTTGTTTTTTTATTATGGAAATTTTCTATCGGGCACATAACAAGAGAGAATAGTATAATTAATGAACTTACGTGTGCCCATCACTCACCTTCAACAAAGGCCAACCCATGGCCAGTCTTGTTTTATTTATACCTCCCCCAAATAATAATAATTTCTTTTCTTTAAATTAATTAATTAATTAATTTTTGGCTGCATTGGGTCTTCGTTGCTGTGCACGGGCTTTCTCTAGTTGCGGCAAGCGGGGGCTACTCTTCGTTGTGGTGCACAGGCTTCTCATCGCAGTGGCTTCTCTTGTTGCGGAGCACAGGCTCTAGGCGTGCAGGCTTCAGTGGTCGTGGCACGCTGCCTCAGTAGTTGTGGCTCACGGGCTCCAGAGTGCAGGCTCAGTAGTTGTGGCTCACGGGCTCCAGAGTGCAGGCTCAGTAGTTGTGGCACACGGGCTTAGTTGGTCCGCAGCATGTGGGATCTTCCTGGACCAGGTCTCGAACCCATGTCCCCTGCATTGGCAGGCAGATTCTTAACCACTGCGCCACCAGGGAAGCTCAGTAATTTCTTAATATAATAAAATAACCAGTCAGTGTTCAAATGTCTATATTGTCTCAATATTTCATAAGTTGATTTGTTTGCATCAGGATCCCAGTAAGACTCATACATTGCATTTGGTGTAGAGAAGACATTTTTAATGGCTACGTAATATTTTATGGCTCTACCCCCTCTTGATGGATATTTAGGTTATTTGTACTTCTGCTATTATAACAGTGCTATAGGTTCTCTCGCCTTCTGAGATGGCCCACACTCTGTCTGTGGAGTGCGTTTCTGTCTAAATAAATCCACTTCTTACCTATCAAAAAAAAAAAAAAAACAACAGTGTTATAGTGAACGTTGTAGGTGTATCTTTGCATGTTAGCTGAATAAAGCCATAGTTTAAATTTCTATATGCGGGATGAAATTTTGATAGGGAATGCCAAATTGTACTTCAAAAGATGACATCAGTTTACATTCCCACCAATGGTGTGTGAAATCTTTTTTCTTTTCACTACATGAAAAAGGGAGAGTTAATAAGCTCTTAAAGATCATTGAGTAAAAATGGGCAGTTCAGTCAATAGAAAAATGGGTGCAGGATTTGAGCATGCCTTTCATAGTAAAAGAAATACTAGTGGTTTAGAAGTGTAATATGTAAAAAGATTTTCAAGCTAATTCATAATTGAAGGAATGCCAATCAAAACGAGGTGTTGGGCTTCCCTGCTGGTCCACTGGTTAAGACTCTGTCTTCCACTGCAGGGGGCTCGGGTTTGATCCCTGGTCCGGGTTTGATCCCTGGTCCGGTAAGTTCCGCGTGCCTCAAGGTGTGGCCAAAAAAAAAGAAAAAAAAAAACCACGAGGTGTTGTTTTTTCACCTAGCTGATTGGCAGACATTAAAACTTAGATAATAACCTGTCTTGATAAGGCTGTGGGTGGAATCAGTAGCTGCAGACATATAAGGTATTCTGTTCTTGCTTACCTTGTGCAGATAGTGTATTTGCTGGGATTTACACATTCTAATTGTTAAGTCTTCTAAAAGTCTTTTTAGAAGTAATACAGACAATGATTCCTTTTGTTCTAAAGAATCATAGTGTACATTTGTTGAGCACTTGTCTGTATGTAACAGGCACTGTTCTAAACGTTTTTCTTATATTGTTTTAGTTTGGGCTCCCCTGTAAGCAGAGCCCGAGACAAGCCTAGATTATTGGGAGGTAATTGCAGGAAGCAAGAGTGAGGGATCAGTGGGGAGAGATAGGGAAAAGAGGAAAAGCCAATATTAAGGGCATGTTACTGAGGTTCCTGCTGTGGACATTGGAAACCGGCTTCTGTCAAGACCTGCTGAGAAGCATGCAGAATGCCTCTGAAAATTGCCCACCTGAGGGTTAACAACACCAGGTCCTCTCCCTCTTGGGTTGAAGGTTACCCCTGGGGGCATGAAGTCCCCTGTACATCCTGTTGCTTAGGCAGCCCCCAACGGGATAGATGTTCTGAGGGCAGAGAATAGAAAGACTGCAGTGCACAGGTGGGATGCTTGTTAGAGTGAGACGGGTTTGAACTTGTGAGAAATTATCCATTACTGTTGCACCTGAAATCTGGAAGACTTAAGAGTGGAGATTTGGGGCATCAGAAACATGTGCTATGGGTGTTAACTCATAAAGCAAACTTATTTATCAATCAGATACTTAATATAGCATTTACTGTGTTCTAAGTACTTTACAAATATTGATGCATAACATTCCCTGTAAGACAGTGCTGTTAACCCATTTATAGTAAGGGCACTGGGGTCACAGAGAATTTAAGAAATTTGATCACACAACTAAATTTAACTCAAAGCCAGACCACCTGGTTCCAAAGTTCCTGCTCTGAAGCACATTAGAATCACAGAAACTGTTTTATCGAGATGCAGCCGTAGCAACCTTTCCTGTGATGGAGATAGTGAGCCCAGCATCCTCTTGGTTATCTGCGAAAGTGTCTTTGACGGGTGATCTTTTTCATCTGTATGTGGGCATCTTGCCTGAATAAGAAGTTTGTGTTATTTAACTTTTTATTTTCTTTCTTTTGAATGTGTTTGTAAATCATTCAAGGATAATAACCCTATTTACTTTTTCGTAATTTAGCATAGAATCTGATGAGCTTACCAGAAGGGTTATATGCTGGGGTTTATTTGGCTAACATTTATTGAGTGTCTTATGTATTTCAGACCCCGATTTAATCATTTTATCTTGCTCCTAAAAAGCTACACTGGATTGTTCAAAGTGCTTTGTATTGAAGGTTTGGTATATGACTTAAAGAATAAATATGACCAGCAGTGTGATTTTATTTTAATTGAGCTGCTTCCCAAAAGTGTGCTCATTGCACACTCAGTTTATGATGGTATATTGTTACAGATTATCTACTCCCAAATTGCTTTCCCTTTTTAATTTTTTTTTGTGGTTTGCCTTTGAATCAGTTTACAGACCCCCAGAGGACAGACAGGAGAAGGGCAAGATGATTTTGTTGCTTATTATCTCTGGATATGTTTATGTTTTGTTTCAGGAATAATACTACAGTATCTGCATACTTTTGTGAAATCACCATTTCTTGTTTTTTGTTAGATTTGGCCTGGTGACTGGTTAAAATAAGAAGTGGTTATAGATTTTCTTTGGGTTTCATTTATCCATATTTCATTTTATTTGACAAAAACTATGCTTACTAGGTGCGATGCAATGTTCTAAGTACTCAATGAATTCTTGAGGAAGGTACTATTTAATTTTATAAATGAGGCAACTGAGGCAAAGAGAGATTAAGTAATAATATGCAGCTAGTTAAGCGGCAGAGCTAGGATTCAGACCCAGGCACTCTAGTGGAAGTCCAGTACTCTTAACCACTGTGATGCTAAGGTCCTGCCACTGTACCAGTTTGAATTCAGTAGTCTTAATTTCTTTATCCCTCTTCTTAAAGAAATAGAAAACCCCAGTCAGATAAGCAGAGATCTCAAACTATAGATGCTGACTCAATATTAAAGTGATTTATGAGCATTATGTTGATGGCAAACATCTTCAGACAAAATATTTTTTAAATGCTATTTGCTTTTTTCCTTCCAGTTTTATTGAGATATAATTGACACATAGCACTGTATAAGTTTAAGGTGTTGCAGCATAATGATTTGGCTTACATACATTATGAAATGATTATCACAGTTCATCTCATTTGGTACAACATTAAAGAAATAGGAAAAAAATGTTCTCCCTTGTGTTGAGTACTCTTAGGATTTACTCTCGACAACTTTTCATGTATAACATATAGCATGTTAATTATATTTATCATGTTGTACATCAGGCAGAAAATATTTTAACTAAAGTCTTTGCTTCTCCCTAGTTACTTATATCAAATTGCACATCTTGGAGATGATGATGAAGAACCTGAGTTTTCATCTGCCATGCCTCTGGAAGAAGGAGATACATTCTTTTTTCAGCCAAGACCACTCAAAAACCTTGTGCTGGTTGATGAGTTGGACAGCCTGTCTCCCATTTTGTTTTGCCAGGTGAGGGTCTTTCCAGTCACTCCATATTGAACGGTGCTAGCCAACTGTTTCTGAATCTGAATGAGTTTAAAGTTTTAACTCCAAGTAAATGAAGGTCTAGTTTAAGAGGTTCATCAGCGTATCTGTGGTATTGCCAGAGTATAAGGGTGAAGCAACTAAAGGTAGTTGGGTAATTAAAAACCATTACATAAATCCTTGGGCTTAAAAAAATTTTTTTTTAATGATAAAAATCATGTTTTATAAAAATTCAGACTGTACAAAAGATAAAAAGTAAAAGTCCAACCCCCAATCTTTTCAACCCGCTATTCCACCGAGGCTGTGCCATTAATACCTTCCTGTGATTGCTTCCAGGCATTTTCTCTGCATCTATAAGCATTTGTGTGTTACACTTTTCTTTTTAATGTAAATATGCTCATATCCTTTACAGTATTCTGAAGTAGACCTTTTATCTCTTAACAGTCTGTGAATATCTATATCTCATTTTAACACTCATTACCTCCATAAAGTACTCCACAGACACTGGGATCAGTCAGTAACAGAACCTTTTTGGGAACCCAGGGTGGCCCAAGATGGGAATTGTGTCACTCACTACTGGCACTCAAGTGTAGCAGAAATTTTACCATGCTGTTGCATCCTGGATTCCTGGGGTTCCAGTGATCATTAGGCACCACCCTACCCTGTCTAGATGATTACACTTTTAGTGCAAGAGTTTTGCTCACTGTGTGCCAAGGACACACAGTCAGTATTCAGGCACTCTTCCTGGTAAAATTAGCAGTTCTGAAGTTAACTGCTTTTGTTCTTTTTGAGAAAGGGTTAGTCCTGAGGGCAATAGAAAATAAGTATGAATAATTCCTAATTGGATTTTTACTGATTTTTTTTTTTCTGCTTTCATTGGAATTTGAGGAGATAATTGTGTAAATAGTTTGTAGGTCAAGAATAACAGGAAGTTCAGGTATCTGTAGCAGGGCTATAAGCATTTTTTGCCATGTATCTCTTTACTAGCCTAGTGAGGCTTCTGGATCCCCTCTGTGAATAATATTTTTAAATGCATATAGTAATAAACATATGATAGCCAAGAGAGCAAATTATTTTTTAAATTGTGAAAAATTAGTATATGTGCTTCTGTAATGGGCTTAAAATAACAAGATAGTGCATTTAAAATAGGTGAGTTAATTTTTTAAAGAACTCAGTGTGAAGGTTGTATATGCTCACAACCCACATGCTTATCCATGTTACAGTAGGCTGCACTGCCTTACAGTCAAGAATTTTCATTTGAATTGTACAGTTTGACAAAACTACAATACAAAGAACTTGTTTCCACATGTTGATCAACAAATATTTGTACTGGAAAGCAGCTAGATGTCTGGGGTGACTAGTACAAGAACACATGGCTTCCCCATTTGGTGGCAAACAGTCAGGTGCAGAGTTACCCTGTAATTGGTCAGATACATCATAGGAACATCTGTAGTAGATAGGGCAGCTGTGATCATGTGCGTTCTAACAGCAGATCTAGTAAATGTAATTTTGAAATCGTGATGAGGGAAATGATATTTGGAGGTATCTGTAAACTTTAATATTGGTGACAAAGTCACGGATAACGATAATATAATTTATTGTCTATATTTTTAGTTGGAAGGAAATGCTGAGATTTCAGTTTGAGGTTATATAACAATTTCACTAATTGTAAGAAATACTTTGTTAACTCAAGAACTGATACAGGTGGGACTTCCCTGGTGGTCCAGTGGTTAAGACTCCGTGCTTCCACTACAAGGGGCACAGGTTGGATCCCTGGTCAAGGAACTAAGATCCCACATGCCACGCAGCATGGCCAAAAAAAAAAAAAGGACAAGCTTTTTTTGTTGGTAAAACTTGCTGCTTCAAACTGTTTGCTTTTTGGAACATTGGGTCTATCCACTCCATGCCCCCAGGGCCAGTAGCAATATTTAAACCTAATAAACTAAAAAGTGGTTTGTCGCCCTGAGAACAATCAGGGTTGGGTATGGAAAAGTAGCAGAAGTAGACATTTTTTCCCCTTTCTCTGTGCAGATAGCTGACCTGGCCAATGAAGACACTCCACAGCTATATGTGGCCTGTGGTAGGGGACCAAGGTCATCTCTGAGAGTCTTAAGGCATGGACTTGAGGTAAGATTGGAATTTCTAGATCATATGCAGGGTTTGGAGGAAAGCATTGACAAAGCAGCCTAAGGCTTTATTCTGATGAGATCAAAGATGTATTTAATGTTTCTGTGAAAGAAAAATGTTTTCTTCCTCCCCATTTCCATAAAGTTTAGAGTTTAAATTTCCTATCCTTTAACATGTTAGCACAGTAGGCACATTTTAAAAATCTGGCAAATAGGGATCAAAGGGGAGAAACACGTCTGTTAGTTCCAGGTTCAGTTGCTATTACGTGGAGGTTAGGAAATCTGCATGACACATTTTACTCAGTGTCCTTTTAGTGTTGGTCTTTTTTCGTAGCTTTTAGATACTTATATTTTTAACTATGTTAATATTGTGTATATATTTTTGTATCTTATTACGTTCCTGATTACTGTGTGCTCTTATGTCATTTTTAATGTTTTTGCAATATATCTCCACAGTGGGTGGATTAGAATTTATTTAATGAATCCTTTATTTTTTTAAATTTAATTTTTTTTTTATATGGCAGGTTCTTGTTATGTATCTGTTTTATACATATTAGTGTATATAGGTCAATCCCAATCTCCCAATTCATCCCTTCACCCTCCCACCCCCCGCAATGAATCCTTTATTGTTGGACTTTTTAGGTGATATGGATACTCAAAATTATCTTCTCAAATCCCACACCCTCTTCTCATCATGGTTCTAGTGTTGATGGCTTTTAGCAAGTGCCCTGGACTTGATTTTGTTAGGAGTAAAATAAAGCTTTCTCTGACAGTTTGCTCTTAGAGGTTGGGGTTGAGCAGACTCCAGGCTCTTAGAGGCCCACTGCCTGTTTTTGGAAATTTTTATTGGAACACAGGGAAGACGACCTTGGTTTTGAATTCTGACTCTACTACTTAATAGCTATTACTAAGCTTTATAGGACCTGCCTTAAAGGATTGTTGTGTGAATTAAATGAGAATGCGTATGAAGCACTTAGCTCAAGTTCTGGCATATAGTAACTGTTCAATAAATGTTAGCTATTAATAGTATAGTTTCAGAGAATTCAAAAAATTTTGACTGCCAAAATATTCATCAGGTCACCAAATTTTCGATGACTTGAACCCAATTTAGACCAGTAGTTCTTGATTAGTTACTTACTGCTAATTGGATCCTGTCGAGCATCTGATTAAAGCAAGCACTCAACACAAAAAATACATATATGCATTAACAGAAAATTTTGTATACCGTGTAAGAGATAAAGGACCCAATTAAGAATCATTGTTTGTGACTCCTCTGCTCCCTCCTAATTTTTTCCAATTCTATTAAAAAAAATCTGTGTTATATAAAACTATTTTAAAATTGTTGGACGTTGTTGTCTAGCTAGATTATGGTCTCAGTTGAACAAGGTCACTGTCAGATATTACATTTGGTGTATAGAGTGTGGTATACCTGACATTTACGTTTTATTGATGGTGAAGTTTTCGAAGATTCTCCTGTACCACGATCAGGTATTCCTGCTATTATGTCAGTAAACCAACAAAAGGGTAATGTCTTTCATGTATATACTTGCGTTCTTCCTATAAGATGTAGTTCCACTGTACAGTATAATAGGCTGCCTAATTTTTTATTTCTAGGTATTTAAAAAATACTTAGGGCTTCCCTGGTGGCGCAGTGGTTGAGAATCTGCCTGCCAATGCAGGGGACACGGGTTCGAGCCCTGGTCTGGGAAGATCCCACATGCTGCGGAGCAACTGGGCCCGTGAGCCACAGCTACTGAGCCTGCGTGTCTGGAGCTTGTGCTCCACAACAAGAGAGGCCGCGACAGTGAGAGGCCCACACACCGCGATGAAGAGTGGCCCCCGCTCGCCGCAACTAGAGAAAGCCCTCGCACAGAAACGAAGACCCAACACAGCCAAAAATTAAATATATTAAAAAAAAAAAAAGAATACTTAATAAAATTTTTATTTTAGAATGGTTTTTTTTTTTTTTTTTTTTTTTATCTTAGAATGGTTTTAGATTTACAGAAAAATTGCAAGGATATTACAGACAGTTAATGTATAACCCACACCTAGTTTTCTCCTCTAGATCATTTTGAGTTCATCTTACATATTGCATTTACTCTCATTTGAGAGCCTATAGGACATTCAGAGGATTCTTGACTCTGACCTTAAGGAGCATAAAAATCTAGTAGGAAGAACAAAACAATTCCTCAGATCACTTTTTAGGTAAGTGTCCTAAGAGGTGATGATTGTGATTCCTGTGAGAACTTACAAGGAAGAGATGACTGCCAGCCAAGAGAATAAGGGAAGATTTTTCCTAAAGAATGTGGCATTTGAATTGTTCTGTGAAGGGAGATGGAATTTGGCCTTGAGGGAACAAAGAACAGAAATGGGAGGCTTCCCTGGTGGTGCAGTGGTTAAAAATCCACCTGCCAATGCAGGGGACACGGGTTCGAGCCTTGGTCCGGGAAGATCCCACATGCCGCAGAACAACTAAGCCCGTGCTCCACAACTACTGAGCCTGAGCTCCAGAGCCCGCGAGCCACAACTACTGAAGCCCAGGCGCCTAGAGCCCGTGCTCCGCAACAAGAGAAGCCATCGCAATGAGAAGACCAAGCATGCAATGAAGAGTAGCCCCCGCTCGCCACAACTAGAAAAAGCGCGTGCGCAGCAATGAAGACCCAACGCAGCCAAAAATAAAACGAATACAATAAAATAAATAAATAAATTTTTTTAAAAAGAAAGAAATGGGATGCTAACTTAGATGGACTGTTTCATTCCCACGTGCTCACTTTGAGGAGGATGCAGGCATGTTATACCCAAAGGAAGCGTTTGGCCTTGACTGCAACAACTGTCCTAGATGTTCCATCACTTCTTGCTGAAGTCTGTTATGGGAATTGCCAATACCTCTAGCGTTTTGGTTCTTATGTTCTTTTTGACTAGATGGTTCCAATGTTTTAATCAAGTAAACAGTGTGAGCCCTGCTATGTTGGGACTGTATTATCTAGTATAGTTGTAAGTAAGGATCTGAGTTTCATGCTGACTGGATCTGTGGTTTGTCTCCTCTCCCTGTCAGGTATCAGAAATGGCTGTCTCAGAGCTACCCGGTAACCCCAATGCTGTCTGGACAGTGCGTCGGCACATTGAAGGTAAGCAGCCCTTTCCCAACAGTCAAAATGAGGGTCTGGGTGCCATTGACAATAGAAGGCTTAAGAAACTGCATTCATAATGCTTCTATATCACATCATCTAGCACCATATACTAGAAACTTCTTCTGACTCAACACCATGTTTTTGAGGCTGTCCCAATCAGGGTGCCTTCACTTACTACTTTTTGTACACATGGGTAAGGGGAGCATAGGGTGGCTGTTCAGCACATATATACTTGAGTATCATAGATAGAGCTGTCGTATGTTGTGTTCTTTGACTGTATTCATCTTTAAGATACTCTTTCCATTTGTGTGAGGAGTATGGTGTAAGGGAAAGTTTTTGCTGCTTTTTTCTTCAACAATGTTTTCTCTCATTGTGCTGAAATCACAGTGAAATTAAAGGTATTATTCTGGGTATTAAGAGATTGGTAAAGCTTGTTAATGTCCTGCTCAATAGGTATAGTAGTTGTGTTTAAGGAAAGCGGAGGTTGATTGAATGGAGTCAGAATTTTAGAGTGAGTGGAAAAGAAAGGATGGAGGAAAGAGGAAGTCTGAGCTCCTGAATAAAAATGGTCACCTCATCCTAAAAAATTGAAAGTTATGTGAAAATTCTTTTTAGTGCAATAGCAGGAAAGTCTTGTGACAACTGAATTTCAGTCCCTTAGAGATGAAACTCAATTCTCATTTTCCCTTTGATTCTTTGGGATCGTAGGTCATTTCTATTCCTAGACCTCATTTTCCTCTTGTTCCCTCAGGAATGTGGGACTGGCCAATATACAAAGCTTTTTCAAGAAAACAGCTGGAAATCTTCCTGCTATTTAGATGTTTTGGTTGTATGGAACAAATTTAAGGGAGCTGGGAAATGTGGAGGAGGGAAATCTCATTTCTATTAATAGAGTACACATTTTAGTGGATTTTGTCTTCGTGTAAGCATTGGAATCCAATCTGAGTTGAGTAGAAAGAAAAAGTGAATAGGAAATTAGTAGGTTCATTTTAGCTGAGAAGGTAATTATTGGATGATTGGTTTTGAAAGAGTTCCCCATTTTGTGTAATGTCTTCATAAAGAAGCTGGTCACTGTTGACGTTCACCTTTAGCTTGGTGGCAGATTGGCTGGTTGATATTTAGGCTCTTAAAAACATTTCCCAGACTGTTTGAATTAGAAAGAGCCTTTGAGATAAAACCTAGTTTGCTCCTCTTTTTTTGTTTGTTTTTGTTTTCACATTAAACTTTACTGTAAAATCAATTTAGATTTGCAGGAAAGTTAACCCCTCATTTTTATGAAGAAGACCGAAAATCACAGGTGTTGACTGTCCCAAGATAGGGCACCTAGGTAATAGAGACTGAAAGCGGTGTCTCCCGAATCTCAATCCAGTGTTCATTTGACTAACCCTATAGTGAGTCTGGGTCATGCTGGTTTTCTAGGATAAGTTCAGTATTCTCATTCTGCTACCTTGTAATTAAGATAGGACTCTACTCTCAGGGCATGTGCCATCTAAAAAAGAAGATAAGGGCTTCCCTGGTGGCGCAGTGGTTGAGAATCCGCCTGCCAATGCAGGGGACACGGGTTCGAGCCCTGGTCTGGGAAGATCCCACATGCCGCGGAGCAACTAGGCCCGTGAGCCACAATTACTGAGCCTGTGCGTCTGGAGCCTGTGCTCCGCAACAAGAGAGGCCGCGATAGTGAGAGGCCCGCATACCGCGATGAAGAGTGGCCCCCGCTCGCCACAACTAGAGAAAGCCCTCACACAGAAACGAAGACCCAACACAGCCATAAATAAATAAATAAATAAATAAATAAGTAAATAAATAAATTTTAAAAAAAGAAGAAGATAAGTATAAAAAACTGTTGTGTGTTCTGATGTGATGAAAGGCACAAGCAAGCATGTTGCCAGGAGGGGTTAGAGGAGAGGGAACAGGCATGTGTTTGAGAATCAGGAAAGGCTTTGGGGGTAAGTTAGATAAGTTCGTGATAAGTGGTATGCTGCATGATGGAACTTGTAGCTGAAAAGTTTTGTCCTCTAGATACCAAAATCTAGGAAATGAATACATCTTGATAAATTTTACTCTTTAGAAACTATAATTTGGGTGATCACCCACAAAACAGGTCAAGTTCTCTCTGTTCATTCTCTTTCCAGATACCCTAAGTTACTATTCCACATGTCCACACATGCTGCAGTCTTCCAGGCAACTACTAACCTTGGCTGGTACTTGGTGATGCACACTACCAATACCAAGCCTTTTTTTCTCTTCCACAGGTGGCTGGTGAAGGTGCTGATCACCACAGGTGTGTACCTTGTACCTATTGCTAGGGTCTACTATGGGGTCTTAGAGATTACCCAGGGAGAGGGACCTGCACAAAATATTGAGGCTGCCCTGGTAGCATCTTTCAGAGGGTAACTTTGCAGTTGGCTCTCCATGTGCAGTGTTAGTGGTGCACACCCATCTGCCTGTATGTTAAATAGTCTGAGGCAGGAATCACTTTCTCCCACAGAATATGGAACATGTGGTTAATTTGCCTCTCATTAAGCTGAAAGAGGCTGTAGCTAGAAAATCTTAACTTCATACTCTCCCTTGATGTTTTGGTATGTTCCACGTGTACTGACTGAAAGATTAGGTCCTGGAGAAAGCACCCCTTTTTTCTCTTTCTTTTGAGTATAATCAAGACGGTGCTGAGGCAAGACAAGCACTGAGTAGTCTGAGAATAGAGTGAGAATGAGACATTGGAGGCCTAAATCTCTGGATGGTCACTCACTTTTCCCTTTGGAGTAGTGAGCTGTTTTTTGAGCCTGAGATACTAAGGTGGGGGAAAGAAGAAAGCATTCCCTCTTCTGTGGGCTGCTTCCGTATTTCTCAGACAGATAGAAGTCCTGTTTAACTGAGACAAAGATGCGTCCTCATATCCTAATAGATTCTTCACTGAGGTATGAACTAATGGTCTTTCATATGAAATTTGAAACCTCTGGAAGAAAGCAACATAGATTTCATAGTTCATAGTCATTTATCTTGACTGAAGCTTGATTTTGTTCTAAAGTCCACCATTTAACCTATAACCTGCCTAGGACACAAGAGCAGCTTATCTGTTTCTGGTCCTCCTGGCCGTAGAATGGAAAGGGTAGAAGTTACAGTGTGCTTAGTATTTACAGGGTAGTGGATATTTTGAGGAAATCCGTGATGTAAAGCAGCTTTCAGACATCAGTCATTGCTTTACTCCTTGTTGAACTGCCCAGCAAACGTAAGACCCTATTTAAGTCCACCGAGCATCTCTTTATTTTTATACCTGAGCAGTCTGGGGCCTTGGGTCAGAGGAAGGATAAGGGCTCACGCAGCCCTTTTTCCTCACTCCCCTCATTCTCTGCATGTAAGTTATAAATGTGTGGTTTCTTTTCTGGAAGCCCACCTTTTCCCTTGACTGAAGGAAGAGGCCGAAATCCTGACCAGTTTGAGCCCATTTTTGTTTGGCTTTAATTTGCTCTGGCACAGCATTTAAGATACAAGGTTTCAGTGTTGAGAACATGGGAAAGGACACAATATTTATATAATGTTAAAATTAAGCAATTCCTATTACTTTTACACACCAGAGATTTCCAATTCAAAAACTGAGAGCTGGAGCAAAGCTTCCAAGCTTGGTGTTGTGTGGAGAGCGATGATGGTTTTGTTGTGCGCTATTAAGGCGTCCATTTCAGAGACAACCACATCCGCACTCCATGTTTTATGATGTGAACAGTGCGGTCTTACAAAGCCATTTTATAAGGTGTCCCCAGGCATGCGATACATGTTGACAGTTATAATAAAGTAATCTAAAACCAATTATCTGCTTGTTCAGTGTTATTCCTTATGATGGAACCCTTACTCTGGATTCCTGGTGTAGCCATTAGATTATACCCATTGGGAAAGATCTTTGATCCTTGCCTTTCAGCCACTCATTCAGTGCACACGTATTGTTAACTGAAGCAACAGTTTTGCAGAATAGTACTTACCCTTACTATGAGGCATCCTCATAAATTATATTTATTTCTATATATTTGTATTTTAAAATGCTGATTGCAATCCACCAAATTGATTTTATATCCTGCTAATAGGTCAGAACGCTACTATAGGTTATACCAATAATACATTTTCATCTGGCCCCTTTTTCTGTAAAGAGCACTGATTCTGCTGAACTCATTGAGTAATCTTAGTTCAGCTGAATGACCCTTGGAGCAATCAAAATCCAGACTGTGTCCTTGATGTGAGTGGGGTGGATCAGGCCTATGGTGTTGAGCTCTCACAAGGACTCAGGCAAGCAGGGTCCTTCAGCTGCTTCTGCTAAGAGTGAGGTGGCCACTCCAAGTTAGTACCTTGTCTGCTTCTCATTCCATCCCTTGTTTGCCTGATTTCTGTGTGAAGGGGACAGGAAGAGGGGCATTGATATGGAAAATTCAAGTGTAAAGTAGGAAAATCTCAATTCATCTCAAAAAAAGGAACATACATTTATTCAGCATTTATCAAGCTTTATGCCAAACATTGTGCTGGATGTGGGAGATACATACAGAAGTTGTCTTATGTTGTAGGGTGGAATGTGTAGGAAGTAGACAGCTTTTAACTATGGGATCTGTGTGAGAAACTTTTGGGGTTGCCTGTATACCTCTGACCTCCTTGAAAAACTTGTTGGTGTTTGTTTATCCAAGTACATTTTATTAAATGAAAAGCAAGTTCTAATAGGATTGCTCATGACCATCGAATGGTTATATTTTTAAATGTGAAAAACTAGAGACTTCAAGGGCTGACAATATAAACTACCACCCCACCACCACCACCCGCCCCGTCCCTGGTTATCCAGTGTTCTTACATCATTCCTTTTGGGACTTCCTAGGATTCTCTGTTTCCAACCCTAGAATGACTTAGTCTCACGGAGGCTTAAGTAATCACTATTTTATTCATTAGGTCTTGTGTTCCCGCATAAGATACTTTTGGAAGAAGATGGGGACCTTTCTTGGTTATAGGGAGTATCTCTTAAGAATGGATTGTGATTGGCATCTGAAACTCTAGCTTCAGTACATATAAATATTGTATACAAAATTTCCTCTTGCTTTGTTCTCTTGCATTTTTCTAGCAAATGTCTCAAGAAAATAGTAATTTTCAAAGGTATTAGATGTGGGCTTGTCTACTTTACGTGCTGTTTAGCCATTTAAGGAAGCAAAGTATATGTGTAGGCTGTTATGACCTTTAATTATCTTTTGGATCATCCTGTGCTGTTTGCCACGTCACACTGTGTGTGATGACTACACATAGAAGTGCCTTGGAAGGCTTCTGAAGAGAATGCTTAGTGTGTCTCATTTGGCTTTGTAACTGATGAGTTCTTAGCTAACCCACTTCTTTCTTCTCTTTCCTTTTCAGATGAGTTTGATGCTTACATCATTGTGTCTTTCGTGAACGCCACACTTGTGTTGTCCATTGGAGAGACTGTAGAAGAAGTGACTGACTCTGGGTTTCTGGGCACTACCCCAACCTTGTCCTGCTCCTTGTTAGGAGATGATGCCTTAGTGCAGGTGAGGATTCTCAGAGAGCCACTTAACCCGCTCACCTTACTTTGTCCTTTCTTTGACCTCATTATGGTGTAGATTTCTGGGTTCACATTTAAGGAGCTTTGAACTTCTTTGAAATGGATGCTGCAAAACATGAACTTTTTTGAAGTTAACCTTGCCTGGGACCTCTTAACTCTTTTTTGTCATTGACCCAACTGGTGCCTCAAATACAGTGCCTCTAGATCTGACAGATCTGATAGGTGTGAGGGTCATGCTTGAGTGATGAGTCAAATTGCTAAAGTTGGGTTTCTTTCTGTTACTGCCTCTAGGTGTATCCTGATGGCATTCGGCACATACGAGCAGACAAGAGAGTCAATGAGTGGAAGACTCCTGGAAAGAAAACAATTGTGAAGTGTGCAGTGAACCAACGACAAGTGGTGATCGCCCTGACAGGAGGAGAACTGGTCTATTTTGAAATGGATCCCGTATGTTATTTTACCGTTCACTGTGGGACTTAATGTAGGGTTCAGAGGTGAAGATGGGAGTTGCAGTCCAGGTATCTAGATTATATATTCATAAGAAAGGGAAATGAACACTACCAAACATAAAACAGTTGGCTGGTGGGAAGCAGCAGCATAGCACAGGGAGATCGGCTTGGTGCTTTGCGATGACCTAGGGGGTGGGAAAAGGAGGGTGGGAGGGAGGGGATATGGGGACATGTGTGTGCATATGGCTAATTCGCTTTGTTGTGCACACAAAAAACTAACACAGTATTGTGAAGCAGTTATGCTCCAATAAAGACCTATTAAAAACATAAAAAATAAAATAAAATTTTAAAAATGAAAGGGAAATGAGAAGGGAAAGTGTCCAAAAGCCCTTTACAAGGGGGTTGGAGGTGGATATGTTTTCATGTCTTTAATTCTAATTGGAGTTATGAAATGCCATCTTAGCAATGAAACACTTTTTCTGCCCTTCACACTCTAGTTTTCCACCAGATACTTGCCATATGTTTAGTTTCTGCAATCTGAATCAATTTCAGAAATTTTATTTTACTTTTATATATGGAAGGATGTTAGGTGTGTTTAATTATGTTCTTAAGAAGTCTCTGGATGTGGCCAACTTGTATAGTCCAACTGTACCTATGATTGAGGGTTTTTGTCTTTAACTGCCATATTTGAATTCTCTTTCACCCAGAGTATTTTCATGAACAAATAAACAGTTTTATGTATTTTCATTTCCTGAGAGCTAGGTTGGCTTAGAAAATTTGTGGTGCATTATACTGGTCAAGGGTCTCTTGATTCTCTTGTCAGTAATTTTGCTTTCCATTAGCCTGTAGAGTTTAGTCTTGGAACCTCAGGTAGAGATATTCTTGGTCATTGATTATAGTAAGAAGAGTGTGAGGAAGCAAAAAGGAACTTAACAAGCCCGCTTTGTTCTCCAGGCCCAGGGTTTGGGGGCAAGTTGGAGTGGTTTGTGACCTCTCTCTGTCTTCATTCCTGTAGTCAGGACAGCTGAATGAATACACAGAGCGGAAGGAGATGTCAGCAGATGTGGTGTGCATGAGTCTGGCCAATGTGCCCCCTGGAGAGCAGCGGTCTCGCTTCCTGGCTGTGGGGCTGGTGGACAACACTGTCAGAATCATCTCCCTGGATCCCTCAGTGAGTGTCACTCTCAACTTTAAGGATCTTCCACTGGGAACCTGAGCACCTGACCCATTTTTGATGTCCCTCTCTGAGATCAGCTGGGCTGGACCCTGAAATCTCCACCTGCTGCTTCTCCTGATTATTGTAGCAGCACACCTCAGGAGTCTTCTGCAGTGCTTGCTTCTTTGGCTTATGTCTTGATTCCCTTTTTTAGTTTAAACAGAAACAAAAAAAAAATCCAAGATTGTGTTTGCAGAAAAGGGCCTTGGATGACTTTAAAGAGGCGCCCTTTGCATATTTACTTTTACTGTTATCCACTTTTGCAAAAAAAAAGGAAAGCACAATCCTCTCCAGAGATTGTTCTAAGGTTCAGTCTAAATAGAACTTCTTCAGGTTTTCCCTGTCCATGAGAAAGAGTTGTTCTTCACTTCTAGAATTAGATTTCTCTGGGTAAGTTTTTTCCAAAATTGGTCACTTCCCATGTTTTATTCTTTTCTCTTTCCCCCTTAGGACTGTTTGCAACCTCTGAGCATGCAGGCTCTCCCAGCCCAGCCTGAGTCCTTGTGTATTGTGGAAATGGGTGGGACTGAGAAGCAGGATGAGCTGGGTGAGAGGGGCTCTATTGGCTTCTTATACCTGAATATTGGGCTACAGGTAAGAGATCTAGAAGCTCACATTGTTGGTGTCAGGGCTTCTTTTACTTTTATGACTCCTTTGTTCAATACTGTGCCTGTGGTTTCAGTTACCCACCTTATGAGAAGTGAGCAATGCTGCTCTGTGTTCCACTTATTTCAGCTCTAATTAGAACACATCAGGCCTATAAAAAAGTATTTTTATGAAGAGTTTTTGATAAAAATGCTTAGCAATCACTGTTCTGTGGCAGAACTAGATGGGGTCCTTAAGAGTTGCCTATAATTCTCACAGTATGCAGCTTTTGAAACTAATACGGTTGTCCTTTGGTATCATTGGGGGATTGGTTCCAGGATCTCCCTTGGATACCAAAGTCTGAGGATACTCAAGTCTCTTATATAAAATGGCATAGTAATTGCATATTCTCATATACTTTAAATCATCTCTAGATTACTTAATTACCTAATACAAGGTGAATGCTATATAAATAGTTGCTGCAAATTCAAGTTTTGGTTTTTGGAATTTTCTGGAATTTTTTTTTTTCCCTCAAATATTTTTGATCTATGGTTGGTTGAATCCGTGGATTCAGAACCCCTGGATACGGAGGGTCTCACAGTTCATAATGGGCTCCATTAGCAATAAAGGGCCCCTAGATGTTCCCTGTTGTCAAAGCACCTGAGCTCTTCATGGCCCGAAAGGCAGGAACCTAAGGATCAGAGATTGTCAGGGGTTTTGACCATGTATTGATACTTTTCGTTTTCATCTAGGCCAGGTACTTTTTGCTTTTTAATTTTACTTCCTAATTTAGAAATTCTCAAACATGCCCAGGAGTTAGACTAATGTAATGCATCTCCATGTACCTGTTACCAGTTATCAGCACTTTGTCTTTTCCCCTTCTTTTCTTTTTCCTGGAGTATTTTAATGCAGATCCAATATGGTATATAGTTTCATCTTTAAGTACTTGAGAATGTAGCTGTACTTGAGGGGGGGGTGTGAGTGTGTGTGTGTGTGTGTGTGTGTGTGTGTGTGTGTGTGTGTGTGTTGAGGCCTTAATATGATCATGCTCAACAAAATTTAACAATTCCTTTGTTTGTTTGTTTATGGCTGGCTGCGTTGGGTCTTTGTTGCTGCGCGCGGGCTTTTTCTCTAGTTGTGGCGAGCGGGGGCTACTCTTCGTTGCAGTGCGCGGGCTTCTCATTGCAGTGGCTTCTCTTATTGCGGAGCACGACCTCTAGGCGCATGGGCTTCCGTAGTTGTGGCTCGAGGGCTCTAGAGTGCAGGCTCAGTAGTTGTGGTGCATGGGCTTAGTTGCTCCGCGGCATGTGGGATCTTCCCGGACCCGGGCTCAAACCCGTGTCCCCTGCATTGGCAGGCGGATTCTCAAACCACTGCACCACCAGGGAAGCCCTAACAATTGCTTAATATCATCTGATACCCCCATATTCTAGTTTTCTCCTTTTTTTTTCTTTTCCCAAAAATGTTTTTACATTTGGTTCTACTCAGGATCTACATAAAGCTGTCCACAGTTTTCATCTGCTTGATTTATCTTTTTATGTTTCTTTTAATAACTGTCCCAACCTGTTAAAAAATTTTTTTTTAAAGAAACCAGATCATTTTTCTTGTGGAATTTCCCACCTTCTGGATTTGACAGAGTCATTCCTTGTGTGTTTGTTGTTCCTTTATCCTTTGTATTTCCTGCAAACTGGTGGGTAGATTAGACCATGCTATCCATTAAAAATATAATGCAAGCCACAGGTGTAACTTAAGTTTTTCAGTAGCCACAAAAAAGGAACAGATGGAGTTAAATTTTAATGTTTTATTTAACCTAGTATATCCAAAATATTTCAATTTGTAGTCACTAGAAAATTAAGATATTTTATGTTTTCTCCCTTTTATTTTTTTGGGAATGGGGAGAACTAGGTCTCTGAAATCTGCTATTTGGTACTTTGCACGTAACAGCACTTTTTTAAAAAAATTTATTTTTGGCTGCATTGGGCCTTCGTTGCTGCGTGCAGGCTTTCTCTAGTTTCTCTACTCTTAATTGCGGTGCGCAGGCTTCTCATTGCAGTGGCTTCTCTTGTTGCGGAGCATGGCCTCTAGGCGCGCAGGCTTCAGTAGTTTTGGCTCGAGGGCTCTAGAGTGCAGGCTCAGTAGTTGTGGCGCATGGACTTAGTTGCTCCGCGGCATGTGGGATCCTGGACCAGGGCTCGAACCCGTGTCCCCTGCATTGGCAGGCGGATTCTTAACCACTGCGCCACCAGGGAAGTCCTAACAGCACACTTCTAATTCTGACTAACCACATGTGGCTTGATTGATGGCTATAGTATTAGATAGCACAGACCAAGAGGTTGATCAGATTCAGATGCAGGTTTTTTTTGTTTTTTTTGTTTTTTTGTTTTTGGTGAGGGACAAGAATATTTTTATAGGTGCCATTTGTTTTCCTATTACATCAGGTGGCATATGAAGTCTGGTTGTCCCACTTTAATTTAGTGATGTTAGAATGTTAGTATTTATTTTAAATGACCTGTTTTAAAGCCCTCTGTCAATCTTTTACTTAATAACAGCCAGTGGTACACATTGCCTAGATTCATTAGGGGTTGGGAAGTGATGGTTTTCTATTTCATTCTTTAATTAGCTGGAACTTTTCTCTAGAGACAAAATTTGCTTTATATCTTTGCTTACCCTGAAGTACAGTTCATATAGGGAAAGGATAAATGTTTCATTTTTTCCCCTTTGTTCACTTATTTTCAGAGTAAGGAGTTGGTGCCGTAGCATACTCCAATGAAGACTGATGAAGTGTTTGTTTCTGTTTTTTTTTTAAATAACGTGATGCACTTGCAGATTTTATAATATTTGTGCATCAAACTGTTGTAGTCTTTGTTTTGGATGCTAAATTGCCACATTTTAGATGAGTGGGAGTTCCCCTTTCAAGTTGGCTCCTTTGTCCTTTTAACATGACCCCACTATATTTGGGGGCTTCCTTCTGGCACAACGAAGTGCCCCACACACATTTGGAATATTCTTGCTTCAGACCTGAAGAAGCCATTTCTCTTAGGATTCTTATTCTTTTTAAGGGAAATGGTATTTATAGACCACAGTAGGCGTGGATATTAAACTGTGCATATATCTTAAAACTTAAAATTATGAAGAAGAGTTTAACATACTTGGTAAAAATATTTTTAAGGATATACAGTGAAAAGTAACTGTGCTTTTCACTTAGTGAATACTCAATAGCTATCTGAGTGAGTGAGTGATTTAGGAGAGAGTGAATGAATGGCTGGCTGATTACTATATATTTAAACCACCTAGTCATTTCCTTCCATCTGCTCTGAAGTTAAATAAAGTAGCTAAAGAAGCTTCCATTATGTATAGGCTTTAACCACTCCTCTCCTTTTTATTAGAATGGTGTGTTGCTGAGAACTGTCCTGGACCCTGTCACTGGGGATCTGTCTGACACCCGCACTAGGTACCTGGGGTCCCGTCCTGTGAAACTCTTCCGTGTCCGGATGCAAGGCCAGGAGGCAGTAAGTAATGAAAGGGGGCAGATAGTGTTTTTGGATGTTAGTGACATCAGCTGAGAAAAATCCCCTTGGTATAAATTTTGCTGTCATTAATTCACCAGTGTTGTAGTTAGTTGACATTAGCTTTATCTTGATTAGTTTCCTTCACGTGGGAAGTCTTGGGTCTCTTAATCTAGAGCTTCTTAACTGGATTTGCATGGCACTGTGCCATGATTTGGTTATAGGTGAGTTAGAGTATTGATCCCTTCAGTCCTGAGGCTGAGCAAATGGAGTACACTGACAGCTGGAAACCTCCCATGTAGGATACCAGTACCCAGGAGCAACCTGGTATCAGTGTCATGGCTTACTGTGTAATGTGAAAGAGGCTGGTAAACATTGTGTCCTTTGTAGCTAAGAATATCAGTGTTGCTGGGTGCTCTGCTAGTTCTTTACTTGTTACTGCATTTAATACTTGCAACTATCCAGCCTTGTGATAGTATTCCCATTTTACACATGTGGAAACTGGGGCTCAGAGATTGATTAGTAGGTCATATGGCTAATAGCCAATGCTTTTAGCAAATAGTAAGCCATACTGCCTCTTCTCTAGGCCTGTTTTTCTTAAGGTAGCCCTATAGGTTTCTAAAATTCCTTGGGATATTCTGCACACTGAAATTTGGGGATAGGATAATTTTGTTAGCATACCATGTTTGGGCTTTTCCCAAGCTTATTGGAGATGTTTTTCTTTCCTCAGGTGTTGGCCATGTCAAGCCGCTCATGGTTGAGCTATTCTTACCAATCTCGTTTCCATCTCACCCCCCTGTCTTACGAGACCCTGGAATTTGCATCTGGCTTCGCCTCTGAACAGTGCCCTGAGGGCATTGTGGCCATCTCCACCAATACCCTGAGGTGAGAGAGTCCCACAGTTGAAGCCCTGCAAGAGGCTGCAGAGAGCTGACTCTGCCATGGCACTAGTGTGTTGTAATTGAAACCTTCATTTGGCTCAGGATTTAAGTACCTGGTAGCCAAGTCTTGGTGTTTGGGAGTTTTAGCTTCTGTTTAGACCTTCAGGGCCAAGTTTTTATACTCAGCAGTGTAGTTCAGTCTCTGAGATTTAAGATTCTTGTTTTCAAGGGCCATGCCATTGGATTGGTTTTAGAGCAGGCGTTGTTGGCTCACTGATAATCTTTTCTCACTCTGTCTTGCATTTGCAGTGTTATATCTTAAATATTAACCAATATAAATTATTTAGGCCTTTTGCAGGTTGACAGATTATTTACACTGATCACATTGGAGTGAACACTGTCTGTATTGCAAGATGGAAAATAACCTATTCAGTTTGACTGTCTCAAGTTTTGGCGGTTGGTTGTGTTTGTTTTCTTTTTTAACCCTTTAATGCCACCAGTGTCATACATGTCCTGGTTATAACTGTTGGCTGTTTACAGTGGAACTCTGACCTCTTGATATATGAATCACTTGCTGCTTAATCAAGTGAACTGCCAGATTTGTTTGCAAAAACTTTTGAAAGTTTTCAGTCATTGTCGCTCTCTTTCTAAGCGTCAGCACCTTTGTATACCTTATGCTCCAGCAGAATTACTCTCCCTGCATACCTCCATATATTCCTTCCTGGTTTTTTATCTCTGCACCTGTCCTTGGAATGCTTCCCACACACATCTCTGCCTTTCAAGGCCTAGCCTCATCCATGTGTCCTCTAATTGTTTTATCGACGTGTGCTCTCTATCTCCTTGATTCCTTATTAATTTTGACAATTCCACAGGTTTTCAAAGTTTTTTTTTAGCAGCAGAACATTTTTCCCCCAGAACAATATCAGGGAAGGCTGCTGTGTGAAACTTATAAGAAGAATTCTTGGGAACATAGTTTAAACACCACTGTCCATAGTACTTACTGTCAGAACCATTCACTTTTACTTTTGGTTATTATGAATAACGCTGCTGTGAACACTCATGTACAAGTTTTTATGTGGGTGTATATTTTCATTGTTCTTGGGTATGTACCTGTAAGAGTGGAATTTCTGGTAACTGTTTAACTTTTTGAGGAGCTGCCAGGCTGCTTTCCAAAGTGGCTAGACCATTTTACATTTTCACCAGTGGGGTTTGAGGATTCCAATTTCTGCACATCTTTACCAACACTTGTTATTATCTGACTTTTTGATTCTAGCCATCCTAGAGAGTGTGAAGTGATGTCTCATTGTGGTTTAGATGTGCATTTCTTTGATGGTTAATGATGTTAAGCATCTTTTCATGTGCTTATTGGCTCTTTGTTCTTCTTTGGAGTAATGTCTATTCAGATCCTTTGCCCATTTTTTAATTGGGTTATTGTCTTTTTATCATTGAATTGTAAGAGTTCTTTTTATGTTTTAGATACAACTGCCTTATCAGATAATATGATTTGCAGATATTTTCTCCTGTGGATTGTCTTTTCACTTTCTTTTTTTCTTTTTTCGGTATTTATTTATTTATTTATTTATTTATTTATGGCTGCATTGGGTCTTCGTTACTGCGCATGGGCTTTCCCTAGTGGCGAGTGGGGGCTACTCTTAGTTGTGGTGCGCAGGCTTCTCATTGCGGTGGCTTCTCTTTGTTGCGGAACACAGACTCTAGGTGTGTGTGCTTCAGTAGTTGGGGCTTGCGGGTTCTTGAGCGCAGGCTTAGTAGTTGTGGCGCACGGGCTTAGTTGCTCCACGGCATGTGGGATCTTCCTGGACCAGGGCTTGAACCCGTGTCCCCTGCATTGGTAGGCGGACTCTTAACCACTGTGCCACCAGGGAAGTCTTCTCTTTTCACTTTCTTGGTGGTATCCTTTGGCACACAAAAGGTTAATTATTTTTTAAAGAATTATATTTTAAAAACTCCATCTGAGAACTGCCTGAAGTCACCTTGGGTATCAGCAGTGGTATATGCCCCACTTTGACAAACGCTGGCTAGCCTCATGTTTTTCAAGGAAGAATACAACATGGGAGCATCTGTGTCCCTTCCCATGTTATGTTTCTCCCTTAGGACAGGTGCTCCCTCTGTCTGGAGTCTGCCTTTTGGCATGGTAGAGTGCCTTTATGAAAGCAGGGCAGTGTGTGGGTTGGACTAGAAGAGTCAAAACTCAGGGGTTGTGGTTTTTGTTTATGCCGTACTTTTTTTTTTCCTTGCAGAATGACAGTTTTTGATGTTTAGCAGTTGATTTTTTTTTTTTACTCACATGTTGGTAAAGTATTTGATTTAATGTCTGCAAGTAAAGGGACCTTGCTAATTATCCCCTCAGAATATTTGGATATTTATGGGAGTGGAATGTTGTTAATCATAGTCTATTAGAAGATGTTCTGGTTTTTATATTGTACTCTTTTTTAATGATTCTTAATTAGCTGTTTTTTTCTTTCAGCACTTTGAAATGGTTTTTCCTATCTTCCATTGTTTTTTAGGTCTGCTGTCAGATTGTATATGATCTGTAGAGAATATTTAAATTAAAAATAAAACTCCATTGTTAGAGACCAAGTGTCTATATTTTTAAGAGCATCTGGGTTCTGCTCATTTTGCTCATAATTTGACTTAATGCACATCTCTGTCCCTTTTGACAAAGGTTGTAGAACTCATACTTGCCATCTCTTTGTGCATCGTTGTGGATTTCCTAAAGCTTAGGTGATTTTCGTTCAGTATGGCATCCACTTTATTTTATGAAACACTATCATACAAGTACCACATATGTTCAGATAATTGCAGTGCTTCTCAACAAATTTGGAATTGGTACTCTTTTTTTTAAAAAATTAATTAATTAATTATTTTGGCTGTATTGGGTCTTCGTTGCTGTGTGCGGGCTTTCTCTAGTTGCTGTGAGCGGGGGCTTCTCTTCGTTGCGGTGCGCAGGCTTCTCATCGTGGTGGCTTCTCTTGTTGCGGAGCACAGGCTCTAGGTGCACGGGCTTCAGTAGTTGTGGCACGTGGGCTCAGTAGTTGTGGCTTGCAGGCTCTAGAGCGCAGGCTCAGTAGTTGTGGTGCACGGGCTTAGTTGCTCCGCGGCATGTGGGATCTTCCTGTACCAGGGCTCGAACCAGTGTCCCCTGCATTGGCAGGCGGATTCTTAACCACTGCGCCACCAGGGAAGCCCTGGAATTCATACTCCTTATATCAGGGTTTGTCAGTAATAATCAAGAGGAAATTTTAACTTGTCACTATCACGTTATCATTGGAGGGATAAAAAATCCTCTGAGGGTTCTAATGTAAGTTTCACTGGTGGAAACTGGAATCACCATGAACAGTGCTGGGCTGTTGCTAAAGTAAAGGCCCTGCCCTGATCTCCTTGTCTCTTGTGTGTAATCTTCTAGATAAGAAGACTATTGTTTCTTGTTGTCTAATGCCAACATTAGAGCTTTAGGGATTGATGTGTTTGCTGTGACTGCTTATTGACCATTTCAACACCAGTTTCTTGGTCCTGAGTGGGTGACCTGTTAACTCCTTGCCTTTTGCCATAGGATTTTGGCATTGGAGAAGCTGGGTGCTGTCTTCAATCAAGTAGCCTTTCCACTGCAGTACACACCCAGGAAATTTGTCATCCACCCTGAAAGTAACAACCTTATCATCATTGAGACTGACCACAATGCCTACACTGAGGCCACAAAAGCTCAGCGGAAGCAGCAGATGGCAGAGGTAATGCATTTAACCTTCAGGGTTCAATAAAAAGGCATTCCTGTGAAATTGTGTTGAAAAGTTTAAACCTCGGTGTAATTGATGGCTGTAGTCTTTGTTATATTTGAAGATCCAGGCTCTTTTCAGGTCTTTCAAGCAGAGCCCTTTGCCACAGTCCTTGGTTTGAGAGGCTTTCTTGTGACTTAGGACTAAAACGCTGAGCTGGGTTTATTCAGTATTCAGCTACTTCTCTGGAACGGTTCTTCAGTCCTGGAACTTCCAAAACAGTCTGTTTCCTGAATTTGGGCCCAGAGGAGACTGCTTTTGTATTCCCCACAACACCAGCTCCTTCCAGAAATCATTTCCCAGCAAAAAACAAATGGTCCCAACTATGTAAAACTGTATCTGGCCTAGAAAAGAGGAAACAAGTAGTCTTAGCAAGAGAAATCAGATGGGTTAGATAGAAAAAAGGTGTTTTCATCTCATGTTTCTCAGACCACCAGGCAAGTGTTCGCCACAGCTGATGTTAGTTCTTTAGTTTCCCCTTAATGATCTTTCCTCTTCCCCTTGTCTGTGTACCTCTCCCTTTGATCCTGATTTTGGTGGACAGACTTGGCTACTTTGTGTACTATGAACACTCCCTGGAGGTGTTCTTGCTACTTGTCCACTTCTCACCGAGCACCCACCTCTGAACACACCAACTCTCCCGTGGTTCTCTGGGTTTAGGAAATGGTAGAAGCAGCAGGGGAGGATGAGCGAGAGCTGGCTGCGGAGATGGCAGCAGCATTCCTCAATGAAAACCTCCCTGAGTCCATTTTTGGAGCTCCTAAGGCTGGCAATGGACAGTGGGCCTCTGTGATCCGAGTGATGAATCCTATTCAGGGGAACACGCTGGACCTTGTCCAGCTGGAACAGAATGAAGCTGCTTTCAGGTAAGGAGCCCAGTACGTACAGAGTTTTGAAGACTGGAATGGGAATTCTCTGGGCTGTGACTAATACCTGACTCCTGATTCTTTCTCTGTAAATGCAGTGTGGCTGTGTGCAGGTTCTCCAACACTGGCGATGATTGGTATGTGCTGGTGGGCGTGGCCAAAGACCTGATACTGAACCCCCGATCTGTAGCAGGGGGCTTTGTCTATACCTACAAGCTCGTGAACAATGGGGAAAAACTGGAGTTTTTGCACAAGGTAGGAACCAGCCAGTGGTTTTCCTGGTTCTTAGGTCCTACTAAACTTTCCTACTTTTGTGTAAGTTGTGGATCAGGTCTTTCTGATCCATCTCTTGGTGGCACATGGAAAATGCTCCAGTGAAGCTCCGCTGCTTGTTGGTCCCGCATCTGTTTCTATGGGGAATAGATGCATACTGAAGTAGCCCCTTGTTTTCTAGTCTTACTAAGTAGGTAGCAGTTTGTGACCAAAATTCAGTAGTTCTAACGAATTAACATTCTCGGGGCAGGGGTGACGGTGTGGATTTCTGTTTAATGGTTACATAGTTTCCCTTTGGAAAGATAATAAAGTTCTGGGGATGGATAGTGGTGATGGTTGTACAACACTGTGAATATGCTTAATGTTACTGAACTATATACTTGAAAATGGTTTAAATATTAAGTCATGTGTACTTTACCATAATTTTTACTTTTTTTTTTTTTTTAATTTATTTATTTATGGTTGTGTTGGGTCTTTGTTTCTGTGCGAGGGCTTTCTCTAGTTGTGGCAAGCGGGGGCCACTCTTCATCGCAGTGCACGGGCCTCTCACTATCGCGGCCTCTCTTGCTGCAGAGCACAGGTTCCAGACGTGCAGGCTCAGTAATTGTGGCTCACGGGCCCAGTTGCTCCGCGGCATGTGGGATCTTCCCAGACCAGGGCTCGAACCCGTGTCCCCTGCATTGGCAGGCAGACTCTCAACCACTGCGCCACCAGGGAAGCCCTACCATAATTTTTAAAATAGAAGAAATTCCTGTTCTCTTTTCCACACTGACAGCACATGAATGTGATTTCTCCAGACGTCCCACAAGAGGAGTGTTCTCTAGGAAATAGTTACTTCACAGAGGCTTCTTTGTGCTAAACTCATTGTGTCTCCCTTACAACTAAGATCTCCCTTAAACTAGCACTTCTTTCCCCTCCCTCCATGTCCCACAGTCACTTTTCTGATATTGAGGCTTCACTTTTAGTTAATGGTGCCAGTTGAATTCACATGGGTTCTGAAGTGTTCATCAGGCACCAGGACTTCTTTTCACTTGTGGCATTGATCCACTTGCGGAAGTGGAGTGTTTACCCAAACACCCTGTTTATATTATAGAGACTGTTGCATGTATGGTTTATTTTCTCTGAGCAAAAGGTGATCACTTGCTGTCTGTCTTCCTGACAGATGCCTGTAGAAGGCATTTTGGGTTGAGGGGGTATGGCTGTATGTTTTAATAGCTGCATAACCTGTTTTTCCTCTCACAGACTCCAGTGGAAGAGGTCCCTGCTGCCATTGCCCCATTCCAGGGGAGGGTGTTGATTGGTGTGGGGAAGCTTCTGCGAGTCTATGACCTGGGAAAGAAGAAGTTACTCCGAAAGTGTGAGAACAAGGTAAACACGCTGGTAGAGGGCCCAAATGTAGCTAGTGAGGAAGGAGGAGACCCTGGTGGGGTGGTGGACAGCAACTGTTAGAATCATCTGTCTTTATCAGGACCTTCTTTGTCTTCCAGTGCCAGGTGAAGAACTAGGCCCTTGAGACTTGAGAAGGGGAGGAGTAGGTGGGTTTCTTGACTTCTTTACACTAAGAGCCAGATTTCTCTCCTTGCTTCTGCAAGGAAGTTAACTGTGACAGGCATATATTTCCACTGTATTAAAACCAGTTAGCTCTTTTTCCCACCTTCTAGGAATTTATTGCTGACTCCTCTTCTTTGGTGTGTGCCATTCTTCAGACCATATATATGCTGCAGTCATGGTAACCTGGACTTTCTGTTGATTCTGCACCCCAAGGTTACACCCATTGCTGTCCTTGTTTTTCCCAGCATATCGCCAATTACATCTCTGGGATCCAGACAATTGGACATAGGGTAATTGTATCTGATGTCCAGGAAAGTTTCATCTGGGTCCGCTACAAGCGTAACGAGAACCAGCTTATCATCTTTGCTGATGATACCTACCCCCGATGGGTCACAACAGCTAGCCTCCTGGACTACGATACTGTGGCTGGGGCAGACAAGTTTGGCAACATTTGTGTCGTAAGTTGATGTTTACTTGGGTTACAGTGATGTATAGGAAAGCTGACCCAGTTTGTTTGTGGTAAAGCCAAGGACCCAAGACTGATCTCCGACATGGAAAGTAAAAATGGGTATAAAATTCTTTAAGATTCCCCTACCCACACCCCATTCACCTCCCTCCTCCCCATGCAACATGATTTAATAATGATAGATTTAGTTTGAGCTAAGGACTAATATTTATTTTTACTTTTTGCCAAAATTTTGGCTTATCTTTTAAAGCCCAGTCTGGCTTTTCTTGTTCATGTTCTGGGGTCTCCGTTTTTGCTCTTTAGTTTTTTGTTTTTTGGGTTTTTTTGCTTTTGAGTTTGTCACTCCTTGGACATCAGAACAGGTGCAGGAGACTTGGGCTCGGCCTCTGCCAAATTCGGGGCCCCAAGGTTTGCGTGCAAGGACCTGGGGCAAACGTTGCTTGGTGACCGAGGTAAGTAGGTTCAGGACCCAGCCCTGTGATTTGTGTCACTTCATTGTAGGTGAGGCTCCCACCTAACACCAATGATGAAGTGGATGAGGATCCCACTGGAAACAAAGCCCTGTGGGACCGGGGTTTGCTCAACGGGGCCTCTCAGAAGGTAAGATTGCAGAAGGGGCCGTAAAGGAGGGGCACAAGCCTGTGTAGTACATTCTTTATGACCTTCACCGAGGAAACATTTCTTTAGTGAATTATCCACCGTGCATGTGACTATGTTGAGTGTTCTCCCATGCATGGTGGGTTTGACACAAGGTGACCAAGTTACTATCCCATTTTTATGACAATAGAATAGAAATTTTTCTGAGACATTTTAGCAGTGTAAATCTGCATAGTGGGTTCCTCAGAAAGGATGGTTGCACAGGTTCATTCCAGATACTAACCAGCTCTTCTCTGAAGTATGCCCTGGGCTTTACTGTTCTCCTGTAGACATATACTTCTGTATCTCTGGACTTTTAAAAATAGATCCATTTTAGAGGGCAAGCCTAGAGATTGCTGTTTTTTATACTTTTCTGTGGTTACCTTCTTTTTGCAAACTTGATAATTTAACAAAAAGGTTTTTTAGTTATAAATCAAAAATTATCTAACTTCAGCATGTTTGTGAGGGCATTAAGCTCTAAGTAAATGCTAAGGACATTTCAAAGTATTTTTAAATTTTAGTAAGTTTTGAATTTCCAAAGGTGGTGAAATCTGGCCTTTGGAGGCACTGTTTGCTCTTGGGAATCTAGAACAGGCTCCTGAGGGCACATATAGTCACTATTCTGGTTTTAACTTGCAGGCAGAAGTGATCATGAACTATCACGTGGGCGAGACAGTACTTTCGTTACAGAAGACCACACTGATCCCTGGAGGCTCAGAATCGCTTGTCTATACCACCTTGTCAGGAGGAATTGGCATCCTTGTCCCGTTCACATCCCATGAGGTGACATCTTCCACACTGGTCTGGCTTTTGCCTTCCCAAGGTTGTTTCTTGGTGCTAAATCTGCCTAAGAGGGCAATCCATTTTGTCTCCATCTGCAACTAGGAGTGTTGTGCAGTTTTTATAAGGTGACAGGAGTGCCTGGGGAGATAGGAATCTTGATTTTTTTTTTATTTCCCCCCTGTGGAAAGCCATCTGGTTTTATACTGTACCAGGGTTTGGTTAGTCAGAGGCTGAAGCCCCAGAACCAAACCCCACAGACCAGGAATGATGGGATGGTGTGGACTGGGCATGTAATGCCTCCTAGAGTCAGCTCTTGGATTGACGAGATTTGGTTTATGTGATTGCAACCAAGGAAGCTGTGGTTAGGAATCTGACTTTACAAACCATTCTTTGCATATGGTGTTTTCTCTCATGTTTTGCAAATACAAAGGGGTTTTCCTTCAGGTTTTAGCTACCTTGTAGCAGGAGAACCTGTGGTCATGAGGAACAATTAGATACTTAACATCTCCTTGCGTGGTAAAAATCAATAGCTTCTCTGTTCATTGTGCTTTGGAAACTGTAGACTAGTAGTTGAAATCACTTTTTTCTTTTAGTGACAGATTCTTTGTTTCTTTGCCAGGACCATGACTTCTTCCAGCATGTGGAAATGCACCTCCGGTCTGAGCATCCCCCTCTCTGTGGGCGAGACCACCTCAGTTTTCGTTCCTATTACTTCCCTGTTAAGGTAGGTCTTTCTTGGAAACTCGAGTTGAAAAGGGGGATCCTCAGCACATTTAACCAGTCTTTTTCTCTGGGCCTCCCTCCTTAAAAATCGGAACAGTCTTGAATGAAGGAGCATTGAGGATGTGGATTGATGGAGGCAGTAATGTGGGAGAGGAGTAGTTAGTGATATTCAGAGACCTCTTCCCTCAGGGCAGACCATAGCCAGAGGAAAGTTTTCACCCAGTTTTGCTAATCTGAACTCTGGCTACTAAGGGTCAACTTAGAGTAGTATTCCTGGCTCTGTAAATGTAGTTCAGGTATCTGAGGGAGAATAAAATGCTTTCCTTGCAGTTGCTGCTTTAGCATGTGTCATTTTCTTTGGGCATCTAACCTTTTTCTTCCTCTCATTTTTCCATGCCTTAGAATGTGATTGATGGAGATCTCTGTGAGCAGTTCAACTCCATGGAGCCCAACAAACAAAAGAATGTCTCTGAAGAACTGGACCGAACCCCACCTGAGGTGTCCAAGAAGCTTGAGGACATCCGGACTCGCTATGCCTTCTGATCCCTTCCTTTTCCTGTGGGGCTTGTCAGAGACTTTATTTCCCTCACCACCTGGCTCTGAATCCATGTGACAGAAGAAGGGTGGCTGTATAATTAAGACTTTGTAATATTAAAGCTAGTAGCTCTTCCCCTGGAGTGACTGGTTTCCCCTAAAATTGGCACTGAGATTTGCTACACTTCTCCTTGCCTGGTACATAATACGTTGCCCCCAGGTTCCGGTGTGGAATACAGTGTCCCTTTTCCCAAAGCTTTCTTGCATTGATATTTTTGGCTATCCTCTCTACTTTTGTACACACCCTTAATTTTTAACTGATTTATCTGTAAATATAGTTTTGTATGATGTTATCTTTGTGGGAGGCGGGAGACAAGCTGAGGTGGAGACCAGGTTGGATATAGTACAACTCCGGAGTTCTGCCACCCTGGAACCTAACCAGAAATACAAACCTAGCTTTTAAGGTGGCTGGTGTCCATGTGTCTTTTCTGAGAATCTAGGTGGGAGATTGGAGCCCAAGTTGGAGCAGGAAGAACTGAGTATCCTTCTTCCAGTTACCAACCTGGACTTATGGCGCCCTGTGGCCTCATGCTCCCAGCTCTGTGATGGTTTTTGGCTTTCTCTAGTCTTTTCTACTATGCAGATGAAACTTGGGCTCGATGATAATTATATAGTCATCCATACCTCTTCCCATTGGATAGTGAGGAAGGGTGGCTGGTTTCTTCTTCCCTGTTTTAGCTCCCTTCTACTTTGAAGCCTTAGAGTGAAGGATTTGTCATGAATTCCAGCTGCCTAGTCTCTTAATAGATGCTCCTTTTACTTCCACAGCTCCTGAAATGATCATTTGCCATCTGTCTACTAGGAAGGGTCAGTAAGTACAGAAGAACCTGCCCTTGGGAATAAAGTCAGTACATGTGGTCCCTTTTTAAAGGCACATGGGTAATGGGGTCAGGGGTTGGGGGGCCTGTCTTCAACAGACATCTTAGGCGGGCTCTGGAGGGCCTTTGGAGTATGTGGAGGCAGCAGCTGGAAGTGACCCAGTCTCAAATGTTCCAATTCACACTTGAGAATTCAGCCTTCCCCTGTCAAACTGTGTGGGAAGCCTTAATGTTCCAGGCAATCCGTCAGCTTCATTGAACATGGAGAGGCCTGAGTCATTTCTTTTCTGAGTACTTCACAGAGTAAAACGCTTTTTTGTTTGTGTGCTCAGCACTTCCATTGAACAGATTCTCTGGCAGGCACTGGGTTAGAGTCAGGAATGGAGGTGGTTAGATACAATCTTTGACCTCTAACAGCCCACATTCCAAGTGCAGAGAGGGTTCCTGATGCTATCCCTGGAACTGTGTATCTCTTTAATCACAGCTTGGTTTTGGATCAGTCAGTTTTGCCAGGAATTGAATCCCTAAATTACACTTCATTTTCTCAGTTCTTGGGTATACATAGTAGACAGTACTTTTGAATTACATTTGCATAGTCTAATTCCAGGGCTCATTTTTGCTGTGGCCCACCCCCAACTTAACTTGTTCCATTTAGCCTGTCAGATTGTATGATGTTGATGTGCGGTGGTATGAGAAACTCAGCATAGATATTTGAGCAGTGGCTCCTTGTTCCTAGCCTCTCTCCTGAAATACTTCTTCCTACAGTAGTAGGGGGGTTATGTAAGAACGGAAAACTTGATCTCTGTATAGAATCAGGAGTTGCCACCCTTTTTTTGTTTTTAATTATGTAGACAGCAGTTTATTGTCCAACCCAGGGGAGGAAGACACCACATGTCACTCCGGGATACTGCATGCCATCCATGCTAGACAACATGGGGGTTGCATTCAGAAACCCAGTAAACAACTAGGGGCTTTGGGAGGCAGGCTTTGTAATATCAAGAGGGTGGAACTCCTCCTGTTCTTGTGGGAAGTTGTGATTGGCTTGTTTGAATAAACCCACAGACTGGCAAGGAGCTGAAACCTCCCCAGAGGTGGGCAGGAACTGTGCCTGGTCCTTTGATACAGAGGATTGTTTAGCTAGGGAACCTCATTCATGAGAACAGAGTGGGGAGGGAAGCTTGGCGATTAGGCCACTTGAAGCCCTTCTGATTTTATAGCATGAGATACTGGACCTTAATTTTAGATCTTATACCGTAACTGGGAATGTGTGGTCATCCGATTATTGCTCCACTGGAGAGCTACCAGTAGGCCAGGCAAGGGTGAATTTCACACTGGATCATCTTCTTGTGCTTCCAGTGTATTACAAGATTCTCTTCCATTCCCGGGGAAAATGATACAAACTCAGTGGAATTGTGAGAGAAATATGGGTGTGTATTGGAAAATGTTATCTGATAGATGACAGCAAATCATGAGCTAATATTCTGAGCATCGTGCTAAGCACAGTGAGAAATTCTCAAGGCTCCCTTAGCTGAACTTGACATTCTAGTAGGGGAGAGGAGGCTTATACATGTGAAATAATCAGCCGAATGTGTTTATAGTAGAAAGAGAATTAGAATCAGGCAACACGTCTGATCTGGTTGGGCCAAATAACAGCTGAGTGAATTTGGGCAAGCCATTAAAATTTCTGAGCCTTGGCTCCCACAGCTGTAGAAAGTGAAAGGAGAGATGCAATATATGCTGCACAGAAGTCCCTAAGTATGTATCCCAGCCTGACTTAAAACAACATCTTAGTTCCTCAGAATCCCAGCATTTCATCAACAAGTCAGTGACCCTGTATCTCTTGGAAGTACAAACTGCATTTGTATGTTTGTTTTATTTTTTTCCCCAAATTTTCCTAATCATGAAAATCATCCCTTAGGCCACTCAATAAAAAATATAGATTCCTAGGATAGATTCCCCCTTAAGTCTGGAATGGAATTTGTAAATAAGTCTAGACATGAACTCACAGGCCTGAGTTCAGTCAAGTCTCTGCCTCTGATTAGATCCACGATTTTGGTCAGGCCAGTTGGCTTCTCGTGCATAATATGGAGATAAACAGGGTTGATGTCACAATAAAATGAGAGCATATACCTAAAACACCCAGCAGTCAGCCCAGCATGTTGTAGGTTCTTATTGATCCAAACCCCAGCCCTTAATACGTGGGGCTTGGATCAGCACAGTGAAGTCTTCCATTTTCCTTTAGGAGTCACCATGGATGCGGATCTCCTTCCCTTCCCACCCCTCACACGTCACAGTGATGTTCTCTTTTCCCCTTACATTGCTTTACTTTTGATGTATCTGTTGACTTTGTCATGTTCTCCGTTGTGGCCAAATGGGTGCTGGGTGAGATACGAGTTTTGAAGGATATACAGACAGCATTTCAGCTCCATTACTGAGGGGCCTTCTCTGGACTTGATTTCTCTGAATTCTCACAGCTGGAAAGGTTTTCTTTTCTCCAGTTTTATTGAGATATAATTGACATACATCATTGTATCTATTTAAGGTATACGTCATAATGGTTTGACACATATAGTTTAATTAAATCCATCATCTCTTAAATACAATAAAAAGAAAAAGCAAAAAAAGAAAGAAAAACTTTTCTTGTGAAGAGAACTCTTAGGATATACTCTTACCAACTTTCATATGTATCATGCAGCAGTGTTAACTCTAGTCATCACGTACATTACATTCCTAGTACTTATTTATCTTACGACTAGTTTATATCTTGACCATTGCTCTGATGTCCTGTCCTCCCATTCTGCCCCCCACCCCTTCCCTCACAAATCTGATCTCTTTTTCTGTGAGTTTCGTTTTTTGGTTTTGTTTTTTTAGATTCTGTATATAAGTGACGTTATACAATAATTTGTCTTCTTCTGTCTGGCTTATTTCACTTAGCCTAATGCTCTCAAGATTTATCCAGTCCTGCAAATGGCAGGATTTCCTTCTTTATGGGTGAATAATATTACACACACACACACACACACACACACACACACACACACACACACACACACACACACACACACACACATTTTCTTTATCCATTCATCTGTTGATGAACACTTAGGTTGTTTCCATAACTTAGCTATTGTAAATAAGGCTGCTATGAACATGGGGGTACAGACGTTTCTTTGAGTTAGTGTTTTCGTTTCCTTTGGCTACATTCTCAGAAGTGGAATTGCTCTGTCATAAGGTAGTTCTGTTTTTAAGTTTTTGAGGGTTGTCCATATTCTTTTCTGTAGTGGCTGTACCAGTTTACAATCCCGCCAACACTGCACAAGGGTTCCCTTTTCCCCACATCCTCACCAGCATTTATCTCTCATTTTCTTGATGATGCCCATTCTAACAGGGGTGAGGTGATTTAGCTCACTGTGGTTTGATTTGCATTTCCCTAATGACTAGTTTTGTTGAGCATCTTTTCGTGTACCTGTTGGCCATTTGTATGTCTTCTTTGGAAAAGTGCCTGTTCAGGTCCTTTGCCCCATTTTTTAATTGGATTTTTTGTGTTTTGCTGTTGAGTTGTCTGAGTTCTTTATATTTTTGGAGATTAACCCTTTATCAGATATATGGTTTGCAAATAATTTTTTCCATTCCATAGGTTGTCTTTTTTACTTTGTTTCTTTTGCTGTGTGACTTTAGTCTAATGTAGTCCCACTTGTTTATTTTTTATTTTATTGCTTGTGTTTTGTGTTTTAGGTGTATCCAGGAATTGTCACCATTGAGCTTTCTCTGCATATCAGTGGGTTTGCTTGTTCTCTGCAAAACAGGGCTCTGACAAGTGGAATTTTAGGAGCACAGGCACAAGGAATTAGGCTTGAATATGTTGAGACCAGTTTTGTCTAGTTCGTAGTTGTTGCTGTAGGACCTACAGAAAGTGTTTAGTAAAATTTAGTGATTGGATACGCTAAATTACAAATCCCATCTGTGTAAGTGTTAAGGGGACCACGTCAACTCCTTTGGTTTAGTTGTGCAACCAGGTAAATGGAGAACTCTGTCCTGTTTTGCAAAACACATTAGAGGATGCCATAGAACTGAGAAGGAAGGCCACCCCACCAAGGCATTTGCTCTTGGTTATTAGGATTGCTCCCGTTCTGCTGCTGTTAAATCTCTGCAATTTGGGTCTAAAAAAGGACTGAAAAGTTTTTAGCTGCCTCAACTTTTCCCTGACCTCAGGAGTGGAGGTTCCACAGATGTTGTTTCATTTGGAAGATCTTTTGCTATGAATAGCATTCCTTTGGGGGAGGGGGGTTCAAGTTGGACTGTGGATGGAATGTTGGCTTTTGTTTTTTTTAATGCTAGCAAGACAGCTGCTGGGGCTGGGAAAGACTCTTGGGGTTCACTTACCTCATGGGGAGAGCTCTGGTCTCCAGAATCCGTGCTGCTCCCATGACTGCAGCCTCTCTTGAGGTTATTAGTGGGAAGCCAGAAATGTTGGGAGAATTCTTCAAATGAATCAATGTGGCTTTCAGTTTTTTTTTTTTTAATTCCTAAATTCTGTTTCTATTCAAAATAGAAATGACATGTGTTTGTGTGAATCATCCACTTGCTCATTTGCATATGGAATACTGTACGTGAATATTTTTAAGTTTATTGCACCCTTAAAATATATTCAAGGGCTGTATCCAGAGCTCTGGTGCTGAAGTCAAACCTTGTCCAAAAAAATAACAATGTAGGGATACAGATGACTGGGGTACATGGGTGACGCTGTCTGGGGTATATGGGTAGGGAAGAAACACCTCTGTGGTCAGTGGCTGATTTATATTTGGGGATCTGATAACCCACTGTGTGGGCCTTGTATGAAGTTTGAGTGAACTGAAATCAGTAGATACGGACTACACGGCACTCAAGAGAATCCCCTTCACCACTGCGTTAGCGTCACCAAGAGCTTTTCTGTAGAAGCTTTGAAAGTCAACATCAAGAGATACGCCTAATACACTAGAAGATGGTGCTACATTCATTTATTCCACCAATATTTACTGAGCACCTACTGTGTGTTACCTCCTTGAATATCTGCTCTACACCCAGGAGTTTTTATAACTTATCATGCTGTTTCTGTCCCTCTGAGTCTGGTGGTGAGGTTGAGTCTGCCAGAGAGCCTGGTGACAAATTTCACAGGAGCCTAAGGCCGATGTCTCTAGTTTTCTCAGATAAAACAGGCACAGCCTTGGGATTTCTGGGGAAAATCAGAAGGTCCCAAGTATGAAAAATGAGGAGGTGGAGAGTAGACAGCCAAAGGTTTTAGGTCAGGAAGCTAGGAAATCTGTTGCAATGGCTTTTCTGTTCTGCCCCAGATTACGCTGCTGGGGGTGTCTGGGCATCTGTATATTTCACAATCTGGTAATAATAATCAGACCTGGAAATCACTAGGTGGTTTCCATGAGAATGAGGGAACATTGCTTCTTGTTTAAAATGAAGCAAAAGAAAACACCAAGTTTGGAGGGGACACAAGGATGGGAGACTCAACTGGACGTAGCTAAAGGCCCCTGTCAGCAGCAGCTCACCCTCTAAATCCAGCAGCTCTGTCAGCACCCAGTCAGGCTTGGCTGTAATCCCAGAGGCAAACCCACCCCAGTTCCCCGCCTCTGTCTTTTAGAGTCTGGTCCTCAGATTTTTATCCCACAGGCCCACCCAGCAGAATTTACCCTTTTCTAACTGCAAGCAAAATCTCAGGGAATGAGAGTTGCTTTTGATTAGGCCATTTCTGGAGAGTTTTTACAAGTTAATAATTTGGGGTCATGAGTAAATGTGTATAAGCTAGTGTGACATGTGATGGTGAAAAGTATTAGCATTTACTGTGAGTCATTAGGGGGTCTACTGCTGTTAACAAGGCACACTGAGGAATCTCTTGCCTTTAAGGAGCTGATGCTGCAACTGGAGAAAGGTGACTTCACATAAAGCAATCAGAAACAAGATCCCATCTGCTAAATGCCAAGTAGGAGTGAAGTCCATAGAAAGAACACTGGATATGAAGTCACATGACCTGTGTTCACCAGTCTCTAAGCTTGGTCTCAGCTTCCTTTCTGTAAAATGGGAGAATAAGACCAACCTCTTGTTACTAGGGGTCATAGTAACAGCAAAGTGCTTTCCACTGAGCTTCCAGGGTGTCTGAGGAGGTATGGCCACAGAACTTGGATCCAAAAGTGCTGGGAGAACTGCAGCCACTTCCATCTTGAATTGCAGCCCTGTATGCGATGCTTTGAAAGAAAGGGGCATCATTCTAAGCCAAGAGGTCCTGGAGAGGGCACAGTGGAGTTTGTTCAGACTTCTGTGAGACCCCAGTGATATGCTGTGGCTGTACCCCCATCACCTCCACCCCACTTGCCCGCCCATGGGCTGCTTGACTACTATGAATCAGCTTGGTAGAAATACAGCAAGGCCTTGCTGATGGTGTGGCCAGTGTAGTCACAGCCTTGGGCACAGGGGTGGGAAATTAGCCATAGTACATTCCAGTGTGGGCGTTATTGTCCTGCTGGAAGTTCCAGTGTGGGCATTATTGTCCTGCTGGCCAAACCAGGAATCTGGTTTTGTCAGTCCAACTGAGAAACCATTTCTTGGGAAACTTTTCTTGAACAACTACTTTTGCCAGGCATTGACATTCAGAATAATATATGCTAACATCTTCTAGGCCAGCATTTCCCAAACCAGGTGCTGTGGAATCCTAGATGTTAATAAGGGACTCCTTAGTAAAGGATTCTGTGCTTGCTTTCAGGGAAACATGCAAACTATCTTGGGTAGTTTGATGCCTTGAGCATAGCCCTTCCCCTGTCCCTTGCTCTCTACTTGTCTGCTGGTGGGGGAACTAAAGGATTCCTTGAGGGAATTGCCTGGCTGTCCAGTGGTTAGGACTCGGCGCTTTCACTGTCGTGGCCCGGGTTCAATCCCTGGTCAGGGACCTAAGATCCTGCAAGCTGCACAGTGCGGCTGAAAAAAAAAAAGGATCCCTTGGGGAACTGGCCCACCCCTAAATATTCCAAATATAGTCTAAGTACATTAGGAAGCTTGTTAGAGATGGAGCTCCCCGTTAAGTTCCCACAGAACTGTGCTTGCAGAACCATTCTCAGCTCTCTGACGCAGGCAAAGTGAGAGTGACCCTTGTCCTTGGAGATCGGGTTGAGCAAAGGACCTCTCTTTCATGTCATCAGGAACTCCCACAAGTGCTGTGCCAGATCACGTATTACACCAGGACAGGCCAAGTCACGTAAGGAAGGAAGCCCTCTGGCTGTGTGATCTTGGGTTAGATACTTCATCTCTCTGGGCTTATGTTTCCATCTGTAGACTGGGTAATTGACTGGTCCTCGACACTGATGATATTTATCAAAGGCCTTTTCTCCATCTAATGTTTGTCCCCCTATGTACACATGCACTCCAGTCACTACCACATCACCCAGTTTTAGTAAGTTTTGTAGAAGGGTTTTTGTCAGAATAAACGTGTTCTGGAGAGGCACTGGGGTAGCTCCTTAAAATGACCTAGCCTTGGTTCTGCAGACTCCCACCATTAACTTGCCACCGTTAACTTGCCAGGCGCACTTGGTCAGAAGAGTTCCGGTCTGATCGTCTGGGTTTGTGGCCCCCTCCTACTCCACTCTCCAAGGCTGGCTGGGGCCACGTGGCCCTGCCCCGCCCTTGCTGGCTCCAGTTTCTGAGTCAGTTGCAGTGGCCTGCTTTCCCCGCCCTTCCCATCAGTCGGGAAGCCTGGATTGTGGGCTGGGGGAAGCCACAGCTTTTCCCACCTGGCACCCACTGCCCCCAGCTCCTAGGTACCTGTTCCAAGCCCTAGAAAACTTCATCCTGGTATGTGAACAGGTAAGAAAGCGGTCGATTTTCTCTCACATGGTTTTCTTTGCCTGACTTGACCACCCCAACTTAGCTGCTTCCTTCCTTCACAGATCACAGCAAGAGGGATTTGAGCTAGACTTGAAAAACACAGTCCCAGAAAGAAGCTCTGAATTATGTCTCAGAAAAAGGGTGTGAATTCTCTGCTCTGGGTTTCTTTTTTAAACCTTTGCTTTCATCAGCCTTGTAGGAAAAAAAACATTCAAATAACCATAAAGCAAGTTGCTTCTCTCTGCGTTCCCTTCTGAGTTTTGTAAATCAACAAACCCACATTCTTAAATGGTTGTCATGGGTTACTGGGGGCTGTTCCACTGGATATTGCTTTAGTTCTTTAGACCTTAATGTACTATGTGCATGAATTATGTACATGATTTACCTATCAAAAATTTATTTAAAATTCTTTAATGGAAAGGAAAAAAATAAAATGGCATACGTGAGCCTTCCTCATTCAGTTGGTATTCTGAAATTAAAATGAAGTGTTCTGCTTTTACACTTTGCATTTATTCTAATAAATGCACATAAACCAACTAACTGTGATTTTTAAAGTCCATGTGGTATCTGCCACGTTAACAAGCCCATTCCAGGATATGCAGCCTTTGTCCCTCAATTGTGAAATTAGATTGCTTCCAGGTGTTTTGCAATTAATAATTTGATTTTTATGGACAACTCTGGAAATAACTTTCTTTGTCTTTTAGATTTTTTTTTTTAATCTCTCCTTGGATTTTATTCTCCATCCAGAATAAATACTTGAGGTAAACCCAAGAACATTTTTGTAGCTCAGCTCATGTTACACATGGGGTCAGCTCACTCATAATACTTTTCAGGACCATGATGGCATGAGGGAGTGGGTGGCTAACTTGTTTTCTCTGGATTTTTCAGGAAGTGGGATGGAGGCAGTCTAGAGCAGTGGTTAAGACTTGGCCTTTGAAGGCAGGCTAGCCTGGGTTTGTATGCGTAGCTGCCTGACCTTGAACTCTCACCTAATGACTTAAATTAGTTCACATGTAAAATACAGATTATAAGACTCCTTAGGGGTGTAGGAAAGGCAGAGATAGTATTTGTAAAACAACATTGGTGCTTAAAAAGCACCCCTGGAAGGCTCTTTCAAACCTGGGGCTTTCTCTGGGCCATTTTGGAAGCTGGGTAGAGTTGAGAGTCATCTCAAGTGCATCTTTTTGACCCCTTCCCCTCTTCTAATTCAGCCACCTGTTAGAGGCTACTTGTTTGTTCTTTTTTTTTTTTTTTTTTTTTAACTTGGGCCCCTGTCTGTGCTAAGGCTGGAGAACTGGGCATCGGGGAACTTGCGGTTCAGATCAGCCTCTTTCCAAAGGTCCCCCAGACTCGGCCACCTGCCATCAGATCTGGATGCCACCAGTCCCATCTCTTAGCCACCTTCCTCAAAGGGCAGGTTTAAGGGATCACTGGACAGTGGAGAATTCCTTGGAAGTCTGTGGACACACCTTTTGTTCCCCACTCTGGTAGTTTGCTGGGAGGCCACATGGAGGCACAATGGAATACGCATAGGCTGGCTTCTAACCTGGCTGCACAAATTCCCAGCAGTAAAATGGGAATGTTAATACCTGTGCCATAGAATTACATGAGATAGTATAGGTAAATCAGCTGGCACTTAGGGGCCCATTACTGTGGAAGGTCAAGGCCATGTTCCAGAGCCTTTGAGAAAGTACTAGAATTAGCCATAAAAGACAGGCAGAAAACTCATGTTCATTGCCTCAGTCAGTAAACATTTATCGGGCTGGCTGGTCATGGTGCTGGAAACTAGGGAGAGATATTGGGTTGGCCAAAAAGTTTGTTCGGGTTTTTCCATAAGAACTTTTTAGCCAACCCGATATATAACACAGGCTCCCTGCTCTTGGTACAGGTGTACAGCCCATCCCAAGGGACAGAGGAGACTGACTGCAGCTGCCTGGGCACTTCAGGACAGCCCCCTGCTTAAGAAGGAAGCACAATCTGTTAGGCAGAGATGGGGAGGAAGTGAGAGTAGCAAGTGCTAAAGCCCAATGGCGTTTGGGAAAGGGTGGGAAGTTCAGGAGGGCTGCAAAAGGGAGCTGAGAGGAAGTGGTGGGGACCAAATTCTGAAGAACCCTGAAAGTCAGGTGAGAATTTGGACTTCCTCTCAAGTATATGGGGATTTAAGTGGCTTTGGGGATGCCTGTTCTGGCAGCTTTGGGGGTAGAGGATGATGTTGGAGGCCTGGAATACCCCCAGCCTTCCACCCCATTTCAGGGGCTTCGATGGTACCCAAGATAAATCATTGCAGAGAGTGGCATTCTCAAGACAGACTCGGCCTGGGGCAGCCTGGCCTGCAAGTTGGGGCCCAGGGTTCTGGGGTTCTGGTCCCAGATTTTCTATGACCAGACCCAGGGTCTCCTCTCCTGCCTCAGCTGAGAGTTCAGGGCAGTCAGGTTTCTTACATCTCTTGCCATTTGGAGGGCTGCAAAATGTCTCTGGAGACTGCATTCACCCTATCCCCCCACCCCTGCAACACTGTCCATGGTGGCTGTCCATGACCCAGCCTTGGCCTTGGGAGGAAGAGGCATCTTGTCTGAAGTGGACAGTCTTACCCCTTGACCCTGAGAGGCTCCATGGAAGTCTGAGAACTGTGGCCTCTAGCCCTGTGACAATCCCAGGGGGCTTCTGGGCTCCGACTCTCCTGCACGCTTGCCTGAGGGCACTGTTCCACAACTGGGGGATGGTGTGCCCTGGAACAGGGCTGTGGACATCCTGGGAACGTACCTCCCAAGCTTCCCAGGGGCTGCTGGGAGAGTTCTGTCTGTGCATCTCAGCCAGGAAGGGCTCAATAGCCAACGCCTGGAGAACCAGCCAGAACTTCCCCCTTGGGTCGATCTCAGGTGATGAAGAGGTGGATGAGTGGGGATGTGGCTACAGTTAGCAACGTTGAGGTCAAGGTGAAGAATTTGAAAGGCCAAAGAGATGTGGACTTGCCATTGTGGACAGCTATTCAGAAAGGTCAGGCCCTGCTCTTCAAGCTTTCTGGGTGCCTGTTATCTGTCGTAGCATGAGAATGTCCACATTCTGGCCCAGGACTCTTAACCACATCCAAGCCCCCATTTCTGACTTTATCTAGCACCCACAGGTCTCCTCAATCTTCCCTTGCCTACTGCCACATCTGCCTTTCCCTCTCCCAAGAGCTAGAACTTCCCTGCTTCTTTGTCTTCCTACTTTCTCAAATCATTAACATCTCTTCATAAGCACTTTTTAACCATCTTAATCATTTTTTAGTGTATAGTTCAAAGGTATTAAAGTACATTTACATGGTTACAAAACGGATCTCTACGACTTTTTCATATTGTAAAACTGAAACTGTACCCATTAAACAATAACTCCCCCTTTCTCCCTCCAGACAGTCCCTGGCAACCACCGTTCTACTTTGTTTCTACGAATTTGACTACTCTTAGGTACCTCACATAAATGGAATCATACAGTATTTGTCTTCTGTATCTGGCTTATTTCACTTAGCATAATGTCCTCAAGGCTTATCTGTGTTGTAGCATGCATCAGAATTCCCTTTTTAAGGCTGAATAATATTCCCTTGTATATATACCACATTTTGTTTATCCATTTATCTGCCAATGGACACTAGGGTTGTTCATGTTTTAGCTGTTGTGACTAGTGCTGCTATGAACATGGGTATACAAATATCTCTTTAAGACCCTGCTTTCAATTCTTTGAGGTATATACCTGGAAATGGAATTGCTGTATCGTATGGTAATTCTGTTTTTAACTTTTAGGAACCTCCATACTATTTTTCATGGCAGTTGCAGCATTTTACAATCCTACCACAAGAGCACAAGTGTTCCAGTGTCTCCATATCATCGCCAACACTTGTTATTATCTGGGTTTTTGGTAGTGGTCATCTTAATGGGTGTGAGGTGATATCTCACTGTGGTTTTGATTTGTGTTTTTCTGGAGATTAGTGATGGTGAGCATCTTTTCATTTAGCTGTTGACCATTTGTATGTCTTCTTTGAAAAAATATCTACTCAAGTCCTTTGCCATTTTTTAATCAGCTTATTTGATTTTTTTGTTGTTGAGTTGTAGGAGTTCTTTATATATTCTGGATATTAACTCCATATCATATTTGCAAACACTTTCTTCCATTCCATAGGTTGCCTTTTCACTGTGTTGCTGTGTCCTTTGATGCACAAAAGTTTTCAGTTTTGATGTAGTTCCATTTGTCTATTTATGCTTTTGTTGCCTGTGCTTTTGATATCATATCTATGCAGTCATTGCAAATACAATGTCATGAAGCTTTTTACCTTTGTTTTCTTCTAGGAGTTTTATAGTTTTGGATCTTAAGCCTGTGTAAGCATTTAATAGCTTTATTGCTTTTATGATATGTGCTTATTATAAAAAATACCAACAATTCAGAAAAGCACAAGAAGAAGAGAAAATCTCAATCCCACTCCCCAAAGGTAACCACCCCCAATAATATTTTACTGGGCAACTCTTCAGACAGTGCCTTACTTCATCACTCCTCAAACTGTAACCTGCACATGAATCACCTGGGGATTTTGTTAAATTCTCATTACAAAGGCCTGGGGTGGGCCCAAGACTCCACAAGCTCTTAAGTGATTCTACTGCTATTGATCAGGAAACCATACTTGGAGGAGCAAGGGTCTGTAAGTATGCACGCACACAGCTCTATGTCCTATGGGATCATCTATACTTGACTTTCTTTTTTTTTTTTTTACTATTTTTAAATTTATTTTATTTTTTTGGCTGTGTTGGGTCTTTGTTGCTGCACGTGGGCTTTCTCTAGTTGTGGTGAGCAGGGGCTACTCTTCACTGCGGTGCGCGGGCTTCTCATTGCGGTGGCTTCTCTTTGTTGTGGAGCATGGGCTCTAGGCGCATGGGCTTCAGTAGTTGTGGCACGTGGGCTCAGTAGTTGTGGCTTGCAGGCTCTAGAGTGCAGGCTCAGTAGTTGTGGTGCACGGGCTTAGTTGCTCCGCGGCATGTGGGATCTTCCCAGACCAGGGCTTGAACCCGTGTCCCCTGCATTGGCAGGCGGATTCTTAACCATTGCGCCACCAGGGAAGCCTCCATCATTCTTTAGAGTGGCCACGTACTATCCCATTGCGTGGTCGGATGGTATTCAGCTAGTTCCTATGGAAGAAGTTCAGGTGCTACCAAGTTATCACTGTTATAAATAATGCATTCGCAAACATCGTTGTCACCATGTCTTTGTTTACCTGAAGGAATTACTGTTATGGTGTTTATTTGTCTTTCTAGGAATCAGACCAGAACTAACACATTGAAATGTATTAGTCCTCAGAGTCACCTGGGGGACTGGACACTTAATCTCAAGTCTCTGCCAGCCCACCAATGGTGAGGGGCGGAGCAGTGTGGGATAGAGGTGGGACAAGTGTGGGGTAAGTGGAAGATCACATGGGCCTGGGAGGAGGCAGGGGTGGCCAGCACTGTCGGTGCCCACTCTTCAGCCAGGCAGTGTGTGTCTGGTGCTCATTTAATGTCCACAGCTCCCTGCTAGGTTTGACTTAGTCTCCCCCGTTTTACAGATGAAGAAACTGAGGTGCAGGGAGGACTCCTAGCTTCCCACGGTCACTCAGGCGTGATGAGGCAGTGCAGAGGACACACCCGACCCTGCATAGGTTGCTGTCACCTCGTGTGCCCCGCCTCGTCTCCTGAGAGGCCCTACCCTGCGCTCCAGCCTCTGCCGAGCCCCGGTCCCACCGGATTCAAGAGTCTGCGGGCTGCCCTGCGCTGCCAGGGCTGTCCCTGCTCTCGTGCAAGATAATCCAAGCAGCCACCAGCCCATCAGGCAGCTGTGGAGCGAGCCCCCGGCCCCTTCCCCGCTCCTGCCCTGAGAGCAGGGACCAACTAGAGGACACCTCCAGGCTGTCATCTCTGTGGGCCATGCAGGGTAAGGCCTTTGCTGAAACGATCCAGGGGCTGGGGTTAGTTTAGCACTCTGGGGCAGGGTGGGGGTATGTCCAAGGTCACCACCTCCTCCCTGGCCAGGGCTCCCTGGATGGAGCTCAGAGGATGTTGGAGGCTCCAGGGTGGTCACTGATCAGTTGGACTGCAGGGATTTGCCAGGATGGGAGCTGTTGAGAGCACTGGACAGGCTTAGACAGCCTGAGCTTGAATCCAAGCTCTGCCACATGCTGCCTGTGAGACCTTGGGCAAGTCAGGGCACCTCTCCAGTCTCACTTTCCTCAGCTGTAAAATAGGAGTAAGCATAGGCTCTCCCTGTACCCTCTCACACCTATTAGGATGGCTACTACGTAGAAACAAAACAAAATAACAAGCATTGGCTGGGATATTGAGAAATTGGAACTCTTGTGCACTGTTGGTGGGATTGTAAAATGGTACAATCCATTTCCATGATACTGTGGAAAACAGTTTGGCAATTCCTAAAATAATTAAAACTAGAACTACCATATGACCCAGCGGTCCCACTTCTGGGTGTACACCCAAAAGAATTAAAAGTGGGGTCTCAAAGAGATATTAGTACACCCATGTTTGTAGCAGCATTATTTGCAATAGACAGAAGGGTAGAAGCAACTAAAGTGTCCAGTGACAGATGAATGGATAAACAATATGTATATGTGTATGTATACACACACACACACACTCTGGAATATTATCCAGACTTAAACAGGAAGGAAATTCGATGCATGCTACGACATGGATGAATCTTGAGGACTTTATGCTAGGCGAAATAAGCCAGACACAGAAAGACAATTTCTGTATGATCCCACTTATGTACGGTACCTAAGAGTAGTCAGATTGTAGAAATGGAAAGTAGAATGGTGGTTGCCGGGAGCCGGGGGGAGGAGGGAATGGGGGAGTTATTGTTCAATGGATTTAGAGTTTCAATTTCACAAGATGAAAATATTTCTGGAGATAGATGGTGGTGATGGCTGCACAACAATGTAAATGTACTTAATACCACTGACATGTACACTTAGAAATGGTTAAGATTTTATGTTATATGTATATCACTACAATTTTAAAACTTGGAGGAAAAAGTAGTATATGCCTCACAGGGGTTTTGTAAGAGTTGAGTGAGGCAAGTGAATGTGAACTATTATTAATGTCAGATCTGGGAACATCCAAGACTTTTTTTGCCTCATGGACCCAGGCATTGGAGGAGATTTGTGTATCCCTGTGGGGAACAGTTGCGCCATTCTGCATGAGATGCTCAGGATGGGGTTCAGGGGAGACTTCTGGAGGAATGACAGGCCCTGCTCAGAGGGTTCCTAGCATTTGTGGGATGGGTAGATTCCAGACATCGGAAAGTCCCTGGCAAAAAATCACTTCCACTAAGGGGCAGTTTGCAGGGAGGAGATTTTAGCTCCGCCTAGAGGACTTGTGACCAGAGCTGTCCGAATGTGGAACAGGCTGCCTCATGGAGTGGTGAGCTCCCCGTTAGAGGAGGCATGTGAGGAGAGGCTGGGCAAGCTGTAGAGGAGACTCCTGCATGGAGTAGGGGTGGAGTCAGAGGGTTTCCTAGGCTCTGCGCCTCTCTAATGTGATCCAGTCCAGGCAAAGTTATATGTAACAGGCCTGTGTAAAGGTGGGACCCAAGTAAAAGGGAGGGGGCAGGCAGGTGAGAAGGCTTGCTGCCAGCCTTCCCCTAAACAACAGTAATAATAGTTGCTGCCATTTATTCTGGGTACACACTGTTAAATGCTAAACCGGCTTGATCTCAGATCCTCACCACAACCCTGTATGGTGGTTGCTACAGTCATCCCCATTTTACTCCTGGGAACTGAGGCCCAGGGGTTAAATCTCCTGCCCAAGGTCAGCCAGTAGGCAGTGAGCTGGAATTTGAAACCAGGAGGTCTGGTGCTAGCCCTCGCTGTTGGGTGGAAGTCTCCAAATCTGCCTCCGCAAGCTGACTACTCCCTGCCACCCTGCCCCTGGCCGATAGTTCCTGGGTCCTGACACTCTCACAGGTAGGGATTTAGCAGCTGCCACCTCCCCCTGTGAGTCCTTGCTGCCCGCCTCACTCTGGCTGGTTTCTCTGCGGAGCCAGACCCCACCTGCTTGGGTCTCCAGGGTTCAAGGATAACACTGTGCAGACAACACTGGCCTTATTGGGAGCCAGGCTCCTTGTCACTCAACGTCCCCCTTCTCCTTCTGTTAAACAGGAACCTCCTTGACAACTCTCTTCGGGGCTCCAAGTCTTTCCCATAGCTGTTGAGTTCATTCTGCCTTTTTTGCAACTGTGTTTTTTCCAGCCCAGCTCTCTGGGTGCCAAGACCTTATCCACATGATTCAATTTGTCCAAGTTCCCAGGCTAGCACCCGCAAGTCAATAAATGCTATCCCTAATGGTGGCAATACGGTGGCCTCCTCTGTCTTTGGAATTACAGAGGAAGCCCTGGCAGGGACGGCGATTGAGCCAGAATGACCCAGTTAGTGGGGATGCCATTCACACCTTATGAAGATGCAGGGAGCTACCGTTTAAAGACATCTCCATGCCAGGTAGGGTGCTAAGCTCTGTGCGGGCACTATCTCACCAAATTCACACAGAGCCCAGGAGGTGAAGAACTGCAATTTTCCCATATTACAGATGAGGCAACTGAGGCTTGGAGAGGTTAAGTCACGTGTTCAGAAGCTCAGATCTTTCTCTCTCCCCATTGCTGCCTTGGAGGCTTTGCATTGGTAGCTGATCCGATAGCAGTAATATTAGTGCCACTTGCTGCTTGGTGGAGAAGTCGTACATTTAAGATTGCTCTCCTCCTCCCTCCTGGTACCCTCACTGCCACCCTGGGAGTGGGCCTGGGTAGTGCTATTTTGTGGATGAAGAAGGTGATTAGGGGCTTCCCACGGTCCCATAGTGGAAGGGGTACACCAGAGCAGGGTGGTGATCCTTCTGGCCCCCCTTGCTCTGCAGGCCCCTTCCCACCTCCACTGCACTGGGTCTCAGGCTATGTAGCCCTCCTGCTTGTCTCTTTGGAGGGTCTGTCCCAGGCCCCAGTGAAGCGGTTCTGCACAGAGCTAGCAGACCAGCTGGCCCAGCAGAGGCTGGGCTGGGGCCAGGTGCTTTCCAGCATCTTCCTGCAGCTGGGAAACCTTTCTTGGATGACATCTCTGCAGAGGGTGCCTCCTGGTCCTACTTGCCCTGGTTCCCCTCCCAGTCAAGAGAAGACCACTCTTCTCCCTGTCCATGGAAATCACATAGGCAACATAATTTTTGACTGTCAGGCTGCAGCAACGGAGTTCTGGAACCTGTAAGCCTATACGGCGTGACTATTAACCCCAGAGGAGGAAGCTGAAGCTGGTTCAGAATCTGGGACTTAAACCCTGGGCTGTCTGCTGGCAAAGCCCATAACATTGACTGAATAATTTTTATTTTATAATTTTTAAGCTTTTAAAAAGTAATTAGTGGGGTTTTTTTTAGGACAGTTTATTAATAGATTTACAGAAAGATTGAGGAGAAAGTATAAAGAGCTCCATATGGCCACCCTACCCCAGTCACACAGTGCCCCTTGTTATTAACATGTGTTATTAGTGTGGTAAGTTTGTTACAATTGATGAATCAATATTAATACATTATTATTAGTATATTAAAACATTATTAAAGTTCATAGTCTACATTAGGGTTCACTCTTGGTGTTGTACATTTATGGATTTTTGACAAATGTATAATGAAATTGTGACAATGTCAGAATAGTTTCACTGCCCTACAAATCCTCTGTGCTACACCTATTCATCCCTCTCTCCCTGCATCCTCTGACAACCACCAATCTTTCTGCCATCTCTGTAGTTTAGCCTTTTTCAAAATGTCATACAGTTGGAATCACACAGTATGTAGCCTTTCCAGATTGGTTTCTTATACTTAAAAATATGCATTTCCAGTTCCTTCATATCTTTTTGTGGCTCGATAGCTCATTTCTTTTCAGTGCCTAATAATGTCCCATTGTATGGATGTACTATAGTTTATTCACTTATTAAGGGATATTTTGGTTGCTTCCAGCTTTTGGTGCTTATTAGTAAAGCTGCTATAAACATATGTGTGCAGGTTTTTATGTGGACATAACTCTTCAACTCAGTTGGGTAAAAAGAGCATTACCACTGGATCATATGGTAAGGCTATGTTTAACTTGTAAGAAACCACCAAACTGTCTTCCAAAGTGGCTGTACCATTTTGCATTTCCACCAACAATCAATGAGCGTTCCTGTTGCTCTACTTCTTGTCAGCATTTAGTGGTGTAAGTTTCTTGGATTTTAGCCACAAAGTAATAGGTGTATAGTGCTATCTCATTGTTGTTTTAAATGTAATTCCCTAGTGACATATGTTGTTGAGCATCTTTTCATATGCTTATTTGCCATCCATATATCTTTTTGGTGAGGTGTCTGTTCAGATTTGTTGTCCACTTTTTAATTGGGTTCTTTTGTTTTTTCTTGTTGAGTTTGAAGAGTTTTTTTGTATATTTTGGATACAAGTCCTTTATCAGGTCTTTCGTAAATATTTTCTCTTCATTTTCTTAGCTGTGTCTTTTGCAGAGCAGAAGTTTTAAATTTTAATAATGTCTAACTTATTAATGTTTCCTTTTATGGATCGTGCTTTTAATGTATATAATAACTCATTACCAAACCCAAGGTCACCTGGATTTTCTCCTATGTTATATTCTAGAAGTTTTATTCTTTTGCATTTTACATTTAGGTCTAATATCCATTTTGAATTAATTTTTGTAAAAGGTATAAGGTCTGTGCCTAGGTTCTTTTTTTTTTTTTGGTATGTGGATGTCCACTCGTTCCAGTACCATTTGTTGAAAGGACTATCCTTTCTCCATTGAATTGTCTTTGCTCCTTTGTCAAAGATTAGTTACTTATATTTATGTGGGTCTACTTCTGGGCTCTCTATTCTGTTCCATGGATCTATTTGTCTATTCTTTTGCCAGTACCACACTGTCTTGTTTACTGTAGCTTTATATAAGTCTTGAAGTCAGGTCGTGTGTGTCCTCCAAATTTGTTCTTCAATATTTGTTGGCCATTCTGGGTCTTTTACCTCTCCATATAAACTTTAGAATCAGTTTGTAGATATCCACAGAATAACTTGCTGGGATTTTGATTGAGATGACATTGAATCTATAGCTCAAGTTGGGGAGGACAAACATCTTAACAATATTGAGTCTTCCTATCCATGAACATGGACTATCTCTTGATTTATTTAGGTCTTCCTTGATTTTTTTCATCACAGCTTTATAGTTTTGATCATGTAGATCTTCAGCATATTTTGTTAGGTTTATATCAAAGTATTTCATTTTGGGGGTGCTAATGTAAATGGTGTTGTGTTTTTATTTATTTATTTTATTTAATTTTTTGGCTGTGTTGGGTCTTCATTGCTGCACGCGGGCTTTCTCTAGTTGTGGCGAGCGGGGGCTACTCTTCATTGCGGTGCATGGGATTCTCATTGCGGCAGCTTCTATTGTTGTGGAGCACGGGCTCTAGGCGTGTGGACTTCAGTAGTTGCAGCACGTGGGCTCAGTAGTTGTGGCTTACGGGCTCTAGAGCGCAGGCTCAGTAGTTGTGGCACACGGGCTTAGTTGCTCTGCGGCATGTGGGATCCTCCCTGACCAGGGCACGAACCCGTGTCCCCTGCATTGGCAGGCAGATTCCCAACCAGTGCGCCACCGGGGAAGCCCAGTGGTGTGTTTTTAATTTCAAGTAGATAATATATGTGCACAGTAAAAAAAAAAAAATCAGGGACTTCTCTGGAGGTCCAGTGGTTAAGATTCCATGCTTCCACTGCAGGGGGCATGGATTTGATCCCTGGTCAGGGAACTAAGATCCCACGTGACGCACGATGCAGCTGGAAAAAAAAGAAAAAATCAAAAGATACGATTGGTTTACAGTGAAAAGTAGCTTCCTCTCCGTATCCCATTCCTTAGGACTCTGTTTTCATCTGTCCAAATACAATCACTGATACTAGGTTCTGTGGGTCCTTCTAGAGATTGACATACATACTCAAGCTCGTATTTATATTTATTATTCATTTGACAAACATCCATGAGCATTTACGATGGGCCAGGCACAGGAGATGGGGCAGAGAACAAAAGGAAGTCCTGCTCTCATGGAGCTTACATTTGTTGCAATTGGCATCACCAACTAGATCTCCAGTCCTCACAAGAACTGTGCCTGGCAGGTATTACCCCTGTGGGAAGGGCTCAGGATTGAAGGAGGACTCTCTGGGGCCAACCAAATTCTCCAAGAGCTCAAGCAGAGAGGCTGGTCCTGCCAAGAGCTAGGGGCAAGGCTGCTCAAGGCCAGAAGAAGCAGGTTCTTGAAGGGAGGGCTTCTTGCTAAGGCAAATGGGTGGAGATGAGAAAGAGGTGAGGAGGCAGCTAAAGGAGGCTGCCAGCCCGGTCTGGAGCCAGATTCATATCAGATTAATGACTTGGAAGCCCTCCTATTCCCAGATGGCTGCATTTTAATTCCTTAGTTTTGTTTCCTCTCGGTTTCTTCTTAGACACATTCTTCTGGGGTCGAGTCTAACCTTGTCTGGCTGACCTCAGGAGGAAAGGGATTTATCTGTACTGTGAGTAACCCTGCCGGGGGAGTGATCAGGGTGTCCCCAGAGGTGCAGAGGGAACCGTGGTCATGAGAGGTTATGATGAAGAGCCAGGGAGAGGCAGTCAGCTGCTGGGATCAAGATGTCTGAGTGGCAGATGTGGGCCAAGTTGGCTTTCCCGCCTGGGTCTCCCTCCCAGGCTGGAGGTGACACTCTTAGACATGGCACTGGGCTCTCTGGCATCCCATTTCCCACGTCTGCCTCAGACACTGGAGCCAAGCCCTGCAGCCACATACATGGCACCCTCTACCCATCCCCCAGCCCAGTTAAAATTATTTGTGTCCATTTGCAGTGAGGGTGGAGCTGTTCTTATCTGTATGTGTCATACATGTAGTAATAATAGTTCACCACTGACCAGGCTGAGGGCCAGTAACTGCAAATTTCATTCCCATTTTATAGATGAGGAAGCCGGAGCTCTGAAGCCAAATAACACTGCATTGCCTCCAGAGGGTCCCAGCACCCAGGGTGGCAGCACACACAGTTGGGGTACTTCTCCCCAGCTTGACACGTTTGTAAGTGCCTCACTCAGGCAGCTCAGGTGGTGCCTGATGTTGACCCTCCTGGCTGAGCTGAGCCTTTTCCTCTCTCTTAGGTTCTTGGGTGGTTCTCTGGCTCCCACCTTCCCAAGTGGCACTGCTTTGGGCCATTTCTGATTATTTCCTAGGCGTCTACCTCTTAAAGTGGAGTTACCCCCTCACAGGGTTTAACTAGTTTTATGGTTCTTGTTACAAATTGCCGGGTAGGACCAATCCAGAAAGATTGGAGTATTTTATCAATGAGCATGTCTCAGACATATGTGTCTCTTACCAAATACATCTCTTTAATTCCTAGAGGCAGAATGGATTTACATATATGGTGATTTACACTCTGTACAAATGTAAGCAATGTGCTCTTGAGCCCCTGCATCTGTTAGGTGTTACCAGTTTTACTGAGTAGAGAATGATTCTTCATATAGCTGTACCTCCTGGGAATATACCAGGCAAATGCCTGGGTGGCTCCGGCCCTGAAGGGACAATTCTGTAAAGGGTCTAGGACTCCTTTCCATCTAGGCATGGCTCAAACCGCCTGGAAGGACTGTCCCCCAGGCCCTGCCAGGCACATGAACATCCAGTAGAGACTCTTTAGAGGTCACCTTCCTTCACTGCAGGGCTTGGAGGAATGGTTGTTGTCCTGGCCTCCAGCTCCGGCCTCCAGCTCATCTTGCCCATCAGTGTTCCCTGAGTGAGTGTGTTCACCAGGTCATTCCCCTGCTCACAACCTGTACTGGCTCCCTGCTGCCTGACACTCAAGAGCTGCTTGGCTTTCAAGGCCTTCTGTAGTCCTGTGTTGGCCTGCCTGACCAAAGTAGACTCCCATGACACCCTGATGCTGCTTCTCGGCTCCAAGACAAAGGACCTTCTCTGCTGTCCCGAGCATTTGCCATGTGGGCCTCATCTCCACGCTTTGTTCACTTTCTTCCCACTTCTCCCTCCTCAGTGTCTTCTCTTGTCCCCATTTTCCATCCTTCATCCTCTAGTTTAAGTCTCCTTCTCCTTGCCATGAAGCCTACTTTGATCACTTTGGCCAACTTTGATCCATCCCTGCTTCAAACACTTATTAAATTTATCGTCCATAAAGACTAGCCTTGAACCATTCTGTATATGTTCTCTCAGCCTGCCTCCAAGACCGCCAACTAGCCTGTGATTTCCATAAGGGCAGAAAACTGAATGCCTGAGAGTCTAAGATGGTTCTGGGCATACTGCCTACTTACTAGCCATTAATAGCGAGACACTGTATATGGAAACATTCTGTAACTCTCAGACAAGGCACCAAGTGCACAATAGGGCTCTTAGTGTTACCATATTCCACTGATTCACACCTTTCCCCCACTCCCCACATTTTAACATCTCTGAAATCAGGATCAATGGCAAATCACAATTTAACTGATAGGTTTTTCCTCCTCTTTCTCAGTGTCATGTAAAATATTGGTGCATTTTACAATCCATTGTGCATTAGACTTGATGAAATAAGGCGTTACTGGTTGATGAGAGAATCTGCTGATAGCTGTTTCTGGATTGGACCTGGGAAAAAGCATTTGGGAGAAATGAGGGAATTCTGGGAAAGATGAAGGGACACGGGGTGAGGAGAGGATGCTGGGAAAAGTGGAGGATGCTGGGGGAGATGAGGGATGCTGGGAGAAGTGGGGAATGCTAGAAAAGGACGGGAGGGTACCCTATTGGGCCCAGAAGCTTCCTGAATCATTCTGAATTGATTCAGCTATTCCTTCCTTCCATATTCCTGTCCTCTGTGCATATGCTACTTCAGAGGCTGATTCACAGAGGCAACCTCTGGGTCCTGTCTCTGAAGTTGCAGGGTGCTCAGGTTACCCCTGCAGCTCCATAGTCTTTTGGGCTTCATCCCATATGCTGGGCCTTCCTTGGCCTCACAGTCAGGCTCTTCCAGCTGCATAAAGCTGCTGGGTGGGGGAATGTGGTCTCCTTTTGCCTTCAGACTGCCCTCTAATGTAAAGCTATCAGCAAGGGCTTTGGGGTCAGACATATTTAGATTTAATGCTTGCTGTCCCATTTGCTAGCTGTGTGATTTTTGGCAACTTGTAGACCTTTCTGAGCTTTGCTTTCCTCATCTTTAAAATGAGGGTGAGGGAATTCCCTGGTGGTCCAGTGGTTAGGACTCCGTGCTTTCACTGCCGAGGGGGCAGGTCAGGGAACTAAGATCCTGCAAGCCACGTGGCACGGCCAAAAAAAATAAAAATTAAAATTAAAAATGAAAAAATAAAATGAGGGCTAGAATTTCTAATTCTGGTAGGTACTGATGTGTGTGTTGTGGGGGGGGATTAAATGACGTAAAGTGATTAACATTAGCTATTACTATGATGATGATGACGATCGTCATTGTTCCTTTAGTCCTTTTATTCAAGCTCAGGTAGCCCCAGCTTCTCATGGACACTGCCTACATTGTCAACCCAGATTTTATGGGCCCCAAACATCCCTGAAGCAGAGGCAGCACCACCTCCGTGGCCATCCCCAGCCGTGACTGGGAGCTCTGGCTCTTTTTCCGTCACTCTACTAGTTTTCACTGAGCACCTCCTGTGTGTCCACTGGGGGCTGTGCCGGCTGAACACCAGAGCTCTGGTTTCATTGGAAAAATAAGGCAAAATTCCGGTTATGGCTAAAAACCAGTACAAAGAAAAAGAAATGTAAGTGAGGTTCCTTTTCAACAGAATGGAAGGTTTGATAGTTTTTCGGGGAAACTCTACAAAAACATCCAGAAACTTAGGATATAAAACAATCAGCATTTTTTTATGCATAGCTGAGCTGCATGGGAATAAGGATAACCCTGGGCAAGACAGTAAAGGAAGTTGGGAGGGAGTGAGGCTGCTTTGCCTTCCCTGAGGGCCCTTCACTGGTCTGGATATCCAGGGAAGTAGATTTGAATAGCCATAGGGACTAGAGCCAAAGTTTTGAGCCCACATGAAGCAGGGAGGTAGAAATGAGACCCCCACATACAGCTGAGACCCTTAAGGGTTTAAGCTTCTTTTAAGTGAAGTTAGGCCAGAAAAAATTCAACCTCTGGAAGAGGCAGAGAAGGAAGATTTTCTAACCTGGCCTGGGTCTGGTTTGAGAAGGGGAAAACCTCCTCTGAGAAATGTATAATCACACATCTGCCCTCTTTTGGATTTGGGATCAAATTTACACTGCTCATGTGATCCTAGAGTCTCCAGGCCAGGAAGTGATCATAAAAGCTACTCCTGGCTGGAAAATTCATAGAGAAAGAAAGTAGAATGGTTGCCAGGACCTGAGGGGAGGGGGATATAGGGAGTTGTTTAATGAATATAGAGTTTCCATTTTGCAACATGAAGAGTCCTGGAGACTGACTGTACAACAACATGAAAATATTTAGCACTCCTGAACTGTATACTTAAAAATGGCTGAGACAGTAAATTTTATGTTATGTATATTTTACCACAATTTAAAAAACACACATGCAAAAAACAAAAACAAAAAAACCCAAAAAACTACTCCTACCTGGTACTCCTTGGAACACCTGGAAGAAGCAAAAGCAAAACCTTCAACCCAGCCTGGTCAGGCTGCCCACAGGATGCCTGTCAAACTTGAACAAACAGTCCAAATTAGAAATGCACGAGGAAGCCAGCCACCATGAGGGAGTCAGCAGCAAGATCAGGAAAGAAAGCAAGAGAATCAAACTTATGGTTACCAAAGGGGAAATGTGGGGGGAAGTGATAAATTAGGAGATTGGGATTAACATATACACACTACTATATATAAAATAGATAACTAATAAGAACCTACTGCATAGCACAGGGAACTCTACTCAATACTCTGTAATAGCCTATATGGGAAAAGAATCTGAAAAAGAATGGATATATATATGTATAACTGATTCACTTTTCTGTACATCTGAAACTAATACAACATTGTAAGTCAACTACACTCCAATAAAAATCAAAAAACAGCAAAAACAAACAAAATCAAGGTGTTGGCAGGGTTGGCATCTTCTAAGGGCTGGGTCTGTTCCAGGCCTCTCTCCTTGGCTTGTAGTTCTTCTTCTTTTTCCCATTTCTCTTCATAAAGTCTTTCCTCTGCATCTGCCTCTGTGTCCAATTTCTCCTTTTCAGAAAGATATTAGTCATACTGGGTTAGGGCTCACCCTTACCACCTCATTTTAACTTACCTCTGTAAAGACCCTGAAACCATGGTTAAATCCACTTCACCTGCCTTCACTAATCAAGGTTATTTTAAGATTTGCAGGTCCTCCAAGAGGCATGTAGCCTAAACAATAAGATGTTTGCCCGAGTTGTTTTCTAGGAACTTGGAGTCAGCTGCGTCTAGATCAAGCTGAGTTGGTTAAGGACTGGCTAGGACCACCCACCCTCCAGCTGGGCATGTGCAGTGTCCCCTCAGTGACCTCTTGAACATGCAGAGCTTAGGCCTGCGCAGAACCATGCACCTTTTTCCAATCACCTTTCCCCACGCTCTCCTGTGCCTCAAACTGCCCTGCTTTGTTATTTGTTATCCCATCAATACCCCAAGCCCCTTGCCTTCATGGACTTGAGGTTTGTTCTCCTGATTCCTCGCTGGGCTGCCTTGCAAATAAACCCTCTCTTTGCTGCAAAGAAAAATAAATAAATAAATAAATGTCCCTGGATGTTTACTGTCAAACAAACAAAACACCACACCACCACCACCACCAGAACTGGAAACAAAGTAGAAGTCCCTCAGTCAGGGAATATTATGCAGCCATTAAAAGGTTTGGAGGGGGAATTCCCTGGTGATCCAGTGGTTAGGACTCAGTGTTTTCACTGCCAGGGGCCCAGGTCGGGGAACTAAGATCCTGAAAGAGACACGTGGCACAGCCAAAAAAACAAAAAAAGCAAAAAAAAAAAAAAAGATTTGGAGGGATTTTCCTGAAGAATTTTACTATTGAGTGAGAAAAGTAAGAAATAGAGACAGGTACTATTATAATCCCCTTTTTGCAAAGAAACTCCAAATAAAGCCAAACTTGACCCCAAACCCCACACTTGTATTCGGTGTATTTCTGTATAGATACATGAGCATGAAGAAGGTGGTGAAGGCTTCCCATCAGGGCTGCATGTGAAGGAAGAGAAGAAGGAAAAAAAGAGAGATTTTGGTGCAACTGAAAATATCTACAATACTCAACCCTCAGCCTCTCTGCTCTGATCCTGTTTATGGAGTAGGATAACTGATTGTGTGTTTGTATCCGCAGGATAAAAAAATTAGAATACTGACTTGCAGATATGCCCACTGTGAAGTGGGGGAGAAAACAAGTTATATGGATCTGGCGATTCCATTTTATTCATACAAACAAGCATACCTCCTCCCTGTGTATATATGTGCTCATGTGTTAGTGTGAGCAAGGAGAAAGGTGTGGAAGGACAGGTGTTGGCAACTGATGTAAAGCCGGACACGTGAGGTAAAGTTGGGGCATGTTACGTGCACCTGACATTTTATCTCCTACAGTTTTGGACGCTAGCAGTCTGAAATCAAGGGCCATGCTCGCTCTGAAGGCTGGATTCCTCCTTGTCTCTTCCTAGGTTCACTCCTGTGTTTGGGTTTGAGGCCCACTGTGGGAAAGGTGGGGGGAGGGTAGGAGGAGAATGGAGGGCTGCTGGTAGAACCTGAGGCTGCCCACCGCGTGCTCCCTGTTGAGGAGAGATGGACCCGACTCCCAGTCTATGGGCCACCGACTCTGGTAACAGACATTTCCAGAAGTTCTTGAGGAACCCTCCTTACTCAGGCTGGGTCCCCTTGTGAGGGACCTTGAGTGGCTTCTCATCATGTGTTAGAAAGGTTTTGAAGGCCCGCCCCTTCCCAGCCTCCTGTCCTCTCTGTGCCTCCCTCTCTCTCACCCACCTGCTCTGTGACACTGATGGGGATCAGTGTCAGCTGCTCCAGGCTAGGCTTGTAGCTTTTTGTCTTTGTGTGCCAACCCCTGGCACACGGGAGAGGCTCGGGTCACAAGCGCATGTAGAACAGACTTTAACTCTGACTCATTTAACAAGTTTCATGTTCTCATACAGGTGGCATGGGCAAGAGTAGGGGTCGTGGTGGAACCAGGGAGGGTCCTGGGTCAGACTGGTGTGTGTGATGAGAGGGGAGGCTGGCGACTCTACCCTGGCCCCAGACCTCCCCGTTCCAAGTGGCTTGGGGACAGGCGGCTGCGTCTGATTCCCCTTTAGCTGCAATATATGCATGTTAGAAAAGACAGACCAGGCCCCCACTGCGGGCCTCCCTGCATTAATTAGTTAACACGGTGATTGAATTCGCCTCATGATAGGCACTAAGCTAGGAATTCAGTGGGGCTTATGTTCTGGTGGGGATGGGGGGGGGATGGATGCGAAACTACTAATGCATGTTTAATTACAATTGCAGTAGCTGTTATAAAACACAGGCCCCATTGCTCTTGGAAGGTGTAACAGAGCAAGTTTGATGATGAGCCAGAACAGAGCCCGTGTGCCAGGGCCTGTGTCCCTGCCAGCAGCCTTGTTAGAGCAGGGCTTGAACCCAACCTCAACCAGTGTGAGGCCAAACATTTGCGGGAAGTTGGGCCTTGTGTGACCAAGACGCTCCCCACAGTGGGGACCTCTGCAAACATCCCCATTTCCCCTCCACCACTCCTCCCTCTCAACTCAGCTCGAAAAGGAGTTTCTCAAGCTCCATTTTTCAGGTGGGTAAAGTGAGGCCTAGAGAAACGAGCCGATTTGCTCTACTAGGTCCCGAATCAGTAAGGAGAAGCCAAAGCCAGGCTTCTTGGCACCGTGCTGAGCCTGCCCAAGTCCCCACAGTCCATCCTCTGTGAGCCAAAAAATGAGAAACAAAGCTGCTCTGTTCACCGAGATTTCTATTTTCTCCATTGTTCTCCACTAGGGACATTCCTGAATTGGTAAAGAAGGGACTGGCGCAGCCCGAGTCCTGGCAGTTGATCGGCTATGCTGTCCCTAAACCAGAATTGAAAAGTCAGGAGACAGAATTAGGAGAAGTCCGAGACTCTGAGGACCTCCCAGCCAGAGCTGAGACAGTGAATAGACGCTCAGGACACTGTGATCAGGTCAAAGGAAGAGGGTGGGAGGGGGCATGGGGGGAAGAGGGACAGTCCCCTTGGAGAGGGGGCAGCTGGAGCAATCAGGGGACTGGCCACCTTATGTGGGTCAGGGGCAGCATGTGAGAGAGTCTGGGAGGGTATGGGTGTGGGGGAGGGGAGGTGGGGAGGAGGGAGAATTAGGCTGGCAGGGGAAGGGGGGGAGGGCATTCTGCCCAGGGAACAGCAGGAGCAAAGGGATTGAGGCCGGTCAGTCATCGGGTGGCGGAAGGGGTGGGCTGCAGGGGTGAGAGCCTGACCCCCTGGTGATCCTGGCTCCATGGAGCAAAGGATCATGAGAGTCTTGTCCTGTGAGAGGGGAAGGCTGTCGGTCCTCTGGGAGGAGGGCTGTTCCAGACACCCCTTAGGCTGAGAAAAGCAGAGAACCCTCCTCTTTTTTTTTTTACTGTGGTAAAATATACATAACATACCATTTTAAACATTTTTAAGTGTACAATTCAGTGACGTTAGGCACATTTACAATGTTGTGTAACCATTATCCCTATTTCCAGAACCTTTTTTTCTTAAAGAACATTTATTTATTTATTTATTTATGGCTACGTTGGGTCTTCGTTGCTGCACGTGGGCTTTCTCTAGTTGCGGGGAGCTGGGGCTACTGATCCTTGCAGTGCGCCGGCTTCCATTGCGGTGGCTTCTCCTGTTGCGGAACATGGGCTCCAGGAGCGCGGGCTTCCGGGCTTCCGTAGCTGTGGCTCGTGGGCTCTAGAGCGCAGACTCAGTAGTTGTGACGTGCGGGCTCTAGAGCGCAGACTCAGTCGTTGTGGCGCACCGGGTTATTTGCTCCGCGGCATGTGGGATCTTCCCGGACCAGGCCTCGAACCCGCGTCCCCTGCATTGGTAGGCGGATTCTTAACCACGGTGCCACCAGGGAAGCCCGAGAAATTCAGTAGATTTTTGTATGTTGATCTTGTGTTCTGCAACCTTGCTGAGCTCGTTTATTAGCTCATCTTGTTCCTAATTTTAGGGGGAGAACATTCAGTCGTTCACCATGTAAGTTTCTCATAGATGCCCTTTTTCAGGTTGAGGAAATTCCCTTCTATTCATAATTTGCTGAGAGTTTCCTTGACAGTGGATGTTGGATTTTGTCAAAGGGACAAAATCTACTACATCTGCTGAGGTGATCATAGGTTTTTCTTTTTTAGTTTGCTAACATGGGGAATTCACAATGCTCGATTTTCAAATGTGAAACTAACCCTTCATTCTTGGTACTGCATGTGAAATTAGAGTAGGACGTGGGCATCCAGGTCCCTCCAGAGCATCCCGGGCACTGTCCTCCAAGGAAACTGGGTTTAGTGCCTAGTCATCCAGGAAGAAGGAGGGAGGGGACAGAGGGCAAGGGCGGGGACAGCACGTACCGCCAGACACAGCTGCCTGCGTCTGCCGCCTCAGGTGAGCCGCTCCAGCTGAGCCAGGGGCCAACCTGGGACCCAGCGGCAGCTCGCCACAGCCTGTGTGCTTGCGGGGTGAGGCGGTCCCTGCTCTCAGGCTCTCTTGCAGGGTCTCAACGCTCAGCCCTTGCATCTCCTGGAGCCTCGTTCTCTGCATCTGCGAAACGGAGCTGGTGGTGGCTGGGCAGCCAGAGCACACGCACTGACCCAGGAGGCCGCAAGCTGCGGCCAGTCTGCGCGCCCCACGAAGGGTTCCTGAGTGCAGCGGAGACTGCCCACCAGGCCACACGCGCGCCGGCAGTTCCCTTCTCTGTGCAATGAAGGTAATGATCCTTCCTTCCAGGACTGCTCTCTTCAGTGAACCCATGGTGCCAAACCACTTAAATAAACCAGATAAAAGTGGCCGATGGACTATGTTTGAAGCCGATGCCCCCCACTTGCTAGCCGTGTCTTTCCTCCAGTGGCTGAATCTCTCAGCCTTAGTCTCCTTACTTGTAAAATGGAGATAATGGTACCAAGAGGTGTGGGTACCGATGATAATTCGGTGTCACCGGACAGATGAGCAAGCGCCTGGCACAGTGCCTGGCATGTGGGAGATGCTGGGTAACATGTGGGGCATCTCAGGTGCCCAGAGCCGGTGCGGCTGCGGTGGAGACTCTTCTGGAGCTGGAGGAGCCACAGAAGCAGCCAGGGGCAGGAATGCACCCTGCCCTGGTTTAAGTGTGCAGCGATGTGCGTTTGCGGCGCCGCTGTGCCACGGGCTGGTGCTCTCAGCAGCCCTGCCAGGCTGGCATGATCCTTGCGCCCCAGCCAGGTACCAGCGGGGAAGGGGAGGCTCAGAGCTAGAGCTAGAACTGGAATCCAGATGCCCTTGGTCGTTTTGAGGGGTTTGTGCCTTTCTAAAAGGTGAAGGCTCTCCCCAGGGTTGATGCTAACTCTGGTCCTACGTTGAAGGGTAGTTGAGAGAGGGAGCTGAGAGAGGAGAAGGGAATCAAGTAGCCGAGGAAGCTCTTGGTGTATTCTGTCCTTCCCCATCCTGGCCTTGGGCGGGGTTTTTCCTCCAGCTTCTTGGGCTGAGTGTTTAGCTGACCTAGTTCTCCTTCTCTATTGGCATTTCAGCATCCGGCCCAAATGTCCTACTCATTCACTCAGATATTGTTCATCAGATGTTATTGTCTTCTGTGTGCATAGGCTCTGGGGACACAGTGATGAGGTCAGAACAAGGCTCTGGAGGCCATTCTTACAAGATAACATACAAGTGAACACAGCCAAGATAAATGCAGAAGTGCCCCAGGGAGTGTGACAGGGAATGACCTGGGCAGGTCAGAGAAGCCGCTCTATGCAGGTGATGTTTGAGTTGACAAGGAAGCAGCTGGGCAGAAATCTGGGGTGGGACGTTCTGGGCAGAGAGAACAGACATATTCCTTAAGGAGGAGTCGGTTTGATGTGTAGCTGGAGGTCAGTGTCTGCTTGGACAGTGGGTGGAGTTGGGGGAGGGGTCACCTTGCAGTGTGTGGGGAAGTCAGGGGGAACAGTGAGGACTTATTCTAAGTGCAGATTCCAGGATGCTTCTGAAAATGAAAAATATGCTTGTATTCTTTTCTCACCTTCTGTCTTTTGTGATTTGGGGGGCCTCTTGTTTGGAAACATATTTGAGGGACTCTCAGAACTGGAAGGAAGTATTGGTGCCCACCAGATCCCCTTTAGCCACTGTTGTACCTATTTCCGGGCTGTCACGAACAGCAGACCCCATGTCATTCTCTAAGCCACCTTGCCAGAGTTACTTGGTGGGGTCACACCCCCTGGGGCAGGAGAGGCCACTGACTAGTCAGGGGTATGAAAACCCAGCCACCTTGCCCTAGGGTGGGAGGACTCTGGTGTTATTTATTTAGTTATTTATTTTTAATAAATTTATTTATTTATTTTTGGTTGCGTTGGGTCTTCGTTGCTGTGCGTGGGCCTTCTCTAGCTGCGGTGAGCGGGGGCTACTCTTCGTTGTGGTGCACGGGCTTCTCATTGTGGTGGCTTCTCTTGTTGCGGAACATGGGCTCTAGGCATGCGGGCTTCAATAGTTGTGGCGCGTGGGCTTTCAGTAGTTGTGGCTTGAGGGCTCTAGAGCGCAGGCTCACTAGTTGTGGCACACAGGCTTAGTTGTTCCGCGGCATGTGAGATCTTCCACGACCAGGACTTGAACCTGTGTCCCCTGCATTGGCAGGCGGATTCTTAACCACTGCGCCACCAGGGAAGTCCTCTGGTGTTATTTAAAAATGCTTTAGCACCCCCAAGACCTACCCTTCCCTATCCTCTCCCCTCACTCCTTCACCTGAAAGTTTTCTCCGGCGAGCTCTCCCTCAATAACTCATATAAAAGCGAACCCCGTCTCAGGCTCTGCTTGTGGGGAAACCAAGCTTAGACAGGCCATTAGAGACCATGTGTTTTCTGGATTAGAAACTGAGGTTCTAGGTTTAGAAACTTCCAGCTCTGAAAGTCCCTAAAACTGTGTGATTTACTCAATCATGCAACAGGTTAGTGGCAGGGCCAGGCCCAGGAACTACTCAACAGCCAGAAGGCATCAGGGGTATGGGGTGAGGCCTGCTGGTGAATGTGGTGCAGAGCCAATGTCGCAGCTGTGTTTTACCAGCAGCTGTGCTCCCAGATGAAGCTTCATCTCAGGTAAGACCCCCTCTGCATGAATTGCTCCAGAGACTTTATGTTCAGAATTCCACCCCCTTCCTCCTGTATTAGAGTAGTTCACACTAAAGTGTGAAAGATTGGCAGCTCAGAGACAATGCATCCTGAAAAGAAGATGCTTGTTAACCCCAATAAATCTGTAATTCGATGGACTTTTTGTCAGGGTGGTAAAGTGAGTTGGAAGAATGCATACAGTGCAATTCTGTAGGGTTTTGAGGGCGTGAGGGAGCCATATATCAGGAAATTCCTCAGCTTTCCCAAGGATCAGCTTCCCCACCCCCATTTCTGCTTCTCCTCACCCTCTTCTCCCCACAATCAGATACGTTGAGAAGTGCCGGTGTCTTCCTCACGTTTTAACAGCTGTGCCTGTCAAAGGTGCGAGTCACTGGAGGGGAAAGTGACTCAGCTAAAGAAATAATTTGGCCAAAAGTGCATTTTTGTAAAGAACAGACTGGTGATTTGAGCTAAGCTGCCCGGTAAGTGACTGATCTCTCAGAAGCACAGAGGACTGTGTATGATTTAGTAAATTTCCACACCATTTTCTAAAGGGCTGGCATCACTTGCTGGCTCAGGCAGGTTTGTGATATAGGTCTGGGCACGGCAGGGAAGGCACTCCTGAGGAGTGGCCGCCTCCCTGGACGGGGTTTCACCTGGACAGTGTTTCACCTTACTGTCCAAGTGGCCTTGGGCAAGTCATTTACTTTTTCCCTGGCACAGCTTCCTCATCTAAACAAATGGAGCTGGATATTCCAGAACCTTGGTCCTCAAAGTGTAGTCTGCAGACCAGGAGCATCTACAACACCTGGGAGCTTGTTAGAAATTCAGAGTCCTGTGTCCCACCCCAGACCTTATGAACCTGTATTTTAACAAGATTCCCAAGCCATTTGTATACATATCACAGTTTGAGGAGCCCTGCTCTGGACAAGACCACTCAAATGTAGTCCTTAAACCAGCTGCATCCATATCACCCAAGCTTGTTAGAAATGTAAGTTCCTGAGCTCCAGACCTACTGAATCACATCTCTGAGGGTCGGCCCTAAAAGCCTGTGTTTTAACAGCCTCTCCAGGTGATTCTTAAGCACGCTGACCTTTGAGAAGCACCCTCAGTCAAGTAACATTTATTCTAGCAGAGGGCTGGCTGTAGAGCAGCTGTTGTATACAGAACTTGTTCAGTGCTGCTTTGCGGTTCTGGAAACACTCACATTGCACTCCACAGCAATTCTGGGATGTTCTTTTGTCTTTATCTTGCTTTGCCAAAGAGAAAACTGAAGTTTAAGGGAGGTTAAGTGAGTTGCCCAAGATCTTTCTATCTCACAATGTCTTGTATAGCATTATTGACATAAGATGTTTCTGGCAAAGTCAGCTGTTACAGGGTAATAAAACTCCTCGTAAATATTTAAGATTACCTGTTGATAAATGACAGAGGCTCTTGGAACATGAGCTGGGATAGATTTTGTGGGTCTTGATCAAGGCTTAGGAGCTCATGAACTGCAGCTCTTCTTTTACAGTCTCTTGTTGTGATTAGATAATATGTTCACATGATTTAAACATCATATAATAAAGGACTATAGTCAAAGTTTTTCTTTCACTCTTGTTCCATAACCACCCCGTACCTTCCTCCCTCAGGTAACTGTTTTTGTTTTTTTTAATTAATTAATTAATTTATTTTGGCTGCGCCGGGTCTTAGTTGCGGCACAGAGGATCTTCATCGCGCCACATGGGATCTTCATTGCACCACGAGGGATCCTTTGTTGTAGCATGCAGCCTTCTTAGTTGCGGCACACATACAGGATCTAGGTCCCCGACCAGGGATCGAACCCAGGCCCCCTGCATAGGGAGCGCAGAGTCTTACCCAGTGGACCACCAGGGAAGTCCCCCCCAGGTAATTGTTTTTAGTTTATTGGATTTAACCTAATTAAAGCTGATCCTTGGCAAAGCTGTGGAATCTCCTGATATATGGCTACCCTCATGACCCCCAAAATCTCTGAACTTGCAGTATATGCATTTTTCCAATTCACTTTATCATCCTGACAAAAAGTCCATCAAATTACACATTTATTTTGGTTAACAAGCATCTTCTTTTATGGATGCACCATCTCTAAGAGGTTCTGAGCTGCCACTCTCTCACACTTTAGTGTGAATTATTCTAATACAGCATCTCTTTATACAAATACAAACATATACAAATATGTATATATATGTGTTCTATATAACATATATTAACTATATATAATAGCATATATCACATATATTTAATGCTTTGTCACCTCTGCCGACACAAGTTACAAACTAGAATACATGGTGCTGTTCTGTGCCTTGCTTGTTTCACTGAATATATTACGCAGTTCTATTGTGTGATAGCAGTTGTTTCCATTCTGTTATCACAGACATTGCTTGTATAGGTGGCATTTTGCCAGTGCTTATTATATGTGCAGGATAAATTCCCAGAAATGAGATTGCTAGGTATCTGCATTTGTAATTTCAAGAGATATTGCCAACTTGCCCTCCTTAAGTTAGTACCAATTTGCACCTCCACCAGCTTTGGTTGAGAAGTTACTGTTTTCTCACCTCTTTGTCAGCTCGTTAAATTGTCACATCATTGGATTTTTACCAATCTGATAGGTGAAAAACAGTGACTCAATTGAGTCTTTTTTTTTTTTTTTAATATTTATCTATTTATTTTATTTTTGGCTGTGTTGGGTCTTCGTTGCTGCACGCGGGCTTTCTCTTGTTGTGAAGAGCGGGGGCTACTCTTTGTTGCAGTGCGCGGGCTTCTCATTGCGGTGGCTTCTCTCGTTGTGGAGCACGGGCTCTAGGCGCGTGGGCTTCAGTAGTTGTGGCACATGAGTTTAGTTGCTCCGCTGCATGTGGGATCTTCCCGGACCAGGGATTGAACCCATGTCCCCTGCATTGGCAGGCGGATTCTTAACCACTGCGCCACAAGGGAAGTCCTCCTCAATTGAGTCTTCCTTTAAATTTGTAATGAAAGTTTTAAACTTAGAATATGTGTTTACGGGCCATTTCTATCTCTTTTTCTATGACTCTCTTACTATTAGTATTCTGCTTATTTTAAAAATTGGATTGTAGGGACTTCCCTGGCAGTCCAGTGGTTAAGACTTCGCCTTCCAACGCAGGGGGTGCGGGTTCTATCCCTGGTCCAGGAGCTAAGATCCCACATGCCTGGAGGCCAAAGAACCAAAACATAAAACAGAGGCAATATTGTAACAAATTCAATAAAGACTTTGGAAATGGTCCACATCAAAAAAAAATCTTAAAAAAAAAATTGTATGGTTGCCTTTTTCTTTATTTCTAGGAACTGATTATCTACTAGGGAAGGTTGGCATTTTGCCTTTGATAAAAGTCATGTCTAACTTAGTTGTTTCTCTTTTATTTTGTTGATGGTTGGTTGGTTTTGTTTGCATGTGTTTTTATTTTTTGCTCTCAAATTTATCAGTCATTTCTTTTATGGCTTCTGAATGTTGAATCATAGGTACAAAGGTCTGCCCCACTTCAAGATAACATGTTATTTATATTCTTCTGTTATTTTACATCCAAATTTTGATCCATTTGGAATTTATCCTGAGGTATGCTGTAAGGTATAGATCCAACTTTTTTTTTTTTCAGATGGCTATCTTTTCTCTGCTGAATTGAAAAGCTACTTTTATCGTAAGCTGTTTGTCATAAGCTTTTTTTCTCATACATATGTGGGTCTGTTTCAGAACTTGCTACTCTTTTCCATTGGTTTCTCTGTCTATTCATGTTCATTCATGTTCACGGTTTTGCTTGCTACGGTTTACAATATTTAAAAGTATCTTTTGGTGTATTGAAGGGCTGCCCCTTATTTTTAGATCTCTTTCAGGCTACTCTTGCTTATTTGTTTTTCTATTGAACTTTGAAATCTGGTATATAATTACACACACACGTGTTGGTGTTTTTACTGGAATTGCTTTAATAAAAACTGAAGTATAACACACATACAGGAAAGGGAACAAATTGTAAGTATACGGCTTGATGAATCATCATACAGTAAAGTGAACTATTACCCAGATCTGGAACTGGAGCAGTACCAGCATGGAGAAGCCCCGCTCCGGTCCCCAAGCAGTTATTACTACATCGCCCTCTTCCAAAAGGTAATTATCATCCTCATTTCTTATGTCATAGATTAGTTTTGATTTTTTAAAAAACTTTATATAAATGGATTCTTTTGTATTTGGCTTCTTTTGCTCAACATTATATTTGTGAGGTTTTTTAAGTCTGTCCTCCTGCTGATGGACAATTAAGTTGTTCCCAGTTTTTGGCTATCATGAATAATGCTGCCAAGAACATTGTAACACATGGCTTTTGGTGCCCCTATATATACATTTCTGTTGGATATTTACTTACGAGAGAACTTATACATGGGATATGCATATGTTCAACTTCAGAAAATACTGCCAAACTGTGTTCCAAATAGATATGTAACCATTTACCCTCCTTCCAGTGGTATCTGAGAATTCCAGTTATTCCTAGTTCCTGCAACAATTGGTTTTGTTGGTCATTTGGATTTTACTTACTCTGGTGTGTGTGTAGTGGTAATTAATTGTGGTTTTAATTTTCACTTCTGTAATGACTAATGAGGTTAAGCACTTTAAAATATGTATTTGTTGGCTATTTAAATATTCTTTCATGAAATGTATTGGGATTGCTTCAAATTTATACATTAACTTCAGAGAATGGACATATTGATGATGTTGGATGTTCCTATCCAGGAACATGGTATGTCTTTCCATTTGTTTAAATCTTCTGTGTCCTTTAGTATTGTTTACAGTGTTTTGGTATGGATCTTGCACATTTTTTGATAGGTTTATTCCTAGATATTTTATGTTTTTTATGGAGTCTTTTCTAACTGGCTATTGTCTGTAGTAGTTTCTTTTATTTTTTTTTAATTTTTAATTTTAATTTTTGGCTGTGTTGGATCTTCGTTTCTGTGCGAGGGCTTTCTCCAGTTGTGGCAAGCGGGGGCCACTCTTCATCACGGTGCGCGGGCCTCTCACTGTCGCGGCCTCTCTTGTTGCGGAGCACAGGCTCCAGACGCGCAGGCTCAGTAGTTGTGGCTCATGGGCCCAGTTGCTCCGCGGCATGTGGGATCCTCCCAGACCAGGGTTCGAACCCACGTCTCCCGCACCGGCAAGCAGACTCTCAACCACTGCGCCACCAGGGAAGCCCCTGTAGTAGTTTCTTAATTGATTATTTTAGCTGTTCTAAGCTTATAATCATTTCATCTATAAATAGAAATATGTTTCCAATTCCAATTCCTCCTATGCAATTCTTTACTTTTTGTTTTTTTAATTGAGATATAATTGACATATAACATTGTATTAGTTTTGGGTGTACAAAATAATGATTCCATGTATGTATATGTGTGAAATGATTACCACAATAAGTTTGGTTAACATTCGTCACCACAAGTAGTTATAATTTTTTTCTTATAATGAGAACTTTTAAGATTTGCTCCTTTAGTAACTTTCAAATATACAATGCAGTATTGTTAACTATAGTCACCGTGCTGTACATTATATTCCTTCATCCAATTATTTTATCTCTCCTTTTTTTAACTTATCTAATTGCACTGGCTAGTACCTCCTGTACAATGATAGTGTGCACATGTGTGTTATATCTGACTTTAGTGGGAATGCGTCTGGTGTTTGGTGTTTTCTAGTTAAGCAAAATGCTGGCTTTTGACTGAGATTTATATATTTTATCTTATTAAGGAATTATCCATTGATTCCTACTTCGGGATTTTTTATCAGGAAAGTGTGTTTTTTGTCAAATTTTGTCAAATGCTTATTCAACATTTATGGATTTCCTGGGATCTATCATTATGTTATACTATATTAAGAAGTTTCTGCGAGTTCCCTGGTGGACTAGTGGTTAAGATTCTGGGCTTTCATGGCCGTGGCCTGGGTTCAGTCCCTGGTCAGGGAACTAAGATCCTGTGAGCTGTGCAGTACAGCCAAATTAAAAAAAAGAAGTTTCTTAATATTGAACCATCCCTGTACTCCTGGAGTAAATTCCCCTTGGTCTTTTCTTTCTTTTTTGGCCACGCCACGTGGCTTGCAGGCTATTACTTCCCTGACTAGGGATTGAACTCGGGCCACCGAAGTGAAAGTACCAAGTCCTAACCACTGGACCGCCGGGGAATTCCCTCCCTTTGGTTTTTTAATGTGCTGTGCCACCCTACTGGAGACGGTTCTTTGACTGAGCCAACAGCTACTGTGGACTCCTCTGGAGAGGGTCTAGGGGCATGTACAGAGTCAGTACATGTGGACTGAAGTGTCTTTTCCTAAAGTAAGGAACCATTGGTTTGATTCTTTTTTAGCAAACCCAGCTCCAAACTCTTTCCTGGTGTAATGGACAACAGAAACTGGGGTTTTGGGAATCCCCTGGTGGTCTAGTGGTTAGGACTCTGTGCTTTCACTGCCGTGGGTCCGGGTTCAATCCCTGGCCAGGAAACTAGGATCCCACAAGCCATGTGATGCAGCAAAAACAACAACAAAAAAACCCCGACAACTGGGGTTTTCCATCCAGTTGGGAAAAAAATGCATGTTTCTGATCTTAGCCTTTTTTTCAGTTTAGCTCTGTTGTCGTTTGGTTAACTTTCATCTCAAAACAAAACAAAACATTCCAAAACCCAAAAAACAAAATTAAACAACCTTAATCCTGTTACACTCAGTTTTTGTTTATATAATGCTTTGGAGGATGTCCCAGTAGACTTTGGGACTCACTGCTCTATTGTTTCTCAAGAAGGGAAAAAAGTTGAAGGAGTCTGGATATTTAACAAACCTTTGGGTTCTCAGTCACTGGGGAATCCAGTGCCCAATCCAAAGAAGAGGCATCCACTTGGCAGTGCAGCCAGTGGTTAAGACTTCCAGGCCAATTTGTCTGGGCTCAAATCCCTCCTCTGTGTACTGCTGTGTGACCTCAGACAAGTTATATCACCTCTCTGGTCCTCAGTGCCCTCATCGAAAATTAAAGATAATAATGGTCCTACCTCTAGCCTTGTTGTGAGGATTCGGTGAGTTCATGCCTGGCAAGTTCCTTGGCCATAAATGTGGGGGATCCGGAATGGGGATCAGAGCATCCAGTGCGGATTGGGCCAGGTGGTCTTTGCATTCAGTGACCTTCCTGACCTTTGCTGATGCCAATCCTCATGCAGATATCTGCCGGTGTGCTTAGACAAGTGACTGGCAAGTTCTCAGGGTCATGGGCTTCTAAGATGAAGCAAAATAATGAAATAAAAATTCCCCTTTTGTAAGTGTCTGGGCTGCAGAAAGCAAAGGAATGGAAGATTCCTTAAGGTTGATATTTCAGGTAATAAATTTGTGAGTTACTGAAGAGCTGGGTTAAGGCTCTTGGCCCCTAATCAGGCTTTTCTGCAGCCTTTAATTCTAAGGCTTGGACCTCCCTCGGAAGTGGGTTGGCTCATTTTTGAATGGGGCATCTGCAGGGTGGCTTTCTTGGGTAGTGCTGCCTGTAGTCCCCACAGTATTTGTGTCTGAGAGGGTAAAAGAGGCATTTTGCTGTGGGCAGAGGGAACAGATGCGGAGGGTGGTTGAGTGTGAAGGGAGAGCCATTGGGAGGGAGGGGCTCCCTGGGCAGTGCCCCGGTTCTCCCGCTAAATGTGGATTCTGAACAGCATTGCCTGGCTCTCCTTCAGGTGTTCTGTCTAATTTGGTGAAGCAGAAGCCAAAGGAGGCCTCATCAACAGCTTGCTGTTTCCAATGAGCTATTTGCAACTTAAAAAATTGTAGTATAATTACTTAAAATAAAAGGCACAGACCTTAAACATTCTGTTTGATGGTTTGTTAGTTTCCTAGGGCTACCGTAACAAAGTACCACAAATTTGGTGGCTTAAAAGAACAGAAGTGTGTTCTCTCACAGGCCTGGAGGCTAGAAATCCAAAATAAAGGTGTCAACAGGGCCATGATTTCTTTGACCTTTCATTGCCTCTTCCTGGCTTCTGGTGGTTGCTCACAATTCCTTGGCTTGTGGACATGTCATTCTGATCTCTGTCTTGATCGTCACGTTGTATCCTCCCTGTGTGTCTCTATTTTCTCTTCTTATAAGGACGCCAATCATTGGATTAGGGCCTTCTGTAATCTGGTATGACCTCACTCTAATTTAACGAATTAAATCTGCAAAGCCCCTATTTCCAAATAAGGTCACATTCTAAGATTCCAGTGGACATGAATTTTGGGGGGACACTATTCATCCCAGTACAGATGGCTTTTGACAATTGTGTATACCCAGGTGACCACCACCCCAGTCAAGAACCAGGATATTTCCATCACTATGGATTTGCTCATGCCCCTTTCTAGTCAGTTCCTACCACTACCACCCACCCTAGACAATCACTGTTTGATTTCTATTACTGTAGATTAGTTTTTTGCCTGTCCTTGCATTTGAGTAAATGGAATTATGTAGCATGTGCTCTTTCATGTCTGGCCTCTTTTGCTCAAAATGTTTTTGAGATTCATCCATGTTGTTGCATGGATCACCAGTTTGTTCCTTTTTCTTGCTGAGTAGTCTTCCGCTGTGTGATTATACCACAGTTTGAATATCCATTCTTCTACTGATGAACATTTGGATTGTTTTCAGCTTTTGGAACTGCATATTATTCATAGCATGAATATAGTAGCAATGCACATTCTTGTTTGTTCTTTTTGTGGACATAGATCTTGAGTTTTCTAGGTTAATACTAGGAGTAGGATTGCTGCTTCATAGGGCAGGTGTATATTTCACTTTATTAGAATTGCCAAACAGTCTTCCAAAATGATTGTATGCTCCCAAGGGCGATGTGTAAGAGTTCCAGTTGCTTCATATCCTCATGAACTCGGTTACTTTCTTGGTGGTAGTTATTTTCTTTGATGCATAGAGAGGGTAACTCTCTGCAGAGGTTTCCATCCACAGAGCTGTCGAGCTAAAGGCCCTCCAGCTACTGACTTCTGCTTCTCTCCTTTTCGTTTTGTTTTGTTTTCTTTTTTATCATGTTGCTCCAAGGAAGCTTTCAGGCAAAAAGGTCTGCTGGAGTCCCTTTGTCCACTGTCCCTTTTTGCTGAGAAGAGCAGAAGTATGGACTCTCCACACTCTGTTGTTCTACTCTTGAGTCTCCTTGCTTGTTGGAGGTCAGAAGTTGAAGGTCAGAGGTTGGAGATCAGAGGTTGGAGTCCTTCAGAAGGACATCAGCAACTTTCTTGAAGCAGGAGCTGTTCAGAGTGTTCAGGGGTCCCACGTGACTAGTTCCACACTGTGTTTGTTTCTTTCTTTCACAGTCAAGTATTTTGTTCACAGATCTCTATTGATGGTACAAAAGCAACAGCAATAAAGGAAATCATTCAAAAATAAAAGAGAGAAGTTCACTGGTCTTGGAATATATTTGGGGAGTGGGGGTGGATAAGTTGCCTTTAAAGTTAAAACTGTAAAATTACCACATAATAAAAGCCTGTGCTTTGAAAAAATAAAAAAGAGAAAGCTTAAGTTTTCCAAAACCCGTCTTTACTGCTATTTATAATAGTGAATAATAATAATAGTAAATACTGAGCTACCGCATACCATCCCATGTTCTAAGTTTTCCATATATAGAAACTCGGTAAATACTCCCATAACGCTTTGAGGTCAGAATTTTGTATCAAGGCCATTTTACAGATGAGGAACCTGAGGCGAGAAGAGAATGCTGACCTCTCCCAAGGCAAGGTGGAGCCAGAATTTGCACTCGAGGGTTCTAGCTTCAGAGTCTGTACATATCTTACCTGCACATTTTTTCCTTAGGGTCATTCACGTTTTGGAAACCTAGTCACATTTATTTAAAAAGGAAACATTATATCACTACCATAAATGGGAGATCCATATCACTTGCCAAAGATAGATGATAACTATAAAAACAAATACTCTGATAACAACATTATTCTAACTTATTCCTATTGTTTCTTCCCCCAACACCATTTTTTTTTTTTATGGTTTGTGCTTTTGGTGTCAAATATAAGAAAATTTTGCCCAACTCAAAGCCACAAATATTTTCTCCTAGAATTTTTATAGTTTTAGGTTTTGCAATTATGTCTATGATCCATTTCAAGTTATTTTTATGCATGGTGTGAGGTAAGGGTTATGCTTAATTTTTTTTTTTAAGTAAGGATTTCCAGTAGTTTCTGCAGCATTGGTTGAAAAGACTCCCTTTCCATGTCTTCTCTGAGTCTGACTTTTCCCCGGGAATGGGAGGATTAATTCTCGCAGTCGCTACAAGGAGAAAAAGGTATAATCATTGTGCTACACTGGATATATACCCATTGGCACACGGTCAGGACTCAATAAACAGCAATTAGTTCTCAGATTATGGTAACTGCTTTCCTGTGGTTTGGCATTTAAGTTGTTTCCAGTTTTCTTTCTTCAAGTGTAAACAGCAATGCAATGGATATTCCAAGCGTACTGCTTTTTTTTTTCTTTAAAATTATTTTAGAGTATATTTACACATCTTAATCCATACTACAATTAGTGTTAGAAGTGTTTGGATTCATGCACTCTGCCAGAAGCCAGAAGCCAGAAGCCATGCATTGCTTTTGAATTAGCTCTGCTTCTAACTAGAGGGAGCTCCTTGGGAGTGCTAAGAACTGGAATCATCACCTTCCCTGGCAACCCCCTGCCACCATCCCCAGTGGGTATTTTCTCATCTTCCCTTTAGCTGCACACACTTTCCCATGATACTGTTTTCTACTCATTTATTTACCTCCTTGCCTCCCCCACTGGCCTGTATACCTCTTACTGGAATCACACCTTACCAGTTCCCAGCACAGTGGCTGCACATAGTAGGTGCTTAATAAATGTTGACTGTAAGAACATCATGCAGCACAGCATGAACTAGTACTGCCGCTGGGTCTGTGGACTTCTCTGAGATGAGCTTTCTGATAACATTGTTCTTTTAGCACTGGTGCTTTCGTTCCAAGACATCTCATCATTTAAACAGCGTTTTCTAAGTGTGGATTATGTGCCATTAGTTAATGTTGGATGATGTAACATGGTACTTGGATCCTGCATTAAATAACATTGAATCCCAGAGTGAGGAAATTTCTTTTCAGTTCTTTTTCAATCCTTCTTACTTCTCTAGGACAGGGTTTCTCAGCCTCAGCTGAGAAACAAACAATTCTTTGCTGTGGGGCGGCTGCCCTGTGCAGGGTAGAATGTTTACAGCATCCTGACCTCCACCCACTAGATGCCAGTAGCGCCGCCACCCCCAGTTCTGACAACCAAAGATATTTCTAGGCATTGCCAAATGTCACCTGGGGGACAAAATCCACCTCCCAGCTGAGAATGACTGCTCTAGGAGAAAGACTCAGTCTGGTGCTAATATATTTCAAACACCTCTCTAACCCTTGCTAGTCTTCCTTTTCCAAAAAGAGAGAACAGATCCCTAGTTCAGCAGGCAATGCTTTCTCACTCGAATTTACATTATTTTGCTCTCCTTGATGTTACCTTCTCATTTTGGCAAGTTAGAATTGTTTTCCTCTCAAAGTAAGTGTTATGAAGTTTTCTTTACAAATAAATTTCAGTAAAAAGGTGAGTGACTATAGAGAAATATACCTCAAACATGTAGATATGGCACAAATAGCTCTGTGTTAGACACCTGGTTCTAAGGAAACGTTGAGTAATGCATCTTCCTGTTTCAGTGCTTCTGTCGTCTGCAGCACTGGGCAGGCTTTTATGTTTTCTTTTTTAAAATTAATTAATTAATTAATTTTTTGGCTGTGTTGGGTCTTCATTGCTGCATGCGGGCTTTCTCTAGTTGCGGTAAACGGGGGCTACTCTTCGTTTTGGTGTGCGAGCTTCTCATTGCGGTGGTTCCTCTTGTTGTGAAGCATGGGTTCTAGGCACACTGGCTCTAGTTGTGGCTTGTGGGCTTTAGAGCGCAGGCTCAGTAGTTGCGGCGCACGGGCTTAGTTGCTCCATGTGGGATCTTCCCCGACCAAGGATCGAACCCGTGTCCCCTGCATTGGCGGGAGGATTCTTTTTTTTTTTTAAACATCTTTATTGGAGTATAATTGCTTTACAATGGTGTGGCAGGTGGATTCTTAACCACTGCGCCACCAGGGAAGTCCAGGTTTTTATGTTTTGCTTCATCTAAGTCAATACTCCAGCTTTGTAGATGCCCTAGGGATCTGGTGTAGGTGCCGAGCCTCCCAGACGTGCTAACACTGATCACATACATGCAGCACCTGTCAGACGTGTACTGCCTGCTACAGGCATTTGGTCTGTGGACCCAGGAGTGAGGCTTAGTTGATAAAATCATTCAGGTAGCTTTGGATTATAAGGGTAAAGGCAGTGCATGTCTGGATGCCAGCCAATCTTCTTCTGAGAAGCAGGCATTTGAAAACAAATCACACAGGCCTGGAGACTTTCTGATTTCATAGAGAGGTCAGACGTGGGAGGAAAGTACACTATGTCATTCATATCAGATATCTTGGCAAAGCTGCTGACCTGCTACTGACTCTGCTTGCCTCATGGGAAAAGGCTTGATCAGATAGCCATGTGAGTGAGAATATCACACTTGGCACCCTTGATGAATTAATGGGTCTAGGCATTAAGCATTGGTAGCTATCAACATCAGAAAAGAGTGAAAACCAGACATTACCTCCTGTTGGGAGAACCCAGCACCACGTGTAGTCGTGACAAAGGATTTAAGCTTGAGTCTGATCCAACCCCCAATGTGCAAAAGCAGAGAACAGAGGAACGTGTTGAATTGCACAACACGTTGTGCAGATGAGTGTGCAGACTGGGAGCACTCTCTGGTACGCATATCCTGGGTTCTTTAACAGATGAATTGTAAAATAATGGGATGGAGGAGAAATCTGTAGATTGTAGATTAAAAGAGACTTAAAAGATATGAAATTTTAAAAATGGGCAAGGCTGAAAACTAAACTATACTGTCTAGGGAGGCACACTTGGTTGATAAAACCAGAAAGAAAGCCAGCAAGGTGATTGCTGTAATAATTAGGATGCTGGTTACTTTTTTGGCGAGCTGTAGTTGAGATGGGGCTCATGGAGGACCTTTTAGGGTGGCTGACTGGGTTCCATTCCTTGATTTCACGGTAGATATAAAGTTTGTTTATCTTATAATAATTCATTAAACTATGCATTTGTTTTCTGTTACCTCTATGTTTTATTTTAAAATAGCTTTTAAAAAGCAAGGTGCAAAAGAATATGTGTAAAATGCCACCTTTTGTAGGCAAAAAGAGGAAATATGAAAAATATGCTTGTATTTTAAAATGTAAACAATGTAAGAATAAACCAAAAACTAGTAAAAATATTTATCAGGGAGGGGGAAATAAGGGGGGGAGAAAGACCTTTCTGAACATGGCTTTTATAGTTTTTACTCTGGAATGTTGTGTTTTATATAATTAAAACACAGAATTTAAAACAAATCTCTAAAAATAAGAAACAAATGGAAATACATGATCTTTTGGTTTTTTTAATATTTATTTTATTTATTTGGCTTTGTGGGATCTTCATTGCGGCATGCAGGCTCTTTAGTTGCAGCATGCAGGAGCTTTAGTTGTGGCATGTGGGCTCTTTAGTTGCGGCACGTGGGATCTAGTTCCCTGACGAGGGATAGAACCTGGGTCCCCTGCATTGGGAGCGCAGAGTCTTAACCACTGGGCCACTAGGGAAGTCCCGGAAATACATGCTCTTTTGACTATACATTCCCATTGGGAATATGACCTAAGATGAAAGAACCACAAAGAAATCTTAAACTGCACAGACTTGTTTTATTGTTATCAGTGTTACTATTGAAATATTTTGAAACTTCTATATATATGAAAGGATAAAGAAAATAATTATCTTAAGTGTCATTAAGAAACAAGATTTTCAGCACAAAAGAGATGCAAATAACAATCTAAAGAAGTTTAAAAACCTTATAATTCTGGGACTTCCCTGGTGGTGAGGTGGTTAAGAATCCACCTGCCGATGCAGGGGACACGGGTTTGAGCCCTGGTCTGGGAAGATTCCACATGCCGTGGAGCAACTAAGCCCGTGTGCCACAACTACTGAGCCTGCGTTCTAGAGCCCGCGCACCACAACTACTGAGCCCGCGTGCCACAACTACTGAAGCCCGTGCGCCTAGGGCCCATGCTCCGCAACAAGAGAAGCCACCACAATGAGAAGACCCCGCACCGCACCGAAGAGTAGTTCCTGCTCACCGCGAGTACAGAAAGCCCGCGCACAGCCACAAAGACCCAATGCAGCCGAAAATTAATTAATTAATTAATTAATTTAAAAAACCCCGAATTTCCTAGGTCTATTCACAGAAACACTGAAAACCCAGTAGTAATGAGTGCCTGTAGTATTCAGGCTGTGGTTTCTAAGTACCAGTTCCCACTAAAAGAATTCCTTGGAAAAGTAGCTGATTTCTATCTAGTCTGAGGCAGAAAATGTACTAGATGAGCCTGGAACCCCCAGTCATGGCTGAAATCAAGGAAGCTATTGAAGACTACTGGAGTCTGTCAATAGGACAGGAACCCACTGGAAGGAGCTCCCACTAGCCAAATGATGAAATAATTCAAATGTTAAAAAGAATAACAAACAACCACTTTGGAAAATAGGCTGGCAATTTCTTACTGTTTAAATCTCCAACTATCACCCAGCCACTCACTCTTAGGTATTTACCTAAGAAAAATAACATATGTCCACAGAAAGACCTGTATGCAAATGTATGTGACAGCTTTATTCATATTTGCAAAAACCTGGTACAATGGAAAACTACTCAGTAATAAAAGGAAGAGCAGACTTCCCTGGTGGTCCAGCGGTTAAGACTCCCTGCTCCCAATGCAGGGAGCCCAGGTTCGATCCCTGGTCAGGAAACTAGATAGATCCCACATGCCACAACTAAAGATCCCACACGCTGCAACTAAGACCCGGTGCAGCCAAATAAATAAATAAATATTTTTTAAAAAGTAAAAGGAAGAGACCACTGACAGACTTTAGCAACATGGAAGGATCCCCAACACATATGCTAAGTGAAAGAAGACAGGACAGAAATAGCAACATATTATATGATACCATTTATATAATATTCTGGAAAAAATAAAACTCCAGGAACAGAAATGAAGTGATTGCCAGAGGTGTGGGGTGGGGAAGAGGATTGACCGCTAAAGGATACAGGGGACCTTTCTGGGGTGATAGTAATGTTCTACATCTTGAATAATGTGTTGGTGTATATAGTTGTGGAAACTCATCAAAGAGGCTGAACTTTAGTGTACATCGATTATACCTCAGTGAACCTGACTTTAAAGTAACTTCAATGGATTGAAATCTAAAAATTAAAAAATTAATGAATTCAAAGTGATACTGAAAAATCATCATTAATTACCTTTGGAAGATGTTAGGGAACAACTCATTCTGAAAGCTGGTAAATAAGGGGAAAGAATCAAGCTTTTATCCTGCTTTTTCTACCCAGACCAAATTTTAAGATAAGAAAATAGATGAGGAAGGAAAGTTCTACTTCATAAAAGAATCACAGTAATAAATATAGAAGAGAAGATAGAATAAGAAAGTCACCACCTAAGGAAATTACTGGATCAAGGCTATAATCATGAATACCTGATGAAAGGTAAAATGTTGATGGAGAACTTTGTAATGGATGGATCATGGAGCAAGAACATGACATTAGCTCATTAAAGTGGGACAAACAGAACTTCTGTGCCTCCTGATGTAATGCAGCACCTCCTATGGAAATTATACCTGAGCCCAATGAAGCTTCCTGATCTAAATATTATAAATACAGAGATAAATATGTTAAATGACATTCCAGGGGTACAATTATCCAAATCCAGAATGTGGGACGTCTACAGGACAAGTGACCCAGTTTCTTCAACAAAAACAAAAAGGGAAAAATAAATTTTTATAGATTAAAATGTCTTAAGAGTTCAAAACTTACAGAAAGCTACAGAAGTCAAGACAGTGTGGTATTGGCATAAAGATATACATATAGGGACTTCCCTGGAAGTCCAGTGGTTAGGACTTAGCGCTTTCACTGCCAGGGCCCAGGTTCAATCCCTGGTTAGGGAACTAAGATCTGGCAAGCTGTGTGGCGAGGCCAAAAAAAATAAAAAAATAAATATATACATATAGATCAATGGAATAGAATTGAGAGTCCAGAAATAAATCCATAGCTATTTATGCATTTGTGGTCAACTGATTTTCAGTAAAGATGCTAAGGCCATTCATTGGGGGAAAGAATAACCTTTTTAAAAACTAGTGCTGAGGACTTCCCTGGTGGCTCAGTGGTTAAGAATCTGCCTGCCAACGCAGGGGACACGGGTTCGAGCCCTGGTCCGGGAAGATTCCCACATGCCACAGAGCAACTAAGCCCATGTGCCACAACCGCTGAGCCTGCACTCTAGAGCCCTCAAGCCACAACTGCTGAAGCCTGCACGCCTAGAGCCTGTGCTCCGCAACAAGAGAAGCCACCACAATGAGAAGCCTGTGCACCACAACAAAGAGTAGCCCCTGCTCGCCACAACTAGAGAAAGCCTGCGTGCAGCAACGAAGACCCAATGCAGCCAAAAATAAATAAGTAAATTTATTTTTAAAAAACCAAAAAAACAAAACTAGTGCTGGGACAACTGGATAGCCACATGCAAAAGAATGAAGTTGGGCTCTTGCCTCACACCATATACAAAAATTAACTCCAAATGGATCAAAGACCTAAATACAAGAGCTAAAACTATAAAATTCTTAGAATAAAACACATGTATATCTTTGTGCCCTTGGATTAGACACTAGTTTCTTAGATATGACACCAAAAAGCATAAGTAACCAAAAAATAGGAAAATAAATAAAAAATAAATTGGACTTCATCGAACTTAAAAAGTTTTGTGCATCGGGAACACTATCAGGAAAGTGAAAAGACAACTCACAGACCAGGAGAAAATATTTACAAATCATACATCTGATAAGAGTCTAGTACCCAGAATACATAAAGAACTCTTGTAACTCAAAAATAAAAAGATAAACCAGTTTAAAAAAATAGGCAAAGGATTTGAATAAACATTTCTCCAAAGAAGATATACAAATGGCCTATAAGCAGGTGAAAAGATGCTCAACATCATTAGTCATCAGGAAAATGCAAATCAATACCTCAATGAGATACCACTTCATACCCACTAGGATGGTTGTAATGAAAAAGATAGATAATAACAAGTGTTGGTGAGTATGTAGAGAAATCAAAACCCTCGTACATTGCTGATGGGAACATAAAATGGTGTAGCTGCCTTGGAAAGCAGACTGGCAGTTCCTCAAAAAGTTAAACGTAGAGTAGCCATATGACCCAGCAACCCACATTCCTAGGAATAAACCCAAAGAGAACTGAAAACATACACCAACACAAAAACTTGTACACGAATCTTCATAGCAATATAACTCATAATAGCCAAAAAATGAAAACAACCCAAATGTCCATCAATTGATGAATGGATAAAGAAAATGTGGTATATCCATACATTAGAATATTATATTACAATAAAAGGAATGAAGTACTGGTCCCGGTGGTAAGATGGTGGCCGCTGCAGAGTGTGATGTGGTAATGGCAGCAACGGAGCCAGAGCTGCTCAACCACAAAGAAATGAAGAAGGAAACAGTCTTTCAAGGAGCAAGAAGGTGCATACCATGTCAAGAAAGATTACAATGACGCTTATTATATATAGATATCTATATACAGCTATTATATGTAGATATACTCTTTCTATATATATATATATATATATATATATACAGTAGCTATGTGACTGTGTGTGTGTGTGTGTGTGTGTGTGTGTGTGTGTGTGTGTGTAATGGAATACTACTCAGCCATAAAAAAGAATGAAATAATGCCATTTGCAGCATTATGGAAGGACCTAGAGATTATCATACTAAGTGAAGTGTAAGTCAGGAAGAGAAAGACAAATACCATATATCACTTATATGTGGAATCTAAAATATGATACAAATGAACTTATTTACAAAACAGAAACAGACAGACATAGGAAACAAACTTACGGTTACCAAAGGGGAAAGGGGGTGGGGGAGGGATAAATTAGGAGTTTGAGAGTTCAAGGCATTCTTTGGCAGTCCTGGGAGTTTTGAAGCATCTGGTCCAGGGATTTTTTTTTTTTTTTCAATTTGACAAATGAAAGGAAACTATTTAGAACCCAGAAAATGCAGACTTGTGCAGTTTAACCTGGAATGTGGACGCAGGTCACCTCCTCCCTTCATCATGTCTCCATGTACTTAGAGCGGTTTTGTTTTCTTAGTTGGATACCCTGTGCCAGTGTGAGTGGGGTGAAGGAAAGGGAGCCAGACTAAAGACTACAGGTAGGGGAGGGAGGCAGAGAGTGAACAGGGAGACAGCTTGTGAATTTTTGTTTTACTGTTTAAATTTATTAAAAAAAGAAAGAAAATTGAGAATAAAATGTTTCACCCTTATTTTTTAAAAAAAGGAATGAAGTGCTGATAGATGCTATGTCTTAGCCTGCTCAGGCTGCCATAATAATATAACATAGATTTCCGGGCGGCGGGGACGGAGGTGGGCCTGGCGGGTCCGCGCGGCCTCCGGGCTGGAGCCCGGGTCCCCGCCCACCCCAGCGCCCGCCGCCGGCCGAGCCCCGCGCCGCCGTCCTGGGTCCCGGTGGCCGGAGGTGCGCCTGGGTCCGCGGGACAGGCGGGCGCAGAGGTTGCCTGTGTTGGGGGATGGGGTGCGGCGAGGTTCTGGCGCCTCCATGGAGCCCGGTTCAGGGCTGGGGCGCCGCGGCTTGCTGTGCTCTCCGCACTCTCCCGGCTCTGAAGCCTCGAGAACACGGCTAGGCAGCAGTAGTTTAATGGGGCGTTTGCCTGCTGGGAACTAGGGGCCTGCGGGGGTCTCAGTTCTTGGCTGGCCCCGGAACACGAGGTTGCCAGGCGTGTGACGGCAGCAGGTAGGAGTGAGCTGCTGGTGCAGTGATGAGCAGGAGAGGAAGGACAGCGGCTGTTGGCCTGTGAACCTAGGCAAGAATGACCACCCAACACAATCCAGACCAAGGTCCGTGGGCCCAGCTCAGTCCTGTGCAGCTAGTCAGTGGAATAGACCCACAGGTGTGGCTCTTGTCACTCTAGGACTGGATTCAGCACAGATCCTGCTGATGAGCCCAGGGCACCGTCCTCAGTGCTCCAGGAGAGTGTGCAGTAGTGGAGCAAGGGTGGTGTGCCCGACTCAGCACTGCGGCCACGCATGTCCAGTCTGCTGGCAAGGGCAGTGGGCAGCCGGAGGAAGTCATGGCCTTGGGAATGTCCTCTGATGAAAAAGAACCTGCAGGCTTATAAAGTAACTTGTGTGTGGAACGTTGGTGTGCTGAAAAGCAGTTCTGTGTGCTGTTCCCCCTTGGTGTGGATCAGCAGTGCTGAGGCAGCAGGCGTGATGCAGAAATGTGAGCAGAGACCGTCTGGAGTCCCCAAACTCCAGGGAAACTAGAGGTGACAGCCAGCCTAGTGAAGAGGACAGGAGATGGGGGCGGTGGTGGCAGAAAGGCGCCCGAAGGCAGCGTGTCCCATCTGCGGTGGCGGTAACCCACCAGGCGCCCCTCGTCTCAGGGCCCTAATCCTGGCTCCAGCCGGGTGATCAGGGGAGCTATGAGCTCTTCTGGGCGAGCAGAGCCCACAGTCCTGAGCTGTTCTTTGCTGTGTTTGGGTCATCTCCCCCCATCCAAGGGGAGAAATCTAGGTGAGATTTAAGAATTAGTGCTTTAAGAATGTGGATCTCATAGTTGAAACCTTGGAACATGTGTTTTCAGCCCAAGGTGTTAAAGTGAATGGAAGGATTCAATGCCTTTTCAAGGAGGGTGTCTCCATGTGGGCAGAACTAGAGAATAAATGGGTCTTGAATATATACCATAGACTGGGTGGCTTAAACAACAGAAATTTATTTTCTCACAGTTCTGGGGGCTGAAGTCCAAGATGAGGGTACCAGCATGGTTGGTTTCTGGTGAGTGCTCTCCCCTTGGGTTGCAGACAGCCACCTTCTGGATGTATGCTCACGTGACCTCCTTTTTGTGGGATCATGGAGAGAGAGAGAGAGAGAGAGAGAACAAGCTCTCTGGTGTCTCTTCTTATAAGGGCACTAATCCTGTCATGAGGACCCTACCTTCAGGACCTCATCCAGCCCTAATTACCTCACAAAGACCCCATTTCCAAATACCATCATATTGGGGGTTAGAGCTTCAACACAGGAATTTGGCAGAGGCACAAACATTCAGTTTACATGATGAATGAACCCTGAAAATATTATGCCAAGTGACAGAAGCTGGTCACAAAGGATCACATATTAAAGATTCTATTTACATGAAAGGTCCAGAATATGCAAATCCATAGAGATAGAAAGCAGATTAGTGGTTGCCAGGGGCTAGGGGGAAGAGGAAATAAACAGTGATTGCTGATGACTACAGAGTTTATTTTTAGGTTGGTGAGAATGTTCTGGAATTAGATTATGGTAATTGTTGCACAACTTTGTGAATATACTAAAAATCTCCACTGAATTGTGCCCTTCAGAATGGCTAACTTTATGACATGTGAGTTATATCTTAATTAATTAATTAATTGATTTTTTTAGGTTTTTTTTTTTTTGATGTGGACCATTTTTAAAGTCTTTATTGAATTTATTACAATATTGTTTCTGTTTTACACTTTGGTTCTTTGGCCACAAGGCATGTGGGTTCTTAGCTCCCCGACCAAGGATCGAACCCCCATCCCCTGCGTTGGAAGGCGAAGTGTTAACCACTGGACCACCAGGGAAGTCCCTTAAAATTTTTTTTAAAAAGAGAGGAAAAAAGGCATAGAGACCCATCAATCAGTGGAACAACTTACTGGGCTCTTAATTCAAACAAAACAACTTAAAAAAAGACATTTTTTAAACAACCAGGGAAAATTGAACGTGGATTCTTTTTTTTTTTTAAAGATCGATTGATTGATTGATTGATTGATTGCTATGTTGGGTCTTCGTTTCTGTGCTAGGGCTTTCTCCAGCTGCGGCAAGCGGGGGCCACTCTTCATCGCGGTGCGCGGGCCTCTCACCATCGCGGCCTCTCCCGTTGCGGAGCACAGGCTCCAGACACGCAGGCTCAGCAGTTGTGGTTCACGGGCCCAGTTGCTCGGCATCCCGCGGCATGTGGGATCCTCCCAGACCAGGGCTCAAACCCGTGTCCCCTGCATTAGCAGGCAGACTCTCAACCACTGCGCCACCAGGGAAGCCCCCAGGATTCTTTTTTTTAATTTATTTTTTATTGATGTAACATTGGTGTATAATATTACGTTTCATGTATGCAGCATTATATTTCTACTTCTGTATACACTACAGCCTGCTGACCACCAAAAATTTAGTTTCCATCCATCACCATACAGTTGCCAACCATATAGTTACAACATATGTTACCCATTTTGCCCTTCTCACCCTTCCGCTCTGGTAGCCACTACTCTGTTCTCTGTATCTACATGTTTGTTTTTGTTTGGTTTGGTTTGTTCGTTTGTTTTTTATATTCCACGTGAGCAAAATCATATGGTATTGTATTTCTCTGACTTATTTCACTTAGCATGATACCCTCAAGGTGCATCAGTGTTGTCACAGATGGCAAGATTTCGTCTTTTTAATGGCTGAGTAGTATTCCATTGTATATATAATATATGCCACATCTTCTTTATTTATTCATCCATTTATTGGCACTTAGGTTGTTTCCATATCTTGGCTATTTAAAATAATGCTATGATGAGCATAGGGGTGCTTATTTCTTTTCAAATTAGTATTTTCATATTCTTTGGATAAATACCTAGAAATGTTGGGGGGAGTTCCCTGGTGGCACAGGGGTTAAGAATCTGCCTGCCAATGCAGGGGACACAGGTTCAAGCCCTGGTCCGGGAAGATCCCACATGCCATGGAGCAACTAAGACCGTGCACCACAACTACTGAGCCTGTGCTGTAGAGACCACGGGCCACAACTACTGAGCCTGCGTGCCACAGCTACTGAAGCCCGCACGCCTAGAGCCCGTGCTCTGCAACAAGAGAAGCCACTGCAATGAGAAGCTCGTGCACCGCAACGAAGAGTAGCCCCCGCTCGCTGCAACTAGAGAAAGCCCGCAAGCCAGCAATTAAGACCCAACGCAGCCAAAAAAGAAACAAAGGAAGGAAGGAAGAAAGAAAAAAAAAGTTATATTAAAAAAAGAACACCCAGAAGTGTTGGGAATTCCCCGGCGGTCCAGTGGTTAGGACTCTGTGCTTTCACTGCCGTGGGCCCAGGTTCAATCCCTGGTCCGGGAACTAAGATCCCACAGCCACATGGCGTGGTCAAAACAAACAAACAAACAAACAAAAAACCCCAGAAGTGAAATACTTAGGTCATATGGTAGTCCTATTCTTAATATTTTGAGAAAACTCTGTACTGGTAAAACTCTGGCTTTACCAGTTTATAGTTCCACTAACATTGAATGAGGGTTCCCTTTTCTCCACATACTCACCAACACTTGTTATTTCTTGCCTATTTGGTGATAGCAGTTCTAACAGATGTGAGGTAGGATCTTACTGTGGTTTTGATTTGTATTTCCCTAATTATTAGTGATGTTGAACATCTTTCCATGTGCCTGTTGGCTATCCGTATGTCTTCTTTGGAAAAATGTCTATTCAGCCCCTCTGCCTATTTTTTAGTCAGGTTGTTTGTTTTTTGCTGTTGTTGAATTGTATGAGTTCTTTATCTGTTATGAATATTAACCCCTTATTGGACATATGATTTACAAATATCTTTTCCCATTTGGTAGGTTGTCTTTGTTTTGTTGGTGGTTTCCCTTGCTGTGCAGAAGCTTTTAGTTTGATACAGTCCCATTTGTTTATTTTTGCTTTTGTTTCCCTTGCCTGAAGAGACATATCTAGAAAGATATTGTTAATACTGACGCCCAAGAGTATACTGCCTATGTTTTCTTCTAGGAGTTTTATGGTTTCACGTTTTACATTAAAGTCTCTGATCCATTTTGAGTTGATTTTTGTGTATGGTGTGGGGTAGTGGTGTAGTTTAATTTTTTTGCATGTGGATGTCCAGTTTTCCCAACTCTATTTAATGAAGAGACTATCCTTTCGCCATTGTATGTTCTTGTACCTTTGTAGTGAATTAGTTGTGTGGGTTTATATGTGTGGGTTTATTTGAACATAGATTCTGTATTAGATGATATAAGGGATTATTGATTTGGAAATGTGCAATAGTAGTAATGCGATTATATTTTTTAAAGAATCCTTACATACTGGTAAAATGGCCTGTCTGGGATTTGCTTTAAAATACTCTAGGGAAAAAAACGGAGGATGGGTGAAACAGGAGTGACAGAATATTGATAATTTTTGAAGCTGAATAATGGCTATATGAGGATCCATTTTACTATTCTACCTTATTTGGGTTTGTTTAACAATGCTATAATAAAGTTTCAAAACATAAATCAAATGTGGCAGAGGGGAAAAAAAGTCTTGATTAGTATTGAATTCCGGAAAGTTCATCTTCCAATAGAAGATGCTGAGCTGGGCCCTAGGGCAATGAAAGCACACCTTTGCCCCCAAGTCTTCCTGAGCTTCATTCAGAAGAGAGAAGCCACCGGAACCACTCCCAGAAGATGCTTTGGGTTAGAACTGACCTGGCTTTTTACAGAGCATTTGCAGAGATGATGCACTTTCAGGCTATATCAATTAGTTTTTGTTGTGTAACAAACTACCCCCAAAGCTTAGTGGTTTAAAATAAACAAACACTGATTATTTCTCATGATTCTGTGGGGTGGCTGGGATTCTGGGCTGACTTGACAGAGGCCAGATGGACTAGTTTAGGATGTTCTCACTCAAATGCCTGAGGCCTCCTATAGGAAGCTAGCCCGGAATTGTGTACATGACATGAAGCCCTCCCAGCAGCAAGAGAGGACAAGCCAAAGGCATAGGCACATCCCACTGGTCAGAGCAAGTCACAGGGCCAAGCCCAGATTAAAGGGAAGTAGAAATAGAGCCTCCTTTGCAGATTGGACTTGCACTGAATGGGATATGGGAGCCGAGGGAGCCAGTCAGGGTCTGACTCAGCCCACCTCTCTGAATGAGACTTACTACTCAGATGTGGCCAAGAGTGGGTCCTGTGTTATTCATGTGCCCCAGGTCTAGAATCCTCTTTCCACTGAGCAGAGGTGGTGGATGAAATGTTATTCAGAAATATAGACCCTGGGCTAATGGAATTAACCAGAAAAAAATCATTCCTGTTTATGCTTTTGTTTATCTTCTTTTTTCTGTGGCCTCAACTCAGCCCTATTTTTCATCCACCTCCTCCTTAAATTGAGCATCTATGACTCACTCTACAGGGCTGCTAGTTGCTAGAATGTCCCTCCCCACATTCTCAAAGGGCAGAGGGGCTTGATTCACAGGAGGACGATGGGGTTGGGCATGAGGCCTTGGGACAGCTCCCTCCCCCCAGGCCTGTTTCCTCATCTCTGGATGTGGAGGTGGCATGGAATGTCTCTGAGACCCTCGTGGCCCTGCCCTGCTTACAGGGAAGCTGTCAAGCTGGAGCAGGTGGTCCAGTGCTCTGTCCCCTGGGCCTCAGGTCAGGCCTGGCCACTTTGGGGAGAAGAATGCTCTGTGTCGCTGTAATAGATTGGTTGCAAAAGTGGCCCTAATTCTTCACACGCACCCACTTCCATAACTTTTTTTAAATTTTTTTAATTGAAGTATAGTTGATTTACAATGTTGTGTTACTTTCAGGTGTACAGCAAATTGATTCAGTTATATATACGCTCATGTTGCTCATTCATTTGAGGCACTATCTGTTGACTTCCCACCAAGGAACGTGTAGCTCCTCGTCACCCGCTTCCCTCACCACTCATGTGCACCCTCCCCAGGCCCTTGTCCTTCCAGGATCCTTAAGTCATGCTTCTGTTAAATTAACTTTCACTTTTTACTTGCTACTGTGACTTTGAAAATGCTATTTGCAATTGAATTATGTAGAATAATATTCCAACTTTTACTTGTCTAACTTTTCTCTGCATGAGCTTCCAAAGGGCTGTTCCAAACCCCTGGGTAAAGTGGGGGTGGGGTGGGAGAGGCAATTCTCAAACTCCTCCCCCTCCCTCTTCCCCACCAGAGAGAGACAGACAGACAGACACCCCCATTCTTTTAGGTGATTTCCTCTGTGCCCCTCCCCCTGAGAGAAGGCTCTGGCTTCTGTGCCATTAGGTACCTCCCACTTTGTGCCTTCCTGGCTTCCGCACATTTCCCCCATTTCAGTGGATGGGTGGGACCACAGATGGCACCCAGGATTAGGGCTCTGTGGTGTGGCATGAAGGTGACCATGACCCCAGTTCTCACTTTCTCAGCTTCTCCGTACCGGTCTGGTGGTCTAGGGTGCATGGTGGGAGGCTTTCTGGGAGATTTCTGAGTGAGGAGGTGGCTAGGAGAGTGTTCTCTGGGGCATGGAGGGGTGCAGAGCCCGATTCTGGGCTTTTTTTAACCTCCCCACAGTCCAAGCCGTTCTTGTACTTTACCTGTGATCTGCCGCCTTCAGGAAGCTCCCTCGATTTAACCCACACAGCTCATTCATTCCGTGGTCCTGCTTTTGTTTTGGCCCCAGGCTGTCAGCTGGTGTCATTTTAACTTACTCCTGGGCTGGGGCTGCCCTTCGGTGGTTCTGTCATTTCTGTGTCCCCGAGTAGCCAGCAGCCAGGGCAGGGCTGTGCACCTCTGGCCTTCCCTGGTGGTCCCGGCCAGCGGAGGGTGCAGCCTGCACAGTAGGCTCTGCGCGCCTGTGGCTGATGGCTGAGTGGCAGCACCACTCTTACATAATCAGTTTCTCTCCTCCTTTCTCTTTCCAGAGCCAGATTTCACACTGAGCAGCTGCAGACAGAGAAATCAGAGAAAGCACAACCCAGCCTCAGATTCCGAGGGGCCTGCTGGGGACTCTCTCCTCCTGCTTGGAAGGAAGACCCCGAGGCAGCCGTTTCAGGCCAGGTCTTGGCTGCCATGGGACTCACAGCCACCGCCCCCCGGCTGCCCTCTGCACTGCCAGGCAGATAAGGGTGAGCCCTGCCCAGGAGCACCTGCCGCCTCCTGCTGGGCCACTCCTCCGTGGCTAGTCCTTCCTCGACTTTGGGCCACCTTTGCTGACCCGAGGCCATGTAGGCCCCACTCAGGCCTCTGTGGATAGACACATTGCTGGGGACACCACCTCTGCTCTCTGGGAGACCCAGTGCACCACCATGCCCCGGGGATTCGCCTGGCTGCGCTGTGAGTACTGGGGGGGTTCTGTGGGGACTGCCCAGGGAGAGCTTGGCCCAGAGCCAGGCTTCGTAACCATGGCAACCAGGGCATTCTTCCTGGTGAGAAGTTGAGATGCTTCCCAGCTTAATGGCAGGCACCCTTGGGGACTCCCACGCCGTCTGCCCTGTCTCCAGCTGACTGCAGCTCAGACTGGCATGGTGGGTATGAGCCTTAGGCTGGGTGGGCACAGTCAGTGGGTCACAGGGACAGGACAGGCACTGGGGGTAGGAGGCAGCGTCTCACCTGCTCAGACTCATTGGTGCTGGGGAGTACGGTGGGGATGGAGGTGGCAGAGAGATGATTTCTGGCCTCCCTGGGCGTGACCAGCCAGGGGTGGGGGCTTGTGAAATTGCCTGGGCCCCGAGACACATGGGAGTAGTGCAGCCTGTTCCCTCTGCCTTTCCCTCCATAAAGAGCTAAATCAAAAGGCAGAAAGAGAACAGTGTCGTTGGGGAAAAGAAAAATAGTTGAAATGAGGACAGAAAAGAAAAAGAATTGACAAGTCTCTCAGGCCTGCCTGCTGCTGGGAGGCCAGACCAAGCTCCCTTCAGACTCCAAGATTCAGTTTAATTGACTTAAATTCAACATATTTTTTTCTGGTGCCCCCCACATGCCCACTGGAGAGACACTGCCATGGTGACAAGGACCTGGGCTGTCTAGTGCGTCTCTCTCTAACACCTGGCATGGAGTTAGGTGCTAGGAACTGTGTGCCACTTGCATGAGGTCCGGGGTCTGATCCTGTGAGGGACTCACAGAGGAGATGGGTCCACCCTTGCCCTTGTGGAGGGTACTGCAAAGGGTCCGGATGTTCAGAACAGGTGGAAGGACCCAGACCCAGTGTTCTGGAATCTTCCAAGTCATGAGGAGCAGGGGGAGCAGGAGAAACAGCACGGCGAGGTGCTGCTTGAAATGGTCTCAGAGGTGGGTGGGGTTCACACACGTAGACGTGGGGAGGTGAGGACGGTGTTCCTTCCAGGGAGAGGGGGCAGCGTGAGCAAAGGCTCAGCAGTGAGAGCGTGAGAGGCCAGGCTGGAAAGCTGGTTTGGGCTCAGGTGGCTGAGGCCTTGAAAGCCAGAGTGAAGAGTGGCTAATTCATGAGATAACAGGGAGCCCTGGAAGGTCCGTGACCTGGGCGTGGGAGCTGAGATTGAGAGGTACTCTGCTTTCGGGAGATCAATTTGGCCGTGCTTTTGGGAGTTGCTGTCACAGCCTCCTGGGCAGGATTTGATAGGTGATGAGGGTTCCTTCTGGAGATGGAAGTGAGAATGAAGAGGCCTGGCAGAGGGGACAGAGCTCATGAAGGCAGAGCGCAGGATTGGCAAGGACTGGCTGTGGGGTGAGGGGGAGGGAGGGATGAGGATCAGGGGCTCAGAGAGGGGCTGGGGTGCTGGAAAAGGAGTGGCTGCCATAACAAACTGCCACAGTCTTGGCTTAAAACAGCAGAACTGTATTCTGTCACAGCTTTGGAGGTCAGAAGTCTGAAATCAAGTTGTCAAGGTTATGCTCCCTCTGAAGGCTCTCGGGGAGGATCCTTCTTGCCTCTTCCAGCTTCTGGTGGCTTCTGGCATTCCTTGGCTTGTGGCTGCATCACTCCAATCTGCCTTCATCTGTGAAGCCCATGTGAATGGTCTTTCCTTACATGTGTCTCTGTGTCCTTTCCTCTTCGTATAAGGGCACCAGTCATTGAATTTAGGGCCCACCCTAAATTCAAGAGGATTTCATCTGGAGATTCTTAATAACATTTGCAAAGACCCTATTTCCAAATAAGGTTGCATCTGAGGTTCTTGGTGAATGTAAATTTGGGGGTATCTACACACACAGGCACAGATGTGGGGGTGGCGGACAAGCCCCATTTGTCACTGCGCACAGGACATTACTCTTTCTTCAGTCTCCTCTTCTGTCTTGCAGGCCTCTTAACTGTGGAGATAGGGGGGCACGGCGGGCCTCCTGACCAGGGTTGCACTAGCTGTGGGGCTTTCAGAATGCAGAGGGTACGTGAGGCTACAGCTGTGCTGGCCCTGCCTAGTTACCTGTTTGCTGGCCTGTTTTTCAGAGTGGAGGCAACAGGAAGGGAGCTTAAAATTGGGAATGGTAGTTGGGCTGCAGACTTGGAGGAGGTCTAAGTTTGGGAGAAGGCAGATCATCTGTGGACAGAGTTTCTGGGGCAACCCATGTGTGCCAGGCTGGGAAGCACGGAGGCTCTGTGAGTCTCTGCTACGAGGCTAATGGCCAGGCCCCCGAAGGCTCCAGACTGGGACTCAGATGAGGGCAGGTGGGGTAGGACTTGGGGGTGGAGTGGGCAGCCACAGGGTGACTGCCACACTGGAAAGAAGGCTCAGTGTGGACAGGGATACTGATTTTTAAAGAAAAGATGGAAATTTGGATTTTTATGTGAAATCTCTGCGAACCAGAATGTGGCCCTAAGGACACCAATTTGTAAACTGTCACTTTCTGTCAAGTGCAGTCCCCAGACCAGCAGCATCAGTTTTACTTCAGGACTTGTTAGAAATGCAGATTCTCTGCCCCCCCGCTCCACTACCTCATACCTGCTCAATCAGATACCCTGGGTGGGCCTTTACCAGCTTCTACAGGAGACCCAGATGCCTGCTCCCGGTTCCCTGCTCGACGTGAACCCCAAAGTGCTGAGTAACACGTCCTCGCTGTGGTTCACAGCGCTGTGCATTCACACACTGGGAGCTGCGTTGTCTGGTCAAGACAGTGAGTGAGGGGCTTCCCTGGTGGCGCAGTGGTTAAGAATCCACCTGCCAATTCAGGGGACACAGGTTCGAGCCCTGGTCCCGGAAGATCCCACATGCCGCGGAGCAACTAAGCCCGTGCGCCACAACTGCTGAGCCTGCGCTCTAGAGTCCGCGAGCCACAACTACTGAGCCCATGTGCCACAACTACTGAAACCTGCACGCTCTAGGGCCTGCGTGCCGCAACTACTGAGCCTGTGTGCTGCAGCTACTGAAGCCCACGCGCCTAGAGCCCATGCTCCACAACAAGAGAAGCCACTGCAATGAGAAGCCTGCGCACCACAATGAAGAGTAGCCCCCACTTGCGGCAACTAGAGGAAGCCCGCACACAGCAATGAAGACCCAAAGCAGCCAAAAAAAAAAAAAGACAATGAGTGAATTGGACAGATGGTGCTAGAGACAGGGGTTGGTGCTAGAGATAGGGGTTGGTGCTAGAGACGGGTTGTTGGCTGGCGTAGGCAGGGGAGCCTCTGGGGAGGGAAGGAGTCTTGGTGAGACCTTGGAAGGGGTCTGCCATGTGAGAGGATACCCAGGGCAGGGGCAATGTGTGAGCCTAAACCCTGAGGCAGGAATGATCCTGACCAGCAGGGGTGCCAAGCTGAGAGTGTTAATGACGTAGAGACAAGGGAGAAAGCAAGCAGAAACACTGGTTTATCTGTTCCCTCGTCCAAATATTGGGTTGAGAACATGGGAAGAGAGAGACAGAGGAAGTGCAAAATGGATTGCAAATTTGCAAGTTTGCAAAAAATGTAGTATCAGACTTCTATGAGGGGAAGGGCTGGTGGGCTGCAGGCCATAAGGGGCATAGGCTTGAGTAAGCCTGAGCTTCTGGCCCAGCAGGGGCACAGGCATGGCAGCAGCACTGAGAAGGGGGTGGGAAAGTGAGTGTCAGCAGGCCCAGGCCGGTGAGGGTTTAAGAACAAAAGTCTCCCTAAGTGCCAGGGAAGTGAGTGCAGAAAGTCCGGTCAGTAATTGCTGCTCACAACCAGGGGCGAATCAAAGAGGTGACTCAGCCTGCCTGGCTATTTTGGGGGAAAAAAGGAAGAAAGAGAGAAAGAGAGAGAAGAAGGAGGACGGAAGGGAGGAAGGAAGGAAGAGGGAGAAAAGGAAAAAAAATGACTGCTTTTGACTATTAACAATAATACATACTAATTATAGAATGTAAAATATATCCTAAAAAATATAAAGAAGAACATAAAAATCTCCCATAGAGATTTGGTGCATTTCTTTCCACTGCATTTTCTATACACACACATATACATAATTAACAAAATTCAAGTCATGCTTTATACCCAGATACGGTGTGTTGAATCATGCTTTTAAAAACTTTGCTAAACATATCAAAAGTATTTTTCTTATCATATAAGCATATCATAAGTATTCTTTGGCAATGTGATTTTTATTGGCTACATTCGTTATTATTGAACATCTAGGCCACTTACAGATGTTCACTATTACAAAATAATACTGCAAAGGGAAGTCTTTGTCACAAATCTTTCGTTTATGTCTCTCTTTTGTTTTCCTTCACGTTTATTCCTAGAAATGAGTTTAATGGGTCAAAGGGTGTGGACAATTTTAAAGCTTAGTGGGTTGAAGTGTGTGGGCATTATTAAGTCCACTAATAACAAAAATTGCCAAATTGCTTTCCAGGATGAGAGCATCTGCCTCACTATTTTGCCAGCAGCAAGTGTCATTAAAATAAAATAAAACAACAGTAACAACAACAAAAAAGTCTTTCCATTTGGTAGGTGAAACATGTATCGATTGTTTTTGTTTTTTTTTTTTTTTTTTTTAAATTAATTAATTTATTATTAATTTTTGGCTGTGTTGGGTCTTCGCTTCTGTGTGAGGGCTTTCTCTAGTTGTGGCAAGCGGGGGCCACTCTTCATCGCGGTGCGCGGGCCTCTCACTATCGCGGCCTCTCTTGTTGCGGAGCACAGGCTCCAGACGCGCAGGCTCAGTAGTTGTGGCTCACGGGCCCAGTCGCTCCGCGGCATGTGGGATCTTCCCAGACCAGGGCTCGAACCCGTGTCCCCTGCATTGGCAGGCGGACTCTCAACCACTGCGCCACCAGGGAAGCCCTGTATCGATTGTTTTGATGTGAATTTATTAGCGAGGTTGAGTTTCAGATACGTCTCTTGCCCATCTATATTTTGTTCTTTCTGCTCCCATCAACTTAACCCTTGTTCATGTTTGTTGCAAATTCTCTCAGATAATTTTTGTAAGTCTGTTCAGTTACACAGAAATCACACTGTTTTTAAAGTCACAGTGACCTGCAGTGGTGAAGGCTGGTAATGTTTGGATCGTTTGTTAGCGGGGAAGAGAAACGGCCTGAGTGAGGTTCGCTTAGCATCCCGGAAAGACCAAACTGGAAGGGCCGCTACAAACCTGCTGGTACCTCTAATTAAGAGGCATGTCAAGGTCAGATAGAGCAGGGAGGACAATGGAGTGGGTCACCCAAGAGTCATTTGTAGAGCTGGACCTAGAATCCACAGCTCCAGAGTCTCTGGATGGAAATATGCAGCGAAAGGCTTTGAAAACTCAGAGGCTCTAGATAGGGGCAGGGGTTACCATGGAAAGGAGGCTGTGCCTGCCCCCTGGGGCAGGAGTGGGAAGGAGACTGGAGACCAATCCCAGGACGTGGCTCCTGGGGGGCTTTGCCAGCAGCCTTGGGTGGGAGGTGGCTGGGCTGGACGGTTCATGCTTGTCTGCATTGCTGTCCTGGAGCCCGGACCGCAGGGAGAGTATTCCTGGCGCTGGGAAGGCCTCCTTGGGACGCTGCGCCCCCCACCCCGGCCCTTCCGAGAGGACTTGTGACTGGGAAAAGGGAGGTCGTGAGCACAGCTCTGCATACCCGGGCGGTGTGGGAGCCACGCAGGTGGCTCACGTGTTCTTGTTGTGTGCGGTCCACAGATCTCGGGATCCTCCTGGGCATGGCCTTGGGGAACGAGGGTTTGGAGGTGTGGCCCTTAACCCGGAGCGAGGAGTGTGCCATCACTGGCTTTCTGCGGGACAAGCTGCAGTACCGGAACCGCCTTCAGTACATGGTAACCACGTCGGCACTCGTTGTGTCCCTCTTCCAAAGCCCTGTGGCTCATGCGATGTAAGGACCTGGAAATTCAGTCCCTCTCCTTGGACTTGTGTCAGGCCTGTGCCTGCCATGGCTCCCTTCTCCCTCACACACACCCATGTGCCTGGTCTGCACGTCCTGTCCCCGCTCCTGCCATCCTTCCCTGGGGCCTCCAACCCTCCTATCTGATCTGACCTTTGATCCCACCTCCACGTGGCACTCACCCAGTGACTCAGGAATGGATTCCAGGAAACCATGGGGGAACCCCAGACACTATTTAGCAGGGGAGATAAGGACCTAGAAATTAGAATGTTTGATTCTTTTTATAGGGTGGACCACGTGGCATGTGGCTCTGTAGGTCTTTTTTTTTTTTTAACAGCTTTTTTGAGATATAATTCACATACCACACACCTCACTTGTTCAAGTGTACATTTCTGTGGCTTTTAGTGTATTCGCAAAGTCATGAAACCATCACCATGATAAGTTTTAGAGCAATCTTTTAAAGTCATTTTCCTCACCCCTCCTAAAGGATATGATTCTCTAGGAGTAGTAAGCCTCTCATCCTACATTTTGGCTCGAGACTTATGCCTTAACACGTTTTGTTTTGTTTCACCTTCCCTGTGTCCCAGAGGAAAGAGCTGTCTTTATCCCAACTGGGAGCCAAGCACATGTTTTCTGTAGAGGACCACCGCTGCCATCAAGGGCCGGTCCTGGGTCCTCTACTCCTGCATCAATTTCTTCTCGGAGGTTGGGGGAGTCTGAGCCATTTCTGACTCTGATCTCATCCTTTGTTCTTGTATCTCCCCAGAAACACTACTTCCCCATCAACTACAGGGTCAGTGTGCCTTATGAGGGGGTACTCCGAATGGCCAACGTCACCAGGCTGGTGAGAATCCCCCCTCTGGAATGGGGAGGCCCCTGCCTCCTGGGACATCCTGTGGACCCTGCCTGGAGGCACATTGGTCTGGGCAGATCCTGTTGCCAGGGGTCTTTCCTGGCCCCTCAAGCAAGCCTGCCCTTGGCTCAGGCCCCAGGTGCCTCTCCCACCCCATCCACGGTGGATGCCCTTGGTCTGCCCCCTGTGCAGGGCAAATCTGGGGGGCGGTCAGAGCTGTGGGGGGCAGGCCCAGAGGCTCCTGTCTGGGGTTTCAATAATTTCTCCTGTCCCTGCAGCAGAGGGCCCGGGTGAGCCAACAGGAGCTGCGGTATCTGTGGGTCTTGGTGAGTCTCAGTGCTACTGAGTGGGTGCAGGAGGTGCTGCTCGAGGGCCATCCATCCTGGAAGTACCTGGAGGAGGTACATACGCTGCTGCTGGATGTCAAACAAGGCCTCCCGGTGAGCTGTGCGGAGGTGCAGGTGGCCAGGGCGGGTGCGTGTGTGTGTGTGTGTGTGTGTGTGTGGCCAAAAACTATCAAGGGAGAAGATAAAGGCATGGAAAGTTCTGGCATGTCCTGGAGAGTGTGGGAGAAATGGGGGGGGGGGCAGGGTGGTGGCCTGGGCTCGGGGGGCAAGAGATGCGCCTGAGACCCTGTTCTTATGCTCTGCAACCCTGGGCCAGTCATTGATCCCTCTCACTTTATTTCCACATCTAAGAAAAGAGGGAAAGGGGGAGGGATAAATGGGTGGAGCACAGGAGGGTTGAGGGCAATGAAACTCTTCTGTATGATGCTGTAACGGTGGGTATAATTGCATTTGTCAAAGCCCATTGAAAGTACAACAGAAAGAGTGAACCCTAACATAAACGTACCTTAATTAATAATAATAATAGAGGTTCCCGATCGCTGCCTGTTGAGCAGTGTTGATCAGAGGCCTGGGGGATACGTCTTCCAAAAAGCCTAGAGAGTAAGGTGACAGGGTCGGTGTGTGTCCTTGCAGGCCATGTGCCATGGGACCCCTCCCCACACCCCCGCCTTGCCCTACTGCCCCCCGCCACCAGCCCTCCTTAGGACCCTGGTACACAACTGCCCTGGGGCCCCACCTGCTGCCCAGCAAGAACAGCCAACAGGAAGCCAACTGTGAGCTTCTGCTGACACCAGGGCTCGGGGTCAGCACCTGCTTTTGCAGCTGCCGAGAACTTTGTGGAGGCTCTCCATTCTGGTGGGGACCGGGAGACCCAGCCATTTCCTTGGTGGCTTTCTTGTGCCTGTGGGCAGGGGGGGTTGGAGCTGACCTGGGGAACGGACTGTGTTCCATCCTCAATTTTCCTTGGGAGTGTGTCTGGCTCTGTGAGCTCTGGGGAGCTGGTCTGGGGGCTGGGAAGGAGATTGTGGGTAGGCTGAGGCCCTGCCCACCTGGGCTCTTCAGATTGAACCAGCTTTTTTTTTTAAAGATTTTTTTTTTTTGACGTGGACCATTTTCAAAGTCTTTATTGAATTTGTTACAATATTGCTTCTATTTTATGTTTTTGTTTTTGACCATGAGGCATGTGGGATCTTAGCTCCCCAACCAGGGATCGAACCCGCACCCACTGCATTGGAAGGCGAAGTCTTAACCACTGGACCACCAGGGAAGTCCCTGAACCAACTTTTAACCTCTTCTTTCTCACAGTGTTAATGGTTGATGGCCCGTTCCATATGTGCCCAACACCTATGGGGCAGTGGGTCTTCCCTCTAGGGAGAGGGCCATGGGCATGGGCCCCTTTGCCCTCCTGCCACCCTCACTTCTCTCTCTAAGCCTTTGTCTATTAGTTTTTTTGGGGACTGCCGTCACAAATTACTACCAACTGGTGGCTTAAAACAACAGAAATTATTCTATCGCAGTTCTGGAGACCAGAAGTCTGAAATCAAGGTGTCAGCAGGGCCATGCTCCCTCCAAAGGCTCCAGAGGAGGATCTTTCCCACCTCTTCCAGCTTCTGGTGGCTGATGGTGTTCTTGGCTTGTGCAGCGTCACTCCACCTTCTGCCTCTGTCTTCACATGGCCTTTCCCTCTGTGTCCCAGAGAAGGACCTGTGTCCTTTCTCTTACAAGGGCAACAGTCATTGGATTTAGGGCCCACCATAAATCCAGACTGAACTCATCTGGAGATCCCTGACTTAATTACATCTGCATAGACCCCATTTCCAAACAGGTCACATTTGCAGGTACTAGGGATTAGGCCTTGGACAGAGCTTTTTTAGGGGGTTGTGGGGCAGGGGGACACACAGTTCAACCTAGAACACTTTACTTTTAGGAAGGTCCTTCCCCAGCTCAGGTCCCATGTTTCCTCCTGCTCCATGTCTTTTTTTTTTTTAAGTATTATTATTTGTTTATTTATACATTTATTTATTTATTTATTTATTTATTTATTTTTATGTTTGGCTGCGTTGGGTCTTCGTTGCTGCGCGTGGGCTTTCTCTAGTTGCGGCGAGCAGGGGCCACTCTTCGTTGCGGTGCGCGGGCTTCTCAGCGGTGGCTTCTCTTTGTTGCGGAGCACGGGCTCTAGGCACGCAGGCTTCAGTAGTTGTGGCGTGCAGGGGCTCAGTAGTTGTGGCTTGCCGGCTCTAGAGCGCAGGCTCAGTAGTTGTGGCACACCGGCTTAGTTGCTCCGCGGCATGTGGGATCTTCCCGGACCAGGGCTTGAACCTGCATCCCCTGCACTAGCAGGCGGATTCTTAACCACTGCGCCACCAGGGAGGTCCTGTGCTCCGTGTCTTCTACGACAGTTCTGGCCCCTGCTCTGTCCCTCCCATGGTGCCTGGTGCTCCCCACACCAGGTTCCTTTTGTTAAGTGTTGTGGAGAGGAGCCCCCGCGCTTGGAGCTGGAGACCCAGCCCTGTCAGTGCGCCTCACGATATGACTGACCCTCCTGAGGGTCCTGTCTCTTCTTCACTGGAGTCGGTGTGGGTCTTTGCATCCTGAAGGACAGTGTCCCTGGGATAGGGACTCCTCATGTGGTGGTGGCCGGGCCTGGGCTAGAACAGCAAGGATGCCCCCACCTCCTCCCTGTCTGGCCCGCCCCTAGGAGAGGAAAAGAGAAGCTTCTGTGTGTTGTGCTTGAGTGAGGGACATGGAGGGAGCCCCTCCCAGGAAAAATGGCACCTGCAGGAAGGAGAGAAATTGCTCTCAGGCGTCCTGGTCACAGGGATCTCTTGTCCTCCTTCCAGGCAGGACAGCCACCACCACCCCCCGCCCCCCACAGCTCTCCTGGGATCTCTTCACAGGCTGGGGGTGGCACCTGTGGTCCTAAAGGTTTCCTCCCTTCCAGGGTGTGGAGGTCAGCCCCCAGGTGGAAGCAGTGTTGTCCCTCCTGAGTGCCCCAGGAAGCCTGAAGCCGGTGCGGCCCAAAGCTCTGCTGGACAACTGCTTGCGGGTCATGGAGCTGTTGTACTGCTCTTGCTGTAAGGAGCTCTGAGGGGCTGGGGGCGGGACACTGGGTATCTGAGCCCAGGTCACTGAGCAGAGCTGGGACCCTCCTCGGCATGCTCTCTGCTTCCCAGGGCTACAGGCTGTTTCTGGAAGCTTAGATGGGCCCTGGGTACAGGGAGGACAATGTGGCTTGGTCTGGGGATGAGGCGGGTGTTGACCACTCCTGCAATCTTATTTGTGTCTGCGTGTGGTGTGTCACCTGCAGGTAAACAAAGCTCTGTCCTGAACTGGCAGGACTGTGAGGTGCCAAGGCCTCAGCCTCACAGCCCGGAGCCCTCGTCACAGTGTGTGGCCGCCCAGCTGTACCCCCTGCGCCAGCAGCCCCCCGCCTCCCTGCCCCACTCCCCGGCATCCACGGCTGGAGCCCCGGCTCAGTGAAGCTGCTGAGGGCACAGGGCGAAGGCCTCCTGCCCTGAGTGGCCTGCATGGTAACTGGGTGGGGCAGCTGGAGGAGCTCCTGCAGGAGATGGACTGGGCCTGAGGCTTCTCTGGGTGGTGGTGGGGAGCTCCTCTTGAGAGAGGAGACCCTAGAGGGGTATTTCTCCTTTGAGGGGGACTCAGTGCCTGAGAAGGGTTCAGCTTCCCGCCTTCCATACCTCCCATGGTCTCACCTGGCGCGGTAGGCGCTGGGGGGCACCTGAAGGTCAATGAAGACAGAGCCTACGGCCCCTCCTGGCACTGCCCGGGCTGCCCCCTTCCCTGAGGGCAGGGCTGACCGTCTCCTAAGCCCAAAGAGGTGAGAGCTGTACCAGGTGGGCATGGTGGGGGGGGGACACGACTCAGCAAGGCCAGGGAGAGGGCAGCAAAGCTGGGGAGAGGGCGTAGCCAAATGCCACATCTTGCCACAGTTCCCTTTATTTTTTCTATTAAACACCTGCTTTGTTTTGGTTTGTTTTGGTTTGCTTTGCATCTGCAAGGGTGAACCTGGAGAAGGCCCACCTGGAGAAGGCCGCTTTCCCCTCCTGCCAGGTGCAGGAGGCAGGAGGAGGGGGTGGGCTGGTCTGGCCCTGGGGCCTCGGTCTGAGGATTCAGATTTGGAATGGTCAGGGCCTTAGCCAGGGCCCTGGAATGGTAGATATTTGCGGGACGGAGTTCCTTCCAGCCCTGCCCCAGCCCCTGAAGCCTTAGCCAGCCTGACTGCGGTGGGGGGGGGGGGGGCTTATGTCACACAGTGCGTCCTGGCCACTGCCCTCTCCCCCTCCATCTGGCAGCCCCAAGACCGCCCCCAGCAGGGACAGAGCTGAGGCATTCAAAGGCACGGGTTCTGGCATGAGACCTGGTGACTCCTGCACGCCCCCCACCCCCCCATCACGGAGCCCCGCCCCCAGCGGGGATGTGGGATGGGCAAGGGCTGGGGTGCTGCCCGGTGAGCAGCGGTGGAGGAAGCCAGGCGGAGGCAGGGGTGTTAATTACAGTACAACTTTATTAATACTGGAATCTTCACAGTGCATTTGTTACTTGTAGCAGTGACTATTTAAATCAAGGAGAGGGTGGGTTGCAGGGGGGTGGGGGGGGGGAAGGAGAGGATCATTTATCCAAAAACGGACAGAAAGAAAAGAAACAAAATGGTTCAGATGGGATGGGGGCGGTGAGGGGGTGGTGGAGGGAAGAAAAAGTGAGTAGGAACCAGGAGGGGGGGCCTGGGGTGGGGAAATAAATTAAAAAAAGGAACAAGTTAACAACAGCACCAGAAAAGTTACTTCAGTCAAAAGACACTTTTTGAAAAGAATATTTCTCTGTACAAAAAGAAAAATGAAACAAACGTAAAGAAGTCCCCCAAACCAAAGTTTGTGATGCGGGATGGCTGGCTCGGATCCCAAAGGGGTGGGCCTACAAGGTGGTCACTAAATGGACGAGAGGCGATCAAGGGGATGGAGGAGTTATGTACAGCCCTGGGGGTGGCTTGGAGGGGAAGAGCGCCACTGGAGTATGGGTTGGGGTGGGGGGTGGGGCAGCTGTGCCACACCCACCCCCTCCCTGGGTCTCCGAAGCCATCCCCCTCCCCAGGGGCAAGCTCTTCCTCATGGGGACTCAGCTGCCCCGCACCCCACTGCCCCTTACCCTGCTCACATCACATAACCTGCATCTTAAATCAGCCCACCTGGGCAAACCCTGTGGTGAGGGGCAGTGTAAGCCCCGCCCCAAGCCTTCAAATACAGGCCACCTGCTCTGCCGGCTCCTTCCTCGCCCGGCCCTCCTCCAGGTGTGGTGCGCTCAGCAAGTCTCCTTTCTCCGACCTAGCGACTTACAGGTACCGTTCTCCACCCGCTTTCGGGGACCCCGCGTGGCTCCATCCACTCAGGGGCATCCTTGGTTCCCCACACCCGCCTGGCTGCCGTGCCTAGACCCCCGTTTCCGGCACAAGAACTACCAGGAGCCCGGGCTCCATCCAGACCAGGAAAAGCCAGCTCTCCTGACCCCGGGAGGGGCCCCTGCCCCGTGACCGTGACCCTGCCGCCCTGGCCGCCCTCGGCTGCCTTGCGGGGCCGCAGGAAGTCCTCCGCTCGCCCTTGGCACACGTGCTTTTACCTGCTTGGAGCTGGCACGCAACATGGTGCGGGGGCACTCGCCACCTCGCTCCCCGCCGCCTGGACCATCCTGGGAGGGCGTCTCCTCTGACAACAGAGTCAAAGCTAATCTCCCCCGACTGCCCCCCCACCCCCACCCCCACCCCCCACCCCTTGGTCCGCAGCAGACCGGCAGGAGGCCCAGCCCCCAGCCCTTTCCAACCTCACTGCGGCTTTGCTCCGGACCAGACGCTGGAGAGGGGTTGCTCTCTGGCCTCTGGAGCCCTTAGGCCCTCTTCCTGCCACAGGCCCAACGGCCAGTGTGGGCACCCCCGTCCCTCAGGCACTCTTGGACACACCCTGTACCGTCTACCCTGTCCCCACAAGCAGTCCTTGTCCGGTCAGCTCATTTTATTATGTGTTCATAAAAGAACCCCCTCCTGTCCCACCTGCCCCCGCCCCCAGCCCCCATCCGCAGAGGTGGCTGAAACCGTCACCAGGGTCCACAGGGTCGGTCGCCATGTGCCCGGATGGCGACGGCATCTGAAAGCAGCTCCTGGGGGACTGGCCAGGTGACCCCTAGCCTCTGGACTCCTTCCCCACTGCCCAGCCCCGCCCTGCCTCCAACCCCAGCTGCCCCTGGGGGGAGGGGATGCTGCTTCAGGGTCCCCAGCCTCCTCCAAGCAGGTCCCCTGCATGTCTTCCCCAAGAGGCTAGACTTGGGCCCGGACCCCCTTCCCTGACGACGACGACGGCAGCGGCAGCGACGGCGGCTGGGCTCCCAGCTGCAACCTCCCCACCAACCCCCCAACAGCCAGCCATCCCGTAGAGCTTTCTCAGCAAACCAGATACCTTAGCCGGTTGGGCCCCTGGCCCTTGCACAGCTGCTCTCTGTCGGCCCTGCTCCCCTACAGAGAGGAGCGTGGAGAGGCAGAGAGATGAGACGACGGAGGAGGGAGGAGGAGGGAGCTCAGTCAGGGCGGGATGGGCTAGCATTCCGGAAGAGCCCAAGGCCACCGTCCCTGGGGAGATGGCGAGAAGCCGGGCTAGGCTAGCTAAGCGGTGGCACTGCGGGCCCAGCCAGGCTGGTGGGACCAGGAGAGGCTGGCCCGGCCCCGCTGCTGTGGGCGGGGAGCGTGGCTCTGGGGCTCACCCACACCAGGAAAAGGCAGGGCCCGAAAGGAGGAAGAGGAGGGACAGAGTGGGCAAGCAAAGGTTGAAACAGGCTCCAAATCCAAGTTCCAGGCCTGCAGGCTCCATCCTGGCGAGGTTTGTTAAGTCATTTCCTGTTTAAACCTTGAAATCCAAGATGGGTGTCTCTTTCCAATAAAGTGGCTTCGCCTCGTATGACTTAAAAAAAAAAAAAAAAAAAAAAAAAAAAAAGCTTGCCTGACTCCGCTCGCTCCTGACTGTGCCTTTGCTCGGAGTGGCCGCTGCCCACCGACCAGGCCACCTGCCTCACCCGGGCCAGAGGGTGGGATCACAAGATGCGGGGCGCCGACCTGTCATTGGTGACGGTCCTGCGGAGCCGCACCCCGCGCCGGATGGCCACCAGCATGTCTTCAGCCGGGGGGTCGCTGGTGGCAGCGGGGGGCGGGGTGGGAGTCTCCTCCACGGGGGTGGCCGACAGGGCAGTGGGGAAGGGGAACTGGCCCTCACCCAGGGCATGGGCGCCGGCCACCAGCTCCCCGAGCTTCTCCACCAGGCTGTGCCGGTTGGCGGCCAGCTGCTGCTGCTGCGCCTCGTCGTCCTCGGCCGCCAGCCCGGCCCCCGGCCCCGGGTAGCTGGCGGCCTCGGGGGACGGGCTGCCCCAGGCTGTGTTGGGCAGGCTGAGCCTCTTCGGGGAGGCCCTGGCCAGGTCCGGGGCCAGGGGCGAGGCGGCCTCGTCGGTGTAGAAGACGCACTCCTCGCTGCCTGCCCGCGTGGGCCCCACGTAGCCAGGGGAGTCGGGCACCGTGGGCGTCTTCACGGGGACGATGGGCGGCCGGATGGGGATGGGGCCGGCGCTGGAGAGGGTGCGGCGCACGGCGGGCTTGGTGGAGGGCGTGCGGCGGATGGTGGCCACGCCAGGGGGTGCGCCCGAGGTGGTGGGCAGCCCGGCGGTGGGCAGCCCCGCAGTGGAGGCCGGGCGCTTGGTCTGGATCAGGCGGCGGTAGTTCTGGGCGATGTTGCTGTTGCGAGGGATGGTGGACGACTTGTCGAACTCGGGTGGGCCCTCCCCGTCTGCGTCCCCGTTCACTGAGTAGCAGTCGTAGTCGGAGCCTGGGGGGCACGGGATGCGGTGGGCCTGGGGCCCTGGGGGCCTGGGAAGGCCCAGCCGCCCGCCCCCGGCCCCTGGGGCCTACCTTGGGAGGGGATGGTGTCCTCGGAGCAGGAGGGCGTGGTGGTCTGCGTGCTGTAGCCGCTCGAGTACTGCAGGGAGTCCCGGCTGCTCTTCTGGTGCTCCAGGCTCAGGCCGCGGGTCAGCACCATGGCCAGGTCACTGGCCGCGGGCGACACCTCCTCACCGTGCTGGGGGTGGTAAGACTGCAGGCTGAAGCCTTGCTCCCCGCTTCCCCCATCAGCCCGGACCTCAGGCAGCCCCCAACAGGCTGAGCGGTCTCAGCTGGCCCTGCGACCACTTGCCTGGCCTCCTGGAGCTGACCTAGGAGTGAAGGTGGGGCCCTGGTTGGGCTGCCCAGGGAGTTGCCGCTTACCTTGGCTGCGATGGTGGCAGGGGACATGCGGGGTCGCGGGGCCTCCTCTCCACTGGGGCCCAGGGTGCCCCCGCTAGCTGGGCCTGGCTCTGTGTCTCGGAGGAGCTCCACTCGGTCCTTCCTCCGCTGCAGGGTGGTGCCTGAGGGCTGCTCGTGGGGGCCGGCCTTGGCCCAGTCCTGCAGGGCATGGCAGGCAGGTCAGGAGGACCCTTGGTCCTGCTGCTCATGGCCAAGGGGGCCCTCACTGTTGTTGAGGTTCAGGGTTTCCAGACCCACATGGGGCCTCAGGCTCACAACCATGGCCAAGGACAGAGCACCTGTCTCACGGGGAGCAAGTGCTTCGTGCACGCCCCCCTGGTTGAACCTGGGCCCTCCCTGTGTCCCGCTGCGGGTGGGAAGCACTGACCGTGGTAGGGGAGCTGCACTCGCTGACGGACTGGCAGGTTTCCGAGGCCTCGGAAGACGCTGAGCTGGAGGACTTCTGCCATGCAGAGGCGAGCAGGCAGGCGGATGGGTGGGGAGGCAGGACGAGAGGAGAGAACAGGTCTGGTCACAGCGCTGGCATGCAGCGGGGCCTGCTGACTCAGCAATCCCCACCCCACGCCCTCCAGGGCCACGGCCACGGCCGTGAGCGTATGCAGTGGAAGCCAGCACCCAGAGTGCACGCCATGGGCAATGACCTGCCCCCCAGCCCAGCCCGATAACCACACACTTTGAGGATTAACAAGAGGACTGGCTGCTGATGGCCTGGATGTGGTGGGCAGGGAAAGAGCGATACTAAGGACGGCAGCGGGGTGCTGGCTTGAACTGCCGGGTTGATGTGCCACTGTTTTCTCAGAAGGGCAAGCCTGGGGGAGGAATGGAGTCCAGAGTTCCATCCTATACATGTTAAGCTGAGCTGCCTGTTAGGTATCTATGCCCAGATGCAATGCAGGCAATTTTATTTACAGTCTGGAGTTCAGGGAGAAGTCAGGTTTGGAACCACAAATCCAGCAGCCGTCGGACAGAATAAGGTCACCAGGCAGTCAGGATGAGGGTGGTTAGAGAAAAGGTTCAAGGATGTCAGGCCGACATTCAGTGCTTTGGAAGAAGAGGATGGCCCAGCGAAGAAGAGTGACAGGAGCTGCTGGTGGTGTGGAGGAAGACCACGAGCAGGTGATGTCACAGAATCAGGGGAAGAACCTGACGTGCAAAGGAGGGAGGGTCAGTTGTGCTCGGCTGCTGGGGGTCCGTGCAGATGAGGCGGAGGGGTGTCTGTGCAGACCTCCAGAACTGTTTCACAGAATGGTGGGGCAGAAGCCCACTGAGGACAGGACCGAGGGTGCCCAGGAGGCTCCTGCTGTGGACAGTGGCAGGAACTAGGTGCCCCGGGAGGCCCCCCCAACTCAAAACAACAAAGAGGGACTTCCTCGGTGATCCAGTGGTTAAGTCTCCATGCTCCCAATGCAGGGGGCCTGGGTTCAATCCCTGGTCAGGGAACTAGATCCCACATGCATGCCGCAACTAAGACCCGGTGCAGCCAAATAAATAAATACATAAATAACAAAAGAACAACAACAACAAGGAATGAAGAAAAAAGAAGCAAGGGCAGAAACAGGACCATGAGGGTCCCCAGGGCAGAGGCTGGCTTCAGCACTGTCGTTGAGAGACTGGGCAAGTGGCAAGGTGGAGAGCTCACCCTGTTGATGACCCAAATTAAACCTGGAAGGGAACTAATCAGTAGCACCTCTCCAGATCCTGTACCAGCCAAGTAAGAGTCTCTAGATCATCCCGGCTTAGACTCCCAGATCTCTTTAATAGTTTATGATGAGCCAAGATGACTGAAATAAAAGGAACTAAACTCTATAGGTAAGGATTTGGAGGAAATAATAAACACATTTAGAATTTTACCAATATAATTGTTAAGACAAAAATAAAAAAAGGAAAAACGTATTTGGAAAACTCAACAGAAAAATTCAACACCCATTCATGGAAAACAAAACAGACTAGCAATAGAAAGGAACTTCCTTAATCTGATAAAGAGTCATCTACAAAAATACCAATACTTTTCTTTCTGAGGTTGGAAAAAGATAAGGATGCCCACTATTACCATTTCTATTTAGCACTGGAAGTTCTAGCAGTGCAATAAAGCATGAAAAAGAAGTAAAAAGCAAAAGGACTGGAAAAGAAGAAAATGGTTGTTTGTAAAAGACATGACTGTGTATGTATTATAGAATATTCAAAAGAACTAATATGTGTTTTTAGCGAGGTTACTGGATACAAGATCAACATAGAAAAAAAATCAAATTTCTAAATATCAGCAGCTAAAAAACAAGTAAAAGACTCTGAAAAAGCCAAAATAATTTAAAATAGCATCAATAAACATCAAATACCCAGGGCAAAAAATCCAGTAGATGTGCAAGATCCTCACATGAAAACTGCAAAATATTATTGAGAGAAGGTAAAGCCATAATAAATGGAGAGACATATGTAATCCCAGTCAGAATCCCAGGGGTTGTTTTTCGGTTTTTTTTTTGGAGTTTTTTAGTGGAAACTGACAAGCTGATATTAAAATTTATAAGGAAATGCAAAGGGCCAAAAATAGACAAGGTAATATTGAAGAATATCAAAGCTGGAGGACTTTTATTACCAGATATCAAGATTTTTTATAAAGCTATGAATAATTAAGATGGTGTGGTACTGGTGCAAGAACAGACAAATCAACCAGTGGAATAGAATACAAACTCCAGAAACAGCTATGCATTCACAGACACCCGTTTTATGACAAAGGTAACACACTACAGTGCAGTGGAGGAAAAGATGGTATTTTCAAAAAACTGTCAATTAGATATTCATATGGAAAAAATGACCTCTACCTCACCACACACACACACACACACACACACACACACACACACACAATCAATTCCAGATGAGCTGCAGACCTAAATGAAGAAAAGGTAAAACAAAAAGGCTTTTTTTGGAGGAAAACATCTTTGTGACCTTGGAGTACACAAAAATACCTCAAACAGGACAGAAAAAGCAATAACAATTGAAAAAAAATGGATAAATTGGACACACATTAAAATTAAGAACTTTAGGTCATTAAAAGACCCCATTAAGGGAGTAAAACAGCAACCCACAGAATCAGAGAAGATTATCAGATGAAAAGACTTGTATCCACAATATATAAGAAGTTCTACAAATCAACAAGAAAAAGACAGACAACCTAGGAGAGAAAAACAAGCAAAAGATCTGAATAGGTCCTTCACAAAAAGAGGATATCCAAATGGCCTTTAAAAGTTTGAAAAGGTGTTCAACCTCATTAGTCATCAGGGAAATACAAATTAAAAACACAGGGCACTATGATATAACACCTATCAGAATGGCTCAAATGAAAAGGATACCAAGGTCTGGTGAGGAGGTGGAATGGCAGTAAACCACTGCTGTGCTCTTCCTGCCCATTTAACTACAGGAAGACATCAGAGACACTCAAGATGAGGGATATTCTACAAAATACATGACCAGTATTCAAAAGTCATTTAAGAGGGACTGAGGAGCCATTATAGAGTGGAGAAGCCTAAAGAGACACAATAATAAAATGCAAGGTAGGGTCCTGTGTTGGATCCTGGACTCCTGGACCAGAAAAAGGACGTTAGTGAGAAAGCTGGCAAAATGTGAAAAGAGTCTGTTGACTATTTAACAGTATTGTGCCTGTGTTAATTTCCTGGTTTTGAAAATTGTTTGGTAGTTACATGAGATGTTAACATCCGGGGAGACTGTGGGGAGGGTGGGTGGGAACTCTGCACTCTTTTTACAGATTTTCTACAAGGCTAAAATTATTTCAAAATTAAAAAAAACCAAACCCTTAATGGATAAGTTAAATAGCTATAAAATAGAGAAAAAGTACATTGGAAGATGGACCTGAAGAAATTATCCAGAGAAACAAAGAGATGGGAAATATGAGAGTGAAGAAACACACAAATGAAAGTAAGAATAAAGAGATAATGGTTGACGGGCTTCCCTGGTGGCGCAGTAGTTAAGAACCTGCCTGCCAATGCAGGGGACATGGGTTTGAGCCCTGGTCCAGGAAGATCCCACATGCTGCGGAGCAACTAAGCCCGTGTGCCAGAACTGCTGAGCCTACGCTCTAGAGCCCACAAGCCACAACTACAGAAGCTTGCACGTCTAGAGCCCGTGCTCTGCCACAAGAGAAGCCATTGCAATGAGAAGCCCACACACCACAATGAAGAGTAGCCCCCACTCGCCGCAACTAGAGAAAGCCCGCATGCAGCAACAAAGACCCAACTCAGACAAAAATAAATAAATAAATTTATAAAAAAAAAAAGAGATAATGGTTGAAAATTCCTAGAGCAAATGAAAAACATGAATACAGAGATAGATAGATAGAGAAACACAAACACACCAAGTGAGGTTAAACAAAAACAAATCCACAATTAGATACATTGTAGAAAAACTAAAGTGGCCAGAGAGAGAAGTCAGATCATTCACAAAGGCACAACAGTGACTGACAGCAGACATTACAACCAGCCACAGAAGCCAGAACACAGGGGGAATATATCTTCAAAATGTGGAAACAGAGTAACTGTCACCCCAGAATTGCATCCCTGGCAAAACTAACTTTCAAGAAAGAGGAAAAATATAAAGCATGTTTACAGATAAACAAAAACAGAGTTTACTACTACAGACACATTCTAAAAGAACTTCTAAAGGACATATTTTACTTCAGAAAGACGGAAAGTGACCTTACAAGGAAGATGGGATACAAGGAAAAAATGAACAAAAAAAGTGTAAATACATATGGGTAAATCTAAACAGATACTGTATGTATAAAATAATGATAAAATTAAGAAAAAAAATGTCAGTCATGGGGATGATTAAAGAGATATATATAGCTTATAAGGGGAGAGAGTGGGTGACTGAAGTTAAAATATACGTTAAGGTCCTTGAATTATTCAGGAGGTGGGGCTGTGACTTTGCTACGGATGCATGGTAAAATTTCAAGGTAACCTGTAAAAGAAATGAAATAAGAAGTATAACTTAAAATCCAGTAGAAGGAAAATAATGGGGAAAGGAAAAAACAAAAAGCAAGAGAAGAGACAAAAGCAGCACAGAAAAAGCAGAATGAATAGAAAGAAAAAAGACAGAAGTCTAAATATGCCAGTAATCATAATAAATGTGAATGGACTAAAAATGTCAATTAAGAGATTGTCAGATTGGATAAGAAAAGAAAATCTAGGCATATGCTGTTTATAAGAGACTCATCGAAAACATAAGGACATAGTGAGCTTAGAAGCTAAGAGACAGAAAATGATACCATAAATATTGAGCAAAATAACGCTGAAGGAGCTGTAGTTAATATCAAAACAGACTTTAAGCTAGAAAACATGTAAGTAACAGAAGATCAACTACATCACGTTAGGAGATTCAATTCACTAAGAAGAGTTAACATTTTAAAGTTGTATGCACCTAATAAAATAGTCTCAAAATATATAAAGCAAATGGATAGAACTATATGGGAGAAATGAACAATTCCAGCTTTTCAATTACTGATAGGTAAAGCAGACAGGAGTGAATGGGGAATGAGGTAGGGGTGGTCAGTGTGGACAAGTCTTTTGAGAAGTTTTGCTGTGAAGGAGAGACTAGGTGGCTGGAGGAGAACATGGAGGAAGGGAGGGCTTTTAAGATGGATGATGCTAGAGCGTGTGTTTGTGTACTGACAGAAATGAGCCAGCAGAGGAGGGGAGACTGGCAATGCAGTGGGGACATCCTTGGGCAAGAGAGCAGGAAAGGAGAGAATGCTGAGCTCAAATGGAGGCACTCGCCATGATGGGGAAGGACAGCACCCTGGGCATGTGGCCTGACCTCCCTCTGTCTTCTGCTGTTTCCATCTCACTGAGGTTGCAGGACCTGAGCCTACATCTGAAGAGATTCTTGGGCCAGTCTCTGTGTTCAGAATGAGCTGGCCAAAGTGTGGAGAAGGGGGAGGATGTCTGCAGATCCTGGGGCTCCTGGGGGTGCCTCCTAGGGCCAGCCACTCCATCACAGCCAAGCTATGCAGGGGGAGGGTCACAAGGTGCCAGAGCTGGTAAGCTGCTCCAAGACCTTCCAACTCTCCTTAGCCTTGAGGCAGTGAGTTCAGGTTGGTCCTCAATGTGGTGGCCCTGGGGACCTCCAGGGCTAGTCTCAACAGCTACAGGTGGCCCCTGACGTGGATAGCCTGAGGCTGGCATGAGACCACTGCACCCCACCCCGGGTGGTTCGGCAGATGCCCCCTCACCTGGCTGGTGATGTCTGAAGGCATGGGCGAGGGGGGCTTGGAGTAGGTGGCATCCTGGGAGATGAAGCCAGAGTCGTGGGAGGAGACGCTGGAGAGGCGGGCGCTGGCAGTGGCCGGCTGTGCCAGGCTGCGGTAGCGACAGGTGGAACCGGGTGAGTATGTTTGGGCACCCCCAGGCCACGGGGCTCCGCCACCCTTGGCACTGCTACTGCTGCTGGGGGCGCTGGGGGAGTGAAGGGGGTCGCACAGCAGCCAGACAGGGAGACACAGGGATGTGTGTGGAAGGGCGACAGACGAGGGCGGGGGAGAGAGGTGAGGGGCAAAGGAAGGAAAAGACAATGTCAGACTACAAGGTCCTGAGACCAAAGTGCCACAGAGGAGCTGGGTTCCAGGACTGTGGGACAGGGTGGGGCCTGGGCAGGGGACCACACTGAAGAGCTGGCCCAGCGCCTGCCCCGGAGCACCCCAGCGCTACCTCCTACTCTGCCAGCAAGAACAGTAGACCTTAGGTTAAAACAAGGAGGAAACGGAGTCACCCAGCATCAAAGCTTCCCAGTTAGGCTACAACCAGACATAAGTCTGATCATGACTGTCTTCTCAAAGCCTGATATTCGCCATCAAATCCTAATTGAACGTCTAGTGCGTGGTGACGGTCTGTGTGGGTCTTGGACTCACCATTGCCCTCATCCTTTCCACCCACTGAAGGGTGTCCAGCCCTCTGTAGTTCATATCCTCTATGCAACCATTTCATCCCTGGGCAACGTTCCTGGCAATGAAGGTTGCCTTCCTCCTGAGCATGACCGGGAAGGTCCCCAGCCTCCACCCTTGGTCATGGGTGTCCCCTGCAATCAACCCTCCCCTCCTGTGCCAGTCACCCACCCGGGGTCTGAAGAGCTGCCAGTTGACGTGGACCCTCCTCTCCCTGCAGGAGCAGCTGACTGCTGTGCCTGGCTTACCGCCCATGCCCCGGTTGCCCAGCCAAGGTGGATCTGGGGAAAGGGTGCCTGGCACAGAGGGGTCTCCCCGCCAGTAACTCGCGCTATGCTCACTGCCCTCCGCCGAGGAGCCTTGAATCTTAAATAGCTCTCCAAATCCCACCCAGGAAGTGCTCCTGATCCTGAGCCTGAGTGGTGATTGAGCAAGACCTTTGGCCTCTCCCTGGCTCTGCAAGACCTCGGGGCCCAGCTTAGGCTGAGGTTCGGGCCTGTGGCAGCTGCCCAGGCACCAGCTCTCAGGAACCAGCCAGGCTGCAGTGTCCATAAGGTAATAAGCCTGTAGCCTCAGCACATGTTCCCCAAAGCCTCCACAGCCCTCCCCATCTTAGATTCTTACTATTGCCCCAGCACTGTGTTGAGCCTGGCAGAGTCTAGTGGTTAAATGCTGGGATTCTGTACCTCAGCTTCCCCTTCTGTGAAATGGAGACAACACCATACCTGATACGGTGGTGTTAGGATTCAATGAAGAAAATGCATAAAGCATTTAGCACGGCACCTGCTGCATACTTATTGCTCCGTAAACGAAGCTGCTGCCCCTCCGCCCGCCCCCAACACACGCCTGCACTAGCGGCAGTCTTGCGACGAGAGTAGAGTTTCCCCTATGCTTGCAGATTCCTTGACGACCTAGGAGTTGTGTGAATTCTGGGGCCCTGAAGCTATTATTGATGCAGTTTTGGTGGGACCTTCCCGATTCCTTGCTGCAGTACCCCTGCCCCTCCCTGCACCCCCCTTCAGCCCCCCACTGACCTGCACATACTGGACTTCCGGGAGCTGGAGCTGCTGGGCGATGAGGGTGGGGTCTGGTAGGACCAGCTGTAGTCTGAGCCCTTCAAGTCTTTGATCACCTGGATGGGGACATGGATGAGGTCACTGGAAGCAGCCCTGCCCTGCAGAAAGCCTCATCATTTTCCTGGGCCTCCCTTCCAAGGGCTAGTAGGGCCAGAGGCCCCCTGCTGTCTTCCCAATTGAGAACCGGGCCCCAAAGGCGATCCCTGGGAGTCTGAAGCCCCCTGCCCCCCAGCCTTTTCCTAACACAAGCTCCTCACTCAGGGGCAGGAAGCCGGGCTGCCAGAGGGCTGCGGGGGATGCCTGGGGAGATTCTGCCCGCTCTGCTTCTCAGGGAAGCTGCGCAGGCCAGGACATGGGAGAACCTGGTGCTCCTGTCGCTGGCAGAGGAGCCAGGCCAGAGTGACCATGAAGGACCCCACGGGGTTCAAATCCTGGCTCTGCTCTCTGCTCTGCTCTCGGGCAAGTTCCTGGGTCTCTCCTGGGTTTCTCCTGTGAAATGCAGCCAATCATTCCTATTTTAAAGGGCCACTGGGGTGAATGAATGAGGTGACCCATGGGAAGTGCTCCGCGTGGGCTGGGCACACAGTAAGCGCCTAGTGAGAGCAACGCCACGGCGCCGTCAGGTAGGGCTGACCCTAGTGCAATGGGAGCACGGTGGTGAGGTGAAGTGGGCAGGGCGGCACGTGGGGGCAGGAGCGTCTGGGTCTAGGGGAGCTGACGCGTCTGGGTGTGGATGGCAGGTGGGCATCATCAGGTCTTGCTTGCTCAGGGGGATCCTGCGGATCTGGGACTTCCACCCGTCTGCTCTCGATGTAAGGCCCCCATTGGGTCCTGGGCACACCACCCCTCACCTGGGCGATGCTCCTAGATCCCCACAGAAGGTGGTCCTCTGTGTCCAGCTGCTTCCCCCAAATGCTGTCCCCTTTTCTCCTCTATCATCCCCAATCAAGGGCAAGCCCTCCCCTCCCCTGTCCTGTCCCCAGGGCTGGCCGCACCTGCTCGCTGGCGGGGGGCAGCTTGTGTGGCTCCGCGGTCAGCACCACCAGGTCATCAATGATGCCCTGCAGGTGGGTGATCTCTCCCAGCATGGTCAGCTCGCCGTTCTGATGGAGCAGTGAGTCAGCCTCTCGGCCCCGCCCCTGCCCACGCACCCTGGAGGAGCAGGCCACACCGGGTCTCCCCTCCCTCACCCCTTCCCACCAACCAACGCTGCTCGGGCTGACGGAGGCTCCCAAATCATGGTTCTTGGGAACCCCTCAACCAGCCCAATGGTGGAGACACTCAGAACGCCTCTCTGTGCCCGAGGAACCCACCACCACAGGCTGCAGGAAGGTGATGAAGGTGCAGAAGCGGCCACGCTCCTCAATCAGGGCCCGGCGCACCGCCTGCTTCTCCGTCTCCTCCAGCAGCAGGTACATGTCGTTCACGTCCTGCAGGGCACTGTCCAGCTGGGGCTGCAGGTCTCCTTTCCCTAGAGGGGTTGGGAGGAGAGGCCACGCTGGGGATGCCGGCCCGGCCCACTGCATCCACAGCTCAGACCCCGTGGTGGTGTCCCTGGCCGTGGGGCTGGGCACTGCCGTGGGGGCCAGGGGACTGGGGAGGGCAGTCGGGACGCTGGGGCTTGTGGAAGGGCTGGTCCCCAGAGCAGACAGAGAGGACAGACAAACAAACACACAGGAAAGACGCCAAAGCTGCAAAGCCACCCAGGTCCTGGGGTGAGCAGAGCCCTGGGCAGCCGCAGGGCTGCCCTTGGAGCAGCTGTGCTCAGGAGAGCTCAGTGGCAACCTCCACAAGAGATGAGACTTCCACCCCCCAGGATACCCTCACTGCCCGTGGGATGGTGGCCTCTCATGTCCCAGGGCACAGGGAGGAGGAAGGGAAGTAGGACCAAGTAGAGCATGGGGGCGCAGCTGTAGGCCAGGCCATGAGGGGGTGTAGGGGCCAAGAGGGCTAGGGGCTGGGCCCAGGGGACAGGGAACGGGGTGCCTCCGTGTGGGTCCCCACTCAGCTCAGGGAATGATGCACAAGGACACCAACAGCGACACCAAGAAGCGGCGAGAGAGACAGGGAGAGGCGAGAAGATGATGTAAAGGAGACAGCGAGACAGGAAGTGGGGAGGCAAGAGGTAAGGACTCTGGGAGGGCCTGGCGGGGGCGGGGCAGCCAGGGCCTGTGTCCCCACCCTGCCCGGTCCAACCCCTCTTGGCCTGGCAGACTGACCCAGCAGTGGCCCCGGACTCATCCCTGGCCAGGGACCCCAGGGGCCCCAAGGGGACTGTGCCCCAGGCCCCTCCCTCGCTGGACCGACCGCCTTCCTCGCTCTTCCTTGGCCTGGAGAGGCTCCTTCCAATGGCCCTGAGCTGGGGGAGACAGACAAATGCGACAAGGACGACAAGGACGGGAGGAGCAGCTGGAGGAATGGACATCTGACTTACCAAGTAGCTCTACAGGAAGGATTGGGACGAGGAGAGGAGAGGAGAGACAGAGAAAGAAAGAATGTGTGAAAGACAGCCGGATGGACAGAGCCACTCCTGGGGCTGGGGGGGGTGGGGTTTGGGGGGTGCCTGGGCCTGTTGGGCCTCCTGCTGCCTCCCTAGGAGGGGAGGTCCTGGGTCCGGTCTGGGGTGCAAGGTGCTCCCTCTGCCCCACCCAACAGGTTGGAGGGTCCTGTGTGCGTGATAGGGCCCCTCAGGACAGGATGATGCCCTGGGGCGCCCCACAGGGCGGCAGGGGATACAGAGCGGGGCCCCCTGGGGCTGTGCCTCTGTGGGCCAGCTCTGGGCTCTACCTTTGCGTGCTTTCTTCTGCAGCTTCAGCGTGTCTGAAGATTTCTTCTTGATCTCATGCCTGGCTCGTTTGTACTCTGTGCAAGGGATGAGAAAGGAGCCCTGTGACGCGGGTTTCCGCCCAGTGGGGGGCGGGAAGCACGACCCAGCCCCAGACCCACCTTTTGCGTGGTCCTTGTCCAGCTGGTTGGCCGACTTCTTCCAGTCCTCGATGCGCTCCTGCAGTGGGTTGATGAGGCTCTCCAGGAGCGCACTGTGGGCGGGGGCAAGACGGTCAGGGCCACCATGGAGGTCTCCCCGTGACACTCCCCGTGACACCCCCCGCTCCCCGACCGCAGCGCCCACTCACTTGGTGAACTGCCGCAGCTTGGTCTCGATGCTGCGGTGGCGCATGCACATGCGCGTGAGCGCCGAGCCGATATCCCGCGTGGCCCCTGGCAAGGCAAGCGCGCAGCGCGTGAACGGGCCCGCCGGGGCTTCTGCAGTCCCGGCCTCGGGCCACGAGGGGGCGCACCGGCCCGCGAAGGCCGAGCCGGCACCCCGCGCCCCGCCCCCCAGCTTTCCGCAATCCTGCCGGCCCCAGCAGGCGACTTGATCTCTTTTCAGTATTTACCAAGACCGTCCTCCGTACGGGACCAAGGTCCTGCCCATCCTGGCTATGCCAGCCTCCTGCAGCTGCGGCTGCTCTGCTGGTCGAGCCAGGAGCTGCCCTTCACCCCAGCTAGGAGAGGCTGGCACCAAAGACCATCCAAAGATCCAACCAAAATCCCCTCCTGCCCTACCGGGAACCCCCTCCAGGTGTGCCCAGATGCAGGTGTGAGAGTGCCAGCACGCGCCCACTGCCTTGGTTCTCACCACCCGAAGGAGCAGGGGACCCAGGTCCCTGCTACTCGGACCAGAATGCAGAGGAGATGCCAAGGCCAACAGGGAATGTTCACCTGCCCTCTGTGCTCTCAGAAGAGCAGAAGGGGGTGGAAAAGAAGAAGCCACAGTCAAACTCACCATAGGGAAGCATGAACAACTGTGGCTGAGGGGTCAAACCAGCCACCCAGAAGCGAGAAGGGAACCCCCCTTTGTAACATCCTGTCATCTTTCGCCCACTCCTGCTTGCATGCCTCTAATGACGAGAGGCTCACTCTCTCCACAAAAAGCCCATTCCACTAGGGAGCAGAACTCAAGGTCCCGACTCTGGGCCTGGTGTCCCCTTCCCGGTTCATATCCCACTCAGCCCTTCCAGCTTCCAAGCCCAACCTGGGGCATCCCCAACCTCCAGCCATGCCCCCTCCCTACCTCGGGTGTTGGTGGCCATGTCAGCCACTTTCTGGAAGGCATCCAGGAAGGCCACAGCAGCCAGCACAGTGGTCCTGGGGAGATGGACAGCGGGGTGGTCTGTGGGTGAGGTGTCTTTTCTACCCATTCCCTCCCCAGCTGGGGCACCCTCAGCAGCCTCACCTCAGCTGGGAATGCAGCTTTGTGGCCTTGGAGTTGAAGTCCTCCCAGATGGGGTAGGAGCTCTGCAGAGGAGATGGGAGAGGAAGGGAGACTCCATGAGGACTGCAGGGCTCTACCTGGGCTGGGCTCCCCACATGCCTGGGTCCAGACTCTGGGCAGTTTCTGAGACAGCAGCCCTGCCCCTGCGGAGAGGAAGGCTCTTGGGCTCTCTAGGGGGACAGGCGACCAAGGACAGAGACCTGGGGCATGAAGAAGGCCTGGCCCTGGGAACACGCACCTTTGCCCATTCCTCCCTTCCTGACAGTCAGGAACTCTGGCCCATTGTCTGCAATGGTGGCCCACATCCTCAACGGAGATGGAAACAGTGAATGGCAGGTCCTGTCTCCTCGGGGATGGGAGGGGCCTGGCAGGGGATCTGGGCTGAGCCACATGAGGGGCACTATGTTCCCCGGACACAGCCCAGGATGGTCCACATGGCATGGGGGCAGAGGCACAGTGCACAGGGCTCAAGGCATGCCAGGTCTAAACTGGGGCCTCTGGGGCCCCCACCCTGTGCCCTGGAAGCAACTGCCAGCCCAGCCATCCATCCATCCCGGGCCAGCAGAAGTGGCTCCCAGGCCCGGGGAGGCTATGGCTGCTTCAGAGCCTGGCCAGCCTGCCTGGGACAGTCAGGCCCCAGGCTGAATGGGGCCTTGTGCGGCCAACAGAGCCACCTTTCTCCACCCCCGGCTCCCCTCCTCTCCTGGGGACACAGTGTGGCCTTTATCCCAGCCTGGCCCAAAGTTCTGAGTTGGGAGGGGGTTTCCCAGTAGGGAAGCCAGGCTCTTGGTGATCAAGTTGTCCAGTGAGATCAAGGGGTTTTTCTGGCTAATGGGCCCTCTCATGGCTGTTGGGTCCTGGCCCAATGGCCCTGTGGAAGACTTGATCCTTGAAGGGGAGCCTCAGGCTGGCAAAGCCCCTAGCCCCAAAGTGCTGCCGACCTTCCGTTCCATGTGGGATGGGACGCTGGGAGCTGGGGCTTTTCCAGTGGAAAGGGAGAAGGCAGAGACCCCAGTCCCCAGGGCCTCAGAGGGAGGCTTTGCCGGGCTGGAACCCCAGGGACAGGGCCAGCCTGCAGGGGTGGGGAGGACAGGGAAGCTTCTGGGAGCCTCAGAAACTCCCTCCCCTCCCAGCCCAGCCCAACCAGTGGCCAGGGAAAGCAAATATTTGAGAAGTTCACACAGGCTGGAGCGGGAAGGGGGAGGCTGTCCGTGGGCTGTCTCTGTGCGGCACGGCTCAGGGTAAAGGAGCCCGGGAGTCCGCCCCTGACAGTCCTGAGGGCCTGGCGCCCTCCCTCACCTCAACACCCTCAGCGCCAAGCCTTGCCAAGACCTCCAGGGAGGAGGGATGATGCTGTGGGTCCAGGGGTCCAGAGGCACCGTCCTGGCCCCCAGAAAACCTAAGCACCCCCAGCAGCCTCTGGGAAGTCTCAGAGGGCAGCAGGCTGGGAGAAGCTGGGAAGACACAGGTCCCTACCCCATTAAAGTCCCTGGCTGGGGCCCACCCCGACGCTTCTGCCCAGCCAGAATCACTCCATCCCAGACCCTCACAGCCTTGGCTTTCCCGGTGGAGAGGGGACAGGATGGGGCATGGGGGAGGCCAGGCCCGGTCCCTCCTCAGCAGATGGACAGGAGCACCTGGGTCTCTAAGGACCTGAGACTCCACCCCCCACTGGTAACTCATGAGGACCCCAGAGGTGAGGTTGAGGGGCCGAAGCAGCCAGGGCCCCAGGGGTGTCCTCGGTCTTCACCTGGACCTGTGCCCTCACATAGGCCTCACCCTGGCTGTCAGGTTCTAGGACTCTGGGTTGTTACCACTAGTGACAGGGACTGCTACTGCTGATCAAGAGCATGCGGTGGGCCAGGCACTGTGTGATCCCATGGAATCCTTACAATGACCCTGTGAAATGAATACTGTTGTCACCCCCATTCTACAGATGAGGAAACTGAGGCTCAGAGAGATTAACCGGCTTGCCCAAGGCCATCGAGTGCCAGGGTCAGGAACTGATCCCTTGTCTGACTGGTCACTACACGTCAGGGATTCCCCCCCCCCACTTCCGGGATGCGGGGAGATGAATATCTGGGCATCAAGGGTGGTAGGGGGCAGGAACTACATGGATGGGAGAGACGCCCAGCTCTGCCCCCAGAGCAGTGGGCTGCTCTGGAGGGGAGAGGTTACATGTTCACTAGAGGTGCTCAAGTGGATGGGATGAGACTGATATGGAGGCTGCTGGGCCCCAGGTCCCTGGCCCCCGGACACTGTCTCTGACTGGGCCCTGGGCTGTGCAGGGGAGCGACTCAGGCTGCAATCCCAGAGAGGGGGCTTTCTGGGTGGCCTTGGGCCAGGGTGTCCTCTCTGAGCCTGTCTGCTCACCTGTAAGGTCAGGATGGGAAGTGCACCGATGTCAGCGGGTCAGTATGGAGACTGCATGGAAAGCACTAGCACAGTGCCCGGCACACAGTAAATGCTAGGTTAATGCTGGCGGACAGAGCAGACACTTGACCCCTGCTTCTCTGCCAGGAGCCTCTCCCACCTGGCCAGGGCCTATGTGTCCAGGTGACACTCCCCACTCTCGAGGGCAGGCAAAGATTATGACCCTGTTTTCTGGATGGGCCAGTGCTGCTGAAGGTGAGGCCTGGGGCTGAGGCAGAGCCCTGGGTGCCACACCCAGCCCTGTCATCTTGGGCAAGTCCCTGCCCTTCTCTGGGATTCGATGGGCATCTGAGCTAAATGAGGCACAGCAGGCAGGGAAAGCTCCCAAGGGCCCCCTCCCGATCCCTGAGCTACTGTCCTCCTCCAGGCCCCCCAGGCTCCAGGTGTAGGTCCTCCTCCCCCTACTCTGCCTCTCCCACGCCAGGGTCTGGGCCTCCAGGAGGGCCAGGGTGTGCTGTTGTGGGTCCTGCGGCCGTGCGGTGGCCGTGCTTGCCCTGTGTAGAGGGGCCTCACAGGTAGGCTCAGTCTCCTCAACCTGGCCACGTTCCTCTACGGAAACCCTGCTGCTTCTGTGGCTCAGGCCACCGAAGGAAACAGCCAGAAGCTGTCCCTCAAATCCAGATGATCGACCTCCAGGTGGCCCGGTCCCCTGCTCTGTCCCTGGCCCAAACACGTGCATGTGTCGTAGGTATATCGGGACTTGGCATCACCGCAGGTGAAACCTCTCCCAATTTGCTTCCACATATCAGAAAATCCTGCCTCAATCACTTGTTACAATCTAGGCCCATTTCTTTCTATCTCATCCCAAAGTTCCTTGCAAATTGCCTGGAGAGGGAGGGAGACAGTCCTGCCCCTCTGCTCTGTGCAAAAGCTGCTGCTCTCTGCAGTGTTTGTGGAGAGGATGCCAGAAGGAGGGTGTGGGAAGGTCCCCCCCTCTGCCAGCCCTGGGAATGGTTGGGGGAGGGTTGTCTGGGCTGCTTGGTCCCAGGAAGGAAACCCAGTGCCAGGGCTGTGATGTCCACAGGGCAGGAGGGGCTGCTAAGGGCAGAGAGAGGCCAGGACTTTTGGGGGCCGGTAGAAGAAGCTCGGAGTGGGGTTGCAGGGGACGGAGCTCTCAGGGGCGCACCCTATACGGGGGCAGGGAGTGGCACCTATGCATGCTGCTAACCCTGTAGTTCCCAGTGAGGGTGGCTCCAGTTCTCTTGGGGGTGGGGGTGGGGGCGCAGAGATCTGGCAGCTGCCCCTGGGGCTGTTCCCCTGGCAGCACCGGGAGCCCCCCGAAGGGCCTGCCCTGTGGTGTGCACTGCGGTGTGTCCTCCCGGGGCCTGCGACGTCACGGTAGGATTCTATGTTGTGTACTTGGGAGTGTGAGATAGGTTGTGAGGGCGGGGGTCTGACGAGTTCCCAGGTCTCTCCCCTGCTCTTCCCCTGCCCACAGGCCTGCCCCAGAGGGGAAGGGTAGAAACGCTGCTTCCTGGCCCCCATCCTGCCATCGGAGCTGCCCTTCCTCTCTGCCCAGTCAGCCTGGGCCGGCCCTGCCAAGCCCTAGCCTCTTTGGGGGAGAGGGTCCCCCTCACTCCCTAGACCACCAGTGAGGGGTGAGGTCAGGGAGTGTCCAGCAGTCTCCTTAATGACCTTGAGCCATTCCCAGGCCTCAGTTTCCCCACCTGGTGAGCCAGCAGTGGGCCAGGAATTGGTGGCCCGCTGCAGCCTGACCTTGGGCAATCATGGGGAGGGGGTTGGAGCTGACAGCCTGGAGCAAGAGTAGCCCTTCCCTGGGGTTGCTCCATCAACCCAGCCTTCTCCCTCCTCCTCCCAAGGTGGGAACAGAAGCCTTGGGATGCAGGAACGCTCATCGTGGAGACCTTGGAGTCCTGGAGCTTGTTTGGGGGGACCCGGGCAGCGGGTGCGGAGGCCGAGGCCGGCAGGGAAGGAGTTAACGGTTCCCTGCTTTATTATTTTTCCCTGCTTTGGCGGTGACAGCATTGTCTGGGCTCCCGGGCCGTCGTAGGCGGGGGAGTGGGGGGGGATGGTGGTGGTAGGGGGCGGAGGCCGGAGAGACCCCGGGCCCATTAAAGGGCCGTGGAGTCGCTCCCGGAGCCAAACCCCATTCATGGTTTGGGGGTCTGGGGCGCGGGGAGCCCGCGTGTGCGCAGGCTCGGGTCGGCTCCCCAAGGGGGCGCTGCGACCCGGGCGACCCGGGGCTTGGACCCCGGGCACCGCACGGACACCCCGACACACGAGCACCCACACCCCCCAAGACGGGCACCCAGAGACACGGGCGCACGGCAGTCGCAGGCCAGACGCGCTCAGACAAGGACAAACAGACACGGCGGCGCACGGACACAGCGGGGCACGGCTGCCCGTCGCCACGCGTCCCCAGAGGGGGCACGCACTCGCACAAGAACCCGCGCGCCCGCAGGGCGGCCAGCCCCGCCGCGCCCCGTTACCTTCATGTCGTTGACGATGGCCTGGAAGAGCCCTCCCAGGGCGCCGCACTCCTTCTCCGCCGTCTCCATGCTCGGGCCGGGCGGCAGCGGCGGCGGCGGGGCGCAGGCTGGGCGCGGGGACCCGGGCCGCGGCGGCTTTCGCTCCGAGGCCGGGTCGGGCCTGCAGCCTCCGGGCTGCGCTCAGCGGCCGGCCGCGCCGCGCTCGGGGATCGCGGGCCGCCGCGGGGCGGCGCGGGCCATGTCGCGGCGGGGCTGGCGGGCGGCGCTGGGGGCGCGGCGCGGGCAGTTAGCGGCGCAGCCTCGGCGCGGGGACTGGAGCGGCGTCCGTAATCCGAGCCGCCGAGGCTTGGACGTCACGTGGACGCGCGGGGGGAGGGCCGCGGGGAGGGGCAGGGCCGTGGCGGGAGGGGTCTGTGGGAAAGACCGGGCGAGCTCCGGCCCATTCACCAGGAATGGAGCCCGGGCTTTGAAATCCGAGCCCCGGCGCGGCCAAACTGGTCGGGCTAGAGGGCCCGGCAGGCGCAGGCGCCACCGCGGTTCGGGGGCGGCGCTGGGGCGGGGCTGCCCGACTTGCCCGCGGGAGTGGGACCAGTGGTTGGGTGCCCGCTCCGGGAAGGTGCCCAACACCACCACCACCCTCCAGCCTTTGGTCTCTGGCGCGCGCGCGCGCGCGTGTGTGTGTCGGGGGTGGGTGTTCCCGCGCTTTAAGAAGAGGGGGGCAGGCTGGGGTCCTCGGGGCGCATCCCGTGAGATGGATACACCACACTCAGCAGGGGCGCACGGTGCCCTGGAGGCCGCCCGCCTTGGAACGTTTTATCCCAGGCACAAAAGGGTTTGGACCCTCCTCCAGAAGTTCTCTGGCTCCTTTTCCAAGCAGTGCCAGTGCTGATGCCACCTGCATGGGATGCCCCAGACCGGGCCTTTGGGGGTGGTGGTGTACTGGTCCTCAAGCAACCTCTTTCCTCGGGTTGGGGCCGTGTGGGACCAGCAGAACAGAGGTGGGCCACTGTCCCCAGTCGCTGATGCCAGGGTACCCATGTATGAGGGTGCATGTGTGTGTATGTTGGCCATGGTGAGTTCAGTCTGTCAAACTGTTCCGGAGACTCCAGGCAGGGAAACCCACCCTCCCGGCCCTATGCTGGGGCTCTGGGGAAAAGCCCGCGCAAGATCCTTCTCTTCTATTCCAGGGACCCACAGGAGCCACTTGGGAGATCATTAGGCCAATCCGAGGCTTCCCAAAGCCTGGGGTCAGGTGGACTCTGGCTTATAGGTTTGGTGAGCTAAGGCTCATTTAGCCAAATCAAGGGGTGGGGATGTGGGAAGCCCACCCCTTGCCCCACCCAACTCCCTGCGCTGGTCTGGGCCTTCCCCTCCATCCCCAGTGACCTGGAATGTTCTGCAGTGTGCCCCTTCATTCAGAAACTCCTGAGGCTCACTCAGTTCATCTGTCTAGTGGGGACATGTCCCATGCCCCCTGGGCGGGGTTGTCAGGATGGAAAAGTCAGATTAGGTGCCTGAGAAGGCAGGGTTCGGGGGCCAGGCCAGTGCTTGGCGCTCTCCAGGAAGAAGGGGCTGGTTCTACAGAGGTGAGGGCTGGGCCCAAGGCCCACACCCCAGTCAGGTTAGCGTGCAGAGAGTGGCCAGCCTCTCCTGGCAGAGCCAGCACTCCTGGGACCACCATGAGAACAAATTTCTAGGACAGGCAGCAAGGTCCTGGGGCAACTGCAGCACCAGGCGGGGGCAGGCATCAGTGGGAAGGAGCAGGCCAGGCACGGGTTGCGTTTCTTTATTGGGGCAGAGGGTGCACCATTCATATGGACCTCTGTGCTGGTCCCTGTGTGCACAGATGTGTATACACATATGTACACACACATCCGCACGAGGCCAGAGCTGTGGTGCGCTGGGGAGGTCAAGCTCTTTTACAAGAGGGCATTAGAAAGAACCCGATTCCAGAAAATGGGGGCGTCTGAGGCTGCGGCCTCACCCTGGCGGGAAGCCAGCTCCGTCTGAATGCCAGAGTGCAGCTGACCGCGCTGGAGGGCCTGTGAGAGGAGCTTGGGTGGACAGAGCTTCCAGCCCCCAACCCTGCCCTGCGCTGGTGGCCAGGCCCAGCCCTGCCCCTGAGGCAGGTCCTCGGGTCTGTGGGGAGGGGGCCTGAAGACCCCAAGTGCTCCATGGGACCACTGCTTGGGCCCTTCTCCAGGCCAGGCCTATCAGAGGACAACCCTCCGGTCCAGGTGATCCCCACGCCCACTCCGCTGGTGCCTCACTTCCAGGTGCTTCTTCTGGACCCTTTCAAAGTGCTGCAGCAGCTCGGCGTAGTCGATGCTTGGGGAGTCTGCTTTCTCTGACTTGGGGGCTGCCTTCAGACCGTCTCTGGGGAAAGGGAGCAGAAGGGCTCAGCGTCAGTGTCTCAGCACATGATGGGGCTGCTGGAGCGGGTAAGCATCAGCCACAGGAGGGCAGTGGGGTCGGGGCAGGGCCACAGGCTGGGGGAGCTCGACCTCGGGGAGTCTGTCCACCTCAGGCCCAACAACCCTTCCCCAGCAGTCAGCCCCAAAGAGCAGGGAGCCCTATGAGCATCCCCTCCCCCACAGGTGGTGGGACCAGTCAACACTGCTGCTTGGTAGGGCCTTCAGTCTGTGGGCTGGCAACGGTGCCCAGAGCAGGCATCACATCGGGAAGCATTTCCTGTTTATGAGTGGCTCCCTTTGGGGTGGAAGCCAGGGCTAGGAGCCAGCCAGGAAGCCAGCTGGGGCCTGGAACAGGGTCCAGGGAGAAGGGGGAGGAGGCAGCCTGGCCCTTTCTTTGGGGAAGGGCTAGGGCCGGGGACCACAGGGAGGGCTGAAGTCTACTGGCCCTCAACTTGGCAGGACATCTGTTTTTGAGTGTTGGGGCCCAGAGGCCTGCAGTCACTCTCTGTCCCTGGGGAAGGAGAGCTGGTCTCACCACTGGGCAGCTGATGCCTCCGGGAACTCCGCTTGCTAGCACTCTCCCCAGGTGCTCTGTACCACCTCACGGCTTGTGCACTGCACAACTGCCACGGGCCTGATGCTCTCTATAGTTGGGCAATGCATTAGCCCTGCTGTCCCCTTCAAGCCCAGTGTTTAGCTTGCCCCGGGGGACTAGATCCACTTGGGCCCCTGTCCCGTTCCTAATCATCGCCCCAGCAGAGAGTCCCAAGAAAAGACTCTGCTTCTCCCTCATTCTGGCCTCACTGGAAGCCGATCTCTGTGGGCTGGGAAGGATCTGCTTCCAGGTCCTGAGGCCTGGTGGCCCTGGTAAGGGATCTCATGAAGGCTGTGGGCTGATCAGCTAAGCAGAGAATCCTTGGGCCCTTTGAGTTCATGAAAAGACCCCAATATGGCGGGAGAGGTCCAGGCAGCAGCTGAGCACAGGAGCTCGACAGACCTGGACCCAACTGTAACACGACCACCCCCTAGCCACTTGACCTTGGGCAGGTAACTCAGTATCCTCCTCTGTAAGGGGGCGCTGCCACAGGAACCACCCCATGGGGTGGGTGAGGATTCCTCCATACTTGACATGAAGAACTTGGCCTGATGCCCAGCCCCAGCCTAGGTACCCAATGGGTGCCCACTGTGGCTACAACTCTGTCCCTTTGAGGTAAGGCCAGCCGGGGCCCAGCAGCTCATTCCATTTGGGTGAATCACAACAGTGCTGTGACCATCCCACCAATGGTCAGAGCCTGAAAGCCATCTCTGACAAGCCACCAGGCCCAGGGGCATTGGGAACTCTTCCCATGGTTGGGATGCCATCTGGAGCCTGGAAGTGGGCCCCTGTACCCCTACTCAGCCTGTTCCCTTCCTGTTAAAGACACACCACCTGACAACACCTTGGATTGTGGCCGTGGCTGCTTCTTTCTTGGGCCTCAGGCCCTGCCTCCGGAGCTGGGACTCAGGCAAATTCAACAAAGATCAAAACGAGCTGGGTGGGGCTTGCTCTAGGGGGCCAGACTGCGGGCAGCATTCTGGGCTCTAGCTGCTGCTTTCAACTCCCCTGGGAATGGGGAAGAGACATCCCTGTCCTAGTAATCTGTGGCCCGGGCGCTACTGCCCCAAGAGAGCAACTCCTGCTCCTGAGGATGCTGAGGGACACCCTGGAACTTGGAGCCCTAACTCCAGGGGGTGGCCAGATGCTACCCCAGCCCATGTAGGCCAGAACAGGGGGAGAGATGTGCGGGCCAGAGATGATCCCGAAGTGTGTTGTCTGCGGCTGGGCACCCACGGGTCTGTGTGCTCCTCTCCGCAGCACTCTTTGCGTTAGATCCAGAGGAGGGAATCTGAGATTAGGGGTTGCCAGGGAGATGCCAGCAACGGATGGCAAATCCAGGGTGATGTGCACAGATGTGGCCAGGTGAGGGTGGGGGTGGGGAGGAGTGGGCCGCACCTTGCTCTCTGGGCCCTCACGGAGGCCAGAAGTCCTTCCCCCCCATGACTCAGCGTCCCTTTGGGCAGACCCTTCCTGGCCTGAAGTCTTGGTAGCAGGGAGGGGTATGTCCATGGGTACGGGGACTCCGCTGAGCATTGAGGCTGGGCCTCTCCCTGCTAGTCACAGTGGGCACGGCCGCTGCTCAGGCCTTCACGTTCTCTGTAAGTTTACAGCAACCCTCAGGCAGTGAGTGGCTAGGGGACACCCAGCCAGCAGCACAGAGCTGGGGTACCCAAAGCCAGCCCTCTCTCCTGCCACCGCACCCACGCACCTGTCACCAGCTTCTCCTTCAGAGGCTCCCTCTTGCCTCACTGAGGAGACGGTCCCTGGGGAGTGGCCCAGAAGCCCGAGCGGAGGGCCAGGGTTCCCTAGCCCTGCCGGCACCCTGAGTGCACACAAGGGGGGGCGGGAATGGGCAAGGAGCAGAGACTCCCCCAGCTGTTCCCGGCACACGGGCCTGTCGGGCAACCTGACGCTGTCTTCCAGCTGCCCGCCTCTCCCGGGGCTGAGACTGTCCTCAGCCCCCTCTCCAGGGTGGGAGCTGTCCCTCTCTGCCCAACCCTGCAACCTGACCCTGCCCCCAGCTGTTCCTGAGGCCCCTTCCTTGCCCAAGGCTCCGCTGCCTTTTTCTATGACAGCTCTTCCTAGGTCCTTGCAAAGAAAGGCTGGGAACCCAAAGCCTTGAAGACTGAGCGGAACCGCAAGGATCCATTCAGTCCAAATGCTCACTTACTGATGAAGAAACCAAGGGCCCAGAGAGGGCATGGGGCTTGCCTGAGGTCACAGAGCAAATCCGCAGCAGAGCTCGGACCACATCCTAGTCCAGGCCTGCAAACCATCCGCTGACCCAGAGGCCTCAGCCCTGTGGCTCAAGACTTCCTGACCCTGACCATGGGAGGTCTGGGGGAAAGCCTCATCCTCCCCAGCTTTCCTCTGTGGACTCGCTCTACTCCGGCTTAGGGAGCACAGGGAAGAGTCCGACCACTCTGAGCCTGCCTTCCTTTTCCACAGGATGTTCCTACATGAGGAGGCGTAGCAGGCAGAGCTCTGAGAAGGGACGGGCCCTCAGCAGCACAGGGGCCGTGGCCTGGCCCAGAGGTCACAGGGAAGCAGCCGTTCCTGCCTCCTTCTCACTTTCAGCTGTACCTTCCCTCCTAAGTGGCTGCCAGGGCGACCCTAACACCCGTTGGGCACTGGAAAGGCCAGCAGAGGCCAAGCCAGCAAAGCAAGGTGTGGCGTCAGGGCCCTTCCGACTCCCAGGAGATAGAGGTGCTCCGGCCAAGGGAATAAAATGCACACCTGACTCTGCGGCTGCTCCCGCTCCCCTGGGACACTCAGTGCGCTGAATGCCTTCCCCTGAGGATTAGCCGGTGGCACCACGAACGGCTGGGACAGGGACTAGCCCTCCACCCCTGAGCGCTGCTGTCTGGGGAAAGGGGCAGGGTGGGCAGGAGCTGGGCCTTGGCCTGGGGGCCACACCTGCTGGGGGCTCCCAGCCCCTCCAGCGGCCTGAGGCCGACAACCCATTAGGGGCCCCACGCCCAGCCCCTGGAGAGACCAGGTCAGGTGGGAGGGGTGGTGGTGGCCTAGACCCTGGGGGACGGAGGGCACAGGGGCTCGGGTCAGGGGCCCAGAGTGCCGGGCAGGCCCATCTCAAGGCTGCCTGCATCCATCTCAAGGGCAAAGGCCCGAGACCTTTGGCGGGGGGCGAGGCGCCAGGCCTGCTGAGGGGGGTCTAACAGCTTGGGAGGGAATTCTAGACACACAGGGCATCTGATGCAAGCTGGGTGCGCTCCATTCAGCGTAAATCTTCTCAGTGGCTCTGCTTGTTTCCATGGTGACCCGACAAGTGAAATTTTCCATCTCTGATGCCAAATGCCTGTGGATGAGGCAAAGCCTCCAAGGGTTACCAAATATAGACATGACCCAACAGGCTCTGGGGACTGGGCCAGCAGTGGGTTCAGGGTGGGAGCCTGGATGCCCCCGAGGGGCTGCAGCCCTCCTCCCCAGAGGCTGCCGTGCTGGGCCTCTCCACGGTAGAGCTCCTGGGACCTGTGCTTCCCGCGGACAGGTCGCAAGTGGGGTAGCCACGGGCACACCCTTGCCTCCCACTCCACTCAGGAGGAGATTGGGAGGGTCCTAGCAGTGCCAGGGTCACTCAGTGGCCAAGGGTTGAGCCTCTGCTACAGATGGGAAGGGAGGGCTTTCTGAGGCCCGGGAGGGACCCTATGTAGCTCTCTTGCCCATGTACCACCTGGGACGCAGTGTCTGAGCTGGGGCACGAATTCCTCCCCTCTGGACTTTCTCTCCAGGGGCCTCTGTTTGGGTCACGCCAGCACGCTCTCGGGTTTTTTGATTTAACTCCCCCCTGACTGCTGGGAGAAGGTATTCCGACTACCTACCACCTCATAAACGCTCCTAGAATCTCCCAGCCCGGTGCTCTGATATGGAAACCCAAGGGCAAGTGGCTGCGGGGCGGACAGTGTCCGCAGTGACAGGAGGTGTGATGCCGAGCTAAGGGAGGGCCCTGGTAGCCCCTTTAAAACTCCAAGCTCGCCAGGCCCTGCCAGCCCAGCCGGCCCTGGCCCTGCTCGCTGGCAGAGCCCCGCCCCCATGAGCTGGGCACTTACCCTGTCTGCAGCAGCTCGGGGTTGGGCACGCACTGGAGCCGGTGGGAGAGCAGCTGGAAGGCGCTGCTCTGGGGCAGCAGCATGAGCAGGCCGTACAGGGCCTTGATCAGGTACGGGTTGTTCTTCACATCCAGCAGCTGCAGGCGCAGATCTGCGGGAGGGCAGAGGGCAGGGGTCGGGCACTGCTCTGGGTGGCACCTCAGCCTGGCCAGGAAAGGGCCAGCCTGGTGGCCAGGGCTCCTCCCAGCCAGACATGCCTGCCTCTCCTCCTGCAGCGTCTTAGCTGTCCCCACGATCCCATTGTTCTTTCTTCTGACCTGCCCACCTGCCTTCCGTCTGATCTTCCCAACAGTCACCTCAGCCTGGCGACCCCCAACCTGCCGCCAGGCCTGGTCCCCTCCCCCAACACTCACTGCCTCCCTGGTGATGCAGGGGCTTGGGGCCTGTAGCGTAACAGATTCCCCGGTCTGCTCTGCACGTGCCAGCACGAGAGAGCTATAAATAGGGTGAGCTGGAGAGAAAGACTGGATTAGGGCAGCTTTAAGGGAGGGCAGGATGGAAAAACGCTTTGGTGTGTGACTAAACACACATCAAGCCCATGAGTGTCTGGTGGATGCTTTTGGAAATCCATCTCAGCTACCAGCCCTGCCTCCACCCGACCAGACGGTGGGGAGACGCTCCCGGGTCTTGCCCAGCATCCGTCCCAGATAAACAGGCCCACGTGGCTCTCCTCCGAGCCCTTCCAGGAGCATCACTTGTTTCTACCTTCTCTGAGGCCCAGTCTCAGGCATCCTTGGTGGAGGACAAACCACAAACTTCTGGAGAGACCATGTCACCCCAGCAGCTGTACGGGGGCCGTGGGGCCAGGGTGAGCCAGGAAGCAGGGGCCTCTCACAGCAGCCCCTCCCCTCGCCCCAGGTGGCAGTCGTGCCCAGGCCCAGTGACTCCAGAAGAGGCGGGGACCTATTTTGAATCTAGTCCTGGGCCCTGGGTAAGCTGGGCTATGGGGCCAAGCCAGCTACCAGCGGGGTCTAGGGTTGGAATGGGTGCTGGGCAGGACCAGGGGACGTCTGCTGTGGTCACCCCACCAAAGCCCTGGGCCTGGAGAGAAGGTGTTCGTGGCTTCTCTAGGGTCAGGTGGACCTGCCCCCAGGTGAGCGTGTGCCAGGCTGCCCTGGGAGGCCTTTGGGGAAGTGAAATGTCAGGCCAGGGGGCCATTTGGGACAGGCTTCGATGCACTGCCCTGGGAACAGGGTCTCCCTCCTGCTCTTGGGTCCCCCGGGCATCTGTTACTGTGATGGCTGGCTGTTTGGAGAAGCTGTCTTCTGTTTGGATGGGAGGGGGCCCCTCGGCCCCTGGGTTTGCCTTTGGGCTCCAGGGTGAAGGCCGATGGGCTCGGCCTGGGCAGATCGGGGCACCACCACAGCAGGAGGCCTGGGTGACCAGTCCGGCAGGAGGGTGGCCACCGGCAGGGCTGCCTCCCGGCTTCGCTACCACGCCGTAAGCACACGAGCGTCATTCAGAGACTTGCCTGCTTTGGGGAGCGGGCACTGTATGTGTTGAGGCGCCAGGAGCTGCACTCACCCCAGCCAGCTGCCACTTTGCACATTCAGCCCGGGTGTTACAATCAGGCAGCTCCTGCCCATCAGCTCCCAGCAAACGCCAGCTCTGCTTTGCAGAGGGACGAGGGGGTGGCTCCTGGGCACAAGGGAGCAACCTGCGGGTGGGCCCAGGGTGCCCCCAGCTTCCAAGAGCCACGGCAGAGGGCAGCGTGCTCGGAGGGGTGGTCGGGGACAGCCCTGGGACGGCTGCTCCACATGCCCCCCGGCGGCACTGCTCCAGTTCTCCCCGGCAGAGGTGACACTATTCTTCAGGTGGGTTTTGCCATCAGCGCTGGCCTGGGTCGAGCCCCGCCTTAAGGCACACGGGCAGGACCCACGCTCTGATGCCGCATGTCCCAGCCCTGTGTACCTCCTCAGCCCTGTCATCCCCATCCTTATGTTCTTGACATTCTAGAAGCATCCCTGGGGTGACTGTTCTCGCTCCCTCCCCAGTGGCAGCCAAGAGCTGCTCTCTGAGCTTGGCTCCCTCCCACCTCCCTCCAGGCCTCGGAGGCCAGAGGCAGAGCGCTCACATGTGAAGATGGGGCACTCGATCAGCTGCACCAGCTTGTCTACCTCCGTGAGGAAATCCACAGTGACCTCCAGGTCCCCGCTGGGTGGGTGGTCAAGGGAAGTGGGACCACTGGCCAGGGCAGCCTGCCTCTCTGGGGGCGGGGACAGCCGGGGAGCTGGGCCCTAGGGGCTCGACCCAGCGGCAAGAGCACACCTCCCACTGGGCCCTGGCTTCCAGGCACAGAGCGTGTTTCCACCTGAGCAGGATCAGGACACAAAGGACAGCAGCCTATTGTCCCTCTGCCTTTCTGTCCCTCTAAATGAAGAGCGGCACAGCTGTCCCCCTGCGCGGGCACTCCGGCTCTGCTCCGGCAGCTCTCTCCTCTGTGCCCTCCAGGCCCTGAAAGGCTCTCACTGCCCTGCAGCCTATGGGGGAGGGCTGGGCAGGAAAGGCCCCTGTTCCTGCCTGAGTGGATGCCTGTCAGCAGGGCCAAGGTCAGGGCTGCTGCAAGCCTGGGGCCTGCAGTCCTCGGGTCACACCGGTGGCTGAGAGGAGCAAATCGTAGTTTGAAGGCGAGCGGGCACCCTGAGGGAGCCAGGCGAGGCCACAGCTGACCCTCAGTGGAGGCACCTTAGGGCCCCTCTTTCCTTACCCCCCAACTCCTGGCCCATCAGGGAAGGAGACCAATTTTGCATCCTAAGTGTCTGTCCAATCCGGGTCACACGCCAGGCATTCACAGAGGAAGCTGGTTTGCTTCACGGTGTTTCAAACAAAAGCCGACCATGGATGCCCTTCTCGGAGGCAGGCCCTGAGGGGCGCCCCCTCTCCCGGAGGCCTCCCCTCCAGCCTGCTTCTCCCTGTTGGGTCCTCTGCCGGGCCCTGGCTCTGTGGCCCCCAAAGGTCCTGAGCTCCTCACCTACCGGCCTGCTGCAGCCCGGCAGCCCCCCTGCTCCCGGGCCTTCTCTCCCCACCCTGCCCCAGCACCGGGCGGAGGGCACCCTGCCTCTTTCTCGGGGCACCCTTACCTAGGTAAGCCCCCGTCCCTGATCCCCAGCTCACAAAGCTTCTCCAGGGCCAGCTCCCCTCTACGAGGCCCTAGATGACCCTGTTTCCTCAAATCCACCCCTCACGGTGCCCTCACGGGTCCTGATGTCCCAAGGCCCGGAGGCGGAGCGCAGGGTCAGGGCAGAAGGATGGCAGTCGGGCCACCACGTGGGTGGGAAGGGAGCACCCGGCCCCCACCTGCCCCTCAGAGGCTGGGCTGGAAGAACAGTGAGTGAAGGATACAACTTCTGGATGAGGTCGTAGGCATGCTGGTAGTTCTGGGTGAGGAAGCAGAGGGACACCGTGGTGACTGGGTTGTGGCACCAGGAGCGGTATAGGCAGCAGAACAGGTTCTGGCTCTCCTGAGGGGGGAGAGGTGTGAGCAGTTAATCGAGTCCCCGCTCCTTCCCCACGGGTCCGCGGCCCAGACTCAGGGCCCCGCTCGGAGCGCCAGGGAGCCAGCTCAGCACCTGGGCCATGTTTGGCAGCCCAGCTGGGAACGAGCTGTCACAAAGGAAACGCTCAGACCCTGTCATTACTCTGTCCCACAGAGCCACGTGGTGATGGCTGTGAGGGCCTGCTCGGGAGTGAGCCTGTCCTTTGTGCTGGTGTTTCTGCCCTCGGCAAAAAACAGTAATCGTCCTCTCCACAGCCCTGTGGTCCCGGAGCCTGTGGGGCTGGCAGGGGGTGTGACCAGAGGGGGGTGGGGAGGAAGCTTCCTCAGGGCCCAGGCTCTCCCTGGCAGTGCCCTCCTGCCGTCCTCAAATGCCATCTCTTCCCTCCTCTGCAGCCCACCTTGCACTCGGGAACCAGCCCAGGAGCTGAGCCCACACTCGAGAGCCCCTGCCCTGAGGAACATTCTTTAGGCCTCTGCGAATGTCTGGAAGGAACCACAGGAAGAAGGCAGGGGTGTGGCCTGGGTCATTCCCAGTGGCTCGGCCCCAGATGCCCTCAGGCGCAGGCTTGGATGTCTTGGAGACTCCCTGAGAGAGGGCCGAGGCAGGGTCTGAGCTGGGAAGGTGGTGACCACAGCCCAGATGAAACCCCTGGAGCTGCCAGCACGTCTGGGATGGCGGCTACCCCCGGGGGCCCCCTCCTTTGGGCCGAGCAAGGCCTTTGACCCGTGTCCCCCAGAGCAGTTCGGTAGAATGGTGAGCGCCTCCCTGCTCTCTCTGACCAGCCCTGGTGGGTCCTCACCGAAAGCCTGGGCCAGGCAGCACTGTGACACACCCTGGCTTACACAGGGCATCCTGTAAGTCAGATGTGTCCCTCTGTGGGAGAGAGGGGTCCTGGCCAAGCAGGAGGGTGAGGAGAGCAACGACCCCGGATCCCCAGCGGGGTTGCAATCCAGAGGCCTGACCCTGACTGGGTGACACGGCCCGGCAGGTCTGACCCTGCCGGGTCCTGCAAGGCGGGCTCGGAACCCAACCTACTCTGTGTGCGAGGAGGCAGTGCTGGTGGGGGGCGGGGTGTCAGGGAGGGCACGTGGATCTGGAGCAGGGTCTGGAGTCTTCTGTGGGCAGAGACCTCCAGAGCAGGTAGCTCCAAGGAAACCCGCTGTGACTCCCTCCCATGGCTGGCACTTACATGCGGCCAACCCAGGGGGACCCCTATTTGACAGCGGACCAGGGAGACCTCAGGTCACATTCTCATCTCCTCCCCGCCAACCTCCGGGTAACGAGGGCTGGGCTGGCATGGCCACGCCCATGGGCACATAGATGACACCAGGCTGGAGCCCGTGGGCGAGGAGTACCGGGGTCTTCAGGTCCTTGAGCTGGTTTCGCAGCTGGAAGAGCTCAGTGGAGGTAAGCAGGATGGTGTTGAGGGTGTGGACCATGGTCGAGGCGAACTTGAGGTCCTCCTCCCGGAGCAGGATGTCCGCCATCGAGTGGAAGATGTTCTCCGCGTTCAGCAGGAGGCAGAGCTGCCTGGAAAATGGGCCAAGTGGAGGCTCTGGAGACCTCTGGGCCTCAGCCTCAGAGCCCTCTCCTTGGTCTTCCTCAGCAGCTCCTGAGGAAACCTGCTCTTTCCTGGGCCTGGTGCGGGACCCTGGCTCTGGGGCCTGCGGGGGGCCAAGGGGGCTGCTCACAGCGGACCTGGCTCCACGCCTCTTGGCAACTCCAGAGCCCCATGGGCTCCATCTATCCTCCCACCCACCCCAGGCCAGGAAGTGGAATCCCGAGAGAAGCAGCGGGGCCTCTGGCTACCAGGGTGGCCCCAGGAGCCCTGAGGTACCTTTCTGATCTCCCACATAGCATAGCAACGCCTCCCCATGTGCCAAGGCGCTCTGTGTCCCTTCCTGGCTTTACTTTTCTGGCTAGAGATTATCTTTACGTGACAAATACGCATTCTGGTCATCCGTGGATGGTGTCCCCCCACCCTCCCCCGTGAGAGCCCCTGGGTCAGGAGCTTGTTTGGGCTGTTCACGGTGCCACCCACGCCTGGAGTGGTGCCTGCACGTAGCAGGGGCTCGGTAGGTGCTCGTGGGATGAACAAACCCTAAGGCAACCCTGAGTTTTACCTTCGCTGTTCCGATAATGAAACTCTGGTGGGGAGGCCAAGTGACTCGGCCAAGGTCACGGGATTACTTAGGGCCACTTCTTCCCACTATCTCTCCTCTAATAAGAGTCTTGTGGGGGATAAGGCACGGGCTTTGTGAAAAGGAGTCTCCATTTTATAAAAGGGAAAACAGGGAACCCAGAGAATGGAGGAGGAAAGCAGTTTTCCCAGGGTCCCTGGGCCAAGGTGACGTCCACAGTGACAGGCAGGTATCAAGGACAAGGCTCAGGGAAGCCTGTTGACCTCCCTAGTTTGCCGCTTGCCCACAGAGGCCTGGCCTTGAGGGGATGAGCAGGCCTTCCTGCTGGGAGTTTAAGGATCCCAAGGCTCCTGAAACTAAGAAGAGCAAACCAAGGAGCTGGCAAGTGGCTGGTAAGGAGGGTGGGGTGTGGCCCCCGTGCCCTGCCTGTTGGGCACCGGTGGCAGCATGGCACCCCTTCCCCATCTCCTGGTCTCTGCTCCAGGGAAGCATCCACAGACCAGGCCTCAGGCTTGTGGGGACAATGGGTCTGAGGCCTCAAGGTCTCAGGTGCTGGACAAAATGAGCCCCATTTGGAGCCAACGAGCCTGAAATATGTCCACCCCAGGTCACCGAACTCACACTAAACTCGGCGTTATCAGGGTCTGGCTTCCTGTTTCCTTCCAAACGCCAGCCACGCCCTGGGGCCAGACTGGAGAAGATTCTTCCCCACACCCGGCTCCAAAAAATCCCAGAGCATTTGGTAACAGAGAGGCCAAACCACGAGGCGCAAGCAGCAGGCAGGCCGTCTCCAGCCTAGGCCCAGCTGGAACCGGCAGGCTTGGGCAAGAAACCACCAGAGAAATGGAAACAAAGCTGTTGGGGGGATGGGGCCGGCGGGTGGCGTGGGGAAAGCCGTGCCATCGTTGCTGGAGGGTAGGGGGAGCCCCCCTGCTCACCTGGTGTGGGTGGAGGAGGGGCCCGGGCCCTGGAGCCTGGTGCCCCTGACCAGCTGTGTCACCCAGTGTGTCTGTGTGACAATTTCTCCACCTCCGAATTGGGGGTGACATCTACCTGCACCATGGGGGCTACTCAGAGGGCAGTCATCAAGACTAGTGGCAACTCGCGTGGGTGCACAGTATGTGGCAAATGGGACCCCTGGTTGGGTACCTTGTTGGCACCACGGGTGGGGGACGAGGGCCAGCTCCCAGGAGGACGCCTGGCCCTTCAGCAGAGCCTAGGCAGCACTTCCTGTCCCCTCGTGGTCCTCCCACCCCGAGACGACCCCATCTCCAGGGCTGTGGGATAGAAATGTTTCAGGAGGGCAGGCCGGGGAGGAAGGGGAGCATTCTGACAAATGGTCACAAATGCCCGTCGCCTGCAGCTGCTGCCGTCTCCATGACAGGGGCCAACAGCTGAGGCTGCTGCCAGGCAGCGCTCTCCAGGGACCACAGGCCTGATGGGACCCGCAGCAGCTGAAGGGCGGGGGTGGTGCTCTCACGTGAGGATGGCTGAGGAGGGTGCGGAGGGACAGGCAAGGGGGTGGCGATGAGCAGAGGTGGGCGCCAAGGCCTCCTGCTGTCCCTAATAACCTGGAAACACTGGGGAGCCACAGAAGGTCAGGGATGGCAGAGTATTCCGGAAATACTCTTGCCACCACGGCGCTCTCCTCCTCTGCTCTCTCCCTGGTCTGCACCTCTTGGCGGCCATGTCTGGTCCCATGGAAATCTTCAAAGCCATCTCTAGATCAGCGGCTCCCACACGTGCCTCTTGAGCCCCCACTGAGCTCTGGATGGACACCGCCTGCCTGGTGGACGCCCTGCTTGGCTGCCCCACAGGCATTTCAGACTTGGCGGGGCCAAAGCACATCTCTTCGTTTCCCCCTAGACTCTGGTCGCCCAGCCTTCAGGGGGGCATTGGCGCCCCGCGGCCTCAGGAAGTGGCATCACTGCCCACCCAGCTGCTCCAGCCCAAAACCAAGGAGTCCTCCTTGATCCTCTGGGCCCCTCTGTCCAGTGTACCAGCAAGCCCAGGGGCTCTGCCTTCAGGGCACACCTGGCTCCCGGCCTGTCTCAGCTGCCCTGCCCTGGGCCAAGGGTCAGCCCTCTCTTGCCTGGTCAATTCCAAGCCAGCTTCTAATTGGTCTCCCTGTGTCTTCTCTCACCCCACCGTTCACCCTCCATGCACCAACTGGGGCGCTTCTTAAAAAGTCCTAATCAGGGCTTCCCTGGTGGCGCAGTGGTTGAGAATCTGCCTGCCAATGCAGGGGACACGGGTTCGAGCCCTGGTCTGGGAAGATCCCACATGCCGCGGAGCAGCTGGGCCCGTGAGCCACAATTACTGAGCCTGCGCGTCTGGAGCCTGTGCTCCGCAACAAGAGAGGCCGCGATAGTGAGAGGCCCGCGCACCGCGATGAAGAGTGGCCCCCGCTTGCCGCAACTAGAGAAAGCCCTCGCACAGAAACGAAGACCCAACACAGCCATAAATAAATAAATAAACAAATACTTAAAAAAAAAAAAAAAAAGTCCTCATCAGAGCATGGCCCTCCTCAGCGGCTTCCTGCCGGATCTAAATAAACCCAGCTCCTGACCACGGCCTCCAGGCCCCACACTTTCTGGTCGGCTCCTCACCAACCTCAGCCCTTATGAGTCCTCCTTTACCCACGATGTGCAGGCCTCTCCTGCGTTTCTTCTGTTCCTGACCTCTGCCCTGGCCTGGGCAGCTCTTGCCAGGGACCAGCGCACATCTGGCTCCCTCCAGCCAGGGAGATCTCAGCTCCAACCCCAGCCTCAGGGGAAGCCTCTGTCCCATGCACACCCCTCTGCCACCAGCCCTTTCTAAGGGAAGTCCTGTTTCTTTCCAAGCGTTTCTCGTCACCTGAGTCATCTGGTTGATGGACTCGTTACTGGGTCCCCTGCTGTCCCTCCCACCAGAACATGAGCTGCAAAGGGCAGGGCCTTGCCTGTGACCCTCAGGTCCCTCATACCAAGAATCACTTTTGCACATTACCGCATGGAGGAGATGCACTGATCTCCACCCAAGGTTTCATGAACAGACCCGGAGACGTTCCTCTGCCCCATGCCAGCACATCCCTTAGCTGCTCCTGGGCGTGCCCCGGCACGCTGTGCCAGCCTGGTCTGCAGAGAGCAGCTGCCCTGACGGTACATTTTCAGCCTATCACCCAGGGCCTGGCTGCCCGGTCCAGGGAGACCTCAGGAGACGCCCAAGCCGCCAGGACAGACTGAAGGGTCAGCCGCAGCACATCACACCAAGGGGTCTCCCCCTGAGCACCACTGATTAAACCACCACGGGAGGGGAAGGAAAAGGAGGGGAGGGACGGGGAGGAGCCGGGAAGAGGGACCATGGAGGAGCGGCAGCGGGGGCACACGCGGCATCTAGCCTTCATGCCCTGCCCGCTGTGCTCTGGATGTTCGCAGCTACACCTGCTTCAGGGGGGTTGTCTCTCCCGCCCCAGGAGGCCGCTGGACAGAGCCTGGAGGGCTGCGGCAGCGGCTCACAGGGCTCCATCGAAGGGGGCTCCAGCCCTGCAGACCGGCAGGGGCAGGAAGTGGGAGGGAGTGGCGGTGGGGGTCACCTGTCACCTCACCCGGCCTTTGCTGTCTCATCCCAAGTTCACTGTAGTCTGGAGAAAAGGAAGACGCCTCCAGACTGCCGGGTCATGAAGCTTCCAGGAGGCAGGAATAATAAAGTGTTAGCTCCCGGGGAGCCCTGAGCACACGCCGGGCACCGTGCAGAGGGTGTTACATGAGTCCGCTTGGGGCAGTTCAGGGGAGATGGAAAGGACAGTGGCTCACGTCTGCACGTGCTCACCGGGCTCAGGGCACCGTCTGGGCCTTTTAGGGGAAGGCGAGTCTGGGTCGGTGGGCTGGGCTGTACCTTGCGAGCTCTGGACACCTGAGCAGGATTCTTCCTCCTGCATCAGGAAGGTAGGGGAGGAAGGAAAGGGGCCCACTTTTCACTCAGCCCTGAGTCTGTGGCACGACCCACACAGGCGGCCTCAGTCTCCCTGCGCCCGGCCCCAGGCTCCTCCCGCGGCATCCTGAGTCCTCACACGAGCCTGCACCCCCAGGCAGAGCGGCCCAGTCACACAGCTGCCCAGGGGACGAGGAAGGGTGGATCCAGACCCAGAAGCCAAGTTCCTTTCCCCACTTTGCCTCCTAGGTGCCTGTCGTGAGCGGGCACGGGGGCTGTCCCCGCCCGGGGGCGCCTGGCAGATGGCTGCCTCGCAGGGCTGCTGCGTCATCACTTCTCTGTTGAGCCCCCGCCCGGCTTGAGCTGCCTGCTGGGCTCTCAAGCAGAGCATCAGTAATGGAACACAGCTTGCAAGCATTAAACATTTGCCCATATTTTTTAATACCCATATTAAAGTGCTATTCATCATGAGACAATGGCTTGGAAAATACTTGGGGACAAGGCAGAGGTGGGGTGGGAGCGAACTTGGATGAGGTCTGGGGGAGCACAACCTGGAGGCCCACCTTAGGGCCGGGGTCCACATGCGTGGGCCCCAAGGTGGCCCGTGGTGTGTGGCCGTGAGGCCCCGCGGATGGGGCTCTGCCTCCCTCTCCTCCAGCCGCCCGCTGCTGCCTGGACAGCTGTTCCCGTGCTCTGGGTCTGGGTTCATGCTGGGGAGGGAACAGCTCTCTTTGGTCCCTCTGTCACATACCAGGAGCTCTCAGAGGAGCAATCTGCCTTCGGTCAGCTCTGAAGCCCCCGGGACGCAAGAGAGGGACCGCCGCTTTCTCTAATGCACAGAGAGGCCTTCTTTGGGGCGGCCTCAAAAGGCCAAGACACTTGCTGGGGCCGAGGAAGTCACTCTGGGGCAGTGCCTGCCTGGAAGTGGCCACACCACACTTGCTGGGCTGGTGTGAGCTTCGTGTCACTGTCCCTTCAACCACAAACACTGGCCAAGCATCCACCAGACTCTGTCCCTGAAAGGCCACTGGCCTCAGTGGTGGCCATGGTGGGAGGTGCTCTCCTGTCCCCAGCCTGGTACCCACCCACGGTCCCTGCTTCAGATGACATGTGGGCCAGAGTGGGTGGGAGGAAGACATCAGCTGCCTTGCAGGAGGCTTGGAGAGGGCCGGTCGTGCCCCGAGGCCATGTGGCCCAGGCTGGGCAGGAGAAGGCTGCCTCACGGGGGAAGGCACGGGCAGAGGCCAGCCCCACCGGGCCACCAGGGAGCCTGGTGCTGTCCTCTGCTCTGTCCTGGCGTGGGAAAGGGGCCACACGCCGCTTCTTTTCTAGGGACCTGGACCAGGTTGGGCAGGGTCAAGTCTCAGTGTGGAAGCCAAGACCTGCCCAGTGGCTCTGAGCCCTGCCCTCCCCCTGCCTGGGCTGCGGGCACGGCAGGTGAGAAACGGTGCATGCCACACTACAGGCGCCTCTCGTCTAGGCATCCTGGACAGCAGGGCCGGATCATTTCCCCAGAGGGCCCACCTTCTCCCTCTAGCCTGAGTCTCCTTCCTTGGTCTCCATCCCCAGCCGCGCGTGTCCTGACCAGGCCAACACTGTGCATGGAGAGCCAGGCCCTCACTTCCTCTCTCCTTTGGCCGCTAGCTGTTGTCCACGTCCCCTCAGTGGTCCAAGGCCAATGGGACACGGGCTTTCCTGGGAGACACCTAGAGCCTCACAGCCATAACTCTGAAGTGCAGCCTAATGTCAAGTACAGAGAACACAGGGGCCCAGAGCCATTCCCACCGGAAAGGGCCCTCCCTGCCTCGTCCCTGCCCAACAGCTGGGATCCTTTAGAAATTTAAAGAGAGAGCAGCTTTCACTTCCTATAACATGAGAATAGGGGAGGAGGGAGTGGCCTCCCCTCCGAAGTTCAGAAAGCTCCAGAGTTTCACTGTATCCTCCCCCCACAGCTCCCTTGCTTCTCTTCCTTTCCAGCTCTCTGCTTCCCAAGTATGAAAATTGTAAATCTGTTTTATTTATTTCAATCAATCCTCGGCAGTGTGCCCCTCAGGGCAGAGGCAGCCATGGTAACCCTGCTAACTCATGCCTAAAAAATTCATCGTGTTTAATGCAGTCGATGTGTCTGATACACTTTTAAGTTTTTTTTTTTTGGCGGGGGGTGGTGGGGTGGGAGGAGGGGGCATGAGGACTTGTTTTTCTGGGTCTTGCTGGGAACTGGTGCAAAGGGGATGGAGGGAGGGCCGCAGCATGATGGGGAAGAGGCAGAAGAGGAAGCAAAGGGTCTTCTGTCCACTTGGCTCTCCGTCTGGTTGTTCAAGAGCGGCACGGCCACACTCTGGGGGGCCACAGACACCTGAGCTGGGCTCCTCCGGAGACCTTCAGGGGAGGCCTCCTTTGGGCAGGAGCGGCCTGGAAAACCAAATGGTCTCGTGGAGGCAGCTGGGGCCTTAGCCCCCCGTGCGAGACAGCCCCTCTCTCCAGGCTTGGGGTTTGCTCTAGGGACCAAGGCTTCCTCCACTGCCCCGGGTGGTCTGGTGGCCCTTCCTGCCCACTCCCCAGGACAGGAGCCAGCTTCTGCGCATGCCCGGCTGACCCACTGGGCCTCATTTCCCATGTGTTCTTAGCAACCTGGTCAAGCCTGGCCCCACTGTGCACTCACAGGTGCCTCTCCGGCCCCCTCCGGGCCTGTCCCACATGGAGCTTGCCCTAAGCATGGCTGGAGGCAGGTCAGATGGCAGGGGTGGGACCCCCTGCTGGAGGCTCTGGGAAGACCCCTGGGGGTCATCTCTCCAGGCCTCCGAGCCTCAAACCCTGGGTAGCGAAGCCCATGGCTTCAGAGCATTTCATCTCTCGAGCCCTCAGAGCAAATGAAAACAAAGGGGTGGGCCACCAAAGGAAATCCTGTTGTCTCCATGACATCAACTCCAACAAGCCCTTGAGAGAGGCTGGGCTCTTGCCTCTCCTGTCACAGGGATTCCCTTCAAGCTGAATCACCATTTCCTCAGCCTTGGCCCACATAACTGACATCTGTGAGCGTTTTCTCCGTATTGGGCACGTCCCGTACCTTAAATCCCTTTAACACGGGACAGGCATCATTTTAGCCGTCCTCTTTTCCAGAGGATGAGAGCAAAGCCCAGAGCCTTGCCAAAGTCCCCATCTGGTCCGCCCACCTGGGCACCCGAGCTCTTAGCTGCTGCCTCGCCATACACCCAGCTCGCGGGATCCAGGGCCCAGCTTGCACAGGGGTTTGGAAGTGCTTTTTCTGGAAGACGGATGGTTTTCTGGGGAGAAGGAGGGCACCTTGGCTACAGATATCACTAGGCCTTCTGATGGACCAGAGCCCAAGTTTCTCCAGGACCTTCCTGTGGCTCTGGGGCAGTTTATCTGCAATCCAGCTCCTTCTACCCCACCCTCACCCTGGGGCTACCTCTGGGGGTGGAAGGCACTGACCACACTTGGCCACACCTGGTCGGGACAGTGATGGGCTGCTCTGCTGCGGTGGTGGCCTGTCTCCAAGGGGTGAGACAGGAGGCACAGTCTGGGAGCCTGCGGGGAGCGAGGCACCCACGGGGATGACTCCATCAGCCGGTTCCCAGGCCTGCTGCTGCCTGAGCTCCAGGGCGAGGCGGGGGTTTTAGTACAGTGACTCCCGGCGCTCTGAATCCAGGCTGAGACGGCCAGGGAAAGAGCATCCTGAGCCCTGCACGCCTGGGAGTGCCCTGGGTTGACCGTTAGAGAACCGGATGGAACTTTTCTCCCCTTTGAAGTCTTCTGAGCTCCTGGCCTTCCAGGAGGGATTTCCTCCCCAGGACACACTCAGCCTCCCACGGAGGTGGCCCGGCCTGGGAAGAGGCTTCGAGCTGCCTCGACGCCAATGCACAGCCAGCCTGGTAAACTGTTTCCTGGCCCCAGACCTGCCTGCCACCTACGCCGCTGCCAGCTTCCAGCCAGGCGCACGGAGGCCCTCAGAGATCAAGCGCTCGTGGGACAGAGGAAGAAACTGAAGCCAAGGGCTGGTCCAAGCCACACAGCCGGGGCCGTGGTGGAGTCAAGTCCCTGACCCAGAGTTCAAGTTTCATACTGCCAGACAGTCCCACATGGTATGTCACCTGCAGAAGGACAGACCTCTCCTCCCGGGTCAGCCCCCCTTTCCACTTGAGGGCTCCAACTCCCTGTGACGAATGCCCAGGGCACAGACACCTCTTCGCCCCATGACATGTTGTGACCTTCATCAGGGTCCCTTGAGGTAGAGGGTCTGTCTTGGGACAGGTAAGGGAAAGGCACCCCTGAATCTCTGCCATTTCCCCCTTCAAACTAAGAGGGTGACCTTCTGAGAAATGAGGCAGACAAGTAACAGAAGTGCCAGGAGCCTGGGGAGCCCGGCTGGGGCTGCCCCATCAGCCCTGGGAAGGGCTCTGGGGATTGCCCCAACAGTCTTCCTGTTACCAAGCTGCTTTGTTCACATTTTCCTTTACGTCATCCCATTATTCCCAAACTAGTCCTTCGTTCCAGGCCAAGGGATCACTCCCTGCTGCTGCTTATACGACCACAAACGCTTACAGACGGTGAGCGCTTCCTCCCTTCCACCTTAGTCAGCGTGGAGCCCAGACGCCGAGGCCTGAGCTCGCATAACTCTGCCCCTCTACCCTTAAAGCCAGGCACGCGACTTGGGCCCAGCAGCCCAGTGGTCACGTGGTCACTGCACCAAAGCCAGAATGCCCCCCTCCTCAAATTCTTCACCCAAATGGGCTGTCCTCGTGGTGTGGGTGCCGCCGGGTGATCACAGAGATCTACTTCTATCTCACATTCCTGTGGTGACTCCTCCAAGGGATTTACTGTGCCTTGAAGAGTTCCCACTAGGGGCTGCCATTTTGCTCTGGTGGCCGTCTCAGTGCCCATCTCTTGCTCCACCAGTGTACCTGCCCACCCAGAAGGTCTCACAGTGACCCTCCAGAACCAGGAGAGCCCTCCACGCCAGAAAGAGCCCCTTACTGAGAGACCCCTGAACCTGGCTTACACTGGAGTTACCCGAAGACCGTTTGGGATACTCCAGGAAGTGGGCGATTTGTATTCCTAACAGGCTTCACAGTCAGGACCGAGAACCACTGTCCCCAAACTGCCACTGCTGCAAGCCCGGCGATGCCACTCTCCGTGTGGAAATGGGGAGGCTTCACCAGCAGCCACAAAGGGCTGCAGAGCCTGGGCTCTGCCTCGGAGCTCTGGTGAAGGGCCCATTGCTTTCCTTCTCCCAACCACACCCTCACCTCCCCAGAGCCAGGGTCCTGGTTTTCCCTGCATTTCTGCCTCGTCTCCACCTTAGGGTCCTAAGCCCTCTGTGCGCAGCCCTGACTTGCGCTGTTCAAAGGGTGGAACAGATGAATTCTCCGGCCAGACTTCTGCCTGCCCAGGACTGCACGGCCATCTCCTCCGGCGGCGTCTCCTCTCCCAGCCTCAGAGGCCCTGGGGGAGGCAGCTCAGCTCTAGTCCCCTCTGGCATGTGCCTCTCCCGCCTTCCTGGCTACATTTGGCTTCCACAGGAGATAACAGTCTCTGATTAAGGAGCTAGACTGATTAGTGCCTTTCTGGCCTTCACATCTTCAGTCTGGGAGTTTTATGGAATTTTATGAACTGAGATTGCTTTCTGTAGCTCTTTACAAGTGCCCACTTAAAGGGCACTGAGATAAACGTCAGAAAACAGAACGGCAAGCGAAACACTAATACCTACTGCTGGTAACAAACAGCAAATATCACAGCAGCCTCACTGCTGAGTCTCTTGGACAATGTGAAGAGATCAGAGTGAAAGGGCTGGGAGGACGGAAGGGTCAACAGAAGAAAGGATGGACAAAGAGAGCGTGGAGGGGACTCCTTTAGTTCTTCGTGGCCAAATGGAAGGGGGGTTTCTCTTATTGGTACCCTCCTCCATCCTGTCAGGAGGCTGAAAAAACTCCTTTTGTGATCACTCATTTTCAGGGAAATTTAAGATGCATGAAATAGGCTTTTCATCTGAACGCCCCTTTCCAGCCCAGGAAATCTTTATCGGATTAAACGCACGAGAATGAAAAAGGGCTCCAGACGTGACAGTGTCCTGCAGGTGCCTGAGGAATCCCAGGTGTTGGTTACAGAAGAGGCCGCCCTCTGACCCCCAGCAGAGCTGTGCCAGGCAAGGAGCCTGCTGGGGATACACCAGCACCCCATCACCACACCACTCACTGCCCGTCGAGCAGAGTCTGGATGTTGCACACAGAAAATGGGCGATGGAGCTTATCGCTGATGTGGAGGCCTCGATAAGGGAGAGTGACCCTGAGCCGGTCTGCTTTGGCCTAGAGATTAGAGGGCAGTGTCCCAATGAGCTTGGGATCCTGACGGAGATTCGCTTGCCGAATGACGGGTGACGTGTGAGTGAGTGAAAACAGAGCAAGCTGCAGAACAATTCTGAGTCTGGAATCCTCTGCCGGAAAACCTCAACCTTAACCACAACCAAACAGAATTATACATTTATAAATGCAAAGACAAGGTTTGGAAGGAGATACATGAAACTGAAAGTAGAGGCTACGTCTTGGGGAGGAAGGGGTGGGGAGGGTCTTCTACATTTTGCAGTACATTCTTCTGCATTATTTCAATTTTTATATTACATGGATTAAAATTTCTTTTTAAATAATACAGAAATCATTTAGAAACCTACACATCTGGGGATCATCTTGGACTCCCTCATGGAGATCTCAGAGACGGAGCAGGGGAGATCTGACAATGGAAACAAGCAACTTACAAATGAGAGGATCAACAGCCGGGAAATGATATTTTTAGCTACTGTGGCTCTTTGCTTCAAAGGCGTAGGTTTCATCTAAAACCAGGCAAACCTCCTACAAAGTCTGCCTGTTTGCAAGGAGTGATTAGCATAATACTCCTTTTGGGAGAAAAGGCCTGGCTCCAGTCTGAGACAGGAGTGCCTACTACAGGGGAGGCTTCTCCTGAAATAGAATCCCGGCAGAACTGCGAAGTCTCATCAATGGAGGTGAAGCCCCCATCTTCCATCAGAGCCAGAAAGCCGCCTCGCACAGAGGGCCTGGGGATGACGCGTGCGATGCAGCCAGGCAGGGTGAGATCTGAGAGATCACAGCTTCGCACGGGGAGGCCTCCCTTCTGGGCTGCTACTTAAATCACTTTTGTCTCATGCAACCACCTTCTTCCGCTTTTAAGTACAGAGGGTCTGGGGGCTGCCTTTAGAGATGCCCTTTTTGAGGGGAAGGTCAGAGCCAAGTCAAGGCTGAGGAACAGGGACGAACTGGGCAGACGGCAGGCGGGCACCATCGCTGCAGGACTCAGATGATGACATCTCAGGGAGGTGGCCGCCTCCAAGGCTGCTCATGGCCCTCAAGAGGAGGCTCAGCTGGGGGTGAGCCAGCGCTGCGGCTCCGTGCCACCCTCCGCCCTCCCCAGCCCCGCGGGCGCTCACGCCTGTCCAGGTCTATCCGCCTCTCCTCTCCCAGCCCAGGCCCCCCACTCTCCGCTGCCACTATGCTTGGCCTGTGGGCACATCTCTGATGGCTGTCTTTTCTCTCCTAGAAAACCCCTAGCTGGCTCGGGAAGACTAAACATGTAAAGGGACGTTTGAACTTTTTTCCAAACACCACAAAAATGAAACGAAAGCTGTGACCTTCCAAGAGCTGTAATTACAGATACTCATCTCGGGAGCTGAGCTGGGGACAGATATCACTGGGCAGCTGCTGCTCTGTCACACCAGGCCCAGCACCCCATCCTGAGGGGAGTGTGACCTTGGGCTGTGAGGTGGGGCTGGGGGCAGAAAGTGGCGGTGCTGGTGCTATTTCAGGCCTCACTGGCAGGAGTGGGGCAGAGGAACGGGAGGGGTGCAGAAAGGGAGGCGCAGTCCCTTCTCCACGGCCCCCTCCCCGTGGGGTCTCCACAGCAGTAAGATCACAGGTCTTCCTGCGGAGGGTCAGGGGACCGGGAAATACTCACAGACGGGGTGCACAGCTGAAGATCTGAGAAACCAATTACCACGCTACTGGGGGTGCCGGGAGAAGCAGAAGGAATTGGACTGGGGCGGCTGCTCAGGCTTCAAGGGCAGGAAGGAAGTGAGGTAACTCCAGGAACCTGCCAGCTGTTAGGGCCAGGGGCTACCGGCAGAGGTGGGCAGGGGTCCCGTTCAGGAGAGGGCTCAAAGGAGGCAGGCTTCGTCTGTCAGGATGTGGACCAGCTCATGTGGGAGAAAAGAAAAAGCTGACTGCTCTCTGGGAACAGCTGAGGCCAGTTGGCTGAATTCACAGGCACCTGGAATTAACTGGCTGAAGAGCCAAACGTGTCAGGGCAGGGATGTCTGGAGCCTCCAGAAGGTTTTAAACTTAGTCCAGATTATCTGCTCACACTGTGGGTCCCAGCACCACTGAACCTTCTAAAATGATGTAGCAGCCAGAGCCCTTGTCAGGCAAGCTTCCTGAGCCTCTCCTTAACCAGCCTTTGTTGTTTGAGGAGGCTAATGGCACAGCTGTAGACAGCGAGCAAGTGTCCCCGCCACCATGAGCCCTGGGCCCCACTTCCTTGCCATTCGCTGGAGCTCAGGGCATGGGACTCTGGGACCAGCTGCCTCAGGTGTGGCCTCATGAGGCCCTGCAGTCCCCCTGGCTCAGTGCCATCCCAAGGACTCCAGGGTGGCCATGTGTCGGGGTGCCTCTCAGGACTTGTGCACGCCCACAGCAGGTGGAGGGAGTTTTCTGAACCTGCCCAGGCCCTTCAGTGGCTCGCTGGGAATACCTCAGGGCTGCTTGGGCCTGGTCCCAGCCACACTCCCAGCTCCCTGGGGTTGCCCGGGCCCTGGCGCCTGGGCTTCTGAGCAGACTCTTCTTACATCAGAAGCACCTTCTCCTCCCACCCTCACCCCCAGCACTTCCTTATCTTTCATGGCTCAGGTAGACAGCATCTCTTTCCAGAAGCTTCCCCAGACCCCTCCATCAGGGCTACACTCCCCGACCCCATCTGCTCCCACAGAGCATCATCGCTACTCGAGTTCGTGACCATCCCTGGGAGGGCAGGGGTGCGCTCTGCCCGCTGCGGTGGCCCAGCGGGTGGGCACTGGGACAGGTCTGCTCAACGACAAACAGCATTCCCTGGCCCTCCAAGGCCGGCAGGGCAGGAGCCCCTTCCCGGGGGAGGGCGGAGCTGGGGATTTTTATCCATCCTCACGGGGGAGGGGCCGAGCGCTTGCTACCGGCAGTTCCAATTCAGAGACGAGGACTCTTGCCTGGCCTGACAGCTGTGGCCTAATTTCCAGGGCTATACCCAGGCTCCTTAATTTTACCCACTTGGTATTTTTCATTCCTGAAGCACAGGGGATGGAGAGGGATTGGGGATGGGGGAGGTGTGGACAAACGGGACGGATGAGTGCCGTGGGGCTGGAGGAGTCAGGCATCCCAGGAGGGGCTGTGCAGAGAGGGAAAGGGATGCGGGTGAGGACGGCCAAACTGATTCTTTTTTTTTTTTTTTAAAAAGGAAAAAAAACCCAACCACCTAACTCCCAAATCCTACCCCCACGCCCCGATTTTCCTCAGTAAGCATTTTCAACAAGGTCACAAATGCACTGGCTCTATAGATTTCTGGCTCCAAACCACAGCTCAGGCAGCCTTTAACGGCCAATTCTTGGCGTAGCTTCAGCTGAGCCTGAGGAGAGGGAAAACTAGGGCACCTTTATGCTCTGAGAAAACATCAGATCCAGGTCACAGCTTCTTGGTTCTGCTGAAGCTACGGGCACCCCCCGGCCCACAGGCCCGAACTTGAGGACACCCCCACCCCTGCAGTTCCTCCAGAGCAGGAATCACAACACTGGGGCACACATTTCTTAGTCACTCGTCGTCTGTCTGCCTATGCCACCGGACTGCCACCTCGGTGAAGGCAGGAACCGGCTCTCGGTTCTGGGTGTGCCCAGGGCTGGCACGGGGCCTGGCACACTGCGGGCGCTCCAGGAACAGCCACGGAATGAACCAGGGGGAGTGAACCTTTGACCCCTGTCCCCCGTCTGGGTTAGCCTGAGCTCTTCCCTGCCCCCCCCAGTGCTCCTGCTACACCTGAGTGTCCCGCCTGTGGACTGTGGTGGCTGGTCCCGCGTCAGCCTAGCCCAGGCGGGGCACGGGGCAGCGCGAGGTAAATATTTACTGGGGAAAATCAGAGCCTCGGTTCCCTCCTGTGTGAAAGACCTCAGCTGACCCTTAAGGTCCCTTCTGGCCACTCTGAACTGAGCCTAAACTCCAGACTGAGACTCTCCTGGTCTCTCTTCGATCATGGCCTGGGGCCACCATTCTGGGAGCACACGCGTGGGGAGACGGCACGAGTGGCCGTGCTGGGAGGGGCTGGGTCTGAGTCTAACCCCCAGCTCCACACACAATGACACAGCAGACAACTTCTAGTCTCTGGCAAGGTGCAGTGTTGCAAAAGGAAGGAAGCCCTAGAGGAGGGAACAGCTGGAGGCCTAATTCCTCAGAGGCTGCCCTGCTCCCCACCTGCCTGCGAGGTGGTCTCTGGGAAGGTCACTGGGGCGCACACACAGCTCTACCCTCCCCCTGCCCCGCTTCCTGGAGAATCTGGCTGCTGGGAGAGTGGAGAGAGAGTGTCTCTCCTTCCACTGCTGCCGTGGTGGGCCCTCAGTGGGGCCTGCTTTGCACCCCCTTTCGGGCAGCACTGAACCTGACCACAGGGTGGGCGCTGGTTGCGTCTGCCTCCCCGGTGTCCACAGCCTGGGATTCTGGTTCCAGACCCAGTTTCCCACGAACCACGGCTGCTCCTCCTGCGCGGGAGGGTGGGCACACAATCCCGTCCTGAACAATCAGGGCATAGGGACAGGTCCAGTGAGACTCAAGCCCAGCCCCGCGGCTGAAGGCTGGCTGCTGAGGGAGAGGAGTGAGCTGAGAGCTGGGGGTGGCTGTCCTGTCACGGGACAGACGGCCTGCTGGGCACGGGGCTGACAGAGGAGGGAGAAGAGCCTGCTGTGGGGGCGAGCAGGTGAGACGGAGGCCTGCGGACACCAGGAGGGTGCTAGCTGCGGACGTGCCAATCCTGGTCCCTGACTACACAGCACCTTCATTTCTTTCAACATAAGCGTGAGAATTGGTTTTCTGTCACATGCGCTCAAGAGTCCTGACTGGGCAGCTCTGAACAGGGTGGGGTCTTGGCAGGGGGGTGGGGGGCGAAGGGCAGAGGAAGGGGGACGCCTGGGGGCAAGTCTTAGTTTGCTCAATGGCTTTCTCTCTTACTCTTCCCTAGAAAACAAGAGAAAGTGACAGTCAACCCCAGAGCATCTGCTTTCCAGGAGCTGAGCCTGAGGGAGCGGCAAGGGCCTGGAAAGGGGGTGAACGGGGGCCAGGCCAGCTCCAGGACTGCCAACCCACCCGCCCGCGGGCTTCCTGACTCTGACACGCACAGAGAGAGGGCGGATGCTTCTCTTCACAATGACTGTCACAGTCGCTACCGGGACACCTCCTGCACAGCTACCAGGTGCAAGACACTCTTCTGAGTACTTTTGTGTAACATCGTTTAACCTCCCGAGGATCAGCAGATCACGATGGTGACCGTCCGCATTTTTCATACGAGAAAACTGTGCTCAGGAAAGCTGCCACGTGGGAGCCCCTTTCCTCTGAAGAGCTGCTGCTCCCCACTCCACTTGGGGTTCTGTCAGGGCTGCTGCTTGCAGCGCCCTGCCACCGCCTCCCCTACCACAGGGGACACATGACCCCGTGGGAACCAGCCAGAGCTCCCCCGGAGCACAGACAGCAGGGGCATGATGGCCACGTGATGTGGTGACCTCGTCTCCGCCCCCGGAAGAGACCAAAGCAGTGAGGCTGACCTCAAACAGACGCCAAGAAGACAGACGGCACCACAGGAAGATGCTGGGTTCCTGGGCCTCGCAGCCCTCCGCCTTGGTCTGGCTACACAGGCCAGTCAAGCCCCCTTGCTCGTACTGGTGCCTTTGACCTGGGTTCCCACCTCCTGCTGACCACCATAGTTAGATAAGCGGTTCCCAACTCCAGGCTGCAGACCTCCACTGGCCTGGCTGCACCAGAAGCCCCTGGGATTTAGCTGGGTGGGGGGATGGAGAGGGAGTGGGAATCTTTGCGTAAGCAGGCTGGGCTGGGTGGTCTCCAAGACCCCGTCCAGGGTGAAGATATAATACCTTTTTAGGCAGATTGTACTCAGTGTCCAGGTCACTGGGACTGCTTACCAGAAACAGGCGGCTTTATGGTTAGTTTCATGAGCTCCTAATCCCCTGAAAAAGCAGCACAAACCATAAAAAATGCTGAGAAGAAAAACTGGTCACCTGGACTACACTAAAAATGAAGAACTTCTGTTCCACAAGAGACACTTTTAAAAGGGTGATAAGGCATGCCACGGGGTAGGAGGAGATAATTATAGTACCCACATTGGAGAAAGACTTGCATCCAGAATATATAAAGAACTTCCGCAAATCAATAAGAAAGGCACCAAAAACCCAATGGGGAAATGACTGGAACAGGCTCATTGCAAAAGGCAAAAAGTGATGAGAAGTTCTTTACCTTTGTTAGTCTTCAGGGAAATGCAAATGAAAACTACAGGTGATACCACCGCACACCTACAGGAAAGGCTAAAATCAAAGACCGATGATATCAAGTGTTGGTGAGGATGTGAGCAACAGGAACTCTCACACCGTGGATGGGAGTGGAAATTGGTGCAGCTCAGACAATATCGATCAAAGCTAAACACATGTATGGTCCCTGATCCACCAATCCCTAGGTATTATCTGAGAGAAACGTACACGTATATTCACCAGAAGACATGTGAAGGGATGCTCATGGCAGCACTATTCACAATAGCGCCAAACTGAAAATAACCCAAATGCCCATCACTAGCAGAATGTGTAAATGAGCCACGGCATCTTCACACAGTGGGGGACTTGACAGAAATGTGAACTACTGCTACATGGGACACAGGTGAACCTCACAAACACGAGGTGGGTCAAAAGAAAGTTTACAGTTTGTAAAAGAGCACAAACTACGTGATTCCATTTATATAAAGTTCAAAAAACCAGGTTAACAAAAAAAAACCCCAAAACCCAAAACCCAAAACCAAAACAAAAAACCAGGTAAACGAATGTACAGCGTTAGAATTTAGGCCAGTGGCTACTTTGGGGAGGAGGGTAGGGGTGGTAACTGGGAGGAGACATGAAAGGGACCTTTGGGTGCTGCAAATGCTCTACTTCTTGATCTGAGTGCTCGTTACGTGGATGTAGACAATTAGCGAAAGCTAACCGAACTGTAGTACACTTACGATTTGTGTACTTTTATATAGTATGTTGTTAATATACAATTTAGATTCAAAAAAGGCGTTGTGGAAATTGAGGCATGGAGGGAGGAAAGGCTGCCATGGTGGCCTGATCAGGAGAAGGAAAAGATGGATCTGGGGCACTGAAGCAAAAAGTGTTAAGCTTACGTGGTTAAGAAAGAGAGAGGGTTTTGCCAAAGAGATGGCAAAACGGCGCAGAAAACAAGTCAGAACTTCTGGGGACACAGGAGGCCACGAGTTTACCGATGACAAGGCTGAGGGTGAAGTGGAGACACGAGCGCCATTATTAGGCTAAAGCAGCAGCGCTCTGGGGGAGCAAAACAAGGAGGCTCAGATGGCCCCATGTTCGGGAAACTGGTCACGTGTGAGAGCTGGCACTGGGGCGCGTGACCGTGACCGCAGCCCGGGCAGGGGGTGCGGCCGGTGGAAACGGAGAAAGAGATGCAAAACTTCACGCTTAGGAAAGCGGCTTCTGAAGGGGAAGAGGGAGAGGCAAGGCTCGAAACAGACAGCACGGGATGCTCGACAGAGGACTAGAGAAAAATGAGAGATGACTCAGGATTGCACTTGAAATCCATCTCAGCTCAGCTTCAGAGACAGAGAGAGGCCAATGTGGGTGATGTGAGCAACTGTGATAAACCAGAAGGAAAAACAAATGATCTGGGTGTGAGGGGGAGACTTGTCCTCTTGAGCAAGAGTCAAAACAGAGATTTAGACCAAGAAAGTCACTGTCCTAGTGCCAGGCAGTTCCAATGAGATTATGTAACCTAAATATAGACCAGAAATGGGACAGGATAATGGCCGGGCAGGAGTCTGGAGGGCCCGGGGCCTAGAAGGAAGACAGGGAAGGATCCGCAGACTTACTCGGTGTCTCACTTCTGAGAGGTGACAGGCAGCAGGATGAGAGCCCTGGGAGAGGACGACGAGGAGGAGGGCACATCAGGACGGGTCTTGGTGGGGATTTTCTGTGGGTCAGTGACTCTGGGCAAAAGGGAGGCGCCACGAGAGAACATAGCTTCTTTCCAATGAGGCTGAGGAAAAGCAAGTCCAGACTGGAAACTGGGCAGTTTTCCCAAGTGGCCTCCAGCACCCAGTCTGGAAGACAACCAAGAACCTCAGCTCTGGGATCTCTAGACGGTACACAGCACCCCCACGGAGATGTCCTAAGACATGGGGTGAGGGAGCTGGGGACAAATGCTCTGGTGCTACAGAGACACAAAGATTTTAGGATGACAGCAACAGACGCAAAGCCCATGCTCTCCTGGGAGCTGAGGCTGCATACTTGTAAAGAGAGTTCCATTATCCACTTTAGATCCCAAGAGCCTCTTCCGTGGGCCCTCACAGCCCGGGTTACAAAGCACCCTTTCCCATGGACTGTACGCTACTTCATGTGGGCTTGTGCTCACCGTCTGAGGCTGAATTCAGCGCCAAGGTCCCCCCAGGCCAGGGCCCCTGCAAGGTGTCACCATCACACGTGCTCAGAGACGGGAACTCTCCTTCCATGTGGAAGGGGCAGCTGGTCCGACGGCCTTTCACAAACCGCATGTGATGGAAACCCTTCTGTGTTATTTTTCTGACAATGGGGGTGGGGGGGGGGAAGTGGGTGCGCGTGTGTCTGTGATCTTTGTGGCCACCTGCTAAAAGAATACCCTTGTGGGGAGAGAGGGGGGAGGACCACACAGGGGCCTCCCAGGGCACCCACGGTGAAAAGGTTGGGTTAAAAGGATGAAGTAAAGAGCTTCCTGAGAACCACGTTCTACGACCGACAAACAGGACACATTTCTGTAACTGCTGTTCCAGGAGTTTAAAAGCACTTTTAAGCTAAGGACGCCCATTTATCTTTCCTGGCTCGGATGCAGCCCAACTCCAAGGAGGCAGGAGGATGGAAGTGACCTCTAGGGGCCAATTCCAAACCTGACGATATTTTAAGTTGCTACATTATGATACCCAGCAGCTACTTGCTAATTAACCCAGCTGTCTGACTTACCAAGGTCAAAGCTTTGCTAGTTTCCTGGCATCCTTAGGTAAAGTATAAACAGGTCCAGAGACAACTGCAGATTCCATAACCTCTAGAGCTTCAGAAAGAAATTCACTGTCAACCTCTCAGCCCCTGGCAACAGGGCCGGGGAGCTGAGGCTTCTCGGGTGTATAGACTACAAAGAAAGTGCTTTTAACTGGAGGCTGGAAAGGGCTCCGCAGGCGCCACCAGCCATGTGATGAGTCTTTGGAGGCCTTTTAAGGCCTCCCATGCAGCAGGGGCGGGGTGGCTCCCGAGTCCTCCCCCCACCACAGGTGCTCCTGGACGTGGGGGCAAACGGCTGGCTCTGTGGGTCACCTGGCCTCCCCGTGCCCAGTTCGCCTGTGACCCCTAACCTCCCACAAGCCCTGCTCGAAGCGAGTGGATCCCTGGCCTCCTTCCAGCCCCTGCTTCCATCAGCAGCCCTCCGCCCACAAGGGATCCAGGAGGACCCTTGAAACATGGGGCCACTTCCCTCTAAAGCTCCCCAGACTTCCAGAGCACGCTGCACGGGGGTCCCTCTGGCCAGCACTTCCTCTCCTCCCACCTCCCGCCTGGCTGCACCTAGTTAATCCCAGCCTGGCCTAGCAAGGCTTATCGCATGTGGTTTCCATATTCCAGAAGAAAATACCTCAGTTCTTGCAGGGAGCGTCAGTGTGTATGACAGTAGGCTCTACAGGGACAGCAGGGGGACTGCCTGCAGGAGAGAGAGCAAAGCCACTGGCTGCCCCCAGCCCTCCCTGCCACCCCTGGGTCACAGATGGTTCTATGAGGTGCTGGGATGCTGGCACTTTGCCATGCATTAGGAAACAATGGACATGGGCCGGGCTGGGCTCTCTGGGCTGCCTGCACTTTGCACCTCCCAGGGACATCTCTTCACGTTTGAGGGCAGGGCTTTCTTGCAGGCAATCTTCTCTGGCATGTCAGATCGGGCTGCCCTGCCATTCACAGGTACTCAGCGTTGTCCCAATTCGGAGATCAGAGCCAAGAGCTGGTTGTGCAAAGCAGCTTCTGCCACTCACTCCCTTTGCTGTCCTGCATCTCAACAAAAGCACCTTGGCCCCTGGAGAAGAATGACTGGGGAAGGCTCCAGAAGATTCACACAAGGAACTGGGCAGACTGACTTAAAGCTGACAGGAAGAGAAGCTTCTTCTGAGAGGGAAGTAAGAAATTCCTCGAAGCAACCCTCCAGCCCTGTTCAATGTTCTGTCTCCTTCCCCTCAGCTGGGGACCCCAATCAACACGGCTACAACTGATGAAAGACCCAAATCCGCCTGCATTCTGGGGAGGGGGATCAGGGCCTGTTTCCACAGACAGACTTAGGTTGGTGCGTGTCTGTCACAGCAATTTGTTTTTATTCTGAGCAAATGAACACGATCCATTAAAGGGGCGAGAGGAAGACAGCCGAGCGGGGCCTCTCAGCAGCTCTCTCCGCAGGCTGGGGGCCAGAAGCGAAGCTGCTTTTCTAAAATGCCATTTGAACAGGGATCTGGGTCTTGCCACTTTACTCGATTCATCTTTCATTAGCACCAGCACAATGGGCTTTTGGGGACCCAACCGATGCCCCCTGGCATGCAAGGTGGCACGCAGAAAGAGACAGGGGAAAGGGGGTGCCCCCGACGCAGATGAACTCCAGAGGCCGGGTGGATACAGAGACCGAGGGGGGCGGAGCTGGGGTCGACAAGGATCTGTGGCGTTCGCTGCCCTAGCCACAGGGGCTGTTTGACCCCCCGCCAAGGAACAGACAAGAACAGCAAAGTGGAATTTCCCAATTAGGGCATGAAAGAGAGCTTCTTCTCTTGAGCCACCGTGCCCCACTCCCGCCCTGCAATTAAAAACAAGTCCAGGGGCTTCCTAGCCCCACCACCCACCTTAGCGGCCAATCAATTCCTCACTCGCCCGCCCCCAACACAGGGCTCTCACGCAAAGCCGGGGCACTGGGGGAGGGGAGGGCAGGCTTAGCAGGGGTACATATTAGGGACTCTGGGCCTTGGCTGAACTGGAGAGGCTGCCAGGCCTGTCTGTGTCAGAGGCAAGAGGAGGACCGGAAGGAACCAGAAACCTTATCGCGGGGCTCTCTGGGTCGGGGTCTCGTGGAAGAAGCCTCGTGACGGCTCCCCCGTCTCTCACTTGGACCCCCACCTGCACCTCATCTTGGGGGCTTCCTTTCTCCGGGGAGGGTGCTTGGCCACCATGGACAGGGCTGGATGGGGATGGAACCCTCGAGTTCACAGCACAGTCACTCGTTGAAAAGAAAGCATTCTCTGGCAAGTCCTCTTTGCAAGGCAGCAGGGAGGAAGGGGAGGGGGAAAGGCACAGCTGATTAAGCCGAAGGACGGCTGGTCAGAGGGCTGCGCTGGCTGGCAGCGTGAGCGTCCTCAGCCTCGCTGCCTTCCCAGCACAGAAGCAGGCCTTGTAAAGATCACAGCTGTTGGATTATGCTGGAGTTCATATCACAGTCTATCAAAGAGGCTGCATTTTCTCCCTCCTCTCCTTTTCTACTGAGTATAGTGGAACGGTTCGTGGGAAAACAAGCTCTGTGCTTGTTCTGTCTGCACTGGCGGTGGTGGGGGGGGCGGGGGGAGAGGCCAGAGAAGGGAAATGTACACGAACACCCACTTGGGGCCGAGTTGTTTTAGCGGTGCCAGGGCCAGGCCGCTGGTGGGCGCCCTGGGTGTCGGCACAGCAGGCCTGGCGCTCAGGGGCCAGCTCTCGGCACAGAAGGTTCAATTCTTTCACCCTCTCCCGGGTCTGGTTTCCCCTCCCCACAGACCACTGTGGGAGGCCGAGGCCGCATCATGAGGCGGAACAGCAAGCTCCCCTGGACCAAGCCGTGCGGAGCGCTGTAACACGCAGGGTCTTATGTAACCCTCTCCGCAAAACGACAGGGCAGGCACAATTATCTTCGTCTTACAGTCAAAGCAAACCGGCCTTGGAAACAGGTCACAGAGTTAAAAACTAGAGGAACTGGGATTCGAACCCAAGGCTGTTTGACTCGAGAAGCTCCCCTCTTAATCCAGCTCCTGAGTGCCTGTGGCATCTGCCGACTCCTGTGGAGCCTTGGGGAGGGGGTGTGGGTGTGGGCAGGGCTGGGGTGGCATCTGCCCGTGTCCCCCTCTTCCCTCCCTCAGTCCCTGCAGCCGGGAGAAGGGCCTGGGCCCGAAGTGGGTCACAGCAAGTCTGGCTTGGTTTTGGAGTCACTGGCTTCCCCAAACTCAACATGCCTCTGAACTGTTACACCCACCAGAGAGCGAGGCCACATGGACACAGAGAGGATGTCCAACCCACGTAGGGGCCTGGCTGGAGTTGGGGGCCCTACTCCCACGCCCCACGGAGGTGCAGCCTGGGAAAGCCGAGTTGGGGGAAACACCCCGGGGCCTGAGGAGAGTCATGCATCTTCCTCAAGGCCAAGACCCCCCACCAGACGTTTGTCCTCAAGAACTCTGGATGCCTTTGTCCTTCTATAGACAGTAGCCGTTCCTGGACCCTGAGCTAAACACACTACTACAGAAACAATGGCTCTTCATTTGTTTGCCAGAAGAATCTCTTTCCTTTCTCTGCTCAATCTTGGGGGTTAAGAGGAGCAACTTATAGCTGGCTTAACACCAGAAGAAGGGGGTTAAGAATCATTTACTGTGTTTTTCTTCTCTTTTTTAAATTTTTTTGGCTGCGCCGCATGGCATGTGGGAGCTTAGTTCCCCGACCAGGGATTAAACCCATGACCCCTGCAGTGGAAGCGTGGAGTCTTAACCACTGGACCGCCAGGGAAGTCCCTGCTTCTTGCTCTCTTTTTTTTTTTCTTTAAAGTTTTTCATTTACTGTGTTTCTTATCAGGCCTGTGGCTTCTTCTCAGCCTGCGTGTATCACTATTATGCTCCTCTTTAAAGCCACCAGCAGAAAATAAGGAAATGAAACGAAAGGCAGGTGGGCAGGCTGACACTCCGAGGGCTGGGCCCCAGTGAACCTCTGCTGAAGGGCCTCGGCCCGTCTGGCCACGGGAAGGAGGAAGGCACACGTCTTCAAGGCCTCCTCCACATCGGATGCTGGGCTGTGCTCACCCTGAGAACCCGGACTGGGTGGCGTGGCACGCCGGCTTAGCAGGTAGCCGCCCCACAGAGCTGGTGTGGCCCAGAGGAAGCTGAACGGCAGGCTGGACTAATGAAGCGAAGGACTAGGAGGGACAACAAATGTGAGGGACCCAGCCGCAGGTTCCTTCTGTCCAGCCCACTGGGTTCTTTGCCCAGGGCTAGGAGACCTCTGCGGCCCGTGCGGGGTGGAAGTGAGGCGTGCCCTGGAGGCCAGGCGCCATGCCCACTGAGGCCCCAGTGTGGTGCATGGGGAGTGTGAGCCCTGGAACGGCGAGCAACTGCCATGCTGGATACTGAGCCCCAGAAGGACGAGCAGGGAGGGCCCTCTGAGGAGCTGGGCGCCAGGCGGTCCTGGTCTGCAGGCTGCGCAGGGCTCCTCAAGGCACCTGGCTCGGCACGCTCTCACAGAAGGGACAGAGGGGCAGCTGCAAAATTAGCAGAGTGCAGCGGTCTGCAGCCCAGCTCCAACCGAGCCAGGCAGGCACGCGGCTTCCTCTCAGTTCCCTCCTGCAACATGAGGATTCTCATCAGCCTAGGATGCCTGGGAGACACTGCAAAGCAAGCGAAGCCTCACTGTCCTAGAGGCTGTGAATGGGAACGTGGCAGCAGCTCCACGGAGCCTCGGCCCTAGCGGGCGGAGGGAGCGCCCACGCACACGCTCACACACACCCATGCGCGCGCACGCTGCCCGCACTTCTGCCTGGTGCCATCTGGGGATAGTGCCGACTCCCCGAGCGCCCTCTCCCCAGGCCCCTGACAGGGCACGTGAGGCTGACAGAGGATGGAAAAACCCATTACAGCCCAGTTCTCCAGAGAGGAAACTAGCTACAAATTCCTTTTTCAAAGGCCTTTCTCTCCACTGGTTTCCTAAAAGTCTTCCAGGCAAGGAGGGCTCATCAAAAGAGCTGACACCTCTACAATTTGGAAAGCCGCACGAAGCTAACTGTCACTCGTGTGGGAAAAGTCCGTCATTTTCCTGGTAGGGGGTCTCTTCAATCCCCAACGGTCCAACTTGATGTGAAAAAAAAACCATGGAAACCTTCCTCTTTTGGCAAGTGACGATAAGAATCCATTTCTGTCGCTCTGTAACCGTGGTTGTCACCCGGGATGATTCTGCCCCCCAGGGGACCTTTGGCATTGTCTGGAGACGTTTTTGACTGTCCCAGTTGGGTGGGTGACGGTGCTACTGGCATCCAGCGGGTCGAGGCTGGAGATGCTGCTCCACACCCTACAGCGCGCAGGACAGCCGCTGCCACAAAGAATTGTCCGGCCCCAAATGCCAACAGTGCCGCCGCTGAGAAACCCTGCTCTGTGAGAGCTCAGGAAAGCAGAGGGTGGTGACACCACCCCACCACCACCGGGACGCCTTTGGGGGGTCTAGGCCATCGGAAGCCCCTTCCTCCCGATGGGCAGGGACTTGTGGTCCTGCTGTTCGTCCTTCTGGCCAGGCAGGGCTGTCCCCTCCTGAGACTCTACCTTTCAGCCTGTTCCCCAGGTGGCCTCAATGCCACCCTCTGCCTGGAGCTGGGGCCCCGTGGCTCCTCCACCCGCCGGCGCCACACAGGCAAGCCCTGGGCCTGCTCCCCCCATTTCCTTGTCTCCCACTCCTTCAGCTCACCCCGTGCTCAGCAGGCTCCCCCACGCCTTCCAGCCGGCCCTCTTCCGGCCTCCTCTCCCCTCGCTGCCTCCTGCCATCCCCCTCTTTCCTCTGCTTCTTTCTACCTCTTGGGCCCCTCTTCTCAGCCTCCTCTCACAGCTTCTCCAGACCCAACCATTACACACTGGAACTCTGAAGGGCCCGGCTCCGGGCGGCCTTCCTTCGCTCTGACCACTGACCATTCTTAGTCCCTAGGAGTGAAATCCACAAGGTAGAATTATCTAGAATGGAACCCCGCAGAGTGTTCAGTAAATATCTGTTGAATGAATGGATAAGAGAGTGAATGAATGAATGACTGCCATCAACCTCCAGATTTGTATCGTGGGCCTAGATCCCTCCTTTGAGAGGCAGACATAGCAATGTCTTCAATGTCTCTCCTTTGACGTTCCCAAAGCTATTTAAAACCCTTCCCTCCCTGCTCCTCTTCTGGGGCTCCCACCTCAGGGACAGCTACCACTATCTACCCTGCTGCTCACACCACAGTCTTGGCCGTCCCCCCCAGCTCCCTCTCTCCTCCCTCCCTCCCTCAGGCAATTCATCACCAATCAACATACTTCTTACTGATTCTTGCATCGCACTGCACTGCTTCTTCCCATCCCCCTACCAAGCTGCCACCTTGGACAACAGCCTCCCACCTGGTCTCCCACACATCCACCCATTCTCTCCCAGCAGCACAGTAATCTGTAAAAACAGCAATCTGGGGCTTCCCTGGTGGCGGAGTGGTTGAGAATCCGCCTGCCAATGCAGGGGACACAGGTTCAAGCCGTGGTCCAGGAAGATCCCACATGCCGCGGAGCAACTAAGCCCGTGCACCACAACTACTGAGGCTGCACTCTAGAGCCTGCGAGCCACAACTACTGAAGCCCACGCGCCTAGAGCCCGTGCTCTGCAGCAAGAGAAGCCACTGCAATGAGAAGCCCGCGCACCGCAATGAAGACCCAACGCAGCCAAAAATAGAAATTAATACATAAATAAATTTATATATAACAAAAAAAAAGCAGCAATCTGGTCACACTATCCCCCTGCTCAAGCCCATTCAGCGGCTTCCCACTGACCTCTGGGTAAGGGCCCCAGTCCTTAGTCCAGCTCACACGGCTGAGCCCCTCACCCCTCGCCTTCTGGTTTACAGCAAAATGAACTCTCCAACCTCCTTCCTGCCTTGAAGCCTCTGTGCAGGGTGGACCCTCCGCCTGGAATTCTCCTTCAACTCCCTGACCCCCAGATGGCCCTGATCAGCAGCCCCCCAACTCCTGGGACATTAGTCTAGTCTGCTCCCTGAACACCCTGGATGGCTTTACTAACCTCCGTCGCCCCAGAGGTTCTGATTTCACTGGTCAGGGTGGAGCCCAGCCATCACCTTCTTCTTCAAGCCTCCTTGGTGACCTAACATGCAGTCAGGGCCAAGAACCACTGCTGTAGAGTATCTAGGGTCACTCAAACTATTCTGGGAAACTCCTCTGCCTGGCTTTGTGGGGAGCCTGAAGAAATCTGTGCCCCCTCTAGATTTCTGTTGGCCTGAAGGTCACTCTCCTGGTGACCCTGCTCCTTGGAGCCAAGCAAGAGGCAAAGGGCCAGACCGGGCCATATTGCTGGTGGTGACAGTTCTAGAGGCCTCCAGGGACTGGGGCTGGTGCCCTGGGACTGTCCGGGGCTGGGCTCACACAGCACAAGAACCTGGCTCCGCCAGAGCCACTGCTGCCACCAGCCGTGGCCAGACGGTGTGCTGACAGCTGGGCACCCAGCGCAGCCAGGTTCATGCTCTGTCTGGCTGACCTCCTTTTCTCCCTGAAGACTCCCACAAGAGTGTTCAATGAGAGGATATTTAGCCTCAAGGAAAGCTGTCTCAACAAGTGAAAAACGAATTCATTTGTTCGAAAAATGGTGACATCGACCTAACCCATGTCAGTAGCACCAGCAACCTGGTGTGAAGGGGGAACCTTCTTTGTTTCTTTTAAGAGCTCAAAGGTCAGGGAAAGGAGGAGAGAGGAGTGGAAGAGAAAATGGTTGCCTTGACCCCTTGCATGGTATGTGAATGAAAAGCCGAGGCTGTGGGAGCACAGAAGGTACGCGGAGTCTAACCTGATGATGAAGCCGCCTCTGACCTCCAGAAGCTTCCGTTCACTGCTGAACCTCTTGAGAAGGTTGATCATGAACTTGTAAAAGTAGGAGTTCATGGTCGGAGTCGAAGGAGAACACTCCAAGCCTTTGGTACCTATAGAGAAAGGGACAGAGCCAGGATTTATTCTACGTGTCCACAGAATAGAAACAATTATCAACGCCAAAACGGTGGGGGAAGAGTCTCTGTGTAACAGGATGAGGGAACACCTTCAATCAAGGGCCACGTTGGCAGCAAAAAAGCCAGGACCAAACAAGTGTGCACAAGCTGATACAACTCTGCTTACTGCAAAAAGCACCCACTTCCCTGTCCACCCCTCCAGCCGACCCCCCATCACTTAGTGAACACCTCCTACGTGTGAGACCTGCTGCTAGGTGCCAGAAATTTTTGGAAAAAAAATTTTTTTTTTTTACTCATTATCCTAATAAATAAAATACACTTGGGCTTTGTTTGACTGGTTAAGGGCAAATGGCAAGTCAAAGAGAAGAAAGAGAGAAGGCAGACACACAACCTCAATGGTCCATGAAGCCGACAGATCCTGCAAGGCAGAAGCCATACTCCCTTCCCGCCGCTGCTTAAGAATAAGTCAGTTATGCACACAGCCACCAGGGTGAAGACAGCACACACCGACAAAATGTGACCAAGCGTTTCCATCTGCACCCAATGTTTTGAAATCAGAGATTTTTCCTCATCTTCAGGCAAAGACGCTCTTTTAGAGTAGTATTTTGAAGACCCTGAGCTGGCTTTACAACCAGAAGCGCACTCGAGGTCTCCCTCTTATGTGTACCAGCTGAAAATACACTGAAAGCCAGATACAGCCCTCACCCCACTGTCCCTGCAACCCCGTCCCAGCCCCAGCCCTGCACATGGTCCCCTCTGTAAGGCCTCCGGTGCGGAGGGGACGAGGGCGGGGCTGAAACAGTGCCTGGGTGATCCCAATGTAGTGTGTTCATACACCCCTTGGGATGTCCCCCCGTCCTTCCTTTCTGACACATGATGACCTCAACAGCACTGTTGGAAAGAGGTGTCAGTGATGTTAGGACTCCTCATTCCATCTGCCTGAGGCATTAACAGGACATCTGATTTTTTAAAAAAAATAGCTGTTTAACTTAGATATAATTCATATACCATAAAGTTCACCCTTTTAAAGCATACGATTTAGTGAAACAGGCAGCGTGGGGGGTCTCTGGGAATCAAGCTTGGCTGTGCAAGGAGTATCAGCTCCCAGAAGCATCAGCCTAAAGCACAAAACAGGAACGTGTGGAACCGTCGTCCAGAGCACTACAAGTGAGCCTTACAGAGGAGCCCCTACAGGCTGACTTCATCAGATGCCAGGAAGCAGCATTAAAACCTTCTCCCAGAAGTTCTGTCGTTTTGCTGAACTCAGTCTTCCTTATGTCCTCGCGTGGTCCTTACGGGGAAGAGTGGTTGGGAACTGGAAAAGGTGTTTCCTGTTTTGTTTTTCCTGGCTGTGAATTACTCTATGAGGATTCCTTACCAGGAACCACACCTTCAAAATACTGTCCGCTCTCCTGAGCCTCTTCTACAGCTCCTGTGAACCGTGCACGGGGTGAGAAGCCAGTTCAAGGACAGGCCTCATTGAATTTCTTGCTGTTTGCAGTGTGTTGTTCTGGGTCCCTGTCCAGAAGAGCCTGGCCCAGGCAGTCCTGAGTGACTCTGGAATGGCAAACAGTCTCTGCTCCCTGCCCAGAGGGGCTGTTTGCAGAATCAAGTGTCACATTCTCACAGATCGAGTTACCCCAGGCCCAGCGGGGGCTGATCTCCAAAGAGGTGGCTGCAGATACAGCTGCTGAGGCTGTACCCATCCCCACACTTGAGGACGTGTATTCTGCCGCCCCCGTGGTGGCCTGGCTGGAGGGCAGAGGCTCCCCCCGCGCCCCCCAGTGGAGCTGTGTGTGGACTGGAGCCCAGCTCCCTGCAGCCTTCTCTTGGGTGCTCGTTCACGATGACTCCTTAGGTCCCCGTCCCCTTCTAGTTTTGTACGTACACCTCTGTCCCACCCCATTTCCAGGCTTAGGTTCCAAAGGACAAAGGGACCAAAACGGGGACCGATCATAAAGAAATCCTCCCCACCTGGGGCCACAAGTCTCCAGTCTCCAGGGACTGGGTGGGTGTCTTGGGCAGGCACTGGGGAGAGGTGCTGGGTGGTTCTGTCCCTACAGAGGCAGTGGGAAGCATCAAACATGGTGTTTTAGAGCTTGGCTTGGGAGTCCATCAGACCTGGGTTCAGATCAGATCTCCTCTCAACCGTTTACTAGCTGTGCAACTCCAGAATTGCAAGTCTCTTACCCTCTCTAAGCCTCAGTTTTCTCATCTGTGAAGTGGGGGCAATAAGAGCCCTCATTAAACGAGACAAACATGTAACGTACCTGGCCTGGGGCTTCCTACATAGTCTGATCTCGATAAACCGCGGCTGCTATCCCTGGCAAACGTGCCATAACCCAGAGCACTGCATGAGACAAATGGTTCCCGTTCTCCGAGTCTCGGACTGGACGACTGAGGGCTGGGGATAGTCTGGAATGTCAGATCTGGGACGAGCTCACAGTCCTCTGCTGGGGGGCAGGGAGGCTGTGAGGAGAGGGGATCGCCTGGGACCCCTCCCCCACCCCCCACATTCAGGGAGGGAGATCTGGCCACCCCTCAGCTGACAGACCCGCAGAAGAGAAGGCCTGGGGCTGCTCTGCACATGTCGCCGCTCTCCTTAGCCACAGCCCCCTTTGGGCCCCACAATCAACTCTCCACGTCCAGGCCCGCATGGCGGCCCCTGGAGCTGAGGCCCTTAGGAGGTAGGAGGGGGCAGAGCCACATCTGGGAGAAGCCATGTCGAGTGCCTCCCATTCTCACAGTGCGGTGGTTACTGAGAAAGCTTCCGCTTCTCGGTTTAAGGACTGCGAAGAGCAGGAGGCCGGGTGCAACTGAAGTGGGCGCCGGGCGCCTTCCTGAGGCTGAGACTAGGAGGATGGGGGCTTCGGGGGAGCTGCCCGAGGCCGGGGGCCCTTCAGGCTCCCGCCCGCCAGAACGGGCTCTGGTCAGGGCCACTGCCCTTGAGAGAAGCTTCTGCAGGAGAGGGCGGGGAGCCTTGGGAAGCTCGCGGGGGTAGGGCAACACTGGCCAGGTGGGCCGGGCAAGGAGGGGGCGCATCTCAGTGCTCACCACGGACAGGGTGAGGGCCTATTCGGTCCCTCCCCGCCTCAGTTTCCCACTGGCCCCACCGGCCACTTTTCTGACTCACCAGCCCTTCTGGCCCAGCTGGCTTGAGGTAGAACCTGTGAGATGTTTCCAGGCAAGGCTGCAGGCACGGGAGGAGGAGATGGGGTGGAGAGAGAACAAACCCGCTCCAGGAGTGTTACTACAGGGAATGACGGGCCTCTCTCAACTGAACTAATCTCTGCCCAGCCGCAGTCTGCTCCTCCCCGTGGGGAGCTCACAGCGCCTCCACCGGCCGCCTCTGCCTCTCGCCAGTCTGCGTGCTTGACAATCTCGGCTGGGAATCGGCCTCCTTTCTCAGCAGCCGATAAAAGCCTACTCAGCTCAGCTTCCCCTCGGGTGGGGCCCGGGGCTGGATGTTGCCAGCCCATTAGGACAGGGCAGAGCCGGACAGGGGCCCGACACCCGGAGTCAGGGCCCGCCCTCCAACGTGGGGATCTGCTGGGATGACAGGGCTGGCAGGCTTTGACCCAGGAGACACTGCTGATAGCATGGTCTTCCAGGCCCGCCGCGCACGGTCGGGGAGGTGTTCTGGCCGGGGGCCCAGGAGGTGGGGAAGTGAGGAGAGGGCTGGGAGCAACCTGGACACGGGTCTCAGGAGGGAGGCGCCCTTTGAGGGATTTCCATTCCCTACTCCTGCCGAGGATCAGTCCAGTGCCGCCTGCCTGGCATTTCTGGTTTAGAGGCGTGGGCTCTGGCAGGACGTCCACGTGACCACCGGCTGGCCGAGGGGCCAACAGATACTGCTGGGGGCACCCCGTATACAAGACCAGGCCGGGGGGTGGGCGGCCAGGGAGCCAGCCCTGCAGATGCTACTAAGTGAAACCTGATGTGGCGACATGAGAATCTGCAGAACGTCTTACAAACAGCCTTCCCTGGGATGTTTTGGATTGAGCTTTGCGGCTATGACGTGAAGGAGCCTCACATGTCAGGATAAAAATAGCTCTGGCCTCAATACACAACGCGAGTTACAGTTCAACAAAACCAGATGCGAAAACATCAGGCGCCCAGCCCGGACCCAGCAGGATCCCCGCTCCGCTCCCAGCCCTCCCAGCTACCTCCCCCGAGGGTTGGGGCCGTGTGCCTGGCCAGCCCCTCCAGTGGGCATCTGGATCCGCTACCCTGAGAGGAGGGGGGAGGGCCGGGGACCCAGCTCAGATGCAGGTCCTGTGGCCGACTGGCAGGGCACTCTTGAGGATGTGACACCTTCTCTGGGCCGGTTCCTATCTGTGAACCTCGCGGGGATGAGGAGCGCGACGCCGTGCCTGGCACAGGAAGTGCTGAGGAGTGGGCTGCGTGACTGGGAGGCTGGTGTGGACCCGAGCAGGACGAGCAGGGAAGGGAGAGCCTACACACAGGGCAGAGGGGCCGGGAGACAGGGAGGCCTTGGCCACTCGGGAAGCAGGGTCTCAGGGGGTGTGGAGTCCCCCGAGTCAGAGGGCCCAAACCCTATGGCTGTGTGGACAAAAGAGTGGTTAAGATGCTGCAGCAACGGCACCCTCGGGACCCAATCCAAAAGGCAGAAACTTTCTTTTCTGCGGAAAAGCCAGGGAGTCCTCTGCCCCGGGCAGTCACCCAAATCCAGGAGGCTTTCCAGTTGCCTGGTTCGGAGCAAGAGATAAGCTAATGGGCCAGGGCAGGGCCTGGGAGGACCTTCCAGCTGACCGTGGCGGTGGAGAGGGGCCGCGCTGCTCCTGCTGGGAGAGCAGGGGCTGGGGCCAAGGGGGCGCTGGAGAGACCAGGAAGGGCCCTGGGTTGGAGGGGGCCAGGTTCTCCATCTGGGGACAAGTGAAGGCCTGGGCAGATGTGCTAGGGGAGCCTCAGACCCGACAATGGGGACTAGGTGATTGATCCTGTTAACCGCTCCTTCTGTCAATTTAAGAAACTCTGAAGGAGGGGTGCTGACCCTTACTGGGCACCTGACGCTGGGGGGTCAGAGGTGAGTACAGCAGGCCCCTGCGGTATGAGCTGGTGCTTCTCAAACTGAGGCGCACACAAGTCACCCAGCAATCCTGATAAAATGCGATTCTGACTCCGGGGTGGGCCTCAGTGTCTGCATTTCTGATGAGCTCTAGGCGATGCTGAGGCTGCCGTAACCTGCACTTTCAGGGGTCTAAGAGGTCACGGCCAGGAGGGAAACAGATGCAAACCCCACAGTGTGACTGGTGGCAGGAACAAAGTGGGAGAGAGGAGTCTGGCCTGGGATAGCCTGGAAAGCTGCATGGAAGAGAAGCCATCTGAGCTGGCCTGGAGCACGCGTAAGCTCTTGTAACATAGAAGGATGGGAGCAAAGGCAGCACTTTACACATACAGGGCATTTATCTTACCCCCTTTCATGCAAGCGCTCACAGAGCCCCCCAGGGGCCCATCACCTGATTTTCAGAGGAGGGAGAGGTGGCACCGAGGCAGGACACTTGCCCAAGGTCACAAGACAGGCAGGGCAGAGCTGGGTTGTGAACCTAGATCTTTTCGACCCCAGCACCTGTGTGCTTTTACGCTGCCTGAAAAGGGTGTGTGGGAAGAAGGGCGTTTAAAGCTCAGAGGGCAGCTGCCACGGCTTTCTGGGGGCTGGGAAATGGTCTGGTGTGGCCGGAGGAAGTAGAGGGCAGGCCAGGGGGGAGGCAGCAGAAGGGCAGGAAATGAGCTGCTGAGGTGGTTTAAGGCTGGAATGGGGTCCCTGAAGTCACTGTGAAGAGGAGTGATACCGCCCCAAAAAACTGCCAGGCTGAGGCCACAGCCCAGCACGCAGAGGAGGAAGCTGGACCACCACTGCTGGACAGGGTGGGGTTCACGTGTGCTGCCGTCTTCTGAGTGTGAAGGTGAAGAGAGCAGGCTCTCAGGCCAGGCTCCTGGGCCGGCACCACCGCTGCCATGATCCCCCAGCCCAGGTGGGAATGACAGCAGTGCTCTCCTCAGAGATGGCATAAGGGTCAAGGGCTGATCCACAGGGAGGGTTCAGTGAGCTGACGTGAGAAGTGCTTAGAACTGTGCCCAGTCCTAAACAAGAGCTCAGCATATTACAGTCACCGCTATTACTGGCAAAACTACCAGGGATGGCTTCCTGGGTTTCTTCTAGAATTTATTTCTGCACTTGGTCACACCAGGCCGGGCTATAAGCAACGAAACTGAATCAGAACGTTCATTTTTGCCCATGTGTTTAGAGCTTGGGACCAGAGAGCCCTGCAGGGCACACTGACACGAGCTGCTTTATCCCAAGAATGGGCCCTGTGGCCGGAAGGGAAGGTCAGGAAGACTGGGTTTTGGGGGCAAACATCAGTCCCGGGGTGACCTGTGGTCCCAGATCGCCACACTGCTGCGGTGCGGGGCCCAGGGGCCTCCCTCTCGTGCAGCAGGATGTCCAGGCCCGTCTCCAATGACGGACTCATCCCAGAGCCCTCCTGCTCCTGCTGGGCCTCCCCACTGCAGGCCTGCTCCAGGGGGCTCACCATCCCCTCTCCCCAGAGCCTGGCAGGGCCCCAGCCATGTGGAGCCAGAGAAGGCACAAAAGTTGCCAAGTCACAGGGGACCCAACCGGTCGTTTTCGTGTCATTTCACCAAAACACAAGTTAGGGAGACAGGGAGCCCTCCACAGGCTTCCCTCGGGGCCGCCTACCCAGGCAGCTCCCCTCCTGACTGCCCCAGAGGTGGCCCTCTCCCCAGCCCCGGGGCTCTGCCAAGGTCAGGAGTGAAGGGGGACAGGCCGGGGTGGTGGTGAGGGGGAGGGAGACCACCGCCTCTGCCCCTGCCGCTCTGTGCTGGAGCCAGAGATGTTCATGCTAGGCCAGGCGAGAGCAAAATCCCCTGTGGACAACTCTGCCTGTGGCCCTGGGGACCACTGCTGTGGCGCTTTTAGGCCAGCACAGCAACTATCCAGGCGTGTGATGGGCTGGCTTCCCCACCGCTCCTGCTGTGTTCAATCTGCACCATCCGAGTTTACAGACCTGACAGGAAGGCAGGGCCACTTAGCTCCCTACAAACACCACTGGTTTCGTCTTTGCTAGGCTCCCCACCTCCCTGGCTTTCCAAAGTGCCTTTACAGGGACAGGGAGGGTGGGGTGGTGGTAAGGTGGCAAACGACCTTAAAGGGACACAGCTCTGCACTCTGCAAGTTCTCAGAGCTGCGCCCTGGAGAGCAGAGGAAGGCGCGTCCAAACAGGAAGAGGGGCTGGCCTCGCAGCCTCTGTGCACAGCCAGACGGAAACAGACAGAACGACCCCCTCGCACGCCTGCGAAGCGATGGGAGAAAGAGCAGCCGGGAGGAATGAGTGCACTTCCTGCGCGCTTTCTGACTCACACAGCCACCCCTACCATCCTAACAGATCTGGGGCCTTTAGGGCCTGGCGTGTGCCCTCCCCACGGTGGCTGAGGCGGGAGAGGGGACAGGGTACAGCTCTGGCTTCCCGTGCTCTTCTATTACCGCCTTGAGCTTGACCTTTTAAAACCATGGACCCGTCTGACAGATCTGGGGTCAGCTGTGGACAGCACGCACGTGTGGTTCCCACACTCCCTGCAGGGCACACATGGGTCTCGGGCTAAGAGCTCTCGGGGCCCATGGCGCAGTGTATCCTTGAAGTAGGGAAGCATTACCAAGGAAGTGTTTCAGGCACTTGGCGCTGTGTATCCTTGAAGGAGGGAAGCATTACCAAGGAAGTGCTTCAGGCACTTCCTTGGTGCTCTTTCCAGGATGGAATTTCTTCCCATCTGGCATACTCAGCTGTTTTGTTTTCTATGAATTCGGGGTGAGGCCCTGGCTGATGTGAGCCGGTCTGACAGCCTTGTGAGCTGGTCTGACAGCCTTGTGAGCTGGGGCAAGTCTTCGCCACCTCGGGCTCCCTAGCGGCCCACCTGTCTTGACAGGGCCAGGAGCTGGGGTTCAACCTCTTAGCCCTCCAAGTCCCTTTCAGCCCCTGCTCCCAAGCAGCGGAGGGCTTGCTGCCGGAACTCCCTGGACCAGGCCCTCTCCAACACAGACCTGGCCCATCCCTCCACTAGCCAGTAAGCGGTACACAGCCATCGGCTTCTCTGCGCCGGGGAGGAAGAGAGAAGATACCTTACAGATGGAGGGACAGATCACAGACAGTCCCGGGAGAACAAGGTGTCCCCTGCCCGAGGCTATGCTGCCTCAGCTTCTCCCCGAGGATGAGTGATAACTGCTTCCCGGGCAGGGAGATCTGGGGGCCTGGCCGCACCGGCGGGAACCCCTCCCTCAGCTGCTGCTCTTCCCCCTCATCAAGGCTCCCACCCCTGCGGCGAGGCTTGGCCTCACACTCAACCTCTGGCACTCCTGCCGCCCATCCAGAGACTTCAGGCTGACGCCCAAGTGCTGACTTGGGGACACAGGATGGAGAATGGACTCCTGAGCTGTGGGACAAAGGGTAGGGATCTCCTCCCAAGGGGTCTCCTGGTCAGGACGTGGGAGCCTCCCAGCCATGGCCTCTGACTGCCCAGAGGAAACGGCTCACAGGCAGGGAAACCACCGCGTCCTGTGAAACGAGAGAAGGAAGCTGGGCTGCCGCTAGAGCCCCTTACTCCTTCCTTGCTTTGGTCAGAAACAGCTGGAAACTTGGGACCAGCTGCAGGCCCAAGAGTGTGCACAAGGGCGGTAGCCTGAAGCCTGGGGTCCTATGTGACACCCCACTGCAGGGGCTTGAATTCAAGTGTCATCAGGCAGATGTCTTCAATGCATGGGCGTTCTGTGATTGAATGGCAGCCCTGAGGTCACCTCCAATTCCAACAAGCAGGTGTCCTCAGGGCCGAGTACCGGGACGCCTTCTGGGACCAGCGTGGTGGGGCTGCAGGAGGGAAGCTGCCACTGAAAGGCCCCAGATCTATTTGACTCTTGGCTTCTGCATCAAAGGAGGTCTAGGACCTTGTATCTAGATGTCAAGAGCTGCTCAGGGGACAAAGAGACACCCCAGGCAAATGCCCAAGATTCGCTGGGTACTTTCCTTCCAAGTCGCATCCCTGGGCATTTTCCAGGATCGTGTCACTGGAGGGAAGAGGCGTCTGCCTGGGAGGGAGGACCTGGGAGTCACACAGGCGCAGGGAGAAGAGCCACCTGCTGTCTGGAAGGACCCTGAGGGGTGAGCACCAGGAGCGCCACGGCCACCTTCACGTTGAAGGACTGCCCGGAAACATCCTGTTTGAATTATCTGCTCTCCGGCCTGGGCTGCCTGCCATGTTATTTTTAGCTTCTCGACGAGGAAGGAAATGGCTGCCTAGTCTTCCACCTGTGAGACCCAAGACTCCGAAGCACCTTGATTCCTGACTGGGAGACGCCACCGCAGGGAAAGAGACAGTCAGCTGACCCGGATGGTTTTATGTTTAGCCAATGGCTCAAAAGCCCGAGACTTGCAGGGAGATGAGGAAAAAGGGCTGTGAAGGTCTCTTACAGGGGTGGAGGGCTGCTGTAGTGTGAGGCAGGAGGGTGCGGAAAGAGGGACAGCCCAAAGGCCAGCCGGTCCAGGACAAGACTGAGCACTGCCATTCCCAGGGTCCCCGAGGCTGCAACCCTCCGGGGAGGACTCACCAGGAGTCTTCAGTAGGCCAGCTCTGCCAGGGGTGGGCACCTGGAGCTCTGAGTGGCTGACCCGGAGGTCAGGGCCATCGAGGGGGCCTGGGTCATCCATCTGGCCTGCGGGGGAGGAAGCAATTTCTGCCAATACCTCCAGATCCTTCAGAATAACCTGGGGGAGAAAAGCAGAGGATGAGGGACAAGGACCTCCGTGCTGAGCTGTGGCTGGAGACGGAGAGCTGCCTCCAGGGGGTGGGGAGGGGTCTGCAGAAGGCGACGGGCTGGTGAGAGCTGCCAAGACTGTGGCTCTAACAGTACTAAGAGGGTTCTGCAAAGGACATGGGCCGATGAGAGCACAGACAGGCAGTGGGTGGGGGCAAGTGCAGGAAGGAAGCCAGAGTCAAGGCCCGGGAGTCAGCTCTCCCATGACCACTCCTCTCTGGTCCCCAGGGTGCAGTCTGTGCAGTGTGTGCCCCAGGGCTCCGGGGCTGGCCAGGCCTCGATGTCGACCTGTGCAAGGGTCCAACAGTGCCCTCCAGGCCACACTCCTGGGGGTGCTGGCCACGGCCCAGCCCACCACCAGGCCACAGGGCAGATCCTTCTGCAGAGGTGACCCCAGGCCACCCGCCACATTTGGGGTGTAATTCTGGTCTCCAGGACGGAGCAGTTTCCAACTTCTAGACACAAGGTTCAGTTCTTGGCTGCCTCTGCGACATTCATACATAGATGTGAGAGGCCCCCAGGGGAGACCCCACAATCTAAAAAGCCCTTGTACCTTTAGAGGCTGTCTCCCCTTGCACAGCACCCATCTCCTCCTGCTCCTCCCCTGGCATCAACGGCAAGCAGGGTGGTGCCTCACCAGGGTGGGGGTAGGGCACCCTGTTTGTGTGTGTGCATGTGTGTGTGTGTGCAACTTGGTATCTCACCTGTCCCAGCTCCTCCAGCAGAGCCCTTGCCACACTGCAGGTAGGGCTGCCCACCCTTTTCTGCTCCCCCCTCATCTCTGTGCTCTGAAGAGGGACTGTGCCTGTCCTAGCACAGGTGTACCCGCAAGACTATCTCTAGCACCCAGTGGATGCTCAACAGGCCCCATCCAATAGGTGGATGACTGTGCCTGAGCCCAGGCCAAGAACCTACCACGGCAACCAAGGGCTTCAGTCCTGAACCAGTGGAAGTGACGCAGAGTGCTGGCGGATGGGGCCCTGGTGGGTGGGCTGTGTGTGGCTTGACAGGCCAGCCATGGAACGTGGTGACTATAGTCAAAATAAGGCTACTCCCGGGCTGTTTGTAAGATGATAAAAATGTTCTGGAGTTAGACAGTGGTGATGGTTGCAGAACCTTGTATATATACCAAAACCCACTGAATTATATATTTTATTTATTTTTGGCTGTGTTGTGTCTTTGTTGCTGCACCCGGGCTTTCTCTAGCTGTGGTGAGTGGGGGCTACTCTTCGTTGCAGCACGCGGGCTTCTCATCATGTGGCTTCTCTTGCTGCAGAGCACGGGCTCTAGGCACGCAGACTTCAGTAGTTGTGGCACGTGGGCTCAGTAGTTGTGGCTCGCAGGCTCTAGAGCGCAGGCTCAGTAGTTGTGGCGCACGGGCTTAGTTGCTCCACGGCATGTGGGATCTTCCCGGACCAGGGCTCGAACCCGTGTCCCCTGCATTGGCAGGCGGATTCTTAACTGCTGCGCCACCAGGGAAGCCCGAATTGTATATTTTAAATGGGCAAATTTTATCTAAAAAAATAAAAGCTAATGCTACTATCCTCTCTCCATAGCTTGAAGGCGATTCTTGTCTCAATGCGAGTAACATGCCAGTGCCTCTTCCTACCCTGCCCCACTTGTCACTTCTCCTCCCGGTGTCCTCTCTGTCAGCTCTGGCCCATCCATCTCTCCCAGCAGCACGGCGTGGTTGGCACGCAGTTTCCCCGAGAACCTGTTGCTTTGCTTCCTACCCTGCCGCACCCCGGCCCCATCCACGTTGGACATGGAACTCATGCACACAAACGCCACCTCCCATCTGTCCAACCTCATCCTTTCCTTCGTCTCTCTGCCGACTCTCAGCACTGCCCGAGCCCTGCGCTGTGCTGGGTGCTGGGGCTGCAGATGAGTCAGACCTGCCCTTGCCACGGCCTGGCGGGCAGACCCACACTCGCCTGCCCTTCCGTGCATCGGTGTACGTGATTTCAGAACATTCTGACTGTTCGGCCTGCAGGGAATGGATCCGTGCTGGCTGAAAGTCGTGGCCGCTAAGAACCGAGACAGACGGCAGGAGCAAGGGTGGCCCCTATGCCCAGGCCAAGAGCCCTGGGCCTGGGTGGGTCTAGGCCTGGAAGCAGAGAGGCCCAGGCCTCTGCTTCATCAAGGGAGGCCCCCAGAAGGCTGCCTACTGCAGCAATGGCAGAAAGAAGACACAGAGGGAGGAGGTGGATGGGGGAACAGGCAGCAAAGCAGCAATGGTGCAGCGCCGCACCATGGAGTAGCCCCTCCATCTGGCAAATCCATCCAGGGAACAGCGAGCCAACTGTGCCTCAAACAGCTAAACAGAGTTATGGGTTCCTAGTGTTTTACTCAAGGGGGCTGATGACATGTTCACACAAAAACTCCCACAGGAAAGCTCACGGCATCACTGCTCATCATACCTAGAAAGTGGAGACAGCCCTAAGATTCTGACACCAATTCTGATGTATGTCGTTATCCCACACCACCAGGCAATTTTCTGACACCAGCTGGGTATCCCACAATGCAACCCGATTCTGCCACTGTCTAATCTGGAGACAGCGTCAGATCCCACAGGTTGGGGGCTGAGTCCTACAAGACTGCCCCCCAGAAGGCTCTCTTCAGATGTCAATCCTAAGTCCAGGCTGTCTGTCACCTGTGCTTCTGACTGCCCGCCTATGGATCAAAGGTTCCCAGAACCCCCTCCTTGGGTTTAATTTGTTAGAGCAGCTCACGGGACTCAGAAAACATTTTTCTCATTAGGCCAGTGGTTTATTATAAAATGATACAACTCAGGAACAGCCAGATGGAAGAGATGCACAGGGCAAGGTATGGGGAAAGGGGCACAGAGCTTCCATGCCCCCTCCAGGGGCGACACTCTCCCTGAATATCCGACCTGGAGGCTCTCCAAACCCCATCCTTGTGGGTTTTTATGGGGGCTTCATTACATAGGCACGACTGATTAAATCGTTGGCATTTGGTGATTGATTCAATCTCAGCCCCTTTCCTCTTCCTGGAGGTGGATGATGAAAGACATCTTTACTGCTCTCATCAGTTAGGAAATTACAACAGTTTTAGAACCTCTGTGCCAGAAACGAGGAAGACCAAATATATATTTCTTACTATATATATATATACAATACCACAAACGCAAACGTACATCAACTGATAAATGGATAAAACAGAATGTGGCATATCCACGCCATGGACTACTACTTGGCAATGAAAAGGAACAAAGTTCTGATACCTTCTACAACAAGAATGAACCTTGAAAACACGTGCTAAGAGAAAGAAGCCAGTTGCAAGAGGTCACATATAATACATTTATATGAAACATTCGGAAGAGACAAATCTGTAGAGACAGAAAGTAGGCTGTGGTTGCCAGGGGCCAGGGGGAGTGACTGCTAAGGGGCACAGGGGTTTCTTTCTGGGGTGTAGTATACTTTAAAAGGATGAGATTTATGGTATGTGAATTTCATCTTAAAAAAAAAAAAGAAGTCAGGGCTTCCCTGGTGGCGCAGTGGTTGAGAATCTGCCTGCCAATGCAGGGGACACGGGTTCAAGCCCTGGTCTGGGAAGATCCCACATGCCGCGGAGCGACTGGGCCCATGAGCCACAACTACTGAGCCTGCGCGTCTGGAGCCTGTGCTCCGCAACAAGAGAGGCCGCGATAGTGAGAGGCCCGCGCACCGCGATGAAGAGTGGCCCCCGCTTGCCGCAACTAGAGAAAGCCCTCGCACAGAAACGAAGACCCAACACAACCATAAATAAATAAATAAATAAATAAATAAAATTAAAAAAAAAAAAGAAAATAAATCAAAGCCCCAAACCAGCAGCGTAATTCCCAACCCAGGGGCACTGGTAGAGCAGTCCGCTCTTGCTCTGCCCACAGCTCGGGGTGGCGGGGCCTCACTGACTCCCCGTGATCTCACACTTGGCTCGGACTCACAGGGGAGCCGAGGGAGCTGGGGGGCAACCTGTGTTTCTTTACATCTCGTGGCATCTGCCAGCCCCACTGCACCCCTCGTGCCGACTGAACCTCTGAACCACAGGCTACTCCTCTCAGGTCTGGCTGCACAGGTGGGCAGCAAATCCTGGTGGTCGAATGCTGTCAGTGAGAAAAACTGCAAGGCAGCTGGAGCCAGGCCAGCGCTCGGCCAGATGTTGACCCCCATGAGGGCTGCAACGCCCCACACCAGGTCCAGCAGGTACTTATTTCCCTAACAGAAAAGATGCTTGGGAAGAACCATCCTGCCTGAGAGGCCTGGCCTGTGAGATGTCCCCACCCTGTGAGTGGTCCCAAGGCTGGGCCGTAAGAGGCAGCTGTCCTGGCTCCCAACTGGAGGTAATGCCCTCACTTGTCTTCAGTCTCACATACAGGCAGCCGCTCATGGCACCAGGGGGTCCACTTCAAAGCCAGCTCTAGTCCACAAACCGGAGACCGATAAGCTACACAGGGCTTTGTGGTCACAATCCTGACTTCCAATCTTGACCCTGCTCTTCAGCCGCCTGACCCTGGACCAGTGAACTTCACCAGTGGACCAGTGAACAACCCTTCCCCACCACCACCCCCAGCATCTACTGCTGGGGCCTGTGCTGGTTGGAGGAGATGCGAGGCTGCAAGGCTGAACTGGGCCCTGCCTCGGACGAGAGTGACCTTGGGGGAGACGGGCGGTCCTGACGCACTGATAAGGCATCGCCTGTGCAACGGGAGCCAGCAGCTCGGCCTGCGGGGGGCTGGGAGGCTTCAGAAGTACCTGGGTCCCAGTTTGCCTGGGAACCAGGGGTTAGAGGAAGGCACGCAAAGCATTCTCTTAACTAGCAGAAGCCTTTCATGGACACAGGGCCAGACCCCGTGGCACATTCCAGGAAACTAAGCTTCGGCCCAGCTCCGGAGTGGGGTGTGGGGCTGGTGCAGAGATCAGGCGGAAGCCACAGGCAGGAGCAGGTCGTCAAGAACTAGGACCCAGGCAAAGAGGTAGGTCTGAACTTGGTTTTGCAGGTGATGTGGGGGGCTCAGTTTCCTCATATGTGCCCATGGGGACTCGCCTTGCAAGGTTGTTGTGAAGATTACAGGAAATACTTCACGTACTACTTCTGTGCTGAGATTTTTGGTACCACAGCCGAGCTTGGTCAGTGGCCCTGGATCAGGGACTGGGCAGCAACAGCGGCGCACACATCGAGGCCTTCAGATTTCATCTCTGCACTGAAGAGAATCTGCATCGCCCATCTCTGTACACCTCCTCCTGCCCCACTGAAGAGCACAGCCAGCAAAGCTGCATACTTCGCATTTTGAATTCTCTTATTTTAGAAAGTTTGACACCAAATGGCAAATGAATGCAAATTACACTTCAATTGCACAATTAAAGCTGGAAATGTCGTCTACAGGTTCCTTCGGTAATCCCGGCCACTCCTCAAGATCTGTCTCTGGTCCCCGGGGGGCTAGAGCCAACAGACAGCCCCACTGTCTGCTGTACACACACACACACACACACACACACGCGCACACAGCGTCCTTCCTGTCCCGTACAGTGGGAGCCCCTTTAAGTGGGAGTCAGAGAACACACCATCATCTCCTTCAGCCTCCAGAGCAAGGGGCTTGAAAGGGGCTACCAAAATGGAGGGCAAGGAGTGGCTTGAAGAGCAGAGTGGGGAGTTGGTGGGAAACGGCACCTGGTTCCGAGGCCCATCAAGTCCAGCCACTGGCTCTGCCCCAGCCGACCAGCAAAACCACTCAGTCCAGGTGCTGGACTTGAGGCTACGGAACCACAACCCTGACGCAGGCCTAGGCCGGGACTCTGCCTCTGCCTGGGGAGTGAGGAGAGGCTCCAGGGGGCAACGCCAACAGGGGGCCTGGGACAGGGCGACAGAGACCGCGGAGGAGCCACCCTCCAGCTGCACCTGGCTTTGCGTCTCTGTGCCAGCCAGGGTGTTAGCGCTCTACTCCCCTGGAGACCTCGCAGCCCTTGGCTTGAGTGCAGGAAGCTCGGGGAGAAGGACACGGTGATCTCAGCAGCCTTGATCACGCTCACGGCCTGGATAAAAGGCCGAGAGCTATAAACGCACTGCTCGGCCTCTAGAAATGCAGAGCCAGTGCCCCTTCCAGAGAGCGGGCCGGCTGGGCCCATGCCTGCGCTGGCCTGTGGTCCTGGCTCTGAGGACGGGAAAGGCTCAAAGAAGCAGGAGGAAGCCACACCAATTAGTATGCACTACACAGCTTTTCGCAGAATGAATATAAAACACTTGTGCTTTCTTTTTGTGTGAGAGAAAGAAGGGGGGAAAGAGAGGGAGGGAAAAAGGTTACAAGAAAGCAATATTCTGCAGGAGCAGGAGTGCCTGCCGTTACCATGGCAACGGGCTGGGCGGGTGGGGAAGGCACATCAGCTGGTCCCTAGTCCCCGAGTGAGCTGGCCATCGATGAAGTGAAAGGGTCGGTGGCAACTGGGTAAGGAAAACATTTGACAAAGCAACTCTGAGGGGAAGGCGTCAGAGGTGAGGGGGAAGGGGTGTCACACCCTCCATGGCTTGGGGAGCAAAGTAAGGAAACCACGGGACTCCTGAGAAAGGCCTTCCTTCTAGGAGGTGACCTGACAGCAGCAAAGGGCACATTTCAGTGTGGGAGGGGAGTCATCGTCTGGATGGGCCACGGCAGGCTGTCACCCCCTGCATTCCAGTAGGCCAAGGACAGTCTCCCGGACGGTGACTGTTCCCTCCTTTCCTTTTTGGTCCCTCCAGGCGCTCTCTGTCCCAACACCCTGTCCACAGACCAGCCCTGGAAAACCCCTCGGGGCGGAAGGCTCCCTTCTCTCTCCCCGAGGAGCTCCGGCTGCTCCTTCGCCACTTTGGGAATAGCTGGAGACCCAGAGCTTTGCAAGGTCAAGGCTTTCCCTAGGCTTGCAGGCCCGTCCTCTCCTCCTACCAAGACTCCCGAACATGAATTCCCAGATGAAGCACTCAGCAGATATTGAATAAATTCTTGCTGACCTGCAGTGCCAGGCAGGAAATGGAAGATGGATGCTTCTGGATAGCTTCTGCCAAGGGGATGGCTGGAAAAGCCTCCCATTTCTCTACCCACTTATCTCTAAGAAGCTTTCTCAAAAGTTTGGCTAGGCCACTGGTCGGCTGATTAGACCCCAGATGTCAACTGGCTCTGCCTTCCAGTCCCACGAGGAGGGAAGGAAATCCACAGGGTGGGCCCTCTCCAGTCCCGGCCAGGAGGAGGCCGCAAGAGTGTTTCCAAGTGATGCACTTGGGCTGGCGGGAGAGGTGAATTCAGGCTGAAGGTCCTGGAGGCTGAGGTCTGCGGGCCACTGCCATCTGATGCCTCTGTCCAGAGCAGTGGGGCCGCAGGGCCATGCCTGAGAGCTGGATCAGGTCAGGCCACTCCTTATTCTTGGGAAGTGGAGCTAAGAGTAAATGAAGAGGCACCGAGGCCAGGCATCCACAGGAAGCCTTGGGGCCCTCTGCTTCCTTCCACACAGAAGCCTGTCCCCTTCCTTCACAAGGGGTACAGCCCAGCAGGCCAAGGCCTCCTGAGTTCCTGACACCTATAGAATGGCTCCTGCGGCTGGTGGAATCAGCCAGAGAACTGACTCTAGGAACGCAGGCTGCCGTCCCCAGGAAGGGTCCCCTGGGGGAGCTGAGGGAGGGTCAAAGGATCTCCACAGGCCCCGCAGCAGTCAAACTATGGAGCTCTAGGTGACGGCACCTGGCACTAGCCAGCATTGGGGCTGGAAACCCCTGCCCTGGACACAGAGCAAACCTAGGCTGGAGAAATCAGCGACCAGGCTCCAGCCTGGCCCAGCCCAACCCAGCCCAGGAGGGAGCGGTTTTCCCAGAAAAGCTTTCCTCTGCAACGGGGTCAGAGCAGGCCATGCCCAGCACTCTTGGGAGGCGGGTCCCGCAGCCTTGCAGCCCTGCCTTCTGCAGCAAGCAAGGAAAGCACTGCCAAAAAGAACACTTACATTTGGGGGTGGGGGAGAAGGACTGCTTAGGCTTAGACCTATTTTCCCACTGAGAAAACTACGCAGATTAAAACCTTGTATGCCTTAGTAAAGCAAAAACAACTTAAAAAAAAAAAAAGGATTATATCCTGGTTTGTTGCCTGACTTTGAAGCATGGCTTTAGGAATCAGGATTGCTTTCTTTTCTTTCTTTCTTTTCTTCTGCTCTTAGTGAAGTCTGAAATGTGCCATACATGCCAAAGGCCAGCACCTACTGCTTATGAAGTTCCACAGTGACAGCACAGCGTGGGTTCTGGCAGCCTAAAGCCTTCCAGCCTCCATCCCTCTGAGGGGAGAGGAGGGAAAGGCCAGCCTGGGGTGAGACAACTTGGAGACCGGTCCCCGCCCCCCCCGACCCCTTCTCTCCCACTCCCAGGGCTTCCTGCTGAAGCCAGCCATTGCTCACTTGCATCCCAGAGGCCCTGACCAGTAGGTGCGCCTCCAGGAGGTAAATTCTCCCCATGAGCCAGGCAGGGAACAGGCAAGGGGCCGGCCACGCTGCGGGCAGCTCGGGAGCAGTGCGCACACTGTTACAGCTCAGTTACCAGGCGATGAGCCGAGGGCCGCTGTCTCCGGGGCACCAGTCCATGGCAACCAGGAGAGCAGCGTGGGGCTCCCTGGTCTCCTGCCCACTGCCAGGTCTCCACTTAATCTCAGCGTGCTTGCAAGCCACTCAGGTCTGGTCCGAGGAGGCAGAACCAGGCCCCAGCAAGGGAGGGAGGAGGGTGGGGCAGGCCGCAGTGGGGTCAGCTCACCGCCTGCCCCACCTCCTGTCTCTTCACTTGCTCGTGAAACGTGTCTGGGCACCTCCTATGTGCTGGACACAGCCTCTGTCCTCATAGAGTGTGACAAGGGCTGTGAGAGGGTCTGAGGGCACAGGGTGCTATAATGACACAGACGGGGACCCGGCCGGCCTTGATGAGCGGGAGGAGTGGGTGGCGTACGTGACAAATAAGGCTTCGTGGATTCAGGGAGCATCAAGCCGAGATCCTGACCTAGTTACTTCACTTCCCTGAGTCCGTTTCCACGTTAGTAAAGTGGGGACACAGCAGAACGCACCCTCGAGGGGCTGCTGTGGAGATGGACTAAGACCACGCCTGTTGGGTGATGCCCAGCACAGGTCTGGCGTGGAGCGAGCGTTAGGTACACTTCCTGTCCTCAGCATCTCTAGCAACCAGAACTCCCCGCCCCATCCGTGGGCCTTGCACACTGCCAACAGGAAGATGTCAGGGAAATTTAGTTGATTCAGCTTTGGCCATCTCTGGAGGAGAAAAAATCGACACACATCTTGGGAGAAATTTTGACTTCTGAAGATGCCACAAGTGGGGTGGGGGTCGGGTAAAAACAGGGCCCCTGGCCTGGCCACCACCTCAAGGGCTATGGAGAGAGGGCATCAGGGCTGACAGCTAGGGGCCTGGCCCCTAGCCTACCAATAGGATCTTAGGCTGATCTGTTCTCAACCAGAGACAAGCATCAAAATCGTTGTGGGTTGTGGAGAATACCAGCGCCCAGGCCACGAGGCTGCACCTCAGAGAACAATTCAGGCGGTCTGGGATGAGGCCCAAACAGCCGGATTTTAAAAATCTCCAGAGAGGGGTCCCTCGTGGTCCAGTGGGTAAGACTCTGTGCTCCCAACTCAGGGGGCCTGGGTTCGATCCCTGGTCGGGGAACTAGATCCCACACGCACACTGCAACTAAGAAGCCCGTGTGCCACAACAAAAGGTCCTGCGTGCTGCAACGAAGATCCCTCATGCTGAAACTAAGACCCGGTGCAGCCAAAACAAACAAACAACCTATTAAAAAAAAAAAGCTCCAGAGGATTCTGACAGTGGCCCTGGTGTGCGTGGCTCCCTGTGGGACTTCTGTTGGGTTGTTGGACTTTGGCCTTTCTAGGTGAGGTGACTGATCACTTCCTGAGTTCAAGGAGAGGTGGGCTGGGGCAGGGGGTCTGCTCATCCCTGGAGTCCAGTCGGCCTGTAGCTCGGCTCTCTGGGAGCCCCCAGCCCTGCCCAGGGTAAGACGGTTCGCAACCAGCTCCCCTTTGTGGACTCCCTCCTGTGCCGCCCAGCCCTGCTTCGGGAAAGCAAACCTCCCCTTCATCCGCCCTTCTTGGTCCACCCTCGCCTTCACCAGGAGCCCCCTGCCCAACCCAGGTGCTCCAGTTACGGTGCAGCTCTGGCTCCTCACTTGCCCACCAGTGGAGGGAATCCAGACAGAGATAAAGACTGAAAACCCTCCTGGCACACAAATCTGCCTTCCTAGAGCAGGTGATGGCGGCCGATGGCGGGTACTGTGGGTCACCCCTTACCTGAGGGAGGCTGATGTGGGGCAGTGAAAGCACATGGCGCAGAGGTATGGAAAGATGAGAGCAGCAGGCCTCCCCACAGGCTGTTCTGGGACTGAGACCACGCGCCCCTCTCCCCTGCCCCCTCCACGGCAATCGTCTGCCGTCAAGGGCTCACTGCAGAAGACCTCCCAGGACCTCTAGCGCTGACAGCTGGTGCCTCTGCGGGGTCGTGGGGGCCTGGGGCCACCTGTCCCTGTGGCCTGTGACTAGAGGCCTGTGTCTCTGCCTTGCTGGCCACAGCTTTTCTCCCTGCTCTTTACTTCCCCTCCTCTCATTTTCTCTCCAAAGCCCCCAACGGAAGCCGCAGGGTCAGCCCCAGGGAGAGCTGAGTGGACCAGCCCCCGGAAGGCTGCAGTAGGGGAGGGTCCACACCTTCCTTGTTCCGGCTGTCTGTGCTGTGGCCCAGCTCATCTCTCCATGTGAGGTGGGCTCTCGGCGAGAGGAACCAAGTTCTTGGCCCCTGACATCTCACCCCTCGGTTCTCCGGGCTGGCATCTGACCTGATCGTGTGATCTGACTATAAAGAAATCTTCGGAACTGAAGCGGGGGGCGGGTGGTGGAGGGGTTGTTTTTGTTTGTTTTGGAGAGTGGATGGAATGAAAATTGGAGTGAAATAAAAACTGAGGCAAGGAGATGAGAAGGAAAAACAAGCCCCATTCTTACGGAAGACTGTCCACTTCTGAGCAGGCCGCATTAGTATTCCAGGCAGTGGAGTCAGGACCACACAAAGCCAGAGCTGGAAGGGACTAACACGATCCAGTCCAACCGCATTTTAGGGAGGGAAACGGAGGTGGGGAGATGCCGTGGACTTGCCCGGTCCCACGGGGAGAGGGGGCAGCGTGGAGCCGAGGCCTGTCCTCCTGTCTCCACCCGGGCTGCTTCCACACCGCCCCTCAGCCATCCCCGCCACTGGCCCATTCCTTCTGGATGGGGCCCTGGGTGGGTGGGTGAGCAGCCCCGGGGCAGCCCGATGGGGCAGGTCAAAGTCAAGTGCATCCAGACTGAAGAATAAAGCACACCCTATCCCAGCGGCACTCCCTCTGTGCAGCAAGGTCAGACCTCCTGTGGGGTTTTAGATGTTCTGGAATCAGACAGAGCTGACTTCCAAGTCTGGCTCCTGGCAGTGTGACCTTGGGCAAGTTATCCTCCTCCCGCCTGAATTTCTTCTTATGTCAAACTGGGGATAATGAAAACCACTCCAAGATCACCAGGCAGATTCCTTAAGGCAACAGATGCAATGCACTCTGACCAGCGCAACTACCCCATAAACTGGTTTCTGCCTCTCCTTCCCCCAGACACGTGGCGTCCGGCACACAGCAACCACCACGGTTTCCGAAGGATGCCAGCGCTGGGGGCGTTAGACAGGCTATCACTGGCTCTCTAAGCTGCTGTCAATTACAGGGGCCTCTAAAGTGGCAGCCCTCATTTCTGGGGCAGACACTGAGGGATGGCTAATTTCCAACAGAAGGCCCTCCTTCCCGAGGGCAGGAGAGCACGGCCCGTCATGCTGGAATGTGAGTCAGAAGAGGAACCCATGGGGACTGGCGCCTCCCCACCACCCTCAGGGCACAGCTCTTGGGTTTGGGGCCTCCCCCAACGCAGAAGGTTCTGTTGCCACCAACTAAATCCCTTTACAGCAGAGATGAATCCCTGGGCCCAACTGGCCAGCCCGCCAGACCATAGTGACAAGGGCTCCTGGGGAGAGGAAAAGTTGAGGGAGTGCTTCTGTGGACCGGGTGGGATGAGGGATGGAGAGGGAAAGGGACATGATGGGACAGCAGGGCTGCTGTTCCCCAAGGCAGAAGAAGCCAAAGGCAGCCTCGCCCCAAGTCTGCACCGGGGCACTGGGCTCAGGCCGCCCGTCAGCAGCAGCACCGCCCACGGTCACCGCACAGCCCCGGAGCCGCTCTGCTCATCCCTTATACCGGCCTCGGCCCGTTTCTCTTTGGGGCGACTCAGCGTCGCCCCGCAGAGCTCTCTCTTTTGAGAGATTTGAGAACCTCTCCCACTCCATTTCTCCTGGGATCTGGACCATGAAAACAAATGAAATCCTCTCCCCATCCCCCAAAGACCACCACCCTCAAATATAGTCGTGTCTGTTCCCTGGTAACGCCCCGGCTGGTGAGGGTCCAAGCGCCCCGACACAGAGTGGGTTGATGGGCCAAGTCTCGCACCAGAGAGAAGAGCTGATGGCCCCCCTTCCCTCAGGACTCAGCAGAGGGCGGGGCAGCTCTTGCGCTCCCGCCCACAGGTCTGGACACTTCTGAGATGTACCATGGGGTAGAGGACAGGGAAGGCGCTGGGCTACTCTGGACTGGGGTACATCGCTGCTCCCATGGGGGACTTTAAGTACCTTTGTCAGATGCCCCCAGATCACTTCTTAGACCCGTCTAGCTATCCCCCCACTATTCCCGCCTCCTAGTCATGGCTGTATGTCCCACTGGGTGCGACAGCCAGACCACACTCTCCATGCAGTTAATGGATTCCGGAGTTAGAAACTCTACCACTGCCGTGAGTAATGCCCTCACTAACCTACCTTCCAAATTTTCTAGAATTTGAACACATAAGCCATAAACTCCCATCCACAATTTCTCTTCACAGTTACTTTGCAACTAGGGGAGGGGAAAGAGGGGGTACTTCTCCTGGACTGAGAATGTCTGCTCTAAGGTGTTAAGGACACCCCAGCTCCAAGATGTTGAGAAGCCTCTGGGAGGCTGCCTCTGGTGGCCCCAGCAGGTGTGCCCCTCTGGATCTCAATGGAATCAGCAAGAAGCTGTGGCAGTGAGAGGCCCCAGTGCAGGTCCTCTGCTGCTGATGCCATTTCTCCTCCTTTCCTTGGACCCGGGGCAGCCAGCTGGGAGCCCCTCCACCAGCGACACTGCAACACAGCCCACTGACGATGGGCTCCCCACTCTGGGCAGTGCTATCTCAGGGGTGCTGGGGGGCTGATAGAGGGGGAGAAAGCACAGGATGGGGTACCGGTCCTGCTGCCCACTGTCCTCCTCTTGGTTTTTCTGTGACCTGGAAATGGACGATGAACCCCCAACAGCCCCACCTACTCTGGCCATCTGCAAAGGGCCTGTGTGGTTCTAGAGACAGGCAGGGAAACAGGACAGAGACCTGCTTCCATTCCGGCTTTTGCTGCTGAAACTGAGGCAGGAAGGACATGGGGCAAACATGGAGCCCATCTTCCTGATTTCAGTGCGTGTCTCTGCCATTTTCACAGAAATTATAACCAGCGTCGGAGCTAACGTTTACCACGTGTTTACATGTGCTGCGTCCTGTGCTGAGCATTTGACATTCTCGATCTCATTTTATCCTCACAACAACCTGGGTGGGTGGTTCCACCATTACTTTCGGTTTTCAGATAAGAAAAGCGGGCTCAGAGAGGCTATGTAATTTGCTCAAAGGCAACCAACTTTTTTTTTTTTTTTTGGCCCTGCCATGCAGCATGGGGGATCTTAGTTCCTGACTAGGGATAGAACCCGTGCCCCCTACGGTGGAAGCGCGGAGTCCTAACCACTGGACTGCCAGCGAATCCCCCAACCAACTATTAAGTGGCAGAGCCAGGACCAGACTCCTGGACAGCCTGGCCACCGGGCTGCACTGTCACTCGGGAAAAAAAATATTACCGGAAAGGAATGCCCCTCAAAGTCACAACAAAATTTTAAATACTGAGAGTAAAGTTCATAATGAATAAGACCTACAAAAAGGACCTCGAAGCTTTACAAGATGACCCAAATGGGGACAGGCCCTGCTCCTGGGCAGAAGAGTTCAACAGAGCGAAATGCCAATTTCCCCCTAAAGAACGTGGGGTGATGCCCAGGTTGTTAGGAAGGGCCAGGGTCAGATCAGAAGCTTTGCTCTGCCCCTTTAAACAGTGGTCTACGAGGCATGTGCAGACAGCACTGGCCCTTTGCGCAGGTTGGAGCGGTTAGGCTCTTGCCCGTGGTCCATGGTGAGGAGGGGTTAGAGCTCCTGCGATTCAAGCCCAGGTCTGGTGGCTGGCTGTCTGGGACGCTACGTTCCCTTGGAGGGGCACCAGACATCCTTCCAGGTCTCTTCTGAGACTGAGACTTTTTATTTTTAATTCTACATATTTCTTTCTTTAAAATAGATTTTATTTTTTTGAGAAGTTTTAGGTTCACAGCAGTATGGAGCAGAAGGTACAGAGATTTCCCACGTACCTCCTGCCCCTGCACGCGCACAGCCCCCCCCCCCCCCATCAGTCTTCCTCACCACGGCACAGCATCTGTTACACTCGATGAACCTACGCTGACACATGGTTATCCCCCGAAGTCCATAGCTGACATGAGGGTCCACTCATGGGGTTGTACATTCTGTGGGTTTGGACACATGTATAGTGACACGTACCCACCATTACCCCCTGAGGATTTTTTTTTTTTTTTGGGCTGTGCCGCATGGCATCTTAGTTCCCTGACCAGGGATCGAACCCACAGCCCCTGCAGTGGAAGCGAGGAGTCTTAGCCACTGGACTGCCAGGGAAGTCCTCCCCCCACCCGCTGAGGATTTTAAATTCCGGTTAGGAGGCAGTTGTGCTTGAGAGTAAGATGAGGATGAGGAATCACTGAGCCACCCCCTCCCCCCACCTCCCTGCAACTGAGCCAGCCGCACCATCAGGAACATGGAGAAGACCTGTCCTCTGCGGGCTCACGGGCAGAGCCCGCCCCGGCAGCTGCAGGCTCGGGAGGCAGCCGACAACTGGCATCTTCCGGGCAGGGGAAGAAGCAGCCCCGCCTCCCACCAGGGTCCAGCAGGAAGCTCTGTGCACGTGCCACGCATTCTGCACTGTTGAATCGGGGTTGCATTTTCGCTTAAAAACAAGTCATTGGATCTCCAGCTAATGGGAGGATTTCTACTCTAGTGCCAAGAATATTAATTTGACACCTGCAAATTCTTTCTGACAAAAGGGATTTTCAGATAAAGTCTGCAAGAAGCAGGCGGTACTGAGGAAACAGCCGCTTATCCTGAATAAGGAAAAGCAGAGACAACCTGAGGATGCCAGACGGGTGTGGACTACCAAGCTGTCACTGGAGCGGGGGGAAGGGGAGGCAGACAGAGAAACAATGGCACACAAGACACCCCAGTGAGGCCACGTGCCAAGGGGACTGTGGAACATGGTGGTGGGGGGCAGAGCTAGGTCTCTGAGGCTCTGCCCCTCCCTGTGCCCAGCTCTTGCATCATTAACACCTGGGTACACTCTGTCCCCCGGGGGCCAGTGGCTCTCACCAAGGGTGATGGGCACATGGGTGTATCACAATCATCCTGGGAGAGAAAAACACTTGCAACATACATGATAAATGGAATGTCCCCGATATAAAAAGAGCTACTGTAGATCAATAAGAAAAGTGGACAAAGGGTCAGGGGGTTGAGGGAGAACTTTTTCAGAATTCACACACCCCTCTCCACACCAGACTGAGAGAACTCTTCTCAAGAACTTGTGGAACAAGAGAAAAAGGCATATGGGGATGACGATACGACTAAACATGAGCTGGGGTTCTGATGTGGGCGGTCAGGGCCACAGGTGGTGAAACACAGGCATGGTGGTTAAGCGACTAAGAGGACGGGGTTTGGAGTCAAACAGATCCGGTTCTGAGTTTGGCTCCACCACTCCATGGCTGTGTGCAGCTTAACCTCACCTCCCTCGGCCGTGTTTTCTGAACTGTAAAATGGAAATGATAACAGTATTTCCCCCACAGAACTGTTGAACTTTCTCTAGATACAACAGCTAAGGGGTCTTAGCACAGTTCCTGGCACTGTAACGACCTCACACAAGTCAGCTGTTACAAATGGGCTAACCTGTGCCTTGAGGCCCCAGGCTGGATGTACAGCCCTGTGCAGGGTGGCCCACAGTTAAATTCCATCGGCGAGGGGGCTCTGTGAAGCCCTCCCTAGGAAGGGGCCTCTCCCCACCAATCTGACTGTGGTCCAACTTGACTGGATGGCCTTTCAGGGTCTTGCACCCCAGGGAGCTCCAATCTGAGATCAGGGCTGTGCCTGATCCCAGGAAATACTGGGAAATTCTCACAGACAGCACTTCCTAGATACCCTGGAAAGGAAGCTCACTCCAGGAGAAGAGGGACTTTGTCTTGTTCATGGCTGTATTTCCACTGCCAAGTACACTGTACCCTCTCAAGGTCACCAGATTCGGCAGGGGCCATTTGGGACGTGATTCTGGTGAAGAACCAGGATGCAGCAAAATCACAACTCGCCACTGATACTGAGGTCCCTAAATCCCTCCCCCGGAGAGACGGGAAAGCAGGGACGTTCACGCTGTTCCAGGAGCACCGTCTCGCCTCACCCCCCGCCGGTCACTGTCCCCAGGAGCAGCTGCAATCCTCTCCCCACCGCAGGCCCACAAGACGGGCCCCAAAGCCCCACAACATCTGGCACTTCAGCAAATCGAGCTCCCACAGCCGCAACCTGAACAGAGCCGTTTCATGGACTGTGTCTCCTCCGGCTCCCTTCAAATGCACACGCACGCAAAGACCAATCGCGAGCAAAGAAGGCTGGATGGGCTTAAACAACTCCATTTAAAGGACTGAAAACTCAGCTGCTTCCACTGCAGTCCTCGAGAAGGAACCAATCAGCAAAGCTATTCTCTCCCTTTTTGTATTGAAATGAGGGCCGTGACTGTGCAGTGAGTCAGTCCTAACTCAGGCAGAACTGGGCCATGTCCACCTGGGCCTCGCACTGCCGCGGTGGCGGGGGGAAAGAGAGGGGGTTGGCGTGTGTGTGCACACGCGGGTGTGTGGTGGACAGGCAGGAGGGGACACGGGCAGACGCCCAGACCACCCGCTTTGGGTTTTCTGGAAGTGCAGAGACCCTGAGAGGACCCAGAGGTGGACACCTGCCTATCTGCATCTCTCTTCAGCTCAGGTTCAGGGAAGCAAAGTCAGGCTGCAGGACAGCTACCCTGGGCTCCACACAAGCCTGGTACCAGCCCGGGAAGGACCGAGGTGCCTCCTGCCACGGGAAGTCATGAGCCACGTCCCTCTCCCTCTTTCTCCCACCGCTCCAGCCCGTCTGCTCTTGGTTCCCGCTGGGCAGCTGGGAGGTCTGCAGGTGTGCGAGCCTGCTGCCTCATGGAGCCCACAGCTGCCCGGAGCCCCGAGGAGGGAAGAAGAGGGGAGGAGAGGGGCGGGTCAAGGTGGCGTGGGCTGCCAGTGGCCAACACACAGCCTGGAGCCGGTACTGGCGGAGGGAAGGGATGCTACCCCAGCAAATGGCAACACCCAACGACAAATCCTGCCCCTTGGCTGGGAAGTAGGGGAGTCCTGGTGAGGAAGTCCACGGAACAGAACGCTGCCGGGAATGGCGTGGGGAGAGGCGTGCGGCTGGAGGAGCCCCTCCCCCACATGGCAGGATGCAGGGTCCTGCTCCCCCTGCCCCACTCTGAGACCCCCCGACTTGGGGTTACTCCTGCTGCCTGGGACGGGGCCAGCCTCTCCCTTTAACTTTTGGTGACCCCAACAAACGCAAAGCTTCAGGGTCCGATTTCAAACTAGAGGTCAAAATGGAGTCCAGCTGAAATGAATCACAACTGACGCTCCCTCAGTGCTTAGCGGGTGCCCAGCACAGCACCCGGCATTTTTCGTGGGTCATTTCGTTCTCACAACCCCGTGTGCTGTCACTACCCTCCGGACAGAGAAGGAAACTGAGGTGCGGAGCCGGGCAGTGACTTGCCCAAGTTTGGGCAGCCAGGCGGGCTGGACCTTGCCCTTGGGCTCCCCATCACTACTCTCCACGGCCTTCCAGGGACAAGGAGCTCCCCGCCGGACTGGTTTCCTCGCCAATGCCCTGACCCAGCGCGCTCTTCAGAAGGGCCCACAAAGAAAGAGTCCTTATTCCCAAAGCTGAGGGCAGTAAACAGCTTTTCCCTTAATGGATGCACCTCACCAGGTAGGAGGAATAGGGTGATTTTAGGGGTGTTGATTTACGAGAACAACAACAACAACAAAATTAGCACCCCTCAGCTACACAATCCCATCAAAAGGAGAGGCTGGCAGCCAGGGCACAGACGAAGGGGCACTGGTGACCTACCTCGTCGGATTCATCTGATAGCGTCTGGAGTAGGATAGGGAAGAGGCTGTCTGTGTGCCGGAACATCTGGAGAGCAGAGAAGCAGGGACCCACGTGAGCGCCCCCACTGCAGGGACCACCTCCCACACCCCCCTCAAGACACCGAGGGCTCCTCAGGCATCTGCCACTTCTCTCCTGGTCAGGGTTTCTCCAGAACTGCAACGACCAAAATCCTACCAAGCACGGGCAGGCCCTCAAAAACCACCCAGAGGCAGCCCCCTGGCTTGGAGGGCTGAGGGGCCCGGGGGCTCACCTTCCGGGGGGTCTTGATGTAGAGGTGGTAGAGCCACTTGAGGACAGCGATCCTGGTCATCATCCCGATGGCCATGTCGCTGAGGTGGCAGTTCAGCACCTGCACAATCCCGTCCAGGTGGAGGGTGACCGGGGCCCTCTCAGTGCTGTGGGTGAGACCAGGAAGGAGCCCGGTTGAAGCCCGTCAGGCGCCCTCCCCTAGAGCTGCGGCCGCACCCTGGCCCCGCACGCTGAGGAACGCACGCTCAGCCCGCTGTCCCGGGTCAGTGGCAGATGGCACACACGCGCAAAGCGCGCAGAGGGCTTCTCTCCCTCCGCTCCCCTCCTCCCTCTCCAAGGTAGGAGCTCCGACAACCACGTCTGGGGAGGAAAGCCATTCTGCTGGGCAACCACCCGCTTCCCCTTTTCCTCTTTCCAGCGCTAGCAGGCTCGTACCCGAGAAAACCTCTCTGATGTCAACGAGCTCTGCCCTAGCAGACCTCATGGTTGAAAGGCTGTTTAGCGCCCTCAGGGCATTACGTCCAGACCCTTTGTTGATAAAACAAAACCACCACGTCCAGAGAGTCCAGGGGATGGCCCTGGTAACACCCCTTAAATCCAACAGGTCCTTCACCAGGCACCCAAAGAACACTTCTGCCGTGAGGACAGGGATCGTGGCTCTTCACCTCGTCACACTCCAGGGCACTCAGCACCATGTCTGGCCTGGTTGAGAGGCCTTGAGAGATGCCTGTGAAGCTGTAACATTCTGGTTTGAGTCGGGGAAGAGGTGACACAGCCTCAGCCTACAGAATGGAGCTTGTTCAGAATGGCTTTGCTCCAGTGGGGCACAGGCTCCCCGCTTCCCTGGCCCAAAGCCTTGCTGGTCTCCAGGCAGAGAAAAGTCCCGCCAAGCAGCCCCGGGAAGGTTGGGTGCTGCTGGGACACTGACACTTAGCCCTCTGACCAAAGCACGGTGTCCAGGCATTGGCCAGGGTTGTCAGGGATGGGGACGGCAAGGACAGAGGGCCTTAGGATGTCAGGGAGGGGCTCCTTTCCCCTCCGATGCGGGACACTATCGCTCGCCTGTACAAAACGGCCTTTCGTGGTATTTCCAGGCTGCTCAATTATTCATTTGCATCAGGAACTCGATGCCTGTGCTTTCCCAATTCGCCTGCAGACTTCCTGAAGCTCATTTGAAGTGAATTCCTAAAGGGCATGATCTCAGCTCTGTTAAGTGCTAAACAGAACTGCTGTTTAATATAGTTTGATGATTCCCCATGGTGCTCGTTTCGGGGGTGCAAGTGGGCACTTTTATCCTCTGGTGGTTAGAGGCGCTGGGCGTGTGAGTGACGCGGCCCAGCAGACCTGAGCCTCTGGGTGGGGCTGCCACTGAGATTTCCCCAAGAGCCATATGTCTGAAAGTTCTGGGGTCTTCTGAGGATATTCAAGCATCTGGGTTCTTTGGTAGCCTAAGACAGATGGGGAAACTCCCTCACAGACAGACAAGTCCAGGGTGGCAAATGCAGCCTCCTGGACAATCTCTTAATCTCTCTCACACTCACGGTCCAACAGAAACATAATGCGAGTCACATATAGAATTTTATGTTTTTTGGTTTTATATTAAAAAGTAGAAAGAAAACAGGTGAAATTAATTTTAATGATATATTGTAATTAACCCAATATACCCCAAATGTCACTTCAACACAGAATCAATATAAATATCAATATATAGATTAGTAATAAAGCACATTATATTCTTTTTATGTCTGGAGTCTTTTAAACCCAGCATGTCTTTCACGCCTTCAGCACCCTCAGCTCAGACGGACCACGGCGCACACGCTGGGCAGCACGTGTGACAGGCTCTGCAGTGGCAGGCTGGCAGGCCATCCCAGGGCTTCCCAAGCATTTTCTTTTCTTCTCTGACAATTTCCTAGACACTGCTCTCCCTCCTCCGATGGCCAGGATTTACTGTCTAATCTGCAAGTTCCTCTTTTCCCCATTGCACTGGCCTCCTACTGGGCTCCTTCTGGGTTGCTCTGTAAGCTCCTCTCCTTGGGTGGGCAGGAACCCATGGCTGGAGACACTTCAGAGGCTTACCTGCAGCCCAAGGCCTTAACAAAGCGAGCTCGGAAAGCAGTGGGGAATGAACGGAAGCCTCTTCCCTGCCTGCTCTTTCCTGACCCCCTGAACCCAAGGTCTGCAGTGAGTCCCTTTCCACAGCAGGAGCTGCCACGTGGGGCCCAGGGTGCCATGGGTGCCCCATGTCTGGCAGGTCGCTGCCACATTCTTAGCTGAAACAGCCCTCAGGAGGGAGGCCTGGGGGGCTCAGGGCTGCACTGATCTAGCACAGCTGTGTCCTGCTGGTGGGGAGGAAGGCAGTGCCAAACCCAGCTCCCCCATCCACCCTGCAGTTCAGGCCCAGTGGGGTGTATGAACCTTGCTGGGGTAGGGGAGACATGATGACACACGGCTCGATAACAGTGATGACGGCGATGGTGCTCAAAACGATGATAACTCATGTTCTGGATAAACACTCTGTGCCAGGCATCATGCTGAGCTCTGTACCTGCACAGCCGCATTTACTTCCCTCAAGGGCCCTATGCCAGCAGCGACGTTGTTCCCATTCTGGAGACGAGGGAATCAGAGCACAGAGACATTAAGCAACCTCTCCACGTTACACAGCTGGGGAGCGGCGGAGCTGGCAATCTGAACGCGAGCATCCGAGCCCAGAGTGGCCTCCCCCACCACGTGGCACTGGCTCCTAATGGGCCGCACTCTAGAGAGTCCACGGCAGCATCATTTCCGCACGCGAGAGGACACTGGGGAAGCCTGGTGCTGATCCTTGTTGCGGGGGGCGCTCCAAATCCAAGTGGCCCAAATAGGATCCCAAGATGCCAAGGCTAGACAGTCGCTCGGCCAGCCAGGCTCCTTAACTCACAGTGGTCCCGAGATGCTCCTGGCCAGCTAAGCATCTCTACTGAGGGCAGAAATCGATGCCCGTTATGGCATCTCCCTCAGGTGGCACTGTGTTGGGGCCAAATAACAAAGGAAGGATTTCATGGAGCCGGTGTGTAAACTGGCAGCACTCTGTGTGCTAACAGTCTCCGTCTTTCCCCATAGCAGCCCTCCCCAGACATGGGTATCTTTGGACTGATGGTGAGGCAGGGGTCAGCTTCAAACAACCAAGAACTTCATGGCTGAAAGAGGCCCCGTGGTTCACATAAACCATGCACAGATGCACAGATGATCAAAGTCCTTTGATGCACAGATGAGACAGTATGGGACCTGTCCGAGGCCATAAGGCATGGAGAACTCACTCCCTCAGCTGGAGATGCTCTCCCTGGTCCCACTTCCCTTGGCTGGCTGGAGGTGAAGGCCATGGGAAGCAGGCATAGCCCAGGGCACCAGGGAAAGGGAGGATAGATGATCCTGCCCGCCTCTGAGGGGGCAGCTCTCAGCTGCTACGCCGGGTGGGTCGGCTGCTGTGTGCTGGGCTCTGCGCGTGCTCTGTGGGAAGCCGGGACTCTGGAACCCGGGCCCCTCCTAGAGCGGGCACGCCACACCCTGTGCTCAGCTCCTGAGCTGCTGGGCTGCAGCCGGAGGTGCGTTCCCTCTGCCCTGGCTTACCTTACCCAGAAAGAACAGAACGGAGCTCATTCACAGTTTAAAACACATTTCTGCACCGGTTCCAAAAAGTCTAGACTAGTCACTCTTGAGGGCTTTTGAGTTATTTCAAGGTGTCTCCAAAACTCCATTTTCACGGAGCGCTTTCTCATAAAGCATTTCATAATGAAGGTCTTACAAGTATATGTACTACGACTTCTAAATGAATGGCGCTACTGTGGCTATTAAAATATCGATTTATTGAATACAGCTTCTGATACTTCTAATACCTCGTGATAAAATCCAGCGCTTCTCTCTGGGAAGCAGCACTTTATTTCTGTAATGTCTAACCCTTGATGGCACTCATATGTTACAGCTCTAATCAAATTAGAACAAAGGTAAATCTAAAACGGAACTGTTGCTGAATTCAAAGTTTTTTTTATAAAAGATCTTTACTAATACTTTCAATCAGCAGGTGCTATAAGTTGGGAAGCACTGATTTCTAGATCTTTCTGCTTGCCTTATGCAGCCAGCTATACCAGAAGACCTGTACTAAATGTCCCCGATGACACTGGTCCTCAGCGAGGCCCAGGGCTTCAGAGTAGAAGCTTATGCCCATGGCAACACCTGTCTGGGGCTCCTGTATCAGGTCACAGGCCAACATGCAAAGCTCCTGCAACTCTCCAACTGTGACTAATGAAGCTCAAATGCGTTGGCCTGGGAGTCAGACAGACCTACTAGCCTGAATTCCAAGCTGGTCACTAGTTAGCTGAGCAACTTTGGGCAAGACGTTAACCTCTCTGGGCCCGTATCCTTACTTGTAAAATGGGGATAATGACAAGGTTCTTGTAATAGTAATTGTAGCTGAAGTGTGTGAAGTGTCTTCTGTGGGCTAGGCACCATTCTGCGTTCTTCACATGCTTTAACTCATTTAAGCTCCATACCACCATGGGGTGAGTAGATCATCACACCCAGTTTACAGATGAGGAAACGGAGGCAGGGAGAGGTTACGCTGCTTGCCCAGGGCCCCACCGCCAGGCATGGTGAAGTCAGGATGTGCGCTCAGGCAGTGGAATTCCACGGCTCAGAGGATTCACGGTGATGAAGAACGTGCCTGGTGCACATAGCAGCATTAGACAGGGAGAGAGGGAGAGAAGGAAGGGGAGGGACAGAGAGAAAGAGGTGTATACTATTCTTCCTTAACCCTTCCCTCAGCTGCAAGCACACTGCCTCCATCCCTCTTCCCCTGCCTTCCCAGGGAGTCCGGTTTCCAGCTCCGTGTGCATTTCTCATGCTCCTGGAGGGTGGAGGAACCCAGCCTCCGGTACCTGGAGCCCTTCCTCACTACAATGACCTCGTAGCCCCTGCTCATTCAGATGGCTCTCCCCTGTGGCTACTGTTCACCCGGGGCCGTGTGGAGCTTTCCCAGCATCTTGGGACAGAGGGGACATGAGGAGGGAGAAGAGGCTTATGCTCTTGGGTTGGCAGTTACTCTCCCTGTGTTTAGGTCCAAGTGAGGATTTAAAGATTAAAAAAAAAAGTCTGGGGTGCAAGGATTGGCTTTGAGGAGATCCCTGAACCCCTGAAAGTGTATTCAGAGCTTTGTGCATAAGGGAGAGGGCCCAGAGCTTTCATCAGATTGAGTGTCACCTCGCTGACAGTGTTCTGCCAGGGCGGGATGCTTCTCTGCCATGGGAGGGGACCCCAATTGGGCCGCTGCCCTAGGCTGGCCTGAACTTAGTAAAAGTGGCACCCGCGGGCAGTGCCCTGGGCGAGCGGCGCATCTGGAAAACCCCAGGGTGGGTTATGTTTCTCAGTGTCCCTGGAAGATGCCATCTTGCCCAAGCTCAGTCCCGCTCTGGCAGCACCAACTGGCGGAAGTACGCACCCCACCCTCCTGTCCTCAGCTGCCGTCTCCAGTGGGTGGGGGGACGGGCTCAGGTTCCACGACTCTGAAGGCCGCCCTCCTCTCTGGCATAGCTAGTGACTCAGATCGGCAGCTGCCGCGAGGAAACCTCCGTTCAAGGGAAACAAAGCACTAGATAATTTGTTCTTGTTTGGTTTTTTAATTTCAAAGATAGGACTGGTGTTTGCTGCTGAACGACGGGTATAAATCAAGGCACTGGTTCCAGCCAGGTGGTTCCCAGCTGCAGCACAGGAACCAAGGCCTCCTTTAGGCAAACGGACCACCGCCTCCCAAGGGAGGCAGCGGAGTCGTGCCCGCCTCCACAGGGTGGTTGGTTATGTCTGGTCTCTGCTCCTCCTGGACCTCCCCAACCCCCAGGGAGCATGATCATCCCCTCCCTGTGGCCTAGGTTAGTGACAAGTCTGCAACAGGCCCTTCTGTTGCCCGTTTTGGCCCCCTCCCTCATCGATCCTCCCCGGCGCTGCCAGAGGGGCTTCTAAACCACAGGTCTGCCCCCCCTCACTCCCAGGACCTTCAGAACTAAAGCGATTCCTCTACAGAACAGGCCAGTCCCCCTGCATCTCCATCCAGACCTCTCCCCCGAGTTCTGGAATCCAATATCCAAACCTGCTTCCTTAACCGCTCCTGGGGGACACTCAGAGCCGCCTTGAACCCAGCTCTCGATGGGCCCGCTCACACACCCGTTCCTCCTTCCGCCCCAGCTTGGGAAATGATACCAGGATGCCCTGATCTGGCTCAAGCCCCAAATCTAGAAGTTCTTCTTTCCCTCATTTTCCTCCTCTCACGCCATCCCATCCCTCGGCAAATCCTGTCAATTCTACCTTCAAAACAGATCTCAAATCTATCAACTTCCTCCATATTCTGCCGCCTCTTCAGTCTGAGCCTCTATCCCATCTGACCGGGATGCGGCGGTGGCCCCCTGACCGGTCTGCACCCACCCGAGTCCCTCCTAAATCCATTCTCCACACAACAGTCCCGACGTCCTGTCCCTCCTCAGCCCTAAGTGGAGATAACGCTACTACTGACCCCACGGGATTTAAACATCAGCAAAACTTAATGACGCAACACAAAGCGTTGGGCACAGCCGGGCCCCGGAAGGCCTCCCCGAGCGTTCATGGCTGTCAGCCAGTGTTCCAGCGAGCCTCAGCGGGGGCGCCAGCGCTTGCCCCCAACACCGTCTGAGCCCCCAGCAAAACCATCACTACCTTTTCCAGTAACTTCCTGCTTACTTCTCTGTCTCCCCACTGGAGAACCTCAAGATCAGGGACCACATTCAGGGGCCGTATCTTTATGTTGGAACCTGCAGGGCTGAACACAGGCTCTGGACGTGTGTGATGACTAGCTAAAAACCAATAAATGAACAGTGCTTATTGGCTTGCTTGAACAATGTGGGAGAGGTCTTAGGAATAGTCCACATTTATAATCAGTATTCACTTTGAAAACACCCACAGGGTCCTCAGAGATAAGAATAAAAAAATGATATAAAAGGAGAAAAGATCCTAAGGGTCTGAGGAGAAGAGAGTCTCTTGGGGTTGAGTGTATATTTTCTCTTCATGAGTGACCCGTCCCCCCAGGGTCCACATTCAATGTTGAATTCAGAGGGAAGAAACCCCTTATAGGAGAACCTCCATCTATTCCAGCCCCACAGCCAATTCTGCCCAAGGAAAAAGTGACATGGGGCAAGTCCAGGGGACGCAGACAGGGACAGAATGGTGATAATTCCCTCCCAGGGGAATGTCATCATCCTGCAGAGTATGGCGGGGGCTGGCAAGGAAGAGGATTACGTCGCTGCACCATTACAGCCTGCACTGCCCCCATGTGGAAGGCTGCACCATTACAGCCGGCCTGGGCACCTGGGAAAGGACAGCTCCTGCATCCCAGACTATGCACCCTCCCTGCCTGTGCTCTGGGCTCTCCTTGAACGGCATTCCCCTGGTCAGTCTCATCAGCCTCGTGTTATCCTGGACAAGCAAAAGGGGCTGGGCAAAGGCATCTGCAAGTGTCTCCCTGCAGTCATCATGCATTAGCTACACTCTAACAACTTGTATTTACTCACCTCAAACAGCTTCTAATCCCTCCCAAGAGGCCATGTGTCCATCACAACCGGGTTGGGTGGGCTTTCTTAGTATCCTTCAGACTCCCTCATCCGGCACTTTCTGTGTCCCACAAGCAGCGGCCCCAAGCAAAGTTTGCCTCAGGGCTTTGCTGCAGTCTCCTGCACCCAGGGAAGATCGAGGTTGCTCACTTTCCACAAACAGCTCTGGCCAGAACAAACCACTTACCCGGCTGGAGTGAAGACACTGATGCCGCTACTGAAGGTGGAGTCACAAGAACCATCGGGCCCTCCTGGGGAAAGAAGGACGCACAAGGCATCATGATAAAGGCTGTTGGAGTCTTTAGAATGAACAAGACCCCTGTCACCCACCCGAGTCCCTCCTAAATCCATCCACAAGGACACACAGACCCTCTAGTCCCCCACACCTTGATTCTGGCTCTTGGAAAGGGATGTAACTCTGGAGCCCTGAAGACCCAATGCCTACTCATTCCCCAAAGCTTTTGGACAGTACCCATGCTTGTAGGTTTTTAGGCACAGTGATCTCACAAGGAGGGAGTCTCCAGGGCTGAACCTATCTGGGAAATCTCAGAAGGCATTGCTGGTTCAAGGGCCATGGATGTTAAAAGTGACTTCTGGAACACTCAACATCATAAGCCATCAGGGAAATGTATATCAAAAGCCCAATGAGATACCATTTCACACCCACCAGGTGGCTAAAATAAAAAAGACAGATATTAGTAGCAAGTGACAGTGAGGATGTGGAGTAGCTGGAACCCTTATACATTGCTGGTGGGAATGTGAAATGGTGCAGCTGCTTTGGAAAAACAGTCCAGCAGCTCCTCAAAAGGCTCCAGACAGTTAGTTACCATATGACCCAGCCAGTTCACTCCTAGAGAAATGAAAACTTACGTCCACATCAAAGACTTGTACACCATGTTCATAGCAGCACTATTCACAACAGCCATAAAGTGGAAACAATCCAAATGTCTATCAAATGATGAATGGATAAACAAAATGTGCTGGAGCCATACAATGGGCTATTATTTGGCAATAAAAAGGAAGTACTGATCATGCTACATGGATGAACCTTGAAAACATTATGCTAGATGAAAGAAAGCAGTCACAAAGGATCACATATTTTGATCCCATTTATATGAAATGTCTAGAATAGGCAGATCTATATAGACAGAAAGTAGATTAGAGGTTGCTGAGGACTAGAGGAGACAAGGGTGTGATGGCCATTTTCTTAAATTAAAAAAAAAAAAAACCCTTTAAGATAATTTTAGATTTACAGAAAAGTTGCAAAAATAGTACAGAATTCTCGATATTCTTCACCTAGCTGCTCCTAATATTAGTATTATACACACCCATAGCTCAATGATCAAACCAGGAAAGTGGCATTGATACAGTATTACTAACTAAACTACAGACCTAATCCAATTTCACCGCTCATGTCCTTTGTTCCAGGATCGAATCCGGAACCCCGCATTGCATTTAGTTCTCCTGTCTCCTTGGTCCCCTCCAATCTGTGACAGTTCCTCAGTCTTTTCATGTCTTTCATGAACATGCTTTTGAAACCCTTGGTTACTCTGTAGAACACCTCTCCATTTGGGCCTGTCTCATGTTTTCTCATGACTAGGCTAAGGCTATGCATTTTTGGAAGAATACTTCTGAAGTGATGTGCCTTCTCAGTACATCAAATGAGGGGTACATGATGTCTATCTTTCTCTTTACTGGTGATGTTAACCTTATCACCCAATTTATGGTAGTGCCTACCAGGTTTCTCCCCTGTAAAGTTACTATTTTTCTTTTTGTAATGAATAAATATCTTGGGGGAGATACTTAAGACTAGACAAATATCCAGTTTTTTCCCCTCAAACATTCCCCCGCTGTTTTTATCATCCATCAGTAGGTGTTGCCTACAATTAGTACTATGGAGTTTGACTAATGGTGATTTTCTATATTCCTCTTTCCTTCTACATTTATTAACTGGAATTCTTCTATATAGAAGAGCTGTCCCTTCTCCGTCATTTACCTATCTATTCATCCATCCATCCATTCATTCATTTATAACATCATTGACCCATACATATTTATTTTATTCTGTGGGTTACACATTAAAACTATCATTATTTATATTGTTTTTCAAATGGTACCAGCCCTGGCCTCTTAAAAGTTTTAAATTATACAAGTAACACATAGTCTTACGTTAAAAATTCCAAACACAACAAAGCAAAGCCCCCTTCTCTCTCATTTATTTATCTATTTATTTATTTATTTATTTATTTATTTGGCTGCGTTGGGTCTTTGTTGCTGCAAGCGGGCTTTTTCTAGTTGTGGCGAGCGAGGGCTACTCTTCGTTGCGGTGCGTGGGCTTCTCATTGCAGTGGCTTTTCTTGTTGCAGAGCACAGGCTCGAGCCGTGCGGGCTTCAGTAGTTGTGGCACGTGGGCTCAGTAGTTGTGGCTCACAGGCCCTAGAGCACAGGCTCAGTAGTTGTGGTGCACGGGCTTAGTTGCTCCGTGGCATGTGGGATCTTCCCGGACGAGGGCTCGAACCCGTGTCCCCTGCATTGGCAGGCGGATTCTTAACCATTGTGCCACCAGGGAAGTCCCCGCCTTCTCTCTTTAACCTTCAATCTTACTTTATGGGCAGGTAACTCACTAATTTACTGGTTAGGCAAGGGTCCCTCTCGTCTTTTCCCAGTCTTACTTTTTGTTTTGTAAACATAAATGGGATCAGAGTCTATCTTCTGCAACTTGTTTTTTTCACTTCCTACTGTGTCCTCAAGCTGCGCAACTCCAGTTGTAGACAATGGATGTCCGAAGTCCCCCGGTAAAGGGGGCCTTGAGTTCCATGCTGAACAGAAAAGCTCCGAGCTGCCGCCTGTCCCCTCTGGTCCCAGAGGCCCTCTGCGGGACAGGGCACAGCTCAGAGGGGGCAGGAGGAGCTGTGGGCGCCAGCTGGGCCTGCTGAGCCGCCCGCCGTCAACCTGAACAGGCCTGGGGAAAGGCGAGGAGGATACGCGGGGTAGCCTGGGCAGGCCAGCTGGGAGCAGCAACTGGGGCTCCCTGCCGCTGGTGGCCCCCCTCTCTCTTGCCTTTTGGAAACACACGCATTTATAGATGAAATGATAGGATGTCAGAAGCCGGCTTCAAATTAACTTCGATTGTTTCCTAATTTTCAGTCTTAGATATCACCCTTGCGTCCTTCTGCATGGGTGTGGGCACTTCTCCAGGATCCATTAGAGGGGGCTGCTGAGGTGGAGGGTCAGACACCTGCTGCTTTAATAGCTGTCGCCAAGCTGCCCTTTAGGAATGTTCTCCTGAGCAGTCATCCCCCCAACCCACCCAAAGCCTCACACTGGGATATTAGTAATCTTTAAAGTGTTTGCCAAGTTGATGAGTAAAAATGAGACACTGTTTTACTCTGCAATTCTGGGATACCCAGGCAAGCTGAGCATCTTTGGTTGCCCTTTTGTATCAATTCCCAGACTCAGGAGCCCCTGGGCCTGGGTCTGAGCCTGACTTTCGTACTCATTCACTGTGTGACCTTTGGCAGGTCACTTGCCTTTGCCCCCATTTCCTCACCTGTATAATGTGCTAACGCCACTGCCTGCACCAGAGGCTTGTTATGACAGTAAAGTAACATTTGTTAAGATGAAAAACCTGACCCGCATTTATATTTATTTCCTAAGGATAAATTCTTAAATGTTATGATACACACTGCCAAATGTATCTACCAGACAACGTATTTAATGTATTTACTCTCCACCTTCTTCCAGTAGGAATGTCTGTTTTTTCCAAAATCTCTCCAGGGAATGTGCATTTCTCTTATAACCACAGTAAAAAATGAGGGTGGGGTTAGGGGAGAGTGGAAGCGAAGGAGAAAGAAAAGATCCAGTTCAAATAACCTCCACGAAGCCCGGCCTGGTGCCCCCAGTCCTCTGTGACCACGTCCACTGTCACACGATCACTCATCTGAGGATCTGTCCCTGAACTCCTTGCAGGCAGGTCCTGGGTCTGATTCACTTGCATCTGCAGTGTCCAAAGAGGGTGCAGATACACGCAGTCCCATCAAAGCTTTGCAAGTGGGTGGATTCCATTTCATGCTCACCCACGGAGGTCACCGGTCTTCCACTGGAAACCGTATTTATAGATCTGCTCCTCACTCACCACATGAACTTCCATCCCTGACCCTCTCCGATCCCTCATTTAGGACCCATCAGGGGCCCATTACCACCTGGGCAAAGCTGATGATAAAAGACAAATGAGCAAAAGCCCTGCCCCTGACAACCTTGCTAAGTAGTGGGTCTCATTATAAACAGACATTAAAACAACTTGACACTAAAGCACCTGTTATTGGGAGTGTGTGGCCTATGCCGTGTGCTAAGAGCTTTACATGCAAAAATCTCCGAAACTCACAACCACACATAGGTTCAGTGTTTTCATTGTTGCCCTATTCAATGAATAAGGAATCTGAGGCATAGAAAGGCCAAGTGGCTTGTCCAAGGGCAACAGATATGAAGTCAGCAGGGCCAGGATGCACAGGCAGGCAGTTCTGACTGTGGACTCCAGTTTGTGACACCTGAGACAATCAGGGAACATCATGGAGGGGAACTGGGAGGGTGCATCAAGCGCCTAGGAACTCAGAATCGGAGAAAGGACACTGCACTGTGGACCCCCCAAGTGGCAGGGCAAAGGGGGAGCCAGAGCAAGTGGAGGGGGCTGGGAGCAGTGTGACACGAACAAGGGCCTGCCCTGCCTGAAGCCTCGTGGTGAGGGGAGAGGGAGAAGCACGTGCATGTGCAAGCGTGTGTGTGCGTGTGCTCACATGCAGAGGGCTTGGCTGACGGGCCTCACTGTGGGGCTTGCCCGGAGGTGTGCAGTGGAGAGCGCGGTGTGCTGTGGGACACACAACGCAGGCTGAGTCGGGGACAGGGGCACTAGAGGAGGGAAACCAGACAGGAGGTTCCTGCCTTTGCCAGGCTGCAAGAGTGGAGCAGAGTCAGAGTGAGAGTAAGCAGGAGGGCTGGATGAACCCGTGGACTGAGTAACTAAATCCTGACTCTCCTGGATTGCTGGTACCTTCGTAAAGTGGTGGTTAGTTACAAGCTGGAGCGCGTCTGGAGTGGATGTGGAGCCCCAGAATTAGCTGCGGCCATCTCTGGGAACTACTATAAAGTGAGCTCTGCATCTGCTGAAGTGCTGTTTATGAGGCAGTAAAATCTGAAGGCAAGCTGCCTGAATGTATCCTGATTTAGGATAAGATTCTCCTGAGCCGGGAGCTGTTTTTAGGAATGCTTAGGAAAACTGTCTAAAAGGTTAAATGAGCTGCATTGGCCGGGAATCGAACCCGGGCCTCCCGCGTGGCAGGCGAGAATTCTACCACTGAACCACCAATGCTCCAGCTGAATGCCGCTCTGCCCGCAGCTGTTTTGCTGCTCTGGCTCACAGTGGCACTGGCACGGCTGTAACCTGACACCTCAGATGGTCCAGCATGGAATGCTGCTCCATTCTGCCGGCCAAACCCATGGGAGGAGGCCCATGGGGCACACATGCCTGACATTCTGCTCCGATGAAAGGCAACAGGGGAAAAGGCTTTAGAAATTCTTTTGGCTTCTGGGGGGCAGGTTCCAGGCCTCAGTCTGTTAGCCTTAAAGATCGGAGTAGTTTCTGCATCAATTTACTCTTTGGCTGACTCTGGAAAGGAGAACATCACTCCAGAGCCGATTGGTGACCTCTCAGTGACGACAGAGGTCCAAGAGATTAGAAAAGTCTAGACTTCTAGAAAACATTTAGAGAGTCAAACTCCAGGCTCCAATCGGCATAAAAGTGGTTTTCTTCATGTTAAGGATAAACAAGACATCAACGTTAAAGGAGTTTGAAGGAGAGCAGAATTCCCAAGGACCAAATAAACCACAGCTGGAGCTTCCTTAACCCTCCCACCCTAAGAATGACTGGCACAGGAAAGGCAGCCAGCTTCCGAGTCACTGGATGTCTACCGCCAAGACTCAAGTGAACCCTGCAGACTATACTCCTGCCATGCTCCAAACCTTTCTACATCGACTACAGCTGAACCCAGAAAAAGAGTAAAGAAAGCATTAATGCTCTTTGAGGCAGAAAGGGTTAAGAGCTGTGGGTTCTGGAGGCAGACTGCCAGGGTTCAAAGCTGCCAGACGGCCAGATGCTGGTGGTGGCACTTATCTTCCCTGCGCCCATCTGCAGAATGAAGATAACAGCAGTTCCCACCTCACTGGGCTGTTATTAGAATTAGCAGTTAAGATATGGAATGCAGCCCTGGCTGGTTGAGTGAGGCCCCAGGTCAGGTTCTACAACCTCTGGGTCCCCGTGGCCCTCCCTGGGAGGTGAGGGGCAGGAGGAAGAGACCACTTACCACTGGCTGTTCCCTCCTGCTTTGCCAAGGAGTCATCAGGGTTGGGCTCTGCCTGCTTCTGAACCACTGGCTTTGGCTCGTCGGGCTCGTCGTCCTCGGGGGTGACCAGCTTCATCAGGCTCTGGTTGCACACGTTGGCCACCTCCTTGATGCCTGAGTCCACTGATGTAAGGAGCAGCCCGATCCAGGCTATGTTAGTGGGCAGACAGGCAGGCTGAACTGAGTCCCTGTTCCCCCTGCCACGCTGGGGTCCCCGCAAGATGCTCCTATGTCTCCTCACAGGGGCCCTTCCTGGTGGACCTCTCATCAACAGGACTTCTTCCACCCAACGCGGGGCAGTGTGAGCTCAGAGACTTGGCGCCTTGGGACCTGGGAGAGCCTCTCCAGATCTGTAAGTAACCAGGTGAGGTTTGGGGATGGCGGCATTAGCGCCATGTCCCTGGTGCTGCCCTGGCTCTCCCTGTCCATGTTCAGCTCCACCTCTTGCTGCTTCGATGCCTGGGGAAATGTGGAGGTATGATGGATCCTAAGGGAGCCCCCATCCCCCACTCCAGGGTCCTGCAACTTTATGGCCCCCTTTGGGGCTGCTCTTGTTTCCTCTCTCCAGAGTGAAGGATACTCTTCTTGCGGTCATCATAGGCCAGGCAGGGCAAGACAGCGGTCAGGATCCCAGAAGAGTAGGGCAGCATCACCCGGCCGGCCAGCTGGATGAACTCCCGCATCCAGCACATGGCTGTCAGCTGGATCAGGTCGTCTGGAAGGGGAATGGGCGGGTTCCAGGGGGTCAGCATGAGCAGCCAGAGTGCTCCTCCCACCGACCATGCCCACAGATGGGACTGGAGAACTGGAGGGCACCTGAGGGCTGGCACAGCTTCTAGCCTCACCAATACTCTCGCCCTTGCTTTTTCCTTCCAAAGGAACATACAGGTACCAGGGTGACGCGGAATTACAATCCTGTGGCAGATTGTAAGAGTAGCCACAATTCTCTATCCCTCCTGTGTCCACTCCCCCGTAATGGGGCTCTGCGGCTTCTCTCATCAAGAGCTGGAGTTTACTTCCCCCTCCTGGTATCTGGGCTGGCCCTGCTATTTTGTCCAAGAGAAGGTGGTAGAAATGATGGTGTGCCTGGTTCAAGTCTAGGCCTTAGAGGCCTTGCTCACGTCTATCATGTCTCTCGGAATCCACTGATGCCACGTGAATGCACCTGGGCTAGCCCACTGGACGATGAGACACCTGGAACGACTGTTCCTGTTGCCACAGGTGACAGCTGGCAACAGCCAGACATGAGTGACACCACTGACCATGAGTGACACCTCAGCCGACCCTCCAGTTGACTGTAGGCACATGACTGAGCCCAGCCGAGCCTGGCCCAGGGGAGCAGGGCCACCCAGCTGACCCGAAGACTCAGGACAATAGCAAGGGACTGCTATGTGAAGTAACTGCATTTTGTGGTGGTTTGATACTCAGTAGAAGCAAAGAGATACACGACCCCAATCTCCAAGCATTTCAATTCACAGTGCTAATGCCAAGCCTGCCAGCAAGAAAGCCTCCAGATCTGACTCCCCTCTAGGGCCAGACCAAGTGAAAGGGCCTTCATGTTGACAGAATCAGAATCTCTCCCACAAGGACCCACCGCTCCAGGACCCACCGCCACACTGGTTCACACTCCCAGGAGGACTCTCCCTGAGATGGGGAGACAGAAAGGTGCTTCTGAGGAGGTGGTGGTGGCCTTGGGGCCTTTACACACTCACCCGTGGTCTGGCAGTGGATCACCAGGATGTTGGCCATCTCAGCAAACTTAACACTGGAGGGGTTCTTTTTAATTTCCTTCAAGAATTCTCCAAGGACCACCTCACACCTACCAATGAGCAAAGGAGAAAGGAAATAGCTCATGCAGCCAGAGCCAGAGGAGCCGCCACCAGTGCCATTTCTGCTGTGCTCTGTGGGATACGCTTGTCAGATGGACCTTTTTCAGAGGCTGGGGGTGGATGATCTCCTAGCTCCTCAAAGCAGGAAGCACACGAGCCAGGAAGAGGACGGTGAATTTCGTGTTCTCCTGCGGCCGCCTGTCTGTTGGGTGTGGGGTACGCGTTCGCGCCGAGGGGCCCCTGCAGCCGCCTGCCCCTCCCCTCCTCCACTCACATTTTCCGAATCTCTTTGCCGTTGTCGCCCAGGATCTGGAAGAGTCCATCCAGGATCTCCGGCAAATAATCCAGCAGGTTAATGTCTGGCACGGACTCCAGAACCAGGATCTGCCCCAGGGGAGGAAACCATCAGGGAAAGTCACCAGCCAGAGAACCTGCATCTCCTCGCCCATCCTCCGGACTGGCCAGTGAGAAGGGGTCCTGCTGAGGCATCTTTTCACAGCACTGCGGGTGTCCCATGGGGGAGGGGGTGCTAGTAGCTGTTGTTTCTGTTCAATGGGCAGGGGAACGGCGATTTAACCCCAAGGCAGTTCAGATGCCCGGGGGCGGGGCGGAAGGTGCAGGAGGAAACCCATGGGAAAGGTGGGCAAGGCTAGAAGAGGTGTGACAGCTGGAGGAGTACAGCTGGCTTCAAAGGTAAATCTGGGTGTTTCCAGAGACAAGGAAGGAACCACATCCTCTTCAGAGGCAAACGTGATAGGCTTTGGGGGCAGAGCTGAATAAATGTGTTTTCCGATTATCTGGTGTCATCGGCTCCTAGAGGGATAACAATCAGGCATCCCCACAGCCACAGGAAGTGCCCAGGTGAGCCAGAGGGCAGACCTCACTCAACTAGAGGCTCGTTATGGCTGGAGAAGGAGTGTCGCGGGGCCGGACCTTACCCAGGAGATGATGAACTGCCGGGCGTACTGGTTGTTGGAATAAATCCTCTCCCGCAACAAGGGGATGAAGCCCACCAGGTCGAACTTGTTGCTCTCCGTCACGATGTCCTGTGGGTCAAAGGCATGAGAGCTGCCTGCTGGGGGCGGGGCTGCCTGACCTGGCTGAATCCCTGGCCCGGGCTGGCTCCAGGGGTCAGGCGGGCACAGAGGAAGATGACGGAGCCCGAGTCAGGCAGGAGAGGCCCCCGGAGCACCCCTCCTCACACAGGCCAAAGGACCAGCAAAAAGGATGCACTGAAAGCAGGAATCAAGGTCGAGAGAACTAATCAAAAGGCAAAACCCTGCATCTCTGTGGTCCGGATCGAATGCCCTGGTGAGCTGAGCATAAGCTGCCCCTGTCACTCGGGGCAGGGTGGGGCCAGCATGAGGGGACATTGGGGTGACAGAATGGTTCTGTATTTTGATCCTGGTGTTGACATAACTCTATACTCTCATCAAAGAGCTGTATACTATTCCATTAACTGTATGTAAATGAAAAAAAATTTTTTTAGATTACGAAGAGCATCCCAATGATAGAACTTATAAGCTGTACAGACAGATGGAAGAAACAGATGCTAAAAATAAGAGTGGGGACCAAGTACAAGTACCTTTAAGAGGCGGTCTAGGAGCTCAGAGCCGCTCTTCACATTGGGGTCTGGGTCAGCAGCCAACTATGAGAGACAGAGGTGGAGAGAGGGTCACTGTCAATATATAAGACAAGGAATCCACTGAAGTCCCACAGCAAAGGCCTTGGGACAGCCTGAACATCGCATGGGCACCTCTTTCAGTGCACAGACGGAAGACAGGCAGGGGAGGCAAGGGGGTAAAGCGGAACTTGGCAATGCCGCCGAGAGGTGGCAGACCCCCGTTCTGCTCAGGGACCGCCGGGACCTGCTGCCACCAGTCAGGTGGTTGCTTCCCGTTGGCCTTCCTCAGGGCTTTCCAATCTTACAATGCTGGGTCCTCTCTCCACTCCTGGAGGAGGGGACGGATCAGCTGTGAGGCTGATTCTCTAGAAACGACTTCAGGGAGGAGAACTCCATGACGATGAGAGAGGTGCTGATGAGCTATCAGGGAACCCAAAGCCTTTTTAAGCAGAGCTTTTTCTAGAGCTTATGGGCTACGCTCTCCTTGCAGGGGAAATACAGTCTGTACTACGGAATCACCACCTTCACCTTCTATAAGGGAGGTCAGTGCTCTCAAATGACTGTTTTTTTCCCCTCCAATTTGTGGTGGACTGATGCTTTTGTAAAATGCACTAAAAATAAATTAATAGAGGTGTGGGGGAAAAACAAACATAAATATTTACAAGCCCATCTAAAATATATATCATTAGATTGAACAGACAACAAGCACCCCTGGTAGCATGTGCTTATCTGCTCCCCTTGCATCTGGGAAAAGGGAGGCCAGCACTCAAGGTCCCGAAAGGTCAAGTCAGGTGTGTCGGGCGAGCTCAGCCCAGTCGAGTGAGGAGCGGTCACCTTGCTCAGCCCGTCAAAGAGCACATTGAAGTGGGGCAGCACAGCGCCTCGGGCCACCTTGACGATGTTGTAGAGGGCCTCACACGCGTAGTAGCGCAGTCTGCTGTCAGCATCATTGAAGCAGGTCAGCACCGGCTCGATCAACTCCTTCAGGTAGAGCCCCGAGTCCTGCGATGGGGCAGGAGCAGAGGCAGCTCAGAATGGGTCAGACCTCGGGGACCCAGCCCTCGGCTCCCTTGGAGACGCTCAGGCCCTTGAGTGAGGGCTGGGCTAAAAGACCCTTTGCAAGTCAGCCTCCTGGGATAGGGGCCACGCCCAGGACTCAGGGTGCAAGGCCGCAGAGCCAGCCTTGAGGTCTGAGATATGGAGAGAACGGCAATAAAGAAATCACAAGTCTGCAACACCCTGCTGGGGCTCGGGGGTCAGGGTCGAGGCCCTGGCTGGTGTGTACGTCCCTCCAGGAGAAGGGCTCACCTTGCCCAGCGCGATGGAGCAGGCGGCCAGGCCGATGAGGCCCCCTTTCCGGCTGTGCGGGTGCTGGGACAGGGCAAACTCCTGAGACAGCGTCTGGATCACATGCTTGATCTGCACGGTGTTGTTCTGGGCCACGAACTCCCGGACCAGCCTGGAGAGGGAGCAGAGAGGGGCTGCAGGACCAGCGGGATCAGGCGGCTCCTGCGGCTGCCGGCCTGGGGCCCGGGGCTGGGGTGAGGGAGGGAGATGACCGGTTTAGAAAGAGGAACTGGGAGTCAGGCATCTCCGGGCAGGGCTTTCCCAGTTCTGCTGCTGACTGGGAGGCGTTGGCTGGGTCACGGTCCTTTCCCTTTTCTGGGTCTCCGTTTCCCTTTGTCTACCACGGAATGAAGAACGGTGAGCAATCTCACTTCTGGGAATCTGAGAGAATGCACATGAACGCTGTGCTGGGGCCCCAAAACTGCAATGATACACCGTCTTCATTCAACACTTGCTCAGCTCTCCATTCATGCACCCAAGCAGTTCTCTGTGTCTGTGTCATCATTTCCAGGGACGGTGCTGAACCGGGCCCAGGTCCAACAGGCATGAGCCACACACAAACAAGTACACGTAGCAACATGGCACAAGCAACACCACAGAAGCAAGAATGCCATGGGCACGGGAATTCCCTGGTGGTTCAGTGGTTAGGACAACGCGTTTTCACTGCCGAGGGCGTGGGTTCCATCCCTGGTTGGGGAACTTAGATCCTGTAAGCTGTGTGGCGTGGCCAGAGGCAAAAAAAAAAAAAAAAAGAATGCCACGGGAAGTGCCCCTGGGCTGACGGGGAGGTGCCTTCTGAGTCAGATCTTAGTACCATTAACAGGCATTTTCCAGGTAGAGAAAGGAAGGCAGGGAACCTCAGGCACAGGGAAGAGCCTGGCTAAAGGCGGGGGCCCCGAAAAGACACGGTGTACTTAGGGAAGGGTGGGGAGTCGGGTGTGTGGAAGGGGTGGCTGGGGACAGTTAAAGGAAAAGAGGAGCCGGTGAAAGGTTTCCAGCAATGGGGTGACATATTTATGTCTATGTTTTGACCAGAGAGGCTGCCCTGGGTGGGGGTGGGCTGGTTTGACAGGAGACTGAAATATCTCCAAGGGAGAACACCGCAGCTACCAGGGTCAGGAAGGGGGGCCTGAAATATGGCTGAGGCAGTGGGAAGCAGCAGGGAGAGGGGAGAGGGCAGGAAGGGTAGAGACGCCTGCAAGGTGCCCACCTTGGGGGTGATGCTAGCAGGGAGAGGGGGATCTGAGAGAGGCCCCGCCCGACTGGAGGAGAGCAGAGGGAGGCCCAGCTCCGTCAGGCACCAGGGTCTCCTTTCAGAGCCCAGTGGACGTGAAGACACTCTGCCCTTCGGAGGCTCACAGCGTCTCTGTGGTGAGAAGCCTCATGTGGGCAAATGGTGGCATGAGGGGCCCAGATAACCACTGGGGAGCTGCGGCCTGGGGGTCAGGGACATCTTCCCAGGAGTGGGAACTGAGCTGGACCTCGGAGGAGGCAGGGACCCTGAGAGAAGGAAACAGGTGTTCCGGGCAGGAGGAAATGTGTGGGCAAAGGCAAGGAGAGAAAAATAGCCAAATTTGCCTGGGGTCCAGAGAACAGCAGGAAATCAACTGGGATGAGCTGGCCTGGCAACTCAGATTCAGGAGAAGGGATCTCACATCATGGCTAACAGGGAAGCTGTTTACGGGTTTTGAAGAGATGGTGAAAGGGTGTTTTAAGAAGCCATGAGATGGATGGGAATGGGGAGACTGTCCCATCATCAAGTGGGAGGGACTAGGACCAGTGTAGCAGCTGAAGGTGTGACGAGGGAGGCCTAGAGGTCAAAGACTTTTCAAAGTAGCTGCCTGGACTCATTGCCTAATTGCTCTGTGCCCATCACAGCAGGTACACTGCTCACCTGTGGCATAAATGGGGGTCTCAAGCTGGCTCAAAGAATTTTAAGGACAGTCACGTCCAAAGGTATTAATTAGTTTGTGTGGTTCCAGCTCGGTGTCAGGAACCTGCTAGTAATTAGCGTTGTTTAAATAAATGTGCTGTCCTGTGAGGCTGTGACCACTCCTGCAAAAAGGCTGTTCAATGGGGATTACAGGGCTTGATAAAGATTCAATCCCGCAAGTCGTAGGGGGCATCTATCCCGTGCCTGGGACTGTGGCCACAGGTGAATCAAACAGGCCTGGCTCCTGAGCTGGCGGATGTGGGAGCAGAGACAGGGATTCCAGGAAGGGGCTGCGCAGATGGCCTGTGAGGGGTCTCTGGCTTTGATCTTTATAGGGTGTGATTCCACCAAGCCCACCCCAGGGGGCTGAGGGCTGTGGATGAACCAAGGGCCTCGGGAGGAAGCCAGTTCCACAGGTGCCCCCTCCCTAAGCAGTGTAACGAGGCGCAGCAAGGACGGGTCTACACAAACCCGCTGTGTTCTCGAACAGGACAGACCAGCCAGATGAGGCCCAGTGGTGTGTCAGAGCTATTATGACAGACACAGCCTCCTGAGAAAAGCCCTGCAGGTGCGCCAGAGAACAGCTAGAGCATTGGTGGTTCAGTGGTAGAATTCTCGCCTGCCACGCGGGAGGCCCGGGTTCGATTCCCGGCCAATGCAGTGCTGCTTTTTGGCCTCTTCCTGGCAGGCTCCCCCAGAGATCCTGCCGCAGGACCCAGCTCCTCAGCCACGCCCGGCCTGCAGCAGCCAAGGGGGCTGCGAATCTCTGAGCACACTTCCCTGCTTCGTGAGCATGACCAGCAGCTGGGTTCTCCACAGAGGCACCACTGGCTGTGGGGCCCGTCACCCCGTAAGGGGACTCCTGCTGCACCCCTCAGCCTTGGCCAGTCTCCAGCAGGAAGCTGTGCTGAAGCCTGTGAGCTGTAAAACAGCTCAACAACACCACGTGAACGCAGGACGGGAGGAGCCACACTTCAGAGAGGAGGAAGTCCCCAGAGTCTCAGTGGGCTTTTTGCTACTGAGAAGGAATGACTTGAGCTCTACTTTCTGTCCTGACGCCTGAAGGCAAATCAACTTCTCTCTCCCTCCCTCCCTCCCTCCCTCCCTCCCTCCCTCCCCTCCCTCCCTCCCTCCCTCCCTCCCTCCCTCTCTCTCTCTCTCTCTCTCTCTCTCTCTCTCTCTCTCTCTCCTTCCTCCTGCCTTCTCTCCTGCTCTGGAGCCTACGCTTCTGCCCTTGCAGCCGTGCTGATGTGGCCTTCCATTCTGTGAATCAGTGTATAGACAAGGGGACTGGGGTTAAAGGGAGGTGCTCACACAGCTGCTCACAGCTGGAGCACTGGTGGTTCAGTGGTAGAATTCTCGCCTGCCACGCGGGAGGCCGGGGTTCGATTCCCGGCCAATGCAGCAGCAGCAGCAAACTTTTTTTTTATCATCCTAAGAGACTGGGTTTGACATTTCACACTGCCCACAGCATTGGGGATACAGTCTGAAAAACCTAGAATGACTTTTTTCTAGCTTGAGTTTTCCACGCCTGTTCCCTAAATTCCACACAGATCTAGATCTTGTGCCCCTGGTTCTTGAGGAGTCCAGGATGTGGGGATCACCGAAGCTGTTGCAAGCAGCTGTGCCTCCCCTCCTGCCCAGACAGGCTGCCCGGGGACTCTGACCGTGCTGCCCCTGGGGAAGCCAGGCCATGTGTGTTTCTGCTCCGTTCGCGTTAGAGCAGCCCTGAGAGTGGGAGTAACGACATTCATGAGGCTCCAGCAGGGCAGCAAAGGAGACCCAGCCCTGCCAGCAGCACAGCCCAGCCTGGAACCACCTCCTCGCCTGTCTCCTTGTTTCAGGTCACAAACGGTCCCTGAGCCACCGGAAAGGGCCCTCCTCCCCACTTGAGAGACGGCAAAGGGGACGCATTCCCTGCCCCTGAGGAGTTCTCTGCCAGAATCCCGTGGAGGGGAAACAAGAGAGGCCTCAAGGACTTTCGTGCAAAACAGAGAAAAATAATCTGGTGAGGACAGTGCAAGGTGAGGACGGGGCAGGCGAGAAAGAGCCCAACCGGCAGCTTTGGTGGGGAGGGAGTTGGGTGTGGCTTCATGAGGGTCAGGTTTTGAAAGGGGCTCTGAAGGATCAGTAGGTGTTCATTCAGGATGAGGAGGCCCAGACAGAGGGAACAGCATGAACAAAGGCTCAGAGGAAGGAGAGAGGCACTTGGTTTGGCAGCACAAAGGACACAGGTGGAGGAGACGTGGGTGACAGGGCCAGAGAGGCTGCGCCCACTCACGTGCTTGGCAAAGGAAGCGGCCTTTGCTTCTGGTGGCCGTGAGCAGCCACGGAAGGTACGAGTGATCTGCAGAGGTGGGTGGTAGGGATTTGAACAGCGTTTAGGGAACTCTGAAGACTGCAAAGGCTGACAGAGACCAAATGGTGGGAGAGCATGAGGAATGGGGCACTAACGTCGGGTGACAGCGGGCAAGTATAACAGGGTCTCCTGAAGGGGGAGGAGATGGGCAAGGGGAATATCTGTGTTCAGCACTCCCCGACATTCCCGTTCGCTCTACACCAGCTGCAAGGCCCCCCCAACCCCGAATCTTACCAGGACGCAACTCAGGGCACCCCAGGCCACTACAATACGATGGCCCATTCAGTTCCCGAGGGCCTGGAACCCCAAGTCTCTATCTGCAGTTGGAGGAAGAATATTATCAGTGTCCAGGAGAGCGAGACAATGACAAACAGTGGTTCCCTGTGGAGGGGAAACCCTGAGAACATGTTCTCACCAAAACCATCTGTTCTTAGAGCACTGGGCCTGGCCCTGTGGGTCACCCCTGGGGCCACAGCAGGAAGACCTGTCCCACGAACCGAGCCCACGCTCTCTACCTGACAGTCAGGGTGATCAAGGCAGGGCCGGCTGACTCTCCAGTCTCACTGCTCAGCCGCCCGGCACAACTTTCCTCTCCAGTAAGGGCTTCTTACTGGGCCCTGCTATGCTACTCCTTGGACACCTCCTCTCCATTCCACTCTGTGGGGAAGCTCCCGCTCCCTTCCACATCCTAGCCAGCCTTCAAAGTCCAGTTCAAATCTAACTCCCTGCTTTTCCTGACCTTCCCAGGAAGGACCACTCCTCCTCTGGACGCTGAAGGACTCGGCGACCCTGCAGTCTGTGCCAGCAGTGCACCATCGAGTGTCACGGGTTCTTTCTCACGTGTTTCAGGTTTCTAGCTCCACAGCTCCTTGCCAGCGTCCCTGAGGACAGACTGGTGCCACGATCCTCTGCCTCTTGAGCGCCAGCCCTCTCCCCGCGTCTAGAGCTCCGCACACAGTGAGTGAGGAATCAGCAAGCATCTGCCCAGGGACCCATCTGTGCAGGTGGGCGGGCCCGCAGGGCAAGCTGTAGGGAAACACGGGCAAAGCCCCACGCTGCCGTACTGGTGACAAGGGGTGGCCTGCTCATCTACACCTAACCTGTTGGGTAAATCAGAACTGTACTTGGACGGGCCTAACCCCTAGTTTACAATCCAAGTTAGGAGGGACAAAGCGCACCACCACCAGGATCTCCAAACGCACCCTGAGAAGGACCAGGTCCCCAGGGCCGTGGCTGCGGACAGATGCCGATGCCAGGATGTGACTTGACATGCGTTTGCCTCGGGGTGAACCAACCCCTTGGGGGCGCCCCAAATAGCCCCCGTCAGCAGGACCTGGTCTCTCCACAGGGCACAGGCAGAGAGAAAAAGCAACTACAAAGGGAAGCAGAGGAAGTGAAGTTTGAAATCCGGGCACCCCCAGTTCCAGGCTAGTGTCTCTTGAAAAGAACACCCCGTCTCCTCTTTCATCTCCACGTTGTGAGCCACAGGTGGGGATCTCAACTAGTTCTGAAGTTAATATTTGTCCCAGAAACTTATGATCACAAATCCCAGTGACCTTTGCTGACATTAGGGTCACATGCATTGCTGTTCTGTGTCCCAGAGAAGAGATCTGCTTCTGCTTCGTTCCTCTAAAAACTCTGGCTGACGAAGTATCCTCTAGAGATTGCTCAGAGCCTCCATTCTCAACTAGTCAGAGGTGTCGCAGGGTGGCAGGAACACCCATTCCCCAGGAGGCACAATGCCCAGTGCTGGCCAACTCCAAGCTCTCGACACTGCTCTCAGCTTCACAAAGTGCCACACCCACTACCTTGTCCCTGATTGAGAAGGAGCCACAGACAGGCCAGGATGTGTCTTTCACCCAAGGAGAACCTGCGGCCTCGTCTCAGCAACAAAACCACAGCCCCGCACTGGGCCCCTCGGCCTCTGTAACACAGCTCGGGGACCACCCCAGGCTGCACGAGGACTGGGGAGCTGACCACTTGCCAAGAACACACTCTACGTATTCCAGGGGTTGGTTATTCCTCACAGCAACCTCCTTCTGTAGTTATTATCATCTCACCATTTAGATTTGAAACAGAGCCTCAGGGAAACCAAGTCCCTTTCTTGAGGTCACAGAGGATCTGAACCTTGGCACCTACAAAGCCCAGGCCCCCTCAACTGTACACCAGTTCCTCCCACCCATCTTCTTAAAGCACGTCAGCTGCAAAGTGCACACACCCAATTACAGAGGGTACTTCCCTCGTGCAGAACTCAGGCCCCAACTGAAGTGCAGCTTTCTCCATGCATTTTCCTCACTGTTTAGTGTTAGAGATCTCTGAAGCATTCCTCTGCCACACACGGGTGTACAGATGAGGTACATACTTGAGATGTTGAAATGAAGGTCTAGGGCTGGTTTTCTACCATTAAGGCAGGAAAGAAGTAACCATTTGCTGAGCACTTACTACATGCTAGGTAATGTGGTGGATGCTTTACAGGCGTTCTCTCATTTAAACCTTAAAATAAGCCACGGAGCTAGGTACTATAATACCCATTTTACAGATGGGGGGAACTGAGGCTCAGAGATGTTACGAAACATATAAGGTCACACAACTTATGGATGGTAGGTTCAGAAATCAAACCTAGATTTTTCTGACACCAGGTCTGAAATCTAACATGTTACATTACCCCCTCTTCAAACATCAAAGCTCCCACCTGTTGGATGCCTACTGGGTGCCAGGCACTTTACATGCATTATTTCATTTAGCCCTATCTCATTTCATTTGTTGATGTCCAAATGGCCCGGTCAGGAGGTGGCAGAGGTTTCAGCCATTGCACGCACATTCCTATGTCTTCAGAGGAGACAGTCTTTGCTGTGGCTTTGTACTATTTTTAGAGAATTAAATAAAATAATGCACATAATGTGTTTTGCACTGCATATGCTCATGTAACAGTATTAGTGCAAAATCAGAATCGAACTGTGATGTTATACACACCAAACAAGATCATACTCATTCATTAACTGCTGACTGAGAACCTGCTTTGCTCCTTGCTCCAAGAAGGACAGAAAGATAATCCAGAGTTGTGTTTATTCCTGTGCTGTAAAAATTTCAGCCTGGACTTCGGGCTGCCATTTTTTTCCTGACAAGTCCAATGAACCATCCCAGTTCTCTATGTAACACGCTGTAATCAGGCAACATATTCAGGCAGCGATTTCCCAAAGAGAACCTGGCAGGTAAACGTCTCCTCCATCTGCTTTGCTGAGTATTTAAGTAACCTGGTTTCCACTTGCTCACTACTCTCCAATAACTGAACAGGAAAAGCGGAACATCTGCCTCTGAGGAAAGGCCCAAGAGCTTCTGAAAAGGCCCAAGAGTTAGTTAAGTAGCAAAATATACTGAGCATCCACTGGGTATAATCAGTGGAAAAACTGTAAAGGAGACAGCAAGAGGCATGTCTGGATCTCAGGTGACAATAGACCACTGAATAAGCGCTTCCCTCACACTGTAACACAACCTACAGGCACTCTTATTTTTTAAAATTGAGATATTATTCACGTGCCATAAATTCACTCTTTAAACGTGTACAATTAATTCAGTGAGTTTTAGTATATTCACAAAGCTGTGCAAGTGTCACCACAATCAATTTTAGACTTTTTTTAGTCATCCCCAGAAGAAAACCTGTACTCATTAGTAGTCACTCCCCATTTCCCCCAAGCCCCCTCCCCCAAGCCCTAGGCAACCACTGATCTACACTGTCTCTGTGGATTTGCCTATGAATCCACACAAATGAAACGATACAATACCTGGCCTTTTGTGACTGGCTTCTTTCACTTAGCATAATGTTTTCTATGTGCAATTTTTTTCTGAAGATGAGTTAACTGAGGCACATAGACGTTAAACCCAAGGTCACAAACTCAAATGCTTACAGGAGCCAAGAAGGAGACACAAGTGAGAAGGCCAAGGGAGTTAAGACAGGCTGTAGTGAACTTGCCAACACAGGAGGCAAACTGGGGAGCCCATGTCCTGGCTGGGGGAAGAGCGTGGGCCCCTGGGTCCCCTACTGCTACATGGGAATGTGGGCCGCACAGAGCCACATCTTCCCATTCTTTAATAGAAGCCAGAAACCTGAACTTCACTGCGAAATTTCTTGATTTAAAATACCCTGCAATCCAGGCCAAACCAAACAGGTCTGCCGGCAGGACACGGCCCCTGGCTGCCAGTCTGTGACCCCTGGATGAAGCAATCTGCTGGGTGGAATTCTGACCCACACTCCAAAATCTGCCTGAAGTCACTTGGTAATAAACAGTGTCTCCCTACAGAGGTGGCAGGCTCCAAAGAGCTAGGTCAAACTCAGCAGTTCAACCCTGCTCTGATCACAGAGCCCCAGGGATCCCTGCTCCCCATGCCACCCTCCCCACCCTGCCTTCCCCAGCAGGCAGGGACTCATCCCTCAGGAGCTCTGATCCTGGAGCCCCTCCTTGGGCTTTGGTGTTCTCAGGGCGCAGGGCCTGGGCACCTCCATTTGCTGGCTTTGGGAACTCAAAGTTCAGGAACACCAGAGACTTGCCAGTGAGCCCGTCCCTGGGCACCACGAAGGGCATCATCTCTCCCAGCCCGCAGTGAGGGCCCTGGCACCGCAGTGAGGGCCCTGGCACCGCACTTATCAGAGCGCCTGCTGGCGTCTCTCCCCACGCTAGACTCCCCCGGAGAGCAGGGCCTGGGGTGTCACCAACCCCGTCCTCGGGACTCGTCAGGGACTATAACCCCTGACACCCAGGCCCGCAAAGCCCGCCACAGCCATTCTAGAATCTTAGCCTCGGGGCCTTATCCCTGAGAAGCTGTGCGGGCGTGCTGGAGCCAGGCTGTGGGGTGAAGGCTCTCCAGGACTGTGCACAGCAGGCTCACACAGTCAGCCGTCAGATCCTGGTCACCTAACACAGCCCGGTCTTGACAGTCTAGAGTCTGGGGTCCTTCAGTCGAGCCAAGCATCCGCCTCTGCATTTTTAGTGTCTGAGAGGCCTGTCATCAAGATAAAACACCCTCTTCTTATTAGGAATTTTAATCCCTCACTCCAGCACCCCATGTAGTACTGGTTCTGCCACCCGAGCAGATAGATGGGTTCCAGAAAACAGAAAGTGGCAGTTAAAACTACCATGGGGGTGTTCAAGTATGACATTTTATTAAGTATATACCTCCCTTTTGGAAGGGAAAACCATTCATTGTAATGGGGAAGCCTTTTGAGACAGATGAACCTGGGTTTTTAATCCAGGTTCTAGCTGTGAAACCTTGGGATGATTACTTACCCTCAAGGAGCCTGTTTCCTCATCTGTGAAATGGGGTAACACTACCTAGCTCATAGGGCAGCTGCGCAAAATAATGAGATGAGGGATGTACAAGGGCCAAATCCTCCTCCCCCCAAATAAGGCAGACAGCGTTTTACACGTGATCACTTTTTAAAATGATCAACGTTATGGACTGAATTGTGTGTCCCCCGCCCCCCGCCCCCGGTTCATACGACCCTAGTGGGAGTATTTGGAGATAGAGCCTATAAGGGAAGTAATTAAGGTTAAATGAGGTCATAAAGGTGTGGCCCTGATCCAATAGGATCAGTGTCTTTATAAACAGAGACACTACGAAGCTCCCAGGTGAAGCACAAATAAGTCCCTCTGTCCCTGAGCAAGTTGTGAAACACATACTCTGAGGAAGGACAAACAGGACACTGGTCGGGGAACTAAGATCCTGCAAGCCACAAGGTGCAGCCAAAAAAAAAAAAAAAGAAAGTGGTGCTTGATGAGAGAAGCAGCTAGGTGGTTCTGGACATACTGGATGTCAGAGCTGAATGGGAGGGTCCTTTTTAGTAAAATCCAAACCCTTTAGCCGAGGAGGAAACTAAAACTCAAAGCAGTTAAGGCAGTGGTTCTCAACCGGGGTGACTGTCTGTTCCCCAGGGGACATTAGGCAGTGTCTGGAGACATTTTTAGTTGTACAAGTGACAGAAAGCTACTGGTGTCTAGTGGGTAAAGATCAGGGATGCTGCTAAAAACCCTATAATGCACAGGACAGCCCACCACAACCAAGAATTATCTGTCCAAAAATATCAGTAGTGCTGAGGTTAAGAAACCCTGAGTTAAGGAATTTGCTGGAGGTCAAAGAATGAGTGTCACACAACAGACTAGATTAGAGCTGTACAAAGCGTTCTGCAGTGATGGAAATGTTCTAAAATCTGCACTGTCCATTATGGCAGCTGACAGCCACATGTGGCTGTTGAACATGTCAGATATGGGCAGTGTGACTGAGGAACTGGATAAAATTTTTATTTTCTCTTTAATAATTTAAACGTAAATAGCCACCCATGGCCAGTGGCTACCCTATTAGACAGGGCAAAACTACAATCTATATTTCCTGACGCCCAGACTGGCATTCTTTCACAGCCTGCCTCTTTCTATTCTTTTGAAATTACCCACCCACCAGACTTTATCACAACGATTTGGCTGGAAAAAAAAAATACAAATGTAAAATAACAGCAGAAAAACCTTAATGTTTGCAGTTAAACACCTTGTTTTGTAATTAAAAAAAAAAAAAAAAGCAAAATGTCAGATCATGGTTACAAATACAGTGGTACCCCGTTATCCAGTTTCAGTTACCAATGGTCAACAGCAGGTCAGAAAATATTAAATGGAAAATTCCAGAAATAAACAATTTCTAAGTTTTAAACTGTATGCGGTTCAGAGTGGTGAGATGAAATCCTGTGCTATCCCACCAGGACATTAGTCATCCCTTCCTCCAGCATATCTATGCTGTATATGATACCCACACACTTAGTAGCTTCTGGGTTATCAGATCGGCTGTCGGTATCGCAGTGCTTATGTTCAAATAGCCCTTGTTTTACTTAATAATGGCCCTAAAGTGCAATGCTGGTGATGCCGGTCATTAGGATATTCTCTTACTGTGCTTAAACTTTACCATACAAACGTATGTATGGGAAAAAACATAGTATATATAGAGCTTCGTATCATCCAAGGTTTCAGGCATCCACTGCGGGTCTGGGGACATATCCTCCACAGATAAGAGGGTACTACTGTACGTGTAATAAGACTGCAAAAACAAGAACAAATCATTCCTTCTTTCACTTGCAGGGAAGCGTGATATGACAGAGATAAACAGCCCTCTAAGCCTTGAGGTTTTGGCTGATTTATCCACTTGGTCAACTTACTGTCCCTTTCACTTCTCAGAAGCTGGGTAGGAAATAAGGCAGGTCAACATCGTTAGCAAATTCTCATGCTTCCCACCTCCCTCCCATCAGAGGTCACTCTCTGATTTGCTGGTTTGCATGGAGACCACACTGAGGACGCACCATGTGCCAGGCACTGTGCAAAGCACCACGCATACATTTCGTCCCTTCGTTCTCACGGCAGCCCCTTTGGGGTACCAGGAGGTTAAATAATTTGGCCCCATGTCACACAGTCAGAAGCAAAGCTGGGACTGCCAATCTCCTGCTCTTAAGCACGGCCCTAAGGGCCTGAAACCTGGAGTAGCAACACTGGCTGCAAAGGAGTGAGGAGCTGCCCGGAGGAGCGGGACCCCTGCAGAGCCAGGACTGAGTCCCGGCTCGGCTCTCCACGACCATCCCGGGTGCCCGCGGCTCTTACTTCTCGATCTCCAGTGCTGCCACCTTCCGCTTTTCGTAGAGCTTGTCATTGAGGGCGCGCACGATGTTGGGCGTGAGCGGCGCGAAATCCTTCTCGGGGTTCATGGTGGCAGCTCGGGGCGATCCCCGGAGCCCCGCGACTCCTCAGCCCGCGGCAGCCCGGGCCGCGCCGGGGCTAGGGGAGTCTGCGGCTCCGCGCTGCCTCCGGCGCCGGCTCATGGACCACGCCGCCCCGGGCCGCCTGTCTCGCTCCGCCGCCGCGCGCCGCCTCGGAACCCGGGCCTGGACCCAGTCTCCGTACACCTGCCCCTGGCCGCCAAACAGCTCACGAGACCCGCTCCTGGCCAGCACCTGCCGGGCTCAAGGGGCAGCGGCCATGTTACTCAGATCAGGTGACTTTGCACCGACTTCCGCCTTCCGCCGCTAGGACCCGCCCCTCGCCAGCCACGCCCCCGCACGCATCCGCAGGTGGATTAGCCACGCCCCCACAAGGCTCCACCTTCTCCCATCACACTCCTGCTTGTAGACCCCCACGGTATGGGTTTGGTTTGAGGCCTGCTTAGTAGGCTTGAATACCATGCACTCCGCTGCCTGCACGTGGTAGGCTTGGAACATGGTGGGCTTCTGTACACGTTCCTGAGAACGAAGGGGCTCTTGGAGCCTGACTCGGTTAGCATAATTTATTGTATATCTACTGAATCCACTAGTTCATCCACTGCTTAGTCACCAGCCAGTTTCTCGTATGCCAATGATTCCCAAATTAGAGTAACACCATCTTGATTTTTGCCATATCCTAGCCACTTGTACTATTATTTAAAAAATATTTTCTCTAATCAACGAACTTAAAAAAATTTTAAATTCCTACTTTAGCCTTGCTTATGCCCTATAATCATGGGTTTGAATAGTGATATATATATATTTCTAAAACACATAAATAAATTGCAGTTAAAAACAATAATCTGTCTATTGTGACCCCAAAAGTGGGTTCACCTCTTGGTGGGTATTGAGCCAAAAGTCACAACCAAGCCGAAGTTAGGGAGAAGGAAGCATTTATTATTTCTTGCAACAAGTAAGTAGAACACCAGTGATCTCTGCCAAAGCAGTGTCTCCCCCAACAGCAAATTTGGGGAAGTTTTAAGCTAAAGGTACATGGGTATTCATGAAGGGGCTTGAGCAGTGGAGAATTCAGCATAGAATTCGGGCCACAGTCGACAGAGTCCAAGCTTTAGTTGACTGAAGTCACGAGGGTCAACGTCATCATTCCATCCTCCTCCTAGGTGGGGGCCTTAGTTCTTGCAGTACTCAAAAACTGTATCAGATTGTTATGTACATCCCTTGAGGAGGAACTAGGACTCTGTTTTATAGTTGAACTGTTTTTCTTGACTGCTTTTCCTTTGTTCTTGCATTCCCTTACTTCCCTTAATATCAATGATTACTGAGACCTGTTCCAGGGCAGGCATTGTGGCCAGATTTAGGTCACAAAACAGCTTAGGCCGCTTCTCTTATGTCAAGAAAGGCTTGCCTGTTACTCTTTCTCAGGGACCCCCTACTCTACCTGCTTATACTACCACCTAAAATCTCAGGTACCAACAGTGGTTGTCACCCCACCATTTGGGACTCAGGATGTGTTATCATGCTCTGATACCTTGGAGGGCTGGGTTACAGACAGCAGAAGCCCCAAATGTGTTGCTTGCAGGTCTCCAGATGGATCCACTAGAAAGCAGCCCCTCCAAGTGCTTTGAAGTGTCACACTAAATCCTGGAACAGAAATTGAAGCTACGTGATAAAAATTTTAAGAGTACTTTATTGATTCAGTGTGGCTAAAGATACAGTAACAGGGAGATGCATCAGAGTTCCTTATCATAAGCTTCCACATTGGACAGGGACTTAGGACAAGGCTATATCACAGTGGAACCCAATGAGGATTCATATTGTTAAAAAACAAAATTCAGCTGAGTAAATTTGAGGATCTAATTGGCTTTATTCAACAATTTATGACTCTGGCAGCATCCCATCTAGCAGACAGGAGCTTCAAAGAGCTTCAAAGACTTTTATAGGCAGAAAGGGGAGGGGGCTGGGAAGGAACTGGATGGGTTCAGGTATGTCACCATCCTTGGGAGAAGGGGGTTGTTTATCATGCAGATTACCTCACCAGAGCTGATCAGGTAATTCCAGATTAATTAGTTAAAAGTCACATTCCTGGGAGAAGCTGAAACTACAATTAGGTTAGCTATTAAGTCTTGATTTGCTGACGTGGGTTTAGCACAAGTGACTCAGTTTGGGCTTGTTGTTTCTTTTTTTTTTTTAACAATGTGAACATAACACTGGTGGTACTTTTTTCTGAGTGAAAAGCACTCACTTAAAGCTTATAACAGTTTTGAAAATGGAGTGTTATTTTCAATCCACAGATCAGAATCTATGGGACACAAGTGAGGAGCTATAGGTGGGTAGAATTCTGAGATGACCCCTAAGAGTCCCTCCCTTTTGGGTATATGCCCTGTGCAAACCCCTCCCTTCAATTGTGATTGAGTCTTGTAAATATGACGGACTGTCATTCTAACAAGTATTATGTTATATAGCAGAGATTTTGCAGATGTAATTGAGGTACCTAATCATCTGACTGTGAGTTACTAAAAAGGGAGATTATTCTGAGTGGCTCTGACCTAATCACGTGTGGACTTAAAAGCCATTAGAAGAGATTTTAAGTGGGAGGGAGATTCTCCTGCTGACCTTGAGAAGTCAACAGTAACAACAGTGAACTGTTTATGACAGGTCATTTGGTAAGGACCTGAGAATGGTCTCCAGTTGCTAAAAATGGTCCCCTTTTGTCAGTTGCCAAGAAAATGGGACTTCAAATGGCTGCAAGGAAATGAATTTTGTCAACAAACTGAGAGAGTTTGGAAGGGACTCTTTCCCCAGTTGACTCTCCAGATGAGGATGCAGCTGGCTGGTTCATTAGCAGGGGGTTTTGAAGATGGAATTTTAAGAAAAGGGTTGGCAGGTATCTAAACACATATAGATCTAAGCTTTCATAAATGCTTCTCTGCCTTAAGTCTAGAGGAAGAAATTCTTCTTGATAAACTGGTAAGTTCTGCTGAAGTTTTCTTTTAGATTTTGGAGACAAGAATTTAACAACTTTGTGGTTTGTTACAAGACGTGTTTCAAAGCTGTAAGGTTCTTTTTTTTTCTAAGAACTACTTGTCTGTAGAAAGCCTTATTTCTCCCCCATCATTTCAACAATGTTTACTTTCTTTCATAAATGAGACTTCTGTGAGACCATCAGCATTGAATGAGATACACATTGAACCATGTTCGGCATCTGGTTTCAATTATTTTAGATTCAAGTGATGATCTAAGAAAGGAGGAGCCTCAGCTGAATTAGTTTGATTCTTCTAACGGTTTGGACTCAAAGCACCTGCCCATTTTACCATCCGCCTTCAGATTTCGGGGAGATTAAGAACTTAAGGTAGAGAATCTTTGAGACTGTTACAGAAAATTAAAAAATTCAGGTCTTTGTTCGTTAACTGGTCAGATGGAATTTGGGGGTCAGAAAGAACTAGAATGGTAAATTTAATTGTAACTCAAGTTGCACCCAATATTTAAAGACTACTAAATGTGCACGATACAGTAAAAATTCACACGGTAAGAAATTACTAAATGTTTAGAAATCCAAATTTTCACCTTTTTCTGTTTTTAGTACCCGCTCCCCGGGTGACAAAGTGGACTCAAGTTTCCGTTACCCCTTACCCCAACAAGGGGTGGTGGTACTACACGCTTACCTTGGGGAAACAACTTGCACTTTATAACTGGACAGGAAAATCGTTTGGTGAGAGAGAAGGCTAAAGGAAACGGAGGCAGGTGGCGTGACCGTAGCACAGGCCCGCGGTTACTCTTGAGGAGACGGCCTCAGCCCCAAACCACCTGGACCACCTAACAAAACCGCTTTTCCCGCCGAGTCTCACCCTCTGGCCATTAAGTCACCACAGCCCGCCCACCCGAAGCCGTCGTCGTGGTAACGCTGTTTGGTCCCACCCCAACCCTTCGCCCCGCCCACCGCCTTGTATATTTGTAGCCAGCCGGGCTTCGATTGGTCCATCCGTCCTTCACTCTGGGAGAGGTTCCGGGCTGCGGGGCTCTGGAACTCATATTTGAATTTGTGGCGCCGGGAGTTCGTGAGGTGAGGAATGGAGCCGGGCGTCTTGCTGGAGCCAACAAACTCGGTGGTGAGTGACCCTGAGGGAAGAAGGACGAAAAGGGCGGCCGAGGTGCAGGGACGCTGAGTCAAACAAGCCGCCTCGAGATGGGGGGCTTCAGCCGGGCTGCTTCCCTCCCTGAGGCAGCCCCTCTGTTCGCTTCCTCGCAGCCTCTAGGTTCTTTTTCTCACGTCGTTTTCCTCGCGTCTCAGAGACAACGCGCCCGCCCCTCTTCTGTCGCCCCTGGAGGGAGGCTCCTCCTGACGCTCCCTTTTCGTCTTCTTTGCCTAACGGTGTCTCTCAGTTCCTTCCCTCCCCAGTAGCAACCGTCCGACCCTGTCGTGCTTACACCTTCCCCAAGCGTACTTGACTCCTCCCGACCTCTTTCGTAATTATATCCGGCTCTCCATCACCAGCACTGTCAGAAACTTTCTCCCTGCCCTGGACAGTGTGGAAAAGACTCCTGAGCAACCTGAAGCGCGGTATAAAGCGCTACAGAAAGGTAAGCTCTTGTCCCAGTTGTTGACTCTGAATGAGGATGGATTCATATCGAAAAAAGGATTATTTTGTTCTTGGTCGGACCCTGTTGAGACATACATTTCGTATTGGCGTTATGAATACTGTCTAGACCTTAAAACAGAACAAAGCCAATAGGTCTGTTGGTGTACAAACTTTGAGGCGTGATCCAAAACATAAAAACAACCACTGGTAGAAAAGACTTCTTTTCGTTAATTTCTGTGTTTATTATGATCTGACTCCCCCCCCACCCAGCCCCCACGTACTGAATTTCAAATTGAGGTCAGAACCATTTAAGGAGTTTTACAGTGTAAATGGACATCTTTTCCTACATCCCCTGCGTTACTATGAAAATCTACTTTCTTTCCAGTTTGATAATTCAACTTCATATTCTGGATGTCCAGCCTCTGGAAACAGAGGTTCTTAACTTGGGTGTGTGTGTGTGTGTGTGTGTGTGTGTGTCATAGTTGCCTTGAAGAACCAAGAAAACCTTGGAGTTTTTTATAGAATATGACATGTAGAAATTTTATACCAATTTCAGGGAGTTTTAAAGTCCACTTTGAAGTATGGATATCCGAAGGACCTCAGTCCAGTTCTAGAGGTTTATTTCTATTTTTTTAAAAAGTAGAAGTAGTTAAACAGCCAAAGCAGCTAAGTGTTTTACTTCTAAAAAATGGCCGTCATTTAATTTGAGTTGTTTTAAGACTTGTAGTTCTCAAGGAAGTGGGGATTGAGAAGGCTGAAGCAGTTGTATTAGTGTTGCCAAACCAAACTTGGATTTGCTCCACCGTGTACAGTAAAGCCAATCTACTGACACTGGGTTGTGGTGAAGGAAAGTGCAGCATTTATTGCAGGCACCAAACAAGCAGTCAAGGTAGGTAATGCTCAAAAGGCCCAAATTCGCTGATGGCTTTCAGGGAAAGGTTTTTAAAGACCGGATGAGAAGAGAGGGTTGCCAGGTGTATGATCAGCCCATGGACATTCTTCTAATTGGTTGTTGGTGAGGTAATTGGGAGTCGATATCATTAAATCTTCTGGTTCCAGCTGGTCTGGGTCAGCATGCAGTTAACTTCTTCCACCTGATGTGGGTTTCAGTAACTGCAAAAGAGCGGAAGGATATGGCTTAGAACATTATCTATAGCCCTTAAGGAGGAACTAAAGGTCCTTGACTTTGTTTTATGGCTGAACTATTATTTGATCTTGCTTGATTGTTTTCCTTTGTTTCTGTATTTTCTCACTTCTGATTAAATTTTGTTCTTTGGGACTTGGGGAAGGCCTAGGAGGCTAAAGCTTTTCTACAAACAAGAGGCAGGTGGAGGACATGGGGGAGGGGAGAATCTGTGCTGGGAAGGCCCCATAGGATCCTACTCAGATACATTAGTAGCATAGCTTCAAAATGAGCACTGAGTTAAGAATTTTAGAGAAGATACTGAAATGCTTTCTAAAGTTATAGGAAGGTCATTCACAGATGAGGGTATGGGCACACAGGCATACAAGAAGACAGTTGATAAGATTTTGTATCTTTTTGAGTTAACATTAAAAAGTAGGAAAATTCTTTTTTATTTCAGAGTTCAATTTGATATTCAATTAAAAAATTTTTTTATTGGAGTATAGTTGATTTAGTTTCAGGTGTACAGCAAAGTGAATCAGTTATACATATAAAATTCTTGATCAACAGGGAGTTAAAATAATTTATGTGGCTTAATTTTTTGGATGTTTTATATTAAAATATTTTTTATTGTGAAAAAAATAACGTGTCCTGAATATAATTTATATTGTCAAGCATTACTTTTTTCACATTAGAACTTTAGTTCGCCTGAAACTTAGTTTGTGTATGATGTGATAAATAGCTTTTACTAAAACTTTTTCATTGTTCCATTGCTGTTTGCAAAACCATGGCTCATGGGCCAAATCTGACTCACCATCTGTTTTTGTAAATAAAATTCTGTTGGAACACAGGCACATCCATTTGTTTACTTGTTGTCTGGCTGTTTTTGTGCTACAATGTCAGAGTTGAGGAGTTGTGACAGAGACTGACTATATGGGCTTCAAAGCTTAATATATTACTGTCTAGCCCGTAACAGAACTTTGCCAACCCCTGAAATATGACATCCTTTCCTCGCCAATTGGATAATGTCATGTTCCCATATAGTTTCAATATATATGTGTTTGTTTTTGAGCTTTTCTAGTCTGTTGCATGTGTCTAGCTCTGCACATATAACAGTGTTTTAATTACTTTAGCGCTAAAATAGGGCAATATCCAATAGGTTAACTGCTTCCCTTACTCCCTATACCAAGTTGTTCTTTGCCTTATTTATTCTTGGCCCTTGGATCCTTCATACTATTTTTATTTTATTTTATTTTAATTTATTTATTTTTGGTTGCATTGGGTCTTCGTTGCTGCACGCAGGCTTTCTCTAGTTGCTGTGAGTGGGGGCTACTCTTTGTTGTGGTGCACGGGTTTCTCATTGCGGTCGCTTCTCTTGTTGCAGAGCATGGGCTCTAGGCATGTGGGCTTCAGTAGTTGTGGCTCGGGAGCTCTAGAGAGCAGGCTCAGTAGTTGTGGCGCATGGGCTTAGTTGCTCCGCGGCATGTGGGATCTTCCTGGAGCAGGGCTCGAACCTGTGTCCCCTGCATTGGCAGGCAGATTCTTAACCACTGCGCCACCAGGGAAGTCTCCTTCATACTAATTTTTATGATCAGTTTATTAAATACCATGAGAAATCTTTTTGGGGTTTCAATAGGAATTGCGTTGAAATATACACGTTAATTTGGGAAGAGTTGGCATCTTTACAATATTCAGTCTTTCCATCCGTGAACATAGTGTATCCTGATTTTTTTCATGTGTTTTATTTTTTATTTTATTTTATTTTTGGCCGTGGGGCATGTGGGATCTTAGTTCAAACCCATGCCCCCTGCGGTGGAAGTGCAGCGTCTTAACCACTGGACCACCAGAGAAGTCCCTGTTTTCATATCTTTTAATGTGATATTAAGATTGTTTAGAGTGTTCATAAGGGAGATTGGTCTTGGTTTTGCTTTCTTGTGATTGTCTGGTTTTAGAATTAGGAGAATGTCTGACTTCTTTAAATGATTTGAGATGTGTTGTATTCTCTATTTCTGGAAAGATTTTGTATAGGATTGGTATTTTTCTGTTAAATATTTGATAGAAAACACCAATGCATCCATCCAGACCTGGTACTTTGTGAGGAGGTTTTAATGAAATTTAAGAAATGAGAGTAAATTCTATTTGCCTATAACTTACCATTTCTGGCACTTTATTTCTTCTTGTAGATTCAAGTTTTCATCAGTTTTCTTCAGTATGAAAAACTTCCTTTCACATTGCTTATGGTATGGCTTGTTGGTAATGAATTCTGTTAGTGTTTTTTTTATTTTTTATTTTAATTATTTTTGACTCTGTTGGGTCTTCGTTGCTGCACGCAGGCTTTCTCTAGTTGCGGTGAGGGGGGGCTACTCTTCGTTGCGGTGCGCGGGCTTCTCATTGTGGTGGCTTCTCTTGTTGCTGAGCACAGGCTCTAGAGCACGCAGGCTTCAGTAGATGCAGCACGTGGGCTCAGTAGTTGTGGCTCGTGGGCTCTAGAGCGCAGGCTCAGTAGTTGTGGTGCACCGGCTTAGTTGCTTCAGGCATGTGGGATCTTCCCAGAGCGGGGCTTGAACCCTTGTCCAATGCATTAGCAGGCAGATTCTTAGCCACTGCACCACCAGGGAAGCCCTGTTAGTGTTTTTTTAACTTGAAAATGTTTTTAGTTAATATATTTTTTAAATTTTTATTTATTTATTTTTTAAGAATTTTTAAAAAAAATTAATTAATTTATTTTATTTATGGCTGTGTTGGGTCTTCGTTTCTCTGTGAGGGCTTTCTCTAGTTGTGGCAAGCGGGGGCCACTCTTAATCGCGGTGCGCGGGCCTCTCACTATCGCAGCCTCTCTTGTTGTGGAGCACAGGCTCCAGACGCGCAGGCTCAGTAATTGTGGCTCACGGGCCCAGTTGCTCCGCGGCATGTGGGTTCTTTCCAGACCAGGGCTCGAACCCCTGTCCCCTGAATTGGCAGGCAGATTCTCAACCACTGCGCCACCAGGGAAGCCCTTAATATATATTTTTTTAAAGGTGTGACTCATGTCTTGTATTATGGCCGACTTGGCCCTTTCCTTCCTTACCTTTGTCACATCCAGTTCCTTGCCTAGATGTTTGGAATCTTGTCTCTTCTTCCACATCTTCCAAAGCATCAATCCCCACTACTCCACTCCTCTTTAGAGTCAGCTCTGACCTCAGCCTCACTTGGGGCTTGAGGTTAAGATTTTTGAGAACAGTGGGAGTAGCGGCATGTGACCATAGAAGGAGAGGCCTGAGAACTGGACCCAAAGTGACAATCAGTTTTGGACAGGAAGACGCAGGACATGAGTAGGAAAAGACAGACAAAGAAACAGAACACATGGGAGAAGCACATGAGGGCATTTGTGTGCACCCAAAAGAAAATGTGCGAGAATGTACCTGCAAAATTAATCTTAAAGGAACCACGTTTTGTGCCAAAAAAATACTAATTCCCTATGTGACCTCAGGCAATTTTTTTCCTGTCTAAAACATAAGCTTCTCCTTAAGATGAAGGGGTAAACCAAGGTGATTTCTGAGAAACTTCCAGAGCTAAGATACTGTGACAACGACCTGTGGGTCACAGAATTGATGTGAGTGAATGGACTGCCTTTAATGAGTCTAAACCCTCAGCCCAGGGAGCAGAGATCCAGGGATGAACTGGAGCGTAGGGAAGTGGAGGAGAGAGGAACTTGAGTACAAAACTTTGTGTACACGTGCACTTCTTTGGCAAAGGGTCCAGAACTATCAGCGGGGTCGGTGGCTCAAAGGATCTGAAGATCTGGGTCTTGGAGACTTTTCTGTTTTGGAAACTGCATGGCTCCGAGACCGCCAAACCCAGCCCTCACCTTCCCTTCCGGCTCCCAGCAAGTCAAAGTCTATTGATCCAGGGAGAGAGGAGGTTTTTAGTTAGATATTTGGAGTCATTCTTATCTTTGTTCTCCTGTATGTAATGTCTTTTATTTTTTTCCTGGCTGCTGCTTTTTTTAAAAAGTCGGTTTTATTGAGGCTTAATTTACATATGGTAAAATTCACTCTGTTTAGGAATATAGTTCTTAGAGTTTTGATAAATGTAAACAGTGGTAAACTACCACCATAATCAAGATATAGAGTATTTCTGTAAGTTTATAAAGTTCTCTCATGCTCCTTTATCAATTCTCAGACCCCATACCTATCCTCTAGCAATTGCTAATCTGATATCTGCCACTATAGGTTTGCATTTTGAGAACATCATGTTAATGGAATTCTGTATGCCTTTTATGTCTAGCTTCTTTAACTTAGCGTAATGCATTTAAGATTCATCTACGTTGTTGCATGTATCAGTAGTTTATTCCTTTTTTTGTGTGAGTAGTACTCCATTATACATATGTACCATAATCTGTTTATCCATTAGCCAGTTAATGGACATTTGGGTTGTTTCCAGGCTTTGGCTATTAGCAATAAAGCTGCTGTAACCATTTGCCTACAGGTCGTAGATCTTTATTTTTGCTGAGTGACTACCTAGGAATGAAACTACTAGGTCATATAAGTGTATGTTTAACATCCTAAAATACTGCCAAACTTTTTTCCAAAGTGGCTCTTCCATTTGTTTTCCTCTCCTCAGCACATGACATTTCTAGTTATTCTACATTCACATCAGCTCTTGATGATGTTAGTAGTTTAAATTTAACTATTCCATTCCATTCTATCAGCGTGTACTGATGTTTCACTGTAGTTTAAAAAAAAAATTTTTTTTTAATGTTGGCTCTGCTGGGTCTCTGTTGTGGCACAAGGGCTTCTCTAGTTGCGGCATGCAGGCTTAGTTGCCCCCCGGCATGGGGGATCTTAGTTCCCCAACCAGGGATCGAACCCACGTCCCCTGCATTGGAAGGCGGATTCTTAACCACTGGACCACAAGGGAATTCCCTCATTGTAGTTTTAATTGCATTTCTCTGAGGACCAATGATGTAGAGCATCTTTCATGTATTTATTTTCTGTATGTATATCTTCTTTGGTGGAGCATTATTAAAATCTTTTGTCTATTTTTTGGACAGCTTTATTGTGTTATAATTAACTACAGCAAATTACATATAATTAAATCATAGTTTGATATGTTTTGGCATATGGATACACCCATTAAATCATCACTACAATCAAATTAATGTACATGCTACAACATGGATGGACCTTGAAGACGTATGCTTAGTGAAAGAAGCCAGTCACAAAAGGCCACATGCTGTATGAGTCTCTTTACATAAAATATCCAGAATAGGCAATCCATAGAGACAGAATGTAAATTAGTGGTTGCCAGGCACTGGGACAGGGGAGAATGGGGAGTGGGTATGGGGTTTTTTTTTTTTTTTTTTTTTTTTTTTGAGTAGACATGGGGTTTTGGGGGGGATGATGAAAATATTTGGAATTAGATACTTGTGATGGCTGCATAGGTTGTGAATATTCTAAAAAACTACTGAACTGTGCAGTTTAAAAGGCAAATTTTATGGTATGTGAATTATATCTCAATAAAGCTGTTCAAAGAAAGGGAAAAAACTGCTAGTTGTGATCCATTTATGGGTTATTCAAACAGCATTGTTTATAATTGCAAATACTTGGAAACTAACTTAATGTCCATCAGTAGAAGAATGAGTATAGAAATGGTTGCATACCTTCAGAATGAAAAAGTGAAGAAGGTATTAAAATAATGAAGTGAAATATGGATCAATATGATGAACATCACAATCATAGTTTGAGCAAAAAAAAAAAAAGATAGCAGAGTAATCTCTAACAGGTATAATACCAAATTAAAGTTTAAAAATATGTTATAGAACACAATATAATTTATTAAAAGTATAAAATTGAACATGGGGACCATAAACATCAGTTTCCAGATAGTAATTAGTTGTGGAGATAACTAGTGGTATGTACTTGTAGTGGAGGAAGGGAAGAGAGGAAGAATGTCATTAAGGAAGAATTTATAGTGTGTTTAAGCTATATTTGGCAATGTGTTATTTCTTAAGCTCTATGATAGGTATATAGGAGTTAGTTTTACTTGATTTTTTACTTTTAGAATATTTCAAATAATTTTTATAAGAAAATGCAAAGGACACAACAAAATGGAGGTAGAACCTGGAAGGAATAAATAAGGTAAATTTTTTCTCCTTACAAAAGAACACAGGGACTTCCCTGGCAGTCCAGTGGTTAAGACTCCATGCTTCCAGTGCAGGGGACGCGGGTTCAATCCCTGGTCGGGGAACTAAGATCCTGCATGCGTGGCCAAAAAAATAAAATGAAATGAAATAAAATAAGCCCTGATGACTCTCAAAAAAAAAAGCACAATAGCAAATGTACCACTGAGGATAGATAACAACCAATTGAGAAAAGGATGTTGGGGGAAGACTGATTTGCATTCATGAAGTCGTAATCGTATAACTTCTTTTAAAGAAGTTGTGGTTTCCTTTGGAAATACTACACCAAGCAAAAATGTAAAGCATGATGACCTGAACGCAATTTCACTAATGCATATTTTGTAAAGTGGTTCTGCTCTCAGAAGTCAATCAAGTAGTCTCGGAGGAAAACAAGGATGTGGGGTGTGAGGAAAAGCCATAAGGAGATCTTTCTTACATGGGAGAGGAGCTCAGTTAAAAGGTAATCACCTAATCAGGAGGTCCCATGAGAAACAGATAACACAGCTGAAACGAGGGTAACTTGAATGGTTTCTAGTTTATTGGTATCAGTCCCTATTCTGGTTTTAGGGAATTATAAAGATTTGATCCCTGTCCTCAAGGAGGATAGGAATTTATTCTAACTACACCATCAAGCCTGTTACCTGGAAAGAGAAATTTTTGTAGAGAGGGCTTTATAGGAGTTGTAAGTTCAGAGTGCTAGGGTCATTTAAAAAGCACTACTCGCAGAGAAATGAAGCAAACAGGAGGCCTTCCAGAAACCCAGACCTGCAGAATATGCATAGAAATTATTAGAACTCTCTACAGCTTCTTAAATTTAGAGACAGTCTCTGGTGTGGGTTGAATTGTGTCCCCCCTGCCCCAAAACATGTTTAAGTCTTTGACCCTTGTTACTTGTGAATATGATTTTATTTGGAAATAAGGTTTTTGAAGATTTTATCCAAGTTAAGATGAGGTCATACAGGATTAGGGTGGGTCCTGATCCGGTGTCTGGTTTCTTTACAAGAGAAAGAAGAAGGAGATTTGAATACAGAGACAGAGCACACACACTGAGGGAAGATTCTGGCCATGTGATGATGGAAACAGATTGGAATTACGCAGCTGCAAACCAAAGAACACAAAGGATTTTCAGCAACCACTAGAAACTAAAAAGAGGGAAAGTGGGAGCCTTCTCTCAAGTCCTCAGAGGGAGCATGGCCCTGCTGCTACCTTGATTTCAGACTTCTAATCTCCAGAACTGAGAGAGGATAAATTTCTGTTGTTTTAAACCTCTCAGTTTGTATGGTAGTTTGTCACTGCTGTCCTAATAACATTCTTCATCTTCATTACTTTTGCTAGGCACTGCCTAGTTCCCTACAGCAATTAGCAATACAATACTTTAAAATGCAAATAACTACTGTGCTTGCTTGGTGAGACATAAATTAAAAGAAAAACACTGGGTAGGTAAGATTTTTTTGTTTTTGCATAATGGAGGAAAAGATAACCTAAAATACCCTCTCCTACAAACATATATATATATATATCATATAAAAGTAAAGTCCCCAGGGTCCAGAAACAAAGTGCTGGAAGAAAAGAGCAATAAGGCTGCAGGCTGATCAAACTGCTATACTGAGAGTAAGGAGATACAGGTCTCAGTAATCAAGAGGCTTGAGTTTTATTTTTTTTAATTAATTAATTTATTTTTGGCTGCATTGGGTCTTCGTTGCTGTGCACAGGCTTTCTCTAGCTGCGGCAAGTGGGGGCTACTCTTCGTTGTGGTGCACAGGCTTCTCATTGCTGTGGCTTCTCTTGTTGCGGAGCACGGGCTCTAGGGGCGCGGGCTTCAGTAGTTGTGGCTCGTGGGCTCTAGAGTGCAGGCTCAGTAGTTGTGGCGCATGGGCTTAGTTGCTCCGCGGCATGTGGGATCTCTCTGGACCAGGGATCGAACCCGTGTCCCCTGCATTGGTAGGCGGATTCTTAACCACTGTGCCACCAGGGAAGTCCCGAGGCTTGAATTTTAGAGACATACAGCCTCAAGAGATGAGGTCTTGGGGTCCTGAAGAGTCAAGTGGTTAGGAATCAGATCCCTGCAATTGGCCCTTCTTTATTTAATATAATTACTAATATATTAACAATTAAAAATACATTGATTTGATAGTTACCATCTTATTATTTGTCTCATTTTTTTTCTTTTTTTCTTTCTGTTGGATTGATTTTTTAAATAATTTCATTTCCCCCCTCTGTTCTATATTCTTGATTTATCAAATCTATCATTGCCTTACATTTACTCTCATGTTTTCATATTTTGCTATTATTTTATATTTTAATTTTCTATGTATTTAAAATCCCCTAAGACGTTATCGTTATTGTAGATTTACCTTTTTTTGTGACTTTTCATTCCTTCCTCTCCTAACTTCCATTGGTGGGATCATTTTCCTTCTGCCCGAAGAATGCCCTTCAATATTTATTTGAATATGGATTTGTTGAGGACAGATTCTCATAATTTTTCATATATCTGAAAAAAGTCTTCATTTCACCTCCATTGATGAAGGATAGTTTTGTCAGTTATGGATCGATAGTTTGGTTTTCCCATCCCTTTGAGGGTGTAATTCCATTGCCTTCTGGTCTTTACTGATTTTCCTTAGAAGTTAGCTATCAGACTTACTTCTACACCTTTAAAAGGAACTTACCTCTTTGACTCCGTTTAAGATTTTCCCTTTTTGATTTTCAGTACTTTTAATATGGTGTGCCTAGGCTTATATATTTTTTTAATAATGCATACTGTTTATCCTTTTGTAGGGTTGAATCATGGCTTGATATATTTTACCAGTTTTGTAAAATTCTTGATCAGTTCTTCTCAGACATAGCTTCTTCCCCATTCTCTCCCTTTACCCCAGTAAGTTCTCTTGTCCCATTTTCAGTCGTTTTCTATCCCTTCCCCTCCAACCCTAGGCAACCACTAATGTGCTTTTTGACTTTATAGATTTGTTTTGACTTTCTCTAATGTCATATAAATGAAATTATACAGTATGTACTGTTTTGTATCTGGTTTCTTTTTCTTAGTATTATGTTTTTGACATTAACTCCTGTTTTAGTGTGTATCAGTATTATGGTATTTCTATGGAATGAAATTCTTTTTTTTTTTTTTTTTTTTTGCTGCACCGCGTGGCTTGCAGCTATTAGTTCCCCACCCAGGGATGGAACCTGTGCCCCCTGCAGTGGAAGCACAGAGTCCTAACCACTGGACCACCAAGGAATTCCCTGGTGTTTCTATATCTATATTTATATATTATAATTTGTTTATCTATTTGTATGTTGATTGACATTTGGGTTGTTTCCAGTTTGAAGCCATTATAAATAAAGTTGCTGTGAACATTTGTATGCAATCTTTGGGTTAAGTACCTAGGAAGTGGAATTGCTGGATCACACAGTAATTGTTCAATTTTATAAGAAACTGTCAAACTGTTTTCCAAAGTATTTATATGATTTTATGTTCCCTTCAGGAATGTATGAGAGTTGCAATTCTCCATATCCTTGTCAACACTTGGAACTATTAATTATTTGAATTTTAACTGTTCTAGTGGATATTTATTTATATCTCTTTGTGGTTTTAATTTGTACTTTACTGGTGTCTAATGACATTGACCATGTTTTTATGTGTTCATTGGGTATTCAGATAGTGTTCAGGATGTGTCTATCCAGATCTTTTGCCAATTTAAGAACTGGCTTGTCTTTTTATTGAGATATAAAAGTTCCTTATATATTCTGTATAAAAGTACTTGGTCAATTACACATGTTCAGAATATCTTCTAGTCTGAGACTTGCATTTTCATTGTTTAATGATGTCTGTTCTAGAGGAGAAGTTTTTAATTTTGATGATGTCCAGTTTATCCGTTTATAATTTCATGATTGATGCATTTTGTGTCCTGAGAAATCTTTGTCTACCTCAAGGTCACAAAGATTTTCTTTCTGGGATTTATAGTTTCAGCTTTTGTATTTAGATCTCTGATCTATTTTGTGTTAATTTTTGTGTGAGGGGAGGGCTAAGATTCACTTTTTCCATATGGATATCCAATTCTTCTAGTACCATTTTTACCTCCCCAATTGAATTACCATTGATTCTGGTAAGGAAAGGAGTACCACATTTTTATTATCTATTATTTTTGGCTGTGTTGGGTCTTCGCTTTCGTGCAAGAGCCCTCTCCAGTTGCGGCGAGCCGGGACCACTCTTCACCGCGGTGCGCGGGCCTCTCACCGTTGCGGCCTCTCCCATTGCGGAGCACAGGCTCCAGACGCGCAGGCTCAGCAGTTGGGGCCCACGGGCCCGGCCACTCCATGGCATGCGGGATCCTCCCGGACCGGGGCACGAACCCGTGTCCCCCGCATTGGCAGGCGGACCCCCAACCACTGCACCACCAGGGAAGCCCAGTACCACCTTTTTGAACAACCCTTCTGTGGTAACAATTACAATCTATCAAAAAGATGGAAGTTTAACTGCTTGAATAAAATGGAGAACAACCAAAAGCAGGCAGGAACTGGAGGAGTATCTGTTTGGAAAAGGGGAATGGCACTGCATGAGTTTCCCATGTGTATCACATTTATTACTCCAATATGCAGGCCAAGCTAAAACTTAAATAGGATTTTTGAGAGCAGGATTTGGGGTGACCTCAGCAGCTGGAAAGTGAGTAAGGAAATGACAGAATCACAAAGGGGAGCTCTAAATTTTGTTTATAAACTCACCCATATCATCACCTGACCCCTGAACTGGGCGTGCATGAGACTGTTTTCAGGCAGTCCAGGCAAATCCAAAAGATCTGAACAGATACTTCAACTGTTGCCCATCAAAGGAAAAACAGTTTGGTGTTTGACTTCAGCCGAGTTAACTGCTTGTTGCAATAGAAATATCAGGATTCTTCAGAGAACCACAAAATAATTCAGAATCTCTACAAATCATTCAGAATGTCCGAGATATAGTCAAAAAAATCTAGACATACAAAGAAACAGGAAAATGTGAATTTTGTCCAAGAGAAAAGACAATAAATGGAATCTGACCTCAACACGATTGAGACATTGAATTAGAACATAAGGATTTTTTATGCCTTTTTTCTTTTTCTTTTCTTTTTTTTTTTTTTTGGCCGTGTGGCATGTGGGATCTTAGTTCCCTGCCCAGGGATTGAACCTCTGCCCCCTGCAGTGGAAGCGTGGAGTCTTAACCACTGGACGGCCAGGGAAGTCCCTAGAACATAAGGATTTTAAAGCAAACATCATAAGTATGCTCAATAATATAAAGGGAAATTTGTTGTAATAAATTAAGAAATAGGAAATCTCACCAGAGAAGTAGAAACTAATTTTAAGAAGTGGTGTGGGACTTCCCTGGTGGTGCAGTGGTTAAGAACCTGCCTGCCAATGCAGGGGACACGGGTTCGAGCCCTGGTCCGGGAAGATCCCACATGCTGTGGAGCAGCTAAGCCCGTGCACCACAACTACTGAGCCTGTACTCTAGAGCCGGCGAGCCGCAACTACTGAAGCCTGTGCACCTAGAGCCTGTGCTCCGCAACAAGAGAAGCCACCGCAATGAGAAGCCCGCGTACCACAATGAAGAGTAGCCCCCGCTCACGGCAACTAGAGAAAGCCTGCGCTCAGCAACAAAGACCCAACTCAGCCAAAGATAGATAAATAAATAAATAAGTTTATTAAAAAAAAGTGGTGGTGGGGAATTCTAGAGTTGAAAAAAACAGTACCCCCCCACCCAAATCAGTAGATGGGCTTAACAGCAGATTCGCATAACAGGAGAGTTAGTGAACTTGGAGACAGACCAATATAAATATCCAACGTGAAGATAAGAGAAAAAAGACTAATCAAAAGTGAACAGATGGGAACTATACTCAGTATTTTGTAAAAGGGAAAAGAATCTGATAAAGAATAATATACATACATATATATGTGTATATATATCTGAATCACTGTGCTGTACACCTGAAACTAACATGACATTGTAAATCAGCTATACTCCAATTTAAAAAAAAAAGTGAACAGAGCCTCAGTGACACATGGAACAATATCAAGATATCTAATATACACCTAATTTGAGTGCCAGAAGAAGAGGCAGAAAGAGAGGGGCAAAACAATAATAAGAATATGAAGAGACAATGAAAATTTACTAAATGAGGCGAAAGACATAAATTTACAGAATGCAACGAAAAGCAGGGCAAATACAAAGAAAATGACAGCAAGGCTTGAGATTGTAGTCAAACTGTTTGAAAACCAAGATTAAGAGAAAATATTGAATGCATCTAGGGTAAAATGACATATTACTTATAGAACAGAACAGTATGAATTAGCATTCATTTTTCTCATAAACAGCAGAGGCCAGAAACCAAAGGAATGATGTCTTTAAAGTATTGAGAGAAAAAAAAACCCCAAACCAAACCCTTGTTAAACCTTCATTCTCTCTTCAGCAAAAATATCTTTTGAGAATGAAGGTCAAATAAAGCATGCTTTATTTATTTATTTATTTTGGCTGCGCCACATAGTGTATGGGTTCTTAGTTCCCTGACCAGGGATCGAACCCGTGCCCCCTGCAGGGGAAGTGCAGAGTTTTAACCACTGGACCACCAGGGAAGTCCCCAAATAACGCCTGTTTTAGATAAGTAAAAACTTAGAGAATTTTCTGCCTGCAGGTCTTCACTATAAGGAATGCTGAAGGAAGTTCTGAAATACCTAGGCACCTTTCTTGAAAATCAGTCAACCTAATGTGCATTATTCTATTCCTGGACTCACTGTTCTGCTGATTTATATGGCTCTCCCTTATGCTGCTACCATATACTGTTTTGAAATTAGGTATAATAATTCTCTAAGTCTGTAATACTTAATATCTAGTAGTGTCCCTCTTTTATTTTATTTATTATTAGTCATCCATTTTATACACCTCAGTGTATACATGTCAGTCCCTCTCTCCCAATTCATCACACCATCACCCCCACCCGCCGCTGCTTTACCCCCTTGGTGTCCATACGTTTGTTCTCTACATCTGTGTCTCAATTTCTGCCCTGCAAACCGGTTCATCTGTACCATTTTTCTAGGTTCCACATATATGCGTTAATATATGATATTTGTTTTTCTCTTTCTGACTTACTTCACTCTGTGTGACAGTCTCTAGATCCATCCACATCTCTACAAATGACCCAATTTCATTCCTTTTTATGGTTGAGTAATATTCCATTGTATATATGTACCACATCTTCTTTCTCCATTTGTCTTTCGATGGGCATTTAGGTTGCTTCCATGACCTGGCTATTGTAAATAGTGCTGCAATGAACACTGGGGTGCATGTGTCTTTTTGAATTATGGTTTTCTCTGGGTATATGCCCAGTAGTGGGATTGCTGGGTCATACGGTAATTCTATTTTTAGTTTTTTAAGGAATCTCCATACTGTTCTCCATAGTGGCTGTATCAATTGACATTCCCACCAACAGTGCAAGAGGGTTCCCTTTTCTCCACACCCTCTCCAGCATTTGTTGTTTGTAGATTTCCTGATGATGCCCATTCTAACTGGTGTGAGGTGATACCTCACTGTAGTTTTGATTTGCATTTCTCTAATAATTAGTGATGTTGAGCAGCTTTTCATGTGCTTCTTGGCCATCTGTATGTCCTGTTCGGAGAAATGTCTATTTAGGTCTTCTGCCCATTTTTTGATTAGGTTGTTTTTTTAATATTGAGCTGCATGAGTTGTTTATATATTTTGGAGATTAATCCTTTGTCCATTGATTTGTTTGCAAATATTTTCTCCCATTCTGAGGGTTGTCTTTTCGTCTTGTCTGTAGTTTCCTTTGCTTTGCAAAAGCTTTTAAGTTTCGTTAGGTCCCGTTTATTCTTGTTTTTTTCTTAAATTTATTTATTTTTATTTATTTATGGCTGTGTTGGGTCTTCGTTTCTGTGCGAGGGCTTTCTCTAGTTGTGGCAAGCGGGGGCCACTCTTCATCGTGGTGCGTGGGCCTCTCACCATCGCGGCCTCTCCTGTTGCGGAGCACAGGCTCCAGACGCGCAGGCTCAGCAATTGTGGCTCACGGGCCCAGTCGCTCTGTGGCATGTGGGATCCTCACAGACCAGGGCCCGAACCTGTGTCCCCTGAATTGGCAGGCAGACTCCCAACCACTGCGCCACCAGGGAAGCCCTATTATTATTTTTATTTCTGTTACTCTAGGAGGTGGATCAAAAAAGATCTTGCTGTGATTTATGTCAGACTGTTTTTCCTATATTTTCCTCTAAGAGTTCTATAGTGTCCAGTCTTACATTTAGGTCTCTAATCCATTTTGAGTTTATTTTTGTGTATGGTGTTAGGGAGTGTTCTAATTTCATTCTTTTACATGTAGCTGTCCAGCTTTCCCAGCACCACTTACTGAAGAGACTGTCTTTTCTCCATTGTATATCCTTGCCTCCTTTGTCATAGATTAGTTGACCACAGGTGCGTGGGTTTATCTCTGGGCTTTCTATCCTGTTCCATTGATCTGTGTTTCTGTTTTTGTGCCAGTAGCATATTGTCTTGATTACTGTAGCTTTGTAGTATAGTCTGAAGTCAGGGAGTCTGATTCCTCCAGCTCTGTTTTTTTTTTCCCTCAAGACTGCTTTGGCTATTTGAGGTCTTTTGTGTCTCCATACAAATTTTAAGATTTTTTGTTCTAATTCTGTAAATAATGCCATTGGTAATTTGATAGGGATTGCATTGAATCTGTAGATTGCTTTGGGTAGTATAGTCATTTTCACAATATTGATTCTTCCAATCCAAGAACATGATATATCTCTCCATCTGTTTGTATCATCTTTTTTTTTTTCTAACATCTTTATTGGAGTATAATTGCTTTACAATGGTGTGTTAGTTTCTGCCTTATAACAAAGTGAATCAGTTATACATATACATATGTTCCCATATCTCTTCCCTCTTGCATCTCCCTCCCTCCCACCCTCCCTCACCCACCCCTCTAGGTGGTCACAAAGCACCGAGCTTATCTCCCTGTGCTATGCAGCTGCTTCTCACTAGCTATCTATTTTACGTTTGGTAGTGTATATATGTCCATGCTACTCTCTCACTTTGTCACAGCTTCTCCCTCCCCATATCCTCAAGTCCATTCTCTAGTAGGTCTGTGTCTTTATTCCCGTCTTATCACTAGGTTCTTCATGACCTTTTTTTTTTTTTCCCCTTAGATTCCATATATATGTGTTAGCATACTGTATTTGTTTTTCTCTTTCTGACTTACTTCACTCTGTATGACAGACTCTAACTCCATCCACCTCACTACAAATAACGAAATACAATTTCGTTTCTTTTTATGGCTGAGTAATATTCCATTGTATATATGTGCCACATCTTCTTTATCCATTCATCTGATGATGGACATTTAGGTTGTTTCCATGTCCTGGCTATTGTAAATAGTGCTGCAGTGAATATTGTGGTACATGTCTCTTTTTGAATTATGGTTTTCTCAGGGTATATGCCCATCAGTGGGATTGCTGGGTCATACGGTAGTTCTATTTTTAGTTTTTTAAGGAACCTCCATACTGTTCTCCATAGTGGCTGTATCAATTGACATTCCCACCAATACTGCAGGAGGGTTCCCTTTACTCCACACCCTCTCCAGCATTTATTGTTTGTAGATTTTTTGATGATGGCCCTTCTGACTGGTGTGAGGTGATACCTCATTGCAGTTTTGATTTGCATTTCTCTAATAATTAGTGATGTTGAGCAGCTTTTCATGTGCCTCTTGGCCATCTGTATCTCTTCTTTGGTGAAATGTCTATTTAGGTCTTACACCCATTTTTAAATTGGGTTGTTTGTTTTTTTGATATTGAGCTGCATGAGCTGTTTGTATATTTTGGAGATTATTTCATTGTCTGTAGCTTTGTTTGCAAATATTTTCTCCCATTCTGAAGGTTGTCTTTTTGTCTTCTTTATGGTTTCCTTTGCTGTGCAGAAGCTTTTAAGTTTAATTAGGTCCCATTTGTTTACTTTGTTTTTATTTTCATTATTCTAGGAGGTGGTCAAAAAAGATCTTGCTGTAATTTATGTCAAAGAGTGTTCTTCCTATGTTTTCCTCTAAGAATTTTATAGTGTCAGGTCTTACATTTAGGTCTTTAATCCATTTTGAGTTTATTTCTGTGTATGGTGTTAGGGGGTGTTCTAGTTTCATTCTTTTACATGTAGCTGTTCAGTTTTTCCAGAAACACCTATTGAAGAGACTGTCCTTTCTCCATTGTATGTTCTTGCCTCCTTTGCCATAAACGAGGTGACGATAGGTGCATGGGTTTATCTCTGGGCTTTCTCTTGTACCACTGATCTATATTTCTGTTTTTTTAAAAAATAATTTTATTTATTATTTTTGGCTGCATTGGGTCTTCATTGCTGTGTGTGGGTTTCTCTAGTTGTGGCGAGCGGGGCTACTCTTCATTGTGGTGTGCAGGCTTCTTGTTGCGGTGGCTTCTCTTGTTGAGAAGCACAGGTTTTAGGCATGCGGGCTTCAGTAGTTGCAGCACGTGGACTCAGTAGTTGCGGCACGTGGGCCGTAGAGCGCGTGGGCTTCAGTAGTTGTGGTGTGTGGGCTCAGTAGTTGCGGGTGCACAGGCTCTGTGGCACGTGGCATTCAGTAGTTGTGGCGCACGGACTCAGTAGTAGTGGCTCACAGGCTCTAGAGTGCAGGCTCAGTAGTTGTGGCGCATGGGCTTAGTTGTTCTGTGGCATGGGGGATCTTCCTGGACTAGGGATTGAACCCGTGTCCCCTGCATTGGCAGTCGGATTCTTAACCACTGCACCACCAGGGAAGTCCCATATATTTCTGTTTTTGTGCCAGTACCATACTGTCTTGATTACTGTAGCTTTGTAGTATAGTCTGAAGTCTGGGAGCCTGATTCCTCCAGCTCCGTTTTTCTTTCTCAAGACTGCTTTGGCTATTCGGGTCTTTTATGTTTCCATACAAATTGTAAAATTTTTTGTTCTAATTCTGTGAAGAATGCCATTGGTAATTTGATAGGGATTGCACTGACTTTGTAGATTGCTTTGGGTAGTATAGTCATTTTCACGATATTGATTCTTCCAATCCAAGAACATGGTCTGTTTCTCCATCTGTTTGTGTCACCTTTGATTTCTTTCATCAGTGTTTTATAGTTTCTGAGTAACAGGTCTTTTGCATCCTTAGGTAGGTTTATTCCTAGGTATTTTATTCTTTTTGTTATGATGGTAAATGGGATTGTTTCCTTAATTTCTCTTAGCATATAGGAATGCAAGAGATTTCTGTGCGTTAATTTTGTGTCCTGCAACCTTACCAAATTCATTGATTTGTTCTCATAGTTTTCTGGTGGCATCTTTAGGATTTCCTAGGTATAGTATCATGCCATCAGCAAACAGTGACAGTTTTACTTCTTTTCCAATTTGTATTCCTTTTATTTCTTTTTCTTCTCTAATTGCCATGGCTAGGACTTCCAAAACTATGTTGAATAAGAGTGGCGAGAGTGGACATCCTTGTCTTGTTCCTGATCTTAGAGGAAATGCTTTCAGTTTTTCACCATTGAGAATGAAGTTTGCTGTGGGTTTGTCATATATGGCCTTTATTATGTTGAGGTAGGTTCCTTCTGTGCCGATGTTCTGGAGAGTTTTTATCATAAATGGGGGTTGAATTTTGTCAAAAGCTTTTTCTGCATCTATTGAGATCATATGTTTTTTATTCTTTAATTTGTTAATGTGGTGTATCACATTGATTGATTTGCATATATTGAAGAATCCCTGCATTCCTGGGATAAATCCCACTTGATCGTGGTGTATAATCCTTTTAATACGTTGTTGGATTCTGTTTGCTAGCATTTTGTTGAGGATTTTGCATCTATGTTCATCAGTGATATTGGTCTGTAATTTTCTTTTTTTGTGATACCTTTGTCTGGTTTTGGTATCAGGGTGATGGTGGCCTCGTAGAACGAATTTGGGAGTGTTCCTCCCTCTGCAATGTTTTCTAAGAGTTTGAGAAGGATAGGTGTTAGCTCTTCTCTAATGTTTGATAGAATTCGCCTGTGAATCCATCTGCCTGGACTTTTGTTTGTTGGAAGATTTTTAATTACAGTTTCAATTTCATTACTTGCTATATGTCTGTTTATATTTTCTAATTTTTCCTGGTTCAGTCTTGGAAACTTGTACCTTTCCAAGAATTTGTCAGTTTCTTTGAGGTTGTCTGTTTTACTGGCATATAGTTGTTTGTAGCACTCTTACAATCCTTTGTATTTCTGTGGTGTCAGTTGTGATTTCTCCTTTTTCATTTCTAATTTTATTGGTTTACGTCCTCTCCCTTTTTTTCTTGATGAGTCTGGCTAAAGGTTTATCAATTTTGTTTATCTTTTCAAAGAACCAGCTTTCAGTTTTATTGATCTTTGCTATCGTTTCCTTCATTTCTTTTTCATTTATTTCTGATCTGATCTTTATGATTTCTTTCCTTCTACTGACTTTGGGTTTTCTTTGTTCTCCTTTCTCTAGTTGCTTTAGTTGTAAGCTTTGATTGTTTATTTGAGATTTTTCTTATTTCTTGGGGTGAGAATGAATTGCTATAAACTTCCCTCTTAGAACTGCTTTTTCTGCATCCCGTAGGTTTTGGGTCATCATGTTTTCATTGTCATTTGTTTCTGTGTATTTTTTTTTGTTTATTTCTTCTTTGGTTTCTTCAGTGATCTCTTGGTTATTTAGTAGTGCACTGTTTAGCCTCCGTGTATTTGTGTTTTTTACAGGTTTTTTTTCCTTTAATTTATTTCTAATCTCATAGCATTGTGGTCAGAAAAGATGCTTGATATGATTTCAATTTTCTTAAATTTACTGAGGCTTGATTTGTGACCCAAGATGTGATCTATCCTGGAGAATGTTCTCTGTGCACTTGAGAATAAAGCGTATTCTGCCACTTTCGGGTGGATGTCCTATAAATATCAGTTAAGTCTTTCTCGTCTGTTGTGTCATTTAAAGCTTGTGTTTCCTTATTTTCTGTTTGGATGATCTGTCCATTGCTGTAAGTGGGGTGTTAATGTCCCCTACTATTATTGTGTTACTGTCGATTTCTCCTTTTATGATTGTTAGCATTTGCCTTATATGTTGAGGCACTCCTATGTTGGGTGCATAAATATTTATAATTGTTATATCTTCTTCTTGGATTGATCCCGTGATCATTATGTAGTGTTGTTCCTTATCTCTTGTAACTGTCTTTATTTTAAAGTGTATTTTATCTGATACGAGTATTACTACTCCAGCTTTCCTTTGATTTCCATTTGCGTGGAATATCTTTTTCCATCCCCTCACTTTCAGTCTGTATGTGTCCCTAGCTCTGAAGTGGGTCTGTTGTAGACAGCATATATATGGGTATTGTTTTTGTATCCATTCAGCCAGTCTGTGTCTATTGGTTGGGGCATTTAATCCATTTACATTAAAGGTTATTATTGATATGTATGTTCCTATCACCATTTTCTTAAGTGTTTTGGGTTTGTTTTTGTGGGTCTTTTTCTTCTCTTGTGTTTCCCACCTAGAGACGTTCCTTTAGCATTCTTTATAAATATGGTTTGGTGGTGCTGAATTCTCTTAGCTTTTGTTTGTCTGTAAAGCTTTTGATTTCTTCGTTGAATCTGAATGAGATCCTTGCTGGGTAGAGTAATCTTGATTGTAGGTTTTTCTCCTTCATCACTTTAAGTATATCCTGCCACTCCCTTCTGGCTTTCGGAGTTTCTGCTGAAAAATCAGCTCATAACCTTATGGGGATTCCCTTGTATGTTATTTGTTGCTTTTCCCTTGCTGCTTTTAATATTTTTTCTTTGAATTGAATTTTTGTTAGTTTGATTAATATGTGTCTTGGTGTGTTTCTCCTTGGGTTTATCCTGTATGGGACTCTGCACTTCCTGGACTTAGGTGGCTATTTCCTTTCCCATGTTAGGGAAGTTTTCAACTATAATCTCTTCAAATATTTTCTCTGGTCCTTTCTCTCTCTCTTCTTCTTCTGGGACCCCTATAATTCAACTGTTTGTGTCTTTGATGTTGTCCCAGAGGTCTCTGAGACTGTCCTCATTTCTTTTCATTCTTTTTTCTGTATTCTGTTGTGCAGCAATTATTTCCACCATTCTTTCAGCTCACTACTTGTTCTGCCTCAGTTATTCTGTTATTGATTCCTTCTGGTGTATTTTTCATTTCATTTATTGTGTTGTTCATCTCTGTTTGTTTGTTCTTTAGTTCTTCTAGATCTTTGTTAAACACTCCTTGTATTTTCTCAATCCATGCCGCAATTCTATTTCCAAGATTCTGGATCATCTTTACTATCATTACTCTGAATTCTTTTTCAGGTAGATTGCCTATTTCCTCTTCATTTATTTGGTCTTGGAGGTTTTTACCTTGCCCTTTCATCTGTGACATATTTTTTTGTCATCTCATTTTCTTTTTTTTTTTTTTGATGGGTGGGATTGTGTTCCTGTCTTACTGGCTGTTTGGCCTGAGGCTTCCAGCACTGGAATTTGTAGGCTGTTGGGTAGAGCCACGTCTTGGTGCCAAGATGAGGACCTCCAGGAGACCTCACTCCAATGAATATTTCTTGGGGTCTGAGGTTCTCTGTTAGTCTAGTGGTTTTGACTCAGAATTCCCACCACAGGAGCGTAGGCCTGAACACCAGCTTTTGAACCAAGATCCCGCAAGCTGCGTAGGGGGGAAGTAAAAAGAGCAGAACAATAATAAAGAGTAAAAACTAAGATTAGAAAACTAATAGATATGTTAGAAAAAATAAAAATATAAATGAAACAACAACCTTTTACCAAAAGGTAAAATAGAATCACAATAGCAAAAAAAAAAAAAAAAAAATCCAGAACAGGCCTTGGCTGTGGGGGTTGGGGCTTAGGCAGGGGTGGGATTTAGGTAGGAGGCAGCCCTATGATTAGGATCCACAGGGCCAGAAAAGGCCCTGGGGGTGGGGGGTGGGGTGGGGGCGGGGCTTAGGCTCAGTGCCTCACCCAGGTGACCCACCCAGGAGAGGCCCAGGAGTACCTGTGGCCCAGGAGGGTGGAGCACCAGGTCTGGGACCCCAGCAGGCTCCCTGGGCCCGAGTGGGCAGGGGAAACTAGTCTCCCCTGATCCTCTGATCCCAGAGGGCCCCTCCACCTCCACTTCTCCTCTTCTTCCCACCCCTCCCTCCTACGCCCCAAGGACCAATGCAGCTGGAGGGGGCATTGGAGGGGGAGGACCCAGCCTGGGAGCACAGCAGGCTTCCCGGGGCCGATTGGGCAGGGGAAATGCTAGCTGCACTGCCCCCTGATCCTCCAAGCCCCCAAGGGTCCCTCCAGATGTGGGAACCCCTCCCCTCTCCCAGCCACCCCTCAGGGCACTGGTCCTGTCTGGCCTCCACTTCTCCTCCCCCCTCAGTCCCCCCCTATGTCCTACTGGGTAGCTCGGGGGTTCCTCCCATCTCCTCGGGCGTGGAGGACCTCCACCAGTGTCCCGTAGGTGCCCTAGTTGTGGGGAGATGCAAACTCCGCATGCTCCCACTCTGCAATCTTGACTCTGCCCTTCCAGTCACATACAACTTTATATTTATTTATTTATTTGGACCCATTTGGGTGATGTGAATTTGGCGTGTATATTTATTTGACTGCTAGGTTATGTTTACAACTTGTGTTTTATGTTTTTTTCTGTTTTGCTCATCGCCAAGATAGATTTCCTTACAGTCCCTTAAGCCCAGACTCCTGGATTACCATTACTTTGTGGGCCTAACTCTTTGAATTCCCAGCTTCATGGGAGGAGAGCCTCTTGTTAGACTCTTAGATGGTGTTTGTGTTTGTTTTCTATCCTTCATTCCAAACCAGATCTGTACATTTTAACTTTGGTCAGAATGGTTGACCAAATATCCTTAGGGCAAAAGCAGATTTAGCACTACACTTACCTCCTCTGATTTCCCAGTTTCCTTTAGATTTTATATTAATAATTTGTTACTATTTTTATCAACTGGGATGCTTTTAAGATGTTTTTGTACATTACCTTGCATTTTTAGTTGTTTTCAGTGATGGAGTTGGTTCAGATGCTCTGGTTCTGTGCTTTGCCTGAAACAATTTTCTGTTTGATAATAAAATTTGGAAAGCCATTCGTATGAACTTTCTTCTCTTAACATTTTCCTCACACTACACACCCACATACCCACACCCAAACTCACACCTTTAAAAGGAGTTAGATTCTTGTACTTTTTTAAAAATAATAATCTTTTGATGTTCCTACTACCTGGTTTCTTTTATAAATTTATTTATTCATTTATTTATTTTTGGCTGAGTTGGGTCTTCGTTGCTGTGCGCAGGCTTTCTCTAGTTGCAGCGAGCGGGGGCTACTCTTTATTGCAGTACACGGGCTTCTTATTGCAGTGGCTTCTCTTGTTGCAGAGCACGGGCTCTAGGCACGTGGGCTTCAGTAGCTGTGGCTCGAAGGGTCTAGAGCGCAGGCTCAGTAGTTCTGGCGGACGGGCTTAGGTGCTCCGCGGCATGTGGGATCTTCCCAGACCAGGGCTCGAACCTGTGTCTCCTGCATTGGCAGGCGGATTCTTAACCACTGTGCCACCAGGGAAGCCCAGAGTCTTCTACTTTCAAAACTTTACTTTTAGGGAAAAGGTTTATGAAGTGCATCTGGTGTTGTCTGTAAAGTTGAGTTTTATTTTTTGGTGCAAGACTGTAATTATTATTGGTAACATTCTTTTTTTAAAATTTTTAATTTTTATTTTTTATTGGAGTATAGTTGATTTACAGTGTTGTATTAGTTCCAGGTGTACAGCAAAGTGCTTCAGTTATACATATACATATATATATTCTTTTTCAGCCCTGATATTTCTTATTTTTTGTTCTTTTAAAATTTTTATTTATTTATTTTTGGCTGTGTTGGGTCTTCGTTGCTGCGCACAGGCTATCTCTAGTTGCAGTGAGTGGGGGCTGCTCTTCATTGCGGTGCGCGGGCCTCTCATTGCAGTGGCTTCTCTTGTGGAGCACGGGCTCTAGGTGCGCAGGCTTCAGTAGTTTTGGCCTGCGGGCTCAGTAGTTATGGCTCACGGGCTCTAGAGCACAGGCTCAGTAGTTGTGGCACATGGGCTTAGTTGCTCTGCGGCATGTGGGATCTTCCCGGACCAGGGCTCGAACCCATGTGCCCTGCATTGGCAGGCGGATTCTTAACCTCTGTGCCACCAGGGAAGTCCGGTAACATTCTTTAGACTCTATGAGGCCCTTAAATAGTTTGCAAAAGGTAGACATTTAGGCTGCAATCAACATATCTGCGATATTTGTGTAATTCTAAGAATTTACTCAAGTCATATTTTCTTTAACAGTGAAAAATAAGTAAATGTTTAGCATGAAAAGCAGGAACAGTCTCCCTTTCTATTTTTGTTCCACCCTTAGCTCTATTTGCTGAATGGTTAGAAATTTGGTAAATTGATGGAAATGTTTTATGAGTTTGTATACTCATGTGGTTAAGTTTTATAAGTAGTTTTGGAATTTATTTTATCTTTCTTTTTTTTTTGAATTTTATTTAATTTATTTTTTTATACAGCAGGTTCTTATTAGTTATCCATTTTATACATATTAGTATATATATGTCAATCCCAATTTCCAAGTTCATCACACCACCACCACCTCCCCCCACCACTTTCCCCACTTTGTGTCCATACGTTTGATCTCTACATCTGTGTCTCAATTTCTGCCCTGCAAACCAGTTCATCTGTACCATTTTTCTAGGTTCCACATATATGCGTTAATATATGATATTTGTTTTTCTCTTTCTGACTTACTTCACTCTGTCTGACAGTCTCTAGATTCATCCACGTCTCTACAAATGACCCAGTTTCATTCCTTTTTATGGCTGAGTAATATTCCATTGTATATATGTACCACATATTCTTTATCCATTCGTCTGTTGATGGGCAATTAGGTTGCTTCCGTGTCCTGGCTATTGTAAATAGAGCTGCAGTGAACCTTGTGGTACATGACTCTTTTTGAATTACTGTTTTCTCAGGGTATATGCCCAGTATTGGGATTGCTGGGTCATATGGTAGTTCTATTTTTAGTTTTTTAAGGAACCTCCATACTGTTCTCCATAGTGGCTGTATTAATTTACATTCCCACCAACAGTGCAAGAGGGTTCCCTTTTCTCCACACCCTCTCCAGCATTTATTGTTTGTAGATTTTCTGATGATGCCCATTCTAACTGGTATGAGGTGATACCTCATTGTAGTTTTGATTTGCATTTCTCTAATAATTAGTGATGTTGAGCAGCTTTTCATGTGCTTCTTGGCCATCTGTATGTCCTCTTTGGAGAAATGTCTATTTAGGTCTTCTGCCCATTTTTGGATTGGGTTGTTTGTTTTTTTTAATATTGAGCTGCATGAGTTGATTATATATTTTGGAGATTAATCCTTTGTCCGTTGATTCGTTTGCAAATATTTTCTCCCATTTTGAGGGTTGTCTTTTTGTCTTGTTTGTAGCTTCCTTTGCTTTGCAAAAGCTTTGAAGTTTCATTAGATCCCATTTGTTTTTTTTTTTTTAAATTTCCATTACTCTAGGAGGTGGATCAAAAAAGATCTTGCTGTGATTTATGTCAAAGAGTGTTCTTCCTATGTTTTCCTCTAAGAGTTTTATAGTGTCCAGTCTTACATTTAGGTCTCTAACCCATTTTGAGTTTATTTTTGTGTATAGTGTTAGGGAATGTTCCAATTTCATTCTTTTACATGTAGCTGTCCAGTTTTCCCAGCACCGCTTATTGAAGAGACTGTCTTTTCTCCATTGTATATCCTTGCCTCCTTTGTCATAGATTAGTTGACCACAGGTGCATCGGTTTATCTCTGGGCTTTCTATCCTGTTCCCTTGATCTATATTTCTGTTTCAATGCCAGTACCATACTGTCTTCGTTACTGTAGCTTTGTAGTACAGTCTTAAGTCAGGGAGCCTGATTCCTCCAGCTCTGTTTTTTTTACCTCAAGAATGCGTTGGGTGTTTGGGGTCTTTTGTGTCTCCATACAAATTTTAAGATTTTTGGTTCTAGTTCGTGACAAAATGCCATTGGTAATTTGATAGGGATTGCATTGAATCTGTAGATTGCTTTGGGTAGTAGAGTCATTTTCACAGTATTGATTCTTCCAATCCAAGAACATGATATATCTCTCCATCTGTTTGTATCATCTTTAATTTGTTTCATCAGTGTCTTATAGTTTTCTGCATACAGGTCTTTTGTCTCCCCAGGTAGGTTTATTCCTAGGTATTTTATTCTTTATGTTGCAGTGGTAAATGGGAGTGTTTCCTTAATTTCTCTTTCAGATTTTTCATCATTAGTGTATAGGAATGCAAGAGATTTCTGTGCATTAATTTTGTTTTTTTTTTAATGAGCTTATTTATTTATTTATTTTTGGCTGTGTTGGGTCTTCGTTTCTGTGCTAGGGCTTTCTCCAGTTGCAGCAAGCGGGGGCCGCTCTTCATCGCGTTGCGCGGGCCTCTCACTATCGTGGCCTCTCTTGTTGCAGAGCACGGGCTCCAGACACGCAGGCTCAGTAGTTGTGGCTCACGGGCCTAGCCGCTCTGCGGCATGTGGGATCTTCCCAGACCAGGGCTCGAGCCCTTGTCCCCTGCATTGGCAGGTGGATTCTCAACTGCTGCGCCACCAGGGAAGCCCTGTGCATTAATTTTGTATCCAGCAACTTTACCAAATTCATTGATTAGCTCTGGTAGTTTTCTGGTGGCATCTTTATGATTCGCTATGTATAGTATCATGTCATCTGCAAACAGTGACAGTTTTACTTCTTTTCCAGTTTGTATTCCTTTTATTTCTTTTTCTTCTCTGATTGCCATGGCTAGGACTTCCAAAACTATGTTGAATAAAGTGATGAGAGTGGACATCTTTGTCTTGTTCCTGATCTTAGAGGAAATGCTTTCAGTTTTTCACCATTGAGAGTGAAGTTTGCTGTGAGTTTGTCATATGTGGCCTTTATTATGTTGAGGCAGGTTCCCTCTATGCCCACTTTCTGGAGAGTTTTTATCATAAATGGGTGTTGAATTTTGTCGAAAGCTTTCTCTGCATCTATTGAGATGATCATATGGTTTTTCTCCTTCAATTTGTTAATATGATGTATCACGTTGATTGATTTGCGTATATTGAAGAATCCTTGCATTCCTGGAATAAACCCCACTTGATCATGGTGTATGATCCTTTTAATGTGCTGTTGGATTCTGTTTGCTAGTATTTTGTTGAGGATTTTTGCATCTATGTTCATCAGCGATATTGGCCTGTAGTTTTCTTTCTTTGTGACATCTTTGTCTGACTTTGGTATCAGGGTGATGGTGGCCTCGTAGAATGAGTTGGGGAGTGTTCCTCCCTCTGCGATATTTTGGAAGAGTTTGAGAAGGATAGGTGTTAGCTCTTCTCTAAATGTTTGATAGAATTCGCCTGTGAAGCCATCTGGTCCTGGGCTTTTGTTTGTTGGAAGATTTTAAATCACAGTTTCAATTTCAGTGCTTGTGATTGGTCTGTTCATATTTTCTATTTCTTCCTGGTTCAGTCTCGGCAGGTTGTGCATTTCTAAGAATCTGTCCATTTCTTCCAGGTTGTCCATTTTATTGGCATAGAGTTGCTTGTAGTAATCTCTCATGATCGTTTGTATTTCTGCAGTGTCAGTGGTTACTTCTCGTTTTTCATTTCTAATTCTATTGATTTGAGTCTTCTCCCTTTTTCTCTTGATGAGTCTGGCTAATGGTTTATCAATTTTGTTTATCTTCTCGAAGAACCAGCTTTTAGTTTCATTGATTTTTGCTATTGTTTCCTTCATTTCTTTTTCATTTATTTCTGATCTTATCTTTATGATTTCTTTCCTTCTGTTAGCTTTGGGGTTTTTTTGCTCTTTTTTCTCTAATTGCTTTAGGTGCAAGCTTAGGTTGTTTATTCGAGATGTTTCCTGTTTCTTGATGTAGGCTTGTATTGCTATAAACTTCCCTCTTAGAACTGCTTTTGCTGCATCCCATAGGTTTTGGGTCGTCGTGTCTCCATTGTCATTTGTTTCTAGGTATTTTTTGATTTCCCCTTTGATTTCTTCAGTGATCACTTCGTTATTAAGTAGTGTATTGTGTAGCCTCCATGTGTTTGTATTTTTTACAGATCTTTTTCTGTAATTGATGTCTAGTCTCATAGCATTGTGGTCGGAAAAGATACTTGATACGATTTCAATTTTCTTAAATTTACCAAGGCTTGATTTGTGACCCAAGATATGATCTATCCTGGAGAATGTTCCATGAGCACTTGAGAAAAATGTGTATTCTGTTGTTGTTGGGTGGAATGTCCTATAAATATTAATTAAGTCCATCTTGTTTAATGTATCATTTAAAGCTTGTGTTTCCTTATTTATTTTCATTTTGGATGATCTGTCCATTGGTGAAAGTGGGGTGTTAAAGTCCCCTACTATGATTGTGTTACTGTCGATATCCCCTTTTATGGCTGTTAGTATTTGCCTTATGTATTGAGGTGCTCCTATGTTGGGTGCATAAATATTTACAATTGTTATACCTTCCTCTTGGATTGATCCCTTGATCATTATATAGTGTCCTTCTTTGTCTCTTGTAATAGTCTTTATTTTAAAGTCTATTTTGTCTGATATGAGAATTGCTACTCCAGCTTTCTTTTGATTTCCATTTGCATGGAATATCTTTTTCCATCCCCTCACTTTCAGTCTGTATGTGTCTCTAGGTCTGAAGTGGGTCTCTTTTAGACAGCATATATATGGGTCTTGTTTTTGTATCCATTCAGCCAGTCTGTGTCTTTTTGTGGGAGCATTTAATCCATTTACATTTAAGGTAATTATCGATATGTATGTTCCTATTCCCATTTTCTTAAATATTTTGGGTTTGTTATTGTAGGTGTTTTCCTTCTCTTGTGTTTTTTGCCTAGAGAAGTTCCTTTAGCATTTGTTGTAAAGCTGGTTTGGTGGTGCTGAACTCTCTCAGCTTTTGCTTGTCTGTAAAGTTTTTAATTTCTCCATCAAATCTGAATGAGATCCTTGCTGGGTAGAGTAACCTTGGTTGTAGGTTTTTCTCCTTCCTCACTTTAAGTATATCCTGCCACTCCCTTCTGGCTTGCAGAGTTTCTGCTGAAGGATCAGCTGTTAACCTTATGGGGCTTCCCTTGTGTGTTATTTGTTGTTTTTCCCTTGCTGCTTTTAATATGTTTTCTTTATATTTAATTTTTGATAGTTTGATTAATATGTGTCTTGGCGTGTTTCTCCTTGGATTTATCCTGTATGGGACTCTCTGTGCTTCCAGGACTTGACTAACTATTTCCTTTCCCATATTAGGGAAGTTTTCAACTATAATCTCTTCAAATATTTTCTCAGTCCCTTTCTTTTTCTCTTCTTCTTCTGGGACCCCTATAATTCGAATGTTGGTGTGTTTAATGTTGTCCCAGAGGTCTCTGAGACTGTCCTCAGTTCTTTTCATTCTTTTTTCTTTATTCTGCTCTGCAGTAGTTATTTCCACTATTTTATCTTCCAGGTCACTTATCCGTTCTTCTGCCTCAGTTATTCTGCTATTGATCCCATCTAGAGAATTTTTAATTTCATTTATTGTGTTTTTCTTCGTTGCTTGGTTCCTGTTTAGTTCTTCTACTTCCTTGTTAAATGTTTCTTGCATTTTGTCTATTCTATTTCCAAGATTTTGGATCATCTTTACTATCATTATTCTGAATTCTTTTTCAGGTAGACTGCCTATTTCCTCTTCATTTGTTAGGTCTGGTGTGTTTTGACCCTGCTCCTTCATCTGCTGTGTGTTTTTTTTGTCTTCTCATTTTGCTTATCTTACTGTGTTTGTGGTCTCCTTTTCACAGGCTGCAGGTTCGTAGTTCCCGTTGTTTTTGGTATCTGTCCCCAGTGGCTAAGGTTCATTCAGTGGGTTGTGTAGGCTTCCTGGTGGAGGGGACTAGTGCCTGAGCTCTGGTGGATGAGGCTGGATCTTGTCTTTCTGGTGGGCACGTCCACGTCTGGTGGCGTGTTTTGGGGTGTCTGTGGCCTTATTATGATTTTAGGCAGCCTCTCTGCTAATGGATGGGGCCGTGTTCCTGTCTTGCTAGTTGTTTGGCATAGGGTGTCCAGCACTGTAGCTTGCTGGTCATTGAGTGAAGCTGGGTCTTGATGTTGAGATGGAAATCTCTGAGAGATTTTCGTTGTTTGGTATTACGTGGAGCTGGGAGGTCTCTTGTGGACAAGTGTCCTGAAGTTGGCTCTCCCACCTCAGAGGCACAGCCCTGATGCCTGGCTGGAGCACCAAGAGCCTTTCATCCACATGGCTCAGAATAAAAGGGAGAAAAAAATAGAAAGAAAGAAAGAGAATAAAATAAAATAAAATAAAGTTATTATAATAAAAAATAAGAAAAAAATTATTAAGAATAAATTTATTAAGAAAAAAGTTTTTTAATTTTTAAAAATAGATTTATTAATTTTTTATAATAATAAATAAGAAAAAATTTATTAAGAAAAAAATTTTTAATTTTTTAAAATAAAAAATATGAAAAAACTTATTAAATTTTTTTTTAATTTCTGAAAATAGAAAATAAGGAAAAAATTATTAAAAAAACATTTATTAGGAAAAAAAATTTTTTTAAGTAAAAAAACAAACAAAAACAGACGGACCTAACCCTAGGACTAATGGTGAAAACAAAGCTATACAGACAAAATCTCACCCAGAAGCATACATATATACACTCACAAAAAAAGGAAAAGGGGAAAAATTAATATATCGTGCTCCTAAAGTCCACCTCCTGAATTTGGGATGATTCGTTGTCTATTCAGGTATTCAGCAGATGCAGGCACATCAAGTTGTTTGTGGAGCTTTAATCCACTGCTTCTGAGGCTGCTGGGAGAGATTTCCCTTTCTCTTCTTTGTTCATACAGCTCCCAGGGTTCAGCTTTGGATTTGGACTGGCCTCTGCATGTAGGTCGCCTGAGGGCGTCTGTTCCCCGCCCAGACAGAACGGGGTTAAAGAGCAGCTGCTTCGGGGGCTGTGGCTCACTTAGGACGGTGGGAGGGAGGGGTACGGATGTGGGGCGAGCCTGCGGCGGCAGAGGCCAGCGTGACGTTGCAGCAGCCCGAGGCGCGCCGTGCGTTCTCCCGGGGAAGTTGTCTCCGGATCACGGGAGCCTGGCAGTGGCGGGCTGCACCGGTTCCCGGGAGGGGCAGTGTGGAGAGTGACCTGTGCTCGCACACAGGCTTCTTGGTGGCAGCAGCAGCATCCTTAGCATCTCCTGCCTGTCTCTGGGGTCCGTGCTGATAGCTTCGGCTCGTGCCCGTCTCTGGAGTTCGTTTAGGCAGCGCTCTGAATCCCCTCTCCTTGCGCACCGTGAAACAAAGAGGCAAGAAAAAGTCTCTTGCCTCTTGGCAGCTGCAGACTTTTTCCCGGACTCCCTCACGGCTAGCACTGAAGCCCGAGCCTCAGCTCCCAGCCCCCGCCCGCCCTGGCGGGTGAGCAGACAATCCTCTCGGGCTGGTGAGTGCTGCTCGGCACCGAGCCTCTGTGTGGGAATCTCTCCGTTTTTCCCTCTGCGCCCCTGTTGTTGTGGGAACTGTGCCGATAGCCGCGGCTCACGCCCATCTCTGGAGCTCGTTTAGGCGGCGCTCTGTATCCCCTCTCCTTGCGCGCCGTGAAACAAAGAGGCAAGAAAAAGTCTCTTGCCTCTTCGGCAACTGCAGACTTTTTCCCGGACTCCCTCCCGGCTAGCACCGAAGCCGGAGCCTCAGCTCCCAGCCCCGCCCGCCCCTGCGGGTGAGCAGATGAGCCTCTCGGGCTGGTGAGTGCTGGTCAGCACTGATCCTCCGTGCGGGAATCTCTCCGCTTTGCCCTCCGCACCCCTGTGGCTGCGCTCTCCTCCATGGCTCCGAAGCTTCCCCCCTCTGCCACCCACAGTCTCTGCCCGCGAAGGGGCTTCCTAGTGTGTGGAAACCTTTCCTCCTTCACAGCTCCCTCCCACTGGTGCTGGTCCTGTCTCTATTCTTTCGTCTCTGTTATTTATTTTTTTTCTTTTGCCCTACCCAAGTACGTGGGGATTTTCTTGCCTTTTGGGAGGTCTGACGTCTTCTGCCAGCGTTCAGTGGGTGTTCTGTAGGAGCAGTTCCACGTGTAGATGTATTTCTACTGTATCTGTGGGAAGGAAGATGATCTCCGCGTCTTTCTCTTCCGCCATCTTGCCCAGTATCCCGTCTCTTATGATTCTTTGTTTCTGCTGTGTCCGTTGTTATCCTTTTTCATTTTTAATTCTATTGATTTGAGTCTTCTCCTTTTTTTTCTTGATGAGTCTGGCTAATGGTTTAACAGTTTTGTTTATCTTCTTAAAGAACCAGCTTTTAGTTTTATTGATCTTAGCTATTGTTTCCTTTATTTCTTTTTCATTTATTTCTGATCTGATCTTTATGATTTCTTTCCTTCTGCTAACTTTGGGGTTTTTTTGTTCTTCTTTCTCTAATAGCTTTACGTGTAAGGTTAGCTTGTTTATTTGAGATGTTTCTTGTTTCTTGAGGTAGGATTGTATTGCTTTAAACTTCCCTCTTAGAACTGCTTTAGCTGCATCCCATAGGTTTTGGGTTGTCGTGTTTTCATTCTCATCTGTTTTTAGGTATTTTTTGATTTCCTCTTTGATTTCTTCAGTGATCTCTTGGTTATTTAGTAGTGTATTGTTTAGCCTCCATGTGGTTGTGTTTTTTACAGTTTTTTCCCTGTAATTGATTTCTAATCTCTTAGCATTGTGGTCAGAAAAAATGCTTGATCAATTTTCTTAAATTTACTGAGGCTTGATTTATGACCCAAGATGTGATCTGTCCTGGAGAATGTTCCATGCGCACTTCAGAAGAAAGTGTAATCTGCTGCTTTTGGATGGAATGTCCTATAAATATCAATTAAATCTATCTGATCTATTCTGTCATTTAAAGCTTGTGTTTTCTTATTAATTTTCTGTTTGGATGATCTGTCCACTGGTGTAAGTGAGGTGTTAAAGTCCCCCACTATTATTGTGTTTCTGTCGATTTCCTCTTTTATAGCTGTTAACAGTTGCCTTATGTATTGAGGTGCTCCTGTGTTGGGTGCATGTATATTTATAATTGTTACATCTTCTTTTTGGCTTGATCCCTTGATCATTATGTAGTGTCCTTCCTTGCCTCTTGTAACGTTCTTTATTTTAAAGCCTATTTTATCTGATATGAGTATTGCTACTCCGGCTTTCTTTCGATTTCCATTTGCATGGAATATCTTTTCCCATCCCCTCACTTTCAGTCTGTATGTGTCCCTAGGTCTGAAGTGGGTCTCTTGTAGACAGCATATATATGGGTCTTGTTTTTGTATGCATTCGGTGAGCCTATGTCTTTTTGTTGGAGCATTTAATCCATTTACGTTTAAGGTAATTATTGATATGTATGTTCCTATTACCCTTTTCTTTATTGTAATGGGTTTGTTTTTGTAGGTCCTTTTCTTCTCTTGTGCTTCCCACTTAGAGAAGTTCCTTTAGGATTTTTTGTCGAGCTGGTTTGGTGGTGCTGAATTCTCCTAGCTTTCGCTTGTCTGTAAAGCTTTTGATTTCTCCGTTGAATCTGAATGAGATCCTTGCCGGGTAGAGTAATCTTGGTTGTAGGTTCTTCCCTTTCATCACTTTAAATATGTCATGCTACTTCCTTCTGGCTTGTAGAGTTTCTGCTGAGAAATCAACTGTTAACCTCATGGGAGTTCCTTTGTATGTTATTTGTCATTTTTCCCTTGCTGCTTTCAATAATTTTTCTTTGTCTTTAATTTTTGTCAATTTGATTTGTATGTGTCTCGGTGTGTTTCTCCTTGGGTTTATCCTGCCTGGGACTCTCTGCGCTTCCTGGACTTGGGTGGCTATTTCCTTTCCCATGTTAGGGAAATTTTTGAGTATAATCTCTTCAAATATTTTCTTGGGTCCTTTCTCTCTTCTCCTTCTGGGACTGCTATAATGCGAATGTTGTTGCGTTTAATGTTTTCCCAGAAGTCTCTTAGGCTGTCTTCATTTCTTTTCATTCTTTTTCCTTTATTCTGTTCCACGGCTGTGAATTCCACCATCCTGTCTTCCAGGTCACTTATCTGTTCTTTTGCCTCCGTTATTCTGCTATTGATTCCTTCTAGTATATTTTTCATTTCAGTTATTGTGTTGTTCATTTCTGTTTGTTTGTTCTTTAATTCATCTAGATCTTTGTTAAACATTTCTTGCATCTTCTCGATCATTGCCTCCATTCTTTTTTTTTTTTTTAAATTAATTAATCAATTAATTTATTTTTGGCTGTGTTAGGTCTTCGTTTCTGTGTGCAGGCTTTCTCCAGTTGCGGCGAGCAGGGGCCACTCTTCATCGCGGTGCGCTGGCCTCTCACTGTCGCGGCCTCTCTTGTTGCAGAGCATAGGCTCCAGACGCGCAGGCTCAGTAATTGTGGCTCACGGACCCAGTTGCTCCGCGGCATGTGGGATCTTCCCAGACCAGGGCTCGAACCCGTGTCCCCTGCATTGGCAGGCAGATTCTTAACCACTGTGCCACCAGGGAAGCCCCATTGCCTCCATTCTTTTTCCGAGGTCCTGGATCATCTTCACTATCATTATTCTGAATTCTTTTTCTGGAAGGTTGCCTATCTCCACTTCATTTAGTTGTTTTTCTGGGGTTTTATCTTGTTCCTTCATCTGGTACATAGCCCTCTCCCTTTTCATCTTGTCTGTCTTTCTGTGAATGTGGTTTTTGTTCCACAGGCTGCAGGATTGTATAGTTCTTCTTGCTTCTGCTGTCTGCCCTCTTGTGGATGAGGCTATCTAGGAGGCTTGTGCAAGTTTCCTGATGGGAGGGACTGGTGGTGGGTAGAGCTGGGTGTTGCTCTGGTGGGCAGAGCTCAGTAAAACTTTATCCACTTGTTTGCTGATGGGTGGGGCTGGGTTCCCTCCCTGTTGGTTGTTTGGCCTGAGGTGACCCAACACTGGAGCCTACCCGGGCTCTTTGGTGGGGCTAATGGTGGACTCTGGGAGGGCTCTCACCAAGGAGTACTTCCCAGAACTTCTGCTGCCAGTGTTCTTGTCCTCATGGTGAGCCATAGCCACCCCCTGACTCTGCAGGAGACCCTCCAACAGCAGCAGGTAGGTGTGGTTCAGTCTTCTATGGAGTCACCGCTCCTTCCCCTGGGTCCCAATGCACACACTACTTTGTGCGTGCCCTCCCAAGAGTGTAGTCTCCGTTTGCCCCAGTCCTGTCTAAGTCCTGCAGTCAAATCCGATAGCCTTCAAAGTCTGATTCTCTAGGAGTTCCTTCTCCCGTTCCCGGACCCCCGGGTTGTGAAGCCTGATGTGGGGCTCAGAACCTTCACACCAGTGGGTGTACTTCTGTGGTATAAGTGTTCTACAGTTTGTGAGTCACCCATCCAGCAGTTATGGGACTTGATAATATTGTGATCACGCCCCTCCTACTGTCTCATTATAGCTTCTCCTTTGTCTTTGGATGTGTGGTATCTTTTTTGGTGAGTTCCAGTGTCTTCCTGTCAGTGATTGTCCAGCAGTTAGTTGTGATTCTGGTGCTCTCACAAGAGGGAGTGAGAGCACGTCCTTCTACTCTGCCATCTTGAACCAATCTCTCTATTTTATCTTTCTTAAAGCATGAATACTCCAACCAAAAGGACTTGGTTTAAGATGATTTTTAAATAGTTCCCTTTTATGAAAGATTACCTAATCAATGTTAGTTGACAAAGAGAGATATTTTATGGTAGAGTAATATGTAATTTTAATGTTCCTTTAGTATTTGGCTTTGTCAATAAATATGAATAGTGATTATCTGAAAACTTTCTTTTTTTTTTTTTTTAAATTTATTTATTATATTTATGGCTGTGTTGCGTCTTTGTTTCTGTGCGAGGGCTTTCTCCAGTTGCGGCAAGTGGGGGCCACTCTTCATCGCGGTGTGCGGGCCTCTCACTATCGCGGCCTCTCCTGCCGCGGAGCACAGGCTCCAGACGCGCAGGCTCAGCAGTTGTGGCTCACGGGCCCAGTTGCTCCGTGGCATGTGGGATCTTCCCAGACCAGGGCTCGAACCCGTGTCCCCTGCATTGGCAGGCAGATTCTCAACCACTGCGCCACCAGGGAAGCCCTGAAAACTTTCTTAAAATTCACTTTCTTCTTTCCCCAGAAAGTAGAAAGTAAATAAAACCATCATTCTTTTCTAATCTTCATGAACAATTTCTCACTGGCCCTGTCTGAGAGGCTGTTTTTAAGACCATCCTGTAATATCTACAGAGATACAGTTGAGACCTTGCAGTTTAGGCCTCTGTGAAAATGCTTCTAAATTACGGAAGTAAAGAGATCTTACACTTAATCTTTGGATAATGTCAGTTGTGGACGTCAGAATGAAGTAGCTAGGGAGGAAAAGGTTTCTCATTAGAAGCATAAAACCTACTGACTCTATCTTGGCCAGCGTTCCCTTTTTTCCAATAAGATGTCTGCTATGCAGAGGTGTATAACCCTAGTGGCTTGTTGTATGCCTTTAAAAGGTATTGTACACTCATTAAAGAATGACATTTTGATCAATGCTATTAAAAGAATAATTGTCTTGACACAGAAAAGCTTTCCTGCTGCAAGTTTAAAAATGTGCCTTTAAAAGCTGTTTATTGAATATCTTTGCATCCCTCAGAAATGTGTCGCTTTGGCATGAGGTTACTCTGAAGTATTCTACATTGTAACTTAAATGTAAAACCTCCTATTTACCTTTAGAAGTAGCAGACAAACAGGTATTTCCAGACCAAATGGAGCTTAGAGATATGGTAGCATCTTAAACCACTGTATCTGATCTAAAAAACAGAATTATTGTAAAGAGAAAGATGAAACCTAAATTATTCCTTTTTATTTTGTGAGGTATTGATTTTTTTCATGCTGCTATGTTTAAACTTTGTGGTTTTAATTTCGCTTTGGATTTAGGAATTATGCCCTTCCTCCTGGTTCAGAGATCTTTTCTAATCACCTGGGAACTAGTTATTTTAAATGGTGATATGTTGGATGTGTTTTTTTTACTGTTTCTTTTTCTTTTATTATATTTCTGATTAGGAGTTTATATAAACCATGTCATATTAGACAGTCTTCCAAAGTTGATGGTTTCTTCTATGCACAGTGGGTCTTTTACAGATTTTCTAATGTACTAATGCTGTAATTTTAGCTTTATTTCATTCTTTGTAACACTTCTAATATTACCTAACTTCTGACTTTATACCATATTTTTCTGACTTGTGAACTAAGTCCAATACCCTGAAAACCACAATTTTCTTAAATATGTCACTATAGAATGATTATTTACTTGATAGATTTTAAATTTTGTACTTTAAAAATTTGACATTTAACCCCAATCTAATGAACTTCACATACATGGGTATATTTTAAGATAGGTGGCATTGGTTTTTATAGCATGTTGCCTTTGTCATCTGTTTTACTTGTAAAAGCAGGTGTTTTGTTTTTGCTGTTAGTTGTGGTGGTGGTTTTTATTATTCACTATCCACTAAGTGCCATGTAATTGATATGTAGTATTTTTTTTTGAATTTTATTTTTTTATACAGCAGGTTCTCATTAGTTATCCATTTTATACATATTAGTGTATATATGTCAATCCCAATCTCCCAATTCATCACACCACCACCACCCACCCACCGCCACTTTCCCTTGTTGGTGTCCATATGTTTGTTCTCTACATCTCTGTCTCAGTTTCTGCCCTGCAAACCGGTTCATCTGTACCATTTTTCTAGGTTCCACTTATATGCGTTAATATACGATATTTGGGGCTTCCCTGGTGGTGCAGTGGTTGAGAGTCCGCCTGCCAATGCAGAGGACACGGGTTCGCGCCCTGGTCTGGGAGGATCCCACATGCCGCGGAGCAACTAGGCCCGTGAGCCACAATTACTGAGCCTGCGCGTCTGGAGCCTGTGCTCCGCAACAAGAGAGGCCGCGATGGTGAGAGGCCCGCGCACCGCGATGAAGAGTGGCCCCCGCTCGCCGCAGCTGGAGAAGGCCCTCGCACAGAGACGGGGACCCAACACAGCCATAAATAAATAAATAAACCCAAAGTTTAAAAAAAAATAAAAAAAAAAAGAGCACACTTCTAAATAACACATTTGTCAACGCAAAAGTCTCAAGAGAAATTAAAAAAAAAAATATACGATATTTATTTCTCTTTTTCTGACTTACTTCACTCTGTATGACAGTCTCTAGATCCATCCACGTCTCTACAAATTACCCAATTTCGTTCCTTTTTATGGCTGAGTAATATTCCATTGTATATATTTACCACATCTTCTTTATCCATTCGTCTGTCGATGGGCATTTATGTTGCTTCCATGTCCTGGCTATTGTAAATAGTGCTGCAGTGAACATTGGGGTTCATGTGTCTTTTTTTTTTTTAACTTTTTTGCATTTATTTTATTTTTTAATTAAAAAATTAAAAAAAATTTTTTTAATGTTTTTTGGCTGCTTTGGGTCTTCGTTGCTGTGCGTGGGCTTTCTCTAGTGTGGCAAGCGGGGGCTACTCTTCGTTATGGTGCACAGGCTTCTCATTGTGGTGGCTTCTGGCTTCTCTTGTTGCAGAGCTCTAGGTGTGGGGGCTTCAGTAGTTGAGGGTGCGTGGGCTCAGGAGTTGTGGTGCACGGGCTTAGTTGCTCTGCTGCATGTGGGATCTTTTTATATATATATATATTGTGAACATTTACATATAATTAAAGTTCTTCAAAATCAGAATTTTTCAGAATCATCAATATACCATAGTCTACCATTCCAATACAATTTTTCATTGAACTTATTTCCAGTTTTTTACATTATAAATAGAAAGTAAACAATATCCCTGTGCAAAAAGCATTGTCCACATCTCTTTCATTTCATTTTTCTTTTTTTATTCAAACAAAGTCACAAAAATTATAATCATCCTCATCAGTTCACTCAGTCCCATGTAATTAAATTTTTTTTCATCTTGATCTTTTGTCAGCACTTTTATGAATTCATCAGTTTTCCATTAGAGTTCTGAAAATGCTTATTCATTCAGTTCAGCAGTATAGTCAGTTACCAGAAACCTGTGCTTTTCAGAGTCTTTTCCATGAATTCCTTGAAGATGAAACCCTTTTATAGGAACATTTTTGCAAAAGCATCAGAGTACACCCAGAACTGTCTGTAAATGACAAAAGACTTAAAAGTGACCACGGTTAAAGATTTGATGAAAATTCATAACAATGCAATTGACAAGGAAATTTAGTTATTTCTGAGATATACATTTTAAAGTAATAACTAGAATTATGACTTATAACATTATACCAGAACATATAAGATTTTTAGGAATTTCATGTAATGTCTGAAACATTTATATTAACAGATTTCCATACGGATAACCCAAAGAAAGTTTAGTATTAGTTTTTTTTTTAATTTTTGAATTTTATTTTATTTATTTTTTTATACAGCAGGTTCTTATTAGTCATCAATTTTATACACATCAGTGTATACATGTCAATCCCAATCGCCCAGTTCAGCACACCCCCATCCAGACCCCCCTGCAGCTTTCCCCACTTGGTGTCCATATGTTTGTTCTCTTCATCTGTGTCTCAACTTCTGCCCTGCAAACCGGTTCATCTGTACCATTTTTCTGGTTTCCACAAACATGCGTTAATATATGATATTTGTTTTTCTCTTTCTGACTTACTTCACTCTGTATGACAGTCTCTAGATCCATCCACGTCTCAACAAATGACTCAATTTCATTCCTTTATATGGCTCAGTAATATTCCATTGTATATATGTACCACATCTTCTTTATCCATTCGTCTGTCGATGGGCATTTAGGTTGCTTCCATGACCTGGCTATTGTAAATAGTGGTGCAATGAACATTGGGGTGTATGTGTCTTTTTGAATTATGGTTTTCTCTGGGTATATGCCCAGTAGTGGGATTGCTGGGTCATACGGTAATTCTATTTTTAGTTTTTTAAGGAACCTCCATAGTGGCTGTATCAATTGACATTCCCACCAACAGTGCAAGAGGATTCCCTTTTCTCCACACCCTCTCCAGCATTTGTTGTTTGTAGATTTCCTGATGATGCCCATTCTAACTGGTGTGAGGTGATACCTCATTGTAGTTTTGATTTGCATTTCTCTAATAATTAGTGATGTTGAGCAGCTTTTCATGTGCTTCTTGGCCATCTGTATGTCCTGTTCGGAGAAATGTCTATTTAGGTCTTCTGCCCATTTTTGGATTGGGTTGTTTGTTTTTTTAATATTGAGCTGCATGAGCTGTTTATATATTTTGGAGATTAATCCTTTGTCCGTTCATTCATTTTGAAATATTTTCTCCCATTCTGAAGGTTGTCTTATCGTCTTGTTTGTAGTTTCCTTTGCTTTGCAAAAGCTTTTAAGTTTCATTAGGTCCCATTCGTTTATGTTTGTTTTTATTTCCATTACTCTAGGAGGTGGATCAAAAAAGATCTGGCTGTGATTTATGTCAAAGGGTGTTTTTCCTATGTTTTCCTCTAAGAGTTTTGTAGTGTCCGGTCTTACATTTAGGTCTCTAACCCATTTTGAGTTTATTTTTGTGTATGGTGTTAGGGAGTGTTCTAATTTCAATCTTTTACATATAGCTGTCCTGTTTTCCCAGCACCACTTATTGAAGAGACTGTCTTTTCTCCATTGTATATCCTTGCCTCCTTTGTCATAGAGTAGTTGACCACAGGTGCGTGGGTTTATCTCTGGGCTTCCTATCCTGCTCCATTGATCTATATTTCTTTTTTTGTGCCAGTACCATATTGTCTTGATTACTGTAGCTTTATAGTATAGTCTGAAGTCAAGGAGTCTGATTCCTCCAGCTCCATTTTTTCCCTTCAAGACCGCTTTGGCTATTCAGGGTCTTTTGTGTCTCCATACAGATTTTAAGAGTTTTTTGTTCTAGTTCTGTAAAAGATGCCATTGGTAATTTGATAGGGATTGCATTTAATCTGTAGATTTCTTTGGGTAGTGTAGTCATTTTCACAATATTGATTCTTCCAATCCAAGAACATGGTATCTCTCTCCATCTGTTGGTATCATCTTTAATTTCTTTCATCAGTGTCTTATAGTTTTCTGCATACAGGTGTTTTGTCTCCCTAGGGAGGTTTATTCCTAGATATTTTAATCTTTTTGTTGCAATGGTAAATGGGAGTGTTGCCGTAATTTCTCTTTCAGATTTTTCATCATTAGTGTTTAAGAATACAAGAGATTTCTCTGCATTAATTTTGTATCCTGCAGCTTTACCAAATTCATTGATTAGCTCTAGTAGTTTTCTGGTGGCATCTTTAGGATTCTCTACGTATAGTATCCTGTCATCTGCAAACAGTTATAGTTTTTTTTTTAATTAATTAATTAATTAATTTATTTATTTATGGCTGTGTTGGGTCTTCGTTTCTGTGCGAGGGCTTTCTCTAGGTGCGGCAAGTGGGGGCCACTCTTCATCGCGGTGCACGGGCCTCTCACTATTGCGGTCTGTCTTGTTGTGGAGCACAGGCTCCAGACACGCAGGCTCAGCAATTGTGGCTCACGGGCCTAGTCGCTCTGCGGCATGTGCGATCTTCCCAGACCAGGGTTCGAACCCGTGTCCCCTGCATTGGCAGGCAGATTCTCAACCACTGCGCCACCAGGGAAGTCCCAGTTATAGTTTTACTTCTTCTTTTCCAATTGGTATTCCTTTTTCTTCTCTGATGGCAGTGGCTAGGACTTCCAAAACTATGTTGAATAATAGTGGTGAGAGTGGACATCCTTGTCTTGTTCCTGATCTTAGAGGAAATGCTTTCAGCTTTTCACCATTGAGAATGATGTTTCCTGTGGGTTTGTCATATATGACCTTTATTATGTTGAGGTAGTTTCCCTCTCTGCCCACTTTCTGGAGATCTTTTATCATTAATGGGTGTTGAATTTTCTCAGAAGCTTTTTCTACATCTATTGAGATGATCATATGGTTTTTCTTCTTCAGTTTGTTAATATGGTATATCACATTGATTGATTTGCGTATGTTGAAGAATCCTTGCATCCATGGGATAAATCCCACTTGATCATGGTGTATGATCCTTTTCATGTGTTCTTGGATTCTGTTTGCTAGTATTTTGTTGAGGATTTTTGCATCTATATTCATCAGTGATAATAGTCTGTAATTTTTTTTTTTGTAGTATCTTTTTCTGGTTTTGGTATCTGGGTGATGGTGGCCTCATAGAATGAATTTGGGAGTGTTCCTTCCTCTGCAATTTCTTGGAAGAGTCTGAGAAGGATGGGTGTTAGCTCTTCTCTAAATGTTTGATGGAATTCACCTGTGAAGCCATCTGGTCCTGGACTTTTGTTTGTTGCAAGATTTTTAATCACAGTTTCAATTGCATTACTTGTGATTGGTCTGTTCATATTTTCTATTTCTTCCTGGTTCAGTCTTGGAAGGTTATACCTTTCTAAGAATTTGTCCATTCCTTCCAGGTTGTCCATTTTATTGTCATAGAGTTGCTTGGAGTAGTCTCTTAGGATGCTTTGTATTTCTGCGGTGTCTGTTGTAACTTCTCCTTTTTCATTTCTAGTTTTATTGATTTGAGTCCTCTCTGTCTTTTTCTTGATGAGTCTGGCTAATGGTTTATCAATTTTGTTTATCTTCTCAAAGAACCAGCTTTTAGTTTTATTGATCTTTGCTATTGTTTTCTTTGTTTCTATTTCATTTATTTCTGCTGTGATTTTTATGATTTCTTTCCTTCTACTAACTTTGAGTTTTGTTTGTTCTTCTTTCTCTAGTTCCTTTAGATGTAAGGTTAGATTGTTTAAGATGTTTGTTGTTTCTTGAGGTAGGCTTATATAGCTATAAACTTCCCTCTTAGAACTGCTTTTGCTGCATCCCATAGGTTTTGTATCATCGTGTTTTCATTGTCATTTGTCTCTAGATGTGTTTTGATTTCCTCTTTGATTTCTTCAGTGAGCTCTTGGTTAGTTACTAACGTATTGTTTAGCCTCCATGTATTTGTGTTTTTTACGACTTTTTCCCTGTAACTGATTTTTACTCTCATAGCGTTGTGGTCAGAAAAGATGCTTGATGTGATTTTAATTTTCTTAAATTTAGTGAGGCTTGATTTGTGACCCGAGGTGTGATCTATCCTGGAGAATGTGCCATGCGCACTTGAGAAGAAAGTGTAATCTGCTGTTTTTGGATGGAATGTCCTATAAATATCAATTAAATATGTGGTCTATTGTGTCATTTAAAGCTTGTGTTTCCTTATTAATTTTCTGTTTGGATGATCTGTCCATTGGTGTAAGTGAGGTGTTAAAGTGCCCCACTATTATTGTGTTACTGTCAATTTCCTCTTTTATAGCTGTTAGCAGTTGCCTTATGTATTGAGGTGCTCCTGTGTTGGGTGCATGTATATTTATAATTGTTACATCTTCTTTTTGGCTTGATCCCTTGATCATTATGTAGTGTCCTTCCTTATCTCTTGTTAACATTCTTTATTTTAAAGCCTATTTTATCTGATAACGAGTATTGCTACTCCAGCTGTCTTTCGATTTCCATTTTCATGGAATATCTTTTTCCATCCCCTCACTTTCAGTCTGTATGTGTCCCTAGGTCTGAAGTGGGTCTCTTGTAGACAGCTTATGTATGGGTCTTGTTTTTGTATGCATTCAGTGAGCCTGTGTCTTTTGGTTGGAGCATTTAATCCATTGATGTTTAAGGGAATTATCAATATGTATGTTCCTATTACCATTTTCTTAATTGTTTTGGGTTTTTTTTTTTTAAGATTAGCTGTTATATTTTTTGTATCCACCTTATTTTTTTTTTTTTTAAACTTTGGGTTTTTATTTATTTATTTATTTATTTATTTTATGGCTGTGTTGGGTCTTCATTTCTGTGCGAGGGCTTTCTCTAGTTGCGGCAAGTGGGGGCCACTCTTTATCGCGGTGCGCGGGCCTCTCATTATCACGGCCTCTCTTGTTGCGGAGCACAGGCTCCAGACACGCAGGCTCAGTAATTGTGGCTCATGGGCCTAGTTGCTCCGTGGCATGTGGGATCTTCCCAGACCAGGGCTCGAACCTGTGTCCCCTGCATTGGCAGGCAGATTCTCAACCACTGCGCTACCAGGGAAGCCCTTGGGTTTGTTTTTGTAAGTCCTTTGCTCCTCTTGTGTTTCCCACTTAGAGAAGTTCCTTTAGCATTTGTTGTCGAGCTGGTTTGGTGATGCTGAACTCTCTTAGCTTTTACTTGTGTGTAAAGCTTTTGATTTCTCCGTCGAATCTGAATGAGATCCTTGCTGGGTAGAGTAATCTTCATTGTAGGTTCTTGCCTTTCATCACTTGAAATATGTCATGCCACTCCCTTTTGGCTTGTAGAATTTCTGCTGAGAAATCAGCTGTTAACCTTATGGGAATTCCCTTGTATGTAATTTGTCTTTTTTGCCTTGCTGCTTTCAGTAATTTTTCTTTGTCTTTAATTTTTGTCAATTTGATTACTATGTGTCTTGGCGTGTTTCTCCTTGGGTTTATCCTGTATGGGACTCTCTGCACTTCCTGGACTGGGTGGCTATTTCCTTCCCCATGTTAGGGAAGTTTTCAACTATAAGCTCTTCAAATATTTTCTTCTGTCCTTTCTCTGTCTCTTCTCCCGCTGGGACCCCTATAATGCGAATGTTGTTGCGTTAATGTTGTCCCAGATGTCTCTTAGGCTGTCTTCATTTATTTTCATTCTTTTTCCTTTATTCTGTTCTGCAGCAGTGAATTCCACTATTCTGTCTTCCAGGTCACTTATCTGGTGTTCTGCCTCAGTTTTTCTGCTATTGATTCCTTCTAGTGTATTTTTCATTTCAGTTATTGTGTTGTTCATCTCTGTTTGTTTGTTCTTTAATTCATCTAGATCTTTGTTAAACATTTCTTGCATCTTCTCGATCTTTGCCTCCATTCTTTTTCCGAGGTCCTGGATCATCTTCACTATCATTATTCTGAATTCTTTTTCTGGAAGGTTGCCTATCTCCACTTCATTTAGTTGTTTTTCTGGGGTTTTATCTTGTTCCTTCATCTGGTACATAGCCCTCTCCCTTTTCATCTTGTCTGTCTTTCTGTGAATGTGGTTTTTGTTCCACAGGCTGCAGGATTGTATAGTTCTTCTTGCTTCTGCTGTCTGCCCTCTTGTGGATGAGGCTATCTAGGAGGCTTGTGCAAGTTTCCTGATGGGAGGGACTGGTGGTGGGTAGAGCTGGGTGTTGCTCTGGTGGGCAGAGCTCAGTAAAACTTTATCCACTTGTCTGCTGATGGGTGGGGCTGGGTTCCCTCCCTGTTGGTTGTTTGGCCTGAGGTGACCCAACACTGGAGCCTACCTGGGCTCTTTGGTGGGGCTAATGGCAGACACTGGGAGGGCTCACGCCAAGGAGTACTTCCCAGAACTTCTGCTGCCAGTGTCCTTGTCCTCACGGTGAGCCACAGCCACCCCCGACTCTGCAGGAGACCCTCCAACAGCAGCAGGTAGGTGTGGTTCAGTCTCCTATGGAGTCACCGCTCCTTCCCCTGGGTCCCAGTGCGCACACTACTTTGTGTGTGCCCTCCAAGAGTGGAGTCTCTGTTTCCCCCAGTCCTGTCAATGTCCTGCAATTAAATCCTGCTAGACTTCAAAGTCTGATTCTCTAGGAATTTTTCCTACCGTTGCTGGAGCTCCAGGTTGGGAAGCCTGACGTGGGGCTCAGAACCTTTACTCCAGTGAGTGGACTTCTGTGGTATAAGTGTTCTCCAGTTTGTGAGTCACCCACCCAGCAGTTATGGGATTTGATTTTATTGTGATTGAGCCCCTCCTAACATCTCATTGTGGCTTCTCCTTTGTCTTTGGATATGGAGTATCTTTTTTGGTGAGTTCCAGTGTCTTCCTGTTGAAGATTGTTCAGCAGTTAGTTGTGATCTATATGTAGTATTGATAAAAATAAAACCTGTTGCTATTATTATGTGCCATGTTTTGTGCTAAAGTCCTTTCCATGGCTCAAAGAAGTTATATAACTTGGTCAAACAGTAAGTAAGTTGTTAGGTTGGGATTCAGAGGTTGGTTGTGTGACTGCCAGCTATCGTGCTATTCTAACCCTTTTTATATGTTATTTATTTATTCTAGGTGGTTTTACCCCCATTTTACAAATGAGGAGCCTGAATTCAGAGTCAGTACTTTGCCCATTTGACACATAGGGAAGGAGTGACAGAGCTGGCTCTGTTAGACTTCAAAGTCTATTTTCTACTACATACTACTAGTTATTTTTCCTTTATCCTTTTCAACACATCTCCTGGTTTTTGTTAGAAATTTTGGAATAGGAATTTGTCTCGTGATTTTCCCTTATGATTTTGGAGAGAAGCATGTTGAATAGATAATTGGAGTAGGTATCAGGAGACTTGAATTCCTGTATTATCTCTGATTCTGGCCATATGACATTGGACAAATCAGCTTTTTAGGTCTTATTTATAAAATGAGGGGATTGGATTGGATGATTTTAAAGGTTTCCTCAAACTCTAAAATCTAATTTAACTCTATTTTGATTTAATTTTTATACTTGTTCTTTTTAGCACAGATAGAATTTTACCACCTATATTTTAGCATATTAAATATTATATTTTATTAAAGTTAGGGTTCAAGGAACTCTTGTATTCTTTACTTGCACTATTATATCCAATGTTGAAATTCAATAATGGGAAGAAATTCCATATAAAATAGTAATTAGGACTTCCTTGGTGACACAGTGGTTAAGAATCCGCCTGCCAATGCAGGGGATATGGGTTCTAGCCCTGGTCCGGGAAGATCTCACATGCCGCGGAGCCACTAAGCCCATGTGCCACAACTACTGAGGCCACGTTCCACAACTACTGAAGCCTGCGTGCCTAGAGCTCGTGCTCCGCAACAAGAGAGGGCACTGCAATGAGAAGCCTGCACACGGCAATGAAGAGTAGCCCCCGCTCGCCACAGCTAGAGAATGTCCGCTTAGAGCAACGAAGACCCAACACAGCCATAAATGAACAAGCAAACATAAATAAATAATAAGAAAAAATAGAAGTAATCTCATATAAGGACACTCTTTCTTTTAAACTATTCAAGATTGTCTTAGTTTTTACAGTCAGAAAGAGAGGCCACTGCAGTGAGAAGCCCATGCATGGCAAGAAAAAGTAGCCCGCACTCGCCACAACGAGAGAAAGCCTGCGCCCAGCAACAAAGACCCAACACAGCCATAAATAAATAAATAAATAAAGAAGGAAGGAAGGAAGGAAGGCAGGAAGGAAAAAAAGAAGTGATCTCATATAAGGACACTCTTTTTTTAAACTATTCAAGATTCTCCTAGTTTTTACAGTCAGAAAGTATAATCCTGGAAATCTTAATATTATAAAAGGAAATAAATTATTTTAAATAGAAAATGTGTCCACCTAAGAAGACAGGAATGGGTGACTGCCACTTTCAAAGCACTTGCAAGTTCTTACCTGTACAATATACTAATAGCAATTATAGTAATAAGTAACATTTATTGAGAATTAATTTTATGCTATGTATTATACTAAGTATTGGATTGGCCAAAAAGTTCGTTCGGGGTTTTCCATAACATGTTACGTAACATCTTATATATAATTAATATTATATATACATTGCATCATTTAGTACTCCTGAAAACCATATGATGTAGGTACTATTATTGCTCCCATTTTACATAGTAGGAAAAAGAGAATTAATGAAGTCAAGAAATTTCTCCTAAAGCTACATTGTTTATAAGTGGTGAAACTGAGATTTGAACCTATAGAGTGCCACAGAGTTTGTCCTCATATTTATAAAATGGAGCGTAATTGTAAGAAGTTACCAATTCTAATGCTTGTCAACACATGAATCTTTTTGAGAAAGAGTGGGTCTGATGATTTGTGATGAATGGTAGTTTCCATGTTCTCAGATTTGATTACTGCCAGTTACATATTTTATTGATACAGTCATAAAACAAGTAATAACTTTAAGATAATTTTATAACACCAGTTGTTTTCTGAAGAGTTAATAAATTTCTTATAAGTTATAGGAAACATTCTTTGGAGTTTGGGATGTAGATTGGTGTGTGTGGGGTGTATGCACACAAGCACACGCATGTGCATGGATTGGGAGCTCTACATCAGGGTAGCTAATCATCCCGGTTTGCCTAAGCTTGGGTTTCTAGATCATGGAACTTTCAGTGCTAAAACTAGGAACCTTGCAAAAACAGGTAATAGGCAATTATGTATTTTCATATACTTCGTGTGTGTGTGTGTGCCTAAAGTAATGGTAGTAGAGCTACAAGGAATTCAGATCTTGCAGAGCATAAAACAGCTCTGAATTCAGTGCCTAGACTGTTATCTGTCTGTTTTATTAGCAGAAAGCTCCGCCTCCTGTGTTTTCCCCATTTCAGATAACCTTTTCTTGTCATGAAGAAATTAATTTCTTTGTTGGAATCATTGCAAGTAAACTTGATAGCAGTAGTGTTATTGAGGCAGCTTACTCAGTGATTTACTAAGTACAGCCTCTTCATAAAAGGTGAAGCAGAAATAAATTTATTGATCATTACCAGGATTTCAATAACCTGTTGAACTACCTGATTTTTTCCCCTTCTCATAAAGCCCACTATTTTTATTTCTCTTTATACCTTTGCGTTAGTTGTTTCTTTTGAAAACATTTTTACGTGTATTTTCGCATCATGTAAACAGTTTTTTGTGTGTATTTGCTTTTTTCTAGAGTATAGTTTGGATGTCTAAAAAGCTGTTATTAGATTAAACTACAAGAAATTGCCAAGATTTGACTGTTTTTGACCTATAGCAATGGCATCTTCGTATGGATCAACTAATAGTTAATTCATCTTTTGGTCATTTGAAAATATTAGGCTATTAACTTAAGTCTAAGCAGCATATTCCATTGAAACCCTGGTTAATGTTATGGAGGAACTGAGATGAACTTTGGGCTTATGACTCTGTGCTGCCCATTTGCTACAAATACATTTTAAAAGGTATAACTCATGTGGAAAAACTGAGCATTGCACAGCCATTAGTACTGTTAGAGATTTAAAAATTTATTTTAACCAAAGGTTAAGACCAAATTTAACGACTATTCTTTCTCTTTTTTAAAAAATAAGAGTATAATTGGTTTACAATGTTGTGTTTAGTTTCTGTTGTACAGTGAAGTGAATCAGCTATATGTATACATATATCCCCTCCCTCTTGGACCTCCCCCCGCCCCCCATCCCACCCATCTAGGTCATCACAGAGCACAGATCTGAGCTCCCTGTGCTATACAGCAGGTTCCCACTAGCTATCTATTTTACATGTGGTAGTATATATATGTCAAACCTAATCTCCCAATTCATCCCACCCTCCCCTTCCCCCTCTGTGTCCACATGGCCATTCTCTACATCTGTGTTTCTATTCCTGCCCTGCCAATAGGTTCATCTGTACCATTTTTCTAGATTCCACATATATGCGTTAATATACAATATTTGTTTTTCTCTTTTTGGCTTACTTCACTCTGTATGACAGACTCTAGGTCCATCCATATCTCTACAAATGACCCAATTTCATTTCTTTTTATGGCTGAGTAATATTCCATTGTATATATGTACCACATCTTTATCCATTCATCTGTCAATGGATATTTAGGTTGTTTCCATGTCCTGGCTATTGTAAATAGTGCTGCAGTGAACATTGGGGTACATGTGTCTTTTTTTTTTAAATTAATTAATTAATTAATTAATTTATGGCTGTGTTGGGTCTTCGTTTCTGTGCGAGGGCTTTCTCTAGTTGTGGCGGGCGGGGGCCACTCTTCATCGCGGTGTGCGGGCCTCTCACTATCGCGGCCTCTCTTGTTGAGGAGCACAGGCTCCAGACGCGCAGGCTCAGCAATTGTGGCTCACGGGCCTAGTCGCTCCACGGCATGTGGGATCTTTCCAGACCAGGACTTGAACCCGTGTCCCCTGCATTGGCAGGCAGATTCTCAACCACTGCGCCACCAGGGAATCCCCTACTTTTAGTTTTTTAAGGAACCTCCATACTGTTCTCCACAGTGGCTGTATCAATTTACATTCCCACCAACAGTGCAAGAGGATTCCCTTTTGTCCGCATCCTCTCCAGCATTTATTGTTTGTAGATTTTTTGATGATGCCCATTCTGACCAGTGTGAGGTGATACCTCATTGTAGTTTTGATTTGCATCTCTCTAATAATTAGTGATGTTGAGCAGCTTTTCATGTGCCTCTTGGCCATCTGTATGTCTTCTCTGGTGAAATGTCTATTTAAGAGTTCTGCCCATTTTTTGATTGGGTTGTTTGTTTTTTTGATATTGTGTTGCACGAGCTGTTTGTATATTTTGGAGATTAATCATTTGTCCATTGTTTCATTTGCACATATTTTCTCCTATTCTTTGGGTTGTCCTTCCGTCTTGTTTATGGTTTCCTTTGCTGTGCAAAAGCTTTTAAATTTAATTAGATCCCATTTGTTTATTTTTGTCTTTATTTTCATTACTCTAGGAGGTGGGTCATAAAAGATCTGGCTGTGATTTATGTCAAAGAGTGTTTTTCCTATGTTTTCCTCTAAGAGTTTATAGTGTCCGTTCTTACATTTAGGTCTTTAATCCATTTTGAGTTTATTTTTGTGTATGGTGTTAGGGGGTGTTCTAATTTCATTCTTTTCCATGTAGCTGTCCAGTTTTCCCAGCACCACTTATTGAAGAGGCTGTCTTTTCTCCATTGTATATTCTTGCCTCCTTTGTCGTAGATTAGGTGACCATAGCTGCGTGGGTTTACCTCTGGGCTTTCTATCCTGTACCATTGATCTATATTTCTGTTTTTGTGCCAGTACCATACTGTCTTGATTAGTGTAGCTTTGTAGTATAGTCTGAAGTCTGGGAGCCTGATTCCTCCAGCTCTGTTTTTCTTTCTCAAGATTGCTTTGGCTATTCAGGGTCTTTGGCTATCGTAAAATTTTTTGTTCTAATTCTGTGGAAAATGCCATTGGTAATTTAATAGCGATTGCATTGAACCTGTAGATTGCTTTGGAAAGTACAGTCATTTTCACAATATTGATTCTTCCAATCCAGGAGCATGGTATATCTCTCCATCTGTTTGTGTCATCTTTGATTTCTTTCATCAGTGTTTTATAGTCTTCTGAGTACAGTCCTTTGCCTCTGTAGGTAGGTTTATTCCTAGGTATTTTATTCTTTTTGTTGCCATCATAAATGGGATTGTTTCCTTAATTTCCCTTTCGGATTTTTCGTTGGTAGTGTATAGGAATGGAAGAGATTTCTATGCATTAATTTTGTATCCTGCAACCTCACTAAATTCATTGATTAGTTCTAGTAATTTTCTGGTAGCATCTTTAGGATTTTCTAGGTATAGTATCATGTCATCTGCAGACAGTGACAGCTTTACTTCTTCTTTTCCTATTTGTATTCCTTTTATTTCTTTTTCTTCTCTGATTTCCATGGCTAGGACTTCCAAAACTATTTTGAATAATACTGGCCAGAGTTGATATCCTTGTCTTGTTCCTGATCTTAGAGGAAATGCTTTCAGTTTTTACCATTGAGAATGATGTTTGCTATTGGTTTGTCATATATGGCCTTTATTATGTTGAGGTGGGTTCCCTCTGTGCCCACTTTCTGGAGAGTTTTTATCATAAATGGTTGTTGAATTTTGTCAAAAGCTTTTTCTGCATCTACTGAGATGATCATATGGTTTTTATTCTTTAATTTGTTAATATGGTGTATCACGTTGATTGATTTGCGTATATAGAAGAATCCTTGCATCCCTGGGGTAAATCCCACTTGGTTACGGTGTATGGTCTTTTTAATGTGTTGTTGGATTCTGTTTGCTAGTATTTTGTTGAGGATTTTTGGGTCTATGTTCATCAGTGATATTGGCCTTTAATTTTCTTTTTTTGTGATATCTTTGTCTGGTTTTGGTATCAGGGTGATGACGGCTGCATATAATGAGTTCAGAAGTGTTCCTTCTTCTGTAATTATTTGGAATAGTTTGCGAAGGATAGGTATTAACTCTTCTCTAAATGTTTGGTAGAATTCACCTGTGAAGCCATCTGGTCTTGGACTTTGTTTGTTGGGAGTTTTTTTTTTTTAAACATCTTTTTTTTTTTTAACATCTTTATTGAAGTATAATTGCTTTACAATGGTGTGTTAGTTTCTGCTTTATAACAAAGTGAATCAGTTATACATATACGTATGTTCCCATATCTCTTCCCTCTTGCATCTCCCTCCCTCCCACCCTCCCTATCCCACCCCTCTAGGTGGTAACAAAGCATCGAGCTGATCTCCCTGTGCTATGCAGCTGCTCCCCACTAGCTATCTGTTTTACATTTGGTAGTGTATATATGTCCATGCTACTCTCTCACTTCGTCCCAGCTTACCCTTCCCCCTCCCTGTGTCCTCACGTCCATCCTCTACGTCTGTGTCTTTATTCCTGTTCTTCCCCTAGGTTCTTCAGAACCGTTTTTTTTTTTTTTTTAGATTCCATATATATATATGTTAGCATACGGTATTTGTTTTTCTCTTTCTGACTTACTTCACTCTGTATGACAGTCTCTAGGTCCATCCACCTCGCTACTGTTGGGAGTTTTTAAATTACTGATTCAATTCCATTACTGGTGATTGATCTGTTCATATTTTCTATCTCTTCCTGGTTCAGTCTCGTTTCCTGAGGTAAGCTTGTATTGCTTTAAACTTCCCACTTAGAAATGCTTTTGCTGTGTTCCATAGATTTTGGATTGTTGTGTTTTTGTTTTCATTTGTCTCCAGGTATTTTTTGATTTCCTCTTTGATTTCTTCAGTGATCCAGCGGTTTTTTAGTAGCATATTGTTTAGCCTCTACCTGTTTGTGGTTTTTTGTTTGTTTGTTTTTTCTTGTAGTTGATTTCTATGTTGTGGTTGGAAAAGTGCTTGATACGATTTCAATTTTCTTCAATTTACTGAGGCTGGTTTTGTGGCCTAGCATATGTGATCTATCCCAGAGAATGTTCCATGTGCACTTGAAAAGAATGTGTATTCTGCTGCTTTCAGATGGAATGTGCTATAAATATCAATCAAGTCCATCTGGTCTAACGTGTCACTTAAGGTCAGTGTTTCCTTATTGATTTTCTGGCTGGATGATTTGTTCATTGATGTAAGTGGGGTGTTGAAGTCCCGTATTATCGTGTTACTGTTAATTTTGCCTTTTATGTCTGTTAGCATTTGCCTTATATATTTAGGTGCTCGTATGTTGGGTGCATGTGTATTTACAATTGTTATATCTTCTTCTTGGATTGATCCCTTGACCATTATGTAGTGTCTTTCTTTGTCTCTTGTAACATTCTTTATTTTAAAGCCTATTTTGTCTGATATAAGTATTGCTACTCTGGCTTTCTTTTGATTTCCATTTGCATGGAATACTTTCTTCCATCCTCTCACTTTCAGTCTCTCTGTGTCTTTAGATCTGAAGTGAGTCTCTTGTAGGTAGCATATATATGGGTCTTGTTTTAGTATCCATTCAGCCAGTCTATGTCTTTTGATTGGAGCATTTAGTCAATTTACATTTAAGGTAATTATATGTATGTTCTTATTGCCATTTTATTAATTGCTTGGGGGTTATTTTCATAGCTCATTGTTTCCCCTTTTCTTTTGTTGTCTTGTGAGTTGATGACTATATTCAGTGTTGTGTTTACATTCCTTTTTCTTTTTTGTATGTATATCTATTTTAGATTTTTTGCTTTTGGTTACCATGAGGTTTTTATGTAGCAGTCTTTATATATATGTGATTGTTTTGAGTTGCTGATCTCTTAATTTCAAATGCATTTAAAAAAAACCCCTGCATTTGTACTCTCTTCTCCTCGCAATTACTGTTTTTGATATCATATTTTACATAGAATTGTTTTGTGTATCCCTTCATTACTTATTGTGAATATAGATGATTTTACTACTTTTGTCTTTTAATCTTCCTGCTAGGGACTTCGCTGGTGGTGAGGTACACTTGTAACATATAATATTGTACATCAACTATACTTCAATTTAAAAATTAAGGGGACTTCCCTGATGGCACAGTGGTTAAGAATCCTGCTGCCAATGCAGGGGACATGGGTTTGAGCCCTGGTCGGGGAAGATCCCACATGCTGTGGAGCAACTAAGCCCATGCGCCACAACTACTGAGACTGCGTGCCATAACTACTGAAGTCCACCCTCCTACAGCCTGTGCTTCACAACAAGAGAAGCCACCGCAATAAGAAGCCTGCGCACTGCAACGAAGAGTAGCCCTTGCTTGCTGCAACTAGAGAAAGCCCATGTGCAGCAATGAAGACCCAACGCAGCCATAAAAAAAAAAAAAATCTTCCTCCTAAATTTGTGCATGGGTGATATTTTTTTTAACCTTTATTGTATGTTTGCCTTTACCATTGAGCCTTTTTATTTTGTAATTTTCTTTTTTTAAAAAAATTTGTTTTACTTTATTTTTATTTATTTATTTTTGGCTGCATTGGGTCTTTGTTGCTGTGCATGGGCTTTCTCTAGTTGCGGCGAGCAGGGGCTATTCTTTGTTGTGGTGTGTGGGTTTCTCATTGCGGTGGCTTCTCTTGTTGCAGAGCACGGGTTTTAGGTGTGCGGGCTTCAGTAGTTGTGGCACGTGGGCTCAGTAGTTGTGGCGCATGGATGGGCTTAGTTGCTTTGCAGCATGTGGGGTCTTCCCAGAGCAGGGCTCGAACCTGTGTCCCCTGCATTGGCAGGTGGATTCTTAACCACTGCGCTACCAGGGAAGTCCCACATTTTGTAATTTTCTTGTTTCTAGTTGTGTTCTTTTCTTTTTTGCCTAGAGAAGTTTTTCTTTTTTTTAAAAAAAATTTATTTATTAGGTTGCACCGGGTCTTAGTTGTGGCAGTCTCCTTAGTTGTGGCTTGTGGACTCCTTAGTTGTAGTACGTGGGCTCCTTAGTTGCAGCATGCAGGCTCCTTAGTTGTGGCATGCAAACTCTTAGTTGCAGCATGCATGTGGGATCTAGTTCCCTGACCAGGGACCGAACCCAGGCCCCCTGCATTGGGAGTGTGGAGTCTTATCCACTGCACCACCAGGGAAGTCCCTTTTTTAAAAAAATATTTATTTATTTTTTATTTTTGGCTGTGTCGGGTCTTAGTTGTGGCGTGCAGGCTCTTTGTTGTGGTGCGCGGGCTTCTCTCTAGTTGTGGCACCTGGGTTTTCTGTCTCTAGTTGTGATGTGCGGACTCCAGAGCGTGTGGGCTCTGTAGTTGTGGCACGTGGGCTCCAGAGTGCATGGGATCTGTGGTTTGCGGTACGTGGGCTCTCTAGTTGAGGTGTGTGCACTCAGTAGTTGCCCCATGGCATGTTGGATCTTAGTTCTCCGACCAGGGATCAAGCCCACGTCCCCTGCATTGGAAGGCGGATTCTTTACCACTGGACCACCAGGGAAGTCCCTAGAGAAGTTTCTTTAACATTTGTTGTAAAGTTGGTTTAGTGGTGCTGAAATCTTTCAGCTTTTGCTTGTCCTAAAGCTTTTGATTTCTCCATCAAATCGGAACAAGAGCCTTGCTGGGTAGAGTATTTTGGCTGTAGGTTTTTCCCTTTCATCAGTTTAGATACATCATGCCACTCCCTTCTTTCCTGCAGAGTTTCTGCTAAAAAATCACTTGATAGCCTTATGGGAGTTCCGTTGTATATTATTTGTTGCTTTTCCATTATTGCTTTTAATATTCTCTTTTATCTTTAATTTTTGTCGTTGTAATTCCACTGTGTCTTGATATGTTCGTCTTTGGGTTCATCCTGTATGGGACTCTCTGCACTTCCTGGACTTGGGTGACTGTTTCCTTTCCCAGGTTAGGAAAGATTTCAGCTATTATGTCTTCAAATATGTTCTCAGCCCCTTTCTCTCTCTCTTCTCCTTCTTGTACCTCTATAATATGAATATTCTGCACTTGGTATTGTCCCAGAAGTCTCTTAAACTGTCCTCATTTCTTTTCGTTCTTTTTTCTTTTCTCTGTTCAGCATCAGGGATTTCCACTACTCTTGTCTTCCAGCTCATTGGTTTGTTCCTCTGTGTCATTTAGTATACTGTTGATTCCTTCTAGTGTAGTTTTCATTTGTTTTATTGTAATCTTTTTGTCTGGTTGTTCTTTATATTTTCTGATGCTTTGTTAAAAACTTCTAACTTCTCCCTCTCTGCATCCATTCTTCTCCCGAGTTCTTTAATCAACTTTACAGTCGTTACCCTGAATTCTTTCTCAGGTAGATTGCCTATCTCCACTTCACTTTGTTCTTCTTCTGGGGTTTTATCTTGTTCCTTTGTCTGGAAGGTGTTCCTCTGCTGCCTCATTTTGCCTAGGTTGCTATTTGTATTTTTTTTTTTTTTGATGATGGAAATGGAACTTTCTGCTTAAATACCTAGAGTACGTGTCTGCATTCTCTATCTGTGCGTATGGCGAAGCCTGATTAACCTTTTTTTTAAAAAAAATTATTTATTTATTTATTTATTTATTTATTTATTTATGGCTGTGCTGGGTCTTCGTTTCTGTGCGAGGGCTTTCTCTAGTTGCAGCAAGTGGGGGCCACTCTTCATCGCAGTGCGCGGGCCTCTCACGGTCGCAGCCTCTCTTGTTGTGGAGCACAGGCTCCAGACGCGCAGGCTGAGTAATTGTGGCTCACGGGCCTAGTTGCTCCGCGGCATGTGGGATCTTCCCAGACCAGGGCTCGAACCCGTGTGCCCTGCATTGGCAGGCAGATTCTCAACCACTGCGCCACCAGGGAAGCCCCACTATTTGTATTTTAATGTATCTGGTAGGTTAGTTATGGTTTCCTGACTTTGGAGAAGTAGGCTTCTCTAGGATACATCCTGTATGTCCCAGCAGCGCGTTCCCCACTTGTTACCCAAGCTATATGCTCTTGCGGTTCCCCTTTGAGGGCTGTGTGGGTCCTTCTGTTGTGGTGGGCTGACTATATGGGTGGTCTGGTAGGCTTGGTTGGCCCCTAGCCCTGTTGGTTGCCAGGCCCTGCCTTGTGCAGAGGGTGCCGGCTGCTGGTTACCAGGGCCTGGTCCAAAGCAGCTGACTGCAGAACCCCAGGGGGCCCTGGGGCTAGTGCTGGCTCACTGGTGGACAGAGTCAGGGTCCAGAAGACTCTGGGGCTGTTGCCCGCCTATTGGTGGGTGAAGCCATGGCTTGGGGTTAGTGCTGAACTACTGGCAGGCAGAGCTGAGTCCTAGAGTCTGGTTGCAGGGCCCTGTGATCCCAGAGCTGGTGTCACACAGCTCACGGGGGGGAGACCAGTTCCTGACACAGATGGGTCAGGGTCCAGGGTGTCCCAAAGCCTGTGTTGACCTGCTAGTGGACATGACTAAGGCCCAGCTGGTCCTAGGGTAGGGTCTGTCCTTCTGTGGGCAGGTGGTGTCTGCAGCCTGCAGGACTGTGGTTTCCTTGTGTTTGGTGTCTGACCCGTGGTGGGTGAGGCTGGTCTAGAGGCTTGTGCAGGCTTCCTGGAGGGCTGGGCAGGTGCCTGCCCACTGGTGGGTGGAGCTGTGCCTTGGCCCTCTGGTGGGCAGGGCCGAGTCTAGAGGCATGTCTAGAGGTGGCTGTGGGCTTAGGAAGTCTTTAGACAGCCTTTCTGCTGATGGATGGCTCTGTGTCCCCCCCGTCACCCCCCAGTTAGTTATCGGCCTGAGTCATCCCAGCATTAGCACCTACAGGATGTTGGGTGGAGCCAGGACTTGGCATTAATGAGTTAGAGGGAGGATCCCATGGTGGCACCTGCGCACACGAGTGTACAAGCAGTAGAAAGCTCCTAAGAATGCTGCTGCCAGTGTCTGTGTCCCCAGGGTGAGCGCAGCTCCCCTGTTGCCTCTCTGAGAGGCTCTTCAAGACCAGCAGGCTCCTATCAAATTATTGCTTTTGCCCCGGGTCCTGGTGTGTGTGAGATTTTGTGTGTGCCCTTTAAGAGTGAAGTCTCTATTTCCCCCAGTCCTGTGGGACTCCGGAAATTGAGCCCTGCTGCCCTTCAAAGCCAAATGCTCTGGGGGCTCATCTTCCTGGTCCAGGACCCCCAGGGTGGGGAGCCCAATGTGGGGCTCAGCACTCTCATTCCTGTGGGAGAACCTCTGCTCTATAATTATTCTCCAGTTTGTGGGTCACCCACCCTGGGGGTATGGGACTTGATTATATCACAGGTCTGCCCCTCCTACCCGTCTTGTGTGGGTCCTTCTTTATGTCTTTAGTTGTAGAAGCTCTTTTCTGGTAGGTTCTGGTCTTTTGCATCGATGGCTGTTCTGCAGATAATTGTGATTCTGGGGTGCTTGTGAGAGGTGAGCTCTCAGGGTCTTTCTACTCCTCCATCTTCGCCCATCTCGCATGTATTCTATTTATAATACGAAAAAAAACCCTAGATACTGACATAGTCTTTGCTGCTCCTCTTGTCTTTGTAGCCTCTTCAACGCAGCAGTCTGACTGGCCTTTTTACAACACAAAGTTACATCACTCTTTTTCCTCGGCCATTGCAGAGGAAAAGCTCTGGCTCCTACAGTGGCCTATGGGACCTATACAACATGCCCCTTTGCCTTATTTGGCCTTTTCTGCTACTTGCCTCCCTCTGACAGGGCTCTGCTCCAGCACACAGGCCTCAGCTGTTCATATTTAAGAGGAAGGAAATTATGTAATACTGCATTCTACAGTGTGGATCATATATATTGATCTTTTCTTCTTGGATGATCGGGTTCTTCATATACAAGTAGGCAAACCATGATATGGGAATAAATTGTATTGCATGGAATCATATGACAGAGCGTGGTGGACTTGCGGTTCAGTGGCTAACCCAGTATGTAAGCACAGTTAATACCCACGGATTAGGGCTGCAACCTCAGTTATTTCTGTTACTCTGAGAATGGACAGTGATCTCTTATAATTCTCAAGTAGAAAAGTAACCATTTTGTCTAAGCCCTTATAAGGTAAGTATTTCATCTCAAGGTTGAAAGAACCCCTGTTTATGGGCTCAGATAATGGTGTTTTATTAATTTAACTAAACTGCTTTAATGTATCAGTTTCAGGGAAGTGTTTTCTTTGAAATGAAAAGACTTGATCGCACTCACTCAAAGGGGGCATTGGCGGCTATTCAGTTGATCATTTTCATATCAACTATAGGAAAGCTTCAAGCCAAACCTTGCCTGGCCTTCTAATTTGTAAGCATAGCTACCTAGTGACCTCTGACATGCAGGTTTTCCTCTGCTATGGTATTTGGATAAAGGGGATGTCATTGCTCTTGAGAAAGAGGGTGCAGGTGAAAAGAAGTGCAGAGAGCTCATTCAGTAACATTGTACAGATCAGGGGAGTCACTACTGGGCATTGTAATAGTTACAACTATAAAACAGAACAAAAATTCTTTGAATTTAATATGAGAATCTTGATACAAGGAGGCATGAATCTTACATAGGCTCTTGTGGCACATGGAATGATTCAGGGCATATAGAGAATCAGCACACAATACAGAATAAGGGTGACCAAACATAAGCATCTAAAACAAGATCAGGATGGGAACGTTCCTTTCATCCATACTTACTCTTTAGTAAAGAGCAGAGGGAGTTAACATTGGAATCACATTCTATGTTATTTATAATTTATGGAATAAATTTGTTGTATATGTTGTATGTGTATACTGATTGATTGGTAAACTAAAAAACAGGAAAGAGGTGGGAAGTTGTGACTTTTCCAAGAGCAGAATCTATAAAAAGCTAGAGTAGAGGAAAGAAGGAGGAAAGTAGTAGACATTAAGGAAGAATCTTCATTAAGATCATAAATTGCATAAGATGCCCCCCGGCCCCATTTCATCCTAGTATTTAATCAGATCCTCCTCTCATTGCCTTCTCTTTGTGACCCGGTTTTCTTTTAACGACTTTATTGAGATATAATTCAATACCATACAATTCACTCATTTAAAATGTACAGTGCAATGATTTTTTTGTTATTCACAGAGTTGTGCAACCATCACCACAATCAATTTTAGAACATTTTTTATTTTCCCAAAAGGAAACCCCATACTCATTATCAGTCACTCTCTATTCTCCCCCAATATCCCAGCCCTAGGCAACCATGTGATCCAAGTTTTACAGGTTGTTGATTTGAAATTCTCTGCTACCTTCCAAGGACATTCTACTTCAAACCATTTGATTGATCACACAGGTACAGTCAGAAAACTGTAACTAATCTCTTTGTTGACATAAGTCTTGTAAATCAGAGAGTGACATATAACCGCATTCTTAGATATATCTCATTATATACAGCTTCTTTTTTTTTTTTTTTTTTTTTTAATATTTTATTTATTTATTTATTTTTATATTTATTTTTGGCTATGTTGAGTCTTCGTTTCTGTGCCAGGGCTTTAGTTGCGGCAAGCGGGGGCCACTCTTCATCGCGGTGCGCGGGCCTCTTCACTATCGCGGCATCTCTTGCTGTGGAGCACAGGCTCCAGACGCGCAGGCTCAGTAGTTGTGGCTCATGGGCCTAGTTCCTCTGCGGCATGTGGGATCTTCCCAGACCAGGGCTCGAACCCGTGTCCCCTGCATTGGCAGGCAGATTCTCAACCACTGTGCCACCAGGGAAGCCCCTATATACAGCTTCTTAATCATGATTTTCAAGTGTTTTTTTTTTTTTTTATCATAGATGTAGACCTGTTAAATATACTCTCAACCTCAACCCCTGACTGATCCCATAAGTAAGCTGTAGGGGAAGCTAAAGTGTTGTCAGTAAGTTGCCTGGCACATATCGAACTAGAATAAGGAGGCTAGTTACATGGTTCAAACATGGAGTGGCACCACTCTCTTAGTCAGAATGTGGTAGGCAGAATAATGCCCCCACCAACCCCCATAGATACCTGTGTCCTAATCCCTACAACCTGTTACCTTACACAGCAAAGAGGACTTTGCAGATGTGATTAAGTTAAAGTCCTTGAGATGGGGAGATTAGATTGGACACGCCTAGATAATCCACCCTAATCACATTTCTTTATAACGGAAGAACCTTTCTGTGGTGAAAGGGTGATGGGATTATGGAAGAACAAGAGATAGGGCAGTGCGGGAAGAGCTCAACCCACCACTGCTGGCTTTGAAGATGGTGGCGAGAGGCCACGTGCCAAGGAATGCTGGTGGCCTCTAGCAGCTGGAAAAGGCAAGGAAGTAGATTCTCTCCTAGAGTTCTCAGAAGGGAATACAGCCCTGCTGACACCTTGATCTTAGACCAGTGAGACTCATGTCAGACTTCTGACCTATAAAACTGTACAACAATAAATCTGTATTGTTTTAAGCCACTAAATTTGTGGAAATTGGTTACAGCAGCAATGAAAAACTAAAACACAGACCTTATAATATGGATCTAGTCAGTAAGCCTTGGGCAAGCACACCTTCTCCTAGAACAGTGCAGGTGGGCCTTGCCCATGTTTGCCTCAATGGCTCTTCTTTCTTTGTATCTCAGGTGTCTTCCTTGAAGCCCTTTCTTGAATGACTTTTTTATTAAAATGCATTTAATGAGAACATAGACTTAAGAGTTAGGTGGGCCTGGGTTAAATTCTGGCTCTGCCATTTTACTAGCTGGGTAACCTTGGACAGGTGACTTAATATTCTAAGCCTTGGTTTTTATGAACAAAGTGAGAATAATAATACCTACCCTTTGGGGATGTTTGGAGGATAAAATGAGATAATATATGTAAAATGGCACAATGCTTGATATATAGTGAGCTCCTAATACATGATAGCTGTTACTGTCTTCTCTTAAAGGCTAGAAGGAATTTGCCAATAGCATGCATTCTAACACTTGCTCAGATACAAATATATTAAGAACTATTGGTACAGCTGTTGTGTTTTGGTGACTGTGCCACAGGATTCTGTTCATAGCCCTATGGGTCCTGATATTGAGCCTTTTAACTGAAAAAGGCTTACTTTTGGAAACTTCAATGAGTAAGTTAAAACCACCTTTGGTTTATAGTGCAATATGTAACACCTTTTAATATTTCTTTTCTTCTTCGAGCTAAGGTGAAATAGAATGCATTAAGGAAAACCTGGAATTGTTTCTAGTTAAAAAAAAAAATCCTAATGACTGGAATAATTTCTTCACTTTCAATCCCTACTGCCCAGCAAATGGCTGACACATAATAGGCAGCAATAAGTGTTTATTGAACTGAACTAACCTGGCCTCTAAGCACTTATTCTTTCACAACCTGTTTTGAGTTTATCTCGTCTGTTGCTAGTCTAATTTAGGCCTGTTTTTTGGGCCTTGCCTATTAACAGCAGTTTTGAATGGCTCTTTTTGCTCCTGTCTTTTGCCTCTTGATCTTCCACACTACCACCAAACTAGGCAATGACTGTTGTACAGTATATCCTCTTCTATTTAGTCTTCTTTATCTTTGTCCCATTACATACTGCCTAATAGACATATTTTATTTTATTTATTTTTTATTAATTATTTTTGGCTGTGTTGGGTCTTCGTTTCTGTGCTAGGGTTTTCTCTAGTTGTGGCAAGCGGGGGGGCCACTCTTCATCGCGATGCGCGGGCCTCTCACTATCGCGGCCTCTCTTGTTGCGGAGCACAGGCTCCAGACGCGCAGGCTCAGTAGTTGTGGCTCACGGGCCCATTTGCTCCGTGGCATGTGGGATCTTCCCAGACCAGGGCTTGAACCCGTGTCCCCTGCATTAGCAGGCAGATTCTCAACCACTGCGCCACCAGGGAAGCCCGCCATATTTTAAATGCAATGTTTCCAAACTTTGTATGGCATGGTACACTTAGAAAATGGTATTTGCGTGGTACACTGGGGTAGGAAGCAAGCCATCTTATGACTGGAGGTTTTGGATTCTAAAGGCTGAGTCATCCTCTCAGTACAGCTGTCACCTAATTTGGGCACACCAGTATGCCTTGGTATACTTACTGGGAAGCTCTGCTTAATCTAGCATTTTAGACTGGCTGCAGTTGGAATTCATTCTGTCTTTTACATAGATAATTAATGAGCACTGTTTGTGTCCACGCTAAGCTCTGGGGGAAAGGAATTGAGAGCACTGTATCAGGTATTCTCCTACATGAGCCCTCAGTTCCAGGCAGACAAATCTGTTTACTGGCCTCCAAATGGGCCTTCAATATTCCTCTCATACATTTGCTTATGTCTTTTTTGTTTTTGAATAACCTGTATTTCCTTTGTCATCTCTGAATCTTCCTCCTGTCTTCTCCATGATGCTGTCCCTAATACAGTTAAAATATGGCAGTTTTGTTTGTTGTATTCTATTACATTATTAACTCATTCAAGTTTGGTGCCCTCTGTAAAGCCCATATTCTTTCTTTGTATTAATTCTTATTCACTTACTTTCTATCTTATATTTGTCAGTATTTTCCCTTTATAAATGTTCCTATTATTCTTATCATGATATTTATCCTGCTCCCTCTTCCTACAACTTTGTATCATATAAATTTTGAGGAATATTTAATACTATTACAATAAATATAAAATAATATTCATTGTGCATATATATTTATCAGGTAATAGCAAACGTTTTTTGAGCTCTTATTTGGACCAGGCATTATTCTAATAGCTTTATGTATATTTGACGTATTTAGTCTTCACAGCAGCCCTATAAATAAAAAATATTTTTACATCTCCATCTTACAGATGAGGAAGTTTGAGACACGGGTAAGTTAAGTAACTTGCCAAAAGTTGTACACTATTAAGTATCAACGCCAGGATTGAAATGTAATCAGTTACAGTGGGCAGTGTTGACAATGAGCCCATACTAATAAAACATTCTGTAATACTGTGCTGCAAAAAAGCCAAGTTATGTATGTATGAGCAGACCAGTAGGTATTTAATACTAAACATGCCCACTAAGGTGAGTTAGGCTATATTACAGGAAGAAAGAGAAGTTGTAGTCATAAGAAATATACAATCTGGAGAGTATGATAACATGTAATCAGCAAATGGTCAGTGATACAGAAATCAATAGTTAATAAGAATATTATTTATGGAGGATCAACTGTATGTGCCAAGAAATGAATTGAGTACTTTGCATATATTATCCCATCGAAGCGTTATCATAACACTATTGAGTAGTTGCTATCAACCCTATTTTATAGATGAGGGAAAAGAGGGACTTCCCTGGTGGCAGTGGTTAAGAACTCGCCTTCCAGTGCAGGGGACATGGGTTCTATCCCTGGTCAGGGAACTAGATCCCACATGCATGCCGCAACTAAGAGTTCCCATGCCACAACTAAGGAGCACATGTGCCGCAACTAAAGGAGCCAGTGAGCTGCAACTAAGACCTGGTGCAACCAAAATAAATCTCAAATAGGTAACCTGCCCAAAAGTTACTGAGCTGGGAAGTGGTAGAGCTGAGGCTGGAATCTGGGCCCATCTTCCCTGTTTTCTTTTCACTGTGCTGTCCTGCGTCTGATGGTAGGTGCCCTGGCAGAAGGGCAGGAGACACGCAGGCGAGCCACTGTTAGAATGTAGTTAGAGCTGTGCTTAACTTTGGAAAACAGTACTGTGATAATGGTACTTTTTTTCTTCAAATTAGAATTTGAGTAAGGAATATAACCAATATTCTGGAATAAACCCAGTAAAAGTATTATTCGTTTTGGTTAAACTATTACCTTGTGATCTTGGCTAAGCTTCTTTCTCTTTTTGTACTTCAGCTCTATCTTTTATAACATATATGTGGTTAATAGGTATCTATTTATATCCAAAGATATTTTATGATGTTAGTACTGTTCAAACTCTGGAAGTAAGTAGAAAGTACTACACAAATACTAAGTTTTAGTTCTTAGTCTGAATATTGACATTTGACACCACCATGTTTTTCCTTTGTAGCATCACACCTTTACTTTTTTTTTTCATTCCTAGGCAATATGCACATAGTTTATCAACATGATCACAATCTTTAGAGACGCTAAAGTTTTAATGGAAAACGGGGAGAAAATTTAAGGGGTACATTTTTTACCATGCTTTATATTATTGTCCTGCCCATTTCTTTTAGAATACAAACCAATTCAAAATGCCTTACAGAGCCTGTGGAACACTGCCCACTTTTGCAAATGGAAGGTCAGAAACAGTTATTTGCTGTACAGCAAGCCCCACACAGGCAGCATCTGCATCTTGGTCATATTTGTATTTCCCAAGAGGCTTTGCACGAGGGGGGTGCTTAATAAATATTGAATAATTGAGTTGTTTTCTACCTTTCTTTAACCTTCACAGTTCAATTTGTTTGCTTAAAAGAATTTCTCATCACAATTTCTGAAAGCTTAAACACTAAGGTTTGTGTTTATGAAGGTATGTAAAATGACAGTTAATTACAAAATGCTGTTTTATGTTTTAGCTAGTGAAAAATGATGGCTTCTCTTTTATGACTTTTAAAAACCAGTAAGAGATCTGAGCACCCAAAGGCTTATGTTATTGTTTAAAGATTCTTTTGAATTTTCTAGTAAACATTAGGAAAAAACCCCCTCACAATTGCGCAGAAAGTCTGATGTGTTTTTATTTGCATTTAAAAATTTTTTTAAAAAACAAATTTATTTATTTATTTTTGGTTGTGTTGGGCCTTCGTTGCTGCATGTGGGCTTTCTCTAGTTGCGGTGAGCGGGGGCTACTCTTTGTTGCGGTGCACGGGCTTCTCATTGCGGTGGCTTCTCTTGTGGAGCATGGGCTCTAGGTGCGTGGGCTTCCGTAGTTGTGGCACGTCGGCTTCAGTAGTTGTGGCACATGGACTTAGCTGCTCTGCAGCATTTGGGATCTTCCTGGACCAGGAATCGAACCCGTGTCCCCTGCGTTGGTAGGCAGATTCTTCACCACTGCACCACCAGGGAAGTACCCTTAATTTTTTCATTGAAGTATAGTTGATGTACAATATTATATGTTACAGGTGTACAGTATAGTGATTCACGATTTTTAAAGCTTATGCTCCATTTATAGTTATTATAAAATATTGACTATACTCCCTGTGTTGTAAAATATATCCTTGTAGCTTATTTATTTTATACCTGATAGTTTGTACCTCTTAATTCCCTACCCCTGTCTTGCCCCTTTCCCCCCCCTCCACTGGTAACCACTTGTTTGCTCTCTGTATCTGTGAGTCTATTTGTTATATTCACTAGTTCATTGTATTTTTTAGATTCCACATATAAGTGATACCATACAGTGTTTGTCTTTCTCTGACTTATTTCACTTAGCATAATACCCTCCAGGTCCATCCCTCTTTCTGCAAGTGGCAAGTTTTCATTCTTTTTTACAGCTGAGTAGTACTCCACTGTATATATATACACATCTTTATCCATTCATCTGTTTTTTTAAAAATTTTTTATTTTATATTGGCGTATAGTTGATTAACAATGTTGTGTTAGTTTCAGGTGTACAGCAAACTGATTCAGTTATACATATACATGTATCTATTCTTTTTAAAATTCTTTTCCCATTTAGGTTATTACAGAATATTGAGCAGAGTTCCCTGTGGTATACAGCACACCTTTACTTTGCTATGTCTTTTTTTTCCCTCCTGACACTGACAAAGAGATTTGTTCACAGAGAACTGACTCTGAAGATGACACTGTTCATTGTATCTCAGTGGCTTAGGCTCCACATGCGGTTTCTTCTCTGTCTTTAATTAAACTTGTTTTTTTCAGTGCTGTAGCTGGGAGCACTGTGTTGATACAACTCATTCTTGTACAGAACAGATTAAAATGTCAGTGTTCCAATGTTCTCATCTGTGGGAAAAAGAAAATATTTGGGATATTTTATTTATAACTTTTAAAAGACTCCTCTGTGGAGAAAGATTACTTGTAGGCTGGAAAACCATTTGACAGTTAAAGGACAGAACTCTTAATATTAGTCTAACAAAAAAGGGGGAAAAAGAATGAAAGTTTACTAAAACTCTTTTCTAGGGATTTAGAACACATCTTTCTATTTCCTTCTTAATTTTCACTTAATTGTATCTTTTAATTCCCTAGTGTTCTGCTTAATCCTTCTAGATGCTGTGTATGCAGAATATTGACAGTTTCCGCAAAACGCAGTTAGTCAGTCATTACAGTAAACACACATATTATGTGGAAGGAGTCAAGGGAAATGGAGTTGGTGTATTGAGGCTTTAACCTTCATATCAAGTCTGAATGTATCTGTTTTTACAATGGAGTCATTAATATTAGCTAGTTACTGATGAGTAGGTCCACAAATTCACCTTGCTACAGCTTGAGACTCTTTTCTGCCTATCAGGTGTTCACAGGATATAAGCTACATCAGTTAATGCTGGGTGCTGTGCAAATTTTAGAAGTCACAGTAAAGAGATAGGCTTGCTGCAAATTGATAAGGTAGGGACTTAATAAGAGGAGCCAATACTAATGGAACACTTGCACGCATCTGGAATATTTAAAAGTGTCTATATGTATTGATGTATTGACTGTCTAATCCGCACAGCTCTATGAATAGGTGATGTTATCTTTGCTGTACAGATGGGAAACGGAGGCCTGCAAATGTAACTTGTCCAAGGCAACACAAGAAATGGAGAAGCTGGATTTGAATCCAGGGAGTCTGATTCTGTAGCCTATTCTATTAGAGAGTTTCTGAAAGTTAATTAACTCTTGATATTGTACGGTTTGGGAGCTTTTACTCTCTGGTGGTGTTGCCTGAGTGGCGTCCTGAGAAGTAGGAGCTTGCTGTGACTCCTCCATTTCTCTTTTCTTTTCTCCTCCATTACGTGCTGAGTCCCATTAATTCTAGACAACATCTCTCAAATTTGTCCCATCTTTCCTATCACACCTGCTACTGCCTTAGTTCAGGCATCTTCGGGACATAGCAGCAATCTCCCGATGTCCCTCCTGTCTCCATTCTAAGTGTCTCCCTGTCCAGCCTCGCAACTGATTATCTGCATTCATCCTATAGTAAATCTTTATAAGAAACCAATCTGATCAGGTCCTTCACAGGATTAAATGTAAAATAATACCTAGTTATAGGCATATATCACATTTTACTCATCCATTCACCAGTTGATAGACGTTTGGGTGGCTTCTACTTTTTCGCTATTACGAGTAACATTGTTATGAACATTCACGTAAAAGGTTTTGTGTGGACACAGGTTTTCATTTCTCCTGGATATATACCTAGGAGTGGAGTTGCTGGGTCAAATGTTTTTTTGAGGAACTGCCAGACTGTTTTCCAAAGCAGCTGTCCCATTTTACATTCCCACCAGCAGTGCATAAGGTTTCTAATTACCCCACGTTCTTGCCAACATGTTATTTTCCTTTTTATTTTATTTGATACTTGCCATTGATACTAATACTAATGGATGTAAAGTGGTATCTCATAGTATTTTTGATTTGCATTTCCATGATGGCTAAGGATGTTGAGCATCTTTTTATGTGCCTTTTGGCCATCTGTATATCTTCTTTGGAGAAATGTTTATTCAGATCTCATTTTTTAAAACTGAGTTTATTTGAGTAATGAGAGTTCTTTATATATTCTAGATACAAGTCCCATATCAGATATATGATTTACAAATACTCTCTTCCCTTTTGTGGAACTGTCTTTTCACTTTCTTGATAGTGTCTTTTGCTTTTTTCCTTCTGTTTTTTGGCTGTGCAGCGTGGCGTGCGGGATCTTAGTTCCTCGACCAGGGATCAAACCCGTGCCCCCTGCAGTGGAAGCACGGTGTCTTAACCACTGGACCACCAGGGAAGTCCCGTGATAGTGTCTTTTGAAGCATAAAAGTTTTTAATTTTGATGAATCCCCAAATATCTATTTTTTTCCTTTTGTCCCATGTGCTCTTGCTGTCATATTTTAGAAGCCATCGCTCAACCGAAAGTCATAAAGATTTACCCCTAAATAGAATTATATAGTTCTAAATATAGTACTTAGGCTTGTGATCTATTTGGAGTTTTTCTTTTGTGTGTGTATGGTGTCAGGAGGGGTTCCAACTTCATTTTTCTGCATGCAGGTATCCAGTTGTTCCAGCACTATTTGTTGAAAAGACTAATTTCCCCCACTGAATTGTTTTGGCACCTCTTAAGAAAAAAATCTGACCATAAATGTAAAGGTTTATTTATGGATTCTCAGTTCTATTTGATCTATCCATCTATTACTGTAGCTTTGTAGTAAGTTCTGAAATTGGGACGTATGAATTTTCCAATGTTTTTCCTCTTTCGAAAGGTAGTTTTGCCTATTCTGGATCCTTTGCATTTCCATATGAATTTTAGGATCTGAAACATTTCTGAAAAAAATGCAGCTGTTATTTTGATATGGATTGAATTGAATATGGAGATCAATTTGGGAAGTATTGTCATCTTAAGTCATCTAATCCATCAATGTGGGATGTCTTTACATTTATGTTGGTATTCTCTAATTTTCCAATGTTTTGTAGTTTACATTCTATAAGAATTGAGGAACACTTTTGCCTAAGTTGTGGGACTGTATTTTATTTTGGTATCTGTTTTTCTAAATTATATACACAAGCATCATATATTGTTTATACAGTAAAAAGTTATGCCGTAAGGAGAACACTGTTAGTATTACTATGGATTGCTAAATCGTGAATTAGGATATATAGTAAGGTCCCCCATTTTTAATTCCTGAATTTGGTTAGTTATGCCTTTGTTAGAGAATTGGAATCTCTCCCACAAGGACCCACCGCTCCAGGACCCACCGCCACACTGGTTCACACTCCCAGGAGGACTCTCCCTGAGATGGGGAGACAGAAAGGTGCTTCTGAGGAGGTGGTGGTGGCCTTGGGGCCTTTACACACTCACCCGTGGTCTGGCAGTGGATCACCAGGATGTTGGCCATCTCAGCAAACTTAACACTGGAGGGGTTCTTTTTAATTTCCTTCAAGAATTCTCCAAGGACCACCTCACACCTACCAATGAGCAAAGGAGAAAGGAAATAGCTCATGCAGCCAGAGCCAGAGGAGCCGCCACCAGTGCCATTTCTGCTGTGCTCTGTGGGATACGCTTGTCAGATGGACCTTTTTCAGAGGCTGGGGGTGGATGATCTCCTAGCTCCTCAAAGCAGGAAGCACACGAGCCAGGAAGAGGACGGTGAATTTCGTGTTCTCCTGCGGCCGCCTGTCTGTTGGGTGTGGGGTACGCGTTCGCACCGAGGGGCCCCTGCAGCCGCCTGCCCCTCCCCTCCTCCACTCACATTTTCCGAATCTCTTTGCCGTTGTCGCCCAGGATCTGGAAGAGTCCATCCAGGATCTCCGGCAAATAATCCAGCAGGTTAATGTCTGGCACGGACTCCAGAACCAGGATCTGCCCCAGGGGAGGAAACCATCAGGGAAAGTCACCAGCCAGAGAACCTGCATCTCCTCGCCCATCCTCCGGACTGGCCAGTGAGAAGGGGTCCTGCTGAGGCATCTTTTCACAGCACTGCGGGTGTCCCATGGGGGAGGGGGTGCTAGTAGCTGTTGTTTCTGTTCAATGGGCAGGGAACGGCGATTTAACCCCAAGGCAGTTCAGATGCCCGGGGGCGGGGCGGGGGGTGCGGGAGGAAACCCATGGGAAAGGTGGGCAAGGCTAGAAGAGGTGTGACAGTTGGAGGAGCACAGCTGGCTTCAAAGGTAAATCTGGGTGTTTCCAGAGACAAGGAAGGAACCACATCCTCTTCAGAGGCAAACATGATAGGCTTTGGGGGCAGAGCTGAATAAATGTGTTTTCGGATTATCTGGTGTCATCGGCTCCTAGAGGGATGACAATCAGGCATCCCCACAGCCACAGGAAGTGCCCAGGTGAGCCAGAGGGCAGACCTCACTCAACTAGAGGCTCGTTATGGCTGGAGAAGGAGTGTCGCGGGGCCGGACCTTACCCAGGAGATGATGAACTGCCGGGCGTACTGGTTGTTGGAATAAATCCTCTCCCGCAACAAGGGGATGAAGCCCACCAGGTCGAACTTGTTGCTCTCCGTCACGATGTCCTGTGGGTCAAAGGCATGAGAGCTGCCTGCTGGGGGCGGGGCTGCCTGACCTGGCTGAATCCCTGGCCCGGGCTGGCTCCAGGGGTCAGGCGGACACAGAGGAAGATGACGGAGCCCGAGTCAGGCAGGAGAGGCCCCCGGAGCACCCCTCCTCACACAGGCCGAAGGACCAGCAAAAAGGATGCACTGAAAGCAGGAATCAAGGTCGAGAGAGCTAATCAAAAGGCAAAACCCTGCATCTCTGTGGTCCGGATCGAATGCCCTGGTGAGCTGAGCATAAGCTGCCCCTGTCACTCGGGGCAGGGTGGGGCCAGCATGAGGGGACATTAGGGGTGACAGAATGGTTCTGTATTTTGATCCTGGTGTTGACATAACTCTATACTCTCATCATAGAGCTGTATACTATTCCATTAACTGTAAGTGAAAAAAAAATTTTTTAAATTACGAAGAGCATCAAGACCCAGGGTGCAAGGCCGCAGAGCCAACCTTGAGGTCTGAGATGTGGAGAGAATGGCAATAAAGAAATCACAAGTCTGCAACACCCTGCTGGGGCTCGGGGGTCAGGGTCAAGGCCCTGGCTGGTGTGTACGTCCCTCCAGGAGAAGGGCTCACCTTGCCCAGCGCGATGGAGCAGGCGGCCAGGCCGACGAGGCCCCCTTTCCGGCTGTGCGGGTGCTGGGACAGGGCAAACTCCTGAGACAGCGTCTGGATCACATGCTTGATCTGCACGGTGTTGTTCTTGGCCACGAACTCCCGGACCAGCCTGGAGAGGGAGCAGAGAGGGGCTGCAGGACCAGCGGGATCAGGCTGCTCCTGCGGCTGCTGGCCTGGGGCCCGGGGCTGGGGTGAGGGAGGGAGATGACCGGTTTAGAAAGAGGAACTGGGAGTCAGGCATCTTGGGGCAGGGCTTTCCCAGTTCTGCTGCTGACCGGGAGGCGTTGGCTGGGTCACGGTCCTTTCCCTTTTCTGGGTCTCTGTTTCCCTTTGTCTACGACAGAATGAAGAACGGTGGTGAACAGTGTCACTTCTGGGAATCTGAGAGAATGCAAGTGAATGTCCTGCTGGGGCCCCAAAACTGTAGTGATCACCGTCTTCATTCAGTACTTGCTCAGTGTTGCAAGCAGTTCCTGCACCCAAGCGGTTCTCTGTGTCTGTCACTGTCTCTGGGGACGGTGCTGAACCGGGCCCACATCCAACAGGGAAGATCCACAAACAAACAAGTGTAGCAACATGACACAAGCAACACCACAGAAGCAAGAATGCCGTAGGTAAGTCTACCTGGGCTGACGGGGAAGCGCCATCTGAGTCAGACCTTAGAGCCATTATAGTAGGCATTTTCCAGGTAAAGAAAGGAAGGCAGGGAACCTCAGGCACAGGGAAGAGCCTGGCTAACGGCGGGGGCCCCGAAAAGACATGGTGTATTTAGGGAAGGGTGAGGAGTCTGGTGTGTGGAAGGGGTGGCTGGGGACAGTTAAAGGAAAAGACGAGCCGGTGAAAGGTTTCCAGCAATGGGGTGACATATTTATGTCTATATTTTGACCAGAGAGGCTGCCCTGGGTGGGGGTGGGCTGGTTTGACAGGAGACTGAAATATCTCCAAGGGAGAACACCACAGCTACCAGGGTCAGGAAGGGGGGCCTGAAATATGGCTGAGGCAGTGGGAAGCAGCAGGGAGAGGGGAGAGGGCAGGAAGGGTAGAGACGCCGGCAAGGTGCCCACCTGGGGGGTGATGCTAGCAGGGAGAGGGGGTCTGAGGGAGGCCCCACCTGAGTGGAGGCGAGCAGAGGGAGGCCCAGCTCCATCAGGCACCAGGGTCTCCTTTCAGAGCCCAGTGGATGTGAAGACACTCTGCCCTTCGGAGGCTCACAGCGTCTCTGCGGTGAGAAGCCTCATGTGGGCAAATGGTGGCATGAGGAGCCCAGATAACCATTGGGGAGCTGCGGCCTGGGGGTCAGGGACATCTTCCCAGGAGTGGGAACTGAGCTGGACCTCGGAGGAGGCAGGGACCCTGAGAGAAGGAAACAGGTGTTCCGGGCAGGAGGAAATGTGTGGGCAAAGGCAAGGAGGGGAAATTTGCCAAGTTTGCCTGGGGTCCAGAGAACAACAGGAAATCAACTGGGAAGAGCTGGCCTGGCAGCTCAGATTCAGGAGAAGGGATCTCACATCATCATGGCTAACAGGGAAGCTGCTCATGGGTTTTGAAGAGATGGTCAAAGAGTGTTTTAAGAAAAACCCCATGATCATCTCATTAGATGCAGAAAAAGCTTTTGGCAAAATTCAACACCCATTTATGATAAAAACTCTCCAGAAAGTGGGCACAGAAGGAACCCACCTCAACATAATAAAGGCTGTATACCACAAACCCACAGCAAACATCATCCTCAATGGTGAAAAATTGAAAGCATTTCCTCTAAGATCAGGAATGAGACAAGGATGTCCACTCTCACCACTGTTATTCCACATAGTTTTGGGAGTCCTAGTCACAGCAATCAGAGAAGAAAAAGAAACAAAAGGAATACAAATTGGAAAAGAAGAAGTGTTTGTAGATGGCATTATACTATACATAGAAAATCTTAAAGATGCCACCAGAAAACTATGAGAACAAATCAATGAATCTGGTAAAGTTGCAGGATACAAAATGAATATACAGAAATCTCTTGCATTCCTATACACTAACAATGAAAGATTAGAAAGAGAAATTAAGGAAACAGTCCCATTTACCATCACAACAACAAGATAAAATACCTAGGAATAAACCTAAGGAGGCAAAAGATGTGTACTCAGAAAACTGTAAAACACTGACGAAATCAAAGATGACACAAAGAGATGAAGAGATATACCATGTTCTTGGATTGGAAGAATCAATATTGTGAAAATAACTATACTATCCAAAGCAATCTATAGGTTCAATGCAATCCCTATCAAATTACCAATGGCATTTTTCACAGAACGAGAACAAAAAATTTTACAATTTGTATGGAAACACAAAAGACCCTGAATAGCCAAAGCAATCTTGAGAAAGAAAAACAGAGCTGAAGGGATCAGGCTCCCAGACCTCAAACTATATACTACAAAGGTACAGTAATCAAGATAGTATGGTACTGGCACAAAAACAGAAATGTAGATCAATGGTACAGGATAGAAAGCCCAGAGCTAAACCCATGCACCTCTGGTCGCCTAATCTATGACAAAGGAGGCAAGAATATACAATGGAGAAAACACCACCTCTTCAATAAATGGTGCTGGGCAAACTGGACAACTACACGTAAAAGAATGAAATTAGAACACTCCCTAACACCATACACAAAAATAAACTCAAAATGGATTAGAGACCTAAATGTAAAACTGGACACTATGAAACTCTAGGAGGAAAACAAAGGCAGAACATTATCTGACATAAATCACAGCAAGATCTTTTTTGACCCACCTCCTAGAGTAATGAAAATAAAGACAAAAATAAACAAATGGGACCTAATTAAAAGCTTCTGTACAGCAAAGGAAACCATAAACAAGATGAAAAGACAATCCTCAGAATGGGAGAAAATATTTGCAAACAAAGCAACTGACAAGGGATTAACCTCCAAAATGTATAAACAGCTCATGCAGCTCAATATCAGAAAAACAACCCAAACAAAAAATGGGTGGAAGACCTAAATAGACATTTCTCCAAAGAAGACATACAGATGGCCAAGAAGCACATGAAAAGACGCTCAACATCACTAATTATTAGAGAAATGCACATCAAAACTGCAATGAGGTGTCACCTCACACCAGTCAGAATGGCCATCATCAAAAAATCTACAGGGGCTTCCCTGGTGGTGCAGTGGTTGAGAATCCGCCTGCCAATGCAGGGGACACGGGTTCGAGCCCTGGTCTGGGAAGATCCCACATGCCGCGGAGCAACTAGGCCCGTGAGCCACAATTACTGAGCCTGCGCGTCTGGAGCCTGTGCTCCGCAACAAGAGAGGCCGCGATAGTGAGAGGCCTGCGCACCGCGATGAAGAGTGGCCCCCACTTGCTGCAACTAGAGAAAGCCCTCGCACAGAAACGAAGACAACACAGCCATAAATAAATAAATAAATAAATAAAATTAAAAAAAAAAAATCTACAAACAATGAATGCTGGAGAGGGTGTGGAGAAAAGGGAACCCTCTTGCACTGTTGGTGGGAATGTAAATTGATACAGCCACTATGGAAAACAGTATGGAGGTTCCTTAAAAAACTAAAAATAGAATTACCATATGACCCAGCAGTCCCACTACTGGGCATGTACCCTGAAAAGACCATAATTCAAAAAGACACATGCACCCCAATGTTCACTGCAGCAGTATTTACAAGAGCCAGGTCATGGAAGCAACCAAAATGCCCATTGACAGAAGAATGGATAAAGAAGTTGTGGTACATATATACAATGGAATATTACTCAGCCATAAAAAACAACGAAATTGGGTCATTTGTAGAGATGTGGATGGACCTAAACTCTGTCACACAGAGTGAAGACAGAAAAAAAACCCAAATATATTAATGCATATATGTGGAATCTAGAAAAATGGCACAGATGAACCAATTTGCAGGGCCGGAATAGAGACGGAGAGGTAGAGAATGGACATGTGGACATAGTGGGGGAAAGGGAGGGTGAGATGAATTGGGAGATTAGGTTTGACATAAATACACTACCATGTGTAAAATAGCTAGTGGGAACCTGCTGTATAGCACAGGAAGCTCAGCTCGGTGCTCTGTGGTGACCTAGACGGGTGGGATGGGGTGGGGGTGGGAGGGAGATCGAAGAAGGAGGGGATGTAGGTACACATATAGCTGATTCACTTCGTTGTACAGCAGAAACTAACAACACTGTAAAGCAATTATACTCCAAAAGAAAAAAAAAAAAAGCTGTGAGATGGATGGGAACGGGGAGACTGTCCCATCATCAGGTGGGAGGGACTAGGACCAGTGCAGCAGCTGAAGGTGTGATGAGGGAGGCCTAAAGATTACAGACGTCCAAGTAGCTGCCTGGCTCACTGTCTAATTGCTCTGTGCCCATCACGGCAAGTACACTGCTCGCCTACGGCATAAATGGGGGTCTCCAGCTGGCTCAAAGAATTTTAAGGACAGTCAAGTCCAAAAGGTATCAATTAGTTTGTGTGGTTCCAGCTCGGTGTCAGCAGCCTGCTAGTAATTAGCATTGTTTAAAATAAACGTGCTGGGACTTCCCTGGTGGTCCAGTGGTTAAGACTCCAAGCTCCCAATGCAGGGGGCCCAGGTCCGATCCCTAGTCAGGGAACTAGATCCCGCATGCATGCCGCAACCAAGAGCCCTCATGCCGCAACTAAAGATCCCACATGCTGCAACTAAGACCTGGCACAGCCAAATAAATAAGTAAATATTTATAAACAAATGTGCTGTCCTTTGAGGCTGTGACCACTCCTGTAAAGAGGCTGTTCAATGGGGATTACAGGGCTTGATAAAGATTCAATCCCTCAAGTCGTAGGCAGGGCATCTGTTCTATGAGCACAGGCAAATCAAACAGGCCTGGCTCCTGAGCTGGCGGATGTGGGGGCAGAGACAGGGATTCCAGGAAGGGGCTGCGCAGATGGCCTGTGAGGGGTCTCTGGCTTTGATCTTTATAGGGTGTGATTCCACCA